>NC_069364.1:18022500-20522500 GCF_021730395.1 Mercenaria mercenaria | reverse complement strand
AAAAAAGATAGGGTCGTGTGCTTGATTTTTTGCTAGACTGATTTGAAAAATTTGGACCTCGCGCAATATTTCATAATGGGAGTCTATGGGAAAATCATAACTTTCATAACATTTTCGCGAATAGAAATTTTTCTACAATGTAGATTTTGATGAAACTATTCACATTTGTAAATAAACGAGCTGAAGTTGTCTAGCATTTTCAGTTAAGGTAGTTCTGCACGTTTGGATAGAATTTTTTCTACAATGTAGAATTTGATTAAACTCTGGTTTTTCAATACTTCAGAATATACCTGGACAATTCAGCAAATAAAAAAAATAGGGTCGTGTGCTTGATTTTTTGCTAGACTGATTTGAAAAATTTGGACCTTGCGCAATATTTCATAATGGGAGTCTATGGGAAAATCATAACTTTCATAACATTTTCGCGAATAGAAATTTTTCTACAATGTAGATTTTGATGAAACTACTCACAGTTGTAAATAAACATATGGCCTATAATTTGGTGAAATAAAATGTATAGGTCCGTTTGCTTAGTTTTGAGATATTTAACCAAGATTAAAGTGAACCGGACATTTGACGCTAATTTTAAGACATTTTTTGAATTTTTTAACGTGTCATATATTTTATTATCATATTTTGACTTTAGTAATATAGCAACAGTGCCATTGTAATAAAATTACTTACAGGTTTCGATTAAATCATAAAATTATTTTCATTTCCGTACGCCGAATCGAAGCTTTATTCTACATTTTCCGGATAAATGACGTTACGCCATCACTTCCGGTTTATTAAACGTGCAGAACTACCTTAAAGTCCTATTTCATGCTTTGAATCTTGATGAATAGGGACTCTGATTGCATTCAAGATTACGTAATATTTTTCTTCTCCCAAAACCAATAGCAAATGTCTTAAATATATGATGTTAGACATTTTTCCAATTATATTTTGGAAAATTTAAATGTTTTAAGGGACCTACGAAATGGAATCGATTGTTTTACGTAAGTATTACTTTTAGTTAAAGGAAACGTGATATTTCACGATAAGTTTGTCTTTTTTGTTTTTGTCAACAGACAGCCGGTTTTTTCTCCTTCTTCGCTGGGTATTTCGTCAAGGTCTTTTGCAAACCAGTTGGGCAGTTTTGTTCATATGAGAGATTTAACAAAATCGGTTAGCGCCTACAATAAGGTGTGATTTATGTTATATAGGCACCTTCCCTCCTAGAATTTATTTCATGCCTAACCAGACTCCCCGATTTGAATGTGTCCTACATAAAAACTAACTATTTTAAACTAACAGCAAAGACAGCAAAGACAAGTAAATGGATTGATGCCAGATGTGATAGCTACTAAGCGAGATATCGAAGTGGGAATAATGGTAGCATGTATATATCGCAATTTCCATTAAATGAGAACGATATTCACCATGATTCTTGTAGCAGAATGTCTACATTTTACAAATGAAAGCGTACAGAACTGGTCAGTACAGATGCCTTTTGCAACGTGCAGTGACAAAGTAAAGAAACGTTGTTGATATATCCAAAAGTACGTGTAATAATGTTTTAAATTGAAGTGAAAAAAAAAATATGTAGTATTAAAAGGGCAAGAAGACTTTGAATCTTTTTGTGAAGACACTTATACCAAGTATAAGTCAAGTAGGCTTTATTCTTTTCTGCGTGAAACAACATTCTTTAATTTTGTTTCCTCATTATGTAAAGTATGTTGTAACTTAAAAAACCTAAGGCGATAGATACATTAAACTACATATATGCTATGCAACCGAGACCTTTCGGCCCTCGCTAATGTGAGCTCAAAACGACGCTCTGTGTTGAATTCTTCATGTCAGGCAGCCGGCCAGTTACTTAGTATACGCAATCAAGGTCCCCGCCTGTATGGCTGAAATAATGGTCGGATGGGCACCTGAGGTATTTCGCAATAATCAGTAGGTTGAGAAGTCGCCATATGACTTGGATTATGTCAGTGTGACTCTACACCCATCGAAAACAAACAAAATAATAATTATTAATTGATCTCCAAGTGAGCATTAGAAAAGTGGAAAAATGTCGTAAAATGTTGCTTAAATGTGATGACCACCTTTAATGGGCCGGTCAGTTCATTTGACAGCAAGGCAATAACTGTGTTATTATTTTGTGATTGATACATTCCACTTTTGAAATAGGTGAAACAAAATAGTTTTGCTTTTTGGTAATCCTCTCTCTGAAATAGCTTACAGCCAAGTTTGAAAACTCTAATTTATCACACAATAGAAACACAGACTGAACTAACACAAACTGAAAATGAAAGAATAAAAATACATTGCCATTCCAGCAGAACGAAAAACAACTTTTTTCACTTGATGGTTGTTTTATAGATGCCTCGGTTGCAACTGGTATACCTAATTAATCGTATTGAATGAAATAATTGGTGAACATGTGAAACATATTATGTCTAGTAACGTTCTCTTATAAACTACAACGCAGTCAGTTGTAATCAATATCTATGAATGTCACAAGCCATATGTAAAATGGATCCTATAATATGAGCTACATACGGTTGGTTCAAGTGTGAAAATGAATTTGATGGTGAACGACAAATTATTGATGTCTAATGTTTTGGTTATTGGTATGCAACTTTATTGGAAATGTTTGATATCTACTCGACTGGAAATAGTATGTGGGTGCGCAGAAATTACGTGACTCCGCTATGTTGCTATTTTACGTTCTTTGCTTCCAAAGGGTATTCTAATAAATTAACTATGAATTAATAATAATTTAGATTTTCTAATGTGTTTCTCCGTCAATATATTGATATTCCTTGTTGATAGCTCGGCTATCTTAGCGGTCCCGTAACAGCATTGACATGCTATGTACAATTCTCCGTTTGATAGTTCGGCATTTCCGCTTTTTAATGGAAAGGCATGCACATGTTGTTACATTTTCTGGTCCTTTTGGGGTCATGTCTTTGTAACATAATTCCTTTAGGGGGCGTGAGGAGTGTTGCACTTTCTATTACCCGTAATGAACAGACTCAATTAATGAAACCGATTTTGGTTGTATTCCGGTTACATTCTAAGGATCTTCTTATAGACTTTATTTGGTCTACACTTAATTCCATAAATGCCGACTTGTATGTCTGGAGTACCAAAAAAAAAAAAAAAAATAATAAAATACTTGGAGACTCATTATAAGAGTTATAAGTAATATGAGAATTTGAAATAGATTTTAGTTTCTTCGTTTGGTATAATTATGTGTTTTATTTACCTGTTTGTATATATCTATGACTGTAATATGAATAATGAAGTTTTGCTTTTGACAGTGCTATATATATATGTAAATTGAAACTTTCATATACAATTCTTTCTTCAATACTTTATGATTATATTGTATAGTAAATACAGTAATACTGTTAGTTTACAGAAAAAGTATTGTATTTAGTAAAGACATAGCAAAGTGTATACAGGAAGTGACATTTAATATCCTTGGCTAATGGAACGTCGCTTCTGTCTGCACTGAACCAGTCCTGTAATAGCTGAAGGGTAAATATCTATATCATCAGTCTAGAAATGAAGCAACAAAACGTGCGTGAACTAGAAGTACGTTCTTTTGAGTAAGGTTATACATACAGAGTTGATAAAACACAGACGGGAGCCTAGAAGACATCTGATTTCTTTCCTTGTAATGAACGTGTTTAATTGAGGCTGCATATATTACTGCAGGAAATACAAGAAGAATCAATTTATAACAACAAAACTAAATTGACATGTGAATGTTTCTGTCAAACAAAAATTGGTTTCTTGGAAATATCATCCGTATCGAATTCAAAGTGACGTGTTCATGCAATACCTCTTTTTAGCTAAATGGCGTTAAGTGGGAAAAAGGGAAACTGTTCTGCATTGTATTCAACGAAATCTCATTATAGCAACTAACATTTTACTTAACTGATTTCATTCAAAATTTGTAAGTAAATGTTATAGACGCCGCTGTACACACTGTTTAAATATTAATGAAGATAATTCATTTTCTAGTTCCACCAAATTCATCTTGTTATAATGTAAGACATGATCTGCCATACAGTTCATCTGATGTTATTTACTTAATAACCTATAATAAATGTTTGAAACAGTATGTTGGACAAACGCAACAGCAATGTTCACAAAGAAGGGGTAATCATAGATTTGATATAAATCATTATCCAGAAACAGCTACTTATGTTTCTGAAAATCTTAATTCTCAAGGACATACTCTCCAGGATTCCGCTTTTATGCCAATCAATAAAGTAACTTATCCTTGGAAAAGGCTTTTAATAGAGACTTCCTTGATGTATCGTTTGGACACTGTGTTTCCGCAAGGAATGAATTCAAAAATTCTGTATTAATGCCTTTCAAAAATACCTGTTATACACGTATATATTAATGTTGTTTATATATTCCATAATCAGTTTTTACTGGTGCCTTCCCTTAATCATTGCACTTATACTGCATTTTTTTACCAGTATTTATGTATCAAACTATGATCCTGTTAACGATTTTTACGCCAAATACTTAGTTAAATTTTGACGATGTCGCCGCTGACATCGTTTGACGTTGACGCCTTTGTTATGTTTATTTTGAGCCCTGTAGAAGGCTAATGTCGCCAAAACGTCGGGGGAAAAATAAAGTGACTTGCTTTAAAAAAAGTGTTTGTAGTTTTGACTACTTTTAATACTTATATTAAAAAATAAATGAAATAATATATCAATTTCATCCGCATCGTACCTCAACGCACGGACAAATCCGTATGTGTGATTGTAGCTTTAACATGCTTGCAACGTGTAAACAATGATATACTGTTATCTACAGGGCAATAAAAATACGGCTTAATTAACAGCTGTTTATATGCACATATTTATCATAATCCTATCTGATTAGACGTTATGATGTTTTTCATGTGGTCTCAAGATAAGGTCGGTGCCAAACAAATAATTTCGCCTTGAAAGTTTTCTTGGGGTATGGCTAATATCATTACTGAAATATTACACGATTCTCACGTATAACACAAATTCAAACGATTCAACTAGATTAAAGTACCGACTTGCTTCAGGTTTGTACGAATATTACTTACTTTTAGGTATTCTTACAAAATTAATGTATTTTGTTTGAAAAAAAAATGTCCAAGTGCATTTGTTGCAAAATCCTACATAAAGCATCTAAAAATGGAAACAGCTCATTTCTTTGCAAGCACATGTGAATTTAAATTTTGTAAGATATATTTAGACCTTACGAGTTCAGGTAGGTACGTGTTTCTGAAGATGTAATTGCTTTTACAATACTTAGAAATGACAACATCTTGACCGTCGAATAATCATAGCTAAACGGTTGTGTTTTCAGCCAGTTATTAAATCACTACATAGAATAGCGTACGATTTAGTTAACATATGTACCTACCTTGTTATATGAATAGTAAAGCATAGTAATTCACGTGATGTAAAGTAAAACAAAGTTTCTACCTGTAAATGACACGAATTACAAATCAGCTTTTCTGATGGCCCCGTAGAGATAAATGTTTCTAGTCAAGTATCACGACCAATATCCGATATATACACAACAAAAATGAAAGGCTTTTATACAGTTTTAATATCAGATATTTAATATTATAGTGTATTATTGTTGTGAACATCACTGTTCTTATGCTGAAGTATGAATTGACATTAACTACTTTGCATATACAAACAAAGTCTCAAATCTGTATTTGGTTTTATCCCTTGTCAGTTAGTAAATCCAAAAGGGTCTTCATCATGACAAATCAAATGCATGTTTAGTTAATAGCGGTAAAAGTTGATTACACTAAATATGATATCTTTAAGCACCAAATGACTTCGTAATGTAACAGTTATGTATCTCGTTACTAATGGTAAAATGTACTTTTTCTATTACTTGTTATTGTAACAGTAAAAGTTAGTCAGAACAGACAAGTTTGTGATTCAATAAAGAATTACCTCCTCCTCTGCTGTATTATAAATCGTTTTAACCAGCTGGCACAGTGCAGCATTTAGATATTTCCACCGGCAGACATATAATCCCGTACATCAGGGTTTTTATGAAATACAACACGAAGCAAAAACATGTACCAAATATACGCCATCTTACCCCTATTAAGTATATAACTTCAAGCATGATCGTAAACTATCTTGCTGAAGATAATAGGGAAGATCTGTAACACCTTGTGAAAATCTCTAACTTGTTTGAGCACTCTCCTCACAGGTGCTGATTTTCAAACATCGATAACTGCTTTCATTTCCACAGAAGATACTGATAGTTATGTTACACATTATCTGTACAACTTTAAAGTTCAGGAGTGGAAAAGTGTGTTTGAGTGAATTTGTGTTGTGGTTTCATATACCTTACATAAAGGTGTTTTTGTTGGTATTTTGGAATATAGATTTATGTTAGACCAGGGAATAAAATTATGTTTTCCAAGGTACATTATCTATTTACTCGTTTATCTTTTACGATATGTACAGTTTGTTATTTTGATATTTCGGTGCATTCTGCTCACTGAGACACGCTGCATTTAACGGGTCATAATACATAATTAATTAATTAGTAAATGCCATAGTTGTACAGTATTAGAATCTTTTACATTTTGTTGTATCTAATGTCGAAACCACATGTAGCCCAACACGACATAAACGAAAATGTTGCAGGTTCGGTTTGACTGTGTCCGTATACATAGAAAAATATTTGGTGTCAAGTTTTACCGCGGTCTTAAAAACATAGAGGATATGGGAACCAGCTTAATTGCAAAACTATTCTATAACTCATTACATCCAATACAAGCCATTTTAAACAAAAACATAACCAACATTAACACTTTGCGTTTGGTGGGTACTCATATGAGTAAGGTCGAAAACAAATAATTTCAACTGAAAACAATTATACGCTATTAAAACGATGCAGTATCAAATTATCCTTTTATTTCAAGAAGAAAAGAAATAAAACTTTTTCAAAATGCAATTATATCGGCGAGGAAAACTATAATATCTCAAGAGGGAGAAATTCATATTTACTCCAAATAGCCTTTGCGTGCATTTGATAATTTGCCAGTTAATATAATCTTGTTGTGACGTCAAGTTAATTTCGCTCAATCGACAGAAACAAGCTGACGAAAAAGAAAACAAAATAATAAGGGACTGTAGTAGATGCCAATATTTGGACCCAAAAGCTATCACTGCTAAAGGAAATTGAAATTAAACTTAATATTACAACTCTATAATTTGTTTTCTTTTTAACTATGCAGTAAAATTGTGGATACAAAGAACGGGGACAAGGCAATATTATTAAGTCGGGAACTGTAAAAATATACATTACCATTGTTACATTACATAAGATATTAAAATATTAACGATTTTGTAAAGTTTACCCTTGAATGAAAATATTTTGAAAATACTTTACTGTTTATAGTCTATGCAGATGAAAATAATGAAACAGTTTTTGTTATGTAACTGGCAATAAGACAAGTAGACTGAATCATTTAGATACATTATCATTCATGAACGCAATCAGTCGGTCAGGATATCAAATGATGCATAATTGTAGTTATCTCGAGGTGAAACAATGCAATCGCGAAAAAAAGGAGAAAAGAACAACAGGTCACATTTGTTGTGAGCGTTTTAAATGTGATATTGCATTTTGTTAACAAAGGATTTACCTCACCGGCTATTATCGTCTGGTACAGAATTAAATTACAGACTTTGCAAAATTGGAAGACAGGAAGAAACTCGGTTAGCAAACTCCTTGAAAATAGCCAATACATCAAATTTGCCGTCAGACTGTTTATCCGATATATGTTAGCTAGCAGTAAGAGCACGTACCAAATAAACAATTAGAAAGCATAACATTCACGGAGTAAAGTATTTCGTCTTGTTTATTCTCGCTTCTTTATTGTTTCAGATGTATCTGCCGTGCTATTAAATGGTCTAGCCGACCTTGTATAGAGCTTGGCGTAATCTAACATTGGAGTTATTTAAAGGTCGCGATATATTGGGCAGCGCAGAAAATCACTGTCTCTACGAGATGTTTCTCTAATTCAGATTATGTTAGAACGCATCCGTTGATCAGCCGATAAATGAAAAAATAAGACAGAATTCGTTTCAGTGGATTGTTGATATGCTTTTGATAATCTGTTCTACTGTGGAGTAAATTAAATGTCGATTTGTTGCTTGACGTAGAGATTTATATTTTTTCTTCTGTCATGGAAATCAGGTGGAAAGTAAGTATAAAGAACATAGTAACTTGTAAAACAATGTGACAATTTTTACGTACCAGCATAAAACAACTGTATCATTTTGCATATTTCAGACATATTGAAAATTTTAAACTATCAACTTTGTTAAATATTATTCGAAATTCAGTGGTACTGCAGGGATCTTTTATCGGTTCTAAATCAGCTGTAATCACATAACGGTTGCATAACCATAGTTTAGAAATGCCTTCGCACATCTAAATAAGTATTAAACAATAACAAAGAAATCAAACGTTAAAATTTTACGCGCTTATTCATCAGCATTATTCAAGAAAAGGGGAATTTGTTTATTTTTTCTTTTAAAACGATTGAATAAAATGTGAATTAAGTGAGTCAAGACTGCCAGAATAATTACCAGAACGAAATGATTTTTTATAAAATTCAGTTCAGTATCCTCTGTTTAGAAAATTAGCCAAAGCATAGCATAGAAAGTATGAATACATCACGAACTCACACATTAACGAATGGAAACAACACTGAACTTGAGCCTGGGTTCTGTGGCGACTGGCTGGATGCACAGCATGCACTATTTCAGTTAGCTAATTTGTGCATGCTGATATCTTTCCTTACACCTACAAACTTCAAATACCACTGTTTCTTTCTTCGCATCATGCTCAATTTCGGATTTCTACTCAGTGTCATATGGGGCGCCGTCTTCGTCTGTATGACAGATATTGTGATATGGAACGCCATCTTTCTTTGCGTCAACTCTGTACATCTTGTGTACCTTGGATATAAGGTTGTGCCAGAACGATTTCCAAAAGCATTAGAAGACGTATATTCACATACCTTTAAGCCATTAAAAGTGACAAGAAAACAATTTAAAGAAATCACTGACTTTGGGAGTATGCAAGTATTAGGAAAAGGTGCTGTATATGCTAAACAGGATCAGACTAAAACAGGACAGAAACTTTCCATATTATTAAAAGGCAGGTAAGTTTCGCTAATTTGTTTCTTTACTTACAAACAAATGTTAGTCTCGTTTGTAATCAATGGGTTATTTAAAGCCGTGTATGGGTTATTTGAAGTCGTACTCTATTAATACACAACAATGAAGTTGAGAATTTATGACTTTCCGTGCCAGTGTACTTAAACATTATTTAAAAGTGTTTAATAAATGTTATTGATGCGACTGTTATTGTTTAAGTTGAATAAAAGGGAGGTAAACAGGAATTAAAGTGTTGTTAGTCATGTATTAATATAAGAACAGAGTAATGTTGTCATCTGATGTTATAAGGAAAAGCACGAAGATAAATGGTATTGTTATTTTGTCGAAGTTAACAATGCGCATACTTTTATCCCTCTTCACTTTTAATAATAAGGAGATATCTAAGTTGAAAGTATATGTAAAATATGAATTAAAACAATGAGGACTGATCGATGGTCAGACCGGCGCTTCGTTCGAAATGACAAGATTATTGTTATATCCCTTTGAAAGTGTCGGTAACATCGGAAAGCCGAGAAGAAACAGTGCATTTGAATGCATAAATGTAACTAAAGGTTTATAGGTGCACCATAAACCGGGTAAAGCTTCCCAATGGTGGTTGTGCCACTGACCGTTCCAAGGTAGTGCACCATTGTGTTCCTTTATTTGTTCATACGTGTTTGCAATGTGCGAGACTGTGTGTTTATGGTTGCTTTTTGTGAGAGTGTATGTGTTTTGGTCATGTGCACGTCCACGTTCTGGGTTAACGTTTTGGGAGGCTGCGTTTTTGGAACGTGGCTTTCCCTGTTTGATATTTATCCTTGATTTATTTTACAATAATATAATTTCGTCATTTTCACACGCATTGAAGTAACGACATGTATCGTTAATTCTAAAATCAGCTTTATAATCACATTTTTGTCATTTCAAGAAACGTTCCATTTCTAATTAAACTCTGTTTCAGGTTTCTATTTTAACATTTAACTAATTACATGTAACGCAACTCTGTGTTGAGACAATCTCTTCCTGCCTTGAATGATTTATTTTCGTCTTGAGTTTATTTTGTCTGCTTTATTTCTTGCAAAATTACAGTTCTGTGGAATCAATACGGAGCAGTCAGTCAGGAATTGAAAGTTACTAGGCTATTTTCCTTGAAATAAAATTGATACCACTTGTAATTGACACTTTTCCCTATGCGTATGATTTAAAAATTTTGGCAAAGCATTCGCCTTTGTGTAATTTCATTGTTATTTTAGCCGTACCATTAGAAAAATAACATAGTGCATTCGCGAGCAGCATGGATCCAGGCCAGGATCCTATGCTGTTCGCTAATGGTCTTTCTAATTGCAGTAGGCTTCAAAAGCATGAATCCTGACCAGACAACGCGAATGCGCTGTGTTGATTTTCTGAAGGTGAGCCTCAATTTTATACTGTTACATCGAATGCAAAGTTGAATTTTGTACACGACTTAAGCATTCTGTTACACTTGAAAACATTTCTTTTGTCATGTGTTATATCACCTACGTACACAGTTTAATTATCACGCTTTATTAATACCAAAGTCTTTCTAAAGACTTATTATATATGTACTACAAGTATAATTTGCAATTTTCAATATAGAACATGTTACCCTTTAGAGGAATAAAACAGTTTTAACAGAATTCAATGCATTTAACAAAACATTTATGGGTCCTTTGGGAAATTACAAAGATTATTATATTCAAATATTTATACTTCAATAAGAATATTGTGTACCATAAATAATATCTGGTAATCATCTAGAGCATTTAGATTGATCACAAAACGCCATCAATTTGTACAACAGTCCCTCCTTTAATGAAACTGTAGTTATCATATACAAGTAAAGTTGTTTTTGGATGAACTGCACGAGGATTGAAATAAATTGCCATATATGAAATCAGAATATTCGTAGATTAAAACATGTGTTTTCTTTACGATAGACATAAGCACAAGGACAAACCTTTATTGAAAGTTGTAAACAAATCGCACGAACAATGTGAGCCGTGCCATGAGAAAACCAACGTAGTGGGTTTGCGGCCAGCATTGATCCAGACAAACCTATGCATCCGCGCAGTCTGTTCGCTAACGGTTTCTTTAATTCCAATAGGCTTAAAAGCGAACAGCATGGATCCAGACCAGACTGCGCGGATGCGCAGGCTGGTCTGGTCTGGATCCATGCTAGTCGCAAACCCACTATGTTTGTTTTGTCATGGCACGGCTCATTTACCGTTTGACGTCTTAATAATAAGCACTTGCAGTAGGATATTGTGTATTTGCATGTAAGTTCGCATTATATTTTACCAAGAGAACAGAAGAGGCGCGTCTTCATGTGCCGCAACGAAGACCCTGCTGTTTTCAGTGTGTAGATAATTTGATCTTACTTGCGAAATAAATGCATTTGTTCTGGAAGACATCGAAATTGTATTTCGAGAAACTAAATAAAACTGAATGAAGTTTGAGGGCGCTGCATATTTGAGTGTAGACTGAATATATACTAGGATTTGAGACGTACGTACTTTTAAATGCCTGAAATTCTGGCTTGTATTATGGTTCAATATATATATAATTCATTTATCATTATGAAAGGAGGCACTCTGGTAAACAAATGATTTCTTTGCTTCTGTTGACTTACTTGGTTTTGTAAATAAATAAAGCAGTCTTGACGTTCCTTTGTAAAGAAGTTTGTGCACGGGGTATGAAATATTTGATAGTTTTCGTTCTTACGATTTTCTCTGGCATAATTTAGAGATAGCCTGTTGTGTATATTGAGTAATGGGCTACGGGTGTAAACTGAAATAAATATATGCTTTTTCCCATGAATTCGAAGGTTTCTCCGTAAAAAACGATCAAAATATTTATATTACCCCCAAGCATTGAGAGCATTTTGTGAAAGTACTTTTATCTACGAGTGTGCAAAAACAAATGCCTTTTTAAGTTTTATGTTAAATATTTAAAATACTAGCCTACGTTTATATGAAACTTTTAAGCAAAGAGAACGCAATTTTATGGCTCTTGAAAGTAAACTGTAATACTTAAGGCTTTTTATTGCGTTTAAATAGCTTTCATCTGTTTTGTAACGTACGTCTGGTGAGATGCTGTTGCAGTTTGTATTGTGAAGGCTACTTAACTGTTTAACTGATATATAATTATTACAATGTGCACATTTTGTTTTGTGAATAGAAATAATGTATGAACAAGGCACCTGCACAGTAAAAGGCATTTATATACACGAATATAATTTGCAAACAGTAGCAATAAAATGTAAAATAACCCGCGTTTTTCCTATTCATAGTTTTCTGATAAGCACTGTCCTTTGCATTACTGATGGCATGACAGCAAACTATCTATTGTATGACGTCGTTGATGACGTAATAAATTGTGTATTATAGCTATTCATTTTCTTTGTAAGTAAGTCCGATCTATCCAGTTTTGTAGTTTTATTGTTGTTTTTTCCTGTCAACCAAATGAGTCGGGAGACAGCAGTAAAATTGAACTAAGTGCATTTAGGCTGACCCAGTGCGTCTAGTTTGCTGCATCAAAGATGGACACAGCATGATAAGTTTAGTTATGCATTTAAAACTGATGCTCAATCGTTATAATCTTACAGAGATATCTTCTCGCCAGTGCATTGGCTACAGTTATTCTAATGTGTATCCCTTGGTGACTGTTATGTCATTATAACGATCATATATTACATCGTAGATGGTTTTGGATAATTCTCTCGTTGCATATTTTATTATATCATCGTGGTCTACTGAAAAATTGTAACTATTAAATGAAATGTATAATGTTAATATTCAGACGCCATAAAATGCAACAACCCTTAAGTATGGCTTTAGATAGTACAGATATATATGGCATACGTTTCTAAGTTATTGCATAAAGGCCGTAATACAAGAAGATAAACTTTCCCGAATGAACACGGAAGCAAATGTGTTCTTTCCGCATTAAATCGAGCCTCTCAAATTGTATTTTAGTCTGATATCAACAATAATACGGGATAGTTGCAAAAGATTGTTACTTTATCTGTTTAACAATTGAACTTTAAAATACCTAAAAGGAGAGCTTTGAAAACTGTTGTCAGGTTTTAATATGATGGTCCTCACCCTCTGAAGCAGGCAGATGGTTTGGTCGTTGAACAAAACCTTGAAAAAATTCTTTTTGAAACCTGAGAAGAAGTGTATAATTGGGCTTGCGTATCAAATTGTTTTTAAAGGAATTGATTACTATTTTCTCAGAGAAGCAAATTATGTGCTGTAAAGTGAATTGTGAATATTTCAACTTCAGTGTGAGTAAAACTTTTTTCTTTTTGCCTATTTTCAACCGTCATATTGGTTGCCATGATATTCCTAAAATTTGGAAATATGAAATGGCTGTAAGTCTGAATTTTCAAAAGGCTTTGATCAATGAGAAAGCTCAGAATGTTTAGAAAGAGGAATACCTACTCTTAACAAAACAACAAAACAAACAGAACAGGTTGAACAACAGCAAGCGAAATGGACCCAACTTTCAGATGACGTTTTAAGGCTGTCCAGTTGCCTCTAATATCTTAAAGTAAAATTCTGATCCAATTTGTGTTTATATATATTCAATATTCAAATTAAAGTGCTTGTTATAATGGTTAGAGTTACATGAATAAATCTTCGATGATACGATAGATGCGAAAGGAACAAACTTTATAAATCTAGTATATTTTTTCCAAACAGGGTATACGTAAATCACTTTTTAAAACTGTTTTTGATTGCAATACGGTATGAAAGAAGCGTTATGTACAAATTTATTTTAAACTTAAAGATATCTAATGGCTTTCACTAAAATATCCTATATTAACGTATTTACTTCAAATGTAGAAAATCATCATCAATATATTTAACTCTACTAGATAATTATATACATCAATGTAGAGATTCATTCATAAGTAAATGCCATGAAGTAACAGTTAATTGTTTAAAACACTTCCATTTCTTAGCGGTAGTACACGTTTATACTGTGTTCAGCCGTACATGTATACAGCATGTGCATTTCTATCCTAATGCATAATACTGTTCATACACAAAAACTTGTTGATTTTATGTTGAAATAAACTATATAAAGTATTTATTCGTGTTTTGAAATATGAAACTAGGGTCTAGTATATCTTTAAACTCTAACGTATCCCTCTTTCTGGTTATATATTTTCAATTCTCTCGGGAAGTTATGAGTAAAGATAATTATGTTTCCCTGCAAACCAGTCGATTCTGTTCCTAACGTTTTCTTGTTAATATGGTATAAATGAGAACAGTAACTCACCGATCCTACATAATATCCGAATATGTCAGATATCTTTTAAGTAAAATATAGACAAATGAGGATTCGTGACCGAGGAAGATTTCACAGTGTGACAGAATCTAGCTTTTAGTGGCAAGACACGCTATAATGATAAAAGACCATCATTCACCATCAAGGAGAATTCATGTTCACCGCTCAAAAGGTAAATTCTTCTGTGGCTCATTTACATCGTATTACACAGCTGTCATTGCAAATGTTTAAATCAGAAAAAAGCCTTAATTAGGATATGGTAGAATGAATGCGCTTCGGGATAGGTGTAATTTGTATCAATAATATTGTACCTTGTTACTAATTTATATATAATGAACGTCATTAATAAAACTGCGTTTGTCTACAATTCTAGACAAAATTTGCATATTTGAAACGATTTTAATCAAATGCCTTTTTGTACATGACATGAGAGAAAGACAGAATTCATCAGGTAACAGAAACGACAAGTCTTTAAATTGATTATTGTAATATTTAGAAATATGTTTGCAATTAGATATGTGTCATCATGCAGTAGATGTATTTGCAATATACACTATGACATCAACGCGTATTAAAATGTATACTTTCCAGAGACCTCTTTAAATAGTTTTTTTTTTGTTTTGGTTTTGTTGAGTTAAAGTCGCACCCATACAATTACAGGTCATATGACTGACGACTTTCCAGCTTTAATGATGGAGGAAGGCCCCAGGTGCCCCTCCGTGCATTATTTCATCCCGAACGGACACCTGGGTAGAACCACCGACCTTCCGTAAGCCAGCTCGATGGCTTATTCAACGCCCCGAATGAGGCTCGAACCCACATCGGTGAAGGGCAAGTGATTTGAAGTCGCCACAGAGGCCCCCCTTTGATTAGAGACGGCCTTTAAATCTAGATACACTACAGTTACTATTATTGCTGTTGTTGCAGCTACTTTCAAAATAAGACAACGGTGTTTCTCAATCTTAAACCATATAAAGATATTCTAGTTTATATCAAGTATACCATTATGGAGTTTTAATATCACAGAGTAGTTTTAATTAGTATACTTAATTTTCGTCACATGGTATGGACATTTTTTTTCTGAATATCTTAAAGTAGCATTGTCCAAATACAGCCATGCCCAAAAGCATCGATCGACTGTCAATTCCTCGACTTAATCCCCTAGAACATTTTCTAAACTATAAAACCAGTTAAGTTTGATTTTATGTTTCCCTGGACGATTTAACAAGTTTAGTTTTGTTACAACACATTTCGTAGAACTGCTTGTCATCATAAATATCTTGTACTTAAACAGATACAATGTTTTCAGTATCCAATTAACTGAATTATGTGCGTTTATTGGCATAAATCTCACAAAGAAAATCGGTTTAGTCAGGACTGCATTTTCTCTTCAATAACTTAAAGTTTTTTTTTAAACTATGAAATTCAGTCTTTTATATATACAATGTACTGCCACGAGGTGTGTCTGATGATGTCATGTTAATCCGACTGAAGAAGTGGTCCGCTTATAATATGAGCCGTGCCATGGGAAAACCAACATAGTGGGTATGCGACCAGCATGGATCCAGACCAGCCTGCGCATCCGCGCAGTCTGGTCAGGATCCATGCTGTTCGCTAACAGTTTCTCCAATTCCAATAGGCTTTAAAAGCGAACAGCATGGATCCTGACCAGACTGCGCGGATGCGCAGGCTGGTCTGGATCCATGCTGGTCGCACACCCACTATGTTGGTTTTCCCATGGCACGGCTCATATGTTTTCAGAATGTCCCATGTTTCATGGTTATTAGAATGATTTCAATAAGTTTAGGACCTCAGTTAAGGTCACTGGCTTTGTATATCATTACCATTACCACTCTGGGTTTAAAAGCCTTAGTGGGATGTAACATTATATCAAATAAAAAAGTCACCAAGTCGGCTTACGAAGATCCGATGGATCTATCAAGGCGTCCGGCAGTGCCTGAAGAAAATGTCAGGATGGGCATTCGGCATTCTCCTTATCACAAAGCTGAAAAGTCGCAATGTGACTAGCTATGATTGTGTCTTAAAGTTTGTAAACACCGCGAAAACAAACCATCGGGTTCTGTCATTAATGTATGGAAAGGGATTTTTTTTGTTGAAACTTGCAACGATCTTAAGGAAGTAAATTGACGTATTGACCTAGGCATACTAGATGTAGCACAGTTTCTGTGAAAGTCACAAGATAAGCACCATGTAATTTCTAGCTTCAATATTTTGTTAGTTGAAAACGCTGACGTTTCATTATTATAAATAAACAAACTGATTTGAAAGCAATTAAAACATAATTGTTTGCAGAGATCTAGACATGATTATGTTTATAATTACAACTCTATTTGCATTTAGATGTATTGAACTTTCCGGTTTTTTATGGATCACATAATATACAAGAAAACATTCCCTGTATCAATATTGTTTTCATATAAAACGACCAACAACCACAAACGACCTATTTGCAACCTTTTAATTTTTGTAAACAAAGTGTGCCGAGAAAATGTACAAATATGTCTTAATTAATTCGATATTCCAGTTCATATCTAAGTAAATTTGAGCAATTTATTCAAGTCTTATTGAATCTTTTTTATGCAGGCCATATCAATGACATATCTCGGTAGATTTGTACATGTGGCTAGTGTAAGATATATATCGTAAAGGCGTCACGATAAAACTAGTTTAAAAACTACAAACACTTGCTAATTGAAAGTTCTAATGGAAGACTATTTATGGACAGGCAGTTTCTTCAAATAGCACGTTAATATACAACCTGACTCTAATGATGCACCATATTTATGCTGTTTTGATGTTTCATGTATTGATATATCAATAAAAGATACACGTTTTACAGACAGATGGATAATTCTGTCTGCTAACAAGGCATGAGAATCACATTAAAGCTACAGCAGTCGCCGATGAATACCATAACCATATCTCAAATCCTAGACAGTTATATAAACCTGGTGATAATAGCAATTTTCTGAGAACAGCGTTTTTCATTTGTAACGAGCAACATAAAGAAATGAACAAATAATGACATTCGAAAAAGGGAATTATTTTGAAGCATTGCAATGTACTTTTACGTTTTTGTAGATTCACGTGTTCATGTAAATGAGCTTTCCAATCATCACTTACAAACTTATCCATTTTCGTACATAAATGAGATACATTTATACATAATTGCATCTCACGTTGCAGTAAAACGAAGTACAAATATTCTAACAGATAACGACCACTTGACATTAATATGGATACCTTTTTAAACTGACCTTATTTAGGCAATAAAAGCATTGAGACATATTTTATCCATAACAAGATAAATATTTTTTCTCTTAAAACATAAAGTGAACTATCTGAATGAAAGCTCTATACAAGAAATAATAGATGATGTTGAACTTTTATTAAACTCAACGTTATTTAATAGTATTATAACAGATTATTTACAATAAAAAGCAGTTTAAGCTGACAAAAAAGTACATGGGAGACTATCAGGTCACAAGGAACAGTGACAGTAACAGTGATTTTATTGTAACGATTAAAGCATGCGCAGTATGTAAGAATAACTTAGCCGCACCATGAGAAAACCAACGTAGTGGGTTTGCGACCAGCATGGATCCAGACCAGCCTGCGCATCCGCGCAGTCTCGTCAGGATCCATGCTGTTCGCTTTCAAAGCCCATTGGAATTAGAGAAACTAATAGCGAACAGCATGGATCCTGACCAGACTGCGCGGATGCGCAGGCTGGTCTGGATCCATGCTGGTCGCAAACCCACTATGTTGGTTTTCTCATGGCGCGGCTCAACTTTATTACTTCTTTATCTATACTGCAATCCAACATTTTTAATACATTCAATCCTCACGAAAGCCTGACATATTTTTTTCAAGGTATTTTTGCTTAATTTATCATAAGGGGTTCGTATTGGGTATATGTCCAGGGTGAAACATTTGGTTATATCTCCTATGTGAGACACCGATTTATATGTCCTAGGTGAAGCACTGGTTTATATGTCTTTGGTGAAACACTGGTTTATATGTCTTAGGTGAAACACTGGTGTATGTTTCAAACATGAGAGTAGTGTGATAAATATTATGATGATAATTATGGACATAAATAAAATGGAATGAAAGAAACGACATAACACTTTAATCCAGACACATTATGGCTGTCTTTTTAAAGAACGTACAAATAAAATTACTTTATGGAATCCCTAGACTGGTTATTATCTGTCTAACGGTAATGGTATTGTTTATTTGCGAAGAAGAAGAATACAATATAAAGTAAAAGTAGAACCAAGGTGGTTACAAGTAAAATGCACATTAATACTCATATAGTATGAAGATTGTTTTGTCTCATTAGAAATATATAAATATGTTTTCTAATAAATTGGAGCGGTGGTCTGATTAAGGTGTCAGCCGCTCAACCAGGGGTCGTGGGTTAGAGCCTCACTTGGGTCACGACCATGACTTCTCATATGCCACCAGTACTGGTTATTCCAGGACGCGGACTCAAAAATGGTTCAAATAAGCTTTAAGCTTTCATCACAATCGAGCTAAAATAAATTAGTATAAACTAATTAAGGTTATTATTAGCAAACAGGAAACTTAGAATTTTCTTACCTTTAGCGAACGGTTACAGTGTCTATTTCCGTTCCATGATTGTATGGTTTTAAGTGACAGTGATATTTTTGTTGTAAATTTCCATGTCTTTGCATAGATTTAACATCTAATGGAATAAAAGCTTTTTGATTGATTGCCTTATAAATGAATCTTTATCACTTTGCTAAAACTATCTTCTGTGTTTACGCAGGTATTAATATTATTTTTGTATTTCTTCAGGGATTCTACAAAAGAGTTTTAAGAGGCGATCATTGTGCATCCTTTTGCGCCTAAACTTACACAACAAATCACCTGTTTCGTGGATAATTAAATAGATAGTGATTTGATTATTGAAACAATAAACATATGCAAAAAATAAACAATGTGACTATTGCGTGCCAGATACGAGTTGATTGATAAGTGGAAAGGTTTTAACAAAAGAAATGGTAAATTTATTGAACATGCAAGCAAATTTTCAGAACATTCTCTGCTCCACAACTTCCTTCAGGCTGCGTCTTTTATTGCTTACTTTCCATGTTTTATCAATTTATCTGAATCTTAAGACTGAACTGTTTGTACCTGTGTTTATTTTCCTACATGCTGAATTGAAAATTATTTACATTCAGACAAAGATAGCGTAAAACACAAACGAGTATCGCAAAAATGTCTAGATGTTTTTGCTCTTCAGTATGATTGTTAACTGCGATGTGTACTTACTGATAATTGAAAACTTTTATTGAGCAATAAATCTTTGCCTCAAAATATATTAGTAAACAATCAAGCACGCAATGGTTATAAAATTTTGGCTGTGACTAAATACAGAGTTGGTGCGCCTGTGATATATTACAGACTCCGGTATATACCGGATTAACTAAATTTGAATGAAAATATCTTAAAGATCCATTACTAAGGGAAAGTGAGTTGGCAATTTTTTTCACAGCCAGTGCATAGACTTCTGCAAGACACTAAATAATGAAGATTGGCAGGTCAAAATTTACAGAAGGTCTTTGGAACTCGAAGAAATGTATGTGTATTATGTTGAAATTTCAATGAATCGACAGAATGACCCCCTCGGTCTTTTTAACTTTCTTCATACTTCATAGAAAAATAATTGTACATATACTGCGATTTATTTCGAATTTCTACATACCAACTTTCATTTTCCAATAAAATGAAATAGTTTCTGTGCTTTTTAAAAGAAATTAAAATGTTCACTTTCCTTAGTATTGGACCTTTAAATGTATATATTTTGTAACCATGGTGATACTAACCCTAACCTCTAGTCAGTCTAATATGCATTTTATACACTAAATGCGTGCGGACATGCAAAAAAATGAGTAATCTTGCCGTGCGCTCCAATGGATGATAATTCCGCGCATGCGCAGAACGGCTGCACCAACCTGCAATGAGAAACATTCTAAAATTTTAGCTATAGTTTTTATTATGATGATTAAATAAAAGAACTTTGGAAGCATTCTAATAATAGCAGACTCTGCGGAACTGGGTGTGTTCTTGAGCAGTAACGAAACGTGCAATACACCTCCGGCTTACACCGAAAATTGAAAGAACCCATACACATCTGAAAGGACCAGAAAATATAACAACACAGAATCCAAGTACGGGATACATTTTTTAGCCACCACAAAGTCCTTAAACTATTTTATAGTGTTATAGTTTATAAGAATTGAATGGAACGAAGGCAAGCAGAAAGCAGACTGGGTTTGACAGTGTTGATGAAAGATAAATTGACAAACACATTTTGAATAATAACTTTGGTAAATATTGTTTGATGGGTAAAATAAAGTTTAAACAATAATTATTGGAAAATTCAATATATAAAAATTTAAAAAAGTAAAAAAATCGAATCTCAATATTACGATTGATGGTGTTGTATTTAATCATTCTAGAATGTTCTTTGTAGCATACTGTAGAGTTACATAAGCTAACCAATCTGACTAAAGTACTTGATCTTCGAAACGAAGATCCGAGAATGAACCATTCACATTCGGCTATGTTTATATTTTTCAAAGAGAAATAAAAATGTGTAGTCATTCCTGGGACCCTCGCTTATACAGCAAGTGGCCTACCGACTGAGCTAACCGGCTATCTGACGCATTACGACATAAAAATTGTAAATAACAAAAACCAAGGCTAAATATAGATTTGCAAAATGTTGTAAGTTAAGCTCTGATTGGTTAACGAAAGGGTCGTCAGAACGAGGCTATCAATAGCTCGTTCTCAGACCTTAAGCGTAGCGTAATAGGAGATGTACTTTATTCAGACTGGTAAGCTAGCTAATAATAACAACAGAAAAAACAAACGATCCTTCGTTACTCTACACACTGAATTGATTGAAATAAGGTGGATGAAATTTATTAATTTCCGGTCAGCAAAACTAGGCTCTATAAAGAAAACAAACTGCTCTAAATACAATTTTCTCTTAATTAGACCGATAACGCGAACTCGAGGTGCTTTTTTCCCGTAGGATTATATTATTGATGTTGGAAAGGTGAAAGCTGTATATTTCATAGATATGCAAGGAATTTTGAAACGTTTATAAAAGATCTAATCATTCTGATTGATTGCCTTCAAGAATTGCTTTAAGACGTTATTTGTTTTGGCTTAGAGAAAACGCCGCAATATTATCGACTGATGCCTACATCTATCATTTTAAATTTCTGTAAATATGCAAGGCTTTTCCAAAGATTTATAAATGATAAAGTGATAGAAAGCCTTCAAGAATCGCTTGAAGATGTGTTTGATTTGGCATAGGGATTACATCAAAAATTGTTGTCGAATATCAGCCTCTGTAATCTGAAATTTATGTAAATATCTTCCCACTCTGAAGAAATAGATCATTTGTATGGGCGGCCGAAACTTTAGAACTCGATAGAAATCTTTTTATTATCACCTTAGCTCAAAAAGTGAATAGGCCCTTCTTTAAGTAAATGGAGTTATCCATATAATATATTCACAGTGTGACGTCATTCTATAATAAGTACAGTTGCTAGCGGCCGGACATCCTACTGGTTATAACGACAACCAGCTATACTAAACTGCGCATAAAGTAACAAGAAGCATGTTGTAGAGTCAGTTTAATTATTCAACGGTGACCTCCGCATATAACTGGTATCGGACCATTTAATACAGAATACATATAATTCATGTTATATCCTTTTGAAACCACACAAATTTGAAACCACACAACTTTAGAATAATTATATGGAACCGACTTTTGATAAGCACTCTTATTATATAAAACTAGAGATGCTTTTGAGAAAAGCGCATGTCTCCCACAACTGCCCCTATGAAAAATGTCTAGTTTCTCTAGATGGTTTAGACGAGTTGATCCAATCAGTAATTCAAGGGCCATAATTCAAAAGTACCTGGACAGCTTTGGCTAGTTATCGAACTTGGCTGAGATCTTATGGTCAAGCATATTTTGTTCAAGTTTGGTGAAGATCGGATGAGAAATGTTCGACTAAGAGAGCGGACAAGAGTAAAAAGGCCGATTTTTCAGTAATTTAAGGGCCGTAACTCCAAAATGTCGAAACCGATTTGGCTAGTTATCGAACTTAGCCGAGGTCTCATGGTCAAACACATTTTGTTCAAATTTGGTGAAGATCAGATGAGAAATGTTTGACTTAGAGCGCGGACAAGAGTAAAAAGGGCGATTTTTCTTTAATTCAAGGGCCGGAACTCCAAAATTCCTAGACCGATTTGGCCAGTTATCGAACTTGGCCGAGGTCTCACGGTTAAACACATTTTGTTCAAGTTTGGTGAAAGTCGGATGAGAAATGTTCGACTTAGAGTGCGGACAAGAGTAAAAAGGCCGATATTTGATAATTCAAGGGCAATAACACCAATACGCCTTGACCGATTTGGCTAGTTATCAAACTTGGCCAAATTCTTATGGTCAAACACATTTTCTTTAAGTTTGGTGAAAATCAGATGAGAAATGTTCGACTTTGAGTGCGGACAAGCTTTGTGACAGACACACAGACACACACACAGACTGGAGTAAATCAATATGTCTCCCACACCACTGTGTTGTGGGAGACATAATTACTAAAAAATTCTTTTTCCAGTATAGTATATTTGGAAATTTAAGCGCGTAAGTTTTCGTCCTATTCTCTGAATTTTCGGCACGAAGTTGAAAAATAAAGTGTTTTTTTTTTCTTCAAGACGTAAGGATTTATGAATCAAACAAATAGCTTACCGAATGTTGTGCAGACGTTTATGCTGAATTAAGTTGTCTAAAATGTAACTAAACCCCTGCTTGCTCTTTTAATGTATAAAATCTGAACCTGTCTCTAGTAAGATTAATTGTTGATTTAAAGTGCGTCAGCCAGTGTAATGATTGATTGCAATGCTTTTGTGCCAGAATCAAATTTCTACAAACAAAATTACTGTTCCTTGTTTATTTCCAGCAGCTTCAGTGAAATATTGAATTGAAATAAATAAAATCGTATTACATTTCTCGCAAATACATTTCATGAAACATTTGATGGGTGTAGAAATTGCGTTCTTTTAAAATCAAGGGCGTGAGACAAAAAACGGCCGTATTGCAAAACATTAAAACATTTGAATTTAATGAGAATTTGAAGTAAGAGAAAGACATTACCAGCGATAAAACACGCTGTTTTCTGGTAACGAACTAATTTGCACAGTTCGTAATGATAATTTCTCTGTAGATTAGTTGTTATGTAATTCCATTAAACAAAAGCAATTCCTGTGATTTTGTTTTATCTTCTTTGATCATGTTTGGAATGTGAAATTACATTTGATCATGAATAATCTACACTGAAGAAAAAAAGATTTAAGAAGACTTTTTTTGTTGATAATAGTTTGTGTGAAACGTTGAGAAATAAAACGTTTCGGAAAGAATATACTTTGACATTTTGGCACTCGTACCACAAAGGTATCCCTTTCATCATCATTTATTTGTTGCAGTCATGTATTGATTTCGTATAGTTTGTAGATATAATCTATATGTTAGTCAAATTTAATGTGTTTTAGCCTTCTTTCTTTCAGTTATTTTTATCGGTTTTGAATGTAGTAACCTATTTGGGGTCTCAGTTGTTGAGTCGCTGACTTGGAATCACTTTTCCGTTGTGAAATTCGCTAAGGCTGTAGAACTCTTCAAGTGAAGAAACTATCTAGCTCACTTACAGAAAGACTGTAGTTTTGCCAAGGTGCCCACACGTAATGAATAATGTCCGGAGAAAGGGGTATGTAGTCTCCTGCCTCAGTCAAAAGCCGCAAAACTCGCCTAGTTATTATCTTTGTCGGTGTGACGTTACAATGTACAAACTAAGCAAAAAATAGTTTTTCTCATTTATCATTTAAGTTTAATAATAGTTTTAACATTCGAGGATAACAAATAATTTGAAGTATTTTGTCCTATGTCTGAGTGTCTTAACATCAATATTTTCTTGTGCATCTGACGTCATTCCTTTAAAAGTTTAATATATTTTTGTGTTATTTAGTTGTTATTAATACTAGTACATAAGTTGGGGCCTCCGTGGTCGAGTGGTTAAGGTCGCTGACGTCAAATCACTTGCCCCTTATCGATGTGGGTTCGAGCCTCATGTGAGGAAGCCATCCTCTGGCTTACGGAAGGTCGGTGGTTCTACCAAGGTGCCCGCTCGTGATGAAATATTGCACGGGGGGGGGGGGGGGGGGGGCACCTGGGGTCTTCCTCCACCATAAAAGCTGGAAAGTCGCCATATGACCTATCATGTGTCGGTGCTACGTTAAATCCAACAAAAAAGTATATAAGTGATACAGCTTGATAGAAGAACAACAGAAGAAGTGTCAATATCATTTGAATGGGTGAATTGAACTAACAGTATGGATCAGGTCAGTAAAGCGGGTGCTTACAACTATAGTTATAAACATAATTATATAATGAGCTCGGCGTTAAAATATATTTTGAAAGACCATATTAATCTATTTAGATTTAATCTAATTCTAATGTTTCACTGCAAGCGCTTATAATATTAAACGTATCTTCAGGCAGCATACCAAAAAGCTTTCGGACAATTGACACAAAAACAATAAGGTCATGTAGTAGTTTTTAGTCATTGTGTAAAGTGTGAAAACCGTACTTTTGATGCTTTCTGACTTTGTAAGAGTCCTAAAATGAAAACGTAGATGGTCGGATCGGACGGACGGAAGGACAACCTCGAGTATAAAGTTATGAATTGCTTAAATATCTGATGCTGCAGTTTAGAAGTGATAGGTCTACCTTTTGATGAAATTTTTAGACTATCTGTAGTTGATAAACAAACACAAAAGATGCATGCACATATCACGGACTTTTATCAAAACATCAAAGCTAAACATATAAAAATTCAGATCAAGAAATGAAACTTGCAGGTGTAAGCAGAAGCAAAATATTGCCAACTTTATGATCAACTGACTTTTTATATAATAGTCTACTCTTTTTTGATATCAGTATTAGTAGGCGAGGTTACTATGGGCCGAGAGGGGCAGACGTGTGGAAATCACTTGTTGAGATAACAGAATCTGTTGAGAAAACATAATTTACATTACATTAAAACTAAATTTTATGTTATTTTGACTTTGAAATTGAACTGATGAAAAAATCTGATCCGTCAATATGTGTTGGACTACGTTTGTTATCATATCATTCACATGATATCAGGCAAGTGTTATCTGGCAGTTTCCATAGTAGTTGCATAATGAATTATAGAATTATTTTACAGAAGATTCACACAAATGTATTATTTTGATACTGTGAAAGTTGAATATAAGTAAGTTACAGACAGATTGGATATTGCTTCGTGCCTATCTTAAAATCTATAGAATACCGCAGTGCGTTGCAACTGTACCCACCGCCACTGCGTTGGAATCACATTTTGGTTGATTATCCTAAATGCCTGCAATAAAGATTCACCGATTACTCAGAAATACTTTTTGCTTGACAGTGCCATTTTTACGATTTGATGCAAACGTGCTCAGGGGTCGCTTTGTAATTTTACCCTTTTTAATGGAATTCTACACAAACGGCAGTCCCACGTCAAACCGTACAGAAGTGTTTACATTAACGACAAAGAATTGCGCTGAACAAGTGTTTATGGCTGGAAGAGTACACATCATCCATTCAAACATGAATTAATATGGGAAAACTCATTAGAAAACATACTGTAATGTAGTCAGCCAGCCATATTTCTCCACCGCTTCTGCTATGAATTCTCCGACGCCGCGGCGTTGGAACCACCGCTTCTCCGAAAGCTATGGTCAGTGTGACTTAAAGGTAACAATACGAAACAGTAACAAAAATGATTTTCAGAGACAGAAGTGTCAGGAAAGAAGAGTTTGGGAGCAAATGTTCTTTCTGTTTTAAAGCACGTCTTGTAACACGTTTTATTATTTCCAAAATGATAACATCTGTCTAAATGTGTATTTTCGAATTAATCCTTGATTGTATAGACTGTTCACTGTACATAACGTTTCCTTGTTAATTTCGTTATACGGTAATAAATGGGAGGTCAGCGATAAAATGTCAGATATACCTAAAGATATAATGAAACCTAATAATGTCTCGTGGCCAAAGAAAATACCGCAATATGACAAAACCTAACTTTCTTAACAATGACGGCTTTTTTTGGTATGGCAGCAATGGAGAATGCTTTTTCACACCCTTACAAGTACACGTTAATCAAGTGAATATATCTTATGGGGAATAGTCTGTCTACGTGAAATGTCGGACGGTTATGCATTTTGTCTGCGCACTTTCAATACATCTTACAATTTTTAGTGCCAAACAAATCTGAATATTGACTAATTTAATAATGTTCATACTGAAATCCTACATCTACAAATCAAAATGCCTAAAGCCAGTTCATTTGAGAATTTAAATATCATTGCAATTTTAAAGTACAAGATGTAATTAGTGCGATAACGGATCGACGTTTTTAATATTATTTTGATCATCCCTGGTAAATATTGTACAGGAAAGTATGTTCGTCATATTGAATGATTAAGCAGCAAACATAATATTTGTACTATAAAATATATGCTGTCTACATTGCAATAACGTCAAAGTACGTGGAAACATTACTTAGTTCAGAAACGAATTTTAATTTGTGTATATTGCCTGAATCCTATAAATGGCTTTCAGTGTTCTGAATATCTTTCGACCAAGATTTAATCGTATAAGAGATATTGTTCTTATTGAGGCTATGCGTTCAATGGGTTGCAATGGCTTGCCTGAAATATAGCGGGATATTTAACAACCGAAGCACTAATAACTGTCTCTGATTTGCATCCAATTAATTTTGCATTTGTAGTATTTTTGAAGTTTCCTAACATTAGGAGTACAATTATAGTAACGTAGCACGATTGGAATGGAAGTCACCAACTATTAAACGTATGTTTTCTTGTAAAACAACATAAATGCCAACCAACGTACGCTGATTTCTACGTATCTTCAATTGGGTACATATATAAATATTATGAATGCATTTCATCATTACTTTTTGCGTGAAAACGAACATGTTTGTGTACGTATACATTGAACTAAACGGGATCATTTTTACAAGAAAAATTTCAAAAATCATTATTGGCAATAATTATATTGCTTTTCACGTGTTTTTAAGATTCGATTCCATAATATACAAAAAAAAAAAAAAAAATAGTTACTCAAAGTGTTTAATGTCTTTCCGGAAACGACAGACACAGAGGCATATTTTTAAATGATCTAGGACAGGATCATTATAAACGCACATGTTCTTTAACTTAATAACATGTATCCACAAATAGTTTCGTAACTTTAAACTATGTAACTCATCGTTTTGATGTTGTTTAAGTGCTTCATATATGTAGATATGTAGATGGATGTCAAAAAGATATTACGTATTGCAGACAGACTGAATATAGCTCAAACCCTGGACAGATGTATATGCATAGTGGAGATAGCTATTACTTGGCATGTAAGCATCACATGAATTAAGTAAGGACGTCATAATAAGCCAGTTATGAAAATGGAAGGATTGCAGTTTGTACTTCTTGATCTCTGAAGCGCATACGGTTAAGTGTCTGTTTCTTTGTTCATCTCTGTATATCTCTTTGTGTTTAATGGAAAAGCAGGATAAATGTTGTTTGCTGATCCTTTTCACACCCTGACAAGAACACGTTAAATCCGTTGGAAATTATTCCGAAATACGTCGGTTATCGATTACGCAATAGCAACAGCAAATTGTTTTGAATATTTTTTAGATTTTGAAGTGCTAGAAGTCGACGCACTATTTTCGGACGGTCATTCTTTGTTAACATTGACAATCGAAATTTCGAAGGATAGTAAAATAACTCCAAGTAATGAAAACCAACACGAAACGCTACAGAATATTACTATACCCCCAAAATGGCAGGACTCTTTAAGTAGCCAGTTCGTTGAAAATATTAATACTTGCAAAATATCTAGCATAGAAAATGCACTAAGCTGTATCTCGAAAAATGTTACAAAACATGAACTCAATGACATTGCCTCGGACATAGCCGGCTTGTTTCAAGAATCCGCCCGTAATACATTCACAACAAAAAATGTTTATTCCTCAAAGTATTATTCGAGTAAACCAAATAAACCCTGGTACGGACCTGTGTGCAATAAAGCAAGACGCCGATATAACCAAGCACGAAAAAATTATAATCGTCACAAATCTGACCTAAATAAAGATTTATTAAATAGGGCTAGTAAACATTATCAGCGGATTATGAATTCATTCATCCGTAAGCATAAAACTAGAAATGAGCGTAAACTGAGGGACATGCACTCAAATCGACCAAAGGACTTTTGGCGGTTACTAAACTCTTTAAACAAAACCTCAGGTAATAAAATGCCCGATATCCAAGAATTTCATGAACATTTCCGAAAGGTTAATTATGACGAAAGTCACGATGTAGATCAAGTATTTGATACGGATCCAGATATTGAATATAATAGTGAATCCTTAAATTGTGCAATTACAGCACAAGAGATAGACAAAGTCATAAGTAAATGTAATAATTCAAAAGCTGCATCTCCTCAGGATAACATATGTAACGAATACCTTAAAAGTACTAAACACTTGATGCTCCCAATTTACTGTTCTTTTTTTAATAAGATATTTGATTCAGGAATTTTGCCCGACATTTGGTTGATTGGTACAATCAAACCTATTTATAAACAGAAAGGATCGCCTCTTAATCCTGAAAATTTTAGACCTATAACTATTCTTAGCTGTCTGGGTAAAGTTTTTACTGCTATTTTAAATGAAAGACTGACACGATTTTTAAATGAAAATAATATCCTAAGAGAAAACCAAGCGGGATTTAGAGCAAACTATTCAACAGTAGACCATGTTTTTACCCTTAAATTTTTAATAGATAAGCTTCGTTCACAGAAAAGGAAGGTTTTCTGCTCTTATATTGATGGTTCACTTGCTTTTGATAAAATATGGAGGTCGGGTCTATGGAGTAAGCTTTTCAAAAATGGTATTCAGGGAAAATTGTATAATATTATTTATAACATGTATGCAGATATAAAATCTTGTTTGTCCGTAAACGGTGTCATTTCCCCATATTTCAAAAGCAACTGCGGCGTTCGTCAAGGAGAAAATTTATCTCCAGCACTCTTTTCCATCTACCTAAACGACCTTGAGACCCATTTAGAGCTGAATAATGTTTTGTTATATGCTGATGATACTATTATTGTTAGTGACGATCCTGTCTCGTTCCAAAAACTATTAGACGATTTTTATGACTACTGCGTGAGGTGGAAATTGAAAATAAATATGAACAAAACTAAAATTATTATTTTCGGCTCCACTAAACAGAGTAACTTTTGCTTTAAAATTAATAAGGAACCTATAGAAATAGTGAAAGAGTATAAATACCTAGGAACATTGTTTTCAGCGTCTGGAAGTTTCTTAGGTGCTAGAAAACATTTGGCAAACCAAGCAAACAAAGCTATGCATATTCTCTATTCAAGAATTTTTAATCTTGATCTACCGTTTGATTTACAAATGAAACTTTTTGATCAAACTATTGTCCCGATTCTTACGTATAACTCTGAAGGATGGGGATTCGAAAACATTGATTTGATAGAAACAATTCATTCATAACAATTTTTTAAGAAAGATTACTGAGAGCAAGAAAAGCACACCATTGTATATGCTCTATGGAGAATTAGGTCGTTATCCGTTAGGAATAGTAATTAAAACAAGAATGATTAACTATTGGTGCAAATTGATTATGGGTGGCGAGAATAAAATTGCAAGAATATGTTATGAAAATATGCTTCATTCAACGACTAACTTCAAATGGATGCATTTTATAAAAAATATCTTAAATGAAACGGGTTATACATACATTTGGGAAAACCAAAAGAACATAAATTTGAAAAATTTTGGGAAAGTAATCAAACGGAAATTATTGGATCAATTCTTTCAAAATTGGAGCAGTCAGCTATCTAATTCCTCTAAGGGAATCAACTATCGTCTGTTTAAGTCCGATATTAAATTGGAGAAATACTTGATTACGTTGCCAAAACATTTACGTCTAAAATTATTCCATATAAGAACAGGAAATCATAGGCTGACAATAGAAATGGGAAGGTGGAGGCAGTCATTTGTTCCTTATGCAGACCGGAAGTGCCGGCACTGCCAACTTAACGACTTAGGTGATGAATTTCACTACATCCTCAAATGCCCCTTCTTTTTAGACCTTCGAAAGAAATTTATCCCTAAATACTACTATACTCGATCCAATGTTCAAAAAATTTCAGATCTGATGTCTTCTAGCTCCAGTAAATCACTTATAAATACTGCTCTTTTCGCTCGAGAGATAATGAATGTGTTTAAAAATTAACATGTAACAATAGCAAAGCATACCTTTCCTACTGTCATTCTGTCGCTTTGACGTAATTCCAACTGAAAACTCTATTTACACGAATATATCTATCTAATGAATAAAAATTATTTCAAGTCAAAACAAGCTGACACCTGCGAAAATATCAATTAATCACTGTCTGTTCATAATGACCCGCGACTATAAAACAGCCGACGTATAAACCTTTCTTGCGACTCATGTACCAAACAAACAAAAAAGTTGTGAAAATCGTGCGCCACTACTCTTGTTTTAGATACTACTATTTATTTATAGATATACTAGTAATGATTTTCCATTCATCTAAGTTTCTGAATGAATTTGCATATTCATTACTATAAGAATGTTAGAATTTAACCAATCAACGCCTCGTAGCACCCAGACCCAATTCTATTATTAGCATTCCTGTCTGTTGTGAAAATACCGTGACTGAAATATTTGATTCCCACGTGCGCAATGATCAACTCTCCTAACCCATAGAAATTTATGTAAATTCTCTTAAAAGTGTCTTTACTATAAGTACAGAGTATATATCCAACAAGCTGATATTTTTTTATTGTGTTCCTTGTGACTACAGTTGTATATCGAATATTTGTAATAGGCATAGATCTGATAATTATATTATTTTGTGAATTACCTTATGTTACAAATTACTTATGAACGGCTGTAATTTTATATGAAATTTTTATAAGTATAAATTATAAAACTGTCTGCTAGCTGAATAGTTAATACATTTCGTATGTTTAACTGTGCCCTGGAAAAATAGTTTTCTATGCATGTAAACCCACATATTGTTGAATCTTTTTGCTTTGTTCTGTCATGTTGTTACCATGTTGTAACCTGACTGGAAATAAACGTGTTTGTTGTTGTTGTTGTTATCAAGTGAATATATCTTATGGGAAATAGTCTGTCTACGTGAAATGTCGAACGGTTATGTATTTTATCTGCGCACTTTCAATACATCGTACAATTTTCAGTGCCAAACAAAAAATCTGAATATTTACTAATTTAATAATGTTCATACTGAAATTCTACATCTACAAATCAAAATACCTTCAGCCAGTTCATTTGAGAATTTAAATATTATTGCAATTTTAAATTACAAGATGTAATTGTATCATAGCTCGGTGTTTTTTCTTAACAAATTTGGTGCATGTAAATCGTAGACACTGAGTACAGGGTGCGGTAACTAAAAGCATGCAGGTATTTAATACCCGCACACTAGTTACCGCACTGTTTGATAGGAAAGTATGCTAGCGTGTCTGGAACAGTAGACAGCGAAGTGTATTTTATTGATTTAATGCTCTCGCATTGGTTTATATTACCTGGGCTTTACAGATTTGTAAAGCAAGGATTTTAAGTACTCACTTGAACTGCTGTATATGACAATGTGGAACGCCTACAACTACCATATATGGATGGCTATGATACAAAACAGAAAGAACATTAAAACTCTCGGGTTAACGATTTTTACGTCCCCTCGTACAAATCGTTTACTCTCGAGTTTCAATGCTCTTTCTTTTACTTAGTGCGTTTACGGATCGACGTTTTCGATATTGTTTTGATCATCTCAGGTAAATATTTTACCGGAAAAATATGTTCGTCATATTGAACGATTAAGCAGCAAACATGATATTGTACAATATAAACATATCGTGGGCTTGGTGCATGAATGTTGTAAGTCATAATTTGAAAACTTTACAGGAGAGAGAAAAAACTATTTTTATTTTGAAATATAAATTAAAACTAATGTTTCCTTTATTTATTTGTTGTTTTATGATAAATGCTTATGAGCAGAAAACAGAGAACACAGATTATTTCCACGAAAACTGATATATTTAAATATAACTTAGATACAACATTTGCACACTGAAATCCGAATGGAAAATATTGTGCACAAATGTTGTAACTAAAACTTAAGACAACATCAAGTGTGCATTATTCCAGTAAAGCTGAATATTAAAACTAAATCATATCAGGAATATCACAGTGAATAAAATTTGAACAGATTAGACATAAGAATTACTTAATTAAGATCAGTCACATACGTATTTTGACAAAAAGTTTGTTCAGCTCTTCAAAATGTACTTCACATTTCAAAGAACATCTTTATAAAGTTACATAAATACTTTTGTGCACAGTTTTGATACAACCATACTATTATCTTTTATTTTTCAGCAATAAAAATAACCAAATTTAGGAAACCAAGGCCAAGAAAACTATATAAATGTTTCTTGGCAGGGTCATATTCCTAAAACATAGACACCGTTAAAAGCATAAAAATTTCAGACAATATCTGACAAAATTCAGGAATGTCTGAAAAGTTTCCATTTTTCTGTGACAAGAGAAATAATTGCAGTCATGACTGACCTAAAATCCTTAGAACAGCCAGTAATTATAATAGTAAGTTGCATGTACCCTATACAAGGGTCTGCCTCTGTTCATTCCAAGAATATGGTAAAGTATAATATCAACTAGTTATGTCTAAAAGCACTTATGAAAAGAACAATAAAACAAACAAATCATTGGAACAGATTATATTGAAAAATGGTCTTTCATGTAAATTGTTAAAATTTCAAGACCAGTCCTGTCCGTAAGACAGCACGCTTGACTTTTCTCAGTGCTTGACTCTGAACTTTGTCTGTAAAAAGTTTATAAAACTTTCATAAAAAAATTCAAGTTAAAAAGTGGGCACAACTCTGTCAAAATTAAAAAACAGAGTTATGGGGATTGTTTCTAGTGGTGTAGACTTTGATAGTAAATAAATAAGTTAAGTTTCAAGTCAATAGCTTTGATCAAAAACTTTAATTAACGCAAATGCGGGGAGTGCAATATCTCTGGTAATGGCAAAAATGGCAAAAGATACTATCCTTTTAAATAGAAAAACTTTAAAAGATTTAGGGAAATCTGTAAAATTGCCTATTGTACACCTCTAATATTATTCAACCCAACTTCAAAACGAAAATATCCCTTTATGCGCCATTTTGACATTACATCCGATGTCATTCAGGCTTTTGTACAGATAAACGAAGTTTCCGTATGGAACGTTTTTCATAAAATTATATTATGCAGGTGACTATGTTATTGTTCATACTAAGGTAATTTACCCTGATAAACTAAAGCTATTTGTGTTGTTATATGCCCAAATGGACATGTTATGTTTTACCCCAGTGTCCGTCTGTCTGTTAGCAATTTTGTGTCCGCTCTGTAACTCTTGAACTGCTTGAAGGATTTCTAAAAAATTTGGCACAAATGTTCACCACACCGAAACGGCATGCAGAGCATGTTTCGAATGACTCGCCTCAGGGTCAAAGGTCATATATGACTTTGCTTTGTGTATATTGCTCTGCATTGCAGTGCTCAAGATTGTTTTTATTTGGCAGATCCCTTTTTTGTTCACTTACAAATATATTATTTTTTTGAATAACTTCCCTTTTATGGCTATAAATAGCTTATTTTGAAACTCTTTTATTACTGGCCGTTAGGAAAAACCCGAGTTCCTGTCTTCAACAGTCAAATTCTTTAAATTTTGCTTCCATCCTCTGACGTAATCCATCGGGCGTTACGTATTGCCCCGCTTGGCGGAGCTCTTGTTGATGATATATTCGCGGGCCAGCACATCATTGTTGTGCATAATTAATTTTGGGAGTCACATGCATTTCTGTGTTAATATCAATATATGGTTGCTGTTTCCTATATGTACAGGTTTGTACGTGAAGGACATTATTCCTTATTTCTAATAGCATCTAAGAAGTCAAAATTTAGACCTTTAAATTTTCATGCAATTTAGACGTGCAATTCATAACTTTATCATGACATCACAGTACATTAGGTGTTCTATTTGACCAATCAGAGAGCTGTATTTTCGAGTACCTGCCGTTTTCACTTAGGTATAATGAAGTATATTTACAATGAATATATAGTGACTTTAGAAATAAATATCACACTATTTTAGAAATCAAATTAAGATTTTTCACTGCACATGTCCCAGATGATGCTACAAACAACAAAACTTTGAAGTTTCATTGAAATATTATATAGATTTAATACCTTTATTTCTGTTAAAAGTTTGAGATTTTATACAGGGAGTCTATAATAAAGTCTAGATTTTAGTTTGGAAGCAACTTATTACATTTTTTCGGACAAAGTTTAGCACTGCCAGACACTTATATATGGATCTTAATGTATGTGCATGTACACATACTTGTATAAAATCTCAAAATTTCTTTTTTGAAATGCTTGAAATTCTAAAAGAAAAAAAACTCACTCATAAAAACAAGAAAGACGCACTTTTTTCATTCAATTTACTGAGCATTTAACACAATTATTTGTAAGTTTGCTTTAATAAATATATACTGCCAAAGAATGTCAGATATAGAGGCATTTTTTTTTCATTAAATTAAAAATTGAAAAATATAATTAAGTTATTAATTTTGAGGAAATCATTTTAGAAAACTCTGTCAGCTGTTTAAGGTACCCAATTAACACTTACCCTGCTAAATTTCTATTATGAACTTGTCCGTCTTTCATTCTGGACAGTACCGTTAACTGTTAAAAGGGGTGCTTAACAAAAATATACTGACTGAATGGTGAACAGTGCAGATCTTGATCAGACTGCATGGATGTGCAGGCTGATCATGATCTAAACTGGATGCAAAGAATCTGTTGTGTCCAGCATAAGGGCTGAGAAATAATTGTTTCACTATTTTGAAAATACTTTTATGAATATGTGTCGGATATAAAAATTAGTCTAATATTATTTAACAAATGCATTGTCAGTAACGCTTGTCTTCTTAAAATGTTAAATAAGATTTTAAATCATATAATTGTTTAAAGGTTCAGACAAGGCCGATCTGAGGTCAGATCCTTCGAAAATACATGTACTTGTTTCTTGTTTATATCAAAATATAACTTTTTTTACTCTCCATTATTTTTAGGCCATTCTATATAGGAAAGTATACCAAGTGATGATGTCATAAGTAGTAATACATGTATATCTACACTCATGTATCTTAAAAGTAGTCTTCAAGTGCTATCATATTGAATTTTGTGCTTAGTTTATAACTCTATTTACCTAATTACAACAGTCATGTACAGAACTGTCAGGAAGTACCAGTGTGCGCATATGTTGTAAGTTGAGATACAACATTCATGCACAACGAAAATAATACGATTTGAGATACAACTTTTGTGCATTTTCTGAATTTTGCTAGTTACATTGAGAATATGTTTAAAATATTTTGTCATATAGTGAACATGTCTAAAATAATACATTTAATGCAAAAAAATGATTTTCACAAAAAATCATAGTTACAACATTCATGCACCAAGCCCACGATATGCTGTCTACATTGCAATAACGTCAAAGTACGTTGAAAAAATACATAGTTCAGAAACGAATTTTAATTTGTGTATATTGCCTGAATCATATAAATGGCTTTCAGAGTGTTCTGAATAGCCTTCTCCAAGAATTACTCGTAAAAGAGATAATTATTGTTTTTTTTTAGACTATGTGTGCAATGGCTTGCCTGAAATATGGAGGGATATTTAGCAACCGAAGGACTAAAAATGCATAAAAATAATTTTGCATTTGCATGTCAATGACACTTTTGAAGTTTCCTAACATTAGGAGTACAATTATTGTAGTAAGGTAGCACGGGTTGAATGGAAGTAACCAATTACTAAACGTATGTTTTCTTCTAAAACAATATACATTTTGTAATTACCAACCAACGTACACTGATTTCAACGTATCTTTAACTGGGTACAAAATATATAAATATTATGAATGCATTTCATCATTTTTTTTGCGTCAAAAAATAAAAACATGTCTATGTACGTATACATTGAACTAAACGGGATCATTTTTACAAGAAAAATTTCAAAAATCATGATTGGCAATAATTATATTGCTTTTCACGTGTTTTTAAGATTCGATTCCATAATATACAAGAAAATAATTCTCTTAAAGTGTTTAATGTCTTTCCGAAAACGACAGACACAGAGGCATATTTTTAAATAATCTACGGCAGGATCATTATAAAAGCACATGTTCCTTAACTTAATTACATGTATCAGCAAACATTTTTGTAATTTTACAATATGCATAAACTCTCAGTAGCGCACCATATTGATCTTGTTTAAGTGTTCATACGTGTAGATGGATGTCAAAAAGATCTACGTTTTGCAGACAGATTGATAATATGTCCAATAGCTCAAACCCTAGATAGATGAATATTCAATGGCGATGATAGCAATTATTTGGACAAAAATGAAAGCATTGCAGTATGTACTTAATGATCTAAACGACAGATGTGCAGCGTTTACGGTTAAGTGTCTATTTCTTGTTCATCTATGTATATCTATTTGTGTTTAATGGAAAAGCAGGGTAAATATTGTTTGTTTGATCTTTCTATGCTTTTTGATTTATCGCTAGAAGCTTTTAGATATACCACTAGAAGCTTTTAGATATACCACCAGAAGCTTTCTGTATTACCACAATAAGCTTTTATTTATTTCTTGATCACTATTAAAGCCGTCTACTGATAACAAGAAATGTCTGTTTTCATTAATTTTACTTTTACTTTTCTTCTATCCTTTATAATCTAGAAGTTTTAGAATGAAAATTATCGCATCTGTGATCATTTTCCGTCGTGCTTTCACGTTAGATAAAGACAGCGTGAGCTATAAAATAACACAAGCCGGTTTTATGAAAATTCCCAGGCTAAGATTGTTCTAATTGTAAGGTAGTTTATCACTTGTTTGGCATCGTGGGAGTGAAATAAAGCGATTACAAAAATTTGGCATTGCACTTGTGTAAAAAAGCTTTTGGCGTTGGCGTTGTTTCAAGAATAGGAAGTGTTGGTCTTTTGATTGGTAAGGAAAGACAATATTATTTAAAATAGTTTCAGCAGGAAACCCTAACATGCGATAAAGATAATAATACATTTGTGTCTTTCCGCAATATGAAAAGGCATGACTTTTTTGTATTATAAAATCCTGTCAGAAATGTTAGGCACTGACCTCCAGACTTTGGCTAAAATGATTTTTCTTCAAAATTGAAATTTAGGTTTATTATGAGCATCGATTTCTATAATTAAGGCAGTTTACCTCAAGAGTTTTCAAGTTTCAGTGTAGTAATTCTTGTGTGTATCTAAGTAAGTGATTTAGTTTTAAAGCTTACATAAGAAATATAGCATTAATTTCATGATACCTTAATTCTCTTTTATAATTGTCCTACTATCTGGAGGCCAGTGCCTTTTAGTATGATTATTCAGTAAATGTTTTTAGCGATTTATTTCTAAACTCGAAAGAAGTAGTTGTCTATAAAATTGTATCTATATCTTTATTATGATAAAAGATAAAAGCTAAGGGTAACTTTCCCGGAAGCGTGGAACACCACAAACACAGCTATAGAGCCACGTACGCGTAAGCAGCATTTATTTGAAAAAAGAAACAACAACAACAAAACAATACAAATTCCTACTTTGATTCGTAAAAGTATTAAAATTCAAAATTATTTAGTAAGGTACGCATTTCAGTAAGTGTTTTTCATAATATTATTCTTGTGGCGTAAGGAAAAACCTTCTTCGCTTATGATGAAAGCGATGGCATCAATTACAAGGCATGACATCATATACTTTCTCATCTTTCTCATCTTCTGAGAAAAAATGGAATATGATACAGCTGTGGCCGTTCGTGACTGTACATGCTTTTGATATCGTAAAATGATATAAGACCATTTCAAAGCTTGGCTGGGTTGCATTTACCAAGGGAATATATTTTACGTAGTATTTATTTTTGACTTGCACTGCATCTTACATCAGTTAGAGCCAGACACTAATTATTTAATGCAAATCTGTCATGGCATAATGTAATTTCTAGAAATTAGAATTTATTTCAAGTGTCGAATTGAAAAAAAACACCAGTATTACTAATTAAATGCAGCTGAGTGTGATATTGATAATCGCTTTGTTTGGTTTTTAAACCTATTTCATGAAACGCCGTCAGGTTTTAAGAAACTTTTATGTGTAGATAGTAAATTGGGTTTGACAGTGCACAATATTGTACAAATACACGGCTACAGATACAAAAGAATATAGCTTAGTTAAACATTTAGACAACGAGGAGAAATGCACATAATAAAATTTTGACTTGAAACGGTTAGCGACAAAACGCCACTAGAGAGTTTAAACACTTAAAGCAGTAATACAAGATGCTCTATACGCTTCATTGAGCAGCGTTTATACTGCATTAAAATGCCCGCATCATGATGACCCTTTGTTAGACCATCAAGAAACGGTGTTCCTCTAGAATTTGTATTGTGTCGTCTTGGAGATGGCATCAAAATACATTTCATCATGCACCAAAACTGATTGTTTGCATTTCGTATAAACCAGTTACTGCTCCGATGATTTTGTTGTTTATCTCTGTTAATTAGGTTATGTTAGGGTACTGTTTTGTTAAAGGTATTTATTTTGTTAAGAGTATCAAATTGTATCAACTGGAGAAAATTCTGTTCTCTTGGATTATTAAGTTTTATTGAAGAGATTTGTAAACAGACAAACATTATCCTACACCAATTACAGTACTAAATATAATAATGTCATGACAAGACATGACAAAATCATGCGTGATTACTGCGCAGAGGGAGTTCTATGGAACATATCTGTATTTTGAAAAAAGACTTTTGGGAAACTGTGGCATTTCCAACAGTGAAATGTGTCGATAAATCTATTCTAACTAAAAAGTTAAAACCCTCAGGAATTTACAAAGTGATATTTATTGATTATGTTACAGATCGAAGCAGTGATTTTGCTTATATAAATGTCACAGCGTACATCCATATAACAAAAATCAAACAAAAAGAACACAAGAAATATTAGAAATATGACCCTTACCTTTAACTGAAAACAACCTTTCCACAGAATAAAGGATTAGATTTACAAAGTGATAAAAAACAATATGAAAACTGGTTGTGTCTCTTGAGGAAAGACGGAAGGAAGACCTTGATCTTGGCTATAGGCCAAGGTATTGCCGACTGCATACGAATAAAAGGAAGTCTCTCATGCTCGCAGTATATATCCTATATATAGGACCATTTATTTATCGGGAGGACAATTGACATAAGTTGTTGTAAGTATTAAGCATTTTCTTAAGTTAGTTCCGAACCGACACAGTAATCTGAAACCAATAGCTCAAACTGCACTTGGCAATGTAACACTGACAGCAGGATGACCCTGCAAGAATAAGCCGCAAATACAAGAGAACCTCTCCAATATTAGTTATTCCATAATCCGACTAATAGTTATAGCTCAAGTAGTAGTTTTATGCTCTAGCAGTTCTGTTGACCTGAACTTGGATTTAGTCATTAACAGCGAGGGAAGAGTATCAATTCATAAACTATATGAACCAAAACCTTACATTTTACCTTTATCAAATTTCTCAGCTTTCGCAAACTGTCCAGAAGACTGTTTGCTGTTTTAATAAATCCAAACGCATGTAAACTGAAAAATAAGGGTCAGGAAAAAGACAAATACAGACGAAAAGAAAAAAAGCCAAATTTTTTTTCAAACAAAAATGGGAATATGAAAACATAATTCCTAAAATATTGAAGAAAAACTTAGACAAAACTGATGTGAACTTCTGATTTTTATTTCTTTTACATTACTAACGCAATTGTTTGTGAATTCTAAAACTGCGACAATGGAGTCAGATAACACTCCAACTTTTACCATAACGAAAGGGAGTATGTTTTTTTAAAGATTCGTGTTTATAAAAAGGTGTTATGGTACGTCAAAGGATCGATAAGGAAAGGTGTAATTATTCTGATATGTAATATTATGCCAAGTATATATTGCAAATGTAACAAGTTTTGTAGAAGAGGAACAAACATTGTTTTAAACTTTGTTCTCCACCGATACTTGATACAAATATTGCCAAACTGACAAATATGAATTTTCTTGTTATGAATTGTTGAAAAGTAAAATTTTACTGACTTTTCTACTTTGCGGCATTTATGCATTGTACATGCTGTGAGTTATATAGTTTTGAGATTTTATTGCGCGTAGATTTATATTTTGTATTGCCGAAAATGCACAAATTGATACAGTAGAACTTCTGAATACCGGACCTTCTAAACACCACAAAGTTCTGAAAATTGAATGATTTTCTCGGTCTATATTTGTGCCCTTCTATTTTCTATATAGAACATGCTTCTAAAACGGGAACTTCTAAATTCCCATCACCGCACGATATTTTCGAAAAATGATTTATTTTAATAAAAGTTTACTTCTGAAAACCGCATGACTCGAACAAGTAGATATTTATTCAAATGCAATTACGTGCCTCCAGAAAAATAGCGTCTACGATTCCATTGTTTATCAATCAGTGTCGACCAATTGTTTTGATACGCATTACAACAAACTATCAATCAAAGGAAGATCGTGATAATTAGATCATGCTTTTTCATTAAAGAAATGAATGGCGGTTTAACTTTTATGTTTACATGAACAATATTCATTAACTTTGATTCTAACACGATCCGCAGTATTTGCTATATAAACATATAGCGAAATCGTCCAAACATGAATCTACGATAAAATTTAGCTGTTCCATTTCGCCTTGTGATTGTAACATGACTGTGAGATTCCACTCGGCCATGATATGCCGACTAAATACTCGACTTTTTCAGTGCGAACAATTTCTAACTGATTTATTTATTTATTTATTTATTTATATTTTACCATACGAAAATGTTTCTGCAAGTCTTGACAGCACTGTACCGTAGTTTCAATGTATCTGTATCTGGTCGTGTGCGTAGTTTACAATTTCTTCGTTGTAGGCACCACAAATGTCAACTAGATTTTACTTTGGCAGTGAATAAATTATAATTCATGTTCCAATCTTCCAGGCTCAAGAGTTTACTTGTTTATATGCCGCAATGTTCTGGCGTGTATATTGCAGTGCCATCATGTAGGAGACGCGTACTAATTTAGAAACTACATAGATAAACTTTGAATGAAGTATTTAACTTTACTTCTGATTTCTATATCCGACATTAATTTATAGAAAAAGTAGCACATGCCGAAACTATAGGCCGCTCGCTTAGGTCAATAGTGAAAGTGCAGATCTTTTGATTAGTGGCTTTAAGTTTGAATCCCTTACTATTTCACAGTGTGTCTGAATGAGAACTTGATAGCTTACTTGCTGAGAACAAGTTAGTACTGGTGCTGTTAAAACGGCACAAAATGCAAAACAAGCAAAATAAATATAAAAACATATAAGCAATATGTATTATACAAATGCTGCATTAATATAAAAATGTGATAATTGAATTGTATTTCGTAACTGGACATATCCTGATACATTCAACACTGCTCAAAACTGTTAATGCAATACAGAGCTATCTCCTTGGCAACATGACTATCTCCTTCACGACAGAGTGAATATTTTTACTCCCAAACCATTTTCGGTATATATTTTATTTCCAAATACATTGTATATTTTACAGCTATCTCACGCCTACTCGGTATGCTTCTTACTATTAGTTAAAATGCAAATATTTGACAATGAAAGTGCTTTCATGACGAAACGGCCAAATTAACTGCTAAATTAACTCGTTGGTAAACATCATCACGACCGCAAATTAAGAAAAAATTAGAAAACTTTATGTTCTCTGTTTAGTTCTCTAAATCATATCTACATCGCCTACAATTCCCCGATATTTGATATTCGATACACTGCCAGACAAAATGCAAAAAAATATGATGACACTCACCTTTGTTGATGCTCTTTTGTTGCGCCGTGCACTACCTCACAAGTTGCGACAAAGCAATTTACCGTATACCTCCGAAAGAGGTAGCACTGTTGTTATTTCCAACCGAATGATATATCGAGTTAAAAGTAGTGCTGTAAAAAATGAGAAGAATTTGCGTGGTTAGAATTGAAATAATAAATATGTTCCAATAATTTTATCAGTTCTTAAATATCATTCAAAGCGTGCATTCAGTTAAGAAATTAAATAGCCAATGTGATGATTTAACATAGGACTATTGTTTGAATTTATAAACTGTTTACAAACTGTCGCAACATAAAAGCTGGATGCAGATAACTAAAACAAGAGCACCGCCTTGCGTGTGCAGACGCTCACTCCAAAAGGGGCCATAATTCTCGCAAAAAGCAAGATGGAGTTATGTTTCTTGCTGTACAGTGTGAGCTTTTAATGGTGAACAAGTGTTGCAAATTTTGAAGCAATAGATTTGACTGTTTAGGAGAAAAGCTGATCTAAACACAAAACTTAACCAAGAAATCTGATTTTCTAAGATCAAATGGGGTCATAATTCTTGCAAAAATCAATACAGAGTTACGGTACTTGCTGAGTCAGCTTTTATTGCGAATAACAGGAAACCTGATATTGTCTAAGTCCAAAAGGGGCCACAAGTGTTTTCAAAAGCAGGATTGAGTTATGTTTATTGCATACAGAGTCAGTTTTTGATGTTGAATAAGTGTTGCAAGTTTTAAAGCAATAGGAGAAAAAAACTGACCTAAACATAAAACTTAACCAGGCAACGCCGACGCCGATCTAATGATGACGATAACTCAAAATCATGTCTTTTTTTCAAAAAATTCAATGAGCTGAAAATAAAAAAAGAAGAGAAAACACTTTAAAATAACAGCATTTTACGAAATCTACATCATTTCCATAATTGAAATATTTGAGACACCGCCAAAACATCGTAAAACGAAAGTGTCGCGACAGGACAAAATTAGAATAATCCGCTTAATATCACAAAGAACGGCTTATCGTATTCAGTAATATTTTTGCAAATCACACAACTTCTGATCCTGAGGTTGTGTGATTGATATAGTAATGAGTAATACTGTAAAGATATATGAGATGAGATTGCGTTATAAAATTCTAATATGTGAATGAAATATCGCTCTGTGATTCAGATGAATGAGCGTTTTTGATTCCCATCAATTATGTAAAAACAGTATGTTGTTAATATATGCAAACATCGCGCACTTATTATAAAGCCACAAGAGCTTAACAGATGCAAAATGTATTTAAGCTTGATGATAAAAATTATCGGGGAAATAAAGGTGTAAGCGTTTATGTGCGTTTGGTTTCTGTCAGAAGTAGAAACCATACTTCTGCAATATTTTTGTTACAAGACTGCATCTGTACATCGTAACTTGTAGTCTGCTTAGATGTAATTAAAAAACATAAACGTAAGTGCATGCCACATCCATTCTTGAAACATGTATACTTGTTCGTTAACCCTCTTTACTCATGGCAAATATCTGTGTGAAATGTAAATTGGTAAGTGAAAACCGTTTGTGAATATCAAACCTACTCAATGTATTTCAGCGCAATGGAAAAGTAATCTACCTCGCATGCAAAACTGGATAACATTGTCAAGCATTGAAAATTCCGCCAATAGTTTTGCTTGATTTTCTCATATTTTCTTGACTTTAAAAAAAAAAAAAAGAAAAAACTATTATATTTCATTGCTAAAAATTTCCCCCGGGCAATTCATGATTTGATCTTTCAGATTGTTCTTTTCAAAGCATTTATCGCCGACAAAAAATCAGCTTTCTACTTGCAGTAATTATGCAAAAAATGCAAGCATTATTCATGCCTTGAGGTAACAATCTGCATTCTCTGAAATAGAATGAAAGTACCTAGTAAACTGAGCGTAAAGTTTTAGCGGAGCTGTTTCCTTTTTTCTCTAATATTATACCCATGATAATAATGCTGCGAGTGAAAATGATCCTTTCATAATTTATCAGTTTGTGACCTTAAATGCAAATAAATGTACAAATACCTTATTTAATTATATACCTATATAAATTCTGCAAAACTAGGCTTGTATTTCACAACTGAATATGAACAGGCAGAAAGACAATTCCGTATTGTACCTTTTAAATTCCGTATTGTACCTTCCGTATTGTATGCTGCCGGACTACTGTCATTAATATGCATGACCTGACACAATTCTATAGATAGCACACATAAAAACTTCACTTAGTTCCATTTAAATATCGATAAACATTGAAGATTTCGTTCGAGAACGAAACAAGAATCAAAATGGTAAAGGTATACCATAAAAGGGTCATTATAACAGCAGCTCGATCTGGGAATTTGTATTCGGCTCTCGTGGATTTTGCAAGGTCGGATCACACTCGGCGCTTGCGCGCCTCGTCAGATCCGATCAGGCAAAAATCCACTCGAGCATTTTGCAAGGTCGGATCACACTCGGCGCTTGCGCGCCTCGTCAGATCCGATCAGGCAAAAATCCACTCGAGCCGAATACAGCATCCCAGATCGAGCTACTCTTTTAATAACCCTATTGTATGGTGCCTTCTTGCAGTTTGTGTTTCTATATATAGTATAAAATAATAAAGTTAACGATAACCTTGAATTGCCTGGATCTTCTTTATACGTTTTTTTTAAAAAAGTGCAGGTTACATTTTTGAAATGCTACGCACTTACTTTCGTATTTATATATCGATTATACATAAAGAATGTTCCAACTGAAAGAGAGTTGTAAGTACAGTTTCCAATGCTGCAAGATAACTTCAGAAAATGTGATATTAAATTTAACTCATTTTAGTTCGAATTAAACGAGCATGACAAAATAGAATATGTAGTCTTTGAAAGTATCGTCGTGTTTATTTCAAGAACAGAACAGAACAGATATTTTATTAACGTATACAATACATGTATCTTGTTAATACAACATGAAATTATACATATAATACAATATACGTGATAGGCAAAATGACTTTTCGGTATATGTAGAGAATGAACAGATCTGATTTTAACCATCAGTATATTACAAGAATATTACGACGATATCACAATAGAAACAATATCAATCTTGTTATACTAGTATACAAAAATTAATGCTAATAAATAATCTGCATTTACGAATTCAAGAAGTATAGGTAGTGTAATATAAACTGAATGGCAGTATATGTATATGTTATATTATAATTAATGTCAACACAAACAAACTTACAAGCATTTCCAAGACACGAGTTTAAATTCCTTGCAATAATTCCTTTCTCTTGTTATTAGCTAATGTTATATATTTACACAAATTAACTAGAATAGATTTATTACTTGATTGTAGCAATTCTAAGAATTTATACATACTTGTATGAGTATAGAAATAACGTTTAATGAACTTTGCACGTAATTCTTTATAAACTCTGCATTTAAGAACAAAATGAAATTCATCTTCAATCTCATTAAGATCACATAACTGACAAATTCGTTCGTGTCTTTCTAACCTGTCTCTGCCGTACCTGGCAGACTCTATACGTAACTTATGTGCAGATATACGGAGTTTCGTTAAACAACTTCGTTTATTTCAAGTCTTCAGTCAAGTCAAGTCATTTATTTCATTTATTGGAATGTTTGGATAAAGAAGCAGTTTTTTTACATAAAGTGTGTCTAATTTTGTGTCTGTTTGTAATCTGAGTAGTTCAAGTCAATGTTTCTCAGAAGGGGTTGTCATAATAGGTCACATCTGTCCGTTTGTCCGTCCGTCTCAATTGCCGGAAAAAAATTTAAAGCCACTAAGGAAGTACTAAAGAAGTTTAAGTGAAACTTGAGATATAGAATGATAATATTTAGGTGCAAGTAAAATTGTAAATGCATGTGCATTATAAAAAAGGTGACCTATAGGTCCCATTGGGCCGGGTGTATTTCATGTTTCTTGTTTGTAAGTATCATATCATCATTGTAACACATGTCACTATAATAAATAAATCTCTTATCTAATCATATCTTATCTTATCTTAAACAAGAACCACAAATCTTGAATAATTTTCAAACTATCTGCCTTTTTGTTCTTGCTTTTCGGGAGCAGAATTGCTAAAGTACTGCAGGCAAATTACGCATTGAACGACTACCATATTTACCATCTCAGATATCTTAAAACTTATTCTTCTGTTGCATAAATTATCATAGTCTGGTGAGTTATATAATGATAAATCTCTAGGAAACGTACGTTTATTCTAGGAACAGATACAACAAAAGGCGATGTGTTTTGACATGGCATCAATAATATAAAAAATAATTTGACGTGACATTCAATAATATAAAAAAAAAATTTGACGTGACATTCAATAATATAAAAAATAATTTGACGTGACGTGACATTCAATAATATAAAAAATAATTTGACGTGACATTCAATAATATAAAAATAATTTGACGTGACATTCAATAATATAAAATATAATTTGACGTGACATTCAATAATATAAAAAGATAATTTGACGTGACGTTCAATAATATAAGAATAAGTATCAGTAATAAAATCTGAAAGAAAATTCTTTGGAAGCATAGAATGCAACCAAGCAAGATAACAGCAGGCTCGGTTTAACTTGAGATTGTTTTGATAACATAAATTTCTCGAAAAGGATTTATGAGTTAAACAACCTTAATTATATAATTATAATATTGCATAATGTCAAATCGTACAGTTGAAGGCTGAAACGGATTTGAGATCAAGTAAGAAGATATATTAATTGCACTATAAGTTACCCATTGATTTTTTTTCTGATAATTATGTAAAAATTCGGAATAAAGATTTTTGTAAAAATGAATATGATTATTATAGATCATTTAACAGTAACATCATTGCAAACAAAGTAGTTTTATCCAAATCTGCTTCCGTTGAATAAGTTATTTTACATTAGAAAAATAATAGATTAAAAGATCTATTTCATCACAGATTTAAACGGTATTTAGCTTGTTTTACTTATAAATCTTCGTCAAAAGTTAAAACACGGGTGCATTTATTTTATTCCCGAATCGACTCCAGTTAAATGCAAAACGAAAAAGGAAAGAAAACTCTAAGCTTTTAACTTATTTTCAAGAATTAAGGGCCTGCATCGGTAAAATTCATACGCATACGTACCTCTTTGATAACGATTTGTTGCAATTTGTCTAAAATATTTTTGATGATGATTATCAAACTTATAACGAAGGACCGAATTAAACAAGCAGCAGTGACATTATTTACTAAGAAAGAAATGATCTGCTTTTCGTAAGTACTTCTAAATATAATTACTTTATCAAGTAAAGTTGTCGACCGGGGACTGATTATTGTATTATCCTGTCTAGCGGTATTGTTATTGTTTATTTACTACGCAAAAGTATACAGTGTACGTGAGCTTGTATTTGTTTCTGCCTGCATTATTGCATTAATGCAATATTGCCGTTAGAAATTTAAGGCCGTAAGCTTGTCGCATCTCAGATATATCAGATGTTATTATTACTGTCATAAAGTTCAGCGAATTCAGTACATAAACAACTCTCTTGTTAAGTGATACCATGAAACAGTATCATTACAAAGCAACAATTACTAAACGGGATGAAAATAGTTTTGGAGTATCTGTAAGTACTGTAATATCGATGTATAACCTTTTAATCCAAAAAGGGAAGCATTGCACTTATTGACACCGTCAGCAATGCGTGTTTTATCGACGCACGCTCATTCTTAAAGAAGAATATTTATTTTTTCAATCAAAGAGTATTTTACTTCTGAGTATGTGCGCGTTTCCGTATGATTTTGTTTGAAGCTGACTTAGATTCTGTAGTTCTGTTTGATCCTGTACCGGCTTTGCTTAAATCAAGACCTTAAAGTTTCTCAGATTTACCGGGGTAGACCTGTTTCAGTTAATACCTTAATGGTTTAACTCTTTGTTAGAGCCATTTATTCATATCATAATTTTAGTGTTAAACATTGGGAGAAACCTTCCAACGTTGTTGTATTATTGATAAATCTTTCGAATAATTTGAGATGACGCACATTTGATATATTTTATTACTGTGATAATGTCCTGATATGTCAATTAATGTCATATACATGTACATATACTAGTTTCAATCCGACCATCGATATTGCAAAATAGGAATTTATACTACGCTTGAAAGTCCAAGATGGAAACAGTGTAATTTACATCCATGCTTATAAAATTCGTTTTACTAAAAAGTAATATGTGTTAATTTCCTATTGATATTGCTCTGTAAGAAAACTAACCTAAAAGATTAAACATATGTAGGTTTTTTTTTATTTGTTACAACAAATGGTTTACATCGTATATCTGTAAAACTTGATGAAACTGATTCTGAGATATGGAAACGTAAACTATGCGCAGTTTGTTTCTTTAAACATAAAATACAATGAGAACACGTTGAAACATATGTCGTATGTTCAAAACTCAAAATTTTTTTCAGTGTAATCACGACAAATATCTAAAATTGAACGTTCGTTTCATATGTATTTGACAACACTGTGAATTGTGGATATGTCATTAAAATTGTGATTTACATGACTACCTCAAATTATGAAACCGATTGTTTCATGTAATTCTAGAAATAGAAATTCAAAATGTAAGACTATCTCTTGGTTGAAATTTATTAATGTTACATTTTACTTTGATATACACGGGTTATTTGGCATTGTAGATTGTTGAAACAATTCAGATCACAACGGTTTGGATTACCGGAAGAAACATAGAATTATAACATATATTTTATGCAATAATGGAAGGCTTTATGGGGTGTTCTGAAGACAACAAGAGGGGGAGTTTTGTTGAAATGTTTTTTTCCAAAAATATACTGATCGCCAAATGTTTCTTCTTCTTTGAGAACGTGATGTACAGTTGTACCATAGTTTCTCTTAAAAATCAGAAAGGTATAAAACTAAGCTACAATACACAAGAAAATATAGTAATAGAACTTCAAATATAAATACATTTCCCCTTCACCTTGTGAATTCTGTCGTTTTGCGAAATATCTTTTGATGAAGGTTGCATTAACCAAAACATTATTTATTAGATATTTTTGTTTTGGTTGCGTTAGAAAACAACATGATTATATTTTAGAACGGCGCTTAGGATGAAATTCTAGAGAATGCCAGAGAGATCAATCGCGTGCGACAGCAAATACATTCAATTGCACAGAAAAAATTAACACACTGATCTCGTGATCAGGGAAAATATGCAATATGACAAAGTAGCAGCCACTCGTGACAATAATTATTACCTGATAGATCAGAAAGATGAGACATTTCCTAAGCCTGGCAGGAGAATATGTTTTTGGAAGAATTCTGTCTCCTTTTATTGTTGAAATGTGAAGTGTTATTGTTCACATACAGTGCACATCTTACATCAGTCAGTGCCAAAGAGATACTGACGACTGAATGACATACCATTATGTCAAAATTTGATGTCTGATATTAAAATAACAGTTCTTGTTTATGTCCAGAAGCTTCAATCAAATAACGGATTGGACTTTCAAACAACAGTATGAAATAAGTAAAGCAGTACGGGATATTTATGACCCCCTTGTAAATAGCATGAAACGTGGCAGTTCTTAAGAAAACATCTTAAATTAGAATATGTTGAGTTCGGCAAAGCACAATTGCATATTTAAAGTTAAACAAATGATATTGTTATGGATAAGAAAGCGGTTAACCAACTTGCATGATACATCTGTCTTAGATGACCAAATTTTAATAATATTATAACCAAAGTTAATTTCTTAGATGTTGTGTTTTAAGAAATGAAATGGTTTGTTTCAGTGTTCATGCGAAATGAACAACAGAATAAGATCGGCAAATCCATGAAGCGATTCATGTTTAATTTATCGACCCTATTCTGTCGTTCATTTCGCATGAACACCGAAAAAAAAATCATTTCATTTCTTATATTTACATTATATTTCCTTTCCATTTGTAAACATGATAATATTATAAATTGCACATATTTTGTGGCATTTAACGTTCCCGGCCCTTCTGTTCACCACACGGATCAACTGCGACGTCATCTAAGGAAAGTTCTCCCTTACTATACGCGGACGTCGTCAAAACAGCGGTCGGTTATCACTAAGCAGCGATGACGTAACTTTCGTGCCTTTCCTTTTGCTGTTCATACGAAATGAACGTCATAATTTCCAATGGAAAAGAATAGGGCGAATGTAAATATTTGTTTGTATTGGCCGAGCTAAGATCTTTAAATAAATCTGGCTTTGCAAATTAAAAGAGAAAGAAGTTCTCAAAAGAAATAGGTTTTATTATCTATATCTGTATGTTTCAACATCATATGTTGTTTCATTTTTATTCTGTTTTAATTAAAGCGATTCCTGTCTAATTTTGCGTATATTAGTTCAACATTAAAGCTATTGCTTGGAACACATGGCAGTGAACATAATTTTACAATACTATTTTCTCTAAGTTGTAACTATTGATAAAGTTTTTTTTTGCTTTTTATTGTTAGATCTACAAATGAAGACAAATTTAAATTTTATCTTAATTATATGTTGACATTTGTCGTCTGGCCGACCGTATGCTCACACGGATATTAACCTTTACCCTGCTAAATTTCTAAAATGGACTGGTCCATCATTCAATTTGGGCAGTACGATTTATTATTCGAAGGGGTATTCAATGAAAATTTACTGACTAAATAGCGAACAGTGCAGACCATGATCAGACTGCACGGTTGCACGGGCTGATCCTGGTCTGCACTGGTCGCAAAGGCAGAACAATTGCCGGCAGTAGGCAAAATGTTAAATATTTGCATTTGTATTTTTATAGGAACAATATGATTTTCCTGTTGCTCTTCAGCTTTCATATAGATGGACAGAAATACAACGTTTTTGTAAGTAGCGGATACATAACATATTTGTTATTCCGTACACTTGTCAACATAATACATTATATAGCAAAATTTAATTATCACACGAACTTTCCACGTGATTCTAAATAGGTCATATGTGGAACTAACATGCAATTCATCTTTAATATTTGTCCGGTGCTTCTTAGGGGCAAACATCAAAGGTGTTAATGGCGTAACATAGCTTTGTTTAGAGACAAAAAAGTCGCGTTTTATAACTGTTAGATTAACATATCAAATTTTGTTTATATTAAGCTTTGAAGTTCGTCTCGTGTATTGCTTAAGATATCATACTTCAGTGAATATGGCAAGAACTTCCTGTAAATTTCTAATTGATGTTTAATCAATGTAATCTAGCAGATATTTTCTTGTTACTGCCTTTAGTTAGTTATTCTAATGTGTGTCCCCTGACGATTATTGTGGCATTGTCTAAACAACGACATCAGAAAGTCTTTTAGAAATAATTCTCTTGGTGTGTATTTTAACATATCATTGTGATCTGTTGAAAAAGATAAAATTCAGTGGAATATTTCCTCTCATTAAACAGGCAGGCAACACGGTCCTGTTTAATTCTTTTCTTGATTTGCTGATTGCATGTGATGTTTATGTACCGTTACAATTATTTACACAAGCATTCTCATTCTTATATATCAGGCCTTTTGTTACCATTTCTTTCCTTATTGGTTAGCCTGGCGTGGATCAATTTATCTTACATCGTTTCGCAACTTAGGAACAGACTGGTTTTGATGTGCAACGTTTTACCCTTATGTACTCCAAGGACGTACGTTTGTCACTGGTCGTTTCAAAGAGGCGTTTCTTTATTTGTTGTGTGCCTTACTTTACATTATGATTTGTGTATATTTCTATAAAAATAATAAAATACAAGCGAAGCGTTTTGAGGAACGTTACATTACCTATAAGATCATTGTCAAAGTCTTTTGAAGTTTATCAACGACATATTTTACATTGGTTCGTACGTTTATAACCGAGACAAAAGGCCAACCAATGAAAAATCTCAAGAATCTGACTGGTTTATTTTGAGTTCAAACCAAATTGGTGCTGTCTCCAAGTTCAGTCTTATAACCCTGAATTCAGTTTGAGTTTGGCTTAAACAACTTGAATTTGACATGCCGAAAACCATGCTGTTTAAGGCTTTTTGTGAAGTAAATAAAATCTGGATAGTAGATCCATCGGAAGCACCGAGAACAAGGCAAATAGTGAAAACTGCAGACTCGGTTTGATTGAGTCTGTTCATGGGCAGTAATGGAAAAAGCAACACTGCCCACGCCCCCTAGCACCGGCTTAAGCAGTATTCAATCTTCAAATCTAAAAGAGTTTTATTACGTGTTTCTTGTTGTTCTAGATTTACATCTACGTAAGAGTACTAAGTCAGTAATCACGCTTGACAGCAGAAAATGTCAAATGGAAGATGAATGGAATCTAACCAATAATTCGTGACCTATAATATCTCATAATATTCTCATAATGTGGGAGTCATTTGTCGTGATAAATGTTTTTTAGATATAACTGAATGATGGACGACCTTGCTGTAGACTACAAAGGTCACTCTAACAAAGGGTATATTATAAAGTCTACTGTCTTAACGGAATGTGAAAAAGGTAGACTTTTATAGTTTTATTGCCTCCATCAGTCAGTGCCAAATCGAGAAGACGGCTGTTTTCAATTCGGTTTGGTTGAGTTTAATAGCTATAAAAGCACTTAAGAAAGATTTTATGTTTCAACCAGCTGATAATTTTAAATATAATTGATATATTAAACTGAACATTTCAAGAACTGGTTTTAAAAGGTGTTTGCATTTTATGAGTGGTATTTAATATTGATTAACATATTCCTTGCGAATAATAGAAACGTTATGAAACATTATACGGGTTTAATGGATGGTGAAATTCAGTGAGAAAAGACGCTTACATAATTGAAAAACGCTAATGCATTTTAAATGAACGGAAAGTGTGTTATCAGATCATAGCCATGTATCATGATATTTGTATAAAATACTCGTCTAAAGCACATTGGATCGGGAGATTAATTGGAACTTGAGTAACTCAATAGATAGAGCATTATATGAATAGTAAGCTTGACCGCACTATTTGTGCAATAAGCAGGAAATCGGATGCTTATAGTTTAGCTATATTCCCACAATTGCAAATGATAATTATGTTCAACAAGAAGCTAAATTTAATGCATTAACGAAAATAAATATTGAAATTGAAAATACATTTAATTCATAAAATAAATACACGATGAAACGATAAATAATATAAAGGACAAGGAAGAAAACTTAATTGTAACACAATTTTCGAATAGTGTAAGAAAACAACAGTATGTCAGTAAATGATATATACGTGTAAAAGCAGATTGTTAATGACTGTTTATGTAATATGGTCTATGAAATATTTAACGCAAGTCGTAACGTATCATAGAAGCCATAAACAGATGACTGGCTTGATTTCGTAATATAAGTCCGGCTGTTAGACTAACTTTTTGACTGAAATATGAAAAAAAAAAAAAAATTAAAAAAATAAAAAGAAACACGCTAGAAAATGCTTATGATGAAACTACACTCGAATCATATCAATTTTTGTTAACAATATCTTTACCGATTGTCATTCATTTAGAACTGAGGCAAGTTAAAAATAATCCAGTATTAATCAACATAATATCACAATTTAAGAATAACAATTTAAGAACGCAAATAAAATATTATATTATTTAAATAAGAATCACATTACGTTATTTTTGTATTTCAAATATGTTTTGTATATTCATGGTTATCATAGGAAATTAAGAGTCAAACTTTACGCCGAAAACAAAATGATGTGCGTTTGCAAGATCGGACATCATTAATACAATATGATCAATAAACATCTCCGTTCATATGTGCATCAATACATTTACCATTGGTTTTTGCATTGTTATTATATTTTCTGGTCCTTCAAGATCATGGAGTCGATTCAATATATGTGTAATAGTGTTCCATTTAAGCCGGTGCTAGGAGGCGTATGAGGTGTTGCACAATTCATTAAATCTCATGAACAGACTGAAACAAATCGGGTATGCTTAAATTCTGCTTGGCTGCATTGTTTACTTCCAAAGGCTCTGATATACAGATTCTATTACTGAGTCAGAAATATGTTAAGTACGCTTCCTTGCAATATTTGTGCTACCATGCACATGATGTGCTTAGTTAGTTACATTTAAAATGTTCTTTAATGGCATTAAAACTTTAAGAATTGTGTTTGTCTGTCTTAGTTAGGTTTACTAATAATTACCTTATACTGAAATGAACATTACACTTCTCAAGATCCTAGAATATGATAACGATCGCTTGTTACGTCAGTACGTATCAATATTTCCAGGTTACAGAAATTGTCATAGAGTCTCTTTTGCGTTTCTTAAGACTAACCAGGTTGACATTTATTGTCAATAATTTAGGTTTTCTGAGATTAAGCACAAAAAGTTTTACTTTACTCCATTTCAAAAGCGCATTCGTTTGTCATTACTATGACAGCCCTTTACAATTTCTCAACAAACTACTTAGCTGGCATATTTGCTTTTAATAAATGATGAGTTTTCATATCCTCGGTGCTCTCTGAGGAATTCCTTCTGTATATTCAGAATTTGAGCCGTGCCATAAGAAAATCAACACAGTGGCTTTGCGACCAGCATGGATCCAGACCAGACTGCGCAGTCTGGTCAGGATCCATGCAGTTCGCTTTCAAAGCTTATAGCAATTAGAGAAAGTGTTAGCGAACAGCATGAATCCTGATAAGACTGCGCGGATGCGCATGGTCTAGATCCATGCTGGTCGCAAAGCCATTATGTTGGTATATGATTGGTATTTCATAGTTTACGGGTATGATTTCTGTACAGTTCGGTTGTCGCTTGTTATAGGTCAATATAATTCAGACAATGCTGACGTAAAATGTTGTTGCTAATATTTTAATAGATTATCAAAAGCATTGTGCAGAAAGAATTAAACTGTTGCAACGCTTTTGAAAATAATGGAGAATGTCAAAATTGTTGTTGCCGTTCTACAAATATCTAACAACTATTTTCACTTCATTATTTGTCGGTTTATATACATTACATGCCAAATCTTGTGAATTGTTGGTGAGTAAATTAAATTGAATGTTAAAATTATCATTTTAGTTGCATATCTTTCTTAATATATACCATAAGGTAAGGTATAAAATATTGTTTTCAGAAATCTGAAAAATTCATTTTAGTGCAGTAAAGTGAAAACAGAATATCCATGCTTTTAAGTTTCTTAATCTCCAGTTCGAAATTTCAATACGTTGCAAGACATGGAAAGAGCAATAAATGTCAACTTAATACAAATCAATTCCTGTTCCTTGTAACCTTATGTACAATTTTGATTAAGTATGGTGCAGGTTTATAGAGTTCCACTTCAGTTTTATCATTTTTCCAAAATGAATTTGGTTCGTAATGTCTTGAATTAAGAAATGCTGCGCATATAACAGCTGATGCACGAGACGTCAATGTCATTTTGTCTATGGTTGTAGACGTTGTTGCAAACCTGTTGCTTTAGCCGTGTACTAGACAATAGTTTGTACGTGTGAATTTCCATTTAGACTGACCAAAGCCAATTAAAACAGAAAAAAATATAAACAAACAAAAGTAATAGAAACAGTGAGAAGATTCAATTGTAATTAAACTTACAATGTGGATACTATTGCTTTAGTTTTTGGATTAACATCTCTCTATGTCTAATTATGTCATACTTTCTGAAATCTGTAATTATTTATAGAAAGATGATTCTAAATTTAGTATTTCAAATTTCCCTCATCTAGACGGGGATGGGATGTGAAGTTCGCAAAATCTTATTTGATTTATGTTCCTAAGTTAATCAAATATGCTAAAGCATTTAGTGATGTTGAAAGCCCCGATGAACTAAATCTTGAGCACATTTCCAGTATTTAATTAAACATGTGTAAACCGTTAGAGAAAAATTACCAGAATGAGATAAAGTCTGCGGGAAAGATTCCATGTTAGAGAATCTTCTAAAGTTAATTAAATAACTATAAGAATGTGCATACAATGTTATCAGGTCTTGCAGACTGAATTAGCAATAAGCGTTGTAACACTTTAAATGTTCCAAATGTGACGACAGACTTGTGAGAGGAAGAGATTGAATGATTTAACGTTCCAATGTGTTTTGGTTAGGTACATGAAACTGTCAGTGTATTAGGAATCATAAGCAGGTAGTTGAAGAGGCGTGAAAAATGCAAAGTCAGACTACATCTAACTCCCTATTTATCAGTTAACCACTATCACTATGGGATATATACTAAGACTAGCTGATAAAGAAAAACAACAATGGAAAAGTGAATGAAATACATAAGAATAAATCATATAAAACTCGAACTAAGAATAAAATATTAAATTAGTTGCAAAAAGTAAAATAAAATACAGATAAAAAATAGAATTGAAAAAAAAGCTTGCTACACACTAACTTTTGTTGTGATAAAGAAGAACAAAAGGCCGCTAGAGTTAAGGAATGTATGCCGATATAGATCCAGAATATTTTTACCAGGAAAACATATACATTTGATCAGTCTGGTATAGGTTATTGTTATAGTGTAACACATAGTGTAACAATATTTCTTTACAGTTACAGTTGTGTGATATGTAAACATATTTTGTCAATACTGTAGATTGTTTTAGACTTGAACTCACTAAAAATCTTAAAATTACATTTCGAAGTAGTCATAGTAGAGTAGTGTGTAATGAAAGACGGTTTTGTCATATGGTGTCAAATTTATGATAATTTGTCATTATCTCTACGCACCTATAATTTCATCAGGTTATTTATTAAACAATATTCTTTATATCTTAAAGATTATTTTACCAGTTTGATATGTTTGGCTTATTCATCATTTTATGTTCCAGCATATCAACATGATCAACTTTTTACTTAAAATGTTTTCAAAGGATTGAATTATTTCCTTAATTTAGAATAACCGTACTATCCCACATTCTCTAGAGATTTGCGTTTGTGACAATGTTTCAGCATTTTATAAGAATTATTAACACGTGATGTATATGTTGTAGTCACACTAATGGGACAACTTATCATACAAAGATATCAAATTCCATTTTCTTTGACATTTAGTTATGTTAAACGTGATAAGTTTGTCTCCAATGTATTTAGACTATTTGACATTTTGTCTTGATATGCTCCCACATGGCCCTTTAATTCAACATGTCTGAAATAGACAGAGCATTTTGGCTGCTTTCAGTATATAACGTGACTCTTGCTAAAATATTTTGACACTCGTGTGCCTAGATTGATTACAGTGATAAATTATGATGTACCATTAACTGCAAACAACAATAAAGTAACGAGACATAATATCCAGGAAACTAGACTTCATTTGTTACTGCAACTTTAATGAGCAAAATACAAATGTATGTTATTCTGTAGTAAACCTAAAAAATGCAGTGAAAAATTATTTTTTTGTCATTTATAAATGATCTTTTCATTTGTTATCTTTAATCATATTTCATTTTTAATCTTTCTGAAATAGCCTGCATTAACAATGTGTTTTGTAAGGTCTGTTTATTTAGCAGCTGATTGCTTAACTGTGTCATGCATGTAACTGGGCAAGATTTATGTAGCGTCGTTTACGTGACAAACTAGTTTAAAGGCGCTTTACATACAAATGTACTCAAGGCGCCGTTTCATCCTCTACAAGTACAGGCACAAAGCGGAGAAACAGAGCGGCAGAAAGTCCCCAAAACAGAGAAAAAGGGAAAATCTGTCAGAATCAATCTTAATTTCAAGCTAACGTAGCTTAACTCTTTTTGAAATGTAAGTCTGATTCTTTATCGAGTCTTGCATGAAGGTAGCCGTCTTTTGCTCGGAGGAACCAGTATTGGACTATTAGTAAGGTGGGAGACACTCAAGGGTTTCTCAGAAATTCCCATTGCCTGGACATGGATTCGAACCACGGGCCACTGGAGTTAAAGTCAAACGTGTTACCTCTAAACCATACCGCTACCTTGGAAATAACGCATTTACTGTTTGATTCATGAAATCATGTCTTGTTCAAAAGTCAAAACACAGGGAATGCTTTCCTACAGACCAAGAATACGCATTGTCTAGATTAACTCTAATGATATGTTACCTTTCGTGTTGAATGTTTTGAACAACCAACGATGTCATCAGTCACGATTTCCTTACTTGCGCTCGTTTAAATTCTAAGCGACAGCGAAAAGTTCGCAAAACATAAAATGGCTGAACTAACCTTTTTCCTGGAAGTCAAGCTCTTCGAAGTACGGGAGCTAGATTTAAAATTTAGTTTTTATAAAGTCTACATCAGAAACAATATCACCAGATATTTGTTGAAATGTTAATTAATAGCTTGTTATTCCTATGAGTTTATTCACACTTTATCTGCCCCAACAAACCATATTTCAGGCGTAGAGTTGTGTTATGGAACCACTAAACGTACTTACACTTTGTGAATGAGTTTTCTGGATATAATGCACAAGTGAGTGCCACTGTTTTTTTAAAATTCATTTTGTCATATAGCTTGTTTGCAGCATTTCTTCATTAAATCATAATCCCTGTATGTCATTAAACGGTAATGTTTTAATGTCTGTCCACGTGTTGTTCACAAACACAACAACTTAATGTATTCAATAACTTTTTAACACGTTTCATCGCGCTTTGTTATGACTTGTTACATACTCTCCAATGTAGTCCTCACACGATGTGCGGACGACTTTTTACTTTAAATTAGCAAAATTGAGATAAATCAGAAAAATATGTATTTATCTACTTTCATTTTCCGCCATTTTCTTTTTAATTAACGTTTTGCTCTCGCCTAAAAATTAAACGAACCAAAATACGTTCGACCCCTGTTAACCCAAGTTAAAAACAAAACCTTAGGTGCTGTGTGAAATTAAAATCAAAATCTGTTCGGATATATACTGAAATATTAAACTGAAAGCCTATATATTATTATTAAAGATTTATAGCTTATAATTCGGACCCACTCTAATATTTTGTTCTGAGCTTAGAGCCGTTTTTAAAATAGTTCTCTTTTATAACGGTTGGTGTATAAACTAACCAGTGTTTATGGATTCTGTACATGTAGCAACCTGTTATCCGAAGGTAATTGTGAACATCTCAGCATGAATCAGAACTAGATGACAAATGATTTCAGAAATAATGTTTTTTATCAATCATCAAAAAAAAAAAAAACCCAAAAAAACAAAACAAAAAAAACAACATACGCTTGGCCCATGGACTCGAACTCACGACCCCGCGACCCATAAATCAACGCTATCTGCATTGAGCTAAGCTGGCAGGTTGATCTGACCCACTAATGATACAATATACTTGTCATTCTTATATATTGATGTATCTGTAAAATATTTATGCTTTTCAGACAAATAACTTTTTTTCTGTCTGCTAAAGATAATTATTATTCACATCACAGTTGCTGATAAGTAATAAAAATGTCTTTATTCAAAACCTAGACGTTGATGTATGTCTGATGCGGATGCATGGCGATGATAAGTGTATATAAATATCATATATACATTTTAGTGTATTACAAAATATAGCAGAATATTGTGAAACCGAGAAATATATTACCAACAGAAGCAACCGCCGAGACTGATTATTTTTTTCTTTACTTTTCATTAGTTCACAACAACTGAAATCCTCTGATATTTATTTGGGGTATCGATAAATATTAGAATGACAGAACAAAAGTATTTATAATACTAAAATATAATTTTGAAAATGAAAATTTTATACTAAGACTGGTGGACATCTTGAATGATACTAAATTTTATCAAATTACCTTTTCGGTACCATTTTGAAGAAAACTAAGTTGATAAAAACATATCCCCCTATTCATGTAGAAATAACATTTAAAATCAGATAATGACAAAATGATAGTATTTTCCAGTTTGTTTAGTTCTTCCCATCGTTTAGGGTAAACCCATTTTTTTATTGGGAACCATACGCCGCTTTTCATAAAATTACGAACTAGTGAATCATTGAATGGTCAATGTGCACCGCCATGTGAAGACATCTGTGGATGTCTTTAAATTATTTTTTGTACTAAGTCTTGTAACATGTGTAAATGTTGAGTTCTGCTCAACCAAGGGCTAAAGGACGCGGACGGTAGCATCCATTTCCGCTACCGCCCATGAACAGGCTTAATCAAACCAAGCCTACAACATTTTCGTTTTTGTCGTGTTGAGCGACCTGTGGAGTTTCCACTTTTTCTTTTATGAATGAAAGCACTTTTCAACAAATGTGATCAGATTGATGCCAGAAAGTATCGCAACAGAATGCCTTTTTAGGAAGAAATACTACGTAGTTAGGCGGCATGTAGAAAAGATTCATATAAATTCAGTGAATAGAAATTAGTCATTACCTTGCCGACTTCTAAATTGATCGATAAAGATCAAGGATAAGTGGGCAGTACAATGTCTTTTAATGTGCAATAGATCAAACAAGCAGTTGCTACATAATCTTCAATGTGAAACTTTAATACCGTTAAGACATTGAATGCTATTAGTAAATGGAAAACCAGAGACTAACGGTATTTATTACGCAAACGTTTACTCTCCAGAGAGATTTCTATTCGACTTCCGTTACCGAATTTTCTAATTTTCGTATACAGTAGTTTAATCTGTGTTATTAGTAAGGACAATTAGTTGAATTGCTTTTGTAATTGTTCGGTTTCGTTGTTTTGTTTACAATATTCATGAAGAATGAAAGGTTTGCATAACGTTTTACATGCATGCAACATTATAATGTTTGTAAAACATCGTAGAATGGATTTCAAAAATCAATGAGGATTCAACGATTGAATCACTGGCACCAGACCAGAAAGAAAATACCTCTGTACATGTTATACCCTACCCCTAGGTATACTATTAGAACCATGGTCGTGAACGGGGAAGTGCACTAACCCATTTCAAGCGAACATTTCTCACCTAAAACGCGCAGTTCGGTGAATGGGTACCTAGCATATTGAATAAACTATAATTTATCTTCAATCGTGCACCAGTCATTTTGTCTCAGTATTTCATATTGCAAGGATACTCCACACATTTTATGCTTTCGTCAGCGTTACAGAAAAACTTGCGTGAACTTCCCTAATGAACATCCGGTCTAGAGGTCATAGCAGTGTGCACATGTTAGGCGAAATGTAAACAAACAAATACAAAATGCCAAATATGTACAGTTTTACAATAAAACTCGAAATGATGAATGAAATTCATCTTAGATATGATTTTGAATTTGAAGTTATACATTGGTATACATCTGTTGTGTTTATTTAATTTATACTGCATATACACATTTTAGCGTACACGTGTAGATAAAGGACGTCTGACATACATTTTCACATTAGCCAATCAGAATGGTTTTGTAATCTAGACCAGAACTTCACCAGGGAAGTTCAACCAAGTTTTTTTGTGTAACGTTGAAAAAACTATAAAGTACGCGTTGTTTCTCTAAGATAAGAAATAGTGAAGAAATGTGACCGGAAGAGTTAATAACACTATAGGGTAATTTGGTTGAATTATGTCCCTTTTGGACTTTGAAATTGGTTCAGTTTTTGTACAAGTCCACATTTTGACATATAGCTTTGAATCTTTCAACACCAAGTCTTACCATTACAATAATATAACTTAAAATAGTTGTTCAACATCATCACCCACATCATATGACACAAGATGCATAACTCTTGCACCAAAATTTAATAAATTATGCCCTTTTTTGCTTAAAATATACTTGTATAGTGTTTTGATACACTTTATCTTTATCTCTCATATTACATAATATTTTAAAACAGACTTAGTTATTATGCAATATCTTCATCAGCCATTGGAGCCATTAGTTGGTGTTTAGATCCTATAATTGTAAAACATAAAATAAATGTTTAAAGTTTCATAAAAGATCGTTTCTTTAATATGATTTTCCATATAACTCCCATCCAGTTTAAACCCATCCAGTTTGTTAAACACTTCTTGAAAAATATTTTTAAAGAGTCTTGGAGTTTCATACCCGATAACTATAATTGAGCCGCGCCATGAGAAAATCATCATAGTGGGTTTGCGACTAGCATGGATCCGGACCAGACTGTGCATCCGCGCAGTCTTGTCAGGATCCATGCTGTTCACTAACAGTTTCTCCAATTCCAATAGGCTTTAAAAGCGAACAGCACGGATCCTGACCAGAATGTGCGGATGTGAAGGATGTTCCGGATCCATGCTGGTCGCAAACCAACTATGTTGGTTTTCTCATGGCACGGCTCATATTTTTTGATTGACCTACTTAAATAATTATTATGTTAGACTTCATTTACCCGAGGGGTAATATATCGAACGTCATGCTGTAATTTGACGTCATAATTGATGTCATAATGGTCTCTTACCAGTCCATGCGTCAACCGTTGTTTATCGCAGAATATATAGAGCTTTATTTCCTGGTTTATTAGTAATCAAGGCGTAAGTCCGGGTGGTTAAATACTGAAGCATCAGAACGATGAACCTTGGTAAATTAGAAAATGAATAAAAAGAAGGCCTCGATTGTTTTCATTCTGACATGCACATGCACACTTCGGAGAAGGAGGGGTATATTGTTTTGCAGATGTTTGTCAGTCGGTCGGTATGCAGTCGGTTTCCGGATAACTCAAAAACTCTTGAGCCTAGGATCATTAAGTTGATAGAGAGATTGGTCATATAAGTCCAACTTACATAAAATATATAGAAAAAAATGAAACTATTCTAAAAAGAAAGATTGGGGGAGTGGTTAAGGTCGCTGACTTCAAATCACTTGCCCTTCATCGATGTGGGTTCGAGCCTCACTCGGGGCGTTGAATTCTTCATGTGAGGAAGCCATCCAGCTGGCTTACGGAAGGTCTGTGGTTCTACCCAGGTGCCCGCTCGTGATGACATAATGCACGGAGGGGCACCTGGGGTCTTCCTCCACCATTAAAGCTGGAAAGTCGCCATATGACCTATCATGTGTCGGTGCGACGTTAAATCCAAAAAAAAAGACAATTATTTTTATTAAAAAAATCACATTTTTTCAAGGAATGTGGCTTTGATGCACACGCCCGATTTGATACGCGCCTGGATACCCAATTATTTATACCCGTTGGTGCAGAAATCATTCCTGAATATAAAAATAAGTGAATGGCCTGATTCAATGGTGAAAGTTTGATTACTCAGCAATTTTGTCTTGATTTATTTTGTTTATATCAAGTACATAATCATATAAAACGAGTTTTATATATAAAAGTAAGAAAAGTGCATTTATTTAGAAATTGTCAACAAACAATACATCACTATCTGATCATTTATATGGCATATAATTTTATATATCATAACGGTATATAAGTCTAAAAGCTAAGACCGCCCGTGCGATTATCAGCTATACCCGAAACCGTGTGATTCTCAAGCCGTTTTTTGTAGAGCCCGTTGTCCAAATGGTTGTTCGGTGTCCGTCCGTATTTCGTTGTCCTGACCACAAGTTTGTCATTGATTGATTGTGGGATTTTAAAATAACTTATCACAATTGTTCACCAATCATTAGACGGCGTGTCGCGCGCAACACCCGAGTAGACATCTTACGGTCAAGGTCACACTGAGTTTAAAGGTCAAATACGGCTATTATTGACTTTGTCTGGACAATAACTTCGTCATTGAATGTGGGATTATAAAATGACCTGGCACAATTGTTCACCATCGTGAGATGGTGTGTTGCATGCAACACCAGCGTCAATATCTTAATGGTCAAGGTCACACTTGGAGTTTAATGGTCAAATATTGCTATAATTGACCTTGTCATTGAATGTGGGATTTTAAAATAATTTGGCACACTTCTTCACCACCATGAGATGGCGTATCGCGCGCAACGCCTGTGTCAATATCTCAAAGGTTAAGGTCAGACTTGAAGTTTAAAGGTCAAATATGGCTATAATTGACCTTGTTCGGACAATAACTTTGTCATTGAATGTGGGATTATAAAATAACCTGACACAACTGTTTTATTTGGCACAAATGTTTGTCTCGGTGAGACAGAGTTTCGTGTGCAACTCCCAGTCCTTTTTACAGCCGGCAGGCTCGACATGTTGCCCTTGGGCATCTCGTTTTCAAAGTATATATGTCTAATACTAAGACCGCCCGTGCGATTATCACGGCTATACCCGAAACCGTGTGATTCTCACGCCGTTTTTTTTTAAGGATGTGGCTTTGATGCAGACGCCCGATTTGATACGCGCCTGAATACCCAATTATTTATACCCGTTTATGCAGAAATCAATCCTGAATAATATTATTTATCATAATGGTATATATGTCTAAAACTAAGACCACTCGTGCGATTATCATGGCTATACCCGAAACCGTGTGATTCTCACGCCGCCGCGTAGTTATCGCAAGATACGGAAACCTTAAGACACCTTTTAATATGAAATACTTTATTACTTTTCCCATTTTTTTTTTTCAAAATATGTTGCTTTGATGCTCACTTTAGAGTTGCTACGCACCAGAATATTAAATTAATAAATAAATACCCCGCAAAAAATGCCTAGTACCCGCCCAGGCCCTGGATTTTTTTAATAGTTTATTAGCTCGTGGTTATGCATTTCAGTCCAATTTAGATGAAATATATTGAATAACTGAAACTATTTTAAAAAGAAAGGCACATATTTTCATGAAAAAAAAAAAACTTTTTTTTTCAAGGTATGTGGCTTTGATGCTCACCTCCGAATTGATACGCGCCTGAATAGCCAATATTTTATACCCGTTGATGCAGAAATCATTCCTGAACAATTTTATGTATCATTTTGGAAAATATGTGTACAACTAAAACCGCCCGTGCGATTATCACGGCTATACCCGAAACCGTGTGATTCTCACGCCGCCGAGTATTTATCACAATATACGGGAACCTTTTAAGACAAATTTTAATATGAAATACTTTATTAATTTTCCATTTTTTTTAAAATATGTTGCTTTGGTGCTCACACCCGAGTTTCTTCACACCTGAATATTAAAAAAAAAAAAAAAAATACGCGATTAAATGCTGGAATTATTCTTGAAAAAATTAATACATCGTACTCGTATTTTATATATGTCTTAAACCAGGAAGGTCTAATATGTATCAGTTGTTCCAGCTTAGACTAACAACGTCCGTTCGATTTTAACGGCCACACGCCGAACCGCAAAAATGCTAAGTAACCGCCCTGCCCTGTTTATTTTAATGAATCAACTCGTCGTTAAACATTGATTTTAATGCACTACACGGAAAAATCACGTCGAAATTAATTCCACAGGATGCTGTGTTGCCACGCAGATAATTGCTCAATACAGAATAATTATTTTCTTTAAATAGAAATAAAGATATTTTCATCAAAATGTTATTACATTTTAGTGTGCACCCTTGCGATGGCCTCAAGCCACGCATCGGAAAATAAAGTTTTAAAAATAGATGCAGAAGTCTTTTTGAATCATTTTTGCATTATATAGGTATATCATATATACCTACAATTACGCCGCCTGCACAGACATTTATCGTAGTATACTCCTCACTAGCCGCCCCTGGATTTTTTAAAGTTTGTATCAGTTACTAGCCGCCCCTGGATTATTAAAGATTGTATCAGTTCATAATATTCGGTTTAAAAATAAATGTACGGACACGTGTTAACACTATTCTTAAAAGGTCTGAAACATTTTGTTTATGAAAAAAAAAAACACTTTCCTTTTTCTTAAAACTATGTTGCTTTGATGCACACACCGAGTTGCTACGCACCTGCATATTAAATATCATTCCTGATAACCTTGTACGTGGTTTTTGTATATATGTCTAAAACTAACAACACCCGTATGATTTAACATACGCTGTACGTCATATTTCTCTATCAAAAAGGCGTCAATTATAATCCGCCCCTGGTTTCTATAAAGACCTATTAGCTCATCATAAAACATTTCGTTTTATTGCAGTACACAAACATATTTATAATTGATTTCGAAGATAGATAGATTTCTTTATTTCTTTCAAAAAAGAAGAGCGTGCAATGCTATAATTATGTTTCCACGCACATAAATAGTCCGCTTATACAGAGTATAATTGTTTCCCTTAAATAAACATTTTACCAAAATATTATTATATTTTAGTATGCACGCACGTGTTTTCCCCATCATTGTCCGCCCCTGGATTCCTAATATTCATGTCAGTCCAATTCAGATAAAATATTGAAACTATTCTAAAAAGAAAGACTTAATTATATTTATGAAAAAAAAATCCCATTTTTTTTTCAAAGTATGTGGCTTTGATGCACAACCCCGAATTGATACGCGCCTGAACACCCAATTATTTTATACCCATTGATGCAGAAGTCATTCCTGAATAATTTTATGTATCATACTGGTATATATATCTAAAGCTAAGACCGCCCGTGCGATTATCACGGCTATATCCGGAACCGTGCGATTCTCACGCCGCCGCGTAATTATCACACGCGTGGTAATATTACCACGCGTGTGATATTCACGCGACACCGGTACACAACGGAAGATAAATTACCGCTTGTTCAATATCGATAGTACACATTTACCAAACTGTGTTTTAGGTATGATATGCGCGATTGAAATTGGTTAGTATATTTTCCCGTTGATGAACATGGTTCTTATAGTATATGGATAGGATATAACATGTACAGCGGTATTTTCTTTCTGGCCTGGTGCCAGTGGATTGAAGTATTACTTTACATTATATTTTATACATTTAATTTATATTATTTTATTCTGTATCATAATTATTTGTTTTTATTCTATTTGACTGCGTTTAAGGGATCAATTATTTTAGGGAAGTTGATATAATATTGATATGTGTTTGTGTGTATCAAACGTAGAATAGTGTTTCAGATGCAAATGCAGATGCATTCTGACTACTATAGTCAATTTCTGAATATACATTTTTCAGGTAACTAGAAGTCACTTTTTAAAAGCAGAATGTATATATGATCATTATTTATTTTACATTTGTTTTAGAGCATTAAAATGATAAAAATCTAGTTTAACTAAGCTAAACCAATAATGTCGAAATTTATTTTCTCATCATTTGAAATCATTTCTTTACGGTTTGCCTTAAACAACGTTTAAAATGTGAACTACGTGGGATGCTCCACAAATACTTGTACACTTATATGGAAACCGAATAAATTTCAGAGCATATCGACTGTTATTTGGAATGTCCGATGAAACTAACTGGATTCTAATAGAAGAACCTAATAATTGCATTCTCTTTTGAAGGAACATGTAAGACTTTGTTTATATTTACTAAAAATAACAAAAAGTTTTCAGTTCAAAAAAGAAAAATATCACTTTTGTTTATTCTACCAGTTTCAAGTACATGTTGTTTAGTGGATTTGACGTCACACAGACTCAGTTTATGTCCTGTGACAATTTTTCACGCTTTTATGCCTTTCCAGAAATTATTTCATCAAAGGCGGCCGTAGGGACGAACCATCGACATTCTATAAGTCACATAGAGTGTCACACCCCAAACTAGGTTTCATACCCATGTCTGTGAGAGGAAAGTGATTTGTAGTCAGCGACGGTGACTACTCAGCCAAGGAGAGACATGTTCAAGTTATGGATATAACGAAATAAAACGTAATGAGAAAAAAAAACCAACAAAAAACATAAAATGAGCCGTGCCATGGGAAAACCAACATAGTGGGTTTGCGACCAGCATAGATCCAGACCAGCATGCGCATCCGCGCAGTCTGGTCAGGATCCATGCTGTTTGCTAATGGTTTCTCTAATTGCAGTAGGCTTTAAAAGCGAACAGCATGGATCCTGACCAGACTGCGCGGATGCGCAGGCTGGTCTGGATCCATGCTGGTCGCAAACCCACTATGTTGGTTTTCTCATGGCACGGCTCATATAAGGTCAGTCGAAGTAGCCTTTTATAATCTTGGAACAGAAAACAACTGCATCAACAAAACAGAAAATAAACACGCAATAGCACGTTTACAAAACACATCCGATACTCCGGAATAAAAACAAACCTCATGGAAAGAAATTCAGTAATGCTTTTGTTGATTTGCTATTGCAATTCTGTCAAGCAATAAGATCATTTACATTGGTAAACACAATTTGCAATCAAGCTCAATAAGCCGTCTTACGGTGGTAATGAGTTTACAGACACATTCAGTATGCATTAGCTAAAGGTCTTATCAGATAAATAGGCGTCTCTGTAAATTTTAACACCTAGGTATATTATACCGGAGAAACATTAATTATATGGGATATGAAAAGAAACACTAAAGACCTCAAGATGTGAACATTTGAGTATTTAGGACCCTAAGCGCTCGATATTATTTGTTTAAGTCATACAAGCCATTTTCGGTTGCATCCTTAAGAGAATTTTGTTTTATGAAATGTTTTGGAAATCGTCATGCCGACACAATTATAGGTCATATGGTGACTTTCCAGCTTTGATGAAACGCCCCGAGTACGGCTCGAAACCAAATCGGTGAGGGGCAAGTTATTTGCAGTCAGCGACTCTAACCACTCGGCCCCGGAGGCCGCTGATTAAGCCATAACATGTGTTTGTACTTTAGTTTAGAACCGCTTTCAAACTAACTAACTAAACTAACTAACTAACTAACTAACTAACTCTTTTGTAATGCCAACAAACAAACAACCAATTTCGTTGCAATGACCTTAGCTTTAAATAAAGAACATATTTCGAGATCTTCAATTTTCTCAAAGGAATTAATTACACTTTATTATATTTTGTTTTAGTATTGTTATAATTATATTATTTATTTATTTATGGCTTAAGTGTGTTTTATTTTTATCTGATTGTGCCTTGCTGGTAATTCAAATTATTCAAAATGATAACGTAAATGAAAACAAAAACATATAGTCATACAAACGACGTGAAAAATGGTACCAGTAGCTCCCTTGCTTGGCATTCAGCAATTAAAGGGAAACTGGCCTCTTCCTTGATACCTTCAGAAATAAGGTGTCAAGAGTGATTAGTTTAAGTTGTAGAACTTGTTTCACAATCGACCTAAAATAAATTAGTATAAACTAAACTAAATGCTAGTTAACAAACTGTTTCTAAATATGTTGACAAGCTTCACTCTAGTTAATAGCTGAGCTGACCCTTTTAAGCAATAATAAAATATCACTTTCAATGCCGTCATTTAGTTATTCTCTCTTTGATACATTAAGCAGATTTTCTTAAGATGGCCGATGTACGTTTTCAGAAGAAGAATAAAGATTTTAATACAGTAGTGTTACTGCCAGTTAGTTGTCTGATTTTGTATTACTCTCCAAAAGTCAAGGAAACTGTCTGAGAATAATTTTTTATAATGCAAGATATCAAACAAATATTTTATTACCTTATTCCTAATCTGAATTTTGATTCCTTTAAGACATTGAATGTTGAAAGTTAATTAGAAAACGAGGATTAATTGTCAGAACATGAAACCCAGAGAGACGTCTTTCATTCCGTGCTTAGCATTACAAATATTCAGTGTCTAATGTTTTAAAGTTGCATCAAATTCTTCACACAAATGGATTACATATCTGCAAATTGTTGTGTGATTTATTAATAATTATTTTTAGTATTGATATCTTATTTTGTTATCTGTTTTATGTCATATGATAAGACAGGCAGTTGTTAATAATGAGTGCTAGAAATGTGAAAGAAATACCAAATACATAGCATTTTACATGCTTGTTTATATAATGTTTACCATGGAACATCGTGCATGAATTTTCGGATCAAAATGTGTTTCTACCATGTCTCTGTTATTTGAAAACTGCAGAATATACGTAGATCATTTTGAAAGACAAGTACGTTTTTGAAAACTTTGGACCCTTGCGCAAGTGCAAGTTTCCATGATGGGTGTCTACGGAAAAATCATGATTTTAATAGCAGTGTTGCACATAGAATTTTTCTATTAAAAAGACTTTATTGAAACTTTCCACAAATGTAAATCAGCATACTGTCTATTTTCTGGTCAAATAAAAATGTACAGGTCCATGTGCTGTTTTTGTGGAGACGTTTTTCCATTACTTTAGCGATAATTAAGCGAAACTGAAGGCATCTGTGTAATTACTTGGCGTTTCAACAATTTTTCAGCATTTAACATCTTTAGGAAGATCATATCACTACCGTTTTATGCATGTTTACAAAAGATAATATTTGTAGTTGGTACTATTAGTCCCCGTATTCCATGTCTAGGCTTATCCTGATAAATAATTTTACATGATAGTTTCCGGTTTATAAAACGTATACATTTTCATAAAGTTCCGCCAATGTCGATGCCAGAGGTCGTATAGTTGTTTGTAACACTTTAAATTTCTATCTTAAACAGACTCAATAATGCGAGTTTGTTATTGTTTCGGTTGGTTGCGTACTATGTGCTTCTAAAAGATAGTTATTTCCTTTATGATGTCTTGATCGGATATCAAAAACTGTATGATGATTTAGAATACATCGCAATAAAGCGTGATTGAGTGGGTACAAATACATTAATGCCATCTGTCCTGCGTGACAAATGATAACAACAAGTATATGACTGGGAGATGGCATACAAATATTTGTGTTATGACAGAGAAGTACTCTCTTTGAAACAACAAATATTTCTTTAAAACGAGAGGATAATAAAACACATTTTGAGCTTGCGGCGAAACATTACTTAAGAATTACTTAGCATTGAAGTGTAAGAATATCAGTCAATGTCAAACTGACGTGAAAGCTTTATGTACAAGGTACATTACAGTTATAAAATAAAATTCTGCTGGGGTCATATTTCAAATTTCTACCACTATAAATTTGCTTATGTCTGTAATTTTATTCTATTGTGTAAAGTTTGTGTTTGTCGGGAAAGTCGTGAACAATATCGACGATCCCTTTTCTGAATATAAATTCCATTAAAAATCTTTAGATAATGGTTTAAGAAATTTCATTTGTCTGGGATAAAGTCTGAGAAACTACGTAATTGTACGTAACATTCCAGACTTGTTTTTCAATATGTGGAAATCATTTTCAGATACTGATAAAGTGTTTTCCATAAACTACATGATTCAGTAATTGAAAGTTGTTTCTGGAGTTTGACTGTTAAGCACATTTCACAGAGGTGGAGGTGTTTCAGTAGCATGGCTTTTATCATTATGATTGATAAAGCAAATTTACATGACATATGTCCCATGGATAATGAATAGGTAAAATATTCTGTGTGTCATATAAATGCGCAAATGCAGACTATATTTTTTTATCTATTGCCCAGCCAGGAAAACTGAGACAAAACAAGCGATACAAACATTGTAACTCCGAGTATATATACAGAGATTTACATCTGTTTTCGTTGCAGTTATGACTAGTAATGTGTAGAAGGTTTACTTAGTGGAATTAAATAATTTCTTAATGCCAAATTAACTTCATAGACAAACTAAAAATATAGACAATTATAGATATACTAGTGTCTATTTTTAACTTAATACTTGAATTTCTCAATTTGTTCATGCAAACGATGTATAATAACCATCTTGAAAAAATAAAAAATAAGTAGTTCGGTGGTAGGTCTGTAACTCACTCATCTCACTTTAAATAAGGATGTCTAAAACAGACAGTACAATTAGTCTGCTAGCAATATATAACTTGACTTCCAGCCAATATATTTTTGACAGTCGAGTGAATGTTGACTAAAATGATAAATCATGTGCCATTAAATGTAAATAATTCAATATCAAAGACATACATCATACATCAAAGCATGTGTCAGAGAACTAGACTATATTGTGTTCCGTCGCAAACAATAGGTAGAGCTTGAAAATATCGTATTGATAGATATAGAGAAAATGTACTGCAATAGCGCTAAATTGTATTTTCATTTTTATTACTTATATCTTATTTTCTGTTATACCTTACAAAAATGTACTGTAATTGGCCTGTGTTTAGTTAGGTTCCTTATCAATAACTGTTAATAACGCCTATGATATTTATGCTTGAACTAGGTATTTCAAGCTTGTATCAAACAATTGCCATACTAACATGGTTGCAATATGTCATACGTCAATAAGTCACCACTTTCATTTCAGCCTTACATTCTATAGATACAAGATTAAAAGTTTGAAAAAAAATCTGGTTCAAAAGTGCTATTTGATTTCATTAAGTTTCATAAACCAAACTCTAGCAAACGCGTTATCATGTTTTATTCCTGTGTTTGCAAATTCTCGTTTCCGTTTGATGTATTTCAACATTAAAATACAATAAAAGGAAGCACTAAGCAAATACAAACCGTTGAATCATTCATAGATATATTAATTAACAAAGACAGCGACTGTCTTCCATAAAATTCTAGCATTTTAATTGGTTAAAATGTGGTCACGTGGTGAACCCCTATGTTTCTGTAGAAGGTCAGAAGAATTTCATGTCCATCTCGGCTATGGATAAGTGATCGGTAAAACAAATCAATTCCTAGGTTTGTTAGTGACCCTCAACGGACATATGTACGATCAGTGCCTGGGCTAACGCCGCACCCTCATTTATCATACTAACCCCATATATGTCCAGGGAGCGTCACTTACAGACCCAATGACTGATAGGCAGTAATGGATAAAAACAATAACAATATTCAGTAGGGAAAGCTAGCATAATATCGCTGACACGTAAAAGGCCAAAATGTACACTTTTATATAAGACGTATATTTACTGTAAAAAGAAAGACTACTCTCGCAATTTTATTTTTGAACGAAATATGTTTTGAAATTACTTCACCCTTTCCATGTGTTCGTCACGTTCGAAACTTAATACAAGGAACATATATTTCAAACCTTTTCCGAACAAGTACGAATTATTTTTAATGGACACTTCAAGTCGTAACTAAATGTAGGCACAGCATAAGTTCGTGGTCGTAGATATTCTTAAAATTTAAACGAACAAACAAACAGGCTGCAATGGAACATCAGACTTAATGGATATATACTAATATTGCAAGTTACAAACGTAGGAAAAATACAGTGACGGTCTTGTTTTTCATATATGGACATACCAATGAAAGATTTGTTGCACAGACAGATGAATAAGTGCTGTCTGCTAATAATAAATGATGATTACATTGATGTTACAGCGGTTCTGAGTAAATAATGCAACAGTAATGCAATATTTCACACGAAGACATCGAAGGTGACCGTGCGGGTGATGAATGGATCAAAACATGACCAAAGGTGAAAGACATTTTATTGCAAAAAGTTGTTATAACCTTAACGTCATAATTTATTTTGAGGTGGCATCGCCTTCAAAACATTGTGGCAGTAATTTTGTACACGCGGATTCCATTATGTTGCTATTATTGTATAGCCATTTACATACAGCATGTTGCTGGTGATAATACAAGAAATATTATTTAATATGGTGTAACGTTTATAAACGTTTTCTTGCCTTGCTTAATACCTATCTTCAATACATCTGTTAAAGAGTGAGAACCCGTCTAATTTATAATTGCAAGAAATAACCGTTCAGCGGCTATTTGAAAATTACTGTAACAAACATTATACGACATTTTAAGGACACACTAAGGGGTCGAGGGATTACCTGATTTAACATGATTTTTTCTCCACATTTCTGAAGAATAAGTAAATTATGATATGTAACATACCAAAATCAAGGTGAAATATTAAAATATGCATCATTATTCTTTTCAGAAAACAAAATACGTAAAAGTCTATTTTTATCTTCAAACAGATTCAACTTCCTCTAAACAATACTTCAAATGAGTCAAAATTGTGTCTGCTGTATGGGAAGCCCATAAACTACGAAAGTGTATCACAAATTTTCCCTAAATTGCCAGAAAAAAGAGTTAAATTCATATTGATTATTTTGGGTATCTGTTGCCTTTCCCAAATGAATTAAAAGTGATATTATTCAAAAATGGGTTGATTTATTAAAAAACTGTCATACAGTTTTATAGAATAACCTTCAAAGGAAATGGAATTTTATCACCCAGTTGTGAATTCCTATTCTGAGAATACGAAGAAAATGTTTAATGAGAACTAAATCCGTAAGCCCTACCTAGCTTCATCAAAGCATTAACTACCAATGAATCAGCCTACTTCATTATTCCATTCCATGTATTAATAGGTCCACAATTTGAACATAAGTAATAATTATTCACAAATAATTAACCCTCTTAACCAACACAGACAGTCAAAATAAGTTATATTTACCTGATGAAAATCTCCCATATAATTTCGATTACATCTAGGCAAGATAACTCCTATTAACGCTCCTTTCAGAGTCTTGAATGACCTCATTATAAATATTGTGATTCAGAAAATTAAATGCTAACCTGATGGTCCAGAAATACCGTGACTAAATGTATGGTCTGGTTGTTCTTTTTCAGAAGGTGTTATTGTAAACACATGTCAATTATCTACCGTTAATTCTGGAAATACATCAAAAAAATTTAACATTTGAATTTTTAAATTCATTCTTCTTTGGCATCTGATAGAGGAAATTATGGTGAATGTATATGAAATGAAACCAAAAATTGTCAATTGACCCCTAAGTGTGTCCTTAAATCAGATAATGCAATTAGCAATGTATTCAAAAGGAGAAAACAATCGACACTTAAATGTTAAAAGAATTGAAAGATTCCAGTCTTTTAGTAACTTCCGATATCATCGTACAAATTAATAATTTGCTTGTCAACAAAAGGTGCTTCATAGAAATAATGAGCTTTGTAATTAGACAATTTGTGCAAACGGGTTTAAGAATTAACAGAATGATGTACATGTACATTCGTTGCAGTAAATTAAGGTAAGAAACAATAATCAATAACTTGACCGACTTATTCCCAGTGTATGCTTCTAACCTGATCTTTGAATATCAAAGATAAGTGGGTCTTGTTAAGTGCACATACGAAGTTGCTACTTAATCTTCAATCCGAAGTTTAGTACCCTTTAGACATTGAATGCTATTAGTAAATGGAATAGCGGAGACCAGTGGTATCAGTTAAGTAAATCCTTACTCTCCAGAGAGATTTACACTTGATGTTTTGTATTGTAATACAAATACGCTATTTTCTAATTTTCTTAAAGTCGGAACATTATTGTAAGTTTCCTATTTTAAATCAAATTGTATTTTAACTGTTTTGGCTCGTCTATATGTTATAAAGACTCATAATTTATGCTTGTTTTGTTTTAAATCTTGAACAATTTGACAGTGCTAATTGATGAACTGTTGTAGGCGACTGAATAAAACATATATATAAATGTAGAACATACCAAACCTTTAAGAAAGCATTTCACAAGCAAGTGCTTATATATATTATTGGAATATCATGAGTCAAATGTTAGAATAATTCATTTCCAAGTTATAACATAAAACATAAAAGTACTTTTAATAAACATGCTTCTGAAAGTATTCAGTAATGAGGTATTATTTGAAATAAAAAAAGTGGAAAACGACAGGTCGCCAAACACGACATAAACGAACATGTTGCAGGCCCGGTTTGATTGAGCCTGTTCACGGGCGGTAAAGGAAGTGCAAGCCACCACCCTTTTTCAAATTATAACGGATATATAATGTATAAAATGTAATGTAGTCTTAACATTTGTTTTAAAACGACGCTTGACATTTAATGTTTAATTCCGCACCAGTACTGTAGGTTCAGTCTTCATTTGTTTAATTTGATTAGGTTTACCTAATATAGGTTTCACAGACATAGTGTAGTGTTTTGAGACGTTATGGTGTTTAAATTAATCAAATAAGTAGTATTTGGATACTACAGACAGTTTCTAAGAGTCAGATGCATTATTTTGCTATTTTTAACAGGAGTATTTTGCAGAACTGGTACCGATCAATTCGAATTATAAGATGTCCTGGCATCTCATAACGTAGCCGAGGAGTCAATGCATACCTGTGAAAAGGCAGTCTATATAAATACACATTGTTTCTTATAAATGAAACACTACTATTTCAAATAAAATTTTGAAAAAGACAGATCTACAATTCCTATAATTATGATAAATAACATTCTAACACGATCCGTCTCATTTTCCTATTGAACAAAAAAATGCACGGAGGGGCACCAAGGGGTCTTCCGCCACCATTAAAGCTGGAAAGTCGCCATATGACCTATCATGTATCGGTGCGACGTTAAATCCAACCAACACCCCCCCCCCCCCTAAAAAAAAACAAAAAAAAAAAAAACCCAACAATTTTGTGTTATTAGGCAACAATTAATTTCTCTGATGTCACAATTATTTCGTTATAGCGTCAAAAGGCATAGCAGAACAAAAACAGGCAAATATTCAATGGATGTCGTCAGGAATGTACTTTAACATCCCACCTTGGTAAGTTAAATGTAAAGAAACGAAACGTTACATCTTTTGTAGTGATTTGCCCTTGAATAAAATCATTATTAGTCGTTCCGATGCGTATTATTATAAAATTCCTTCGCATCTGAACTCCAAACAATGATTTCATTCAGCGACAAATCACAAAATGAGACATATTGTTTTTAAATACAATCAAACACCGTAGGTGTTACAATGATTTTGACATAGAATATAGACCTACGTTCACTTTTTATTTACTAGTTGGTTAATCCAATTGAGATTGCAAACAGACAAATCCGTTATATTATTAAAAAAAGATTATTTAATTTAATACTGTTAAATTGTATCCATCAATTTTCAATATTGAATTTACCTTTTTTCTCGTTGTGAAATTATTGCCAAAACAAATTGGCAGAAGTGTTCAAATTATGTCGAAAATTACAAATGTTTGTTAATAAGTTGTTACTGAGAACAAAAAACAACACCAACGAAAATACCGGAAAACATCTAGAAAATAAACATTCAATAAAACGTCTAGAAAGCATATACAAATATACAGAGAGGCCTAGCGGAGAGGAAATCAGTAATGAAATTGTTCATTTGATTGTTGCAATTCTGTCTTGCAATGAGCACAATTGTACTGGTAAACACAATTTGCAATCAAGTGAATCACGCGCCTGAAGTTATTCTGTGCTCGCTGATAATCCGTTTAAACACACTTTCAATACGCATCAAGTGCAAACACAATAGGAAAGCCTGGACTAATAAACAGACGCCTTTGCAATTAAAGATGCTTTTACCACAAATTTAAAGTAACCTAACATGTTGCATGTAATTAAACTGAATGAACATTAGGAATGTTAAAATAATTATAAAATCTTCAATTTGCTGAGCCTTCAAAAACTTGCAAATTTATGTCTTCTGCTCCAGTTTATCAACGTAATCAAGCAAGTGTTTTTGTCTCTCAATGATGTTTAAGTCATGATTAGAAATCTAAGAGTTCAGTGCTATTCGACACCTACCCGACATATTCTCAGGGATTATGATATATATTTTGGGGTTAAGTATGGCCTGAAACATGCAGATTCCTATTGATTCGTTGAATAAAATCCGGAATCAAAGTTTATAATAAAAATAATCTTCTTTTGAAATACGGGATCATCTTATACCTATTACATGGTACCAAACAACATTAGCCATAATACACAACTCTGTTGTCCTTTGCATCAACAGTTGCAATCATTCGTCTGGTTTTACTGTATTTATTTGCTGCGCATGAGCCCTTACAATCGTTTAGATACTTTAAATTCATTGGTATGCTTAAATGTGAAATCACCACAATGTTCGATTGACTCTTTAGTAATTGATAATATCAATTTTACCTGGTTCTCTTTGGAAATTAATTTAAATGTTGGACAATGATCTACAACTGAGTTGAACTTAATATGCTTTTGCAAAAGCTTCCTAAGCCGCTATCTATTTTGAAATTGTCTCATTAATTATTTTTGGTTAAGCTTACCCTGAGGTTTACAACAAACTAAGTTAGCATTTATGATGGTATTTGCTGTAAATAAATAAAAAAAAATGATTCATTTTCTAATCTTCTGTGTTCCCACATGGATTAATTGTCTCCGGTCTTTGGAATTTGAACGAGATGTTATGGTTTAAAATTATCGTTTGTGTAAATTAAATTGTTTCTTAGCTGGCGGTCCATACTTTTGAGATAATGATGGCGTAATATTTTGTATTTGATTTATTTTTTAACCCTTACCATGCTAAATTTCTATAATGGACTGGTCCATCTTCCAATATGGGCAGTACCATTTATCATTTGAAGGGGTGTTTACTAAAAATTTACTGACTGAATAGCGAACAGTGCAGACCATGATCAGACTGCACGGATGTGCAGGCTGATCTTGGTTTGCACTGGTCGCAAAGGCAGAATCACTTGCCGCCAGCAGGCTAAGGGTTAAATTACATAATATTATGTCAAATGGTAGCTACTAAAGACATTCTTAATTAGTTAAGCAGATACGCTCTAGCTTGTAGCTAACTATTAGTAAACATTTTCGAAACAGTTATATATCTGTCTCATTCCTGTTCTTATGTTGTATTAAGATAAACTGTTACACCATAATGTCATCCGATGTATAAGATGATAGTATATTCTCGTGCTGCAAAGTAAGAAAGAGAAAATCAATGCTGTCTTATTCTAAATGGCTATCATATGGCCAACAACAAACAGGCTTACATTCATTTAATGTAATGTGATATATTGGACATATAATGTAACCTAATATCAAACCTGAAAATTTAATACCGTTTATACATTAACTACTGAAAATTAATTATAAAGCGGAGACTTGCAGTGTTATTTAGCGAAGACGAAAACTCTAGAGAGAGAGTTTTAATTTGTTAGATTGTATTACAAAATTTCTTAAGGACGTCTCATATGCTTCACGTACTAATGGATTACTATTGGATTAAATATCTATGAACTAGTTTGTTAGTTTGTATTTATGAGTATTATTTCTATTATTTCTATATTTTCTTATCAGTTTTTTTTGCCATATGATATGAAAGGAGTTAATCTGAGAAAAGTCTACAAAGGATTAAAACGTTTATTTGTTATTAGCTTTGTATCGGAAAATATGCACGAGTTCTACAGCGGAAATATTGCGCTACTATGAGTGCATATTTCCCGATGCAAAGATAATAATTGTTTTGTTACATACGTATCTCTCTAAACGTATAAATGTAATGTAAATATCATACATTTGTTCAATAACCTGAATAAGATTGACAATAAAGAACCAAAATAAAAGAATAAAATGCGACGAAAACATTAAATTACGTCAAGCACCCGATATGAAATTCAGGCGTCAGTGTATGGGAAAACGTTTCCGGTTCCATTGTAAATTAACGGGAAATAGAATGGAGTATGTAATAATAACTTTTATTGTTTACTTTTAAAACTAGTAAATCTACTTCTTGTTTGAATGCTTGTCATATAAATATAATTACCAAATTACAAATTACTTACCAAACAGAAGTTCGGCTGCTTTTAATTGCCTTTTAATATCTTATTAGTGTTCTATGGTTAGAAACGATCTGAAAAAACGAGTTTAACTACCACAATTTTCATTTGGCTGCAAGTAATATCGTCCCGTATATCAGTGTTATTGTAATTTTTTCACTCAGAGATTCTGGAGTGCACTCATTGTTTGAAAAAGATCCGCTAAAGCCCGAGAGACATTTGTTTAGATTTGTTTTTACTTTTCATGAACAGACTCTTTTCAGTGAATATGCGAATGATAAATAGTCATTAAGATACACAAAAAAAATCGGCCCATTGCAAAAATGCGTCAGAAAGTCCGTTATTCTATTTCCGGAGAAGGTTTTCTGAAACTGTAAAATTGATTTTAAAACTACAAATAAAATTTTACAGTCATTAACCGACGACGAGAGTCATTTATAGTGAAAACATTTAGTCCCAATGTCAAGGTCGAATTTGGAGGTTAATTGTCAAATAGTTTATGCTTTTATCTGCTTCCAAATCTTAACCGTTACAGAAGCTTTCGTAGAACTTACAACCTCATCACGACGATGTCACGAAGTCACAGGTCAAGGTCACATTCGAAGGTCAAGCATAAAAGCCTTTTCTAAAAACTTCTTATTAATAAAAGATTTTTTAAGTAAATAAATAAATATATTCACTGTCATAAAGCAACGAAAATCATAACTTACCCGGATCCCTACGTCTTAGTTCAATGAAGCAAGTAGAGTTCAAACTCAAATGCAGTATTTCGTGTTTGCTTTATATTTACCAAACCACTGCAAGGACTTTCGTAGAACCTGTATAATTTATTTTCACAATGTCACAACGACAGAGTGCAAAACCGATGTCACTAGGTTAAAGGCTTATGTATTGATTGAAGGTCAAGTGTAACACAGCTTATTGTCAGGCGGGATTTTTAAAGAATAACACATAAACTGTTATCGGAAAACATGAAGGGAAGGATCATGCACCTAATCACTAGGTCAGAGATCAATGTAACAGAGGCCAAATATAGCTTTATTATGATTTTTACATAATTTATAATTCGAGGTAAGGAATTTAAACAAGAAATATCTTTAAAAATGATGGTCGGCGAATTGTAATAAGGAAAGAAGTTTATGAATTTTTCATCTAACATTCATCTTTCATCTAACATTTTTCAAATTGCAAAACTAAACACCGCATTTTAACAATTTAAATGGTTCTCTTTTAATTTTTCGCAAAGGTTTCGTAGGGTTGCAATTTTGTTTCGTTTATCCTTAGACTAATAATTAAAGCAGTAGATTGATGAAGATTCATGAAGCGGTTCATGAGAAGAGGTCATTAAACGCGTTTATATTTTTAGCTAAATTGGTCCCTATCCCCATTTGTAACAAAATAGCAGGAGACCTTACGATATTGTCACACATCGAGTTTGATAAAAATCCATTACATTTTAGTGGTTAATGCGAAGAAAGGCATATCTACTTTTAGCTATAGTGGTCCCTGATAGGGCCCAAGTTCCTATGTAAATAAATTTGGAAGAGAACCTTATAATGATGCTCCAGACCAAGTATGACAAAGATCCACCAAGCTGTTCATGAGACGCTGTATAAAGGCATTTCAAGTTTTAGCTCTAGCAGCCCCTAAAAGGGGTTAAATGTCCCAGCTGAACAAAGTTGGCTGCGAACCTAATAAAGATGCTACAAATCAAATCAAGTTTGATTAGAATACTTGAGAAAAAATCAATTAAAGGATTTTTTATTTATTATTTTTTATTTATTTCTAAAATAGGCCAACTGATCCCGCTTTAACAAATGCATATTCGCTATTCATGAATCTTTGGACAATGACGTCACACCAATAAAAATGTGAAGGTCAAGCAAAACATACAATTGTAATTATTTCAATATTTCTGTTTCATAAGCAAAGTTTGACCGTAGTCATATCACAAAGATAAACTGTATGCAGCGTACCTTCATTTCAGTGTAATGAGATTCAGTCATTATATAGCATATATATAATAAAACAGATTTTAGCTGAGTTCAATATTTGCATACCATACTAAAGAAAAATATTCATATATAATAAATCAGTTAAATAATTTATAACAAATATATCAAAGCAAACAAGTACTCATTTTAATATGCAATCTGAATAAGTCAAAAAAGCAAGAAACCTTTTCATATACAGACGACAATTGTAACAAAGAAAATCTTCTAAAAAGCACTTCTCTGCATAAAAGACTCTTATCACACCCTTATTCATGTGATACGCAGACCGTATTTAGCTCTTTCTTTAATTTGATATATGTTGGTATTTGAACAGGTTTTTATCATATTTATTAAACTTGCTTATAATTTTGAGATATATCAATATTCTTGCTAAATATACTGAGCCAAAGTTAGCTTTACAACTGTGAACAGCGTCGTTTAGGATAAACGCTTTGTCTACATTTCACTCAGCGTAGCACAATCAACAGAGTGAAAGAAATTGACACTCTCGTCCAATCAGGCAAAGTGTTGCATAAATCTTCCATTTTTATAAATTATCTATAATGCGTTATCAAGTAGTTTGATTTGCAAACTGAAGTCACGTGGCATAGGTAACGAAAACGAATTTAGACGGCGTCGCCGAAAAGGAATCAGAAGCTGTTGAACATCACGTCAGTATGCAAAGTACAGAACACAGGTAACTAGGTCAAAGTTCAAGATCACATTCGAAGGTCAAAATTTATAATCATAATCGCAGCAGTTTATTTTCCTTTATCGTGCAATTAGATTTGCCGTTAGAAAGAAATATTAGTACCTACTTTTATGTCAGCATATACAATTCACTTGTAAAATTCACACTGGAGCCAGATTCATATAATGTTTGAAAAAGAGAAAAGAAATTAATAATATTAGAAAAAGTAACCTTCAATAAATTTCTCACAGGTTTTAGTATGTTTTCTTATGTGGGATAATGCTTGGGAAAAAAAATCTCTATCTTAAAGTCATTCCAGTCTGTCTTTATTATTTAACTTAAAAGAAGTGTGCAAAACATTAAGTATGGAAACTGATGTTTGCCACGAGCCTAAACCAGTTTGTAAACAAGCACTTAAAAGATAGATGTTAGAATAATTCAGTAATTAAATGTTCTTTCTGGATTAAACATCTTTAACAGTTCATAAGTATTTGGCAATGATAAGGAATCAAATATAAATTCTAACAGGTTTTCTTGATTTAACAGCTTTAATGGTATATGTATAGGAACATAAATACATAAGTAAGACTTAACGATTTTATGTACGAATATATATGTATGTGTGAATGAAGATAGTTATTTTTTTAGAGGATGAATTACTCAGAACAAGAACAAGAACATTCAGTTGAACGGAGGTTGAGGGTGTGCTACATTTTTGTTGATGTAACCATGCCCGTGTTAGATAGTTAGCACAAGGTCTAACACTCTACATATCATACGACGACATCGTTTTAAACAGTCTATTCACAGTAACAGTGGTCAGATCTGTGTGCAAAAGTAGTCTTGTACTGTGTCTAATTCTTTCAGTTGCAAATATTAAAATACAAAATTACACGCTTAGTCAAATCCAGTGAGTATATTGCATGCCAAAGAAACTTATTTATCATATCCGTACGTCTGTGTGCAAGTCGTTGGACATATCTCTGACTCCGATAAAAGAATTCCATGCATCTGTATACAACAATGTATTCCAGATAGATAGAAATATAAGCATTTATATCATAATGTTATCCACACAGTAAATGGTTCACAGAACCGATGGGAATTTCATAAACCCTGATACAGTGAAACGTATATGGCAATCAAAGTTAAAAAAACTATTTCCTAGTAGATTGTCATGGGTATACTCAGGTGGGCTCACGGATATTCATTTAAAGATTAAGCAAAATAAATCAATCAAATATATTAGCAAGGGTATGTGTTAAAACTTACCGGCATACTTGGTATTTTATATATGCATGTATCTCTAAGAAATTTATATTTTACAGACAAATGAATCTAACTCTCTGCCAGTAATGATTGATAATCAAATCAAATGCAGCTATTGATAAATTAAAAGAACGTCATTTTTCAAACTCTAGACAGTGATCTATTTTGCGGATGCATGTTTGTAATACTTATATAAATGATTCATACGGTGTATAAGCAGATGTTGTAAAATCAAGAACATTTTAAGTTTTGCAAGAGTTTAAAATATTTGTGGATACTCAAAAATTCATGTGTGATTTATATTATTTTCATCCTACCAGTTACATGAGGTTGACAAAATGTTTTTTTTTTAACGGCAAGCACAGCAAAATAGTAATTGCGAAAACCTAATGTATATTTTTAGACTCAGTCTGGTGGACTATTTTCAGGTGTGCCATCTTAATTTCCCGTATGCTACATTTTCTTTTTGTTTAATCATATCTTACTGATTTCTTCTCATGGCAATACAAATTTACAAGATATGCATTACTTTTGTCACACAGAAAAATTAAAAAAGTAAAAAAGAAAAGGAAAGAAAACCGTTTGAGATATTGATACATAAAGGGAAAGGTTCTATTTACCCTGAACATGTCATAAAAATAGAAGTATCAAAATGAGGTAAGTTTAAAGTTTTCATTGTTTTATCAGACTGTCTATATATATATATAGACATATATTTTATATATATATATAAAACCACAATTTATTTAATACTGGAAAAAAGATGAGCTGAATAGAAAATCATACTTAACATTACAGGTATGGGAAATGCTTATGGGGTATAATAATACAAATACATAGCAACAGTGGAACAATTTTAAGAAATGACCAGCTTTAGCCATTAACATCAGTTAAATTCCAGAACAGCCAATGCAGTTTATATTCTATTTTGTTAACGTATTTGACAGATAAACCCATTAAATATTACCGCTTCAAGAACAACAGTTCCATTTCAATAAAAATATCTCTGGTTCCATCTGTTATAGTTGTCAAAGCTGAAGAAAGTAAAATAACCGGCAAAGCCACAATGTAATACAATTTCATTTCATAAAACAAGTTTAAACAATTTTTCTCAGAATGAGGTTATGCGATGAATGTCGTGCTCTCACTGAAACTTTATTATATTACGGCAAACAAATTTTTATTGGAAAAAAAGGAATCATCTTCTTGTTAGTTAAATTGTCATGCTTCGGCTCCGTTGTAAAATGTTTTCGTAGCAAAGGACGTCAACAACTGTAAATGAATGTCAGTAAAACACCATAATATACCACCTACGCCGCTAAGATGTGCATGCTATGTCTTTTTTTGATGAACAATGTGTGGACCACATCTAACCCACGCAGGATTGTGACACGAAATTTGGTGAAACAATTTTCTTTACATCAATCATCATATCATATCATTCAATGACATATCATCATATCATCAGATCATTTTAAAGAGACTTCAGTGAAGCTTCACAAATATGATACCATGAACTGAAGATGTAATGAATATTGTTTTAAAGAATGGACAGTGATAAAATCATGCAATCGTATTACAAACAGAATGTATGAAAATTAGCACAAAATTAGCGTAATCCTCACAATACAAAATCTTGACTGAAATAAGAAGTGTCTATTTCTCTCGCATTTGTATATATATGCATTAATGCCACTCTTTGTCGACGCTACTTATTATTATTATTATACCAGATTTATATAGCGCCCTTTACATGATCAATTTTCACGTTCAAAGGCGCTTTACATAGTTCAAATGCAGCCATACAGGGCGCATAATTCATCCTCTACTAGTACACACACAGAGCGATCTGACCAGAGGGACAGAGTGAGACAAAGCCCCCACGACAGAGAGATTAGAAATCAGATACAGGCTTGTCCGGCTAACTTAGCCTAGCTCGTTGCGAATAGACAGCCTGGTTCTTTAACGTGCCCAGTGTATAGCACTGATACACGCAAGGATTGCCTGGGTTCCTGACCAGTACACCTCTAGTTCTACTTCACCTAAGAACGGTGGAGAAGGATTTCCGCAAGTCACAACACATGCGAACTAATCCTTTCTTTACTTTTCTTGGTTTTGACAGCAAAGTGTACACAACAGAATAGTTTTGCTTTTACAAGCGATGTTATTAAAATGTTATATGATGTTATCTTTCTTAATTACCTATTTCCGGTGGGGGTTAAACGCCTGTCTCCAATACACCTACTTGATGAATATGATTCATAATTGACAGAGATAATTGTTTCTGAAACAGTGAGCGGAAAAAACGAGAATTAGATGCATTTTCAAAAGGATGTAATAGACAAATTGTCAATAAAGTGAAAAGATCTGCTCAATATCATTTTTCTAAATTAGTCGTAAAGTAACTCTCTGTGTATATAACATGTTATTGATATTGCTTTTGTGAGATATTTTCCATGTTATTCTTTATCTATTGCTGCATACAATGATTACAGTGCGCAATAAAGAATTAACTAAGGCAATAGGGTGCAAAGAATGAAGTAGTTATAGAAAAAAAAACACGACAAAGAACACAAAAATTATAGTGTCAAATGAATTGAGCAATTTAAAAAAGATGAACACTTTTTAAGACTAAACGAATACGACAAACTGCTGAAAAACTTGCAGTAACTGTCTTTTTTCATGATAGTTATCAACTTTACTCATAAAATCTATATACAGTTTGCACAAATAGCTGACAGACATACCTACCGTTAGATTATGCCACAGTTCACTATTAATACAAGGAAATCATTGATGATAGCATGTAAGGGCGTCTATTTTCATTAATTAAACAATGAACAATTATGAAAAATTGTTACATTTTCATTTATAGGACAGTATTAGCCTTGTCAATATTTTAAACTTTGAAAAACCACCACAAACGTATTAGGTCAACGAATGTCTTTCATTAATGCTATGCGTTGTAAAATTGAATAACATTAAACATAAAGTCTGAAACAACTAAATCATGCACGACCAATCACAGTAGCTTGGGAAGAGAAACAAGTTCAGAACAAAATGAAATAAACTCACAACAAGAAGCAAAGTAAAGAAAAAAATCAATAATCATTTTGTGTAGCAAAGCGTATGGCTTAATTGGAAAGAACGTATATTCGAAATATATTTTTTGAAGTTTCTGTCGAACTTATATTGCAATTCTGTCCTGTAACGAATACAATTGTATTTACACAATTTGCACTCAAGTAAACCGCAATGCTTCAGTTACTATTTGTACGCCGGTAATGAGTTTACAGACGCATTCAATAAGCATCAAGTACAAACACAAGCGGAATGTCTTGTCAAATTGTATAAGCAGTCACTGAAAGAATCGAAAAGCTAGTAGAGGGTAGTTGCACAATCGTTAGTAGGTTGGACTGAAGAGGACTGGATTCCAGGGGACGACATATATTACAACTTGTGTTTGGTGCGTTCCGATTACTAAAAATGGTTTTGCCTCAAACTCGATATAAATTTTTTTCAGCATTTAATGTAATATTGTATTTGGACAACATTTTTAAAAATCTTCGCTCTCACGATTGTTCAATTTTTGTTTCTTAAAACTTCATAGAATAGCATTTGATAATGGAGAAAAAGTTAGCACAGAACAAAGGAACATTGACTTTAATTCCAAATGAATATAGAGCAGTCAAGCAGATATTTACTTTTAAAAAAAGTGACTACATATGTGTTAGTTTTGAAAGCAGTAATGATCGTTTCTTTTTGAACATTTGTGACGTTTGTTTTGGTAAGCACAATACCTGTACGCTGTAAATATTGGACTATGAGTTATACAATTCATCGTTGTAAACATCATGCGTAAACTGTTGAAATTAAAATATTTTTAAACTATAACTATAATATGATTTGTGTTTATTACTCTGAGCTTAGTGTTTGCTTTTGTAATAGTTCTGCATATCATTTTGTGTTTATTATTTTTGTATTGTGCTTGCTTTTGTGATAGTTAGAGCAACTTTGCAGTCAGCAACTACATTTATTTTATGCATGGTAACTTATTGCATGTCCTCATAATATCCTTTCTGTTTTTATATGTGTCGCATTGTTTTATATGATTTCACTGATTGTTTAACCATGTTCCTTAATATTATATTCAATGTGTTTGCTCTCTGTGAGAAAGTTGCTGATCAGTTCCTTTCAAATCTGATTTGAGGGGATAATTGATTTTTTAAAACCATTTTTCTTTTCTGTCGCACTTTTGTGCTCGTTTTGCTAATTCAGTTTTTTATTTACATGAAGTTCTTATAGAAGTTTTTAGGCCTATGGTCAGGATCAGCAGCTTTTCCACAGCTTTAGATGTGCTTAATTTGTGTGCTTTTTAGATATATAACATTTTCTTTTACAGCTATTTATATTCTTGTTGACCTCATATATATTTGTTAATGGTCGGTTAAAAAGCTCATCAGAGCTTATGTTTCATATGTTTGTGTCTTGCCGACTTGAAATAAAACTTATTGTATTGTATTGTATTGTATAATATCACAAAATTTACAAATTTTAAAGATAAGTGCTCACTGCATATCTTAATTATAAGGTTGAACATCATTAATTATAACTTTGAAGAACAAATGAGCCGCACCATGAGAAAACCAACATAGTGCAATTACAACCAGCTTAGATCCAGACCATCCGCGCAGTCTGATCAGGATCCATGCTGTTCGCTAACGGTTTCTCTAATTGCAAAAGATTTTGAAAGCGAACAGCATGGATCTTGACCAGACTGCACAGATGCACAGGCTGATCTGGATCCATGCTGGTCGCAAATGCACTATGTTGGTTTTCTCATATTGCGGCTCAAAGGATCTGTCCTGTGAGTCATAAGGTTTAAAACAAGAACGTTCAAAGCATACTGTGCTGTCATTGATTTGCTACGCTTTCTTCTAATTTAAAACCAATCTGTCAATGGATTAGTAAATAGAATTGCACCCAATCACTTTTGCAAACAGCAAGAAGTAATCAGAAATGCGTTGACTTGCATTACAAATGTTGTCATTACATGTTTGGTTGATGTAATACTTAAAAGTTACAATGATGGTAATGTAAATAGTCAATAATGTTAGTCAATGAATGGTGTATTTATGAGAGATGCTTTTTCCCCCATTTATTTCACAGTGCATGTATTTCTGTGCCATCAACGGACAAACAATGATCTTCTATAGCAACGTTATTGCTCTTTAATATTTTTTTGCTTATTTAACAAAACTTTTGTCAATTAATGTAAACAGTATAAGTTCCATAACTATTTCAAAATGTTAATGAAGTGTTCTTGATATTACTTAAACGATGATATTTAATTATTGGAGTCAAATTGTTGAAAATGTTTTTGTATATAAAATTGACGTCGATTGTAAAATGTAGAGTGAGAAAATGTGTCTTTAGATTTTGTATTTTGATATCAAACATCTGCGTTAAGTGTAATAGCTTATTACATGTAGCATTCGTTTTTCATGGGCGCATTTTATGTCATACGGTTAATTATTTTCATGCAGTTATAATTATAAAACGCAGACCCCTATAAAACTAAACTACAAAGCAGTATATCTGATAATATATGTAAGAGATTGCACCAAGTTCATAGGCAGTAAGTAAAGGTAAACACCACACTGAATATAGATCAGCGAAGAAACTACTTATCTGTAAAAATATCACACACTTAATATCCATCATGAATTCTAAAGTTACAGGACACTGCTAATAGCAATTATCTTGACCAGATATGCAAAGCGATGAAACATCAAACATGCGCGTTTTCTCGAAAGAACCGGGTCAAAATCTATAATATTTACATTTAATCGTTCTTATATATCTACAAAATATCAAAGCGTGCCTGTTGTATATACTTTTATCAGACGTATGAATTATTGTATCTGCTAATAAGACATGAAAATCAGAGTTACAATGTAATAATAGTTAGTATTATTGATAAATTATATAACTAATATAACTCACAACCCAACGTTTGTCTGTTGCAGATCAGTAGCATGCAATTAAAGGAAATAAGTGACAAGTATGATAATGATAAATTGGATTTGCCCTGTGTTTTTGTAATGATTAACAAAGACTAACTGCACATACAGCTCGCAATCTGATTGGAACAATGAAAACAAAACAAATGTTTGGTTTTCGTATTGTTGTATTTCCTCATAGACCTGGGAAATACTAGTATCAGTATGACGTATAAAAGCCAGAATGCTGTCATAAAGTTGGTTAGCCCTTAGCCTGCTGGTGGCAAGTGATTCTTTCTTCGCGACCAGTGCAGACCAAGATCATCCTGCACATCCGACATCAGTCTGTTTCTTTTTGGTATACCCGCCCGCTTAGCTCAATAGGGAGAGCGAAGATCTACGGATCGCGGGTCGTGAGTTCGAGCCCTGGGCGTCGTTACGTAACTAAAATACTGTTGAAAAATTGCATTAAACCCAAAACAACCAACCAATCTTTTGGTATGCACCCCTTTGAACAGTTAATGGTACTGTACAAATTGAAAGATCGAAACGTTTATTATAGAAATTTAGCAGGGTCAGGGTTTAGATTCAATCCGGTTTTCTTTGTAAAAGTACATATATGTGTATATTAAAACAAGCATCCGTCATCTGCTTCGTCGTCCTTTACACTGGCAGAATTAATCATCTGTCTGGTATTCCTATAATTGTATATTTGCTTTGTGGCAGCACATAATGAATGTGCCTCTACAACCGCCTGGGATATAAATGTTGACTTGGTGTTTGTAATTTCCCTGTTGTTCAAATTTAATCACATCTTGGATGGTTCTGAGGTCCGCGTAGCCGTATCTGTTATGACGTGTCGGAGACTAGAACAGATTATTGTTTTATCCAAATAAAACATGTGTGTTTTTTTTAATTAAAAACAAACTTTTGAAGTATAAGTGATATCGTCAAACATAACGTAAGGTTGATCTATATCCAATTTTTGCCTAGATTATTTGTATAGCTTTAGCTTTGATATTGGTTACTAAGGATAACGGTATAAATGTTTCTTGATATTTAATAAGATGCTTTGGATTTACTATTGTGATTATAGGTAGTGAAACCATCCATTTGCATGAACAGACTCAATCAAACCGAGTCTGCTATTTTTTTGCGTACTTGCATTCTGTGCTTTTAATTAGATTTTATTAGTTGTCACAACAGCAATCTTTTAGTGCCGTGTAATAGCTGAAAAACTCTCCCCGTACTTGGGTTCAATGTTATTATAATTTCTTGAACTTTGGGATCATGTAATATATTAAAAACATGTGTAAAAGACTTCCGCTTTAGCGGGTGCTAGGAGGCGTGATAGTTGTTGCACTTCCCATTACCTCTCATGAAAAGACTTAATCAGACCGAGTCTGCTATTATTTTGCTTGGTTTGTTGCATTCTGTGTTTTCAGAGGATCTTCTTACAGATTTTATTTACACTATTGTTGTGTTGAGGGATAAAGTATCTACAACACGGCAAATCGTTTAGCTATCATTTCATCTATAAGTCTTTAGATAAAGATAATTGGCACTATATACTTTACGAATGTCTGATATGCATGTCTATGAATCAATCTGACTAAAATGCATTTTCTAAGCAAGAGTCAGCATAAGTATTTGTTATTGCTAACTTTTGAAAGTCAAGTCACATGTAAATGTTTGACAACATCAAACACTTTGCTCGGTATTTTAATAATGAGTGATCAAAAGAATAACACATTATCACTTGGGCTTGTGTTTTATAAATTTTGCCTAAGATGTATTTGTAGTATCATTGAAAACCAATGTTAATATTCTTGAATTGCTTCGATAATTTCGGTTTGATTACACATTCTTAAAGTATCGACAAAAAAAAAAAAAAAAAAAAAAAAAAAAGGAAATACATTTGCTGTTGTGTGTATGGTAAACACAAATACTTGAAATAAATTTGAATCTAATATATATCAAAAACTATTACTACTTTATCATTAAAAAACTAGTCATAACACGAAATAATATGAATAAATTGCACTAAAATGTTTCGAATGTACCCAAGTATTATATTCAGTCTTATACGTTTATATAGCTTGAGTCATTACATAAACAATAGTGCCCTTACTCAGAATGCCACGCTTAACCCATTCTACTCGATCCTGGATTTAATTGCGGGGTACATTTCGATCAATAAAAACATAAACAAGAAAAGGCTAAGAAACTCATCATAGTTAAGTTTTAAATATTTCTGAAAAAAAAAAAAAAAAAAACATATAAGATTGTATCACAGGAAATGCAAAATGTTTTGCCTCTATATTACAAGATATAATGGACGTATCAGTACCTTTCATATAAGGATGTTTTTTTCTTAATTTGGCAATCTCATTTAATATTATACATTAAAATCATGGAACAACTTTATGCAACTATTTTTTAACCTAGATCAGCACATACTGCTACTCAAAACACTGTTTCATGCAATTTCATATTCTAAATTTAAAACTCACTTCCCATAAACCGCATCACAAATATCTTTCTAATATGTGCAAAGTCTCAAGCATGCATTTTGCAATCGCGTAACATATTTGTTGAATTGAGGTTAAGGTCACACTGACATAATGCAGGTTATATGAGGACTGTTAATCGAACTCTCAAAATGCCCCTCTGGGTGTTCTTCACACACATTGAACACAACAGGTAGTAAACCCGCATTGGATGGACACCGAACAAGACGAACAGCTAGCAACAAACTATTTGAAGTAGTCCGCGTTAACTATTCAACTACTAAAGTCCAACACATGAACTAATCAAATGACCCTTTCTGGCATTTACCCCATTTTATGAGACACAGAGTTGTAATTCTAATTTGCACTGATAAAGTTGTATTCGGCAATACTTGCTACTGGAATATTATGTATATTCAGAATAGACGGGATAAGTAAGCATTATATAGCAAAGCCTTTACTTGTTGTATGTCAGAAAATGATGCATCGGCCTTAGCGACTAGACCTAGGAATGAAGAATAAATCGTGTGTCAAAGTGCCAAAGACAATGTGTATGAATGCCAAAGACAATGTGTATGAAAGAAAACTATATGAAGTATCAAACTCAAATATCTTACAAAGCTATTACAACAGCTGGTCTTAATTATTATTTAGAGTTATCATAATTGTGATAGTTACGTCTGCAGACTACTAAAACCTTATCTTTCACTGCTGTTGAATGGCGGTTCTACCCAACCACTATCATGGTATTAAAATACCCAGCGGGAGCGGGACATAGGGTTTTTCCTTCTGCCTTTCAAGCTTAAACGCCACAATATGACAGGCATTGCGTTGATTGACCTTTGATTTAATCTAACACAACGTCTCAGGATTAAGTATAACAGCAGTGACGTACGAATGCCGTCCTGTTTTTTTTATTACCTATATAAATTCTGAAAAAAAAAAAAAAAAAAAAAAAAAAAAAAGCACGGCTTACTGCTCATGAACAGACTCAATCAAACCGAGTCTGCAATTTTCACTTTTGCTTTGTTCTCGGTACTTCCGAGGGATCTACTTTTCAGGTTTTATCTGTATTTCACATGTACACATGAAAAGGCAGTAAACAATTCCATATTGTATTTTTTGTATTGTATGTTCATGGATTACTTTCATTAATATGCATGGCATGACACAGTTTTATAAATAGTGCACACAAAAACTTTATTAAGTGCCATTTTAACATCGATAACGAGACAACAAAAAAGTGAAAATCAACAAAAAGATGGAGGTCTGTAATACAAGGTCATTACCTGGGATTTTTTGTTCGGCTCTCGTAGATTTTGCAACGTCGCATTACAATCGGCAAGCCATTTAATACTTGTATAGAAATATAAATAAGCAAATCATCTCCAGTTTTGAACAAAATGTGTCTTGGCCAAGATCAAAGTACTTCATCATTTTTGGTCGCAATTTCTTGATTTTGATCAAAAAAACTTGGCAACTCCAATAAATTTTCTAAGACGTGTTTTCTCCAAATAGTTACCTCAGATCTTTTTGTACCTTGCCAATATCAACTTTGGGAATTAAAACTGGAAAATGCTATTCCGGGTGTCATACAAGTCAGATTTTGAATATCTCCAGATAAAGAAACTGCCAAAAAATCTTGAATTATTTCTGCTTTTAATCGAACTAAGCCAAAACCACGAAAAAGTCTGAAAAGTAAGAGCAATTTAGACCTTGCAAATCCAATTTGTTTTGGGGAGATCGCAACCAATTAATCATTTTATGATGTTAGAGCCGGATTCATAATATCAAGCAGATTTCAATTTTCGTGTCAGCAAAACTCTGCTGAACGTAAATCGACCACTTTGTACGGTGGCACAGAGGTGACATCCGCAACACTGTATTTAAATTGTGGCCACAACTTAGTAAATCGTTGCCACAATTTAGTAACTTGTGGCCACTACTTATTAAATTGTGGCCACAAGTTACTAAATTGTTGCCACAACTTAGTAAATCGTGGCCTCAACTTAGTAAATTGTGGCCACAATTTAGAACCTTGTGGCCACAACTTAGTAAATTGTGGCCACAACTTAGTGACCATGACTTATTAACCAATCGAAACGATAAAAAGATGGGTAGACGGACGGACCGATGAATAGATTGGATGGTACCTACGTACCTACCTACTAATTTATTTGTTTGTACTTCCGTCCGGCTATCTTCCCTTCCTGTATGACACTTTGCAGTGACGTAGACATTTTTGTGCGTTCATTTCGTATGGTTTCTGATTTCTGCCATTTTGCGTTATCTCCCCGCAAACCTGACGAGCGAAAACACTAGATTTAACAAGTTAAAATGCGGGGACGCAGGTTGAAAACTCTATTTTAGCAGGGACTCGAGCGAAAGCACGATAATTACAGGGGTCGCTTGGTTTGGTGATAATAAGTAACTGGTATGCCGGGGATGGGGAGCGAAAACACGATGATTAGCGCTGCTTAAGGAGGTAGGTTACCTTCATATTTGTATCTGCGCATGTCCAACCGGAAGCTTATGTGACGATTTACGACGACGTTTACGACAAACTAAATGTGTTTGTATATTCATTCTTCTGAAAACAAATCATGAACTTGTCTTCGATCTGATGCTTTATGGTTTAATAATGCAGAAATAATGAATACATTGCCGCAGAAACGCTTCAAAACAATGTTGCCTTAAAATGACGTCATTGACGTCATGACGTTACGTGTCAGTTACCGCGCAAAATTAATAGCTTTTATCTTGAAAGTACGTAATTCTGTACATTTTCTTTATTTTAACTATTTTCAAATAACCATTATTTGCTGAAATAATTTTTATGAGTCTTTTGCTCTGAATAATAATCAATATTTTGCTTCTTTTATGTAGTTATATTGAAATGTTATGCGGAATGTAAGAAAATGGATGATGGCAACCAATGTTATTTGGAATATAGTTGGGTGAAAGGTTACTTGTTACGGCCATTTTCAAATAAAAAAGTCTAGCAGTTTGATTTGTCATACCTATTTTTCAGGTTCCATTGATAATTTGTTACTTACATACTGAAACTAAGATCTAAAATTGTTCAAATATCAGTAGAAAATTGTGGTTTCTTGAATTGAATTGATGTTACCATGGAAACGAAGCCCGTGACCTATGTATCTAAATGTAAAATCCAAAAGCGTTGACACTGGTCTATTTAAGAAACACAGCTTCGGCTTTTTATTTTCATTTCAACACTATCCATGAGAATAATAGCAGCACGCTGAACAATTTTTCCATGAAAAATGACAGACGAGGGGTACTGCTGTACGTATTCTAAGCTGTGAAATTTGTTTGAATAAATGCAAATAACACGAAAATGTAACCTACGTTAGAAATAATATGTTTTAAAGCTACATCAACTAGAAAGATAATCTTATTCAATATTTTTTTTTGAAAAAATTACGACAAACAGCAAGATATAAGCTATTTTAAACATCACTGTTGCCATGGTTACTTTAAAATTTAAGAAAAATAGGGTACCATGTAAAGTGCTTGGTATTTTGCTAATAATATTACCCAAATATTTCATGTTGGTCATAAACAGAATGGCACTGAAGCCGTCGAAAACTCCTATTTTTATACATAGTTGTTTAAAAATGAGAGAAAATGCGTTACCATGGAAACACGAGCCCCGCGACATATACATTTTTAAGCTTATATTAGAAAGATAACGTGCATACCAGTAAAATTATCAATTATGCAGACTTCTACGGATATCAATGGAACTAAAATACACTGAAAAGTGTTAAATATCCGTATTTTCCTTCTTTCAATATGAAAATACCTTTGGAGGGTCATGTTCTTCAAACCTGGATAAAAATTGAACTTGAAGGGACAGAGACAAACGAAATTGAGATTGTAGCAGTTAAAACTTCATATTACACGAAATTCAAAAACCTGATGCGATTCAACTAATTTGAATTTACCCTTGTAACAAGGTATCCTACCTCCTTAAACATAGTGTTCTCGAAGCGCGCCCCGACATTCCAGCTACTAGTACTAAATCTCACGCCGCGATCTTGATAATTATCATGTTTCCGCTCCTTGCCCCGCTATAAAGCGAGTTATCACCCAGAGCCCCTCCCATTATTAGTTGTAAAGTTCAAGTGTTTTCGCCCGGCGGGGTCACCAGGCGATTAATCGCTATTAAAAGTTTAAGCAACCCTCATTATCGTGTTTTCGCCCCGCGCCCCAGACATACCAGTTACTAAATCTCCCTGGAGGGGTTTCGACCTGCTTTCTAGACATTTGAACTTGTTTATTCTCGTGTTTTCTCTCGACGTGGCCGCGAGACGAAAATATAAATTAATAGGGCTAAAATGTGGAATGACAGAATTAGCCAATCGAAACGAATGTTTTTTCTTCGCTGCTTTATAGGAGTGCAAAATAGGAGCGCACAAAAGTGTCTACGTACCAGCAAATGTTAAACAGGATTAAAAGGTAGATATATGGATGGATCGACGGAGGGACAGACCGATGGACGGATGGATTGACGAACGGATGGATTTAATGGTACCTACCTATCTGCCTATTTATTTGTCTTTCTGTCCGTCTGTCTATCTTCCATTCCTGTCTAACTCGTTACAGGGACGTAGACACTTTTATTCACGTCCATTTTGTAAGGATGCTAAATTCTGCCAATTCGCGTTTTAGCAAATTAAATTATATTTTTAGCCCGCGGGCCCGTCGAGCGAAAACACGATAATAAGCAAGTTAAAATGTCGAGAACGCAGGCCGAAACACCACAAGGGTGATTAAGTAACTGGTATGGCTGGGGCGCGGTGCAAAATACGATAATTAGCACTGCTTAAACGTTTAATAACGAGTTTTCGCCTGGTGACCGCGCACAGCGAAAACACGTGAAATTTATAAGTTAAAATGGTGGGTGTCCGGCGTGATAACTCGCTATTTAGTGGGGGCAAGGAGCAGAAACAAGATGTTTAACAAGATCGCGGGGTGAAATTTGATAACTGGATGTCGGGGCGCGGTTCGGAAATACTATGTTTAAGCAGCGCTAATTATCGTGTTTTCACTCCCCACCCCTGACACACCAGCAACTAATTCTCACCCCGTGGCCCCGGTAATTATCGTGCTTTCGCTCCGCTTCCCCACTCAATAGAGAGTTTTCAGCCTGCGTCCCCGCATTTAAATCGTTAAATCTCGTGTTTTCGCTCAAAAAGGGTCGCAGGGGGATAACGCAAAATGGCAGAAATCAGCAACCATACGAAATGGACGCATAAAATGTCTACGTCACTGCAAGGGGTAAGACATGAATGGAAGATAGATAGACGACCGGAAGTGCTGACAAATAAATAAGTAGGTAGGTACGTAGGTATCATCCAATCTATTCATCTGTCCGTTTGTCTATCCATCTATTTATAGTTTCGATTGGCTGATATAAGTCGTGGTCACGAGTTATTATATTGTGGCCACAATTTACTAAATTGAGGCCACGATTTACTAAAATGTGGCCACAATTTAATAAGTTGTGGCCACAAGTTTCTAAATTGTGGCCATGATTTACTAAGTTGTGGCCACAAGTTACTAAATTGAGGCCACGATTTACTAAGTTGTGGCCACAATTTACTAAGTTGTGGCCACAATATAAATAAAGTGTTGCGGATGTCACCTCTGTGCCACCGTAACTTTGCAATCATGTTGCAATACCATTCTTTAACATGTACAGACATCTTTTACCATAATTCCATAAAATTACTGGAAACAAAACGTCCCGCGTGTAACAGTTATTTATCACTTGCGAAGTGAAACTGAAACATTTGTATGATATCACGATCATTTCAAACATACATCTTTAAATACTTCGAAATGATTGTATAAATAAATATAACATAAAAATGCATTATACCTTGAGGATTATCCTGAATGGAATGAAAGTATTTTAAGAGTACTTTCTTTTTATTTTCGGTAAAAAAGCTTCTGGATTCATCGTCATATAAAACACAGTTAAAGCTGCCCGTTAAATTAACTGTTCAAAATTAATATGTATAACCATTTGTTGCAACAAAAACAAAAAAAAAAACAAAAACAAAAAAAAAAAAAAAAAAACAAAAACAAAAAACAAATGTAGGGATAACGTGTACAGGTTACAGCCTTGCGGCGGTTAATGATATGAAACACGTTCTGTTAAGTATATTTGAAACATTTGTGGTAAAATTAATATTCTGTGCATTTTCTTATAATATGATAAAGTCACAAAAAAAAAAGAAAATCGAAAAGCATATATTTTGACATTCAGGTCTTTAATCCTTCTGAGTGTGCTTTTTTTTTTTTAAATATCATGACCTTCATTCTGGTAAACTTTTGGCAATATCGAACTTTTCTATTCACATTTGGTGCGTACTCATAGAACAAACAAAAGTCGAGATATAGCTTGTTTTTGAGATCGTTACCTTTTATTATTTTGTACATAATCAACGAAATCTTTTTTTGAGTTTCGTGGAAATTTAACATACAAAAATACTATTGATCAATGTATTCATATGCAAAGATATTTTTTTCTAACTATACTTGTCTTTCTATATCAGAATAATACAGATAATAAATGAAAGTACAGTTTAATGGATTATCATTGATATATTTTTACTTAAATGAATACTTCCGTAATGCATTCATAATTACGCGTGCTAAATTAGTTCCCAGTACATGTATATGACCACATAACTAAACAAAATTATAAAAGTGTCCCACTTCTACATATATTTGCATGCAAAGTAGACTTTTATTTAAAAAAAACAGAGCGGTGACTACTTTTTTCACCCAGCGTTTAACTAACCTTTATGTCAAAGTTATGCTATAATTCTTTTTAACATAGGTTTACCATGTGTGAGGTTTCATTATAACATAATTTACAAAAGCATCTCTAAGCAATGGGTATTATAGAATCCTCTAAATTATGAAATTAGGAATTATTCACAAATTGCATACAGTTTCAGGGAATACATCTGTAAAAGAATAATATTGCTGATATGATTTCCCAGAAGGCTAGAGATTAATGTCAAAAGATACTGTTACCGTTGTTAAGGTCGACTAGTTTTCGTTTAGGCAAATTGATTTGTGTAACTGTTTTGCTGATACATTGTCCCCAAGCAATGAAAGCAAAAACCTTTTGCAAAGGTCAGTCTCTGAACACGGGATTTATGAGTACAATATGACCAACAAGACTCTGAATATAAGCTCTAATTCAAAATATTTCATTTCCTGAAAATGAATCTAAGCGTCTTTTTATTCATGACTGAAATGTTTAGCACAGTTAGTTTGACTTTTAAAATTTGTTTGTTTCATATTATTTCCTTTTGGAAAATGTGATTACAGAGTGTGGACATTGTGCACTACAACTCTTTAGTCCAAGCCATGCAATTACAAACAACCCGCTTATCCGATCGTTAATAACTAGCTAATACACATTGCCTCCGTGCCTGAGTGGTTATGGTTACTGACTATGAGTCACTTGCTCTTTACCGATTTGGGTTCGAAACCTCGTTGGTTACAATGCATTATGTGAGGAAGTTATCAAGCTGACGACTGGCTGTTGGTTATCCAATCCAAGTTACCACCCATGTTTGAAACAATGCCCGAAGCAGTACATGCGGTCTTCTTCTAATGTCAAACGCTTGAAAAGCCTGAATCCAACCAATACGATCTAATTGTCTTTTAACCCTATTGTGGTAACTTTAGTAAAGACATGCTTAGACTTCGGTAATTTACCACATTCATCATCAATGGTTTGTCCTAAAAAACTGCAGCAAAGTATACCTTGTCACCTATTGCCGTGCGTACAATTTTTCTATCGAATCACACGACATAAATCTATATGATAAGGAAGAAAACATTTTTAGCATGCCGATGAGAAATGTGAATATCGCAAAGTTTTGTGGTACGCTGAACACCTTTCGTGTACGTTCAAATATGTTTTATCATCCAATTTAATCAAAGCAATGGAAAGTTAACGTTCGTATATGAAAATGACGCCAGGGCGTTGCAATATAAAGTTTTAGTTTTATTCCATTAATATCCTGAGCGTTACAAATTGTTTTCCATAAAAAACTTTTTAGGATCGGCAAATTAACTAAAAGAACCTGGCTATGAAGATTCTGTGAAATCATTTAGTTTTGCTGGCTCGAAATGTCACGAAGTTTTGCCAAATAAACATGAGAGTTCCATATAATTTCGTGGATTGACTCATCCATGAAATTAGCGAACACTAGTCCCATACTTGTGTTCTATTATTTTTATATCGTTTTACATATCAAATGATAGATGCGTAATTCTTCTAGTCCGATGCTACTTGGAATGTATTATTTATTAGGGCAATATTTTGATACAAACTGTATTAGGCTGACAGCTGTAATAAATGAATAATATACTATTTTCATAATAGTCGGAAAATACAAAATGAACTATTATTAAACTAATTCTAGTTTCATCACAAGGCCTCATATAGCCAAGTTGCAAGATATATACGTTGTAGGTCTACCATAGTCCATAAACTAAATAAAAGAACAAGGATCTTACCATAATGAACTGCTTGCTTAATTATTAAATATTCCAATTCTTGGCGGCGTTTAAAACATAACTAAATATTTGTGGTGTTTTAAAGCTATCAAATCGTGCGTGTGTGTGTGTGTGTGTGTGTGTGTGTGTGTGTGTGTGTGTGAAGATATTTTTCAAAGTTTTGCAACATATAAAGGTTTTGCTAAAGGAACTTTAGCACTGGCAACCAATTAAATCTTCGGTAGAGTTACTTTACCAAAAACTAACAAAAGTCCACAATGTGTTATAAATTTGTAATTCAATGAAAAAAATATATTTTCTCGATAGACAAATTACCTCTTTTAATAATACTTATTTTTCTACTTCCAATTTACTAAGAACATGGAACATCTCAAGGGTGAAATGTTTCTGTTATGAGAGAGAGTAACGGAAGTTTATATTTGATTTACGGTATATATTTGAAAGACTAATTTTCCCGAACCTACTGGGAGGGAAACCGAATGAGACAGAGGAAATTCACCAATTTTGGTATTGATTTTCTCTTTCTTATAGGATTGCATCATTATTTAATATGCTTACTATGTTTGACTAATGGCACAGACATTTGTTCCAAAGTCAATAAAATATCGGAGCTTTTGACAGGAAGCCAACATACTCAATAACTTGGAAATACTAACATACAATATATAGCGTATGTTCAAAATAATAAAGTAGGTTCGATGTACTTTAGAATTCAGCTTCATGAATATTAAGATAGAAAGAAGACATTGTAAAAAAAGTGAAATAAGGACAAGGGGATAACGGGACACTAGCTTTATACACTAAAATAAAAGGTACAGTATGGACAAAAGAGGTAAAGATCTTAAGTAAAGGCAATAGTGGTATATTTCTTTTGGAGTATTTTGAACCAAGTCAGCCAACTGTATGACTTTTGACTACACCACTGTATCCTAATCTTTGAACATTAAGTTTGAATACAAATGTATCGAAGGGTCACAGTGCAGTCTTTGTTTCGCGGCCATGATGTTTGCGAAAATCGTGCTAGCACAAACCCAGTTTTTATCCATCTAACAATTAATTGAACTTAGCTTGAACAACCATCCTATGTTAAAATATTAAACACAATGAAGTATTTTTTTCTGATTTAATGAACACTCATAGTCATTAATATTTGAATTAGTTCTATTGATTCAGTAATAATTATTTTTTTCTTGTAAAGTACATACAATGTATGCATATATAAATCTGTTTCAATTCTGATAAAATTATCAGCAGCTACTTTAGAAATATTTAGTCAGTTTCTCATTTTCCACCAAATGATTATTATTTTTGCTTTTCATTTTCTTCGTATTATATCTTTTTTTTTTGCCTGTACAGTATCTGATTACAAAAACGTTATGCTATCTTTCATTATGAAGACACAACTAAAGAGTACAAAAACAAATACTTCAACCTATAAAATAACAAACTCATAAATCAAATTATCTAAGCTGTGGAAATGTATTGAGGGTTCAAGATAAACAAAGTACAAGTCTTGAAGGAACACTGTCGATGCAATGCAATGTCATATTACTTCTTTTAAGAGTCTCTCGTTACACACTTATGAATAGCCATGGTAGTTCAATAAGTACAGTATTTGAAATAATGAACTTTCTATTACAAAATGTCAAATATTTTTAATCTGCTTTTCGGTCTAGCTTATAGTTTGCGCATGCGCCTTTTAACGTTGAGTGAATTGTTTGGATATTTTCATCCGGTCATTCAAAATGAACACAGAATTTTACCGTGATAGATTATACAGTGTGCAAATGAGTATTTACAAACATGCCAGTTACTTTGATTTGTCAGGCCACATATGTTTTTACATTATTGTAAGACTTGTAATAGGTTTAGGCTAGTACCTACCACTGAATGGAAGAAAAGATTGTCCTCTCCCGAGTGTTTTCTATATTTGGCTAATAATTTGAATTTATTGATTGATAAAATCCACGCGTCGCTATACTGTGTAGCCTGTACATTAATACATGAAAAGTTCACATTGTAAGTATTTTTAGTAATTAATATTATTAATTAATAAACACCATCCCTACTACAGTTCTTACCAAGACATATTTGATACTGTGGTCATAAACAACTGGTCTAAATTGCCGCTATGTTGGAACATGAGTGATTTCCTGATAAAATTTAATTAGACATACAAATCCTGTGTCAGATATGAATATTTGAAATTCTTGTTTATAAAGGGATGATAAACATCATACCTAAAAATATCCTACTTATTGTACACATTTTACAAATTTGCGACCCAGAATGCACACTTGAGATATGCATATTTATCTAAATCACATAATAAACTTAAACGACTGTATTGACTTATTATATATGAATTTAATGTTGCATAATTGGTGATAAGTTTTGTCCTGAATTCTAAGCTATAAGCTTTATAGAAATTATATGATTTGCGTCCTTGTTTTGTATTAGTCTCTGTATTTCTCCCTGTATGTTCATGCCTTAAATAGGCAAAAAAGGTTTAATGCAGTAGTATTAGTTGATCTAGTAAGCTTTTTGATTACGACATCTGTCTATTGAGCTTTTATATTCTGCTGCATAACTGCATAAACATTTAACCGATGCTATAAACATTTTGTATTGTATAACCTATTAAATAATATGTACATAGGACGGAAATGCTTTAAACTATCTATTGGTAGTTCGAACTTGTTTGTTTGTTTGTTTACTGATTTGTTGTTTTGTTTGCAACGTTTTATCTTTAGTTGAAAGTCATGCATATACATAGAAGTCTTCTTTCTTCTTTCTATACATTTCCTGCTACAACTCCAAATCCAATAAGGAATGGTTATTATTAACATGCAAATGCAACTGCTTTAATTACAAATTCCGTACGTGCTTACAGACAGAATATATTCACCCTACTGTCAAAATTTTGGTATAGACTAAGACTAAAATACGCCACAGTAAAACCGTTAGAGCTTACCGTTTTTTTTAACTCAGTATATATTCTATAGATAAGATAGAAAATGTGGAATCTATAAGGCGCTCAACACCATAAAAATAAAAATGTTGCAGTGGTGGTTTGATTAACCTATTCAAACTCTGTAGGTAGCGGAGATCCATGCTGCCAAACAAGCTCTTTAGTCCAAGGTTGAGCAGAATCAGGTAAACGAATAAAACATCTGCAGTATGATATACTCAAATATTTGTCTGGTTATTTGACGGATACCGCAAAAATGGACTCCTGATAGTTCCACATTGCTTCAGGTTTCATGTTTGAACCTAGGAAAACAGGGCTAATGATCTTTTCTGGTCATTAAGAACCGGGTATTTCGTTTGTTAAAGAAGGAACAAAATCGCATTACCATAAAATGAAAGCAGCTAATGCATTTTACTTTCAACAGGTTTCAACACTGAATTCATGAATGGTATGTTTCGCGTGGGTTTTAGCTTATGCAAGATATCTAACTATACATTCCAGATGTAAAAATCCTTATGTTTATGATTAATATATATTATTACGTATATGTTGGAAAATAAATGACATAAAACCGTTTCAGTTACTTTTACATCAACATTGTTATTTATTTGCATATGAAAATAAAGTTGTTTTTCCTTATTCCTTTCTCTATCGAATAATGGCATTGTCAGTTAGTTTTTCATACTGTTAGGGATGAAAATTATATAAACCAGACAATTTATGTAATCACAGGCATCCGTATCAGACAAAGGCTATTGTTTGTTTAGTGTGGGAGTTTTTATTACATAGCAGCAACTCCTGTTGCATAAAGCAGACAGAATAATCCATATGTCTATATAATATTTATCTTTCGTTGATATATCCAAAAATACGAGACAGCATCGATAAGGGTATTACCATTAAGATTAGCAGACAATGTACAAATGTAAGGCTTATGATTATTGGTGTGAATGTCTTCATGTTGAATAATCTCCATAGAATTCCGTATTTATAACAAAACGTTCAATTTGGAGCGTTTATCATATTTATAATGAGTTATACATTTTCCTGTATGTTGTTTCGTGTATGCTGTGTAATGAAATTGGTCACGTGAAGTTTAACTAATGGTACACGGTATCCTTTTAGCTAGACAGGAATGAGCTTTGCTAGCGATAGAGTAGATATATGCGTTTAAGCTATCCAATCATAAAAGGCAATGTGGGCGTTGTTTTTTAAGGCATGGCGTAACACTTACATTTACCATCTCGCTAGAATTAGTTACTTTGTGATATGAAAACTATGCATTTATATAAGACCCTTTTTCTTCTAAAGTATAGCTTTATAGATTGTTGTATCGGGAGGTGAATATTGATGAAGTAAGCAGTCCCTTTGATACATGTCAATGGCGTCATGTTCAATAAAGTTATGCTATATGATATTTTTGTAACACTCTTTTGGTGTCTTGAAGGTTACAGATAACTCTTGACATCTTAAACTTCCTTCTTTATGCGACTTTTGTGTTACCTACCTTCGAAATATGACTTAACTATATATTCTCACAACTTCTATGTCTGCTCAAACATTCCGTTTGCTATTCTGAAGATAACGTCCACGAGGACTCAAATGACCCTATTTATAATTCCAGCTCTTACCGGGAAATCAATCTTCCTACAAATCTTTTCACTTTTTGTAAACTTGAAACATATGTGTGATAAGGCAAAGGTTAAAGCTACGTTTTCTTATACAAGAACATATCCTTGATCCTGTTTGAATGGAGAAAGTATTCCTGGATATGTCAATGAGTTCATTTTCATTGTACAAGATCAGACGTAGCAATACAAATTGTGTGTACCACTTTCATTCGTTTTATTATTGGACAAAATTGAATCAGTAGACACGAAACAATCTTTATCGACTTCCGTATCTGTCAGAGGGCTTCCGTTAAAGCCAGAGTTGCTCTTAATCAACTCTTGCCTGCTTTGCTACCAAAAATGTTTCATAGTAAATTGTTCTTTGTTGTACTAAACAGCAATTTGTTATTTCATCTATGATTCATCATTAAAACAATAATTGACTGTGTGAAAAAGGCTGGTAATAAGTTGTCGACGGAGAAATGTCTTTCAATCATCGAACAAGCAATTAGAGCTATATATGCAAGTCATACGTCATTATAAGGTTTCAAAATGTAAAACTGTTAACTTTAATTTACTTCTGTCTTTAAAACTTTTAAAGCTACTTATCCATTTAATGTGTTTACCCTCCAGCAATAATCAGTTGTTCTTTATTCCTTATAATCACTTGACAAATGTTAAGAGCAACACAATATCAATTCCGGAATAAGAAATAATGTATTGGATAGTACAAAATGTTACAGACAAATTGTGAGCCATATGCTATGAAATTGGAAGACTGAAGTGTAGTCAGTATCCGACAGAGTCAAACTTCCCCCGGTGAAACATGTACTACATATAGACTATTTTGATATAAAGTAATAAATATCATAGTCGTCTTTTCAATTGAAAGGGTCATAATGCCATTGTTAATAAATCGGATGTCACAGGTTTTGTTACGAACATAAAATATACACACTGCATGTATATCCGACTTTTGATACATGTTTTCTCGTATGTATTTCAAATGTTTGGATATGAATTTACATTGTAACAAGCGTTATTGACAAAATGTTTTTATTACCCCCCTTTGTGGCCCCAACTGTATAAGTGCAATCGCAGTATTTAAAGGAGTGTTTTTCTAATAACATAATAATGCCTAATATTTATTTGGACACCTGTTTTAATTTGTTTTACCATAAAAGCAAGTCTTATGGGATTTATTTTATATCTTAATTATGGCCATCAGCAAAAGCAGCGGGATCTTCAGCTTTGTATTCTGGTAATTGTGTCTTCGTATTTATATCAAACAAATTAAAGTGGAGCAGTTACTTAGAAATCGTTGACGTAGAATTGCAACATGATGACATGAATAAACAAGTCCTTAGATAGCGTTGATAGGTAGTACCTACGGGTATATTTTGCCCGAGTGAAGAGAAAGACTGCATGTTATATATATATAATATTATCATATGAGAAAGTCTTTACCATATGTACCTTATCTCCCATGAGATCATACCGGCAAAGAAACAAAATTAATCGATACCATGTTTATCAAAACAACAATGTGTTATATTCAAAGCAAGATGATTTTATTTCGAATACGTCATTTAGGCACGGACATATTGTGCTAACGCTATCAGAGATATCCTAAACGTTTTTGTAAATAGTAAAACTATAAAGTCAGAAAGAACTTCAATTTACGATGGAAAATACTTTATATGAACTGGTGTTTAATGAAAAGTAGTGAAAAAAGCTGCAAGTGCAATTTACAACTTAAACCAATTAAGCAGAATCTCAGCTGACAATATTAATGTCTATTCAGTCATAGGCAAACATTTCTTCAATCCCTTGATTATATTTGTAAAGATATTTTGGTAAATCGGTATGTGACCTTGGTTACCGTTACCTTTAGAAATATCCAGCCCGTTCAAGAAAACAACATGCACACATCTTAAAGTTTCTTTCTCAGGAAGCATTTCTGATCAATAAACTGCCAATTATTCCTCAGGACAATTACGTTGGCGCCATATCTGGTCTAGGTGTCGTGCAAGATTGTTATAAAACTTCGGCCAACATCAGTCTGTAATCATCCGATTTTATGGCTCATTTTTGTCCAATGTATTAAGGCTGAAAGCAGCTTTTGACATAAAACAACTTTTCGCTGATATGATAATGCATTGCTTTTAATACTCTTTTTACAGTCCATTGATAAAGATTGCCTGAAATGTTCCTGCAAATGGTAGTAAATCTCACATTATTGTAAGACTTGTAATAGGTTTGAATGCTTTCATAGAATTGGAAATCAAATGTACAAAGTTAAAGTCCCTCTGTCATACTGCGACTGTTCGGCCTTAATATTAGATGTAACCGAATGCATAGCTTTACAAGAAAACAATCTACTTCATGTTATTAATAAGAGTATAACTGGGAAAGGAATTGTGGCAGTTAAATAAATTTTGTGGTTAGATGATAGGCAAATAAATTTTGTGGTTAGATGGTAGACACTTTTCAATGTATTCATATGTATATTTGTATATGTTTAGTAATTACCTAGCAATTCAAAACCACAAAACAAGAAAACCGACAAATATATATATATATATATATATATATATATATATATATATATATATATATATATATATATATATATATATATATATATATTATACAGACACAGTATGGATACTCATTATGTAATTCTTTAATGGCGTATGTATGTAAATAACTTACACACTCAGTAAAACCAATGGTAAATATAGACTAACGACTTCCGATATTGGTAAAAGTCTGCTCTTATCGGACGTCCCCCTCCACTCACCCCCACCCCCTGAATTTCATTGTAGGCATCAAATGAAAAGAACGATGCCTGAATTATATGGTTCATCGTACAACGGCTTTCCAACATTAATACATGGTATCAGTGATTCAGTTTGTTCAGAACTGCATTATTCTAAATGATATTGGGTGTGAAATATTGCGAACTAAAAGACTTAATGTCGCAAAAATTAGAGAAAAAGGTAAAGCTAATACAGAAATCATGGAAAATAAAGTTCAAGGTAAAAACGACAGAAATGTTTTTATTTCGGTTTATACTATCAACCCTAATGCTGGATATAATAGTGCAGAGTTCCCGAAACTGGGAATGGGGGCATCTACTTCGCAGAGAGTAGAAATTGTGATTTATTGCATAAGGCCGTTAAATGGTGCCACATATTCAATTTTATGTGTATGATAAACAAAATAAATACAATATGTTGTATTTCTAGCTACAACATAGTATAAAGCTCGTTTCCTCGCCAATCCAAGCTGTTGTTCTATTAACATCATTGGAAAGTTATCAACATTTTGTCGTATTATATAAATGCCAACGTAGAAATTTAAAGATATACAATTTAAAGACATAAAGATTCTAGTGAAATCATATATGAGTTTAAAATAGATAAAATAGATGATTATGATTTTTTTCTTCAGCCAAAACTAATTAAAGCAATCATCAGAGAAAAAAAAAGGCAATTTCGTTAGAGCTTTGGAATCAATCTCCCAACATGAAATGGTGTGAGTGGATCTATTCAAAAGAATTCGAGTTAAAAAGTCCATTTTTTATCAAATAAATAAGATATATATGTTTTACATATTTTGAAGTACTTAACTCAACATCATTATAACTACCCTTGTAAAATATTATCGTTTATAAATATTTAACGTTTTACATTCTCTTTGTATCATCCTCAGCCAGATGTTGGTTTTATTTACAACTTTCTATGCTCGTCTTGAATATGAAAAATATTCATCTTTCGCCCCAGACAATCACTACTTCCGCGTGCTTATATTATGTTATATTCATCATTTATCAACAACTGCATCTGCATTTATGCGATTTACATTTCTTATTAATAGACAGAGTTATTTGTTTATTATGCAAGTTTTACGGTGGCGTGTCAAAAAATGCAGACTAAAAACAAAACCTGATCAGTGTCTGGCAATATTATTGCTCACAATTTTTTTTTTCAGCTGCACTCTTTTAAATAGATTCCAACATTTCACCTCAAGATTTTATTGTCATCAATTGGCATTCTATTTGTGTTTGTGCAGTATCTTTTAAGGTCCATAGATTTATCATTACATTCTATTTTTATATGTTTTAATATCTTTTAACTTCTACAGATTTGTTGTTGCTATGATACAGTGTACTTTAATAGGTATTGGATGAACATTTCTTGCTAACTGACAGTATAATACTGTGTAGACCGTCTTTATGTCAATGCAGCGTAGGCCTCGTTCGAATTAGCTGTGTTATACTAAACATTAACTTCTGTTTCACGGGTTAACCATCATATGATTTCACACATTTTAAATACTTCTTCTCTAAGACTGTCAAATACATGTGGTTATGTCAATGTTATATGATTACTTTACATAAGACGCCTCTGTTATATATTCTCCTTTATTAAAGACATAATATATTTCAATTTTAATGTACTTGATAAGTCAGTGACATGAAACAGAGTAAAGATTTAAATAAACTAATAAATTTGCAAATTTCGTCACTTGGAAATATGCAAGTAATAGTTTTATATTTTGCAAAGCTATAGAAATTTTGAATAACAACCGTTGGCAAAATATCCTGTTCTTTAATAAGTTCCTGATTCAAATACACTCCACACATTTATTATTCTTACTAAACACATTTTTTTATTAAAAACTGGACAGTCACACTATTTAATGATCAGTTTAGTAAATGAAACAAAGCAGCGAAAAATATTCGGCGGTTTTGAAAATATTTACAGATTCCCATGTCAACATAACATAGTTTAACAGTCTGTTTATAATCAGTTGTATTTACTAGGTGCTGAGTGCACCGCAGTGATTTAGATTTACTGATTATGTGACTTTTGACTTAACAGTTATTCTATTGTGACCATTACGGCTAAATTAGTTTATTTCAGATTGTTAACCTTGCTGTACTACATTATGATAAAATAATCATTAAGCCATGTTTGCATTTTTAGCTCACCTGAGCGAAAGGCTCATGATGAGCTATTGGGATCGCCTACCGTCCGGCGTTCATCTGTCCGTCCATCGTCCGTCCGTCCACACTTTCCTTTAAACAACATCTCCTCCTAAACAACCTGGTCAATTTTGATGAAACTTCACACGGATGTTCCTTGGATGGTCTTCTTTAAAAATCATTCAAAGAATTGAATTCCATACAGAACTCTAGGTGCCACTGCAACCAAAAGGAAAACTTTATTTTTTTTGTTCAAAAGCACAGGTCATAGGGCTTTAATATTTGGCATGTAACATCATCTAGTAGTCCTCTACCAAGATTGTTCACATTATCTTCCTATGTTTAAATATGGCCTCGTCATGGGGATCACATGGTTAACATTGACTTATATAGGGAAAACTTTGAAAATCTTCTTGTCCAAAACCACAAAGTGTAGAGCCTCAATATTTGGCATTTGACATCATCTAATGGTCCTCTATGAAGTTTGTTCAAATTATGCCCTTGATGTGAAAAGAGGCCCAGTCCCGGGGGTGCCAAGTTTTACATAGACTAACATAGGAAAAAAAGTTAAAAAATCTGCTTGTCTGAAACCACATGACCTAGGCCTTTGATATTTGATATGTAGCATTGTCTTGTGGTCGTCTACAAAGATTGTTGAAATAATTACCCTTTGATAAAAAGAGGCCCCGTCCCGGGGGACCCAAGTCTTACATAGACCTATATAGGGAAAAAATTATAAAATTTTCTTGCCTGAAACTGCAAGGCCTAAGCTTTTAATATTTGATGTGTTGCATTGCCTAGTGGTCCTCTTCAAAAATTGTTCAAATTATGTCCCTAGGGTGAAAAGAGGCCCTGCACGAGGGATCCCAAGTTTTACATAGACTTATATAGAACAAAAACTTTAAAAATCTTCTTGTCTGAAAGTTCAAGACAAAGGCCTTTGATATTTGATATGTAGCATTGCCTGGTGGTTCTCTAACACGATTGTTCAAATTATGCCCCTGTGATGAAAAGAGGCCCCACCCCGGGTGTCACTTGTATATGATTTATATAGGAAACAATACTTAGAAAATTATCTGATCATATTCCCTAGACTGTTAAGTTTTAATTACCTGAAGATCCTAAGTAATTAGGGGTCACTTGACTGTAACCTTGACCTACTGACATACTTATTTTTAAAAGATACAGCCTTGAAATTTGGAGGACATATACAGTTTTGCACACCGATCTTAACAGCATAGAAATTTGGACCACGTTTATAACTTTGATAAAGATTTTAATAATCATCTTTAATGTTCTTAGCCCTGACCTACTGACCTACTTTCTTGTTTTTGAAGCTACAGCAAAGAGATTTGGACCACATGTATTATGTTTGATACATATTTCAATATTAATCTTTGAATGGTCTTAATCCTGACCTATTGACCTACTTTTTCATTTTTGGAAGGTACAGTATAGAAATTTGGACCTCCTGTATAATCTTTGATACAGTTTTCAATACTAATCTTTAAATGGTCTTAATCCTGACCTATTGACCTACATTTTCATTTTTGAAGGTACAGTATAGAAATTTGGACCTCCTGTATAAGTTTTGATACAGTTTTCAATACTCATCTTTAATAGTCTTAATCGTGACCTACTGACCTACTGACCTACTGTCTTGTTTCTGAAGAATTTGGACCATGTGTAGAACTTTTGATACAGATTTCAATACTCTTTAATATTCTAAACCCTGGCCTACTTTCTTGTTTTTGAAGCTACAGCAAAGAGGTTTGGACCACCTGTATAATTGTTTTAACAGATTTCAGTAGTTATCTTGATAATCTTAATCAAGGCCTTCTCACCTGTTTTTTTCTTAAAGCTTTAGAAACGAAATTTGTTGAAGCAAGCAATTAAACACAGGAGAGCGATATAGGACCATCATGGCCCTCTTGTTAATTATAATCTGTCAAAACAAAAAAGAAAGAAATACAGATGTAAAGCTATAAAAAGCTGTGACTTATTGCCGTATATTAGTCAGAAGGCGACTAAGTGGTATCAGTCAGTTTTAATACAAGATATGTTTCAGATTTGATTTGTAACATAGATTCATTGTTACGAAAGGAATATATTAATAAGAACATACTATGTATACTATTTGAATAAAATCATACAAAATATTAATTAATTTTCTTATTTTAATCCTAGTGTCTCTTCGGAATATCAATTGTTAAAGGAACATACGAAATATAAATGTTCCGGAATGTCTTATACGTTTTGTTTGATCGAATTTGTGGCATATCCCTTTATTCGACCAATACTCCAACAAAGATATCAAGCTTTATAATGCACTGTCCCTGTTAAAAGAAATTCGATTACAATTGTGCAGTTTATTGTTCTCCGCCTTTTTCGAAGAAAAAAAGGGGGACATAGAAATAGGTTGCATCCTTCCGTCATTCTGTCCGTCACACTTCGTGTCCGTCCCTTAACAAGTGAGTTTGAAATAAATGTTCATTATGAGACGACGTGTCTTACCTAAGATCCAGACCTCTAGCTCCAGGTCAAAGGATAACATGGTATGTTTCATATCTGGTCAGAACTCTGCCATACATTAAGGGACTTTTAAAATCACTTATCACAAACGTTTTCTATAATACGATGACGTGTCGTGCACAAAACCCAGACCCCTATAGCTAGCTCCAAGGTCAAGGTCACACTTAGAAGTCAAAGGTTAACATGGCATTTTTCTTGTCTGGTCCATAACTCTGCCATATTAATCAAAGGATTTTAAAATTACTTGGCACAAACGTTCCTCATAATAAGTTAATTTATCATGTGCAAGACAAAGACACCTAGCTCCGAGGTCAAGGTCACATTTGTATATTTTTGGTTGTGTTATTTGTTTATGCATGGTTGTATATTCAAATAACTTGGCATAAATATTCACCATTACAAGACATTGTGCCATGTGCAAAGGGCAAGGTCACAGGTACCCAAGGTAACATTTTTATTGTTTGTTCACGAAATAATTTTCCTTTTGATATAATTATGATTTTTCCACTAATTTAAAAATGAAATTATATTTAAAGTAAGATGATTGGTATTAATAGATATACAAAGCTATTAACAATGGTAGACACACAGGCACATGTTACAATTTGACGATTCATGAATCATTTGAAAGCATTGACTTGTTGTAGATTTCCAGAGGTTTTCAAACATCATAATGTCTTTATGAATGATTTGCTATACAGTTATGACTTACATATATACATTGTTAGTCTGTTGTCTTATTATTTAGAAGACGCTGTATTGGCATGCAATTTTTCAATATTCTTTTTCAATCTTAAACGGGTAGATCATTTAACAATTGTTTTGTATTTATTTTTAGCTCACGAGGTGAGTTTTTGTGACCGCTCGATGTCCGGTGTCTGTCTGTCGTCTGTCAACATTTAGCTTGTGCATGCGATAGAGGCTGTATTTTTCACTGATCTTCATGAAATTTTGTCAGAATGATTACCTTGATGAAATCTAGCCAAGTTCGAAAATGAGTTATCTGGGTTTAAAAACTAGGTCACTAGGTCAAATCAAAGAAAAACCTTGTGTATGCAATAGAGGCTGTACTTTTCAATTGATGTTCATGAATACTTGTCAGTTACCTTGGTAAAATCTATGCCAAGTTGGAAAATGGGTCATCTCGAGTCAAAAACTAGGTCACTAGGTAAAATCAAAGAAAACCCTAGTGTATGCGATAGAAGCTGTATTTTTCAACTGATTTTCATGAAATTTTGTCAAAATAATTACCGTGGTAAAATCTAGGTCAAGTTTGAATATGTGTCATTTTGGATCAAAAAGAAGGTCACTAGGTTAAATCAAAAGAAAACCTTGTGTATGCGATAGAGGCTGTATTTTTCAATTGATCTTCAAGAAATTTAGTCAAAATGATTGCCTTGATGAAATCTATGCCGAGTTTGACGATTTTTTTTGGGGGGATGAAAAAGTAGGTCACTAGGTCAAATTAAGGAAAACCTGTGTGTATGCGATAGAGGCTGTATTTTTCAATTGATCTTTATGAAATTTGGTCAGAATAATTATCTTGATAAAATCTAGGTCAAGTTTGAATATGGGTTATCTAGGGTCAAAAAGTAGGTCACTTGGTCAAATCAAAGGAAAACCTTGTGTTTGCGTTAAAGGCTGTATTTTTCAATTGATCTTCCTAAAATTTAGTTATAATGATTTCCTTGATGAAATTTAGATAGGACTTGAATATGGGTCATCTAGAGTCAAAAAGTAGGTCACTAGGTTAAATCGAAGAAAAACCTGGTGTATGCGATAGAGGCTGTATTTTTCTACTGATTTTCATGAAAATTTGTCAGAATGATAGCCTTGGTGAAATCTAGATTAAATTTTAATATGGATTATCTGGGTTCAAAAGTTAGGTCACTAGGTCAAATCAAGGAAAACCGTGTGTATGCAATAGGTGCTGCATTTTACACTTGATTTTCATAAAATTTGGTCAGAATAGTTTCCTTGATAAAATATAGGTCAAGTTCAAATATTGGTAGTCTGGGATCAAAAACTAGGTCACTAGGTCAAATCAAAGAAAATCCTCGTGCGATAGAGGCTGTATTTTTCGATTGATCTTCATGAAATTTGGTCAGAATGATAGCCTTGATAAAATCTAGGTCAAGTTTTAATATGGGATCAAAAAGTAGGTCACTAGGTCAAATTAAAGAAAATTTTTGTTTATACTCAAGATTTTTGCTCCAATTTTAATGATAATTGGTCAGAATATTTTTTTTCCATGAAATCACTAGGTCAAACATGTTTACACTGTTATGGTGTGTTATGGTGTGTTTCTCAGGTGAGCGACCTAGGGCTATATTGGCCTTCTTGATTACAGTTATTAGTATGCATGGTTGTGTATAGTTTGTTATATTGTGGCTCGTGTCCTGTTCCATAGTTATCATTTTGGTAAATTTGCAGCTTCTATTCATATTAGTATGTGTTGTAATTTTGGCTTAAAGTCAAGTGAAGTTTGGCAAGCTGGCATATTATTCTGTCTGTCTGTGAAACATCCTCTATATATTAGGTCATGTGGGAGTTTATCAAAATTAATGTTTTATATAAATCGATAGTACAGTTGCAATGTTGTAAGCATTTTGATATTTAAAAATAAGTATATCTGAATCTAAACATTTTGTGTCGCTCAAAGAATCATAAAGCATGCGCTCATAAAATTGTTTTATAGAATTGGGTAGAAAAGTTAATGGTGAAGTCTGACTGTGGAATGTATCTAATTCCATTTGTAATTACAATCAATACCAAATCATTATGTATATTTAGATATAAAATCATCCGTCTTTGTACACATTGCTATATAAACTTGAATTAGATTGAGAAAATTAAAAATAATTTAACCTTTACAACTTTTCGGCTGCTTGCAATTCAATGGTTTCTATATTAGATAAAGCTTCTACGTACTGGACGATGCAACAACAGTTACTTTGATTTTAATTTCCATGTAAGATAAACGATAAAAGTATTCGCATGGATTACAAGATGGAGTCATTTTCAATGAGAATAAACATTAGTTTATATATTGTCCTGTACATTTGGAACCTCATCCATAGACTTGTCAGTAATGTATTTTAATGGTATTCATCCAAATATATAGATGTATTTTACAGAAAAATATGTTAAATAACATTATATTATCGCACTGTTGCCTTTTTATGACTTTGTTTGGCGTACAGACACTAACAGTATATTAAGGATTTAGCAATGAACAAAACATTTGGAATCTCTGTGTTCGCTGTTTTTTTCGTTATGCCGATAAATGATCTGATTACATAATTATTCATCATGCTACGCAACTTTGCAATAAAGAATCAAATAGATATTAACGGGAGATTAAACATTTACGCTTCATCTGTTTATCAACAGCAGTTCCATCTAATGACATTTGCAGTTTTTCTGTATCTAAAAATGTTTCTATTAATTATCATATTATTAAAGATTTCTGTAGTGGTGTAGCGATTTTGTGTTTGTTCAGTAGATTTTTTAAGGAAAAAATGTTTCTAAAAACGTGAACCGCGATTATTTTTATTGCTTTCCTGAATGAGACTGTTTACATTTTTAGATGTTTTGTTGACGACGTTCACAGGATAAAGCTATTTTATTACATGATAAAAAATCTAAGTCGCCGTCAAACAACTTCACATAGCTATACTCAGAATTAAACTAAAAGAACAAATTATACAGTTAAGTACGGAATATATCTCTATAGATGTCCTATGCGAAAACAATATAATTTTACAGTTTTATACAAAAGCAGAAACACATTTTGTACAATTTCATAATTCCCATATTGTCATTTAACTGTCTAATAAAGTATCTACACTTATTAAATGATTGTACGTATTACACACTGTTTGGAATATTAACGACATTTGCCGGTTATAACATTAAAAGAGCCACACCGTGAGAAAACAAACATAGTGTAATTGCGACCAGCATGGATCCAGACCAGCCTGCCTATCCGCGCAGTCTAGACAGGATGCATGCTGTTCCCCTTCTAATGCTATTATACTTAGAGAAGCCGTTAGCGAATAGCATGGATCCTGACCAGACTGCGCGGATACGCAGGCTGGTGTGGATCTATGCTGGTCGCAAATTCATTATGTTGGGTTTCTCATGGTGCGACTCAAATCTGTTATCGGTATACATCAGACGTACATAAATGCTGTGGTCTGGGTTTGGCTCATGACTGCTGTATTATTTTCAGCCATTGCAGGTGCATCAATACGACAAACATTTCTTATTAGCAGACAACACTATGTATTTGAGTGTTAAATGTACATTACCTACTTACATATCAATAAAGAGAACAAGAAAACGTCAAAACAGTATTTTAGAATTAGATATATTATGTTAGACTTACATATTCTTTAAAAGCTAAAAGACGTCTTCATGTTATAGTTTGAGTTTCATATGTGATTTCCTTTTTAGCTCACCTGTCACGAAGTGACAAGGTGAGCTATTGTGACCGCTTGATGTCCGTAGTCCGTCGTGCGTCGTCCGTCGTCCCTCGTGCGTCGTCCGTCGTCTGTCAACAATTTCTAAAAAAATCTTCTTCTTAAAAACCGCTGGCCAGAATTACACCAAACTTTACAGGAATGATCCTTGGGTAGCCACCTTTCAAAATTGTTCAAAGAATTGAATTCCATATAGAACTCTGGTTGCCATGGCAACCGAAAGGAAAAACTGTAAAAATTTCCTTCTCAAAAACTAGAAGCCCTAGAGCTTAGATATTTGGTGTGAAGCATTGCCTAGTAGACCTCTACCAAATTTGTTCAAATCATGACCCCGGGGTCAAAATTGACCCCGCCCCAGGGGTCACTTGATTTTACAAAGGAAAATCTTCAAAAATCTTCTTCTCAAAAACCAGAAGCCCTAGAGCTCAGATATTTGACATGTAGCATTGCCTAGTGGACATTTACTAAAATTGTTCAAATCATGACCACGGGGTCAAAATTGACTTGGCCCCAGGGGTCAATTGATTTTACATAGGAAAATCTACAATTTAAAAATAAAAATAAACCAGAAGGCCTAGAGCTTAGATATTTGACATGTAGCATAGCCTAGTGGACCTCTACAACATTTATTCAAATTATGACCTCCGGGGTCAAAATTGACCCCGCCCCAGTGGTCAATTGATTTTACATAGGAAAATATTCAAAAATGTTCTAAAAATAAACCAGAAGGCCTAGATCTTAGATATTTGACATGTAGCATTGCGTAGTAGACCTCTACAACATTTATTCAAATTATGACCCCCGGAGTCAAGATTGACCCTGCCCCAGGGGTCACTTGATTTTACATAGGAAAATCTTCAAATATTTATGAAAATAAACCAGAAGGCCTAGATCTTAGATATTTGACATGTAGCATTGCGTAGTAGACCTCTACAACGTTTATTCAAATAATGACCCCCGGGGTAAAGATTGACCCTGCCCCAGGGGTCACTTGATTTTACATAGGAAAATCTTCAAAAAATTTCTGAAAAAAAAACCAGAAGGATATGTAACATTGCCTAGTAGACTTCTACAAATTTTGTTCAAATCATGACCCCGGGGTAAAATTGGTCACGCCCCAGGGGTTACTTGATTGTACATCGGAAAGTCTTCCAAAAAATTTCTAAAAATCATCAGTTTGACATTTGAAACATGTAGCTCATATTACTTAGGTGAGCGATCCAGGGTCATCTTGACCCTCTTGTTATACGATATAAAGTGCAGTGTCAGTTAAAAGTGCAAGAGTACTTTCAATTATGAAAATATTTATATATTAGCGTGTTTGTTTTAACGTAGTTCCAGCTTTACAACACATTTATCATTCCAGTCAATTTGCAACGTTTATTCATATAATGGTTTGTGGTAATTTTGTCTAGCAGTCAAACCATATTAGTCAAGCAGACAATTTGCTGTGTTATATATGAGAAACCTCCTCACATAACAGGCCATGTGGGAATTTATCAAAATTTACTTGTAACTCTTTATAAATTGAAATAGCAGCTACATGTACCATGATAGTTACGATGTTACAATCGATCGTGGTGATAATTCATAAAGGATTTAATGAATTTTTGAAAATTGGTTTGTTTCTCTCATATTAATGTAAAAACTTATTGTATATTGGTTGAGCGATTTTTTCATTGCTCCATGTAATTGCAGAAGCTGGCTATGACTGACAAATTTGTAATTACCATGTTATTACAATGCTGTCATGGATGCATTTTGAAAAAGTTGGTGTAGTCAAGCACTTCTGTATACAGTGCCACGTGAATTAAAATACATTTACATTTAGAAATTAAAACAATATTTCCTGCCCTTGCTTCTTGCACATTTTATCAACCAGTTTAAACAATAAAAAAGGTACCGAACAAATATAATTAAGCATAAAATAATTTGCTTATTTCTAATTTTATACTTAGACTTCCATTAACCGTGTCAGCTTTCACAAACTAAACATTAAACAGTTAAAGTCACATATGAGGTGTGTAAAGGTAATTTTTATAAAATCAGGTAGTACTACTTAATTATATTATTTATATTAAATACAGATGTCAGTTTAGACCAAAAAACATGGTCGATCACCACTTATTTACTCTCAAACCATTATCAAAATATTTATAATAAAGCAACAAAGGTGTCGGATTTGTTTTTCTTGACCAGTAAATTTTCTTTTTTTTACATTTTAAGGACCTGTGACAAAGTTTGTTCACATATTTAAACTGAATAGTTTGGCATAAGTATATTCACATTTACACTTACGTGCGACGATATTTGAAACTATAAACATATGTTTTAACAACATTTGGTGTTAATCGGGGAGAAAATAAATAATATTCCAGAAATTTATAGTGGATTTCAGACTTGTTTATTTTATCTTTGAGACTTCTAATTTGAAGTGATTTTATTTTAAATTTGTTGGTTTATCGAATACTTTGCTTCAGCTAAACATAATACTTACCGCTGAAACAGATCTGCAGTCTTTGTTGTTGGAAATTATTATAACAGACAGAATAAAGATTGAATTTAGACCAGTATTCGTAAATAAATTGAAAGTCTTATGTATAAAGTTAAATTGACAAGTTCAGTATATCATATAAGAAATTTAAAGCTGTAAGATAAAGTAACAGTATAATTCTAATTTCAGAAAAAGGGGAAACATCGAGGAAAAGTCGTTTTGCTTCAGTGTTTTGGATTTATTGATACCTGAAAATAGTTATCAAGGAAATCAGATGTAGTATAGGCCAATGACACTAATCTGGCATATATATAAATTCAACTAAATTTGAAACTAACTGTCCTGGGCTTTGCAATAACCATATAAGTTGTGACTCAATTATTTGTTTCATCTGATTTTCATTTACAATATCTGAAAGACAATCCTTAAACGCAGCCTTTTAATATTGATAAGAAAACAAAAGAAGAAGACGAAGAAGAATATTAAATCTGGATCAAAATATCAAACTTCGTATTTTTGATTTTGTAAAAAAATATTTCCAGCTTTTAACAACCTTGTACATGTAATACATCAATTTGATAGCTTTCAGTTACAATTTAACAGCTGTATACTTTGCGACTTATATCATCCTTTAATTCAAAATCCTTGATGTGTCTGTTAACCCATATATTATTCCATCATGGCAGTTCATGCAATGGACGTTTTTAATGGACGTTAACCTGGTTATTACTAGACAAAATTTTATCATAGTAACGATAAAGGATTTTTACCTTCCGTCAGAAGATCATTTTAAATAGAAATATTCAAAATATTCAAAATCTACTTTGAGTTACTTGCCCATTTGAGTGAAATTCGAGGAAGTCGAGAAGCTATGTCAGCCGGTTCTGTCCTCTTCGCGTTCTCAAAGGGATACTTGTATAAACTTTAGGTTTTCATCAACACTGTTTCATCAACACTGTTCTTGGTCACAGATGATGGAGGAACTGCATGAAACAAATTTGAGACAGTTTTTTTTATTAATCTTGTATTTTGCTTAATGTCACAGTAAGTAGTCCTATGGGGAATCACGCCTGCGCTGTTAGTGTCAAGGTGTCAAGTAAGACTGTGATAAAAAAAATCGGATATCTCTTATACGCACACTCTATTATCAAAAGTGGAGAAGGTTAATGAAATGAATAGCTTTAAACAACTTGATAATGTTTTGGATGTTAGAGATATTATCTGAAATGGTCTTATCGATGTGCTTTACCTCAAAAATATCTTATAGAGAATTAACGTTTTAAGAGATTGTAAGCAAATTAATTGACATTCTTTTATAGAAAGATCATTCATTAGCTGTTATTGTATGATACTGGCGTGAATAATCAAGTTTATTGACAGCCAATTTAACATAACCCTAAGCTGATAGTAAAGGCAAAATAAAATCCCCTAAAACATAGATTTGAATACATAAGCAAATGTTAAACCGTTTCCAGTTTATATTGTGATTTGGGTCTCTATATAAAGCAGCGTTGAATCCAACATTTTTGGCTTGGTAGATCTGTTCTGGAGTACGCACTCTTGTCTTTACTGCTGACCACTTTGCGGTGATTGGTGATGATGGTCTATTGCATTGTGGTTGTGATTGGTTGAGGTAATTGTTATCCGTCTGTCTGTCTGCCTGTCTTGTTTTGTTTTCTAGTTTTATGTGTAACTGCTCTGAATTTAATATATATAATTTTATATATTCTTTATGCTCACCATCTCGATAAATTCGTTTTATAGCCGTGATCTGTTTAGATCGTCCTGGACAGTTAAAAGGACTATGTATGTGAGGCATGATGCCAGCGATTTGGGTATATATTGAAATGGTGAACCAAATACTAATGTTTAAGCCAGTTCGGATATGTACATGAAACAACATTGAAACCATACTTACTTAATTTGAATTATTGCTTGTAGGCGTTTTTCTGTAATTCATCAGATGTGGTGATAAATAATGTCTAATTATACTTACACATGTAGGAATGTACATGTATATAAAAATAAATTATTTGCACTAGACATGAATATAAGGCCCACTTCGTAGTGTAATCGCTTTATAGCTCATTTACTGATGATAATTATACAATTCTTCCTATTTAGATATGTGATTGGTCTGTCTTATTAACCTACTGTATGTATTCTCCGCGTAATATCTACCTGCCACGCTATTGAAACACATGATATTACTTTATCACATCAAAGAAATGAAATGCTTCAATTCAAATACAATGCAACTGTTGCCTTGGTCACGATTCTGTCATATGTCTTATTCATTCTTCCAACTTCAATTACATGGAAGTACAATATAGTGAAAAATAAAAACAAGTTATTGGAAAGTCCTATAAGTATGCAACTTAGATCATATGTTTTAGTTGGGAAAAAACGTAATAAAAAGGAACATAGTCAAACTAAACAGGACTCTTAACGTTAACAAAAGTTCACTAAAGTACGGAAAATGTGTCATGGGGAAAATGGTAACATTGTGTCATTGTTTGTAATAGCAACTACAATTTTTATTCTCAATCATTTCGGCGACCGTTTAGAAGTTCTTCTAAAAATATTAGGCGCTTTCAAAGTTATTGAAGCATTTTCTATATTTATATTTCATGTTTAGTACTTGTTGATATTGAACGTAAATAAAGGATCTGTATTTTTTTTCGAAACTGCTCGCCATCAAGTTTCCATGAAACAAATGCCTTGCTGTCAAAACGACAAATGTTCAAAAATAATATGCTATTTGAATATGAGTCACTACATTGTTTGCATAGAAGGACATATACATATGTAGACACTCTTTACGTAATCTTTTATTTTTCAGATTGAAAGTAACGTATGACGATTGTTTCCTACATTCCATTGAGCTTAACCATTTTGTGGATTCTCCAGAATTTGATAATTCCAGCGTGTCGTGTACTGAAGATACATTTAAGGTAATTGTCTTACTTCTCATGTCTAGACATATTTCGTTTAGGGAAAAGATATGTTTAGATAAATGCCGTCATTGAACCTTTTTGCTTGTTGACCCTATCTAGACAGTAAAATCAATTTGTAAAAACGTACCTTTTGCTTTTGCTGCTTGTTATTTATGATCTTTATAAAATGATCCTTTGGTCGTTTTTGGTGATGTATACCATATAGCGGTTGATGTCTGCTGGGATCACTTCTGTTTTTCTGTTGTGATCGGACCAAAAGCTTTAATTTATCTTCATAAAATATCTATAATGGTTAAAAGTCTTTGAACATTTCAAAAGCTTATCGCCATAGTAACGGTAATTATTGCCGGGAGTTTCATTTTACCTGTTTAATAAACGGTAAACACATGTTCCTATCGTTCCTTACTCGGATTACCAGTCGTCTATTCATAATTTCTGAGATTTGTATCAAATAACAGTATAGCATTTAATGTCATTTGAATATATGATTTCCGGTGCATGTAGCATTTACGTATTAAAGGAAAAGATTTTTGTATCAAATAAACTTTTCAGTACTTTATAATCAGTTGATCGTGATTAAAACGACATTTCACAAGTAGACATCATGCAAAACATGTAAGGAAACAGTTGCGCATAAACTTGCGCATTTTGTACTGTTTCATGTAAAATAAGCAATATTCAGCCTTCAATTTGCAAGGCAATGGATAACATAAATCATAATTTCCCTGGATGTGTAAGTATTTGCTTATGAATAAAATGATAACCTTTGACTGCATGGGTATTGTTTAGGGGTATTGAATTGCCAATTTTAAATTTGTCAAAATGCATGTTATTAGGCCATTTGAGTAAAATTAATATTTCCAGAATACAAAAAAGTGGAAACTTCACAGGTCGCCCAACACGACAAAAACGAAGTCAATATTCAAGAATCTACATAAAACTACAATAAACTTGGTTAATTTCACAAAACTGTTAGGGGTCTATTTAGTCAACAGTGTATTTATTCCGGCTTTCTTTATGCCGAGCGTAAATGATCTATACTTGAACATTTTCGATCTTTTCAATACGAAGACAGCCTGTTGAATAAACAGTATCTACCAGAATTCGGACACACCAAAGTTTTGAATCTTTGCCAATGATACAGTCACATTCCTACGCTACTGTAGGTATTGCAGTGATACCTTAAAAGCAATTAGAGGTAATTCATTCCTAATAAGTGCAAGAATTTACACTCACAAAGAAATCATCTACGAAATTTACCTTCAGCGCAATCGCTAAACAGTATTTCCTTTAATATTGTGAACAAACAATATGTTTGCGTTGGAAAATTCGAGAGTATATTATATCAAAATTTACAAATGAAAAAGAAAATTCCTGAAAATAAATATTTAAAAAGTATGGAATCATGGAGACATTGCCATATTAATATTTTAAGAATATTCTGTATATCAGCTGCATGTTCGGCACATATTGTCACATATTGTCAGTCAGGTCAACATGAACAATCTTGAAATTATTGAACTACAAGCTATCACACAGGGCAAGCTGACTACTTCCGTTACAGTAGTTACACAGCATTGCAAAGTGCAGCCATGAGAAAATAGGCAAAGTGTCCAAACAAATCACTAGTGTGTTTTGATTAAGTGCTCAAACGCATTGAAACTATTGACTTTCAGCTTCACTCCTGTAGTATAAGCATTCTCTTTCCTGTCTAGTTCAAATAGACGCTTTCCCCTAAACTATAGTCCTCTGTAACAAATTGTAAACAGGCTTAGTTGCTATCTGATATAAATGTTCATTCCTTGCCGTATGAATAAGGAAACGTATAAGCAAACTGTTGCACATATTTTACATGTCCACCTTTTTAACACAACCTATAATTTCTATCTCATGCACTTGTGTTGTAGGTTTACACGTTTTGTTTATTTACTTTTATGGAGTCTGTGATATGAGTTTCGGTTGTATAAGAAACCCCAGGTACGTCTGGCAGTTTTTATGAGCAGACCGATGATGAATACCTTTGTCCTCATTACTGACTTAAGATGTGACTGATTACCCAATATGATAGATCATCACTAACGAAGAAGATCCCAAACGTCCAACGTGAACGAAGAATATATTACTTTGTCTGTAACAGCAGCGTGTTACTGATTATATTCATCTGGTGTAAGTGGTAATCAAGACATACATGTGTACAAGACACAATATCAGGTTTTGTAATACTGAAAAGAAATAAATAACATTCTATAATGTACGACGTTTCCTTTGCATATTAATTCAACTTTTAATATTTAAAATATGATTGACAACAACAGCACTAGTTAAGTATGTTTCGTTAAAACTGTTGCTGATATCTCTGTAAATTATTGTTTATAAACTATTCCAACATTAAAATAATGAATACTCTCACTGTGACAAACACAATCTGTTTTTCAACTAAAACTACTCGAATGTGTGTAAAATGCAGTTCCGACTTTATTAATCTTTTGATGTGCATGTATAGTGACTTTATCCAAACATCATCAGTCATAATACATATCTATTATTTTTATCATGCAACTTCCTCAAAAGTTTCATGGCGATTGCAAAAGTTTGATAATGCATATATAGAGGCACCGCCTCCACACACATATTTGATTAACTTTATAAAGTCATCGTATGAAACAGTACATATAATTACATAACTAGCCAAATACTGCAAACATATGAATTACTCTCAGTATAAATTATCAAAATATCATTTGCTGTATGTGATGAAGTTTTATAATTAACAAAAACATATTATGTTGCAAAATGTAATTATGACATCTGTTGCCCTTTCTTCTAAACAGCGTTCAGCCTTCATGCCATGAGATTTGAATTAAGTACAAGGACAAATGTACAGGAAATAGCTCTTAGTAATTAGGATAAGTGCTTCTTGATGCATCAGATACTCTAATACAACACTTATCCCCTCATCATAATTACTGTTAACCTTGAGGATATTTATGATACTATTTCGAGGTGTATATACCCTTACTTTCCAAGAAATATTTAGATAAGCAAACAAAAGATAATAGGTAAGGGTACAAAGTCAACCATATGACGTATTTTATCATATTTACAACGTAATGGAACAAAACAAGGTCAAAAACATACTTTTATGAACCTTGTGTGTGTACCATTCCATTAGAAAATGATATATAGGCCCGTCTTAAAATTTAAGATTTTAGCAAGAGCTTTCGAGAATCCCTATGTCGGCAATGCAATGAGAAATGATTTTGCTTCAGCAATTTTATTTGATGGCTGTAAGTGATACATCATATTATAATGGCGAATATTTGACATGAGTTATCGATCATTAAAAACAATATCAAATATCAAATAACAATGAATAACAATGCTCTAATTATGTAACTCCAACTAACTTGATTTCCAAATTTACGACTGGTTAATATTTTAGTATATTTAATATTTCCTTTATTTATACATGTATCATTTTTGTGTAAGTGTATAAGTATATATAATTTGTGCAGGCGTGCTTACAATTTGAAAGTAAAATAAAAATGAATCAAAATCGTAAGATGTTTTTTCCAATGCTTTACTTAAAGCGAACCATTGATTTTAATTATCATTTAAAAACGGAACAAAATACGGTTCTAAGTGAAAATGGACAGCCTATCTAACATAAAAGTATAAACATAATATGCTTTTTTTAACAGTTGATGTGTATTGTTTTTTAATACATTTTAGGTTTCCGTAAGTGTGGTTGAAGACAGTTTGATATTTACCTGGCCACAGGATCAGCTGATCAACTATTTGTCCCATGACCCAATTTTAAGACACATTTTTAGACAACTGATCGGAAAGGACATAAGTCACAAACTTTATGAGATACAGGAGAGGCTAATGGCCAACCCAAGTTACATGGACGGCATAAATACACGGCGTTCATCTATGGTAAATGTTCGTCACGGCATTGTATCGAATTCAACGTCGAATCTTGCCAAATTAAACTGCCTGCAAGGTCAGTTAAGCTAGTAGTCTAAGGACAAAATGGAAATACAACACGCATTTCTCGTTGTGCTGTGGATGTTGTGTATAATTGTACAAATTAAGGAACTAAGAATGACCAGGGCCTGTTTCACGAAGCCCATTTATGATTATGCTCTTATGTAAGCGATGCGTCATGGAAGTCCTTATAAGTATAATCATTTAGTTTTCGAACAAACCCTGTTGCCAGTTCTACACCTAAAATGATATATATATTAATGACTTAAAAGCTTATCCAAGCTTTGCAATACATGACAGTTTGTCTGACAAGGCATTTTAGCCTGTATATTCGAAGGACAACGACGGCTATTGTACTCACGATAATGTCGGCATCTGTTACCGTGGTATTAAAATTTATGACAATATAAAATTACCTAAACCTGTATCTTATTAACTAATACAACCCCTGTTGTTTACAAATCTTATAAACTGATATGGGAATTGGCTTCCCAAAAACAATGTCACTTTCATCAACTATTGCAATACTTTTTATAGAGTTCAAGAGAGAGAGAGAGAGAGAGAGCTCTCATTTGTTCCATCCAAACCCTTACAATTTATGTCAGCTCTTTCGTAAACCTCTATTAGTAGAATCTCATTTCACAGTTACCCGTTTCATCCAGCATTGCCAACTCTACTCATCAAATCAGATCCCCACCCGAAAAATAATCCAATATAGTTATCATTCTTACATTAGTCTAAGTGCCCCCTTGGACAACCCCAATCCATGTAAAACGTGTTTGATATTGTTTCTGATAATCCATCCCACCTTTTAACGTTTTTAAACCACTGTCCTTGACATTTCAATAGTTGTTTTTATTACATCCTTTGAACATACACGTCCCTTCTAAAATAAAACAATTTCCTATGATATAAAATCAAACTGAAGTCTTCAACAAATGTAATCAGTGTTTTTCTGAAAAACCCATTCAGCAGGGTTATCGGTGTAATAAAGATAGTTTTTAAACATATAATCAGTATTCCGGTTTCTTTATGAAGTTTAATGATGATTTTAATAAATTAAAAGCAATCATCATTTAAGGAGATGGTGTTTACAAACTTACGGAAGATTATGCCTTGCGGCAATTTTTATTTAGTAAAGTTATGAAATATTCCTTACAAAGTTGATATTCAGAACTTTTACAGTTGGATCCTACGACTGTAGACAGTATTCAAGAGTGTGCTGCAGTTCTGCCCTTGTATGACCAGTGCATTAGTTTATGATTCACATTAGTTTACACTATTCTGTGACCTTGAATAATAATAGGATTAATTGAAGTTTTGTGTCCAAAAAAAAAACGTGTAAAAGTGATCTTTTTTGCAACTGATTTTTGCAATGCGGTGGCAAAGTGTGTTCCTATATTTGTTTATTTTGTCTTTGTTGTTTTATGTAAATACTTTTGCTTCGCACCTTTCTTTAAATGTTATTCATTACCACATGTATACACACACTGTTTTAAGGTTTTCTTTCGGACAAGCTACGTTGTTACCTATTCATATTGAGTCTTTGTCCCTGTGTCTTTCTTCATGTCGATTGCTTCTCACAACATTACGCTTCTTCTGGAAGTAATATATATTGTTTGTCGGTCTTCCACTCATTATTGTTTTATATTTCTCCATACCAAAAGAAAATGTCATGGTGTACTTCCCCTTCTGCTTTAATTGTCTTGTCTTCTTTCGTTTCTTTCTTGGTATTCTCTAATCCCGACTATACTCACCGAGCCAAAAGTAAATTGCATTATCTGTGTTGAAATAGTCAAATGCCATGTCCTCATGCCACCTATTGTAAAAAATCATTTGCAGAGGGCTTACAATGAAATGATCAGTAACATCGCAAACATTTCTATAGAAATTCTCTGGTACAGCTCTGGTAATTAACTACACAATATAGTAACCTGGATGTTATTGTTACTAAAATTAAATGTCTCTTCTTCGATAAGTTTGTCCTTCCGTGACATTCAAGTATATCACGATAGAATCTAAAAAAATACATTTTTCGTTTAACTTTTTAAATGTCCTTTGTAACTTTGTTTCGAAATATTTATATTTGACATGTAGATATTAGATGTTATAGACAAAAAGCTAAGAAATTATTATTAGTACCTTATTCATGAATATATTTATTTAAACTATTAGAGTTTTTATGGAAATTTATGTTGAAAAAGGTCATATGTTAATAATGATTTCGAATAGCAAAACTGTTTACATTATACTTAAAACTAGATTTGTCAAAAAATCTTTGTTATGATTTACACGTTTAATCTGAAATATGAATCAAATGTCTCTTTTTTAACATTTATACCTCAGGCGGTTTCTGTTAAGTAGATCTTGATTACTACTTGTAAAAATATGAAAGGAATCTGTCTACAAAAATGATTTTTCATTGCTGCAAGACTACTAAAACAGTACAATTTTCACTAGTATTTTAGGACATCTTAGCATAACTTATCTGTTTTTAATAAGACGGCAACGGTTTAAGGAAGAGCAAAAATTCAGGAAAATCAAAAATGAATTTCAAACAGAGTAAAACTGCAGAAATCGTGTTTGAAACGCATTTCACCAAACAATTTGTTTTAGTCCGACAATATTAAAATGTAGAGTAAAAAACCAATTTGTTCAATTTGATTTATCTGTTCATAAACGTTACAATGTTTATTATACTCTCCCTTTCTTTCTTGAAACAGAAGAGAAACTAAGAAGGTAAGGGCAGCATGACCGGAAATGCTTCAATGCATGACATTTTAAAAACGCTTGTCCCAAAATGTGTCTATCTCTCAAATTCCTGTGAACTCTTTTGTCAGACAGTGAAATATAATTCATGACTGTGATTATAAGATAATTGAAAGAGCTGTCTTTTTTTTCTATTCAAACCTTTAATTAACACATGCAAATGTGCTTTACATTTCTTTTCTATGTTTGTTGTATTTACACCAATTTGTTTGAATGAAAAATTATATAGATCAGGGTTGTAAATACCTCTTTTCACAATTTCAGTAGGCCTTTCATCGAATTAATTTAAGGATATTCATCTGATAACCATATAATTAATATAGACCATATTGTTTTTAAAACAATTTCTATCTTGTGTACATTCACTAAAGAATGAAATCACTTAAAACAATTGAAGTGCATTTCGGAAAAGCTAAAATAGTTGTATGAAACTGTTTCAACACGACATTCCGTTTTGTCAGATAATTTAGTCCTCCTCCTAATCAAAAATTGGAAATCAATAGAGAAAGAATTTATTCAAAATTGATTCACGGCTAAGCCGTGGACTCTGGCTATTTCTATTTCCACGGGATTCACGATATAGCCGGGGAATCTAACTACTTTGGCGCGAATTTAAATTGACAATTTGAGGCCCATTATAGTGGTTTTGGGGATAAAAACATAAATTACTGAAGTTTATAAAATATCAACTTTCTTGTTACTGAACCGAATTTAATGAAATTTACATGAAAATTTAAGTTATGAAATACAGAAAAACATGAGAGGTATTTTATACGTGAAATCTGACATTTACCTCAATAACTCAAAAATTTACAAAAAGATGATGCAATACCTGCATTTACACTACAGATAAAATAAGGCCCGTATGTCAGTTTGTGACAAGTACAGACCATGATCAGCCTGCATGGATGTGCAGGGTGATCTTGGTCTGGACTGGTCGCAAAGGCAAATTCACTTTCCACCAGCAGGCTAAATGTTAAAGTATTGCAAAAAATAAATAGCAAAGTACTGATGAAGTTTTTTCATAACTTGAGTTTATTGGTAGCATGATAGCAGGGAAGTATTTTTGTTCTGAAAAACAGTCAGACCTGACTTGAATCACATGTTCTTTTTTCGTAACAGGTAAATTGGAAATTGTGCCTGTGCACCAGTTCAAGGCAAATGTTTTTTTCTGTGGTCTCACCTTATGACCTATAATAGTATTGGTGGTCCCAGATACAGGCATGACTGTAAAGTTTTTGGGAATTGAGCATGAAATGATTAGAATATATGTTTTCTCCTTGTTAACTGAAGTTCATATGAGTCCTTATTGAAAATTTGTCTTATTACAGATATTCAGCGAAGCGTTGTACACAACTCTAAGAAAAGTACTGCGAGATGTGGCGAGCCCCGAGATTGCATTTGCGTGGCGGGCGTTCATGTTTGATGCAACTTCAAAAAATATTTTGAGCATTCCTGCAGGTAGCAGACCAGGTAATGAGATAAAACAGGATAAGAAAATCTGGCCTACTTCAATTGTCTAACCATAAACTATGTTTGCTGTTGAAGCATTTGGCAGTCCTCCCATATGAATGACTTGGAGTGCAAATACATGCACTGTCTGTTTTTAAGCTTAGCTCAAGACCAGGAGCGAACAAACATTGGTTGTACTGTGCTTTTGGGCATTGGCAGACACAGGCAGATCTACTAAATCAATTCAACTGTTAGTTAGTTTAACTGTTCTTATTACATTTGAAGTAAGTCTCACTGTGTTTTCAAGCATTCTGAAAACTAAGAAATAATGAATTTGGCATTAATTTTACATTTGAGTCTGAGGCCATAAACATTAGCAGTAATATAGAAAATTGATGGTTATTTTGTCTCGAAATTAAACAAAAAAAATACTTTTTAGCTCAACTTTTCATAGAAAAAGTAGAACTATTGCACTCGCCCCGGCCTCCACGTCGCTGTTGGTTAAAGTTTTTTAAAAAGTCAGGTATCTCTGTTACTATCAAAGCTTTTGACTTGAAACTTAAAATACTTATTTACCATCAAAGTCTACTCCAGAAGAAACAATCCTGATAACTCTGACTTGAATTTTGAAGGAATTATGCCCCTTTTTAACTTGAATTTTTAGCTCACATGAGCACAAAGTGCTCAAAGGTGAGCTTTTGTGATCACCCTGTGTCCGTCGTCCGTCCATCCGTTCGTCCGTCCGTCGTCTGTCGTCGTCAACAATTTGACTGTTAACACTCTAAAGGTCACAATTTTGGCCCAATCTTAATGAAACTTGGTCAGAATGTTACCCTCAATAAAATCTTGGATGAGTTAGATATTGAGTCATCTGGGGTCAAAAACTACGTCACCAGGTCAAATCAAAGGAAAAGCTTGTTAACACTCTAGAGGTCACAATTTTGGCTTAATCTTAATGAAACTTGGTCAGAATGTTACCCTCAATAAAATCTTGGATAAGTTCGATATTGGGTCATCTGGGGTCATAAACTAGGTCACCAGGTCAAATCAAAGAAAAAGCTTCTTAACACTGTAGAGGCAGCATTAATGTCTGTATCTTCAGGCATGAAACCTGGTCAGAGTGTTAATCTTGATGATCTCAAGGTCCAGTTTGAATCTGGGTCATTAAGATCAAAAATTAGGTCACCAGGTCAAACCGAAGGAAAAGCTGGTAAACACTGTAGAGGCCACATTTATGATCATATCTTAATGAAACATGGTCAGAATGTTAATTTTGATGATCTATATGTCATGTTAAAATCTGGGTCAGGTGGGGTCAAAAACTAGGTAACTAGGTCAAATCAAAGGAAAAGCTTGTTAACACTCTAGAGGCCACATTTATGACTCTATCTTCATGAAACTTAATCAGAATGTTAATCTTGATGATCTTTAGGTCAGGTTTGAATCTGGGTCATGTGGGATCAAAAACTACCTCACCAGGTCGAATCAAAGGAAAAACTTGTTAACACTTTAGAGACCACATTTTTGACCATATCTTAATAAAACTTGGTCAGAATGTTAATCTTGATGATCTTTAGGTCAGTAGGTCAGATGAGTGATACAGGGCCTTCATGGCCCTCTTGTTTGTTAAAATTTTTGATAAATTAAAATATCTCTGTAACTATTAAAGCTTTTGACTTGAAACTCAATATAGTTATTTACTATCAAAGTCTGCACCAGGAGACACAATTCCCATAACTCTGATTTGAATTTTGACAGATTTTTTATGCCCCCGAAGGGAGGCATATAGTTTTTGAACCGTCTGTCGGTCTGTCAGTCTGTCAGTCTGTCGCTCTGTCCGCAATTTTCGTGTCCGGTCCATATCTTTGTCATCCATGGATGGATTTTCAAATAACTTGGCATGAATGTGTACCACAGTAAGACGACGTGTCGCGCGCAAGACCCAGGTCCGTAGCTGAAAGGTCAAGGTCACACTTAGACGTTAAAGGTCATTTTTCATGATAGTGCATTGATGGGCGTGTCCGGTCCATATCTTTGTCATCCATGGATGGATTTTCAAATAACTTGGCATGAATATGTACCACAGTAAGACGACGTGTCGCGCGCAAGACCCAGGCCTGTAGCTCAAAGGTCAAGGTCACACTTAGACGTTAAAGGTCATTTTTCATGATAGTGCATTGATGGGCGTGTCCGGTCCATATCTTTGTCATCCATGGATGGATTTTCAAGTAACTACGCATGAATGTGTGGCACAGTAAGACGACATGTTGTGCACAAGACCCAGGTCTGTAGCTCAAAGGTCAAGGTCACACTTAGACGTTAAAGGTCATATTTCATGATAGTGCATTGATGGGCGTGTCCGGTCCATATCTTTGTCATTCATGCATGGATTTTAAAATAACTACGCATGAATGTGTGGCACAGTAAGACAACGTGTCGCGCGCAAGACCCAGGTCCGTAGGTCAAAGGTCCTAAACTCTAACATCGGCCATAACTATTCATTCAAAGTGCCATCGGGGGCATGTGTCATCCTATGGAGACAGCTCTTGTTTGTTAAAGTCTTTGATAAAATCAAATATCTCTGTTACTATTAAAGCTTTTGACTTGACACTCAAATGGTTATTTACTATTAAAGTCTACACCAGGACACACAATTCCCATAACTCTGGTTTGAATTTTGACAAGAGTTATGTCCCTTTTTTACTTGGAATTTGTTTTTTTTTATGGGCAAAACTCTTATTCAGAGTCAAGCACTGAGAAAAGTCTAGCGTGCTGTATAACAGACAGCTCTTGTTAGTCCCCTACTGGTTGAAAACCAGTTTCGGGGACTATAGGAATGCACTTTTCCGTCATTCCGTCCGTCCGTCCGTCTGTCCGTCAGTCCGTCCGCAATTTCGTGTCCGGTCCATAACTCTGTCATCCATGAAGGGATTTTAATATTACTTGGCACAAATGTTCCCCATGATGAGACAACGTGTCATGCGCAAAACCCGGACCCCTAGCTCAAAAGTCAAGGTCACAATTGGAGGTCAAAGGTCAACAGGGCTTTTTTCCTTTCCGGTCCACAACTCTCCAATCCTTGAAGGGATTTTAGTATTACTTGGCACAAATGTTCCCCATGATGAGATGATGTGTCGTGCGCAAATCCCAGACCCCTAGCTCAAAGGTCAAGGTCACAATTGGAGGTCAAAGGTCAACAGGGCTTTTTTCCTGTCCGGTCCATAACTCTCCCATCCATGAAGAGATTTTAATATTACTTGGCACAAATGTTCCCCATGAGGAGATGACGTGTCTTGCGCAAAACCTGGACCCCTAGCTTAAAGGTCAAGGTCACAATTGGAGGTCAAAGGTCAACAAGGCTTTTTTCCTGTCCGGTCCATAACTCTCCCATCTATGAAGGGATTTTAATATTACTTGGCACAAATATACCTCATAATAAGACGATGTCATGCACAACTTTCAAACCCCTAGCTCAAAGGTCAAGGTCACACTTAGCAGTCAAATGTTAACATAGCATGAACAGGGTCTGTTTCGTGCCCGGTCCATAACTCTGACATTCATTAAGGAATTTTAATATCACTTAGCACAAGTGTTGCCCATGATGAGACGACGTATCATGCGCTAATCCCAGACCCCTAGCTCAAAGGTCAAGGTCACAATTGGGGGTCAAAGGTCAACAGAGTTTTTTTCCTGTCCCATCCATAACTCTGCCATCCATGAAGGGATTTTAATATTACTTGGCACAAATGTTCCCCATGATGAGACAACATGTCATGCGCAAAGCCCAGACCCTTAGCTCAAAGGTCAAGGTCACAATTGGAGGTCAAAGGTCAATAAGGTTTTTTTCCCTGTCCGATCCAGAACTCTGTCATCCATCAAGGGATTACAATATTACTTGGCATAAATGTTTCCCATGATGAGATGACATGTCATGCGCAACACCCAGTACCCTAGCTTAAAGGTCAAGGTCACACTTTGAGATCAAAGGTCAAGAGGATTTTTTTCCTGTCCGGTCTATAACTTTGTCATGCAAAGCAGGATTTAGATATCAGTTGACACAAATATTCCCCTGGATGAGACAACATGTCATGCGCAAGAACCAGGTCCCTAGGTCTAAGGTCAAGGTCATATTAGAGGTCAAAGGTCAAATTCAAGAATGACTTTGTACGGAACATTTCTTCTTCATGCATGGAGGGATTTTGATGTAACTTGGACCAAATGTTCACCACCATGAGGCACCCTTGTTTTTAGAATTACGTCCCTTTGTTGTTACTATAAATAGATTTTATTGTAACTTTTTTATTACTGGCGGTAGAGAAAAATCGAGACCACTTTTCTGTGGTACAGCATGCATGTTACATCCAATGTTTAGGTGTATTTTTACCTATCTCTACCTGGTAAAGAGTTTCTTGTGGACTTACATTATATAGATTTTTTTTTTTTTTTTTTTTTTTTTTTTAAAGATTAATTTCCCTTTGTTGTTACTATAAATAACTTACATGATAACATTTTTATAATCAGCCAAAAAAATTCAGTATGAAAACAACTGTAGGTTTTTATATATATAAATTTTAATCCAAGTGTTTTGTTATAACATATTGCATATATAGTACAATATTGTTTATACATCATTGACAAATATCAGTTCATTATGTTATACTGCAGTAGAGAAAATTAGGTGCCTTCCAGTAGGGGACTTTGTATTGCATGGCAATACTTCATTCACTTGTTATTTAGTGGTTTCATCTTTGTCAAATTAAGTTCCTTTTTCAAACCTAGTATCACGATAATTGCACAAATTGTTGTTGTTTTACTTCTGTCTTTATGACTTTGTAAGTTTTAATCAAGCATTGTGAAAGCACCATATTTTGTCAGCCAAGGCTGAAAATGTTGTTATCTTCTTGTTAGTTTACAGTAAATTTCAAGAGCTACATTTTTAATTTCTCTCTGTCTTTCTTTGATAAATGTCAATGCCTATAATCATACTGGTTTTAATGCAACAGGTTTTGAAAGCATGGAGGTAAATTGGAAAATATTAATAAAAAGATTGTGGGTAATTGAGATGTTTAAACCATGTCATATAACCCAGTTTTTTTAGCTACTATTTTTAAAAACACCTGTCTGTATCTTTCTAATCAAAATTCATTCTTAATAATTTATGCTTACGTTGTTCATGTATATTGTACCAGGGAGTCATTTATCAACAATGCGGGTCTGAAATTCAGATTTCATAATTTTTAGATTTCTGTAATGTTCTATTTTGTTTAGTTAACTTGAGTTGTTGTGAAACACTGGTACACTATTATAGTGTGCTTTAACCTAAAAAGACAATAAGCTGTCATAAACTGTCAGTTTGATAGAAAAAAATGACATCATACATACTTAGAGCAATTGAATTATTCAGTCTCAAGAGCATTGTTGAGTACTTGTATCACCGTATATTTTCCTTACAAGATTTGTACCTTCGTTGTTATATAATGTTTTAGCTACTGGACATACGAGCCACCGTGGCTCAGCCAAGCCAGCGGCCACAAAGGGGGCCAAGCGTAAGTGTAGTCTCGCAATGCATGATTCTATGCTTTTTGCTTTATAGAGTTTTGCCTTTCAGTTTTAGCATGGCCTTGGTACACTAGCAGCTCTGGTGATGGGCAGACTTTGTAACACATGCATGCTCTTTTAGAGTATTGGGCTTCTTTAGTTTATTCATAGAAATAGTGTGCCTAGAAGTTTCTGGAACTTTACTGTTGCTATTACGTTTTTGTCTTATATTTAATATACTGTAAAATCATGTAATTTCGTGGTCATCAAAATTTGTGTGGATATGACTTCATGGATATAAAGTGAATGGGAATTTTACTTTTTTGTTGGGGTTAAATTTTGTGGATTGACCATGGACAATGAAATCCATGAAATTTAGTCGCCCATGAATATTAATGATTTCACAGTACATATAATGTGTTGTATTGGTTCCATAACATTTAGGGAACAGTGCAATACTTATAAAATATTAGCTTTGTATCGGGAAATATGCACGAGTTCTCAGCGGAAATATTACGAGACTTTAGGAGCGCAATATTCTTCCGCTGAAGAACTCGTGCATATTTCCCGATGCAAAGATAATAACCTTTTTATTACATACACATCTATACGTATAAATATAATGTAATTATCATAAATGTGTTCAATAGCCTGAATAGGGTTGACAATACTGAACTAAATAGAAAAAAAAACCTAATTACGTCATGCACCCGATATGAAATTCAGGCGTCAATGTATGGAAAAATATTGACGTTTCCGGTTCTAGTGTAACTTAATGGGGAATAGAAACGTGTATGTAATAATATAAAAATGGACTCCAGTGATTCTAATTTGGGGAACAATTGTTTGATTCATATATTTCGTAACAGAACTTTTTGAAAATGTCTTCTTAATTTCTAAGTCTTAGAATTATAGATATTTTCTCGTTTTGAAATTAATACATACATTTTCATTGTTACACTTCAATAATGAGTAATATAAAAAGGAAATTCAATTAAAAACATTGTTACAAAATGCATGAATCAAACAAGGTGTATTATTTTTGCTTGGTTGTATTGACTAAATATGGGTTGTACAATATTGGGATAGGTTTAAAGAATATGCCTCTTGCATTTTAAAATTAGTTGAATTGTATTAGGTTATCAAGTGAAATGGCCATATTTGTAATGATGTCACTGGGTTTTGAATATTTAACTATACTCGAAGTTATTCAGGTAAAATTATTAAGAATGGCTAGGTACTTCCTATGTAATGATAGATATTAAATGATTAACTTCAGTGCATGGAAAATCATTAGTAGCTTCAAAATATGTATGGCGTTTTGTTGAAAGGTTTAGATTATATGTCAAAGATAATTGGCTGAGGATTCTGGTATTGAATTCTAACAGGTCAAAGGTAACAGCACTATGTATACAGGTTACTGTTGAATAAAAAAAAAAAAAAAAAAAGATTCAAACATTGAGACAAGACCGAGTTTTCCATGTCACATAAACGCATAGATTAGATGATTAGAGCTTTTGGTTCTGGGCTTCGTAGTTTCTTGAAGTAGAGCTTAGTTTTCCTAGCAGATAACTTCCTGAAAATCCTACTAAAATGACATATTTCTTAGAATTTACAGTCATTTTTTATCAAATTAACTAAAAATGCTGTTCAGTGGCAATATAAACTATAATATGAATGTTCTTTAACATGTTTGACATTTGAATTCAGTCTTCCGTAAGTAACTGTATTTGAAAAACTTATTAACTCAATAATCCAAAATATAAATGTAGAACTTTATGAATATTAATGGCATGATGCATGCAGTTGCTGATTTTTGGATTGAAATTAATCAAATAAAATACATTTTCTCTAAATTAATGATTTATTGAAACATTTCTTTTATTATGCATTACATATATAATAACAGTACAATCTGTGTAACCAAATGATTTATATTCTATTATTTTCTACCCTGCATGACCCCACATAGAGACTGTCGCCCAAACAGAGGGTATGTAAAGATAGATATATGTATAATTTCTATTTCCATGTTGTGTACTCATCTTGAAGGACCAGAAAGGGCTTGAAAGGAATAACTATTAGCTTCTCAGACCAAATTAGATATTTTTATCTTGTAACTGAGACTTGAAATAGATTACAATTAGGATCCCGTCTTATAAGCAATCCAACTTATAGTTGAGTAATGTTTTTTAATGGCAAAACTGTAAAGCCAATATTTATTGCAGTGAAAGACCTCACTGAATTAAAGCTTTAGATATTTCACATTACTAGTAAATCTGGCATAAAAGGAAAAATGTTGGAATTTCTATCCAGATTATTTCAGGACTAAGAATAATTATCTCCCTTCCCTTGCCAAAATAGCAGCCATTTTAGAGGTCAAACTACTTTAAATGGGATATCAGCAAATGCTGCAAGTTTCTGTTTAAAACAATAATTTAGAATTTAACATGTATGATACAGTCTAAGGAAATAGTTATGTTTTCTGTGAAATTCAATTTCACAAGAAATCTGTCTACGCCTGCAGAACGACAGTCAAGGGAGATAACTGGTTGAGAACTAATATTTTTTCAGTTTCAAACCTTTTCTGATAGCAGTCGTGAAATTATATCTGAATGATCTGCAGATAATTTTCATCCTAAAGTGAAATTGATTGTTGATAGTTTCTCTCTCTATCTCTTAGTTTTCAGGGTAAAGATTTGCTAAGTTCACACATAGTTCTTAGTTTTGTGTTTTTCAAGATTTTTCCATAAAGAGCTTTTTATGCTTTTAGGAGTTTGTTTTTACAGAGCTTTCAAGATATTATACTTTTATTTACAATCATATTATTTCTACTATCTAAAATTATAGCCTTAATAATTGAGCAAGTTTTTATTTGTAATACTTTCAGAGCAGCCAGAAAAAACTAGTTCTTCATGGGAGAATAGGTAAGTTATTGTAAACATGTTATATAATAAACAATATACTGTTTCATTTGATATTAATGTCCTTACTCCACAATTTAGGGTATGTAGAGGGATGACAACTCTTGATAGATTTGACCTGGTATGCATGACCCGAATTTCTTGTGCTCAACACCTCGTGACCTCAATAATTGGATTTGAAACTTTTAACATTTAGCCGGCTAAATTTCTAAAATGGACTGGTCCAACATTCATTTGGACAATACCATTTATTATTCTATGGGGTGTTCACTGAAAATTTATTGACTGAATAGTTAACATGCCAGACCAAGAGCAGCCTGTATGTGCAGGCTGATCTTGGTCTGCACTAGTTGCAAAGGCAAAGTCATTTGCCACCAACAGGCTAAAGGTTAATTTATATCCCATGTAAAAGTATCAGAGTCATGTGAATGGTCATGAGATGCCAGAGTTTATGTGTTTACTATGTATCCGCTGTAAAGGTGTCAACCTTTGACATTTTATAATGGCGTCGGCATTTGACATTTTATAATGGTGTCAGCATTTGACATTTTGTAATGGCGTCGGGCATTTGACATTTTATAATGGTGTCAGCATTTGACATTTTGTAATGGCGTCGGCATTTGACATTTTGTAGGCATGATTGGATGTAATTTCTAGAGTTCAAGTCCTTTGTTAATTTTAGCAAGCTCTTTACAGAAGTAATTTAGTCGGGTATTAATATATTATAGTGTTTATACTTTTAAATCAGTTAAACTTAACTATAAAGTTGTGTTGTAAATTTGGGCCAACATTTCAAAAATGTGTATTGAATAATGGAATGTAAAAAAAAACTGAAACGAAATAAAGGTCTAAGATAAGGTAATTTGGTTTTAGTGTAGAAGTAATTACCATGAGATGGGAAATTACTGATGTACTGTTTAATCTTTGTTTTATGTGACAGAAAATCAGTATCATCCATTTCTTTATTGCCTGTAACTTATTATACATAGTTCTTATTAAAATGAAAAGTTTTCACTATTCTAGATGAATTATTCCTGGACAGAAAACTATTTTTCAGACAAGCAACTACAGAGGAGCAGGTTGCTACGGTAAAGCTACAGAAACAATGGAAAGGATATTGGGTCAGGAAAATAAGGGCTGCTAGAACTCCTGGTAGGTTGTTTGTCATTTCAGATTTGTGAATAATAAATATTCAGGACTGTGAATTTTCAAAGGAATGTACATTTTTGTCAAAAAAAAATTGGTTTTGAACTATGTTTATTTTGAGTAAGGACGAGTGTGGATATTTATAGTTTGCATTTGCCTTTAAACTATATATATATGTCATGCAAGACATTATACACAGCTCTGTATGTAAAGGTCTTTGAGAGCCTAATGGTAGCGACTACAAGTCATCATAAACAGAGTTCCATATGTAAACCACCTTGATATGCTTGTGGTAGAGTGTGCAAGTCATTTTTAAACAGAGTTCGATATTTTAACTGTCTTGATAGTCTCATGGTCAAGTGTGCAAGTCATTTATGAACAGTTCCATATGTAAACTGCTTTAATTATTTGCTGGTAGAGCATTAGCTTTAAGTGCAGTAGAAATGGTAAAGGGTGTGATTCCCATTCGCATTGTATTAAAGACATAACATGATACCAGTAACTCCCTTATTTGATGCTCAGTATAAAGAAAAGAGCAGGGCTTCTCTCACATGCCTTGTGGCAACAGATTTGATCAGGAATGAGGTGTTTAGAGTGATTAATATAGAGTATAGAGATTATTTCACAATATACCTAAAAATAGTTAGGATAAATTAGAACAACCTCTAGAATCGATGTTTGAATGTAACCATATTTGTTGCAGGTTCAGATGAAAATCAAAAGGTATTACAGAACCTACAGAAATGTTGGGCCATCATAGAACAAAACTTGGATCCAAGCAACCCTGACCATCCGGGACTATTCCTGTTTAGGTTTGATCTTACAACTTCATATTATATAAGTCATAGATGTATGTAAAACAGATCTAGAGCAGTTTTGGTAAATATATCTGCTCAGTTTGTAACAGTATTTAGAATGACTATACTCTCAGAGCTGAATGTGACCATAGCCTTGAAAATGCCTTACTTAGGAACAAGTTCTGTCTGGAAAACCAGGACATAGTTACTAGAAATACCTTAAGACATAGGACACAGGACATAGTTACTAGACATTACTTAGGACATAGGATACAGGACGTATTTACTAGAAATTCCTTAAGACATAGGACACAGGACATAGTTACTAGAAATACCTTAAGACATAGGACACAGGACATAGTTACTAGACATTACTTAGGACATAGGATACAGGACGTATTTACTAGAAATTCCTTAAGACATAGGACACAGGACATAGTTACTAGACATTACTTAGGACATAGGATACAGGACGTATTTACTAGAAATTCCTTAAGACATAGGACACAGGACATAGTTACTAGAAATACCTTAAGACATAGGACACAGGACATAGTTACTAGACATTACTTAGGACATAGGACACAGGACGTATTTACTAGAAATTCCTTAAGACATAGGACACAGGACATAGTTACTAGAAATACCTTAAGACATAGGACACAGGACATAGTTACTAGACATTACTTAGGACATAGGATACAGGACGTATTTACTAGAAATTCCTTAAGACATAGGACACAGGACATAGTTACTAGAAATACCTTAAGACATAGGACACAGGACATAGTTACTAGACATTACTTAGGACATAGGATACAGGACGTATTTACTAGAAATTCCTTAAGACATAGGACACAGGACATAGTTACTAGAAATACCTTAAGACATAGGACACAGGACATAGTTACTAGACATTACTTAGGACATAGGATACAGGACGTATTTACTAGAAATTCCTTAAGACATAGGACACAGGACATAGTTACTAGAAATTCCTTAGGATATATGACACAGGACATAGTTACTAGTAATTCCTTAAGACATAGGACACAGGACATAGTTACTAGACATTACTTAGGACATAGGACACAGGGCACAGGACATATTTACTAGAAATTTCTGAGGACATGGGGCATAGTTACTAGAATTTATTCTTCCATCAGTGTAAACTGAATGAAACAAAACTATATTTGATCATATTTGACTCTTAAGTACATGTATATATAATGGAAGTGTTTCCTTGAATGCCAGAGTTCACCTAGCACAATTAAATGTAAGCATCATTGTCAAAATGATATTGCTACAGGTAATTTCAGATTTTCTTCTTGATGATCTGTTTACAGGCAAATGTTTAAATTGGATCCAGACCTGATGGTAAAGTATCCATTCTACAAGGACGAGTGGAACAAGATATCATACAACGATTACAAGGGACAGTACCCTGACCAACCTCCAAACAACTGGTTTGTTGTCTTTAGGTAAGTCTTTAAGTATGACTATTATATTGTTGAAAAGATAGAGCAGAGATATCATTTTGTTGCCAAGATAAAGCAGAGATATCCTTATGTTGCCAAGATGGAGCAGATGGAGCATTTTGTTGCCAAGATAGAGCAGAGATATCATTTTGTTGCCTAGTTGGAGCCGAAGTATAATTTTGTTGCCAGGATAGAGCAGAGTAATCATTTTGTTGCCAAGATAGGCAAAGATATCATTTTGTTGCCAAGATAGAGCAGAGATATCATTTTGTTGCCAAGATAGAGCAGAGATATCATTCTGTTGCCAAGATGGAGCAGAAGTATAATTTTGTTGCCAAAATAGGGCAGAGATATCATTTTGTTGCCAAGTTTCTGTTTTGTACAATTAATATTTTAGTATGAATGCATTGAAATTTGTTACATTCAAATAAAAAAATCGATGTGTATTTCAGAGAGGTTTTCCTTGTGATGGAGGAGATGTTAGCGGTGCCCAAGTTATATGTGCCAATTAGCACATGCATGCTGCGAGTGATAAACAATGATACAGGAGAGGAAATACCCAGGGTCTTTCAGAAAGTTGCACCTTATGTGTACAAGAAAAACAGAGTAAGTTTTTGACTTAACAATTTTTTTTATAAATTATCTGCATTTAGATATTTTAACAAAGTCTTACGAATTAATACATCTAAAAAATCAGATTTTTGTAACTATTGTTACTGATTTCATTGAACTGTTTAAATCTGTGACATGTTGGATTCGGAAATAGCAAAGTAAATGTAAGTCACAATACTTGCACAAGTAATGTAGTGAAATGAAACTGTATTGAGTACCTAGTGTCTGTCTTATCCTAATTGTTTGACTGCAGACAGTTTTGAAATTTTCTTGAATGTTTTGAAATTTTTAAATGTACTGGAACATTTATTTTGAAAAAAAGACTTTAATAAAGTTCCTTTTTGTGGTAACATTTAGCATTGTGTGTGAAGACTTAAGCACACAAGGGACACTGATAAATTGTTGTTTAATTTTTATTTTATGTGATTTTATAGAAAGGTTACACATTTGTTGCTGAAGCACGAACAACAGATCAGCCTTTACAGACTGGTACCTGGCGTATGAGAATGATTGGTTCCCTGTCACCACTTCCAGCACCACTACGAGGGGAAGTAAACAGCAGCTTTGCTGTGAAGGAAATCAAGGATTACTATCTGCCAAACAGCAAAAATGTCATCTTTAGGTAAGTTAGCAAATGATTATGGTAAGACTTAGTGAAATGGCAATATAATGTGCTTCTAATTCTTTGAGATGCCAAAGTAACAATTTAATTTGAGAAAATGATGTAAAGTTCATTGTCACCTTGTTCTTGTATGGAGGATAAATTTTCCTGTTCTGAGAAGGTCTGACGAATTCAATATTGCTGAAAAGTTCAATATCTAGTACTGTGAATTATGTTATGATCTGTAACTACATGTATTCGATCCATTTCAGTTTTGTTGATTCAATAGCTAGCTCATATATTGATCAGAATTTGACAACTTTGATATCATTTTCAGTAGTGTATAAGATACTTTTAGAAATTTGATTTAAATAAATTTCTCCAAATTACCTGTTACAGCCAGTCTTAGAATGTTTCTAGCTTAAATGAACCACGATCTGTTTACAGGAAATTATGAATTCATCTTGTAAATTAATCTAGGTATGCAGTTAAGGTGACGGAGGACCACCTCACCAGTATACAGATGAACACGTCAAAGTCTGATGTGCACATTAAACTTGTCGTGCTGAATAATGAGGAAGAAGTGGCCAGCACCCTCGGAAAAGGTCATGCTGTGATCCCTGCCTTCACATTTCTCAAGGACATTAACCCGGATGAGGAACCTAAGAGGTCAACTTCCAGGGCATGTAAGTAGCTTATGCATTAATGCAGATTTCTTTGAGAACTTTGTAACTATGATATTGTGCTGTTGAAATACTTGATCATGAAAATTTAACATTTATGAACAAGACAAGAAATGAATTAACTGCAGAAAAGTAATAATCAATATATATTATATCAGCTGTTGGATTTTGTCTGCTTTCAAATTTTTAACATAGCTATGGGTGTTTAAGTTAAATAATGCCAGAAAAAAGTCCATAATTTAAAACCACATCATTATTTGTTTTTGTTTGAGACAACATAATTTGCACATATATTCTTGTAACACTGAGAAATAGAAATATATTGCTCTCATTCTATCCAGAAATTTTACAAATAAATTTTCAAAATATCTTGTTATAAATAACTACAGAATCATGAACAATTTGTATATTTTTTCATACACCAAGTGTACATAATGATATTTTGTTCATTGTCTGACAATTTTACCTTACAGTACATGGTTCAGATCATTGTAAGATATTTTATCATTTGATTATTATATACATAGATTGTGGTGTTTGAAGCAATTGGCCTTGCTCTGCATATATCAACTTTTCAGCACAAATCATACATATCATGTACAACATTCACTTGAGCAGTATTGGTCATTATGGTCTTCTATAGGTGGAAAGTCTTGCATTTACAGCTGATACTTGCTGCACTTCAGAAAAATAGGACCAGTGCCCTCAGAGAAATGTGTGTGGGTCAACATAGCAGAAGTTTTAGGGAAAATAGAAACTCTTTTTCTCTATAACAGTAAAAGTTTAAAATGGTTGAGGGATAGCAGTTTTAGAATTATGTTTTGGAGTATCATTCAAAAGTAACCATCATGTTGCAGTTTCTCAATTCTACAATATTATCATCTTGCAATATCTCCATTTTATAATATCACCATTTTGCATTATCTCAATTCTGCATACCATTATGTTGAAATATTATGATATTGCAATATCTCCATGCTGTGATATCATCATGTTGCAATATCAGCATTATGCAATATCATCATGTGGAATTATCTCCATTTTGTGATACTGGCAGGTTGCAAGTTCACTATTCTGCATTATCATTATGCTGCAATATCTCTGTTCTGCAATATTGTTATATTGCAATATCTCCATTCTGTGATATCATGTTGCAAAGTCTTCATTCTGCAGTATCAGTATGTTTCAATATTACTATTCTGCAATATCATCATGTGGCAGTATCTCCATTTCTTGATATTGTCATGCGGCAATATCACTATTCTGCATTATCATAATGTTGCAATATCATAAGTTTGTTCTGCAGTGTTATTCTATTGCAATATCTCCATTCTGCAATATCAACCTGTTGCAAATTTATAGATTTATTAAAGGTAACCAACCAAAGAGCTATTTGTAACTGACCTACATATTCATAAAGATTAAAAAGGCTTAAGGTATTGTAAAATCTGTATAATTTATGCAACAGTTTGCACCTTTTAAGTTAAATGAACAGTTCATTTAGTTAAAGAAAGAATGCACTGGTGGTTTGGACAGACAATGTGTTTTTGGCTTTTGCTATAAGCATTAGATATATTTCAGTGGGTAAAAGATATAAAGGTCTCTATACTTCTTTATTGATGTGCACTTCAACCTTTCTTGCTGTATTACCCTACAATTTGCTCTGGACATAAAATCCTGGAAGATGTGCACACTGTGATATTTCTTCCACAACATCATACACTATCTTGGGCTATACATTGCAATAAGGAGTATACCATTGTTGTCGATAAGACCTCTTCGTTTTTTGAAATAATTGATATAAGGGTTGAAAATAGAAGTGTACCAATATGATTCAGCTTTTGTCATTTGTTTTGTTAAGATCAGAGTGAAATTCGCCATTTAACATTATGGCTTTATGTAGGTTGCATAATTTTTTTTTACACACTTGAATACTGCAGAGCAAACTAGAGCTCTTAAATTTCTTGGCTATTTATTGTTGTTTTTTTTTTCACTAGTATATTTAAAGTTTAATTTTACATTCTGCCTGTGAACTTAGAAATGCTAGAAATATTTGCTTTCTGAAATAATTACAGTAGATCTATACTGATGGTACAGATATTATAGAAATTTAATTGAAGTCAGAAATTCTTGAGTAGATCATCTGTGAGTATTTTAAAGTGTATGTAATCCTGTTATTGTAAAGAGTGGAAAATAAAAGACTGCCCTAACAGAAAACAGGAAGATTTACAAACTGTTGTTGAGCTAGTATTTTCATGCATTGTTTGCTACTGTTTTAAGTCAAAAACTGTTACTATTCAGGGGGAATAACTTCTGGGAAATTCATGATTGTGTCAGTTTGATCATAGCTAGAAGTAAGCTGTTTTACTGCAACTACAGAATGTTATGAATTGAAATGAAATGAGTTATGAACAAAGCAATATTATATCTAAAGTTGCTTACTGTAACACCTAGATTTGACAAAGTTGTTTAGTCATTTCTTGAATTGGCCAAATGGGTCTATTCATCTTTGACGTAACAGTGTAGTATTTTTGTTACACTTAGTATATAACTACTTTGGTTAAAGTAAAATTCAGAGAAACAAGTATGTCAGTGAAGTTAGATCAGTTAAATGTTTCTAGACACTGGCATCAGAATTGTTATCAAAAGCAAAAGTAATGAATGCTTAAGGTTCCTGTAAATGAAAATGCATAGAAGGGAAGTAACTCCGTAGACAGTGTCTGATGTATATAGTATTTATTCTTTTACTATTTTCAGCAAACAAGGGTGAAAGTAAAACCAAAAAGGGCGGGAAGAGAGGAGGTTCAGGCAAGAGCAATGATGGGAGAGGATCGGTGAGTTGTTTTTATAGACATGTTCTCTTTCTGTATTATAGGGTAGAAATGTTCAAATTTCCTTCATCTTTCAGATTAAGGTGTCTGATCCACAGATAAGCATGTTCTGTGTAACAGTGTTATCAAAATATATCAAATATTGATGCCTGGTAAGCTCATATAATTTTGGTATCATTTGAAAGATTATTGTCTACTGAAAAATAAAATATAAATTACATTACAAAAGACTGTTACAAATTTTTTATTTTTTTTTACTTAAAAGTCTACAGAAATCTAGTTATTACAGTGTATGATTTATCATATTTCAATCAAGAAACATGACTGTAATGATTCTTGTATATTATTTTTGGCCACCTGATTTACTAATTCTTGTTCAGCAGATAATTAACCCCAAAAAGTCTTGTTTGAATTGAAAAAAGTTCATATATTAAGCTGTATACAATTCCTTTTATTATGGGATATTTTAATGTCCTTGGGGAGAGCTTAAAACAGTTACACCCCTGACTGTTGGGGAGAGCTTTTACTTTCTTGCTGATCTGTGATCTGTAATCTTACAGCCTTTCTCAGGATACTAATTTATGAGATGCAGCAATGGAAAGACATGTTTATTTCCCTTTTAAATTGATCAGTGATTACTTCAGATCTATTAATATAACAAATAGTTCATAGAATTTACAACGTAATTTTGTAAACATATGAATTTTTCAGACTCCTACGCCCACTGCGCGTAGTCCGAGGGTATGTTATGTGACAGTAATATACACTTGTTTAATATTTGCATGCCATTATAAAAATTATAGAAATGATAAATAATGCATGGATGTATGATGACACAAATATAATAGCCAAGTTGTGATATAATAACATAGTATAGAAAAAATAATACACAGAATGTGCTAGTGTTGTATTTATCAGGTACATGCATGTGTAAACAGATTTCTGCTTTTGAATCTAGTATACTGTGGGTATTACCAGATACGTCCAGTTACACAAAATCAGTGAGATTTTCTGGTAGTTAAATCCAAATGCTGTTAAACTGCATTGTTATTATGAAGTATATGTTTATGAAGATAATATTTCATGATGATTTGATTTTTTATACGCCCGAAGGGACGTATTATGTGATGACGCTGGTGTCCGTCCGTCCGTCCGTCCGTCCGTCTGTCCGTTAGCAATTTCGTGTCCGTTCTGTAACTCTTGAACCCCTTGAAGGATTTCAAGGAAACTTTACACAAATGTTCACCACACCGAGACGATGTGCAGAGCGCATGTTCTGGATGTCTCGCTTCAAGGTCAAGGTCACACTTAGGAGTCAAAGGACATATCGGTTTGTTTAGTGTCCGCTCTGTATCTCTTGAACCCCTTGAAGGATTTCAAAGAAACTTGACACAAATGTTCACCACACCAAGACGACGTGCAGAGCGCATGTTCAGGATGACTTGCTTCAAGGTCAAGGTCACACTTAGGGGTCAAAAGTCATATCAGTTTGTTTCGTGTCCGCTCTGTAACTCTTGAACTGCAGGAAGGATTTCAAAGAAACTTGGCAGAAATGTTCACCACATTGTAACGATGTGCAGAGTGCATGTTCCGGATGACTCGCTTCAAGGTCAAGGTCACACTTAAGGGTCAAAGGTCATATATGACTTTGCTTTGTGTATATTGCTCTGCATTGCAGTGCTCTTCTTTTTATTTGGCCGATCTCTTTTTTTGTACTTACAATATTTTTTTTTTGAATTACTTCCCTTTTATATTACTATAAATAGCTTTTTTAAAAACTTTTTTATTATTGGCCATAGGGATAATCCGAGACCACTTTTCTGTGGTACAACATAGATGGTACCTCCAATTTTAAGGCGTATTTTTACATACCTGTACCTGATAAGGATTTTTTTGTACACTTTGAATATTTTTTTTGTGGACTTAGATTTGTTTTTTGAAGTTTTCCTTTTGTTGTTCCAGTCCTTTGGGGGCTACAACAGTCAAGTTCTTAAAATTTTGCTCCCATCCTATGATGTAAGCCTTCGGGCGTATATTGCCCCGCTTGGCGGCGCTCTTGTTTTATTTAAATTTAGTGAATTTGCTAACTTAAATAAATGTCCAAGGAATTACTTGTATTTATGTGCCTTAGTCTTTCATCAGCTTTTATATTTAATATAATCTCGGTCTTTCTGTTACTCTTACATTATTTTGTATTCATGTTGCCAGTCTTGTAACTTTACTAGTTCTTTATTATATGTTCCTCAGTGTGTTTCTATGCCCCTGAAGGGAGGCATATTAGTTTTCAACTGTCCGTCCATTTGTTAGTTCCTTTGCGCGTGAAAACGTTAACTTTTTGCATGAAGGCACTTTACTCGCAAACCACTGCACCCAGGACCTTCAGACTTCACATGCTGATAGTACTTATTGAGTACACCCTACTGACTTTGGGGTCACCAGGTCAAAGGTCAAGGTGCTGCGGGGGCATTTGTCACCATTAGTGACAGCACTTGTTTTATTCAGACATAAATAGAATAAGTGTAGCTTTATTTACGGAGAAATTTGTGTGTAATATGATCGATATATTGTGTGATTGATAACTAGTGTAGCAATATTCAAAATAAGTTAAAGAAATGATGTTGGTTCATATTCAGTCAAATCCAACTGGCACCGCTAGAAAAAGAAAGGTAACTCTTGTGGTCACCTGTTGAACTTTGGTTTTTGGTGATGGGTGTTTTTATGAATTTATTTTTCCAACAGTCATATTATTCTATTTTTTTCTGAAAGAGCCCTCAATGTGTGAAGGTATACTTTATATATTCAGATAATTCCCTTTGTGAGGGTTTCAAAGAGTGCTTTGTATGAAATTTGCTGTCTTATACAAGAATATTTATATTAGGGTTTTATTGAATGCTTTGTGTAGTAATTATTTGAAAGCTGCAAGAGGGTCAGACAGTGTTTATATTTTATATCTGAGCATTTTCTCAGTTTGTGTTTAATTCACTTATTCATTCTCATCCATCTGAGGGTTGACATTATTATTATTGGGTTTCTTACTGACCCGCTACGGAATACGCCAAGCTCTCTATAAAGCATACTGACCCTACATATTTCCGTAGAGGGTTAGTAACAAACCCAATAACTGATTTGTTTTATCAACCACTTAATTACTTCTCAAAAGGTCTCTGAAGGTGGTAGTAGGATTCTTTTGAATTTTTAAGATAATAATGTTAATTTTATTGTCAACATCACACAATTTTGAATTGCAATTCTCATGTAGGGTCACCCACTGACCTTCTATAGAAATATAGAGGGCAACCACGTGACACTACTCAACTGAAAGGGCTAGAATGTGGTGGGAGGTAAAACAAAGTACCTGGATGAACCCCACATTTCTTTCTTTGAATAATTGTTTTGGGGATATGTCATATGGAAGTTGTTTCAGTCAAAATTTTTCTCATGAAGGATAGAAATTGGACATCCGTTTTGAAAATCCTTATGGAAATTACCTGCTTAGACAGAATGAAATTACTTTGGAATGTGTTTTATATCAGTTAAGTCAAGACAAAGAATAATTGCAAAATATGCCACCTGTAAAAATGTCAACAAATTGTACCAGTGGTTGTACTAGGGAACTGTGCCTAAGATACTACCAGGGAACTACACTAGATGTTCTACCTCCGAACTGTACTAGAGGATACTACCTGGGAACTGCACCAGAGATTCAACCAAGCAACCACATCAGTGGTTTTGACAGGGAACCACACCAGAGGTTCAGACTGGAAACTGCACCAGAGATTCTTCCGCAGAACTGCACCACAGGTTCTACAGGGGAACCACACCAGAGGTTCAAACTGGGAACTGCACCAGAGTTTCAACCAAGCAACCACATCAGTGGTTTTAACAGGGAACCACACCAGAGGTTCAGACTGGAAACTGCACCAGAGATTCTTCCGCAGAACTGCACCACAGGTTCTACAGGGGAACCACACCAGAGGTTCAAACTGGGAACTGCACCAGAGTTTCAACCAAGCAACCACATCAGTGGTTTTAACAGGGAACCACACCAGAGGTTCAAACTGGGAACTGCACCAGAGTTTCAACCAAGCAATCACATCAGTGGTTTTAACAGGGAACCACACCAGAGGTTCAGACTGGAAACTGCACCAGAGATTCTTCCGCAGAACTGCACCACAGGTCCTACAGGGGAACCACACCAGAGGTTCAAACTGGGAACTGCACCAGAGTTTCAACCAAGCAACCACATTAGTGGTTTTAACAGGGAACCACACCAGAGGTTCAAACTGGGAACTGCACCAGAGTTTCTTCCACAGAACTGCACCACAGGTTCTACAGGGGAACCACACCAGAGTTCAGACTGGAAACTGCACCAGAGATTCTTCCGCAGAACTGCACCACAGGTCCTGTAGAACCACAACAGAAGTTCAAACTGGGAACTGCACCAGAGATTCAACCAAGCAACAACATCAGTGGTTTTAACACCGCATCAGAGGTTCAAACTGGGAGCTGCACCAGAGATTCTTCCACAGAATTGCACCACATGTTCTACAGGGGAACCACAACAGAAGTTTAAGCTGGGGCCCGCACCAAAGGTTTTAACAGGGAACCATGCGAGAGATTTTATCAGGGAACCACACTAGAGGTATTATCATTAAACCACGCCAGAGGTTCGACTAGAGAACCACATCAGAAGTTTTGCAAGGGAACCATACAAGAGGTTCAAACTGGGAACCATATCAGAGATTTTACCAAGGAACCACACCAGAGGTTCTGTCATTAAACTATACTAGGGTTCTTCAAGGGAACAATATCAGAAGTTTTGCATTTGCAAGGGAACCACACCAGAGATTCAAACTGGGAACCACACCAGAGGTTCTACCGTTTAACTATACTAGAGGTTCTTCAAGGGAACAATGTCAGAAGTTTTGCATTTGCAAGGGAACCACACCAGAGATTCAAACTGGGAACCACACCAGAGGTTCAACTGGACAACCATACCATAGATTTTGCCACGGAACCACACTTTAGGTTCTACCATGGAACAGCAGTAAATCTTTGGTACTGAAAAATGCCTGGCATTGTATAGCTACTGTGAAATCATTTTTATTTGCGTAGGATGAATTTTCGTGTATTTCGCGCTAGAACCGATGCGCGAATTTAAGACCGCGCTATTATTATTTTTTCATTATATTTTTCATTGCTAAAATAGAAAATGCGCGAATTAAAGTCCGCATGAAACAGTCCTTCTTCACGTTTGCGCGAAATTTCATGCCAGCGAATTTAAATGATTTCACGGTAATTCAAATAAGTTGGCAGATCTAAGCAGTGACCATGGGTTTTATTGTATAATTCTACTTCTGACAGTAAAACAAAAACATGGTTTAGGTGTTTTGATGATTTTTTTTTTGTGTGATTTAAATGTTGTGGTGAGATTTTTTACAATTTAACAAAAAGTGATAGCAGGTGTTGAGATGTGAAGTGATTTGTTCTATTCACTAACAAGAAAAATAGATCTTTTCTTAAACATTTAAAAGATTTAAGTCTTGATAAAAGTTATGTGGTAAATTGATTTTACTTACATATTAATGTATTTTGTTACATATTTACTGACAGTAGTTTAATATAATATATTAGCACTATTTTACTTAATGATAACATTTTATTCACACTGTACACAAATCACTTGCCCCTCATCGATGTGGGTTTGAGCCTCACTCAGGGTATTGAATTCTTTATGTGAAGAAGCCATCCAGCTGGATTACGGAAGGTCGATGATTCTACCCAGGTGCCTGTCTGCTATGAAATAATGCACAGAGGGTGACCTGGGGTCATCTTCCACTGTCAGAGCTGGAAAGTTTCCATAAATTCTGACTTTTTATTGTATCGTTGCAAAGATAAACCCAAAATAAGCGAAAAGAACACTGTACCTTATTATTTTTGTTACAATTATTACGCTACATCTTTTGTAGAAGTGCTTTAATGGGTATTTTGACAATCCGGTTAGAATGGAAATGACTGAATGATCCTGGTTGTTTTTTAGAAGGCTTATAAAAATTCCAGCATATGATTAACTAAGTTGTACATGCATTATTTAACCATCAAACTAGACACTTGTTTAAAAAGAAATATTTACTTGATAAATGAACACAGTTTAATACTGTTTTCAGACACCACCCGCCAGTGGTAGAAGCCCAAGGGTAAATCACTGTATAACACTTGTCTCAGCGGTGTCATAATATTTTGTCTTGTAACAAGTGGCATGTCATTTGAAGAATGGTAGCACTAACATTTAGTAGTTTTAAAAGATGAAAAATGTGGTGAAACTGTGTTTTGATTTTGTAGAAGCAACAATCCATGCATACTAGCTTTCTTCTTTGATAACTCGGAGCAGTAACATTTTCTATGTACAAAATGTGCTCGGTTACTTTACCCAAACAAGTTTATTTTCCCTATTGCACTAAATAATATTTTAGGTGAAATATATGTTAATAGGAGTGCTGGCTGTGGAACTGTCTGTTGACTTTCATATCTGTGTAGTTGTCACAACTGGAAAATGATTTCAAAAAGAAGATTAAGAAGGAGCTATTCATAAGATGAACATGGATTGAATTATATTTAAATAACATCATTCAAAAAGGCTAGAATTAGCTAAGAACTGTATCTATAAAGGATTAAAATATTTGATTATTTTCAAAATTAGGTGGGTTTTTTTTTTTGGGGGGGGGGGGGGGGGGAGTTGCAGTTCCCAGATGGCATTGCATTTTTGTGCATTTATAATTCTCCAAATTTTGCCACTTATTTTTGTTACTTACCAACATTTCTGCTAGTATTAAATTAAAAAAAAATATGAAACAGATTTTGGCCTCAAATAAGTTCAAAACCTGGTTTTGACCTAAAATACCTTAAAATATTAAGTTGTTCTTTAAAGTCCAGTAATTCATATACCTGTATACACTTTCTGTATGGTTGCTGGTCAAAAGTCAGAACTATTGCTCAAGATCTGAAGAACTATTGACTGTTGACCAGAAAGCCATTTTAAGTAAATGTAAATAAGGTATTAGAAATACAGTTTTCTGACCCCTGCAGAATTTACTATTGAACTATAGATTGGTCAGTAGCGCAGACTACAGAATTATACGAGTCATATAATAATTTTTCTAACTCTTATTCAGACCTTTACTTGAGATTTTCTCTATAGAAATGCTTCAAAATTCTCAGTCATGTTTTTAACTTTATTATAAAGGAAGTTGAGAAATAACATGGACTGGTTGTGATTTTATTGTTTTATTTGACACAGTTTAACTTGTAATTTCAGAGAAGCAGTCAGGTTGATCACCATTCAGATGGCGGACTGAGTGATGGGGACTTGGAAGAGAGAGACCTCAGGGTAATTTATGAATATTGTGATTTTCATTGGCTGATTTTATGTCCCTATTCTCTGTTGTTAGTAGATAAACCTCTATTGTTGTCGAGTCACTAGGTCAGTGGTCATGGTCACAGTAACCTTTAAACTATAAATAGCTTCAGATAAATACGAGAATGATTGCACCTCTCCCATCAAGTTTCATACTATGATTGTCTGTGGTTAATAGATTTCCATATTGCTTCATTAGGTCTGAGATCAAGGTCAAAGCTAACTTTAAATTGAAAATAAACATCAAGTTACTGATACCTCCACTAGGCCTTCATTTGGGAGGGGTGGGGGGCAAACATGTTTCACAAACAGCTCTAGTTTTGTAATTCATGTTTGCATCCATTCTGTGACTATAAGTCAATACTGTATTCATTGAAGTTGTATTTGCTGCATGTAGCTTTTACAAGAAATATGACATTTGATGATCCCATTTGTTCTTCACCTCTGTTCTATTTGAGGTAATTATCAGCAACTTCTTACCAAGTTAGTACTGATTGGAAACTCGTATCACTGTTCTGTTTGAGCTGTTTAGCAGCTACTTCAGAACAAATTAGTACAGATTAGAAATCCCTTTATCGCTGTTCTATCTGAGGTAATTATCAACTTCTTCAGAACAAGTTAGGGGCCTCCGTGGCCGAGTGGTTAAGGTCGATGACTTCAAATCACTTGCCCCTCATCGATGTGGGTTCGAGCCTCACTCGGGGCGTCGAATTCTTCATGTGAGGAAGCCATCCAGTTGGCTTACGGAAGGTCGGTGGTTCTACCTAGGTGCCCGCTCGTGATGAATTAATGCTAGGAGGGGCACCTGGGGTCTTCCTCCACCATCAAAAGCTGGAAAGTCGCCATATGACCTATAATTGTGTCGGTGCGCCGTTAAACCCAACAACAACAAAAAATCAGAACAAGTTAGTACTCCTGGGAAATCCCTGTACCTTTGTTCTGTTTGAAGTATTCATCAACTTCTTCAGAACAAGTTAGTACCAATTAGAAATCCCATTATCTCTTTGTATTTGAGGTAATTATCAGCTTCTTCAGAACAAGCTAGTACTGCCCAATAAGAAATCACTGTATTTCTGTTCTATTTTAGGTTATCAGCTATTTCTGAACCAGTTACTGCTGATGAGAAATCCTAGTATATAGTAAATTTACTTGCAGCATAAATTCAACTTTCTGGAAAAAAAAGAAACAAAAAAGGCATTACTCCGTATTTTCTGTATTTACTTGCATCTTTGTCACGTTTAATTTTTGTTAAGGGTGAAGTGAAACGGATAAACATTTGTGACAAAGACAAGTGAAAGAGTAAAAATTAATTTCATAATACATTTGTATATACAAACAAGATTCATGATCAGTTTTCATATATTCCTCTTGCAGCCTCACAAGTATATTATAGAAGCTCAGGTCTTGAAGGATAGTTGGCCATTGTCTGAAGCCAGTTGGGCATTTGTACAGATGCTGAAAGAAATGGAGAAAAATGAACTCAAAGGTACATAATCCAGCTTTATAGTTTATCAGAATGTTTTAGGAATTTTTACTGACAATATTCATGTGTATTTCATCTGATAGCCTAAATTTGTAGATTACTTTTGTTAAGATTTTGATAACCACAGTAAATCATTTTAATACTTTCAGGACATAATACATATCAACGTTCTACGACATGTCGCAGGCATGTTTTTGTCTTAGAGGTGTCGCAGACAGTTCGGTACCGTTTTATCAACGTTTGTCGTGGTCTACGACGTCGTAGAAAATGTCGCAGACTTACGACAACATACGTGCCGTCGTAGACGTCTTAGCGACGTCAGTCTATTGTATTCAATATGGCCGCATTGTTGCATTTGTACAATTGCCAAGGAAGGAGAAATGATAGACTGTTCCGTGAAAGGATAGGATTGGATCAGTTAAGAGATTTTGAGGTGATGTCTAGATACCGGTTAGACAGAGTGTCGATCGAAGCTTTGATAGGGCTACTCGCTGACGACTTGATGAAACCTACACGGAGATCGTGTTCAATAAGTGCAGAAATTCAGGTGAGCCCTCCTTTTAATTTTGATTACTGCGGTTCCGCTCACTTTACCAAATTATTATCCTTTGCGCTTCTTACATTTTCTTTGCGCCTGTAACCATCTACCTGTAACCCTACTGTATAAATCATGGCCTTGACCTTGAAAAATATAACAAACATTGAAAGCACAGAGTAATGTTTTCAATGTTTGTTTAGGATCTATAATGGACCCTACATCTATATCAATGTACCTGAGCTAATGAATAAAATGTTAACTCCTTAAAAAGCACAGGTTTTTTGTTACTTTCGCTGTAACCACATAGATCTACTGAGAAGACAGTCACTTTTATGGAAATAATTTAGCACAGGCAGAGGAATTGTCTATCAACCTGCAAGGCAGACCGTTTTCACACAGGCTGGCATTTACCATAAGATACGTTATGTGATAAGAAATTATAATAATCGACATGTTTTTTTTAAAAAATCATACACGTGCTGACACCTAAGTTCTCTCCCGTTTTTTATTAGAGTTACCGTTCGTCCGGCGCAGTAATACTTTTTGCAGTGAGTCGCCGAGAAGTCGTGGGAAAATTAAAATCCATGTAAATAAACTAAAATTTACCACCTTTTCAAGATCAACTTCAAGTGATCGACGTTATGCATTTAAACCACCAGACTTGTGTAGCATCTTACATATCTGTTCTAAGGTATTTATTGTGCAGAATGTCATGTTATGCCCTTGCAATGCTAATCCCACTCTGTTTTTTTTTTTGTTTACATTTGTATCACTAAGAAAGATGGCGTCCATCTCGAGCTGAAATGACGTGGCGTTAAATTGTTAAGTGTTTAAGCAAATCTGGTGCGTTAGAAAGAAAATATCATCCCTTCAACATCATTTGTAACACTGGTATTGAAAAAACCCTGTTTTTCCTTATTCAAAAGCTTGATATTTTGTGTTGAATGTACTTTCACAAAGACTTCTGTTTTCCTATTACATTCATTGTACTACATCCTTATCCACAAAGTACTGAATATTACAGGTGTCCATCAGTATTATATCAGTTTAGGAATATGTTTTTTGTCTTTCCACCATCAAATTCTTCAATATGCACCCCTTCCTCATTTTAGTATGAACTGTGAATGTAGCAATATGCGTCTCCTTAATTACAAATGTCAGTAGTACTCCGTGATTTCAGTTAACAATGCATCTAAATTGTCCTGAACTTGTGCAGGATAACTGTCAATGTTAAACCCATTCGAGTCGCGAAATTGCATTACAGTTAAGAATAAATGATAAACGGATGAAACATTTACGTTTTAATAAACAGACAGGATGTATGTTTGTACCGGTTCTTTTACCACAACTAATCAGTTTGGCGTATCATTTAGCAGAAAACACACAATCTGCTAATGTTTACATTTGTTGGGGAAATTTAGCGGAAAAAAGTGTCGTTACAAGTCAAACGTTCAAATAGGCCACTGTGACCTTGACCTTTACTTTCTGACACTAAAATTATAAGGAAAGTATATGTATACTACTAGCAATCACTCTATGATAATTCAGCTTTGGAAGACCAATTATTTTGATTGGAAACCAAATTGCCTTTGACCGACAATGAGCAAAACAATATACTCCTGCAAAAATGAGGTGTTAAGAACAAATGGTGCTATTTAGAGTTATATTTTTGGGCGTTTTCGGAGCCTTTAAGTATAATTTTACTTTTCAAACCGGTATAGCCATACTTTGTTTAACCAATAAAAATGTTTGAATCCCGTATTGATCCTGATTTCTCGTACTGGCCCCGACTTTTTTCACATTGACCCTGATGTTGTTATCTCGGCTTAATAGAGTTAGTCTTTGGTCTTTTTTGTGATATGAATAATTTCAAATAGACAGATACGTATTTTGTTGTTATTTTGACAGTTATGTTGGATTCCGGTTTGAAAGTAAACGTTGACGGGTACTGATGTGACATCGTCATCATCAAATAATGTTAATTGCTAAACGCAAGGAGAAACAGTAATTTTACGAAGAGAGCGCGACAAAACATCGACCGACAAAACATCGACACGACACTTCATCGACACGACTGAATATCGACACGACACCTGAGCGACACGACAGAAGATCGACCCGACTACATACCGAAAGACAGTTGATCGAAATTTCGTGTCGATCACCTGTCGCGGAATAACTAAGCTGTTGATTGATAATCCAATAGCATTAAAATCAGATCATCATAAAAGACTGTGTTCATACGAACTCGCGCAATTTAATAAAAGGCTTTATATAATTATCTGTCTTTCTCATTTATCGTTGTCGACTTCCTCTCGATTAACAGTTAAATACAAGGGCATTGACTTGAATTCTTCTCACACGCCTAAATGCCTAAACACGCGGGTATAGAGTAAAACCACTCACCCCTTTCAAATATATCTGTTGATGTTTCGTACTTATATCTTGCAATGTATGTAACTTCGCATAAAGGAGAACAATAGCTGTCAGTAGACAGTGTGCTCGACTATTCTCAGTGCTTGATGTATAGGATATAAGCCTCAAACGATCCAATATGTAAAATACTGGACTGTCCGAAGCGCGTTACTAAAAACATGGTTTTTATGACATAACCAATGCAAAATTACGTATAAACCATTGGCGTATAATATTCATAAAATAATTCGGTTTTATTTACTTTACCGCATTTAGTAACAGTTGCTATATGATTGTGAACTACGCTGTAAATCATCATGACCATTTTTCGCACGTTTTTCTCATAATGCACGATTGCGTTTTTCTCGTGTTTCTCGCCTTCGTAATATAGGACTTTCGTTAGCTCGGGATTCTCTTGATGCTTTTAATTGTGTTAACTTATGCACGGAATAAATAGTAATGTTCTTGCGAATAGCGGCGGGGCAAAGAAATTTTTTGACATTTTGGAAACAAAAACTGGATTTATTTTAATTCATGGCAAGGGTAACGTGCGTCTGTCCTTTTTATTTAAGCGTGCACAAGGAATCTTTCTAGATGTTAAAATTTACAAGGGTATGGCGGGATGAGGATATTTCACGGAAAGCGTAGTTGAAATTGACTGCTGCATGTGCTCTGAATGAAAAACGGATGATTTGTTTACATACCTGGCAATATACTGTATTTGTGAATTATTAGTTCAATGACAGTTTTTGTTGGGTTATACAGAAATTTGCCCGAAAATCTTCAAATTTAGTGCAAGAAGACATACACTTTCGATATATTATCGGATACAGCTACTGGTAAGTCAAAACCATTCTTAACTTGTGATATGATTTTCGTTCCTGTTTACTAGTTAATACAAGGCGCATAACGGCGAGGCGGAAGCTGAAAACTAAGGAAAATTTGCTTTCAATATGAATTTTATTTGTGCACCCAAAACCACACTGGATAACCGGCTATCTTGACGCCCGCTGGAAATGTAACCCAGCTGGAAATCGGTAGGTAAAGCTTTTCATTTATTTCTATTAGACATTTGCGAATTAATCCGATGCCGAATCCGAATCTGACTTCGGGTATACTTTAGGGACTTTCTCAAAACTTTTAGTGGTTCAAATGATAAAAATGGTTGTTGGCTAACATTTTAACGTTGAGCTGTTTTTATCGATTGACTACATATTTTTATGCTCCCCGAAGGGCGAGCATATAGTTGTCGCTTTGTCCGTCCTTCCGTCTGTCCGTCACACTTATGTCCGGTGTATAACTTGAAAAGTATCAATGGCATTTGATTGAAACTTCACATAAGTCAGGGTCTTTCAGAAATGACCCTGCATAATCATAGAGGCCATTGAGACAAAGTGCAATGTCAAAGAATCATAACTCTACCTTTCCCAGTTTTTGAATTATCTCCCTTTATTATACAAAATAAGGTTTGTCCAGAGCCTCACTTGAAATGTATTAATGGCATTTCATTGAATCTTTACGAAATGATAGAGGCTATTGACGGGAAGTGGAGTGTCAAAGAACCATAACCTATTTTTTTAATTATCTCCCTTTATTTTACAAAACAAGGCTTGTCCGGAGCATTACTTGAAAAGTTATAATGGTATTTCATTGACACTTCACCAAATGATAGAGGCCATTGACAAGAAGGGAAGTGTCAAATAACCATAACTCTCCCTTGCCTACTTTTTGAATTATCTCCTTTAAGCACATGCATCGGTTAGCATCATTCGGTTTTACCTATTCCTTGTGCTAAACTGACTACCATACTTACCAAGTTGTCGTCCGAATAAATGCAAACTTTTACTGTCTGCAGATCATACTGAAAACATTAAACAGATCGCAACCATGTTTTTCAGAATTTTGTCCACCATGTTTCTAAGTAGTCTTCGAAATACGTCGAACCTTATCCGTTTTAGTTTCTTTAAGTTAATCGTTCCGTAGCTCACAAATATGATATCTATACATGTTATATATTCTTAGTGTTGTTCATTGCATATGGAACTCAAGCTGTTACAATATTAATTTCATAATACATGGTAAATACACTTTAATTGCTATGATAACAAACATGTTGCTGATTTTGGTTAGACCTATCTACCATAAAAATAGACAGATTCCAGAGCAATGAAGAAAATTGACTTAAATAAAATAAAGATGACATAAATCTCATTAATAATTTTGCTGTCCCTGTAGGTTTAGATTAACGTGATGTATTCATTCAGGTTCTACTTCTTGATACCAAAATATGCATTTTTGAAGTAATTGATAGGAAAGAATAGATATCGTCCAATATAGTTAGCAATATTCTGACGAAAACTGGGTGCGATCTGTTTAGTGTTTTCAGTTATATATTAAATAATAAAATGCCGATTGAATTCTTTCGAACTTACGTACTTTTATAAAAATATATACTCATGAAAATAGCCACAACTCCACATTATCCACAGCCCAAACAGGTAAACAATTTGGAAGAGACATATTTCTGACAAATAACTTTGAAAATTGCACAGTAGATTCAGATTAGAAGATTTATGCGTTCTGCTTACAGGAACGGTACAGAATTTGATGTTTGGGGCGCAAAATATTTTGAGTAGGGCGACTAGGGGGGTTTGGGGGGCATGATCCCCCGGAAAATTTTGAAAACAATGGATCCATCTGGTGCATTTTGGGCGATCTGAGGTACTTTATCTGGTACTAAAAAAAGACAGGTTTTGTGACAAAATCAACCCAAATAACAATTACAGTCCATGTTTTATGACTTGTCAGACTTATTCTTGGTAAGTATCTCGGAATGGAATTTCTTAGCCCGATTTCTGAAGGGAGGGGTTACCAAGGGCAATTAACGTAGAAATAGTAAAGAGCGTTATAGGAGCGCATGGAAACTTGGTCAGATTTTTATTGTGCGGGTGTAGCAAGCGAGAAAAAAATGCATATTTTATTTTTTTCACACAGCACAAAAGATAAATTACATATGTGCACGTAGCGAGAGAGAATTTTTTTTTTTTTATATTTTATATTTTATATCTTTCACCCAGAACAAAAGATAATTACATATGCGATCGTAGCATGCGAGAAAAAAATGCATATATATTATTTTTCACCCAGAACAAGAGATAAATTACGTATGCAGGCGTAGCGAGAGAGAAAAAAAAATGCATATTTTGCACTTTTTTCACCCGAAACAATAGTCGAATTACCTATGCTCCAGCGATTTTAGCGTCCCCCGCCCCCCTGTAACCGCTCTTGGCTTTTGACAAAGAAGGTCTGAAAATTTTACTCTGTTGCTGTATGAGGAAACCCTGCTCCACTCCCTGGCAGTCACATTCTTTCTCACCAAAGAAACATTTCCGTGGAATTATATTTAAATCAGCATAGCAGTCTTGTAAAAGGCGATTCTCAAAATATCCGTTATAGTTATAGTTTATTTGGAAACCTTCCTTGCCCCTCACGACCATGTTTAACATAACGAATGATCTGACGGCCACCCAATAAATTTATGCACAACAGCCATATATAATAAGAAAATCTGAGATTCGACTATTCTATATAAGTAACTTGCGGTCAGGACTTAATGAAATTTGGCTGAAGGTAAAATTACTGTGAAATAGTGTTGAAAAAGGAGTAAGTAAGGAGAATAATTCTTAATTTCGGTTGCTATCGCAGCCGGAACTCTGCATGGATGACCCCATATTTTCATGTATCGAAGGAGCACCTACAACATGTACAAGATTTTTTTCTGTTATGTCTGGACAAAACTGACTCTGTGGTTAAGGAGAAGGTGCTCATAATAATAAGTACGGGGCTGATGACGGATGTACGATGGACATCTCATGATCACAGATACACCACCAGTACGGCATGATAGGTGAACTTAATATGTTCAGGATTATCTGTGAAAGAAATAAGAATATAACTATAACACGTTTTCTTGTTTTTCAAATTTCTTCACTGAACCGTTTGAGAAAATTAAATTTGAACTATATAATGACGTAAAAATCCGTAACAGTCACAAAAGAAACATCTCTAATTTTCCCCACAGAACTACTAAGGTATTAGGATAATATGCAGCCTCTAGTTCAAGCTTTACAATGAACTTACTTGATAACGTACGAAGTGATGCCAGAAATAGGAAGAAAGATGTCTACTGTCCGCCCTTAAATTTGTGTTTCCACAGATAATAGGCCATAGCGTCTGAGACGTGTGGCTTCTTCTTAACACTTAACTGAATAGTGTTAACTAAATTTCATTGTTGTATAAAACAGTAATGACCAAACATTATGAGGCCTAGAAAAAATGTGTGTTTCCGGTTCCCCGACCTACCCTAAATATTTTGTCCGACCCTAAATGTTTTATGGCCTTTTTATCATGCTTTGAACATGGCCAGTGATGTTAGAATTCAACTTACTGATGCTCTAAAGGCACAACTCCCTTATTTTTATTCATTTTTTGAGACAAAAATAATTTCCGAAAGATCCAACTCAATAAAAAATATCAAAAACACAAAAAATTACCGACCTACCTGCCCTGTATTTTTAGCATGTTACCGGAAAGAAACTTTTTTTTGTTAGGCCTGACTACTAAAAAACAATAGATTCAAGTTAAAACAATGAATTAATTGACCAATATTTCGCTAATAATTCTGACTGATGTAAATTATAGCATATAAATGTTTTGAGATTATCCCTTAAAATACAATATGAATATCGGATTACAATCTCGGATTCGGTATCGGATTAATTCGCAAATGTCTAATATTAAAACGAAGCCATTTCTTGCAAATCAACTTGACAGTTTTGTCAAGGAATGACCATGGCTTACATTTACAGTTTCTGGGCCGAAAACAATCGTTATGCTTTGAGATTTTCGCTAACAAAATCTTCAGTTTGAAAAATCGAGCAAAAATCCGAAGTTTTGCGCAGATTGTTTTGTTTATGAACAACCTGTGAAAACATTTATCATCTGGTTTAACAGGTGTGTCCTTTCGGAACACCTGTGTGAAGTTTCCGGGTTCTACGTTATTCCTGAAAAAGTATATTAGCTGTTAAATAGGCATGGTCGAGAAAAAAGGACTGTCGAAAACGGCCACTGTATTTGAAATAGGCAGTCATTGAAGTCAGCTGTCGGCTATCGAGAACACAGCTGTATAAAAGTAAAAAAACTGTCTTGTAGACATGTTATATGCCCCACAGTGTCTCTTCTTTATGTATATTTTGTATCTGTTTAGTTTGTCTGTGTTTTGCGATTTCTTTCGTCTTTCATTTGTGTAAAATGTGTATACGTGCAGTCAGTAAACAGTTTGTATGTGTGTATATACTTAGGTCCTTATTGCCATGTCGAGTAATTCTTGTTGATTTCATTATCATTGTCCTTTTGGTTTAGGGTTTAAAAGTTGCTTTGTTACTTTCGTTCGTCCGTCCGTCCGCCCATAGAGTCTTGTCCGGGCTCTGATTCTACATGCATGGACTGATTTTTGTTTGCGGGTTTATCCCGCTACCAAAGTTAAGTGTATTTCTGACAATCATGTAGCACCTTATTTGATCCCAAATCACATCCAAAGGAATTTGTTCATGTGCTACACAAAGTAGTCCCATTCATGAACAATGCGGATGAATTATCAATGATCAAGCAGTTCTTATTCATCCTCTATCCATTCACACTGGTCATTTAGATTATATCATTTAGGTTATATAAGATCTGTCCCCTTAGATTGAGGCATATTAGTATTTGTTTCTTATACATGTATATTTATAGATTGGCATTTAAAATGAAACTTTACTCTAGCAAAACCCGCAACCACCAGACATCTCAAGGCTTTGATTAAGTATTGTTTTTTAAACTTCAAACATGTGTTACCGATGATACAAATATTAGTGAGGCCCATTCATTAATGACCAACCCCAGTGTTAATATAATAAAAAAACTTTAACACAGAACTATAAATAAGTATTTTGTGTCAGACTGGCAATTCCTACATGATAAAATTTCAAAAATATTGTGTCGTATAGTAGAACTTTTATTTTCATGCGGTTTTATTTGATAGCTGAGTGTGAAAGATCGTAAACAAGTAAGGAAGTGTTCCGATCTACCTTGTTATATTTTGATTTAAGCTACATGTGGCTGCGATGTTAACTCACAACTGATTAACAGTCATGTGAGATTTTGCAAAGTTCTGCTTATTTAGATTTGAAACAGTTGTTTTTCAATTGTTTGCCTCTATACACCAACAACTTGCAGTTTTAGATTCATTAAAGATACTGAATTCTTCAGACGAAATTCAAAAGACTGACGGCTAGAAGCAATCATTTGCACTTGCAAAACCCAAGGTTTTTGTGCCGTGTGGCGGCCGTAAAAAGTCTCCCCGTACATTCAATCAGGGTTGTTATATTTCGATCTTCTCAGATCGTTCAGCACGAATTTTATGTCGTGTTATTGGTACTGTTTAGTTTCAAAACATGACCATTTCGGCCTGGGTGGTTCCAATATTCCCGCTTTCATAGTCTTGGGTATTGTATAATCACCCCTTGGATATGGTGCCTGCTTTTTAATTTTGTCTTTTGACAGTTCCTGTGATACGCAGGCTCCATAACCTCAGATCCCCTTCCTATATTCAAGTTTGTTTAGTTCTGCCCATTGTTTTCTCGTTTGGGGCAAACCCATTATTTTATCTGGGGACCAAACGCCGCTCTTCATGGAATTACACGCCTCAGCACGTGTATCATTGAAGGTTCCATGTTCACCGCCGTTTGAATACATCTGCGGATGTCTCTTAATTGCTTTTTGTACTTTTAGCATGTGTAAATGTTGAGTTCTACTCAACGCGAGGCTAGAGGGCGTGGACGGTAGCATGCATTTCCACTACCGTCCGTGAACAAGCTCTTTCAAACCGACCCTGCAACATTTTCGTTTTTGTCGTGTTGAGCGACCTGTGAAGTTTCCACTTTTCTCTATTTCTGTAGTGGCCCGGAGGCACCTCTACCATTAAAAGCTGGCAAAATGGCAATATGCTCTATATTGCTTCGGTGTAACTGCAAAAAAAAATATATTTATGGTTTCGCATGGCGGAAAAATGACAAGAACGCGTGAACTAGGTTAAAATTCAGCCCGGGTGTGAAGGAATATAGCCCCAAAGCCTCTTGAAATGAAAGTGCCATTTTTGAAAATAATTACGTTTCCGTCAAATCACTGCCAGTAATACTTTTTACATACAAATGTATTCTAAATCATCGGAGTTAATGGATAGTCTATAAATGTTAACATCCGAGTTCAACGACAGCACTAGCGGCCGTTTTCGACAGACTTTTTTTCCGACCATGCCTATTTAACAGCTAATATACTTTTTCAGGAATAACGTAGAACCCGGAAACTTCACACAGGTGTGCCGAAAGGACACATCTGTTAAACCAGATGATAAATGTTTTCACGAGTTGTTCATAAACAAAACAATCTTCGCAAAACTTAGGATTTTTGCTCGATTTTTCAAACTGAAGATTTTGTTAGCGAATATTTTAAAACATAACGATCGTTTTCGGCCCAGAAATTGTAAATGTAAGCCATGGTCATTCCTTGACAAAACTGTCAAGTTGATCTGCAAGAATTGGCTTCGTTTTAATAGAAATATATGAAAAACTTTACCTACCGATTTCCAGCTGGGTTACATTTCCTGCGGGCGTCAAGATAGCCGGTTATCCAGTGTGAAAACTACTCTTATTTAAGTTGTTATAATAATTGATGACAGTGCCTGTGGTACCCAAAGCGAAAATATATTTAATTAAGTCCCAGCTGGAAAACTGAAAAAATGTACTTGGTATCATTCACCTTTACATATTACATTACATTTACATATACATCCAAAATCGTAGAATGGAATTGTATATACGAGTACAAAACTTAAAGATATTGAGGCAAAACTAAGGTTCATGTAAGTACACATGTCCCTTATTTGCAATTGTTTTTCCTTTCCAATAGGAAGTCTCACAGACTGAGCAAATGTGAGCAAATGCTTCACACTGGCTTCAAACACAATAAATGAAGGCAGTCTGTTATACGTGGGGTACTATAAACGTTTAGATTTTGAAAGGAACACTCTTTTTTGTATATTTTTTCCACTGCAACGGAAAATTTAGGGTATTGGATAAGATGTGTTAGTAGGATTTAGAAAAGTCATTTGAATTAATAAGCATTTATCGTTCTGAATGGTATAATTAAAATTTTCCCTGACATTCCCTAGAAAAAAAACGCATTGTGTTTCACTTTGTGTTTCAGTATTTTGCTTGAAGCTACACTGGAAGTAATGCTCAAATAAACATGAACTGTAAATTCCTATGGGTAATGCTAAGAATTACTGTCAATACCCACAACAAAAAATCATTTGCAGGCGTTTAAATGAACATTCAGAAACGTGTAAGCATTCAGTTAGTGTTTTTCTATGCACAGATGCACGGCTAAATTCGGAAAATGGGGAATGTGATATAACAAAATATTGGCTATGTATTTCGTTAATAGTAAATTATTACTATTATTTTTATGCTTCTCGAAGGGCGAGCATAGTTGCCACTTTGTCCGTCCTTCTGTCCATCCGTCCGTCTCTCTGGAGTATAACTTGAAAAATATTAACGGCATTTTATTGAAACTTCACATAATTATAGAGGCCATTTAGACAAAAAGAACTGTCAAAGGACCATAACTCTACCTTACCTAGCTTTTGAATTATCTTCCTTTATTATACAAAATAAGGCTTACTTGAAAAGTATTAAATTAATGACATTTCATTGAAACTTCACAAACCGATCGAGACCAATGACGGAAAGTTCAGTGTCAAAGAACTATAACTCATTGACACTTGACAAAAATGATAGAGGCCATTGATGGGAATTGCAGTGTCAAAGCACCATAGCTGTACCTTACCTAGTTTTTAATTATCTCCATCGAGCACATGCATTAGAGAGCATCATTCAGTTTTACCGATTCCTTGCTGTGACTGAAATACTGTTAAAAAAGATAGTTAAACGTAAAACAAGCGCTACCGAATTATTATGTTTGATTTGTACTGTATTCAGTCTTTTAGTTTCAAAGTAAATGTAAGCAGTAGATACCCGTTTCGTTAAATATAGAGGACTTGAGACTGACTAGTAGGCCCTCCATCGTCTCGGAATCCAGGAATTTACTACAGTAAACCCTCAAAGAACTATCATGAGTGGTCTTATAAAACTGCTTTTTAAGCGGAAAGGAATAAATCTTTGCACAATATTTTTAAACTTGAAACGTGAACAATATTGAGGAAATTGTTGCTCTAACAAGTTATCGTTTAGGGAGTAAGACTATATCGATACATGCAAAAAAATGTATAAAGTTATTTTTGAAATTTTGCGATTTTGTCCATATTAATTAGGCTTCTATACATAAAACTTAGTTTTGATATGAATTTTCCTTTTTATTATCAGTACTGCGTTATAATATTGGACTGCTTTCATTTGGTTATGCTACTTTGATTTTAAATTTACTATTGCTTAATATTGGGCTTCACGAGTACATTGATTCTGTATATAAATCGCATTTCTCGTGCAGTCCAATATTAAAATAATATTGGACTCCACGGGGGAAGTACTGTACTGAGTCCCATTGAAAGCAGTCCAATATTAAAAATACAGTACTGTGACAAGAAAGGAGTGACGTCATGACAATGTTTTAAAGTATAATATAAGCTATGTGTAAAACTTTAACATTACAATAAGCATATTCTAAGTCGAAAAGGGGCCATAATTCACTCAAAATGCTTGATAGTGTTGCCTCCTCCTTTTTACAGACTGATGTCATGATAGTAAACAAGTATGCAAAATATCAAAGCAATAACTCAATGGACTTTGAAAATACTTGGGGTGGTACGCAAACTTTAACATTTGTCTTACGCTTACGCTCACGCCGGCGCCGGGGCGAGTAGGATAGCTACACTATTCTTCGAAAAGTCGAGCTGAAAACAGTTGTGCCATGATGGCTTTATTTATAACAAATACCGATCCGGTATGATAATTATTGTTAATCACGCCTTTTTCAAGCCCCATACAAATACCGCTAAACATGATCATCGCCAGGCGGCTATCGGTTGACAATAGACACAAAGGATACAATGGATTGTGTTTGTCACATAGTGAAAGAAAATTGAAACTGACAGCCGACTGCTAAATGGTGAACGAAAATTAAAACATATTCGATGTTTTTCATGGTTTATTAAACAGATAAAAAAAAACAATAATAAAAACGGCTCTATTATCATATTACACTTAACCGGATTATAATGGCGACTTGTAACGTCGTATCACAGCATGCCAGGACAAAATTCTCTGCGGATTTTAAATCTGCGGTTTTATTGTCTTCCGCAGAAAACGCAGAAATAAAGTTCCCGCAGAAAAAAGTCCTTATACGGTAATATGTTTACAATTGCGTAGTTCAAAAAGGTATATTATAAATAACAAGGTGCTTCCATGGCCGAATTGTTAAGGCCGTTGTTTTCAAATTGCTTGCCACTCACCGATTTTGGTTCGATTGGTTGTTCTATCCATGTGCTCGCCCAAAGGAGTACCTGTGGCCTTCCACTACTATCGCCTCATGGCTTTTAGTTGTGTCGCTGTGACGATGAAAAGATTTTATTTGTTTTACAAAATGAAATTAAAAATACAAACACTACACATAATTAAGTTTTGGTCTTTGCCTTCCATCCATCTGCCTGTCAGTATCACTACGAAACGACCTTGCTCATATTGTCAGACACATATGCAGTTGATTTAGACTAGTTTTTAGAAATGACACTCTAATACTCTTTTCATAATTTTGCTTACATTTTCTTGTCAAATGTCTGTCAAGATACAGAACATACCTTTCGTTATATTGGCAAAGCCGATCCACATTTTTTGATGTTTCTATTTAAAGACTCCTCACTCAGAAGCAAATATAAAACTAGACAATAATAAGATATTTTTACTCGCAGAGAACATAATTATTAGGTGTTTAGGTTTTAAAACAAGTTTGAGTATCCAAGGCAATTGTCATATTTATCGTACGGGATTCTCTACACTTCTGTTTTTCTAGCACTGGAGACCCAACATCTAATCTTGCTCGCTCTGGGAGTTATTGCCTTTCACATTTTTAAAAAATCTTTTACATGTCTATTGCACAATAATGATAAAAGCATTGTACGGATAACATCCCATACATTACAACAGAAATACATTGCTATTTTGCGAACCTACATGTACATTAATCGTATTACTGATAGCGCTGTTTGTGTATGGTATTTTTGTTCCATTCCTCGCATAAGAGCAGTGCACAATAACACGCACTGGTAGTATGATTTTATGACCGCAGGCAAACGGCTGCCATTTACTTATCACAACTTTTTCGTAGTTTTAGATATATGCATGAGTACAAGGTAGAATCAATTTCGGTGACACAAATATATGAATATAATAAACAATTCTTTACAATCGATACAGTGCGTTAAACGAGACGGTTGTGATGACACAAGGTCGCTCACTTGTGTTTCACATATTGTTTAGATATAACAGTTTTGGTAGTGGTTCATGCATGGAAAATAGCTGTGAAACGAAAGTGGAAATCGGCCAGCGTTTTTAATTATATGTTATTTATCTATATTTTTAAGATATACGTTATGCATATATGAAAAAGTGACTACTCCACTAGGAGGCCACCAGACTGGAATAATTTGAACAAACTTGGTATTTGGTCATCGAAGGAGTATTTCTTTCTAATCATTATTTCGTTTGGAACCCGCCCGCTTAGCTTAGTAGGGAGATCATTGGTCTAAGGATCGCTTGGTCGCGAGTTCGATCCTTGGGCGGGGCGTATGTTCTCCGTGACGATTTGATAAAGACATTGTGTCTGAAATCATTCGTCCTCCACCTCTGATAATTTATGTGGGGAAGTTGGCACTTACTTGCGGAGAACAGGTTTGTACTGGTACAGAATTCAGGAACACTGGTTAGGTTAAGTGTCCGCCGTTACATCAGTTAAATACTGTTGAAAAACGGCGTTACCCGTACCCCCACCACCTCAAAAAATCTCCAGCTTTGATGGTAAGGTGTCCTTCAGTGCATTGCTTCATCACGAGCGGGCACCTTGGTTCCGTAAGCCAGTTTAATGGCTTCCTCACATAAAGAGCAAAACTTTTACCAACATCTTTGAAGTTAGCGACCTTTACCATGCAGTCACTGAAGGCCCTGATACTGTAATTCATAGACCATGTTGTCTGTTAATTAGGTACATTATTCACAAAGATTGATATATGATTTGATCTGGTGACAAAGTACTATGAAAAGTAGAAAATGTTGTCTCTAGAGTATAACAATGTGTTTTATGTTTTAAACCCGTGACCTAGCTTTGTCAAAGACAAACAAGTTTTTCATTATCAGATAGAAAAGACTGCCTCAAATACGAGTATATTAACAATGTTTCAGCCTACTGACTTAGTTTATAACCTGATATCACTCAATTGTGAATTTATCCAAAATTTAATAACGACAAACATTCTGACAAAGTTTTGTGATAATTCAGTGTAAAATGTAGCCTAAAAATTGTTAACAAAGCTTTTATATTATTTGATTAATTGACCCTGTCTCAGACCGCAGGTAAACCAGATTTATTTTGACGTACATTTCAAAGAGGCAACATTTTGACATGAACTAGAAAATGTTTACTCTAGAGTGTTAATATGATGTTTATATGATTTGGTCAGTGACCTAGTTTTCGACCTGAAGAAATCTAATTTTGAACTTTACATATACTTCTTAGAGACAAACATTCTGATAAAGTTTGATAAAGTTCAAGTTAACAATGTTTTCTATGATTTGACGCCCCGAGTGAGACTCGAACTCATGTCGATGAGGGGCATGTTTTTTAAAGCCAGCAACCTTAAGTATACTGCCATGGAGGCCGCCCGCCAAAACAACTGATTTTATAGAGACATACATTCTGACATAGTTTTGTGAAGATCAAGTTAAATTAGAGTAAAGTTAACAAGGGTTTTCAATGATCTGACTTAGTAACTTAGTAAACATTCTGACAAAGATCAAGTGCAGTACATGTGCACGATTCTGCCCGTATAGTGTTAACAATGTTTTCCAATTAATTAACCTGTTGACGTAGTTTTAGACCTAATATGTCCCAGTTTCAAACCCATCTGAAATTGTATTGATTTAACACTCTAACATAGTTTCATGACGATCTGATCAATAGTGAGAGTGTTAACAGTAACATTGTTGACGAAGGACGACGCATGACGCACGACAAAGAATGAAATACTTTTTTTTTAAATAAACAAAATAGCAGGTCGGTAGAAATTTGCCAAATTTTTGATTATGCAAACTAGTACTATGCCATGAAATATAACCCAAAAAGTCAAATACACCCATGTTTGTTTTTAAAATATTTTTTTACCATTGACCTAACGAATGAAACGACGTTCATAACGCAACTTGTACCAATATCGGTGACTAGGCAAGTTTGTTAACTAAGAAAAAATATCTGAAAGTTATTTAACTCTTAGATATTTATGCCTCTCATTTTCGAAAAAGTGGGGGTATGTTGCTTTGCACCTGTTGGTCGCGTCGGTCGGTCGGTTGGACCGTCCCTCCGTCCGTCTGTACACTGAACAGTTCCCATCCAATAACTGGAGAACCACTTGACCCAGGATTTTAGTAGATGAATGTTTTGGGGTCAGCGGGTCAAAGGTCAAGGTCACGGGTGGACCCGAACCTTGAAACTGTTTCTGTCCAAATATTTCAGAACTTGATAGCATGGTGGGTCTTATAAAGTAGATGAACTGTGTAGTGTTTGGAGTCAATATGTCAAAGGTCAAGATCACATGGGCCAGAATCACGAAAACATTTTCCATCCAATAGCTGGAGAACTGTTCGACCAATGACCTTGAAAATTAGCAGCATCATTGGACTTATCATGTAAATGAGATGTGCAAGATTTCGGGTCACTTTGTCAAAGGTTAAGGTTAGGAACGTGAACATCGAAAACAATTTTCTCACGATAACTTGAGAACCTTCAAATTTGATAGCATTATTAGATTTAATAAGGTAGAAGACACACCGTCATGTGAGCGGAAAAACTAGATAACTGACATTTTCATAATTTTTCAGGAATGCCAAAAAACTAAGAACTCCTGTTTTAATTTGAGTATATATTATATGTGCATATTTTTCCAACAGTTGAAAATATATAAGATTTTATACCTTAGATGTATTAAATATGCACATAGCTTTATTTTGTTCCAAAACTGTTTTGTACCAAAACAGGTTAAATGCTCATAACTGGCTTTTGCATCATCTTTGTGTGTGCAAAACGTAGCTAAGTACACTTCCCTAACGCATTTTTGCTCAACCAAGCTCAAAATAAAGATTTGTATATGCTTAGATAATGAGATGAATAGATTTTAAAGTTGACTCACACACATGACAAGTATGGTTGTTAATCATCTTCATGATTAAAGATATTGTATAATGGGATGAGGTTTACTTTACTACATTCAGTTACAACTGATGGTAATTATTATAATCATTTGTGTAAATGACTTGAAAATGTAGTAACCCAGTGCAAGCCAGTGACTGAAATGGATAACTTAATAATAATACCAAACAGTATAATGCAACATAACAAAGGGGTCCGGCACATGAGTGGATTGAGTTATGTTACTTATTTACTAATACTAATGATACTAATATGACTACTCCCTAGACTATAATTATAGCTCTAAGACACAAAAATGTCACAAAACTCAACCCACTCATGTGCCAGACCCCTTTGCAACATAATAAAGATAGATAAATACTTTTATTCCTCCAATAATTTGAAGTATAGCACAAATAGACTCTCCCACAGAAAAGTAGTTAAATAGATGGTAATTGTCGATCCCTAAATAATTCAGAAGCAACATCCAAATATTTTATGTTGGAAAATGTTATTTTTAATTAAGCTAGAGGGATTTCCCATAACAGGCTAAGTTAGCTTTACTTTATTGAAAACACTTTAATGATGTAACCTAATCTTATACCATGTGTTTCTGCACACCACTGTCAGCTTATGGTTTTGCGTTACATATTTAAGTTTGGGAGCTGGTTTACAATTGGTCATCTTTATGACTTCAACAAACAATTCCCAACCAAATATAGGTCTTAATTAGGCCTAACAAAAAATTGTTTCCTAAACATGCTCAAAAAATTAGGGTAGGTATTTCGGTATTTCTTTTTTTTTCTTCTTCTTCTTTATTTATGAAGTAGGACTTTTCGGAAATTATTTTTTGTCAAAAATGAATACCAGTAAGAGGGTTTATGCCTTTAGAGCATTATTAAGTTGCTTTCTAAAATCATGATTATGTTTAAAAACCTACAAAAAATTCTCCAAGGCCATAAAAACATTTAGGGTCGAGCAAGAAATTTAGGGTAGGTTAAGATTTTGGAAACAATTTTTAGGCCTTACTTAAAGTATACCACTAACCCCATCATCTAATGCTCATGTCGACAGTAACACCGACAATGCTCAGGTGATGACATAAATTCATATTTTAAAAAAAGCAACAGAATTGATGAGCTGAAAAAATATGATATTTTTGAAAAAGATTTTCTATCTGGATTTGCTTGAAAAAAATATTCTGGCTTCAACATATTGAAAAAAAAAATTCTGACTCCTAAATCGCAAAAACAAATTCAGGCTCAAAGTCACATTTTAAAAACAAACAAAAAAAATTATTACGATATTTTTTGTTTCGAAACTGCCTTTAAATTTAATATTTTGTAGTTAGTATAATTATTATATCATTGATAGCATACCACTTTTTCTGGGCAGCAGTTCAGTTGACACTGCTGAAGATGAGGTTGATTTTGTGATTCAAAAACAAGAAATAACCTTAATTCCCATATTCTTACACACGTTTCACAAAATTTGTGCACTTGTCATAAAGCTTGGAAGCCATGCGGCGGACATCTTGAATTTTGGCCGCCATATTGATTTTGAGGTTTGGGTATCGATCAAATATTTAAGACAATGTGCCAATATAACCATGCAAAGCGGTTTGTTTGTAGAATTATCTGAATGATTCGGCCAATTTTGAGCTTTTACTAGTTTGTTGTTCTTATCATTTATTTTTTGAATACCAAACCCATCTGTTGTTATGCATTGTTACAGTACTGAGGCCTAGACCTGCATATCTTTTTAAACATAAAACAATAGCGTTTTGTGGTGGTTCACTATGGTAGAATGTGCTTGCAATATGAAATTTACAATGGGAAAAATGACAACTATATAATGCTTAGCTTCTGCTAATAAATTCACATGTCAGATTCAAGCTTGCCAGACAAGGAGGGTATTGATATTAAGCTTTGTCTTATATGCCAAGAAACTACTAAACATCCACTGCAATGTCCTGGGAAACCTTAATCCTAGGATGCAGACTTTTAGAAAGAAGTTATACCTGTCAATATACATTGTCAAGGCTGCACTGTACCAACACAGTCTCGACTAGACTCTAGTTACGGCATGCGACCAGCCGCTATATTCTTTTTTTTTTTTTTTGGTTGGGTTTAACGTCGCACCGACACATTTTAGGTCATATGGCGACTTTCCAGCTTTGATGGTGGAGGAAGACCCCAGGTGCCCCTCCGTGCATTATTTCATCACGAGCGGACACCTGGGTAGAACCACCGACCTTCCGTAAGCCAGCTGGATGGCTTCCTCACATGAAGAATTCAACGCCCCGAGTGAGGCTCGAACCCACATCGATGAGGGGCAAGTGAAGTCAGTGACCTTAACCACTCGGCCACGGAGGCCCCGCCGCTATATTCAGTTGCCAAACAGATACAGTAGTACAGGCCACTGACATATGGCTAGAATAAGGTTTTGATCACATTGAGTGGCTAACATATAAAGATGTCCCCTATTTGTGTCCAGTTAGACAAAAGTAAATGGACTGCTGCTTTGGCCCACTCAAATATTGTTACAACAAAAAAGGTAATTTTCTCAAGAAATCTAGTTGTATGTCAAGGACAAAGCATGCCAACGAGGCTACTGTGTGTAGTTCAAGTAATCTACAATTGAGAGCCTACAGTGAATAACATCTTCATGTGAGGAAATTGTGTAATATTTCAAGTCACTCACAAAAAAAAACACAATGGAATATCTACACGTACAATGTTGGAGCATATCTCAGGAACTGAACTGATACTGGACTATTCTGATATTTGTTAATTCAGACAAGGAAGCTCAGACGCTGAGTCAATAGATACCATTTTGTTTTACATCAGACCTAACCCTACTGCCCAAAAACGCTACTTGGTAACTTCTGAGGAGCTGTCACCCGTTCGACAATGATTCATGACATATATCGTAAATGTTCTAAAAGGAAAATTGTGTCTCTGAAAAGTTAACTTAAAAAATTAATATTTATTTCTGGTTCTCTCCACGTTAGGCAATATGCCGTTAGAAACAATGTCTGATATACTGTCAACACTTCAGACTCTGTCTACAAATGGCCCGTCAAATGAAGCATCCATAATTAATGCATTGTTATTGGATGGAGCTGTAACTTTTGAACAGACGGGAAACGGCTCCCACTAAAGCGTTCAAAGCGTCTTCGTCATTGATATTTCAACCATAATGAAAAGGTTCTTCTCGGATTTTTTTAAAGTGTGACATGTATGGGACATCTACTTGTAGGACAGTCTCAAGGCTAGTTGTAATCAAACTATATTCGTTTGCTATAAAAGGGGAAGAAACACGTACTTCCCTTGAAAACAACATTGGGGCTAACAGCGTATGCCTTTCAATAAGTAGTTTAGAGGTTTTTTGCTCTTTGATATGACAGAACATGTGCATCAAAATCAGTGTCAATGCTGACAGAATGGAGATGTGAACACAGAAGGAACAGCAGATTGGTCACATCCTTCCTACATTGGCACCGCTACTGTTTCATACCAAGAGGGGAAATTAGAATAGACATTTGTTCATTTCCTAATAATTGTTGTAAATGTTTCATTAATTGCTAAAATAAAACATGTTTAAACTAAAAGGGCATTTTAAAAATAAATCTTGGACAAGTAGATGACAATAGAACAAGATATATCAACATAGGTAACTAAGGCTGTATACGGATAACCAGTCCAGACCTATTGTAGAAGATAATGTGTGTAGTTCCCTAGTAAATCAATACCTCCAAATTTTATGGCGGCCATCTTGAATTTCCTCGGCCATATTTATGGATTTATGTATCCAATGTGAATGTCTTATTGTTTTATTTGTTGATTTTAACGTCGCACCAGCTTTTATTGTGGACCCCAGGTGCCCCTCCATGCATTATTTCATCACGAGCGGACACCTGGGTAAAACCACCGACCTTCTGTAAGCCAGATTGATGGCTTCCTCACAAGAGGAATTCAATACCTCGAGTGAGGCTCGGACCCACATCGGTGAAGGGCAAGTGATTTGAAGTCAGCGACCTTAACCACTCGGCCATGAAGGCCCCAATAAATTGTTTTAGGAGCATGTACAAATATATATCTTCTACACTGTTTTCACTCAATGTGCCCAACTGACGCCCGACTTTCATGGAAAAAAATATTTGTGGCGGCTATCTTGAATTTTGTTTGCCATATTGAATATTATCTAATTTCAATTTTACAATTGTTTGAGTGTGTATTTTACAAATAAATGTACTACCAAGCAACATTTACAATTTTCCAAAGAATGTTCAAGTGTAACACAATGTTCATGGAAAGATTATTTTATGGCGGCGGTCTTGAATTTTGTTGGATTTATTTATCCAAGTGCGTGTAATATTATTTGAGGAGCGCATTCTGTAAATATATGTACTACTATGCAGCTTTTCGTAATTTTCACACAATATGCCCATTTTAAGAGATATTTTCATGGAAAATTAATTCTATGTGGCCATCTTGGATTTAGGCCACCATATTGATTTTTTTCTAGTTGCATATAGAATTTATTTCAAGCTAATATTATTTTATTCTATAATGCTTACTTTCTTTATTTTTTCTTGCCATATATACATTGCTAGGGCATTGGTTTATTGAAATGGTATTATTTGCGTCCCTCTTGAATTTTGGCGGCCATTTCGACATTTGCAACCTGCTTTCATCCTTAAATGAAGTATAATATATTCATCTACAATCATTTGATACTTTTCACAGGAAATGCAAATCGTTTCACAGATTTCTTGCACATTAGTCATATGTTTCAATTTGTTATCTGTACACAGGATGGTGATTCTACAGAGATAACTGAACTGAAGACAGATTTAAAACAACGAATTGAAAGCATGGAATCGAGTTTGATCTCAAAATTGAATACGGAAGTTGGAACAATGAAGGCTGAATTGCAGGAGAAAATTAATAGAATGGATATGAATTTGATGACCATCGTACAGAATCTAAAAGACCAGAAGACACAGCAAGCGCAAGTAGCCAACCGGTTGGCTTCTTAAAGTAACAGAAATTTATTTTGCTTGTATCAGCCAATTGATCGAGTGGCAAATAGTGAGAGGGCAACACATAGATAGAAACCCATCTTTTGCCATCACAACTGAAATATCTATAATTGTCACTTTTTAAATTTTCGTAACATCATTTGAACATACACTGTCGTCTTCATGAACTTCTCAACTTTGTTAGTGAAATATTACGAAAATGCAAATGCATTCGAGGCAAATTCAATCTATGCGAATGTTTGAAGAAAACATTTTTGAATAAACACAAGGATAATACAACTAAAGCTTCCTTGCAAGTTGAATTCATAACCCTTGAGCATCGAAGCACCTTAAGCTGTCATTCTATGCATAGAGTGTGTATCCAAACAAGGTGACAAAATCGAAAAAAAAAGTTATCGGAAAGACAACAAGCTCGACTTTTCGGAAGACATTGCCAGTTGAGAAGTAAATTTGAGTTAAACAGTATTTTTAGAATCACATCAAGTCCATACATGGTGAATACGTAGGAAAAAAGCAAATGTCTTGTTAAATGTTAGTTAAAATCTATAAGATTTGTCCAAAGTACTGGCTTAAAAGGAGCGCTGACGCACGAAGGAAAACAAAGTAACAGCTTTTTCAGATACAATGATAAAATAAAGTAAGATATTATTTACATAAGTTAAAAAAGTAGCGTCACAAATTCTTAAAACAAGTTTTCTAAAGAAAGATGGGTGAATATTAATCCTAATTGATCAACATTGATTACATTTAAAAAGTTCGTTTCCAAATAAAGAAGGTTTTTAAAAAAAGCATTTTCTTTAGATCATTATACATTGCACAATTTATAATATAGCTCTCATTTTCAATTTAGTCACAAAACAGTTTATGCAATAGAAACATTTAGGCATGTTTTAAATATAACGATTGGGGTTGTGTTTATCATGGGGAATAACTAAAAACCAATATGGAGAAACACACAAAAAGATTTAAAAATAGAATGAGCACGAACACATGTTACAAATATTTCTAAACAATAATAACTAAGTAATCTGAATTACTAACACGAGGGTACCAGTTACAAACTGATCTGATAAAAGTTTACCTTAGGTATCAGTTAACGTGAAAATACTTTATGAATATTTGTATATATTGTTCTTTATTTTATTTTTGCTAATATGTAGTCACTGTTATATTTTTAATTAGCTATCCTGTATCATAATTGTGATGGATATGATATTGTTTAATAACACTTAAAACATAGATTAGGGTAAGAGTATCGTAAATTAAAGATTAATATACAATTTTTATGTATTGAAACATATAAAATCCATACCAGTTATTCATTAAAGGTCATATATATAAGTCATGTTTCATTGCCTACACATGGAATTATTTGGGGTTCCTGTTATAAAAATAAGAGATTCTTGTATAAAAGCTGACTGACTTTAGTTGAATTCAATAGAAACATGATTAAATCTTAAGTCTTGATGATTCGTGTTAACAAAATCAGAACCATTTGTTTTACATATTATTAGTAACCAAGATTTTTTGCTTTGCATCTACTTTTTATATTTTTGGTATATCATTTATAAAATATGTAAATTGTGTTTTATACACCATCTTATAGACCCTTATATAGAAATATATCACTGTCATACCTTTTTCTGTTTCGAGTCATGTTCATTTAAACTGTTTGCAGTGTTCCAGGAAACCTAGTTTGTGGTATACTTAATGCCGTTTCAGCTCTACTAGTGTTAAATTTACTCTTATATTTTATTACTATTATATAACATTCGAAAACAATCTAAATTTTATGCATGCAAGTGTAACAATGATATTTTTAATTGTGACATTTACTTGGAAAAGAAATGTTTAAAATACATTTCAGACACGCGTCCTGTCTGCTAATGTTAACTTACATTGTTTTCCCCCATTAACTTGAGTCTCAGCCTAAGGATACTAAATCAGTAAAAATACAGAAAATATGTTTCTCAGCAGTTAAAATGAAATAATTGTTGGAAAACCGCAGAAAATGACAGAATGTATTACATATATACTTTGTCAATATTTCGCTATGTTTCCTAAGAAATTATATAAAACAATATGAAAATGAAAATCTGTCAAGACTAATTACCAACTGTACTAACAAAAAGAAGTTACTGTACTAAATATAGTAAATGCATGGTAATCCTGGCATATCTTACTACGAGAAAACATTATATAAGTAAATAATATATTTTAATTTCCTTTTTAGTAATTTCAAGTTGGCAATCTCTTTTATATTTGAAATAAGACTGTTATAATGGTGTTAGGTGTGATACTGTTTGATATATCATAAAACTAATGTACAGCTTAATTATAGATCCCAGTAATGTTTTATGTTTAAACCTATGGGATTCATATGTGTTATTCCTTAAAAGTTATAAGGCCATGTTGCATTGTCATAGCATGGAATTATTTGGGCGTGTTAGTGTATGAATTACACATAGATTCGAAATGTTTTGTGTTTACATATTTAATCAGACTCATTTATTTTTACTTGCGTGTATTAACAAGAATTAAGAATGATTTGCTTTTCATCTATTTTACTGTAATTTGATATATCATTTATAATAGTATGCAGTCTGTAATAAATACGAGGGTTAAAACAGAAGTAATGTCATTATGGCGATTAAAGACATTTCTAATAGTTTTTTTTCTAAAGACAGAATATTTTTGAACTTTACGTATACATTATGTATCTACTTCAGCAATTACTCTATCAGTTTCATAAGAGTATGCCATCCTGCCCGTTTGTAAAGTATTAATAGGATCAATAAATATCAAGTTTGAAATTGGTATTCAAAATGAGAATCAAGTGCTAAGGCAAACTGCGAATCATTAAATATTCACTTCAATACACATAATATTGCATCAATAACACAAAGAGTATACAAATTCTAAAATTCAGTTGAACAAAACAAAAGAAATAAACTTTTGTTTCTGAGAAATTTCCTCGGATATTCCTTCTTCTTACTTGTTAACAGACATTTCTTTTTTCATTGCATTTGCCTTCCTTTCAGGGAGAAACCGACCTATTATGTTTATACCAACTAAAATTGGTTCATTCGATCAACTTGAAATTCCTGATAAAAGGAAAACCAGTAATCAATAGACCTGCGTTTGTGCGGGCAATGACTTATAATGTGTATAATGAAAAGAAAACAACAACTATTCCTATGAAGTTTTTTATCTATCTATAGTACTTTTAAAATTTCATACAAAAATGTACTTACTTTAAGTTACCAAAATATAGATTTGCAGCTGTGGTCGCCCCACGTCTCTTTCTATATGGACGTCAGAAATGTTTGTTACTAAGCCTTGGTTCTACTTGGCAAATTTTAACCTCCAGGATTCAATTAAAAGAATGAAACTCTTTTTTGGTGTTTATACGAAATGATCGGCAAATCCATGAATGGCGCTTGCGATTCATGCACAATTTGCCGGTCATATTCTGTCGTTCATTTCAGATTAACACTGAAAAAAATGTGTTATTTCTTATATTTACATTATATGTCTTTCCCATTTATAAAGATAAATTAAACTGCACACATGTTTTGCATTTAACATTAATATCAGCTTCCTTGCCATTCTGTTTACCAGATGGAACAACTGAGTCGTCATCTAAAGAACATTCTCCCTGACTATACGCGGATGTCTTCAAAACAGCAGCTCGTTATCTGTTAGTAGCGTTAACGTAACTCTCGTGTCTTTCCTTTTGCTGTTTATACGAAAAAAACGTCAAAATTTCCAATAAGAAAGAATAAGACGAATGTAAATATCTACAGTTTTTACGATTCATTGCTGAAAGACGTAACTTCTCATCATTTAATTTCATCAGATTAGATGTATTATTTGATATCAAATGGTGATTGTCTCCGATTTGGGTTTTGGGATTTTTATCTTTGTTTATGAAAGAAACACTATTTTAGTGTTCAGAAGTGAACTTTGAAGTTCTTTGTATCAAAAATAAATAATGCTAGATAATGAAATTTACTCGTTAATTCATAACTGAATAGCGTACATCTTGATATACTAGTATATTTTTCTGTAATAATATAACGATGGATAAATGCGCGATGGATGCAGTGACATTACTTCTGGCTCAATCCTCGTATGTCATAAGTAGAAATAAAACACGATCATACCTTATTTTTCCTCTCTGTGTCATGTTCATTTTGCAGTTTGTTTTTAAGCCAAGTTTTATGTATACCAGAAATGGACATTTCAGATTTTGTCTTTTAACGGACAAAGAAATGGTTTAGTTATATCCATAATTCAGATATATGTCCTGTCTGTAAATGTTACATCTGTCACTTCTAAATTACGAAATCAGTAAGGATACACACAGAACATAAGTTTCGCAACTGTGCAAAAGACATATATCCTGAAAATATATAAAATTATAGTACCTGTTATATCATCAGTATGATCAGTGTTTCATTATAAATTATTTGATACAACCTATTAGTAAAATGAAACTTAATTAAGTGGAGCTACCAGGTGGTGTTAAATATTATACCGCCTGATAATAAATCTGTTTTTTTTTTTTCAGTTAGATTACCGTTCTTCTATAAAGGACATAAAGTTAAGTATCAGTGGCTTTACATGAAAGTTTTTTTTAGTTACAGGTCCTAATACTTTTGTTGGAGTTAAGGAAACATAATTGATATTGACAGAAATAGCTTTATGTTTGTGTTCAAAGAATTGACCTCAAGATCGTACGACAGCAAAGAATAGGAACCTGTTAGTATATCTAGAGACTATCGAAAGCTTTGAAACTTATTTATTGACAGATTATCTGCTCTCCAAGCACATGGTAATTAATTGTTTTAACTATTTTTTTCATTCAGAATTGAAAAGCGTTTCTCAACTGGTATCAAAGGTAATTGCCTTGAGTATTGAAAAAAATATATAAAAAAGCCATTATGTACAAATTCTGCACTGGTGTTTGTCACGATAGTAGGAAAGTATTTACTGCTGAGGCAACCCAGGTTCGACTCGGACATGTTTTACTTCCTGGTTTAGCTTTTTTTCAAAGTTATTTAGAAATAAAAAATTCTTGTTTTAAACTTCATTATATAAACAAACTTCAGTTTTAAAGAAGATCATTTAGCCAAAATTTGGAGTCTAGTCCCTTGAATATTATCAGAATCATTTATGATTGCATAATAATCAAAATGAAGAATGTTTTGCTTTATTTCAACTTTTCTGCATTTTGATATACATGTAACATTTATGTGTGTAGCTTGTAATAATTATTAATATGTCATATGATATACCCTTAATTAGAAATAAATCACCTTTAGACTGTAATACTTTATTGTTTATTCTTGACGTTTACGTCAAAACCGTTGGCAGTATTCCGGTAAACGAAACTTACTTTGTGGCATATTGATGGCTATTGCTTAATTTACATTTTTCCAAAATATTATGTAGCATTTTACAACTTATGTTGATTTCGATATTTCTTGAATGTATTTTGTGGTTTTAATTCATCATTTTCCAAACTTATTTTTTCCCCAGATTTTTACTTTTGACTTTCCTGTTCAGTACTAGTATATTTTATTTGTGCGTTTAATTAAAAGTAACTGGGCAAGTTGGTTTTTTAAAAGTGACTTTACCTATCATAGATTCCTCTCCCTTTTCCGTCAGGCACAATCAAGCAGGGAAGCGTAGCGTTCAGCTCTATAAGTTTAGATAACTTAACATGCGGTGTGTCTCAAAATAGGTCATAACCTACTTTTGAAAAAAAAATAATGATTTTATCAAATACACTTGAAAAATATGTAAACCACATTCCGGATTGTAAATCCCTTCCTGCGGAAGTGTCTTTGAATCACGCTGTGACAAAAGGTGCTCAGCTTGTTCTCAGTGAAATACCTCTTACTTTTCTGAAAACTGCATTCCTAAACGGTTACCTGGCGTAAAAAGTGTGCAATTAAAGGAAAGGGCTCTACAAACTTCGCACATGTCCACATACGAGGATTGTTCAAATATGAATGCATCTAGAACGTTATCTTGCTCAATAATGCCAACATCACAAGGAAAGTAAAATTATTGGGTAGATAAACATGTTAGCTTTACATTGATACCACACCCATTAAAATCCGTTCACTTTAGTTGTGTCTATCACTCGCTAAACATTGCCTAGTCGTGTATACTAATACAAAAATGGTTGGAAGAAGGTCAGCGTACGCCGTTGAAGTACGGTCCTATATTAAGAATCGTTGTATTCTTGGCATAGGGTGTAAAAACATTTTTGATGAAATATGTTCTGATTATGGGCATAATATAATGTCTTTTTCGACAGTTATATGTTGATTTAAGAAATTCAAATGTGGGTTAGTTTCAACAGAAGATGTACCGCATGGCCATCGGCCGAAAACAGCAACGTCTGCCAAGATGGCTGCTAGAGTAAAAGAAATACACCGCTAGGCAAATAGTTAGTATGGTTGGCATCTCATTAGGAGCAGCTCATACAGTTCTGAAACGTAATTTGAAAATGAGAAAGATCTGTGCTAGATGGATTCCCCATCTGTTGACAGATGAGAAGAAAAAGGCACGCGTGCAATGCGCAAAATTATTGCTTAAACAGTTTCCAAATTACAATGCACGGGCTTTCGCAAATGTCGTCACTGGTGAGGAGACATGGGTTCACATTTTTGAGCCCAAACGAAAGATTCAGAACAAAATATGGGCAACAAAGTCTGGCAAAAGATCATGCATTGCAAAGCGGACCATGAGTGTTAAGAAGGTAATGTATACCATATTTTCTTCCCAACTCAGGGTCCTGCCATTCAGGTTGCTGTACATGACGGCAAATCCGTAAATGCGAAGTTTTACATGACTAAAGTTCTTCGAAAACTGAAGAAATATTTCAAAAATCGAAGACCCGCAACTGGTTTGGCCAATGTCAGATTACAACATGACAATGCGTCATCACACAAGGCGTCTATTGTACAAGACTTTCTGAAGCAGGAAAAGGTTGTTGTGCTCCCATACCCTCTTTATTCGCATGACCTTGTGACTTCTTTTTGTTCCCAAGGCTTAAAAAATACTTTTCAGGTCGAAAATTTGTGCAGCGCAAACATTGAAATCTTGTTTACTTAGTAACAAATTCGCATAACAAATATTGCATATTGGCAGTCATAAGTGAACATTTTTACTTGTAAAATGTTGTTCTTGAGTCAATGATTTATTTTAGCATTTAGTCTAATCTCCGTTTTAAAAATCAAGATCAAGAATGTTAGCAAATGTTATCAGTTAAAAAAATAGTATTCAATGAAAATGGGAAACTCAACACAAAAGTGCATTCCATGAAGAGAGTCAAAATAATGAAATAGTCCTAAATAAACCCGATAATTACGTGTTTCCTCTACTTTGCAAACTGTCAATTACAGCTCATAATATACTAGTACATGTATATCCCCAACTACCAGAATAGACAAACAACGTTGTAATTCATACACTTAATAATAAATTCATACAATAATTTTAAAATATTTAGTTAACGTATATTTTGTTCGTATTTTGTTTAAATCTGTGGCCCATTATGAAACATTATCCGGGCCGTTTTAACTAACTTTTAAATGTAAAGGTATATTTTCAATTACGCAAAACTGAACGACCTTGTGTTAATATTTTGTATAACATATTTGTTCAAACATTTCAGAAAACCATCGTTAAGCCATTGCATGTAATTGAATGTAGTGAAGTTTTAATGGTTCCAACAGCATTAACTTGTCACGATTAAAAAAACATGAGTTCTCTTCCCCTTATCATTTTCACAAAAAATATCATATATATTTTGTCCTGAACTACGATAAAGCCAACGCTGTCCACTTAAAATTGCACATAAAGTCTCTAATGTTGGTAATAGATCAATAAGCGTTCTTCTACAAAAAGGAGACACATTCTACGCAGGCAAACGCTCTGTGAATTTTAAAACACTTAAAAATAAATATAAGGTCTACGGCAACCAATTAAACGTTAACAATTTGTAAATACTTATCTTTACTGTACTTTTTCATATACGTGTTGCCCTACCTACCTACTAGTAGTAAATAAACAAACATAAAAGTAGTATGCAAATAATTACAAAATAAAATGAAAGTCAGCTGTGCATTTTCTCTAAACAGACGAGGTGAAAACTCTAGTATACTTGCCCCATTCTGTAAAGAATTTTAATCTGACTTAAAACGACATCACTTTTCAGACTTGCATCCAGATTAAACAATATAAATTATACATACAACGACACTCATCACTAAGCATTCACTACATCCTAGACGCGTATAACTTTTAAGGACATTCCGGTGTTAAACAAGACATGATCCAGAGAATGCCTATTTGACATTCTCCTTCAATAAAATCATACATAGATATTTGCTGACATAAAATAGTGTCTTCGTTACAAAGTCCAATTAAATTGTGAGAAGATCCTTTGAGAGCATAGACAACAACAAATAATAGCAGATTCGGTTATGTGAAAAGATCCTTTGGAACCGATTTACTTTCATCATATGTATATATGTTTTTATGTATCATATTAATATCTTTACTAGATATTTCTTGACAGTGAAAGCCTGTTCTATCTGCATGTACTTAGTAGGATGTATTTCACAAAACGGTGTACTCAGCTCGGTCCGCATCAGTCGCAGGCAAAAGTGTTATATCATGCTGCTATCAATATAATTTTTTATGTTTCTTATACAGGTATTACGGATCGCCTAATCATGCAAATACTCACAATTTTTGGTGGCTGCTGCCACCAGTGTCAAAAAAGAATTCTAAGATTGAGAAATCTTGTCAATTCTTCTTAAGACCATTCCAACAATCAAAATAGTTCCAGGCTTTCCAGAGAAACAATATTATCTACACAACGTGCAGAATATGCAATGCTACAAGATATGCCTTAATATCATTTCTAATGTAAATTCGGCGACTAAAATCAGCATAAACTGAAGTCAGCGTTTTAATAACGTGTATGAATACAAATATGCAAATCTATGGTCACGTGAATAGACGATGACCTCATTTCACCTGAACTTTAGCTATTGCTTGTTCCTTATCATCGTATCATACCATAGTACTGTCGCTTATAATGTAGAAAGGTGGAAACCTAACCTGAGAAACCTAGCCTGGGACTCCAGACTGACAATTTCTGATCTTGGGAAACCTGTTTCCTATCATGTAACATGTGTTTGTTTCTTTGTTTGTTTGTGTTGGGTTCAACGCCATTTTTCAACAGTATTTCAGTCATGTAACGGCGGGCAGGTAACGTAACCAGTGTTCCTGGATTCTGTACCAGTACAAACCTGTTGTCCTCAGTAACTGCCAACTTCCCCATGTGAATTATCAGAGGTGGAGGACTAATGATTGCAGACACAATGTCGTTTATCAAATACTCACGGAGAACATACGACCCGCCCGAGGATCAAACTCACGACCCCGCGATCCGTAGACCGACGCTCTACCTACTGAGCTAAGCGGGCGGGTTTGTAACATGTATTACACCCAAAGTATAAGAGTGTGTATGATAAAGAACGATGACTTCCATGGCTAAAAAACACAGAAACTGAATTTCAACGGAAAAGACACATCACGAAGATTTCCGAACATTTCCGGTCTGTAAACAATACCAGTATGTACCTCCCATAGCTTTTCCAGCAAGTTGTAACAATTTGCAAATATACTTGCCTTTTTGAAACGGCAATCTGTAGCAAGTCGTCGGATAACAGATTTGATCAAATTGAAAATTAAGATCATGAGATCTAACTAGATTTTAAACTTCATATCCCGTGAAAAATTGGCGATTATAAACAAATACCTGTTTCGTCCTCACATTATTCGCAAATTATTGATTTTTATACGCCAGTTTAAAAAACGGGACATATTATGGGAACGCCCCTGGCGGCAGGGCGGGCGGGCGGCGTCCACAGACTTTGTCCGAAGCATATCGTTTTCATGCATGGAGGGATTCACAATAATTATTGTCCACCATCATGAGGCGGAGTGTCAAGCGCAAAAACCAGGTGTCCAGGTCTAAGGCCAAGGTCACACTTAGAGGTCAAACGTCAAATTCAAGAATGACTTTGTCCGGAGTATATCTTCTTTGTGCATGGAGGAATTTTGATGTAATTGGCACAATTGTTCACCATCATGAGAGGGAGTGTCTTGTGCCAGAACCAGGTCCCTATTGGAAGCAGAAAGAAAGCGAAAGGAAGAGAAATTAGAAGCAGAAAGAAAGAGAAAGGAAGAGGAGATGTTAGAAGAAGAAAGAAAAATAAAGGACGAGGAGATGTTAGAAGCAGAAAGAAAGATAAAGGAAGAGAAATTAGAAGCAGAAAGAAAGAGAAAGAAAGAGAAATTAGAAGCAGAAAGAAAGAAAAAGGAAGATGAAAAATTGAAGCAGAAAGAAAACGAATAGAAGAGGAGAAATTACAAGCAGAAAGAAAGATAAAAAAAAAAAAACAGGAAAAGTTAGAAGCTGAGAGAAAGCAAAAGAAGAAGGTGAAAAGAAAGACAATGTTAGAACAAGTCAGAAAAGAAAAAGAAACAAAATTAGAAGAGAAAAGGCAGAAGACAGAAGAAGATAAAAAGATAGCAGAGAGAAAGAAAAAGGTGAATGAGAAAAAGACTGAAACTGAAAAGAAGAATGAGAAAAACACAAATGAATCTAAGAAAAGGGAGGAAGAAAATGAAAAGAAAAAGAAAAAAGGACAAAATAGAAAAGAGAAAAAGTAAAGACAGTGAAAACAGGAGAAAAATGGATAAAGAAGAAAAGAAAAAAGAAATTAAGGAAAATGAGACAAGCAGAGCATTGGAAGATTTGACAAATAATGAAGATAAAATAAAGGAATAAGATAGAGTTCTGAAAAAGGTGGAAAAACTCAAAGAGAGGAAAAAGAAGTTGGTATTAGAGAAAGAGAACAATTATGTTTTTGAAGAAAATGGTTATGTCTATGAAGTCACAACTATCACCAAAAAGTTTAAATTAAATTAAAAAATAAAGAAATAAATAAAAAGAGTGATAAGTAAAAGGAAAGAAAACTGTTACATAGAAAACTGATTTATGGAAAACTGATTTGTAGAAAACTGTTTACCTAAGACAACTTAAATTCTCATAGTGTAACTGCCTGGGACTTATCTGGAATACAAAACTAAGACAGACATTAACATTTAATTTCATGTATTGATAAACTATAATATGTTTTAACTATATTACAGTAACATTTCTATCTATAAACAATTGAACATTTTTAAAAGTATATATTACATGTTTAAAATGTGTAAAATATGTGCTAATGAAAAAAAAAACATTTAAACTGAATTATAAAATGACAAACACTTCGAGACAGTTTTTGTGTGTGAATTTATGAACAAACTTACACATTCCAAGTATTAAGAATTGGGACAATTCTTGAAGCGCGGGGGTAGTGCTATGCTGGTTACAATGCTAGACAACCAAACTCTTGTCATAAAATTCTCAAAACGTATTAGTGTTTGACTTTAAATATTAGTAACAGTTTAATTATCAATATAAAATGTATCTTTTGTTAAGGTTTTCATAAATAATCATTATAAATATTATTTGTATTTAATCCAAATGAAAGTAGCATGCACCATGTACTGTCAACTTGTAATGGCCGCCATATTGGTTAAATCTGATTGGCGGATATTTATTCCGGGAAAACCTACTTTCATTTTTGACGTCATGTATAGAATGTAAACATGTATATAAACTTAAAACCGTTTGATTATAAGAGGCATTCGATCGAAAGAGATCAAACGAAAGAGTTATAAAGAAATTCGAAGAAAGATAGAGTTAGAAAATATTTCAATTTTAAGAACTCTAAGACAGAAAGAGATGCAGGTATTTTATTGAAAATAGAATAGACAAATTAAGGTGTTTATATAAATTTTGTTCTATGTAAAATAAATATTGGAAGTATTTGAAGAATTCAAATTGATTATTGGCCGTCCAAACAATAGTATGCATGAAAGTGAACAGATACACTGGTAAAATAATTCAATATAATTATTTAGACTTCTTATCTAAGGAAAATACAGGAACTACCTGAAAATTGTCATATATCTTTTAGCAACTGACCGGCAAGCTATCTATCTCTCTTCCGTTTAGGTCGAACCCCTCGCGAGGACGTAGACCTTGCACGCGTCAACCGACAAAAGAATATTAGTAAGAATGTGAACTAAAAGAAGTTTAAAAACAAAGAAATAAGGTTGGTTAAAAACAGGTTTTAAAAAATAGAGCAGGTGGTTTATGGGGAGACATGTTCAATCTGGCTAACAGCCTGACTGAACTGCGGACCGGATAAGTTTACAACATCTGGCGGAAGAGCATTCCAGTGTATAATGGTACGGGGATAGAAGGAGTATTTGTGGTAATCAGTTGAGGTTGGAATTGGCTGGAATGCTTGGGAGTGAGTGCGTCTAGATGCTCTTGCGAGTGGTTTAATATCATTTGGGAGGGAAATGGCTACCTGGTTATGGAGAATGTTATGGAACATAACAAGGCGATGGTCTATACGGCGAAGGTCAAGACGTCTCCAGTTTAGGGAGGTCAACATATCAGTGACACTGGACAGTCTAGAATAATCATGCCATGCCCACCGAGCAGCCCTGCGCTGTACCGACTCAAGCTGATCAATGCGATTACCTGTATACGGGGACCAAACTGTAGAACTGTACTCCAGCTGGGGCCTGACCAGTGTCTTGTATGCCGTTGATTTGAGCGCTTGCGAGTGGACTAAGTGTCTAATTTGCTTTTTTGGTAATATTGTCAATGTGGTTGTTAAAGGATAAGTCATTTGATATTGTAACGCCAAGGTATTTGGCAAATGGAACTGATTCAAGGGTGGTGTTGTGAAGTATGTATTGAGGTGGGATGACTGTACTACGTTTTGTAAATTGGATGACCTGGCACTTGGATGGATTAAATTGCATGCCCCATTTCTGTTCCCATATTTCAAGCTGGTGTAGATCTTGCTTTAGTAGGCTAGAATGTGAGGCAACAGTTAGAGAGAGATATATGGCAGTGTCATCTGCAAAGAGGCGTACTTTAGAAAATTTAACAAACTTAGGAAGATCATTGAATATAGATTAGAAATAAGAGAGGTCCTAGAACCGAACCCTGGGGCACGCCGGATGAGACTGGTATGGAGCTGGAGTTGTAGCCATTGACAACTACGGATTGTGACCTATTGTCTAGAAAGCCTTTGATCCATTTTAAGTAAAGTAGCTATTCTATAAGTGTGCAATATATCCTACTCTTCTTATGAGACTTGTTTTAAAATCAGCAAACGTGGTTACTTGTTATGCTGATGTTTGTTATAAGGGCAACTTGAAAAATGTAGCCGTTGCCATAGGTTACGAATCACACATGCTTTGTCACTTCTTTTTTGTGCGAACTGTGTTCCTACCTGATTTATACTCTCGGCTGTAATTCAATTCAGGACAGGATTTTTTTTCTGGAAAACAGGGTGATGAATATGTCATAACAGAGAAAAACAATCGTTGATGAGATAATTTTTACAAGCTTTGAACCTTTCGCTACTTTGTAAAACAATCGAGGACAGAATAATAATTTCGACACGGTCATGTTCGATCTGTTTGAACGACTTATTTACAATGATATCATCTGATACAATCGAGAAAGAGTTTTCTTCTTCGAAATGGATACTGGGACGCCGAATGTCGAATCAATATGACATCGATATAAGACAAAAAAGAAGTTGAATTTTCATTTTAATTGAGAGTAAACAGTCCCATATTTCTACAGATTTAAACGATAAATCATTTCTTTCATTTCTTTCATTGTTTCATATATTTTGTCGCTTTAATATAGAGCTGTGATAAATGTTGGGATTGTGTACAACGCTATTTAGGTGTTGGAAAACTACCCTAAACATATTCTAGGTTAACGCTCCTTTATACAGTGAAGCTAGCAAAACATCACAAAGACTTGCATAACAAAGCTAATAAAAAGGAATGTGGGTAGGAATTTGTTACCGACTTGAAAGTCAATGTTTTTACCGACTTTGGTGCAATGCACCAGTTCTGTTCTTGTAATGTTTTATACATATCAATGACCTTTTCATCGCTTGTTGCATGTTTTTCACTTTTTTAATACAATGTTTCAACTTGGTTTACTTAGTTACAAATTCGCATAACAAATATTGCATATTGGCAGTCATAAGTAAACATTTTTACTTGTAAAATGTTGTTCTTGAGTCAATGATTTATTTTAGCATTTAGTCTAATATCCGTTTTAAAAATCAAGATCAAGAATGTTAGCAAATGTTATCAGTTAAAAAAAGTATTCAATGAAAAATGGGAAACTCAACATGAAAGTGCATTCCATGACGAGAGTCAAAATAATGAAATAGTCCTAAATAAGCCCGATAATTACGTGTTTTCTCTATTTCGCAAACTGTCAATTACAGCTCATAACATATATCCCCAACTACCAGAACCGACAAACAACGTTGTAATTCATACACTTAATAAATTCATACAATAGTTTTAAAATATTTAGTTAACGTATATTTTTATTTTATATTTTGTTTAAATCTGTGGCTCATTATGAAACATTCTCCGGGCCGTTTTAACTAACTTTTAAATGTAAAGGTATATTTTCAATTACGCAAAACTGAACGACCTTGTGTTAATATTTTGTATAACATATTTGTTCAAACATTTCAGAAAACCATCGTTAAGCCATTGCATGTAATTCAATGTAGTCATTTTTTCCCGATTCTATCAGCATTAACTTGTCATGATTAAAAAACATGAGTTCTCTTCCCCTTATCATTTTCAAAAATAAATCATATAATTTTTGCCCTGAACTAGGATAAAGCCAACGCTGTCCACTTAAAATTGCACATAAAGTCTCTAATGTTGGTAATAGATCAATAAGCGTTCTTCTACAAAAAGGAGACGCAATCTATGCAGGCAAACGCTCTGTAAATTTTAAAACACTTAAAAATAAATATAATGTCTACGGCAACAGATAAAACGTTAACAATTTGTAAATACTTATCTTACTGTACTTTTTCACATACGTGTTTTCCTAACTAGTAAATAAACAAACATAAAAGTAGTATGCGAATAATTACAAAATAAAATAAAACATCAGCTGTGCACTTTCTCTAAACGGACGAGGTGAAAACTCTACTATACTTGCCCCGTTCTATAAAGAATTTTAATCTGACTTAAAACGACATCACTTTTCAGACTTGCATCTAGATTAAACAATATAAATAATACATACAACGACACTCATCACTAAGCATTCACTACATCTTAGACCTCGTACAACTTTTAAGGACCTTCAGGTGTTAAACAAGACATGATCCAGAGAATGCCCATTTGACATTCACCTTCAATAAAATCATACCTAGATATTTCCTGATATAAAACAGTGTCTTCGTTACAAAGTCCAATTAAATTGTGAGAAGATCCTTTGAGAGCATAGACAACAACAAATAATAGCAGATTCGGTTATGTGAAAAGATCCTTTGAAACCGATTTACTTTCATAATATGTATATATGTTTTTATGTATAATAATATCTTCACTAGATATTTCTTGACAGTGAAAGCCTGTTCTATCTGCATGTACTTAGTAGGATGCATGTATTTCACAAAACGGTGTATTCAGCTCGGTCCGCATCAGTCGCAGGTAAAAATGTTATATTATGCTTCTATCAATATAAATTTTTATGTTTCTTATACAGGTATTACGGATCGCCAAATCATGCAAATACTCACAATTTTTGGTGGCTGCTGCCACCAGTGTCAAAACGAATACTAAGATTGAGAAATCTTGTCAATTCTTAAGACCATTCCAACAACCAAAATAGTTCCATGCTCTCCAGGGAAACAATTATTTACACAACGTGCAGAATATGCAATACTACAAGGTATGCCTTAATACCATTTCTAATGTAAATTCGGCGACTAAAATCAGCATAAACTGAAGTCAACGTTTTAATTAAAACAACCACATGTATGAATACAAATATGCAAATCAATGGTCACGTGAATAAACGATGGCCTCATTTCACCTGAACTTTAGCTATTGGTTGTTCCTTATCATCGTATCATACCATAGTCACACCCTATAAACGACTGTATTCCCCCTCTTCCTCTTGCGAGTGATCAAAACAATAAACTGACAGCTAAAAGTTGAAAAACAACAGCATTTTAAAAAGACTGACTTGCTTTGAAGGTATGTATATTTACATTTTATTGGAAGCTAAACATGATTTGTTTCTGTATATAATATGTTAGTCTGATGACAGGTAGAATTATAGCTAAAACTCGATTGATCACTGATTTTGTCCAGAAATTGTACATTGTCAGCGTCAAAAGTACTCATTTTCTTGCTTGAAGAATGACCTACATGTAAATTCCACTGTTTCATGGATAAAGAAATAATACTAGTTTGGTGAAATAAAATAAAATCATTGATAAATTCTCCAATTTGTTTATAACCGTAAATGAAAGAAGATTCGGTGTTATTTCCTGACTGTATGCACGCTTGCTTAATTACTGTACAAGTGCTTGCGAGTTTGGTAAAAAGACTATATGCCTGTTTGTGAGTGACTTCTTTATAAAATATCGGCGTTTCCTATGCTCCTGTAGTATTTCTTCATATTTAGAACCCGCAAACAATGTTTGAAGGAGGGTGGTATAAAGCAGTCACCATGCGGTCTGTCTATTCGATCTGTTTTTATATATGTGTCCTCATATATTTGGTCGTGCAATTACTTCAATGCTATTGCACCTTCCTCTCTCAAAGTTTACATACGAATATGTAGTTAATGTCCGTCTTATTATTTTCTTTTTTTTTTCTTTTAAAGTGACACTTAAAGGTAAAACATGGTCTGTCTGCTTTTCGTGTCAGTGCCATAACTTCTTTATGCATTAAGGGATTTTGAAATAACTTGGCACAAATGTTCACCATCATGAGACGGTAAGGCGACAATGTGACACATACAAGACTATATTTTCTAGAATTTCAAACCATTGAAACCAATATATAATCGCAACTGCAATTAAAAAGGTGTAAAAATATGAGCAGTAAATGGGGTGATTTGGAGTGAAACGGCGCCAGGTTGAATCCACTAATCCTTTGTAGATCGCTTTCTTGACAGCGTCGCACAGTAAACAGCTCTATTTTAGTTTTGTCTTTGTATTTGCAGTAAACACATGAACTTTAACATGAAACTTGTCTTATTTTACTGAAAATACATTCTGCGAATGAAACAAGTCCCCATTTTACAAGCAGAAGTGCCATTAGGGGAAAATGAGGGTTTATCACCTCACCCTCTGTCCGTCGTTGTCGTCCGTCGTCAACAATTTGACTCTTAACGCTGCGAGGTCACACTTTAGGTTCAATCTTAATGAAACTTGGTCAGAATGTTACCCTCAATAGCATCTTGGACGAGTTCGATATTGGGTCACATGGGCTAAAAAACTAGGTCACCAGGTCAAATCAAAGGATAAGGTTGTTAACAGTCTAGAGATCACAATTTGGTCCGATCTTAATGTAACTTGGTCTGAACATTACCCTCAATAAAATCTTGGACCAGTTCGACATTGGGTCATCTGGGTTCAAAAACTAGGTCACCAGGTCAAATCAAAGGAAAACCTAGTTAACACACTAGAGCCCAATTTTGTGACCATTTATTAATGAAACTATTTTTTTCAAAATGTGTTTTGATGATATTTAGGTCGAGTTCAAATCTGGGTCAGATGGGTCAAAAATTTGGTCACAAAGTCAAATCAAAGGAAAAGCAAGTTAACACTCTAGAGGCCACATCTATGAACATATCGTAATGAAACTGGCAGACTATTAATCTTGATAATCTATAGGTGACGTTTAAATCTGAGTCAAGTAGGGTCAAAAACTAGGTCACCAGATAAATTCAAAGGAAAAACCTGTTAACTCCCTATCGGCCATAAATATGGCAATATCTCTAATGCCTACCCACGACTATCCGCTGTAATTTGATAATCATTTCTCATACATTTATACTTCCCAAATAACATACAGACGAAATTTGCCGATTATACTGAAACAAAGACGAGGTATAACTCACGCCATTTTTAAAACAACGGAAGTGGACTGAGCAAGGCCTAGCGATGAAAACGACCAAATCCGCAAGGACAGATTCCAGGCGTATTTGTAACGATAACATGTTTATGTTATTATTGAGGAAGAGGGAATCGGGTAGTTAAACCATTAGGCCATTCGTGACAAAATAGTTGTACTACTTTTGAATCTTGTTGACTGATTTACCATGAAGTAAACTCCGAATTACTAATAAGAACTTAATCGACTTTTCCGATAATGTTTTCGTTATCTTTTTCTATTTATACGTCCATTCGCAGTATCTTTGCGGGTGAAATAGTTTTTTTTTAATCAGAGGATCATTTTGTTGCAGACGGACAGACAGACGGGGATCAACCTATAGTCCTCTCCTGTCTCATCTCATCGATATTTTGAAATCATAAGGTAACATTTCTTCGTGCGATTTCCATAGGGAATAGATGGTTAATTTCTTGCATGACATAGTAGGGACCTTGTGTATACATTCAGTTTCCAATTCGTATTTTATGATAGTATATGTGTGTAAAACCAACACTGAATACTTGCATGTAAACGACGCTGAAGCATTCAATTAATTATTTAATAACGTAGGATGGCGAGTCACAGACACTCCACCCCACCCCCAATGGATTAGTACAAGCATCGCACGGGGGGGTTCGACATTAAATGACATTACAAACATAACGACTGATCAAAAGAAACTATTTTGTATGCATATTTTTCATTTCAATTACGCCTTTTAAGGACATATATCGCCTATTGTATTCACAAGATGGAATACAGTATCACTCGCAAATACGCGTTCAGATCAAATATCAAAATTAGCAAGTCGGCATACAGTAAATGTTTTTTCATCAACTAAATAAAAATTTATTTCATTCAAAAACGCAACAGAAACGAAACATTTTATTTACATATATTTATGGAGTATGCATACTTATTACAGAAAACAGCATGGATAATTGGATTACAAATCAATTTGGCGTGATATTCATCAGTTTCGTGACTTGGTCGAGTGAATTGTCGTGCAATGTGTGTGATCAGTCAACATTTTTTAAACATTACTTGTCAGTTTCATCTATTATAACACCATATACACATATTTATGTTAGACTTATCGTTTAACTTAAATACACATACAGTGTAACGCCAGATATTGAATTTGGAGACGATTCTTACCTTTTGCGTGTCTGTTTTTTGTTTTGATCACTCGCAAGAGGAAGAGGGGGAATACAGTCGTTTATAGGGTGTGATTACGAAATAACTGCTGACGCGACGCATGAGACTCACGAATAATTTGCTGAAAGTCGATAAAATTACCTCTATCGTCCTCCATCCCATCTGCGGCGTTTCTCTCATACCTTGCCGCTTCCAAACGGTTGTTTTTTGTGGTTTTTTTTCCAACTCACCGCACGTGATCCAGTTTCGAACTTGACCTAGATATCATCAAGCTGAACACTCTCACCAATTTTCATGAAGATCCATTGAGAAATATGGCCTCTAGAGACGTCACAAGGTTTTTCTATTTTTAGACCTACTGACCTAGTTTTTGAGGCACGTGACCCAGTTTCGAACTTGACCTAGATATCATCAAGGTGAACATTCTGACTAATTTTCATGAAGATCTCTTGACAAATATGGCCTCTAGAGAGGTCACAAGGTTTTTCTATTTTTAGCTCACCTGTAACAAAGTGACAAGGATCGCGCGGTGTCCGTCGTCCGTGCGTCCGTAAACTTTTGCTTGTGACCACTCTAGAGGTCACATTTTTCATGGGATCTTTATGAAAGTTAGTTAGAATGTTCATCTTGATGATATCTAGGTCAAGTTCGAAACTGGGACACGTGCCGTCAAAAACTAGGTCAGTAGGTCTAAAAATAGAAACACCTTGTGACCTCTCTAGAGGCCATATGTTTCATAAGATCTTCATGAAAATTGGTCAGAATGTTCACCTTGATGATATCTAGGTCGAGTTCGAAACTGGGTCATGTGCCATCAAAAACTAGGTCAGTAGGTCTAAAAATAGAAAAACCTTGTGACCTCTCTAGAGGCCACATATTTCAAAAGATCTTCATGAAAATTGGTCAGAACGTTCATCTTGATGATATCTAGGTCAAGTTCGAAACTGGGTCAAGTGCCATCAAAAACTAGGTCAGTCGGTCAAATAACAGAAGAACCTTGTGACCTCTCTAAAGGCCAAATTTTTCATGGGATCTGTATGAAAGTTGGCCTGAATGTTCATCTTGATGTCTAGGTCAAGTTCGAAACTTGGTCACGTGCGGTCAAAAACTACGTCAGTAGGTCTAAAAATAGAAAAACCTTGTGACCTCTCTAGAGGCCATATATTTCATGAGACCTTCATGAAAATTGGTTAGAATGTTCATCTTGATGATATCTAGGTCAAGATCGAAAGTGGGTCACATGCCTTCAAAAACTAGGTCAGTAGGTCAAATAACAGAAAAACCTTGTGACCTCTCTAGAGGCCATATTTTTCATGGGATCTGTATGAAAGTTGGTCTGAATGTTCATCTTGATGATATCTAGGTCAAGTTCGAAAGTGGGTCACGTGCCTCAAAAACTAGATCAGTAGGTCAAATAATAGAAAAACCTTTAGACCTCTCTTTAGGCCATACTTTTCATGGGATCTGTATGAAAGTTGGTCTGAATGTTCATCTTGATGATATCTAGGTCAAGTTCGAAACAGGGTCATGTGCGGTCAAAAACTAGGTCAGTAGGTCTAAAAATAAAAAAACCTTGTGACCTCTCTAGAGGCCATATTTGTGAATGGATCTCAATAAAAATTGGTCAGAATGTTCATCTTGATGATATCTAGGTCAGTTTTGAAACTGGGTCACGTGCCATAAAAAACTAGGTCAGTAGGTCAAATAATAAAAAATCCTTGTGACCTCTCTAGAGGCCATACTTTTCATGGGATCTGTACGATATCTAGGTCAAGTTTGAAACTGGGTCAACTGCGGTTAAAAACTAGGTCAGTAGGTCTAAAATTATTAAAATCTTTTGACCTCTCTAGAGGCCATATTTTTCAATGGATCTTCATGAAAATTGATCTGAATGTTTACCTTGATGATATCTAGGTCAGGTTCGAAACTGGGTCACGTGCGATCAAAAACCAGGCCAGTAGGTATAAAAATAGATAAACCTTGTGACCTCTCTAGAGGCCATATTTTTCATGAAATCTTCATGAAAATTAGTGAGAATGTTCACCTTGATGATATCTAGGTAAAGTTCAAAACAGGGTCACGTACCTTCGAAAACTAGGTCAATAGGTCTATTAATAGAAAAACCTTGTGACCTCTCTAGAGACCATATTTTTCAATGGATCTTCATGAAAATTGGTCAGAATTTTTATGTTGATAATATCTAGGTAAAATTCAAAACTGGGTCACATGAGCTCAAAAACTAGGTCACTATGTCAAATAATAGAAAAAACGACGTCATACTCAAAACTGGGTCATGTGGGAAGAGGTGAGCGATTCAGGACCATCATGGTCCTCTTGTTAGATCAACTGACCTAGTTATTGACCGCACGTGATCCAGTTTCGAACTTGACCTAGATATCATCAAGGTGAACATTCTGACTAATTTTCATAAAGATCCCATGAAAAATATGGCCTCTAGAGAGGTCACAAAGTTTTTCTATTTTCAGACCTACTGACCTAGTTTTTGACCGCACGTGACCCAGTTTCGAACTTGCCCTAGATATCATCAAGGTGAACATTCTGTCCAATTTTCATGAAGATCCATTGAGAAATATGGCCTCTAGCGAGGTCACAAGGTTTTATATTTTTAGACCTACTGACCGCAGGTGACCCAGTTTCAAACTTGACCTAGATATTATTAAGGTGAACATTCTGACCAATTTTCATGAAGATCCATTGAGAAATATGGCCTCTAGAGAGGTCACAAGGTTTTTCTATTTTTAGACCTACTGACCTAGTTTTTGACCGCACGTAACCCAGTTTCAAACTTGATCTAGATATCATCAAGGTGAACATTTTGACCAATTTTCATGAAGATCTCATAAAAAGTATGGCTTCTAGAGAGGTCACAAGGTTTTTCTATTTTAAGACCTACTGACCTAGTTTTTGACCGCACGTGACCCAGTTTTGAACTTGACCTAGATATTATCAAGATGAACATTCTGACCAACTTTCATAAATATCCAATGAAAAATGTGACCTCTAAGAGTGGTCACAAGCAAAAGTTTACGCACGGACGACGGACGCTGCGCGATCACAAAAGCTCACCTTGTCACAAAGTGACAGGTGAGCTAAAAACAAGAAAGTGCGTCAGCAGGTCAAGGTCACAGTCAAGTGACATCATATTACTTGGGGTCATCAGGTAATTATTATTAAACAGTCTTGGAAATAGGATCAGATAATTTTTTAAGTATTTTTTCCTATATAACTGATATAATAGTTAAGTGACCCCAGGGTGGGGCCTCTTTTAACCACAGGGGCATAATTTGAACAGTTTTGGTAGAGGACAACCAGGCAATGCTTCATAGCAAGTATCAAAAGCCTAGGTCGTGTGGTTTCAGACAAAAAGATTTTTAAAGTTTTATCGTATATAAGTCTATTTAAAACATGGGACCCCCAGGGCAGGGCTTCTTTTCATCCAAGGGGTACAATTTGAACAATTTTGGTTCAGGACCATAAGACAATGCTACAAACCAAATATCAAAGGTCTAAATGTTGTGGTTTCAGAAAAGAAGATTTTAAAACTTTTTTTCCTATGCAAGTCTGTAAAACTTGGGACCCCCCGGGGCGGGGCCATATTTGACCTTAAGGGGATTATTTTAACAATCTTGGTAGAGGACCACTAGATGATGCTACATACCAAATATCAAAGTCCTAGGCAAGAAGATTTTCAAAGTTTTCCCTATATAAGTCTATATAAACCACGTGACCCCTGGGACGGGGCCATATTTGAACCTAGAGGGATAATTTGTATAATCTTGGTAGAGGACCACTAGATGATGCTACAAACCAAATATCAAAGCCCTAGGCCATATGGTTTTGTACAAGAAGATTTTCAAAGTTTTCCCTATACAAGTCTTTATAAACCATGTGACCCCCAGGGTGGGGCCATATTTGACCCTAGGGGGATAATTTAAACAATTTTGGTAGAGACCCACTAGATGATGCTACACACCAGATATCAAAGCCCTAGGCCCTGTGGTTTTGGACCAAAGATTTTTAAAGTTTTTCCTTTCGTTCTGCATGGAATTCAATTCTTTGAACTATTTTTGAAAGGGGGCCACCCAAGGATCATTGCTGTGAAGTTTGGTGTAATTCTGCCGTGGTTTTCAAGAAGCAGATTTTTTTTAGAAATTGTTGAAGCACGACGGACGTCAGACATCAAGTGGTCACAATAGCTCACCTTGTCACTTCGTGACAGGTGAGCTAAAAGGGTGAAGACAATTTGTTTTTTTGGACTCCAAATTTCAGACTAAGATCAATTTAAATCTGGTAGCAGTCTGGGCCCAGTTGTTCGAAACTTTAACAGATTGTTAGCTTAATCAACTGTTAAAGTTTCGAACAACTGGGCCCTGAAGTCAAAAAAAACATGCAATCCTTATCCTAGTACTAACCGAAGGCTGTCCAAATATTATACTCAATATGACAATTACAAAACGGTAGATATTTCTCTGTTTTTTATTTTGCATTTCAATATACATTTATTATAGCATAAGAAATCAACATCAAAATCTGCAATCTAATGAAAACAGAATGAACAGGTGTTTGCAACGTATTGTCTTATTTTAACTGTCTTCTTGTAAATGCACAAAGAGAGAATAGCTGCACTGTCTAAATATGCAACTGTGCTCCCTACATTCATCTAGAACAGTATGACTGAATCAATATCCAAGGACTTAAAGTGTATTCTAATATAAAGGCCAACTCTTATAGGTATATTATTTAAATCCACAATATCGCAACAACACAGAAAAGATTCAAAAAGATTCGAGCTGCAGCACAACACCAATGATATGTTACAGTTTGGGACGGACCATTTCTAGGGCCACTTGAGGTGATAGGAAAGAAACTGACAATCTTTTTAGTTGTCTTTTGTCTCCAAATGAAAATAATATTTATTTCATTCTTTCCTCAAACAGAAGAGAACAAAGAGGAAAAGCAACTGTCATTTTCTATCCAGGACGGAAGCAGTTCAGGTTTGTTCATGAAGCAATATTAGGACGGAGTTTGATTTCTCAAAAACAACATTAAATCAATAACGCATTCAAGTGCAAATTCTAGGATCAATTTCTGAATGTCACACTATCATGGGTCAATTTCAAACAACCTATCAGAGGCATAGATTTTGAGACCTTTACCTCTAATTCAGAAATATCTTCAAGGCAGCTAAGACACATGACATTGGGCAGTCAGATGCCCATCTAATTAAAATAGTATAGGTAATACACATACATATTAACAATGAAATCACAATGTCACCTCTTTGTAATTTTTCTGACATTATATATAATTGTGTGTTCAGTATATCATAAGCAAATAAACAGTGAATTTTTTTTTTATGTCCCATCATGTCACACATATATATTTTGTTATCACAGACTTCAGCATCACAGTATAAATATACACTTATCTTTATATCCTCTTGCAGAAATTTCCTAAAACAACATGCCTACATTCGCATATAGTACTGATTATTCCAAAACACAATTAACATGAATATTTCGATAAACACTAACAACACAATAAAAAATAATTTCAACAATAAATATATATTTATTATTTACACAACTCGCTTTAAAATAATCCATTTATTACTTTAATAATTTATCACAGATTAGAATCAAATTTAATCAAAAAAGTAAACTAAAAGTTTATTGGTTATTTCTTCTTTTTAGCTGAGGGACTCTTTTTGCCCTTAGCACTGCCTTTCTTGCCCTTTGGGGATTTCGCCTCTGCATCCGCCTTCTGCGCTGCCTCTTTTGCTTCAAGTTCTTCAAGTTTCTTACGTTCAGCTTCCAGATACGTCTGTCTAAATGCTTCTCTAGGTTTGTTTACAGATTCCCTAGCTGCATCAAGCATGGCCTGAAGTGTCAAAAAAATAATAAATGAAGTAGATAAAATTGTAAATGATGATGATAAGTAATGGCAACTACTCACATTTCTCTCTGGCAACAGGCTGGTGTTTTTAATGACTGGTTGTAAAACATTTCATTTTTGTTAAAAAGAGTGACAGACTGTCACTAAATATGCCCACCATCAAACTTGGCCTAATTCAAGGGCAATAATACAAGAGTGCCTAGGACAATTTGGTTAAGAGATAATGCCCACAAACATTGTCAGCAAGTTCGATGAAGATCAGATGAAAACTGTTCGACTTAGAGAGTGGACAAGGCTAAATTCATAGATTTTGAGTAATTCAAGGGTGATAATCCAAGACTGCCTTGGGCGATTTGACTGTTTATCAAACTTGGCTGATTTATTATGCCCACAAACATTATCTAAAAGTTTGTGGAAGATCGGATGTAAACTGTTCGACTCACGAGAGCAGACAAGGCCAAATTGGCAGTTTTTCCAGTAATTCAAGGGTCATAAACTAAGAATGCCTGGGACGATTTGGCTGGTTGTCATACTTGGCCGAGATGTTACACCCAAAAATTGCCACCAAGTTTGGTGAAGATTGGATGAAAACTGTTTGATTTAGATGGCAGACAAGGCTAAATATGCAGATTTCGAGAAATTCAAGAGCCATAACTCAAGAGTGCCTTCTTGGCAGAGATATTATGCCCACAAACATTGTCACCAAGTTTAATGAAGATCAGATGAAAACTGTTTGTCTTAGAGAGTGGATATGCTTTTGGATGCCAACCGTCTGCCTGCCACCGGTGTTCACATAACACGCCCTGCTCTTCCAGAGACGGGCGTAAAAAATGTGCTTCTTTTCAATTACATTATGGAAAACGAAAGTGCCAGACTGTCACTAAATACGCCCGTCATCGAATTTGGCCTAATTCAAGGGCCACAATCCATGAGTGCCTGGAGTGATTTGGGAGGTTATCTAACTTGGCCAAGATATAACAACCACCCACTGCTACGGGTGTTCTTTCAGACAGGCGTATAAAAATCTGCTTTACCAGCATACTTCCTGCTGATTGGTTTTGAAGCCTTTTTTTCCTCTAGATCATTCAACAACAAAGTAAATATTTTTTCAGGTATCTGGAAATAAAGGCTATATTTCTGAAGAATGCTTTAAAACTTAATTACTGACAAACTACATGTATATGTTACGGAACCACATGAGAAATTGGCTAATTTTTTTTACTACTTTTTACAATGAAAATCTATAAGCATTTGTAACGCTTTACTCCAGGTAAACTGTCTTGATAATAAATATCTATAATTTGAAGTCATAATTCACTAATTCTGCTATAGTTCTATCGGTTACAATGACAGGAAAATGTCTTTATTGCCGCAGCAGTCCGGGGTTTGATTCCTGACGTGGTAATCTTTTTTACTTTGAAATTTTTAAAATCTTTTAGAAATAAAAACTCATATTCTAATGTTCTTAATATGACCAAATTTCAATTTGAAAGAAAGATTATATTTTAAGCCAAATCTGGAGGTCAGTGCCTTTAAGGTAATTCTACATGTATGTTTTTGAGAAATTTGGTTTTATGTCAGTTATTCAAATAACTTAGAATAACATCTGGACCCAGAAAATTTAAAACAGATCTGTGAAAACTTTCTTTGAGAAATAATAGTATCAAAATTAGGTTTTTCATAAAATAACCAGTCTGGAGCTTTTATGCATATAAAGATATCACAGAGAACGACAAATGAGGGTTATTCTATGATTTAGATACTTTGATTCTAATGCAACTTACTTCAAATAACATTAGACGAGAACCAGACTATTAAACCCACCTGTAATTCTTCACATTCCTGTAATTGTTTTTCCTTGGTCATATTGCGTAATTCTTTATCTTTCTTTCTCCAATCCTCCACCTGTTGTCGGAATGCCTTGTACTCTGCAATCTGTTTCTGCTGCTCCTGGAACCTACGCTGCATTTCCTCCTCATCCAGGTACCGTGGCGTGTCTGTCGTATGTCTGCAACAAATATTGCAGATTGTTTTTCAAGCTTTAATGGTAGAAGACGTAGACTCACCTCAAAACAATATTTCCTCAAAGGGTACTTGGGTACACCCATGAGTTTTAAATCCCACAAAAAAAACCTCTGGTGCACAACTTCACATACTGGGTACTATTTGTAAAATTAATGACTGGGTCAGGTTCTTCTTGGGCCGCGTGCAACACAAACTTTTAGGCCCTCTACGTATATTTTTGTCATAATCGAGGGCAATACTTGGTTCTGGATGAGTGGAATTCCAGGGTGTAGAAATGCAGATGCTTAGTAACAATCCTGTAAGATTTGATGACTCTGGATCAAATATTTTTTTGAGATATGAACGACAAAACTTTGTATGGTTGGACAGATGGACATCCAGACAATGGAAGAAGGGCAAATTTTATTATTATACTAGTGCCCCCATCCCCTTTTCTACGGTGCACACAAATTTGTGAATATTCTAGCTTTGCTAGTACGCAACAGATGCAGATGTTTACTGGATACTACAGTTATAAAATCATGCCTTTTTTTTGGTAATAAAAATGTCTTCCCTCAGCAAACTTGTTTCCTCACATAATCATCAGATCAGATCCTGATCATAGGTGCATAGAGAATGGACACTAATATACAGAAAGATTAACAGAATGGTAATTTTAAAGCCTTATATAGTATATACGTTTCATAACTGTTTGTTTTTGGGTATAACGCTGTTTTTTTTTTCCAACTGTTACAGTTATGTAACTGCAGAAAGTTAACCTTACTAGTGTTCCTCTGCAAGTAACTGTCAACTTCACAACATGAATCAGAGGTGGAGGACAAATGGTTTGAGATAATGTCTTTTATTAAATGGTCATAAAGAACATATGCCACACCCCTGGATCGAAGTCACGACCCTGCGATCCATAGATCTGTGCTCTCTATACTGAGTTATGCAGATGGGCTTGTTTTATAAATGTATATATATATTTTAAAATGGCTTCCAACAAAACATGTAAATTTCTACAAACCTTAGGAATGGAGTTATATCTACTGGTTGCAACATTTCTTTAGGTGTAGGAGGTGGAGGTGGCTCAAGTGTAAGATTTCCATCATCATCACCAAGAAGGGACCCTGGGGTCTGAGGAGGTACATATCCAGGCTGGTCAGCTCCCTCACCCTCAACCTTCTCTGTCTCTTCTTCATCATCCTTCAACTTGATCGTGTGTGTAGACAGGTACTTCAACCGTGACTGCATCGCCTAGCGGGTACATTGAATTATTTTTTTTTAAATAAGGTTTTCAATATGATAAATAGTTTATATAACATTCAGAAGACATAAACTTCACCACTGCTTTCCCAGTAAAGATTGCTTCTGCATTATGATACTAGTAAATCTGACTTATCCTCTAGTCACTATTTACACCAAGGCAGGAAATTGTTAATCTTGCATAATGGTTTCTGAAGGTTAAGCTATTATATTTTAATAAGAATCACCATCTACATCTTTAAATTGTGTTCCTACAAAATATTTGCTTTTTTTTTATCATGTGACCTATATTACAGAAATTAACACAGAATGTTGTATCAGTGGTAACTAACCTTAGCAGCTCTACCAGGTTCAGCATCTTCCCAAGCTTTCTTCAGGGCTCGAATCTCATCAGCTCTCTCTGTATCTTTCTTAATCTCAATTTCCTCCTGAAAATATGAAATGTTTAATCCACTTTTGTGTTGTTTCTGCTGGGTGTAATGCCACATTGACACAATGATAGGTCACATGGAAACATTCTAGATTTTGAAAGTAGAAGAAGACCAAAGGTACCCCCAGGTACATTATTTCAGGTGTGGCTGGCATACAGGTAAAACTGTCCTTCTGTAAGTCAGTTGAATGGCTTCCTCACATGCAATAATTCCACACCCCAAGTGACGTTTCAAACCTACAGCAGTGGTAGCAAGTGATCTGAGGTCAGCAACTTTAACCACAAAGCCAAGGAGGCCTTAGATTTAATCTACTTATTCTACATTTACAATATCTAGTTAAAATGAACTAGAATAAATGAATTAACATTATATGTTCTTAACACTGCTGTACTTTGAATAAAAATAAACATACCACAGCATTAGCATCGCTGACAACTCTGAGAGACCAATGAGGTTTTCCAAGGTCAAACTGCTGTGATGGAGGTCGTGACCCCTTGCCATCCTTGTCCTTGCCCTTGTCTTTACCGCCTTTTCCACCCTTACCTCCCTTGGCACCTTTATCAGCAGCAGCGGGAGCTTTCTCAGTCTTTGCTGGCTCCTCGGCAGTTTTCTCTTTGAATGCCACTACAGAAGACAGGAAAAAATAGCTACTTAGAATACCTTCTTTAAAACTCCCCTGTATATCATTTTGCTGGGAATAACATATAAGTGTTTCAAGATAATACAACTGATGTTTATCCTCACACTGTCTAGGACTTCATACCAGTGTTAAACTGTTCTTCACCATTAGCAAACAAACTACCCTCGGTATCATATGCATTGAACAAATTATTTACTATCCCAAGTAATGTTGTTGTGTAGAACATTTCCATTCACAAAAAGTGCTCAAACTCTGGATAGTATTTTTGTGTTCTTCCTTGGAGTTGGTGTCTTTTCAAAAGTTGTGTAACAGAGTTCCATTTAAGCAGGTGCTAGGGGGCGTGAGGTGTTGCACATTTTATTACCTCTCATAAACAGATTAAAACCGAGTCTGCTATTATTCTTTTTTGTTGCATTCTATGCTTCCAAGGTATCTCTTTAAAAAATTTATTCCCTATCATGCTTAGAGATAATATAATAGATAAAATATGTATTATGTCCTGAAAGTATTAAAACGATTTACTGTGGTTATAAAAATCTTAACAAATGTAATTTACAAATTAAGGCTATCAGATGAAATACACATGAATACTGTCAGTAAAAATTCCTAAAACATTCTGATAAAAAAAACTACAGAGCTGAATTATATACCTTTGAGTTCATTTTTCTCCATTTCTTTCAGCATCTGTACAAATGCCCAACTGGCTTCAGACAATGGCCAACTATCCTTCAAGACCTGAGCTTCTATAATATACTTGTGAGGCTGCAAGAGGAATATATGAAAACTGATAATGAATCTTGTTTGTATATACCAATGTATTATGAAGTAAATTTTTACTCTATCACTTGTCTTTGTCACAAATGTTTATCCGTTTCACTTCACCTTTCCCACAAAACAAAGTTAAACGTGACAAAGATGTAAGTTAATACAGAAAATATGGATTAATGCCTTTTTTGTTTCTTTTTTTCCCAGAAAATTGGAAGTAATTCATGCTAAAAGTAAATTTACTATATACTAGGATTTCTCATCAGCAGTAACTGGTTCCGAAATAGCTGAGAACAACCTCAAATAGAACAAAGAAACAGTGATTTCTTATTGGACAGTACTAGCTTGTTCTAAAGAAGCTGATATTTACCTCAAATACAAAGAGATAATGGGATTTCTAATCAGTACTAACTTGTTCTGAGGAAGCTGATGAATACTTCAAACAGAACAAAGGTACAGGGATTTCCCAGGAGTACTAACTTGTTCTGAAAAAGTTGATAATTACCTAAGACAGAACGGCGATAAAGGGATTTCTAATCAGTCTGAAGTAGCTGCTAAACAGCTCAAACAGAACAGTGATATGAGTTTCCAAACAGTACTAACCTGGTAAGCTGATATTTACCTCAAATAGAACACTGGTGAAGAACAAATGGAATCATCAAATGTCATATTTCTTGTAAAAGCTACATGCAGCAAATACAACTTCAATGAATACAATATTGACTTATAGATACAGAATGGATGCAAACGTGAATTACAAAACAAGAGCTGTTTGTGAAACATGTTTGCCCCACTCCCAAATGAAGGCCTAGTGGAGGTATCCGTAACTTGGTGTTTATTTTCAATTTAAAATTTAAAGTAAGCTTTGACCTTGAAGTTTGATGGGAGAGGTGCAATCGTTCTCATATTTATCTGAAGCTATTTATATATTAAAGGTTACTGTGACCAGGACCACTGACCTAGTGACTCGACAACAATAGAGGTTTATCTACTAACAACAGGGAATAGGGACATAAAATAAGCCAATGAAAATCACAATATTCATAAATTACCCTGAGGTCTCTCTCTTCCAGGTCCCCATCACTTAGTCCGCCATCTGAATGGTGATCAACCTGACTGCTTCTCTGAAATTACAAGTTAAACTGTGTCAAATAAAACAATACAATCACAACCAGTCCATGTTATTTCTCTTCTTCCTTTATAATAAGGTTAAAAACATGACTGGGAATTTTGAAGCATTTCTATTGAGAAAATCTAAAGTACTGCTCTTAAAGGTCTGAATAAGAGTTAGAAAAATTATTATATGACTCCTATAATTCTGTAGCCTGTACTACTGACCAGTCTAGAGTTCAATAGTAAATTCTGCAAGGGTCAGAAAACTGTACCTCTAATACCTTATTTACATTTATTTAAAATGTCACAGATATGAAAAGTCCACAGACAGTTCCACAACCAGCACTCCTATTAACATATATTTTACCTAAAATATTATCGAGCGCAATGGGGAAATTAAACTTGTTTGGGTAAAGTTAAACTGAGCACATTTTGTACATAGAAAATGTTACTGCTCCGAGTTATCAAAAAAGAAAGCTAATAAACATGGATTGTTGCTTCTACAAAATCCAAACACAGTTTCACCACATTTTTCATCTTTTAAAACTACTAAATGTTAGTGCTACCATTTTAAAATGACATGCCACTTGTTACAAGACAATATATTATGACACTGCTGATACAAGTGTTATACAGTTATTTACCCTTGGGCTTCTACCACTGGCGGGTGGTGTCTGAAAACAGTATTAAACTGTGTTCATTTATCTTATCAAGTAAATATTTCTTTTTAAACAAGTGTCTAGTTTGATGGTTAAATAATGCATGTACAACTTAGTTAGCCAATCATATGCTGGAATTTTTAATAGTCTTCTAAAAAACAACCAGGATCATTCAGTTATTTCCATTCTAACCGGATTGTTAAAATACCCATTAAAGCACTTCTACAAAAGATGTAGCATAATAATTGTAACAAAAAATAATAATGTGCAGTGTTCTTTTTGCTATTGTTGGGTTTAACTTTGCAACGATACAATAAAAAGTCAGAATTTATGGAAACTTTCCAGCTTTGACAGTGGAAGATGACCCCAGGTCACCCTCTGTGCATTATTTCATAGCAGACAGACACCTGGGTAGAATCATCAACCTTCCGTAATCCAGCTGGATGGCTTCTTCACATGAAGAATTCAATACCCTGAGTGAGGCTCAAACCCACATCGATGAGGGGCAAGTGATTTGTGTACAGTGTGAATAAAATGTTCTCATTTAAGTAAAATAATGCTAATATATTACATTAAACTACTGTCAGTAAATATGTAACAAAATACATTTATATGTAAGTAAAATCATTGTACCAAATAACTTTATCAAGACTTAAATCTCTTAAATGTTTCAGAAAAGATCTATTTTTCTTGTTAGTGAATAGAACAAATCACTTCACATCTCAACACCTGCTATCACTTTTTGTTAAATTGTAAAAAATCTCACCACAACATTTAAATCACAAAGAAAAATCATCAAAACACCTAAACCATGTTTTTGTTTTACTGTCAGAAGTAGAATTATACAATAAAACCCATGGTCACTGCTTAGACCTGCCAACTTATTTGAATTAGCTATACAATGCTGAGCACTTTTCAGTACCAAAGATTTACTGCTGCTCCATGGTAGAACGTTAAGTGTGGTTCCGTGGCAACATCTATGGTATGGTTCCCTAGTTGAACCTCTTGTGCAGTTCCCAGTTTGAACCTCTGGTGTGGTTCCCTTGCAAATGCAAAACTTCTGATGTTGTTCCCTTGAAGAACCTTTAGTATAGTTAAACAGTAGAACCTCTGGTGTGGTTCCCTGGTAAAATCTCTGATATGGTTCCCTGTTACCTCTTGTGCGGTTCCCAGTTTGAACCTCTTGTGTGGTTCCCTTGCAAAACGTCTGATGTGGTTCTCTAGTAGAACCTCTGGTGTGGTTTAATGATAGAACCTCTGTGTGGTTCCCTGATAAAATCTCTGGTATGGTTCCCTATTAAAACCTTTTGTGTGGTTTCCAGTTTGAACTTCTGTTGTCAGGTTCCCCTTTAGAACATGTGGTGCAGTTCTGTGGAAGAATCTCTGGTTCAGTTCCCAATTTGAAACTCTGGTGCAGTTCCCAGCTTGACCCTCTGGTGTGGTTCCTTGTTAAAACCACTGATGTGGTTGCTTGGTTGAATCTCTTGTGCAGTTCCCAGTTTAAACTTCTGTTGTGGTTCCCCTATAGTACATGTGGTGCAGTTCTGTGGAAGAATCTCTGGTTCAGTTCCCAATTTGAAAATCTGGTGCAGCTCCCAGTTTGAACCTCTGGTGTGGTGTAAAAACCACTGATGTGGTTGCTTTGTTGAATCTCTTGTGCAGTTCCCAGTTTGAACTTCTGTTGTGGTTCCCCTGTAGAACCTGTGGTGCAGTTCTGCGGAAGAATCTCTGGTGCAGTTCCCAGTTTGAACTTCTGTTGTGGTTCCCCTGTAGAACCTGTGGTGCAGTTCTGCGGAAGAATCTCTGGTGCAGTTCCCAGTTTGAACTTCTGTTGCGGTTCCCCTGTAGAACCTGTGGTGCAGTTCTGCGGAAGAATCTCTGGTGCAGTTCCCAGTTTGAACTTCTGTTGTGGTTCCCCTGTAGAACCTGTGGTGCAGTTCTGCAGAAGAATCTCTGGTGCAGTTCCCAGTTTGAACCTCTGGTGTGGTTCCCTGTTAAAACCACTGATGTAGTTGCTTGATTGAATCTCTAGTGCAGTTCACAGGTAGAACCTCTAGTACAGTTCCGAGGTAAAACATCTAGTGTAGTTCCCTGGTAGTATCTTTGGCACAGTTCCCTAGTAGAACCACTGGTACAATTTGTTGACATTTTTACAGGTGGCATTTTGCAATTATTCTTTGTCTTGACATAATTGATATAAAACATATTCCAAAGTAATTTCATTCTGTCTAAGCAGGTAATTTTCATAAGGATTTTCAAAACGGATGTCCAACTTGTATCCTTCATGAGAAAATTTTTGACTGAAACAACTTCCATATGACATATCCCCAAAACAATGATTCAAAGAAAGAAATGAGAGGTTCATCCAGGTACTTTGTTTTACCTCCCACCACATTCTAGCTCTTTCAATGGTTGAGTAGTGTCACGTGGTTGCCCTCTATATTTCTATAGAGGGTCTGTGCGTGACCCTACATGAAAATTGCAATTCAAAATTGTGTGATGTTGACCATAAAATTAACATTATTATTTTACAAATTCAAAAGGATCCTACTACCACCTTCAGAGACCTTTCGAGAAGTAATTAAGTGGTCGATAAAACAAATCAATTATTTGGTTTGTTACTAACCCTCTACGGAAATATGTAGGGTCAGTATGCTTTATAGAGAGCTCGGCTTTGCCTCGCCTCGCCCTCTATAAAGCATACTGACCGTACATATTCCGTAGCGGGTCAGTAACAAACCCAATAATTAATAATGTCAACCCACAGATGGATGAGAATGAGTAAATGAATTAAACACAAACTGAGAACAAGAGCTGTCCGTAAGACAGCGCGCTTGACTTTTCTCAGTGCTTGACTCTGAATTAGAGCTTTGCCAGTAAAAAAATATCCAAGTTAGAAAGGGACATAACTCTGTTAAAATTCAGTCAGAGTTATGGGAATTGTGTCTCCTGGTGCATACTTTGACAGTAAATAACTATATCAAGTTTCAAGTAAAAAAACAGCTTTAATAGTAACAGAGATATTTGACTTTATCAAAAAATTTAACAAAAAATTCTAAGTTAAAAAGGGAAATAATTCTGTCAAAGTTCAAATCAAAGTATTGGGGATTGTTTCTCCTGGTGCAAACTTTGATGGTAAATAAGTATTTCAAGTTTCAAGTCAAAAGCTTTGATAGTAACAAAGATATTTGACTTTATCAAAATCTTTAACAAAAAATTTTAAGTTAAAAAGGGGCATAATTCTGTCAAAATTCAAACAGGGTTTTATGGATTGTTTCTCCTGGTGTAGACTTTGATAGTAAATAACTACTTTAAGTTTCAAGTCAATAGCTTTGACAGTAACAAAGATATTTGACTTTATCAAAAATTTTAACCAACGGCAACACCGACACCGGGGCAAGTGCAATAGCTCTACAATTTCTTCGAAAAGTCGAGCTAAAAATGTTCAGGTATAAAATGTAAACACTGTTAGAACCTCTTGCAGCTTTCAAATAATTACTACGCAAAGCATTTAATATAACCCTAATAAAAATATTCTTGTATAAGACAGCGAATTTCATATAAAGCACTCTATGAAACCCTCACAAAGGGAATTATCTGAATATATAAAGAATACCTTCACACATTAAGGGCTCTTTCAGAAAAAATAGAATATTATGACTGTTGGAAAAATAAATTCATAAAAACACCCATCACCAAAAACCAAAGTTCAACAGGTGACCACAAGAGTTACCTTTCTTTTTCTAGCGGTGCCAGTTGGATTTGACTGAATATGAACCAACATCATTTCTTTAACTTATTTTGAATATTGCTACTCTAGTTATCAATCACACAATATATCGATCATATTACACACAAATTTCTCCGTAAATAAAGCTACACTTATTCTATTTATGTCTGAATAAACTAGAACTGTCACAGGAGTGACTCATACCCCCACCCTACGGTCTTGTCACAGAAGAATGGCAACCATAAGGAATCTTAAAAATACTTTGGAGTACTTCATCCTGGGCTTCCACATATATGTAATACTAGTATAATACTAGTATAGTAATACTAGTAAATATATTAAATCTCTAATATTAGAGATACACTAAAAGTGAATACAAAACAGTGTCTTACCGACCCATGTTACCACGGAAAAATGTTTTTACTTTTTACATAGGACTTATAATAAAAAAGTTAGAAAAATACCTAAAATATTGAAAATCTAAAAATAGGATTTCTAAAAATAGACTAATTCCTCTGGAATTTAAGGGGAAGAAACTCAGTACAAAGGTTAAAAAAAGGTTACTTCCCTTTGGCTTACATCAAAATTAACCTTAAATTCTAGGTAAAAGGGGACACAATTCAAGAAAAATAGTGTCAGAGTTATGCACCTTGTGTCACATGATGTGGGTGATGAGGTGGAACATCTATTTTAAGTCTGAATCAAATCCATTCAGTAGTAATTGAGATATAGTGAAAATACATCAAAATTAACCTTAAATTCTAAGTAAAAAGGGGCATAATTCATGAAAAATTGGTGTCAGAGTTATGCACCTTGTGTCACATGATGTGGGTGATGAGGTGGAACATCTATTTTAAGTTTGAATCAAATCCATTTTGTAATAATTGAGATATAGTGAAAATACATCAAAATCAACCTTAAAGTTAAAGTAAAAGGGGACATAATTCATAAAAAATTTATGTCAGAGTTAAGCACCTTATGTCACATCATCTGGGTGATGAGGTGGAACAACTATTTTAAGTCTGAATCAAATCCATTTAGTAATAACTGAGATATAGTGAAAATACAACAAAATTAACCTTAAATTCTAAGTAAAAGGGGACATAATTCATGAAAACTTGGTGTCAGAGTTATGCACCTTGTGTCACATGATGTGGGCACATGATGTGGGTGATGAGGTGGAACATCTATTTTAAGTTTGAATCAAATCCATTCAGTAGAAACTGAGATAAAGTGAAAATACATCAAAATCAACCTTAAATTCTAAGTAAAAAGGGGCATAATTCATAAAAAAAAATGGTGTCAGAGTTATGCACCTTATGTCACATGATGTGGGTGATGAGGTGGAACATCTATTTAAGTTTGAATCAAATCCATTTAGTAATAACTGAGATATAGTGAAAATACAACAAAATTAACCTTAAATTCTAAGTAAAAGGGGACATAATTCATGAAAACTTGGTGTCAAGAGTTATGCACCTTGTGTCACATGATGTGGGTGATAAGGTGGAACATGTATTTTAAGTTTGAATCAAATCCATTTGGTAATAACTGAGATAATAAATTTCGGGACGCGACGGGACGGGACGGGACGCGACGCGACGGGACGCGACGGAACGCGACAAAACTGACTCCTATATACCCCCCTCAAACATGTTTGGTGGGGGTATAAAAAAAACACTGAGGGACATATAATAATGAACTAGTAAAGTTACAAGACTGGCAACATGAATACAAAATAATGTAAGAGTAACAGAAAGACCAAGATTATATTAAATTTAAAAGCTGATGAAAGACTAAGGCACATAAATACAAGTAATTCCTTGGACATTTATTTAAGTTAGCAAATTCACTAAATTTAAATCTCTGACAAAAACATCATGAAGCATTATCTTCATAAACATTTACTTCGTAATAACAATGCAGTTTAACAGCATTTGGATTTAACTGATTTTGTGTAATTGGACGTGTCTGGTAATTGAAAATTATACCCACAGTATACTAGTTTCAAAAGCAGAAATCTGTTTACACATGCATGTACCTGAATAAATACAACACTAGCACATTCTGTATATTATTTTTCTATACTATGTTATTATATCACAACTTGACTATTATATTTGTGTCATCATACATCCATGCATTATTTATCATTTCTATAATTTTTATAATTGCATGCAAATATTAAACAAGTGTATATTACTGTCACTTAACATACCCTCGGACTACGCGCAGTGGGCGTAGGAGTCTGAAAAATTCATATGTTTACTAAATCACGTAAATTCTATGAACTATTTGTTATATTAATAGATCTGAAGTAATCACTGATCAATTTAAAAGGGAAATAAACATGTTTTTCTGTTGCTGCATCTCCTAAATTAGTATCCCGAGAAAGGCTGTAAGATTACAGATCAGCAAGAAAGTTTAAGCTCTCTCCAAAGACATTAAAATATCCCAATAAAAAAAAGGAATTGTGTACAGCTTAATATATGAACTTTTTTTAAATTCATACAAGACTTTTTGGGGTTAATTATCTGCTGAACAAGAATTAGTAAATCAGGTGACCAAAAATAATATACAAGAATCATTACAGTCATGTTTCTTGACTGAAAAATGCTAAATCATACACTGTAATAAATAGATTTCTGTAGACTTTAAAGTAAAGAAATAAAAATTTTATAACAGTTTTTTGTAATGTAATTTATATTTTCCTTTTCAGTAGACAATACACTTTCAAATGATACCAAAATTTATTTGATATATTTTAATAACACTGCTACACAGAACATGCTTATCATTCTGTGGATAAGACACCTTAATCTAAAAGATGAAGGAAATTTGAACATTTCTACCCTATAATACAGAAAGAGAACATGTCTATAAAAACAACTCACCGATCCTCTCCCATCATTGCTCTTGCCTGAACCTCCTCTCTTCCCTCCCTTTTTGGTTTTACTTTCACCCTTGTTTGCTGAAAATAGTAAAAGAATAAACGCTATATACATCAGACACTGTCTATGGAGTTACTTCCCTTTTATGCATTTTCATTTACACGAACCTTAAGCATTCATTACTTTTGCTTTTGATAACAATTCTGATGCCAGTGTCTAGAAACATTTAGCTGATCTAACTTCACAGACTTACTTGTTTCTCTGATTTTTTCTTTAACCAAAATAGATGTATACTAAGTGTAACAAAAATACTACTGTTATGTCAAAGATGAATCAACCCATTTGGCCAGAAATGACTAAACAATTTTGTCAAATCTAGGTGTTACAGTAAGCAACTTTAGATATAATATTGCTTTGTTCATAATAACTCATTTCATTTCAACTCATAACATTCTGTAGTTGCAGTAAAACAGTTTACTTCTAGCTATGATCAAACTGATACAATCATGAATTTTCCAGAAGTTATTCCCCCTGAATAGTAACAGTTTCTGACTTAAAACAGTAGCAAACAATGCATGAAAATACTAGCTCAACAACAGTTTGTAAATCTTCCTGATTTCTGTTAGGGCAGTCTTTTATTTTCCACTCTTTACAAGGACACGATTACATACACTTTAAAATACTCATAAATAATCACAGATGGTCTACTCAAGAATTTCTGACTTCAATTAAATTTCTATAATATCTGTACCATCAATATAGATCCATTGTAATTATTTCAGAAGCAAATATTTCTAGCAATTCTAAGTTCACTGGCAGATTGCAAAATTAAACTTTAAATATACTAGTGAAAAAAAAAAAAAAAAAAAAAATAGCCAAGAAATTTAAGAGCTCTAGTTTGCTCTGAAGTATTCAAATATGTGTAAAAAAATTATCCAGCCTACATAATGGCGAATTTCACTCTGATCCTAACGAAACAAATGACAAAAGCTGAAATGGAATCATATTGGTACACTTTTATTTTCAACCCTTATATCTATTATTTCAAAAAACAAAGGGGTCTTATCAACAACAATGGTATACTCCTTATTGCAATGTATAGCACAAGATAGTGTATGATGTTGTGGAAGAAATATCACAATGTGCAAATCTTCCAGGTTTTTATGTCCAGAGGAAATTGTATGGTAATACAGCAAGAAAGGTTGAAGTGCTCATCAATAAAGAAGCATAGAGACCTTTATATATTTTACCCTCTGAAATATATCTAATGCTTATAGCAAAAGCCAAAAACACATTGTCCAAATCACCAGTGCATTCTTTTTTTAACTAAATGAACTGTTCATTTAACTTAAAAGGTGCAAACTGTTGCATAAATTATACAGATTTTACAATACCTTAAGCCTTTTTAATCTTTATGAATATGTAGGTCAGTTACAAATAGCTCTTTGGTTGGTTATCTTTAATAAATCTATAAATTTGCAACAGGATGATATTGCAGAATGGAGATATTGCAATAGAATAACACTGCAGAACAAACTTATGATATTGCAACATTATGATAATGCAGAATAGTGATATTGCCGCATGACAATATCAAGAAATGGAGATACTGCCACATGATGATATTGCAGAATAGTAATATTGAAACATATTGATACTGCAGAATGAAGACTTTGCAACATGATATCACAGAATGGAGATATTGCAATATAACAATATTGCAGAACAGAGATATTGCAGCATAATGATAAGGCAGAATAGTGAACTTGCAACCTGCCAGTATCACAAAATGGAGATAATTCCACATGATGATATTGCATAATGCTGATATTGCAACATGATGATATCACAGCATGGAGATATTGCAATATCATAATATTTCAACATAATGGTATGCAGAATTGAGATAATGCAAAATGGTGATATTATAAAATGGAGATATTGCAAGATGATAATATTGTAGAATTGAGAAACTGCAACATGATGGTTACTTTTGAATGATACTCCAAAACATAATTCTAAAACTGCTATCCTTCAACCATTTTAAACTTTTACTGTTATAGAGAAAAAGAGTTTCTATTTTCCCTAAAACTTCTGCTATGTTGACCCACAAACATTTCTCTGAGGGCACAGGTCCTATTTTTCTGAAGTGCAGCAAGTATCAGCTGTAAATGCAAGACTTTCCACCTACAGAAGACCATAATGACCAATACTGCTCATGTGAATATTGTACATGATATGTATGATGTGTGCTGAAAAGTTGATATATGCAGAGCAAGGCCAATTGCTTCAAACACCACAATCTATGTATATAATAATCAGATGATAAAATATCTTACAATGATCGGAACCATGTACTGTAAGGTAAAATTGTCAGACAATGAACAACATATCATTATGTACACTCACTGTACAAAAAAAAATACATAAACTGTTCATGACTCTGTAGTTATTTATAACAGGATATTTTGAAAATTTATTTGAAAAATTTCTGGATAGAATGAGAGCAATATATTTCTATTTCTCAGTGTTACAAGAATATATGTGCAAATTATGTTGTCTCAAACAAAAACAAATAATGATGTGGTTTTAAATTATGGACTTTTTTTTTGGCATTATTTAACTTAAACACCCATGTTAGCTATGTTAAAATATGAAAGCAGACAAACAGCTGATATAATATATATTTATTATTACTTTTCTGCAGTTAATTCATTTCTTGTCTTGTTCATAAATGTTAAATTTTCATGATCAAGTATTTCAACAGCATAATATCATAGTCACAAAGATCTCAAAGAAATCTGCATTAACACATAAGCTACTTACATGTCCTGGAAGTTGACCTCTTAGGTTCCTCATCCGGGTTAATGTCCTTGAGAAATGTGAAGGCAGGGATCACAGCGTGACCTTTTCCGAGGGTGCTGGCCACTTCTTCCTCATTATTCAGCACGACAAGTTTAATGTGCACATCAGACTTTGACGTGTTCATCTGTATACTGGTCAGGTGGTCCTCAGTCACCTTAACTGCATACCTAGATTAATTTACAAGATGAATTCATAATTTCCTGTAAACAGATCGTGGTTCATTTAAGCTAGAAACATTCTAAGACTGGCTGTAACAGGTACTTTGGAGAAATTTATTTAAATCAAATTTCTAAAAGTATCTTATACACTACTGAAAATGATATCAAAGTTATCACATTTTGATCAATATATGAGCAAGATATTGAATCAACAAAACTGAAATGGATCGAATACATGTAGTTACAGATCATAACATAATTCACAGTATTAGATATTAAATTTTTCAGCAGCACTGAATTCGTCAGACCTTCTCAGACAACGTGAAGATTTATCTTCCATACAAGAACAAGGTGACAATGAACTTTACATCATTTTCTCAAATTATATTTTTACTTTGGCATCTCAAAGAATTAGAAGCAAATTATATTGCCATTTCACTAAGTCTTACCATAATCATTTGAGAACGTACCTAAAGATGACATTTTTGCTGTTTGGCAGATAGTAATCCTTGATTTCCTTCACAGCAAAGCTGCTGTTTACTTCCCCTCGTAGTGGTGCAGGAAGTGGTGACAGGGAACCAATCATTCTCATACGCCAGGTACCAGTCTGTAAGGGCTGATCTGTTGTTCGTGCTTCAGCAACAAATGTGTAACCTTTCTATAAAATCACATAAAATAAAAATTGAACAACAATTTATCAGTGTCCCTTGTGTGCTTAAGTCTTGACACATAATGCTAAATGTTACCACAAAAACGAACTTTATTACAGTCTTTTTTCAAAATAAATATTCCAGTACATTTAAAAAGTTCAAAACATTCAAGAAAATTTCAAGATTGTCTGTAGTCAAACAATTAGGATAAGGCAGACACTAGGTACTCAATACAGTTTCATTTCACTACATTACGTGTTCAAATCACTTACATTTACTTTATAATCAGAGATATTGCGAGCATCTTCTATTTCCAAATCCAACATGTCACAAATTTAAACAGTTCAATGAAATCAGTAACAATAGTTAAAAAAACTGATTTATAAGATGTATTAATTCGTAAGACTTTGTTAAAATATCTAAATGCAGAAAATTTATACAAATTTTTGTTATGTCAAAACCTTACTCTGTTTTTCTTGTACACATAAGGTGCAACTTTCTGAAAGACCCTGGGTATTTCCTCTCCTGTATCATTGTTTATCACTCGCAGCATGCATGTGCTAATTGGCACATATAACTTGGGCACCGCTAACATCTCCTCCATCACATGGAAAACCTCTCTGAAAAATAAATAGCATCAAATTTTGCATTTAAATTTAACAGTTCAATGCATTTATACTAAAATGTTAATTGTACAAAACAGAAACTTGGCAACAAAATGATATTTCTGCTCCATCTTGGAAACAAAATGATATATATGCTCCATCATGGCAACAAAATTATTTCCTATCTAGGCAAAAAATGATATCTCTGCTCAAACTTGGCAACAAACGATGGCCCACAAAAGGCAAAAAAAAAATGATATCTCTCCTCCATCTTGGCAAAAAAAAAAAGAATACCTCTGCTTCATCTTGACAACAAAATGATATCTCTGCTCTATCTGGGCAAAAATGATATCTCTGCTCCATATTGTCAACAACAATGATATCTCTGCTCTATCTTGGCAACAAAAATGATATCTCTGCTCTATCTTGTAAAAAAAATGATATCTCTGCTCTATCTTGGCAACAAAAATGATACCTCTACTCTATCTTGTCAACAACAATGATATCTCTGCTCTATCTTGTCAACAACAATGATATCTCTGCTCTATCTTGGCAACAAAAATTATACCTCTACTCTATCTTGTCAACAACAATGATATCTCTGCTCCATATTGTCAACAACAATGATATCTCTGCTCTATCTTGGCAACAAAAATGATATCTCTGCTCTATCTTGTAAATAACAATGATACCTCTGCTCTATCTTGGCAACAAAAATGATATCTCTGCTCCATATTGTCAACAACAATGATATCTCTGCTCTATCTTGGCAACAAAAATGATATTTCTGCTCTATATTGTAAACAACGATGATACCTCTGCTCTATCTTGGCAACAAAAATGATATCTCTGCTCCATATTGTCAACAACGATATCTCTGCTATATCTTGGCAACAAAAATGATATCTCTGCTCTATCTTATAAACAAAAATGATATCTCTGCTATATCTTTGCAACAAAAATGATACCTCTGCTCTATCTTGTCAACAAAAATGATATCTCTGCTCCATATTGTCAACAACAATGATATCTCTGCTCTATCTTGGCAACAAAAATGATATCTCTGCTCTATCTTGTCAACAAAATTATATCTCTGCTCTATCTTGGCAACAAAATGATACCTCTGCTCTATCTTGTCAACAAAATTATATCTCTGCTCTATCTTAGCAACAAAATGATACCTCTGCTCTATCTTGCCAACAAAATTATATCTCTGCTCTATCTTGGCAACAAAAATGATATCTCTGCTCTATCTTGTCAACAAAATTATATCTCTGCTCTATCTTGGCAACAAAAATGATACCTCTGCTCTATCTTGTCAACAAAATTATATCTCTGCTCTGTCTTGGCAACAAAATGATATGTCTGCTCTATCTTGGCAACAAAATTATATCTCTGCCCTATCTTGTCAACAAAATGATACCTCTGCTCTATCTTGTCAACAAAATTATACCTCTGCTCTATCTTGGCAACACAATTATATCTCTGCTCTATCTTGGCAACAAAATTATATCTCTGCTCTATCTTGTCAACAACAATGATATCTCTGCTCTATCTTGTCAACAAAATGATACCTCTGCTCTATCTTGTCAACAAAATTATACCTCTGCTCTATCTTGGCAACAAAATTATATCTCTGCTCTATCTTGTCAACAAAATGATACCTCTGCTCTATCTTGTCAACAAAATTATACCTCTGCTCTATCTTGTCAACAAAATTATATCTCTGATTTATCTTGTCAACAAAATGATACCTCTGCTCTATCTTGGCAACAAAATTATACCTCTGCTCTATCTTGGCAACAAAATTATATCTCTGCTCTATCTTGTCAACAACAATGATATCTCTGCTCTATCTTGGCAACAAAAATGATACCTCTGCTCTATCTTGTCAACAAAATTATATCTCTGCTCTATCTTGGCAACAAAATGATACCTCTGCTCTATCTTGTCAACAAAATTATATCTCTGCTCTATCTTGGCAACAAAATGATACCTCTGCTCTTCTTGTCAACAAAATTATATCTCTGCTCTATCTTGGCAACCAAATGATACCTCTGCTCTATCTTGTCAACAAAATTATATCTCTGCTCTATCTTGGCAACAAAATGATACCTCTGCTCTATCTTGTCAACAATATAATAGTCATACTTAAAGACTTACCTAAAGACAACAAACCAGTTGTTTGGAGGTTGGTCAGGGTACTGTCCCTTGTAATCGTTGTATGATATCTTGTTCCACTCGTCCTTGTAAAATGGATACTTTACCATCAGGTCTGGATCCAATTTAAACATTTGCCTGTAAACAGATCATCAAGAAGAAAATCTGAAATTACCTGTAGCAATATCATTTTGAAAATGATGTTTACATTAAATTGTGCTAGGTGAACTCTGGCCATTAAAGGATACACTTCCATTATATATACATGTACTTAGAGTCAAATATGATCAAATGTAGTTTTCTTTCATTCAGTTTATACTGATGGAAGAATAAGTTCTAGTAACTATGTCCCATGTCCTCAGGAATTTCTAGTAACTATGTTCTGTATCCTATGTCCTAAGTAATGTCTAGTAACTATGTCCTGTGTCCTATGTCTTAAGGAATTTCTAGTAACTATGTCCTTAGAAATTTCTAGTAATTATGTCCTGTGTCCTATGTCTTAAGGAATTTCTAGTAACTATATCCTGTGTCCTATGTCTTAAGGAATTTCTAGTAACTATGTCCTGTGTCCTATGTCTTAAGGAATTTCTAGTAACTATATCCTGTGTCCTATGTCTTAAGGAATTTCTAGTAACTATGTCCTGTGTCCTATGTCTTAAGGAATTTCTAGTAACTATGTCCTGTGTCCTATGTCTTAAGGAATTTCTAGTAACTATATCCTGTGTCCTATGTCTTAAGGAATTTCTAGTAACTATATCCTGTGTGCTATGTCTTAAGGAATTTCTAGTAACTATGTCCTGTGTCCTATGTCCTTAGGAATTTCTAGTAACTATATCCTGTGTCCCATGTCTTAAGGAATTTCTAGTAACTATATCCTGTGTCCTATGTCTTAAGGAATTTCTAGTAACTATGTCCTGTGTCCTATGTCTTAAGGAATTTCTAGTAACTATGTCCTGTGTCCTATGTCTTAAGGAATTTCTAGTAACTATGTCCTGTGTCATATGTCTTAAGGAATTTCTAGTAACTATATCCTGTGTCCTATGTCTTAAGGTAATTCTAGTAACTATGTCCTGGTTTTCCAAACATAACTTGTTCCTAAGTAAGGCATTTTCAAGGCTATGGTCGCATTCAGCTCTGGGAGTATAGTCATTCTAAATACTGTTACAAACTGAGCAGATATATTTACCAAACCTGCTCTAGATCTGTTTTATATACATCTATGACTTATATAATATGAAGTTGTAAGATCAAACCTAAATAGGAATAGTCCTGGATGGTCAGGGTTGCTTGGATCCAAGTTTTGTTCTATGATGGCCCAACATTTCTGTAGGTTCTGTAATACCTTTTGATTTTCATCTGAACCTGAAACAAATATGGTTACATTCAAACATCGTTTCTAGAGGTTGTTCTGATTTATCCTAACTATTTTTAGGTATATTGTGAAATAATCTCTACACTCTATATTAATCACTCTAAACACCTCATTCCTGATTAAAACTGTTGCCACAAGGCATGTGAGAGAAGCCCTGCTCTTTTCTTTATACTGAGCACCAAATAAGGGAGTTACTGGTATCATGTTATGTCTTTAATACAATGCGAATGGGTATCAAACCCTTTACCATTTCTACTGCACTTAAAGCTAATACTCTACCAGCAAATAATTAAAGCAGTTTACATATGGAACTGTTCATAAATGACATGCACACTTTACCATGAGACTATCAAGAGTCAAAATATCGAACTCTGTTTAAGAATGACTTGAACACTCTACCACAAGCATATCAAGGTGGTTTACATATGGAACTCTGTTTATGATGACTTGTAGTCGCTACCATTAGGCTCTCAAAGCGGTTTATATACAGACCTGTGTATAATGTCTTGCATGACATATATATATAGTTTAAAGGCAAATGCAAACTATAAATATCCACACTCATCCTTACTCAAAATAAACATAGTTCAAAACCAATATTTATTTTTTTACAAAAATGTACATTCCTTTAAAAATTCACAGTCCCGAATATTTATAATTCACAAATCTGAAGTGACAAAACAACCTACCAGGAGTTCTAGCAGCCCTTATTTTCCTGACCCAATATCCTTTCCATTGTTTCTGCAGCTTTACTGTAGCAACTTGCTCCTCTGTAGTCGCTTGTCTGAAATATAGTTTTCTGTCCATGAATAATTCATCTAGAATAGTGAAAACTTTTCATCTTAATAAGAAGTATATATAATAAGTTACATTTTAAATGTTTATATGAATAAAGTCGCTCGCCAAATATAAACTAGCAACATTTTTTTTCAGCTGCCATTTAATTTTATTTTAAACTGATGAAAAAAAAGTATTATCATTAATTATTTTTACCCCGTAAGGTGCCGTACACATTGACTTGATAATTAAAGTACTGTTTCGTGAGAATGTTAAGTGTGTGTACTGATTATATTTCTTAAAACATCAAATAAGAATTTTCATACAAAAATGGTACAAGTATGTGATTAACAAAATGAAATGTCGTAAAATAAGATAAACATAAGAAAACAACAGTTCCATCTAAAAGTATGCAAACACTTTATTCTAATTTCGGATATATGCGAGAGCTAACCAACTATTTGCTATTTTTTCGAAATAATTCAAAAATTACTGAAAATACATTTGTAATTTTCTTCCTTCATATTTGTTTTTTGCTAATAGTGAATCTGAATGTTAAGTGTATTTTTGTGACTTTTCAAAGAAGGGTTGTCTTCGTAAAATGAACAAATTTATATGATAACATCATTTGACTTTTATCAATACTCTGACAACTTATCAGCAGCATATTGTACAGAGACTAAATTTCACAATTGTACGTTCAATAGTTTTTCAAATTCTTTGCAAATGAACTAATGGCGGGACAGCTGTTTAGTTCATTTTTATATAAAACTATTTCTTTTACTGAATTTTCCCTTTGTGTAAACGGGAAAATAATTGTGTTCAAACAAGGCAGTTCATATTCTATTTATACATGATTTTTATTTTTGAAATGCTTTTCCAGGGACGGGTATGTATTACTGCTCATATCATAGCAGACAGATATCGGGTATCCTTGTCTTGTTTTTTTTTTTTGTAAACCCAGTTTTTTATGACACAAGACGCTATTTAATACATGATATGTTTTGTTATATCAGTTACCAGCCCCAAACGAACTGCCTCTCCTGTTAGAGTCAACAATATGCTCACTAGCTAACCCACTGTTACTTCCTTTTGAATTGAGCATCGGTTCGATTTTTGTCGGTAGCTGTGAAGGTATTTAACCGCATATAGCTTGAGCAATGTTTTGTTTATAGGAATCATAGCAGAGATTTTGGGAAATTTCAGTCAGTATGTTTTAACTTTAGTTTTCACAATAATTCTTGTAAATATTGAAACCTGAATCTTTCTCGTTCTTTTCTCCGTACATTTAATTTCTCGTAAATCGAGTGTAAATTTATTATTCTTGAGACTGTGTTCCTCTATACTGAACTTTTATGAACAATACAAAATTATTGGTAATGTTATGTTTGTGAATGCTTTCGGTTGTGTTGTTGATTTGTTGACCCCGTTTATAGATATGTTTACCGTTTCTTAGAACAACAGAATTAGAATGAAAAATTGTGTTTTAATTCTAAAGAATATAAAAAACGATACGTTTAGCCTTCGTGTCATTATTTTAATATGCAAGTATAGCGACGTTTCGTTTATTGTCTGCAGAAGCCCTTGGGAAATGTTTGTGGCCTCGACCTGAGGTATCAGTCACAAACATTCCCGCGGGCTTTTGAACGACTTGACGACATTCTTAATTTCTCAATATGCCATTGCTCCTTCGGGATTGGTTTATACGAGTGCATTTCTTTTTTCTTTGAGGAAAAGCAGACATGTCTTGGTAAAGCCTAGGTATTTTCAGATCGTGAGAAAGGGCTGACTTCTAAATAGCAAGAAAGAAAAAGTAGTACACGCGCAAACTTTTAGACGGTGGACCCCTGCGCCGGAACTCTGATAATAGAAAAAAGCAAATGCGACTTTCGATTTCAAGTATAGCATGCGTACTTTCATTTTCTTTACTCCCGGGAAAAGCTGAAGGTCGTCTGGCTTCGTTTTCATTGTTGTCAAAAACACACGTATGCCTTTCTAGATTGTATAATATTAAGTAAATGAAACAGCCTTTCTAACAGTTTTCAATTTACAAAAAGTTACAAACTAGTTTCTTATTCTTCAGCTTACCTGTCTGAAGTACTACATCTAAATTCAGTTTATAAAATGGGAACATTTTAAATTACAAGAAACAGACATATTCAAAAGAAGGAGAAAAGAAACTTTATCAATTCACACTTTTTGTCCAGAATTAAACGCAGAAAAAACCATTAAAAATACATAGTGACGTCCCTTGAAAAAAACTTAAGAGTGTAACGTCCTTTATTACAATAAAACGACGTCGTTACCAAATGAGGTTGCTAACGTCAACAGCACATCGGACGCAATTTGTAGATCGTAATGGTACTGTATTACTCATGAACATTACAATCAAACGACGTCGTTACCAAGTGAGGTTGCTAACGTCAACAGTACAGTATTACTCATGAAGATCGCGTAAACAGGTGAAACCGGTCGAGTTACATTGTTTTATACTACTTAATTGGATAAGAATTACTACATATGTAAAAAATAAAGGCATCTTATTTCCACTTTTCATATGTATAATTAATACGTACAAATCATACTATATAAGCTTCAGGAGCTATGTCGAACGTATCAGATAATTTTATTTGTCCAAGAGTAAAAAATACCTTTCTCAACAACAAGAATAAAATACCACATTTGAATATATACTTGGATTGCCTGTCCTGCAATTATTATAAATTCTTAAGTATATTTTACAACAATTATTACATCATTAACTTCTGATATTTTCAATTTAAAATTGGAACACTAATCAGTGACTTTGTCAAAACTTGAACGAAGTGTTACATTTATTATACACGCAGGATTAAACGTGAACGAAATATTACATTTGTTATCTGTGCAGGATATCTGTCCAGTGCTAGTAGAAAATCTGGATAATGCTTCCATCCTTTGCTTATATTCCATAATCTTTGTTAAGCCTAACTTTGTCAAACGATATCAAACTAAAAATTTTAAAGTAGCTTTCCTGAGACAAATATAATATCAAATTTGTAACCTGCGCTAGATTTCTATCTTGCACTCACAGAAAATCCTGACGCTTATATTTCAAGTATATTTCATTTCAGAGCCACGCATTTATATAGTAGGCCCACAACAAAAAGAAGCTGTAATGGAAAAATATTCCAGACGTGTTGCTTCAAACATGCAACAAGTACATATTAATTTAAGCTAAATATTGATAAAGGGGAAGGAATTGGTTAGGGGCGAAATAGGGTCGGGATGGGGGTGGGGGGGGGGAGGGTGAGGAATCATATTTATATCACCTTTATAGTGTGTTTATACGGGGTATATTAGCAATATATTATACTTTTCGTTAAAAAAAACATGAATGAATATAAATAACATTTGTTATCTGCGCAGGATGTTTGTCTTGCGCTAATAAATATCTGGATATAATAATCCGATATTTTGAATATCTTTCATGAACCATATTTAATTACGACATTTTTAACGTAATTGCGACAGGTTGTAATTTCATATATGTTGGGACAGTACACATGTTTTTTCTTTGTGTGTGTGTGTGTGTTAACGTCGGCAAAAGCCCGCGGGAATGTTTGTCACCGAGACTGCGTAAAAACATAAAACGACGGCTAAATGTATTGTTTTCGTATGTGTTGACTTTACGATTCTGGTACATTAATTTATTTGCCATTCTGTTGTTCTTAGAAACTGTAAACATGTTTATAATATCCATAACTAGTGCGTAGCGTAGAAGTCAACATCACTAAAAAGCACCTAACGAAGGTTTTTAAACTATTTTTTCATCATAATTTCGCATATTACTTAAAATTTTGGTTAACAGGAGCACAATTTCTAGAATAACTTTACATTCTTGATACATAAAAACATTCTATGGATTAGATTGCATCTTTTATGCTACAAGAAGAGTTTTTTTATCCGAAAGAAACAAGACGCAGATATCAGATGTCAAACTTCAACAGAGCTACATGTACAATTCAATTTGTTTTCCGGAAAAGCCTTCCCCCAACAACCGAATTTATCCCTCAACGTTCAGTCTTGGCTGGCAATGCCTCTTATGGCTTATTTATCTTTTTAGGTATAAATCATATCATATATAAATGTACATAGATAGCAGATTTGTGCTTCAAATTAGGAACTACAATTTTAGTCAAATATGTTTTAAATATTTTGTCAAAGGTAATGGCTCCAATCTTGTAGTGTTAATTATGCCAAAAAAAATCCCCAGGTACATAGCTTCACGTGCTGAATAATATCTTTAAATTGTTTCATGACACTATATCAAATACTTCTGACTCAGACAGGGACCATAACTCTGGCCTGGCTGGATGAAATCACCAACAAACGTCACTCGTATATAACAATCATCTAAAGTTTCCTGACTCTATATCAAAAACTGTTGACTGTCAACGCTCATAACTCTTGTCTTGCTGACTAAAATTTCGAAGCAGAGCTTCAAATGCTGAATTACAAGTCTATGGTGACTGATGACTCTGGATCGTGTTGACATTCAGACAGACATACGAACAAAAGTGAATAAAGGTGAACCTACAACTCAAGCCCCGCCAAAAAGGAAAAAGTAGAGGTACAGAAAAATGTTAGCTTAAATAGTTCAAGTAGCTTTGCAAGAAAGAGGGACATAGTGAGATAAAGCCCCAACTTAGCCGAGCTTTATATGAATAGACAGTCTGGTGTTTTAACGTGTCCGGTATATAACACCGATACATACGTCTTTTCTGGGAAGAACCAGTAGAGGCCTCATAGTTAGGTGGGACACTCTCAGGAGCATCTCAGAAATGTCCAGTGTCTGCACCGGGATTCAAACCCGAATCCCTGGATTGACAGTCAAGCGTGTAAAATTGTACCACTAGACCAACCGCAAACCCAAACATAATAAATAAATTAGGAGACGTTCCTATTTTCGTTTATTTCAAGGAAATGCATTTAGCTTATTTTCTCTTTTCCGTGAATAGATACAATGGTAATTGTCGTTTCATGTAAAAAGAGGACAGAATTTCAAATATCCTTAACAATCTGATAAAATACATTCTAATTTCAGTTTTTATCTAGCGAACGATCGCGACACATACTGAACCCGGATAAATTCATGCTACAAGGTTGTTACCCGATACTTGCAGTAACATTATATTTTCGTAAACAAGGTAACACTGATGCAGCAAGTATGTAAACTTTTGCAAGGTTGAGTAACACTAAATAATAAACTATATAACAATCTATCAAATTAAAATGAAGTGTGCATTTCATACCAGACAGCTTACATTATGCGGTTGATATGATCTCTTTATATAATGATTTAATATAAGGTTTTAATAAAGCTATATAAATATATAAATTTCGCAACGTGTTATTTTTTGTTTCTCTGGGGTGGTTAGTTTGGAGCGTATCAAGGTTAGTAATCAAATACTAACATGATTCACGGGCGGGGCGTATATTCTCCGTGACGATTTGATATAAGACATTGTGTCTGAAATCATTTGACCTCCACCTCTGATAATTCAGGTGGGGAAGTTGGCAGTTACTTGCGGAGAACAGGTTTGTACTGGTACAGAATCCAGGACCACTGGTTAGGTTAACTGCCCGCCGTTACATGACTGAAATACTGTTGAAAAACGGCGTTAAACCCAAAACAAACAAACAAAACAAACAAACTAACTAACACGATTCAAGTCGGAAAGAATTTTACGGACGTTAAGCGTTTGGTCGCATGGCATATGTTTTCAGTGACAATGTTAAAAAGGACTAGATGTTCGCCATCAGCAGTGCTGTCACTTACACGTGAAGAAAAAGTCAGTACTATTACCTGTTAGGGTAACGGACCGCCGTTATGAAGCTTATGAAAAATGATGTTAAGTACATTTGTAACTTTAAATTTCTTTTTAACGCCGTTCGTCAGCAGTTATTAGGCAGTTAGCTTAGTCAGTTTTTAAAGTATTAGTATCGGGCGTGCCTGCCTGAAAAAAAAAACACGAGTGCAGGTTGGTAACAAAAAGTAATAGTTGATTCAAGTAGGTTAGTATCTAAACACCGCGTGCGCTCGTGCATTGCAAACATTTATCTTAGTACCGACTTTTGTTTGTTCTTCACAAAGAGACTGTCATTTGAATTGTAGAGTTTTGATTAAGGAAACATACAATTATTTGCCATTGGGAATAAATGTATGTTCGCTGACCAGGCTTAAATTATGTAACCCTTCGTGAACTGTATATTAGATAGTTTAGACTGCTGGGTACAAAGATGCAAACGTGAGCTTGGTTATTATATAGCCCGGCAAAACTTTAGTATTATGATAAAAAACATCATCATTGCAAGTAAAACGACTATCAAATTAAACCATGACTCCCTTTCGTTGAATTTCAGCGACATGACACTTTTAGAAGGAAGAATAAGAAATTGTAGGACATGGAAAATAGTGGAATGATTTCCATGATTCGAGGATATTCTTACTGGACTTTAAAACAGATTATCTTATTACTGGGAAACTGAGGCCTGAATAATTAATTAATCTATTTACTTAATGTTCCTATCAATAGCTTGTAACTGACAACTTCTCAATATGACACATAAATGGAGGTCGAATGTCTTCTGACACACTTGTCTTTTGTCAAATCGGCAAAAAGATAACACGTCTTGCCTTAGGGTCAAACTCGCGACATTCCAAGTACAAGTGTTAAATTATTGAGCTAACTGGGCGGACTGACTGTTCAGTTGATTCGAGTCTAGTGTCATTGCCTTCGTGTAATAGATTTGATAATTCTTTGTGTGGATTTGCACTGGTAAAACTTTGAATAAATATTAAATATAAGCAACTACCATGCAGTAGTCAAATACCAAGCAATACCGGTATGTATCGCTGTACTTACTTCAGCCCAAGCAAAATATTAATGAATCATCGGATCTTGGCTCGATATTCGCGCATTGCAAAAACTAAAGCATGCCTCCACATCTATCACTCACTTATACTCTTATTCGGTCACATGGTCATATATGCACGCTTCATATCACGTGTCTAAATCGTATAATTATCTACTGAGATCAGTTAATGGAATTTTGTTTGGCATAGTTCTTGAACGGAGCAAGGACTTCCTGCACCGAGAAAATGTGCTGCGAAGATGAAACTTTGATTCGCTCCAACATATAATCTCAACACAGTTTAGACCATATTCTGTAGCCTGTACCAGAAGATATCAATTTATATATATTGGTCAACAAAATGCTTAAATTGGTTTAATTTCTTTGACCTGTTAGATGGGTACTTTTAGATTTACGTGTAGCTAAAACATAAACGTTAAAGATCTCATTTTTTCAGACGATCGACTTATCATACGTGTACCGTAGAAAGCAAAACATCAGCATTGTTTTTAAATTTCACTGCTGGATTTAATTAATGAAGTTAATAAGGAAGGTTGCAATTTAAATTTCAGTGATATACTGTAAAAGCATATAATTTCGCTGCATCAAAATTTCGCGAATTAGAAATGTTGAGTATTTTTGCGAGGTTTTGCATTTGCGAAATTGTGAATACAAATGTTAAGCTGCTTATTTAGGGTTATTCTTTTCGGGCGCACATACAATTTCACGTCGTAAAGCGTTTTTTTTTAGACAGTCTACCATGAGGAACTACAGCTGTTAATTGTATGGATTTTAACACCTCCTATTACCAGTAAACCTTGACGACTCTAAACCTGTAACAAACATGACTTTACAACTACCATAGTTATCATACCTTACTACATAAGACAGTTATGTGGGTTGTTCTGTACTTCTTAAATTTATTCAATCCTGTCGTGATAACAAATTTTTGATAATTAAATTTCTTGGGCATGAAATAATCGTGGTTTCAGTTTAAAAGGCAATTTAGTGGGGATATGAATTCGTGGATTTCAACTTTTGAACATAAAATGAATGGGAATTTTACTTGTTTGTTAGAATTAAATTTCACGGATTGATTCAACCACGAAATACACGAAAATTAGTACCCCACGGATATTAATGATTTCATAGTATGGCCATTTCAATTTGATATGGTGGGGAAGGATAAATAAACCATTTTTTATTCATATATTCTGCAGTCTTGATACTTTGATAGAGTCCAGTGTGTCAAAGTCTTCCGTTTAACTTAAATAAACATAATATTTCCCCTGCCATAATCGTTGATTTATAGTTAGTAAACATTTTTTTCTTTGAAGTTGAACATGTATTTAATTAGCAGTCTCAGTTTGTTATGCATGAGTGAAATTGTAATATGCAAGACCACTGAAAACCTCTTGATCTGTCGTCCTTGAAATATATTGGATGGACTCCATTACACTATAGGATCATATAAGAAGTAAACATTTGATACAGTTTTGATAATAACATGTTTTATCTAAATTGATCGATTAGTTTAGTTGTCTCAGACATGAAACATATATGTTCAAACTGCATAACAAGGAAGCAAGACGTTTTTGTAATAATTGAAATACAATTTGATCATAGGTCTGGCATAAGTACGCGGAGAACATTGATGTATGTCTTTCAAACTTAAAACGTAAAATGCCTTTTTACATTATAACGCATTAGAATATAAGACTTCTATTCCAATAATTTATTGTTGGTGAACAGCGAACGTAAACAATGTTTTATTTAATATGAAAGTAAACGGTATGTTAAAATATATAAGTTTGGGGGACTTATTAGGGTTTGAAAACACTGATATTCATTTTCATAGCAATTGTCAATGGTGAGTCATCACACATTACAAAGGGGACAAAAGTATATTAAAGTATAAAAGTTTATAAAAAGTACAATGTATCTCCTATCCGGGTTTCATTGTGGTAATAAATTCTCTCATATCATATGTATGCATACATAAATAACCATATCTTGAACAATATATCACGTTCAATAAAATCTATGAAAAGTGCACAAGGAAGCATAGAACATTACCAAACAAATAATAGTCAACTTATTTGTGTCTGTTCATGAGAGGTAATGAAGTGTTCAACACTCTCACGTCTCCTAGCACCGGCTTAAGGGGAACTCCTTTAAACAAACAAAAACTTTTACAAATTCCGAGATTCCAAAGAAACTATATCTTATTTTCATTTCGGATATATGAAAGAGCTAACCCACTATTTGCTATTTTTGGAAATAGTTAAAAAATGACTGAAATACATTTGTCATTTTCTTCCCTCATATTTTTTGCTTTTCAAAGAAGGGTTGTCTTCGTAAAATGAGCGAATTTATATGAAAACATCATTTGACTTTTATAAAAATTCTGAAAACTTACCAGTATTGCATATTGTTCCGAGACTAAATTTAACAATTGTACGTTCAGTATCTTTTAATTCTTTGCAAAAGAACTAATGGCGGGACAGCTGTTTTGTTCATTTTTGCAAAACTACTTCTTTTACTGAATTCGCTCTTAAATAAACGGGAAAATAATTGTATTCAAACAAGGCAATTCACGCGCTATTAATACATGATTTTTATTTTTGAAATGCTTTTCCAGGGACGTGTATGTATTACTGTTCATATCAAGACACATGGACATCGGGTATCCTTGTCTTGCTTGTTTCTTAAAAAAAATAATAAACAACAACAACTGTTTTTGTACGATAAAATATGCTTTTTAATACATGGTATGTTTTGTTATATCAGTTACCTGCCCCAAACGAACTGCCCTCTCCTGTTAGAGTCAACAACGTGCTCACTACCTTACCCACTGTTTACTCCCTTTTGAATTGAGCATCGGTTCGATTTTTGTCGATAGCTGTGATTGTATTATACCGCGTGTAGCTTGAGCAATGTTTTGTTTATAGGAATCATAGCAGTGATTTTTGGAAATTTCAGTCAGTATGTTTTAACTTTAGTTTTCACAATAATTCTTGTAAATATTGAAACCTTCTCGTTCTTTTCTCCGAACATATAATTTGTCGTAACTCTAGTATAAATTTATTATTCTTGAGATTGTGTTTCTCTATACCGAACTTTTATGAACAATACACAATTATTGGTAATGTTATGTCTGTGAATGCTTTCGGTTGTGTTGTTGATTTGTTCACCCCGTTTATAGATATGTTTACCGTTTCCGAGAACAACAGAATGAGAATGAAAAAATGTGCCTTAATTGTAAAGAATATAAAAAAACAAATCGTTTAGTCTTCGTGTCATTTTTTTAATATGCAAGTATAGCGACGTTTCTTTTATTAACGTCTGCAGAAACCCTTGAGAAATGTTTGTGGCCTCGACCTGAGGTATCAGTCACAAACATTCCCGCGATGTTTTGAACGACTTGACGACATTCTTAAACTCTTCATATATTGTTGCTCCTGTGGGATTGTGTTTATCCGAATGCAAATATATTTTTTTCATAGAGGAAAAGTAGACATGTCTTGCTAAAGCCTAGGTATTTTCAAATCGTAAGAATGGGCTGACTTCTAATTAGCAAGAAAGAAAAAGTAGTAAACATTTAGACCGTTGACCCATGCGCTGGAACTCTGACTGTAGAAAAAAAAAAACAAATGCGACTTTCGATTTCAAGTATTGCCTGCATACTTTCATTTTCTTTACATCCTGGAAAAGCTGAAGGTCGTCTGACTTCATTTTCTGTGTGTCACAAACGCACGTATGCCTTTCAAGATTGTATACTAGTAAGCAAATGAAACGACTTCACATGCCTTTCTAACAGTATTCAATTTACAAAGAAGAACTAACTAGGTTCGCCTATCGGCTCATCAGTGTATATAAATGTAACGTGACGTTTTGCATTTTGATTGTTTAGCATTTAACTGTCACTGTACTCTGTTTTAGTTCAAAGCATTTTTATGAAATAATTTTCTTCCACTAACCTAGCTGAAGTACTACATGTATCTAAATTCATTTTATAAAATGGGAACCTTTGAAACTTTGGAATCTTTATAACTGCAAACATCTAATAAAAGTATATGGTTACTTAATGGAATTTGTCTAGTTGAAATGTCTCTTATTTGTTGTACGTGAATAGTTTTTCTGGTCCTTAATATATCGACAGTTTGGCCAATATAATCTTCTCTACATCCGCATCAGTTACCATACAAGAATAGTAAACATCGATGTGTCAATGTTTTGTCTATTGGTCTTAGTTTCGCTACAAAATATACATAAATATAAGCAACCAGACTGTTGTATCAAATTATATTCGTCTCAATTTATGACTCAGTGGGTAACTAGAACACATACGATATTTATTACAGCTTTATGTTAATTCTCTTTTGCGCATTATCTTATGTGGTGACCAGGAAGAAAATTTTCTAAGTTTGTGATTTTAATATTTCGTTTAATAATATCAATAATATTTTTTATTTTATGGAGATTATATGTCGTAAGACATCACAAAATGTTTAATATGCCTTTTTTCCGTTTATTTGATTAAGATCCGTTTTATTTTATTTGTATCATTAATTCAATGTAATGATATACAGGTATCTAACATCCTACCCTTTTATCTACACCGTACCACCCCATCCCCATTTTTATGTATTTGGTATATATTTATAGTGTCCTTGTTGATAATTTTCTGAAGCAACCCTTCTACTATATTTTTCCGTTACATCTTCTTTTTGTTTGTGTGCCTGCTTTGCGATGCACAGCTCTATAGATGTTTTGGGGGAGTCATTCTTCCCCTTGACATAAAAGTGAGTTGCTGATATAAACAAATGAACATATTTTAAAATCACCAAGACGTTTCAATGAAAATAATTTGTTTAGTTAGGAAAAGATGACAGATGAAAGAATAAAAAACAAAGTTTAGAAAGAAATAGTTATATCTGACGATTTCGTCGTCTATAGATGAAATAAACGTAGTAGAAAACTTAATATAGTGAAGATCATAAAATAATTTATATATCCTGGGCCGACCATATCCGGTTGCATAGATATTATATACGAAACTGACATAACTGAAAATTTTTAGACTGTTTTTTTTTTCTTAACATTTTGTGATTTCAAAAACTAAAGGTAAAGTCTCTGGTTTCTAAATGTTTATTTTTATGTTTGGACTGTAATTTCCCTAATAAACTCTGAGCAGCGGTTGATAATTAGCCAAAGAATCTGTCCCAGAACCGAAAGGTCGTAGGTTCGAGCCTTGTTAAAGGTGGATCTTGTTACTGAAGAGAGATTTGTTTGTGACACGCCAACTAGTATAATAGCGTTTCCCGACTGCGTACATGGACATTAAAATAGGAATCTGGGAGTAATGATGTTCAATGTATCGCATAATCAAATATAGCTTGAGCCTTCAGAAGGAAGGTTTTTTCTTTGGAAACCATAGCTTGCTCCAATTTTGTTTTAACATCTTCAGAGCAATTACCAGAGGAAATTGCTGTACATATTTATTGAATGCTTTTTTACTCATTAAAGCATTTATATGAAATATAGCTGCTACATTAAGGTAGTGCTGCACGTTCGGGTTATTTGTTTTTCTACAATGTAGAATTTGATTACCTCACCAATGTGGGTTCTTCTTGTGAAGAAGCCATTCAGCTAGCTTACGTAAGGTCAGTGGTTATACACTGGTGCCCGTCCGTGCCTAAATGCACGAAGGGACACTTAGGGTCTTCCTCCACCATAAAAGCTGGTAAGTTGCCATATGATTATATTTGTGTCTGGCAAAAATATAATAATTCAATTAAACTCTGATTTCTGAAAATTTCAAAATTAACTACAAAATTAAGCAAGTAAAAAAGAGTGAGTCTTGTGCTTGATTTTTTTGCGGGACTTATTTGAAAGATTTTGACCTCATGCATTTTAGCTCGAATATTAAAGAAAAGTCTAGCTATTCTACTCACACTCGCGTCGGTTTAAGTTAAACATGCAAGTACATATGGCTATTATTAGAGACATATAGCATATAGCCTTGAAACCTATTTTTTATTTTACTAGGTCATTTACCAACCTCACTTGAGCAAGTCCCATAACTTTGACATGTATCTTTGTCAAATTATGACCCCTTTAGGACTTAAAAATTTTGATTAAAGTTTAGATTGAAACTCTATTGATATTGTAAGATAAGATTGATATTCCTGCTCTGTGACAATGATTCGGATAATCGAGCACTTGCTGTCTTACAGAAAACTCTTGTTATTATGGGAAACCTCGCATCTGAACACCAAACAATGATTCATTCAGCAACGGATCACTAAATGAGATATATTATAGTATAGAACACACATAGACGTTTGTTTTCATGATGCACCTTTTTGAGCCATTGGAGGCTACTAAACGTCGACGTGCATGGAAGGTCAGTGGTTCTACACTGGTGCCCGTCCGTGATGAAATGCACGAAGGGTCACTTAGTTGTCTTCCTCCACCATAAAAGCTGGAAAGTTGCCATATGATTATAATTGTGTCTGACAAAAAAAAAATCAATTAAACTCTGATTTTTGAAAATTTCAAAATTAACTACAAAATTAAGCAAGTAAAAAAGAGTGAGTCTTGTGCTTGATTTTTTGCGGGACTTATTTGAAAGATTTTGACCTCATGCATTTTTAGCTCGAATATTAAAGAAAAGTCTACCTATTCTACTCACCCTCGCGTCGGTTTAAGTTTAACATGCAAGTACATATGGCTATTATTAAAGGCATATAGCATATAGCCTTGAAACCTATTTTTTCTTTTACTAGGTCATTTACCAACCTCACTTGAGCAAGTCCCATAACTTTGACATGTATCTTTGTCAAATTATGACCCCTTTAGGACTTAAAAATTTTGGTTAAAGTTTAGATTGAAACTCTATTGATATTTTAAGATAAGATTGATATTCTTGCTCTGTGACAATGATTCGGATAATCGAGCACTTGCTGTCTTACAGAAAACTCTTGTTATTATGGGAAACCTCGCATCTGAACACCAAACAATGATTCATTCAGCAACGGATCACTAAATGAGATATATTATAGTATAGAACACACATAGATGTTTGTTTTTCATGATGCACCTTTTTGAGCCATTGGAGGCTTCTAAACGTCGACGTCCATTTGGCGCGTCGACGTCATTTCCGGATTTCTAGATCATCGTGTATTTTATATATTGTAAACAGAAGACGCTTATTAAAGCGAAACATTTTTTAACAAAACTGTTTTGGTTGATGAAATTACAATCTCATATGGGAAAATTACTAATTTCATAACATTTTGTTTTCTGAAAGAAATATGACTACGATGTTGATTTTCATGAAACTTCTCACAGTCAAAAACAAATTTGGTGTAATAAATTGTGACGGTCCGTTTGCTCATTTTTCTTTATTTTCTGTTTATCAAACGTGCAGAATTGCATTAACAGTTTAGATATATAAAATGTGAAATCTTGCAGTGAAAGAAAATATAAAGAAGGTAAAGCTTAATTTCCAAAAGCACAGAACACTGTAAACCAGAGTCGGACAGGCTTGCATCGAAAAAATAAAACCACAAGAAAAAGTAACCGTAGCGGAAAAAATATAGCAGAAAGACGTGTAAGTTTTACCTGTGGTATTATTATACCAAAAGCATACTACTTTTTCCTTCGTTATTACCCCACCTTTGTAACTTTACTTTCGGTGGTTACTCGATTAAAGAATTGTAAATATTTCACCGCAGTATACAAACACTTTTGTTTTATAATAGTGTCATTGATAGCCAAAAAGCTGTCACACAAATGTGTAACGCATGCTGCCTGTAAACGCTTAACTGAATAACACATCAAGTCAAAAAGCCGGGGGAAGGGGGTTTATTTCAAGGAACTAATAGTCGGAATGTAATGTCTAGATAATATGACCATGTGTCCATTTCATGTTAACAACGTATCCCACGCTCCACATGAACTAGATATGAACTATAGCAGGCGTTTAGTATCCGAATTCGTATATCGTTGTAATATTTAGTATAAGTAGAGGCACTTTTCAAAAACTATTAATCGAAAAAACTTTCAACAATGCGCACACTACGTTTTTTTTTTTGCTTGCTTCCACGTCAGAGGTGCATAATTCTATATACGTGTATGGGTATATCGTACAGGTCCGTATCAAATTGTTTCCCATACTTCTATTTCAGCTAAATCAGGAACACGTTGAGGCACATATATTATTTTTGTAAAAGAAAAAAAATATGATTATACTCCAAATATAAAAGGTAATAATTACATTTAATAGATTATGTTAATTAGTACATCATACAAACTCTGCAGTGGGTGCATAATTGAGCTGACATATTGCTAAGGAAGTTATTATAAGACAAAAAGTTATAAGACGGACCTGCACTTATTCATTGTCTGTATACATCATTATGTGTTAAAACATCAATCATAAAGTACAAAGATAAGATACAAAGAATCTTTGCACATTGATTCCAACCTTTTGAAGGCATATGGGATATGTAAGCAAACCTACAAAAAGTCAGTACGGAATTGTAATAACTCATTGACACTGGTAAGCTGAAGTTATTCAGCAATATGTGTAGAAGTACAGTAAAATAAAGTTGTTCGGGCGTGAAGATAATTAATGCTGACATATCTTTGTTTGGTAAATTGCAGAAAGACATGTGCCAGATGTAAGGTATGCTCACAAATGCCTTTGGCTACAGCTCATTTCCTTGTTTTTCAACTGATGAGTTGTTATAGAGGCCAAATAAATTTACATCAGCCGCGACGTTTTGTAATAGCCTTGTTGTCATCATTTAGATTGATGTCACTATAAGCATATACATATGTTTGACTCTTTTAGACAAGCATGCATATAGAAGGATATGACACTGGCAGTGGGTTTGCAAGCAAAGAGAAAGCAATCAGTTTGATTCTAAAAGGAAACCCAGGACATCAACGAGTTTAATGGAACATTTAAAATTGTCAACATTTACATGGTACTAAGTTCCATGGTTGCGCCGACTATCTATGTACATGTAACACGTATGAAGAATCATTAAAGGACTTGGTGCGTTTTCTACATGGCCTACAGTACTGAGTTAAAAACTAAAAACATGTATTATTTCTTTTGATAGGTATGTAAGGCTAATACATCTGCAAACAATTATCTGAACGCCAAGTTGAAAAGAACGTTAATAACGTTTCTAGTTTTAACGTCACTAATGCCTTCTTTTATGACTGTGTTGAAATTCTGTATAACGCTTGGAAAACCGTAATTTTTGCCATAAAATCAAGAAATAAACAATAAAAATATATATCCAATGGATAAACGTTTCATTATATATCTGATCATATGGAAGGAAGAGATACCTCTGTCACATAGCGGGGGCCTCCGTGACCGTCAATTCTTCATATGAGGAAGACATTCCTCTTGGTTACGAAATGTCGGTGGTTCTATCAATAAAGATATTGATTGGGGAGGGGTGTGTGGGGGGAAGTTTCGTTGAGGATTTATCAAATTTAAAGTACAATGAAATGGAAATATAGAAAAAATGTTTAACCTAGTAGTAGGTAATTAGGTACGATTTGATTTATGTCTAGTGGAAGAAAAGGGGATATTATTTCTACTGAATAGTATCAATGTCATTTTACGTTGACTCCATATTAAAACAATTCAACAAGTAAACTGTATTGAAGAAGAAACATTTTCTCCGAACCTTATAGCATAATTACCGGTAGCAAACATTCAATCAATTATTCAAACTTTTATTAGAATTTTTCAGGCGGGTAAACGTCTTCTTTTATTATTTTAAGATAGAAAAAACAAGTATTTAAATTTAGTTATCTGTCAATTTAAAACTTTCTTAACCAAACTGTTGCAGTTTTTTTTTCTTTTTTTTTCTATTTTTTTTTGGTCATGTATGTAATTAAATGTTTGCAAAAATCGTTTAAATTACAGTACATTGTTTATATACAGAATTACAAGAGACTATGTGTAAAAAAATCAGTTGCCCGACAAAAAATATGTTTTACTTAGGTTTAGCACGTTATCCTTAAAAAAAACTATTAAATAAACGTGTATTTCGATAAATTTTACGCTTACTTAACTTTCGAGAAGTAATATGGTCAAGGATAATAGGCATGCGCATTTTAACACTAACCATTAAGGAAGCAGATTTACTAGTGTGTATTTAACGACGACATCTTAGCGGCAAATTGGCTTGAAATAACTGGATATTTTCATAGTTTGCAGTAAGTAACATTTCATAGTTCAGCAAATTTTTTGTCTACCTTAAGGTGATAACTTTTAAGAGTGGGTGTGGTAGAGGAAGCATTTTCTTTGCCCTCACCGCCCACTCCGACCCAAAACTGATTAGCACAAGACAAAGGAAAAAATGCCAATTTCAGACAGCATTACGTAATGAATAGTTAGTTTTTTTGTTTTTTTTCGCAGCGGATTACGTTATTTAAATGTCTAAGCGGGATAAGGTAATAAACGTATAGACGTTGTGACTTCGATCAATTAATAAATGCAAAGATAACGAAACGATATTTTTATGCCCCCGAAGGGAGGCATATAGTTTTTGAACCGTCTGTCTGTCGGTCTGTCGGTCTGTCCGCATTTTTCGTGTCAGGTCCATATCTTTGTCATCGATGGATGGATTTTCAAATAACTTGGCATGAATGTGTACCACAGTAAGACGACGTGTCGCGCGCAAGACCCAGGTCCGTACCTCAAAGGTCAAGGTCACACTTAGACATTAAAGGTTATTGTATTGATGGGCGTGTCCGTCCATATCTTTGTCATCGATGGATGGATTTTCAAATAACTTGGCATGAATGTGTACCACAGTAAGACGACGTGTCGCGCGCAAGACCCAGGTCCGTATCTCAAAGGTCAAGGTCACACTTAGACATTAAGGGATAGTGCATTGATGGGCGTGTCCGGTCCATATCTTTGTCATCGATGGATGGATTTTCAAATAACTTGGCATGAATGTGTACCACAGTAAGACGACGTGTCATGCGCAAGACCCAGGTCCGTAGCTCAAAGGTCAAGGTGACACTTAGATGTTAAAGGTCTTTTTTCATGATAGTGCATTGATGGGCGTGTCCGGTCCATATCTTTGTCATTCATGCATGGATTTTAAAATAACTACGCATAAATGTGTGACACAGTAAGACGATGTGTCGCGCGCAAGACCCAGCTCCGTAGGTCAAAGGTCCTAAACTCGAACATCGGCCATAACTATTCATTTAAAGTGCCATCGGGGGCATGTGTCATCCTATGGAGACAGCTCTTGTTCTCTTAAGTTATACTATTTACCAGAAATCTTACGATTTAAATAATAATAACGCCGGTGCTACATACATAAAAATAAAAAAAAAAATTGTGTGTTTTCTAATTGGTTGGGTTATTTTTTACATTGGAAAATTAGTTACTCACGTTTCTATAAATGTGAACTGATCCAACCACATGCTGTTCTGGAGCACCGAACATTCTCTATAATATGAAAGTAGAATAACATTCCATACATCAGTCAGGCCTGCAAGTAAAATCACTGATTTCTTAAAAATGTGCATGCAATTTTCATTTCTGATTAACAGAGAATAACTAAGTAATTAAAGCACAGAAAAGGTTTTAAATTACAAACTGAAAAGCGACACAAAGGTGAATGTATTCTTTTATTCCCCGAACTCAAGAACTCGTTGGATGATTTTTTCTCAAGTTTTCAAAAACAAAATGTCAGCGCCAGTGTATCAGTGTATCAATGTAAAAATCAAAATGTTCAAGACATGTGCGCCGTATGAAAATGCGAATGAATAGAACATGTTAGTGTAGTCATGTTAGCGGTTTCTAGGATGATTATTTTCCATTACTCATAAGAATGTTTTTACCTTGTATATTTCGGCCGTTTCTCACATCCTTCATCAGCAGAGTGCCTGCTCAGTGTTGCATAGCGTCACGTCACAATTGGTGATCACGCGACACTAGGAGAGTGTTGTAAACTGGAGGTAACTCCAGCCCTTCGTCCCGGTTAAGTGACAAGTGTCACGTGATCACCAATTGTCACGTGACGCTATGCAACACTAACCAGGCACTTTGCTGATAAAGGTTGTGCGATATGGTCGAAATATACGAGGTAAAAATATTGTTCTGAGTAATGGAAAATAATCATTCTAGACGTACGATGCAGAACAAGAGAACAACCTTCATAGTTGTATGTTAGCGGTTGATTAGCTTGTGACGCAACAAACTTAACAGCTTTTAGACTTCAAATATCTTTTGTGTCGCAGACATCTTATTGTGCGGATACTGCGTTTGGCCTACTAATCCGATGGACGCTTATTAGCGAAGACCGGCGACGGAAGTGATATCCCGGATTTCATCGGGGTCGTTGTACACCCATGGTGTAAACCGGAACTCTATAATTTTTATTCGCATAGTATGCGTTTTTGGAATAGCTCGCATGATACCGCATGGAATCAATACCGATTTTTGTTGCTTCGTAACGAAATTCGGTAGATCGATTTTCTATTATTTTTTGTGAAAATTAATGAATAATTTACCCTGTAGCTATTGTAGAAAGGGTTTAATTTACCCTTATTGATTTCTTTCTAAATTTGAATTAAGTTTGAGCGTCTGGAGGTTTAATTAACGTTATAACTGTATAAAGTATTACAAGCGGGATTACGTTGAAAGCCGGATTAAAAATCTAATGTAAAGTTCAGGGGCCGTATTCATAAAGCATTTTAAGTATAAGTTTCGACTTAAGTTTAAGATTTTACTTAAGTTTGTGGTGATTTCAGCTTAAGTCTAAGTAAAAACTCAAGTCCTATTCATAAAACAGCTTAAGCTTAAGATACGTAAGAAATGACTTAAGTCAGAAAACAAAATGCCTTCGTGAGTACGATTAAAGTGTTGTTTTTCAGATAAAAGCACTTTAAACATTATGGTACATATTGTATCTGTCTAGCAACGTAAAAGCAACCAACCGTATATTTGAAAAGTATACAAACAAAGATTCGTGCGCCAATAATTTGTTTACAAGTTTTTATCTATTTACACTTGATATCAATATCATTATTTTTCTGAGATGACTTCAATTATTTTAATAACGAGTGATATTATTTAGTAATTATAAAACAATAAGCATTTTATTTCCTTCATTTAGAATTGAATTTAAAACATATATTAATAGCAAAAAAAAAAAATGATACGTGTTTTCTTTAACACGCTTATTTATATCTGATAACTCCTTTTTTTGAGCCCACCAGCTTTTCTGGTCGTCCGTCTTCATTTGAAAAACATTATTCTGCTTTAAATATCTTCTTCTCAGAAACAGTTAGTCGGATTTCAAAAATAGTTTGTAGAAACGACCTCTGGGTGACCCTCTACCAAAATTTATAAGCCGTTATATTTCAGTAAAAATATGACCGTCAGGGGGCGGGGCTTTTTTTCTCAATGGCTATATTGTAAGTTTTAAAAATCTCAAATCTTCAAAACCACTTGGGAGATTTACACCAAACTTCAGAGAAATTATCCCTGGGTACCCATTTAATATTGTCTAAGAATTAAAATCCATTCAGAACGTGGGTTGCAATTGTAGTCGAAAGGAAAATCTTTTAAAATTTTCTTCTCAGAAATTTTTATTCAAAATATTTTCTAGGTGACTTTTCTACCAAAATTGATTAAGCCGTTCTATCATGTTAAAAGCAGGGCCGCCAGGGGGAGGGGCTTATTTTCAGTATATGACTAAATTGTAAATTTCAAAACTCCTCTTCTCTGAAACATGAAGACCCGGAGCTTAAATAGTTGGTATGTTACATTGTCTAGTAAACTGTTTACCAAGAATGTTAAAGTTTTTATCCCAGTGTCATTATTGGTCCCGCCCCCATGTCCCTTGAATTTGCATACAGTTCTTTAAGCAAAACATTAAAATCACGTTCATCTCTGAAACCGAGAGACACAGAGCTTAGATGTTTTACATATGGCATTATCTAGTAGTCCTGTACTAAGATTGTCCATTTAAAGCCCCGCCGCTGGGTCACTTAGTTTTTATATGAGTCATATAGGAAAATACTTTGACCTTCTGACCTACTTTCTTGTTTTGTTTTGTTTTTCTTTTCAAAATACAGCGTTGAAATTTAGATGGCATTATTATACAGTTTTGCACTCCAATCTTTAAACTGACTTTCAGTGACAATGGATGTGACCTTTTGGCATATTTTCTTAATATATTAGCATCAGTTAGACATTTAAAACATGTAGCTCATATTACTCAGGTGAGCGATCCAGTGTCATCACTATGGTCACAGGCGTGCTAGTATCAAGGCGTGAATAATCGACTTGGGAATTGTATGATCGATTCATGAATAGCAATCCTTTTATTAACTAATAGAGTGGGTTGAACTGTTGTTATAACTCTTTATATATTACATCTATATAAAACTCAAAAGAGTAGTTAACGTTTATCGTTCATATGTAACATTCGATGTAAACATATACTACATTTATAAAAGATTATGTTTTTTGTTTATATCTAAATGTTTAACGCCAAAACAATCAACAACTTACAGATGTCATTTCTGCACTTCTTGGTGAAGAATCGTCAATGACCTGAAATGCAAGATTTCATTTCAATAAGACTGAAACATTCACGAAAACATACATAAATGTTACGATGAACAGTGTTTATGTTACATGAACATTCTGTATAGTTTATTGTGCGTTTTCAGTTTAGTCTATTTATTGTTAGTGTTTATAAATATCTGATACTTACCATCAGGCATAAGTAGCAAAGCTGAAAATGTAATATTCACGTTGATTTAGAATAAGATGCAAGTTATGAGTCACGGCATTCATAACAGACAATGTATCAGTTGGAAATACACAGAAGCTACGGTCATATTTTATAATTGTTATTACATGTCAAAATATAACCAGACTTTGCTCTTTATGAATCAATAAGAATAACGAGATATACAATATACAATAGCACATTTTAGAATAATTATGAATGACACGACATTGAATGACAAAATCACAAATGCAATAATAGTAAGATGCATAGATAAAGCAACTTTTGACATGCCATACTTACTCCAGATCTTTTTTTTGTATCATATGCCCGAAATTATATCTTACGGAAATATCAACAACATTCAATTAATATATCTAAAATAAACTTAAATTCTCCAAAAATAGGGACCATGGTCAAACGAAATATAAAAATGCGAAAATAGAACACCCACTTCCCAGACCAATTGCCCTAGTTAAATTTGACCGCCTCATTAACCACTCAAACCTCAACCTCTTTGACATTGTGAAATAAAACATATGCATTTAAATATCAACAAAAGAAATGTATGTTTAAAGATGATAATTATATGTTTGTATACCGACTGAATTGATCGTTCGCCTTCAATTTTTGCATTGGGGACTTTGTATGTAGGTGTGCGGGAGATAACCAAATTAAATTTATCTGTTACCAAGTTGAAAATATTTAGTATTATTTTTTTTAACATATTGAGTAAGCTAATTGCCACAGGTTGTACGTTCTGTAATGAAATCTATAAGAAAATCATGTTATGATACGTCCATAAAACATAAGTTTAAAATAAATTGATTATATCAGTTCCCGATTTTAGTTTCTGTTTTAATGCGCATTAGTTAAAACAAGGCAGTTATAATTATAGCTTTTATATGTCCTGCTTAATTGAAATGTGATATAAGTTTATCCTAGTTTACTTTCTGTGGTCATGTCATTTAGCCCTAGGTCGAGTGTGCATAAGCAAATTTTCACTCCCTTTACTAAGGAACAAGACAGGTGTTAGTTTATCAATCCAAGATTTTAGAAACATCAACTTTCGGAACAAGCTTTTTTACGACAGGGTGGAAAAGATATGAATAAACTTGCTGTCAAGGTTTTAAATTGTTTAACATATCATAAATTAGTTTGATGCGTAGATATTTATCAATGGTGTATAAAGGGAGTTAGTTACGATACACTATGAATTCATTATATACTAAGTTAATTCTCCTGTCTAGTTTTATACGGTAAAGCGATCCCGAAATAAGTATATCAATTTTTTATATAATAATAAAACTCCCTCCCCGAAACGTTTTATCATCTAAGGGGAACTGTATTTGCTCTTTTTTATTATGTTTTGAGTTTACAGGAACTGTTTACTTGGAGGAAACATTTTGTAACATATGCTGAAATGTTAAGCGTATGCGTCAAAATATTTTAGACAGATTTTGGCGAAATGACATCTTCTTCTTCATGATAGAACTGTCTCTCAGAATCAAAAGTAAATATTTCTACTCAAATATGTTCAGTATACATTTTTATATAAATTTCAAATTAGTTGTTTACATTATGGCTACCTCTGACCTACTCCGTTTGCTTTTTAATATCAAAAGGCAAACAAGTGATAATGAAAGTGCATAGTTCATTGCTAAATCAGCTTGTTGGTTAAAGTTGTTTACATAAGAATAAACTGTCTGTAAAGTTAAATAAAATTAACATTTTATTTTGCTTTTAATATATGTTTTATATTGAAGTCTAAATAAAGTAACTGAACGTTAATATATATATTAAGACGCTAATTATTATATGATAACTAAAATATATCTTTTCATTTACAGTAGATTGATATAAAATGTACAAAAAAGAAGAAATATATTAACATCCGACGTTGTATTGACTAAACGCTCGCCCGTCTGGATGTTAAGCTAATATAACTAATTAATTATTATATAATCCTGTATGGACGTGTAAGTAAACGTACTTTACAGTGAAAAAGTTTATTGAAATCTTATTAACAGTTACCAAATCATGTCTGGACTTTAGTAAATTTATAGGAAGGCGGGACCTTATAGGACGTCATTGAACGGGACTGGCATATTTTAAAAAAAAAAACGCTAATCATGCACTGTGCTTCACGATTTTCGCATCGTATCTTCTTTTGATAAACTTTTTAACTCATTTTACAAATATTTGATTAAAATAAGGGCTATGTTTAATTTTCCGAATTTTTAGACTACATCTCCATAGTATTCTGGGTGTGTAAGTCCAAGTTTTAAAAGTGTCTTTAGGTTCGTACTTTATTTTTCTAACAGTTACGACGATTTGTATTATCAGTACGCGTCATTTCTGTAACGATTATCAAATTAATACTTCGTTTGATACAAGTTCTATCAAGTCTTGAGTTGCTTTTTACTCCTGTGAAGTTAATATTGAAAAACATTATACATTTCTGTAATGTCGGATTGTGTGGCTATATTTCATACAACACTCGAACTGTTTCATGCTACATTTCAATAATGAAAATGTAATATAGACGAACAGGGTCAAGGTTCAATTTTGGTAGGTTAAATATCACATCACAACTTACCAGTTCAATGCGAAATATTTCTGGATTGCATCTGTGCAGTACTTGAGTTAAAATTTAGATTTGCCCAATATTTCTAAGAATGTTCATGCTAACATCTTAGAGAGTAAAGGTATTCGAAATAAGCAAGCAGCTGATGAATTAAATCAAATCTGATTATGTAGTGAAGTCCTTGCTATACGTCAGTTAGCAGTACTTACCTTATTCGGTTTATCGGTTTAATTATTTCATGGTCAAATAGTTAAAAGTTATAAATCTTTTGATCGAAAAAAACAGTCAAAATGTTTCCACTCTGTCTTAAACGTCCTAAAACTTTGGTCGAGAGTAATCAACCCATGAACAGTCCAAGCATATAAACTTATCGTATAACGTATTTTTAAACATACATTTATCCTATATTTTTATCACTTGTTCTTTAACGTACAATTTCGAGAAGACAATTATAGTTCCTGTGCAGCTTAAAGCACTGGGTTCGAGACCTGGTTGCTGTCATGTAGATGTTTGTTTGATAAAGACCCTGGTTTCGGGTAATGTTAACTGAATTTCAGACGTCCTTGACTAGATTCCTGTGTTCAATTTCTGGTCACTGTCATTAAGATGTGTCTTTAATAAAGACCATGAATTCGAGTCCTGGTTACTGCTGTTTAGAAGTGTGTTTGGTGAAGGCTCAATGTTCGAATTCCAGTTATTGCCATTTAGTTGTGTGCTAGGTCAATGACCTTGGTTCGAGTCCCCTTAACTGCCATTTAAATGTGTATTTCACAGAATGTCATTGGTCCCCTGTTATGTTAGGCATATAATTAAACGAATATTTGATATGAGCATTAACACTCAAAAATGTATTCAAATATGGTAATAATCAATATAATCTGTGGCAATAACACACTTAACTACGTATGACTTCAGAAATCACTGACTGACTATCTTAACCATATAATGCATTTATTTAATTGTGATCAGAAAGTCTAACGATTTTGCAGGTCTAACCAACGAGGCACACACTCGGAAGAATCATTTATTTAGTTAAATTAGATGTATAATTTTACAAATATTTGACATTTAAATTTTGATTTTCATTTATATTCCAGGAAAAAGCAATGGCAGCGAAAAAGGGTGCACCCGACCTTAGTGAAGAGGTATTTATATTTCATTTTGTCCTTTACAAAACTCTCCGAATCATCATTTAGTGAAAACGGCTATTTCCTTTATATCTCAAAGGTAGGTCTTCACAACTCAAGTTGCTATTTTTTATTTTGTTTATGTTGGGTTTAACGTTGCATCTACACAGCTATAGGTTATATGACGACTTTCCAGCATTGGCGGTAACGGAAGACCCCCAGGTGCCTCTCCGTGCATTATTTCATCACGAGCGTCACCTGGGTAGAACAACCGACCTTCCGTAAGCAAACTTGATTTCTTTCTCACATGTGGATTTCAATGTCCCGGGTAGGGCTCGACCTCACATCTATGAGGGGCAAGTGATTTAAAGGAAGGCAAATTTTACCACTCGTCCACTGTGGCTCACTAGCTGCGCTATTGTCGCTTTACCTTCGGCTAGTAAAAATCGATAACGCATTTCTTTAAGAATCATTAATTTTATTTTGGTTTCTCATTTTCAGTCAAAAAAATTCTTATTTTATAACCCTACTTTTTCCAAAGAAAATATGGGGGCAGAATTTAGCTGCGTCTGTCATCCGGCTTTTTGTCGGTCCGTCCCGTCATATATTGCATTCATTCCGTAAAAAATCATTTACCAAAATAAGACGATATTTTGCGCTTTACCTAAACTTGAAGCTCAAAAGTCATTGTCACGTTTGGAGGTAAAATGCTAACAGTCCGGTTTCTTAACTATGCTATTCATCACAAGATTTCAATATTACTTGGATAAATGTTTCCAGTATAATAATTGCAGCTGCCGTTCTATCATCCGTATTCCTTTTTTCGATCGTTTACTGCGTCATAAGTCAGCATGACAAGATGTTGCGTTGCGTAAAAGATTATTTTTTATTATTATTTTTAATTATCTCTCCTTATTGAATGTCTTTCCTTATTTCTTTTCTGATCTGCAACTTTATCATCTATGGGTAGATTCAAAAGGTTTGCATCATTGATCAACATGACATGATGATTGGTCGCCTGCAAGACCAATAACTATAATCTATTGTTTTTAGTTAAATCTTTCACTGAATTTTTATGTCCAGTGCATAACTCAAAAGCAACTAAATGGATTATCATTCACTTGCATACAATGATAGAGAACATTTTGAAAAAAGTGATGTTTAAGGACCATAACCTTTCCAAATTTAGTTTTTCAGTTATATCCCTTTATTGATTTATATACCTGACATAACTCTATAAGTACTGAATGGATGATCATTTTTCTTTGTAAAGCTTATAGACTTTTGAACATCTTCGAATAAATTAGGAACGAAGCGCTTATAATTGCTTTGTCGCGTATCCCTATAACTAATGTTACCTCATGCACACAGGAGAAAAAATGGGAGCATTTGTAAGCACACACTTTTTGTCGGCAATTCACGATTGAGGGCACCTAGAGAAGTGCAACGTATATTGGCCATACTACATGTAAGCCCTCAGCTTTTCCCTTTACTGATTTTAAATTCATACAGAGCCTTTTACAAAAGTACCTAACATTAAATAACCATTATCCATGAAGAAGCTAAATTAAACCGAGGCTGCAGCAGTTTCAATTGTAGGTTTTGCCACCTTCGGTTTTCCACTTTTTCTGTTTTTGTTATTGTTATCAATAATTTTACGTTGGCGAACGGTATTTTTTAGATTCATTTATGGGCATACTTTGTGCAATATTTCATGGATTGTGATGACTATATATATGTTGATTATGATAGAATAATGGTAAATGAATAAATAAGCAAAAAAGGAAAGATACTAGTAATTTATAATGATAGAAAACGATAAAAAAATATTAATAATAAATATGGTTGATGATAATGATCAATGATGGTGATTTTTACAAAAAAGTGATAAATAAAATTGATGCCAATGACGACCTTCATGCTGATGCTAATAATGCTGACGTTAACATATGTGGATGGTAACCATGATGATGACAAAATAAATAAAGAAAACAAATTAAAATGATTAAAAGTATGATAATGAATTAATATAAATGATGATTATTTATAATGATGATGATGATTTTGATGATAATGAGTGTGAATAATTATAATTAAATGCTGAAAATTATGATAATGGCGGAAATCGTTCCGATTATATACGGAATTGATGCCAGTCACTGTGGTGAATGGATGATGATGTTGGTAATTGTGATAATAAATTGGATACAATAATGCTGATGGTGATGATGATTTTTGATAATGAAAGAATGATCATAAATGATAATGATGATTTTGATGATGCTTAATGGATATATGATCCATAAGAAGATTTGTTATTAAAAATATACACAGAAAATGTTAAAATACTAAATTTCGCGGGTTTGATTTCATCCTAGCGTTGTTTTTTTCTCATTATCTCGGACATCATAATGCCAAAGTAGCGTATGCACATCTGACAAAATATGTCTTATATACTTACTAATGAAATTGGCATATATAAAGATATTAAATAAAAGAATATCCCTACATGGATCGCAGTCACACCATGGATATCTTTCCCTATTTAATGACATTAAAACTAAGGGAATGATAATATGTAGCGTAAGCCTTGATTACATGTAACCTTGTATGAAGTTCTTGCCAGAAAGCCAATACAGTTTCTTTCAAACGATGGTCTATTGAAATGATAACGATGTCCTTGCCGCTGTCATCACTGCTACAGAATGTTGAAATTAACATTGTTTCTATGGATACATTGGTGGTCAGGAATAGCCGTTATCATCATATGTTTGGCATTTTGATAGCATTTGCAATGAGGATTTTTTATTTGCAAATTAACCTAATTACACATTGTCTACACGTTAAGGTGTCATATTTAAAAAGTTCCATAGTCGTCACATGCTAGACACAAAATCTCGGTAAGAAGATACACGACACCTATTTTTCTGTTTCTCTTGTTGCTGAAAGATCATATATGAACAAAAGATGCATATCATTTTTAAAGCTAGTTGATACGATATAGAAAATACATCAAATTTATTTACTTGTCCGTAAAGTCTGTTAATAATACAATAAATTGTGCCACCAAATATATTTCCTCTGCATATTTTGAAAATTAAAGCAATTCAGTTCTTTTATGAAGCTTAACAGAAATTACCGATAATTCTGAGTGTTGATTGGACGAAAGGCTGTTCAAAATGAGTCCTCCACACTACGGGCATAAAATGGCCCTAACATGGTCACATGTTTTTCATCATATCATCAGGAAAGTTACAGGATATTGGAACTGACTATGAGCCTTCATATGTCACATTTATGTCATTGCTCATTTAGTGTGAACCACGAACACTGAATTTTGTAGCCTCAAAGTGTTAACACTAACAGAAGAGCTGTGGTACCATAAGTATTACACATAGCGATTGATATGTGCAGCCACACGATTGCATTCTGTAGTGATTAAATGATATTACTTTTATTATTATATTTTGTTTGTTTATTAGTTTCATTTCTACTCCTTTTATCTATTGAAAGCCGGACTCAAGATAGACAAGAGTCACTGAAAAACGACGTATTCATGTATTGTTAAGACTGGGCCGGAGTGACCTTTGATTTATCATCATGAATTATATGCTATAATTGTTGTTGTCATATAGAGTCTGTAGTTGTTGTTTTTTTTCTTTCTTCTTGAGAAATATGACTAAATATCACTTTGGTACAAATCAAAACGATTGTACAATTAGGTATTTTGATGAGCTCCCAAGTGGGAGATCCAGGAGTTTGGCTTAGAGAAGGCTCGGGAATTCCTTCTTGAATTTGGTTTGCAAGTATTCCCGAAATACTGAATCAGACGTACATATGACAAACGCTGAGATTAAATACTTGAAAAAACGATGTTATATCTATGATAAGTAAATTGCCGTTTGATTAATTCAGATCTGCAGATGCTTTTGTTCTCATTCATATCGAGAATGCTCAAAATTTTTACATTTGTTTGTCATTAAAACCGTTCATTTAAAAGATGCATGCCGCCACATCTAAGGATGAAGTATACTATTAAACATGAATATGTGCATATCAAACAGGAATCAGATGCGGAGAATCATGAACTAAATAAATGTTACCATGGAAACAAACCACGTGACGGACTTTGAACATTAAAAAAAATACATTGACCTTTCAAAAATAAATAATTTCATTTTTCACTTTTTTTTTCTAACCAGTTCATCAGAATAATAATTGAATACTAATTCAAGTTTCGTACAAAAGGCAGAAGAGCGATACTGCGATCAGTATTCTAAGCTTTTAATTTTGTTTAAATGAATGAATATAAAAAAACAAACATATTGCGAAATCTAAAAGTAAAATGTTTGAAAGAAATTATGAAAATAATACAAGACATAAGATATAATAAATTTATAATATAATTTATGTTGATATGGTTACTTATAATTTTGAGATACGATATAATAATGCTGTTAAGTGTTTATTATTCTAGTTAGTAACCATACGCTTTTAATCCACATCAGTGCATATCAGCTAATTTATAAAATAAACACAAATAGATATTTCTAATTTATATACAACGTATGCATAGAGAGACGATGTCCCTGAAAATGGAAGCTACTGGACAGTATTAAGTCGGGTTGAAATGTGAACCAACTAGTGACCTACAGTTCCTGAAAATAAACACAAACAGATATTTCTTATTTCTATACAACATATGCATGGATAGACGATGTCCCTGAAATTGGAAGCTACTGCACAGTATTAAGTCGTGTTGAAATGTGAACCACTTGACCTACAGGCCTCTTAATTTTTCCATGTACATGAATGACCCTTAACTATTTTGAGTTGAGTGAGTAAGGGGACAAGTCATACTGACTGTTAGTACGAAGACCGATTCGTCTCAGTATTTTGTTTGTTTGTTTTGGGTTTAACGCCGTTTTTCAACAGTACTTCAGTCATGTAACGGCGGGCAGTTAACCTAGCCAGTGTTCCTGGATTCTGTACCAGTACAAACCTGTTTTCCGCAAGTAACTGCCAACTTCCCCACATGAATCAGAGGTGGAGGACTAATGATTTCAGACACAATGTCGTTTATCAAATAGTCACGGAGAACATATGCCCCGCCCGAGGATCGAACTCGCGACCCCACGATCCGTAGACCAACGCTCTACAGACTGAGCTAAGCGGGCGGGTTTCTCAATATTTTGAGAGCGATATGACCTTGCCAGTGGGCAGTAGGTAATTGCTATTTATTTTGATATCTAAGGTCAAGGTCGGTATGTAGAATGTAGGACAAAATCCCAATGGATAAAACCCCTCTGCTCAATTTGACCAAGGTGAACAATATTTCCACTTTGACGCAATCTTGAAAATATGTGATTACATTTTCTAAAGGGATGAATTGGCAATAATATTTTGACATGTTTGAAACAAATCAAACCGAGTCTGCCATTGTTTTTCTTGGTTGCATTCTTTGCTTCCAAAGGACATTTTACAAATATTTTGGATTGTTGCATCTTTGTAATGTCCTCTCTTCTGTTCTTTTTAAAAACTTTGTTAATCCCCTTAAAAGACAGGACTGGTAGTGATAAAATAGAAGAAAACCTTTTAACATGTTCTTCTTATTTAGTGGAGTTTGGGGAGGTAAATATGTCAAAAATACATAAAAGGTAAATGTTATTTCGCTTTCCTCATACCAATACCAATTGAACGACATGTGTTTCGAAACTTATCAGTGTGAATAAATCGTATCACGTTTTATACATGGACATCTTTTTTTCAATCAACAAAATTCTGGTCGCATTCGCAACGAGTCAGAATCTCACATAACAACCTCACACAATTCTTCGCTGAATTAATACCAAATAAATGACGAACATCAGTTTAAAGAAATATTAGACAAGCCAGGAAGTGATGTTTGTGCACTTTGGAAAAAGTCAAATATTCATCTTCATGATGGGCAACTAAAAGGCGTCCAGGCCACTTATTTGCCATCGATATGTCTCCATTTGACGCGTAAGAAAATAAACTTTCCAAACTACATCCGAAGTTTAGGAGTTCGAGTTTAGCTGAGTAAAGCATATAAACAAGGTTAATGATGCGTATTACAAATAATGATATTTATATTTTGCAACAGACGTGTACATTAAACATATAATAACCTGACTAATTAAGTTGTAGAAATAGTTTTTTACTACGCGTTAGCTTTTGTCCAAAACAGAAGCAAATACAAAATAAAAGAGGTTCGTCCTCTTAAATTGCTGTTCCCTATAGAAAATTTCTTCAGCGTCACGAATTCAACGACGTATATATGACAGGGACGGAGTATCTGACCTATAACTTGAGAACACAGAAATTCTAAAAAATGGAATTTGATCGTTCGAACTACATTATGTGTTGTGTGTGTTTTAAAACGAATTATCGGCTTTTACTTATATGCAAACCTCCAGAACTATTTTAGCTTGACGAAGTATATATTTCCCCTTATTATTTTTAGGTAGAAAAAATGGTAATTCCATAGGACGTTCAAAACGGCAAGAATGAAAATACTGTAGGCTCGATTTGATTGAGCCTGTTCTGACTTACAAGAATTGAAAGAAACAATCATCCTGGTTCTTGCAGAGTTGATTCTAAATATTTTTATAAATTATATAGTAAATGTGGCAAATTCAGATAGCAAACTTTAAATGGTACAACAAAAAGAAGTAATTTATTATCCTTACTTTTTCGTTGTTTATTTAAGACAGTTTAGAAGTTCGATTCGCAGGGGAGGCAGCCCCATTAAATGATATTCTATGAAAAGACAGAACTAATGCAACACTTATTCGTATTTCTTCTGTTGACATAATCATTATGTGATGTTTAGTCATGCTTGACTTTTTTTTCGTTCATATTTCAGGGAATAGAAATGAAAACACTGAAATCTACAGACAGTAGTGTTCAGGTATTTATGTTTTATTTGTCTTTTAAGGAAACTAATAGGTTCTAAGGTCAATATTTAGGAAGGCTTCTTGAATAACAACACATTTTTCGTGAGATTTTACATCACTTCATCAAGCAGTTCTTTATTTCATATACACCTTAATACTGTAATTCGACATTTTCTAGAATTATAACAATTATTTAGAGAGTTATATTCTCAATAGTAATTATATCTCAACTATACGAAATCAAAAAGGGATATTAGCATTAAAGTTAAAAAGTTACCCTTCATTAAGAACAATCCTTCCCTATTTTCCCAATTCCTAGTCTGCAGTCTTCGGGGGCACACAAATTGTATGCTATCATATAATCTAGCATGAAATGGGAGAAAGGGCACGGGGGAAGGAAAAAATATTATGTCTACTTGTGACTAATTGTGCATTTGTGCATAGGCTTACATTTGATTAAGTATTAATCAGCATTCACATTTAGAATTTTTATGTGGGGTTGAGATGTATAACCTAAAGAAAATGTATGTGTTGTGTTCATTCTACATATCAAAAAGGGAGCTGCCATACTCTTCCCACATCTCGTAGATTAATACGGCTTACCTGTTTCAAAAAACTATACTTATGTCAACTAAATTGATAATATTTTCTTACATGTTGTGTACCTTTGAACCCCAAGATTGATATTAGAGCTGGTAAGTGTTCCCATTTGATTCATTTGTATTCTGTATTGTCCTGTAATTAGTGTAACAAGAATCAAATCTCCACATTTCACGTTTCTCTGTTACTAATGTAATTGTTACTTTTTTACCTAGCCCAGAAAGTACAAAGAAGTCAGTTTATGATGTTATTTAGCATTAAATTTTTTTCTGAAAACAGGTCACATCTTATTTGGTAACGATAAGTTAATATACAAAGCAAAACTTCGCTAATAGGCATTTTAGATGGGACAAAAATAGATATGTTAGCTTTATGAAATTTGAACGACCCAGTCTGAATGAATATTAAACACTTAATTGTTTCTCGAAGTTGTTTAGCTTGACAGTGTCTGTAAAGTAGCCATGAAGCCGTGAAACATTAAAATGCCTTTCTATATGTACCGTGCCTTGGCAAAAGACTTGCAAAATGCATTATCATATACCCAATATAACAAATGGGGTATACAAAAAGTATCTTTATAGTATAAACTGACCATACTTTAATGTATAAACAGTAGGATTAACATGCACAAAATAGACTGATCATATATATTTATTGAACAACCCGTGCAAAATAAAGTGGACAACATTAACTTTTCCTACGTTTCCTGCTTCACTCCAACTTCCTAATAGGATCATAAATAACAACTTTGTAAAAATATTATAGTCAGTCCCACATAATTTTGGACCTCAATTTTGGGCTTATATGAAGAAATGGAACGGGATCACAGAATATTAAACATGCTTTTGTGAATTAAAAACGTCACCCTCTGGATTTTGGCAGCAACAATCGTCTGTTTTCCCCGTGCGACTGAATTTCATTAAAATTTTTCTATTTTGAAAATTGGAAAATCGCTATTTGTTTTTTTTTTTTTTTTTTTTGGGTCGCCATTACCAAATATTCCCTATTTTGGAGATCATCGGGAAATTTCACCTGTTATTCCTTGGGGACGGTTAACACTTATTTTTCCTCCCGTAAAACAGATCGGGTTTTAAAATAGAATTTGCAATTTAGATGTAGTCTTCAAACGAAATTTTGAAAAATACAAAAATGAAAATATTTATTAGAAAAATTTGCTTTGCGCGAAAAAATCATGCCATTAAGTATTCACTGTTAAAGTCCTTTAATCATAATTCCATTTATTCATAAAACTTTCCAATCGATGTCAGATGTAATGCAATCTTTTTAAAGTCAGAAGTTTTACAGGGATAATCAATCATACAAAAAAAAACTGTTCCTGTCTATCTGTGGCAGTGCTTCGAAGAATTTCAAGCAAATAACTAAACTATGCATATGAAACAATATCTTTAATTACAGTATGTTTCTGAATTAATGCATTATTCAAGATAAGCCTGTACAAAACAAAGCCGTCAACAGCTTAGCCTTCATTATACATTTAACAAGCTCGCCATGATACAATAACTGTTCAAACGCTGAATTCCAATTACGTGATACACTTTATGACGTCACTAAATATCTCGAGCGATCGTGCATAGGCAGCACGATATGTCGGCTCTCTTACGCATAGCTACCCAGCATTAAGTCCCGAAATTAAAGGGTGTATAGCAAATTAGCTGTCGACTGTGCGAGTCTGACTACGAGGATAAAATCTAAGTCGAAGGCGGGGATGGTTCGGGTTGCTCTAAGACCTAAATCTGAGAAAAAATATCGATTTGATACTGTAATTTAAAAGAAAACGTGTTAAAAGGGATTTTTTATCACCAACAAAAACAAACAACCTTACCGGTTACTGAACGTACGTTATATGTATTGATTTGAAATTTTGATTCATTACCTGTACCAGTAAAGTGTATATGATTGTTAGTAAGAATACCCAAAGTTATTAAGGACTGTCAAAGATCATCTAAGGTTGGATGCGCCCCATTTGTGCAGAATTTCGTCCTAACATTTATACTGTTCAAAATTCAGGATGTATTCTATTGAATTCTGATTTTATTTTTTTCGTCAAAGTATTCGAGCTTTTTGCTATTTTGTCAGGAACATGACCCTTGACGTCACTTTTCGTGCAATGCCCAGTTCAGAATGTTCTCGGCATTTTCCCTCTCCTGCTTCCAGAATGTCATATTAATGAAAAATACAAATTAATTATCCCTTTGCATGCAAACAGTACTACATAATGGTACAAAATTTTGCGAAAACAGCTTGACTCTAAAGACGTCAGAAACGCTATTGTGACGTCAGAACGGAAAACCTCACACATAGTTTATAAAAATCGGCTCGATAAAAAATGAATTCCCGTCGGATTGGCAGCGCCGTATATCATATAAGTTGAAAACAACAAAACTGGTAAAATAAATAAATAAAAATTTGTATTTTAAATGTAAGATCAAAACATCTTTATCCGAGTGAACAGCATATCAAAATAATTTCGCAAGGGAATACGGACGACCCCCCCCCCCCACCACACACCTCCCCCCACCCCACCCCCACTTCCTCAAACAACCCCCAACCCCCACGCCTGCCGCCCCTCGCAATTTGAGCGTCTTTAATTTTTTAATTGTATCTAAATTTTCATTTCATTCCGTTTAAAAATCTATGTTGATCATATTATTTTTTTAGGTTTACAATAATCTTTTTCAGAGATTTTTTTGAACAGAATCAAAGCGGGGATTTTGCACGTCTTGATGAAATTGTACATGCCATGGGATTTTGTCCGAGGGGGTGGAAACAGTCATTCTTTCGCGAATGGCAATAGTGAACAAACTCGATGAATGTAATTTTGGACACTGAAGGTTATTTACTTTCTCTATAGACTGTAAAATCCGATGATTTTTTTTTTTAGATACGAAATTATAGTGATCACAACGAGTTTGTTAATGATTATCATGTTTTTTTTTTCGCCGTATGTGTAGCTAAATGCACCAAAAAAATTTTGAAAAAAAAAAAAAAATAAAATAAATAAAAGATCAAAATACGTTTAGATACATTTCTGAATATTCAGAAACCGATTTGCGAAAATATTGAAAATTGCTAGATTACTGGATCAATTAAAATGCAAACATAAATGTAACTGTTGATTTTTTACACGACGACAAGACTGTCTTCTTTCGCAGTAGGTGGTAAGATAAGATAGATCTTCGTAGAACAACGACACTCTGTCACCGGAAATTCTACGTAGCTGGAGGCGGTAAAATTCTTTTTTAGTTAGTCCTAGGGCATGTCATGCCGAGAGTATAGAGGGCAATAAGTTACTCTTGTCTAACCGTTTCATGTTAAGATGCATGATTTCGAATCCTTTGAAACTTCCGCAAAACCAAGTGCATATGTCAGTGAAAAGTTGTTTTAGTAAAAGCGAGAAAAACGTTTTGGAATGTGTTACAGAAATGTATGGCTTTTCTTTAAAGAATTATATAAACTTTATATAACCTGGTGTTTCTCAATAATGTAAATATGTAAACATAAATTAATACATTACTTAGTTCGCTAGCTAATTAAAGAAGAAAGATAGAGAGATAAATCTCACTCGATCTTTAATTTGCCTATGTATAGTAATTGGGAAAATAATTATGAGTTTGTTAAAGTGTCATGTATTAGACGCGTTAATTGATATTGCTCGTAGTAATTTGTTATCTAATATTTTAACATTTAGCCTCCTGGACGTAAGTGATTCTACATTTGCCACCAATGCAGATCAAGATCTGCCTGCACATCCATGCAGTTTGTTCATGATCTGCACTGTTCGTCTTTCAGTCAGTATCTTTTTATTAAGCACTATGTTACATCATTTTATGACTTCACGTTTTCGTTGCTAAATGGTCAATTTAATTAATTATTAATCAGGGTGCCAAAGATTTGTTCTAATCTACCGGTATTAAAGTTTGGCTGATATAAAAGAAAAATAACGGATGAGGGTTCTGAAATATGAAATTCTTCATGTTCAAAGTTTAATCTTAATACATCAAACTTCTTTTAGCTTATACATGGGTTTTAAATATATAATGACAACTTTTAAAATGAATCACAGGGCAATAGTTTTGACGACAAACTTGACCTTTTAGTAAGTGTATAGTATTTCATAAATTCTAATCAATACATTACGCTATAAAGCCCATGAGACTGTGTGCATCTCTTCATGTTATCATTTAAATTAAATTAAAGACCTTAAATAAGTTGTTAATATCAGTATTGATTCATCTTGGTATTATCAGGAAGGTCTAATACGTATCAATTGTTCCAAGTATTATTATGTGAACGAAGAATGGTGTGAAAACACGAACAAATTAACAGTAGGTTTTCATTTACCATGATTCATTTCTTCAAAGTAAACAGTATAATAACGATTTAAGTGAATATAAAAAATTCTTCTAAGTGTGACAGATCATGAAACTAACATTATCGCATACCAGAGGTCTACCATAGTTCCTCGGGATGTTTACGAACCTCTGATGGATGGAAATGGAAAGTTAGGGGAAAAAGAGCGAGAAGGACGCTTATTTTTTGCTTATTATGTTCCAGCTATTCCAAACCCGTTATGAAATCATTTCCCAAACTAACAATATGAGACCGATGATGACCCTATCTGCAAAATCACCTCCCAACTTATCTGCTTCTTATCAGCGATTATGTAATTGTAATTAACAGAAGTGCAATTAGCACAGCAGGGAGTCCCGCTAGACCATGAAAAGTGTGTGCAATGGAATAGAAAGTAATTAATTTTCCTTCAGTGAATGTAGAAGGAATAAATGATGATAAATACATAATAATATAAAATAATGATTTATGAAAATAATACGAATAATACGAATAAACTAAAGGTAAGGTGAAAACCCGATCATTCGGTTTTATTGACATACAATACCTGAAATTATCCTAATAATGAAAACGGTATTACCAGTTAAAGTTATCATTTATATACATTTTATTGCAAAAAAGGTAAATGATAAATGTCATAAACATGCAGTCTTTGTTACAAGAATTTAACATAATGAGAAAGAATCAACAATATCTATATATGGATTTTTTGTTTCATAAAGTAATGCTCCATTTTATAATACTAAAATGCACACGGCTTGTTCTGTCTAAAATGTAAATATTACATTATTCTGAAAGCAGTAAAACAATTAGGGTTGTAAATGTCACGTTTCTTTCCAAATTCAATTTCAGTTTGCGCACATCTCAAGCAAATGATCAACCATGAGATTATGATATACATTCAATCCCAATAAAATTGACAAGACTGAATTGAATTTATTTTCAATAATTATAACACAGACACCAGAAAACACTCGAGACATTCTCAACATGCTTTTCTTACTAAATGAATGGGCACATTTGTAATGATCTTTTAAAAAAGTAAATTAAAAAGGTATGGTATCGAAACACAATTTATCCTTTTTTACTTGATAATATCATAACATTCATTATTAAATCAATGAAATGAAATGTAATAAAACTTTTGAAACAAATAAAGCACATATTTTATATATTCGAGATCCGTCCATAAATCATATTTCACTTTTATTTTGTAAACAGTTAGCTTGCATAAAACTGACCGGTTGCCAAACGCCCGATCGCTCCACCTCTTTGATCACGTGGTCTGGAAATGCGAAGTCAACCCCCTACCGTGGTCATTGGACCAAAACTGCTGCTAACCTGTCATTGGACCAAAACTAAAAAGGCGGGCACTGACTCCCATCATCTAATGAGAGTCTTGAAATTGTCACAGTAGGCGTAATTAACAGTAATTGTATTTTATTACTTTGCGCATGATTTATCAGATACGGCAGGTTTTGATATTCCTAGTTTTCAATAATTTTGATATATATTTATACAAGCCTCTCGCAAGTGACCTCGGGACGGATATTTCGACCCGATTCGTAAACATATTATTATTATTATTGTTGTTGTTGTTTTCATTGTTGTTTATGTCGTTTATGTTAACTTAACTTCCGTGATTGTGTTTCAGTTTCACCAGTATATAAGATAATTTTTAGCCAAAATCTGGAGGTCAGTGCCTTTAATATGACGTTCTGGTACCTTTACACCTTTACAGTTTGGACGAGTCGTATATATGATAAGATCTGAGAAATGCGCCACCCCCACTCTTAATAATTAGAATGATAAAATCTCTTTAAAATTCAAAACCAATTTATAAAATTATTATTTGTACGACTGAGACCTTCAATAAACTCGAGGTCCACAATTTTTACCGTTTTTACATAAGGTTTATTCATTACATGCTCGCCTTTCATTGTGAGCCGGACCTTGTGTCAAGTTAGAATTTTGCTGATAAGACATGATTACTAAAATATACACTTTCAGAAACAAAAAAGAAATATCTTGACACCAGGCCCGGCACATAATTATGGTATTTCCACTTTTCTTCGCAATTTTGGTCGTACTTTCCTTTCAGAGAAGCTCATCAATCAGATACACGGGAGTTTGTTTTAATCATGAGGGTGATGACTTAAAGTTGCTTTTTATAAGAAAATCTAATGTTTAGATCCAAGTTTAATGCAAACGTGAATCTGAAAGTAAACATTCTGCTGATCAGTTACATGTTTTACTGGAGAACAAACTGTAGATCTATCAACGTTGATTTTGTTCAAGTGGAATTTTTAAAAAAATAATGTTAAATTAGACCTTTGTTTAGAGAGTTCATTGTTGTTGTTTACATAAGTATAACTGATGTGCAACGCAACTTGTAAACAGTTGATTTATGTAACACTTATGACCCTCTGTGACGCAATCGGTACGCACAACGGTTCATAATATTCTTTTTTGCTTGGTGTCAGTGGATGCGAGATCGACTCCTGACAAATCCCGTAAACTCTTGTTCTGTCAATGACGGCAGAACGTACTATTTTGATGATGAACATTTTTAATGGTTGATTTTCAAACCATATTTAGAATTTTTAGCCAGCGTTCAAATATTTTAAACCATTTGTCCGCGTTATTTCTATATTAAATTAGAACCAAGTCAAATTATACATTTACTGTATGTCCGTAATAAGTTATAAACATGTGTTTTTGTACTTCTTTTATTTAACGTAGATGTTCACGTATGAAAAAGCGTAAGTCAACAACTCCGAACCCAAATACAGAGAATTTTTAAGAGCTGTCAACTTCTGATCCAATCAATCATCCCTTCAACTGTCTAGTTGTGTGGCAGCAAAATGCCCCTGATGGAGATTTCGTGTAAGCACAAAATTACTCGGTACTTAACGTAATTTTCGATAAGTGCTTATCTTTGAACTTTTGAATCAATGTTATGTAATGTTTCATATTTTACAAACATAAATTGAAATATGGTTTTGGCTCAGAGATATTTTCGCATCAGTTTTAAAATACTCCCTTTCAATCGTAGGCCTACGTATAAATAAACTCAACCCGTTTAGGGTTAAAGTAGCAATATTTACATTCGCCCGATTCTTTTTCTAATGAAAAAGTTGGTATCTACAATTATCTACATTGATTACTTGTATGCCAAAATGACGACTAGGTTACACGATCGAACCAAAATGTACTGGAGGGCTTGTAATACACCCCACAAAACCAAAAAAAAAAAAAATAAAAAAATGTAAATTAACATTCTCAGTATGGTATTGAGGACCAATTACACACAAACTACATACTGTTGTAATCTAAAATCATAAAAAAATATACATGTGAATCATATAATAGTATCTCGGCGCCTTCCTTGCTTTGGCACTGCTACCTTGTTTGTATGGAATCACGGAGGTGACGTCAACGTAAACAAAAGGCTTACAATCGACGTACACCCGCCAAAATATGTGTACATACTTTCTATTTAAAAAGAACCGCTCCACTTACAGAAAGCTAAAGGTTTCCACGAGAAAACTTGAGAAAAAATTCAAAAATTAAATAAAGGGAGGTAATAAATCAATGATGTATATTGATTATTTATTTGACCTAATTCAATTTATTTGGAAACATCTTAAATATTATTAAATATAATAATTATAATAGGAAAAGCAAAAGTTACAGGAAAAAGTAAGATAAAAGAAACCTGTATGCTTGTGTCGGTAAAACTGGTATAAAAAAAAATGCTTATTAAAAATAATACTAGCGTTAAAAACTCTTACCATGTTACGGAGAGGGTGACAACTTTAATTCTGCTACATGCGGCAGCTTAAAATTGTTCAACGCTTAATACAATAGCATCAAATATTTTTATGCAAATAAGGATTGCTTAATATTAAAAACATGGAAACAATTCTTTAGTGTATGTGGACAACAAAGACGATACGGATGTTATCGTCTCGGGGATTTTAATCACCGGCGCTTTGCGCCGTGGGTAAATCTATTATGACACTAAATGTAAGCGAAGTTTCATTTTCTTTTGAGTGGCAAATAGTTTCTTTGTAAGCGGGTATATATAAAAGATAAATACCCATGCATATCGCCAGTATGAATATTGAAATATTCTAAGCAAATAGAATAATTCCACAATGATAGAATATATTTGCCTACTCTAATTTCCGCTCTATAGTTCTGTCGCCTAGTGTGAAATGTTAACATAACTTTGGAATCATAACCATATTTCATAAGAAACTTGGGGCCATCAAACTATTCATATCAATATTAAAGCGATGACCACTAGAAAATCAGGGGCGAGGCTGTCAGAAAAGTAAATAAACGATTATGTACTCCTGTTGCAACATTCATCTTAATATCATATTAGTATTCTTGTCTCAGTCAGGAAATATTCTAAAATCTCATAAGACATTTTACTCGCTTTTCTCTCAATGAATATTGCAGTACTTTTAAAAGATGCACTACTGCCTCCTAGCCAAGGTCAGTTTGCAATAAAAATGTTATAATCTGGCAACAAGTAAGAATATCCTAGAATATTAAAACATTCTTAATAAATACAAGTATTCTGTTTTTAATCCATATCCTACACATTAAGTATGAAAGACAATATTGTTATAATTTGGCGTTTATTTCAGCAAGGATATCCACATATATTATCGTCGATTCTCGTGCAGTAATTAAGTTGCCCCTTTAAACTAACTGTCATTTTTTTTTGTGCTAAGCGGCTACACCGTATTAAATTTGTGTTGTGCATTACTGTTGTTTCACATATGCCTTTTATCCATTTATAAATGTTGATGCCTGTTTATTTGTATATGATACTGTTTAGAGAAGAGCTAAAATTATGGTTGGCAGATTGCACAAAATTAAGGTTCGCAAATTTATTGTAAAATTTATATAGATTCATGTTTCGCACCAGGTTTTCTATGTACGCAAATAAAGGGAAAACGAGTCTGAGCGAAATCTGCCGGCTCCTCTTATTTTCTAGTAGCCGTACGTCTACCAATTATTGAATCTTAACAGAACTACCACCAGCAGTGTTTTAATTTCCCGTTTGTCGAAGACCCGTGAGGCATGCGATATCCGTCGTCCGTCGGACCTTCACCGTGAATAACTGTCGTTTTCAGTTCCTTTTACTGTTCTCATAAAAATCAAATAAACCATGGTATAAATTATCAACATCAAGTTTCTTTAGACAACAACGAATAACGTACCATTAGTTAATATTACCAAGTCTCATAGGCATGGCACATCTGAGTTTGACCACCCGAGGAAGATCTGATCTTACTTATCGCACTGTTGGTTCGTGCAAGACTTTTAATTACCTACGTTCCTGTCTTGACTATATATTTTTCCGGCTGAATTATTCGTTAAAATCACTGCTATTCAAAATGTGTCCAGTGCTTTGAGAAACCCCCTAGAAATTGGTCAAAATACGTATACATGTACGTAGTCGTGTACATTTCTATTTACGCCGAAAAGGTCTACTATTTGACGTCACCGGAGTGCACGCTGTTTTAGACAAGGCTTTTTTTCCTAGGGAAAGACAGGAATATCTATCCCTGGCATGTGCTTGGACAAAGGTATACTTTCCCCGATAGGTAGACAAGAATTACATCATCAGCATTTAATTGAAATCTGAATGGAAAAATGCACATATTAACTATAGGGTACGGAATCCGGTTAGTGCCACACTGAATGTCATGTGTCGCCCTTTGAGGGCAGGACGCACGACACTGCGACGCGACGGACGACAATGTGCAACGACACACGACATTTTTACATTTGAATGTCTAATTGTCGCGCTAGGTTTTGGCAAAAAATATTGTAGCAAAAATTGAGTGTCGTTGTTCATTGTCGAGTGTCATGTCGTGTGTTGCGTAGAATGTCGTATGTCGTGTCGTGTGTCGCGTTGAGTTGTCGTGTGTCACACTTAGAACGCGACACACGACATTCAACGCAAGTGTCGCGGAATAATTGCATGTCGAGGTAATTTATTTAGGGCGACACATGACAATCAACGCGACACACAACACGACGCACGACATTGCAACTTGACGGATGACAATGTACAACGACACACAGCGTTTTAACATTTGAATGTGTCATTGTCACTTTAGGTTTTGACAAAAAATGTGGCAGTAAAAATTGCGTGCCGTTGTTCATTGTCGAGTATCGTGTCTTGTGTCGTGTTGAATGTTGTGTGTCATGTCGTGTGTCGCGTTGATTGTCGTGTGTCACCCTAAAAACATGACACACGACATTCAACGAGACACACGACAATGTACAACGACACTCGACATCATATCGCGCTAATGTCGTGAAATTGTGACTGTCGACTTAAATTGCTAAACCATGACACACGACATTCAACGCGACACACGACAACGAGCAATAACACACGACAGTCTTATCGCGCAAATATCGCGGAATTGTCGCATGTCGAGGTAATTTAGGTCAAATGCTGTTGATATTATTTCATCATGTCATATTTTAAGGGTTATGACGTTCTATGTGTGTGTTTTTCGCAAGACTTGAGTTTCACTTGAAATGTGTGGTATTTCTATCTAAAACAGTACATGATGGCGCCATTTACCGGGAGGTTGAACCACTATATGCAGCCCGTCTGGGCGTACCAGATGATAGCACTGGTATTGGCAATAGGGGAAAAACGACCTCGGGGGTGGGGGGTGCGGTCATGGCTGTTTGTTACAATAAGGCTGTAAATATTATCATTGTTCATTTATGATATTGTTGTAATAACTATTATTTTTTATTATTATGTACAACGCCATTGAAAATATCATTTATAAAAAAGGCGTTTAATCAAATTCTTCAGTTTCAGTTTTGTGATTGGATATGTCATGTTTTGTTATTTTCTTACATATCTGCGATGTGTCACATGTTTAATTGTAAAGTGCCTTTGAACGTATATTACGTAATAGTTATAGTATGTGTGAGAGTGTGTTACCAGGATATATCAGAGCTAGGGGTACATCGAGGGTATTTTTCTCTGCACATATCGTCGAGGCCGGTAGGCCGAGACAGATATGTGAAGAGAAAAATAACGAGATGTACCCCTAGCTCTGATATATCCTGGTAACACACGAGCATTACATATTATAACTGTTTTATCGCATAGTTTATCATTAAAATGTATATATTATTTTCATTTAAATTTGTTTATTATTATTTTTACTATTTTGATTCCCTTTCTGCGCCTCGCTGACTGAAACACTAAAACTTCTGTTTTAGAAAATGTGTTCCCCAGATAAAAGTACCCAACCAATTTCTGCATATGTTTTAAATCTTTGCATTTCATTGGCCAGACATATTGTAAAACTTGTTGTTTTGTTTGTAAAAAAAATCAAAGAAAAAGAAAAATTTGAGAAATCTCAGAATTTCATATATTTCATGTATTTCTGAATTTGGCAATAACTATCAAGTTTTTGAAATATTCTAGTTTATTTATTCTTTTACTTTATAAATGTAGGTGTTTGTGACAATTCTTTCTCTGTGAATTGTAAATTGAAGCTAAAATCATCTTTTCTTTGAAAGGAAAAAATTATACTCCCTTGATAGGACCTCAATAGAGAAAAAGTGTTCCGATATATATCGGAACAGTTTTACTGTGCTGATATATATCGGAACACTTTTTTTCTTATGAAACTCCATAGAGATTTCCGTGTTGATATATATCGCAACAGTTTTGTAAGATATCAGCACAGTTTTGTAGTAATAATGTGTGTTACTATGTATAACATGCTGCAAAGATCAAAGGAAAATTGCCGCACTATGCGATAAATATGAAAAGGGCGCTCAACAAATCTGGTATAATAATAATAATAATAATATATGTTTTTTTTTCAAAAATCAGTCATTTTCAATGAAATATTACACAAAGGTACATTAAGATATCGTAATAAAAGCTACAGACATTTGTAGAACTAATCAAGAGCTATTTCATAAAGGTATAGTGCAAGGCTCAAACCCGACCCTTAGGGTCGCCTCAGGCTTCAATATGGGTGCCAAGATGTCAAAAAGGGGAAAAAATGCACGAAAATACACCTTGTTTTTCTTTCTAAAAATATTTTACATCAACTTAGGCTCTAAAGTAACACGCTTTGGTGAATATCAATTATTTCTATTTTTGTCCGTCTGTACCATCTGTAGACTAGCTATAGGGACCGTAAAGCGCTAATCTTGGTCGCATTTTTTTCGAAAAATTCACCAATTATATTTTACTATAAAAGCGTTAAAAGTAAGATATCAAACTGAAATTTCTTTTCGATGTTTCTCATTACAGAGCTGATGCAGCCATTTTGCGCATGCCTGGAATGATTATCAATAGGAGCGCACGGCAAAATTGCGCAATTTTTTTTGCATGTCCGCACGCATTAGTGTATAATTTTCATACATTTAAGATATTTTTCGTTCATATTTAGTTAATCCGGTATATACCAGAGTCTGTAATATATATCACGGGCGCACCAGCTCTGTTTTTAGTCACAGCCATTTCTTTTAATTAGTAGTTGGAAATATTGTCTAATCGAATATAAAAAACCGTTTTCTTCATCGACGGGAACATTTTGCTGAACTTTGCCATTTTTGGCCTAAAATAAAAGCTGTAAAATAAGGAAAAAGACTAATTAGTGCTTATAAAATATTTACTTTGGGTAAATAACAGCAAATAAAAACTTATTATGATAGAAAATGACAAACTCTGAAAATTTGTGACAAAAAGACAACACTGATTCATCGTTCAGTATGTAATCTAGGATAAAAACTGTATTTCCGTACTTTTCTGTACGGAAAAAGTCCGTGTTTTTCATTAACCTCAAATAATTGTAGAATGTTGGAAACACAAGACATTTTAATGAAATAACTTTTATAAATTAAATCTTAATATTGTCTAAACAGATATTTAGTTTGTGTGTTTTTACCACCGACAGTTTCGTCGGAGGACCGTCTCAAAATATATCATTTTTCGTGAAAAGAATGCAGTCTTCATATATCAAATAGAGGGATGGGCCTTGTCGGAGGAGTCATTTTTTCATAATCTTAGGTTCGATTTTAAAACATGATACCTTGTTGTAACTGGCAAGCCAGTACCTTGAGAAAATAGGCCACGTCAGGTTCGAACCCGGTCGGCTAGGGGGTCAAGGTCATAGGTCAAAATCCGGTAATACTCTCCATATATGAACTGTTCAGAGCAGTCAAGACAGTCCTGAAAACTCAAGCACTACCTTCACTGAGTCCAATGATACCATTGGAGCAATTCTCACGGCTCACCGGGTCGGGCCAGCTACTGCATATAACAAGTTAGGTCAATTTCTGATACCTGTCATGAACTCTGATGGCACTATATGGACTTGTAAGTAGCTTAAATGTAAAGCTAAGACATCTACAAACATATTTTTATATGGTATAGGTACCTGGGGTGTAGAGACTCGAACAAGGGTCAAAATCTTACATAGTGTCATTATCAGCTGAAATTCAGTATTTATAAATTACAATACCGTACCTTCATGTATTAACTGCCCTGACACCTATGGCTCACCCAGCTTTATGAACATGGTCTTAATCTGTAGCCAGGACCCGTACCTTGTCGACCACGTGTAAAAGCGGTACAAGTTTAGGTCAAAATGGACCCAACTGGGTCGAAAACCTTCCAGACATGGTCAAAACAGCCGTTTCGAACCCTACCTTGTAGCCGTATATGACCTGCCCTGACCTCAAGGGCTTCTCCGAGATACTTTAACATGGTCTCAATCAATAGCCAAGACCCCCACCTACATGAAAATGTATGATATAGGTATATCAATTTGGAATAGGGGCTCGAACCCTGTCGAAAACCTATTAGATATTGTCAAAATAGGAACTTAGAAGACCAAATGGTAAATTTACATGTCCCGCCCTGACCCCCACGGGCATCCAATGTACTTGGACGTGATCTCAATTGAAAGCTGGGACGAGTATCTACACGGCCATGCATCATACGGGTATATATGTATATACATGTGGGGAAGTTAGCAGTTACTTGCGGAGAACAGATTTATTAAAAAGAAGATAGATATTTAATAGATTTCCTAAAGTTTTTTTAGTCTATAGATTGTTTATAATATAGTTCGTAAAATTAAAGGGAGGTAATTACATTTACAGTATCTGTATAATTTTTATCTTAAGATTGATTTAATAATTTCAGAATAGTAAATTATTTTAAATAAAACAACAATTTTAACAATTTTACACAGACTGTAATATATTGTCTTAATTTTTAACCTTAAAGATTGTAAGGTGGAGCCTAATATATAAAGGAAAACTGCCACATTTGGGGTCTATACTCTACATAGCGAAAGCTATGCTGTGCCTGAAAGGGCGGATTGTCGGACCGTTATTAAACTTAAATATGGAATGGAGGTTAGCACATTTTGATTCACGTGCGGGGCGTATGTTCCCGTGACTATTTAATTAACGACATTGTGTCGGAAATCAATAGTCCTTCACCTCTGATTCATGTGGGGAAGTTGGCAGTTACTTGCGGAGAAGAGGTGTATACTGGGACAGAATCCAGGAACATTGGTTAGGTTAACTGTTCGCCGTTACATGACTGAAATACTGTTGGAAAACGGCGTTAAACCCAAGAGAAGAAGAACTTTAAAATCAATCGACTTTGAATTAATGATCTGTATTTATGATAGTCAACGTTTATTTGACGCCCTATAGTTAGTATAACGCTATGGTAACGTAATGTTATATATGACGTAAAAGCTAAAAAGTTGTAAAACAGAGTTGTTTTTTTTATTATTAATTGAACTGTAATGTAGTCTAGTATTTAGAGCCATTTACCAAAGTAGTGAAGGCATATGTTAGCTTCAATCGATGCTTGGCTATTTCGAAGAATTCTAAGTAATATTCCCCCGCCGATGAAATCGGGAGGGGGGTATTGAAATGGCGTTGTCCGTCCGTCACGCCCGTGCGTGCGTGCGTCCGTCCGCAGCCATTTCTCAGCACCTAGCTGGTAGAATTTCATGAAACTTGAAATAAACATGAACCAACATACTGCGATGATGCCCGTCAAGTTTTTTTTCTTTTTGATTGGTCAATTTACCGTAGAGTTATTGCCCTTGATTTAATGAAAAATGCCCAAAAATGTCCGTCCGCAACCATTTCTCAGTAACTATCAGGTAGAATTTCATAAAACTTGAAATAAACATGCACCAACATACTGAAATGATGCCCGTCAAGTTTTTTTTTTTGATTGGTCAATTTCCCTTAGAGTTATTGCTCTTGATTTAATGGAAAAATCCACGTCTGCAGCCATTTCTCAGTAACAAGCTGGTAGAATTTCATGAAACTTGAAATAAATATGAACCAACATACTTCCATGATGCCTGTCTTTTTTTCTAATTGGTCAGTTTTCCTTAGAGTTATTGCCCTTTAAATGTTTAAAATCTACAGATTTGTACATAACAAACCAACCAATTGTAGAATTTCATTAAACTTCTTTCATTCTTTTCCATGAACATTTTTTAGAAACATGTGAAGTTATGTACCCACACCTGGTCACCACATGCACATGGTCACACCCCCTCCCCATCAATATTTATAATCAACATGTGATGTTTTGTACCCTCACCCCCCCCCCCCCCCCCCCCCCCCCCCCCGAATTTGCTTGTTTAATTTGCTTCCAAGCTTACGCCTGAAATGTTGTGTAATTTAAATTAATTTGTATTAAATTTTCCTGATACAAGATAGTCTGTGTGTATACGTTCGTTATGCATTGCCACTAACTACATTATGTTTAAATTCAAACTATCATGCTATGTATGTTAAATATACGCACTTTGGAGACCATGAAGGTAGGTAAAGGTAAATAAAACAATATATACTTCATACCTATTGAATTCCGGAGACTTAGGGTGATATGAAAAATCTGTGATAGGAAGGTAGAGTTTAAGGGTGCACTTATACGTCCTTTCTATTAAGCTAGCTTTTATAGCAATGCGATAGTATTCACCTTAATTGTCTGCAACCACCTTTTGGATCTCTGTCGTTTATGCTCTCATTAGTCGTGATAGTGACCCACTTATTTGGACTTTTTGGCTGATATTTTACGGAAACTGTACAGGTAAATTTTCTTCACCACAAATTTCCAAAATTATCTTCAACTGTGTCTGGCGACATACCAGGGGTCCAATGCTATACTGCCCCTGAAAGGGCGAATGGACCCTTTTTAAACTTAAACACTGACTGACCGTCCGCCTTAGGTGTGATAGGTCCCATCAGACATTAATGTTTCAGCATGTTGCAAATATTCACCTCGAGATATAGGAATACATGATAAATTAATATGAATCAAATATGAATACAGTCCTCTCCTGGAGTCATAGTCAAATACATGTAATTGTCTTGGTGCTGTGTGTTTGTGTCTTAGATTTCTGTGTCGTTATTCACCCCGTCCCCCACCCATACCAAACCCCCACAAACATACAACATCATTACCAAATCGTATTTAGTTAGAAGAAACCTCAGAATATTTCTGTTCTAAAACACTTGCCCTATTACAAAATAATAAATATTTTTCTTGCGTGACTGTTCAAGCAAGGTGTGGAACTCAGGTGAGTGATCTAGGGCCAACAAGGCCCGCTTGTTGCTATACGTAACAGCACTTATCATTAAGATAATTATTTGTAAATAAAACTACATAAACCTGTTAATTTTTCTTCACTCAAAAAAGTAAATATACACAAGGAATCGATAGTCACAGTGTCAAATAGAAAGTGCGACATTTAGCGTTGGTGTTGCGACATATAACGGTGGGCAATTTTTTGCGACATTTAACGTTAAAGCAGCGACATTTAGCGGCGACGATTTTGCGACATTTAGCGGTGGTTGCAACATTTAACGTTAACCTTGCGACGTTTAACGGTGGTTGCGACATTTAGAGCCGTTGCGACATTTAACGTTGCCACACAGTTTATCGTAGTTTTAGCCTTATACGTTCGGTAGCAGATTGCGTTGCTGAGTATCTAATTATTTAGTATTTATATTAGCTTTCTAAAATGAATGCAGCTACACTTGGACCAGTTCATTTCACTTCGCTGACAAGTCTGATTAGGTGGTAGTCTGATTTCTCGGCACTGTCCTGTTCTATCCGGCGTACAGTGATTTTCACTGGACTAAGCTACAAATAATATACTAGTATTTTCGCGATATAAATTCGGATAAACCTTTGAAATTTTGTGTTTATCAACAATGAAGGAAGAAATATAATTCAAGAAATATTTGCTTTCTAATCTAAACAGGACAGAATAGGAATCAGTAAAGGCTAAAAGTCTTGTTTTTTAAAGCTCACGGAGCATTCGTTGTTTTAAAGACCGGTGAGATTTTTTTCTCTTGTCGTTCATGCGACCATCAAATCCCCTTGGGAGGAAAACAAATTGAACCAAGGAGAATGGGCGTATTCGACGGCTATAGCTCCAGAGCTCATTTTTCATTTGTCTTTTAAATCAACAGATATCGGAGCTTATAAACAGCAGTCATCCTCGTCTAACTTTTTATCGAAATATAATGTACTAGTATGCATGAAATTTTAATCAACACACGTACCGCTGTGAAATATAGTTAAAATGTTGAAAATGTGTTCCTTAAATAGACCAGTAGATGAGGGATTAGTTCAAGATTCGTTCAAGATGGCAGTATTTGGTATTGAAATAGGAACTAAATTTGTACATTCAACAGTAATAAAATATAATTATACCAAATGACAGGAAGAGGTCTTACTTAATGTGCTACTCCGTTTCTACTTGAAAAAAAAAAAAAAAAAAAAAAAAAAAAAAAAACGTGATAATTAACTTAGTATCTGCATATTTTCCAAATGAAATCAGGCGGTTATATTCCGCATGTCATTTTATTACAAATGCATAAAAGCCACAAATTTCCAGAGTTTAATCACAACTAATGAAAAATAAGACGGCAAATAGTGACTGTTTGAAGTCGTTTAAATAAAATAAATACTCGAAATCACCTACTTTGAAGATACAAGGTATTGATTTAACAGGGTTACTGTCACGTAACGTCATGAGTTTCTGTTTTAATTGTTAATTGTTTTGGCCTTGTTTAACAATTAAGTGTCAAATCACAGACAGGTTTACGCAATTGTCCATAAAAGTGTAAAAACAAACACCTATAGTTGTTGTTAATGTTGTTATACACCAAGTTCCGTTTCTGAATAGACATGAGAACATTAGAGTCTTATGACACACTACACAATTAACTGGATTGCATGATACCTGGAGATTTGTTATAGACATCGTTGAATATATTGTTTGATAGACATCGTCGTCTAAATTAATTTGAACGATGATAATTTAATTTATAAGATTAACATTCAGGATAATATTAAAATAAGATAATAAACAGAAATAAAAGAATACGAGGGTTGTCCAAGAAAATAGCGACTTTTTTTTATTACAGTTAGCGCTAGTCGGCGCACACTTAATTTTACACATAATTCATGTAACTTTCCCGACATGCACCCACACAATTAAAATTTATATCGTCGTTAAACACTGACTGAAGTCAATTATTTAAAGAATACTCAAATAATATGAGAGGTATTCAAGTATATATATAGAGAGAGAGAGTCCTGTCGAGTATGAAATACCAACAGTTAAAATGTTAAAATAATTATTTCATGCGTCGCTTACTTTCGAAATAATAAGAAAAGTTCGCGATTTGCTGGGATAATCCTCGTATAATTATTATTTGTCGCCACACACCACGATTTTGTTATACGAACAAAAAACAACATTAATAGTAATAATAATAAAAAAAACGTTTCCAATAAAAAAAAACTCCAATTGGACCTTTTTCCAACTTTTTAGATTGGAAAAAAATCCAACTGGATTTTTTTACAATCGGAAATTCGTCCGGGCGGATATTTTTCCATTAAAAAATGTTGGAAAAAAATCCCATTGGATTTTTGAAAAGTTCTCAGGAGACCGCTCTTTGATACAAATTACGTTCTTATATACACTATATACAATAACCAATTGTTTTTATACACTTCGAACAAAAAAATGTTTTCCGCCCGGAAAAAAATCCAGCACGCCAAAATATGGGGAAAAATCCGATTGGATTTTCAAAAATTCCAATCGGACGCCATATATCCGATTGGAAACTGGAAAAATCCAATTGGACAATTTTTTTTAATCAACTTTTTTGTACATAAGAAAATTAAAAATAATGCGAAACTATATCATTTATTGCTCATTGGCGCCTAAACTACCATCCAAGCTAAGTCACTTAGAAATGGTAGTGAAGTTTGCCAAAATCCTGGTTTTGCAAAGATATCCTGGTGGCTGTTTAGAATGATTATGCAAAAATTATCTAGTATTTTAGGAGAAATAAGGAATCCAGACAATAATTAATATAAAAAAGTTCTTAAAAGAAGAAACGTTTTTAAATCAAAACTTAATCAAATAGTTAGCGATTAATATAAAAATCATGTCATTGATAAATTACAAAATGTTATAGATCCTTATGTATTAGAAAGGAATTTATTTGAATGGGACTGTGGTTGTTTAATGTTAGAAGAGGAAAGTAATGTAAGATTATATGATTGTCCCAGACCAAATAATCATCGAAACAACCCTAAAAGAGTTATTGCAACCGATTGTGACACTAATGAAGAAAACATATATAGAAGCACTTACGCAGCATTTAAAGACCTTGATATTAATTCTGGATTAATAAAAATGTGCTGCGAAGGGAAAAACAGAGTAAAAAGTGGAATATCAAAAACTAACGGAAAAAGATATAAATTTAAATATTTTATTTCTTCTTAAACTTTATTTATTTTATTTTTTTAACCCTTTTTTGCTTAACGAATTTTTTTTCTAAATATAATATATAGATGGAAATTGAGAGATCAAAAAATCAATATTATAAGAAATTTGAAATTAAACTTGAATATAGACAAGATCCAAAGAATCAATTATATTTAACTATAAACGACTCTTATGAAATACTTAAATCTGAACTTAAAACTTTAAAAGGTATAAAAATAAACGTTGTTTTAAAAATAACTTTTGTAAAAATGGATAAAACTGATACAATATATAAATCAGCTTATTTTCAATCAAAGGCTTTAGAAATTATTAACACAAACGAAATAAAAAACACTTTACGTCAAGCCTTTGATGAAATAATAAAAAGAATTGGCAACTGGATTTCAGAAGGAAGTGGCTGGAGAATAGAATCAGTTGATGCTCATTATATAAATAGATATACGTATAGTCCATTGGCTACTTCAAGTTATTTAGAATTACCAAAACCATTACAAAATTCAATGAAAGGATTAATAAATATAAAGAATGATAATAACGAATGTTTTAGATGGTGTCATTTAGCTTACAAATTTCCTGTTGAAAAAATCCTCAAAAAATTTCAAAATATAAAAAACATATAAACGATCTTGATTATACTGGAATAAAGTTTCCTGTTACATTAAATCAAATACCTAAAATAGAAGTTTTAAATGAAATATCATTTAATATATTTGGTTATGAAGAACCTACAGGTATTTATCCGTTGTACATATCAAAATATCAATACGAAGAACACTGTGATATGATATTAATTAATAAAGATAAGATAAATGGCGACTGTAAGTGGGTTAAAACCCCCGAGGGTTCCAAGGAACCGTCACCAGGGACCCCGGTCCATCATTATGTTTGGATAAAATACTTTAATAGATTAATATTTAACAAAACAAAACATGCAAATAAAAAACATTTTTGTAAAAGCTGCTTGCAGCATTTTACTCAAGAAAGAATATTAAATGAACACATACCAAATTGTTTAGCTATTAATGGTACCCAAAGCGTAAAAATGCCAAAAGAGGGAAGTAAAGTACAATTTAAAAATTATCATAAAGGTTTAGCAGTACCTTTTGTAATTTACGCTGATTTTGAATCAATAACTAAGAAAGTTTTAACTGCTTTACCATCACCTGAATCTTCATTTACTGAACCATATCAAAATCATATAGATTGTGGTTACGGCTATAAAGTTGTTTGTTGTTAACGATAAATATACTAAACCAACCCAGATTTATAGAGGCCCTAATGCAGTTTATAAATTTATTGAAAAAATGCTTGAGGAAGAGGAATATTGTAAAGAAATATTTAAAGAGCGCTTTAACAAAGAACTAAGAATGTCTAAAAAGACGAAATTGAATTTAAAAAGCAGAAATCTTGTCACATTTGTGAAAAAGAATATATAGAAGATTCAATCAAAGTACGTGATGGAAAACAAAGTTTTCCGGATGGACCGAAGGTCCGTGATCACTGTCATATAACAGGAAAATTCAGAGGAAGTGCTCACTCAGAATGTAATATTAATTTTAAACTAACACACAAAATTCCTGTTATTTTTCATAATTTAAGAGGTTATGACGGTCATTTTATTATGCAACAAATAGGGAAATTCAAAAAGAAATTAATGCTATTCCTAACAATATGGAAAGATATATGGCATTTATGATTTCCGAGTTGGTCTTTATTGATTCATTCCAATTTATGTCTCAATCATTGGATAACTTAGTAAAAAATATTACAGAATTTAAATATTTATCTCAAGAATTTGATAAAAATATAGAATTATTAAAAACAAAAGGCGTTTATCCATATGATTACATGGATTCATTTAAAAAATTCAAAGAAACAGAATTACCTCCTAAAGAAGAGTTTTATTCAATTTTAAATGAAACACACATATCTAATGAAGAATATGAACATGCTAAAAATGTTTGGAAGAAATTTAAAATTAAAACAATGGGAGAATATCATGATCTATATTTAAAAACTGACGTATTACTTTTAGCTGATGTATTCGAAAATTTTAGAAAACTATGTTTAGAGTACTACAAATTAGACTCTTGTCATTATTTTAGTAGTCCTGATTTAGCTTGGGATGCAATGTTAAAAATGACTAAAATTAAATTAGATTTAATAACTGATATTGATACGTATCTTTTTATTGAAACGGGACTGAGAGGAGGAATAAGTTATATTTCAAACAGATACAGTAAAGCAAACAATAAATATATGAAAGATTATGATCCTAAAGTAGAATCTAAATACATTATGTACCTCGACGCCAATAATCTTTATGGTCGGGCCATGTGTCGACCTTTACCCTCTGGAAACTTCAAATTTATATCCGAAAAACAATTCAAGAAATTAATTGCAAAAGGTAAAACTAACTTTATAGTTGAATGTGATATTGAATATCAAAAAAGAATTACATACTGTACACAATGATTATCCTTTGGCTCCTGAAAAAAATCAAAATACCAGACGAATGGCTTTAAAATTATAGTAAAAATATTAAAACAGAATTTGAAATAGGAAAAAGTAATGTAAAAAAATTAATTCCAACTTTAATGAAAAAACAAAATTATGTAGTTCATTATAAAAATCTTGAACTATAAACACAATTAGGGTTAAAAGTAACAAAAATACACAAAATATTAACTTTTGATGAAAGTCCTTGGTTAAAAATGTATATTGATTTTAATACTCAAAAAAATATCTAAAGCAAAATATTCATTTGAAAAAGACTTTTTTAAGTTAATGAATAACTCTGTATTCGGTAAGACGATGGAGATATTACGCAAGAGGGTTAATATTAAATTAACTCATGATGAAAACCTTTTATTAAAATATATTGCCAAACCTTCATTTGTTAGTTCAACGATGTTTAACAAGAATTTGTTTTGTATTCATAGAATAAAAGAAAGTTTGTTATTAAACAGACCTTGTTGTGTTGGAATTCTAGATTTATCAAAATATTTAATGTATGATTTTCATTATAATTATATTAAAGGAAAAGTATGAAAACTCAGCAAAGCTTTTATTCACTGACACTGATTCATTATGTGATGAAATTAAAACCAAAGATGCCTATGAGGATTTTTATAAGGACAAAGATTTATTTGATAATAGTCATTACGATAACAACTCAAAATTTTATTTCGACAATAATAAAAAAAGTAATTGGAAAATTCAAAGATGAAGCTGCCGGCATTCCCATTGTTGAATTTGTTGGATTAAGAAGTAAAATGTATTCATATTTATTGGAAAACGAAGTTAATGTTAAAAAATGTAAAGGAATTGAAAAACATGTTGTTAAGAAAACAATAGTTCATAAAAATTACAAAGATACTTTGTTTAATTCAACCCAAAGTAATCACACCTTTAAAGTTATTCGGTCTGATAAACACAATCTTTCCAGTTATGTTATAAATAAAACATCTTTATCATGTTATGACGATAAAAGATATATTCTTGATAATGGTATTGATACATTAGCTTACTCTTAAATTAAAGAACCATAAATTGTTAACTGAATATTCATAACGTTTAAAGAATTAATATAAATAACATCATTCATTTTAAATTCATTAGCATAATTAATAGAAATAGATTCATTTTTTTCTGTTATTTTTTACAATATATCTTTGAAGAATTACGTTTTCTTTATGTTTTAATTCTAATTTCGCTTCTCCTTTATCTAATTTAATTGCATCAACAAGAATAATTAAAATTGAATCATGCTTGATTCTTACATTATTACCATTTTGAACTAAACCAGGACTAGCATTATTAACTTTCCATTGAAATAATCCAGCAGCATCTTCTGTTGCAGATGTTAAAAACAATGGAGGTTTTCTTATTATTTGTTTTTCTATTTTACTTACTTTTTCATTTATATTATTGAATATTCCCATTATATTAATTATTCCAGTTAAATAAAAACACAATAATTAAAGTTTTAATTAAGGTTTTAATTCAAAAGTTTACTTTCTTTATAATTTATATATTCCTCCAATATGTAGAATTTGACATAACTACCCGGCAAAAGAAGAAATGATATATTAATTGATGAATCGCTATAAGGATTAATGTCAAACATTGTCTTTTCTGTTAGATAAATTTTGATTTTTTTCTCATACACAGATACTGACGGATTGTTATTGAACACATCTAACTCATAATCGTTACTGATGTTACTGATGTCACTAACCACGGGTGTTATATTTACACTCCCAGAGGGAAATTCACCGATAAAACCCTCTCGCCACCATCTAAAAACTAAATGTGATATTGGACATGCTTTCCCACTTTCCTTTGACTTTAAATAAAACTTTATATATATTACATAAGTTCCGGCTTTTTTGACTGAAAACACATTTTTAAAGGTACATCCGGTACAGCTAGTTTATATTCTTGGTTTATGTTTATAAAATCTTTATAATCTACGATATTTCCAGATTCCAAATTAAATAAATCTAAATAACCCACATTAAACAGACTCTCCCCAAGCCTTTGAACGGGCTTGAAGAAATCCAAATCCAACAAATCATAAAATGATAATATCCAGACGCCGTGGCTATCATAATACTTTCTCATTATTATTCTTGTGAGAGTATATCTTTTAAGGCCGTCGTGTGATATTTCATAATCATCTTTACTTTTGTATTCAAAAAGAAACACTTCGCGTCTTACTTTTTCCAGTTCAGATTTATATTCTGCAAATTTATTTTCATGTTCGAGAATTACTTCAGCTCAATCATCAACTCGTTTTGTTGTAGCAACTTCAGAAGCAGACAAATTGTCAACAACACCCTTTGTTCTGGCTAATTGTACATGTGTTTCTTGTTTTAAGAAAACTTTTTTTACTTTTGTAATTTCTTCAGCATTGGTGGTAATTACTTGGGTATTAGCAGTGATTGATTCTCCTTGTTTAACTGATTTTTCAACTACAGAGTCCAGATCATTTATTATTTTTTTGATTTTATCATTAAATTCGTTGATATCTTTTTGTAACAGATTTGCAAGTTTACTTAAGTCTGCGTACTTTATATTGTGACGTACATCAACATTACTAATCATGTCTACAAGTTGTTTCTTAAAATTTTTTGTAGCTGATCATTAATTGTGTTAATTGCTTTAACATTAGCAGTAATTGATTCTCCTTGTTTAACTGATTTTTCAACTACAAAGTCCAGTTCATTTTTATGTTCTTCAACTTTAGCATTAAGCTGCATCATATCTTCTTGTAATATTTTTGTAAGTTTACTTACGTCTGCATACTCTAAATTGTGACGTGTCTCAACAGTACTAATTCAAATTCGAAGTTGTTTCTTAAAGTCATCTATATTAGAATTGAGCTCTTTTTCAAGGTTATCTAATGCTGTGTCATGGTCATCACCTCTTTGTGAAGCTGCCTTTTCCAGTTCAGATTTATATTCTGCAAATTTATTTGAAAATGTATCGAGTAAATCTTGACTCCCTTTTGCCGTTTCAGTATTTAGTTTATTTACTTCTGTTCTGATTTCTAACTGATACATATTTTGTAACTTTTTCTCAGCTTCAATAATCTTGTCTTTTAATTCTTCGTGTTTAATCATACTATCTTTTAATTCCTTGTGATGATTGTGTAAAATTTCTAAATTAACCCGGAATACTTCTTTCAAGTTCTTTAATAGAATCAACAATAGCTTTCATTTCTTCTCCAATTTTACCTTGTAATTGAATTATTAATAATTCACTCTTTTTAAAATCTTTTGTTAAATCTTCAATATTCTTTACTTCTTCTTCTAATATCTGTTTTGTAGATTTGATGTCTTCAAGATTATAGTCATCTATTACACTTTGAACTTTTTTATACATAAACCGTCTTGAAACTGCATCGTTGGGTTTATCTGGATCTCCTAGGTTGATTATTTCATTACCTCCCATATCTAATGCTCTGTTCATTGTGTTATCAAGTTCCTTATTTCTGTGAAGATATGATTCCGTTTCCTTTTTAAGTTTTTTAAATTGTTTTTAGTAGCATAATCACTTAAATCAATATCAAATTAAATTTTACTTATACTGTCAGGTTCACTTATTTGTTCTATATTATTAAAAACTCCCATTATATAATTATCATATAATTCCTGTAAAGTTTTTTCTTAAAAACTTCCTTGGTTTGTCAATATATAAGAAATCATATTTTTGATTTGTTGCATTAGCAAAAGAGTTAGGGTTAATATTTTGTTCATTACAAATCATATCATTTTCCCGTTTACTTAGACTTTCAAATAAAATATAATGTGAACAGTTAATCCGAATATCTTTTGGTACTTTATAGTAAGACTGACTTAAATAAATAACACAACACTTTTTGTGACGTCCTTGAATAAAGTATTTTGTTATTTCATTTTGAACCTTTTTATCTTCACATACAAAATCATCAAATATTACTACTTTTTGTTTTTCTGATTCAAGATTCTCACAAGGTTCAATTTGGCTGGGATCAGCCGAATATTCAAGTATTTCATTTGGATCTACCTTAATTCTTTTTGCAAGTCTATTTAAGAAATTAATTAAATCCTGATATTTAGATTGTTCTAGGTTTTTAGCATATACGTATAATTTAGCATAATATATAAGAGGTTCTCGTATCATATGCATTAATGTATTTGTTTTTCCAGATCCAGAAGATCCACATATTAACATTCTAAAACATGAATCTGGCATAAAAGGATAATGTTCTTTAAAGTTATTGTGCTTGGCATTACTTTTTGTATCATAATTTGGAATTTTCGTTATATAATAATTTTATATTATCTTACATTATTTTACATTATCTTACATTATCTTACATTATTATATAAATGCAATCAAAACTTAATGAAATGAGAATAAGAAAAAACTTAGTCGGGCAAAAGATGAGGGCTAAGAAAGAAGAAATAATGAGAGAAAAAATTAAAAAAGCTACAAATCGGGATATGTGTAATGAAATTTATAAACCAATTACTGAAGGAATAGAAAGTCAAAAAGAAAAATTATCAAGTCAGTTAAAAGCATTACCTGGAATTAAGGAGCAATTAGCGTTATTAGGTGATGAAATGAAAGACAAACAAACATATCAGGGTTTACCACAGCTATTCCAAGAACCGCTACCGTTATTACCGCCGAAAGATCATAAGGGTTTGGATGATGAAGATGATGAGTTTGAAGACACTAAAGAATTTCCTGAAGAACTTCCTGAAGGATTTGAGGCAAATTTAGATATAAATATCGATAAAGATGTATTATCAGATTGGGACTTACCTGTATTATCAGAGTTAGCAATAAGCAAAGATAAAGATGATTGGATAGAAACAAGAAAAGAGGTTACCGAAAGTTTAAAGAAATGTACTCGTAAAATAAATGAACACAGTAAAAAAATCAGATGAAATAATTGAATTTACAGATGCAGAACCTATGACTGCAGGTGAGTATGTTTCAGAGTTAGAATTAGACAGAGAAAATCTTAGAAAATACGGTGAACGCTTATCAAAAATGATTAAAGACTCAGAAGTATTTGGAAAGGGAATAAGATATCATAATCAAAAACAAAGTTTTCTTAAAGAACCAAAGGTTCTGAATCCGTATAAAGTTTCACCAAATGGACATTATGGTAATTTAATTATTAACTTAAGTAAACTTTATGGTCAAAACAAATTAATTGCTAAAGATAGAATAACTGGAAAAGAAGTAATTAACACTAAAGTAGATGATGATTTGATTGATCTAATTAATAAAAGATATAACAATAATAAAAATCATTCAATTCATTCTAGAAAAATATTTAAAGAATTAACAGAAAAGTCAGGATTACCTATCAATAAAAGATCTATGAAATTTAAAAAAGTAATTAGGGGACAGGGTTATGACGTTTGTCCATGTAATCCAGAAGAATTGGTTGATGACTTGGAGTCAATTTGTGGTTCAGTTAATGCTGGAAATAATAATGAAGAACTAACAAATAAAGGTATTAGTATAATTGATGAATTATTAAAAATGAATGAATTGTTACCAAAAGAACATGAAATGTTAATAAAAATTATTTTTCTTGAATATATAAATGGAACAAAAAATAGTATTAAGTTCTGAAACAGTTAAAGATGATAACAAAAATACTCCAGGTGATTTTACAATTAGATTTAGTCGTTCTTTAATTTTAGATAAAAATAAAACTTATGCTGTTGGTTTGGATAGTATTAACACTATGACCTATTCTTGGCATAATATTAGTGATGAATATGACAATAAAAGAATTCGTTATAACAATGGTAAAGAATGGAAAGATATCATATTTACAAATGGTTCTTACAGTTACACAGATATTAATAATTATATTAGGGAAACATTAAAAAATAATGGTGATTTTGAATTTGATAAATCAGACATTTCTCCAATAAGTTTGGAATTTGATTTAAGTAGTTTTAAGATTTTGATTTCAATTAAAGATAATTTTATGTTGGATTTAAGAATGTCAAATTTTCATACATTGCTTGGATTTGAGAAAAAAGCATTGAGAAATACTGAATGGGAACTACAACACCAAATAACTAACTCTGTGGATACAATTTATATTCATTGTGATCTTATTGATAATTCACTTGTTGATGGTAATTTTAGTGATATTATCTATGCTTTAAGTACTGCAGATTTAACAAGAGCTTATCCATTTACAAAAGAACCACAAAGAGTTGGATATTCTGGAATTAATAAAAATATTATAAATTCAATAAGAATATATATTACAGACATATTTGGTAGAATAATTAATTTTAATGGGGTCGAAACAAGTTTTACACTAATATTAAAAGAAATTAATTAAAATTTAGTTTAATATAATGTACAAAAACGTTTATGACAAAAATAAACGAATATTTATTTATGTTGATGCTCACACAGGAGAAGAAAATATACACGGCTCAGGTATCTTTGACACTTTAACGAAATTGTTTTCAAGTGGAGTTGCATCTTCAATTAGCACAGCTGGAAAAAAGGCTCTGGAAACAGCAGGAAAAGCAGCACTTGAAAGTGGAACAAAAAAGGTTGGAACAGAAGTTGGAAATTTAGCTGCTAATAAAATTGTTGAAAAATTTAAAAAGAAACCTGCTCCGGCAGTTGGTGATTTAATTGCTAAGGAATTACAAAAAATGAATAACAGTAAAAATAATAAGGAGGAGGATATTAATATAAGATTAAATAGATTATTGTCAGGTTCTGGAACGCGTAAACGTATTAATAGATTAATTTATAAAAAATAAAATAATATATAATATACATGTTTAGAACAAAACAATATTGTGAAAGGTACAAACTAACTCCTATTCAATTAGATACAGCCTTAATATCTGTCTTGGGAAATAATATTAAGCAACAAAAAAAAACGGATATCACTTTACAATTAATGATAGAAGTTCATATTTTGATTGGTTTAATGGTTATTTTGAAGTAAGTTTTATAGTTAATAAACTTTGTAATGGTAATAATTATGCTGGTGGAGATCAAATTGCTTTAATTAATAATGCAGCTTCATTAATTGATCAGTTAGTGGTTAAACAAAAAATGGAAAAATTGTTTATGATTGTAATGATTTATACAAAGTAATAAATGTAAAAAATTTAGTTGAACTATCTAATGATTATGCAGAATCAACTGGAACAAATGAATTTATTTATTTAGATACTACTGCTACTGCTGCTACTGGTGATAATAAAGGTTTTTCTTTTAGAAAAGGATTAATCCAGGGTGGTAAAGTGGTAAATGCTAAAATTCCATTAAATAATTATTCATTTTTTCAGGGTTTAGAAACTAACATTATACCTCCAAGTCAAATTCAAATAACACTGCAGCTGACAGATGATGATGAATTAATTTTTAGAGCTAATGCTGCTGATGCTGGTAGAGTAATTGTAACAAAATTAATCCTATGTGTTCCACGTTTAATTTTCAATGAATTTGGACTTAATCTAATTGCTGCAAGATTTACAAAAGCAAGATGGTCATACCTTCGGGAAATGGTAACACAATCAACTGATATACAACAAAATAATATAACTTTTAGAATAACGGCTGGTGTAACAAAACCACAACATGTATTTGTTTATTTACAACGACCTGATAAAAGTAATTCACAAGAACATAATCCACATTTATTAGATACATTTAAAATTAATGCAGCAAATGATAATTGCACTTTGAGCTCTTGTCGTCTTGAAGTTGGTAATGGTGTTTTTTATCCAGAAACAGAATACACAAGTATATCAAGAATATATGATGATGTAATTAATTATTATTATAAACAAAATAACAAAACTACTGGAAGTCTCTTAAATAGATTTAATTTTCAAAGTTTGTTTGGATTTGTTCATTTTAACTTAGAATATAAAAAGGAAGTAATAACAGAAGATCCTAAGCATATTACATTAACAGTTAAGTTAAATATTCCACCAGAAGCTAATTTTCGTGTTTACGCAATTGTATTGTATGAAGAAACAGTTGAAATAAATACTATTGGAAATGAACTTGTTATTGTTTAAATAAAGTTAAATTAAAATAAAGTAAAAATTAAAATAAATATAAAGTATATAATGGCATCAAATTATATTGAATATAAAGTAAATTTAACAGATGGACAAAAGAAAAATTTAGCACAAGCTTATAATAATAAATTCCACATACTTTTAGATTAAAACATTGCGTGGAAACTTCCCTTTACTTTTAACAAAAACACAAATTAATCAAATTGAAAAGTCTATTAGAAATAACAAGGGATTAGAAATTACAATTTCAAAAAAAACAAATTTCCAGCCAAGGTCAAAATGGTGGATTATTAGGAGCTTTAGCTGGTTTGTTAGGAAAAACAATTCTTCAAATGGCAGCAAAAATAGCTCCAAAAATATTAGCCCCTCTGGGCATCGGAGCCCTTTCTGGGCTGGCCAGTACTGGTGTAAGTAAAATACTTGGAAATGGTATGATTTCGGTAGCTAATGATAAGAAAAATATTATATCGCCATATCTTACACCTAGTCAAAGAAAGCAACTAGTGGGATCTGGAGTGATTAAATTAACACAAAAACAAAAACAAGACGGTGGGCTTTTAGGCATGCTGGCCGCTAGTCTAGGGATACCTTTGATTACATCTTTGTTAAGTGGTAAGGGACAAGGTCAGGGTATACAGATTGATTCTCAACGGAGGCCGTACAGACAAATTCCTATAGTAAAAAAAAATAAAATTTATAAACAAACCAATATCTAACTTTGAAATTGAACAATGGGTAAAACAACTCGGTATAACAAACTTTAGGGGTGTATTTAGTAGAAATAATTTACCAGGTTTACCAAAAACTAAAGCAAAGGACGAGTGCGAAATTATAAATTTGGACGACTCTGTTGGACCTGGAACACATTGGGTTTGTTACTTGAATACTTTGTACTTTGATTCATTTGGACTTCCTCCGCCGAAAGAAGTAATTAATTATATACCTGAAGTTAAGTATAACAACATACAATATCAAGACAAAACAAGTACACTCTGTGGTTACTATTGTTTATTTTTCATAAAAATGTTACAAGATGGTATAAACATTTATGATTTATTGTATAAAATATTAAAAGTTAACAATCAAAGAGTAAATGAACAAACATTTATAAATTATTTTAATAAAATGAGTTAAAATGTATCAAGAACGTAACATTCTTTACTACTAACAAAAATGTATCATAAACGTTATATTCCATACTACTCCCAAAAGCGTATACGGAAGTGACGTGCGTTTACAGTGTAAACGTTTCTATAAATAAAAGTATAAATATATAGAAATTCCACTAATGTTAAAAATAAACGTGAACATTGTACACGGAAGTGACGTGCGTTTACAGTGTAAACGTTACTATAATAAAAGTATAAATATATAGAAATTCCACTAATGTTAAAAATAAACGTGAACATTGTACACGGAAGTGACGTGCGTTTACAGTGTAAACGTTACTATAAATAAACGTGAACATTGTACACGGAAGAGATGTAATACATAGAAATTCCCTTAATGTTAAAAATAAACGTGAACATTGTACATGGAAGTGACGTGCGTTTACAGTGTAAAAGTTACTATAAATAAACGTGAACATTGTACACGGAAGTGATGTAATACATAGAAATTCCCTTAATGTTAAAAATAAACGTGAACATTGTACACGGAAGTGACGTGCGTTTACAGTGTAAACGTTACTATAAATAAACGTGAACATTGTACACGGAAGTGATGTAATACATAGAAATTCCCTTAATGTTAAAAATAAACGTGAACATTGTACACGGAAATGACGTAGTAACTAAAAATAAACGTGAACATTGTACACGCTTAATATAAATTACCAGTTTAATTTTTTACATATTTCCTCAATCAGTTTCCTTTTTTTTATTATAGTTCCGATGTTTATGCTACATTTTAGTCGTTTTTGAATTTCCCTTCCTTCTATTCTACCGTTGTTTGTGTTGTGGTATATAACAACAGCTTCTACGCAGCTTTTTATACTAACAAAGAATGTTCTAGCAAAGAAAGTTCTAGTGTGTCGTCTGATACAATATTACACCGCCGGTGAATGTCCTGGGTGTGTACGGTACTAAATCCTTTCTTTTCATTTCTCAATAATATTCACATATTCCTTTTTATTAGAGTCTACAATCATATCCTTTTTATTCGATTTTATTAATTGATCAATTGTTTTTTCAATAAGTCCGTTCTTATCCAAATTCCAGAATATTTGTCACAGTATAGCAAATTCTATTCTTACATCGTGCTGTTGTATCCATCCTCTGATATATAGTATCTTTGTAAAAGTCTCGAATAATCATATATCTGTATAAGTCCTTTCTTTAATTATTTAATTTTATAAGACATATCTTTTGTTATAACTGTTTAAAATGACGTACCTATGTTGATAAATATCTGATGCAATAACACAGTCACGATTTTGATAGAATGTTCTAGCAATGCGGAAGTTCTCTCGGTTGGATAAATATGTGTCTTTACTTCCTGATTTAAGCGTGGTAACTGATGTGTTTACACTGTATTATTAACTTATGAAATAGGCTACTTGTTTTTTTTTCAGTATGGGTTTTAAAGTTTCTTATGACTTTTTAATGAAATATATTTTATATAAAATATATGTTTTTTTTTTGGTTTGTTAATACCTTTGGAAGTTAAATCAGAGGTTTTTACAAAGTTAAGTAAAACCTGTGGTTTTTGAATTGTCCGGCATTGACCAGTCCTGACCAAGGGTCATAGGTTAAATTAGGTCAAATAGGGCTCGCACCATCAAAATACTAACTACTTTTATTTTTAGATTACACGCCACGCCTATTTGTCATATCGATAAATATGTTACTCCATGTACTTTACTATTCGCATTATGGTTAACGATTTCGTTTTACTCACCCCTGGTAAACTACAGAGCTACCTCTTTAAGAGGTATACGGTAAAATGCTCTGTCGCAACTTCCGAGGTAGTGGACGTCGCGATAAAAGAACATAAACAAAGGTGAGTGTCATCATATATTTTTTGCATTTTTACAAGCAGTGTATCGAATATCAAAAATCGGGGAATGGTAGGCGCTGTAGATATGATTTAACTTTACAGAGAACTTTAAGTTTGCTAATTAATTCTTAATTTGTGGTTGTGGTGATATTTACCAACAAGCTGATTTTGTAGTAAATTTGGCCATTTCGTCATGAAAGCACTTTCATTGTCAATTATTCACGATTTTTATTAGTATTAAGAAGCAAACCGAGTAGGCGTGAGATAGCTGTAAAATATACAATGCATTTCGAAATAAAATATGTACCGAAAAATGGTTCGATAGTAAAATTATACACTTTTTATTGGGAGAGATAGCTCTGTCGTGAAGGAGATAGTCATGTGGCTGAGGAGATAGCTCTGTCGTCTGCTTCCTTACTGTACGTCCTCACTTCTGGAATTTCCTGTGGTGACTTCTTCCTTATACCTTTTACCCTGCTCTGTATGTTGTTTATGCCACCATAGGTCCCTATATATCTACAAATGCTGGCCTAGCTTGTTTAAAATTTTGTTAAAATTTGATAAAAGTTTAATAAAATTGGTAAAATCAGAATCGGACTTTGCCAAAAAACGAATACACAAAGACATTTGTTTCTGATTTTTATTATGTCAAAAGGTTTAAAATTTTACTCTAGAATTATATTAAAACTAATTAGAAAAACATCAGGTGACCATCCTTACCGAAAAGATAAAGATTGTGCAAGGATATGTTTCCAGTTTATTTTTAAATTATCGTCTAAAATTAGCCTTAATATGGCTTAAAATTATGTATATGTTTAAAAATAGAATAATATAAAAGTTTTTTTAATAATAAGAAAATTTAAGGCCTTTTAACTATGTATTATAGAACATTATAAATAAACATGTATATATACATTTAAATTAGCTAATATTATAAGGTAAATAATAAAATTTATAATGATAAAACCTTTCTCGGGCTTTTTTGGTATGTTTCCTAGGAAATCAGCTCCTGATACAATATTGTCTTTAGATTGCTATTCACTGTTGTAGCCCGACCATAATAACTTTGATAGATAGCGCCTTTCACCCTGAGGATATATTGCTCATATTGTCCGTACCAGATCAAGTTTGTGCTAATAAGAAGACATTTTGTAAGTAGATCATAAACACCGCAAAGGCAGTATTACTCTTTGAACTTTTTGGGACCGGATATTGGTCACATGTCAATCAGTGTAAGATATTGTAATGACGCCTTTTCGGAATCAAACAATTTTGTGAAATGCAAATGAAGGCTATGTTCTTTTTATGGATATTTACTTTTTGCTGTTTTTACTGCTTTCTATTTCAGTTTTCTTTTTCAATTACTTATCTCTTTGTATTTTTTTGTTTTGTTTTTTGCAGTTGGATGTAAATGTTAGATATTATAAACGAATTTGTGAAATAGTAATTTCACGGAAAGGCGATTTCTAATTTTTAAACAGGCTGAATGTAAAAATATTGAAGAAATAAATAAATAAAAAAAAAGAAGATAATAAATGGCGGATGGGGTGAGGAAGCTTACGTTAAATAGGGGATAAAGGAGTGGAGATATGTGTATTGTAGTTGAGATGGGGGAGGGGTTCCCGCGGCGGCGATGGGGTTTTCATGAGTATGATATGTTTTAATTCTTCTATCCAAAAATGCAATTTTACATTTAAGGAAAGTATAAGGTAAATGAAACGAGCGGACGCAAAGTCAGTTCAAGTGTAACTTCAGACTGTATAAAGAATATCATAACCATTGTTACAACATAATTATAAGCTTTTTCTAAAATGATTTACTTCCTCATTTGGATCCGTTAACAATTTTATGATTTTAATCCTTTTCATGCCCCCGACAGATAGTTAACTACTGTTTGAATCAAAATGTGAAGCACAACTGTTTTCCAATGCAGATTATTGACTAGTTTATGTTATCGAGAAAGCTTGAAAATTATACTATTATTCATTTTCAATTCAATTCACGCGCCACTGTGACATTTTACGCTTTAAATAAGGCAAAGAAAATATATGTATGTGTAAGCAGATCATTTAAATAAAACCTACTTCTACTTAATTGTTAGCAAAAGCAAATCGTAAATTTAGATCTTACTGATATTTTTATGGAATTATGACGCTGATAATACGTAAGTAAGTATATGTTTTATTAACGTGACATGTGCATAAGTATTAAAATACTAATATACAAAATAATACAGCACCCGGCTATATGTGCCTAAAAGTCACCTAAAATTATATACATGTAATTATCTTAAATTACTATGAGCCCTGTACTGGTTCTTCTAGCTATAGCGAACATGCTTTACCCTAAAAGTATATTCTGTGGTTCATATTCATGTATCAGCTGAGAAATGTTTATCACTGACATATGCAGACAACAATAAATTAGAACGTCTTTTATTAACTAATGAATAAAACCAATGTATGTAAACGATGAAACAAAAGAATTTGCAGGATTACATGTTCAGAAAAACGTTTGATTATATTATTAAAAGCATATTCTATAAGTTTATGTGGTTAATTTGCTTACTTAATAGCTATCGTTCACATTTTAAGTGAAATGGTGGGAATTCATAGTTTCGCTGAGATTTCCTTAAATCTGATTTTATTGACTTGTAACAAAAAGTCGACCTTAAAATAAATCCGTTATGGTAATAGATGATAATGTCTCTATTGTATGAAACGATTCAGATTTTTCACGGTTATCGTTTCCTTTCTCGCTGCGCAGGCGCAGTGAATTCTCGTTTCACGGCTGTCGTTTAACGGTGCGCATTTATCGCAAGCGCCACTGTAACTTAATTATCTGGATAACACGCAATTTTGCCAGTTGCCAGACAATAACTGGATATGTGACATTTTTAGAGAAAACTGTCTCCATAATTAAGTGGATATGTGGTTGGCAGAAATATACCACCATAAGTTTCAGAATCTATCAGACATTGATACCCGTAATAGGAAGCAGATTAGTTGCATTCACAAGAATTAGATATAAAGCAAAAGATTGATAACACAGTCAAACTGTTACAGTAAAAGTTCAGGATCTACCAGACATTGATACTGGAAATAAAAACAGAATATCTGCATACACAAGAATGAGATATAAAAGAAAAGATAGTTGAAGGTCTATATCATAGTTTAGGTATAGGAGATACTCCAGAAGTGGATATCCATACCGTAGGTATAGTACTAGAGATCAATAAATGACACACACAAATATTAATCCTATCCTGCATTACCTGTTCACCTGCATGACACAAGTTACTAGCAATAATGTTAAAAACGTTATTGTTAAGTTATTTCATGTAATGTCAATTTTCATGGTAAATACTGAAGACTTCTTCTTGTTTTTATATGATTTGTACATGATAAACAGTATCATATTGAGCAAACAATGTACGTTTATCAATGAATATGTTTTCAAATCTGAATGTATATCATCTTCTGAGTGTTCTTCCCGAGGTATACCGGTACTTTATATAGATTTTAAACTGATTAACAAGGTGCAAGATATTAACAATTGCATATTCGGCACTGTTAGGTACATACAGTCACAAATATTATTTAATTGGGGCAGCAGTTCCAAAGAAACTAGTTTTTAATTGCAAAGTTATATTGCAATATTATATTATTTATTTTAGTATGTTCGTTATTATTTTTGTATTCATTTTATTTCATTTTGAAGTAATATTTCGACAAAAATTGTAGTGCCGTGTGCAGTCAGGCAAATAAAATAAATGATGGTGTACAATGCTATTTAAAAATGTAACAAGAAGGGCGTAATTGGACTGCACAATTATATCAGCTTTGGGTTATAAACGTTATGTTGATATTGTTGGGTTGTTTTCGTAATATGAAAACTGCACTTTTCATCAGCAGAATTCCATTTGAGATGGAAATTATTTTGAACTGCGATTTGCCAAAGGAAAGATATCAAAAATAGCAACCCAGGTTCTTGTGGACTCGTTGGTATTATATGCACTGGTGTTTGTGGGCTTTTGAGTGGAATTCAAATGGGTGTTATAGGTTTGGTTTGGATTTCAAATTTCAGAAATTCTCTATGAAAAACTTTAGTAAAGAAATATACATATACTTAAAATCTGAAAATATTTGGCAATTTTAACACCAAATTTAAATGCTATTATCGAAATTAATGCAAAACACCTACCGCTGTGAGCCTCGTTTGTTATATATCATACTTCATCGAAATGCTTTGTATTATATCCTTATATGGAAATGTTTAATTTGACTATTGTGTCACAAAACAAAATGATTACGGAGATAACATTATGCGATATTTCTACCTTTTATATCTCAGTAGGTGTAGATCATGTGACCGTAAGATATCCTTAGCATGTGAAACTAGTCAACAAACGAAGACTTGTATCTACACAGGTTGTTATACAATATATTTAAATGATCTTTGTTCAACCCAAAAAACAATTATCATCACATAGATGCGCTTGATCAGACATTGTTGCTTAAATTAACATCAGATAAACCTCACAGGTGTGTATAGGGAAGCTATTACCATAATTACCTATCAGGTCTTGGTTTGCATATTATTTTAACAGGCATAATTATATTATGATTACAAAACAGAATATTATATCTCTAAATATACATCAAAATTCACCAGAGCTACATGTACAATTCAATTTGTTTTCCGGGAAAGCCTCCCCCCCCCCCCCCCCCCCCCCCCCCCCCCCAACAACCGAATTTATCCCTCAACGTTCAGTTTTGGCTGGCAATGCCTCTTATTTATATTTTAGGTATAAATCGTATCATATTATATTTAGTTGAGCCGCCTCGGTAGCCTAGTGGTAGAGCGTCCGCTTCGAGTGCGGGAGGTCGTGGATTCGATCCCCGGCCGCGTCATACCAAAGACGTAAAAAATGGTATTAGCAGCTTCCTCGCTTGGCGCTCAGTATTAAGGGGATAGTGTTAGGACTGGTCAGCCCGGTGTCAGTATAATGTGACTGGGCGGGGTATCATGCCACGTGTCTACGGCGTGATACTCCAGTGAGGCAGCACTATAAAGTTGGGCTACAAGTAGACACCGTCGTTTATATGACTGAAAAATTGTTGAAAAAGACGTTAAACCCGAACACACACACACACACACACACACACACACACACACACACACAAATTTAGTCAAATATTTTATACATATTTTGTCAAAGGCAATGACTCCACTCTTGAAGTGTTAATTCTGCAAAAAATCCCCAGGTACATAGCTTCACGTGCTGAATAATATTTTTACATTGTTTCATGGCACTATATCAAATACTTCTAACTCAGACAGGGACCATAACTCTGGCATGGCTGGATGGCATCCCCAACAAACGTCACGTGTATATAACAATCATCTAAAGTTTCCTGACTCAATATCAAGTATTGTTGACTGTCAATGTTCAGAACTCTTGTCTTGCTGACTTAAATTCCGAAACAGAGTTTCAAATGCTGAATTACAAGTATGTGATGACTGATGACTCTGGATCGTGTTAACATCCAGACAGACATACTGACAAAAGTGAATAAAGGTGAACCTACACCCCAAACCCCGCCAAAAAAAGGAAAAGTAGAGGGATACAAAAATGTTAGCTTAAAAATTTCAAGTAGCTTTGCAAGAAAGAGGGACATAATGGGATAAAGCCCCCAGAACAGATAGAGAGAAATCCTTATTAGATAAAAAAAAAACCTGTACGGCTAACTTAGCCGAGCTTTTTATGAATAGACAGTCTGTTTTTTTAACGTGTCCGATATATAACACCGATACACACGCCTTTTATGGGAAGAACCAGTACAGGGCTCATAGTTAGGTGGGAAACAGTCAGGACCATCTCAGAAATTTCCAGTGTCTGCACCGTGATTCAAACCTCGGATTCCTGGATTGACAGTCAAGCATGTAACATTGTACCACTAGACCAACCGCCAACCCAAACATAATAAATGAATTAGGAGACGTTGCTATTTTCGTCTATTTCAAAGAAATTATTTAGCTTATTTTCTCTTTTCCGTGAAAGATACAGTGGTAAATGTCGTTTCATGTAAAAAGAGGACAGAATTTCAAATATCCTTAACAATCTGATAAAATACATTGTAATTTCAGTTTTTATCTAGTGAACGATCGTGACACATAGTGAGCCCGGATAAATTCATGCTAGAAGGATGTTACCCGGTATTTGCAGTAACATTATATTTTCGTAAAGAAGGTAACACTGATGCAACAAGTATGTAAACTTTTGCAAGGTTGAGTAACTCGAAATTATAAACTATATTTAACAATCTATTAAAATTAAATGAAATGCGTATTTTATACCAGACAGCTTACATTATGCGGATGATATGATTTCTTTATATAATGTTTTGATAAAATGTTTTAATAATGTTATATAAATATAAATTCCGCAACGTATTATTTTTTTTTTTTTTGTTTCTATGGGGTGGTTTGTTTTGAGTGTATCAAGTTTGGTAACCAAATACTAACACGATTCATGTCGGAAAGAATTTGACGGACGTTAAGCGTTTGATCGCATGGCATATGTTCTCAGTGACAATGTTAAAATGACTAGGTGTTCGCCATCAGCAATGCTGTCACTTACACGTGGAGAAAAAGTCAGTGCTATTACCTGTTAGGGTAACGGACCGCCGTTATGAAGCTTTTGAAAAATTATGTTAAGTACATTTGTAACCTAACATTTGTGTTTAACGCTGTTCTGCAGCAGTTTCATTAGCCAGTTAGCGTAGTCAATTGTTCACCATAAGAAAGACACAGCTTACTGCATAACTTGTTCTTTTTTGATAAGATTAGTATCGGGCGCGCAGACCTGAAATACACACGAGTGCAGGTTGGTAATAAAAAATAATAGCTGATTCAAGTAGGTTAGTATCTTAACACCGCGCGCGCTCGTGCATTACAAACATTTATCTTAGTACCGACTTTTGTTTCTTCTTCACACAGAGACTTTCATTTGAACTAACTAGTTTTGATTGAGGAAACATACAATTGTTTGTCACTGGGACTAAATATTAGTTCGCTGACCAGGCTTTAATCATTTAACCCTTTAGTTAACTGTATTTTAGATAGTTCAGACTGCTGGGTACAAAGTTGCAAATGTGAGCTTGGTTATTATATAGCCCGGCAAAACTTTAGTATTATGATAAATAACATCATCATTGCAAGTAAAATGAGTATCGTATTAAAACATGACTCTGTTTCCTTGAATTTCAGCAAGATTATACATTTTAGAAGTAAGAATAGGAAAGTAGTTGGATGATTTCCATGATTCGAGGATATTCTTACTGGACATTAAAACAGATTATCTTAATACTGGGAAACTGGGGCATGATTAATTAATTAATCTATTTACTTAATGTATCTATCAATAGCATGTATCTGACAACTTCTCAATATGACACATAAATGGAGGTCGAATGTCTTCTGATACTCTTGTCTTTTGTCAAATCGGCAAAGAGATCACAGGTCTTGCCTTAAGGTCGAACTCGCGACATCCCAAGTAAAAGTGTCAAATTATTCAGTATATATGATATTTATTATGATATATGACTGGGAAGGCTGGCTGTTCAGTTGATTCGATTCTAGTGTCATTGCCTTCGTATAATAGATTTGATGTTTTTTGTGTAGATTTGCACTGGTAAAACTTGAATAAAAATGAAATATAAGCAACTGCCATGCAGTTAATCAAATATCAAGCAATACCGGAATGTATCGTTGTACTTACTTCAGCCCATACAAAACTTAAATGCATCATCGGATCTTGGCTCGATATTCGCGCATTGCACCAGCTAAAGTATGCTTCCACCTCGGACGGTATCTATCACTCACTTATACCCTTATTCGGTCACGTGGTCCAATATGCACGCTTCATATCACGTGTCTAAATCGTATAACTGTCTACTGAGATCAGTTAATGGAACTTTTTGGCACAGTTCTTGAACGGAGCACGGACTTCCCGCACCGAGAAAATGTGCTGCGAAGATGAAACTTTGATTCGCTTCAACATATATTCTCAACAAAGTTTAGACCATATTCTGCAGCCTGAACCAGAAGATATGAATTTATATATATGACTGGTCAACAAAATGCTTAAATTCGCTTTTTTTTTTTTCTTGACCTGTTAGATGGGTACTTTTAGATTTACGTGTAGCTAAAACCTTAAACGTTAAAGATCTCATTTTTCAGACGATTGATTTATCATACGTGTACGCGTACACCATAGAAAGCAAAACCTCATTATTGTTTTTGAATTCCACTGCTGGTTTAATCAGTGAAGTAAATAAGGAATATTGTCATTTCAATTTCAGTGATATACTGTAAAAGCATATAATTTCGCGAATTAGAATATTGAGTAATTTTGCGAATTTTTATTTTCGCGAAATTGTGAATACAAATGTTAATCTGATGATTTAGGCTTTTTTTTTCGGGCGCACATAAAATTTCACATCGTAAAGCGTTACATTTAGAAGTCTACCATGAAGAATTATGATTGTTATTTTTATGGAATTTTAACACCTCTAATTACCAGTAAACCTTGACGACTCTATGGCTGTAACAAACATGACTTTACAACTACCAAAGTTATCATACCTTTATAAACAGTTATGTGGGATGTTCTGTACTTCTTAAAATTATTCAATCCTGTCGTGATAACACATTTTTGACATACTGTAAAATCATTAAATTCCGTGGGCATGAAATTTCTAGGTTTTGGTCTAAACGGCATTTTCGTGGGGATATGAATTCGTGGATTTCAACTTTTGAACATAAAATGAATGGGAATTTTACTTGTTTGTTAGGATTAAATTTCACGGATTGACTCAACCACGAAATACACGAAAATTAATCCCCCACGAATATTAATGGTTTCATAATATAGCCATTTCAGTTTAAAATGGTAGAGAAGAATGAATAAATCATTTTTTGTTCATATATTCTGCAATATTGATACTTATATAGAGTCCAGTGTGTCCAGTGTGTCACAGTCTTTTGTTTAACTTGAATAAACATAATGTTTCCCCTGCGATATGCATTGATTTATAGTTCGTAAACACTTTTTGTCTTTGAAGCTGAACAGGTGTTTAAATAGCAGTCTTAGTTTGTTATGCATGAGTGAAATTGTTATAAGCAAGACTACTGAAGACCTCTAGATCCGTCGTCCATGAAATGTATTGGATGGACTCCTTTACGCTATAGAATCAAATAAGAAGTATACATTTGATACAGCTTTGATACATTCCAACAAAATTGATTGGTGAGTTCAGTTGCCTCACACTTGAAACATATATGTTCAAACTGCATAACAAGGACGCCAGACGTTTTTTGTAATAATTGAAATGCAGTTTGATCATAAGTCTGGAATAAGTAGGCGTAAAACATTGATGTATGTCTTTCAAACTTAAAACGTAAAATGCCTTTTACATTATAAACGCTTCAAAATACAAGATTTCTATTCCAATATTTTATTGTTGGTGAACAGCGAACGTAAGCAATGTTTTATTTAATTTAAAAGTAAAAAGTACGTTAAAATATATAAGTTTGGGGTTTAAAAAAGCTGATATTCATTTCCACAGCAATTGTCAATGGTGAGCAATCACACATTACAACGCAGACAAAAGTATATAAAAATATAAAAGTATATAAAAAGTACAATGTATCTCCTATACGGGTTCCATTGTGGTAATAAATGTCTCTCGGATCATATATATGCATACATAAATAACCATATTTTGAACAATATATCACGTTCAATAAAATCTATGAAAGGTACACAATTAAGCATAGAACATAACCAAACAAATAAAAGTCAATTTGAGTCTGTACATGAAAGGTAATAAAATGTTCAACACGCTCACGTCCCCTAGACCCGGCCTAAGTGGAATTCCTTTAAAAAGACAAAAACTTTTTTGAATTTCGAGATTCCAAAGAAAAAATATCAATGTGGAGTCGAACTACCGGAACTGTAGTAAGACCTCTACACTTAACACTGCAGTTGTGATTGTGAATAAAATATATTTCGAATTTAAAGATCCTTTGGAAGTACTGAACGGTCAGTACATGAAACGTAATTAAAGTTGCAACACCATTCATGCTCCTTGCACGGATTTCAGCCGTATTATTCAAAAGGAACTCCAAAAAATCATTTGTGTCTGGCATTAAGACTGTCTATGTTGGTGAGTATTGTTTGTAATATTTAGTGCCTGAGAAATGCAAGAAGCGATTATCTATTAAATTATACAGTTAGGTTTACAAATATCAACTTCAGTTTTTGTTAAATAAGATTCATTTTGCTTTTTAATATATTCAAGGGATACTGAAATAAGGTCCTATACTATAGACATTCACTTCATATGAATTTATCTAAAGCGCGGCAAGATAACGTATCATAAACTACAATAAATAGTTGCTTCAACCTTGATAATTTTAAATGTCAAATGTTTATATGACTGAAATCGCATGCCAAATATAAACTAGCAACAATCTTTTTTCAGCTGGCATTCAATACTCTTTTCAACTAATGAGCAAATATTATTTTTAATTATTTTTTACCTCGTAAGGTGCTGTACACATTGACTTGATATTTGAAATACTATTTCGTGAGGATTTTGAAGTGTATTTATTGATTTCATTTCGTAAAACATCAAATAAGAATTTTCACACAAAACTGGTACAAGTATGTGAATAACAAAATGAAATTTCAAAAATAAGATAAACATAACAAAACGATAGTTCCATTTAAAAGTTTGCAGATATCTCATTCTTATTTCAGATGTATGAAAGAGCTAACTCACCATTTGCTATTTTTCGAAATAATTAAAAAAAATGACTGAAAATACATTTGTCATTTTCTTCCCTCATTTTTTTAATTTTTTTTTTTACTAATTGTGAATCTGAATGTTAAGTGTATTTTTGTGACTTTTCAAAGAAGGGTTGTCTACGTAAAATGAGCAAATTTATATGATAACATCATTTGACATTTATTAAAATTCTGAAAACTTATCAACAGCATATTGTTCCGAGACGAAATGTCACAATTATACGTTTAGTATCTTTTAATTCTTTGCAAAAGAACAAATGGTGGGGCGGCTGTTTTGTTCATACTTCTTTTACTGAATTCGCTCATGTATAAACGGGAAAATAATCGTGTTCAAACAAGGCAATTCACGTGCTATTAATACATGATTTTTATTTTTGAAATGCTTTTCCAGGGGCGTGTATGTATTACTGCTCATTTCATAACAGATGGACATCGGGTATCCTTGTCTTGTTTCTTCCAAAAAAGAAAAACAAAAACAAAACGAAAAAACAACATGAAAACTGTTTTTGTAGTATAAAATATGCTATTTAATACATGGTATATTTTGTTATATCAGTTACCAGCCCCAAACGAACTGCACTCTCCTGTTAGAGTCAACAACATACTCACTAGCTTACCCACTGTTTACTCTCGTTAGAATTGAGCATCGGTTCGATTTTTGCCGATAGCTGCGAAGGTATTATACCGCATGTGGCTCGAGCGATGTTTTGTTTGTAGGAATCATAGCAGTGGAAATTTTAGTCAGTATGTTTTAACTTCAGTTTTCACAATAATTCTTGTAAATCTTGAAACCTTCTCGTTCTTTTCTCCGTACATTTAATATCTCGTAAATCGAGTTTAAATTTATTCTTCTTGAGATTGTGTTTCTCTATACCGAACTTTTATGAACAATGCAAAATTATTGGTAATGTTATGTTTGTGGATGTTTTCGGTTGTGTTGTTGATTTGTTGACCCCGATTATAGATGGTTACCGTTTCCAAGAACAACAGGATGAGAATGAAAAATTGTGCCTTAATCGCAAAATATATATATAAAAAACTATACGTTTAGTCTTCGTGTCATATTTTTATGCCGCAGAAGGGAGGCATATTAGTTTTCAACTGTCCGTCCGTTCGTTCGTTCGTTAGTTAGTTCGTTCGTTCGTCACTACTTTTTGCATGAAGGCACTTTACTCGCAAACCACTGCACCCAGGACCTTCAAACTTCACTTGCTGATAGTACTTATTGAGTATACCACCCCTACTGACTTGGGGTCACCAGGTCAGAGGTCAAGGTCACAGGGGCCAACGTTAACTTTTTGCATAAAGGACTTTTACTTGCGAACCACTGTACCCAGGAACTTCAATCTTCACATGCTGATAGTACTTATTGAGTACACCACCCCTACTGACTTTGGGGTCACCAGGTCAAAGGTCAAGGTCACAGGGGCCAACGTTAAATTTTTGCATGAAGGCACTTTACATGCGAACCACTTCACCCAGGATCTTCAAACTTCACATGTTGATAGTACTTATTGAGTACACCATCCCTACTGACTTTGGGGTCACCAGGTCAAAGGTCAAGGTGCTGCGGGGGCATTTGTCACCCACCATTAATGACGGCTCTTGTTTAATATGCAGGTAAAGCGACGTTTCGTTAGTTAACGTCTGCAGAAGCCCTTGGGAAATGTTTGTGGCCTCGACCTTAGGTATCTGTCACAAACATTCCCGCGGGCTTTTGAACGACTGGACGACATTCTTAAACTCTCCATATCTCATTGCTCCTGTGGGATTTTGTTTATCCGAGTGCAATTTTTTTTCTTAGAGGAAAAGTAGACTGTCTTGCTAAAGCCTAGGTATTTTCAAATCGTGAGAAAGAGCTGACTTCTAATTAGCAAGAAAGAAAAAGTAGTACACGCGCAAACTTTTAAATGGCGCACCCCTGCGCCGGAACTCTGACTATAAAAATAAACAAATGCGACTTTCGATTTCAAGTATAGCCTGCGTACTTTCATTTTCTTTACTTCCGGCAAAAGCTGAAGGTCGTCTGACTTCATTTTCTGTGTGTCACAAACGCACGTATGTTTTTCAAATTTGTATAATATTAAGCAAATGAAACGACTTCACATGCCTTTCTAACATTATTCAATTTACAAAGAAGTATAACTAGTTTCGCCTATCGGCTCATCAGTGTATATAAATGAAACGTGACGTTTTGCGTTTTGATTGTTTAGAATTTAACTGTCACTGTAGTCTGTTTTAGTTCAAAGCATTTGTATAAAAAATTTCTTCCGCTAACCTAGCTGAAGTACAACATGTATCTAAATTCATTTTAAAAATGGGAACATTTGAAACTTTGGAACCTTTATAACTGCAAACATCTAATAAAAGTATATGGTTACTTAATGAAATTTGTCTAGTTGAAAGGTCTCATATTTGTTGTACGTGAATAGTTTTTCTGGTCCTTAATATAGCGACAGTTTGGCCAATATAAACCATACAAGAATAGTAAACATCGATGTTGTCCAAGTTTTGTCTATTGGTCTAAGTTTCGCTACAAAATATAATATACATAAATATAAGCAACGAGAATGTTGTATCAAATTATATCTGTCTCAGTTTATGACTCGATGGGTAACTAGAACACATACGATATTTATTACAGCTTTATGTTAATTCTCTTTTGCGCATTATCTTATGTGTGGACCTGGGAGAAAATTTGCTAAGTTCGTTATTTTAATATTTCGTTTACTAATATCATTTCTTTATTTTATGGAGATCATAATGTCGTAAGACATCACAAAATGTCTTTTTATTCGATTATTTGATATATTAAGATCCGTTTTTATTTGTATCATGAATTCAATTTAATGATATACTGGTATCTAACATCCTGCCCTTTTATCTACCTCCTACCACCCCATCCACATTTGTAGGTATTTTGCATATATTTATAGTGTCCTTGTTGATGAGTTATTGAAGCAACCCTCTACTATATTATTCCATTACATCTTCTTTTTGTTGTGTGCCTGATTTGCGATGCACAGCTCTGTAGATGTTTTGAGGGTGTCATTCTACCCCTTGATATAAAAGTGAGTTGCTGATACAAACAAATGAACATATTTCAAAATCACCAAAACGTTTCAATGAAAATAATTTTGTAGTTAGGAATAGATGACAGATGAAGGAATAAAAAACAAAGTTTATAAAGAAATAGTTATATCTGACGATTTCGTCGTCTATAGACTATTAAACGTTATAAGAAACATAACCTAGTGAAGATCTTAAAATAATTTATGTATCCTGCGCCGACCATATCCGGTTGCATGGATATTATATACGAAACTGACATAATTGAAAGGTTTTGTACTGTTTTGCTTTTTTTGCAATCTTAACATTCTGTGATTTTAAAAACTAAGGTGAAGTCTCTGGTTTCTAAATGTTTATTTTTATGTTTGGACTGTAATTTCCTTAATATACTCCAAGCAGCGGTTGATAATTAGACAAGGAACCTGCCCCACAACCGAAAGGTCGTAGGTTCGAGCCTTGTCAAAGGCGGATCTTGTTACTGAAAAGAGATTTGTTTGTGAGATGCCAACTAGTATAATAGCGTTTCCCGACTGCATGGACATTAAAATAGGAATCTGGAAGAAATGATGTTCTATGTATCTCATAATCAAATATGGCTTGAGCTTTCAGAAGGAATGGAAATATAATAAACAAACCAATTTTTCTTTGGAAACCATAGCTTGTTCCATTATTGTTTTAACATCTTCAGAGCAATTACCAGAGGAAATTGTTGTACATATTTATAACATGCATTTTTGGTCATTGAAGCATTTATATGAAATATAGCTGCTGCATTAAGGTAGTGCTGCACGTTAAGGTCGTTTGTTTTTCTGCAATGTAGAATTTGATTACCTCACCGATGCGATTCGAGCCTCACTCGGGACGTTGAATTCTTCTTGTGAGGAAGCCGTTCAGCTGGCATAGGGAAGGTCAGTGGTTCTACACAAGTACCCGTCCGCGATGAAATAATGCACGAATAGACACCTGGGGTCTTCCTCCACCATCAAAGCTGGAAAGCCGCCACATGAATTATAATTGTGAATGTGCGACGTTAAACCTAAGGACAAAAAATAATTCAATTAAACTCTGATTTTTCAAAATTTCAGAATAAACTACAAAATTAAGTAAGTAAAAAAGAGTCAGTCTTGTGCTTGATTTTTTGCTCGACTTATTTGAAAGATTTTGACCTCATGCATTTTTTGCTCGAATATTAAAGAAAAGTCTAGCTATTCTACTCACCCTCGCTTCGGTTTAAGTTTAGCATGCAATTACATATGGCTATTATTAAAGGCATATAGCCTTGAAACTTTTTTTTTCTTTTACTAAGTCATTTACCAACCTCATTGGATCAAGTCCCATAACTCTGACATGTATTTTTGCCAAATTATTCCCCCTTTTGGACCTCAAAATTTTGGTTAAAGTTTAGATTGAAACTCTATTGATATTTTAATATAAGATTGATATCCCTACTCTGTGACAACGATTCGAATAGTCGAGTGCTGGCTGTCTTACAGAAAATTCTTGTTATAATGGGAAACCTCGCATCTGAACACCAAACAATGATTCATTCAGCAACGGAACACTAAATGAGATATATTATAGTACTGAACACACATTTTTTCATGATGCACCTTTTTGAGCCATTGCAGGCTTCTAAAGGTCGACGTCCATTTGGCGCGCCGACGTTATTTCGGATTTCTAGATCATCGTGTATTTTATATATTGTGAACTGAAGACGCTTATTTAAGCGAAACATGTTTTGACAAAACTGTGTTGGTTTATGAAATTACAATCTCATATGGGAAAAGTACTGATTTCGTAACATTTTTTGCGAAAGAAATATTTCTACGGCGTTGATTTAAATGAAACGTATCACAGTCGTAAACAAATGTGGTGTAATATATTCATGCCTCGTAAACTACAGAGCTACCTCTTTAAGAGGTATACGGTAAACTGCTCTGTCGCAACTTCCGAGGTAGTGCACTGTTTCGATAAAAGAACATCAACAAAGGTGGGTGTCATCATATTTTTTGCATTTTTTCAAGCAGTGTATCGAATATCAAAAATCGGGGAATGGTAGGCGATGTAGATATGATTTAACTTTACAGAGAACTTTAAGTTTGCTAATTAATTCTTAATTTGTGGTTGTGGTGATGTTTACCAACAAGCTGATTTAGCAGTAAATTTGGCCATTTTGTCATGGAAGCACTTTTATTGTCAAATATTTAAATTTTGATTAATATTTAGAAGGAAACCGAATAGGCATGAGATAGCTGTAAAATATACAATGCATTTGGAAATGAAATATGTACTAAACATGGTTCGGGAGTAAAAATATTTACTTTTTATTGTGAGTGATAACTCTGTCGTGAAGGAGATAGTCATGTCGCTAAGGAGATAGCTCTGTGTTGCATGAACAAAACTCTGTGTGCATTGTTTAAACGTTTTAATATTTACTTTGGGTTTTCCTCATTTGAAATAATATAAATTTGTTGTTCCATTTGATAAACATATGTATGAATTTTCCATGTATTGTTTTGATAAAGGTTTTTCATGAGGTTATAATTTAAAATTTTGAATAGTTGTACATTCTGTTAACTTTTTTGCTCAAATGAGTTATTGGGATCGCTCGATGTCCATTGTCAGTCGTCTGTCTGTCCCTCCGTCAACATTTAGCTTGTGTATGCAGTAGAGGCTGTATTTTTCAACTGATCATGAAATTTAGTCAAAATGATTGTGTTGTTTAAATCTAGGTCAAGTAAGAAAATGTATTATCTGGGGTCAAAACTAGGTCACTAGGTCAAATTAAAGAAATACCTTATCTATGCAATAGGAACTGCATTATGAAATTTTATGACAGTGTTTGTCTGGATAAAATCTACGATAAATTTGAATATAGGGAATAAAAAACTAGATCTACTAGTTGAATATAAGGAAAGCTTTGAATATGTGATAGAGGCTGAAGTTTTTCAATTGATTTTCATGAAATTTGGTCAGAATGATTGCATTAGTGAAATCTAAGTCAACTTTTAATATGGGTTATCTCGGATCAAAAACTAGGTCACTAGGAAAAATAAAAGAAACAAATTGTGTTTGCAATTGGAACTGTATTTTATACTGGATCTTCATGAATTTTGATCAGAATGTTTGTCTGGATGAAATCTAGGTAAAACTGAAATATGGATTATCTTGGATAAAAAACTAGGTCACCTGGTCATATGAAAAAAAACCTTGTGTACGCAGTAGGGGCTGCGTGTTACACTGGATATTGATAAAATTTAGATTGATGGTCTCTGGACTGTTCACAAGATTATCATTTGATCTGGCCTACTGACATAGTTTTTGACCCCACATAATCCAGTTTCAAAACTGACCTAGAGATCATTAAGACTAACACTCTGACCAAGTTTCATAAAGATGTGGCCTCTAGAGTGTTCACATATTGACGGACGACGCACGACGACGGACGCCGGACAATGACCGGTCTCTATAGCTCACCTTGAGCACTTTGTGCTCTGGTAAGCTAATAAAAAGTAACAAATCAATATGACATTTTGTAAGTCAATTATTTACCTCCTAGATCGGTGTTCATAAATTAAAAATACTCTTGGTCATGCGAAAGCACGAGCGCGGGTCTTTTCAATTCATGAACACCTCCTACTCAGTTAGTAACCTACACATAACTCCTCCCTCTGTTGCTATTCTATTCATACCAAGGTAAAGTGCTCATAAGCGGTATCACAAACAAAACGCACGTGTCTATTGTGTAAACTAGGTTAATCGCATTGGCAGTCCTGATTGGACAGTCTGTTTATGTAAACATTAATGATTGACAGTTTTGGATCTGTCCATTCGTAATTATTCGCACCTGCCATTGTTTGCTTAAGAGTGGCTGGACAATCGACTTCAAACTATTTCATACTATTTCACACTTCACCAAACTATAGTGTCAATTAACACCAATTATCAGCTGCACTGTCATATTGAATTTTCACAATGCCACTTTTATTGACAATAGAGACAAATTCGATGCTTGCGATTTATGAGTTAAAGCCCGTGCGAAACTGCTATTTGCCGTTTGCACACAATTTCATGCTAGCAAATTTAAATGATTTCACAGTACATGTTTTTTCTCCTAATTTCGCAATTTAAAGATGCTAATGCTCTTACATCATAATATGACAAAATTCAAATTCTAAAGAAAGATAATATTACTCAAAATCTGAATTCACAACCATTTCGACAAACGTGTCTGATTGGTTCAGATAAAAGATAAATTGATAGAAATGAAAATAGCCGAAGATATTAGAATTTCAATTATAAAGAAAGTTCTTAAATTTAGAATTCGATCACTGCAATAATTATGTCAGTAACTGTATGTTTAATGAGGTTGCTAATTAAATGCGTACATTGTTAAAACACTAAATGCATTATGATTAGCCTCCACGTAAAGTTGTCCTATAAAGTTTATTTAGCTCATAAATCCGCATGACTGTTTAAAACTTTCAGATTTTAGATTCATTAGTGCATTTGAACGTGCAGACCTATTGATCATGGGCTTTGAGTTTGAACTTTGTCTGTAGGAGGACTTGATAATTAGTTGCTGAGAACACGTAAGTACTGCAGCTGAATCCAGAAGTACTTGTTAAATCGGCACTAAATAAAAAAATCAAAAAGTATTATACAAATGATGTATAAATATAAAAAATGAAATAATGGAATTGTATCTCGTAAGTGGACATAACTACTATCTGAATACATTCAACACTGCTCAAACCTGTTAATGCATCACAGAGCTATCTCCTTAGCGACATGACTATCTCCTTCACGACAGAGTTATCTCTCACAATAAAAAATGAATATTTTTACTCCCGAACCATTTTCAGTACATATTTTATTTCCAAATGCATTGTATATTTTACAGCTATCTCACGCCTACTCAGTTTCCTTCTTAATATTAGCTGAAGTGTAAATATTTGACAATGAACGTGCTTTCATGATAAAATGGCCAAAGTCACTGCTAAATCGGCTTATTGGTAAACATCACCACAACCACAAATTAAGAATTAATTAGCAAACTTATAATTCTCTGTAAAGTTAAATCATATCTACATCGCCTACCATTCCCCGATGTTTGATATTCGATACACTGCTTGTAAAAATGCAAAATATATGATGACACTCACCTTTGTTGATGTTCTTTTATCGCGACGTGCACTACCTCGGAAGTTGCGACAGAGCAGTTTACCGTATACCTCTTAAAGAGGTAGCTCTGTAATTTACCGGGCGTGAAATTGTGAAGGTCCGTTTGCTCATTTTTCTTTACTTCCGGTTTATCAAAGGTGCAGAACTGCATTAACAGTTTAGATATATAAAATGTGATTTCAACGAAAGAAAATATAAAAAAGGTAAAGCTAGATTTGCAAAAGCACAGAACACCGTAAACCAGAGTCGTTCAGCCGTGTATCGAAATAATAGAACCACAAAAAAAAGTAACCGTAGCGGAAAAAATATAGCAGAAATGCTTGTTGGTTTTACCTGTAATATTGAGGTATTATTATACCAAAAGCATACTACGTTTTCCTTCGTTATTACCCCACATGTGTAACTTTACTTTCGGTGGTTACTCGATTAAAGAATTGCTAATATTTCACCGAATTATACAAACACTTGTTTCATAATAGTGTCATTGATAGCCAAAAAGATGTCTAACAGATGTGTAACACATGCTCCCTGAAATGGCTTAATTGAATAATACTTAAAGTCAAAAAGAGGCGTACTTTAAAGGAACTAATAACACGAACTTAATGTCTAGATCATGTGTCCAGTTCATGTTAATGACGTATCCCACACTCTACATGAACTAGATATGAACCCTAGAAGGAGTTGAGTATCAGAATACATATATCGTTGCAATATTTAGTCTAAGTAGAGGCATTTTTCAAAAACTATTAATCGAAATAACTTTGAACAATGCGCACACTACGCTTTTTTTCTTGCTTCTACGTCAAAGGTGCATGATTCTATATACATGTATGGGTATATCGTACAGGTCCGTATCAAATTGTTACCCATACTCCTAATTCAGCTAAACCAGGAACACGTTGAGGCGCTTATATTATTTTTGCAAAAGAAAAACATACGACTATACTCCAAAGATAAAAGGTAATAACTACATTACATGATGTTAATTAGTACATCATATAAACTCTGCAGTGGGAGCACAATTGAGCTGACATATTGCTAAGGAACTTATTATAAGACAAAAAGTTATAAGACAGACCTGCACATATTCATTGCCTGTATACATCATTATGTGTTAAAATATCAATCATAAAATACAAAGATAAGATACAAAGAGTCTTTGCACATTGCTTCCAACCTTCTGAAGGCATATGGGATATGTAAGTAAACCTACAGAAAGTCAGTACAGAATTGTAATAACTCATTGACACTGGTAAGCTGAAGTTATTCAGCAATATGTGTAGAAATACAGTAAAATAAAGTTGTTCGGGCGTGAAGATAGTTAATGCTGACATATCGTTGTTTGGTAAATTGCAGAAAGACATGTGCCGGGTGTAAGGTATGCTCACAAATGCCTTTTGCTACAGCTGATTTCCTTGTTTTTAACTGATGAGTTGTTATAGAGGCCAAATAAATTTACTTACATCAGCCGCGACGTTTTGTAATAGCCTTGTTGTCATCATTTAGATTGATGCCACTATAAGCATATACATATGTTTGACTCTTTTAGACAAGCATGCATATAGAAGGATATGACACCGGCAGTGTGTTTGCAAGCAAAGAAAAGGCAATCAGTTTGATTCTAAAAGGAAACCCGGGACATCAACGAGTTTAATGGAACATTTAAAATCGTTAACATTTGTGTGGTACTAAGGTCCATGGTTGCGCCGACTATCTATGTACATGTAACACGTATGAAGAATCATTAAAGGACTTGGTACGATTTCTTTATGGCCTACAGTACTGAGTTCAAAACTAAAAAAAAATGTACTATTTCTTTTGATAGGTATATAAGGCTAATACATCTGCAAAAATTATCTGAATGCCAAGTTGAAAAGAACGTTAATAACGTTTCTAGTTGTAACGTCACTTATGCCTTCATTTATGACTGTGTTGAAATTCTGTATATCTGTATTCTGTAATTTTTGCCATAAAATCAAGAAATAAACAATAAAAATATATATCCAATGGATAAACGTTTCATTATTTACCTGGTCATATGGAAGGAAGAGATACCTCTGTCACATAGCGGGGGACTCCGTGACCGTCAATTCTTCATATGAGGAAGCCATCCCTCTGGGTTACGAAATGTCGGTGGTTCTATCAATAATGATATTGATTGGGGAGGGGCGTGTGTGTGTGGGGGGGGGGGGGGGGGGGGGGGGGAGTTAAGTTGAGGATTTATCAAATTTAAAGTACAATGAAATGGAAATATAGAAAAATTGTTTAACCTAGTAGCAGGTAATTAGGCACGATTTGATTAATGTCCAGTGGAAGAAAAAAGGATATTGTTTCTACTGAATATTATCAATGTCATTTTACGTTGACTCCATATTAAAACAATTCAACAAGTAAACTGTATTGAAGAAGAAACATTTTCTCCGAACCTTACAACATAATTACCGGTAGCAAACATTCAATCAATTATTCAAAATTTCATTAGAATTTTTCAGGTGGGTAAACGTCTTCTTTTATTATTTTAAGATAGAAAAAAAGACAAGTATTTAAATTTAGTTATCTGTCAATTTAAAACTTTCTTAACCAAACTGTTGCAGTTTTTTTTTTCTTTTTTTTTTTTTTGTCTTTCCTTTTCTTTTTTTGTCATGTATTTAATTAAATGTTTGCATAAATCGTTTAAAATTACAGTACAATGTTTATATACAGAATTCCAAGAGACTATGTGTATAAAAAATCAGTTGCCCGACAAAAAAATATGTTTTACTTAGGTTTTGCATGTTATTCTTAAAAAAAAAACAATTAAATAAACGTGTATTTCGATAAATTTTACGCTTACTTAACTTTCGAGAAGTAATATGGTCAAGGATAACAGGCATGCGCATTTTAACACTAACCATTAAGGAAGCAGATTTATTAGTGTGTATTTAACGACGACATCTTTGCGGCAAATTGGCATGAAATAACTGGATATTTTCATAGTTTGCAGTAAGTATCATTTCATAGTTCCACAAATTTTTCTTAGTATTGAACATTTACATACATAGTGCTTGCAAAGCGTCGTTGTAATGCACCTGAAATGAAAAATAAAGTTTGCTATGTGCATTCTTATATTTCTTGTTAAACTTAAAGGAAGACTGTAGATATAAGAACAAAGGTATGTGCCTGCACAAAAATGAAAATAATATCGTTACAAACACAAAAAGTATTGTTTCAAGTTCTACAAATAGTTAAATAATTTGATAAATATATTTTTATACCTCGCAATAATGCCGACTGAAAATTTCCCATTAGTTAGCTTTGAAAAATACTTTAACTTGAATCCCCAGTGATTTAATATCTCATGCGTATTTGTTTTCTTTCATTTTGCACATACAATTTTATCCGTAATTTTATATCACATGCATAAATGCGCTGTTTTGGTTTTCTGTCTCCCGTAAGGTGATAACTTTTAAGAGTGGGTGGGGTAGAGGAAGCATTTTCTTTGCCCTCACCGCCCACTCCGACCCAAAACTGATTAGCAGAAGACAAAGGAAAAAATGCCAATTTCAGACAGCATTACGTAATGAATAATTATTTTTTTTTCGCAGCGGATTACGTTATTTAAACGTCTAAGCGGGATAAGGTAATAAACGTATAGACGTTGTGACTTCGATCAATTAATAAATGCAAAGATAACAAAACGATATTTTTCTCTTAAGTTATACTATTTACCAGAAATCTTACGATTTAAATAATAATAACGCCGGTGCTACATACATAAAAATTAACACATTTGTGTGTTTTCCAAATGGTTGGGTTATTTTTTACATTGGAAAATAAGTTACTCACGTTTCTATAAATGTAAACTGATCCAGGCCTGCAAGTAAAATCACTGATTTCTTAAAAATGTGTATGCAATTTTCATTTCTGATTGACAGAGAAGTACTAAGTAATTAAAGCACCGAAAAGGTTTAAAATTACAAACTGAAAAGCGACACAAAGATGAATGTATTCTTTTATTCCCCATACCGAAGAACTCGTTGGATGATTTTTTTCTCAAATTTTCAAAATCAAAATGTCGGCGCCAGTGTATCAGTATATCAATGTAAAAATCAAAATGTTCAAGACATGTGCGCCGTATAAAAATGCTAATGAATAGAACATGTTAGTGTAGTCATGTTAGCGGTTTCTAGGATGATTATTTTCCATTACTCAGAACAATATTTTTACCTTGTATATTTCGGCCGTTTCGCACATCCTTAATTTGCAAACTGCCTGCTCAGTGTTGCATAGCGTCACGTGACAATTGGTGATCACGTGACACTAGGAGAGTGTTGTAAACTAGAGGTAACTCCAGCACCTCGTCCCGGTTAAGTGACGAGTGTCACGTGATCACCAATTGTCACGTGACGCTATGAAACACTAACCAGGCACTTTCTGATGAAGGCTGTGCGAAACGGCCGAAATATACGAGGTAAAAATATTGTTCTGAGTAATGGAAAATAATCATTCTAGATGTACAATGCAGAACAAGAGAACAACCTTCATAGTTGTATCCTAGCGGTTGATCAGCTTGTTACGCAACAAACTTAACAGCTTGTAGACTTCAAGTATCTTTTGTGTCGCAGACATCTTATTGTGCGGATATTGCGTTTGGCCTACTAATCCGATGGACGCTTATTAACGAAGACCGGCGACGGAAGTGATATCCCGGATTTCATCGGGGTCGTTGCACACCCATGGTCTAAACCGGAACTCTATAATTTTTATTCGCATAGTATGCGTTTTTGGAATACCTCGCATGATACCGCTAGGAATCAATACCGATTTTTGTCGCTTCGTAACGAAATTCGGTAGATCAATTTCCTATTGTTGTTTTTTTTTTTTTTGTAAAAATAAATGAATAATTTACCCTCTAGCTATTGTAGAAAGGGTTTAATTTACCCTTATAGATTTCTTTCTAAATTTGAATTAAGTTTTAGCGTCTGGAGGTTTAATTAAAGTTATAACTGTATAAAGTATTACAAGCGGGATTACGTTGAAAGCCGGATTAAAAACCTCATGTAAAGTTCAGGGGCCGTATTCATAAAGCATCTTAAGTATAAGTTTTGACTTAAGTTTAAGATTTTACTTAAGTTTGTGGTGATTTCAGCTTAAGTCTAAGTAAAAACTGAAGTCCTATTCATAAAACAGCTTAAGCTTAAGATACGTAAGAAATGACTTAAGTCAGAAAACAAAATGGCTTCGTGAAAACGATTAAAGTGTTGTGTTTCAGATAAAAGCACTTTAAACATTATGGTGCATATTGTATCTGTCTGAAATTAATGTTGTTTTTTAAAATGTTTTCGTCCACAATAAAAGACAAGAATTACTAATTAAGTTGTTTTATGAGTAACAAATATACTTAAGTAAAATTAATTTCTTACCTATTTAATACTTAAGTAAATAATCAATTTCGTATACTTATGCTTAAGATGCTTTATGAATACGGCCCCAGATGTGCCCTAGCTTTAAGTTACCGTTCCAGCAGTATGGATAATAGTTGAAGAGTTTTTTCACGACATCATATTGGCCTAATGCTTTGATACATTTAACGTAAACTTCAATTGACTAAATGGGTATCTATTTTATCTGTAATATGAAACTGTTAGTTGAAAAATCTCGGACAATCTCATTATATGTATTAGCAACGTAAAAGCAACCAACCGTGTATTTGAAAAGTATACAAACAAAGATTCGTGCGCCAACCATTTGTTTACAAGTTTTTATCTATTTACACTTGATATCAATGTCATTATTTTTCTGAGATGACTTCAATTATTTTAATAACAAGAGATATCATTTAGTAATTATAAAACAATAAGCATTTTATTTACTTCATTTAGAATTGAATTTAAAACATATATTAATAGCAAAAAAAAATGATACGTGTTTTCTTTAACACGCTTATTCATATCTGATAACTCTTTTTTTTTTGAGCCCACCAGCTTTTCTGGTCGTCCGTCTTCATTTGTGCGTCGTCCGTCAACATTTGAAAAAAAAATTCTGCTTTAAATATCTTCTTCTCAGAAACAGTTAGTCGGATTTCAAAAATAGTTTGTAGAAACGACCTCTGGGTGACCCTCTACCAAAATTGTATAAGCCGTTATATTTCAGTAAAAATATGACCGTCAGGGGGCGGGGCTTTTTTTCTCAATGGCTATATTGTAAGTTTTAAAAATCTCAAATCTTCAAAACCACTTGGGAGATTTACACCAAACTTCAGAGAAATGATCCATGGGTCCCCATTTAATATTGTCCAAGAATTAAAATCCATTCAGAACTTGGGTTGCAATTGAAGCCGAAAGGAAAATCTTTTAAAATTTTCTTGTCAGAATTTTTTATTCAAAATATTTTCTAGGTGACTTTTCTACCAAAATTGATTAAGCCGTTCTATTATGCTGAAAGCAGGACCGCCAGGGGGCGGGGCTTATTTTCACTATATGACTACATTGTAAATTTCAAAAATCCTCTTCTCTGAAGCATGAAGACCTGGAGCTTAGATAGTTGGTATGTTACATTGTCTAGTAAACTTTTTACCAAGAATGTTAAAGTTTTTATCCCAGGGTCATTATTGGTCCCGCCCCCATGTCCCTTGAATTTGCATACAGTTCTTTAAGAAAAACACTAAAATCACGTTCATCTCTGAAACCGAGAGACACAGAGCTTAGATGTTTTACATGTGGCATTATCTAGTAGTCCTGTACTAAGATTGTCCATTTAAAGCCCCGCCGCTGGGTCACTTAGTTTTTATATGAGTCATATAGGAAAATACTTTGACATTCTGACCTACTTTCTTGTTTTGTTTTGTTTTTCTTTTCAAAATACAGCGTTGAAATTTAGATGGCATTATTATACAGTTTTGCACTCCAATCTTTAAACTGACTTTCAGTGACCATGGATGTGACCTTTTGACATATTTTCATAATATATTAGCATCAGTTAGACATTTAAAACATGTAGCTCATTTTACTGAGGTGAGCGATCCAGTGTCATCACTATGGTCTTGTTTATGATTAAAATGTTTGTGTTACTCTCTGGTAACTTGGCGACTTTGCTTCAACGGCTACAGGCGTGCTAGTATCTAAAGGCGTGAATAATCGCCTTGGGAATTGTATGATCGATTCATGAATAGCAATCCTTTTATTTTCTAATAGAATGGGTTGAACTGTTGTTATAACTCTTGATATATTACATTTATATAAAACTCAAAAGAGTAGTTAACGTTTTATCGTTCATATGTAACATTTGATGTAAACATATACTACACTTATAAAAGATGATGTTTTTTGTTTATATCTAAATGTTTAACGCCAAAACAATCAACAACTAACAGATGTCATTTCTGCACTTCTTGGTGAAGAATCGTGAGTGACCTGAAATGCAAGATTTCATTTCAATAAGTCTGAAACATTCACGAAAACATACATAAATGTTGAATAGTGTTTATGTTACATGAACATTTTGTATAGTTTAGTGTGCGTTTTCAATTTAGTCCATTTATTGTTAGTGTTTATAAATATCTGATACTTACCATCAGGCATAAATAGCAAAGCTGAAAATGTAAAATTCACGTTGATTTAGAATAAGATGCAAGCTATGAGTCACGGCATTCATAACAGACAATGTGTCAGTTGGAAATACACAGAAGCTACGGTCATATTTTATAATTGTTATTACATGTCAAAATATAACCAGACTTTGCTCTTAATGAATCAATAAGAATAACGACATATACAATATACAATAGCACATTTTAGAATAATTATGAATGACACGACATTGAATGACAAAATCACAAATGCAATAATAGTAAGATGCATAGATTATTTAGCAACTTTTGACATGCCATACTTACTCCAGATTTTTTTTGTATCATATGCCCGAAATTATATCTTACGCAAATATCAACAACATTCAATTAATATATCTAAAATAAACTTGAATTCTCCAAAAATAGGGACCATGGTCAAACGAAAAATAAAAATGCGAAAATAGAACACCCCCTTCCCAGACCCATTGCCCTAGTTAAATTTGACTGCCTCATTAACCACTCAAACCTCAACCTCTTTGACATTGTAAAATAAAACATTTGAATTCAAATATTAACAAAAAAAAATGTCTGTTTAAAGATGATAATTATATGTTTGTATACCGACTGAATTGATCGTTATTTTAATAAAATTGAAAATAAATCAAAGGTGGTGAGATGAAATGTGTTCGCCTTCAATTTTTGCATTGGGGACTTTGTATGTAGGTGTGCGGAGGACACCAAATTAAATCTATCTGTTACCCAGTTGAAAATATTTAGTATTAATTTCTTAACATAATGAGTAAGCTAATTGCCACAGGTTGTAAGTTCTGTAATGAAATATATAAGAAAATCCCCTTATGAAACGTCCATAAAACATAAGTTTAAAATAAAAGAATTATATCAGTTCCCGATTTTAGTTTCTGTTTTAATGCGCATTAGTCAAAACAAGGCAGTTATAATTATAGCTTTTATATGTCCTGCTTAATTGAAATGTGATATAAGTTTATCCTAGTTTACTTTATGTGGTCATGTCATTTAGCCCTAAGTCGAGTGTGCATGAGCAAATTTTCACTCCCTTTACTAAGGAACAAGACAGGTGTTAGTTTATCAATACAAGTTTTTAGAAACATCAACTTTCGGAACAAGCTTTTTTACGTCAGGGTGGAAAAGAAATGAATAAACTTGCTGTCAAGGTTTTAAATTGTTTAACATATCATAAATTAGTTTGATGCGTAAAATATTTATCAATGGTGTATAAAGGGAGTTAGATACGATACACTATGAATTTATTATATACTCACTTAATTTTCCTGTCTAGTTTTATACCGTAAAGCGATCACGAAATAAGTATATCAATTTTATATATAATAATAAAACTCCCTCCCCGAAACGTTTTATCATCTAAGGGGAACTGTATTTGCTATTTTTTTATTATGTTTTGAGTTTACAGGAACTGTTTACTTGGAGGAAACATTTTGTAACATATGCTGCATTAAGCGTATGCGTCAAAACATTATAGACAGATTTTGGCGAAATGACATCTTCTTCTTCATGATAGAACTGTCTCTCAGAATCAAAAGTAAATATTTCTACTCAAACATGTTCAGTATACTTTTTTATATAAATTTCAAATTAGTTGTTTACATTATGGCTATCTCTGACCTACTCCGTTTGCTTTTTAATATCAAAAGGCAAACAAGTGATAATGAAAGTGCATAGTTCATTGCTAAAACAGCTTGCTGGTTAAAGTTGTTTACATAAGAATTAACTGTCTCTAAAGTTAAATAAAATTAACATTTTATTTTGCTTTTAATATATGTTTTATATTGAAGTCTAAGTAACCGAACGTTAATACATATATTAAGACGTTAATTATTCTATGATAACTAAAATATATCTTTTCATTAACAATAGAAATGAAAACATGGCAATAAAAATGATATTGTTATAAAATGTACAAAAAAGAAGAAATATATTAGCATCCGACGTTGTATTGACTGAACGCTCGCCCGTCTGGATGTTAAGCTAAAATAACTAATTAATTATTATATAATTCCGTATGGACGTGTAATGAACGTACTTTACAGTGAAAAGGGTTATTGAAATCTTATTAACTGTTACCAAATCATGTATGGACTTAAGTAATTTTAGAGGAAGGCAGGACCTTATCATTGAACGGGACTGCCATATTTTTTTTAAAAGAATCATTGTCTGATTGACGGATGTTCACGTTTTCGAAATAGGAACCACATGCTCTACCCTTGTTACATCATTCATACATCAAAATGCCATCATTTATCTTAGTTTAAAATGATGAGACCATACACAGCAATACTTACAAAATTTTCATAAGCAGAAAAAAACCGACAAATCGAAACACATCATTTTTTAATTAATACTAATTCAATTAAACTCTATTATGATGAAAGTTTAAAACTTATTTGAAAAAATCTTGAATCATTTTTCTAGAAAAACAAGTACTAGTGCCATATGAGAAGGTTATGTCCTTACTCCATTTGGGTTCGAATCCACGGCCTCCGGGATGAGCGGCCGCCATCCTTACCACTAGTCCACCTCTCCCACCTACAACTTTCTAACTGGTATTAAATGTCACATTGCACATTGAAATATAACTTGTCATAACAAGTACCATTTCCCTGAGTTCAAATATTTTTCCCATTCTATATTGTACAGGAGATGTACATTTATCATATTTAGATGATATTAGATTTAATGTATACTGGTCAGACTAGCAGTAAATGTACTTGTTTTTCATTAATCTCTTTTCCTCTAAATGTTTTACAGTTTATTTACTAACATTAGTGTACAACGAAAACTTTATAGAAGAAAACCTTACTCTGGTAAATAGCCTAGGTTGGTACAAAAACAACTTGATTGTGAAGTAGTCCATGGAGGGGTTTGCTGCGCATTACACAGCTATAGGTTATATGACGACTTTCCAGCATTGATGGTAACAGAAGACCCCCCAGGTGCCTCTCCGTGCATTATTTCATCACGAGCGTTACCTTGGTAGAACCACTGACCTTCCGTAGGCAAACTTGATTGCTTTCCCACATGTAGAATTCAATGTCCCGGGTAAGGCTCGACCTCACATCTATGAGGGGCAAGTGATTTAAGGCAAGCCATCTTTACCACTACTCCACAGTGGCTCACTAGCTGAGCTATTATCGCTTTACCTTCGGCTAGTGAAAATCGATAACGCGTTACTTTAAGAATCATTAATTTTATTTTGGTTTCTCATTTTCAGTCAAAATGTTCTTATTTTATGACCCCCATTTTCCCAAAGAAAATATGGGGACAGAATTTAGCTGCGTCTGTCATCCGCCTTTTTGTCGGTCCGTCCCGTCATATATTGCATCCATTCCGTACAAATCAATTATCAAAATAAGACTATATTTTGCGCTTTACATAAACTTGAAGCTCAAAAGTCAATGTCACGTTTAGAGGTAAAATGCTAACAGTCCGGTTTCTTAACTATGCTATTCATCACAAGATTTCAATAGAAAAATGTTTCCAGTATAATAATAATTGCAGCGTCCGTTCGATCATCCGTATACCTTTTCCGGTCGTTTACTGCGCCATATGCATCAGCATGACAAGACGTTGCTTTGCGTGAAAGATTATTTTTTTATTATTATTTTTGATTATCTCTCCTTATTTAATGTCTATCCTTATTTCTTTTTTTTCATCTGCAACTTTATCATCTATGGGTAGATTCAAAAGATTTGTATCATTGATCAACATGATGATGACCAATAACTGTAACCTATTGAATTATAGTTAAAATCTTTCACTGAATTTTCATGTCCAGTGCATAACTTAAAAGCTATTAAATAGATTGTCATTCACTCGCATAAAATGATAGAGAACATTTTGAAAAAAAGCGATGTTTAGTTTATACATAATTTATTTTAGGTCGATTGTGAAGGAAGTTCTACAACTTATATTAAGGCTGATCACTACCAAATAGAATGTAAGCCTCCGCAGGTCTAGTCACAAGTAGTCCAAATATAAATAGTACTAATCTTTTTTCCTTTCCTAGTGCATTTTCTCGGCAGCAACATGCTTACTTTTACCCTACCGCGTTTCAGTATGTATCACTTTGCATTCTACTGAAATCGGCATGTTCTATCGCATGCTAGATAAAAATGGCGGCGTAAGAATTTAATGTCACGAAAAGAGAAATTAAAAGAAGCGAAAAGTAGTAAATTCAGCGGGTTGTATTTAACGAACTGTAGTTTTCTTATATAAAAGTTAACACCCCCTTTTCTTTTTGTTTTCCTAAAGTAGCGATCTAGTTCTTTATGGGAATATAAGTCTCTGAAAATCTGATATGCTAGAAAATGTCGAAAAACCGTTATGAAGTGAGTATATTTTATATGAAATAAAGAACAGCTGGATTTAGTGGTGTTCACCCTATAAGGGGTAATACATGGTATTTTCTGAAACCCCTCGAAAATGAATGGAAATGCCATTAATCTATTCTTTATGATGTAAAACGGTAACAAATGGCTGAAAACGCTTATATTTCTTGTGTTTTCGGAATTTAGATCGAATTTTCGACCAGGTGGCACTATTTTGGTGCGTTTTAGGACCTAGTAAATGTCTTTTCTCGCATTTTAGCACTTCAGTTGTCTAAATAATATTGAAATTAGCATGTTTCTGAATGAAAATGACAAACATCGTAACGATCAAATGGATGTTAAATGTAAATTCCACGAATAAGGTAAAATAAATTGAAATATTGCTTGCACAGGGCTAAGTTTTGCGTATTGTTTGGGATGGGGGTGACCTGTAATGAATTGTCATTTCTCTACATCTTCTCGATATTTTGCACCAAAACTAAGCAGAATCATTGTAAAATAGGTGTACATTGAGAATGAATGCAAATTCATGAAAAAATCAAACAAAAATTTTCACTTATAGGCTGATCACTACCAAATAGAATGTAAGCCTCCGCAGGTCTAGTCACAAGTAGTCCAAATATAAATAGTACTAATCTTTTTTCCTTTCCTAGTGCATTTTCTCGGCAGCAACATGCTTACTTTTACCCTACCGCGTTTCAGTATGTATCACTTTGCATTCTACTGAAATCGGCATGTTCTATCGCATGCTAGATAAAAATGGCGGCGTAAGAATTTAATGTCACGAAAAGAGAAATTAAAAGAAGCGAAAAGTAGTAAATTCAGCGGGTTGTATTTAACGAACTGTAGTTTTCTTATATAAAAGTTAGCACCCCCTTTTCTTTTTGTTTTCCTAAAGTAGCGATCTAGTTTTTTATGGGAATATAAGTCTCTGAAAATCTGATATGCTAGAAAATGTCGAAAAACCGTTATGAAGTGAGTAGATTTGATATGAAATAAAGAACAGCTGGATTTAGTGGTGTTCAGCCTATTAAGGTATTAGGCTCATAATAGAGTACCTCCTTTTTGAAGAGTATTCAATTCCTACCATAAACCTACTTTGACTGCAATTTTCAGGGGGGCGTAGGTTCAAGCCCCACTGGGACCAATTTTTTTTTCCTTATTTTCCTTTTTTTCTAGTAAGTTTTTACTTCTTTCAAGACTTGTTATTGATTTATTGTACAAAAGTGGAAAAAAATTAATTTGATAAGCGATTTCTTGCTGTTTAAAGTGAATTTACCTCTGAAATAGAAGGGGTAGAGTTAGACATCTTTAAAAATACTGAGTTACATGTGGTAAAAAATCTCTATTTTACCTTCATTCTTTAGATTACATATTGTGAAAGAAATGTAGGTAGGTTTTACTTCTGCCCAAAGGTTATTTTTGAATGAAGTGAGCGAAATTCAAAACAGACCCGCAGGATTTGACCTTAATTTTTCTATATTGGAGTTGGAATTCTGTCTCATTAAATCCGTTTACTCGAGGCACCCTAGAAAAAATCATATTGACAGTTTTTATTATAAGTTTTATGATTGTTTACCAATAGTTTGATGTATCTTTCTTAAAAAATAATGGATTAATGAATTATCTGCAAACATTTTGGATAAAGGCCACCACTTTGAAATTTGTCTCTACTTGAGCTTGAGGAAATACCATAAATTACACAAAATTTATAAAATACGGCACGGTGAAAGTTTTTAAAAATTTGAATATAAGTGCGAAGCACGGTCAACTGTAAGAATATACCAAGCAAATGCCATTTTTTAAACATTATTATTAGGGGCCTAATACCTAAATCACTCTCGACACCTCATTCCTGATGGAATCCATCGCCACGAGGGTATGAGAGAATAGGCCAGTTTCTGCCCTTTTAATGCTGAGCGCCAAGCAAAGCGATGTTTAAGGATCACAACACTTCCAAATTTAGTTTCTCAGTCATATCCCTTTCTTGATTTATATACATGACATAACTCTAGAAGTACTGAATGGATGAATATACAAGACATAAGATATAATAAATCTATAATATAATTTATGTTGATATGGTTACATAAGGACGCTCGCTACAGTTTCGTAATTTTTTCTCAATAATAGATCTTGATGAAATGTTTTGTATTAAAAGATCATGTTATGATGTATTGAAAAATGAAATAAAAATACTAGGTCACCAGCTTTGTTTTTTTTTAATTTAATTTGCCCCTAGATATGGTGCTATTTTTAACATTTTTCAAAATTTCTATAATCCTAAAAAATAGTTCAGTAAAGTAGAATAATTAGCATAAATTTGATATCTAAGCATTTTTATAACGGAAAACAATATATCTATTTGAAATATGCTCAGAGAAATCAAAAGAAAATGATTTTGTAAAGAAAGGAATACTTGTTCAGCAGACCCAAGGGCTACTTTTGCATATTTTGTTTCAATTCTAAGTTGGAACTTCTGCTATTTTATCGAGTTTCACATAATAGAATTTAATCAAATTCTTCACATACCTTTGGTTGTGTCTACCTAATCTAAAACAAAAAGAAAATTGATAGGTCACCATATTAGATTTCGCTTAAATTAAATTACAACGAGGTAAGGTGTGGCGGGCATTTATACTAAGCAGGTTGGTACGAAATACTCTTTCAGTGTTTGAGCAAATGACTTAGAAATATATATAGAAAATTATCAAACGGCAGATTTCTTAATAAGCGGATTTTAAGGTTTTTCTGAAGCATTTTGATGAAAGTTTCCGCCCTTTTTTTAACAAAACTATAGTTTACGAATGTACGCTACGGGTACGGTACGGGATTAGAAACAGCCGTGACTCAATGCAGAATTTGAGCGCTGGTATAAATAACAGAAGTCATAGAAAGATGAAAGTTTCCGCCTTTCTCCGAACAAATCCTAAAGTTAACGAATACGGATGTACGGTATGGGTACGGTACGTGATTATAAACAGCTGTGACTCAATGCAGAGTTGGAGCGCCGGTATAAATTAAAGACTCCAGTGTATGTCAGATTGAAGCAATTTGAAATAAAAGTACTTTAAAATGTATATATTTTGTAAACATGGTGATACTTACCCTAACCTCTAGTCAGTATATTATAAATATTATACATTAAATGCATGCGAACATACAATAATTTCCGAATTTTGTAGTACGCGACATTAGATAATCACTTCCGGGCATGCGCAGAAGTCTGCAGTGAGCTACTTCGATTAGAAACACAACCAAATTGGCACGGAAAAACTGTAGCGAGCGCCTTTAAAATTTTGAGATACGATATAAAAATGCTGTTACGTGTTTATTATTCTAGTCAGTAACCATACGTTTTAATCCATAGCAGTGCGTATCAGCTAATTCTTAAAATAAACACAAACAAATATTTTTAATTTGTATACAGCATATGCATGGAGAGACGATGTCCCTGAAAGCAGAAGCTTTCGCACAGTATTAAGTTGTGTTGAAATGTGAGCCACTTGACCTACAGTTTCTTAAAATAAACACAAAAATATATTTCTAATTTGTATAGAACATATGCATGGAGAGACGATGTCACTGAAAGGGGAAGCTATTTTGCAACAGAAGTGTACATGAAACATATAATAACCTGACTAATTAAGTTGTAGAAACACTATTGTTTTTTACTACGCGTTAGCTTTAGTCCAAAACTGAAACAGAAATACAAAATAAAAGATGTTCGTCTTCTTTAATTACAGTAAATAATACAATTAAGCGGTATAAGCAGCACGTTTTATATTTGCTAAATACATAAACATTGCTAATTTATTTAAAACACTTGACTGATGAGTAGTTAATAGTGTTTTAAATTTCTGTGATGTAGGCCAATGACATTAATACTTGGGAAGACATGCATTCCTTATTTCTCGGTAATGCGGACACACAAGTACAAAGTGATATTCATTTTCTACAGCATTCATGTTACAATATATACATTTTCTGTTTTCTCGTCCTACATTTCTAAAACGACTTTCTTCAATTGCCAGTCTGTGAGCAGAGCATCTTAGTCTGGTTAATGCTATACGATATGCGTCTGTTTTGACACATGATAAATATTTTTCAAAACCTATACAATCTTTTACAATTTTATAAGTTCTCAGTTTTGGTATAGTATCAACAATAGCATAAACGTTTTGATAATATTGACAATACAGTATTTCAGTTTCATCATTTAATTGCTGCTTAGTAATAGCCATATCGTTCCATAAATTTGCTAAACCTAAATTTTCCACTAACGACTTAACATCTAAAGCCCATGAATTACTAACATTTTTAACTTACTATCTTAAAAACATTTATACACCAGATGTATCTGGAGAATTCACAATTTTACTCCAGTATGTAAGAATACGCTCTTTTCTAATAATATCAAGGGGAACTTTTCCGAGTTCAGCGAAGTTCAACACAGTAACATTGGTTGTCTAACATGTAATATTTGTTTAAGAAACTTAATATATACTTTCTCAATATCTGGAGCTTTATGAAATCCCCATATTTCACAACCATAGTTTTAAACTGGTAAAATCATAGCATCGAACAATTTCATTTTTTTTCAGAAACAGCTAAAGATACTACATCGAAAAAAGAATTAAGTGTAAATAAAGCACATAATGCATGTCCAGATTATAAGATTCTTTCACTGGTTGTAGGTGCAGATGGGAATATCCGGCCTCGAGGGTATCGTTTAGGCGGTAACGAGGCTCCCAGCCGAGTTACCGCCTAAACAGTTGACCGAGAGCCGGTTATTTCCATCTGCACCTATAACCAGTGACAGAATCTTTTTCTTGCATACCGATTTCAAGAAATAATGATAAAAATAAAATCAATCGAACGGCTTTCTTTTTAGAATTATTTCTTATAGCAGCGTATTTAAACAAAGCGCGGGATAGCAACGTCCGTAAACAGGAAAGACGTCATGATGTTTCAAAGACAAATAAAAATGTTTAGTTCCGGTTTTGTTTTATCAGTTGCAGCGTAACGTTATGAATTTTTGATAAAATAACGTGTTTTGAATCGAGAAATATACTATCAGGAACAAAGAGGAACTGTCAAGGTATTGGATTTTTATTCCGTTCTTTGAAATAAAATATAAATTACTACATAAAACTTCTACATATATGTAGTTTGTAATACATCATTTAAAGCACGAGAGTCATCTTACACCCCGGGGTGTAAGATGGATTTTTCCAGCACCGGTAAAAATACCGGAAATCCCCGTCTGGTATGCAAGAAAATGTTTTCTGAGCATTTTAACATCACACCTAAATATCTATACTCGCCCTATCCTTTTCCATTAAAAATTATGACGTTCATTTCGTATGAACAGCAAAAGGAAAGGCGCAAAAGTAACGTCATCGCTGCTTAGTGATAACCGGTCGCTGTTTTGACGACGTCCGCGTATAATTAGGGAGAACGTTCTTAGATGACGTCGCAGTAGTTCCGTTTGGTGAACAGAATGGCCAGGAAGCTGAGTTTAATGCTAAATGAAATAAAATGTGTGCAATTTATAATATTATCTTGTTTAAAAATGCAAAAGAAATATAATATAAATATAAGAAATGAAACTATTTTTCTTCGGTATTCAACAATCGACAAATTAAACATGAACCGCTAGCGCGATTCATGGATTTGCCGATCTTATTCTGTCGTTCATTTCGCATGAACACCGAAAAAAATCAGTTCATTTCTTAAATAACAAAATTTATTGACAACATTGAGTTACAATGTAACATTGTTATATAATATATATAAATTTTCAAGTCTATTACCTTTTTTTACAAACCATTGCTACGGGCTTAGACGTATTAACAGTGATGTCCAATCTGAAACAATACATATGTAATTCATTAAGCAATGTCTGCAAACCAGCTAAAGAGTATGAAAACAACATGATAAAGAACCTCTTATTTTCAGTTCGAATTACATTGAATGCATTTGTATAAATACGGCATAAACCTATCATATTATCTGCCGATTTAATGACTATTTCGATTCGCAGGGAAGTCAGCCCTATTAAATGATATTCTATAAAAAGACAGAACTAATGCAACACTTATACGTATTTCATCTGTTGACATCATCATTTTGTGATTTTTTTCATACTTGACTCTTTTTCTTCATTTATATTTCAGGAAATAGAAAAGAAATCTACAGACGGTAGTGTTCAGGTATTTATATTTTATTTTTATTTGTCTTTTAAAGAAACTGATAGGTTTTAAGGTCAATATTTAGGAAGGCTTCTTGGATAACAACACATTTCTCGTCAGGTTTTACATCACTTCATCAAGCGGTTCTTTATTTCATATACACCTTAATACTGTGATTCGACATTAATTAGAATTATATATTTAGATATTTAGAGAGTTATATTCTCAATAAGAATTATATCGCAACTATACAAAAAGAAAACAAAAAAGGGATATTAGCATACATGTTAGAAAGTTACCCTTCATTAAGAACAATCCTTCCCTACTTTCCCAATTCCTATTCTGCAGTCTTTTGGGGACACACAAATTGTATGCTATTATATAATCTAGCATGAAATGGGAGAAAGGGTACGGGGAAAGGAAGAAATATTATGACTACTTGTGACTAATTGTGCATAGGCTTAAATTTGATTTAGTATTAATCAGCCTTAACATTTAGAATTGTTATGTGGTGTTGAGATGTATAACCTAAAGAAAATTTATGTTGTTAATACCAAAGTATTTTATGTGTCAACAAAACGTACATATACTATGAAACAACATACCGAAGTTCTACGCTATTTTATTGAGAAGATTTCTTTTTCAAACTGGATTTTAAGGCAAAATTTATAGCATAACTGAATTTTGTACTATTGCGTAGCATTTTCTATATGCAAGGTGACAAATGTTTTGTATTTTTCATTTATATGACATTAAGAGCTCAGGAAAAGAAAATGCGAAGAACATTCGGAACTGGGCGTTGCACGAAAAGTGACGTCAGGGGCCATGTTTCTGACACAATAGCAAAAATAACACACAACACCTTAAAAAAGAACCCTTTAACCTCTCGTATAAAAAACATTCGAAATAAAATGTATAATAATGTCTACGACTTGACCAATCATGAAAATAAAAACTGAGAATAACCGATATACTATTTGTAAAATGAAATTATAAGACAAAATATTACCTACTCAACAGATGTAAACCCACCAATATCCCACGCTAAAATGAACCAACACTTGTACGCCACTCTTTATGTGTGTGTGTTGAGCTTGTTTACCCTCGCCACCGGTTAAGACCATATGGGCGAGCATAGCTTCAATTATATAACAACATTTTATAGGCTACGTGTAGAGTGTGTACCATAATTCACAGTCTAAAGTAGGTCAAAGTGACCTCCAGTGGACTGTGAATAAGATGGGAACTTAATCCCATACATTTATGATAAAAACTATAGTTAGAAGAAAAGACTAACTTATTTCACCTCTTCATTTTTATGTGTGTCTTCTTTCATGTACCTCATATAGTGTGTCAAGGCATTTTGTTTTCCCCAATTTATACTATATTAATTATTAAGACATATTTTATATTTAAAACTATATTTATAAGTCTGACAGAGACAGCAAAGTCCTTAATTTATTCTTCTCCGACCTCCTTGGTGCGTGCACGTCGCGGAGAGGGCACATATGGCGCTAACTGGGTCAGCGCCCTAACTAGGTCAACGTCTGATCTAGTTAGCGTCACATGACGAAAACCAGGGAGTGTGGCCGTAAAAAGGGGACATACATCGCTGAGCTTCATCTTGCCTACTTGCCTTCGTGTTGGACCTCTCTTCTACAACCGGGGTGCCGGGTCTGGTTGATCCCGGCCAACTCGATGCCGGATTACCATCTCTGAGGGACCTTCCGGCTTTGTTATACTTCGGTTCACCTATCGAAACGGTCGCTTGCCATTTAGCCGGAAAACTTCAGCTGGTTCATCGACGAGGTTGATGTTGGCTCCGAACCCCCGACTCGATGCCGGATTACCATCTCTGGGGCCTATCAATGTTGACCACAGCTGGTTCATCGACAAGGTGGGACCTCGGGGCCAGGCTTCCAGATGCGACACTTCGGGCAAGACAGTTGGTGGAGGCGACGTACAACGCGGGGACGACGGGCGAGATGAAGAACAGGCGACCAGACCGTTAAAGACGTAGATGAAATAATAGTGATGACAACAACATTAAGAAGACACTCACATAACAGATGCTACATAATCACGATGACACATAACAGATGTTATATAATCACGATGTCACACAACAGAAGATACATAACAACGATGATAATTAAATGATGTATTATAACGGGAGAGATGAAAAGACGATGTACGAGGAGGAGGAGAATAATTGTAGATATGCTCGCCCATATGGTTTACCGGTGGCGAGGGTAAAGAAACTCAACACACACACAATTAATCGTCATTCTTTAGAATTCAAACCGGTAAACTGGAAATTTTGACTTTTGACACATATATTTTTGTCCTTAAAAGGTATAATCAAAAGATTAAATACGTATCTAAAAGTTACGCTGAGTAATGAGAATAAACTTCCCGACTCTCAATTTTGAAACAAAAACCCAATTATCATTCAAAATCACCAAATTGAAGAAATTACAATGTCATGTATTCTGCAAATAGCCTCGGGGAGGTATAAACTCCGCTTGTAAAGTTTCATTCCATGTCGATGCAATACCCTCAATTAGCAAAACCAGTGTAGTGTGTCAAGACTATCAAGATAGTTAAAATGGTATAAAGGGAAGCAATCAAATTTAAACAATTTTGCCTAATAATCAAGGGACAATACTCTTCAAAACACGGTCTCATTTCTGGACATGATCGCGGGAATTAGAGGGAGGTATCTACTGATGCAAAATAAAATGCAGACTGATGCATTTAATTTATTTTACGCCAATCGAAAATCCAAATAAACTTGCCCAGGAGAAAAGGATAAATCTAGTCTAAGCTTCTTCCCCAGTTATCAATTGCCGACATCTCTGTTTTTCTCTTCCTTTATTTATAAATGGTCTCATGTGTTCGGGATGAATAATATATCTAACAACTTACTCGTAAAAATGAATGTACCACCATACGCAAAACAAAGAAAAAAGATGGAAATACAAGTTGATTTTTACTTTTACATAGTTTTCAAAGTTTATTGTCCGTTCTATACATGTTTACATACATAAAACAATCATTATACATGAAACATACATGCATAGCCAATCTATTAAAAATTTGTAACAGACAATTATTAAAACATTTTACATAGTACAATGAATAGCACACAAATACAGTCCAAACTCGATAACCCGAACTCGCTTAAGTTGAACTCCCGCTTAAGTCGAACATATCTTTCAGTCTCAAAATAAATTTATTCCAATCTGACTTTGTTTAAATTGAAAATGTTTAAATCGAACCACGACTATTTAAAGTCAAAGTGTTTACATTGGTCCAACCGACTTCGAGTTATAGAGTTTCAGCTGCAATATGAAACTACTTGATATATACATATCAAACAGATAAAATTCAAAATACCCTTGTTAATCTTAGTTTAAAAGCTGCCTGAAAATCTATTTACTTAAAACACTGAATTATTAATACTATGGCAATAAGCTCAACATTACAAAATGGAATAAAATAATGGAACATGTTTGGTCAGACCAAACATATGTTAGATTAACGAGAGCATTTTGAGTGATAGATAAATATCATCAATACCTTTAAACAATGGATAAATTTACACTGGCCTAAAATAGTTTGACATTTAAAAATTACTATATACATGTCATTTATTAAGAAATTGACATCTTCGATCAAGTATTGCACAGCAGGTTTTTGCACTTAATCTCAATAATGCTGGGTTTGTTAACACAAATTTAAGCTTTTCAAGATCAGACAAAGATTCAAAATTTGAGTTACTGGAAATTGCCTTCAAAATTAAGGGTTTCCTTAAATCTTCATATAAGTTACAATTCAGTAAGACATGTATTTCATCCTCAGCCGTATTACAAAGAAAAGGACAGGTTCTATTTTCAACTTGTAACCCTTCATATATGCCCGTCTCAAGACGGATGGGAGCTACCCCACATCCATCTGAATTTACACAATGCAGATCTATGTGAAACAGGCATAATAAGTTGACAATATTCTTCAACTTTGTATTCAGGTTTCAGTGTACAATAAGTTCTGAGCTTATTTCGGCCTCTACCACTAGCACTTTCTATTCTATTTATACCAGTAAACCAAGCTCTTAGGTAATTTTCTTCAACATTTTTAGTGATCTTGTCAATGACATATTTCTTAGGTACATATTCAGAAATATTGTAATCAATTTGAGATTCCTCAAACTTTTTCTTGACATGGAAAAACCAATTTCTACAAGAAGTACCCAACTTAGAGCTAGCCCAGACTGCTATTCGTTTATTGAGCCTGGTCATTGCAGTGTTACAGATACGAGACACAAAGCTAGAAACAGTTTTCCATTGACGTACCATAGTAGGAGTCCAGGCCATCTCCCCGGCAAGAGCCAAATTAGGGGTATATCTTCCAACTCCTAGGAAAAAGCGCATAGCACGATTATGAACCGCATCTATGCATGAAAATGACCTGTGCCCCAATATGGCCGCCCCATAGTTGATGACGGGCCAAACAATAGCATCATACAACTTAGTGAATACATCATATGGTACTCCGCCAATAAGCTTACATTTAGCAATGACCAGGCCCAGTGCGCGACTTGCACTTTGAGCAACTGCTCTAACAGTAACATTGATATCTAAATGTTCATTTAATACAATGCCAAGGTAAGTATAATTGTCAGTTAATGCAATTGTATCATTACCACATCTAAAAACAAAATCTGTTCTATGCTTATGAGCTGGTCTAAAATGAACAACATTACTTTTGGTTAAAATTAATATTCATATCATTTGAGATACACCAAGTATTTAAGGCATCTAGAAGTATTTGGAGATCTCTGCCAATAAAACAATGTCATCGGCAAATAACAAAATACAAACATTTTCGTTACCGATATCTATACCAACATTAAATGATTTAAGGTAGACAGCCAAATCATTTATAAACTGGTTAAATAATATTGGCGAAAGAATACAGCCTTGACGTAAACCACAATGTACCTCAAACCAATCTGTAGAAAAGGCATAGACTCGTACAGAAGCTAAAACAGATGCATACAATGACTTAATGGCAGGTAGCATTTTCCCCGTAACTCCTGTATCAATCAACCTTTCCCACAGCTTGGCTCTGTTGATATAAACGTATGCCTTTCGAAAATCAATAAAGGCGACAAAAGTGGACATTTTATGTGTTCTACGTGTATCAATTATATTATATAGAGAAGATACTTGATCAGTCGTACTGCGTTTCCGCCTAAAACCGTTCTGTTCATCAACTAATATATTATTATGTTCTACCCAATTACTAAGGCGGTCATTTAACACTGAGCAATACAATTTATACATTGCAGGGGCAAGAGCAATGCCTCTGTATGACAAAGGGTCTCTAGGATCCATATTTGATGATTTAGGAATCGGGTTCACAATGCTTTTGCCCCTATTTACATGTTGAAATTTGTCAGTATACAGGTCATATTTACCGACAACGAAAATGATACAGTATAATGCATCATCAGATACATACAAAATACATTCATATTACAAAATTGTTTTGTTTATAAAATGTGCAACTCTAAAACCAAATATCAAAACATGTTCATATTCCCTAAGTACTGACATTAGCATAATTATGTTGCATATCATAGTGAAAATGATTTACAAAACAAGCTATTTTCACAACAAATGAAATTTATACATGAAGTAGAACTGGGTTAGAGGCTTACATGCCACCCATCACAACAGGAAAAAGAAAACACAAACGGGTTAGCGGCTTCCATGCCACACATCACAATATACCAAAATAAAAGGTCTTTATTTCATACTCCAAAAATCGTAATTTACTCATCACTTATCAGTAGAAAGAAAACCCGGAGGGTTAGCGGCTTCCATGCCACACACCATAATATAAATTACAGGAGAACTCTTGTGTATATTTATGTTTTTAACATCTTAGTTCTTACAACTATTTTTGTGTTGTAAAAACGCAGATTTAGAACGTCATAAACCATCAAGCATTTATAATAGGTGTTAAAATGACCAGTGCTATATAAATTTCGATCAAGTGTTTAAATATAATAGGCCTGTCAAACTGTAATTTCTTACGTTCTTAGTTTTGTATCCCCATTCCTAGGCTTGTATGAAGAAGTTGATGGAGTACGGATGTATTTATCTAAATACACATACAAATCTTTTGCGTTATGAATTTCGCATTCTCTACGAATTAAAGACATATGTGCTTTGTTTTTCACATGGCTACCCGCGGCGTCCTGTTCGCCTTTACCATGGGACGTTTCAAAGTAGTTTCTTTGTGTTGGACAGTTGAAATCTGACTCTGAGAAGCTGACATCACGCATACAAAATTTAGATTTATATTGCTGACTACAGCCATCGGTAAATTCATGTACATATTTTAAATCGTACTTCAACTGATCTTTCAGGTAAGATTCGATCAAAAGTTTGCGAACATGGTGAATTGTATCTCTGTCATGAGTATTACTTTCAAAAATTACAAAAGCATATTATTTTACAATGTTTGGTACATGCGTCGAGCTTGATTCAGTATTTTCTGTTTCATGGCGGTATAAGACTTCACACTTGAAGTCCTCCGAGTAATCATGTACTTTGACAACATGCCCTTCTGGTAAATTATCTACGATACTATGTAGTTGTTGTCTCTGCCAATGACACAAAACATTGTGTAGTGGAAAATTTAAAAGCGAGTTTTTGATGTAATCCCACCTTTCTTTCATTGTGAAAGTAACTTTTACAAACTGTTGCTTTTTTATATCTTTACCATTTCTGTCTTTCTTACCTGTAAATACGTACTCATACCTGTTCCAGGTTACAAAACTAGTACTATCATCCAATTCTTGTGCCATCAACTTTATGTTACTTACACCACATTTTGTACAATCACGTTTTAAACAAGACATTCTAAACATTTTTTCATCATTGATTGATACAGACGGGCACAGACTTTCTTCAGTAATATCAGACAAACGTTCCCACACAACATAATCATCTTTTAAATTTGGCGTTTTGTCCAAAATCGACTTTCTGCTCTCTTTTGCTTTTTTAAATAACCTGGAAACTTCAACGTGCTGTTTACATAAACAGGTAATTCTATCTTTTCTTTTTGCAGATTTAATGTAATATGGTTTTAGAGATTCAAAGAGCTTTTGGCCATTTTTGATATCAGGATTTTCCTTAACAAAATTTAAATAGATACTTGTGTTGATGTTAAGGTATGTTTTGGATGTTCCATGTATGTTTCCGGACCAATGCGTTCTCTAATAACCTTCTTTTTATCATTGAGAGGTTGACTGTTTTTGACCCAGTATTCCGCTATTTTATTACGGGCGCCTTCGCTCAATTTGTCCTTTCTTGTCTTGCGCGTGTGTGGTAGATTAACAGCTTCGCCACTGATTATCTTTTTACTAAGTTTCAAAACTTTGTTCAGCAGTCGCCTATTTAAACTGGAATGATTACTTAGGGCAGTTTGTAGTTTATTTGTTTCAATATTGTTGCCTACTATACATGAGACGACTTCCTGAGTTTTTGTTCTGCATTCCGTTGATAAACCTTTGATAATACCTAATGAAGTTTGTACGTCAGACAGAACAGCATTTGCGACCTTTTCACGATTTTTTTCACCTTCACCTTTAATTGCCTTTTCAAATTCAAGGCGTCTTGTTTTTAAGGAGTTAGGACTGTTTGCCGATATTAAAGCAGATATAATTTCAGATCTTTTCTCAGGTGTATAATCTCTAATAGTATCTTTTACACATTTCACGGCCCTACTCTTTTGCATTCTGTTTTTAAATGGCTTAGTGACAGTTATGCTGCTTTTTGTTTCAGTAGGTTGTTTTGTCCGAAATTTAAGTGCTCTTTCTTTTGTTAATTGTCTGATGTGTTCTTTCTTTTGCCGAATTTTGTTTAGTTTCTCTAGATACTTTAAGTATTTCTTATTTGTTGGTGTCTTCCTTTCAGACTTGGGAAAAGAACTTCTATGTTTACTGACAGCTTGTTTTTTTTTTTCTTTCTTTTTATTTTTATACCACTGTAACCTTTCTGCCGGAGAAAGACCTATAGGAGGTTTATCCTTCATCTGAAAATATATTTATGCCTTTTCATTACGTATATTCACCCCAAAGTTACGTACGGCATATAGATCAGAACTTGGAGCAAAAACGTACGTCAAGAAACTGACACTTCCTTGTATACTCGTATTTGAACGTCAGGCAGAAATAATGTAATTTTTTTAGCATAACACTATATACGCTGTTTTATCTAAAAGTGTATAATGTTATATACTAACAGGAAAATAATAGGAAGATATGACATTGTACATTTATTTAGAGGTTAACTGGTTTCAGGCTTCAGAACATAAAAACACATTATTGTTGATTCAGGTAGGATACCCGTTGAACAAATACGACAAAAAATACGACGTCAGAAAATTTGTCATTATTTTAAATCTCAAATTGACCAATAACACAGTGGCATTTTATACTGTTATATCTGTTTGTAATATGTACATTTACATGATATAATTTTAAAAAAAATAAACAGAATAAAACAAGATAAACATCTTTACATACCGTGTTCTAGTTGTATCGAATGCGTTACGCTACGATGCACTACCGTTGTTTACATTTGAAATGACGCAAACAAAGTGTCTGACGTCATATAACGTCGTATTTACGCGCCTAATCCAGAACACGTTGGTGCAAAAATTATTAAAATTGGATAAGAATTGCTACTTCTATAGCATTTTAAAAACAGATCAAATATGTTTTTTGTTACGCGTTACACATAAAAATAACGGAACACCTTATATTTATTTTGATATTCTATTTTCAATTAACAGAAACAATTTTTATACATCATTTTACATTACATGCTACAAAAAAAAAAATATGTAAACTCTATCATGATATATGATTTTACAGGTTTCTGACGCCTTAATTTATTATTTTTAGTCAGTTTCAAACGACTTAACGGATAAAACTAAATGTGCAGAATAGCGTGCGTTTGATGATATATGCACTGTCAAAACTAAAGATGAATTTACTTGCACTCCTAATAATTCCGGGTTAATGTGTCGGCGAAAAGGGAAATGTCTTTATCTCTGTTGGTCAGTTAAACTGTGTTGGTCAGTTACGTAAGTAAGTAAGTCAGTAAATTCTTAATTTATAGCGGTCCCATTTACCTTATCTATTCTTCTTTGTGGCGTTCTTTAGATTAGAATGAAGAGTATTTTGATCATAGTAAACAGTTTAACAAAGCTGTAAGCATTGATAGTAATTGTACAAACATGTCTAAACATGATAAGCTGGTATTTCTGTTTACTAATCTAAATTTGATAAGGTTGTCTGCTAAAACCTGCCTTAACATTTTACAGCGTCATATGTATTTTTTTCTATGTAAATTTCTTATTGCATAGGATTAACATAGAAACCAGTGGCTTCAACTTAATATAAGTATTCTTTACCATTTGATTTCTGTAATTGCTGGCGAATGGTTCCCATGTTAATTCTATGTTATTTTAAAAGTTTCTTACATGTGCTGTTTTAAGAGTTTTAAGTTCTTTTATAACTTTCTGCATGAACGTACATTCAACCTATCTCACATTTTATGCAAAAATGCGTGATAAGTAAAAAAAGTACATTAAAATAATCTATTATTTATTTGCCGGTAAATAATGTAACAAATACATATCTATTCTATCGTTCAAGCAAAAAGATATACCATATATATGACAGAACATCTCTAATTGATGTGTCAGTTGATGATTTTTATTACAGATGTATTTTGATGTATTTAGCATAGCCTTGGTGCTTATCTCGTCTCAGTCCGGTGTATTCGCAAAGAAATATCACGCGTAAAACACTTACAGTCAATATGCAGTCATTGTCAAAATTGAAATTTTCAGGGTGATTAATTAAAAAAAAACAAAAAAAAACTTGAGAACATAATTTTACAACATTGCACTTTAGAGCAAAAAGGAAAGAAAAACGTTCTCAAAAAGGCATTGAAATATAAAAGAAAAGAATTATTTTGTGTGATGTTTTATGTACATTTTTATATTCTTTTCCTCTAAAAGGTGGCATCTTTGTTTTTTTATATTTGATATTTTCGACCCATACATTCAACGAAACCCAGCATATACATATGTACATGGCAGAAAATACACATTACATACGCATAATGATTCGGTCATGCTGAAAAAGAATTTTTACTTTAATTCCATGCAGTTTCATTTAAAACTCATTTTGCATTACGACAGAATAATTTATACACTTTACTTATTGTTTAATATATAATTATTTAATTCATGGTAAATTTACGGTATCTAGCGAAGTCCACAATTTTTCCGTATTCAAATACAATAAATAATTACAGTAGCTTAAAGATGTGTTATTTTCTGCTTTAAATTGCATACATCAATGATAATATCTTCCATCTAACCACGATGCGCTCTTCAAAAAAAACATAATTAATTATATATAGTGTAGAATATGCAAATTAGTAGGTTAATCGATATTTTTTAAAGTAAAGGGAAACAAGTACAGCGGTGCACAAGACAAATATCAATACCGGCAAGAGTTACGGTTCTCGTATATTTTACGCTCACAGTAAGGGATGAGGACGAAATTCGGCAAACAAAACTTGGAGCGCATTCTACCTTAATTCATGTTTACACCGATATATAATCGATACAAATGTAACAATAAAATTTGCAAACTAAAAGGTAAAGATGAACAGTCAAAATGACAAAATAGTAAACTCAATTCTGACACTGCCAACATAAAATGTAAACAAAGTCTTATCTTATATCGATTTACATGAAACGTCTTCTGAAAATAAAGTTAGAGGAATTTCTGAAAAGGACGATAAGTGTTCAAAGTACTAGTATATGTTATAAAAGAGTAACAACACCAACTCTAATGGGGGAAGGTGCACTTATGCATTTTGTTTCTGTAGATCACCCGGTCAAATCAAAGAAAAACTTGGTGTGTGTAGTAGGCTGCATTTTTTCACTGTATAGTCAAGACATTTTATCAGGATAATTGCCACGATGAAGTTATGGTGAAGTACGATTATTGGTAAAATGGGATAAGGAACTACCTCTCTAGGTCAAACAATAGAAAAAGAATGTGTATGCAATAGGGGCTGCCTTTTTACACCAGATCAAACACAGTTGGATGATTGGTCATATGAAGTACATGAGCCTTAATGCTTTTCAGGTTCATGTCAAGGTCACTTCAGTATAATTATTGTAAACAGTTTCCGTAGCATTTGTTGAGAAGCCTTTAACCTACACGTTTCAAACTTGGTAGGGTGATTGACCAAATAGAGTAGATAACCCATATTGTTTAAGATCAATAGGTTAAATGTTAAAGAGGCAGCAGCCGGAATGATTACTCTTTTGTTGTTATTTTTTAAATACAGACACATTAGAGAGTATTTTCTTCCGTTATACTTTTAGCAATATTATTTCAGATGTTTTTCCGGTGAGCGACCTAAGACCATTTGGTGCATTCCGTCATAAAAGAGAGGCTGTACTTTGTGTTTGTTTGTCTGTCGGTCTGTCTGTCTGTCATGAGGTCGGTCGGTTTAGCCCAAAAGCTAGATAATGCTTGGTATAACAATAGTCAAACCTTTTCTAAGGTAGATGCCAGTGATCAATATACGACCTTTACATTTTTGGCCAAACGTTAGTTTAGGCCAAAGAGACCTCAATACTTTAAATGGTTACTATTCAATAACAAATGGACGCTTCGACTTTCAGTTGCCAATCTTCATAGGACGATTGCCTGTGGAAGATGAACACCCCATATTGATTTATTTGGGTGTAGGTTATAGGTCACAGTGGTATATAGATTGAAAAACATTTTCCGCTCAGTAAGTAACTTTAAGCTTTAGTATGGAACGATTGCCTGTTATAAGTAAGCCAAAAATAAATATCACAGTGACTTAAAACTAGGTCAACACACAATGACTCACTAATACAATAAAAACCATTTAAGGGGGATAACGTATACATAACAACAGCAACAGCTTTCAATTTTAATAAAGTACAACTACAGGAAATTTGATAGGGGGCCACAGGGACCTGACTTAATTGCTTGTACTTCCTGTTCTTGGATCTAAGTAACGAAGTATTTAAGCTACATCTTTTCAAAATTTACGTATAATAGCTATTGCTTTTAAACTTTACATACTGACTTAGTACTACTAGATGAAGATCCCTAGTGTTTTGGTGTCTGTTGCCAAAGGACTTAAGTCACACGGACCAAACTTAATTACTTGTAAATTGTTCGTCAGCGGAAGTCAGAAAGTATATTTCAAAACTTTACATAATGGCCAAGTATCATTTGAGAAAGAAATGTATTGACTTTTGTACGTTTTATGTCAGTAGCTCAGAGTTTAAGGTCACCAGAATACTCCCCCCCCCCCCCAACCCCCACCCCCCATAGTTTAACTTTCAGTTCTTGACAGAGTATCGTAGTTTCCTGCATCAAACATCCTGCACCCCTCACATATTTCTCCACTCTCTCGGAACATTAACTTTTATTTTCGTTCAGTTAAGTTTCTTCCGATTGTATCACAGTATCGCTCGTCCACCTTGCACCTCAAACCCTCATATTTACACACACACACATACACACATTAGAGGTAATTCTTGTTCGTAATTAGTAATTGTCCATTTTTCTGCCCTGTCATATACTGTTTGCAAACTGGTGTTTTACACACAGTTATGTTGAGCTGCTGTTTTCTTTCAGTTCAGTTTCTTAATATTGTTTCTTTGTTTTACTCATGCATACCACAAAACGCCTCCACTAAACTCATATCCCCATGCCCAAACTGCACGACTTTTCTTTTATGTTTTATTTATTAGATTCTAGTACTCGTGATACTATTATCCTTCAAAAAAGTTTATCATTTAACAGTATTTTTGTTTTACTTGAGGATATCAGCAATTCTCAATTTGTCTTGATAGTTCCCCGAGTAAATGCTAACAACTATTGCTTTAAATCCTACTATTTAAAACTCCATTCCATTCTGTTTGTAAACGGGCATATTATATCCCTTTTTAGTATTTACAAGTTTTATATTAACTTTTATATAATGTTTTACTGACATTTCAGGAAACAGCGTTAGTGTCTGAGGAAAGGGAAGAAATCGCAAATATTTGGCAACAGGCTGTATTTATATTACCTTTCTTAAAGTTCTACTGGACTATGTCACCGGTTTTTGTCTACACTCGTATAATTGCATTCAATTTATTCATATTAACACAGAAAGTGTATGACTGTATGATCCTGCTTGCGATTAAACCGGACCAGATTTATCACCAGTGCAATATTTTATTATGTCTTCACTTGAGCACATTAATTTCGTAAAAACAATATAATTATATTTACAGAGAATGTGTATACATGATATCTTCTTATATCTTCAGTGCCATTTTTATGACCTAGAAGAAAATTAGGGGAATTTCCTGAGTATGTTATCAATATTTTAGATGATACCCATTTTAAAATAACAATAATTTAATATTATCCACAGTAACTCATTTGTTTAAAAAATCTTTACAGCTTGTTTTTTTTTTTTGTTGTTGTTTTTTAAATCTGAAGAATATGTTATATGAATTTATCCTTTTCGTTTAATACAGCCCCAAAACATTTTATTTCTGAAGTAAGTAATATGATCGTTTAACTTTCACTTACTTAAATAAATATCAAAGCTTAAAGTTCTGTATGCGGTACTCCTCGAATGACCTTTTTAATGGAAAAATCATTGTGTTTGCAATACAGTCTAAAAAGCTGAAGCTGTGTTATTCAATAAACCAGTGTCAATGCATTTGATATTCGTGGCGTTTATTCTATGGTAACACTAATTTAGTCCACGACATCACTAATAGATCATAAAAAAATCTTAACATAGCTTTTCAAAGGATATGGAAAAATATGTATTAGAAATCTAACTGTCAATGTCTTGTTACAAATGGCCATAATAAGTATTTCTACACCCAACGTTATTATAAATGGCATCAGTTATCATGAACCAGTTTCTTAATATCCGTTTCATATTTATACTTAAATTCCGTGACATTTCAATGTATTAAATAATTATACATAATTTCACCGTATCTTATATATTTTAACAAATATTTCAGCTCATGTTGAGCGTTTAGGATCAATGTATGTCCGTTGTCCGTCCGTCCGTCCGTCCATCCGTCGTCCGTTCACATTTAGATTGCTTGCATCCACAATTTTAAAGCGATCTTAATACAACTTGGTAACAATGTTTAGGTAAAAAGACCTCGTATGAGTTCGATTTTGGATGTGTATAACTTAAAGATATTGGATGAGTTAGATCATAAGTGTAATAGAGACAGCAGGACAATAGTTATATGCCCTTGATTGACAAAATTTACTATAGTTTACATTGTTTACACTCTAACATCTTCATTTCTTCACCAATCCTATTCATTTTAAATAAAATTTATTCGACCTCAAGATTTTGAATGGGTTCAATTATGAGTAAAATAGGGCTGGTAAGACAAGACTTGGGTGCCACTGGTTTACAAAAATCACTATATTTTACTTTGTTAACACTCTAGCATTTTCATTTCTTCAACAATCGAAAATATATGTACATAGTATATGTATTGCCATAAAATCTTGGATGAGTTCAATTTTGAACAACATCAGATAAGTAGGACCAGAGTTATAGTCCCTTGATTTTGCAGAAAAATACCCTATATTTTACTCAGTTTATATTAAAACATCTCCATTCCTTCAGCAATCCCTAGCATATTTATACAGAATGTGCATAAGCATAAGATCTCAGATGAGTTTGATTAAGTGTGAAATCTGACAGTTATGACTAGAGATACTCGCCTTTGATTTTCAAATTACAGAAATTGCGATATTTCCCTTTGTCAAGCATCTTCATTTCTTGGCCAATCCAAATATTATTTACACAGAATGTGTATGATTAAAATATCTTAATAGGTTCCAAGAACTTAATCGGTTTAGTATGACCAGAGTTATTTGCCCTTGATTTAAAAAAAACAATGCTTTATTTTCCATTGTTTTGCTTTTTTTTCTTCACCAGTCCTACATGTAATCATGATTGTGTGATTGATTTGAAAGTTGAAGTACAAGTCGTCATGTGCTCTCATATAATCTGTGTAGATAACTGATTTATTTCAAAGTGCCTGCCTTTGTTTTTAATTAAAAGGAACAAATTGGGGTAACTACCTGCATGATTGGTTCCAAATTTCATTTATATGATCAAATTGAACCAGAACATCAGGATAGACAAATCCGGAGTGAATTTATGATAAATAACTTCTGACAAGATTGATTTAAAGTTCATCAGCGTCATCAGGGTACTCGGGTAATCAAGTTAGAAACCTATGGACTGATATATGTCAGATTCACTCTCTTTGTTTTAGCTCACGTTGATAATTGTAAAACCTTAACAACACTATATTCACCATAGGAAACATTTAATTTCCAGTCGATTTGTTTATATGTATGTCATATGATATACTTCATTTAACAAAAAATGTCACTCCGGTGAGCAATATTTGGTTATCCTGGTCCTCTTGTTCTTCTTTTCACAAATTAACTTTCATTCAAAAGGAAATACTCATTAAAATATTTCTGTAAGCAATGGCTGTGTAAAAATAGCTCACATAAAAATACTCAGAATTACGTACTTTTATTGTTGGGTACAATGAAACATAACGTTATGACAGGATGACATCATTTTAACTCAACAATGTTCTGTATCATTTCAGCGGTAGGCTATTGATTATTTAAGAATGATTAAAAAATTGTCAGATCAAAAACCATTTAATGTAATTGTTCAGAAGAATGTATGAGTACGAACACATTTATTGTGTCGTAAACGCTGCGGTTAATTCTCAGTTGTGGCATGCGCACGTTCAAACTACCTCCATAAAATATTTCCTTCTAACACATATATGCACTGTAACTCATGTTTTGATATAATTACCAAACGGGAAATGCAAATTCAGTTTTGATTGTTGTGTACTTCGTTTTGGTATACGTGAACGCATCCTTGCGTTAAGACAAATGGCCCTTAAAGGGCGGCAATAACTCTCATTGTTTCTGCTGATGATAAGTTTTTTTTTCTGCAAACAGTTTTGTGAAACCATTTTACATCATGGATATATAATTTGATGGATTTCAACGTTTGAATACAAAAAGAATTGGAATTTTAGTTGTTCGTTGGAATTAAATTTTACGGTATTACTCAAGCACGAAATGCATTAAAATTTGTATTCCGCGCATATAAATAATTTCACCGTATCTTATTATATTTTAAACAATATTCTGCTTTCCATCAAATGGACTTGCATCAAAAAGATTGTACTTCTTAAGGTAGTTCTGCACGTTTGATAAACCGGAAGTCATGGCGTAACGTCATTTATCCGGAAAACGTAGAAAAATGCCTGGATTCGGCGTACGGAAACGAAAATCATTTTATGAATTAATGGCAATCAGTGAGTAAATTTATTAAAATGACACTGTTAACACTGTTACTATCTTTATAAAGTTAAAATATGATATTAAAACATCTGACACCTTAAATAATTCAAAATAATGTCTTACAATTGTCTTAACATTGGCGGTTCACTTTAATCATAGCCAAATATCTCAAAAATAAGCACACGGACCAATACATTTTATTTCACCATATTATAGGCCATATATTTGTTTACGACTGTGAGAAGTTTCATTAAAATCTACATTGTAGAAAAATTTCTATTCGCGAAAGTGTTATGAAAGTTGCGATTTTCTCATTTATTTATTTATTTATTATAGTTTCTTCACTGTATAGTACATCAGTATACAACATAGGTCATAGAAACAATAATACAATGTACAATGTCATTCATGTATGAATTATAATAGACTGAGATGAAATTGATTTCTAATATAAAAAGCCAGACAAAATTTTTAAAACATACTCATATTTACTTTTACTGGTATTACCACTAATTAAAATTCTATATTAACTATCTAAAATCTAGGAATTAGACATATAACTACTAAGACAGTGCAATTTAAAAGTTTAAAACAGTCTATTTATAATGAAAAGGAGATAGAACAATAGTTTACAGACTGTCCTAAATATCTACATTGGTACATATAAGACCATAATGTGTTTTAAAATGTATGTTTTATTAAAAATATATTCCAACAAGAACTGTTCGTAAGACAGCACGCTCAACCTTTCTCAGTGAATTAGAGCTTTGTCCGCAAAAGAAACATTTTATAAAACTTTAACCAGAACATTGTAAGTTAAAAAAGGGGCACAACCTTGTCAAAATCCAAAATCAGATATATGGGGATCGTCCATCCTGGTGTAGACTGACAACGGATGACCATTTCAAGTTGCGAGTCTAACAAATTTATGAAGCTTAAACCAAAAACTTATAAGTTAAAAAGGAGCATAACCCTATCAAAATTGAAACCCATAGACTCCCAGTATGAAAACTTGCATGAGGTCGAAATTTTTCAAATCAGTCTACTAGCAAAAAATCAAGCACACGATCCTATCTTATTATTTGCTGAATTTTCTTAGTATATTCTGAAGTTTTAAAAAATATGAGTTTAATCAAATTCTATTTTGTAGAAAAAATTTCCATCATAACGTGCAGAACTACCTTAACAATTATATTTGTCTTTTTTCATACAAATGTATTTGTGTTAGGACTAGATACTGCTTACAAATTCATCTCGTTACAGGAAATCATGCACTTTTTTCAGAAAGCATCAATAGTTTACAAATATATTGAAATTAAGAAATTCCACCTAAGTAGTAATCTAGAAAATATGTGGCACACGAATAATTCTAAAAATGAATATATCAATTCCTCTTTGCTATGGCGCATACACAAATGTGTTTTGGATTCTCTTTTGTGCTGAATGTACGGTCAAGTCCTATTTATTCTGGATCTCGACTTAATGCGTACTGTCTCTAAGGTTATTATTTTTAAGAGGTTTTAGAAATAACATGCGCCAAGTTGCTACCCATCAGTTGAGTTGTGTAAACTATTATTTCATCAAAACCCAGCGGTTACCTTTAAGTTAGCAGATAGAGCAGAAATATCGAGGCTGCGATTCTCATGAGCAGTGTATGTCTGAGTGTTAATAAGTTGCCATTTTCTTAGTTAATATAACTGAACGGTGTTTAACAAAGTCGCTAAATTATTGTATTTACTGCTAGAGGGGAAATCGTAATACAAATCTTGAGACATGATGATCAAATAAAAAGCTTTGGAATTTCTTGCGTCTCACCTAAAACATAAAATCAAAGTACTTCATTATAACTCCATACAAAAAATATTGAATTTACAGTAAATGTTTTGGGGTATTGATATTCTAGATCTGCCTAAGTGTTCATAAATTTCTGAAGATAGAAACAATTATACGGTTAAACTTAAACAGGTTTTTCCGATAATTCTAGTTATCGAGTAAAGGACATTCACCTCATTTATGTCTTCTAACTTTTCTTCATTGTTAACACATATCAGGCTAAGAATTTATTTTAATTATAAAATGATTAAATGATTCAAAAGTAAATTGGTTTTCATTTTTAGATAAAGCGTCAAGTGCTTACTTTATGAAAGAGATTGTAACATAGTGTCTGTAGGTTTTTTTTGGGTTGAAATCCAACTTTTGCCTGCGATTTGACATTGATCGGGCTTATATATAAATATATATGTATATTTTTACTTCTGCTTTTAACAGTGTCTAACTTTTACTTCTTACAGTCATGAATTAAAATCAAATTGTATTCATGCATTAATACTTTACATTAGAATGCATAGAGGATATATGTGATATCAAAATATTTCACCATCACATTTAAGGAAGCCTAAGTGAAATGTTTAGTAATTCCTCCTTCATTGGTGACGAAACATTTTGATATTTCATTGAAAATAGATTTTCTTTTCATCATATACTTATCTGTAAAGATCGACGAATGTTTTGATTATAACATTTTTATAGATTCAAATAAAACCAATACTTTTTGACAAAAGTATGATTCATTTTGGCTAACGCGTGACATTAGACATACGCGAAATAACCATGGACACTTATGCCCAGTAATATCGAAATCCGTTTATTAGGTCCATAAAATCACATGACACCTACTTGTTTTTAAGTTCAGTTGGTTGTGCTCTATCCTTCCGAGAAATCTGCCCTTACCTACTATCGTATAAAAACAGAATTTGTATTTTAATATTAAATTTAAAAATACACAATTCGTAGTCAGGAAATATCGGCCACTCTCAATAGTAAAGTGAGACGGTTTGCATTATTACAACTTTCGGGTCAATGCCATCAGTTCGTTGAATTAATCCGAAAACTTGCTTTGTTGACCTGCAGAAGTTCAGGTAAAAAATAAAAACACGGAAAACGTAAACAATGGATAAACCGAATGGCCTGGGTAAATTGAACTGCATAGGGTAACAAAATGTCGCGAATGACAAGGAAAACAAACCTGGTCTTGACTGGGAAACTCCTTTGACGAAAATGCTGACATATTACGTAAGGGTGAGCTGATGACTAGGGACAATTAACAAAGACAACAACCAAAGAAATGTGCTGTCAGTCTAATCTACAAAACGATAGTGAACAGCCAATACATACAGTAATAAGCCACAAAAACACAAAAATAACATTTATAGAGCATTTATATTATTTCTTTTGAAAATTCTAGTAAATTTAGCGTGCTCAATAGAGATTGTCTAACTGTACATGACTGTAGTATGTGCTGGAATTTTTCGATAGCCATACCTTATAAATATTTCTAAAGGCAACAAAGGGAGGTATATAACGAACATATTAAAACATTTGTTCATTATCTTGAAATGTAATTCATTTAAAACAAAATATCATTTGATTTGTTGCATAATAAAACTATTCAAATAATGGTAGATCATCAATATCTGAACATGTAACATATTTCAGACGTCATTTTGATAAAAAAAAATGAACTGTTAAATCCTCTATAGTAGCTTCAAAGCAATATCATTTTTTCTGTTATACCTTTGACTTTTCGAAATGTTATACCTCTACCATGTAATGTTTTATATGATTTACGGCTGTAACTTTAGTGTCTGTAGCCATCTTTGCTTGAAAAGTCTGCAAAACCAAGTAAATTACTGGATAAAATTTAATATGATAGTTTAATTTCTTTAATCAAATGATTTAATTACTAAGTGCAGTAAAGGCTACATGTAATTTGACCAAAATATAATAAAGTTAGAGATTGTTTTGTTTTTCTTCCATTTCGATGTTCTCCATCTGCTGACCAGTGATGATTTCTTGATAGTTTGTGCTTCCATCGGCTTTTGCATTTCATAAATGTTACCCGACTACTAAAGGTTAGGTCTCACAATGGATACTCGAAACGGCTTCTATACAATTTTGTTTTGCGTTCCGCAGCTTCTATACGAAAATGCACCGGTTTCTATATTCATAAAAAAACATGTGTCAAAAGAATGTTACCTAACACAAGAATGCTATTATACATGGTACTGTTTTATTCCAAAACATTAAAAAAAAGGAATTTTCAATCCTCTGTGATCAGTCGCAAACGATCTTAGTCATAATTCTTGGCTATTTTAAGTGATCGATACTTGCCCCGGGTAAGTTATTGTTGAAATACATTGTATACACATAAGTATTCTACATGTTCCGTGAAATTGCAGTTGAAGGTAAAACATAAATACCTTTGAAATTATCCAACAATTGTTGACGTGTCTAGTCCGGATGTTTACGGTTTTATATATTTTTGTATAAAAGTGACGGAAAGCAAAAAGTTTCGTATGGAAGCCGTTTTGATTAAACACTGAGGGTCTAGCAGTATGCAAATCACCATGAAATGAAGTGAGAACTATAGAATAAGCAGACTGAGTTTAGGATGAGAAGATATTTGACTTTTAAATTTCGTATTTTTCCCCTTTTTTAACATATATTTCTAATTTTTCGAAGATTATCAACTGACTACACCCCAAATTATACGGGGTGTATAGGAAAAAGTAAAGATATGTTTTAACATTTGTGTAATATTTCTTTATAATTATGTTTGAAAAATTTAGTAAATTTTAGAGAAAGTTTTCTGTAGTTCATGAGATCGGTAACCCTATTGTAATAACCTTTTGGTAATTTGAAGATTTCTGCCATTTAAATCCTCTTACTTTGAGCAAGCTCTTGCAAAACTAGTAAGTTGTAAAATATAAATGTCTACCGTATGATGTCGCTCGAGGGACATCCGCAACAAGGTGGGGAAATTAACAATTTGGAAACTGAAATCGTCTCTTTTACCATTTAGTTGTCGTTTCAAAATTACCTTTCACAATTGTTTAAATTAATGTAAGTTCAAAATGACGCTTCTACTTCTGTGGTTCAAGGTACCTCGAGGTTCCATTCAAAGCTCAAAATATGTCAAAGTGTCTCATTGGACAAATTGAGCTTTAAATCTCGTCCATAACAGTATCGGAAAAATCAGAAATGAGCCGGGCCCATTTTAATACAATTTCTCCGGACTACCTCTTCAGTACTAGTAACTAGCCTAGATAAGCAGGTAGTACGGGTTTTATAATTGAATTACATCTAGTGAGGTATGGCATTGTAATACTTATACATAAAGTGTATGTTCTTGTCTACATTAATTTTCCACCTATAAACTCCCATCCGAACTTCAATAAAACTTGTAGTTGCGCATATCGCTCCCACACACTACTCAGAGTTTGGGTGGAATTAACGCCCATTTATTGTCATTTTTTTATAAAGTTTTTCAGTATTTGATATCATATAATTTTCTACAGATTTAAATAAAACTTCATAGTTGCTGTAGCTAGACTGGCTAATACGTTTTAAATATAAAATCTGCATAGAGCCATTCAGTTTCAGTCATTATTTCTGTAATGTGTTAATATTTATTTCTGCGTCCTATTTCAAACAACATTTCTTTAGCATGATTAAATATCTGAGGAGAAATGTGATTTTTGCTTGTTCTTCTTATCTTTACAACAAATAATATCAATCTGATTAATTATAAGTTCAACACCCTTATTTTGCTTCTTCTCATTTTTATTATTGATATTAAACCAGATTTATATAGCGCCCATTTTATGATAAATGCGTTCAAAGGCGCTTAACATAGCGCAAATGCAGTCACTCAGATTGCGTCTTGTACTAGTACAAACACAGAGCAATATGAAAAGAGGAACATGAATAGTAAGAGAGAGAAATTCCTTTATCTGAAGTCAACCTTACTACTCTATAAACTCCTAAAAGGATTCCAACTGGTGGATTTTATACTTGACATTTATTTCTGCTTACCTTGGTAAACTCCCTTCCTACAGAAAAGTGGCAAAACTAATGTTAAGAGGAACTGTTTTGAATTGTTTACACTATATTTAAACAGAAAGTGAGTAAGTGGTAAAAATGAATAATAAGGAAATTCTTCATAAGTACATGGTTAAGCCAAGTGTGATTTAAAAGTAGCAGATATTGATTTGTCATTTTTATTTTATACTGCAGCACGTACAGAATAATTTTTGCGTACACTTTAACCATGTATATATTAGATACATATGAACGTTTGTTATTTTGTATACTAAGCCTTAAAAGAAGTCTTAGAGTCTTAAAGTAAAATGTTAACCAAGCATAAATTGTCTACTTACATGACAATAAGGGAATTATATGTAAGTAAGTAATTAAATTCTTTATCGATATGTTTTTAAATCCATACTGTATCCTAACTAAATTTGTTTGTTCCAAATTCTTTAAAACGTTTCCCAATAGTTTTAGGTTTTTTTTTTCACCTTTTTAATTTTGTGTTCATACGATCGCTTCTTATGCTGTCTAATCAATGTTAAAATGTTAAAATCCTATTTCGCTTCTCTTTATATAAGGGCGATGTTTTTTTCATGTGAAAGTGATTCGCGGTCTCGTATCGCTTGTGAAATTTCTACGGAGAACCGATTTGGTTGATATTTACACTTTACTCTCCTAGTTTGAGTTGGCGCAAATTTATCAATGACATTTGAATACAAAGTATTCCATTTTTCTAACATTCTATCAGTATTGTTGCACGTGTTTATTACATCCCAATTTGTTTCTAGAAGATCATTACAAAAATAATGTTACGTGTGTAGCAGATTTTAAATTTTTATGAATCCTCCGATCGCAGAACACTTGCAAATTATAGCTGATTCCGAGTTTAGGTATATCAATTGATGTTTTATTTTGCAGAATGTTTGTATATATATATATATATATATATATATATATATATATATATATATATATATATATATATATATATATATAATTATATATATATATATATATATATATATATATATATAAGTGTGCTACTATTGCCCGTAAACCTAGTAGGATGTTGAACTAACGAAAGAATCTACGTAGTCGGACCATTCAGTTTTAATATTTTCTGTCACTAAATTACGTTTAATATCACCTAGGATAATAATTTCTTATCTTCTTTATACATATCTTTAAAGTTTTCAACATGATCTTTCCAATCAACCTTATCAGAAGGATAGCGATAAATATGACAAACAATAGACGGTTTACATTTTTTAAACATATCTCAAGTACAACTGGTCCAATTTCACTTGTTTCAAGATCGTGTCTACACTTTACATCAATAAAAAGATACAGAATTGCAGAAGCAGATCTGTACAATAGCAGAACATAATGAACATTATTATTTAAAGCTTGAAATCTATAACAAGTTTAATATAGGCACCTGTTTCAGAGAATGCACTGCGGCCTATTTTCTATTTCATTAAAAAACAATTTCTAGACATATGTCCCGTTGTTATACAATTATGACACTTCCCTGAGAATCTCATGGGGGGCGATATCAACACTTTTAAGTGTTATAATTGTTTTTCTTTCAAATGGTGCAGTACAATGAAACATCCTGCTGCGTATGGCAGTTTCTGTGACACCTGGAGCGTATCATGTGTGAGTTACGCCGGAAGGTACATGTGTCAAAATTTGACACAATATTTATTTCACGGTTTTTTGTTCCAAATAAGCGTTTTGTTCTGATGGACTCTAACTTTACCCGGTTGAGGCATTACCTTGTTTCATATTAATAAAATACATAATGTGTCATTTTTATTCAAACTTAGTGACATGAACTTTGACATGGAAAAAACAAAATGGGATTACGACGGCTCTAAGCTTTTGTAAAATCATATTTCAAACGTAACATCGCGATTATATTGTTCGCATGTAGATCGATTGAGAAAGGTTTTTTACATTTTCTTTTATAACAAGACATTTTAGACTTGCCTTTGCGGATACTACAAGATTGTATTTTCCTTTGACTCCTGATTAACTTGCATTTGAAACGTCACGTGTATAGTATTGTTTTATTTAATAGTTAAATATAATTAAAATCATGTCCTGCAAACGATAAGCTTACATTTACACTTAAAGCATGCTGTACAAAGGTGATTCTGTCTTTACGACCAGGGTAAATCATGATCAGCCTGCACATCCATGCTGCCAAGATCTGCATTGTTTGCTATTCAGTCAGTATCGTTTTGGTAAGCACACCTTTTAACAGTTAATAGTACTGTCTAAATCGAAAGATGGATAAATTCATTAAAGAATTTCAACTGGGTAAGAGTTAAGGGAAGATCTTAAAGCTTTGGTAAAGCTAACAAGATTATGGTTAATAATTATGTTTATATAATTTATTGGACTTTGTTCACATCTCAACTTGATCTGAAGGTTTTATCCTGTTCTTATTCCTAAGTAAAAACTGTTGGATATTTCTGCACTGTCAAATGAAATGATACTTATGCATGTCTTTTTTTTTTTAATCTGAAATAACGTTGCGGAAGGCAAGAATCTGATAAATGTGTTAGGTTATTGGACAAGTATAGAAATGAACAGCCAGTCAGACGGATATTTTAGAAAAGAGCTCGTAGAACACGAAAGGCCCCCTTGATGCATTCAGTAACTGCACAAGGAACAGGAATTATTTTGTCACTCTGCACTGATCGTTTTACGTACTTATCTCAAATCAATAATTCTGTGTTCTTATCTAGTCATAACTGACATCCGTATCAAATTTTATCTTAGACCAAAGCATTCTCTAGTTTTTTGTTATACTGTTCTGGGTCGATGTGACCTTGACCTTTGTCCTACTGACCTCAAAGTCAAAAGGGATCATCTAATGGGGATTATCAACCTATCATTTTTTGTGATCGTAGGCCTAAGCGTTTCAAGTTATCATCCAGAAACGGCTTTAGTGTTCTGGGTCAATTTAATATTTGACCTTTGACCTACTGACCTCATAATCAATAGTGATCATTTGCTGGTGATGGTTAACCTTCTTATCAAGTTTCGTGAACCAGCTGATCCTAGGTTTAAGCATTTTCAAGTTATCATCTAGAAATGGTTAAAATATTCCGGGCCACTGTGACCTTGATATTTGACCTACTAATTTTAAAATCAACAAGAGTTATCTGCTGGTCATGATCAACCTCCGTATCAGGTTTCGTGATCCTAGACCTAAGTGTTCTGAAGTTATCGTCCGGAAACGGTTTTACTTTTCCAGGATACTGTGACCTGGATTTTTGGCCTTCTGATCTCAGAAACAATAGGGGTCATTTGCTGGTCATGTCCAACCTTCTTATCAACTTTCATGATCCTAGACCTAAGCATTCTTTAGTTATCATCTGAAAACTGTAGGCCTGTTCTTGTTTACTGTGACCTTGACCTTTGACCTACTGACCTCAAATCAATAGTCACTCGCTGATCATGTTCAACCTCTGTAGCAAGTGTTGCGACCCTAGACCTACGCATTCTTAAGTTATCTTTCGGAAACCGTTTTACTGTTATGGGCTACTGTTACATTGACCTTTGACTTACTGATCTGAAAATTGATAGGGGTCATTTTCTGGTTATGTTCAACCTCCCTATCATCTTTCATGGTCCTATGCCCCAACGTTTTTGAGTTATAATCCGGAAACTGATTGGTCAGTATACCGACCGACCGACATCTGCAAAACAATATCTCCCTCCTTTTCGAAAAGGGGCATACAAATAGGGATTCACAACCTGTGAGCATGTCCTTTACTACTTATAACATCGTTTTTGGAAAGACAGCTGAATAAAACATCTCAGATATGCTCATGATTTTCATTTTTGAACACCTAGGCTGATTAATAGTTTCCTCCGGCATACATTTCGCATAAAATGATGGGACATTTGTATTATATAACCTTAGGACGGCCAGCACATATTTATGCAATATCGCCAGGCATTTGTATGTTTTTGACAACACAGTAAATGACGTCACTCGACCTTCAGCTATTTCCGGAAGTAAGTAAAATGAAAGTAGAAATTCAAAACTTGAAAACGAAAGCCGCATTTTGATTCGTAGATAGTCAGGGCTCACGCGCAGGGGTCACCCCGTCTAACTGTATGCGGGTGGACTTCTTTTTTTGCTATTGGGGAGTCAATTTTCAGCACTTTATTACGAATTGAAATTACCTGGGCTTTAGTACAGCATGTTAGCTTTTAATCTATAAAAAAATATTTGAACTCTGGATAAACACAAATCCCACAGGGGTTCGTAAGGGATTTGATAATTTTGGAACTTAATCAAATCGCTCAAAATGTCATTTTTGATGTTGTCTGAGAGTGTCAGTATATGCCTCAGATGTAAAATATAACTGTAATTGAGCGCTGCAGACCTAGACATTTCAGAAATATTTTTAAAATAAGTTTCGTGTAATAAATGTTGTTTCTACGGAAGCGTGAAAGGGCCATCAGACGCTAATACGTTTTAGTACGTTAAGGTTGCGGAAAGGATATATATGTTGGGTTTTGTGTACCAATGCCTTTTATAAATAATGTCAAGGGACATAACTCTGATCCTTATAATTCACCATAAACGGGAAGGTAGAGGTGGGTTCTATATCTAAAATGTTTCCTTATAGATAATAGTAATGTATTAGATAAAGAAGTGCACAATTTGAGCCTAATTTCAGTCTTATAGGCTCCACTATAATGGTGAAGTAGATTGTTGGTAAAAATGTGGTTCGTTTAACCAATTTTCCTGTATGTTGATAATATACTCATAAACCTTAAACTGATTATACGCATTAATTCATACATATATATCACATGCAGTTCCAGTAGCTGTGACATTAGTACATGCAACAGTATTTATTAAATGTTTGAAAGATAACAAGAATGATAATGTTCTAAAATTCTTACACTGACATATAGCTTATATGTCCTTGATCTGTTAGCACTTCATAAAAATCCGCTACGGTATCTTCACTGTAAATTAATCTCTACATTTAGGTATATATATATCCGCGTATAAAGCGGGTAAATCACAACTAAATGTACACACTGGCGCTGAAAGACTATTTTTACCTCACCTTTTGACAAATGACAAAACTCGTTGTTGATCTAATCTTGTACACTTTACATGACAGCTAAATGTGCAATTACGATCCAATTATTTTTCTAATCATTACCTTTCTGTTCAAACATTTTCTCCTACTTTCACTCAGTATTTTCAGTCCAGGTTTAACTAAATGTCTGTAAAACTAACCTCATATAAAGCGAAGGTAGGACTTTTTGTTGCACTACAGATGAAGATTCTGTGAGACGCTTAACAACTTTTGAGTTGATAACATGTATGGCTATGACTATAAGAACTCTTTATCTGACTTGAAAAGTGGTCTACCTTCTTTTCTGCCATCATAGCTTCTTCTTCTTTGTCGTCCATTTCTGATTTCGTGGATAGTTTTAAAAGTCATTGTACTTTGTGAGGTTTTTTCCGCAAAAGTGACCTCATGCATTTCGAAGTCATCTCTTTTACCAAAACCTCATAAAGTAATGATACTGAGTCTGACTCTATCACTTTTGAGAAAAACACTGAACCAGTCAGAAAAGACAGACAGGTGACAACCATAGCGGTTTTCTTTTTCATATTAAAAGTCATATCCCAGCAATAAGGAGGTCTGATCTACAGATTGCTGTAGTCGAGTGTATATGGAATCATGTTTAGAAAAAATCTTTATTGTACACTCTATTACCCTCCTTGCTCCTTTCCTCTTCTTTTATCAAACATAAAAAATGTTATCGGTCTAGCCCTTGACAAAAACATAAATAGTGTAAACATTACAGGTGACTTTACTTTTGATAGCTAAAAACCGACAACAAAAAGTAAGATAAATGACATAACGATACAATACAACAGGAAACAGATCATAAATGCGCCAGCACATTTCACTGAAACATTATAATCACTTTTCGACCCTTTTTTCTCTGTATGTAGTAGGAGACACCTTTCTTGGGCAAAATCATAGATTTTATTGTCCAATCTATTGTTGTCTTAATTAATTGTTCAAAGCTAAACTTAAAAAAGTATAAGCGCAATATATGGAGATTTGACCCCACTAGGACAACCTGAGACGAGAAGCTGCAAGCTGCTTCCAATAATTTGGACTCCTTAACTAAATCCTCTATGGATGCATAACGGTATATATATATTTACTCCTGGACAAGTATATAATAAATAAAAAAGAAAAAACATCCAATGGGTTTCCTCTATCTATATTTCTGTCTACCTACCGGTTTCATATAAAAAACATCAGGGCAGGCATATAAAAAATGTGTAGTTGCTACGCAACGTCACATGTGTACACATATGTACGCAACGTTATTTTATGACGTCAACAATATTACTATGAAATTTATAAAAAGGAAAAATTAAATACTGTGGGTCCATTTTAAAGCATAGAGCTATATGTTCACTAACAGGCAATTGTCTTGTTGATGGGTCTCTTATTTGCTTACCATGATCTGTCCTTCTGTTTCTTAATTTATCATCTGTTTGACCAATATAAAACTCTTTGCATCCATTGCAAATCAAAACATTTTGAACAGTACAATCCATGTTTTCTTTCATATGAAAAATTTTATTATTTATTTTTAAAGTAGAACCTTCTACAATGTGAAACCGGTAGGTAGACAGAAATATAGATAGAGGAAACCCATTGGATGTTTTTATTTATATATATTTTTTTATTATTCTTTATATATATATATGAAAGAAAATAAATGACAAGGCAAAACTAACTAAATATGTACATCTCCTGAACACAAACAAACAAATACGAAAAGTTATCAGTAAGTGCAATAACACAACTTTGACAAAAACTTTCAAACAAACCACAGACTGAAACCCTTAAAAGGTCTGACTACTGGAAAATACTAAACAATTAATGACTCCATCAAAAGCACACAGCTGTTCTATCACTAAATGATAATGCCTTTTTAGTCACACAGTAGATACAGATAAAGCGAAACTGCTTAACTATGTCTTTCAGTCAAACATTACAGCCCAAAATGCAAACCACTACAACCAATCCAAAACTTTACTCAATTAACATCTTAGAAGAAGAAGAAGAATAGACCCTCCAACTATAAGGTTAAGCTGCAGGGCTAGATAACGTAAATTACAAGATCCTAAAGAAAGGGGCTAGCAAGACCACACTGTCAGCCTTTTAACTTGTCCAGTAAAACTGTACAAATGCCACCCCAATTGAAATCAGCTCATATATGTGCTGTTAAAAAAAGATCCACACTAGTTCATACCAGATACCTTTATATCTTCTTCGCACAATCAACAAAGTACAAGAAAAGTCATTCATAAACATCGTTTAATCTATATAGCAAATAACACTATCTCAGTTTTTCAATCTACATTTGTTCCCAATGCTTAAACTGCCAACCAAATAGTTTCTATATATGTTACTATTAATCAAGCAATAGGAAAAGAGTCCGAGCGGTCTTCTGTGATATCCCTAGTGCATTTAGACGCATATATCACTAAGGTCATTTGTTCACGTTGGAATTTAATCTACCATACATCTGCTAAATTTGTTTCATGAGTAGTTATTTGAGAGAAAGCAGAACGTGGTTCTTTCTGAAGATTCTTTTTATACTGCATATATCTTATCAGGTTTGCCACAAAGGAATATTCTTTGTCCTCTTTTTCTCTTTTTTAATTTTTTATAATTTTCACCAATGACATTTTCCTTAATATCATTTCAACTCTTTGACTCTTTGTTGATGATTGTAGCTTTTAAATTGTTGTTGACAACTCCATCACTGCGGCTGGAGCTCGGAATTTGGCCATTGTAAAAATAGAGTGGCTGGCACAATCCTAAAAGAAAGAAAATATATTCGAAGTTCTCCTAAAATTAGCAATGTTCCAGTCAAAGAGTTGAAGTATTACGAGCATCTTTGCCAGAATATTTTGTATATATAATACATTGACAACGTATCACATAAGCACAGAAAAGGTTTTACTCCCTTTTCATTTTTCATTGTTATAATTATAATTGATTGCTGATAATAATAGATGTTGTGTCATTTATAGCTGATTTGGGTTAACTACTGTGATCTCTGGATCACATTATCAAACATTTTATATACAATAGATAAAAACATTCAACTTTTTGGTAAAGCTAGTACTCTTTTTAAAATACTATGCACGAATTTAGACCAATATATTCTGTTTCCAACGATTGATGATAACATACCGAGGATTCATCCTTTAATTTATCAGACTACCGTTACCATAATAAATGAGCTGAGCTATTGTAGCTGAAAACATATTTCTTTGTTATACATGATTTTACAATTGTTATGCACTATTTATACAGTTGAAAAACGACGTTAAACCCAAAACAAACAAACAATCAAACAAACAAAAGTTTATAAATAAAAGGATTGTCTTTTGACAACTCCAAAGAAAAAGAAAAAACTCATTTCTTCTTTTTGCTTTCTTCTTTCCTATACCATATTTTAAGACATCAGTAATATGATAAACTCGTTACAGGTCAGAATTAAGTTTATATAAACAGTTTTATATCCGAAAAGAAATTCCTTTCTCAGACTCGTTTATACTACGGGCAAATTTATGTCTCATTTGATGTGAATAAACGAAGAAACTGCCAACAGAACATGTAAAATGGATGATTTCTTTTGTTGAGATAGTTTCCCCAAAAAAGAAGGTAAAAGCACCCTACTTAATCCTCTATGTTGATTTTTGATATAAATATTCTTTAAACGAAAGATTGTAATATTTTACTGTAACAATTACCATACCGTGCTTCTTAATCAATAACAGTGGAAATGTTTTGTTTCACTGCAGAAACTGGCGTATTCAATGGCTAGGAAAAAGCATCCGAAGTCTGGCGTGGTAAGTATTTCTTTGAGTTGAATTCGATGTTACGAACAATAATGGGGAATAAGAATCTATTAAAACAAAATACAAAAAAAAAAAAAAAAACATCTAACGATAGGTTTGCATGATATTTGCTAATCAGAGATCTACCCGTAGACTGATGCTCCACGACGATATAAGCTTTAACGTTTAAAACAGAAATATGTTTCTTGCACATTAAGTTTTATGCAATTCTATTCGGTAGTTACATAATTACAAAATTTAAAATTATGAGAATCGGTGAAACGATCGCTTATCTACAAGTGTGTTTTATTGCAGCCATTAAGATTCCTCTCAAATAAGTACCTTGATCTATTTACAATCTTTTCGAAGTATATGTTCCAAAAAAGATTGCATACTCATTTCAATATCGATATCGATATTTGAAAAGCATGGTAAATTATTTCGGTAAACTCACAGACGTATTTCCGTTAGAAATCTAATAAAATCTGTAAAAATATCCAAAGAAGGCAACCAAAAAGAATAATAGCAGACTTGGTTTGATTGGGTCTGTTCATGAGAGGTAATGAAAAGTGCAACACCTCTCACGCCCCCTAGCACCGGCTTAAGCGGAACTTTATTATACATGTGTTGAATGGACTCCATGATCCCAAAGGACCAGAAAATAGTACTGAATCCAAGTACGGGAAGACTTTGTACAGCCGCCACACGGCACTTAAAGATTGCTGTTGTGATAGTTAATAAAATCTGTAAAAAGATCCTTTGGAAGCAAAGAATGCTAGGAATTTATCACTAAGTTATAACATGCATTAGGTCTACATAACGACATTCGTACCAAACTGGTGTTTCTCACCAGGGGACATATTGATACGCTAGCTGGGAGAGCCTACGAGTCCGCGGAACAATTTCGACGCTCTTACGTTGAGTTACATAGCTTTTCTTAGAGGTACTATTTCTTACTTACACGAAATGTAGGTATTCGTGGCGGACGTTGTAGTCAGTATAGGTAAAAGTAGGAGCCAACGTAGTGTAACATTCAAACTTTTCATGTATTCACATCAAAAACATAATAGCTAGCATCATCCAGAGTAATAATGAATTCATACAAAGGTCTATCGTAACATATACAATTATATCCAGAAACTACTCCAGTTATGGGGACTGCCTACATCTTTAATGTAGCTTACATGTTTATATCTTATTATAGAGATTTAGGACCTGTAAAGACATTATTTATAGTGGACAAATATTTATTTAAGAGATTTTAATACTACCAATCAAGGTAGAGATTTTCTATGTGCAACCGTCGATAGTGGTAGCATCGCTAAAGTAGTAAACAGAATTAATATTGACAAAGATCCGAGACAATCTGGCTTGTTTATAAGAAAAAGTCACATGACCCTTTTAGCCGGAACGTAACCTCTGCAAAAACCTCAAATGGGTACACGGAGGAGGGGGGCATGTGATATATTAGTACGCCGTCACAGTGTAGACATTTTAATTCAGTTAACTTCGGAACTATTTCGTATGATTCCGTAATGGAAGTATGCCAAGCCCAGATGATGACGGATATTGAAATAATTTTGAAGTAATGGAATAATAAGAGGATGACATATAATATTGTTATCGTCTGAATATAAATTGCAATTATGGTATTAATGTAAGAGACCGACGTGTACAGAAGTGATTCCAGAGGAAGTAAAAGTGTCACAGTATTCGGACGAATTGAGTATTGTTACAATATGTCTCCCCCTTTACCTTTGTCGGACCGTCCGTCCGTCAGTTACAGAAAGTTGGATTGTACGATAATTTAATCTAGAGGGTGATTTTCAAGAAACTTGGTACATGGATGGATTGCAGTATGTACATCCTTTTATTTTGTTTCTTTCGCAGCAAATTGTCCAAACATATGACAAAAACAGAGAAAAAGTGGGATCATGCGATAACATTAAAGTTTTCATGAAAAATGATACATTGGTAGATGCGATAAGGAGCATATGCATGTTCTTTTATGTTACTGCTACGGCAACAAATGCGATTGCTATGACCTCAAATAGTACAAATAATATAACAAACAAATTACGTATTTTAATCTCATATGCACATATGATGGCCTTATCATTTTAAATATCACTATGACCTTGCCCTATAGTTCACTGACCCCTAACACACGGTCCTTTACCGACCACAGGTAACTATTCTATATATTCTATGGACTGTTCAACAAAACATTTTCTGTTATTGAGTTGAAAACATTTAATCGCGAGGTTACTGTGTATCACGCCTTTGACCTAAAGAATCACACAAAACATACATTTTGTTTGGTGTACAGTAGTACAAGCATATAAATTATGAAAAAAAGAAACAGATACCAAGGTGTGTTTAGAAGTGAGTGTAGGCCTAAACACTTAGCTGTACAGTAGTATATGTCTGTACTAACAATATAAGAAACAAAGAAAAGAGTTGAGGTTGCAGTTATTAAGGAGGGGGAATATACGGTAGTAAATGATATACATATCCTTATTGGCGTCTTCTTCTTATGAACCAGTTGATGAATCTTCATCATACTCGATCTGTAATATCATTCTATAGACCTTTCCAACTTTTGTTAAAATGGTTCCACTTTGGCCGCTTCTAGGGGCCACGACAGGTAAATATAAAGAAAACACAAAGCTTCAAACGGCATCAGTCTCATATATCTCACAATGGAGTATCACACACTTTGGTTTGTAACATCCTTTCATGGTGCATTCATGTGTTTGCTCAAATGGACACGATTGACCCTTTTAGGACTAAATTGTTATGTTTGGCTCATTTCCCTGCCTGTACAGCGTGTATTGCTACATGTATATCGATGTTATCTGAATGATCTACAAACTATCAAACATTCGAAGACTAGAAACAAAATCATTATAAATTTATAACGCATAAAATTCCCATATTCACGAAAGTACTATAGCTAAGTTTTGCTAATATTTTTACTGAGAGAAGAAATGTATATTTTGAATGTCTGTTGTCCCCACTGACGTCTGCTTGCTCATATATAAATTGTACAAATAACTAGGAATTAGTTTGATTTTACATGTAAATAGTGTGATTGACATCGTTTATGCATGCTTCAGAAGTGTCTATATGGAAACTTCATTTATGACTTTACACAATATATCTACTTCAATATGTACTTATCAATTCCATCTATCATTAGTATAGCCACCATGACCGTTTTTAAGAAATGAACAGAATATGTGCATTTACCTAATTAAAACTGGTATATCTTTGTTTTTCCTTTCCGTACCTCAAAATGTGAGAACTAAAAATTAAAGTTGACAATAAACTAAATTCCATGATTAACCGGTTTCATTTATTTTTTTTAATTTTCACATAGAATAAAACGTGTTTGTACATATATGTCGGAACGATACCGCAGGAACATCAAGTATTATTACAGTATTTTCCCGATACAGTATATTTAGTCATCTAATTTATTTTCAAACAAATATATTAATGATAAATGATGTATAAGAGAAAGAAATATTTATTCAGTCTGTTTCCTAACTTACATTTCGCTTTAAAGTTTAATTAAAGGAACAGACAAATGACCACCTGTCATAAATTCTTTTCTATACTATGAATGAGGTAAAAATGAATATCCAGTTCAGTTTGTGAAAAAGAAATATTTCTGAAAGCTATGATCTTGTCTTAACCGAAACATGTTATACTTCACTCTTCGCAAACAGTAAATAGCTTTTACCAGCATAAAATTGTGTTTGTTGTAAGATAAGTTACGAAACGGCAGTCAGTTTACTAACCAGTATTCCTGCCTATAGCATATAACATGTTCTATGCGCGTACTGGCAACTTCGAAAAGAAATGAATAAAGATAAGAGGTGGGGGTGGCGGAGGACAACATATTATAATCAGTCATATTGTTATAGAGGACTAATTAATATCCTATCCTGAGGTCTACATTCCTAAACTAATATAAATAAACCCAAGACATTGGACATAAAGTATCGAACTTAGTATTTTATACAAGTTCTTCAAAGCAGGGCTTTGACGTGTTTTCATTAATTTCACTTAATTATCTACTTTAAGATTCTTTATTACAATGAGATTATTTTAATTATGAAAAACTGCTTCAAAGAAGACCGTTCGTTTCAAGTTAAAAGTCGATTTGCCGGTAAAATGATGTTTCCTCTCGAAACAAACCGTTTTGTTCATCTAAACATGTTATCCTTCCAGTCTACAGAAATGAAATGATATTATTTATATGTGTAAAACGCTTTTGAAATATGAAAACATATGTAATAGCAGATTCGATAGTTTGGACAATAGTTTTTATTTATAATATACATGTCTTTCTTGTCCATACATTTTCATGTTTGAAGTGTAAGGTCATATACGGGGAATTAAAGTTATTCTTTTTTTGCATGTAATGAGAAGCTAATCGATACATTAATTCATATGAGTAATTTTGACGTTATTAAAACATAACATTAGATTGTGTGACTTTCTCTATTAAGGATGTACGAGCGAATTTTTTCTAACGTTAAGAATTTGTTCATACCCTGTGAGCTTGAAGAACATTAGTTTCTAAGACAAACAAGAGCAGAAAAAACATAGGTCATCGAACTCGTTTTAATTTTATAGGGTATTTTCTTCACCCACTGTTTACGCATTTCTGAAATTTTGTAAAATTGAAAAAATGTTGTTACTTTATAAAACATATAATATCCTACTTAATCTTATAGGGATTTCAGGTCTTACAGGTTAATATGAATATATGGTGATGTTAGTATTATATAAGCATAATTGTCACTAACAAATCTCTTTAAGTTTTACGTGTTGACATAATTACCCCACCCACTTTATTTTCAATGGAAAAAGCGTAGTTAGATCTACAAAAAAAAAATTCTGACGTTAAGATCTTCAAAATATTTTGCAGCATTAATGACATACAAAAATACTTCAAAATGGAAAGAAAAAAAGTTGGGGTCACCGTGCTTCTAAGAGATTTATTAAGAAAAAAACTGTTAAAAAGTGGTGAATTTTGATATTTTTTGTTCTTTTTGTTTTAATTTATATTTTATAGATAATATAAAGTGCTATCTTGAAAACTTTTATTTTGTTTATAGCATAACATTATATGTACCAGTCAGAAAAATATCAAAACCAAACCTAATCTACTTTAATAGATATTTGAAATTACCTACCCCTACCCCATTGTAAATCTTACGTCAATTTTAGGCAAATGCCAGCCAAAAATAAGGGTGAAAATGTTTTTTTCGCAAAAAGCATAATATATTTGGTTAAATGGTACATTATTAGCCATATTTTAATTATTTAGCATTATTTTTTGGCAAAACTTTTGTTAGAAAGCAATATTCGAAGAAACATTTTTCAAAATGGTGGATATCCTGAAAAAAAAACGCTCGTACATCCTTAAGTACACAGTGATATTTTACTGAGCAGATACAAAAGATCAGTTACGAGTTTTTAGCAAATTCCCTCAATCGCAGAATGTTTTTTGTTAGCATAGTAATAATATCCATATTACACTGTGTTTTGAGATATAACTTAATACACTGATTTCTGTAGATATTGCTACAGTAATTAAAAAAATGTTAAGACATTACACACATCGTCTTGGCCTAAAATATGTCACTGTAATTTGTAACTAGATACTTGTCATTTTTCATTTTCTTCATGCAAAGCATGTTAAATTACCATGGAAACACAAAAGAGTACAGTTATTTTGTGGTGCCTCTTTAAACTTTCAGTACACATCTCTGCTTCAGATCGTTTCACCCCTGAACGCCCGTGATAACTTGTGCAACGACCAAATGTCTATTGTCTGTTTTCTTTACGTTTACTGTTATTCTGTATTGACACATGCATGTACAAAACTGACCGGCTGTTATAAAGAGGGTTATATATTAAATCCATGCAGTGGTGTAGCTGGTCATGCATTGACGTAGCTGGCCTTTTTCAGTTGCAGTAGAGGTGTGTAGGGAACTGCCAATCCTTTAAAGATCCAGAGGTGCCTGGGTTTTAGCAATTTATGACACATTTGGGCACGTTCTAGATTCATCATTAGCTATTTTCAAGACCCCATAATATTGTAGGTTTGATTTGTATAATTTTTCAGTTCCCAAATTATCTGTAAGCCCAGGCCTGATCTGGTTAGAAAATAGTTGCTTCGCCACAGAGTCATGCACATGTGGCCTATTATTTTTGATGCCTAGCAAACATTTAAATGTGCTTGCTGTTACTCCAATACAAACAGAATGTAACAACATAATAATACATGTAATAATGAAATACCCACTGGTTCAGTATATCAGTGGTACAGCTAGAATCAACATTAATATAGATACACTTAGGGCCTGACTGTTAGTTCTCTAAGGTCGTAACTAGCATTTCGGTCGGCGTCGGAATAAGTTTCAGATGTGGGTGAATTAGTATTAATTCTGGGGCGTCAGTGTTAGTTCTTGGACGTAATTGTTAGTTCTTTGTGCGTCAGTGTAACCTCTGGAGGCGTCAGTCCAGGTTTCTGGTCTGTTTGAGTTGAGGATGCTGGATCCAGTTTTTTTTGGGTTCGAATTAAAGCAAAGAGTGTTATTAAAATGCATTCTATGTGCTATAATTGTGTCCTACAGTTAGGTAAAGGGTAAAAAGACATTTCCACCACATACAAGTGCGTCTATATCTTTTTGTCATGTTTAGGTTGAATACACATACATCTTGTTGTATAAGTCTCTTGCTTGGTTCTTGACTTGCAACAGACGCATTGTGCTAATACTAATGCCACTCAATTGGTGGATTTTCAAGAAGAAGCAGACCTGATTGAAAAATTCATCAGATACACTTAACAGAATCTGTCTGCTTTCAAGCTTGACTTTCTATGCCCGCTATAGATTTATTATAGTGTTTCTATTTGTGAAATATTTACAAACAAACGAATACAGCTGTAGATATGTAAGGTTTAAGAAACACATGCAACGATGTACGTATATACGAAGTAGTTGGAGACGAGTTTTAATTGTGACTTAAGATCTGAATTCATTGATCGTTGTTACCGCGGGTTTGTTAACAGCATGCATTTAAGACTTGCAAAAGCTTTGTAAAATTATCACGACTTTAGCTAAAGTGCAAAATGCCGCTTGGTGCATGATTTAACTTACAGGACAGCATACATTTTATGGTAGATACAACGGACATCGCAGGCGGTACGGCCGGGTTCCCTGCGAGTTCCGTACGACTTGTCTGCGATTTCTGTACGAATATCTTTCGAGTTTAATGCAATCTTTTCAGACGTCACCGAACTGATATATTCTTGTCGCAAGGATACCGAGTGGAAATATTTTCAATGCTACATTTTTGTAATTTACCCTAGCTTTTATTTTTTTATTATTTTAACGAATATCTGACAAAAATCAATACGTTTCTTATACATTTTTGTATTTCATATTGCATCCTATCATGCATTCTTATGTCATCAAAAATATTGAAGATACTTTCTTAATTGCAAAACTATAACTATTTGAAGATTTAACAATTATCATAGCCATTTGATATCTTTTATTTCAGAGTACAGATGGAAATGTAGAAAAAAAGGAAGAGGAAAATAAACATAGCACCTCACACAAGGTTACTATTTTTTTGTTTTGTTACTTCACAGAAATGATTTTTTTGATTTTAAAAAGTAGTTTGCTTGGAGATTGACATCATCTTTTTAAAAGTTAATAGGGTTATTGAAGATAGAATGTGGAAAGTTACAGGAGTTTACTATGAGCACTAAGTCTTGTATCACCTGTATATATATTTTAGGTTGATAAATGCTCGTTTTGCTTACAGAATTTAATCGGAAACAAAACGGTTAGATGAATGCAGCGCTTACATTACAAATTTTGCCAAATGTAATACTCGTCAGTGACTTAAGTTGTAAACATGTCTGCCTATTCAATTTAGTCTGGCTACCGACTAAATAATCTTTTTTAGAAGGAATAATTCTGTTATATATTCTGACTTCATAAGTCTATGGTCTGATTTTGAGACAAAATTATACAAAATTTGAATGGCCTTAGGAGTTATCTTCTGTGGACAAAACACAGGATTTGTACATAGACTATATTCCCTCTTTCTGATATATTGACAAGGTGCTTTGACTTGTTAGAGAAACTGTTATGATAAACACTGCCAAAACGGATATTAATATTTGTGGTTCAGCAAAACATGAATAGGTGGATTAGTGGTTAAGGTACTTCCGCCATCTTGAATTTAGAGTGACCTTCATTTGAGGTGTGAAAATACAGTGAACAAAAGGTTTTAAATGCAGCTGTTCCAGGGTATAAAAACAGCTCAGTTTGCAAGACCTGAACTTAAAGTATAAAAAGTAAAACTAACATTTGGAAATAAACAAAGAAGATATTTTACCGAATGTTTGGTTACATTTATAAATCCTTTCAAAATACTTTATTAAAAATTCATGAATGGCAAAAGTTAGTTCAAAGTTTCAATTAGTGCAGAGGAGAATTGTCTTATTGAATATAACTAAAATTAATACAAAATCTGTTTTCAAATCTGACCACCTCATGTATTAACACGATTATAAATCTGTACATGTTGCTATTTTCAGCATACATAAAAGTAGTGCAAAGTGCGGACGATGATTTTTCTACGTATGGTGTACCATACTGCCTAAAATTGTAAGACAAGTCTCAGACTTAATGTGAACAAGATTTGGCAACGATTCAAAATTCTTTTCAGAAATTGTGAAAGTATAAGAAAGGTTTAATTTATTATAGTGGAATTTATGTACTTACGCGCTGCTTATCTCACGGAAAATTTGGTGGAAATGGAATTTTCGGCACTTTCTGTGGTAACTACCGAAATTACTTAACGTAACTGTCTCACACATACGTGATTGTATATTTATAAATTATAAAAACAATCGAAATATTTGCTTTATCACGATATATGCAAATATTTTTAGACAATCTTGAAACATTGGGCCACAGTATTTCCGCATACTGGTCCGGGACAAGTTCGATGTGTATAGTGATTCCTTATTAGATGTTTCAAGCATCGTAAACTAACGTTTTTTGATCTATCGACCTTTTTACAATATGAGAATTTATGCAGCATATTTATAAAAAAACAGTGAGAATAAATCGCAGAAAAAATGTACAGCCAAATATATTAGGAGGTAATACAATTTGTATACAACTGTAGATAACTACGAAACATTTAACAAAATGCAATCAACTGAACTTCTCACGCGAAAACCTGATGATTTAAATCAGCAATATCTCAAAAGTAAATTTTCTGTAGCTTGGTTCTCCGTTAACCAATGATATGTTTTCACACTTTCATTGATTTAAACTGATAATAAATGTGTATTGAAATTCCGGCATAGAAATGGACACTGCATGCGTTTTACATTGTAGTGATTACTGCGGTGCCGACCACAGACACTTGGGTTTCGGACCCCAACGACCCCGCTCTCTTCTGCCCCTGGTTAAGTTTAGCCAATATTTTTTAGCATTTTGTCATGTATTGAGCATAGGCGACGATTATAAAACGTATTTTATAACATTTCTGCGTGTTTTAAAAAAATGTATTTTTACCATCAATGCTCTCCATACCACAAGATTTGAAACATCGCACGAACAATGGGAACACTTGCTTGCGCTGGACCCTCGCTTTGTGTATCGCATGTCGTAAATCGGGTGCCAAAATTATACGCTTCGATAAAAATATCTGTCCAAGATGCAAACAGACAGTTCCGCTATGTAAACAAACCTCGTGAAACACGTGCTGAAGCGATAATCCGGTATAATGTAATCGTAGCAGTATTAATTTTGGTACCCGGCAACGATATGCGCAGTACAAAGCAGGGATCAGTTCGCAAGGAAGTGTTCCATAAAAATTTAGATTGACTGATTTATAATATTTATTGATTTCCGGTCGGAATACAAATGACAGTTGTCAAGACCGGTGTCATTTGACAGAATGGTAACAGACACGTCGATTGATACCAGTGATTCATTGGTAGGGGTTAATTTAAAAGTTTAATTGGCTATAGTTTCCATAGTGTCCGTGCGATGTTTCAAATCTTGTGGTATTGAGAGCGTTGATGGTAAAAAGTACATTTTTTAAAAACACGCTGAAATGTTACAAAATGCGTTTTATAATCGTCGCCTATGCACAGTACATGGTAAAATGCTAAAAACTATTGGCTAAACTTAACCAGGGGCGGTGGAGAGCGGGGTGGATGGGGGTCCGAACCCCAAGTGTCTGTGGTGTCGACAGCGGAAGCAGCGGTCCAGTACTAAGACTGTCTACGAAACCAAGGATAACAAGTTCTTTATCTTAAAATTACGAACATTGGGATCAGTGTTCAGTATACACTTGAAAATAATAGACTTGCTAATTGCCGAGTGCACACTTGTTTTCTGTCGTCGTTAATATAAAGTAGACTAGTAAATATTCGTACACATTCATAATCTGATAAACACTTCTTTAATGTATGTTCTCTGAAATTAACAAATAACTGGTTCAACAGAGACACCATACTTTAAAGTAAATTCAGTTTATTCACCACGAGGTTCAAAATGCACGGGAGTCTCGTGATAGTACATGCCTTTAGTTTCACATGGTTGAAGTGTAAACAAATAGTTAAATTTGCTTCGTAAAAGATCGGACGGTTTTTTATATTGGAATAATTATAGAACATGTATGCATTTAATGCATTTATGCTGTTACTCCAATAAAAAAAGAATAAAACAACATAATAATACATGTAATAATAAAACATCTACTGGTCCAATATATCAATGGTACAGCTAGTATCAACATTAATGTATAAACTCTTAGGGTGTCACTGTTAGTTCTTTGAAAGTCGTTACTAGTATTTCGGTCGGCTCTTGAATAAATTGTGAGTGAATTGGTGTTAATTCTGGGGGTGTCAGCCTAATTTCGTGGGGCGTCAGTGTTAGTTCTGGAGACGTTAGTGTCAGTTTTGGGTGCGTCAGTGTTAGTTCTGGAGGCACCGGGGTCAGTTCAAGTGTCTGGACTGTTAGAGTTGATGATGCTGGATACAGTGGTTCTTTGGTTCGAATTTAAGCAAAGGTTGTTCTTATGCTATTATTGTGTCCTACAGTTCGGTAAAGGGTAAAAAGACATTTGCACCACAGTAGAACTATTCCCATAGAAGTTCGTCTGTATCATTTTAAATGATTAGGTTGAAGACACATATATCTAGTTTTATACTAGTATATGTTAGCCATTTGCTTGGTTCATGACTTGCGACAGACGCATTGTCCCAATACTGATGACACTCAATCGATAGACTTAGATTTTTAAGAGGCAGCAGACCTGATAAATAAATAAGATATACTTAACAGAATCAGTCTGCTTTCAAGCTTGACTTTCAATGCCCACTATCTATTTTTTATAGTGTTTTATATGCTTGAAATATTTACAAAAAAACGGATACCACTGTAGATATGTAAGGTTTAAGAAACAAATGCAATAAGTGTTAAAATATTTTATGCAAAACTCATTTGCTGACACCCTCTATGTAGCTTTTTCAATTTTTAACACTTTCCACCCTGTGACCAAGTACCATTTTTGCAATAGACGTATATAATAATGATATACAAAGGCATGTGAAAAATATTTTGCTGTGTCACTTGGGGGAAATATTTTAAATACCAAAAAATTATTAATGTTCAGTATTTAATGGAAATGAGAATGAGAAATGTCAATAGAGTCTTCCTTTTTGTTCACAAATTTTTAAAATGTAGTCGAATATATCATGAAATGATCTTGAACTATCTTTATCATGCTACTTTAAAAGTCTAGAACTAGTTTAGGGTTTACTTAATAGGCAATCTGAATAGGAAAATGTCCGAGGTCATTAATTTATTCAACATTTTTGTGGTAGTGGCTCTACTATTTCATGTCTATAAATTGCATTTTTGTTCTTGCCTAATTGTTAATACATTACCATTTTCAGCAGGATAATTATACTCCTCCATATTAAAGAACCAGTGTTTGATAATGACCGCCTTTCGTTTGAAAGTATGTACATGTACTAAAGCTGAGGCCGAAATACAAATATAGCTCGAAGCATATCATGAAAAATTATCATGACTATAGCTAAAGTGCAAAATGCCACAGGGTGCATGATTTAACTTACAGGTGGCACACTTTTGTGGTAGGTGCAATACATTGGTTGCTATATACGTAGTAGCTGGATGACAAATCTTAATTGTGAATTGAGATTTGAATTCATTAATCGTCGTAACCACGAGTTTTTAACAGCATGCATTTAAGACTTGCAAAAACTTTGTTTCATGTTTGCTGCAAAGGACGGCATTATATTAAAATGTGTTCAATGCTACACTTTTGTAATTTCACCTACTCTAGCTTTTATTATTTTGTATCTCTCTCTCTCTCTCTCCCTCCCTCTCTCTCTCTATCTCTCTCTCTCTCTCTTTCGAATATCTGAGAAGCATCATGACGTTTCTTATTTATTTTTTAAAAAACTAATTGCAGTTATTGAAGATAGAATGTGGACAAGTTACAATAGTTTACTATAAACACTTGTATTATTTGCTATATGTGTATCAATGCTCGTTTTGCTAACAGAATTTAATCGAAAACAGAACAGTTCAGTGTTTGCAGCACTTACAGAAAAGTACTTGAGTACATAAGTGTAGTTATACCTCAGATTATTTACCCTATTTATGTTTTACTTTAAATTATCTAGTATTGTGTCACCATGTTAGAGCCTTTTTAGCGGGAGTGATTTTTATCACACTGTCTTGTGAAACCCCAGTTTTCTTTACATGGATTACTGATCGTTCAAAATGGTGCCTTTATTTTCAAGTTCTTTCTTTCTGTCTTGTTTTTGTGTTGCGAATGTTGTATTTTTTGGCGTTTGTTTGCTCTTTACAACGCCTACCTAAATTACCCAACCCACTTTCCACCTTGCATTTTCGCTCCCTTACATTTGCACCCCCTCTTCCTTTACTATAATTCAGTTATCGAGCCCACCATAATGTTGTCACCAGGTTGTTGTTTTTCCTGCATCTGTGTTTGTGTAGTCGAGTGGTTAAGGTCACTGACTACTTACCACTTGCTCCTCACTGATATGGGTTAGAGCATTAATACTCCCGTTGAATTCTTCATATGAGGAATCCATTTAGCTGGCTTACGGAAGATCGGCGGTTCTGCCCAGTTGCCTTCGTGGTGAAATAATGCAGGGTGTGGCATCTTGGATCTTTATCCACCATTAAAACTTTGACATAAAATTGTGTCGGTGTAACATTAACACACTTCCCCCCCCCCCCCCCCCCGTCCACCCACACACCACCATCCCCAAAAATAAATAAATAAATATATAAATAAAAGAAATAACAGGCAGAGAGCAGATCTGTAGATTGCGGAGCTGTTAATTCAATCCTCGGGTGAGGCGTATGTTTTCTGTGACAAATTGATAAGACATTTTGTCTGAAATCTGATTCTTTCATGTAGGGAAGTCTGCAGTTACTTGCGGAAAACAGGTTTGAACTAGTTCGGAATACAAGAACACTGATAAGGTTAACTGCCCGGTGGTACATTACTGAAAATATGTTGTAAAATGGCGATAAACCCAAAACAAGCAAGCAAACAAACGATTTTATCTGAAAAAAGTAAATCAGGTTTGAAATTGCAAGATATCTACATATATAAAACATATATATACTAAAACTCTAGTTTACTTTGTCAAATCAGATGCAAACTTTGTTAATTGTCGAGAGGGCGCAGTTTCGACCTGCCATATATGAAACTTAGTCAGAAATGGTTTGTTCATAAACTAAGTCAATAAGAAAAATCATAGAACTAAATTGTTTACCTTATTTTCTATTTGATCTATATGACATTATTAGTTCGAAACCTAAAAATTAGGATAGAAAGGTAGGTAGCTTATTATAGAAATACTCTAGAGCACAATCGTCAACTAAAGAAACAGAATTTTCAACAAGTTTAGGAAGAATCGCAGCTAAATGTATCATGACTCCTTTTGGCAACGTTTAATATATCAAAACTGAAATTTTAAACGTATATAGATTTTTATAGTGCTTTAGTAAAATTCCGATGAAATTTTATAGAATATGATACGTTTTAGCTCACCTGAGCACTGCTCAGGTGAGTTTTTCTGATCACTCGATGTCCGGCGTCCGGCGTCCGGCTTCTGTCGTCTGTCTGTCTGTCTGTCTGTCCGTCAACATTTAGCTTGTGTATGCGATAGAGGCTGCATTTTTCAACTGATCTTCACGAAATTTGGTCAGAATGATTACCTTGATGAAATCTAATCTGAGTTTGAAAATGGGTTATCTGAGGTCAAAACCTAGGTCACTAAGTCAAATCATAGAAAAACCTTGTGTATGCGATAGAGGCTGTACTTTTCAATTAATCTTCATGAATTTTAGTCAGAATGATTGCCCTGATAAAATCTAGTTCAAGTTCGAATATGGGTCATCTGGGGTCAAAAAGTAGGCTATTAGGTCAAATAAAATAAAACAACATTGTGTATGCGATAAAGACTATATTTTTCAATTGATTTTCATGAAATTAAGTCAGAATGATTGCCTTGATGAAATCTAGGTCAAGTTTTGAATGTAGGTCATCTTGGGTGAAAAGGTAGGTTACTAGGTCAAATCAAAGAAAAACCTCGTGTATGCAATAGCGGCTGTATTTTTCAATTGATCTTTACGAACTTTGGTCAGAATGATTGCCTTGATAAAATCTAGGTTGAGTTTAGTTTGATTATTGGTCATCTAGGGTTAAAAAGTACGTCACTAGGTCAAATCAAAGAAAAACTTTTCGTATACGATAGAGGCTGTATTTTTCAATTGATCTTCATGAAATTTGGTCAGAACTATTGCCCTGATGAAATCTAGGTCAAGTTTGAATATGGGTTATCTGGGGTCAAAGAAAGGTCACTAGGTCAAATCAAAGGAAAACCTTGTGTATGTGATAGAGGCTGTATTTTTTTTCGATTGAACTTCCTGAAAGTAAGCCAGAATGATTGCTTTGATGAAATCTAGGTAGAATTTGAACATGGGTCATCTGTAGTCAAAAAGTAGGTCACTAGATTACATCAAAGAAAAACCTCGTGTATGTGATAGAGGCTGTATTTTTTAACTGATCTTCATGAAATTTTGTCAGAATGATAGTCTTGATAAAATTTAGGTTAAGTTTTAATATGGGTCATCTGGGTTCAAAAACCAGGTCACTAGGTCAAATCAAAGAAAAACATTGTGTATGCGATAGAGGCTGTTTTTTCCAATTGATCTTCATGAAATAGAGTCAGAATGATAGCCTTGATGAATTCATGATCAAGTTCGAATATGGGTTATCTGGGATTGAAAACGAGGTCACTAGGTCAAATCAAAGAAAATACTTGTTTATACTCAAGGTTATTGCTCCAATTTTAATGATAATTGGTCAGAATATTTGTTCTATGAAATCACTAGGTCAAACATGTTTACACTGTTATGGTGTATTATGGTGTGTTTCTCAGGTGCGCGACCTAGGGCCATCTTAGCCCTCTTGTTTTTAATTGTAATATCTGATTTTCTATTGGAAACTGTAATATCATAAAACGTGTGTGTGTGTGTGTGTGTGCGTGCGTGCGTGTGTGTGCGTGCGTGCGTGCGCGTGCGTGTGTGTGTGCGTGTGATAAAATTTTGTTTTTCCTCGATTTTTCAAATCATCATAATTTACTAAAGCAATCTCGTCAACAAAAAAGATGGGTTGTCTGCTTAATTAATTGGAAAAGTGAATCTTCCGTAAGTTTTAAAATAATTGGAGTCTGTGGTGAATTAGTTTTGTTGCACTTTCGCAACTAAAATTGTAGATGTAATGGATCTTCTTACAGTCGTTAAAGTCATATTGTCTTCTATATGTTCTTATTTTTTTAAAGATAATTGCCAAGATCAAAGAGATCCCCAAATTGCAGGTTAAAGGCATCAGTTGGACTTTTTTTTATTGTTTTTTTTTTTCAAACTCTAAAGCTCAACTATTTTATTTTTTAAATCAACTTTTGTTACCACTTTTTTGTCAATTTTCGGCCTACAACATTTTGCATGCAAGGAGGTTTTAAACTTCGTACATGCTCTTGACAACATTGAGACGTCCTCACAGGACGCGTTAAATAGCTCTAGCATATACCTTTGTAAAATGTATGCCACTACACATATCTTTGTCATCCTAAGATTAGAGAGGCAATTTAGAAATTGTGCCCACTTTCCTTCATGTGTCCGTCATTGGTGTGGTTTAAAACAGCAAACATATCTCTAGTTTTGATTAATCTGTTCGCAAAACCGATGCATTAATTTATTTACAAAATTAAAAATTAACGTTTGCCTCTCACAAACGCATTCTCCACTGTTGCTCATTTGGAATGTTTCGTAGTTGCTACTCTGTCCGTTTGTCCTTTCTGTCATCGACATGGAGTGCAGTAATCATGAATCATAATTCTAGCTTGATTACATATTGATGTACCTTGCGTACTATCAAAGAACTATGATCGAAGCAAAATGTAAATTTGATTAATTTCTCTTTTACAAAAGATAAAATCATACATTGTCGAGAATGTATTTTTCAAACTATCAAAGGTGCCTCCATGGTAAGGTAGTTAATGTCACTGACGTTGTGTTACTTGCCCCTCACCGCTGTGTGCTCTTAACCTCACTTTGGGTATAGAAGTATTGTGACATAATGCCTGTTTGTTTGCTTTTGTTTTGTCTATTGAGACCACATTGGTCTGAATAAAAGACAAACGAGAGTTTTGATGTAGAACAATATAATTATCAGTAAATTAGTATGAAAACAATACAAAATAAAAGTCACCTTAAATATCTCTGTTGCCACGGTTACAAATGGTTTTAAAATAAATGGTAAGGTACAATGCTTATAGTTATTATTAGTTATTACATTTTTTTTTATATCTTAACTCTGATATTCCTTAAAAATCATAAAGTAAATGACATGTAAACTATTTGAAAAACAATATAACGGAGATGAAAAGTGTTATCACAAATACACAAGTCGTGCAACATATACTTGTTAATAAAATCTACAAAATGGTCACCTGGAGGCATAGATATCAAGTAAGCAGACTAGTATGGGACTCGGCGTTTGAGCGACATATGCTTTTTCCACTTTTTTTATTATTTGAGTCTTCGAACTGTCCAAAATCCCTGAAACATGGCCACTAGCAACGGTTTAATCAGAACTCTATTATAAAAGTAAAATTGAATTGACTATATGATTCCAACGGTCCTGAAACATGACAGCACTGTGGACTAAGATAATACTTGAAAACAATTAGTATCCATACACTAATAAAATTATCAACTACCAATACCTCGGATAACACAAACACTAATATAAAATTTAGTATACCAAGTGTTATGAATAATTACCTTATATTAGAAACTGCGATGATAACAAGATATTCTTTACCCTTAATTTGAATCTAAATAAAAATAAATCACTCGTAGCTCAGCTGAACTTCAGTCAGGGTGAGATATTAAAAATTGTAAGGAAAATTAATTTCAGTTTGAAAAGTAAGCCATCATAGTATATAATGTTTAGTCAAAATAAAAACTTATAAGCTCACATACAGCTGCTATATGAATTTGGTTAACTTCATATGTTCTGATTGATTAAAGTATAATTCATTTCATACTGTAAGTAAGTTAAGAAAATTGCAAGTTTGTTCAATTAAATTTATTCTTCATCAACATTTATATCAGATATTTAATTATTGTCAGTACAATACAAGCTCAAATACGATAATATTAAAAAATACAAATTACTTCTGAATTTATTGCAACATATTTCTGTTTCTAACTTTCCTACTCGAAATACAACTTAGTGAAAAATCTCATTTTCTATGTAAGATGAAAAAAGGCAAACTTTGACCGAATGCCATAAATTTATCTGGACATAGCCAGTGATGAAACCCTACATGACCATAGGTATTCTTAGGTCAATACTGTGTACCATTTATGATTACGTCTCAGTCAAAAAAAATAATGCCCACATGTACTGATGGAGAAGAATTGTGTTAGTGATGTTCGTCTGTCTGTCATTCTGTCCGTACGTCTGTCCTTCTGTATGTAACAAAGTTTGTCCATGCAACTCATTCAACCCCACTGGACGGGTTTACAACAAAATTCACAAGAATGATTATTGCTGAGCCGAGTTGTACTTACCGTCGGCATTTTGAAGTTACTTGATTTCAAGCGGAGTTATGGCCATTAATTAATAAAATTTCATTATGTTTTGGCCACTTCTCTTATGTTATTGGGCGGATTTCCACCAAACCTTACTGAAATGCTCAGTGTCAAGCTTCATTGTGCATATTGTCGGCATGTTCCGGTTCAGTGATTTTCATTGGAGTTATGAATGACCCTTGTTGTTTTTAACTTGTCCGGACAACCGATCCAATACCACCTGGAGGAATTAAATCAAACTTCACAAAAGTAATCATTGCCAAGCCTAGTAGTGCATAACCACACTATGTACCCGGATAATCTTAACTCTGTTCAGCGACCCTAACTCAGTGCCAACATGGAGGATGTAAAGCTGTTACAGCTTTGTTGTCTGTGTAATTTTGATGTAAAAAGGAATATTTTGGTTGTTATATCTGTCTCCATTGATCAAGTGTATATTTATTTCAAAATGTATCATGTTAAATATATCAACCCTTGTATTTTCATGTGGAATGTCGACGAACAAGGCAAACTTTTCAGTGAAATATTTTACAAAAATCTTAAAAAAAATACCTTTATGCTTTTGATGCCTCTACTTTTTTGTTGTTTGAAAGCAAAAATATACTGCTTTATAGGCCCATTTACACTATGTTATTAACCCACTACATGTTCTCACAATACATGTTAAAATGTACTGACAGCGAGAAAATGGATAAAAACCTAACTTCGAGTTGATAAAAACCGAACTCAGTTTACATGAGGAATGGATAAAAACCTAACTTACACGAAATCGTGGGAAGGATCAACACCTTACAGACTAGTATTCTATAGAAATGAATGAGTTGACATGTACATGGTCTGATTATTGTAAACATTACGTTACTTTATAAGCGGTATTGTCTTCAAACTTTGTCATTAATTTTACAAGTTGTTATATGTATGCCTACTACAGTCAATATTTTTTCATAATTTTAATATTATGCAAATAGAAATTTTGCAAAAATCTGGATTAATTCTCGAAAAAAAAATTCAATATAAAAGTCAAAATTATTATGTCTCCCCCCCCCCCCCCCCCCCCCCCCCCCCCCCGGGGGAGACATATTGTTTTTGTCCTGTCCGTCCGTCCGTCCTTCCGTGCCCGCGAAATGATGGTTAAGTGACTTCATAGCGGTACTTTCTCTTTGATGTCATTCATTCCGTTCTGTTTATGTGACTTTTTTCTTTTTATGTGACTGATAGAACAATAGAGAGAACAATGGGGGTGTCACATAAATACCGTTTCGTGAGAACGTCCGTCCGTCCGTCGGTCCGTACGTCACACTTCATTTCCGAGCAATAACTGGAGAACCATTTGACCTAAAACCTTCAAACTTCAAAGAGTTGTAGGGCTGCTAGAGTAGACGACCCCTATTGATTTTGGGGTAACTGTGTTAAAGGTCAAGGTCACAGGGGCCTGAACATTGAAAACCATTTCCGATCAATAACTTGAGTACCACTTGACTCAGAATGTTGAAACTTAATAGGATGATTGTACATGCACAGTAGATGACCCCTATCGATTTTTGGGTCACTCCGTTAAAGGTCAAGGTCACAGGGGCCTGAACATTGAAAGCCATTTCCGGTCAGTAACTTGAGAACCACTTGACCCAGAATGTTGAAACTTAATAGGATGATTGGTCATGCAGAGTTAATGACCCCTAACGATTTTGGAGTCACTCCGTTAAAGGTCAAGGTCACAGGGGCCTGAACATGGAAAACCGTTTCCAATGAGAACCTCTCGACACAGAATGTTAAAACTTCATTGGATGATTGTTCATGCAGGGTAAATGACCCTTATTGTTTTTGGGGTCACTCCGTTAAAGGGCAAGGTCACAGGGGCCTGAACATTGATAACAAGTTCTGATCAATAACTTGAGAACCTCTTGATCCAGAATGTTGAAACTTCATAGGATGATTGAACATGCAGAGTAGATGACCCCTATGGATTTTGGGGTCACTCTGTTAAAGGTCAAGGTCTCGGGAGCCTGAACTCCAATCAATAACTTGAGAACCACTTGACCCAGAATGTTGAAACTTCATAGGATGATTGAACATGCAGAATAGATGACTCCTATTGATTTTGGGGTCAGTCTATTAAAGATCAAGGTCACAGGGGCCTGGTCATGTAAAATCATTTCTGGAAAATAACTTGAGAACCACTTGACCTAGAATGTTGAAACATAATAGGATGACTGGACATGCAGAGTAGATGACCCCTATTTATTTTGAAGTCACTTGATCAAAGGTCAAGGTCACATGGGCCTGAACAGTGACTTGAGAATCACTAGGCCAAGAGTGTTGAAATTTAGCGGGATGACTGGACATGCCAAGTAGATGATCCCTATTGCAGCCAACCATCAGTGTCTCTTTGACTTTCGCTCCTGACCCCTATTGACTTCTTGCCTATAGGACTTTGCATTGGGGGAGACATGCGCTTTTTTACAAAAGCAATTTCTAGTTATATATTGGTTATATAAGAAGTTATTTAATACCACCGATGTTCGAAGTTCTGTAACCCCCAACCTTCTCTCCCTCAATCTCTCTCTCACACACACTGTTTCAGAAAAATTGCATTTCTTCAAATTTTATATATCTTATAGCGTAAGGGATTTTGTAGAGGTGTCAATGGAATATTTTGATATTTTTAAATGGGATTAGATTTATGATTAATTATTAAATATGATATTTTCCGACAGTAAGAAAGGAAGATAAGTGTGTGTGTGTGTGTGCGTGTGTGTGTGCGTGCGTGCGTGCGTGCGTGTGTGTGTGTGTCTGTGTGTCTGTGTGTGTGCGCGCGTGTGTGTGTGTGAGTGTGTGTGTGTGTGTTGGGGGGATGATCATTGACTGATAGGGCATGGGTGTGGAAATCCACACATTTTTCACTTGTTGACGGACACTTAAAATCCACTTGTCCATAGTCAAATTTCAGTCGCTCGAATTTGTAATATTAAACCTTCATGAAACTGCAAATAGACTGGAGAATTCTTTATTTAGGACAATAAAAAGAAAAACATATCACAGTAACTGTGGTAAAAAAATAAGCTGTTAAAATATTTGCCTTTTAAAGTTTCTAAAAGTCTGAAATCGCACAAGCAGTGTTCGGGATCTTTTGATGCCATGTCCAAACACTGTCCACGCAATGGTACAAAGCCAGATAAATTCAGAGAAAGGCTCTTAAAACGTTCCGACTTGTTTTAGTCATACTTGCGATCTCTGTGTGCTTTTGATTTTCATTTGGCTGACTACTAGCTCCCATATTTCCATTGGCAATGACTTATTGTCTCAGCAGTTGGAATTCTACTAACAAACTTTTCGTACTTTTTTAAGTTGTTTATGTCTCTGATTTTTTACCGTAGTCACTGAGTTAAAGGGTGCGCAAGACCAATCAGATCATGGAAAGTGATGCTTAAAGACAAGATGCATGTTTTTAGCTCACCTGAGCACAAAGTGCTCGGGGTGAGCTATTGTGATCGCTCACCGTCCGGCGTCCGTCCGTCCGTCCGTCCACACTTTCCTTTAAACAACATCTCCTCATAAACCACTAAGCCAATTTCATCCAAACTTCACAGGAATGTTCCTTGGGTGAAGCTCTACAAAAATTATTCAAAGAATTGAATTCCATGCAGAACTCTGGTTGCCATGGCAACCGAAAAGAAAAACTTTAAAAATCTTCTTCTCAAAAACCAGAAGTCCTAGAGCTTAGATATTTGGTGTGAAGCATTGCCTAGTAGACCTCTACCAAGTTTGTTCAAATCATGACCCCGGGGTCAAAATTGACTCCGCCCCAGGGGTCACTTGATTTTACATAGGAAAATCTTAAAAAATCTTCTTCTCAAAAACCAGAAGCCCTAGAGCTTAGATATTTCACATGTAGCATTGCCTAATGGACCTCTACTAAAATTGTTCAAATCATGACCCCGGAGTAAAAATTGACCCCGCCCCAGGGGTCACTTGATTTTACATAGGAAAATCTTCAAAATTTTTCTAAAAATAAACCAGAATGTCTACAGCTTAGATATTTCACATGTAGCATTGCCTAATAGACCTCTACAAATTTATTCAAATCATAACCCTCGGGGTCAAAATTGACCCCGCCCCAGGGGTCACTTGATGCAACATAGGAAAATCTTCAAAAAATTTCTGAAAATAAACCAGAAGGCCTATATCTTAGATATTTCACATGTAGCATTACCTAGTAGACTTCTACAAAATTTGTTCAAATCATGACCCCTGGGCTCAAATTGACCCCGCCCCATGGGGTTACTTGATTGTACATAGAAAAATCTTCAAATTTTCTAAAAATAAACCAGAAGGCCTAGACCTTAGATATTTCACATGTAGCATTACCTAATGGATCTCTACAAAATTTGTTCGAATCATGACCCCCGGGGTCAAAAATGGCCCCGCCCCAGGGGTCACTTGATTTTACATCGGAAAATCTTCTAAAAAAATTGTAAAAATCATCAGTTTGACATTTGAAACATGTAGCTCATATTACTCTGGTGAGCGATCCACGGTCATCATGACCCTCTTGTTTTCTAAAAACTGCAGCAGTCAGAGACTCTTAGCAAGTACATCATGGATTTCATACATTAAATTATCTTTATCACCTCCATACACTCGAAGCAGCACACACTCTAAATGATATTTTTTTTTTTTGTTTTTTCATTTTATACCTGAAAAATTCTGCTTGACTGCAGATATACAGAATGAAAAATGCACTTGTCTGCCGGCAAAAAATCACGAGTTGTACAAATTGGATATAGGAATCCCACATCCCTGCAGGGGTGGGTGGGTCAAAGAACTATGAGCATCTATAATTCATACATAAAGCAAAGACGAACAGCTATGTTTTCCTTTGGTTAGGTGTTTATCCATTCTAAGTTCGTATTTATCCAGCACTGTTTCCTATATCAGTCAGGAATTATCCGCAAATCTAAACCCACCTCATAATCAATACAGGTTTTAAGCTATAAAAATGAATTTCAAACTTTGATACTGTTAAACAATGTCTAAGAGATGTTTATTCAACTAATACAGTTGATAAGTAAGGTCTTATTGCAATTTCTGGTACTTTAAAACAGTTAGAAACATAAAACATGTTCATTTTGAAGACTTCTTTGAGTACATTTTAATGAATTCCAGTCACATAATGTGACTTGTCGATTGAAATATTTAGTACACAAAAAATGTCATCAATACAAGATATTATGGCTATCAAAAGTTTAACACTAACATTGCATACAAACATAAAATCATGAAAAAAGACAGGGAAATTAACTACATACATCGTCTTTCTGTCAGCCATGTTGGCACTGAGTTAGGGTCACAGAACAGAGTTAAGATTATCCGGGTACATAGTGTGATAACTAGGTAATGTTTAGATTTTCAAATTTTATGATGTTTAAGCCATTTCTCTTTTATATTAGGGCTTATTTCTACCAAACATTAAAGGAGTTATGAGCACAAAGTCCTATCATGCATATGATCGACATGCTTCGGTTCAGTGATTTTCAGGGAAGTTATGGTCCTTTATTTGTCAACTTTTATTATATTTTTGCAATTGGGCAGATTTCTACCAAACCTCATACTTAGGAATTGTCAGTACCAGTCTTAGTTATAGATATCATCAGCATGTTCCGGTTTTGTGATTTTCAGAAGAGTGATGGTCATTGATATAACAATACCCCGAAAGAAGACAGAATTTGTAAATTATGTAACTCTGGTATAGAGACCGAGTACCATTTTATTTTAGTGTGTCAAAAGCAGCAATATATCAGAGAAAAGTATATACCTAAGAAATATTTTGAAATTGCAAATGTGCATAAGTTTAATATGTTAATATGCTGCAACTCTGAAAATTTAGCTATGTATGCATACTATGCTTTTCAAGAACGCAAGGTACTTTTGGAGACTCAGCAGAATGTTTGAGTTATATATGTTATATAGATAAGCTTTGAACAAATACAAAATGCTCAACTTAAATTTGATATGTATGTATATGTTTATTATCATAGGTACCAGTCCATGTTTTATTGTGAAATTGTAAATTAATCTTGTTATGGGCCGGTGGCCATTAGCAAATAAATACACTGTCATTGATTTGTCATATTTTGCTGCGTTTACAATGCTGTTTACAGTCAGTCTGAATTTCATCAAACCTCATGAGTCGTTAGTGTGAAGCGTAGCTGTGCATATATTCGCCATGTTCTGAATAGATTATTTTCAACTGAATCATTAGCGTTGATTTGTCATATTCTTTGATCTGTTCTATATCTACGATACCACAGGTTGTAATTCCACTCAACTTTATAGGAGTTACCACTGCCACTGCCTAGTTGCCATGTTGTTTCACTGAAACGATCTTTCTTTGCAATCTTTAGTATGAATGGATTGTGTCCATTGTCTGTTCAGAATTACAACATGCGTCAGTAGCATCTTTGCACTGATCTCTCTCAAGTTTGTTCAAATGCTTTGGAACATAAAAAAGGACTTTTTCATAAAAACAGCTAAATGCTTCCTTAGCAAGCAGTGTCTATAAAATTCTAGAATGATGGTCTCTTAAGTTATTCTCAGGTGGTTTAACTTGGTCCTTTTTAGCGCGACATGAACACACACACAAAAAAGAAGAAATAAGCATTTATAGGTCTTCTGCAAATTTGATATGTAACTTCGATTTATAATTCTCTTAGATTTGAGATTAGTTCAAACCCTTTCAGTGTTCTCTCTTAAATTTCTGCAAATGATTCCACTCAGTCCCCAGAGCTGAAGCAAGAAATGTTTTAACGACTTTTTCCCATGAGCCATTAAATGAATTTTCACCGAACTTGGTCTGTAGAATAATGTTGTAGACTTCTCACTGCTTTGAACAAATACTTGTCACTCTTAGAGACCGTCTGAAATAAAACTAGAAAAAACGTTTAAACGACTATTTTAAAACGGTTAAACGACTATTTGAAAAACGTTTAAACGACTATTTGAAAAACTTTTAAACGACTATTTTTAAAACGGTTAAACGTTTATTTTTTAAAACGGTTAAACGACTATTTGAAAATCGTTTAAACGACTATTTGAAAAATGGTTAAACGACTATTTGTAAAACGTTTAAACGACTATTGAAAAACGGTTAAACTACTAATTTAAAAACCTTTAAACGACTGTATTTAAATCGGTTAAACGACTATTTTTAAAACGTTTAAACAATTATTCATCATGACTTAGCATTGTTTGGTCCATTTTTGGAGCCGCCAGAGCTGAAAATATATACAACAACTTAACATGACATCATCTCGTTAACCACTTTCTGAATCTTTACCTTACTTGGTATATCGCATCCACGTATGGCCCTCGCTGCAGTTGTTAAAATAGGCCCATTGGGTATTTTTCAAGGTTGATATTATTAACAACGGAACAAAAACTTGAAAAAACTTCTTCTCTTGAATTGCCTGATGAATATCATAGAAATTGGGCTGTGAATTCTTTGCACCGTTTAGGCCCTTTTTGCGCGTCGCCAGAGAGAAAAATAGAAAAAAAAACACATTTCAATGACTGTTTCTAAAAATGAAACACTTTAAGGATGTTCTTCGTAAACAAGGACAAATCTGCAAAAGGAATGCCAACATTGAAATAAGCCGCTTATACAGCACTTCACATGGAAATATTGGAATGTGAAACTGTATAGAAGCACATACATAGGCTGAGCACAAATACATAGTAACAAAATCAAACGCAATAACACTAATTTAAAAGAAGTAACAAACAGAAATAGGGTGCGCTTTGGAACGGTCAGTGGCAAAAGCACCACTGGGAATTTTAACTTCTTTACTTGATCCGTAGCATACTTTTACAGATCTCTCTCACATTTGGTCAAGCGTGGCCCCTTTGAGGGTTAGACCCAATGTTTCCACTTACCCTCTTTAGTGGATGCCAGAGCTACCAGCACAATAAACTTTTAAATAACAATGAACTGCTTCAAACATTTTCGCTAAACTTTGTCTGGTGTAGCATCTTTTCCATTGTGGTTCTTGGATAACTTGTGTATAAAAAGGATTAACTCCATTGCCTTACCGTTTAAAGACGACGAATAGGGTCTTGTTTTCCTTTATTTCTGTAATTCTAGCCCATAAAGGCTTTGATTCATCTCATATTTTTAATTCCACTTGTGAAATCTAAATATCTAACCCTATTTGGTGCCATTAAGCATGTATTGCGTAAGTGCATCGTCAAGCCATCAAGCATAAGTTGTGGCATCCCTAGATAGACCTTCTTCAATTTTATTAAAATGTTTCAACTTGACTGCAAAGCGTAAAATATAAAAATTTTGATCTACTCCTTTCCGGGAACCGATTGCAGGATCTTCTATAAACTTGATCTTGTGCTGACTTTGTTTACCTCTCTCAACTTTGTTCTAATGATTTCACATTTTAGCGCTATCACAGCTAACAGAATGAAAACAAACTTTCTGTAGTTTATATGAACATACCTGTATTTCATATTCATCAAATGCAGCCCTAAGCAAGGTGAAAATGTCAAGGAACTCCTAAGCTAATTGACCTATGTCCGCTTGAACCTCTTGTTTCATTAATGTTTAAACTGCTGATTCTCAAACGCTGCACAAATTGAATAATTTATTATCATATATAATACATAATTTGCAAAATATACTGGTAACGTGTCATGAGATTCACAAACCTCACTAAAGTACACGATTTTTGTAAGCGTTCGATCTGAATGTCACTCATTCAAATTCATCTTTCTGTATATTAATCGGACTTCCAATATCGCTATTTCATCCTTACAAATCCTTTTTTATTTGAACTTATCAGACGACTTGTTCCAAAAAAAACCTTTTAGGCTTAACAAATTTTGGCTAACATTATCTTCAGAATTTAAGTTTCGTCTTATTATAAGCATAAGAATATGATTCTTTTTCTAATCTTAAAAATAAAAAAAAATAGCATGCGAAATAAAGAAAAAGTAACGCCCGAGTTTGGGATCGAACTCGGGCAGTCGCAGCAATAAAAACTTTACCCGCGTTTTTGACCAGTACACCACAAATGAACACATGCTTACCGATGGCTGAATATGAAACTTTATAATTAAGGCAGTTTACCTTCGGTACACGTTGCAAACGATAGACGAAAGTAAGACCACGCAACTAATTCTCTAGTATTTGTTTCCATAAGCTTTGTTATGCTATTTCCTCGCAAAGAAAAATACACATGGGCGCAACAATAAGAATTATAAACCTGGGATGAAACTGGAAAGTTTAGGTTAAATATAGATTTTTAGCTCGACCTTTTCGAAGAAAAAGTAGAGCTATTGCTCTCGCCCCGTTGTCGGCGTCGGCGTCGCCGTTGGTTAAAGTTTTTTTTTATAAAGTCTAATATCTCTGATACTATCAAAGCTATTGACTTGAAACTTAAGATAAATCTTTACTATCAAAGACTACACCAGGGGAACAATCCCCATAACACTGATTTGAATTTTGATGGAGTTACGCCCCTTTTTGACTTAGAATTTTTACTTAAAGATTTTGATAAAGTCTAATACCTCTGTTACTATTAAAGCTTTTGACTTGGAACTTAAAATGGTTATTTACTATCAAAGTCTACACCATAAGAAACTATCCCTATAACTCTGATTGAATTTATATAGAGTTATGCCCCTTTTAATATTATTTTTTTAGTTAAAAGTTTTATAAACATTTTACTAGCCAAGCTCTTATTCAGAGTCAAGCACTGCGAAAAGTCAAGCGCGTTGTCTTACGGACAGCTCTTGTTTACTTCTACTTCCACTTTCAAAAGTTGCAAGTAAAGCTCGTATGTCATTTGAACGTAACCCTCTATAGCCTGTCTTCAGGTCCAGTGCGTAGCATTAATCGGAGATGCTATTTATCAGACTGGACATTAATAAACTACATCTTACTGAATATAATATTTTGCGTCATGACTCACTAACGGCAAAATATTTGCCATGGCAAAATTTGCAATATTCTTGTAACGGCAATACTTACTAAATTCGCTACTTGGCAATTTTTTCCATCTTCTTGCCATGCTTATTTGTCATATTATGTCCACACTTTTCCTAGGCAAGGTCTAACGCTTACCGTGTATGTATATAATTACGCATGAAAAGAAGTATGTTAGTCAGTATGTTATTTTATTTCTATTAACAAAATATGGCAAAGTCGTTTAAATATGGCAATTCATTTTTTCCTCTTATGTTCCTTCAAACATTTGTAGAGATAGATGATAAAAACATTACTTTTTTTCTAATAAATGTATAATATCTTCGATTTAATGTCATTCTTATATTTCATTAAAATAGTTTCAGTTGTATGAATATCAGTCAAACTATGAAGTAACTCACCTTCAAAATTTAATTTAGATCCAGTTTGTTAAAGTAGCATTTCCTATGCGAAAATTGTATTTCTGTTTAGTTACATGAAAGTAGTTTAAACATCTACAAGAAAAGAAATAACAGAACAAAGACAATATTGTGTGTATCTAGAAATGCCCTTTAGTAAATCTATCTGAGTTAGTTTGAAAAACAGCAAATTATGGAAAACTGTACCTTATGGACATACTTTTAGTGGTAATATTATGACATTAAGTCTAACGTAATTAATACATTATTGTATTTGGAATTTATTTAAAAACAAATTACAGTTTATTACTGAAGGGATTTATTAGTGTGTTTTTGTTTAGGGAATAAGATGCATGTATGTGTGTTGAAAGTAGATGGAAGATCTTAACGTGTATTTTAAACACATCTATATACTTCATATCTAAATGAAAATGACTGCACAACGCGTGTGTTAGATTTTTTTCACATTGTGTGAATTGATCGAATATCACATGCATGTCCTAAAAGAAAACATTGTCAACCCACGGTATCCGTGTAAAATCATAACATGTCAACAATAGTATAGTCAGTCTAGCATATTGACCAATAGAAGGTTCCGCTTTCGGGTCAATTTTGAAGTGGAATGTAACAACTGTGAATTGCTACATCAGAAGAAACGTAATCGGACAGTGTATATTTACAATATTAGCTATAACATCAGTATTTGTTTAAGTAATGATAAATACATTTTTTATAATGATAATGATGTAATGTTTTCTAAAATGCCTTGGTTGAAAATACGGGACGTATTATGGAATTAATTTTTCTGTCCCTCCGTCCGTCAACATTTTTCTTCAGCCAAAAAGTACAATAGGTACATCATTCAAACTATAAAGGAAGAATAGAACCACTTGAGAAGGATCTCTGGCATGGAACATTGTTGATAATTTATGACTTAGTCTACCCAATCTCTCTGAGTTTTAAATGCACGTCTTAATTGGCGTTAATTAGTATTACGTTTTTCCAGGTGACTTTCCGTATTACTATTGGTTATTGATTTTCTATAAATGACTCAGTCAATACTTGATCAAATAGATGCGTTTGTGAAGCGGGCAATAATTCCTAGAATTCGCTTTTCATTTTTTTTTTCAATGTTTAAATGAGCTTTGTATGTCCTTAAAATTTGATAACCAAAACGCGCATTCAAGTTCATACTGATATATCAAAAAATTCTTACTGTTAATAGAAAAGCCTCTGAAAATACAAAAACAATATAATCCAAAAGTATAGTTCCTTATGATGCATTCGTAAGTTTTGAGCGCTTCTATAGGGAAAATAATCCCAAAGTTGTCAATTGTCCGAAAGAAAACGTTAATAATTGTCAGAAATTTGTTTTCTGACTATACGTAATAAGGTTTGACGGAAACGGCTTTCAAACTTGACTAGGTAACGCTAGAGAAAGATCCTTTTTCTTCCTGGAGGGATATAGTTTTGGCAGTGTCCGTCCGTCCATCCTTCCTTCCGTCCGTCCGTCCGTCCGGCACAATATCTAGGGAGTGGATGGGAATATTTAAATAAAACTTTATATACATGTTCACCACAACAGGGAAATGCGGCCCGTCATATTTCAGTCAGATTGCCAAAGTATCGCCCTTAGAAATGTTTTAGTGTTATTTATATAGGGTACTAGTACTATGAATATGGCGATTTCTGCTTCATTACTTGTGACATATTTAACCTAGAACTATGAAACTTTAATTGGGTTTAGATCACCATACGCAATTTAGTCAGGATCTTTATAGTAACCATAGAGTCATTGCCCTTTAATTGTTTAAAAATCCACATATTTGTACATGAGAAATTAACAAGTTGGTAGAATTTTATTAAAGTTCTTTCAATTATTTCCATGAACATTTTAGATTTTTTTTCAAACCTTCCATGATTGTTTATCTACATGTGAAGTTGTAACCATAACCCCCCAACCCCCATCCCGCCAACACCAACGTTTAAGATTTCTTATTTGATTGTGCTCTCTTAAGGGCATCATCTGTTCTTTTAAGTTCAAATGTACATGTTAAACAGCGACAATTGGTGCGAAATACTCGTATACAATATTTATTTCTAGTTACACTTCCAGATCACTTTTCAAATACCTCCATGTAATTCTAAAAGCTAAGCTTATTACACATTAGGCAGGATCAACAAAACATACATTTGTTATGCACACTTAAAACATTCGTTTTTTGTTAAATTGTTCTTGACAAATGAAATTACTTGCGTCTAACATCCTTAACTTTTTGCCGGGTATATTTCTTGCCATTGCTCACCACAAACTCTATCGGCAGGGGATACCAATTCATTGAATTTGATTTTTATTTTTGGAATCATCGGCTAAAAAGTCAAAGACATAGGGGCCTGGTGTTAGTTTTTGTTTCTGAACTCAAATGTCTTAAGGTATAAGGTCTAGATCTTTTACATTTTAGGTCATGAATCAGCCCTTCTTGAGAAAGATGTCTATTGTTTTTGTGTCAGTTCAGGTATCAAGGTCATATTGGCATCCGCCCGCTTAGCTCAGTAGGAAGAGCGTTGGTCTATGGATCGCGGGGTCGCGAGTTCGATTCCCCGGTGGGATGTATGTTCCTCGTGACTATTTAATAAAAGACACTGTGTTTGAAATCATTCGGTCTCCACCTCTGATAATTCATGTGGGAAAGTTGGCAGTTACTTGCGAATAACAGGTTTGTACTGGTTCAGAATCCAGGAATTCAACACTGGTTAGGTTAACTGCCCGCCGTGACATGACTGAAATGCTGTTGAAAAACGGCGTTAAACCCAAAACAAACAAACAAACACGGTGATATTGATCTGGAAACTGAAACTTATTTCCAGACTCTAAGTCGTAAAGTATAATAACAACCGTTTGGCTTTCAAACCTTACATAATCTCTAAGTTCCACAAAATAATTGACTCACTGGTCAAGGTCACAAGGACTTTAACAGAGAATATGTATCTTTGTGAAATAATTAAAAAGTCTTGGTACTCATAATTAAGCCAAAATGTCTATATGCAGTATAACTCTCTTCTATTACTACAAATACCAAACAGGGAATATTTTTGATTCTGGCGCACTTAAGTTGTGTACAAGTGATCTAAACCTCGCGGTAAGACATACTAGTATGGTATTTAGATTAGAGATTCAGTGTAGCTTTGACCCTATTTATTACTTTGGATAACAAGTAATGGTTTCTAACAATACTGTGGAATGATTTAGTTTCCAGGGGATATGATTTCAGTGTGTGAATATAAAAATTATTGGAATTTATTTGTTCCGTAGGGATGAAATTTATTCATATACTCAACCATGAAATCCACGAAAATTACTACTGGAATATCAACTGTGCCTGCGTATCTATTTTACTTTAAAAAAATCCTTTCAATGTTCTTCCTATTACATTATGTTGCGTTTACTTAATTAGTCTCTACTTAACAAATAAATTTAAGTCTCGAAATTCAACTTAAGTAAAAGTTTCGGAGATATGTTCTATAAATGAATATCACTTTTTTTCCATTGCTTTGGCACACAAAGAAAATGCGTTTAAAATTCTTCTGATTACTAACTAAATGGACTATATCTGGAGACGTGACTATGACAAAATAGATTAATGGTGAGATCCTCGAAGGCAGTGCAAGTTTTCGGTTACAAGGATGTCAATTATTTAGTTAATATAACTAAAATACAGTCTTTAAACGTTATTAAAACAAATTTAATCAGATTATTTCATTGACTGCAAGAAGGAAAAACGTAATACAAATCTTGACACATGGCATTTCTTGTGTATTATCTAAAATATAAATTCAAACTTTTTCATTACATAACTCCAAAAGTTGCAAATCTTTACTGCCATTTTTGAATAATTGTTAGGGGTCGAAAGCATTCCTGAATGTTTTTACTTAAAGCATAAATATTCCTTGAGCAGAATTTCTGAATATTTTAAAATATTTATTTGTTCATATTTTTAAATATAGTATATTAGAATAAAATTACTCCTCCTGCAGTTTTTAGTTAACATTGGTATACCATTATAGTTAAACTTGCACATATAGTCATATCATAATTTGAATAAGGTTTGTTATGGCTCTTTTTTCAGAATACTGTATATTGCCCAATACATACATACACCTTGTCCAGGTACCGTTTCTAATAGATTTACCGAAATTTATAGAAAAATTTTATCATTACGTGACTCTGCGCGTTATGTCAGGGAATGAGCAAAGCCTGGTTTATAGGTAACTGTTATTTCCCTATGAAATCTAACGATCAAAAGCATATTTGTAAAAGGATTGATGATAAAACCTCCCTTCTAAGTTTAAAGGGATCGAAACAAACTCACAGAATATATTACTATGGAGTCACTTTTCGCCCATCTTTAGGACATGTGTGTACTTTGCACAATTTAACTATTCAGATATTCCATGATCTGTGCCTCTTTTTCTATACTATATACATGTATTTTAATTCCACCAAACGTCATAGGAGTTACAAATGCCATGCCATTTTTTAACTAAAACTATCTTTCTTTAATTCTTTAGTTTAAGTTTAAGTGGATTGAGTCCATCTTCACCCTTATTTGTACACATTCGCCTGAGAAATTTCTAGTCAGAATTACAACAACATGTTTCTGTAGCATCCATGCATAGACCTCTCTCAAGTTTGTTCAAATGCTGTGGAGCAAAGAAAAATAATGCATTCATACCAAGCAATGTCTGTAGTATCCTTGAATCAATTAAGTTTTTCTCATGTGGTTTCACTGGGTCATTTTCAAGCGCAGTCTGAACTCAAAAACTGCAGCTTGTTTTACTAGGCCATTTGCCCCATTTTCCGGGCTGGCATAATTGAAAACGGAAAAGCCGTTAAGGACTTCTTCACATGAATTGCCCGATATATGTCATACATTTTAGCTATGTTAAATTGGCTAAAGAAATAACATACGACATACGACATTAAAAAAATGAATGTCGTTCAGTACGCAACATACGACATTGGAAACAAGTTGAATGTTGCGCATAAAACAACAATGGACATACGACATTCGAACGTTGACACATAAAATTTGAATGTCGTTCAATGCACGTCATACCACATACGACATTCGAAAAAAAAAAGAATGTCGTGCAAAAAAAAACGACATTGGACATACGACATTCGAACTTTGACACACAAAATTTGAATGTCGTTCAGAGCGCGACATACGACATGTGGCATTCGAAAAAAGTTGAATGTCGTGCAAAAACTGAACGTCGTTCAGTGCGCGACATACGATATACGACAGATGGAAAAAATTGCATGTCGTGCAAAAAACGACATTGGACATACGGCATTCGAACTTTGACACACAAAATTTTGAATGTCGTTCAGTGCACGATATACGGCATACAACATTTAAAAAAAAGAATGTTGTGCAAAAATAGCGACATTAGACATACGACATTCGAACATTAAGACATAAAATTTGAATGTTGTTCAGTGCGCGACATACGACAAACGGCATTCGAAACAAATAAATGACGTGCAAAAAAAGACATTGAACATACGACATTCGATCCTTGACACACAAATTTGAATGTCGTTCAGTGCACGACATACGACATTCAACATTCGAAAAAAAAAAAAGAATGTCGTGCACAAAACGCCATTGGCCATACAACATTCGAACTTTGACACACACAATTTTAACATTTGAATGCCTCATTTTGGCATTTATTGCAGTAAAAATTGAGTGTCGTTGTTCATTGTCGAGTGTCGTGTCGTGTGTCGCGCTGAATTTCGTGTGTCGTGTCGTGTGTCGCTTTGAATGTCTTGTGTCGTGTCGTGTATCGCGTTGAGTTGTTGTACACGACAACGGGCAACGATACACGATAATCTATTGCGCAAATATCGCGGATTTGTCGCATGTTGAGGTAATTAAGGTCACTTGTTGTTAATATTTTTTTTATCAAAAATTGGTCATTTTCAATGAAATGTTACGACAAAAGTATTTAAGATATCTTAATAAAAGTTGCATGTATGTATTGAACTATTCAAGAAATATTCATAAAGGTATAACGCAAGGCTCAAACCCGACTCTTAGGGTCGTACCGGCTCGAATATTGATGCCACAATGTCAAAAATAAAAAAATGCACGAAAACACACCTTATTTTTCTAAAGAAAAGCATCTTATACGGCTCTGAAGTAACACACTTTGGTAAATAACAATAATTTCTATGGAAATAAATAGTTTTCGGTAAGTTCTGGCTGCCTGTACGATATGTAGACTTGCTATAGGGACCGCATAACGCTAATCTTTGTCGCATTGTTTCGAAAAATTAATCAATTTCATTTTATTATCAAAAGCGTTTTAAAAAGTAAGATATCAAATTTAAATTTCGTTTATTTAGTAGTTTGAAACATTGCCCAAACGAATATGAATATCAATTTTCTTCCTCGATGGGCACGCCGTCGGGAACATTATCTAAAGTTTGCCATTTTATTGGCTTAAAGTTTTACCCGTAAAAAAGGAAAAAGTGCTTATAAAAAATTATTTTGGGTAAATACATCTGTTCTTCCGTCTTTAAGTAATTTAGCATAAAAGCTCGATTTTTCAATTCGGAAAAAGTCCGCGTTTTCCATTGATTTCAAATAAATGTAGATTGTTTAAAACACAAGATATTTTAATGAAATGACTTTAATAAATTAATCTAAACGTTGTCTTAACAGATATTTAATTTATATATTTTTATCACCGACGTGTTAGTCTGGGGATTGTCTCAAAATATAAAATATTTCGTAAAATATGCATACTTCTTCATTATATTAAATAAAGGGGTGAGCCTTGTCAGAGGAGCCATGTCTTCATAATCAGATGTCCGATTTTAATACATAGTACTTTGTTGCAAATGGCTAGCATGTGTTAAGAGAAAACAGGACAATCCAGGTTCGAACCCGGTCGGCTTGGGGTAAAGGTCATAGGACAGAGTCCGGTAATATTCTCAAAATATGAACTTTTCAGAGCTGTCAAGGCAGTCCTGAAATCTCAAGCACTAACTTCATTGAGTTCAACAATACAATTCAGCTCCCAGGGTCGGACCAGCTTAGTCTTAACCAGCACCATAACGCACATTTTTGAAAGTCGTACGTCGCACACCGAATGAGAACCAATTTTTGTTTGTCAAAGTTCGAATGTCGTATGTCCAATGTCGTTATTTTACAACATTCAACTTTTTCGAATGTCGTATGTCGCGCACTGAACGACATTCAATTTTTGCGTGTCAAAGTTCTAATGTCGTATGTCAAATATCGATTTCTTGAACGACATTCAATTCTTTGTCGAATGTCATATGTCATATTTCGCGCACTAAGCGACATTCAATTTTTTTGTGTCAAAGTTCGAATGTCGTATGTCCAATGTCGTTTTCCTGCACGAAATTAATTTTTTTCGAACGTCGTATGTCGTATGTTGCGCACAGAACGACATTCATATTTAGATTGTCTAATTCAAATGTCGTATGACATTGTCCAATGTCTTTTTTGCACGAAATTCAATTCTTATTTCAAATGTCGTATGTTGTATGTCGCGCACTGAACGACATTCAATTTTTGTTTGTCAAAGTTCGTATTCCAATGTAGTTTTATGCACGACATTCATTTTTTTCGAAAGCCGTATGTCGTATGTCGCGCCCTGAATGACATCCAAAATTTTATGTGTCAGAATTTGTCGCACACTGAACGACATTCAAAATTTTATGTGCCAAAAGACAAATTGTAAGGGTAAACTTGGAATCACAGGACACTTAACACACAGCCCCAGAGCCAAGCAGCAAAGCAGGCCCACAACCAAAAGAAGCTGTAATGGAAAAATATCTCAGATGAGTTGCTTCAAACATCCAACAAGTACATATTTTTTATTCTAATGCTAAATGCTAAATATAGAAGGAGGGGAAGGGAATGGTGAGGGGCAAAATGGGGTCGGGGTGGGGGAAGAAAGTTGAACAAGGACGCATAAGTAAAGGGAAAACAACGTTCCTTAATAACAATCATACTACAACGTAAACCACAATAGCGCAAACACACATGAACCAAAGATGAAGACACGACCACACCCAACTAAATAACATCGAAAAACAAACAAGCAACACATAAAAAACAGTAGGGCACCGTTTTTTACTCACAAGCGTACAAACGCACCCACACAATTAGGAAAAGACAGAAAGTATACCATCCTAGGATTCGGGCCTCAAAAACAAAGGGGAGCCACGAAACTAACTTAAAGGTGGTAAGGCACACGTAGCGTAATTGTAAGGGAAAAGGAAGGAGGGGGTGATAGGGGGAGTAAGGAGGAAAACACGCTTACTACAAACAAGAAAACAGACGCAACAGACAATACAAGAAAACATACGCAACACACAGTACAAGACAGACAAAAACCAGATGAAAATAGGGACACCGCCTTGGAAAGGTCAGTAACCTATATAAAGGAAACCGGGGATTTAAACGCGTTTAGGGCATGCCAACCTCGTACTTACCATATTTTCAACAAGTTAGACAACACTATTCAAATAAAAAAACCACTATGAAAGGCTCTAACATTAGTGCAAAGATAACGGTTTAATAAAGTAAAACATAAAATTAAGGTAAATCTAAAGTATAATTACACCAATGTACTCAACAACTTGTCTGAAATCTGAGCACCAAGAACCTAACTTTTAAGGGCACGACTACGAAAACTGCAAGACAAAAATCGAGTCCCTCCGTCCATTGTGTGTAGGATTTAAGAGGAAAGCATCATGGAGTCCTACACTTTATTAGTCATCGCAGCATCAAATAGAAAAACGTAGCAATTAACTGTAGAGGGGTCAATCACCAAACATGCACTCCGCTCTACGATTTTCGCATCGTATCCTCTTTTGATAAAATTTTAACACACTTTACAAATATTTGATAAAAATAAGGACAATGTCTAATTTTCTGAATTTTATAAACTACATCCCCATAGTATTCCGGGTATGTAAGTCCAAGTTTTAGAAGAGTTTTAAGGTTGGTATTGTATTTTTCTAACAGTTCTGACGATTTGTAGTAAAATTTACTGAAAGCTTTCCGTAGTTTGTGATAACGGTATGCCTGTTTTAACAATTTCTTGGTGAGATTTCTGTCATTAAAATCATCTATTTTAGAGCAAGCTCTTGCAACCCGAATAAGTTGTGAAATATAGACTCCGTATGATGTTGCTCGAGGGACATCTCCATCAATATGAGGGAAGTTGACAATTTCAAAATTAAAATATTCCCTTTTATGATATATTTTCGTTTCTATATTATTATTTACAATTGTTAAATTTAAATCCAAAAAATGACGCTTCTAAGTCCGAAGAATTAGCCTTGTATCTGCAAAATATGTTTTAATCGCTTGTTAAAAGATAGGCTAAACGGTTTATGATCAGAGCCCAAAGTCCCCGAGATTCACGAGATTACTGATTACCAAAGTTATCATTACCTATGATACATCCGTATATTTGGGTGTTGCTTCCAGAAAATATATTTCCCTAAGCTGTATTTTGTTCGAGAGGCTAGACGATCCCTGTTGTTTTGGGAACATTATATCAAAGGTCAAGGCCACAGTATTCTGGAGACTGAAAATGATTTCCGACTGTAAGTAATAAGGTGATACACGATAAAAACTTTACATACCGACTCAGTACCGCTAAGGAAAGATCATTATTATTTTTGGAATCAGCGGTTCAACGGTCAAAGTCACAAGGACCTGATTTTAATTCTGGTGTTTCTTTTTTTCATCTCCGAAATCAACAATAAAAAATATAAAGGTTGCAGCTTTCAAACTTTACGTCATGAAAAAAAAAGATATCGCGTAAGGTCAGAGGTCTTGGTAATAATAATCTGGAAACTAAAATAATGTCATTTAGTATAATAGCAACGTCTAAAACTTTTATACAATTTCTTAGTACTTCTATGGGAAGATTCTTGTGAATTTATGGGGCAATGGCTCACAGGTCTAGGGCGCGAGGACCTAACTTGAATTCTATTAGATTTAATGTTTCCGGAAAGCAACAGCTTTCAAATTTTTCAATGTACCACATAAATGGCGATCCCCATTTCAGGGTCAGTGTTCAGGTCCTAGTTACACCAACACCCCTTTTTATGTTTTTCTGTCATACAGGAAAAGGATTATTGTGTGTTGTTTTGTCTGTCTGTCTGTCTGTCTGTGCATCGGTCGGTTGGTCAGTAGCACATTTGGTTTCCGATCAAAAACTAGATACTACTAATGCTTGGTAATGATAATCAAACGTTTTCTAAGGAAATTTTGCAGTGGTCAAATTTTGACCTTCACGGTTTTGTGGGTCAGTAGGTTAAAACACAAAGACAAATATCAAACAGGGAATGCCTCAAAACGGTTTCCATTCAATTTCAAAAGAACACCTTGACTGACCTATAGGATGATTGCCTGTGGACACCTACTGGTTTAGGTATCAGTAGGTCAAAGGTTAACTTCAAAGTCGTAGACAGAAAAAGATTTCCACTGAGTAACTAAAGAGCACATTGTTCTTCATTCACCAATTGCCATAAAATGATTGCCTCTCGTGTTAAGGTCAAATGTCAATGTCAAAGTGAACTCTACGTTTAAACCGGTATTCGCTTAAAAATCAAAGTGCATTTATTATCAATCTTCATAGGATGTTTGCGAGTAGTCAGTAGATGACCTTTGTTGTGTGTGAGGTCATTCGATAAAAGGTCGATATAACAGCATACAAAATTTCATACACAGTTGCTTCTGACTGCCATCATGGCCGCCACATGCGTTAATCAAACGGATCTCGCTTTTATATGCCAGTTTTTGGAAATTATACGTATCATAGAATGGCTTTGTTCATCTGTCAAACAACATTTCATGTTTCCGGAATCTAAAAGTGTTATACCTATAGCTTTCAGTCTTTTGATAATAGCTAAACACCATTTGAGGGGGATCCCTATATATTGTTTTGTTAATGGGTCTTAGGTCAAGGTCACACTGTCTTTGAACCTGAAAATGATTTCTGAACTCTTAAATCAGAAAAATATAAATATACGGCTTTCGAACTTACCACAATGAATCAGTACCACAGAAACGGCGATTTCTATTGCATTGGGATCATTTGTTCAAAGTTCAAGGTCACATGGACCATATTGAATTTCTGGTAAGTTATTCGTGTATGGGCTCTACGTCAGAAAGTATTCTGTTTGAGAACGGTCCTACTAAGACCCATTTGGGGGAGCAGTTGTATTATTTCAATTCAGGTTCTTGAAACTGTTTCGTTGTATCACTCATCAAAACCCAAAACCCTTCAAAATTTAGTTATTCCCCTCCCCCAACATTTGTTTTACTTTAAGTTCAGGTACTGGTTTCAGGTACTCGCAGTATCTTTCCCCCCCCCCCCCCCCCCCCCCCCACCCCCCCCCCCCCCCACACACACCACACCCGCCCCAAGGCTCCTCAGGAATGAAAAATGAACTATTTTACTCCAGGTTTCTTGCAATTCTCAATTTGTTTCAATAGTTCCCCTTAGTAATTGCAACAAAAACTTGTTTTAATACTAGCTGTTTACAACCCTGTTTCATTCTGCTTGCAAACGTGTGTAATATATCTCTTGTTAATATTTAAAATATTTACTGTAATTTTTATATAATATATATTTTTCACTTCTATTCCAGCAAACACCAGCGCAGTCTAGCGAAACTGTACCTAAAGGCTATATGGATTATTCATTACAAATACTGGTATTTATGTTTTACTTCTTATAGGTGCTTTTGTCTACACTCAGTCACCATTATTTAATACATCCTTCTCATATTAACACAGAGAGTGTTTTTATAACTTGCTGTAATTAATAATGGGCCAGACTGGAGAAGTAAGTCCAGAGTAATGTGCACTTGATTTATCACCAGTGTCATATCTTACTATGTCTACACTATGTCTACACTTGACTAACTTTATTTCTTTCTTAAATTATTTTATATTTATATGTTATATCAGATTATAAGGGTGATAGTAATGTGCCCTTGAGTTACCAATAGATGCCATATTTCACTGTTTACACTCTAGTACCTTCGTACTGATACTTAAGCAAAGATTCTCTTGTTATAATTATATCCAGTTTAACTCCTGTACTACTACAACTAGACATTTGCGAATTAATTCTACGTGGACTGTGGACACCTAAGACGATATATTTTCAAGGGGACCGTCTCAACATAATTTGATTATATTATGCGCAGTAGGAAATTGACTTTATAACTTCAATACGGTTGGGTTATTATATCACCACTATGCAGTAGGTGATATAAATTCGGATGTGCCTGTTTTTAGTTCGACTTTTCGAAGTAGAGCTATTGCACTCGCTCCGGCGTCGGCGTCACCGTTGGTTAAAGTTTTTGATAAAGTAAAATATCTCTGTTACTATCAAAGCTATTGACTTGAAACCTAAAATAGTTATTTACTATTGAAGTCTACACCAGGGAAAAAACAATCTTCATTACTTTGATTTGAATTTTGACAGAATTATGCTCCTTTTAATTTTAGAAATTTGGTTGAAGTTTTTGATAAAGTCAAATATCTCTGTTACTATCAAAGCTATTGAATTGAAACTTAAAATAGTTATTTACTATTGAATCTACACCAAGAAAAACAATCCCCATAACTCCGATTTGAATTTTGAGTTATGTCCCTTTTTAACTTAGAATGTTTGGTTAAATTGTTTGATAAAGTCAAATATCTCTGTTACTATCAAAGCTATTGACTCGAAACTTAAAATACCTATTTACCATTAACGGCTTCATCAGGAGAAACAATCTCCATAACTCTGTTTGAATTTTGACAGAATTATGCCCTCTTTTCACTTAGAATTTTTTTGTTAAAATTTTTGATAAAGTCAAATATCTCTGTTACTATTAAAGATTTTGACTTGAAACTTAAAATACCGTTTACTATCAAAGTCTGCACGTGGAGAAACAATCCCCATTACTCTGATTTGAATTTTGACAGAGTTATGTCCCGTTTTAACTTGGAATTGTTTTACTGGCAAAGTTCAGAGTCAAGTACTGAGAACATTCGAGCGTGCTGTCTTACAGACAGCTCTTGTTCCGTGTTTCTGTCCATCAGAGAGAAGTTATGCTACACATATCGCCAAAAGTTTTAAAGCGTGCCATGTGCTCTGCACGTCGTCATAATGTGGTGAACATTTGTGCCAAATTTCTTTAAAATCCTTCAAGCAATTCAAGAGTTACACATCGCACTCGTAACAAAGATATATGACCTTTGACCCACCCCTAAGTGTGACATTGACCTTGTTTTGATGTGGTTGACATTTGTGCAATGTTTCTTTAAAATCCCTCAAACAGATCAAGAGTTACAGAGCGAACACAAAACAAAGTCATATGACCTTGACACTAACGTGTGACCTTGACCTTAAAGCGAGCCACCTGATACAGGCGCTCTGCACGTCGTCTTGATGTGGAGAACTTTGGCAAGTTTGTTTAAAATCCTTTAAGGGGTTCACGAGTTACAGAGCGGAGTCGACAAGGAATTGTTAACGGACAGACGGACACACAGACAGACAGACGGCCAGATGAACACCTATGGTATCCCAAAATACGTCCCCTCGGGCGTATAATAACAACAGAGGAATGGAGACGCAAGCTATTACGTTTTCTACAGTTTTCATAATGATTTACCTACTGACCTACATTTTGACCCCAGCTGACCCAGTTTAGATTTTTTCATGTCGGACGACAACGACGATAGAATACGGATACATTGCGATCAGACTAGCTCATCTTTTCAACTTTGACGCAGATGCGCAACTTATAATATTAAAGAACATTTCAGGAAAGTGTTATGACGCTAGATCAAATACGTTTTGCGATATGTATAATAGAACATTTCTCTGGTGAACAGACGGACGGAAAGACAAATCCAAATCTTATCCTGTCCGGTGACATAATAAGCCAAACCTTACCATCATTATAGGAATGTTTTTCTACCAAACATAAATTAAAATTATCATGTTGAGACGATCCCCTTGAAACAACGATCGTCTTAGGTGTTCACAGTCCACGTAGACTTAATTCGCAAATGTCTACTACCAAACGGGGATGTGAATTCTTTTGTGATTGTTGTTAGCCCGGCTTATATATCCTAAATTTATGGCCGAACCTTGCACATTTTAGTAGAGACTTAAGATAAAACATTTCTTAAAGAACAATACCAGAAGATATATTCTGGATATGGAACACTCGAATCAGTCAACCATGAAAGCCTGGGCAAACTGTTTTATGACGTCATTATTAGGACTATTGAATGCGTAACAATAATTTGATCATGTATAAAATTTTATCGCCTTTTTCGAAATTTCTAATAATCTGGTGTCAAAGCAATTGGACTATATAGAGCTTCTCAAAGTTACATTAGTTTAAGAAATATCAAAAAAAGGTTACTTTTGGAATAATTTGTGAACAGGGATAAATTATCTAAAACGACGTATCACATTTCGTAAACTTTACATCCTGTTTTCAAACAAAGACAACATTCTTATAAAATAGTGTTATCAAAAAGAGGAAACATGTGTTCATAATTAGAGTATATCGCTTTAGAATTCTTCCGACTTTAAATGCCTTTTCGGGTCATTTTAAACTTGTCCACGCATACGGGAGAGATACCCCATATTTTGCTCATTCTAAATGTTGTATATTTCTTTCTTGTGGATACGAACTAAACCTCGTATTTATGTAATAATCAATTCATACATAGATTTTAATTCGAATTAAATACTTGTCTATACTTTTGTCGCGATATATTACTTGATATAACATAATGAAGAACAATGTAGAGTGGTTAAATTCATGACTTTTTCGAAACAGAGGTACGCTAAGGGATGGCATATAAAATACTAAGAAAAGTAGACATTTTCTAATTGATAAAAAGCAAGGAACGTATATAAAACTGAAAGAAGAAATATTCTCTTAAAGAATGTTTGTAGGGCTATGTCAGAGAGATTTTATTTGTAGCGCGAAGTTGCATACAGCTGTAAACTGTATGACAACATGCATTTACCAAATCTTCTAGCGTAATACTAAGACTTTTTCAAATACCTTTCAAATTACTTCATGCACATATGTTTACTCATTTAGAAAAGTATATTGTTAGCAAAATGTCAAAATTACAGCTAATTGAAACAAGAAATATCAAATACATTTATTCACATCAATGCCTCAACCCATTATAAATCATTAAATGTTGTTGGATATAAATTTTTGGATTTCAACATTTAAATATAAAATGTATGGGAATTTTAGTTGTTTGTTGGGATTAAATTACTGTTTATGCGCCAGTTGTAGGCTGCATTGTTAAATGCTCCCAAATATTGATAGTTTTCTGACATTTATACTTTGTTCAGAGTTCTGAAAATTGGATATATTGGATATCATCTTGTCGTGGTTGGGGTGTTGTAAATTTAAGCTAAATCATAATTGTGATTTTGAAGTTATTTTGATTTTTAAAAAAAATCATTATTGCAATTAAATTGTCAAACTTTCATATATCAGCATAGCCTGCAGCAATAATGTGTTTCAATGAGCAAATGTCACCGAGAATTATTTATAAAAGATCAGAGTTGCGCAATATTGGACAATTACCAAGTGCACAAAAGAGACCTAATCCCATGATTATCAAAAGATTGAAAGAGTTTCGATTAATTAAATATAGAGGGCCTCGAGGATGGAAAAATCAGATTAGACGAGCATGGGACACTAACAATGGGGTTAATAATAACAACTTGATACGGATAAAACCTGAAAACTGTACATTAGTTCAGGGGCAGAAAAACATCAAAATATGCTCCGTCAATACACGATCAGTGAAAAAAAACTCTCCATATGTGACTTCATCCTTGCAAATGAATTCAACATTTGTGCCATAACTGAAACATGGCTCTGTAGCTCTGTTGACAAAGCGTGCATCTGCGAACTCGTGCCCGACTGTTACAAAATGAAACATGTCCCTCGCAGGCTCGGCGGGGGCCGAGCGATTATTCACAAGAGAGCCGTAAAAGTGAACATTGTCACATCAAGCAAAGACAACGAATTTTCCTAATTTGAGTATATGGATTGCAATGTAGTTACAGGCGGACACTCCATAGGCCTACGGCTTGCCATTATATACCGGTCACCTCCTTCCAAAGAAAACGGTTTAAAGACAAATATTTTTCTTGAGCAAGAATAGCCCAATTTCTTAACTAAATATGCTACAATTGACAAGACCACCATCATTGTAGGGGACCTTAACTTCCATCTTGATTTACCGATAATTAGTGACACAAAAAAGTTTACAAGCAGTCTAGATGCATGTGACATGCGTCAACATGTACAAGAACCAACACATGTAGCTGGGCATACGTTGGGTGTAGTGATAACCAGAGATAATGATGTCACGGTTTCAAATATCGAGGTCATAGATCCTGGACTCTCTGATTCAAAAGGAAAGATGTAACGTGATCATTTTGCTGTGATATTTGACGCTAAAGCTTCCACACTTCCCCCAGTAGGAAAACTGTGTCGTACAGGAAATTACGTTCGATCGACATTGACTCATTTCGAGAAGACATACGAAGAATAGATTTCTTTAACACGCAATGCACTCCATCTGATACTGATATCGATGAATTTGTGGAGGAATATTCGAATCAGTTAATTTCTATAGTAGACAAACATGCTCCTTTGACTACCAAGACTTGGTATACCGAGCAACTCCACAAAGCAAAACATCAGAAACAAAAATTAGAATGGAAATGGCGTGAAAGTAAGCTCACAATCGATCACCAAATTTACCGAACAGTGTGCTGAAGTGAATAAGATACTAAAACAAGCTCGTGTTGAATACTATAAGGCAAAATTGACTCCTCATGTGGCAGTGATCATAAGAGTTTAACAAAGATTACCAAAAATCTTCTTGGCGATACAAATGAGTGATTTTACCATCACAGTCATCTCCACAGCATCTCGCACAAGATTTCAGTGACTTCTTTATTGGAAAGATCGAAACAATCAGAAACGATATAGCATCACAAACACAAACTGTATCTGATTTAGATGACATAGAAACTGAATACACATGTGTCAATTATGTAGAGTTTACTAAAACCTCAGAAGACGAAGTGAAATCAGTTATCAAAAAGTCAGCGAACAAATCATGTGAACTAGATCCTATCCCAACATGATTATTAAAAGAATGTCTTGACGAATTAACACCAGTAATAAAAAAATTATGAATGTATCTCTAGATGCTGCGTATTTGCCCAAAGCGTTCAAACATTCACGAATAAGACCTCTTCTAAAAACGCCAAGCCTAGATTCTAATGTCCTAAAAAACTATAGACCTGTGTCAAACTTGCCGTTTCTGTCTAAAATCTTAGAAAAAATGGTAGATGTTCGAATTGAAAATCATCTGAGAAACAACGAACTCCATGAAGTTAATCAATCTTCTTATAAAAATTCCACTCAACCGAAACCGCCCTATTAAAAGTCCAAAATGACAGTCTTCAATCGTTGGATAAGAACAATGTGTCTATTCTTGTAATGCTTGATCTCTCTGCAGCATTTGACATTATTGACCACGGGACGTTGATTCATCGCCTTGAACGTCATTTTGGTGTTACAGGCAAGCCACTCGCATGGATGATGTCGTACCTTAGTGACCACTACCAGACCGTATGCATAGATGGCGAGCCATCACAACCAGCGCTAACGAAGTGCAGTGTACCCCAAGGGTCTGTCCTGGGGCCAAAGAACTATACAATGTACACAAAACCAGTCGGAGCTATCTGCAGAAAGCACAGACTGAACAATCATTTCTATGCGGACTATTCGCAGTTATATCAATCCTTCATCCAATAAACAAAATGTCTATTGAAGAGACATTCATCGCGTTGAAAGTTGTTTAAAGGTTATAGTAAGTTGGACGAATACTAACATGTTGAAACTCAATGCTGAACTAGAATGTGTCTATAGGACACAGGGTGTGCCCCCCCACTGGTACATTTGTCACAAATAAGGGGAAATCATTCAAATGTTTGCAGTCTTAATGGGGTATAGCCTCAAAAAAAAATTATGAAATGGATTCATTATTCTATACCATATACTTTTTGAGCTATGAGCATCACAAACAAAAAATTCACTATTTTGGCTATTTCAAGGGTCATAACTCTGTAATAACCGCTAAAATTCTCAAGAAGAATGCCAAGTGTGCAAGGTCACATTATGATAAAGACTCAAGCAAGGTTTCATGAGTTTACATTAAATACTTTTTGAGTGAGGCACATAATTAGGTGAAAATGTGCATTTTTGACTATTTCAGGGGCCATAACTCTGGAAATAGGGGGCGGACCCAGATGAAAAATAGGAAGTGTGCAAGTTCATACCATGATAAAGACTCATGTAAGGTTTCATCAAAGTGCATTTATTATCAATCTTCATAGGATGTTTGCGAGTAGTCAGTAGATGACCTTTGTTGTGTGTGAGGTCATTTGATAAAAGGTCGATATAACAGCATACAAAATTTCATACACAGTTGCTTCTGACTGCCATCATGGCCGCCACATGCGTTAATCAAACGGATCTCGCTTTTATATGCCAGTTTTTGGAAATTATACGTATCATAGAATGGCTTTGTTCATCTGTCAAACAACATTTCATGTTTCCGGAATCTAAAAGTGTTATACCTATAGCTTTCAGTCTTTTGATAATAGCTAAACACCATTTGAGGGGGATCCCTATATATTGTTTTGTTAATGGGTCTTAGGTCAAGGTCACACTGTCTTTGAACCTGAAAATGATTTCTGAACTCTTAAATCAGAAAAATATAAATATACGGCTTTCGAACTTATCACAATGAATCAGTACCACAGAAACGGCGATTTCTATTGCATTGGGATCATTTGTTCAAAGTTCAAGGTCACATGGACCATATTGAATTTCTGGTAAGTTATTCGTGTATGGGCTCTACGTCAGAAAGTATTCTGTTTGAGAACGGTCCTACTAGGACCCATTTGGGGGAGCAGTTGTATTATTTCAATTCAGGTTCTTGAAACTGTTTCGTTGTATCACTCATCAAAACCCAAAACCCTTCAAAATTTAGTTATTCCCCTCCCCCAACATTTGTTTTACTTTAAGTTCAGGTACTGGTTTCAGGTACTCGCAGTATCTTTCCCCCCCCCCCCCCCCCCCCCCCCCCCCCCCCCCCCCCCCCCCCCCCCCCCCCCCACCCCTCACACACACACACCGCCCCAAGGCTCCTCAGGAATGAAAAATGAACTATTTTACTCCAGGTTTCTTGCAATTCTCAATTTGTTTCAATAGTTCCCCTTAGTAATTGCAACAAAAACTTGTTTTAATACTAGCTGTTTACAACCCTGTTTCATTCTGCTTGCAAACGTGTGTAATATATCTCTTGTTAATATTTAAAATATTTACTGTAATTTTTATATAATATATATTTTTCACTTCTATTCCAGCAAACACCAGCGCAGTCTAGCGAAACTGTACCTAAAGGCTATATGGATTATTCATTACAAATACTGGTATTTATGTTTTACTTCTTATAGGTGCTTTTGTCTACACTCAGTCACCATTATTTAATACATCCTTCTCATATTAACACAGAGAGTGTTTTTATAACTTGCTGTAATTAATAATGGGCCAGACTGGAGAAGTAAGTCCAGAGTAATGTGCACTTGATTTATCACCAGTGTCATATCTTACTATGTCTACACTATGTCTACACTTGACTAACTTTATTTCTTTCTTAAATTATTTTATATTTATATGTTATATCAGATTATAAGGGTGATAGTAATGTGCCCTTGAGTTACCAATAGATGCCATATTTCACTGTTTACACTCTAGTACCTTCGTACTGATACTTAAGCAAAGATTCTCTTGTTATAATTATATCCAGTTTAACTCCTGTACTACTACAACTAGGCATTTGCAAATTAATTCTACGTGGACTGTGGACACCTAAGACGATATATTTTCAAGGGGACCGTCTCAACATAATTTGATTATATTATGCGCAGTAGGAAATTGACTTTATAACTTCAATACGGTTGGGTTATTATATCACCACTATGCAGTAGGTGATATAAATTCGGATGTGCCTGTTTTTAGTTCGACTTTTCGAAGTAGAGCTATTGCACTCGCTCCGGCGTCGGCGTCACCGTTGGTTAAAGTTTTTGATAAAGTAAAATATCTCTGTTACTATCAAAGCTATTGACTTGAAACCTAAAATAGTTATTTACTATTGAAGTCTACACCAGGGAAAAAACAATCTTCATTACTTTGATTTGAATTTTGACAGAATTATGCTCCTTTTAATTTTAGAAATTTGGTTGAAGTTTTTGATAAAGTCAAATATCTCTGTTACTATCAAAGCTATTGAATTGAAACTTAAAATAGTTATTTACTATTGAATCTACACCAAGAAAAACAATCCCCATAACTCCTATTTGAATTTTGAGTTATGTCCCTTTTTAACTTAGAATGTTTGGTTAAATTGTTTGATAAAGTCAAATATCTCTGTTACTATCAAAGCTATTGACTCGAAACTTAAAATACTTATTTACCATTAACGGCTTCATCAGGAGAAACAATCTCCATAACTCTGTTTGAATTTTGACAGAATTATGCCCTCTTTTCACTTAGAATTTTTTTGTTAAAATTTTTGATAAAGTCAATTATCTCTGTTACTATTAAAGATTTTGACTTGAAACTTAAAATACCGTTTACTATCAAAGTCTGCACGTGGAGAAACAATCCCCATTACTCTGATTTGAATTTTGACAGAGTTATGTCCCGTTTTAACTTGGAATTGTTTTACTGGCAAAGTTCAGAGTTAAGTACTGAGAACATTCGAGCGGGCTGTCTTACAGACAGCTCTTGTTCCGTGTTTCTGTCCATCAGAGAGAAGTTATGCTACACATATCGCCAAAAGTTTTAAAGCGTGCCATGTGCTCTGCACGTCGTCATAATGTGGTGAACATTTGTGCCAAATTTCTTTAAAATCCTTCAAGCAATTCAAGAGTTACACATCGCACTCGTAACAAAGATATATGACCTTTGACCCACCCCTAAGTGTGACATTGACCTTGTTTTGATGTGGTGGACATTTGTGCAATGTTTCTTTAAAATCCCTCAAACAGATCAAGAGTTACAGAGCGAACACAAAACAAAGTCATATGACCTTGACACTAACGTGTGACCTTGACCTTAAAGCGAGCCACCTGATACAGGCGCTCTGCACGTCGTCTTGATGTGGAGAACTTTGGCAAGTTTGTTTAAAATCCTTTAAGGGGTTCACGAGTTACAGAGCGGAGTCGACAAGGAATTGTTAACGGACAGACGGACACACAGACAGACAGACGGCCAGATGAACACCTATGGTATCCCAAAATACGTCCCCTCGGGCGTATAATAACAACAGAGAAATGGAGACGCAAGCTATTACGTTTTCTACAGTTTTCATAATGATTTACCTACTGACCTACATTTTGACCCCAGCTGACCCAGTTTAGATTTTTTCATGTCGGACGACAACGACGATAGAATACGGATACATTGCGATCAGACTAGCTCATCTTTTTAACTTTGACGCAGATGCGCAACTTATAATATTAAAGAACATTTCAGGAAAGTGTTATGACGCTAGATCAAATACGTTTTGCGATATGTATAATAGAACATTTCTCTGGTGAACAGACGGACGGAAAGACAAATCCAAATCTTATCCTGTCCGGTGACATAATAAGCCAAACCTTACCATCATTATAGGAATGTTTTTCTACCAAACATAAATTAAAATTATCATGTTGAGACGGTCCCCTTGAAACAACGATCGTCTTAGGTGTTCACAGTCCACGTAGACTTAATTCGCAAATGTCTACTACCAAACGGGGATGTGAATTCTTTTGTGATTGTTGTTAGCCCGGCTTATATATCCTAAAATATGGCCGAACCTTGCACATTTTAGTAGAGACTTAAGATAAAACATTTCTTAAAGAACAATACCAGAAGATATATTCTGGATATGGAACACTCGAATCAGTCAACCATGAAAGCCTGGGCAAACTGTTTTATGACGTCATTATTAGGACTATTGAATGCGTAACAATAATTTGATCATGTATAAAATTTTATCGCCTTTTTCGAAATTTCTAATAATCTGGTGTCAAAGCAATTGGACTATATAGAGCTTCTCAAAGTTACATTAGTTTAAGAAATATCAAAAAAAGGTTACTTTTGGAATAATTTGTGAACAGGGATAAATTATCTAAAACGACGTATCACATTTCGTAAACTTTACATCCTGTTTTCAAACAAAGACAACATTCTTATAAAATAGTGTTATCAAAAAGAGGAAACAAGTGTTCATAATTAGAGTATATCGCTTTAGAATTCTTCCGACTTTAAATGCCTTTTCGGGTCATTTTAAACTTGTCCACGCATACGGGAGAGATACCCCATATTTTGCTCATTCTAAATGTTGTATATTTCTTTCTTGTGGATACGAACTAAACCTCGTATTTATGTAATAATCAATTCATACATAGATTTTAATTCGAATTAAATACTTGTCTATACTTTTGTCGCGATATATTACTTGATATAACATAATGAAGAACAATGTAGAGTGGTTAATTTCATGACTTTTTCGAAACAGAGGTACGCTAAGGGATGGCATATAAAATACTAAGAAAAGTAGACATTTTCTAATTGATAAAAAGCAAGGAACGTATATAAAACTGAAAGAAGAAATATTCTCTTAAAGAATGTTTGTAGGGCTATGTCAGAGAGATTTTATTTGTAGCGCGAAGTTGCATACAGCTGTAAACTGTATGACAACATGCATTTACCAAATCTTCTAGCGTAATACTAAGACTTTTTCAAATACCTTTCAAATTACTTCATGCACATATGTTTACTCATTTAGAAAAGTATATTGTTAGCAAAATGTCAAAATTACAGCTAATTGAAACAAGAAATATCAAATACATTTATTCACATCAATGCCTCAACCAATTATAAATCATTAAATGTTGTTGGATATAAATTTTTGGATTTCAACATTTAAATATAAAATGTATGGGAATTTTAGTTGTTTGTTGGGATTAAATTACTGTTTATGCGCCAATTGTAGGCTGCATTGTTAAGTGCTCCCAAATATTGATAGTTTTCTGACATTTATACTTTGTTCAGAGTTCTGAAAATTGGATATATTGGATATCATCTTGTCGTGGTTGGGGTGTTGTAAATTTAAGCTAAATCATAATTGTGATTTTGAAGTTATTTTGATTTTTAAAAAAATCATTATTGCAATTAAATTGTCAAATTTCATATATCAGCATAGCCTGCAGCAATAATGTGTTTCAATGAGCAAATGTCACCGAGAATTATTTATAAAAGATCAGAGTTGCGCAATATTGGACAATTACCAAGTGCACAAAAGAGACCTAATCCCATGATTATCAAAAGATTGAAAGAGTTTCGATTAATTAGATATAGAGGGCCTCGAGGATGGAAAAAATCAGATTAGACGAGCATGGGACACTAACAATGGGGTTAATAATAACAACTTGATACGGATAAAACCTGAAAACTGTACATTAGTTCAGGGGCAGAAAAACATCAAAAATATGCTCCGTCAATACACGATCAGTGAAAAAAAAACTCTCCATATGTGACTTCATCCTTGCAAATGAATTCAACATTTGTGCCATAACTGAAACATGGCTCTGTAGCTCTGTTGACAAAGCGTGCATCTGCGAACTCGTGCCCGACTGTTACAAAAGAAACATGTCCCTCGCAGGCTCGGCGAGGGCCGAGCGATTATTCACAAGAGAGCCGTAAAAGTGAACATTGTCACATCAAGCAAAGACAACGAATTTTCCTAATTTGAGTATATGGATTGCAATGTAGTTACAGGCGGACACTCCATAGGCCTACGGCTTGCCATTATATACGGTCACCTCCTTCCAAAGAAAACGGTTTAAGACAAATATTTTTCTTGAGCAAGAATAGCCCAATTTCTTAACTAAATATGCTACAATTGACAAGACCACCATCATTGTAGGGGACCTTAACTTCCATCTTGATTTACCGATAATTAGTGACACAAAAAAGTTTACAAGCAGTCTAGATGCATGTGACATGCGTCAACATGTACAAGAACCAACACATGTACTGGGCATACGTTGGGTGTAGTGATAACCAGAGATAATGATGTCACGGTTTCAAATATCGAGGTCATAGATCCTGGACTCTCTGATTCAAAAGGAAAGATGTAACGTGATCATTTTGCTGTGATATTTGACGCTAAAGCTTCCACACTTCCCCCAGTAGGAAAACTGTGTCGTACAGGAAATTACGTTCGATCGACATTGACTCATTTCGAGAAGACATACGAAGAATAGATTTCTTTAACATGCAATGCACTCCATCTGATACTGATATCGATGAATTTGTGGAGGAATATTCGAATCAGTTAATTTCTATAGTAGACAAACATGCTCCTTTGACTACCAAGACTTGGTATACCGAGCAACTCCACAAAGCAAAACATCAGAAACAAAAATTAGAATGGAAATGGCGTGAAAGTAAGCTCACAATCGATCACCAAATTTACCGAACAGTGTGCTGAAGTGAATAAGATACTAAAACAAGCTCGTGTTGAATACTATAAGGCAAAATTGACTCCTCATGTGGCAGTGATCATAAGAGTTTAACAAAGATTACCAAAAATCTTCTTGGCGATACAAATGAGTGATTTTACCATCACAGTCATCTCCACAGCATCTCGCACAAGATTTCAGTGACTTCTTTATTGGAAAGATCGAAACAATCAGAAACGATATAGCATCGCAAACACAAACTGTATCTGATTTAGATGACATAGAAACTGAATACACATGTGTCAATTATGTAGAGTTTACTAAAACCTCAGAAGACGAAGGGAAATCAGTTATCAAAAAGTCAGCGAACAAATCATGTGAACTAGATCCTATCCCAACATGATTATTAAAAGAATGTCTTGACGAATTAACACCAGTAATAACAAACATTATGAATGTATCTCTAGATGCTGCGTATTTGCCCAAAGCGTTCAAACATTCACGAATAAGACCTCTTCTAAAAACGCCAAGCCTAGATTCTAATGTCCTAAAAAACTATAGACCTGTGTCAAACTTGCCGTTTCTGTCTAAAATCTTAGAAAAAATGGTAGATGTTCGAATTGAAAATCATCATCTGAGAAACAACGAACTCCATGAAGTTAATCAATCTTCTTATAAAATTCCACTCAACCGAAACCGCCCTATTAAAAGTCCAAAATGACAGTCTTCAATCGTTGGATAAGAACAATGTGTCTATTCTTGTAATGCTTGATCTCTCTGCAGCATTTGACATTATTGACCACGGGACGTTGATTCATCGCCTTGAACGTCATTTTGGTGTTACAGGCAAGCCACTCGCATGGATGATGTCGTACCTTAGTGACCACTACCAGACCGTATGCATAGATGGCGAGCCATCACAACCAGCGCTAACGAAGTGCAGTGTACCCCAAGGGTCTGTCCTGGGGCCAAAGAACTATACAATGTACACAAAACCAGTCGGAGCTATCTGCAGAAAGCACAGACTGAACAATCATTTCTATGCGGACTATTCGCAGTTATATCAATCCTTCATCCAATAAAACAAATGTCTATTGAAGAGACATTCATCGCGTTGAAAGTTGTTTAAAGGTTATAGTAAGTTGGACGAATACTAACATGTTGAAACTCAATGCTGAACTAGAATGTGTCTATAGGACACAGGGTGTGCCCCCCACTGGTACATTTGTCACAAATAAGGGGAAATCATTCAAATGTTTGCAGTCTTAATGGGGTATAGCCTCAAAAAAAAAATTATGAAATGGATTCATTATTCTATACCATATACTTTTTGAGCTATGAGCATCACAAACAAAAAAATCACTATTTTGGCTATTTCAAGGGTCATAACTCTGTAATAACCGCTAAAATTCTCAAGAAGAATGCCAAGTGTGCAAGGTCACATTATGATAAAGACTCAAGCAAGGTTTCATGAGTTTACATTAAATACTTTTTGAGTGAGGCACATAATTAGGTGAAAATGTGCATTTTTGACTATTTCAGGGGCCATAACTCTATAAAAAAAATAGGGGGCGGACCCAGATGAAAAATAGGAAGTGTGCAAGTTCATACCATGATAAAGACTCATGTAAGGTTTCATCAGTTTATATCAAATACTTTTTGAGCTAGGCGTGTCACAAGGTGAAAAAGTGCATTTTTGACTATTTCAGGGGCCATAACTCTAGAAATAGGAGGCGGACCCAGATGAAAAATAGAAGTTGCGCAAGTTCATACCATGATAAAGACTCATGCAAGGTTTCATCAATTTATATCAAATACGTTTTGAGCTAGGCGTGTCACAAAGTGAAAATGTGCATTTTGACTATTTCAGGGGCCATAACTCTAGAAATAGGGAGCGGACCCAGATGAAAAATAGAAGGTGCGCAAGTTCATATCATGATTAAGACTCATGCAAGGTTTCATGAATCTGTATCAAATACTTCTTGCGCTAGGCATGTCACAAGGTGAAAATGTGCATTTTTGACTATTTCAGGGGCCATAACTCTAGAATTATGGGGCGGAGCCAGACGAAAAATAGAAGGTGCGCAAGTTCCTATCATGATAAAGACTCATGCAAGGTTTCATCAATTTATATCAAATACTTTTTGAGCTAGGCGTGTCACGAACTTCGGACGGACGCACGGACTGAAGGACGGACGGACGGACGCACGGACGGATGCACGGACAAGAGCAAATCTATATGCCCCCACCACTCATGGGGGGTACAAAAAACAGAATTAATCATATTTTCATCTGAACACAAGACACAATCTGTTTCAAACATATCTGTGGAAGTGGACGGCTCTGAAATCAAACAATCATGCAGTGTCAGAAACCTCGGTGCTTTCCTGGATTCGAACATGAGGATGGAGCAAATGTGAATAGTGTGTGTAGAAATTCCTATGCACAGTTGCGGCAAGTTAGTCACATCAGACAATATATCACCGCAAACGCAACCAAATCTCTAATCAACTATCTTGTTACATCGCGTTTGGATTATTGCAACTCTCTTCTATATGGAGTGAGTGAGTGAGTTGGGTTTTACGGCGAATCGACACAAAATGGTCATATATCGCCGGGAAGAAGTCATATTGCAAACGCCAACTGTAAAGCCTAAACATTGATGTAAAAATGTAAAGCATACCTAAAAACACCGTGTAAAAATGTAAAGAACACTATGAATAATGTAAAACATATCTAAAAGCATCCATGTAAAAATGTAAAGCTCTTCTATATGGAATTCCAAAACAGTCAATGAACAAACTGCAATATGTCTAAAATACGGCAGCTAGAATCGTAACCAGAACATCCACATACGACTATATAACGCCTGTTCTGCGTGAACTCCATTGGCTTCCTGTGCAATGTAGGGTAGAATACAAAATTCTAACACATACATAAAAGGCACTCAAAGATCAATCACCTGCTTATGTAGCTAACATGCTAGAAATATATACACCATCCAGAAATCTGAGATCGCAGAATAATGCATTAAAACTAGTGGTGCCCAAATGTCGAACAATGCGATTTGGTGACAGGAGCTTTCAGACAGCTGCTGCGAGGTTATGGAATGCCCTTTCATCTGGCATAAGAGAGTGCAAGACAGTGCAAATTTTCAAAAAAGCGCTAAAGACGCATTCTTTCATACAATTCTTTGGGAACTAACATCTATCTCACTGATTACCTGATTTATAATGTAGGTACTTTGCCGGCCAATTAATTACTTTAATTAAGAACTCCAGTGTGACAGAAAAATGTTGGCGATGTTTTTTCTGTGGGGTGTATCATGGATGTTCTCCAGACCGTTTATCTTCTGTTTTATTCTGCTCTGACCTGTGTTTTTGATAGGTCAGTTAATGTTGTATTTTTGTTTCATGTTTTGATCTGCCTACCTTCCAATTTAAAATGCTTGGTATCTTATTACCGTAATGTAATTTTAAGTTGCCATTTTTATTGAACATTATATAATTGTTTTTTTATGTAAAGCACTTTTGAACGTATTTTATGAAAACAGTGCTATATAAATGTGGTATATAATAATAATAATAAATTTCATAAATTTGCTTAATCGCGAAATCCACAAAAATTGGTACCCGTAAAATATTAATGAGTTTACATTAAGTGATATATAAACATCCGAGTTGAAAACGACAATTACTGGTTAGTGGTGTTAGTGAACCTGGCAAAAAATGAAACTAACTTCGATAAAACTATTTAAGGATGATCAGATACTCATGATTTAAATGGTTTCTTTTCATAGTATATGATGCTCATTGAAAGCAAACATAATAAAAATGTGTAATTTTGTTAGAGTTTTGGTGTTTGTATATGGTCACTTTAGCGCAGTAACGGAATAACTTCCATTCTAAAAAAAGAAACAAAAAAAAAGAAACAAAAAATTTTATATATATTTTTGGCTCCAAAAATGGTATATACATCTTCCGAAAACAATATTGGAAAGGACTTCGGACACTATCATATGCTTCTAGCCTACATTTTAAATGTAAATTTCTCATGAAGTATTTAAACAATACCGAAGTCGTTTCGAGTCAATGATAAACCAATGTATTAGTTAACTAATTACAGCAGAAACTGATTTGTATCTGTTCCTATCAAGATGTTTTTCTTATTTTATCTGGGCCAGGGTATATTTTCATGAAAAAAAAAATGTTTAGTTTTCGTAAAAATTTAATGTCATCACTTTATGGAAGTTTTAAATATATGAATTCCAGTCGCAAAAAGTGACAAAATCTGTTTATTTAAGGAAACAAATAACATTTTAAGATTAAAATTCTGTAAATTTAAAAATAAAAAAGAGAACGGTATTTTTGCAAACAACCTGTACTTGATTTATCTGTACACTGTTCGTAGTGTAAAGTTATTGATGCATCACACGTGTGAATAGGTATACATGTAAAAGTGACCGGTCAGTTTTATTACAGTGGTTCGGGTAGTTATTTAAGTACATGTTCATGTCTGTATAACTATGTTATAAGTGATGGCAGTTATTTGTGTGCTGTATAACATTAATACTAAGAAAAAGCAGTAATCTCACCACGGCCGTAGGGTGGGTTCTTGCTTGAGATAAGTACCAGTGACACAGATAATATCTGAGCCGCGCCATGAGAAAACCAACATAGTGCAATTGCGACCAGCATGGATCCAGACCAGCCTGCGCATCTGCGCAGTCTAGTCAGGATCCATGCCGTTCGCTAACGGTTTGTCTAATTCCAATAGGCTTTGAAAGCGAACAGCATGGATTCTGACAAGACTGCGCAGATGCTCAGGCTGGTCTGGATCCATGCTGGTCGCAAAGCCACTATGTTGGTTTTTCTCATGGCACGGCTCATTTCGCTTAAACACGTAATAAAAATGTATCCGAAATGACAGTTCTTTCTGAGGCTTGCCTAAGGAAGCTGGATCGGAGAAAGTTAAATCGGGATAAGTCTGACAACAACTCATCTATAGATAATGTTGTCTATTCAGGGCTGAAGTTGTAGGCAAAACATATTCAAAATGTTTCATTTGTAGGGCTAAAGTACGAGCAGGTCGCTGCATAAAATTCCACCTGAAACTCGGCTGGACCCGTTAAGTTTGTTTTCGCGTCTAGCCGTATTTGTATATGCCATCTGTATGGAAAGCGACTTGACATATCACTTTCGTGGCATCACACTGAATGTGAAACCGTCACTGATATGACCTGCCAAGAAGCTACTGTTCTTGACCTATGCATTACAGGCATATCAATGCCAAGCGATATTTCTGTTGGATAGACTATAGTCAGGATCAGATTAACTGCTGTGCACATACTGCTCTTTTTTGTTGTGTTTAGGCCTATTCCGCCGCAAAGAACAATCTTCAATTCAGTTTTCACAGAAGGAAGAACATGAAGTAATGAATGCGTGTGACATTTAGTATGTATCTAAAAGAAATAAATATAAATGCACAGAAGAAGATGAAGAAATATAGAAAAGAAAAATATATAAATAATAAAAACAAAATGGAAAACAAATTACATCCTCATCGCTAGTGCCGTGCGCGTCGCGAGGAGGGCATGCAGAAGATAACCTGGTGTGTTGCTAGTATTTTACAGCATACATTTGCCAATCTACTGCAACAAACAACCAGGATAAGCCAATGAAAATTTAACACAACGAATAATAATGAATTCACTGTATTTGCTTCTCTCACTACTAAACATGTATAACATGCCTATATTTGCCCTTTCAAACATTTGTATAGTATCTGAGTTACAAACAGATGTAAAAATATGTGACTATCAAATTATTTAAAATGAATATAAAAAGTATTGGTTACTTTACATTTGGGAACACCCTGTAGTTATATTATTTTGTTTAAAAGTACTGTTCCACCCCTTGCATCAACACAATCGTCACAGAAAATATGTATAATTAATATCTACATATGCTGGCCAAATATGGTGTTGATGCACGGGGGGGGGGGGGGGGGGGGGGGGGGGGGCGGGGTGGGGGGGACAATGTTGTTTAAAGCAAAATAGCTTTTATATGTATATAACAGGGTACGTAATTCTATTTAGAGCAAAAATTACCATTTTATGAAACAAATATTGAAAAATTTGACTTTAAGAAATAATCTCAAATACGTGTTTTGGTGGTATATGTAATTAAATACTTATTTCTTAGTGCTTTATTTTTCACTCTTGGAGTAGGCAAATTCATATAGAAAGTGTCCGAAGTCCTTATGTTCAAAGAAAATTGATGACTTTGATAAAATTGCAAAAAAAATGGTTTAACTCCACATAAAAATGTGTTTAGTGCAAAAACCCAATAAAATTAGTTTTTGCTAAATATCATATATTATTTATTGGTACACAAAAAATGAGTTAAGTGTACTTATTTTTGTTCAGTTATTAACATATTAGGGAATATCAGATTGACTTCTGGTGATACCTCTAGTTAGAGTTGATTTGACAAAGCGATACCAAATTACATAATTTTCTTAAATATGTACGCCCTGAGTGCATATATTATACTGAAATCATTGGAGATTAACTGAAATCCATATGAAAAATTGATACCAAAGTTTTCGTCTGCAGGCATAGAGTACATTATATGTATATTTGATCCTTCCTGGAAACCCTTATATTCGTTTCAATACCAAGAATGGTATAACAATGGACCTGATTAGACCTTCAACAAGTTTATAATTAAGACCTTTATTTACATAGATGTAAAATTTATTCAGTTTTAAAATCATGTGCTTGTATTAAGGGGGTAGGTTACCTTAATACTTCTTTGGCGCATGTCCAACCGAAATTAAAAGCGTTGAGACTGGTTTATTTAACGAACACAGCTTCGGCTTTTAATTTGTATTTCTTCAATATCCATGAGATTAACAGCAGCATTCCATAAAAATGTCAGACGAAGGGTACTGCTGTAAGTATTTTAAGCTGTGAAATTTATTTTAAAAATGCAAATAACAAGAAAATATTATTTACGATGGATATAAGATGTTTTTAAGCTTCATTAACAAAAAAAATAATGTCATTACATACTTGCATAAGAAATTACGGTAAAAAGCAAGATATAAGGTATTAATGTTTAAGATCTCTGTTGCCTTGGTTACTTTAAACGTTAAGAAAAATAGGGTACCGTGTTTTCATACATAATTGTTAAAAAATGAGAGAAAATGCATTACCATGGAAACACGAGCCCAGTGACATATATATTTTAAGCTTATATTAGAAAGCTAACGCGCATACTAGTAAAATTATCAATTATGCAGACTTCTACGGATAGCAATGAAAACCAAAATATACTGAAAAATATTAAATATCCGTATCTTCTTTCTTCTTTCTTCTTTCAATATAAAATACCTTGGGAGGGTCATGTACTTTAAACCTGGAACAAAAAAAAAATTGTACTTGAAGGGACAGAGATAAACGAAACTGAGTTTTGTAGCAGTTAAAACATTAAATTACACGAAATACAAAAAATTACTGCTGTTCAACTAATTTGAATTTACCCTGGTATTGAGGTATCCTACCTCCTTAACTGATACAGTCATGTTGAATTTTGTGTAATTGTAATGTATTATCCTATCATTTTTTAAGGATGTCATGTTCTTTTTTGTGTTTATGGGTATATATAATAAAGTTGATCGACATAGCACATCATTGTTTTGTATCCAACCAGACAGAGAGTACTATACAAATTACAAAAATATTGAATTCCACACATTAGTTATGTATTGTAATGTAAAATGAGTAAAACATAGTTACAAAGAGGCTGTACATGCTTAGGTAAAATTATGAGGGCCATAAGGGGGACCTACAGATTAAGTTTATGTATGAATGCAATCCAAACATTACATGTTTATTTTATATATGATTTTTTAAAGTATTGGACCCCTAATAGTAATGTTTAAAAGATAGCATTTGCTTGGCCTATTCTTAAAGTTGACCATGATTTGCACTTTGTTGCAAATTTTAAACAACTTTTACCATGACTATTTTTGTAAATTTTGTATAGTATTTCCTCAAGCTCAAGTAGAGACAAATTTCAATGTGATGGCCACTTTTAAAACGTTTGCAGAGAATTCATTACATCATTAATTTTGATAAAAGAAACAACAAACTATTGTTAAACAATTATAAAACACAAAATGAAACTGTAATTATCATTTTTTCTAGGGTGCCTCAAGTAAACATATTTAATGATACAGAATTCTAACTCTAACATTGAAGAATTAAGGTCGAATCCTGTGGGTCTGTTTTGAATTTTGCTCACTTCATTCAAAACCAACCCTGGGGCAGAAGTAAAACATACCTACATTTCTTCCACAATATGTAATCTAAAGAATGAAGGCGAAATAAAGAACTTTTACCGCATGTAACACAGTATTTTTAAAGATGTCTCACTCTACCCCTCTTGATTCAGAGCTAAATCCACTTTGAACAGCCAGAAATCGCTTACAAAATGAAACTGTTCCACATTATTACAATACATCCATAATAAATATTAAGTTTTTGTGGGTCTACTATAAACGGTGACAATATATTAGGCACCTCCAAGCAAAGTACTACTGTAGTAACTGGTTCCTGGATCTTCTGTGGTAACTCGATTTGCTGCACTTATAATAGTTGCTGCTCTCACTAGAGATACTTCCCAACCTGGACTTGCTGCACTCCCAAGATTTGTTGTGTAACTTGGACTTGCTGCGCTAATTGGACTTTCTGCACAAATTGGACTTGCTACGCTTACTAGATTTGCTCCTCTGATTGGACTTGCTGCGCAACTTGGACTTGCTGCACTCGTTGGACTTGCTGTGCAACCTTGAATTGCTCCTCTCACTGAACTTGTTGCACAACTTGGACTTGCTGCGCAACTAGGACTCGCTGCGCTTATTGGACTTACTCCTGTTTATGGTCTTGCCGCACAACCTAGACTTGCTGCGCTTACTGGACTTGCTTCTCTTAATGGACTTGCTGCGCAAGCTGAACTTGCTGCACCTACTAGACGTACTCCTCTTATTTGACTCGCTGCGCAACCTGGACTTGCTGCGCCTACTGGATCTGTTCTTCTTATTGATTCGCTGCGCAACCTGGACTTGCTGCGCTTATTGAATCTGCTCTTCTTTTTGGACTCGCTACGCAACCTGGACTTGCTGCGCCTATTGAATCTACTCTTCTTATTGGATTCGCTGCGCAACCTGGACTTGTTTAAACAACTTTTACCGTGACTATTTTTGTAAATTTTGTATAGTATTTCCTCAAGCTCAAGTAGAGACAAATTTCAATGTGATGGCCACTTTTAAAACGTTTGCAGAGAATTCATTACATCATTAATTTTGATAAAAGAAACAACAAACTATTGTTAAACAATTATAAAACACAAAATGAAACTGTAATTATCATTTTTTCTAGGGTGCCTCAAGTAAACATATTTAATGATACAGAATTCTAACTCTAACATTGAAGAATTAAGGTCGAATCCTGTGGGTCCGTTTTGAATTTTGCTCACTTCATTCAAAAACAACCTTGGGGCAGTAGTAAAACATACCTACATTTCTTCCACAATACGTAATCTAAAGAATGAAGGCGAAATAAAGAACTTTTACCGCATGTAACACAGTATTTTTAAAAATGTCTCACTCTACCCCTCTTGATTCAGAGCTAAATTCACTTTGAACAGCAAGAAATCGCTTACAAAATAAAACTGTTCCACTTTTTTACAATACATCCATAACAAATATTAAGTTTTTGTGGGTCTACTATAAAAGGTGACAATATATTAGGTATCCTCCAAGCAAAGTACTACTGTAGTAACTGGTTCTTGGATCTTCTGTGGTAACTCGATTTGCTGCACTTATAATAGTTGCTGCTCTCACTAGAGATACTTCCCAACCTGGACTTGCTGCACTCCCAAGATTTGTTGTGTAACTTGGACTTGCTGCGCTAATTGGACTTTCTGCACAAATTGGACTTGCTACGCTTACTAGATTTGCTCCTCTGATTGGACTTGCTGCGCAACTTGGACTTGCTGCACTCGTTGGACTTGCTGCGCAACCTTGAATTGCTCCTCTCACTGAACTTGTTGCACAACTTGGACTTGCTGCGCAATTAGGACTCGCTGCGCTTATTGGACTTACTCCTGTTTATGGTCTTGCCGCACAACCTAGACTTGCTGCGCTTACTGGACTTGCTTCTCTTAATGGACTTGCTGCGCAACCTGAACTTGCTGCACCTACTAGACTTACTCCGCTTATATTGACTCGCTGCGCAACCTGGACTTGCTGCGCCTACTGGATCTGTTCTTCTTATTGATTCGCTGCGCAACCTGGACTTGCTGCGCTTATTGAATCTGCTCTTCTTATTGGACTCGCTACGCAACCTGGACTTGCTGCGCCTATTGAATCTACTCTTCTTATTTGATTCGCTGCGCAACCTGGACTTGTTTAAACAACTTTTACCGTGACTATTTTTGTAAATTTTGTATAGTATTTCCTCAAGCTCAAGTAGAGACAAATTTCAATGTGATGGCCACTTTTAAAACGTTTGCAGAGAATTCATTACATCTTTAATTTTGATAAAAGAAACAACAAACTATTGTTAAACAATTATAAAACACAAAATGAAACTGTAATTATCATTTTTTCTAGGGTGCCTCAAGTAAACATATTTAATGATACAGAATTCTAACTCTAACATTGAAGAATTAAGGTCGAATCCTGTGGGTCTGTTTTGAATTTTGCTCACTTCATTCAAAAACAACCCTGGGGCAGAAGTAAAACATACCTACATTTCTTCCACAATACGTAATCTAAAGAATGAAGGCGAAATAAAGAACTTTTACCGCATGTAACACAGTATTTTTAAAGATGTCTAACTCTACCCTTCTTGATTCAGAGCTAAATTCACTTTGAACAGCAAGAAATCGCTTACAAAATGAAACTGTTCCACATTATTACAATACATCCATAAAAGATATTAAGTTTTTGTGGGTCTACTATAAAAGGTGACAATATATTAGGTATCCTCCAAGCAAAGTACTACTGTAGTAACTGGTTCTTGGATCTTCTGTGGTAACTCGATTTGCTGCACTTATAATAGTTGCTGCTGTCACTAGAGATACTTCCCAACCTGGACTTGCTGCACTCCCAAGATTTGTTGTGTAACTTGGACTTGCTGCGCTAATTGGACTTTCTGCACAAATTGGACTTGCTACGCTTACTAGATTTGCTCCTCTGATTGGACTTGCTGCGCAACTTGGACTTGCTGCACTCGTTGGACTTGCTGCGCAACCTTGAATTGCTCCTCTCACTGAACTTGTTGCACAACTTGGACTTGCTGCGCAACTAGGACTCGCTGCGCTTATTGGACTTATTCCTGTTTATGGTCTTGCCGCACAACCTAGACTTGCTGCGCTTACTGGACTTGCTTCTCTTAATGGACTTGCTGCGCAACCTGAACTTGCTGCACCTACTAGACTTACTCCTCTTATTTTGACTCGCTGCGCAACCTGGACTTGCTGCGCCTACTGGATCTGTTCTTCTTATTGATTCGCTGGGCAACCTGGACTTGCTGCGCTTATTGAATCTGCTCTTCTTATTGGACTCGCTACGCAACCTGGACTTGCTGCGCCTATTGAATCTACTCTTCTTATTGGATTCGCTGCGCAACCTGGACTTGCTGTGCCTACCGGATCTGTTCTTCTTATTGGAATTGTTGCGCAGCCTGGACCTGCTGCGCAATCTGAACTTGTTGGACTTCCTTGATCTGCTGCTTCTCCTAAAGTACTGCGCAGCTTAGACTTGCTGCGCCTGCTAGACTTACTGAAACTTTTAAGTTTCGTAAGCGACAATGCTGGAGGTTTATTTCTGAACATAAATTTATTTCTTTTCTTTTTTTCTAATTCGTTTCACATACAAATACAAAACGCGCGAACCGGATAGAGAGACACCATTGTGACGTCACGCGAAAAAAATAACAAACACAAAATGGCGGCAAATTGTGTTTGTTTTATCAAATAAATTGGTTATTTTTGACAATAAGTCTTGAAAGAAGTATAAACTTACTAGAAAAAAGGAAAATATGGGGGAAAAATTGGTCCCAGTGGGGCTTGAACCTACGCCCCCACCCTGAAAATTGCATAAATAAACATTAAGTCTAGGGAATGACTCTAAGTATGCCGCACAAAATTTTATTTTGGCTACATTGTAAGAAATATAAGATATAATATTTGATGTTTGTCAACAAAATCCGTTTTACATTCTCTCTAAATGAGGGAAACTTTCAAAACTGGTTTTAAAATCAAGTCCCGTGTGATAAATTTGTTCATGGATAATATTAATATCAAATGAGATGTAAATCCAAAAATAGAATCCGATATCCGAAGCTTTATTCTACTTGAGCTCCCAGGGATGAACAGTGTCAGCCATTGGAAGAAAATACGGAATTGCAATTTTAAGAATATAATACAAATATAATGATGTATTAATAGATGCATTAGTCATATCTGCCTGAGTATCTGGAGAAAATCTAAACATATAAATCAGTTAAATAAAATAAAAACAATTCTGCGACAAGTGATGCACAATACGTTCCCATTACCTGTCGGAAAACTGACAAAAATGCTCTTTAATAATAAGAAGAGAACTTTTAAAACCTCGTTACAGGTTGACAAAGTATACTGTTTAAGAATGAAACTTAAGAATGTTGCTTTCTTCCTGGCAAAGTTTCTGTTAAAATGGAATACAATGTAGAGACATTATATATGGGAACCTTGTAATTACTGATTTTGAATTTATCTAGGATACCGCCAGAATATTTCACTGATTAAAACGTGTTTACCATCGTTTACAAATACTTTAAAAGTATGGCAAAATGTTAACGATATTCTCCTAGATATATTCAAAGTGGGACAAGTGCTTCAATATAGGACAGTTTTGGTGATCATGTATGTATATGTATACACACTTCCAAATAACGCACTTTTTTAATAAAGCAGTGAATGGCCGTTTTGTTACATTTTGTATATATCTATGCTTCATACATGCATGAACACCACAACAAAAATATTAAATCCATTTTATATTTAAGTAATTACGCATTGGTTTTTCCTTTTATAGGAATTTTTATGGCGTACTTCTACCTTAAAAATCGGTAGCAAATCAAATGTTGAAACGAAACCATGATCATCAGGAAGGGATCTAACTTAGTGAATAAGTATTCACACTTGTTTCGTTCAATAATAATAGAGTAACTGCCGTTTTTTTTTATATTATTGCTATTTTGGTTTCGGCTTTAATTCAATGCTACAATTCGCGCATAAATACAATAATGATAAAAGGGGTGCATCATTGTATGAAAATCTCGTCTAAACCGATCAAATTGCTTAAAAAATAAATATTTGAACAGTTTAGCGCTGAAAGAAGTTTAAATGACTTAATCTCATTGCCACGTTATGGATAATCATCTAACTTGGTCTGTAGCATGCTTGTATTGTCCTCTTTCACATTCGTTCAAATGAATCCGCTAGCCGCTTGACCTTTTCAGGACCAAACTGTTGTTCTTGGCTCATCTGCCTGTTTGTGAAGCTTTCACAGCTAGATCGAATTTATTTTTAATTAAACTTCAAAGTTTCAAACTCTATATTTCTTCAAAGGGAAGGTTAGAGATGTTCATTCTATAAAATTCACCATGCACAAAATACACGTATTGATATAAAAGGTGTAATAGCGTTTGTAGTTATAAGGAACGCAGTGTGACACTCAACTGTTCTGACCGAATTCCTGCTTTGGACGTCTGTTTGCCCCTACTGACTTTTACTTGCTCTGATATGTAGTATTAGCAATTTACATGGATAATATAATCTACTGTGCTTGACAGCAGGCATTTTTATGCTGTTGAAGGTTCTATTTAAACACAGGTTTTGAACAGTGCAGTTCATGATTTAATGATTGCTTCTTATAAACCTGAAATATGAAGTCAGAAGCTACGAATAAAATAAATGTAATAATATTTTACACAGTATTCGTTAATACACCAGACATACTTTATGTAATAGCTATATATGATTTTGCAGGATTTTGCGTATAGAAGTACTTTGGAAGAGGATTCACCGATTGTAAGTTTCCATTTAAGTCTGTTCGATGTTTCGAAAAAATAATGTTGGAGTCTGGCTATTAACCAATTTATAACAAGAGCAGTCCGTACAATGATGTAAGCTTTTTGAATAAATCCCATACACGGAAAGTGAGACAATATTTGCTAATAAGACACAAACGGATAAGGTTTAAAACGTTGAAAAAGAGAGTTACGATTTATCTCACCTGAACATTGTTCAAGGTGAGCTATTAGTATAGTTTGGTGGTCCGGCGTCCATCGTCCGTCATTTATCGTCCTGCGTCAACATTTTCACTCAAACATCTTTACCTCTGTCACTAATAGTTAGATTTACATAAAACATTCTCAGCAACACCTTGCATGGCCCGCTATCAAGTTTGGTCAAATGGTTCACCTTGACCTCTTCTATGGGTCATCAGAGCTATACATAGAAATATATTTAAACGTCTTCTTCTCATGAACCGCTTTATGGGTCTTGGTCAGTCGCATCGTTTTAAGGTCCTCTCTAAATTTTCTTCAAGTTTTTACAATTAAACAACATTTTCTTATGAAGCGCTTGATCGGACTTGGTAATTATAAGGTCCTCCTTAAAATTCCTTCAAATGGTGTTTCACGTTCACAGAGCGTGAATGAATGACAATGGGACAATTGCCCCGTTTTGAAGTGAGGTACGTTTCATATTCAAGAAAACAGACATTTTTTTTTTATTTTAGACTTATTTACGTTTAACTTCTCATTTATCAACACATTGAATCTCAGCGCGGGAACCAGAAACCCGTATATGAAAATGACACCAGATGTCTTTTAACATTACAGAGACGAAAGTGCGATTTCATTTTATTATAGGCAGCAAGCTATTTTAAAATTTTCGTTCAGTATTCTTATTTGAATCGGGAGTTATATTAAAGAACCATGTGCGTCCTGTGTTACGCGAAAAGTTGGAACTTAATAATACAAAGTAGATCGGCAAAGCTATATATCATTCACATTACTGATCTGAATTTATGAAGACGTTTTTTGAAACTGTATTTTAAAATGTGAATTAATATTGGCATTCAATCGTAATAATTTAAAACAACAGAAAAACGTTACATCTTACAAAGTCATCGAATACCCAATAAACCTCCTGGTAAATGGTACAAGTGACGTGTATTTATTTTTCAAATTTAAAGGCACCAGAACATCATATTAAGCTTAATGTATGATATTGTTACTGACTGTCTTATAAGATCTAATGTTTGGTCCACATTTTACATAACATTTTGATTCATCTTTAAGTTATATACCGGTAAAATTGAAATGGAATCACCAAGGTGATGGTAACATAAACAACAAAGCCACGTCCAGCTAAAAATTGCGATGCCTCGCATATGGATCAAATTTTCTTTTTATACTCTTCATAATTCTATAAAATAAAAGTGAGGTTATATGCAAGTAATATACTAGATAAAATTGGTTGTAGATCAAAACAACAAAATGAAATAAGGACAAAGAAACCGTTGGGTAATCTATAAAATGAAAGCGATCAATCATTAGTATAAATATTTTAATTAAGAATGAAACCCGTTTTGTTGACAACACTTTCCTTGCCATGGTAATGTCTCAAGCTTTACAAAATAGTTCATCCAATAGCAATTACCGACATTAGCATCATTATTATTATCAACAACATCATCAAAATAAATTTTACTCAGACATGAAAACAAAGATTCTAGGGTTTACTTAGGTGGAAATCAGGATCCTTTTTGTTTTTGCTTTTCAGCAAAGGCCAATTTGTTTTATAGAACTTCCATAATGCATTACAATATACAATAATGTAAATTATCAAGGATAACAGACTAGGGAGTAGCACATGTTGTAGAGAAATAAAAAATCGTAATATGTAAAGAGACCTACTACGGCATTTAAATAAAACAATATCATTATTAATTTAAAAGAATTATATGATATCGAACTAACGCCGGTATACGTGCAATTTTGTTAGACAAAATCGCAAATGGCGGCTCAGTTAACAAGCACCGAATAAAACATCCAATCAAGCAATGCTAGCAATAGATATGTTACAAACATTATTAGATTAATAGCGGTAAGTAACATACGCGTCCTTCGAATTTTATTACATTTGTTGTTTTAAAATTCACTGCGATGGCATTCGTTCTCTAGGTGTTTTGTGGGTAAAAACATGTGGAAAACCAGAGATCGCCAAACACGACATAAACGAAAATGTTGCAGGCTCGGTTTGTTTGAGCCAGTTTATGGACGGTAGTTGAAGTGCAAGCTATTAGTAAATTAGACATCCACATGTATTTACACCTCCATGCACATGGAACTTTCAATGCTAGAGAGCAATTCCATGAAAAGCGGCATATGTACCCCAGATGAAATAATCGAGAAAACAATGGGCAGTCAAGGCTGAACACCACATGTTTGCTTGTAGATTATTCTGGCAAGAAGTAAAAACAAAATATCGAAATTGCTCTCAATTTATTCAAATATTACAGAACCCATCATTGATAAGCAATGGCTGGAAACAACATTGATTACATATCGCAACAAAAACAAACAAAAATGAAAAAAAAATAAACAAATTCATCTTATCCATCCGAAGTTAGTTTATTTACAGAATCGTAGAAATTTCAAAACATTTTGATTAGTTTTAAATTCATCATTACAAAACAATTATGAGGCATTTTCTATTGTAAAACAAAAAAAAAGTAACAAAAAGATATACATCTATATAAACTTTTCTCACCGACCAACAATTATAAATAAAAACTTCATTGACTTCATTGACATTTTTCAACGATATCTAAATCAATTTAAACGAATTTTGCAAGAATTAGTTGAACGGGCATATATACACATTTATATAAATTGGTAAAGAATATTTTTCAAACATTGTAATAAGTTTATGAACAAGATATTTATCCTGGTTATTTAAAACTATGAATAATATACAGTCAAAACTCGGTATCTCAAACTCGCTTACCTCAAAATTCGAAGTCGAAGAAATTTTCAAGTCCCATCAACCTTCCTTCTTTATGTATATAATTCAACTCCGGTTACGTCAAAATTTGACTTACCGAGACTCCGAATATATCGAAAGGGATTTTAAGTCCCGTCAATAAAATTAAATTGCATTGTAAACTCGATAGGTCGAAGTGAGAAAATGTGCGATAAAATTTCACACATGTTTTTGTGAATGTGGTTGGTTTTTAACACATGTCCACGTTTATTTTCTAACCAGTACGCCGTGATGCCGACGTATCAAAGGTGCGGTGATTATCAAAGTGAGATCATGTCATACTTGTTTTCACGTGCTAAAATGATTATTGTTTGCTCTAAACATCAGATTTCTTTAATCAGCGGTCATTTGTTTCCGAGACGTTCTGAAAATTGCTTTTAATTTAAACTAATGCATTAATCAGTTTGAACGGTTGGGATCTTTAATAAGGATTAATTAGAGGTAATCGCGATGAGACCCTGTTTAAAAATTAACTTCTTGGAGGAAAGCATCATTCGTTAAATAAAAACGTCAGATCAAAAAGCTGTCAATCCTCCGGATAAGGAACATGGTACAAATAGGAAATTTGACTAAAAACATTTGAGGTTAGTATCATTTCTATTCTTCGAAAAACTTGAAACTTTGATAAAGACAAACTGTACGGAATCTTGTACGCGTAAAGTTTCGACAGCGTAGAGTATACACGGCATCAAGGAAACAGTTCTTATCTTTTATTAAACCTTTTCGTATTGTGTCGAGATCAGAGATCAATCGTGTTAATTTTGAACAACTGTCCCACGTATCAAAAGATTAATGGTCTGAAATCAGTACAGCTAGTGTTTCTTCCTCTGAATTCAAACAGCGTTATGCAACCTATGGATCAAGGTGTTATAAGGAACTTAAATGTCAATTACAGGAAACAAGTGATTACAAGAGAGATTTGCGCTTTGGATAATTAGACTGATATGTGTTTCAATGTCGTATATGTCCCTCCTCATAACTCGGTTACCTCAAAATAAGAAGCGTGGTCCCTTAAAACCCGAGATACCGAGATGTAATTATTTCGTAACAAAACATGCTCAAAGCGATAGAATATAATGACTGTTAATTCCGCCTACCATAAAGATTTTTAAGACCCTCAACATAATGAGAGTTAGGTCCCGCCTTGACAATTTTGGTCCATGATACCGGCAGTTTCGGTTCTACGACCATGGTAGGGGCCTGACTTCAAATTATATGCAAACTATGTAGTATATTAACATTTCGTTTACCGGTTAAACGAAAGGAGGGATCTGTTTCATTGACGCGTCTCGTATATTTATAATATGGATGCTATATTCACTGCGCATTTCATTAGTTTGATCATGAATATAATTATATTATTGTGTAAATAATGATAAAGGGATGAATTGTGTTTTAATACTATGCGTTTTCATTTTACTCTGTTGATTATAACTAAAGTATAGTTTGTAATATAATGGGAAACCATTTCCTACTTTTCAATTAGTTAATGAAGAGATAAGAAGCATTCTTAGACTAATAATCATTTATTTTGCTTCATTATAGAAAAAGTTTATGTTCTTTTACTGTGTTTCTAGTCCAGTTAAATATTGTTATGTTTCATTCAGTTTCATGATTGTGCTTAACAGATAAATGTTGCATTTAAAGTGATCATATGCCCAAAGGGTTGATTGTTTCATGTTCAAATTTACTTCATTATCTTATATCTATATTGCATAACAAAAGTCAATTTCATAAAAACTTATTCACTTACACACTTTATATATATGTAATATTAAATTATTGCATTTTACATATTATTTACAATTCTAACACAACCAGCGAATAACTTACATACATGTAGAGCAAAATCTATTTCGGGTTATTCTTAAATAAACCACTCGCGTGCAATGGCGTCATCCGATCCATGTGCGCAGCACGGTCGTTTAAAGTAGTTACCATTTTTTCTAACACTGTTGATACTAGCGGTCGTGTTAGAATTGAAATAACAAGTTCCCGAGTGTGATTTATCGTAGAATAACCATAGTTTTTAGTTTTTATGCAAAACAATATATCACTCAGGCCTACGGCCTTCGTGATATATTGGGAACTTACTATTTCTTAAAAACAAATTAATTAAATACTAAATTATACTAATATACGTAAAGGTTCTCCTGTTCTCCTGATCAGAAGATACATATAAACATGTAAAAGGAGTTATTTTTCTCGGTGTATATGTAGCTATTGATAATCTAGCTTATTTCAGCTTCCAGTTTCTTCATTAATTATATTTTGTCATTATTTACTGAACAAAAATAGAACAGAAACTTATTTAGTAAATGAATACAACGTAACTCGCGTTACATTAACAGATACAAAATGCATATTCGCACATAAAACAACCTTAAATACTTACTAATTTTAATATTTTCACGTTAAATTACATACAATGCTGTCTATTTTTAGAGGAGCTTGGTAAAGTTAGTTTAGCCTTTTTAAGATATTTTTACTCCAGCGCGCTACATAAATATTGCTCAGACATTGTCACAACAACCTTAGTATGAAAATTATTGTGAAATGTGGTGATGAAAAGTTTTCCTCACTTCTCTATTTTGTTTCTAGAGATCATATTAATAATTATGTTCTTTTACGATCATTTTGTAAGAACAGTGTCAAATAGAAACAAAACAAAAGTTTTTATTTTGATCATTTGTTTTTTTCATTTCACCTTTGCTCGTGTAGAGTAAAATTTAAACCTGTTATTTATATGACACCTATTTACGAAATGCTGTCGGTAATTTTGATCCAATTAGTTCTTGATTGTCGTAATTTTATTGCCATCCCAATATCAACAGTTATGGATTTGTAAATGTGTTTTGGTAGACTGTGGTCATCTTTCAATACTGGTTTGGATTTTTATAAATAGATTATATAATAAGAAAGTATATGAAAACAATCTCTAAATCTGACCGAAAATGATGTAAATAATTATTTATTTTCGGATTACGCAGAGCTGTATTTCAATAGTGATACATGTACACAATATTTTTGCTATTCTAATAAATTTTCATCTTCAAATTTAAAAGTTATTGTGCAGAGTGGGTCGTCATCAAGTTCAAATTGATCATGTCATGAAAAAAATGATTTCATCGCAAATTCGAAGGAAGGGTTTTAAATACTTAACTGAAACAAATTCCGATATTTAAATGCAGTAAGAATCCGCGTCTCGCTCGCTCTTTTTCCGTAACTTTACTATTAGTTTCATGATCTGTCACATTTAAATCCCTGTTTTTATCAACCAACAATTAATATCTTATATTACGGTCTTCAGAAGCATTGTTTGTATTAAATACTTTTATTGCATTTTTTTGCAAAATGTCGCACTGCCTTCCAAAACTGAAACATATACTAACAGTTCATTGTTATCCCCCGCCGATGAAATCGGGAGGGATGTATTGAAATGGCGTTGTCCGTCCTTCACGTCCATGCATCTATGCATCCGTCTTTCCGTGCGTCCGTCCGCAGCCATTTCTCAGTAACTAGCAGGTAAAATTTCATGAAACTTGAAGTTAACATGAACCAACATACTGCGGTGATGCCCGTTAATTCTTTTTTTTTTTTTTTTGATTGGTCAATTCCCTAAGAGTTACATGTATTGCCCTTGATTTAATAAAAAATGCCAAATAATGTACTTCCGCAGACATTTTTCTGTAACTAGCAGGTGGAATTTCATGAAACTTGAAATAAACATAAACCAACATACTGCAATGATGCCGGTCAAGACTTTTTGGATTAGTATTTTTTTCTTATAATTATTGCCCTTGATTTAATGAAAAATGCAAAGAAAATGTCCGTCCGCAGCCTTTTCTCAGTAACTATCAGGTAGAATTGCATAACACTTGCAATAAACATGCACCAACATACTGCAAAGATGCACGTCAAGTTTTTATTATTACTTTTTTTTATTGGTCAATTTCCCTTAGAGTTGTTGCCCTTGATTTATTGGAAAATCCGCGTGTTCAACAATTTCTCAAAAACAAACTGGTAGAATTTCATGAAACTTGAAATAAATATGAACCAACATACTTCGATGATGCCTGTCATTTTTAATTGGTCATTTTTCCTTAGAGTTATTACTCTTTAATTGTTTAAAAATCAGACTTGTTCATAACAAACGCACCAACCGGTAGAATTTCATTAAACTTCTTTCATTCTTTTCCATAAACATTTATAATAATTATAAACATGTGAAGGTGTGTATCCACACCTGGTCACCACTTTGCCTTGGTCACACCCCCTCCCAACCACATCTCCCTAAAATAATGATAACCTTCCGTGAATATTTATCAATATGCAAAGTTGTACCGTTTCCCCGCGTCACTCCACCACTCAGTCATGCCCACCACCCTAATCATGCATCAACCCCCCCCCCCCCCCACCCCCACCATATTTTTTTTTTTATTTTTAATTTTCCATCAATATTCATTTGCTATTAATATGATTTTGACTAATGAAATTATTTGCTTCTTAGTAATATCCTAAACTTTTTGCCGGATATATGTTTGGTGGTTTTTTTTGCAATGCCTCACCACAAACCCTTTCGACGGGGGATACCAATTCATCGAAATTGCTTATTTTTTTTTTTACTTTACTTTATTCATTTTATTAGAAATAATTTACTCGAATCTTCAGTTGTAAAATAATTGACGCTTAACCATGTGGTTTAAGTTTAGGGTTGTTTTATCTTAGACTTTTTGGTTTTGTTTGTTGGGTTTAACGTCGCACCGACACAATTATAGGTCAAATGAAGACTTTCAAGCTTTAATAGTTGAGGAAGACCCCAGGTGCCCCTCCGTGCATTATTTCATCTCGAGCGGGTACTTAGGTAGAACCACCGACCTTCCGTAAGCCAGCTGTATAGTTCCTCACATGAAGAATTCAAGGCCCCGAGTGAGGCTCGAACCCACATCGGTGAGGGGCAAGTGATTTGAAGTCAGCGACCTTAACCAATCGGCCACCGAGACCTAAGGTCTCTTTTCAAACCGTCCGTGTTCAGATGACATAACCCCATGTGTTTTCTATAAAAAATACATTTTTTCGACTTTGCAACGAAAATTCATCCCTAATTAAGTTAATTGTGTTTCTTGGCACTGTATCTACGTATCAGGTATTTCAAACCCACTCACATTTATGATTTATCCACACCATCCCTATCCGATCCGGCCTAGTCGGAATAAAATGTTTTTAATTTCTTGTGTTCTTGTTATGGATATTACATCGTCCCAGCCTAACCCAAGCCCGTCAAAAATAACAATCAATAGGAGAAGTTGGCAATTACAACTATTGGGAAATTTTAAAGAATACGCTTTCATCAGTATAGTATATGATCGAGTTCAATACAATTTAGAAAGCTAGTACGAAACTAAAATTAATACGACGTTGAAAGTTTGTTGTCATGGTAAAATGATGAAAATATTATACAAATGCAATAAGTTACACAGTCTACATATAACATATAGTCCTCCCATTCCACCATACAAAAGCACGCACGTATATGGGGTACAATCTAAGCTGTAAATGACAAACGGTGCTAAAACAAAAAATGAATAATAAAAATTCATTCAGGAAGTTGTTTATGAGTTATAATTTTCACATAAAATATATTGTTGTAACAATGACTTTGAAATACAACTTTCCAAAATGAGAAAGTAGTTCGTAATTAAAGGCTTACTGATTCATGGAACGCCGCAGCTATCTTATGTCGTGACATCCCATGTTATCATTCCAGAACGTAGTCTTAACTTGTCAAAAAGTCTATTTTTATATTAAAAATCTATGTTTTCATGTCAAAGTATGGTGTTAACTTGTCAAACCAGTGTCATATTATGTAAACTAGTCATGCTATTTTTTCAGAGTGTGATGTTAACCTGTTAAAACAGTGTCTTATTTTGTTAAAAAGCTATGATATCATGTCAAAGTTGAATGTTAGCTTGTCTAAATAGTGTTTTATTATGTCAGAAAGCTATGCTTATATGTTAGAGTCCAGCGCGATCTTGTCTTTGTAGCACGTTATTAGGTTAAAAAAAGCTAGACAAGATCAAATGATACTTTAACAAGATAACATAGCTTTGTGACTTAAGACACTGTTTTGACAAGTTAACACCACTCTTTGACATGATAACATGACTAGTTAACATAATACGTAAGTTTCTATTTGAACAAGTTGACATCACTCTTTGACATGATAACTCAGTATAATAACATATTAAAACACTATTTTGACAACACCACACTTTGACAAGATAACATAGCTTTATAACATAATACCACGCTCTGTAGACAAGATCACACGATACTTTAAAAAGATATTATAGCTTTTTTAACATAATTACACACTCTGCTCACAAGATCATACTTTGACATGATAACTTGGCCAGTTAACATATTAAGACACTATTTGAACAAGTTAACATCACAACTCTACTTGATAACATAGCTTTTTAACATAATAAAACGCTGTGCCAACAAGTTGACACCACACATTAACAAGATAGCATGGCCAGTTAATATAATAGAACACTGTTTCGAGAAGTTAACACCACAGTTTTAGATAATAACAGAAGTGTTTAACATGATAAGACACTGTTTTGACAAGTTAACATCACGCCCTGACATTATAACATGAAATTTCCAGACATAAGAAAGGTGTTTCGATCCTTATGGATATTTGACACAGTACATAAATGCGTTTTAGAAATATGTAAAAGCTTGTGTGAACTTGAGGCTTTTAAATTCATATTTGATTTTTATGCAGATCTTCGCACTCTTCGTACGGTCTGTCGATAAATATTAATATAAAAACCATAGTTATGATTGATGTTTTGACATCTAAGCAAAAGAGTACGCCTATTCTTTCTGAAATATAAACTTTGCTTGTACGTAAAATGGCATTACTAAGGTACTGTATTACGATGGCCTGATCACTGATTAGGTAGGAAACAGATGGCTGATTTCTGCCATGTTGTGTTGTCGTGTTGGTGGGGCGAAGACACGACTTTAAGAAATAAGGAAACACGACAAATATAGAGAATGATGATGGTAGTCAACAAAACGACATTAAGAAAATGATGTCGTATCGACGGGATGAAGGCACAACATTACGATACTCCGACAAATAAAGGATGCCAGAACAAAACTTTTATGCCTATAGACACGAAAACTCGACAAGCGCATCCGTGAAATTGGCGAATTTTATTTGCTCTAATTTCGCGCTAAATCTGTTGAGCTGTCATATTGTCATGCGTTTGACTCACCAACACGACAGCACAACACGACAAATAGAGAAGGTGTAGTTCTATCGTGTTGACGAGGCAAAGACGCAGTAATACGATACCTCCACAAATTACGGGCACTAGATCGACATTTTACACCCAGCTATATGATAAGATGGACAAAAGTATTTGTCGAGTAGGCTACCTTTATTTGTTATTATTTCGTGTACAATCTGTCGATCTGTCGTCTTGATGTGTCCTCCACCCTCCCTCGCTACAGCGACAGAACGACTTTTTGTATTTGTCGAGTTCTCATTTGTCATGAATTTTAAGAATATTTGCCTTAGTAAAACCTAACCATGGCATTATTTGGCATGGTTCTTGCCGTGGCAGATTTTAGCCATGGACTTGTCATGGCAAATGCAATCTTTTCAAACATATTTACAAAAAATAACAATAAATATGAAACACAGGGAGCAGGCGCTAGCCCAAACGGAACATCGTACAAAAGAGATTTTACATAGAAATTCTTTAGTTTCACTCAGATGGTCCCGGCAAACAATTTAGTACCTATGAAAAATTGTCGAGGACAGGCTAATGTCACGGCTTATTTGCCCTGACCTATGTGTAAATACATCTATAAAACGAAAATAAAATGTGTGTATGAGGACATTGGTGATTGCTTTTGTTAGAGGACGTGGGTGTATAATTTGGCATAAGATTGCACATGTATGAAAAACTAACTTCTTGACAAATGGGAGAAGAGGATTCAAATATTTGTCGTACCTTGGTGGGGTTCTTATATTTTAAATTATGAGAAAAAAACACACACTTTTTTGAAGATAGGAAGGGTGGGTTTGTGTGGGGTGGGAGCGTTTATACTAAGGTTTACATTAATACATGTATATTTGACACTTTACATATAACAAGTAAGAATATTTGCATTTTTAAGTGTAGTATTTATTCTGACAATTTATAAGGTTTAAATGTGCAAAATAAAGACAAATGAATAGAAATAAATCTTAAAATAAGACTTCACATTTTGAAATATACCATTAAACATTACGATAGCCGTGCAATATTCTCTTGAAATCAACACATGTATAGAGAAACAAATGCTTGTTTCTGTAAATTCTAAGACTGACATGTGTGGTCATTTTATCCTACTTTCGTGTTTATCGCTTTTCCGTAATCGATCGAAAATTCTTCGGGATCACGTGATTTTAAAATTAATTCAAACGAATATCCGATTAAAGACGCGCGACAAAATAACTGTATTTCCATGATAGTAGTTATACACGATTTGCATAAAAAATATCAGATGTACAAATTTTTAGTTTCAAATTGACAGTGACATATATTAGGCCAAGACAATGTATTTAATGTCTAAAATTTTATTGAATTAATGTAGCCACATGTACATAAATCAGTGTATTTACTAGTATATAGGTAAATTTCACATTTTGTTCCCTTCTACAATGTAAGATAGTTATTCATTTATATTCTTAAAACTATGTTTAAAAGAGATTAACTGAAAAAGTTTGCAGACGAAGTTGTGAAAATACCTTTATTCGGGAAGGGCCTAAATTGTCCTCCTGAAAACTTGTAGTATAGCTGTATATTATCTGTATTATTAGAATGATTTTCAGGAAGTTTTTGAGAGTTACAAAACATGTTGAATTTCCGATGCAAAGTTTGCAAAAATCAGGTTTTCGTTTGGGCATGTAATATATGTTGCATCTATTTATAAATCTAGTTTCGGAGGATTCTTCCGAAAGAATCCGAAGATGCGCGAAGGGTTCGTAAGCAGTCGGTAAACATACTTTCGGTTTGAAATTGTTTTGTTTATTTGTTGGTTATTCCTGAACATATTCATGACTGCTTGATCAGATCCGATGCAGTGGGTCAAATAATCAGTAAATAGGATGTCTCAGCTACACACTCCCGTTTTAATATTATACTCGTTCTGGTGTTAGAAGTGGATCTTTAATTAATAGCAATTCTGTTGTTTCTACTAAGTACCTTAACAACATTTCAGGAGTGATATATGACAAATTTAATGCCTATTGGTAATAATAATTCGTGGCAAGCGCAAAAGGAAATACAAACATGATGTACGAATATCATATATACTATATCTATATATATGAGGCATCCTCACTCTATCAATGGAAAGGCGATACTGCCATTTTTTTTGGTATTCAATTTTTCAGGACGACGTCAACGGCATATGGTCTGTAATTAATGTCACCTATCTACCGTACAAATTATTGTGAAACTTCTTTATTTCAAATATAATTGAAAGTGCATCTCAATATGGTAACGCTTATTTAGTCCAGGGGCATCCTTGGCCGAGTGGATTAGCTCGCCTGAAACCTTATTTGTGGTGTAGAATTATTTCAGTCGGAATGATGACTAGCTCTTCTTAAAGAGCAGTATTTATTTGAAAATAAGTCTGAATAACGACGAACTATATGTACCAATTAAACGAAGGATTTATAAAATGAAGTTGTATGGTTTGTTAGTAGAACATTTAGGGCAGTTCAGTCTTTAAAGGGACTGATCTTCTACGACTACAAAGAAAAAAACTAGAACATGTTGAGATATACAGAAATTATTTCTATATTATTTGAGAAGACATTTTTAACTTAATGACTGACAGATCATATTTTATGGAAAAACATGGGAATTAGTTTTTTCTGATGTTTCCATTTAAAACTGAAAAGAGTACCGAAGGAAAACTGCCTTAATTATAAAGCTTTATTTAAGCGGTCATTAAGTAAGAATTCTTCTGTAATACTCGACATCACTTTAGTCTCGCGTCATCACTAATTTCGAGGTATTTGTGTTGCGCCACCTACGGGGTGTTTACATGTCCAAATTCGTGACCTATTTTACGCATGCTAGCGAAAAACATTCTTACCTGCAGTTACCTTGCTAAATATCTGTCAATATTTATTAAAATCGCATTTTCAGATATCTATTTCAAAAATTCAAAAATATCAATTAATTAAATAAATATTTGCAATTTTTATAAGTTCGTCTTACAGCCGTTTGGCATTTGTCCTCATTAATTATGCAAATTAACTCCGCCAATAGGTCAGAACACCAAATTTTACGAAACATCCCTAGCTAGATAAAAATGAATGAAATATTAATATTTGGCGAATCATCAAAACGTATAAACTCGACGGATTTTAAGGGGGAGGAGGGGAAGTGTGCCCCATGACCATTTCCTCAAAATACACCCACGATACTGAACAGTGAATTGGAACATGTTAGGTAAGTATCAGGTAGAAAATATTCAGTAATAGTACAATGCTTAGGCTGCGATACATTATGACCACGCCCGCGACCTTGTTGTTTACTTGCAAAATGTCTGGTTTGTCCACTGCCCGGAGGAGTATATTTTCAACAGTGTCAATGTAAACAGTTAATATAAAACGTTTAAATTGACGTTTAATGACTTTTGAGTGTTCCTGTTAGTTTGACTTAGATAGCTTTTCAATGTTTGAATAATATTTAGTGTCCTATACCGTGAAATTAGTGATGTGACGTCACATGATGACAATGGCTGACTATTGTTATTTGAAGTACACATGGATGTTTCTTGACTGATATCTGATTCATTTTCACACAGTTATTGGTGCATATGACATGAAATATTGTGGTAAAGACAAGAAATACTCGGTTGTGTTGTTTCTTTTTTAATGTCGTTAAGTCGAATGTCAAGTCCAAATGGTAGAAAAGCTTTTATTACCAAGGAAACAAATTCATGTTATTTGGCAAATTTTAAAATAGTTTAGAAACAAAAAATTAAATTCTTATTCTCGTTATATGATCAAACTTCGATTTTACAGAAAGAGCATTTTTAGCAAAAAGCTCGAGTCAAGTCCGTTTCACGATGGTGTAGTTAATAGAATATATGTTTTTCTTTTTTTTTTCTTACAATGACGATTAGCAATTTTTTTCAAGTATTTGATGTGTTACATTTTGAAAGAAATTTGCGTGGTCTTACGGGGTATATAAATGTTTTATAATAATTACGAAGATCCGTTCGTGATTTATAAAGCTTTTAATTCAACAGGAATGGATATGGATTCTCAGTAATATTTGATTTCTCTGTAACTCTTCTTTCTGATTATATAGGAAAGAATATGATACTATGTTTTCATGGAACTCCCACACTGGGCACATGTGCCTTGCTCATTGACGTTTTTGCAAGTGGTTTATATCTATCTGAAGAAAACTATAGTTTTTTAACATATACTAATATTGTTTTCTCAAATGAAAAAATATAGTACTCAGTCTCTTTCTTCCATCTTTTGGCATGCATCATAGAATGGATATGGAATCATATTTATGAAACGCAACATGCCACATCTTAGAGTCACTTAAAGTTAACTAGTAAACGGCTTATAGGTTATAATGTATCTTAATTAATCACCGAGTGTTATTTTATTCATAGTATAAGTTCTAGTCTTTAGCGTCATTTGGTATGTTTATGCTGCGAAAATTTCATTCCATATTTAGAATGTCTAAACACTCGAAAACATTCGTTTAACTAATTTCGCGGAGAAAAGGCATCAGGGTCTGAATAATTTAAATCCTATTATGAACAGGAAAATATATTTCTGCTCAAAAGTGTTAAGTTCTGGTCCCCAAAGCAAAATACAGTCAAACTCCGTTATCTCGACCTAGATCAAAATTTGTTCGAGTTATCGATATTTCGAGCAATCGAAAAAGATAGATTATGTAGGGATTTAGCTGGCAACTGACGATGAGTTTGAGCAAATCGTGATGTTCGAAGTATCCAATTTCGAGCAACAATGTTCGAATAGAGTAGACGCTAATTGTTTTAATACAGCATAGATAAGATGACGCATGGCTAGTACGAATACTTTAAACAGTCCAGTAATCAACATATAGCCTGTTTGGATCTTTGGGTGTTGCATGATATGCTGATACACATCTGAATATGGATAGCGCATATTTTGTCATGTAATAAAATCAACAGGTTAACCATTCCTGTAGATTCAGCTCAGATCGGCAAAAAAAGAAAAACAAGTATGAGACACTTTTTGTCTGTCTAGCACTGTTAACGTTTAGCATCATTCCATAATATGTAAACCCGCTGTAGTTCAGTTATATGCCGAAAGTACGGGGGAGGTCTTCCTAGGTTATTAATATATGTAGCAGTTTTTACTAAAAATTTAGGGTCCCCGAACTGAAATTTAACTCATTTCCACATATGAGAAACGAACTGGCAAATGGAAATATCATAAAGAGAAGTGCTTTGTATTTGAAGTATTTTAAGTACATTAACTCTACAGCACTCCCGATATTTCTTAAAATTTCCTATTTGCGATATTTCTCGCACTTGTATAAATGCATTTATACGCCCCAAAAGTAATGTTTATACTTGATTTTGCCAAGGTAGCCGTTTCTTTCATATGACGAGTGAAATAAACATATTCGATTATGTGCTGACGTCGCTCGCGGTATAGTGCATTGTCGTGTGCAACTTTACTCGAAAATAATTACTTTTAGACTTAGATTCAGTGTAGATTCGTACTTGGATTCAGTGTTGTTCATGGAGTCCATTCAGCATATGTGTAATAGAGTTCCGCTTAAGCCATTGCTAGGGGGCGTGGTGCTGCACATTTTATTACCTCTCGTGAGCAGACTCCATCAGTCGATCGATATTTTTACAGATTTTATTAAATGCTTCAAATGTCTCAAGATACCACAAGTCTGTTTATAAAGAATCATTTCAAGCTGAAGAGTCATTTTAAATTATTTTATTTGCACCAATTAATAAACATTTAACCAATTTATTTTTTGTTCCACCAACAACAAATTTACTGTACAATTTTACACGTCGCTACTACATCTACATATTAATCATTTGCGACTGCTCTTTTCAAGTAATAAAATCAACAGGTTAACCATTCCCGGTAGATTCAACTCAGATCAGCAAAAAAGAAAAAAACAAGTATGAGACATTATTTGTCTGTCTAGCATTGTTAACGTTTAGCATTATTCCATAACATGTAAACCCGCTGTAGTTCAGGTATTTGCCGGAAGTACGGGGGAGGTCTCCCTAGGTTATCAATATATTAAGCAGTTTTTACTAAAAATTTAGGGTCCCCGAACTGAAATTTAACTCATTTCCACATATGAAAAACGAACTGGCAAATGAAAATATTATAATTAAAAGAGAAGTACTTTGTATTTGAAGTATTTTAAGTACATTAACTCTACAGCACTCCCGATATTTCTTAAAATTTCCTATTTGCGATATTTCTCGCACTTGTATAAATGCATTTATGCGCCCCAAAAGTAAGGAATTTGCAAAAGAAACATCATTGCTTAACGACATAATATTTATGTTTATACTTGATTTTGCCAAGGTAGCCGTTTCTTTCATATGACGAGTGAAATAAACATATTCGATTATGTGCTGACGTCGCTCGCGGTATAGTGCATTGCCGTGTGCAACTTTACTCGAAAATAATTACTTTTAGACTTAGATTCAGTGTAGATTCGTACTTGGATTCAGTGTTGTTATATTTTCTGTTCTTTGGGATCATGGAGTCCATTCAGCATATGTGTAATAGAGTTCCGCTTAAGCCAGTGCTAGGGGGCGTGGTGCTGCACATTTTATTACCTCTCGTGAGCAGACTCCATCAATCGATCGATATTTTTACAGATTTTATCAAATGCTTCAAATGTCTCAAGATACCACAAGTCTGTTTATAAAGAATCATTTCAAGCTGAAGAGTCATTTTAAATTATTTTATTTGCACCAATTAATAAACATTTAACCAATTTATTTTTTGTACCACCAACAACAAATTTACTGTACAATTTTACACGTCGCTTCTACATCTACATGTACATATTAATCATTTGCGACTGCTCTTTTCAAGTTGAATTTGAAATACGATTTTTTTTGAACGATAAAAGAAATATAGTATACAATAAGAGAATACGAGTTACGAAAATTTGCTTTAAAATAATACCTAGAAAGAAAGAAAGTTGATGAAAACTCAATAAAAATAATTGTCGACATCACTAATTGTCTATTCTATCTGAATTATTAGATTTTATGCAATTTACATGTATTGTTCAGCTACACCAAATTGAAAAGATTAAAAGGCATGGGGACTGTAATGACTATTTCTGGGAAAACTTCATCAATGTATTTAGGTTTAGTTATCGTAACCTAAAACATTTTTGTCAAAATTACTGCTTGTTTTCCACAAGTAAATATGAACAGGCAGAAAAAAATCCATATGGTACTTTTTGTATTCCGGCTTTTTCCGCAGTACCCATAGGTACTCCGAAGGAAGCTGTTACGGAAAATATTGTCTTCTGTTAGAATCTGGTTTGCATGGGCTTTGTCGGTACAAATTGTTATAGCTCAAAGTCTGTTGGCTGTAGGTAATTTCACATTTATTATATAATGTTACAACAACAAAAACAGAAACACTGTAATTAGACCAATTAAAATGATTTAATTGTTTAATTTGTTTTAACGTCATATCTTTGCAAACGTTGAACAACCATTAAAACAGTAACTTCGTTTTTTTTTCTTGAGGCACGTGATCTTTTTATATTTTAAACTTTATTTTTGCTAATGAAATTCAGAATTTAGAAAGTTTATTTCTATTGAACTGGATTACCTAAAATTAAAATTTGATGCATGGAACAGATGTGAATGCGTATCACCAGCCTTAATATAGTTTGCATGTATAAATAAAATGTGAATAAATGCCACGCACTCCTTGACGTTGAGGTACTTATTTGGCATAGGTGTTTATGACAATAATGTGGATACTGTTTGGTCCCACAGTGTTGACTTATTCTACTTAATTTTAGACACATTTTAGACTGAGTGGATGTTTCATATTAGGTATATTTTACTATGTGTTGACGTTGAGTTTAGTGCAGTCGCTATCTCTAGCAAAAAAAACTGTTCTACTAGGATATCGGCTTTGGCTTTGGCATCTCTGAGTAAGTTATCTTTTCGTTCTAGTGGTGCTTTGTCAATGTTTCCTTGATTTTGATGGTTTAAAGTCGCAGGAAGACTGGATTTTTTTCAATAGCGATATTGAAAAAGCAAATCGTTATTGATACTTGTCAAGATGGAGTTTTAGTCAACCTTGGATAATAGGTAGACTTTTCGGGACTTATGACTGTTGTAGAATGGTCGGACGCTTGGGCCAATAATGACCATAGAAATACGAGGGGCGTTTACTGATTATTTGACAAGTGATGAGTTGGCGGTACAAACAAGGTTCATGGAGTTCTCATTACTGAGGGGTTGTCCATGGATTTGTATTAAATTTGTATCCGTTTACGATTACTAATACGTTGTATATCTAGGTGTCTTTAAGACGAAGCGGGTTTTCCAGTTTATATCAGGACAATCGAAGTGGCCACACAATGTCAGATGTTTCGGTTTGGTTTGATCAAGAAGTTTCAAAGAATCTGCAGAATGTTCAGTGTCTTTTGAAATCATTTGTACAAGGAGCTAAAGTATAAAAGTTCCTTCGACTTCAATGTGTCTGCTTGGCAGCAGTACATCCTGCAATTTAATCTAGCCCTGTAAATAGGTATAGGTTACATTGACTAATTGTCTATACCGTGTAAAGCTTGAAATATTTTAATGAAAACCGACTAAATGTTTGGTATTGCGTATTTCTTCACAGTAAAATTAAATAACAGGGAATTTTGACAATAATTATTTCGCATAGGAATACGGTATTTTTTTTTTTCAAAATATGCTTCTGTCGTGTAATTGAAAGAGGTTTTAAGTAAATAAATCCTTACCTTTTCCTTTTTTTTACATTTTCGTTTAAAATGGGTGCTTTAATAAATGCAAAGATATAGATGTTTTTTATTTTTTTTTATTTTTTTTTTTAAATTTATATTCATACTGTGGCAAGTATTAAGGGATTTAATGTGCGACAAAAATCAAAATAGGTAATTTCTATGACAGCTAACCACCACTAAAAAGTGATGTTCTTTCAGATGCGTACATCTGCATTGGTGATAGTTTATATAAAACAAATAATGTTTCTTTTAATTAATGACCTTTTACATCAACCGGCTCGGCGCTGAAAAGTAGGAGTAAAATAGTGTAACGTAGGAGCTATTATGAGTAGTACAAACTAGACATAACAATTAGATTTATTAGAGTTATCAAACTTCCCGATTGAAGCGGGGTTTGCGTCTATCGTATATGTCAGGCTTTTACCTATTACAGCTTCAAAACAATGTATGCCAGTAACAGTAATTATGAAATCCATGAAACTTAGATGAAATATAATCATGACTTATGTGATTTTGTTTAATTTCACTGGCATGCTTTGAATACATGTACATGAATATAATGATGTTTCATACATATTTCCTTTATTCGTAGAAAGAGCGTCTCTTAGTGTTCAAGGAAGACTTTGAAGACTATGTGAAGCACATACCGCAACATCAGTTAGAAGACATTTACAAAGTTTATGACAGAAGTGAAAGCCATTTGCTTCACTACTTTGTCATTGGCAAAAGTATTGAATTAGTTACATCAATACTTAAAAATAATCCGCAAGACGCAAAAGAAAAGGATCGTAAAGGAAGATCACCACTGCATATAGCTGCACTACTGAACTACAGTGATATAGCAACTGAACTTATAAATAAGTAAGTAAAACGTGCTTATTTGTTTATGTTTTACAGATAGACTCAGGTATAGTCTTCATAGCGTCATATTACGTCATGACGTCATTACGAATGATACAAATGTACATTGTTGGAACATGACCGTAGGAAAGACACGCTTGGTACGAACCTAGCCAGTCACAGTCAGAACCATAGGGTATAGGTCAAAATGCAGTGCTATTCCTTTAATATGTTTGGAAGTCGGTAAAAATGGTTAAATGACTACTAATATCTAAGCTAAGTCCAACGATATATTGGATCCATTCTGGTTGGTCCTTTTATCAAAGCAGCTTTGTCGGGACAGGCAACCTAACTTATATTGGTTTCGGGTATTTCATTATACCGCTCAAAAGGGCATATAGTAATCAGGCCATTCGTACGTTCGGTCCTTTGTCCGTTCCTTCGGTTTCCGATCCATAATTGAAAAGTTTCTGAGCAGGACCCTAAAAGTTGGAAGCAGGTTAGTACTGACTAGCCGACGACTCTTTTGGTTTTAGTTACTCAATTCGCGGTGACCTTAAGCTGAAAATTGTATTTCAATTGATAACTGAAGAACGTTTAGGACTACAGACGTCAACTTCTATAGGATAATTTCTGTTGTTTGTGAATGACTCCTAGGTTTTGGTAGGTAGGTCAAAGGTGGATGTTTCAGAGACATTTAAATTAAAAAATATTTCCACTTCATAATTATAGAACGTATTTGCCTACAGCCGTCAAACCTTATAAGATGATTACCTGTGGTCAGCTTATAATCTCTATTGTTTTGATGGTCAATAGGTAGAAGGTCCAAATTATTTGGTCAAAGGTCGAACAGTCTTAAAACTTCGTAGGGTAATTGTCTGGCCTCCTCACAAGAACAATTCAACGCCCCAAGAGAGACTCGAGCTCACAACGGCGAGGGACAAGTGATTTGAAGTCAGCGACCTTGACCACTCAGCCACGAATGTCCCCTGGTCTTGTTCTAGGAGTCAGAAGGTCAAGGTCAAGGGTCACGATGATCTTGTGATAGAAAACAATTTCCACTTGTACACTGTTGAACATTTTGGCCTCAAGTCGTCAAACTTCATAAGATAAATACCTATGTTGTTAGCTGAGGAACCCTTTTTTGGTTGAGTATGTTGAATGTCAAGGCCATAGTAACCTTAATACTGAAAACCTTTTCAACATAGTAACTAAAGAATGCTTAAAGGTGGTCACTCAGATTTTTGTCACTAATATATTTGTTTATAACTTTAATAACTCATCATTTATACTCATTTCTGCTCACCGAGTTCTTAATGCCTGTTAGATTTTTACTGGGAATATCTTGGAAATTTGATTTTCCTATCTATCATTTTAGCGTTATTTAAGCCTATGTATAAAACATTTTGTCTAGGGAAGAATAAAACAAAGCGATGTTATATTAAATTTGTTAAACGTTTGCCTTGACAAGTACATAGTTTGACAAAATTCATTAGAATTGCAAGTTTATGAAATTATTATTACATAACGTTGCCTATCTCGGCTGCGCAGTCAAGAAAGATTGAAAATACTTACAGTCCAAAGCTACGCGCTGTTTTAAAATTTTCCTATTGTTTCTTTTGTTTCAGGTAGTTGAAATGTCCCAATATTTATCAAACTAGAATACGTATTTATTCTCAGGAAACAATAAGAAACATTAACCACATTTTGCATATTTCATGTTTTACCCTTTCGGACAATTCTGCCAAATATCATGAATTCGTCTAGATATTTCATGTTGAAGTGTTCGCCCAGCTTTAATGCACAAGAAAAAATAATAGGTACAAACGAAGGTGTAATACTAGCAAAGCCTGTAGAAAGATAGAACTCAACCAAGCAGAATAAAAGCAGACTCGGTTTGATTGAGTCTGTTTGTGAGAGGTAATGAAATGTGCAACACCTCTCAGGTCCCCTAGCACCGGCTTAAGCGGAACTCTATTACATATATATATTGAATGGACTCCATGATCCAAAAGGACCAACAACACTGAATAAGCCTTTATACGTTAATATATTTCAAAACAGGGAAACATATTGGCAAAATCATAATTAGGACCAAGACGTTTTACAAAATATATCATTTTTAGCTTTGGTTTAAATCCAATGTAAGGTAACTGGGCTTTTTCTCGTCAAAATTTCACTCATTACATTGAGAATACAATGGATTTTCTTAAGTGTGTATAATGTAAGTTATCTGATTAAGTTTGATAGAAATTAACATAACATTTGCTGACTTTCAAACACCTCATTTGCAGCAATGAGCCTAATGATTTCTATTGTTGTTTAAGGTTTATTTTTTCGAAATACAAAAAATTATGTTATGGAAAAACAAATTACAGAAGCTATGGAATTGAATTGTTTGTGTCTTCAACAAAATGGTGAAATCATAATTTACTTTATTTGTTTAGTAGTTTGGAGCTAATTTTCCTGTTTAAAATGTTTAACTGTTGGATAACACAAAACTGTTGTTTGCACATGAGTAAAGTGAAATTTCAAACTTTTGTTCAATATGACCTTTTTCAGATACAAATTTAATAGTTTTGAAAGAAAAGCTAATCATGATTAAGTTTTGAAAATTAAAAAATCTGATCTAATTTTATTATTGAATGCGTGTTCTTGTATGTACAAGTTTACATTTTCGAAAAATACAAATTTTAACAGTTGGAAAAGGTATGTTTTTAACAAATGTTATTTACCCCAATTATAAATATACCTAAAATAAAGCCCGCCCGCTTAGCTCAGTAGGTAAGAGCGTTGGTCTACGGATCGCGGGGTCGCGAGTTCGATCCTCGGGCAGGGCGTATGTTCTCCGTGACTATTTGATAAAAGACATTGTGTCTGAAATCATTAGTCCTCCACCTCTGATAATTCATGTGGGGAAGTTGGCAGTTACTTGCGGAGAACAGGTTTGTACTGGTACAGAATCCAGGAACACTGGTTAGGTTAACTGCCCGCCGTTACATGATCGAAATACTGTTGAAAAACGGCGTTAAACCACCCCCCCCCCCCCCCCAAAAAAAAAATACCTAAAATATATATAAACAATTTTTTGATGACAAAACATACTGTAAATTTTTAACAAATTAAATATTAGATGACACGTTCATATCACGTGTATCATTTTACTTATGCCTGAACATAAATTGGCAAAAGTTGTCGAATAATGATACATGCCACAGTTGCCTATGTATGGCAAATGTAGGGCAAATATTTTCATACTAAGAGAATTTCTTTAAACTCTGTGTACTGACTGAGAATCAAGTTTGAAACGGAAATATGTATCAAAAGTCATAGGTATCCAGGCTTGATCTTGAATTATCTGCTCTTGTAAGTATATTTTTTCAGTATTTTCCGACTTTCAAGGGCAGACAATTCATAACCAAGGCTGAGTTCTTATGTATTTATTACTTTTTTTATTTGATTGTCTGTCAGAATAAAAAGTTTAAAGAAGAAATTCTTTCTGTAAGAAAATGTTTTCCCCATGTCAATATAGAGACTGTTGCAAATTTCTTTAACTAAGAACATGACAAAATGATACCGCAAGTCCTGATATTTTCCTTGGACCGAATTTCTTGAAACTTTGCATACTGACTGCAAATGAAATCAGAAACCGAAATAAAAATCAAAACGCTCAGTTATCTTGCTTTGATCTTGAATTATTTGCTTTTTAAAATTGGATTTTTTAGTATTTTCTGATTTCAAGGGCAGATAATTCAATAACAGGCCTGGGTAACTATGAGTTTTCATAAATAATTCCGTTTTAAACTTGATTCTTAGTCAGTACACAAAGTTTAAAGAAATTATGTCCGTTGGAAAATGTTTGCCCTATATACATATAGGCAACTGTGGCATTTAACCCCTAATTACACGCGTTAACACAACATTGAAATATCTGGTCACAGTAAAGGGCATAAATGCACACATTTTATTGTAGATAATTATCTATAATTGAAAGATTATGAACATATTTTCTTTACTGAATTTAAGAAATATAAGAAGTCAGTTTGGGTCACGTTTCATACATTGAGCTGTTTATTTATCTATTTTGCTGGGTTTCACGTCGCAGCGACACAGTTATAGGTCATGTGGCAACTTTCCAGCTTTGGTGGTGGAGGAAAACCCCAGGTGCCCCTCCGTGCATTTTCAAGGTCAAGGTCACACTTAGAGGTAAAATATTAACAGGGTCTGTTTCATGTCCGGTCAAATATTCAGACATTCATCAAGAGATTTTGAAATTACATGGCACAAATGATCCCCATGATGAGAAGACGTGTCTTGCACAAGACCCAGATCCCTACTTCAAGCTCAAGGACATACTTAGAAGTAAAATGTTAATACGGTATGTTTTTTTGTGGACATGGATGGACTTTTAAGTAACTTGACATAAACAGTCACCATAACAAAATGATGTGTTGCATTTTAGACTCTGACCCCTAGCTCAAGGTCACGGTCACCTTTGGAGATAAAACATCATTGGTATTTTTGTCTGTTCTTTAATGTTTCGTTCAAAGATTTATATTCAAATGACTTAACATAAACATTTCCAATTAAAAGACATTGTGTTGTGTGCAAAGGTCAAGATCATAGGTACCCGACTTAAGTTTTTTTTTTTTTTGCTAGGGCATGAAATCACTAACCTTTTATAAAATGAAATACAATACATGGGTCTTATATCGGTTTTCCCACTGACGTAAAAATGAAATCATTTTTAAAGTAAGATTATTGGTATAAATGTATTTACAATTCTTGATCACCGGAACAGGATAATATTGACCGAGGCGATAGCCGAGGTCAATATTGTCCTGTTCTCGTGAATATCACATCATATTCAAGAGTCAATAACTGTTTTATTATATGAGCAAATATTTGTTGCAACATATTTAATGTTTGAAAGTAACATTAACTATGTGAATCTTCTATTCTGTTTACAGAAAGTCATGTTTAATGGGGAAAACCCACTAACCATTAAACATGAAGTTTAAGATGATGAGCAGTTTCGGCCAATGAAAGTTAGGTTATTTTTAGTATATATAATAAAGGTAAATGCAGAATCATTTTTATTGTAATAAAAAGATATGTAATGCAGTTCTGCATGGACCAACACTGGTATTAACTTTCTTTGTTGTGTAATTTAAAAACACGTTTCATTAGTATCATAATGTAAATGTCATGCAATGCATTTGTGCATTAATTGCATACCTTGTTCATGATAGAATATTTCATTATACTTGTTTATATGTTTTCTTTCCAATTTAAGAATAAAACCACATTAAATTTAAAACAAAATATATCACATTTGAAACCATCCACCAGCCATAGATTTCCAGATATTTTCAAACTACATAACTTTTTCGCATAGATTGTATGATATATGGTTATGGTTTATATAAATTGTAAGTAATTTGCTTGATTAGTGTTTGTAGAAGATGTTGTATATTATGCAATGTTCCTAGGTGGGAGACGTATATAACTTGTGTTGAAATAATAAAAGATTGGCAACGCACATCCTTAGTTTATTTTTCTTTATTCTCAGAATACAATAAGTGACATTAATAAAAATCGTGCACAATCTCTCACCTTTTTTAAGTATTTTTTGAGTATGTCATTTGTCATGAATATCGTCAGAATATTTCATAAAGAAATTAACGACCAACGGCGTATTTTTATTTGATTTATTGAACGTGCCATATCATGCGCGATTTAAGAATTGTGCCTCCCTGAGCTTTGCTTTTACAAATTGCAACATACTATTGAAAGGTTTCTTCTTCTTGCTACGGGACTTGAGAGGTGTTGCACTTTTCATTACCTCTCATGAACAGACACAATCAAACCGAGTCTGCTATTATTCAATTTGGTTGCATTCCTTGCTTTTTTGACAGATTTTATTAACTCTCACAACAGTGGCGGCTGTAAAATGTCTCCCCGTACTTGGATTCAGTTTGTTAAATTTTCTGGTTCTTCGGGGTCATGGAGTCCATTCAACAAATATGTAATATAATTCCGCTTAAGCCGGTGCTAGGAGGCGTGAGAGGTGTTGCACATGTCAATACCTCTCATAAACACTCAATCAAACAGTCTGCTATATTTCAATTTGTCTGCATTCTTTGCGTCAAAAGAGTATTTTTTTGACAGATTCTACAGGTAACTCCTCCTGCAGTTTGCAAGGAATCTGACCCAAACTTACAGACATATGTAACTCGTGACGATTAAAATTTTACAAAACGCTATTATTTTCTCTACGTTTTGCAAGTGACCTAACATATTGAAACGAAAATGTATTGGTACTAAGTTAGGTTTTGTATATTTTGAGGATATACAGGTGCTACCGTATAATCAAGTATAAACATTCCGCTTTACAGAAAATGAATATTTAAAATGAAAAGAAAAAAAGTATTTAATAACTAGAAGGAAAGAAAAAGTTTAGCCCAATATCTATAATGGTTTGTAGAAAAAGATGTTCGAGTCCGATATTTCTAATACAGTTTCATAGTGATGTTTCACAGATGTTTTAGTTCCACTTAACTAGAGTGGCACGTTAAAGATTTAACACATTTAATATACTGTCCCATCAAATCGCCAAAGAGTTGACAAATTACATACAAATTAAACATTATACAATAACTGGTATGAACAATAACTCTGTATTATCGGCTACCATGTAACAGAACTGACACTTTATAGTTATGCAATACACTGGCACACAATATTTTTAAATTGCAATTAAATATTGAATATACGGTACTATACTTGTAAAATCATACATTTTTAGTATAACATGCAATACAATACAATGCAGTACCGGCGTTTTACAATTTACAACGAAAAAAAATGACAAATACGGTTTAGGAAGAAAGTACTTGCTAAATATCACGTTACACAATTTTCAATATAAATTTTACAACTAAAACAAATTAAACATCTTAGATTCCTCTTTCGAAATAGATAATTTACAAAAATCGGAAAAAAAAATAATTAATTAGCCTGACATCTCGAAAACAACCAATAGCTTGCTGAACAGTAAACCATTTACAATTTTTTTTTTAGAATGAACAAAAAGGTACTAAATAAAAACATAATTAAAATATATACCAAATTTTTAGAAATAAACACTTCTTTTCTCGATCGAGCAAATTGAATTTCTACAAAGAATAGAATATTAGAATAACCTTCTGTCAGCGGGTAATGTGATGTGCGCTGAGCATATCTGGTCAATTTATATGGTTATGTCCCGCCAAATATTGAATTTTGTACGGGCGTCGCAACATAGCCGTGAACTCGGACTATTTCCGCTGGAAAGTATATTGGACAATTTAAGGCCCGTTATTATAGCGGTTTTGGAGATAAAAACATAAATTTCTGAAGTTTAAAATATATTAACTTCTTTATTACTGAACCGAAGTTAATGAAATGTACATGGAAAGTGTTTAAAAACATGGGAGGTATTTTGACATTAACCTCAATAACTAAACAATTTAAAAAATGATGATGCAATACCTGTCTTGATACTACAGATACTTTGAGACCCGTATGTCAGTTTGTGACAAGTTGTTAGGATATAATATAACAGTATACTTCTGTCCACCACACCACAAATAGATCTACCCCTTCTACTTACAAAAGTAAGAGAATTTAGTTATGTCATTTACATTCGGCAATATATTTGACGAACCTTGTTACAACACTGATGTTAGACATAACCTCCTGATTGTTATAATATTATGAAACCAATTGGGGATTAAAGTTTCTTATATACCCGCAGAGGAGATGGTTATTTTATAATAACCCGTTTAAATTATTTCTACCCGTACCGTGGATTTTCCTATATACATGTATAAGTATTTCTTTTATTCTATTTTCTTCCGTCCGAAGTCATACATGTATCTCATACCTTTGTAAAATCATTTCGGTAATAGCAAACTTGCTTCATACGAATAATCGGTAGATACGAACACATTTTTGAAGTCCGAATTAGCTTAAATGTTAATTTTCCATCTTTTGATATGAATTAATTTTAAAATTCGGCGATCATTTCGCCCTTGTTACGCTTGACTATTTAATAGTTTGAAACTGTACAGTGCTGATATTTAATCGAAGTAAATAAAATGTGTTGGAAATAATAATATTGTCAACCTTTTGCCGCATGGTAATAGAGTAGTTCACATTATTAGTTGCAACTCAGAATTAAGTTGTTGTTTTAATTCGTGAACAAACAAAAACGATGTTGTCTGATTCTGTATAATAACTGAAAACACACTCTTTATCATTGTAACTTGCCTTCGGCAGAGAAAAAAATACCAAAACGTATTTGTAAAGAATTCATCATATTACCGGCATTATCTGCATATTTCAGGCATGCTGAAATAAACTTGAAAGACGATAATGATATGACGCCCCTTCTCTTTGCTGCCAACTACGGCAGTGGGAATGTGTTCAAGATACTTCTACTGAATTGTGATACTACCGTAGACGTGACAGATAAGAAAGGGAAATCTGTTCTGCATTTGGCAACAGCGAGCAACAACATTAACATAATTAAAGTAGGTTTCTTTAATTATGTGTTTATAACAAACAAAATAAATGCATAGTTCAAGGGTCATTCATTTGTATCTGTTTGATGCACGCAATAGTTATGATCTCAAATTTATATACGTGTACTATAAACTTAAAGTCAAGAATGTCTCGGCTATTGATAGCAAACTTTGAAACATCCGTGAATTCCTTAATACTAAATTTTCTTTTTGAAAACGTATATCAATTGACATTGAGTGTAATGATAGTAACGAAAAGTCATGAATTCATTTTTAATCCAGTTTATTATAGAGCTTGTTTTGCGCTTGAGTTAAGGCAAAGTGCACTATCATCTAAAAAAGGTATGTTATGTTATAGGACACACTACTGTGTCGTATAGCACGATTATATGCTGGATAAAGAGGATAAAGTCTAAACTTGACATAGTTGAAAAGTGCACTCCCACTGCAACATTCGTAATGTTGTGACACCCAACACCACATTCGTTAGTTGACTGACTGACTGTCAGATAACCTTGTCCGGACGACTTCTATATTCTCTGTAAGTACTGACCTTGTCCGAACGACTTCTATGTATTGTAAGTACTGACACGATTCAGTGAAACTTCGTAGCCATGTTTTAGAAACACAGCCCCCCCCCCCACCTGCCCCTGTACACGACACGGACGCACGCACACGACAATAACACAACCGGGCACCGTCTTAAAACAATCAGTGGCAAAAAACTCTTGGGAGCAAAAGCCGGTTTATGAGGCAATAGCCTCACTCTTAAGTCCCGCCATGTTCCAAATTTACAGGACAGTGCAAATATAAAAAAAATATCCCGCCAGGTAAATACCTAACACACAGTGGCAACAGAAGGCAAGGGCCGAAACATAAAAAAAATGCCATTGTAGAAGACAAAACATCAATTTTATAAACCCGGGTTTTGAAGTAACAGAACGTATTATGAAATGGCGGTGTCCGTCTGTCCGTACATCTATACGTCCGTATGTCAACATGTTTTCTTTCTGGACTCGCAAAGTAATATAGCTTATTACAAGCTTTCAGACTTTATAATATATTATATTATTATGACTTAGTACTACTTAAAGAAGATTCGATTTGTTTTGCGAACAATAGATCAAGGTCACTGTGACCCGGAGACTGCAAGTGTTGTTTTTCGGATTCTAAGGCTTCACACAATGATTAAATACCACTAGAGAGTGATCTCTATATACTTTAGGGTCAGTTTTTCATTTGGATGGTGAATCTATTCACAAATGTTATCATTTTTGCATGAAATATTTATATATTGCTTCGTTATTACAAAATGATGCATGATTTTTACATACTGAATAAAATGTAAAATTTAGGAACGTTGTACCTCATTCATCATATTAGTACACATTGTTAAAAACTTCTAATCATTTCTAAAGAATTATTTCACCATGTTTGCAATAAAGAAAACAAAAATCAAGTAAATATTTACTAAAAATCAAACATCTTTGAATGGTAATATCTGTAGGCTTAAATTATTGTTTTCCTTTATTTCTGGCGATACCCACTCACTCTTTACTAGTGGAGTAGTATTACGACCGTAGTTTAAATACTGATACTAGATAAAACATTTGAGAAATCATCACCAGCCCATTTTGAACATCAAAAGGGAAGCAATTCCAAAATAATGTAATTTTATAGGTGATAGGCATTTAGATTGGACAAATAAATTATTCCAAAATTGTCATACAAATTAGCTAAAGCCTTCATATTACTCATACTTTGATAGCTCAAATGCACTTAAATATTAATTTTGGTCAAATGCTTGGTAGCCATTCTGTACTTTAGTAGATCACTTATAATGCGTTTTATTTGACATGACAGGGCGGAGTTAATCTCTTATGCAAATAATGATAATCACAAAACAACGAGCAAGATAGGTAGAGCTACTGTGGTTACAGTGTAAGGTAGATAACCAGTAAATAATAAATCAGGTTGGCGAATATACTACATATCCTGCTCAATAATGCAGTGGACCGTCGCAAAACCCCGCCCGCCAGGTCGATTAAAATAGACTATAATTAAAGTTAGTTTCACTATCAACAAAATACGTTATCATATTACATAGAATATTCAAAGTAAAATGACTACCATTTCAACATATCTGCTTTAATCAAATATGTACATACGATATGAAAGAGATATAGCTTTGTACATGTTGATAGTTTTAACAAAAATCACCTGATATTAATTAAATATCTTATATATGATTTTACAATTATTTGTTACCAAAATGACGATCTGCAATACATTACAAGTACAGACATCGATAAGCTACAACTGTTATACTATTTAACATTATAAAACAAATCAAACGATGATAATTTAAATAAGTTATATTTCAAAGGAATGATGTTATGTATATGTCTTATTCCCCAGAGGCAAAACATAGGTTGATGCCTGACATTAGAACTAGAACCTGGAGTATAAAACTTATTTTGTACATGTTTATGAAACTGTCCTGTATTTCTTAATAACTAAATATTACCAGTTTGAATATTTGATATTTTGAAGGATTATTTGAAGGATTCATTTTAAAATTTCTGGATTTAAAAAGTTATCTTTGAAGAGAGGAATACTATAGACTGCTATACGTTGGAATTTAATATTTCTTTTAGACTTTTCAGCCTAAATTTATAAATTATTTTGTATTTGAAAACTTTTTTGGCACAGTATACATAACAGCAGCTATCATTTTGTCGTTTGATGTTGACAAGTTTGTGGCTGGGCCATCCCAGGGGATGTTCAAGTTAGCGAAGTAAAGTTTTCCATGCTCAAACAAGAAATTGAGAATATTATTGTTCAGCATTTCATTGAGGAAGACATCTGCTTTTTCATTTATCTTGAGTCACTTATTGTTGAAACTCAGTCAGATTTAAGATTAAAAGAAATGCAATTAAAGATAGAATTTCAGTTAGAAGAGAAACAGTTAGAAATGGAGAGGGAAAGAGAAAGGAAAAAAAGAGAGAGAGAGGGAGAGAGAGAAAGAAAAAGAAAGAGAAGTAAGAGAGAGGGAGATAGAAATAAGAAAAACGAATGTAATATGAATTTGAAATGAAAAGTAAGAATTGGCAAGTAGAAGTACAGAACCTCGAAGTCTTTCTCACTTTGATGTCACTAAACATATAAGGTTAGTTTCACCTTTTCAAGAAAAAGAAGTTGACAAATATTTCATGCATTTTTAGAAAACTGCTGAAAACCGGAAAATTGGAGTCTTCTTTTACAAAGCACGTGAAATTGATACACAGCTGTCTGTAGAGCAAAGCTCAAATTATGATTATGTTAAAAAATAAATTTTAAAATTATGAGCTAGTTCCTGAAGCATACAGGCAAAAATTTCGAAATTGCAGAAAAGAGACTGACCAGACCCATGTTGAATTTACCAGAGTTAAAAAGAAGTTACTTTATAGGTGGTATACATCAAACGAGATATGAAATAGTTATGATAAACTTAGACAGTTAATGTTAACTGAAGAATTTAAAAAGTGTGTTGGCACCGAGGTCAAAACTTTCTTAGATGTAAAAACTGGTTAAAAATTTAATAGAGGCTGATACATTTGCTGATGATTTTACTTTAACGCATAACATTTCCTTCAACAAACCAACTTATTTCAACAAGAGACCCTCTTTTCCACTAAACAATTCTAGCTTCTCATCTGGTAATAATTTTAATACAGGAAAATCTCTAAAATCTAAATTTTCAGGTAATACACCTGCGGAAAATACAGGTAATAAACTTTATAAAAAAAACCCTTGTCTCTACCTACTTGCAAGAAACCTAGAAACATTAGCTCTCAATGCTTTTCTTAAAGAGAAAGCAGGGAAGAGATGAGGCAAGACCTACAGACCTTATCTCTTTGAAGTCTAAACTCCAGCCTTGTACTGATAACCCCATTACTATTATTGGGGTCAAGGACACCAATTCTGATTCAATTATGGATGTTTATGAGTCAGTTATATCTGATGGTTCTATATCAGATATCAGTGATTCTACCCGGTCTACTCATATTTTAATCGTAAGGAATACTGAAGTTTCTCAATCTCTTATTCGTGCAGATGTCCTGTCTTTTCTGAGAAGACTTCTTCCAGTATATATATTGCCTGAAGATATGTGTACAATTGAAAGCGCTTGCAGAGAAGAATTAAAATAATTGAAAAACACAGAAGTCTGCTGCAGTTAATTCCTTGGACTTGGAAATTGAACTTTTATATATTTTATACCTGCACAAGGATTTTACTGACTTTTTATATATATATATATATATATATATATATATATATATATATATATATATATATATATATATATACACACTTATTCAAGGGGTGTAGTGTGGTTGTGTTTCTGTTCCCCTCCGTAATGTTTTTAACCTCAGATTTGGTTACTGGCCATGTGACTGATGGTGTTCGACCTGATTTACCATTTAAAGGTGTCCATTTACTGTGAGGAAATGACCTAGCTGGAGATAGAATTGTGATAAATCCACTTGTAAATGTCACATCTTGTTTGGATCATAAACCTTATCCAGTTGAGCAGGAAATTCCTGATCTTTACCCTTCTTGTGCGCTTACCCGTTCTGTGGCTAAGAAAGCCATTGACAGTGATCTTGTGTTAGACATTGATATGTCTGATACTATTATCAATGAAACATTTAATTCTGAGACAGATAATACTGTTCTTCAAATCTGTCTGTTCAACAAACAGACTCTGACAACTTCTATGATCATTCTCTTTTCAATGACCAAGGTCAAAACTCGCTGTCAAGGTCACAGCTTATTCAGGAACAAAAAAATGATCCTGAAATTTGATTATTATTTCGAAAGACTATAAGTGTAGAAGAAGATTCACGGGCCCCTGTCTGCTATTTTGTTAAACATTGAATTTTGATGAGAAAACGGCGGCCACCAGATGTCCCTGCTGATGATGAATGGACAGTTAATTACCAGATTGTGGTCCCAAACTTTTATTGTCAGGAAATTCTTACCCTAGCCCATGAAACGCCCACGTCAGGTCATTTTAGTGTAAATAAAATATATCTCAAAGTCTTGAATCATTTTTACTGGCCTAATTTAAAATTCTGATGTGTCACAATTGTGTAGGTCTTGTCACACATGTCAAATGGTAGGCAAACCAAATCAGAAAATACCTAAGGCACATCTTCTGCCAATACCCGCATTCGAAGAAACCTTTCAGTAGAATCATAGTAGACTGTGATGGTCCCTTGCCATTAACCAAATCATGGAACCAGTATCTTTTGACAATAAGTGTGTGCTTCAACAAGATTTCCTGAAGCTATTCCCTTAAGCTAAATACATTGCTAAGGTTTTAGCTAAAATTTTTCACATTTGCTGGTCTCCAAAAATCTGTACAGTCTGACCAATTGCTTAAAATCTAAATACTTCATGAACAAAAAAGAATAATACAAACTGTCATGACAATATATTAGTCAGACAATTTAAAAGTCTTTTCTAACATATCTTACAGATCTTGAAGAAGCACAAAGAATTGATGAAAACAACACGTCATGTTGAATGGTAATTATTTTTTGCTTAGACTTGAAATTGTCTTCGATAACCAGTTTTACGTTTGAACGATACCAAAATATCAGCTTTAATTTATTTCTTACCTATTTAAATTCAAAATTTCATATTTTGGACGGTTTCCGATGTCGAAGTTAATTGAAATGAATGTAAAAGTATACATAAATATATATTACCAAGTCAGTGATCAGGGTCGGAGTGTGCAAATTTACCCTGGCATTTGCAATTACAACTGAACTGTATGACAGGCTTAATCTAAAACAATTTTGTAATACTGTTTTAACATTTCTGTTTATCTAGGACAAAATTTATAGACATGAAGTGTTCAGAAGGAAAATCTGCCTTACATTATGCAGTTATACAGAACGACAAGGATTCAGTAGAGATCCTGCTACAAGAGCAGGTAGACGTAAATCAAAAGTAAGTAAAACATTTCAGTCGATATACTTCGGCTATTTTGGCATGAAAGGACACACACTAATTCTGAAGCTGGTCATAATTGCAATTTTTTCAAAATATATTTTCAAGTAAATGAGTTTATAGATCTTTTTTGTATCCTTTGAGAACAAAAATGTTGTGTATTATTAGATATTCAAAAAAGTCAGAAATTACATTTAATTATGTAAGTAAAAGATATATTACCTAATTAAAATAAATTGTCTCGTATTTATATACAAATCAGCTGACACCGGGAAGATAGGAATAACGTAGTGCTTTGGCTGAATGGAAAAATACCATTTTGGAAAATAATCACTCGCAAAGCATATCATTCTTATCATTTTTTGTAACTTTGTTTACCTAAGTTTGCGCTTCAAAATTTTAAGGACGTTATATCAAAGTTCAATGCAAAATATGGAGTAGATTCCGTTGATAACGCATTGTAGGCACTTGGCCATTTGTTTTCATACTAAAAAGTATGCCGTTTATTTAACGTAAGTAGTTACGAAAATTAATCAAGATGATTAAATGTGAAAACTTGTCAGTTATCGCATTTCTCTGAGTGAGATAAGACTAGTTTAAAGATTATGCAGATCAATGTTCTGTCTGTAAAATCAGAAATAACACTCCCTTATTGTGTATTGAAACTTGTAATTGCACAAAACAACGTATAAAGCTATGTTCATTGCAGATTCAACTTTATGCACCACAAACGTAATGTTCCTCCTTGATAAACTCTAATGGTTATTTTTAGCTCACCAGAGCCAAAGGCTCAGGGTGAGCTATTAGGATCAGTCACCGTCCGTCGTCCGTCGTCCGGTGTCCGTCGTCCGTCCGTAAACTTTTACTTTAAACGACATCTCCTCATAAACCGCTAGGCCAATTTCATCTAAACTTCAGAGGAATGTTCCTTGGGTAAAGCTCTACAATAACTGTTCAAAGAATTGAATTTCATGCAGAACTCTGGTTGCCATGGCAACCAAAAGGAAAAAAATAAAAATCTTCTTCCAAAAAACCAGAAGCCTAGAGCTTAGATATTTGGTGTGAAGCATTGACTAATGGACCTCTACCAAGTTTGTTTAAATCATGACCCCGGGTTCAAAATTGACCCGCCCCAGGGGTCACTTGATTTTACATAGGAAAATCTTAAAGAATCTTCTTCTCAAAAAACAGAATCCCTAAAGTTGTTCATATCATGACCCCGGGGTCAAAATTGAAAATCTTTAATTTAAAAAAAAAACAGAAGGCCTAGAGCTTAGATATTCGACATGCAGCATTGCCTAGTGGACTTCTACAAAATTTGTTCAAACATGACTGCCGGGGTCAAAGTTGACCCCGCCCCAGGGGTCACTTGATATTACATAAGAAAATCTTCAAAACATTTCTAAAAATAAACCAGAAGGCCTAGAGCTTAGATATTTAACATGTTGCATTGCCTAGTGGACCTCTACAAAATTTGTTCAAATCATGACCCCGGAGATGAAATTGACCCCGCCCCATGGGGTTACTTGATTGTACATAGAAAAATATTAAATAAACCAGAAGGCCTAGAGCTTAGATGATTGACGTGTAGCATTGCCTAGTGGATTTTCACAACATTTGTTCAAATCTTGACCCCCTCCCCCCCCCCCCCCCCCCCAGTGTCAAATGACCCAGTCCCAGGGTTTACCTGATTGTACATAGGAAAAATTTCATAAATTTGCTAAAAAAAAAACCAGGAGGCCTAGATCTTAGATATTTGATATGTTACATTGCCTAGTAGACTTCTACACACTTTGTTCAAATCATGACCCCTGGGGTAAAATTAGCCCCACCCCAGGGGTTACTTGATTGTACATCGGAAAATCTTCCGAAAAAATTCTAAAAATCATCAGTTTGACATTTGAAACATGTAGCTCATATTTCTCAGGTAAGCGATCCAGGGTCATCATGACCCTCTTGTTTTTCTCGACCAAGCATTCTAACGAAGTTATGAAATCAAACCTATTTAATAAACATCACAAGTGTTCGATAAATTATTTCTCTACTCTTTACACCAATTAAGCACATTATCCTATAAAATGAAAGTTCATAATGTTATATATGATTGAGAATCCTCTGCATGAGAAATATTTATTATATAGGATGTAATGTGAAAATATTTATTATATGTGGCAAAAACATAAAGACGAGTACTTGGTAAAGGTTTAAAAGTACAACACATTACTATATATATGTAACATATACAGAATAAACTAACTTTTGAGAGTTGTAGTACATAATCAGGCGGCTATTTTAAAGAGGGATTACTCACTCTTTGTTCATAAATGACATTCAAACGTAACCAAAAATAACGAGAAAAAATAAGGGTCAAATATCTTCTAAAGATTTTCATCTGACTTGTGGCCACTACGGTGTTTCTACAAAAATGATTGCTTGAATACATGGAGGGGTACATGTTTAATTTGGTTTGTTTAAATTTCTACATTTAAAACAATCTGCTTGGAAGTGCTACCAATTTGTCAGGCCATGCATCGGTCCAAACAGCATTAAAGACAGCAAGTGGCTCGCACAAAACATGAAAATGTCATAATTTCTTAGAAATAGGGTATTTCTTTCCGCCATTATTTGACAATTGCGGAAGTTGTGCTTGAATATCTATTAAAAAATTACTACAATTGTTCTCTTTTAAGCATTCTAGCTAATCACTATCTACATGTAATTCAAACTATTATGCCATGTTTCATGCATCAGAACCAATATGTTTTTCAAAAAATCATTTTATCTATGGCTATATAATAGCTAAGCTTATAAGTCATCCGACCTTGACTTTTTAGTAGAGACAAGCCATGAGCATAAAATGATTGAAGGTTATGTCAAATAGAAATCTGGATATGGAACACTGATTTTTGCACCTTCTCTTGTCAGGGACAGACAACTCATATAAAGGATAGTTTTAGCAAATTTCTTTTCTAATCTTCATATTTCGCTCAATATTTTAAATAAAACTTTAAGATTTTTGGAATTTAAGTGTTTAGTTTTAATATCTTTCTATTGATAGTAACAAAAGCAGGTTTGCTTTCAAGTTTATTTGAAGCGCAACGACTTCCTTTTTTCTTAATTTAAATGCTCCTAGTAGTTTTAATTTTTAATGAAACCTGACAAAATTGTTATATAACTTATCTTTATAGGATTGCAAAATTGAAATAATATAAATAAATGATATATTTCAGAAAAAGACAAAAATATTCTTTAAGGTTTATATACAGCTATCTATCCTTCCTTTTATATCAAAATTACCGTAAAATGTGTGTAATATATTATTCGATTTTCAAAACAAACACTTATGACAACACTTTTTACACTTTTGCGACATTATCCGCGACCGAATATACCATTATTCGGAAGAAAAAAAAAACATCAGTTAACGCAATTAAAAGGGAGGTAAACGGTACGTGTAATAGCAAAAGTAGGGGTTTACGAGAATAGTGACCCCCTACGCTCTCTGTTTTGTATTATGGTCCGCCAATATGGACAACGCATTCGGCTACTTATTTTGATTGACAAGTTAACATTCCATTTTAAGCGTTGATACTATGACGTGACAAGCGTACTCTAACTGAAATGGAGAACGGTTTCAGAAAGTACAAATTTTTCATACAGTATTCTATATGAAGGCGGAACCTAAGACATGTTCTCTAACTAAGTTAGAGTACGGCTTATAGCCACGCCTCTTCCTCAGTTGAAGAATATTACAGATAAATGACACTGCAGGTAAAACATGATACAAGGAAATAGATAGTGCATATTTGTCACATTACTGTTATTAATGTGTTATAATATAGGTTAGTTACAAGTATCCATGCACTTACGTATTTAGATTAAAAGATTTTAATGGTCACAAAAAGAATAATTGAGTAGGGTCATTCATAGAAAAATACAAACATTAGTATCTTTCATGTTTTAACAAAGTCTTAATAGTATAGTTGCAGTTAATAAATCGATCTCATAAAAAATTAAGCAAATTAACATTAAATAAATTGCACATTCTAACATAGCTGGTTACCAGTTAAACCAAGAAGAAAGTAGTCAATCTCTGTATTTAAGAAATAAGGAATAATATAACGGGGGTGTAGCTCTAGTGATATAATACAGTGGCGCTCGCGATAAACTTCCGTGCAATCTCGTTTGTAAACGCTGTTAAAACGCTTCTGAAACGTTTCTCGTTTCCCGGTTATCTCAGTGATAGTCCAATCAAATGATATCTAAACGGTAAGCGTTAATCGATCAGCCAATCGGAAGCTTGATGAGCGTTTCCAATAAATCCAATGGTATCTACACGGGTAACGTTAATCGAGAATCGTTCAACCAATCAAAAGTACGATAGGCATTCCTAGTAAGTGGATCGATCATAAAAAACAATAAGCTGCAATTCATTCGTCTTTGAAATGATGAAAATGTAATTTTTTTACATCCCGTATAACGAGATACAGGAAAGGTCTTAACATTAATATAAAAGCAAACGAATTATGAAAGAAAGAAATATCGATCTTACAGTTTTTTATGAATAAATGACAATATATGATTCGGTGCATGAAATGGTCTTAAACGGTCTGCCATGTTTGTTTTGAAATTTATGTGATTATTACTTCATATTTCACTAAATAGTTGAAACAGAAAATAAATTAACAAAAGTTTTTTCTTCATTTTTAACTGAATTACATATATATACACTAGCATTTAAAACACTCTTATCGAAAAGAATTGAACATCGGAAAGGATTTCTAATATATTTATCACAGGGAATTATTTAAGTATTTCTTCGTATTTCATTTATCAATTGGAAATAAAAAATAATTTTCTGTTTTCAAATGAAAGAAAGGCAAAATATTAGTCAACGCATAAAGCACGCTGATCGTAACTGAAAATGACCTGATACATATTTATTATTGCACTTTATTTCATTATTCTTTTATGAGTCATATAAAACACATAAAGAAAATAAATGTAATCTTAGCCAAAAAACACAACAGTCTTAAGTATGCGTCGTAAGACAGGTAACGGGTCCTCCGTTGGCCGAGTGGTTAAGGTCGCTGACTTCAAATCACTTGCCCCTCATCGATGTGGGTTCGAGCCTCATTCGGGGCGTTGAATTCTTCATGTGAGTAAGCCATCCAGCTGGCTTACGGAAGGTCGTTGGTTCTACCCAGGTGCCCGCTCGTGATGAAATAATGCACGGAGGGGCACCTGGGGTCTACCTCCACCATTAAAGCTGGAATGTCGCCATATGACCTATCATGTGTCGGTGCGACGTTAAATCCCACAAAAAAAATAAGACAGGTAACAGATAAGATCAATTTAAGAAACACATGCTTCGATGAGTTTGATTGGGTTATCACACCTATCGATTATAACCATTAATTAGGATATTTGCAACAGTTGAATCACTTTGCGATCCGTGTATCAAGTTTTGGTACATTGCAAGTCCTCCATAAAGTAAACTCTGGAAAAAGACATGATCAATGGAGTATAATTCTGCTAACGCGAAGTAATTATTATATAAAATGAAATAATAAAACATTGCTTTTCCCTAAAAGCTACATATCCATGCATTAAAAACTATAAAAAAAGCTAAATGTTTAGGCAAACCATCAGTGTGAGAATTTCAGCTGGAAATCACTTTCAAAATGTATCAAGGATGTAGATATCTGTTGTTCTAACCTGAAATACATGTTTTTATCATCTATAAGGAATATCAAGCAGATGTAGATGAAATCATTGTTCGTATGGGACCATAGAAAGAACCAAGCTAAATAATTGTTTATGCGGGACCGTTAAGTCTTATTCAGGAAATCAACAACAAAATGTCTAATAAATTCGTATCGTATCTTCTGGTAAACTGCCTTTCCTTTCGTTGGACAACAAGGCTGGGTTAATTTGATAACATAAATGTATTTTTAGAAATGGCAGAGAAAAGCAAACTATGTGTAAATTTCTTTATACATTTATCCGCCCAAATCCTATCACGCCCAATAAGCCATTATTGTTTTCGACACCGTCTTCGTTGATTTACGGAAATCGGCGAAGCCTGGCGAGCTAATTAGGGACCAACGTGTCATTATTATTTTTAGTTTTTATATTCATTTGTGTCTTAACATCCAAGACTAACTAACGGATGAATTTGTTCATTAGACTGTTTTCTTCAAAGTGGGTTTGATTGGTTGTCTCGTATTGAAAACTGTGACGTATGAGAATTCCTGACCTTAAAATAGTAACGAGACTTCAATGACGAAGTATGGTAGCCTCGTAAAGAAAAAGTAAATAGTGTCATAGGAAAATACCTTTGTACTTTAGTGTAGTGTGTTTACATACATGTATACAGAGTAAAAGTACATTGTTATAACAACAGTTAGGCAAGGTTTTACAGCTTAAATAGTGTAGTATTGTATATGTAAACTATTTTTACAGTAATTTTGGTAGTATACAGGTAGTTTAGATACAGGGAGCTGTTTGACAGATTAGTAATTGTCATTACTGAATAACTTCTGTTGAATATTTTGAAAGTTATTTTAATCAATTTAGGATTTAGTGCTTACAGTATTTTTGTTTCAGATACAGAAATATTTCAGGAAATCTAAACAATAAACACAGTCTATCATGAGATGTAATTGATTGCTGTTTATTAATTCTTCTCACTTAAAAAAGATAAATAAATAAATAAAATGTAAAAAATATTAAGGGTGTTGTTTACTCAAGTGTTTTGTAATTGTACTTAATTTGTCAGCCATACCGAGAATTAGTTTATATGGACATAATTATTTCTTGGGCCAAGAGTAATAAGCAGTTTTGAAAAAAAAAATAGACTGCTCACATAAACTTTAGAACTATTTGACCAGATTCTGAGATTGTGATTCCGTGCGGATTCTCATTTATCTTGGTAATAAGAGTGAAATAATTTCTTCCAAAACAGTTGGATAAATTCTTTGAAAGTACTTCGTAACATTGTTGTATAGAAGCAGTTTTGACCTACATATCCCTTCAGTGTGCACTTGATTAAAGTGAGTTAAAAATCTTTGGTGTTTGGGATTGCAGCACTTGTTAATATTGAACTTTAAGCAAAGGTAAACTTCAGTGGGGATCTGAAAAAGGAGGGTGTCTGCAAATAGACATTTAAGTGAAAGATATATTAATTTTGAGTCGGGGTGATCCATTCTGATTAATTTTTATTTGAATACAGTGTCAGATAGTGGGAATAATATTTTATAAATTTATTAATTGGCCGCTTATTATTAAATAAATTGTTAATTAATTAGATTTGAAGTTTAAGTTACAAGTGAAAAAACAAAGACAAATATCAAACAGGGAATGCCACGTACCAAAATCGCAGCCTCCCCAAAACGAAACCTACAGCAGGCAGACGTGCACACCACAAACACACACACATACACGTACACACACACAAAGCCAACACACGAGGACAAAACGAACAAAGAAAGGAACACACACACATACACGCGCACACACACAAAGCCTACACAAGAGGACAAAACGAACAAACAAAGGAACACAGTGGGGCACCGGCTAGGAACGGTCAGTGGCAAAAACACCACTGGGGAGCTTAAACCGATTTATGGTGCGCACCCAACCTCACTCTTACCCCCACCATGTTCCAAAGACACGGGACAGTGTAAATAAAAGTAATCCCCTCCAGGTGAATCTCTAACACACGTAATGGAAACAAAAAGGCATGGCATGTAAAACACAAAAATGCTCGTGTATAAAAATATAAAAAGCAAACCTTAGAACCAAAAAGATATGTACTCAATGCCTTTTCAGAAGACAGAGCAACAAGAAAAACACCCTTAAGGGCCCGACGAAACAGGCCAGAAGACAGATATCAAAACAGTTCAGTCCTGGTAGGATTTAAAAACTGCTTATCATAGAGTCCTCCCCCTCTTCCGTCAGACACAATCAAAGAGGGAAGCGTAGTGTCCAACTGTAAACGGGTTGAACACTAAACATGCGGTATGTCTCAAAACAGTTGGGTCCTAACCTCTTTTAATAAAGCGTTTTATAATTTTACCAAATACATTTGGAAAATTACCATGACCCAAAATCTTACGAAGTTTGTAAACCACATCCCCATAAAAAACGGGTTTAGAAATACCTTCTCGCAGAAGTGTCTTTAAATTACTATTGAATTTTAAAACTAAATCAGAATTACGATAGTAAAATTTAGCAAAATATTTACGCAATTTGTAATAACGGTAGCCTTGCTGAAGAAGTTTACTTGTAATATAGATTACGTTCATTGAAATGCTTGACATGACTACACGCTCTGGCAAACCGAAATAATTGAGAAATATATACCCCATAAGATGTAGCCTGAGGTACATCCCCATCCAAATGGGGAAAATTTACAATACTAAAGTTAAATCATCCCTCTTGTCATAAATTTTGGTATGTGTAATATTGTCATAAGTAGAGAGATGTAAATCTAGAAACGAAGCATCAGTATCCGAATTGTTAGTTTTAATTAACTGAAGCTTTCTAGGATAAATAGTACCCACCAATTGACCAAAAAACGAATTGTTCATATTAAGAATATCATCCAGATAGCGTGATGTATTATTAAATGCAGTTATAATATCTGCCTTCGTATCTGGAGAAAGGCTCAACATAAAGTCTCTTTCATAACAATATAAAAACAAATCTGCGACAAGGGATGCACAATTTGTTCCCATGGGAATACCGACTACTTGTCTAAAAACTGCATTCCCAAACCTGATGTAAATGTTGTTCAATAAAAAGGAAAGGGCTTTACAAACTTCGTCACAGGTCCACATTGTAATAATGTTTAATAATATTGCTAGTAAAAAAAGCTTTATCAAAACTGCAAGCGAGAAATGTAGCATTCTATCTGGCAAAAGTCTTTTGAATTAGGGCAGTTAGTTTGTCATTTATTAAGTTATGTGGTAAAGTGGTATACAAAGTAGAAAAATCGTATGTACTGACTGTAGATACCTTGTAATTATTAATTTTAATCTTATCCAGGATTTCGCGAGAATTTTTAATCGACCAAAATAAATGTTTACCAGAGTTTTCGTATACTTTATCACAGTATCTTTCCACGTGGGCTTTCACAGCAGTTAGACAGGATGTTAATAGTTTTGAAATATTTGTAGTTGTACAAGAGCTTGAATTAGCGATGAAGCGGGCTTTATATGGTTGTTTATGCAAGTTAGGAATCCAGTACATGGTTGGTAGTTTAATGTGTTGACCGTCTATAAGAACTTTTAAATTAGAAACTTCAGTGATGTGATCAGTGACCAAATTATTTTCAACAGAAGGACTCAATGTATAAGTTTTAGTGCTATTTAGTTCGTTTTGTAAAACATTAATTGCTTGAATAAGGTGTTTGTGTTCTATTTTAAGCAAAGTGAGTGACTTAAGGTGCAAGTGACTTAATTTATAGTTGAGTGCAAAATTAAATAAAGTGTTTACTTAACTTGAGTACACACTTAGTACAAACTTAAGCTGAGTGTTGACTTAGTTCATATGAAACTTGGTTGAGTGTTAACTTAAGTACACACTTAGTAAAGTGCAAACTTAAGTTGAGTGTTGATTTAATTTGTTTGAAACTAGGTTGAATGTCTAACTTAGTTGAGTGTCTATCTTAGTTGAGTGTCAACTTAACTTAAGTATACACTTAAGTACTTGAGTTGTCTTAAATATACCATTTTAAATAGATGGTTAGAACAAATCAGTCATTGTGAAGTACGCTACTGATTTTTAGATAGTTTTAATTGAAAATATTTGTATAATTTCTTAATTTGCAAATATTGTGATTTTTTTTCCCTTACACTTCCGTAAGAGGGGGCATGGGCAGTGTTGCATTTTTCATTACTGCTCATGAACAGACTCAATCAAACCGAGTCTGCAATTTTCACTGTTTGCCTTGTTCTCGGTGCTTCCGAGGGATCTACTTTTCAGATTTTATTTACTTCACAACAGCGGGTGTTAAGTGCTGTGTGGCGGCCGTGAAAAGTCGCCCCGACTTCATCTCAGTGTTGTTATATTTTCTGGTCCTTCGGGATCATTGATTTCAACTCATTCAGATTTGAAGATTGAATACTGCATAAGCCGGTGCTAGGGAGCGTGGGCAGTGTTGCATTTTTCATTACTGCTCATGGACAGACTCAATCAAACCGAGTCTGCAATTTTCACCGTTTGCCTTGTTCTCGGTGCTTCCGAGGGATCTTCTTTCCAGATTTTATTTACTCCACAACAGCGGGTTTTAAGTGCTGTGTGGCGGCCGTAAAAAGTCGCCCCGACTTCATCTCAGTGTTGTTGTATTTTCTGGTCCTTCGGGATCCATGATTTCAACTCATTCAGATTTGAAGATTGAATACTGCCTAAGCCGGTGCTAGGGGGCGTGGGCAGTGTTGCATTTTTCATTACTGCTCATGAACAGACTCAATCAAACCGAGTCTGCAATTTTCACTGTTTGCCTTGTTCTCGGTGCTTCCGAGGGATCTACTTTCCAGATTTTATTGAATATATTTATTCGAGTATATCGCAAATTTTAACTGCGACTTGTCATAAATAACGCAACATTTTGGAAACTGTTGGCATATTTTGAAATAAAATTAAGGGAAATAAATCAGGAATCATGACAGAGTCTGAAACATTACATGATCCTGAGGACACAGGAACTGCGACGGAACATGTAGAAGTATCGGAAGATGAAAGAAAATTTTTAAAGGCTTTACATCATATTGGAATTAAACCAGTCTTAGACTCGCCTGAGGACGTTTTAAAACTGGTAAAAGCATTTGATAAAGTAAAGGATGAAGGTGGACCTAGTCACACATTTGGCACAGTGCCTGATACAACACCGAAATCTGGAAATTTCCACTATCCAAAGTTCTCCACATTTTATGGTGATGAAGGCAAGGGTGAAGCTACTTGGTTAACTTTCAAATATGAAGTGGAATCGGTGTTAAAGGATAAAGAACAAATTTTCTTAGGGATACGCAGAGCCCTTAAGGGTAGTGCCAGTGACAAGATTAGAAGATTGGGGCCTGATGCCACTATAGAACAGATCATAGAGAAACTTGATAGTGCTATGGCTAATACAATCTGGAAATTAGATCCCTCGGAAGCATCGAGAACAAGGCAAACAGTGAAAATTGCAGACTCGGTTTGATTGAGTCTGTTCATGCGCAGTAATGGAAAATGCAACACTACCTACGCAGTCGAGTCAAAGGAAAGCGTAATGAGAAAAAAGAAACAGAAAGCAGATGAATCTGTTGAGACATTTGCTTCCAGATTGGAAGAATTGTTTTCTCAGGCAGTCAAACTTAAAGTTTTAAAACGAACTGATACAAGTATAAGTTTTACATGCAGGCCTCAGCAAAGAACTTAAACATATGAGCAGTTACCAGAATGACAAAATTAAAGAGTATGATGAATTTAAAAGAGAATTAAGAAAAATGGAGGCAGATATGAAGGAAATACCTACTGCTAATAAAGACAAAGCAACTTGTAAAGCAGCAGTTAATACGGAGAAAAGAGAATCCACTTAAATGTCTGAATTGAAAGGATTGTTAAAGAGTATCAATGATAAAATCACTACTCTGGAGACACAACATCACGGTTATGAAGGAGGAGCCAGATTTAATTCTAGTGAACCAGGTTAAGAGGGAGGGGCAGAGGTCAAGGTCGAGGCACATAAACACCTCAGAGAGCTACAGCAAGTAGTGCCTTTCTACCGACATGTCATCATTGTGGAAAGAAAGGACACATGCAGAGAGATTGTCGCTCTCTTGGCCAGACACAAGTAATTTGCTATACTTGTAATCAGAGAGGACATATACAGAGAAATTGTCCACAAGTACTTAGCAAGATCACATGTTATATCTGCAATGAAAAAGGACATAAAGCAAAAGATTGCCCAAAAGGATAAGTGCTCCTGTTATGGGGTCAAACAGTAGCACCCAATATTAAGACCCTTAACAATTGATTGGAGAAACAAATGAAGTTAATATACTTGTTAACAATATTGGAACTTCTGCTCTTTTAGATACTGGCAGTTGTGTCAGCATTTTATCAGAATCATTTTACAAACAAAATTTTTCCGAAATAGAGATACAACCTGTTGGTCAGATACTCAATATTGAATGTGCAGATGGACAAGAACTGCCATATCAGGGATACATTGAACTGGAATTACTGATTCAAGATGGGTTACCTAGAGCACAATCCATGAACTGTTTGTTCTTAATCACACCAGACATCAAATAGTCCAGTAAAACACTAGTTATAATTGGTACAAATATTCCCCGAGAGCTACTTAAGGATTGTCAGAAAAACTTTGGAGATCAGTTCTTGCAAAATGCCAAATTGCATACGGGTTGGTATCTTAGTTTCAGGGCTACAGTGATCAGAGAAAAGGAATTAAAAAGGAATAAAAATAGACTGGCTATAATAAAGAGTGCCTCATCTGACAAAATCATTATCAGGCCAAATGAATCAATTGAAGTTTCAGGATACACAGACAAAGAATTAAAATATCCTGGAACTACTGCAATTATACAAGAAACTGAAGAAAGTACACTTCCATCTGACATAGATATCACACCTGCAGTTATTCATTATGATGGTAGAAGAACAGAGGTCAAGGTCAACTTGCCTATGTAACACCCAACACCATAACTATATCACCTAAAGCAGTTTTATTTGAGATACAGCCTGACACTATTGCAGAAGAAGTATATAACAAGATAGAAGCGGACAATAAAAAGGACAAAGTACTTGAAGAGTTGAACATAGATGAGAATAATATACTTGATGATCAACAATCACAAGAATTAAGAGACTTACTAAAGAAACATGGTGATATATTTTCAACAGAGGACACAGACATAGGCCTTTGTAATCTAATCAAACACAGTATTGATTTATTAGATACAACTCCATTCAAGCAGCGACATAGACGCATACCTTCTTCCATGCTACAAGAAGTTCGACAAAACATAGAACAACTATTAGCATGTGGCATCATAAGACCTTCAAAGTCTCAATGGACATCCAATGTAGTCCTAGTAAAGTGGAAAGTTGAGGCTCTGTGTGGATTATCGCATGTTGAATATTCGCTCGACGAAAGATTCATACGCATTACCTAGATTAGAGGAAGTTTTTGACTGCATGCATGGAGCAAAGTACTTCACAACAAGGAGAGGACAGGATTAACTGTGGGATCAATTGGTTTCTTCAAGTACAACCGGGTGCATTTTAGCCTTACAAACTCCTCAGCAACCTACTAAAGGCTTATGGAGGAATGTTTGGGTGATTTGAATTACAGAATCTTTGTCATTTATTTGGATGACCTGATTATATTTTCTGAAACTTTTGAAGAACACTTAGAAAGATTGGATATAATTTTGACCAAACTGAAACAATGTAATTTGAAATTAGTACCGGAACAATGCCACTTCTTCAAAGAAAGAGTCAACTTTTAGGACATGTCGTTGGTGCCGATGGAATTGAGACAGATCCTGCAAAGATTGATAAGATTCAGAAATGGCCAACTCTATCTAATCCTGATGAACTGCGTTCATTCTTAGCTTTTGCGGGGTACTACAGGAAATACAACTTCAGCACTATAACAAAACCTCTGTCCAGCAGTGAAGAAAAGAAGTAAAAAGTCAAAAGTTGATTGGAAATGGACTGAAACAGAACAAAGAATATTTGATAAACTTAAGGAGACACTGTCATCACCTCTTGTTTTGGCTTATCCTCATTTCAGTTTACCATTTGAACTTCATGTAGATGCTAGCACCTGAGGATTGGGAGCTGTCCTTTATCAAACACAAAATGATGAAGAGGGCGATTGTCTATGCAAGTAGGGCTTTGACAAAATCAGAACAAAATTACAGTGCTTTTAAGCTAGTATTTCTGGCATTAAAATGGGCGGTGACTGAGAAGTTTTCAGATTATTTGGCAATATATCATTTCTCAGTTCTTACAGACAATAACCCTCTTACACATATCCTTTCATCTGCAATATGGGATGCTACTGGACAGCGGTGGGCATCAGCTCTGGGAGAGTATTCTTTTGATATTACCTATAGAGCAGGATTGAAAAATGCAGATGCTGATGACCTTAGCAAATATCCTCATCACAGACTAGAAGAGGATGAGATCAGGATTGAAGACAAGATTGTTAAAGCCATATGTTCTGGAAATGATCCACCAGCATATGTTGATACTCTACCATCATTCAACATTAACATCATAGAAGCTACTGGAGATGACACTCAGGAATTGGCTTAAAAGGAGTTAAAAGAAATAAGAAAAATGTAGAGACAGGATCCCTTAATAGACAAGTGGAGAAGAGCAGTGATAGACAACAGAATGTCATTCAAATGTTGGGATAAAGAGGACTTAACTATGAGGAGACAATTCAAAAGCTTGAGGATCAAAAGGGGAATACTATTCAGAATGGTAAAAAAACAAGAAGAAGAAACTGAGCAATTAGTTATACCAAACAGTTACAGAAATGAAGTCTTAAAAGGACTCCATAATGGCATAGGCCATCCTGGAAAAGAGAGAACCATGAGATTGTTAAGGGAAAGGTACTATTGGCCTGGAATGTGGACTTGTGTAGACCAGTGGATAGATAAATGTGACCGTTGCATTAGGAGAAAATCTTCAGAAAACCATAGAGCTCCACTGATAAACATCAATACCACATACCCACTAGAACTTGTCTGTGTTGACTTCTTGACATTGGAACTATCAAAGGGAAACTTTGGAAACATTCTTTTCATCACAGATTACTGTACAAAATATGCTATGGCGGTGCCTGCCAAGAATCAAACAGCAAGAACCACGGCTGAAGATATCTATAACAACTTTATATTACACTACGGCATCCCAACAAGACTTCATTCGGGTCAAGGGGCCAATTTTGAAAGTGACATCATAAAGGAAATCTGCAGATTAATGAATACTAGAAAGAGCCACACAACACCCTACCGCCCAAAAGGAAATTCAGGCCCTGAACATTACTTGATGTGCTAGGGACCTTGGAGAATGAGCAGAAACATGATTGGAAGAAATATATTAATTCCTAAGTGTATGCTTACAATAGCATTCCACATCAGACCAGACGAACATCACCATTTGAATTAATGTTTGGAAGGAAACCAAAATTACCTATAGATCTGACATTTGAAAAGGCCAGAGAAACCAAAAGTACCAACAAGGACACAAATGATTATATCAAAGATCTTAAGAACAGAATGGCAAGGACACAAGAAATAATCAAAACACATATAGAGAAAGCCAAGACAAAACAAAAGCTTCAGTATGACAAAAAGGCCAAGGCAATAATATCAGTAGAGGACAGAGTGTTAGTGAGAAAATTAGCATTTGAGGGAAAACACAAGATAGAAGACAAGTTTGAGAGGGATGTATACATAGTAATAGAACAGCCTAGACTTGATTTTCCTGTATACAAAATAAGATCAGACGAAACCAATAGACAATGGACATTGCACAGGAACCACTTGTTGCTTCTAAGAGGAACAGGAGGAGACAAATATGACATCTATGATGATAAACAGGAAAAAACTGATAAGAAAAGGAGAGTATCAGTTGAAGCAGGAGGTCCAGATAATAAGGAAGATAAAAGTCACGCCAGTTTCAAAAGGAAGAGGACTCTGATAGTGAGGATGAAATTGGTTTTGTACCAGGTACAAACCTACATGGGGACGCCCATGAAATAGAAACAGAGAGTCAAGAGAATAGTAAAACAAATGAGTCTGATACAGGTAATTCAGATCTCTTAACAGTTGGACCAGAAACTACAGATAAAGACATGGCAGAAGAGGTAAGTATTATAGATGATAGTGAAATACACACTATTTATGATATTTCTATCGATATTATAGAAAGACAGACACAGGAACAAGTTAGAGAGGAAACAGATATTGAAGAAGATGATAAAGAGGAAAGTAGACAGAACTGAAGAAGACAGAACTGAAGATAGGAAGGACTCTTCTTCAGAAAGTACAGATGAAACCTCGGTAAAACAGCCAGTGCTCCAGATGATGCAAGACCAGTCCCACAACTAAGACGCAGTGGTAGACCAAGAAAGGCACCAGAAATATTCGGAGACTATGTATATCCAAAAGTTACACGTTAGATGACTGTACGACCATGGGATAACAGATTACAGGCATTAGATTCCTTAATGAAATCTGGTATTTAAATGAAGTTGATAGTGGCATTGCTCATAAAATGATTGAGGCTATTATGGGACATAGTTACTGTTGATCCTTATATTGTGACAGTGTTTTATATTTTATCTATGTTTTTATCCAATGAATGTACATTACAGATATTAATAAGTGATCAGTGCATTATCCAATTAGTGAGGGGGGGGGGGGTTACTGGAAAATTGTATGCTGATCTGATCTAAATGATATTTATTTAATGTAACATTGAATGCTGATCTGATCTGAATGTTAATTTGTAAATGTTGCATGAATGTATGTATGTGATTATTTATACCTATGCTGTTGCTAATGACATGAATAATGTTTTGTATGTGTATTAATATACAGAATCTTGATAATGTATTAATATGTTTATACTACAGTATCACTTAAGCCAAGATATTATAGTGATAATAACTAATGGAAGGGAAGGTATATGTTCATGACACATGTACTTGTGATTGCCATTCTAAGTGACATTTTTGTATTTGAGCAAGTTTGTATTTGAGCATGGATACATTAGAAAATAGAATGTTCAGGTTTGAAGTTTTCTATGCAGTTAGAAGAATAGTATTGGTAGTGTAGTTTACTTTGGTATTTTGTTACTTTATAGCTATGGCTTGGATAGAGTAACTTTCAGTTTTGTAGTTGTAATTGTAACTTTAATGTAATTGTAATTTATTTCTAAACTGACAAGACGAATGACGGGACGTCATTTCACAAAGCAGGGGAGTATGTGACCGGACCGAATTTTGGACGGAATTTAGTCCCACCCGACGTATCTCGGACATTAGAAATTCGGATGGTGTTCTGGGTTTATCATTCGGACAGTTTTGTATAATGGACATTTCTGATTGGTTGATATTGATTAGCTCATCTTTTCGCGAGTTTTCATTGGTGAGTAGGAATTTGTCTCACTTTTAGAGGGAAGTCTGAAGTGAACATATGTTCAGTCCTTTTTCTGCACTTTTAATAGTTTTTTATCTAAGGTGTGCACTATTGACCTACTTACAGTCACTTTCACAGTCAGAGTCAGTAGCAGAGTCAGTAGCAGTGTGTACGAGAGAATAGTGGTGTGTGAGACAGTCAGTACCTTATATTGATTGTCGATTTGATCTGATTGTTCAGTCTGGTGTCTTTTGCTACTTTTATGTAGGGTATAGAAGATATAATACAAGATGTCGAGTAACCCATGACCTTGGCTGATTCTTTAACTCAGTAATTTTCTAATAGTGGGGCTAAAAACGCCAAGGTTACAATAGTGCGGGGTAACTGTTTACAGCTACATACCACACGCCTTAAATGTCCGCTGCTCCGACTATAAAAAAAATAACCCAAAAATGGAAGAGACCCGAAACGGAGCCATGGAGCCATGCATCGCAAAGTAGGCCCACAACAAAAAAAGCTGCGGTAACGGAAAAATATTGTAGACGGGTTGCTAAAAAATAACAATTACATTTTAATTATATGCATATACAGAAAAAGTGGAGAAAGGGGTACTTACTCAAAATGTATTGTGATAAATTGGTATTAACTGCTAATACTGAAAATCTAAAGGTATGGTGTTTAGATGGAAAGGAAGGATGCGTGTATATGAGCAATGGACTTATTGCGGGGTTTTTTTTCACACTAGTCATGAACGTCTTTATTTTCAAATTCTCACGAAATATTCGTCTTGATCCAAACCACGAAATTACATGCCAACGTTACTAGATGTTTACAGTCTTTTCTAAGAATATTGTATTGCGAATACATGATTCTGATAGAGCTTAATTATGATAAACACATAATTAACTTTATTATATACCTATATAAATTATGTAAGAAATCGGCTTGTATTTCACAATTAAATATGAACAGACAGACACAAAATCCATATTGTACCTTTCAAATTCCGTATTGAACCTTCCGTATTGTATTCTGCCGGACTATTTGTATTAATATGTATGACCCGACACATTTCTATAAATAGCGCACATAAAAACTTCACTAAGTTCCATTTAATAGCGATAAACATTGCAATTTCGTTCAAGAACGAAACAAGAATCAAAATGGTAAAGGTATGTAATAGAAGGGTCATTATAACAGTAGCTAGATCTGGGACCTTGTGAGATCCGATTGCAAAATCCACTCGAGCCGAATACTGCATCCCAGATCAAGCTACTGCTATAATAATATATATTATATTTCAGGTAGTTGGTTTCTCTGTGCTCTGTTCATACAATTTGATATTGTTAGTAAACGTGGCAAATAATAGCTTGCACAGCATTATGTACTTACCATCAGACTTTGGATAGTTGTAATCAGTAATCATATCACCTATATTCAATTAATTGCATCTTATATAATGTGTAATAGACAACATTACTAAATCGTGTTATATCATGATTGCTTGTAAATGACATTTTTTTTGTCTTGAAAACTTCAACAAGAGGTTTAGGTTTGAATGTGACCTACATATTTATTCTACTCTTTAAAGTGCAACTATATTGCAGACGGAGTAGATGAGAAACATCAGAAAATAACTTTTATCAGCTAATTTATTAGGGGAAAGAGCATTTAAATTTTGAACAAAGTAAAAACATCTTTACAGAAGATGATTACAAATACATTTGCTTCACTAGAAAATTATAAATTATCAACAGTATATTTGCCGTGAGCCAGTTGAAGCAAACACATAGGACTTTTTTTACCGCAGTATGTCTCGTTCAATAAAACATTATGCTTAAGATATAGAAATGTGTTTGTAAAAATATTTCCATCGTCCTTGCAAAACATTTAACTAATTCAACAATATCTTGACACCAAGTGAAAAGTTAGTACTATAACGTTTCAACAGAGAGACAATATATTTGTTTTATGAATAACATGTAACGAAGCTTTAAATAAGCTTTTAAGGATACATACAACGATTAAAGGCACTACATAACTATCTTTAGTTTTTTCTTAAAATCTTTTACACGTATTAAGAAGAAAAGTAATCCATCAACTAAATTAACAGACATTGTTAAAGTACCGTATTTTCAGTTGTCAGAATACTTTCATAACCTTCTTGCTGCTCTTAAGTATCTTATAATCTAATTTTCGCTTTACAAGTAAAACTAAATTTTTAATAGCATATAGATAGAAAGAAAATGTTGGAAGTAGAAATATGCCGATTAACTTACAGTGTTGCAATATTTTCTTAAATCAGTGTTATGTACCTTACTTATAAAAATAGCAAGTCATTGTCTCAAAACATATGTAAGCAAGAAATACAATTACCACATTCGAATCGTAAAACATTCGATTGAATGTATTACATCGACAAATCTTTTCAACAGTTGTTTTCGGCGCATTTAAGGAATGATCAGACGTATTGTTCATCCTCCCATTTTTGTCATTCCATTCGAGCTTTTGGTATATTATAATTTTGGAGGTATTTTGGCATATATTCATCAAGACATATCTGGCACGACTGATCATTGTTAACAATGCGAATTAAGACATTTTAAACATAATTTATTTACTACATTTACGAATTTATTATGGTAAGAGGAAGCGTTTAATTTTTTTGAAGGATTGTTACTTTTGATAAAGTTCTTCAACAGTAAACTTTCAGTTGTTCTTATAGATATCTAATATATGGACAATTATGGGACAAAAAAGCTTTTGTTATGCTTAAAATAATATGGTATATTTTTATGAAAATTGTTTTTATGATGATTGAACAAACACATTAATGGAAATGTTATAGATCTATTCTTTACCACACTGAGGTAGATAGGTTTATGTAAGTTTAAACTGTAATGTAATCAACGTAATCACAAAGCAATCATTGATATATTTTTAAGTAATGGTAATGTAAACAATTTTATTTTATGCTAACTAATGAAATACTGTATTCTATCAGTTAAATATTTTCATATTTCATCACTCACACTGTGAAAACATGAAATCTATATTTTCACACTGTTAGGGATATAGCTCAACCCCCTCATTATATTGTGTATGAATTTTAAATTATTTGCTTAAAACAGGATGAAAATTGTAGTCGCCCTTTGTTCTTTATAGATTATTTCTCGATTCAAATTATTTTACTCAAAGAGAATTTCATAACGTTATGCAAAAAATAAAATAAAATGGAACTTTATGTTGTATGTGTCTTTATAACTTCACAGCAGGTCTGATGTCATGTCTGTTTACGCGCGTCTGTTTCCCGCACTGAGATTAAAAAATAGTTGCAAAATGCAAATCTCAACGTAAATGAGCATAAAATAAAAAGAAAATGTGTTTGTTTTCGTGAATATGGAATATATCTCATCTCGAAGTGAGAAAATTTTCACATTTTCAAATTTTCTCACTTCGAAGTGAGATATATTCCATATTCACTCAAAACAAACAAATATCCTCTATATATTTATAAACACGAGTAATCAAAATTATATTGATTACTTTACAAAAAGACGATTACATTCCCCTGTAATCATGCCAAGGACCGCCAACTGGAAACAATAGGCTTTAAACATGACATTCAATGAATTCGGGTTAAAGACAAGTTATGATACTTCTGTAAATTTTTTACTTGCATTCACTGTTTTCTCCAGTCTGATAATTATCTTAACAGAATTCTGATAAACAAAGTAAAATAGTAAAAATCCTTGCCGATGTTTCTAACGACAATAAATCATAATCAGTTTATTCAAATAATATTATCAGGTTGTCCTTGTAAAACCAAAACATCGCAACACAATGTGTCATCACAAGTTTATGCTCTTTCTGGCCACACAGACTGAAGACGTAAATGCAAAATCACGCATGTACATTGAACATGACAACACTATCCTCCTTTAGAGTAAATGTTAAACTTGTCATCTGTGCTTTCCTAGATCCTAGTTTTGTTTCACAGTATAAATAGTGTATAAGTCAGTCTGTTTGACGGTTTTGTTTATTATGGTTCATACGTGTCGACCGAGGTTCTATGGTGTTATTCTATTAGTATTATCTGTTTAGTAACTGAAAAACAAAAATAAAATCTGGAAAGTAGATCCCTCGGAAGCACCGAGAACAATGCAAACAGTGAAAATTGCAGACTCGGTTTGATTGAGCCTGTTCATCAGCAGTAGTGGCAAATGCAACACTGCCCACGCCCCCTAGCACCGGCTTAAGCAGTATTCAATCTTCAAATCTAAATGAATTGAAATCAATGATCCCGAAGGACCAGAAAATATAACAACACTGAGATGAAGTCGGGGCGACTTTTTACGGCCGCCACACAGCACTTAACACCCGCTGTTGTGAAGTAAATAAAATCTGGAAAGTAGATCCCTCGGAAGCACCGAGAACAATGCAAAATTGTGAAAATTGCAGACTCCGTTTGATTGAGCCTGTTCATGAGCAAAACATATTTAATAAATGATGCCTGTATATTATCAAGAAATTCAATGTCAGCACTGACCTAGATAACATCATTGCATACTAAGGTTTTAGTGAATAGTATTCAATGATATGGCGGTAAAAATGTATTATCTCTATGGAAATTTGCGAGAGAAATAAACTTGAAAATTTAACTGCCATTCAATAGAAAGGATGCAAAATAGGCAAACACGTTTATCAAACGCCAACTGTTAAGGATAGATCAACATAAATATGTTTATTAGAACTTATTTCCCAATTTACATGTATTGGTCGTGTAATTATTCAATTTTCTTTCATCACCACCTTGCAAACAATACTGCTACAGAAGCTGACAGGTATATATATAAAATGTAGTCTTCGGCTATGGAATCGTTGCGATTTCACTTCTTTATATAAATTCTAAGAGATGACATACCTTGATACTCCTAATGAACAGATAAGCAAACCTGCTAACGTGCTTATAAACATTTTAAAACTTATTTTGTTGCTTTTCTAGCAATTACGAGGATTTTTATAGAACAGGAATGATTATAAAAGTGTTCAACACTTTTCCAAAAACTAATGAAATATTCAGGAAATGTTGAAATGGCCATGAACAAACATGGTCAGTGAAATCATCAAATGTAAAATACCTTCCCAGTTTTATACGATTGATACATACCAATATATCATACGAAATTGCATATTTGGCCGCAAATCCAAGGATGTATTCATAAACAATTACAAAACTTTTCATCCACTAGAAAACTCTAGACTTTTGAAACATCTACATATTATTCATTAAGATCCCCGCGAGCTTAGCTCAATAAGAAGAGCGCAGATCTACAGATCGCGGGATCGTGAGTTCGATCCTCGAGCGGGCCGTATGTTCTTGGTGACGATTTGACAAAATACATTGTATCTGGTATCATTTGTCCTCCACCTCTGATTCAAGTGGGGAAGTTGGCAGTTACTTGTGGAGAACAGGTTTGTATTGGCACAGAATCCAGGAACACTGGTTAGGTTAACTGCCAACCCAAATCAAACAAACGTCAAAACTAGCAGTTTTCTAAACAGAAGTTTGTCCAGTAAAATTTTCCACATTACTAACTTACTTCATTATCAGTATTGTTAATGTTTAACACTAATTAGAAATAAGATTAATTAATCTTTAATTATACTATTTATTTTTACAAATCTATTATCCTTGATAGCAACATTTGTACTGATTGATACTACATTCTATCTTACTATACTAGTTATCACGTGTTAAATGTAATTGAATTGTAAGAAGTTTAAAGACCTGCTTATTTCTTATGTTGTATTATCTATTTTTGTTAATTTCATATGGAAGCTTGTTTTCATTTTGATTGCCCCTTGCAATCAAGAGATTTGAAATAAAAAGAGAATATCACATGAGTGTCTTTTCATATTGAATTTATTAAACGAATTGAATAAAATAATAAAATGAGAGGCTCTGTCGAGCATTTTATCAATTCTTTTAAACGAGTTTAAAAAATTCAATATGGAAAGACACAAATGTAATATTCCTTTTACCATATTCTTTTCTTCTTTACCCATTATAGACCAAGTGAATTGGACCAACGGCACCTATACTTAAAATAACGTCAACGCTTTATTGTCAAATTTATGTAATAGCTTTATTTGCTAAATTATCATATTATAATAAACATAAACCAAAACAAATGAACTATTTCCATTTTTAAACAGAGACAAAGACGAGAGAACACCACTAAGTTATGCAGCAGAAACAGGACTGGTGGAAATCACAAAGATGCTTGATAAACATAAGGCAAGCGATCTGCCTGATGTAACTGAGGTAACATTTAAAGACATCTTTTGTGTTGGTAAATTTGTAGGCGTTTTGTCAGATTTCTTGTGAATTTCTACATAGTCACTTGATCAAGTATTTGAAGGCAATATGAAGGTAAAATATAAATTGATATAATGCCGAAACGCGCCACAGTATTCGAGAAAGAGAAATGTATAACTCGCGATTTCAGCGAGAAATTGTTTCAATGCAGAACGTATATCATATGACAGTGCGACAAATTATAATGTATACCAATGATCATGTTATTTTCCAAACTCTCTGAACATAATAAGACATTGTTTGTTTTCATTTTATTCAGTGCATCAATAAACAAGTGTTCCGTAGTAAGGTACTGCCTAAAATCAAGAATGAATGCATAAATAGTTAAGATTATTCTTACCAAAATCTGACTTAAGTACTCGACCTAATTTAGTTACATAAGAACTCGCTCTTAAAATGTAGCGTTGTGCTGTACCACAGCAACTTCCGATGAAATGGGTCGAATATTCAGAATAACTAAAGGGGCTTTAATTCAGCAATGAGACTTGAAACATGTAATAATTACAGCAATACCTACAAAACGGATTTAAAATGATAGAGATCACTGTCTAAATGACTATAAGAAAGTTTGCACATGCAAAATCACATCATTGGCACATGCATATATTACATTATGTTTTAATTATTTCTTCTATAAATAAGATTTCATGTTGCTGTTGATCTTTCTGCCAAAACATTTTTTGCCAAAATTGACTGAAAAGACTTACCTATTCATTGTTACCTCTTTAATTGTTTTACGTTAGTTTCAGGTTTGATCAGAATACAGTTAATTTTCTAGATTGACCATATCTATTTCAGAAGATCCATGCTTCAATTGCATGTTTATTTGAATTTGATAGAGACTGTAAAATGATCACTTGTAGGCTAAAATCAGGCTAAGCTTGCACAATAGTTGACGCATTTTAGTAGCAGGCAGTAGCCCAGTTAGATGGTCAGCAAATCTAGTCTTGTTTATGTAAATGGATGTGGGTTTATTGGTCTAGATTCAGTTTTTATGTATAAGTCTTAGAATAATGTTCAAGAAGTACAACTGTTCTCTTAAGTCATATTAAAGAGTCTACAAATTAAGCTAGAAGTAAAGTTTTTATAGATTCAGTTCTCTGAACATTATATTACATTTTTGTTTAAGGTTGGTCCATTTCACGTCTTTAAACAGTGTAAGTAATGAAATCTATCACATGATCCTTTCGAAGCATAGAGAGCAAGTAAGAAAAATGATAACAGTTTGATTAAGCTTATTCCCGCTAGGGAATTGAACGTGAAACACCCCTTTCGTCCCTATTCATGATTTCGGAGTGATCTTCCGTAAACGGTTTACAGCCAACTCGTCCCCGGTCAACTCGTCACAATTTTAGTAATTTCGTATCCCTTGACGATTTCAAAAATGGTCATTTCGTCTCCTACTTTTCGGCTCCTCCTTTTTATCCTTAATTTTGTCAAAGTTTCCTAGATTAATATAACTATGATGTTAGAATGTGTTCCGTTAAATATGTTCTACTTAAAAAACTACATTTTGTTTTTTATAAGTACCCGATCGTATGTAAAAGTGTAAAGTGCATGCACGTTTCGTAGCTTAAAGTGTGTATTTACTTATGCGGCCGTGTATCATTTTTTAAAAATATTTCTTGTTTTCATATAATATACGTTAAATATTCCAGGCCGGGAGTTAACGAGGTATTCTTTTACTTAATTGTCCATATGTATTGATAAAAGGAAACACATCTCATGTAATCCGCTGCAAAATATATCAACTGCTTTAAAACTAAATTTTAGAATTTTAAATACATACATACTATACAACATTGTCCTGTCAAAAGCCCTAATGAAGCCCTACATGTTTGCCCTGAGTCCTGGCAGGCATATTTTGGTAAACATCTGAATGCACGTGCTAATTAGTATTAATACACATGCTGGTGTCAAGTAAGAAATCAAGTAAAGTATTAAGAATACCTTTATTGCAAACAATGGGTGATCGCAACAAAATGAAATATAAACGTTTTAGTGTTAGAAATATTTTGATATCTAACCAAGATTTAAATGCTGTATTGGATCATTTACTGATCTACACTTTCAAATGAAGAGAAAAATCAGTCAGATTGAAAAGTGCTCTAAATAGGAATTGACTGTTAGTTGACTTGAAAAGCAGCCAGCGTATCGGCTGCACTAATATCTTGACAGGAGTGGTTCAAGTGTAACGAATGGAGCTGCGATATGACTGTATGTGATCATATCAGCTATTGCGGCAGAGAAGTTTTTTTTTCAGTGTGGTGTTTCGGATATCACTCAAACAGTCTTTATAGTTGTCTAATCATGAGGTAACTATTGACAAGATAACTTGTGTCATCTTTAGTAAGATAATGTAGTAAATTGGGACCGAGATCTGATCCCTGACGTATATTATGCTTCATCAACACAAGTGTCTATTACTCACAATCAACGCATATTGTTTGTTGGAGATAAATTTGATAGTACATGCATATGCTGTGTCTATCACTCCAGTATGTTGTTTAACACTAAGTAACAGTGTTTGGTGATGAGTGGTGTTAAAAAGTACATATAGATCAAGAAGCCAATTACAAAATATTTACCTGGAGGATATCATTCTTTTAGTTTCGTGACACTTTTCGTATGTGAACTGCGCTTCGTGATGTAACTTGTTTGCATTTTGATGCTGCTCTAGACCTGCATCTACTTCCATATCAGGGTTTTTTTTTTAACTGAACAGAAGAAGGAACTCGAGTCTGTATGTTTCCAAGGAGGTATCTTGTCTTCTATTCTTACATCCCTTTAGTATATCTAACTTCATGGCTGTATTATGAAGTTTGTTATCTATGGTTAGAGTTAATACGACAAAATAATTGTTACTAATAGTATTGTATCAAACTCACATATTTTTCGGAGATTTGTGTATGTCTTGTCTACCTCTTTTTTGTTGGAGGAGTCAAATTAACAAGACATTTATTTTACAAGAATATCCTGATGTTCGGTACAAGTTAAGGGTACTGTTCCTAAGTTCATCTGATTATGCGAGTTAATATCGTTTCTTATGTTTCAAATTATATTGGTGAAACAGTTTCTAAACGTTCACTAAAATTATGTAGAGGTCAACACGGAGGGCCGTGCAGCATCTCGGCTGGCTTCTAGCAGATGTTTGGTTATATTGGACTTAAATTGATTTAATTCAAATCACTTGCTTCTCAAACAATGTTGGTTCGAGTCTCACATCGGTCGTAGAATTTTTCGGGTGAGGAAGACATCCAGCTGGCTAACGAAAGCTTGGTGATTCTACACAGATGCCCGCCCGTGAAAATTAATTTTCCTCTACCATTAAAACTGGAAAGACTTATAATTGTGTTGGTGCGACGTTAAACCCAACAAAAAGAAAAGTAATTGATCAGAGTTATCAATCAGGCTTAGAAGCTTACGAATAAAAACGCATTGGTCTATGTTAGATTTGCCTTTTAAATGTGTGACCTCATTAAGATCGTCTGTAAACCAGTCGCAGCTATTTCTGAGTTTGAGATTTAGACTTTTGTGTGGAGCATAATTATCAATCTGTGCGCAGAGATTATTTGTATATGCACTCACTAGCTGATCAGTGTATGTGCCTGGTGGAGATATGATTAATGAATGGGACTTAGAGAGGTCCGGTTTGTAAGAACTAACCCTGACAAAACGTAGATTTCTAAATCTTGCGCATCGGAGCTGGTTTCACAGTGCATGCTGTGGAGTCTTTCGCAAATGACCTTGTGACATATTGCCGGTACGACTCGAATTGTCACTGAGACAGGACCGATTACATTGACACCTGTAACATTGATTATTTTGTCCCTGGTATAAAATCATCTACAGTATGACCACGGAAAATGGTAGGTAAAGTTCATGTATTCAATCTTATTAAAACCATTGTCACGATTAGATGGAACAGCATTCAAGATTAAAAGAAACCTTACGTGTGAGAGCCTAATAAACAATTACGGCTTACGGCTTCATTCACAATGTACGTCGTGTTAAATTTGTAACTGGCTGAGATGTTTGGAGACAAAAGACCGACTTACAGTCGTGTTCGAAACCCGAATCATGCTCACGCAAGTAAGTGACTTACAAAACACACTAAAAAAGAAACTATTGAATAATTTACAACACAATTTGATGCTTCAAATATATCCAAAGTATATTTTAAAAAATAATGAAGGAATTGTACGTATCAATATTATTATCTTCCTTAAACACAAAGCCAAAGGGTGAATCACTCTGCTGCAGCGCCAGAGCTTCACTGAGATTCGTAGAAGCGAGCCTTTGTCTAAATCACCGTGACAGAAGATTTAATCGTAGCACTTTAATAAGAGTTAGGCAATGTAAATCAAGTGACTAGCATTACTCGTACGCAATCCAATGCAATAAAATGTAATAATATGATTAATTGTGCACGAAACCTGATAAACTAGTCTTCTTGAGAAAAATATATCTAAGTTGCATTAACGTTGGACAAATGTACAAACGAGAATGGCAGATTTGTAGGCCAGTTATATATCCCTTCTCATCTGAGCAAAAATAACATTTAAAAAAAATGAGAACCAAAATGAAAATAAATAAATACTAACTTAACAAAGGGATTTTTATTTAGATATTTAGAAATCAATTTGTATCTTAACGAATAAGTAACAAGGTATAACATATTGCATTTATGACAAAGTATCGTCACTATGAGGCAAAAGTACAACTTTAGTATTGTAGCATTGCTTTATAACAAGTTAACGTTATACACTCAGTGACATGTCAATAAAAATGAGAAAATATAAACTATTTAAACAAATACATCTATATTTGTCACCCAAATGTTAATCAACATGACACTTTATGCATATCATTCTTTTTTGCAAAAAAGGTCATACAATGTAACATTGACATATACGTTCTTGTTATCATCTACCGGAAGTACCTGTTGACGTAAAGATGAGGCGAAATTGTCAAAACGATTTGTATATTTAATGTATTTGATATATATAAGTAAGGACAGACTTTCGTTCTATCATTACTAAAACTATAGTTGATTATTATTTATTATTATTATGCCAGATTTATATAGCGCCCTTTTCATGATCAATTTCACGTTCAAAGGCGCTTTACATAGTTCAAATGCAGCCACACAGGGCGCATAAATTCATCCTCTACTAGTACAGACACAGAGCGATCTGACCAGAGGGACAGATTGAGACAAAGTCCCCACGACAGAGAGATCAAAAATCAGATACAGGCTTGTCCGGCTAACTTAGCCTAGCTCGTTGCGAATAGACAGCCTGGTTCTTTAACGTGCCCAGTGTATAGCACTGATACACGCAAGGATTGTCTGGGTTCCTGACCAGTACACCTCTAGTTGGGTGGGAAACACTGAAAAGCGTTTCTGAAATTCCCGATAGTTGATTGCTGTAGATAATTTGATTTGGGTCATTTAGGAACGATTCGGGTTAATCACATTGATGTCTGGATCCCAGCACAACATTATGTTGTATACGATAGCATAATAGAATCAACTATTTGTTAGAGCAAGAACTCGTTGTAAAATACTATGTATGAATTTGACCACTCAGAAATAAATTCTGTAAATAGCACCAATCAAAGTGATGCATTTTAGTACTTGTGGTACATGCATTATTATTTAATGTAAAAACCATAGTTTCTTGTGACCTAGGTGCATAAGGCAAGGAGAAAGACTATCGCTATAACCCGCGAACTCGTCTGTGATTTCTACAATTCAATCCATTGGAGAGCGTATACATTTATTACCTGCCTGTAATTCCTACGCCTAACATCCAGAGATAAACACGGTACATTAGTAAGTTTTTGAGAATCCTTTTGATCAGCCTGAAAATTTGAGCTTAACTTCTTTACAAAACAACAATCGCCATTTTTGATATACTCTCTTTAAAGATTTATGTTGTATGCCTTACAAACCGAACAATCGTCGAGAGAAACAGCGCTAGTGGACGGAATACAACCTGTATATACTGCAAGAGACTGATGTTCAGAACCCAAACCTATCGGGTTAACCACCGGCGCTTTTGTGAATTCGTATCAAAAAAGATTGCCACGATAACAAGAACTTTCAACTGTTTTGAATCTTAAGTTCTAAATGAACTATTTCGGATAGCTGAATGTTCGGTCACAAGTACAGCATTAATTGGTTTTCCGAAATTGATTGTGTGTGTTTAACTGGAATATCTGGACGCAATATGTCAAATTTGATGACCTATGAAACATCTCCGTTTGTGACACTTGATTCTGGGGACGGCAGTCGTGCCTGATTTTTTTGTGTGAGTTCTTAGCATCTAATATTATTTGATGGCAACGCATATTCTAATGTTAAAATTGTTGTTCTTTGCATGCATATTAGAATACTGTTTCACTATTCAAACATTCGTAAAAAATATAAATTTATTACAAATAGATAAAAGCAGACTGAAAGATCAACATGTTCGTTTAAAACGTATGCCATACGGAACAGCTATCATCAGAAATACGCGCGAAAATGTCTTCTGTCATTGTTAAACGTGTAATTTTGTATACTAGGGTGTCGAAATTGTACGATGTTATGGTATTGACACTGTATCCTGTAGTTGATACCGCTAATTTCTTGCCTTTAGAAACATTAATGATACTAATCGGTTACAAAACGCCTTGTTAACAATTGGTGAGAACCGCTTGTACAAAAACACATCGAACTACACTTCAACTTATGTCTCGGATTTCAATCAAAGATTACATGCTGTATCTGAGCATAGGAAAACACCAAAAAAAATATAGAAAACTAGTCAAATTATATATTTTGACGTGAATCACATCATCCGGTAGTTATGACTAAACTCATTTTCGCTAAATGTAACGAATAAATGCATATCGTATTCAGGCAAGTAGTGTATTTAAAGCAAATATTGCATTATATTATTCTCTTTAGCCTCTTTGGCAGTTTAAAAATACCTCATTTGACTGAAAAAGTTCATTCTATTACGTTAATCTTCTGTCAAAATGCTACCTATGCCTTCTGCTGTTTTGGAGTATTTCACGCGATCATCCGATAATTTGATAAGTCGGATTCATGCAATGTGAGTGGAGAGAACCTTTCTTACATGTACGGCTACATCCTTGTAATAAATTAAATCTACATTAAGGCATATTACAAATATGTTATAGTACAAAAGATGAACAAGTGAAGAGAAAGTTTTGTCAGTCTTAATTCGTCAATATCTGTATCATTTCTGGTGTAAACGGAAGAAGAATGTATGCATGTCGCTGATAAGGTTTTGATAAACACATAAGTTTTTGAGTTTTTTTATTGGTCAGTTGATGACGGAATACGGAGGTTAACCGAATATTCGAAAACAATATAAACGGCATTATAACTAAAAATACAAACTTCAAGAAGGCACTATCTATTTTAGATATATATGTAGCTAACTGCAAGTACGCGATCTGAAAACAAAATGTTTTAGATATTTTTCGGAAAAAGCGTTATCTGAGCTGAAAAAGATCCTGGGTAAAATATTTGGGACAAAAGGAGACAACTCCGCTAAAAGCTTTATTGTAGGCTTAGGTGGCTATGTACATAGTATCTCATGTAAAGCATGCACGTTTTACCTAGGCAGGACAAAAGCATGTATAATTAGTAGCAATTACTGTAAAGATCAGCACTTTGAAAAGAGAAATATGTGAAGATCAAAAAATCATAAACAGATTGTTTTCCTTACGTTAAGAGGGCTTAGGGTAAGCCTCTACATAAATGCTATTCGTTGCCATCCCTACTAATAACATATCAACTTTATTTTGAACTTCAATAGATTCATCACGAATTCTTGTCTTGAAATTGTTTTACCGCTTAATCAGCATTTTATAGTACCTAGGGTTTCTTAAAATCATAATCCTGTTAAAAATCACCGTAAAAGAAGGCATTTTTTTGTAGATTTCTAGAAAACAGTCCAATGTACTCATCCGCCCGTTATTGTGTCTTGAATGACCAAGTATTGTTGACATACGAATGGACTAAATATCATAAAATATTTTATGACCCGCGGGTCCCTTAAAGATATAATTAACCCGCGATGCTGCCGGACGTTATTCGCCGATTCAGTAAATCAACGAAGACAAAGTCACGTGAGATAATTTAAGGCAATGGTTAGTGAACCGTCACCGGTGCAGCAGACCCGAGGTTGTGCAACGTATTAACTGACGAAGTATTCTTGTAAATGTTTTCATAAAATGATTTAGTTTCGTGTAATATCTTTTCATTGTTGATAACTAATTTTGAAACAGTCTTTTGATCACTTTTTTTCTATTCTAAGTTAGAAAAACATTTTGTATTTTGTTCCATACCTTCTATGTATTGAGCTTTTGTTCTTATGTAATATCCTTGTGCCTTTAAGATTGTGAAGTCTTCTAAAGGTTTCTTTTTTTCTATGAGTAGTGTTTCTAGATTTATGTTATTATCATCTTCAATGTTTATTTGATATTGTAAGTTATCGATTTCTTTAATAAATTGTTTCTAGGTCCTTAAGTTTTCTTCTTCTTTTTGCGCTGAGCAATATTTGATTGTTTCATTTCTGATTGTCCCTTTGATAACTTCACATAATGTATTCCGCGTTAATCCTAACTATTTCTCTAATGGATGTTCTAATTGTTTGTTGATATTCATCATCACACAAAATGGAGTTATTTAGCTTAAGGTAACCTGGTCCCATACTAAGTTTGTTTATGTATATGTTTATATGTACCATTGAGTGATCCGAGCTTATACCAGTGGTTATGTTTCAATTTGTGTGTATTTGATTAAATTGGAAGATATCAGGAATCAGTCAAGACGACAAAATATTGTAGATTTCATGTAAGAATACCACGTGAATTGTCTCTTTTTAGGATGTCTTAATCGCCATATGTCTACAATTTCGTAATTATTGATTATTGTGTTAAATACAACTCTACATTTTTTTTTCTGTGTTTCGATATCACTATTTTTCTTGTCGGTTTTTACATCTAAGACAGAATTAAAGTCGCCTCCTACGGCCATGGACTTATCATCATTTTTTTGCAATTAAAGATTCTATATTTTCAAAGTACTGTCGTCTAAGTTGGGACTATATATATATATTGAAGTATCTCAAATTCACATACTGATAATGTCAGATATTGCAATCTGCCTGCAACATTTTCATTGCAACTTTCTACTTTAATATCAATGTTGTTTTTCAATGATATGAATACACCTTTACTATAAGTACTGTTTCCATTGAAAAACGCTTTAGCGCCCCATTCTCGTTCTCATCTTATATAATCTTGATTCTTGCAGTGTATTTCTTGTAGCATAATGATATTATATTCACTATCTCGGAACCAGTTGAAAATGTGTGTTCGCTTTTTCATATCAGCAATACATTTAACATTTAATGTGCATATTGTTAATATCATTGTTATTTTGTGAACGGAGCGCGCGAGACTTAATCATCGGGTATAAGTATAAAGTGCCGAGTACAGCAGTATTTAGGGAATTCACGTAAACGCTAAAGACTGAAGAACAGAAATTAAAGATACATGTTCTGTGGTGAAATGACATTTCTAATTGGGCACATGTCAACAATGTGAAAGTGGGACTGTTCAATAATGATTCGCTTGTCATAGAAGTTCGAATAGTTTTTAATCATGATATTCTCAAAATATAGCTAGCATATTTTGCCACCCATTTTATTCATTTCCTCTCAATGATTTGTACATTTATTGAAAAAAATGAAAAATGTTCTTCAAAATAATGCGAAAAAAGTGACTAAAAAACTGATGCTGCTGTATATTTTCATTGCTCGTATTTAAAATTTCAATGATATTTATATTTTTTTAGTTTATGATTTAAGTGCCATTATTTTTTATATTAATATCATTTTTAATGTACATGGGCATAGGCCTGCTAGTCTGTTTTTATTTCAAGTGGGTGGGGTATATAAAATACTAATCCCAGATTTGCCTTAATTACTGAGTTTTTATTAGTTTTCAACAAAATCTCATCAAAATAAATGGCTTTTATGTGATGTTTACCTAGTTCTTGTACAGTTGTATGTTTTTAAAAGAAAACTTGGTCCTGCGTCAATGTTGCCATGGTAACAACTTGAGAAAAATATAAGAAAGGCTTATTGTTGTTATTTCACAAAATAACAACACTGAAATGTCTACAGTGAGGAACCTTCTAGAGAAATTAAATAAATGTTAAGAGGAAAAAGTATTAATGTTTTGTGCAATAAACAGAGCCTGCAGCATTTCTGTTTATGTCGTGTTGGGTGACCTGTCGTTTTCTACTTTTTCTGTATTACTGTAACACAAAATTTACACACAAAGTATTTTATTTACATATACATAATTTTGGCATTTATTAAAAGTTTTCGAGCAATAAACAGATTAAAAATCGATAATTACAAATTGCATAAGAGTACTATACAAAAATGATTCTCTATATTTTAGCATGATAGTTTTTTTGCAATTCTGGATTCTATGTTATTGTGAAGGGTAATTTTCAAGAAATGGAATTTTAAATACAATTAATATTTTACAATCAAAATATATTCCTTCCTCTTTTGGCATGAGCTATCAATAAATTTTACGCTTTAATCTATGGTACCACAAATCTAAACAATTTATTTAAGCGTTTTTATATCAACTTCGAGTCACTAAATATTTGGTAATGTTATCCAAACTTTTTGAGTAATTATCCGAGTACTGGTACTCTTTTGAAGATTTTTCTCGACTAATTCTATAAGATTTTGTTGTGAATATAATTTGATAACTTATAGTACTAATTTAACATAATTTTCTTCATAATACAAAGCTCACCAGAATAACAACAATAACAATAACCCATTATTATCTAAATTTCAAATATCCGAGTACTAATACACATTTTTAAAATATAAATTTCTGTATACTTCTCTTAGTTTGAATTTTTAGGTCCTGACATAGGATAAAAATGAAAATTACTGGTTGGTCATTTTGTGAAAAACAATATCACCAAAACAACAAATATTTAAACCTTTTCTCATATTTTCTTCAAGCTGTTACCATGACAACAGTGATATATGGTCGAATTTCAAAGCAAAGACATATATGTTAAAATTATACCTGCATCAGTTTAAGGCAAGCATAATATATATACCATATACTTTTTAAGAATCATTAAGGAAAGTTAATAAAAAAATCAGTAATTTAAGCAAATCTGGGATTACTTTCCATTTACCCCGTCCACTAAAATGATAACAGACCAAGAGTCAGCCGCATCCTTATACCATAAAAATGATATCAGTTTAAATAGAACTAATGATTTTTACACCTTAAACTAAAGAATTGTAAGTATGACTGAAACTATAAATATGACTTAAATGAGTGGCAAAATGTGTTTGCTATATTTTGTGACCATCAAGATTAAAAACTATTCGAATTTCCATAAAACTGTGACTAAGAAATGATAAATAATGCTTTAAATTTTCATAATTTTGGCGGCCATCTTGGACGCCATCTTGGATTTCTATAAACGTAGCACGATGCGGCAAGTCCACCCAAATTTTTCTGACACTTCAAAAGATTTTCTTAACATTGATATAAAAGTTAGCCGGTAGCCTTTTTTGCACACGGGAGGTCCCCAGGGACTGGAGTAATGGGTTCCAGAGAAATGTCTCCTTAAAGGGCCAACATTTGCCATTTTGGCTATTGCAGCCATATAGAGACTTCATTTATGGTTTGATTTGATACAAACTTGCAAAATATCTTTAACAACAATATTGATTGATCCCTGAAAGAGCCAAAATATTTTAATTTTTACCATACCTTGTGAACATGATAAAAGTGACATTTTATGTTTGACTTTAACCACACTTACACATGACTTAATTAAGTCACAATAAAATTTGGGTTCATTTTGAAAATCGGCTAGATTCCAGCATGGGTTATAGAGTTATTGCCCCTGAAAAGGGCAAAATTTTGTATTTTGGCTCTTTCAGCCATATAGAGGTTTCATTTATGCTTTGATTTGACACAAACTTGCACAAAATGATTATCTTGATGATCTCTAGGCCTGGATTGACACTGGGTCATGTCGGGTCAAAAACTAGGTCATCAGGTCAAATCAAAGAAAAAGCTTGTTAACAACATAGAGGCCACATTTATGAACCTATCTTCATAAAACTTAATCAGAATGTTTATCTTGATGTTTCTATGCCAAGTTCGAAATTGGGTCATATGGGGTCAAAAACTAGGTCACCCGGTCAAATCAAAGGAAAGGCTTGTTAACACTCTTGTTCATTTGATGTGCATAAAACAATTTCAGAATGTTTGTCTGCATAAAATATCGGATAAATTTTTATCGGGGTCATGTAGGGCTAAAAACTAGGTCATCAGGTCAAATTAAAGACTAAGCTATTTAAACTCAAGAGACCACGTTTTTTTGGTCCAATATTTAACAATGAAAATTGGTCAGAATATTTGTCTCCATGAAATCACTAGGAAAAACATGTTTACACTGTTATAACATGTTACTCAGGTGAGCGACCTAGGGCCATCCTGGCTTGTTGATGGATGCTGCAAAAAGATCGCTTGCAGGCTAAGATCATTTTACTTGTAGTAGTTATCGCTTATTGTATTAAAATTGTGAATAGTCTGTAAATTGCACGCCTATTCTTCTCTTTTACATAATGATAAATATTCAACAGGTATCTGAACGTCGAATTATTTTGACTAGTTAGCGTCTGATTAGTTCGACTAGTCAACCTGGGGCTAGAGGGTGTGGAAACTTTAGTGTTGAACTGCAGACCAGTCAATAGCATACACTATGGACCGGCAAATAATATAAGTCTTCATGTAATAATTACAATTATCTTTAAGATAAACAATTTGAATATTACCTTATATGAATGGTTTGGTTTTTGAGCCTTTGAGGGAATCTTGTCCATAGCTAAACCTTTACAGTAGAAAGTTAAGCTGCCTACTGAACACATTTCAATTGTTAACTCATCAGTAAAGGTGACATCAGAAATGTCTTTCTTTGTTGATAGCATATACAGTGACCATCTTTGCCGGAACTTTTTGTTTTAGTCCGAGATCATTTGACAGTACCCTGTCATATTGGCACTTTATCCTAATTTTCTTCTGAAGAATTTAATCCTACTTACTGACAGGTCTAACCCGAATACATCTAAAAGTGTCCTCTTTAGTTCTGCCGCCGTCAAATTTGAATTATTCTGTAGTTCAAAGTTAATGTAATGTAAATGCACCTCTTCTATTTTCAGTTTCTTCACACGCGCAGCCCGCTGAAATCCTGCCTCTTGTGGCTGTTTTAAATTCCAGAAAACACATATTTTAATCAATTTTCTGATATACCTCGTGCAGTAATCAATGTATAATTACATTTCAACACTTTAATGATGGAAGACGAATCGAATCCTTGGCGATTTAATTTCAGTGTCGCCGCTTTGATGTGCAGTGGAACTGCCGCCATTTTATGACGTAGACAGCATTGACGTAGATCCTGTTTACAGTACTTTTCGGGAATACCGTTTACAAAACAAAATTCTTTACGGAAATGATCAAAAAAGTAAATTTTCAAATCAAAAATACATTGTGCAAGAAATACCACCTTTCAAACTAGAACTGTAAGACAATGAATCCATGTACCTTTTAAAGAAATCCATTGCACGCTGAGCATGCGAGCATGCGCATTTAACCTGCTCGGTTTTGCACGCTGGGCATGCGTATTTAACCTTCTCGGTTTGGCACGCTGTGCGTGCGAAGGAGATCATTTATTTGCGCGACAGCGCAGGATGCACACTGAGCATGCGCAATAACTATTTCTCGTTTATGAACGCGTTTCTAACCGTGCAACACGTTTCACGTTTTGTCTTCAACACGCGTGTTGCTCGCGTTTTCACACAATCTCGCGAAACTAACACGCAGGCGCCACTGTACAGCCAAACCTGCAAATAATAAGTTTGGAATTCCAGATCTTGAACGGTTGGTAAAAATTAATAATTTACTATCAACATATAATATGAGCTAAAAGTACCATATCAAATAATACTTATTTAATTTGAATTGTTAGAACTATTAATATATATATTTGGATTGTAATGCGTTTGTACATTAAAATCCACTATAAAAGGCACTTTAAGCAACTGCCATTTCGTAACCAAGAAGAGTGTTTAAACGTTTAATTTAAATCAGTCTGATTGTAAAATGTCTACTTTCATTCGTTTTTTGGGATATATAATATTGGTGCTAGTCTAACGTTTTCCTTCCTTTTTAAGTATTTTTATATACAGAAATCCAAATGATCTATTGACTTACATACTAAACATTTAAAACCACATGTATACCATCATCATGTTTTAAGAAGCAAACAAAAGAAAAAGCTTAGGACTTCGTGTAATGGTGAATTGTCTATTGTTAATGAATAACACTACTCCAAACCCCCATACTCAATTTTAGCAACTCGAACAAAATTCTAGACGTTTACGTGCTAGAATATTTTGTTACAACTTTGTACGAATCCTCCGGTACTTGTTAATCTGAACACGTTATAATCAATTTGGATCAAGAAAAATAACGAAACTGGTACAAGATAAGGATGACGATAAATTAAGTAAATCCTCAGCTATTGACAAGTACCGTTTGACAGTCAATTTTTGAATTAAGCATTTGGCAAATAGCATTATGCATCAACAATTTGGCATTTAGCATTTAGCAATCAGCATGACGCATCGATCTTCCAAAGGCATACGGCATTTGGAATGTATCATCTAGAATTAGGTATTAAGCATTTCGCATTTAGTCATTATTATTTAGCATCGAATATTTGTCATTAAGCATTTGGCAATTAACATGGTGCAATAGTTATATATGTCATTTTGTTTACAAAAGATATTTGGCATCCGACATTATATTTGGTATTTAGCATTTTGCATTTATTATGGCACAGACAGAGGACTTCAATAGGTACACCTATATGAACATCAGCACCTCTTTGAAGCACCCTACATACATTGGAGGTCTTTACTCCAATTTTGGTACCGCTGAATTATGGAGGAAAGTCCAGTTATATACAATGTACATGTACATGTAAATTATTATTAAAGTGATAGAACTATCAATTCTAAAAGACATGATTTTGTAAACGAGAAACAGTAACAGTAAGCAATTCAGCAAAGAAGAGAAAAATCCCATGCATCCATCATAGCTAATAACAAACAATGTCACCGAAAATCATAATCTGTCCACAAATTTTATTAATTTATCTAATTAGTTTTCATATAATATACGTTATATATTCCAAGCCGAATGTCAATGTTTTATTTCATTAAATTAATTGTCCATATGTTATGAAAAAAGAAGCGATCTAATTGGAATTTTAATAGCGTACTCCATTAGACGTTTTCTATAAAAAAATCCGCCATAATTGTAATTAAGTTTACAAATTTGAAATATAGGCATTTTTTTGGATTATAATTGATTGCACATGCTAATTAGTGAAAATGCACGAGCTTGAGACAATTAAGAAATTTACTCATCAAATATTTAGAATATAACCATAGCAAACAAAAGTTAGAAAATAGGGGGGAAATGAAGATTCTAACACTACCACCTTTTGAAATATAACAAACGAAAATTTCTGAGTTTCCATGGTTACGGCACATCGCTTAATTTCTACGACCTCATGTAAAATCTCAATTTATTACCGTACAGTTTTTTTTTTTTTCGTTTTTTTAAATAATTATGTGAAAAGGTTCTGTATGTTGGGCAAATTAAAATCCTTACGGAGGGACCGTACACACTTTTTTAATAATATGCTGAAGACCAAGTGCGGTAAATATCTATGAAACGTTTTTTTTTTTTCAACTTGTAATCGTTCATTATTGACTAGACGAAGATAAAATTTTATTTCAGGGACACATGTTTATTATCTCCCGCAGAAGGCGGCAGGATATGATTTTGGCGTTGTCCGTCCGGCCGTCCGGAGACATATTTAGGAAATGGTTTGAAATATTTAAATAACACTTCATATACATGTTTTCCACCATAGAGTAATGCGGCACGGCAACTTTCAGTCGGATTGCCCAAGTAACACTAAGTTATGTCCCTTAGTATTTTCTATTGTTAACTATATGGGGTAGTATAAATATGGCAATTTCTGCTCCATAACATATGACATACGAGAGTTCAAAACTGAGCTGAACATACCAACGACTCCCCTAGGTAGTGAAGACATTATAAACCCACTAGCGAATTTTCTGTCCTCAGTGACTGTGAGACTTGCTGTTCCTCGTCTTGACCGCGGGAAGCAAGAGGATGAAGGCATTCGGAAGAGCCTCACACTTGCTATGATTATGATCAATGAAGACTATCCTCCGGAATCATGGACTCATGTCTATACAGACGGATCAGCCACATGCGCCGTTAAAGATGGAGGAGCAGGAGTTTCCATTCAATACCCATCTGGCAAGAGAGAAACACTGCATGCAGCCACAGGAAAACACTGCAGCAATTACAAAGCAGAGACTGAAGCACTCATGAAGGCCGTCTCAATGGTTGAAGACTCGGCAGAAGAAAGCTCCCCAGTCGTCTTTCTCACAGATGCACTGTCTGTCATGGAAGCTCTGATCAACAATAAAGCTCCGCAGCTAGCCAGGAGAATGCAGAGCCTGAGTATAACCTGCAAAGTAGCACTTCAGTGGATTCCATCCCATTGTGGACTTGCAGGCAATGAAAAGGCAGACAAACTGGCTAAGCTAGGAGCTCAGTCAGAACAACCAACAGAACCTGTGAGATACAAGGAGAAAGTCACCATCATCAAGGCACTAACGAGACCAAGGATGGAGGAAGATGATTTTCATCTCCTTGATCGGTCTGAACAAGTGATGATGGTCAGGCTTCGCTCAGGGCACAACAAGCTCAATGCTCACATGTACAAGAAATACAGACTGACATCATCGCCAACTTGTCCATGTGGTGAAGAAGATCAGACTGCGGAGCATATACTTCAGAGATGTAAAAGGCATGACCAGGAGCGAGCTGCGACTTGGCAGATAGATACCTCAATCCACCAGAAATTGTATCGAGGCATTGAGGATCTGCGGCAAACCACAAGTTTCATCGAGGCTACTGGTCTGACAGTGTAGTCGCGAACGATAAGAAGAAGAAGAAGATGTGACATATTTGACCTAGAACTATTAAACTTAAATTAAATTTAGATCACTATAATGTTGTAGTGCTCATACAATTTCGTCAGGATCTCTTGAGTAACTTCAGAGTGATAGTCCTTTAATTGTTTATAAAGCCACATACTTGGACATAACAAACAAATTGATAGAATTTCATTAAACTTCTTTCATTTTTTATGAACATTTATTATCAACCCGGTCACCCCACCGCCCTGGTCACACCCCCCTCCCCACAACCAATAAAATCATTTTTCATTTTATTACACCTTAAACCTTCTATGAATCAACATGCAAAGTCGTACCCTCCCCCACCGCGCTGCCACCAGTCGCCCAACCAACCCGATCATGGACTTCAAACAATTTTGTTTTTTCATTTTTTACTTTCCATCAATATTTATTATCAACATGTGAAGTTTTATACCCTCAATCAGTCTCTACCATCCCCCTACCACCCCCTACCACCGCCGACCCTAAAAAATGATGCATTCATTTACTTTTAAATGTTTAAACCTTCCATGAATATTTATCAAAATGTAAAGTTGTAACCCTCCTCCGTCAACATCCACGTTCCACATTTCTTACTTGATTGTGCTCTCTTAAGGACAAACATCTTTAACTTTTTGAGGGATATATTTCTTAGCCAGTTCTCACCACAAACCCATTCGGCGCGGGAAACCAATTCATCGAAATTGCTTGTTATACTATACATATCGAACAAGGTTGGTTATAAATGTAAAGCTATAGCACTTGCCCACAAATCCTTGGCCCAGGAGATTTTGTCGTTGAAATGATATTCCCTATTTTAACTTTGGTTGCGCCAAATGCAGTCAAGTGGATCCAGTTGAACAAATTTGAGAAAATTCAATGCAAGGATGTTTTTGTCTTATTTTGTGACCATCCAAGTTGTATACCGTACTTTGGGATATTTTCGTGTCGGCAAATTTTTGCCCTGTTAACCCAAAATGTAGTGTTCTTATTTTGGCGTGTGTATTTTTCGCGCTCTTACATAGGTGGCGAAAATTTGCCCAAAACATTCATCAAAATCCAACAACATTACCCGCATTTTTGAAGAGTACCCACGTTAGGTTACTTTTCTGCGATTATCCAACAACACAAACTGCGTACATGTGACTTCATTATACCTGGTATATATATACTGAAATTTATTGCAAATTGTATTAAAACATAAAAGCAATAAAATTCGTTAAAATATTTTATTGAAAATATTTGAGAATAGACAATGCTTGTTTTCACACTGTGACAAACATGTACAGTATGTGTATCGAAATTCTAACCGCCCATTATTTATCAACCACACATATTCAGTAGATTTAATAAAAATTGGTCAAGGTGAGAAAATCTCGGGTTTCTTGTTTTTGTAACAATACAGGTAAAACAAAAGCAATTATCCCTTTATACCCGATGTCAGGTATTTGCAATCGATATTCAATGTAGATAAGCAGGTATTGTAGTGTTAACGTTTATATGGTGTCAAAATTTTTGACATCGGTATTGTTTTTAGCGTTATATTTTCGCCATTTCATATTGGTGGCGAAAAAGGCGAAAATTTAACCATGACGAAAATATCCCAAAGTACGGTATTTGAAGAAGTTATTTTAAGATTAGTTTGTCCTTTTTAGCTCTTATGGCACCAAAATGAAGTCAAGTACAACCATTTGAGCATTCATGACCAACTTTAGTGAAATGAGAGTTCGTTTTAAGGTTTCTTTCTATTTCTTCTGGTTCCTGTAACCAGAACGGCCACACAATTCTTCCAACGACGAAGTTTTAGTGCGCATCCACGAAGCGATTCATGAGATGAAGTAGATTAAAAGTCTATTTCATTTTAAGCTCTTGCAATCGTTGCAATAAAGCAAAACCTTTGGATAAACTTCAGAAAGGTTACCCAAGAATGATACAGACCAACTTTGGTGGAATCTATCAGTCGTTGATGAGAAGAAGATTTTTAAAGGTTAAAGAGACTGGACTGCAGATTTTACTCAATCAAGAAAGAAACTGTCTGAATCGAGAATCGAACCTGAGTTTCCTCAGTAATAAAAAATGTTCCTACCATCTCTACCAATATACCATGGATAAATTGGTACTCAGCGATCATATATGAAGCTTTATGCTTAAGGCAATATATCTTTGGTACCTCTTGACAAACGCTTTTATGTCGTCAATGATAGTACAATGTAAAAATAATTAATTCTCATTTGTGTTCATTCCATAGTGATCTGTCAGTTTCTACGTTTTAACGTCTTTTTAGGAAATATAGCAATAATATCTTAAAAGTTTCTTTTTTCTTTGGTGAGCTAAAAATAAACTGAAATTTTATATAACCAATAACAATACTCAATTCAAATTCGCTATGCTACTATCGGGCTGTACTATGCAGTATTAACATTAATTAAATGAATCCTTATATAAATCGCCGGTCCATGGTTTGTGTCATTTGGTCTGTCTATAATCAACCGTAACAAGAACAGTTAGACAGCTTATAAACATATTCCCATGAATAAGGTTTAAAGGTATACTAGAGCCAAATTTCATATTTGAAAACATAAAAATAAATACTACCAGTAATTTATGTAAACATAGAATAAACAGATTTATGTGTATTTAACACTGATGAATTTGGTTGATTATAGTACACACGGTATACATGTACAGCTGAAAGCAGTATAAATGTGTACTATAATAAAAAAAACTGGAAGTTTTTTACACGATCAGCTGTTACTACATGACACTTGATTATGAATGTAGCTCAATATAGACAATTTATTTATATATTTAGTGAAGTTGAATATATTTGATGAGGATTATCTGCATTTAAAGTAAATATCTTAATATAAAATATTTCAATGAAAGATGAGCAGAATACATCTTTAAAGATAAATGTTAAGAAGAAAAAAACATTTGTTTTTAGAAAAAGAAGAACAAACATTAACTATAGTTGGTATATCAATAATGAAAACATTTAAAGCATAGATTCATTTTGTTTCCTCGGGGTAAATTTCAAATGCATTGGTTTAATGCTAGGTGCAATGAAATCTTTGTCTGACCAAGCATTAAAATTTATAAATAGTTTACACTCTATTTCCACGAGAATCAAGTTCGATGTTATTGTCATGATTTTATTGTTTGATAGAATGGTTGAACCTATTTCACTTTATTGTGCAGATATTTTCGGTGTTCACAACAAACAGAATTCAGATAAAGTTGTGTAAAAAGATTCAAGGAGTTAAACCATCTTCTCCAAATATGGCTGTTGTATTCGAACTTGGAAGAAAACATATATCTGTTTTATACAATGAGAAAATTTTAAACTACTGGGTGAGAATTGATAAAAATAGAGAATCACATGTGTAACATTTGTCGACTACAATATAAGGAGACATAATGCTAATGTTCATTTTGGGCTAACATGTTAAGTCGCTGTTAATGAGTCTTTGGTACGGGTATATTTGGAATTATTTTGACGAAAATGTTTCTTCTAACGTGTTAAAATGTCGTTTGAGAGACTAGTTTGTTCATAATTGGAGTGGTGGTGTCCATACCATATATCTCGTGGCCAAATATCAACCTATTCAATAGACTGATGTCTTCAGATAAGAAGAAAAAAGAATCAGGATTGTGTGAATACCTGAAAGAAGCATGTAATGTAAGGAATCCATATCTATAATTCCATTCTTCAAAAACTATGATGGTGGAGAGGCTTTGTGATAAATTGTCTAATCTATATATTATTACTATTGTTGTTTAATATCTTCATATATGTGCACATTGCGATTAAGACACAAATTGTTTTCTGTTTATTTACCAAAGGCTGATTATTGCTAAATAAAACTGTTGTTGTTGTGTTTTTGTATTGGCCTGTCAGCCATTAAACACGTGTATAATATATGATCATATATCAACATGTTTACCGGCCTTTTATAGCAAAGAGTATAGCATTTTAATTTTATTTTGTAAAATTAGGCAATTTAAGACAGCTACATATCTCTTGGACATGTCGTCCGTCCGTACGTCCATCCATATTTCCGTCCGTCACAAAATCATGCCACTCCGTATCTTTTTTACCCCCTTGAAATTTTTTAAAATAACTTGGCACGATGTTTTCTGTCATGATACAAGTGTAGAACGCAAAGTTTAGTCACGGTTCAAGGTCATGGGCTTGGTGAAAAAGGCGGTATTTCTCCTACATTCTCTATTTTTACACATTTGAAAAATATATTATTTTTAACTTTGTAAACGCGTAAGTTATTATCTAATGAGACATAATGCAGTCATGTCGGTTTTGATTGAGGTGCTTTTAACCCATGTAAGGGTTTCCTTATACTGTAGGCGTACATTCATTAGCGTGGCAAAAATTTAGCCCAAACGCAATTTTTGGTGAAATATCTTATTAATGCGTGGACGTGAATTAGCGCTCTCGCGAGACCCCTAATTTCTAATTTTAGCGCTGTCCGAGATGAGGCTCTCGGAGATTTACGGAGATGCACGAAGATTTTCGGAAATAAATTTAACCGTCGGCAAATTTTATGAAATGTGTTTCTGCTATAATTATTGTAATACGAATCTGACTGTCGACCCTATACAACCTGAACATGTACCAAGTATGACTTTAAGATAGTGTGCCGTGATGATACTTGTATTTTTCAATGATTCTTTCAACTGTGATCTTTTCTGAATACATAATATTTTAATAAGTATACTAACTGAATAGACTGGCATCAGTCGTTAGAGTCATAAAATGTAAAGCACTGGCCATAAAATAAATCCTCTCTGATACCACTTTTTGAAAAAAATTTACAATATCTCTTGCCTCTGTCTCTAACAACTGGACAAATGCGATTTTGAACCGGACAGATTTCATACCCGCTAGTAATCACCATCTCAATACGATCATTGCAAACCTGTTCATGATGTAATGTAACCTTTGGCCGACTGCCCCAAGAGTTCAATAAGCAGTGCTTTGCTTTTATGACTTGGTGAGTAAGACAGAGGGAGAAATCAATTTCCACTAATTGTAAAACATCCCAGTAAGTATAAATAAATTACAATTTGAATTTGAAAATGAATGTATCAAAATTCTGTCGATTTAATTCTAAGGGGGGAGAGACTGAAAAAAAAAACACTTTTTTTTTTCGAGATACCTTCAAATCATTTTTGTGAATGAATTAAATACATTTTATTCAATATATCTCCAAAGTTTTTTAACCATGTCAGAGGGTAGATTAATCTCTGCAATAAATCACAAAATTATTTTCCTATCTACAGTCCCCATGCAGATTCATGTTAATCAGACTACTTTTCCCAATATAAACCGAGATGTGTTACGCGTACACCTTTCCCTGCAAAATTTTTATAATGAACATGTCCATCATTCAATTTAGATGGAACCATTTACTGTTAGAAAGGGTGCTTACCAAAAAAGATACTGACTGAATGGCAAACAGTGCAGATCATGATCAGACTGCACGGATGTGCAGGCTGATCATGATCTACACTGGTCGCAAAGAAAGAATCAATTGTGCCCAGCATGATAAGGGTTAACTGGATTCGCGATTTGGTAAAATGTTTCTGTGCAAAAATAATCACGTCTGCAGTATTTGATTAGTGGTATTTTTATGAAATTAAGTTCAACTATTGACAGAAATAAATGAAAATTAAGCGGTCAAAAAAACTCATGCAAGAAATATTTATATTGTAAATACACATGGTTTTAAGGAAATTTCATGAAAATATGTAATAACACAGGATCTTCCTCTGCATTAAATGCCACCAAAATATTATGACATACACCACCGTTTCGGGTAAAATTTCATACTACCGGTACTTGTATTTCCATCAACTACATCTCAGGGTATCAAAAAACATGTCCATGTTTTAAATGACCACAGTAATGGTTATGCCGTAATATTTGATTTGAGTTTTTAAATTACACAGAACGTCTGGCTACATAGATTTACCACTGTTACTAATTAGAAAAAGAAATTGATAGTATAAAAATAAAATTGTTCTTTTGTAAATTGAATGAGTAAATCGTACGTGTAATGCGCAGTTAAAACTATAAGTAGTTTTAAAGTTCCATAATGACTTATTATGAGTATTTAATTATTTTTTATTAACTGTTATAGGTAGAATTTGTTAACGACAGCCTTGATTGTAATGATGCATCAATTTCCTTTTTGTGAAAAAGTAATTTTCATTTGTAATCATTTCTTAAGCCGCCCGCTTAGCTCAGTAGGTAAGAGCGTTGGTCTACGGATCGCGGGGTCGCGAGTTCGATCCTCGGGCGAGGCGTATGTTCTCCGTGACTATTTGATAAACGACATTATGTCTGAAATCATTAGTCCTCCACCTCTGATAATTCATGTGGGGAAGTTGGCAGTTACTTGCGGAGAACAGGTTTGTACTGGTACAGAATCCAGGAACACTGATTAGGTTAACTGCCCGCCGTTACATGACTGAAATACTGTTGAAAAACGGCGTTAAACCCAAAACAAACAAACAAACAAACATAAAGTCAAACTAACTAGCGATTTCTAAAGCAATTTTAATGATATTATATTGAAATCCTAAGCTCCTGTCATATTTTCTACAATAATGTAAATAATTTTTAAAAAAATACATTTCAAAATATGTGAATGTTAAAATAAAGTTCAGCTGCAGCTATTCATCAACTATAAATGCCTAATCAATTACTTCTGCTGGAAAAAGGCACTTTGAATTCTAGGGAAAAATCAAACATCTGGTATAGTTCATTTGAAATAGTTCATTCAATTAATCTTGTTGCCGGTCAGTTTGTGGTGGCTATTGACAGGTGCTACTAATGGCTCTTCATGATGTTATATAACCTCAGAATCGCATTTTATAAGTCTGTTGAGATGAGCCTAGAGAGAAAATGTTTTTCTGAGAAAATATCAGTGTCAGTATGAAGAAACTAATATTATTACAGATTATTTGATCTCAACAGACTTTGTAAGTCTACTAACTGAATTACATCTGCTGAAATTCGTGTTCGTGGACTGAAATAAAAACATTGCAAACTTTGCTAAACAAGCTATCAAAGAACAATAAGTGAAGGCAAAAAACAAAACTAAAAAGATATATATATATATAATATATATATATATATATAGAACTGCACTTGAAAAAAGACTACGTCGATTATTATGAAATGAATACCTTCCTAGGAGATAAAAACAGGTGTTATTATGCCATGACAAGGTCCAAATGTCTTGTAAGTTACTTGAATGCTATCTATTCATCATGATCCATCATGATATGATGATCAAAATTAACGACATTTGTATGATGATCAAAATTAACGACGTTTGAGACAATGTGGCGCGGCGTTAGTACAATTCTATAGTTTAACTATAGTAAGTATTCGATGGTTATTTTTTGACAACTCTTAAAAAAAGGTTATGGCGTTGATTTATAACAATAACTCTTAGGCTAATGTTTCCTTCTAAATAATCAAATTGTTAAAAGCGATAGTATTGTATACAGGGTTGTCAAATTATCTCTGTTTTATTGTTTTATGCTTTTGTTCATAGTTACTAAATGTATACAGTTCAACAACTTATGAATGACAAATACATCGGTTTTAACGGTACAATGAAAACTAATCTATTGAAATAAAGTTTGCTATGATAAAAGGAAATCGCATAACTTGAGTCGATACTGACATCATATTATATAATCCACTAAATAGACGTTTTGTTGTTTTGCCAGTATCTTAAACCTTACCGAAATAATGTCTTTAATTTTGCAGAGTAAGGGAACGTATATCATTTTTGTCATACTTCAATTAATTTGAATGAATTTAAACCATATTGCTAACTTTTTTTCCATTATTGACTAAATTACAGATATTATCTTACGAATATGAACATGCAGAAATGCAAAAATGAGCTGTTATCTTTTGCTCAATTATCGAAATAAATCTATCTATCTATCTATCTATCTATCTATCTGTGACATGGTATTATTTGACACGAAACTTGTCGAGTATGTCCTAGTATGTCCAAACTAAGCTCTTTGTCATCAAAATTGAGTTGTTGTCACATAAAAGATATCAGTGACTTAATCAAACTGGTATTAAATTTTGTGTCAGCTGTGTAAGTTTGGTCTGTACCTGACAACAATTTTTCACAACTGCACATTTTAATACCACCACCCATTAACTGAACATTAACCGTAAATGTTCGAGTCTCAATCTTGACTGCCTGAAGATTTAAACTGAACCTTTCAGATATATGTAAAAGTTTCAAGGTAATTTAACCCCTGAAAAAGAAGAAAAGGTGTAAATAAATTATGTGGCGATGTTTATTTTTGTCCAGCTTTTGTCGCGTCGGCGTTTTGTCGTGTCGGCGTTTTGTCGTGTCGATGTTTTGTCTGTCGATATTTTGTCGCACTCCCAGTATAATATTGCCTACATAACTGTATTGTCTTCTTGTATCTAGTTATAATAATCTGCGTGTTTTATATTTTGTATACTCGATATAATTGCTAAAATAAAACGAGATTGTCACACATTTTAATCATTGAATCCCCTTTGTCTTACATACATTTTGTCTTAATGCTAACGTTCACACCTTTCCGTAAACGAGCGACTGCAACAACGGACATGCCCGAAGTTGATACGGAAATCGATAACAACTTGATCAAATGAGAAATAACTACAAGCTTAAATATTTTATTTTTCATGATCATATATTTAAAATAATAATACGAACAATAAACAGGAATATCATACGAACCTTAAAATATTAGCAAGCAGTGTAACTAGTGAAAACTGTCAATAGTATTTATTTGCAAAAGTTCGAAGAAAACATCATCAAATGAAAATGTACATGAAAATGCTTGGACAAATTAATGCGCGGACATAAATAAGCGCACGTGCAATAGCGCTAAAAGCGCTGTTATTAGTACACCGCTAAAATACGTAAGCCTACAGTAACTTGGCACCAATGTTTTCCCTTAATGAGTCGATGTAAAGAACGGTGCTTCTTTGGTTCAAGGTCGAACGTTGATGTCCTAGGCCGTGTGCGCTTCGTTTATTTCAACCATTTTCTAGGGTTTTAAATAAATTGGCACAAATATTTGTCATACTGAGACGACGAGCAGTACTCAACGTTAAATCGGTTCAAGGTCGTCATATCTTCTTGTGCTATGGGAAAAATAACATATCAATTACACTTCCGTAATAAATGAGGAAGCAATTTCTAGCTATACCAATCACCCTTAATTAAAACCAGTGATAAAAAATATTCAAATGCTAAACAACACTTTTGCACTATGAACATAATACACAGATAAAAATCCACATTATTGGCTTTTACATCTATTGTTATATTTGTATGTCAGATATGATTATGAGAATAATAATATTTTATTCATAAATAGATGCGGCCAATTCATTATGCAGCTAAGAACGGCCACCTTGAAGTTGTTGAATCCCTTTTAAATGGAGAATGTCCTTGGAAAAAAACTAAAGATGGAAGGAATTGCTTGGATATTGCGATCGATGAAAAGCACGAGTAAGGTTTTGTTTTATGTCATATAATGGGTAATGGGCACGGTGACTTTAAATCATGGAAATCACACAATTTTCTATTATTTTCAGAATAAAACTTGCATGTTAAGATTTGTTATCTATAATATAGTATTTCAATTCGCCCAAACTTTTATCTAATGACAAATATCCTGTCCAGTTCCTTCACTGTTTAACTACTTTTTACATCATTCATTACCTACTTTCCATTCGTAAAATTTCCAGTATAGTTTTGTTTTTACATTATGCATATACAACTGTTATATATATAAAAGATATCTAAAAAAAATCCCCAAAAGGTCTGAAAAAGTTTGTCATGTCCTAGCATTATCATAACGAATCCAAATTTTGAATCGCACGGTCCCTAATCTATTTGATGATACCCTTATCATTTGAAAGAATTCAGAAACTTTCAAGAGGTCTTGAGGATGCACTGAACCACGTTGAGATATTGATTGAGTCTGATCATGAGAAGTAATGAAAAATGAAACAGAAGTTAAGACAAAGCAAACGCAAGAGATGCAAAGGAATAATACTTGCATTGCACGTTGACATGTTTCTGTGCTGTTATAGCATTTTAATCAATGTATAGGGAGTCATATTTGAATTTTCACACATGCTCGCCTTCGTTTACAGCTCCTATATAAACAGGGAGCTATTTTCGAAGTGATCCATACATGGCGTAACATATGACTTGTAAAGCTGGAAATTGCAATGATATTTTTAACAGGCTAGTTGAGCCTCTGTGCAGAAAAGGTTTTTTGTTTGAGAAATAATTCTAAACATTTATTTCAAAATTTTGATATGACCTACCATTTGTTACATCTATAGGATAAAACAGAAACATTCCGTCTAGCCTTTCTTAATAATGAGAAACATGTATAAACATTTTGAATATTTCGATAATGTGAGATTATGCATATAATTCGCGTAAAATAAAATTGTTTTTATTTTCTTTTTGATAAGTTTTCTCTTTAACGAGAAATGAAAAACATATCAGGATTGTTCATTTTAAAAACAAAAATACTTTAAATAGTCATGTAAGACAGTTTATTTGAAGGATCTTTTAATCTAGAAATAAATGTTCATACGCAGTATGATAGTGTAGGAATAACGAATGTTTTTTATGTTGTCTGCTGAAGGATTGGTTAATACCCAAGTTCGTTAGGACGTTTGTTTGTTTTGTTGGATTTAAAATCGTAACAATGACACGATAAAGGAAACATAGCGCCGTTGCAGCTAGCTGTCATTATTTGCAGGCCTAGAACTACAAACCTTCTGTAAGTCAGCCGAAAGCTCTCATTTTTATGTCATATGCGATGTTTCAAATTCAGAGCAACGAGGGACAAGTGGCGCGTAATAAATCACCCCATAACCAAGGACACATTTTCAATTTTTCTCGTGATTCAATTCATTAATCAAGCAAATATTGTATACAAATGAAAAATGAAAAACGTTGAATGACTGCAAGTAAAAACGGTCATATATAACTCAAAATGATCGTATTTACATATATTTTGCATTTTCCAGGCAAACCCAACCAGATGATTTTTAGGGGCGAACACCTTCCCTCGCAATCCCATCGGGAGTATGGTCAAAACTACTTGCACTTCGCCCCTGTCCGCTGAGATTTCATCTAAGCACGTGTAAAGACATAATTTTGGTGATTGCTTTCGGCATAAAATTTACTCGACCATATGTCCATGTGGTTCAACACAGCTGCAACGCCTCGATCCAACGAGTTTTCGACATTAAAATCAAACTATAAAAGGTGTACCGAATTCTTATTATTATATAATTGACTAGTAATCGATTGCAATACTGTCATTCTAGCCCTTACTTCTTTCAAGGCAAAAATAATACTTTTATAAAGGCGTTAACGTACAATAAGTCTTCTTTAGAAAACATGTTTGAGTATATGATTAGAAGCAGCGTATCACCCAGTCATACTGAGTAAAAAAGACGTATGAAATACGAGTATTTAGTTTGAAAATAAATTTTATTTTCATGAAATTTATTCGATCTGGCTTGTACTACCCCGGTGCTCGTCTTGATGACATAATGCAGAGAGAGGCACCTCGGGCCTTCTTCCACCATGAAAGCTAGAAAGGCGCCATATGATATATAACTGTGTCGATGTGACGTTAAATGAGACCCCACATAATGTAGTATAGTGCAAATTTGATAATCTATTTAATCAACCATGCATGTACTCTTCTACAAAGAAAACATTTTCCCAGGACAGTTTCAATTTCATTTCAAACATATCTGTTGTAGTTTCGCTTTACTCTTTGATACACTGTTATATGTATTAATCTCACATCAAACGGCTTGAATGAGTCATATCAATTTTATGCTGAAAATACACAATTCATTTTTGAATAAAAAAGAAGTGTTTTCAAGCAGTTGTCCTAATAATTTATTCATGTTTTAACTCTCACGTGCAAACAAGTCACACATTCTGGCTTTTTCAACATATCAAGCTATGGACATTGCACGTTAAGTCTAGAATTAAAGATCTTTTCGGGTCAAAATTTAATTTCCCAGATTATGGCAACGGACTCTACTGCTGGAAGCAAAAAGACGTACTTTGGCCTTCCTGGCCAAAAAAAATCCCTTATTTGCTCGGAAACAAGAAATATTCTGTGATGGTCACCATCTGAGCAAAATGGGCGTCCACGCACTCTACAACATCAACCTGGTTGGACCAGGGTGTTTCTATAATTACGGGACTTTACTTGTCAAGAAAGATCATAAATATCCATTCAGGACCGTCACTAGAACACAAAAAAAGTAAAACTATGTTTTCCGGAGATCGCAACTTCCTGTGCGAGGTGGGCGTCTACTCACTGTACAACGAGAACACGGTGGGAATCCGGTTACTTCTATAGTTATTGGACAGGATATCGCCTAGAAAAATAGCCTAGAAAGGCTCACTTTGAAGCTCACGCACGCAACTTGTTGACACGGACACCCTTGCTTATTGTCTCTTGGTGTAAATTGTTTATAAGTTCCAGTTCTCCTTTATTCAAGAATCCTGAAGAATTCGTACTTGAATATTAATGCATATACACCCTATCTATGATGGTACATAAAAATAGTTCTCGAGTCGCAATACAAAACTATTCTAGCCCGCCCGCTTAGCTCGATAGGGGGAGCGCAGATTTATGGATCTTGGATTCGTGAGTTCGAGCCCTGTGCGAAGCGTATGTTCTCCTTGATAATTTGATAAAAGATATTGTGTCTGAAATCATTCGTCCTCCACCTCTGATTCATGTAGGTAAGTTGGCAGTTACTTTCGGAGAACAGGTGTGTACTGGTACAAGATCCAGGAACGCTGGTTAGGTTAACTGCCCGCCGTTACATTACTGAAATACTGTTGAAAAACGGCGTTAAACCCAAAACAAAATAAAACAAAAATACAAAACTATTCTCTTCTTTAAAAACTGTTATGGCATGACCGCGGCATTTTCCTTTAAAGTTTTGTGTTTACTAAATTCTGATATGGCCAGGGTTAGCCGTCGTGCTCTAAATTCCGTTGCACACTAGTATCGCACACAGTTTTAAAAGCCCAGGTGTTTTTACTAAAATACATCATAAGATTTCTGTATAATGTATGTATACGCCAACAGATCTATGTATGCATACTCAAAACAAATAAATATCATTTTAAGAACATTTATTGATACTCAAAACATTTCAAAAATACTTATTCAAAGCAAAATCAAGTAAAAAGAACTAGACTTCAGAAATATAGTTTTTCACAAAAATTTGAAGTGAATATCAGTCTTTAAATAAAAATAAAAAATACAAAAAATGTTGATTGTGTTACAAACATACGTATTCGGTAGTTTCATTTTAGTGATATGATTTCAAGATAGGATAATACATGAGCGGGAAATTCTACCTGATTGACATTCCTTGTTGAAAATTTAAAGCCTAAGTCGGAATTGAATGACCAATATTATCATTTGGACTATTGAATTATTTTATCTTCATTGATCATTGTATTTTATATTAACGACTGTAGTTACTGGCAGCTGTATCAGTAAACTGCTGTAGGTGTTGGCATTTGAAGCAATTAATTGCTGTAACTACTGGCAGTTGTATCAGCTAAATGCTGTAACTGCCAGTGTTGTAGCAGACATCTGCTGTTACTGCTGCAATTGCTATCTTCTCACTTCCAATACGTAGCATGCAGAAAATAGAGGAAGACATCCTTAACCTAAGAATAAATTCTACATGAGTAAAAATAATGTCAAGATAGTTTTGGCGTTTGGCAATTCATCATGTTTTGTTGGTTCTTTCAGGGAAACAGTTCGGGTAATGATAAAAAACAAAAACTGGAAGAAGTTTCTACAAAATACAACTGGTAAATATCAAACACCGATGAGAAAGCTTATATCAGATATGCCAGGTATGCTTACTTTAAATATCATAAAGTTATTCCCAAACGTAAAAAGGTCGTATTTTACTGTGACTATATGAGTTATATTAAAGACTTAAGTATTACGCCAGTGGTATAATACGAAATCTTTTAATTGTTTTTATAACATAATACTTAAGAAGTGAAAACAAAAAAAGAAGTGTATTTAACAATCATACGTTCTGTATAATAGGTATAACCGTTTATTCTTAAATTCCACACGGAAAATATTACCCAGATACTAAAAGCATATGTTTAAACTTTCCAATGGCTACCTTTCCCCTACACTTCTATTTGGAAACGCGTACAATAAAAGCATAGACTAGGATGATGTGATCTTCTTTATCTCATACCAGAATTCGTTACTACAAACAATATAGTATTAAAACAGGATTTCCTATGATATTTCACATATTTACAGATTGATAATTTTAACGCAGAGATAGCACTTTGTCATATCAAGTATTTTAAATAACGAATAATTGGAAATAAGTTTAAAATAAATCTTGAAAAGTTTGAATAAGGATATGCTTAGAATCACAAAATTAAATGCTAATATGGCCAGTGTCTGTACATGTTAAATATTAAAAAATGGTATATGGTCATGCTTTTAAATGTTTTAAAATTCTACTGTGTATTTTTGAACTTTATATCCATCCAGGTTATATATTACTCATATGTCTTGGTTTGTTCTCACTATTAGATCTTATTCTTACAACAAGGTAAACATTTAGAGCTTGTAGCTCACCTGAGGTACATATATTGTGACCGCTCGATGTCCGGCGTCAATCGACTGTCCGTCGTCTGTCTGTCGTCTGTCAACATTTAGCTCGTGTAGGCGATAGATGCTGTATTTTTTCAATAGATCTCCATGAAATTTGGTCAGAATCATTGCCTTGATATGTTGAAAATAGGTAATCTGGAGTCAATAACTAGGTCACAAGGTAAGATCAAAGGAAAAACTTATGTATGCGATAGAGGCTGTATTTTTCAATTGATCTTCATAAAATTTGATCAGAATAATTCATATCAAATGAAAATTTTGTGGTTGCAATTGGGACTGCATTTTACACCAGATCTTCATGAAATGTGATCAGGATATTTTTTTGAATGTTATGAAAGTAATGATTTTTCCATTGGCTCCCATTATGAAATATTGCTTGAGTTCTAAATTTTTCAAATCAGTCTTTTAATTTGCTGGACTTTCTAGGTATCTTCTGAAGTTTTGAAAATCAGAGTTTAATTAAATTCTTCATTGTTGAAAAAAATTGATCCAAACGTACAGAACTACCTTAACACTGTGGCCTAGTTTCTTTTTACATATATTAAATAGAACCAAATGTAGTGGGAACGTTTCTTGGTAGAATTTCACGCTCTGACAAGTCATGAAAAATATTGTCCAGCAGAATAGGTTCACACACTTGTTGTTCAACATCGGATTAACTGTTTGCCGTTGTGTACTCTGCCACTGATAAATCCGGGTAGGATGGATGCAACTTATTTCAATGTGTCACCTCTGCACCCTGATCCGATGCAACTGTCTCTTTCCAACTTGTCCTTTCTGTGCCTTTGACTTATGCTAGCTTTTGAACTGGACCACTTCCTGTTTAATGACTGGTTAACCGCACTCTTGTCTGCACCTTCAGACACCGGGCGACGGCGAACAGGTGACTTTCGACTGAAACTGCACTGATGCTTCATTTCAAAAGAAACGTTCTTACAACTCCCTCTCTAATTCCTTATTATGCTTTCAATAAAAAAAAGAACAGTGATGACTGAGATATAAGTTCCCTTCTATCGTTAGTAAACAAACCTTGAACCACATACACCGTATGATTGTCACGTTTGGCATCGTCAAATGTAGCTTGGCGCTTGTGTTGATATCTGAGGATGCTTCTTGATTGACCTCGGAATACTTCAGCCGCTTATGTTTGGATACGGACAAGGACCATCACGAGACCTTGTTGCTTGCTGAAACTTTACCGGTCTTGAAGTATCAAGCTCTGTCGCACCAAACCTAATTTCCACATTTCTCGTTAGCTTCCGGTTACACATATGCTCTCTTTATTCCGACAGTGCTGCCTAGTAATCAGAAAAAAACGAAGACAAATATCAAACATGGAATGCCACGTACCAAAATCGCAGCCTCCCCAAAACGAAACCTACAGCACGCAGCAGTGCACACCACAAACACACACACATGCACGTGCACACACACAAAGCCAACACACGAGGACAAAACGAACAAACAAAGGAACACACACACATACACGCGCACACACACAAAGCCTACACAAGAGGACAAAACGAACAAACAAAGGAACACAGTGGGGCACCGCCTTGGAACGATCAGTGGCAAAAACACCACTGGGGAACTTAAACCGGTAGAAGTCGTGCCATTGAAACTCCAACTCAGACAATATAAGTGAACCTATTTTGTCCATTCGTAAACTTTGGCGTAACAAACATATTTCTGCTTAAACATCAGCTTCTTCTGTAAGATGTCTCGAATATGGGTATGCACCGGGTACCACAGTAGAAGGATTGCTCTTGGTGGCTGTGCTGTAAATATGAGTTGCTAGAGAACCAAATATGTCGCCCCGCAATGAGTATGGGCGAATTACCCAGCACTTATTAGATTAGTTGGGATGGAAAAGTAGCTGACATTTATTTTGGAATCAGGCAAAGCGGTAAATGTCAGGAAAGCCTTTGGCTGGGCTGACGATGAAGCATCTTAACCAGTACGTTGTTCCCCCATTGTGCTTAAAGGCTTCCGTTTGCTAGAAGATGGATCACTTTAAATAGAGATGGCAACAAATATTCAATTGTTCGTTCATTACATGATTATTCGAACACTTTCAATATTGGAATATTTGTAAAACTGTTTAGTTATAGCAAATAAATGAAAGCCAAACGAAAGAACCAAAATGTTCGTTTATGCATTTTACCAGACCCGTTTTTATCATAAAAACTGTATGCGCGAAAATGCTTCCGACGTTGTTAAATCTGTCATGTCGTGTACAACTACTGGCGTGTCGCCGACTTGATGATTTTACACCCTGTGTTAACACAGCTAATTGTTTGCCATTAGAATACTTAAATTGTCACAAATTGATACAGATCTGTTACATATCGACCTGTTCAGTATAGGTGCGAACCACTGATGATTAAAATAACATCGAACAACAATTGGTCAAATGACTCGGATATCAATCACGGACGATCAAAGATGGATTTGAGTAAAGAAGAATGCTGGAAAGTGTAGGAAACAAACCAAGTGTAATACATTTCATTTTTTGACCCAGCCGAAACGACTGTTAAAATAATTTTGCGAAATGTAACAAAAAATGCATTTCGTATGGTTAGTAGTATATTTTACGGCGAATAGTTTTATATTTCGCTCATTTAGCTCAACCACAGGCTCCAAAATGCCTCATTTGATATTACATGCCATTACGTCTATCTACCTCCAAAACGCTACCTTTGCATTATGTCGTTAGAGCTTTTTCATGTGATCATCCGGCAATAAGAATTAAGTTTTAGACTGCGTGAAGTTTGTGTGGTGTAAACCCAGCTTACGTAGGAGGTACATCTTTGTAAGTTATAAAACCTTTCAATTAAATCTAAATGAAGCCTGACTAAAACGATTGTTATTTACTGTCCTTATATTGCACTATACGAGTCGCTGATTAAAGTATGATAAACACATACTATTTTGAGTTATGTTGTTGATAAGTTAATGACCGGATATTCGACAATTCGTTAAGGATGTTGTCCTGATATTCGAACACCAAAAAGCTACCCGTCGCTGTCCCTACTTATAAATGATGACGATTATGTCACCTCAAGACGAATTTCAAATTCACCACCAGTGTATAGATTTACATCATCTTCAAAATCTTTTTTAAGTCCATCACTCTTGAAGTCAAATGTCTAAAGTACTACCGTCTACCATAACCGTAGAAATACTTACTATAACTGGACCACAGGTGTGATATTGCATCTGCACCATCAACTGGGCAAGCCTAGTTTTAATCCCATGGATCTGCACCAGGTCATCGGCAGATGCAAAGTTAATGTGTACCATCTCCCACTAGGAGCTCTGAAATAGATTTATATCATGAAAATTCATCTAACAGAAACTTTGAAACGTAGCATACTCATGAAATAAGTAAAGCACGTAGATAAAGAGTGTACAAACATTCTTCCATTTATCAAATTAAAAATTTACAAATTCTACCGGTAACGGGCACATTGTACCCGTCACTGATATCTTTTTAAATCGAGGCCAGTAGCTATTCAAAATGCACAGTAGATTTGCTCATGTTATGTCAGTTACTGTTATGGAACAGGAGTTCTCGACTTTTGCCTCAGTTATCGGAAGTAAACAGACAAAATGTCATTTCGTATTACCTTCTGACACCATTTAAGTGACATTCAGTGATTGTTAGGTTACTTACCGGGTGTAACTGCGGTTGGGTGGCACTTTGTGTTGATATACTTGTAAATATCTATAGTCTGCAATAATGTTGGCGTGTCAATTACACCGGTCTTCGTCTCCGCTGGGCTTATCTGACCTATAATGGTTCCCATTTAAAATGGCTGCAAGTTATTAGATCGGGAGACCACAAAGCGCATTGAACAAAATAGAGAATACATGTAACAGACAGTGTCGTTAAATCGTGTATTTATACATCTTGTATTGTTAATATGAATTCAGAAGTAATTGTACTACTTCAAACTTTTCAGGCAGTTTAGGCATGAAACATTCGTCCAAGCAGATGTTGACATGTAGATTTATCAGGTTAAATGAATATAAATAAAGAATTATATTCACTCAAATATCCATTGCATGTTCTTTGTTCTGATTTTTTTTTCAGTAAAATATCCGCCAGTTCCTTCTTTTCCCTGCACTATAACGCTGATACCGTGATATAGCTTGCTTTTATTCTTATTCTGAACTACTAAATGAAGCATTTATTACTTCTGATCAATATTCTAAAAGCTGACGAAACAATTATAAATTATGCATGGACTAAAACTACTCCGGTAAAATGCATTATTACGCAGTAACACAAATATATTTACCGGCATTCAAAACTATCAAAGATCATATTGCAGTATATTGTCAACATTTCACCTGCACTGTTTTATTTAAATGTCAATCGACAATTTTCAAAATAACAGTTTGTTTCGATTGTTTACAAGATGTTGCTAGAGAGGTATTCAATCTTTGCACAACTCCCAATGGTCATGATAGCAACTTCAGTGTAACGTTTGACTATGAACTTCTCGATGACAAAGACCTACTAGGTAAGCGGAAAAATCCAGGTAAGAATATTTATGTGACTCATCGGAACACTTCAGGATATCTGAATAGCTTCTTCTCTTGAAAACATTGTACACCCCGAACGGGTTTAAACCACAGACACTTGGGATCAGGACCCACACCCATCCCATTCTCCTCCGCCCCTGGTTAAGTATAGCCAATATCTTTTAGCATTTTACTATGTTACGTATTGAGCATAGGTGACGATTATAAAACGCATTTTGTATCATTTAAGCGGGTTTTAAAATAAGTAATTTTTACCAACAGTCAATCTGACTAAAGTACATCTCCTATAACGCTACGCTTAGGATCTGAACACGAGCTATTGATAGCCTCGTTCTGACGACCCTTCCGCTAGCCAATCAAAATCTAACTTACAACATTCTGCAAGCTTAGAAAAACCTTGGTTTTTGATATCTACAATTCTTATGTCAGATGACCGGTTAGCTCATCGGTAGGACACTTGCTTCGCAAGGGGTTCTGGGTTTGAGCCCTGGACTGACTGCAAATGTTTCTAACTCTTTGACATTCGAACAAGTCGACTGATTGAGTCAAATAAAAATAGTTTGCGAAAATAAAAATAAGCAATATTGGAAATCCAAAATATACAGAAGACGAATGTGAATGGGTCATTCTCAGATCTTCGTTTAGAAGATCAAGTACTTTAGTCAGATTGTATCATCAGTGCTCCCAATATCACAAGATTTGAAACAACGCACGGAAATAGGAACACTTGCTTGCGCTGGACCTTCGTTTTGTACTTGCACATGTCATAAACCGGGTACCAAAATTAATACGCTTACGACTATATTAAATCAGATCATCACTTCTTACGGCAATAGTCAAATTTTATGAACTACTGTAAACGGGCAGAAGATGTGGAAAGCACGTAACTGCATATCTTGGCAAATACTTAATAATGTTTTTAAAATCTTACATCTTCTACTTTTTCGTTGCATTAATATAAAACGTGGACGACATACAAGCCTTGAGGCTTATGTATATATATGAATATACCAGTCCTGTCCTACTGCTCAACCCTTTTTTGAGTCGTTGACATGTTAGTATAAATATAAATGTAGCCGATAGTGCCAGGGTATTTTTATTCGACGCGAACAACTTAACATTTGAAGGGATTGAATTGTATGTGCATGTGCACATTCTGCATTGGTATGTTTTAAGTAATTCAGGTAATTTTGAAGTGTTGTTATTGTGTAATATATGTAGCATGTTTATTGTAGTATCATCTTCCATAAAGATATTTTTGAAACAGAGGCCATTATATATATGCACTGAACATTTTGGCCCTAGCATGGACCTTGCCGAACACCTCGGTCAGTATCAAATCATCTTGGCGTCATCAAAGCATATTTAGCCACTATTTTATGATACCTCCTGAGGACTATGATGTATACTGTGAAAGAATCAGAACTGAAACTGATCGCATATTTTTTAGTTATCTCCCCTTATGTGAAAGCATTTCAGAGATTAACATAATACTTTACATACTGATATAAATCAGTGAGACGGAGTGCAGTGCCAAAGAACAATAACTCTAGCTTACCTTGTTTTTGAATTATTGCCCCCTTATGTAGGAAAACTTTTCTGGTGTATTACTTCAAATGTATATAAGGAATATAGGGGGGGGGTCTAGTGGAATAGGTGCCGGCCATTCAATCCCGGGGTCGTGGGGTCGAGCCCCACTGGTGTCGCGACCATGACATTTCATATCACACCAGTACTGGTTTTTACAGGACGCGGATTCGAGAGTGGTTCCAATAAGTTTGAAGCTTTCATCACAATCGAGCTAAAACAAATTAATATAAATAAACTCTGGAAAGCAGATCCCCCGGAAGCACCGAGAACAAGGCAATTAGTGAAAATTGCAGACTCGGTCTGATTGAGTCTGTTCATGGGCAGTAATGGAAAAAGCAATAATGCCCACGCCCCCTAGCACCGGCTTAAGCAGTATTCAATCTTCAAATCAAAATGAGTTGAAATCAAAACTAAGTATATAAAATATTGACTTAGTAGTTTACACATTTATGGATACAATTCTAGAAGCATAATTCTTAGAATCATAATTCTAGCTGGCCTCATTTTTAATTACCTCATTCTTTGTTAACCAATTTATCCTTAAATATTAGAGATACTTCTTAAAAGTTTTAATTGTTGTAGAACACATTGAGGACGAGTGCGGTAACTAATAACCATAACTGTATGTGACTCTGGTTTAACTGCTCCCCCACCCTTTTGAGATAATTGCTGAGGGGAGCATCCATCGGTGTTATCAATTGCCTTGTTACTAATAGTTTTCGTATACTATCTATCATTTTGTAGGGAACTTTATATTTTCATGGATTATCATGGATTTTAGCTCACCTGAGTAATCACACTGTTGTCCATTCGTCAACAGTCTGACTATTGATACTGTAGAGGTCACAATCTTAGCTACCATTTGACGAGTGCGTCACTTAAATTGACGACAAGCATTACGGGACATTTTTCTTTTAATCCCATTTTTTGGTACTTTATTTTTTTTTCAGGTAATAACAATCTAACTCATCTTCAGCTTCATATATTTTTAAAACACCTGGCACAGTTTGCAATTTGTCATGATTAGAAAGGTTCGTCTTGTATCTCAACGAGAAAAGATGCATAGTGTTTTCTTTTCCTTCAATATTTATTTCATTTTCAAAAAAATCCAAAGAACTTCGTATTAAATTGCCCTTTATAAGATCATTAATGGAATCTATAAGGTTTTCATAATTTTACCTATGCAGTGTCTCTAGATGAAGAGCAGATAGGAAGATTTCAGACAGAAGAAGACAGTATAACGGATCTGGAACCGCTGCTAGGTAAAAACACAGTTTATTGCAAGTTTTTTTTAAAGCTTCTAGCAGGCAGCTGTTAGTACTATTTATATGGTCCTTTCAAGAAGGCTATTTCTCTGCTTACACTATTTATATTATTCGCAAGCCTATACATTTTGCAAACAGAAAACCATACTAGGGTCATTTGATAAATAATGCTAATAAAAACTGTATAAATATCTTATTCAGTCTATAGATTTAATCTAAATCTTATACATTGCTTAGAAGGGTGTTCATGTAGGAAGTATATACACATTCCGTTCTAGTAGTCTAGACTTCTTGGCGTGACTCATACTCTAGGTCAGCGGTTGCAACAATCTCACATGCAGCAAAACACTGAAAGTAACTTGTTAATTGCTATGACAAATGGATACGATATTTGTCTGATATTAAAAGATATCAAACTACTCGCAAGTACTTTCTTTTTCGTTGCTTAGCAAACGCAGTCGTCATGTTGTAAATTTCTTTGAAAGTCTTCTTTCGATGAATCACATTTATCGCAGAGGTTTTTTCTATTCAATAACGTAGGTTCATTACAAAGTTTCACCTAAAAATAAATCGTTTTATGACTAATATATAGCAGAATATCACGTATTTTGTTCTCTTGAAAACTGTTTAATGACAGGCGTAATTTGTGTCATAAATAAGAAAGTTTATTTTTCATTTATAAAGGGGTATTTACATACAGGTCTGCGAGAGGAAGTCCGGTAACTTAGAATCATAATTCTAGCTGGCCTCATTTTTAATTACCTCATTCTTTGTTAACAAATTTATCCTTAAATATTAGAGATACTTCTTAAAAGTTTTAATTGATGTAGAACACATTGCGGACGAGTGCGGTAACTAATAACCATAACTATATGTGACTCTGTTTTAACTGCTCCCCATCCTTTTGAGATAATTGCTGAGTGGAGCATCCATCGGTGTTATCAATTGCCTTGTTACTAATAGTTTTCGTATACTATCTATCATTTTGTAGGGAACTTTATATTTTCATGGATTATCACGGATTTTAGCTCACCTGAGTTATCACCCTGTTGTCCATTCGTCAACAGTCAGACCATTAATACTGTAGAGGTCACGATCTTAGCTACCATTTGACGAGTGTGTCACTTAAATTGACGACAAGCATTACGGGACATTCTTCTTTTAATCCCATTTTTGGTACCTTTATTTTTTTTAAGGTAATAACAATCTAACTCATCTTCAGCTTCATATATTTTTAGAACACCCGGCACAGTTTGCAATTTGTCATGATTAGAAAGGTTCGTCTTGTATCTCAACGAGAAAAGATGCATAGTGTTTTCTTTTCCTTCAATATTTCTTTCATTTTAAAAAAAATCCAAAGACCTTCGTGTTAAATTTCCCTTTTTAAGATCATTAATGGAATCTATAAGGTTTTCATCATTTTACCTACGCAGAATCTCAAGATGAAGAACAGATAGAAAGATTTCAGACTGAAGGCAACAGAATAACGGATCTGGAACTGGTGGAAGGTAAAAACACAGTTTATTGCAAGTTTTTTAAAATTTTCTAGCAGGCAGCTGTTAGTTCTATTTATATGGTCCTTTCAAGAAGGCTATTTCTCTGCTTGCACTATTTATATTATTCGCAAGCCTATACATTTTGCAAACAGAAAACCATACTAGGGTCGTCATTTGATAAATAATGCTAATAAAAACTGTATAAATATCTTATTCAGTCTATAGATTTAATCTAAATCTTATACATTGCTTAGAAGGGTGTTCATGTAGGAAGTATATACACATTCCGTTCTAGTAGTCTAGACTTCTTGACGTGACTGATACTCTAGTTCAGCGGTTGCGACAATCTCACATGCAGCCAAACACTGAAATTACCTTGTTAATTGCTATGACAAATGGATACGATATCTGTCTGATATTGAAAGATATCAAACTACTCGCAAGTACTTTCTTTTTCGTTGCTAAGCAAACGCAGTCGTCATGTTGTAAATTTCTTTGAAAGTCTTCTTTCGATGAATCACATGTATCGCAGAGGTTTTTTCTATTCAATAACGTAGGTTCATTACAAAGTTTCACCTAAAAATAAATCGTTTTATGACTAATATATAGCAGAATATCACGTGTTTTGTTCTCTTGAAAACTGTTTAATGACAGGCGTAATTTGTGTCATAAATAAGAAAGTTTATTTTTCATTTATAAAGGTGTATTTACATACAGGTCTGCGAGAGGAAGTCCAGTAACTTAGACTCATAATTCTAGCTGGCCTCATTTTAATTACCTCATTCTTTGTTAACAAATTTATCCTTAAATATTAGAGATACTTTTAAAAGTTTTATTGATGTGAACACATTGCGGACGAGTGCGGTAACTAATAACCAAACTATATGTGACTCTGTTTTAACTGCTCCCCCTCCTTGAGATAATTGCTGAGGGGGCATCCATCGGTATTATCATTGCCTTGTTACTAATAGTTTCGTATATATCTATCATTTTGTAGGGAATTTATATTCATGGATTATCACGGATTTAGCTCACTAGTTATCATCCTGTTGTCCATTCGTCAACATCGACCATTAATACTGTAGAGGTCACGATCTTAGCTACCATTGACGAGTGTCACTTAAATTGACGACAAGCATTACGGACATTCTTCTTTTAATCCCATTTTTGGTACCTTTATTTTTTTAAGGTAATAACAATCAAACTCATCTTCAGCTTCATATATTTTTAGAACACGGCACAGTTTGCAATTTGCATGATTAGAAAGGTTCGTCTGTATATCAACGAGAAAAGATGCATAGTGTTTTCTTTTCCTTAATTTCTTTATTTTAAAAAAAAATCCAAAAATTCGGTTAAATTTCCCTTTTTAAGATCATTAATGCAATCTATAGGTTTTCATCATTTTCCTACGCGTGTCTCAAGGTGAAGAGCAGATAAAAGTTTTCAGACTGAAGGGACAGTATAACGGATCTGAAACATGTGAGGTAAAACACAGTTTATTGCAATTTTTTAAAGCTTCTAGCAGGCAGCTGTTAGTATATTTTTGGTCTTCAGAGCTTTTCTCTGTACACTATTTATATTATTCGCAAGCCTATACATTTGCAAACAGAAAACCATACTGGGTCATTGATAAATAATGCAATAAAAACTGTATAAATCTATTCTTCTATAGATTTATCTAATCTTATACATGCTTAGAAGGTGTTCATGTAGGAAGTATAATACACATTCCGTTCTAGTAGTCTAGACTTCTTGGCGTGACTCATACTCTAGGTCAGCGGTTGCGACAATCTCACATGCAGCAAAACACTGAAAGTAACTTGTTAATTGCTATGTCAAATGGATACGATATCTGTCTGATATTGAAAGATATCAAACTACTCGCAAGTACTTTCTGTTTCGTTGCTTAGCAAACGCAGTCGTCATGTTGTAAATTTCTTTGAAAGTCTTCTTTCGATGAATCACATTTATCGCAGAGGTTTTTTCTATTCAATAACGTAGGTTCATTACAAAGTTTCACCTAAAAATAAATCGTTTTATGACTAATATATAGCAGAATATCACGTATTTTGTTCTCTTGAAAACTGTTTAATGACAGGCGTAATTTGTGTCATAAATAAGAAAGTTTATTTTTCATTTATAAAGGGGTATTTACATACAGGTCTGCGAGAGGAAGTCCGGTAACTTAGAATCATAATTCTAGCTGGCATCATTTTTAATTACCTCATTCTTTGTTAACAAATTTATCCTTCAATATTAGAGATACTTCTTAAAAGTTTTAATTGATGTAGAACACATTGCGGACGAGTGCGGTAACTAATAACCATAACTATATGTGACTCTGTTTTAACTGCTCCCCCATCCTTTTGAGATAATTGCTGAGGGGAGCATCCATCGGTGTTATCAATTGCCTTGTTACTAATAGTTTTCGTATACTATCTATCATTTTGTAGGGAACTTTATATTTTCATGGATTATCACGGATTTTAGCTCACCTAAGTTATCACCCTGTTGTCCATTCGTCAACAGTCAGACCATTAATACTGTAGAGGTCACGATCTTAGCTACCATTTGACGAGTGTGTCACTTAAATTGACGACAAGCATTACGGGACATTCTTCTTTTAATCCCATTTTTGGTACCTTTATTTTTTTAAGGTAATAACAATCTAACTCATCTTCAGCTTCATATATTTTACAGAACACCTGGTACAGTTTGCAATTTGTCATGATTAGAAAGGTTCGTCTTGTATCTCAACGAGAAAAGATGCATAGTGTTTTCTTTTCCTTCAATATTTCTTTCATTTAAAAAAAAAATCCAAAGAACTTCGTGTTAAATTTCCCTTTTTAAGATCATTAATGCAATCTATAAGGTTTTCATCATTTTACCTACGCAGTGTCTCAAGGTGAAGAGCAGATAGAAAGATTTCAGACTGTAGGCGACAGTATAACGGATCTGGAACATGTGGAAGGTAAAAACACAGTTTATTGCAAGTTTTTTAAAAGCTTCTAACAGGCAGCTGTTAGTACTATTTATATGGTCCATTCAAAAAGGTTATTTCTCTGCTTACACTATTTATATTATTCGCAAGCCTCTACATTTTGCAAACAGCAAACCATACTAGGGACATTTGATAAATAATGCTAATAATAACTGTTTAAATATCTTATTGGTCCTTCTCTTGAGAAGGAATACTTAGGGCCGGTAAGTCGCACTTGACTGAGCAAGTGACCTCGAAATCTGTTGTCATTAGGAGCTGGCCAATCAAACTCCGTGACCTTAGAAATATTCTCTGACGTTAAACATATTATTTCCTAATTGAGGCGACTCTGACTGAACGCGTTCCACGGATAACATAGGATGATTGATTGATTCTTTTATTTCTTCCATTCTTGAAGAGCATAACATGTGTACAAACACATGTAAACAACAAAATAAATATTATCGTTTCTTTCGAATAAGCATGGTCCAATATGTGAAAACAAATCCCATTGTGACCCTCTAATTATATGTATAAAATTTACGCAACATGTTGAATTGGATTGACCGGGTCAAATGTGTATAGCCAGTGTATTCTTATTGCCGTATTTTCTCCACTGAAAGTGGTAACGTATTTACTTTGGTGTTGGATTTAACAATTTATGTTAGCATAAATACTAGTCGGACTAATCCGACGTATACAGTTTGTTTAATCATCCAGTACTGAACACAAGTCGGGATATCAGCCGCAACCAGGAATCGACCCGGGTCCGGTAATAGAACGCGGATTGCTGGCGCAGTCCAAACTGCTAACCGCTGCGCCACTGACTCCCTGATTAAACGGGAGGATACGGAATGTCAATATGGTAGAATAGTCTTGTCCTTGTGTCCGATTATGGGGTTCCGCACACTGATGACCAATATTTTAAACAGACATTGCAACCCAAAGTTTACAAGATGATCATTATATATTTATATAGATGTGCCCTAGACGGAACTTTTGCTATGCTTTAACTTGTTCAGTCTATAGATTTAATCTAAATTTTATACATCGCCTAGAAGGGTGTTCATGCAGGAAGTATATACACATTCCGTTCTAGTAGTCTAGACTTCTTGGCGTGACTCATACTCTAGGTCAGCGGTTGCGACAATCTCACATGCAGCAAAACACTGAAAGTAACTTGTTAATTACTATGACAAATGGATACGATATCATTCTGATATTAAAATATACCAAACTACTCGCAAGTACTTTCTTTTTCGTTGCTTAGCAAACGCAGTCGTCATGTTGTAAATTTCTTTGAAAGTCTTCTTTCGCTGAATCACATTTATCGCAGAGGTTTTTTCTATTCAATAATGTAGGTTCATTACAAAGTTTCACCTAAAAACAAATCGTTTTATGACTAATATATAGCAGAATATCACGTAATTTGTTCTCTTGAAAACTGTTTAATGACAGGCGTAGTTTGTGTCATAAATAAGAAAATTTATTTTTCATTTATAAAGGGGTATTACATATGTAACATAAAAAGCATTTCTTAGGACTTGGAATGTGACCTTATATTCATTTGTACTTCATAATGCGGTCTGTCTTAATAACGGATAAAAAGGAAAATAAAAAATAATAGGTTACCACAATATTATTTCGCTTCAACTGTTGCGCGTTAAGTATGCCTAATATAAAGTCATTTGAATTGGATAAATCAAAGAACAATTAATTGATACGATTTATCCGTACATCTAGTTCTGACTTAAAAGAATTTACAGCAATTGTTGCAGTATACGTTGGATTGCCCTCATATTAAAGAAATGTAAGAAAGAATTTGTTGAGGCATGGCTGACTCATGCTTTACCTATATTATTGAGTTCTTAATTGATTGTTGTTTTGTCTGCCTTTTGTGAGTACGTTATTTATCAATTAAAGTGATTTTATTTGGTGTTTGACAAACCACCTTTGAAATAATGGATATATTATGTTAATGAATTTTCATTGTAGAAGGTACACAGTACATAGAGAACGCCGATGAGATTAAAAAAAACAATCATCCACTCATGATTATGGTGAGAAAATCCTTCGAGTTACTGTTTTAACTGATAAATCGTTATTGTTTTAACTGATAATATCAATTCTTTGTTTTTAAAGCCCAAATGATTGTCTGAATGTATTATTTCAAGAAGTCTGGTTCTATCTTTATCAAAACTAGATGCCAATTTAGAGTAAACATATTATCCATGACCAGAATGTTAACCTCCAAATATTGACAAAATAAGTTATTATATTTAAAACTTAGTTAACAAGTTTTTGTTTCCACTTTACCTTATGTATAACTGTATGTAATTACAGGTGCGGCATATTTAAGTTCATTGATTCTATATTTATATATCCTTGATTGTTTCGTAACTCGTACACGTATATGCAAGGTGCTTGTTGTGTGCGTGTTGAACTTCCATTATACATTATTATTCAAACACTTAAAAGTGGTCAAAATTATATTTACGAATGTTTGTACTTGAATTTTACAGCTGATCTGAAAAAAAAAGTTTGTATTTTTCTATGATAATGTAAGAAGAAATGCTTATAATTTTTGTAAAATGCAAAATCTAAGTCGAATGTTAACATGCTGTTTTTATTATAATTGCAGGTAACAAAAAAACGAACAGAACTTCTTGACCATCCTCTAGTTTCTGCACTTCTGAAAAAGAAATGGACAAGCATCGGTCTTATTTTCTACCTCCTCAACATATTTCTGTATGTTCTCTACCTGGCGATGCTCACTGGTTTTGCACTTGATGTAAAAGCGCCCTACAAGTTCACCAAGTACGTATCTGCTTCGATTCCTTTTTTTCTCCAAATCAGCTTTTTGCATTAGCACTATGTGACAGCCAAATAAATTTCTGTATTGAACGATGCAATAAATTTGAACCTTTTGTTACCTATACAATAAAACCCGTTCACTGATAATGTATCCACATGATAATCAACACCAGCAAACGCGATACTTTTATAAGTTTCAAAGATTGAAACATGTCTGTATAATTGATTCAAAGTTCCTGATATGCTGAGAAAATTAAGTATAAAATGAACAGATGATTTAACATTTCCCTGTCAATACGGGATATATTTGGAAAAACATTCTATCGGCTCGTCTAGTATGTGTTTTCTAATGGCTGCTCAACCAAATTGTATTGCCATATTGTACAGAGCAATGTTAAAGTACCTAATGGTATCTATAAATAATGATTTTCTTATAACAAAAATGCTATTAAGATGTAGCGAAATCGTGATTTAGAAAAACTATAGAATGATAAGCTTTTCTTGATCTGCGGCAAATTAGTTTTAAATAAAATGTTATATTTTACAGTCCATGAAATAAACAAAGTTTAACTGTTTGTAAACATGGACGGGTCTAAACGGAAGGGGAAGAAGCATTTTATAGAAATATTTCGATGGCAAAATACATTACATATCGTAGCCCTAACCAGCCTATAAACCGGGCCAGTCTATTTCATAAGTACAACAACAAAGTTGACCCATTTAAACGATCACATTTTCGACTCAATAAAATATGCAATGAGTACTTTTTTAATGAGAACCAAAATGATAAATAACACGGCGCGTAAATTGGAAGAAATTGTAATTTGATATTGAGTTTTGGTGCATTAGGTTTTAAAGATCTTTACAAAGAAAAAGTGAAATCATGCTTATTGCTTTAGACTCCTTTGTAAAAAAAAACAATCGATATGTTTTTATTCAATTTAGCCGTAAAAACATTGATATCAGTACAGTTGCTTAATTAAGAGACTCGCCTACAAATTTTAGACGAAAAATAATTTCTCTAAAAAAATATATAAAAAAAATGTGACTAATTGAACAAACGTATTGACATAAGATTTTGCCAAGATATTCTCATTAATATCCAAAATATATAGTCGTCACTTTCGGTGTATGTGTATGCGTGCGTCCGTCCGTCCGTGCGTGTCCGGACCATTACTTTGACATGCTTGGACCAATCTTGTTTATATTTGGCATGAATGTTAACCTCAATGACAATGACACTGCGAAAAAAGGGTTAATATACGGGAGTATACGGTCCCATTTATTTCGAAAATACGGGAGTATACGGGATGTATATTACAAATATACGGACCTAATATACGATCCCGTATTCGGAACATCTAGTATACGGGAAGTTCGTATATTTGTCATGCATATACGGGATCCCGTATACGCCGAATATACATATATGTATATTTCCCGTATTATATGAATTATACGAAAAAATCCATAGAAATGGTGTTTATTCGTGTCCTGCTTTAACATCGGTTTTCTTGTATTTGAAGGGTCTTGAGACTTTTTTTCCGTATACTCTCCGTATTTTAGAATATATGGATCACATATACGAGCCTGTATGTTCCGGATATACGTAGTATACGGATCCCGTATTTTTATCATATACGGACTGTGATTGCATCTAATATACAGGGCATATACGGACCTGTATTTCCTAATATACGGGCTTCGGATTTATTCCGTATACGCATGATATACTTAATATACGGACCCCGTACTTTTGTAATATACGGGGAATATACGAAACTGTATTTTTTGATATACGGGCTACGGACTAGTCCCGTATATGCATGGTATACGCAATATACGGACCCCGTACTTGTGTCATATACGGAATGTATTTGCATCTAATATACGGGGATATACGGACTTGTAGTTTTTGATATACTGGCCAGGTTTTTCCCGTTTATGCAAGATATACGTAGACTAAACTTGTTTTTCGTATTCGGGAAATTCACGGACCAGTATTTCTAAAAGATACGTTTACCAGACTTTTCCCGTATATGCATTATGTGTAGTATACGGATTCCGTATTTTTCTTTTATGTAAACATATTTTGTATATGGGCACACACTGAAAGATGACATAAAATGATGGTTAAACATACCTACAGCAGAATACGGTATGTTAGAAAAAAGCAAGACAAAGACAGGGCATGAAAAATGTCATAATATTATTAATTGGAGACATGTCAGATTAAATTAACATTTTATTCAAATTGAATGCTTTTTAAAACAGTTTTTCATACGATTATGAATTATTTTCATTCCTTATCCAAATGAAATAAGCAGAAAATGTGAGTAATCAATAACATCAAGCGTTTCTTATATTAATTACAAATTGAAAAACTAGCAATTTGCACATTTAATTCTGCGCCGTTGACTCAACAAATCAGTTGAGTATCGCTTTTTTATTACTGTTTGTACATGTTTTCGTTATTCCTATGAATGTTGATTACTGCCATAGGCTTTTCGATTTGCCGTCTGCTAAGAAGAGCAGTACACCCCTTCTAATTAATGTCCGAAGACGAATTCAAAACGAGCGCTTTGTGTTACAACTCGATATGTAAGCAGGCTACAAATGATGCATCCCATGGAAATATTCAGTTTCCTGATCTCAATAAGTATAAGTTTTTATCTGTTGTTACTAATGTCACTGGGAACGAATGGCTTAAACCCCATGTTCCTATCCCCAAGGTCAGGGTCACAGTTGGAGGTCAAACGTCAAATTTAAGTAAAGCACCATAACTTTTACATGCATGGACCAAATTTTATAATATTTGACATGAATGTTTACCTTAATGTGAAGGAGTGTCAAGCGCAAACCGCATGTTCCTATCTCAAAGGTCAAGGTCACACATAGAGGTCAAAGGTCAATTGAAGCTTGTCCAAAGCATTTCTTCTTTATGCATGGTTGGTTTTGATGTAACTTGGAATGTTCACCTTTATGAGACGGAGTGTCATGCGCAAAAGATAGGTCCCTAGGTCAAAGGTCATGGTCACTGTCAGATACAAGAATGACATTATCCGGAGTATGTCTTCTTCATGCATTAGGGGATTTTGATGTTACTATGCCCATACTAGTATGTTCAAAACTATGAAGCAGTCTTGTTTTTAGAATTACTTCCCTTTGTTGTTACTTTAAATAGCTTTTATTGTAACTTTTTTTATAACCGACCGTGGGGAAAAGTTGAGACCACTTTTCAGTGGTAAACATGCATGTTGCATCCAAGTTTTCGGTGTATTTTGACCTACCTGGTAAGCAGTTTGATGTGAACTTGTGTTATTAAGATGTTTTTCATAATTGGTAAAAAAATCCATATGCAAATACAGATGCTATACTAGTGTAAATCAGTTCTGACACCACCAAATACTATAATCGATGTTACTTTTTAGACAGCTGGCGGGCTCGACATTCTGGCCGTGGGCATGCATAATGTATTTCTAGTTATCAATATCTAACATTTATTTTCTTCGACTTTATCATTTTAAGTGTCATATATACATTTTTGCCAAACTTTGGGGAAATGAAAATGTTCAAAACAAATTGTCCAAACTGTAGGCGATTTGATTTAATCAATTCAGCGCTATTGAGCGATTGGAGCAAATTTATGTGCAAAAATAATCCTTAATGCATGTGAAACTAACCTTGATACATACGAGGGGCGTTCAATATGTAATGTTACTCCGTATGTAGTTCCGTAACCGCTTGTTATTTTTAGATGCGGTTTTCGGGACATTATAGAGCAATTTATTGGCAACACAATGCAATATAAATTATAAAAATTGGTAGATTCAAAATAAAAATATAATCATTTGAGTGAAGTGTACTCGGGTATACTGGACAATTTTATGTCCAAAATATTGTGATTGTAATATGCAATTCCTTGATTCTACTATTCAACAACCAGAACTATAGTTCAATTTTCAGTTTAATTAAATAAAACAAATCATGATCTTCACAAAAACATATGAAAACTAAAATAAAAAAGTTTATAACAGTTTTAAATTGAGTGTGTATATTTTTACTCGAAAAATGATAAGGTGAGTACAATAGGCCTCTGCAATTTTGTCAGGCAAGATAATCATCGTTTAAAAAATTCTTGTATTTAAGGTTGATACTAGTATCTTAATTCTCGATTGCGAAATTAGTTCTTACAACTTTGATTAATCGCTCTCAACACCCATTCCAGATGGAATCAACCTCAAGTTTAGAATTTTTAGTTGTGTTGTAAAATTGAAAATGCAATAAATAGTTTAAAACAAACGCAAACGCATCACAAATTGCTGTGCCTCGTAGAAAAATGATAGAATTTTGTGATTTTACAAGTTATTCTATTTTTCTGAGACTCTGGATGCCCAGGACAAACCTAAATTATAAAAATGGTCTAGTATACCTGAGTACACCTCACTAAAATGATTATAGCTTTACTTTGAACCTGCGGATTTTTATTATTTATATAGCATTGTGGTCCCAATAAATTGCTCTATAATGTGCCGAAAACCGCATCTAAAAATAACCAGCGGTTACGGAACTACATACGGAGTAACATTACATATTGAACGCCCCTCGTATACTTTTATTTGTTTACGCCTATGCAAGTATTGCGCGAATGCAAATTCTACAACCTACTCAATATTTCGTAATGTGAACAGGAATTATATACACCAAAAACTGCTAAAACATACATATAAATTCTGTGTATTATGTGCATACACCAAGTACGAGACTCTAGCAAACACTTAATGATGGCATATTATGCAAAATGTGCCGCGGATAATGCCAGTAAATAATTGAATTTATACAGCCGCTCAGGGATTATTCAAAATCAGCGCTATGTCGCGATCGAAACCTGGCGCGAACAATTTATTGAGCTGCATTCATCTTGCAATCCCGATTTATATTTTACAGCTTTTATCGCGACCAGGTTCAATAAAGTCGATTGCGATATGGCGCGAGGACCGATCCAGATAATTAAATGTTTCACTTTGTTAGACTTTAACTGAATATTTACTGGGGGTTACACCGCGTGTGTTAGAAATTCACCTAGCGGGGATTACTTTTATTTACATTTTCTCGTGTTATTTTTGGAACATTGTAGGGTAAGAGTGAGGTTGGGTGCGCACCATAAAAAGGTTTAAGCCCCCAGGTGGTGTTTTTGCCACTGACCGTTTCAAGACGGTGCCCCACTGTGTTCATTTATTAGTTCGTTCGTTTCGTCCTCATGTGTTTGCTTTGTATATGCGTGCGTGCGTGCGTGCGTGTGTTGGTAGTATGCACGTCTGCGTGGTGTGGGTTTCGTTTTGGAGAGGCTGCGTTTTTGGAACATAGAATTCCCTGCTTGCTTTTTCTTCTTGTTTGTTTTTAAGAGAAAACAATAAACAAAAATTAATGGTTATTCATTGAAATCCTTTCTGATATTTTATTGATCCAGTCAGGTGACACTATAGTCGAGAAAAAATATATAGTATAAATATTTCTTAATAATAGATACACATGAAATGTGACACGTTCAACAAGGTCAAAATCGGTCTGTTTAAGTTTCTCCACCTTCAATTCATTAACTTACATTTCTGATGGATTGTGCGAATGAATCTAACATTAACCCTATAAAGGAAATAATACATGCACGTGTATACATCAATTGTTGACTGAATTTAAACATTAAACCGCGACGCAAAATAGATAACACTACATGTACATGAAATTGAATCTGAATCTGTGGTTGAAATAGGAATACCATTTAATTTTATTGATACGATAAATACTTATTTAAACTAATTTTAAGTTAAATCATATCGCGTGTAAACTGAAACAAAATTGGCGCAAGAAAATGTGTACTGGGTTTCGCAGTAATTGCAAGAGATTCACCGTGATCCATGCTATAAACTGCGACCCGCAGAGATTCTTTCTCGCCCTTTGTCACGGGCATTTTCCTGATAATTGACTGTGTTCTAGATTTTTCGGTTTCTTCAGTAGTATTTAAATCGCAATTTTCCTCTCAATGCAAATATGTATGAACGTGGTATTGCGAAGGGCTGTAAAAAGCACAAAGAAGAAGTGAGTAGAAGATATCTTCAAAACTCACATGCAAAATATATGTATTGGAAATCAAAACTGTATATATAATATATATATATTACAGTCCGAGATTAATAAGCTTTTTAAATAATTATAAAATATAATACTCTTATTAAAGTAAACAACATAGAAAAAGTTACCCGGTGTTAGTAAATTGAATTAGTCAATGACATCAGTCGCCTTTCGTAGAATCTTGAACTATTTCCTGCGCCCCTGTCATTTGTAGAACAAATATTGTGTAGAAACATAGGTCGCCTCTTTTTCAATATGTGAACTATCTAACGACTAAAGAAAATAAACGTTCCTCAACAACAAACTCTAAAATTCATGCATTCGTAACTATTTAACGGTATTACACGCAGACTTTTGGATATTATATATAGTCTGTTTCAAAGCTTCATCCAGTTAATATTGTTGCGCCATAGGGGAAAGTGTAACAGCTTTATTTTAAAAACATATGCTACACCTGCTTACACGGGATACGTAATGATTAAAAAAATGACTAACAAAAATTACCAGACAATGAAAGCAGAAAACGTATACATGACACTGAATTCAACTTTAAGCTAGATAGTTGTTACAATCGCTATGAAATAGCGTACTGACTGCTTTTGCCGTTACATAATTGTTCGTATGCATGTACAAACGATATCTAGACATTAACTCTTTGAATAAACGACACCTGTGGATATTTTTCAAAAGATAATAGGTAAAACCTATTCTCGGAAGCAATGAGCACCAAAAACTAACTTACATAAGACTTAATTTTAGACTTTCATCCAATGGCAGTTATTTTATAGCTTTTAAGGGATTCACTTCCCTGTGAGATTACTACACAACTCTAAATGTCTATAATTTCATATATAGACAAAACTTCCATAAACAAACTATACCACCTGATTGTAACCATCTTTTTTTTTACAGTCAAAGTGTGTAAAGTCAAGGCAATATAGTATTGTCCGTATTTGTTGACCTGGCTCTCATTTATATTCGACAGTAGTTTTGTTTGTTTAAGCATTATTTGTACCCTGAAGATATCTATAACACTAAAATGACTTATATATTTTTAACAGAAGACACTGCGGCGTAAAGTTCTTTGACTTCCCCACATTTTAGCATGTGTTCGAATTCACTTCGGACCATCCTATTTCTAAATTCAAGGTAATTAAACTATATCGATATTGCCTTCCAGACATTGTTTTATGTAACACTTAATGCTTTTACCTAATTCTGTTGTGGTATTTATTTTATGATTTCTATTTTTCTACTGATGCTATTTACTTAAGTTGTCCGTTGAATGAACAAACACTTCACCCGTCTTTGATATTCCTGAAAATACTTGGAAATGCTAATGATATCTAATTTGTCTTACGTTCTGGAATATTTCAAAGATTAATGAGGTTTACTTACATATACAAAGTAAATACATGGAACATTATACGACGATATGTATGGCAAATGTCCTGTCTATTGAAAAGCAAATACAATTTGATGAAAAATGGCCAAACATAAAAATCGAATCCACAACCCTGATTTTAGCAGCTGATTGTTTTTTTTTCTGGTTTTTTTTCTGGGTTTTTTGTGTTGTTGTTGTTTTGTTTTGCGTGTGTGTGTGTGTGTGTGTGTTTTATTTTTATTTTTATTTTGTGGGGGAGGGGGGTCGCATTAATATCTGCACATTCGACATAGTAAAGTAATATATGTTTTGCATTTGATTTTCAACAGTTTTATCGCTTTCAGGTTTGGGCACCGAAAATTAATTAAACAGCAATATATGGAACATTTGAGTGCCTGGTCAGTCCTTACGGACAATGCTGTAGTAATTTCCGTGCAAACGCGTGGACGTGTTCATTTCATTATAATAGATATAACAAAAAATCAGATTACTTATCCACTGTAAATATCATTTATATTTATATCTTTTTTATATTTTAGTTGTCTGTTATCTATATGGTAAAATATCTAGTCGGGTAAAATGAAGATACCATTATTATTTCATATAATGCGTTTTACAAAAACTCGGTTCCTTATAAATATTGTTTTCAGATCCATTTATTTTTGTTTTCTTATCCGTTGTCCTTACTGTTTCCATTTTTATAGCTTGTATTTACAGTGTCTTTATACAGTGATAAATACTGCGAAGTGGTTCAGTCATCAACTGGAGATTATCGAATGTTTTAGCGCTTTCCACAACACTCTCCAGAAGTGCACCGACTGAGATGATTAGCCTCAGCCCTGCACCAGCTAGCTCTTTCACTGTTCTTCTCTTTTCCTATATTGCCAGTTTTAGGCCTCTTCTGCCTTCTTTGTTACTGTGAATTTCAGGGTTCTTCTCTTGGCCCCGTTTATACCCAGGTTGCCAAGGGCCTGCAAATAATGACCGAGCTCGAATCCTCTGCACCCCACCTCCACATCATATTATCTTGCTTTCCATCTCTTCAGCCTACACTCATCCACATCAAGTGTCTGGTACTTGAACAGTTTCCTCTCATTTGTTTTGTTTTTTGTTTTTCCACAGAACAGTCAATTCCACAATCGTAACTCAAGTTGTTGTTTTAGACCACAAGATAATGTCCGGTCGCTGACGTGTAGATAAATCTCAGGTTGAAATTGCAGCTTCTCCTTTAGGTCCGCCTTCATTCCTCAGACATAGGCTGTGTCTATGAAGCCTGTCACTTCGGTTTTGCTTTGGTTAAATTGGGTGCCACGCTACTAACAAAACAGAACGACTTCTGCTTCTGGCTGCTTCCCCGATTCATTCTGCGGTGAATGTCTATTGTAGCTGTAAGCTCTGACAGGGCCCGATCATGCCGCTAGGTGTATCTGCCCTCTGTCAGCGCTGTGTTGCATGCCGACAGCACGTGCTGTAGGTTTGCAGGTTTCCCACAAAGTTTGCAGTTAGGGTCTACTCGTACCCCACATATCTTCAAATTTGTGGGAGACGGGAGAACGTCATAAACTGCTCTCATCAGGAAGCTCAAGCGCTAGTGGCCGACTTTCCAGATTTCCCTCCAACTCAGTTTCCTGTGCATAGCTTCTTTCCAACGCATCCAAGCACCTTGCTGCTTTATGGCCACAGGTTTTGCTTGCCTTGCTGCCTCCTCTTCCAATCTGAGTTCCTTCTGTACAAGATCTCTTCTTTTTCTACTGCTTGCCTTATCCAAATTTGTTATTTTCAGATTTCCAAGACCTAACCTGCCCATTGCCACTTTGCCAAAAACATCTTTATGGCAGAGCCTAGATTCTGCATCTTCAGCTGATGTTTAGGCCTTCCACTTCCTGCCTGTTCTTACAGTGATTTCTGCCTTGCTGACTTTCTCATCTAAGCTGTCTCTGGGAGTTATAACTTATCTGGCCTTTGTGACCTTGAACTCTTCTGTGACAATTGTCAGGGGCCCTTCATTCGGGCCCACTCAACTAGTCCACCAAGACCTTCCAGCATCCACCTCCCTTCTGGAACTTACTGTCATTGTCATGTCTGTCATTTATAAACGCTCTTGTTGGCGGCTGTCTTACACCTGTTGACAGGACAGGACCACGGCTCATCTTCTCGGCTGATTTAACCAGTAGGTTAATGGCTGTCGAAAGAAGAACAGATAATATTGTGCATCCTGTCACAGTATCGAGTTCCATTCTTTGCCAGCTCTTGGTGTAGTCATCCGCAGTGAAACGCATTTTGAAATTGTCGACATTGTGCTTCAACATCTTCCTGAACGCTTCAGGGTGAGGTCCACAAGATAATTTGGTATGCTGCCATTGACATTTGCTAAATCTAACCATATCATTGTCAGATCTCATTTGGTGTCCTTTGCTTCCTGAATGATCTTTATTAGTCTTTATTAACGCATTTTCATTATTAATTTACTATGTATATGTTCAATTATATGCATTTTAGTAATATCTTATTTGACTGGATACTAAACATTTCTCACCTGCCAGAATAGTTTCGGACACATTGTCGTTGTGCCATAGCAAAACTGATAAACATTTAAACGAGTTTGAATATTTTTTTCAGTTTCGAACCCATACATGGTCCGAGCATGATCAGAATGCTTAACCGCTTAGCTGTTCATGCTAGAAAAACTGTCAGTCTTTGTGTCTTGAAAAAGCGACCTCTGGTGTCGAAATTGGTTCTGATGTTGAACATTTCATCTTTTGAATTTATGACTTGTTTGAAATGATAGAGAAGTTCGCTGGAATGGAAAAATTGTAAAAACAACTGGTAAAAAAACCCGAAACGCTATGAAATAATAAAAAAAGTCTGTTTTACATCTGATTTCGCTGACCAGGCCTTAATTGGAAATTAATGACGACCAATTTGTTTTGATTATTTTTTAATTTTTGAAATGAGAGCAACAGTAACTGTACAATACAATATGATGATTATTTATTTACCGAATCAGGGAACGTTTCTGGTAAATAGCGAAGTTAAGCAATCATAAATCGTTGTCAAGATACTAGTTGAATGACCCAGGTGCCGAATGATATGGGTCCAATCGCTAAGGTGACTATGTCTTAGACTAGCTGACAAACTATGTAGAATGTTATTTGTTAAACGTAGAACGGATGTATACAACTTTTCTCTGGCTACCTCGTCTAAATGATTCGTAAGTGACTTCAGTTATGAGCTAGATAATTTCAGGGATCAGGCAATTACCTAATGATAATCAGCTCAAACTCCTATAGGCTTGAGACAATGGTACGTCATTTAACATAGTTCTGCACGTTTGATAAACCTGAAGTGATGGCGTAATTTCATTTATCTTGAAAACGTAGAATAAATTCTGGATTTGAAATTCAGAATGAAAATCATGTTAAGAATTAATTGCAACCCGTAAATAAATCTATTTCAAGGTCAAAGTAAACAATCTTAAGTTTAAATATGTTAGTAAAACATCTAAAACTTTAAATAATTCGAAATGGTGTTTAAAGATTAGCTCGAAGTCTGCAGTTTACTTTAATTATGGTCAAATATTTCAAAAATAAGCACACGGGCCTATACATTTTATTTCACCACAATATAGATCATTTGTTTATTTATGACTGTGAGAAGGTTCATTCAAATCTACATTGTAGAAAAAAAAATATTCGCGATAATGTTATGTAAGTTGTGATTTCCCCATAGACTCCATTATGAAAAGTTGTGTGAAGTCCAAATTCTTCAATCAAACACACGACTCTACCTTTTTCATAAGTAGGGCTTAAACAAATTTTACATGGTAGAAATGATTTCGACTCGAACGTGCAGAACTACCTTAATTAAACGACGTTTAGCGCTAAAATATAATTTTGGACGCCGCAATTATGTATAAAATATTATTATTATTATTATTATTATTATTATTATTATTATTATTATTATTATTATTATACCAGATTTATATAGCGCCCTTTTCTTGATCAATTTCACGTTCAAAGGCGCTTTACATAATTCACATGCAGCCACACAGGGCGCATAATTCATCCTCTACTAGTGCAGACACAGAGCGATCTGACCAGAGGGGCAGAGTGAGACAAAGCCCCCACGACAGAGAGATCAGAAATCAGATACAGGCTTGTCCGGTTAACTTAGCCTAGCTCGTTGCGAATAGACAGTCTGGTTCTTTAACGTGCCCAGTGTATAGCACTGATACACACAAGGATTGCCTGGGTTCCTGACCAGTACACCTCTAGTTGGGTGGGAAACACTGAAAAGCGTTTCTGAAAATTCCGAAGTAGCTGCCGGGGATCGAACCCCCGGCCTCAGGATTGGAAGGACAGTGTACAAACCACTGAGCTAACATACCCATGTCACCCCCACCCCCACCCTCCAAAACAAGTAAGAAAACTGGTTGGAACATACTGTTTAAGTGATTAGTGCATTTGTCTTTAAATGCATCATTTGTACGCCCATTATTTATTTCAAATCGCGAAAATTGGTGATAAACCGTCAAATATTATCAGTGTAGCAGCTACTAAAGTTTGATTCTGACGTTTGAGATTTTAATTTATAGACTCGTCTGTCGGTTACCGAAATGATTAACTTATCCTTCTTTAGACAAAGTACAATATGTTGTATTGAAATAACGGACCCTTCCATCTTTAAACGTATAAACACATCGGTGACCTCGAAATCAAACTATAAATAGCTCCCTCCGCTGTGTTTTGATTTCACAGCTGTGTCGAACCGGAACGTGAACAGATGGCGGGAGTTACAGGGAGGTAATTATTAATGCCAAACTAAATGCAGAAAAGTTGACTAGACTGATGCATGCAATAGGTTTTTCGCGAATCAAAAATAGACTTGCCCGGGGAAAAGGCTAAGACTTGTCATAGTTTCTTTCAGTTATTGGTTGCCGACTTCTCAAAAACCACCTTCCATCAGCACTTCTCTACTTGTATTTATAACTGGTCATAGGAAAGTATTCTTATGTGTTCGGGATATGCTTTTTTCAATAACCTGCTCGTAAAATATGACTGTACAACCATCCGAAAAAGAGCTATCAAAAAGTAATGGAAATATTTAATTTTTAATGTAATGCTTTATCTGAATCTCTGTCACAAATATTCAAATGTATTTTTTGTTCTTTACAGTATGTCATTTTGTTTTCATCTAAGAAAATTATAATTTTTCTTTTAAAGGGGGGACGTGTGTCACAAACTGACATACGGGCCTCTATGTATCTGTAGTTTAACTACAGGTATTGTATCATCTTTTTGTAAATTTTTGAGTTATTGAAGTAAATGTCTGATTTTACGCATAAAATACCTCTCATGTTTTTCTGTATTTCATAACTTCAATTTCCATGTAAGTTTTATTAAATTTGGTTCAGTAATAAGAAAGTTGATATTTTATAAACTTCAGTAATTTGTTTTTATCCCCAAAAGCACTATAACGGGCCTTCAATTGTCCAATTCCAATCCGCGCCAAAGTAGTCAGATTTCTCGGCTTTATCGTGATTCCCGTGGAAATGCAAATAGTCTGAGTTCACGCATGTGTCGTGAGTCCCATGAAATTTACTATTTGGTGGGACATTACCCTACAAATAGTCTGGACTAGATATGCCTAGTGCACACCGTTTTCAGCATTAGACGAATGTACGTCACATTGATTTTTCTTGGTAGAAATTTTGCTCGATCGAGGTAAGAAATTTATTTGTTAGATTTCTGTCGAACTTTTGAATTACGATTTTTATTTAGTAAATTTTTGTTCATTCTACAGAATTTTTGTAACACATTTACTTTTCGGCATGAAATTTTGGCTAGTTTCGGTATGTTAGGATAATTTATTAAATTTTTCAGACTTCTGTAAATTATTTCGAAAGAGGAATCTAAAATGTTTCGTTATTATAAGTTGTAAGACTTGTACTGAAATTTGTGTAACATAATAATTGTAGAGTACTCTTTGTCAACATATGTCGTTGTAATTTATTGAACGGCGTTACTGCATTGCATTGTAATGTATAAATCTATGTGGCAAGTCTAGTACCGTGTATGTAATATGTTATTGTTATTTGAAATTATTGCCAGTATATCAGCATATACATACAGTGTTCGTTTTGTTGTATGGTAGTTGATACACTCATACCAGCTATAGTAAAAAGTTTGATTTGCATTGCATTTTGTTAATTTGTGGTTGTAAATAATAGCTGCAGTTTATCCTTTCCTTATCTATAATTTTTCATCACAAACTTTTAATATATTTTCCATACTTTAACTTTAGACTTGTAAGTATTAATTTTAAAAATAATGGAAGTAATAAGTGATGTATTTTAATAACGTGACGTATGAACTTAGTAGCACTCATACTTTGTATAAGTAGCACGTATTATTTATGGGAGACTACGGAAGTATGGTGTACCCAAAAGAGCAGTTTTATGCCCTGACTTGTGTTTTGCTATGGTGCTTACCATATGTTATATATATCAGCTTCTTCCAACAGACGACTTTTACCTGGTGATGATGTCACACCCCGGAAGTACAATGCCCACTGTTAACTTGTTTTACTCGCCTGGATGTGATTTTCCAAGCGCAGAGCTTTCGTTCCATGGTTGTGCCGTAACTCGCAAAGACCTCGATTTTGCAATCAACTGAAACAGCTCATGGATGCAAACACCTACCATCATAGGGAGCCAAAATGGAGTCAAAGTTTTCACGGTTTAGAGGGACTTTACTTTAAGATTTGTTGTTGTTGTTTTTTTTCGAAGTTAACGGAAACACCTGTGTCACGAAACTGTTAGTGTTAGGACTCTATACCTGTTAAAAAGAGATACTGGGCTAAGATTTCTTTTTGTTCATTCTTTCTTACAATAAGACTTTTTTCACTTTTCATTTATTCATTGTAAATAATCATTTTCTGTTAATAAATTTGTAAATATTGTAATGGGTGTTGATTTTTTCTGGTAGTTATTGTCCCCGGTACGTCCATCCTGTCACAATCTCGGTCACATTTTACGGGCGACCAATATCATACACTATATGCATCATCACATACATACCAATTGCATACATATACAATTGTTTTGTTTATAAAATGTGCAACTCTGTTACCAAATATCAAAACGTGTTTATATTCTCTATGTAGTGGCATTAGCATAAATACTGAATGAAGCAGAACTGGGTTAGAGGCTTACATAACACCAATCACATAGTTTAGGTTTCACAAAAATATATTTAACAAATCAGATAAAAATAAAATGAAATAATAGAAAAGGGTTAGCGGCTTCTACGCCACACACCACAATATATCAAAACTAGAGTTGTCTATGTCCTACTCCTAAACATCGTAATTTACAAAGTTTTTACAAGTCAAATGGTTTATCGCGGCCAGAAATTTGTACAAACCGGACAGAAGTTGCGAAATTGTCATTTGTGCAGGAAAGAAGCGTTTACCATAATGTCCAGTACTGGACAGGTATAGTGACCATGCACGGACACAGCCAATTTTCTCAGAGGGGGTCCGATCCCCTGCCCCCCCCCCCCCCCCCCCACCCCACCATGGAAATTTTGAAATTTAGCACTTCATTTTTTGCATTCTGGGACAGTTTAATGGACTAACCTGTTAAATTTGGGAAAATGATAAAATCAAGCTTTCTTGAAGGTAAAATTCTTAGTTTCTTTTAGATAAATAATATGAATTATGTCGGGGTCGTATGTAGCAGCAGCCGCATATACTCTACATGCAGTCCTTATGTTGCCTTTTTCGAAAAACACTTTCTTTCCTTCTTGTCTTCTTTCCTTTTTTAAAGATTTTCCAGAGGGGGTCCGGACCCCCCCCCCCCCCCCTCCCCTCTGGATCCGCGCATGGTGACATATCATGCTTTCTGTTTATGCAGGTAAACTTGTGTTTGGTTAAATTTCAACAGAGCACAATTGTCTGAACAGTGTACAAACTCATTACTGTTTTTTCAGGCAAGGGGGGAAAAAAGTGGTAGACACTGAAAGCAGTAACATTTTTATTTAAAAAAATAAACAATGAGACAGACATTTCCAACATCTTTGGACGGTTCAAAAATTCCATGTTAGACATACGATAAAGCCCGAAACGCGTGAAAATGTTCCGAATGTAAATCGGGTGAAGTAGGCGCTCTATGTATAGAGTTAGATTATGCGTCTAGATACAGTACCAGAGGGGTCGGTCAATTGTGGGTTATTGATTAAACTGGACGAGGTTACTTACTTATTACTTGAGGATGAAAAAAAACGTGTTTTTTAAATGTTGCTCTTAAACAAGGGTGGCGGTTCAACTACTAAAAGTACAACAACAGTTAATTCACAACAAATCGTACGGTATGTTTTATAATCAGTAGAAGCTAGTCGTATTTACGCTTATGAGACCTGTTTCACCCATAAGTAAAGAATTCACAGGTCCATCATGAAATATTTTCCCCAGAGCGCATATACTTCACCTATTCAATATGATCGCGGCCTCCCCGGCCGCGATCAAAAAACATCGCCGTTCAAGACCTAGTATTTCTAACAACTCTTTTTTGAGTTCTTAAACAGAGTTTTTAGTACCTGTCATAAACGGTGAAGCACGTAAAACAGATGTAAAAACGACCAGTGCTATTCAAGTTTCAATGAATTGTTTAAGCATAAACTGTTAAACTGTAATTTCTTACGCTTTCAATTGTCATTAACCTTATGATTGAAATGACATGGCATTGGAGAAAGGAACAGCATGTACACTGTATAATCAAACTGCGAGATATAACCTAATGAAAAGTTGACTACAACAAGAGAAGTATATCAGGCATTGTTTGATTGAAAAATACAACTGAATATTCTTTCAAATTATGGATTTTATTTATAAGAATGCTGTATATAACTATATTTGAAAGTCTTATTTGATATATTAGCAGATCAAGTGTGTTTTCTCCCATAGGTCAATTATATAGAATTTATTATCACAGCTAGGATATTATAAGGAATGGCTTTCACAAGGGGAAGCAGTTGTTAATATTGAAACAGCGCATTGTAGATATATAGGTACATGGATTAAGCATAAGTTTACATAAATCGAGTAGAGTTATATTTTATAGAAATACAGTGTAACTTCCGAAAACCGGACCTTCTGAAAACCGGAAACCTTTGAAAACCGCACGAAATTCAAGGTCCCGATTTTTTCTGTTCTTATTTCTATTTATTTTTAACTTCTGAAAACCGGAACTTCCGAATTCTGAAAACCGGACGATTTTTGAAGGACCGTTTATATTTCAACACTAAAATTGACTTCCGAAAACCGAACAGCAAAATTTTTGCTGGGTTAAAATGTCACCTGTAAATCAAAAAAGGCTGTCAACATGTTCTTTTGTTTATCTATCAGCAGCCCGCGTTTATTTTGACAAGCTAGATAATCACAATGATCATTTGATGCAAAAGTAAGCAAGTAATCAGTGATTACTTTTATTTGTATTCATATTATGAAAACGTGATAAATTACATATCTTAGTGTGAAAAACTTTTTTAATGTTTGAACGAAAGAAAGATAGGTGTTTTAGTTCATTTAGTTACATCAATTAAACTACGCATTGTCAACATTAATGAAATGTTGACGAACTCCGAACTCCAAAAATGGTAAATGTAAGTGGAAAATATTTGTGTAAATGCTAATATTTAAGATATGTGGTTCCTTTTATATTTGTCATTTATGTATTTATTATCCTTAATGTTTGTAATTAATTAATAAATTAATTAATCATTTACTTTTAATTAAATTGTAAAATCAAAAAGGACAATAATCTCCTTCATCCTACGTGTAAGAAAACATAACTCTTGTGTACCAAGTCCACTTCGCCTACAAACTTTCAAACTTCTGAATTCCGGAAACTTTCAAAAACCGAACTTTTAGTCTGGTCCGGAGGTCGTTCGGTTTTCGGAAGTTACACTGTATATTAAGTTCAAATTAAACAGCTGAACACTATCAAATGTATCAATCGCAACTGCCTAGACTAAGCTTATCCTCTCGAAGACCTACAATGAAACAGCCAGGTGCACAGACACTTGGGGTTCGGACTCCCATCCCGTACTACCTCCTCCGCCCCTGCCAACTGCCATTACATTTTTCCATTATAACTCATACTGAGCAATGAGGAAGATCAGACAATATTTTTTTTAATTGTACTGTTTACCATTCGTGCTCTTTAAAACAAAAATTGGGAATCTTTGAAATTGATACTAGAAATCAATAGTCGATTAAGCTTTTTTCCTTTTTATTAGTACCTTCCTGTGAATACCAGATTCTGTAAACATTCTGTCAACTGACACCGGTCCTGACAACTGGCATTCGAGTTCCAGTGAGAGATAAAAAACATAAATAGATCTAATCTACTTGTTTGGGACCCCTCTTTGTTGCTTTTTACCTCGCATATCGAAGTCGGGTACCAGTATTGGACTATTATCATAGCAAGTGATGATCCGGTTTTATTAACTCGTAACCTTATTAATTTTGTACCCGGTTTTATTACACGTACGATAAAAAGCAGGGGGGGATATAAGGGGAGGTGATTATGGTCCTGCACAAGCAAGCGTTCCCAGTGTCAAATTCAGTGATGGCCAGCTTTTTTTCAAAAGCAGTAACTGTAAAAAGGGGTATTTATAAAAACATGCTGAAATTGTAACAGAACCCGTTTTACGATCGTCAACTATCAATACGTGTTGAGGGACGAGTTCTGGGGAATTCTGTCCCTAATTGTCTGAGGAAAAATGGAGAAAATTGAGAGTATCCCATATGATGACCATAAATGTACAACGGATTTGAAATGTGCTTTAGGGCAAAATTCACTTTTTATGGAATGTCAGGATGTTTAAGGTCTACAAACAGTATATCAAAGACTATTTCTTCCACAATCAAAGAATTTTAAGCCTTTTCTATAAATTAATTGAAAGTAATAACATTAATTATGTTCGTAATTCTGCCATTTATATACGCAAAGGTTTTGTACAATGAAATAAAACAAATATAGTATAAATAATTGTAAACCATTTGTGAAGTACATACAGCTGTTGACTTTATTCAAGTTTCATGTTATTTGTCTGGTGTTTGTATGATATTATTGCATATCAACACTTACTTATGTCAAGAAAAAACTTTTCAAACACCATTTGACTCAATACAAGTTAAGCTGCCTCTCATGTTGAATTATTTATTTTATCTTACACAAAAATATGAACGGAAACAAAAAATGTATTAGATCTATTTTTAATTTTATTTCACTAAGCTCAATGCCAGATACAAAACACAAAATACCATCTACGTCGGATATGAAAAAGGTATGAGTATTAATATAATCAACTAAAAGATAAGCCGGGTCACCAGCTAGCCAGAAAACCTTACATGGTAACCTTATAGATTGTTGGTAAGAAATAAGCCGACCGGAGAGACAATGCAAATTTCCTAGACAAAAAATGCATTTTTTAAAGAAACAGATTATCCGAATTGTTTAGCGTGGCATAATTTTGCCAGCGAATACACCGTATACCATAAGAGACAGAATAACGCTTGAGTGATATCGTAGTACATTTAATATCGAACGAGTCACATACCAAAGCAAATCACAGTAACGGAAGAGGGACAGTGATCCGTGACGGTGCAATTTTACTGTCTTGCCAAAGATGGTACGTTACGTTACATAATAAATAAGAAACGCGTGGTGTCTTCTTTTAGACTAAGGAAGAACTTAATAATGATTAATAATATCGAACGAGTCACGGATCAAGGCAAAGCACTGTTACCTAGGTGTGGCAGCGACAGGAATAAGCAACATAGGCAAGACTATGTACAACTTACGCTAGGCTATGTATAACTGACGCAAATCTATGAAACTATTAATTTAGTACTTTGACAGTACCATTTGTACACAACCACTCACTGTACCGCAATCTCATTGCAATTCTTGATTACTAGCAGACACCACATTATTTGTCAAATTTGGACTAAACTTAAACTGATTTGCAATTCCCAGGTTGTAGTTCTGCAATCAATGCTGGTTACTAGCATGCACCGAACACCGTTACCACAGTTAAACAGCTTGAACCAAAATATACACAATAACACTGATTGCGTCCATAAAGTATACTTCATCTACTCTACTTCCAGTCTGCAGAGTTTTTCCCGGCTAAAATAAATTTTCACACATTTAATCCAAGGAAAGTTTGAACGAATGCAGTCCATTTTTTTCGCACGATTGTTGCATGCATCCCGTCTATTGCAGGATTGACCTATTTGAAATTTAAAAAAAAAATGAAAACACTTTATATAGTAGCTAGTAGTAGTTCGTCTTAGACGACTGCAAGTGTTTAAATATTTTCCGGAACAAGTTTAGATACTTTTGCTTAATATATTTGGATATGATATGTAAACGCAAAACCGTGTACCAAACCCGGTTTTGCTTGAAAAAGACTGGGATAAACATAGGTCCGTTATTACGGAATAGAACAGTATTCCAAGAAAACATAATTGTAACTCTCTTAATCCTAAAATGATTTATATCATTTAGACAGTAAATGTAATATCAAATTAGCAACTTTCATGATCTTGCCATACCATATTTATATCATGAGGGGTATAATGATACTATCCTCATTAATCTCCTCAGGAGCATTGCCTAATTGAACTATTTCTATTCAATTCTATTCTGTCATATTCTGTTCTATCCAGCATCGATCTTGTAAGTGATTTATATGCAACCACTATTGCAATAAAATTTATTTTCGCTATTTGAGTTTACTATTTTTCCCGCTTTTAGTGCGTCATTACCCTTAAATGTTGGAATCTTTTGCACCAGAACCTTTTAATTGTTGGATTCTGACACTTTATATGTACATGTAGTTTAAACATACAAAAACTATTAAGAAGAATATATGATGCGTTCCATGAGAAAATATGTATTAGTGACAAAAATTTCAAAATTGAGATAACAAAAATTTTATAAAGAACATTATTTCACCTTTCAAATCTGAAAATTTGAAGTGATTATCTTCACTATTTCAAGAGCTACAATGCTTTTAAGTAAGTCACAGAAGGCATTTTGAAACGTGACGTTAAAATTCATGAAATCAATATGACGTCGTTGTGCATGGCGTGTACTTTTCAAGACTTTAATGGAACAAATTATGCGTATCACTTACTAAACATCATACATTTGAATATTTAGGAACAGTTAAAAGTGATTTTACCGTAAAATAATTTAACCGTATATTGTTGGTTTTATCACGGGCCTTTTATCTATACACCTCTATATAATCATGATTCATGGGTGCTTTGTGATTTCCGTTGCCATGACAACACAAATAACATTTAATATATAAAAATATGGTAGAATTTGATTTGCCTTAGATAACTGAATTACAATATATTAGATTTTAGTTTCTGGAACAACATAAGAAAAACAATCATTTTCCAGTATTTTAAACTACTAATTAATGCAATAATTATATCATGTCACTAATACAGGACTTCTCATGGAACGGCCCATATCTATTGAAAACACTCACAGTTCGAAATTTACATAATGAATCATATACTCCTCTGGTTTGAAAATCAAACATGCTTTATATTTCCAATTAGAATTGATAACCTAGCAAAGAGGCTTTATTTCAGTGTTTCAACAGACGTTAAACAAGACAGGATGTCACTATTCGCAGCATTTGCAAAATACTCTGTCATCGTTTTGACTGCTATAGAGTTAATCATAGAGGTAATTATTTCAGTACTCTCTTCCGCGTATTACATATGGAGATATGAATTTCATACCCGACCATACTTTGTTTAGGGCTATATTGGAATTATTTAATCCTGTTCATCCGTTTCCCGTTTCCTCAAATCTTTGAAACCATAAATTTATATATGTCATGCTGAAACTAACAGTATGCTCAAGGACCATACAACAAGTGCACATACCAATTATTACTTTGTTTTCCCCTTTACACAATATTTCTAAAATCTAATCATGCATTTAATGAAACTTCACACAGTACGTTTACACATAATAACGTTCCGTAAGTCCCTTTTTGACCAAATTATTTCCCTTTTCAATTCCCTTCTTGTTGAAAACCAGTTTCGGGAACGATATGGATACGCTTTTCCGTCCATCCGTCATTCTGTCATTCCGTCCTTCCGTCCGTCTGCAAATTCGTATCCGGTCCATAACTATTTCATTCATTAACGGATTTTAATATTACTTGGCACAAATATTTTCACGATAAAAATGACGTGTCATGCAAAAATATTCGGATCCCTGGCTCAAAGGTCAAGGTCACAATTGGAGGTCAAAAGTCATCGTTGGTTTTTTCCTGTCCGGTCCATAACTCTACTATCAATGAAGGGATTTTAATATTACTAGGTACAAATGTACCTCATATAATGATAAAACAATGTGTCATGCACAACATTCAGACCTCTAGCTCAAAGGGCAAGGTCAGACTTGGCAGTCAAATATTAACATGGCATGAACGGGGTCTGTTTCGTGTCCGGTCCATAACTCATAACTGTCATTCATCACTCATTTTAATATGTAGAGATAGTACCTTTAAAATTCAAACTCATTTGTACAGACTTTTTTTCAGAGTGAAATGATAGCTAAGTGCACCAGTTTATTCAATATATTGATGGTTTTTCTCTTCTCCATGTAAAATTAGAAATATTTGATATTTAAAAAATGACTTTCTCAAAATATATGAAGCAAAATGGACAACTCTTGTATTGACCGTTTTTCAATGATTTCAGGATTTCACCAATTATAGTCTATATCAAAAGTGTCCACAGCTGAATAAATTCAATAGAGTATAGTGTAAGTTTAGTCTACTTTCAAAACTTTGAAAGAGCCTATACTGAACTTTCTTTTATCTTTTAATAAAGTCAAATTCCAAGACTAGCCAAGAGTCTAAAACGCTTGAAAAAAAATCTGAATGAAAGAGAATGACATGCTCTTTATTATAAGCTTACCAAAACCATACCAAAAATTTACCTGAAAGAAGTTATTAAAGATTTTATAATGTAAACAAACCCCTACACCATTTCACCATCAATATTTTCACTCATGAATGCACGCATTCATGTGATAATTGTTGATATAATTGTAAACGAGAGGCCCCAACAAAAACCTTTCTTCAAGTTTTGTAAACAGTTTAAGTTGAAATTAATGTTGATATCTGAGGTTACCAGCTTACTTTGTAAACGACAAAAAATTAAAGACCTTATAGTTTGTTTAAGGTAGTTGACCTGTAACGAAAATCATCAAATAAAGTAATTTCCATATGCTTTTCAGCATTTATTTGTTTTTCAAGAAAAGCAATGCTCGTGATAGTTCTATCCAGAGAATGCTAAATTGCTTAAAATACATTACAGAGAGTCATTACCATCAGCTACCTTAGAATGTTGTAATTACAACCACTACCTTAAAACATTGAAATTATATTTGATGACAATGAATTTTTGTGTTACATTATTTGAAGCAAAGTACTCCGAATTCCTGAACAGTGACAGAAATTCTTAAAGTTGACTAAAGCATACAAAACACTTTCAAAATGATTTATTGAAGTGACAAATATACGCAATCTAGCTACTTTGTTACACAAACGTTATACCAATTTACATGTAACTTTTTTGTTATTTCTCATTGTTAGATACATAACTTTTACATTTTAGTATATAAATTTTGTGTAAATCAATGTATCACTATTGAAAAAATAAGTAACTTTGGCTTCAAGATCAAAACTAAATAACTTTTCTTAATGTCGTAAATTTTCTTCAAAGGAATTTATGCATTATTTTACATATTCTTCATGCACTACTAAATTTTCTATCAGGGCCTCACTACAGCTTACAAAAAAAAAACTGTCAGTGTAAACCATGAGAAAAGTGTGCATATTGTATATTGAATACAAAGGGATTTAAACAAATGTAGGTCATATTTTGTCTGCCTGATCAGTGGTTGGAAAAAGGACCTATCTGATTTTTCTTTAACTTTTGATCAGTGTTTTATGTTGGCTTCAGTTCACTGGTCAATTCAGAGTTGCTCCCCTTAGATTTTCTTTGGTAGGTACCATCTCTATAATATGTCTTGGCACCAATGTTCCCCATGATAAGACGACATGTCATGCACAAAACCCGGACGCCTAGCTCAAAGGTTTAGGTCGCAATTACAGGTTCAACAGGGTTTTTTTTCTTGTCAGGTCCATAACTTTGTCATCCATGAAGGGATGATTTTAATATTGCTTGGCCAACAGCTTTCAGACCTCTAGTTCAAAGGTCAAGGTCACACTTGGCAGTCAAATATTAACATGGCAGGAACGGGGTCTGTTTCGTGTCCGGTCCATACCTCTGTCATTCATCACTCATTCTAATATGTCTTGGCACAAATGTTTCCCATGATAAGACGACATGTCATGCACAAAATCCGGACGCCTAGCTTAAAGGTTTAGGTCACAATTAGAGGTCAAAGTTCAACAGGGTTTATTTCTTGTCAGGTCCATAACTTTGCCATCCATGAAGGGATGATTTTAATATTGCTTGGCCAACAGCTTTCAGACCCCTAGCTAAAAGGTCAAGGTCACACTTAACAGTCAAATGTTAACATGGCACGAACAGGGTCTGTTTCGTGCCTGGTGCAGAACAATGTCATCCACCAAAAGATAACAAAAATAATTCGCAAAAATATTTCCCATGATCAGACGGCGTGTCATGCGTAACACTCAGAACCCTAGCTTAAAGGTCAAAGACACACTTGGAGATCAAATGTCAATACGATTTTTGTCCTGTCCGGTCTTTAACTTTGTCATGCAAAACAGGATTTAATATCAGTTGGCGTAAATATTCCCAAGGATGAGAGAATGTGTCATGCACAGACTCAAAAGGCCAAAACGGATTTTCCTGTCCAGTCTGTTTCATCAACAATCCTTAAAGGAATTTTAACATTACTTTGCTCAAATGATCGCCACCATGAGACGGAGTGTCATGCACAAGAACCAAGTCTCTAAGTCTAAGGTCAAGGTAACAGAGGTCAAAGGTCAAATTCAAGAATGTCTTTGTCCCGAGCATTTCTTCTTCATGCATGGAGGGATTTTAATGTCACTTGACGAAAATGTTCGCCACCATGAGCAACCCTTGTTTTTAGAATTATTTTTCTTTGTTATTAATGTGAATAGCTTATATTTTAACATATATATATTACTGGCCGTAGGGAAAATCGATACCACTTTTCTGTGGTACAACATGCATATTACATCCAATAGTTTAGACATAGTACTAGAGCCGTTTTACGCAATCGAATACCGCCGGAAGTAGAACATTTATGTCAACACCGGTTTCGTATTTCACGTGAAAACAGCTGAAAACTGAGAGGTTATCAACAAATTATTAAGTTACGGGTACCATGAGGATTTTTTATGCATTTAAACGGTAAGTATAATGTTTATGGATTATTCAATACAGTATGAAAGTAAACTTTTACACTTTAAATGGAAATTATGAAAGAAAAGTCGATAAGAAAGTACTGACTTTCTACTTTCACTTTCATTGTCGCTTTTAAATTAAATATGTTCTTTCTGTTAATAAGTGTTTTCTTTTTTTTTCTTAGTACATACATAATCCTATAGCAAATTAGTGTGTGAAATGACAGCTTATTTAAAGCGTCTGGGCCTTAGTTTACCGAATTTTCCATTTAGAATGACCTTTGACCTTATAATAGCTTATAGTCTGTTCTATGTATTTTAGCTGTAGCCAGAGCATAATGTAATTGAGCTAAAATGAATTAATAATTCAAAATAAACTGTTGCAAATTGTAGGAATAGAATAACATTGTATATTTATTATTAGTTATTAAAATATTGTAATTTCAGACAGAACATTACAGTGGCTGCTGAAGCTTGAAAAGTTACTTATAGCAGAGGCAGTCAGAACAATGGGATAATGCTTCTATGTAATTTATTTTTTAAGGCAATTTATACAGGATGGAAGGGTATCACATACAATGTTTTACAATTTACATGTAGTTTTATCTCTCTTTATGATGTTGAGAATACACGAGTCAATGACATCAAATTTATAACGACACAAACTATTGACCATTGATTTATATAAGGCACCATAAGAACATGCACTCATTGAATGGCTTGCCTAATATTCAAAAGAGCAAACAGTTGACAATTAACAGGCAGGCCATTCTTTTAAATGACACCATAAATAAACTTTCATAATTTATTTTTCTTCAACTTTTAAATTTAGGCTGGGAGCCATTCCAAACAAAGAACTGGTAAATTAAATAAGGAGTCATGTAATGATTATGGATGGGATACATTATACTTTTATGGACAATAATAATTTGAAATAATAATATTTTTTAAGATCAAGGTGTTAAGGTGATTTTATAAAGATGGTGTTATGTTTTTTGCATGATGAGTCTTTTCACAGATTTTATTATTTATATATTTCAGGGTGTTCTACATGTCTAATCAGGTTGACAGAAGTGGAAGATGGTCTAGTGGTACAATGATGTACCGATGAAAATCTTTAATAAGTTTAACATGTAGAAGGTAAAGTAATGCCAGTTATTAAAATTACATTCCCCTAAGCATTTAACAGATACACAGTGTAAATGTAATTAAAATGACTTGATGTAAGTTTCATGTTGGATTGTACAGCCAACCATTTTGAATTAAGAACTTTCGATTTAGGTAAAGATATCTATTCAGACTTCTTAAATCTTAGCCCTTCAGATGATACAGGGATAAAAGATCTACTATTGCCAGCCACTGTCCATGTTTCAAAGTTTTTATACACACAATAGCAATAACCATTTTGTTAAAATATCTTGATAATGCAATGTTTTCTTGATATTTGTCACTTGATGTTTTCAATGGATAAGAGTCCTAATTTAATGTAAAGTCTGTATTTTTCAGTAATTGAAGTACAAAATTTGTAGGAAGTTGTTTCTTTATTTCGATCTAAAATGTTCTGTGGATTCATATGATGAGAATGCCAGTGTTGATCTGTATGGTTTAATTAAACACAGATATTGATACCTTCAGGTAATTGTTTACAATATTCAAATAGTTACAATGTAATTCAGTTATTGATTTTGCAATTATCACTTCAAGAGGCTTGTGTAAAGTTTGTTTCACATGAGACCAATGGTCAAGTATGATATAAACTTTACACTTGCAGTAAGAAATGATACAGTACCAAATAATTACAGACTTATGAATGTAATTTTCCAAATATCTTACATTTTTCCACTGAAATTAATTAAAAAGGTAAACACAATTCTATCATTTTAAGCTTAAAAAGGTGAATGTAAGATATAAAATAAGAAATGTCAAGTATAATGTGTGTTATTTTCAAAGGAATTTAAGATATAGTATAAAATTTAGCCTGCCATCATAATATTTCAAAATACAAAATATATGCAGGCTATTTTGGAGTCACACATGTCTATCTGTCCACTTCATATCTTCTAAACTTTTTAAATCAATTTTATATCAAACACTAATGTTACTATTAGTTTTTCTGTGTGTCATACATATATTTTAGGTCAAATAGTAAAGGTCAAGTGAGTGACTTAGGGTCACTATTGGCCTCTTGATATATTCTACTAAAATTGCTCTTATGCATAAGATATATCGAAGTTTTATTAATCCAGAAACAGTTTGACTTTTATTCTACCTTATATTCAGAAATATACATATTTTGAATATTAAAGAGCTGCAGACATCTCGAATGCAGAGTTACTACATTATGCATTTTTTTCTTCAGATATACCTGTGAAATCTTCAGTGTCACCATTCAGCTATTGTTCAAGATCAGTGTCTGCAACTTGCACAGTTCAGTATAGAGGAGCCTACTGAATCAATTTTGTTACATATTTACTGTTATTGTAGGACACACATGTAGAGAAAAACAAGTCCTGTACAGTCGTGCATGTAAATGTGATTCAGAAACTCTGAGAATTATGTAAACATTACACTGTTATAATTTTCAAAATACTATGTCTTGTAGTGTATCAATACTGGTTCATTATGTTATACTGAAGTAGAGAAAATAAGGTGACTTCCAGTAGGGAACTTTGTATTGCATGGCAAAACTTTATTCACTTGTTTACTTTTATTTTATATTGATGTAAATTTTACACGTCATTTGTATCTGAAAGTCAATATTTGATCCAAAACCTTAGTCTTCCTTAAAAAGGTGAAACCAGTAAAACACTTATTGACTACAAACTTATCTAGAAAAAGTATGCGTAGATTCAGATGTTTTTCTCATTATATAGTCTGCTGCAAGATCTATGGGTTATCATTTAAAGAAAAACTATACATTACCTTTAATTTGCAAACAAACTTTTGTAAAGGCAATTTTATTTACTGCCGCTGATAATTTACAGGACTGGTATGGTAGGATCGTATGAAAAAAAAATATTTTCCTTAATAAATTTTCTGACGTCGAACTTTTCAACTTTTAATAAATTTCTTTTCCTAAGAGTAATCAAAAGCTCAAAACCAGAACGGTACAAAAGTTTATATTCAGTCTGATGACCACACTAACGGCATACCCTAAAATTGTACCGAAACTACCAATAATTTTATGTTGACAAACATACCTAATCGAAGTGCTCGGAATTGTATTTACCTTGAGAAACTGCAATTACAAAAACGTCTGGTAATGCAATGCAGTCGTTCTCTAGTGTAAATGAAATACAAATGTATTACTTTTAGTTAAAAAAGAAGTGAGAATCATCTTTCGTTTATTTATTAGCAAATACGCCAAAACAACGTAGACAGTGTCGCTGTCAAAATTCCAGTATTTATTGCAAGGTACTATGTAAAAGTCTTGCTAGTTTTCAGACCTTAGGCGAGGGATATAGTTTGGAATTGTCGTTCGAAGCCACATCTATGACATAATTTGGAGTATATAAATAATGCATTGGAGACATGTGTACCGCTACAGGGAAATCCCACGATGCAAGTTTCAGTCGAGATAAAAAAAAAATGTTTTTATTTCGTTTTCTGTCCATATCTCAGACAAGGTTTGAAGTATTTCATGGAAACATGGTAGAAATGATAACTGCTATAGGGAAATATGGCCCTGCAAATGTCCGTTAGATTGATTGAAGTTGACAGGATTTATATATATATCCGGAAAAAGTATTGAAATGTCCTTTTGGTATAACATATTAATTGAGTAAAATCTTAACCGGTTTCGCCATTAATATGGATCTTTAGGAGAATGTTAACGACGTCGCCATCAGGCTACTACGTTATCAAAAATGACGTCGCTTATGTAAATAATAAATATTGTACAATTGTCGTTTGCATCGCTGAAAAAAATGAAATATGAGATATGTATAAATAGTTGACCAAAGGACTGGAGCATTAAACATAAACAGGTATGTTGTCAATAATTACGACTAGAACTTTAAAAGAACCGCATATCTTTCATGGCTTCCTCGCATGTAAAAACTCAACTTCTGTGGTTGGGATCAAACAAACAAGAGTAAGAAGCAAGCGATTGGAAGCCACCACTCAATAATTTTTGTGTTCGCAATTCGATGTTGTTACTAACCCAATATCTTTTTTTTCAGATATGTGAAATGAAACTGATGTTCTCGTGCACCATGGGGTACTTTAAGGAGAAGGAAAATATTTTGCAATTGATAACGTACATTTTGTCCATACTTTTTGTGATCCATCCCAGTGGCTCTACCGATACTGGATATAGGCCTGTATGTTGAATTTATTTGCATGCTTTATTTGCATAAAACGTTTAATAGCAAGATTAAATTTACTCATTGTTTCTAATATTTAGAGTTCTATTTCTTTCATTTTTTTTATTTAAATTTTAATTATGTCTTCAATTTTAACATGTATGCCCCCTCCAACTGACACCTGACCAAAATGAGAGATATTGCTTTTTCTGGTTTTGTGCCAGTGCCCACTTCAGCCCAACCACCTTTTGGCGGCATATTGTAATTACAGCGTCCGTTCACCCGTCCAGATTTCGTGTACCGTCTTTAACTTTGTAGTACATGGATTGATTTTGAAAAAATGCACCAAATATCAACATGATGTGATGAAGTTTTCCTTTCCAGGGCCACCTCACTTTTTGCGTTTTCTACCTTTAGTGATTTTTTTGAAGACAGAAACAGCTGTAGTTAATTTATGTATATTGTATATACTGAAATTTGACATTTATAGGAAGTGAAGTGTACAAGGACCATTGCTATACCTTACTTACTTTTCACTTATTTTCCTTCAATGGTATTTTTCATACATGCCATACCTCTTCACATATTAGATATATGACTTTGTGTCCAATCAGTAACAATGACATTAAGGATGGAATTTTAAAAAAAATGGAACACGTGGTCAGTCTGACAGTCATTATGATGTGTCATGTGCAAGAACCTTACCTTTTACGGTCGCGTGTAAGCATCACAACTATACAACCTCTACATTTTAGTGTTCTCCTATTATTAATTTTTTAACTGCCTCGGTAGCCTAGTGGTAGAGCGTCCGCTTTGAGTGCTGAAAATATGTATGACGTAGAAATGGTATTAGTTGCTTTCTCGCTTGGCGCTCAGCATAAAAAGGATAGTGCTAGAAATGGTCAGTCAGATGACAGTTTAATGTGCCTGGGTGGGATATTATGTCACATGTCTATGGCGTGATATTCTAGTGAGGCAGCACAAAAGTATGGTCATGTGCTAATCGCTACAAGATGACACCGTCGTTAATATTACTGAAAAAATGTTGAAAAAGACTTTAAACCCGAAAACACCCAAACGTTATGGAATTTTCTTGTCCAGAGTATAACTGTAAAACAAGAGTAGGGTATTTATGGTAATTACATCCATGCATTGATAGAGTGCATTTAGGGGAAGTGCTTTGCACAAGGACCATAACTCTTCCATACTTATTTGTATGTTAACTCCCTTTATGAACTTTTTGTACAGGGCATAACTGTGAATTCATAAATTAGTGAGCATGTTTATTTGTAAAGCTAAGACCTTGTTCAGCAATTCCACAGAAATTAGAATTAAAGCGTCTGTAATGTTCACCTTTTCCTACGAATTATCCTAAGAATGGTCTTATCTTGCGCATATAGGAAAGAACTTAGAGCTTTTGACATCATCAGTTTTCTTTGAATCTGAATAATTTATGATTTAAATATTCTTTACCATACTTACTTTTTCAGTTATCAACCTTTATTTGCCCTTTTATACAGTGCATAACTCTCATCTGCACTGATGTATCTTCTTATTGCAATGTGTATTGACTGTTTATGTTTATATTAAGACAAATGCGTGCTGAACATATTTCAGGAATGGCAATGGACTTGTGGCACAGTGTCAGTTTTCTTGGCATGGATAAATCTATTGTTACTTATCCAGAAATTCGATTGGATTGGTATTTATGTTGTAATGCTATTCCGGGTCGGCATATTGTTCCTGAAGTTATTCCTCGTCTTCTCCTTTCTGATTGTCGCATTTGCCATTACTTTTCACTGTCTGCTTCAAAATCAGGTAAAGTGAAATAGAGGGGTCAAGAAGTTAAGTTGTGTTATTGTACCATATTGTGGTACTCTTAGCAAATATAAAATATATCCCATTGATTGATAATTTATATCAATAAAAGACTTCACATAGAATAGAACGAAATACATGCATAGTTTCTAAATTCAAATTTTATACTAATGAATACAAACATATGTTGATATAGTTAAAATATACGGCTGCGGCCAGTACGGTACAGCGGCCTTTTGTCCGGAAAATACGGTAACGCAATACACTGGATCAACGTTTTTTATTTTATGCTAACTGGTGAAATACTGAAAAACATATATCTGTATCACTCATAGTGCCGAACTTCTTTTTTTTCAGATAAAATTATCTCCCTTGAAATAATATATTCTTTAATTAACTCCCTTTGTTGCCTTTAGAATAACTGGTACCCTATGATTATCCTTATATTCAAGCCATACACGAGTCATGTACAGCTAGACAATCCTATAATAGTAAAAGTTTTGCCAAAGAAATAATAGTAATGCTCTAGAAATGTTACCTTAGTTGCTTGGCCTTGCAATTCATGTAGCTATAGATACGTACTTCCTCCACTTTTCATCAGTTTATCACTATTGTATGGTAGATTTAACTGGCGACAGCACATTTAGTTGGTTGTTGTCTTAGTTTATTATCACAAGACAACAACTCAACCTTACGTAATATGCAAGCATTTTCGTCGAAATACTTTCCCATCAAGCCAGTTGAGTTCCAATTTCCATTCCTATTCGATATTCTATAGATCAATATTTCCATTGAATCCATGATGATATTTAATTCTGCAGCTGGATTTTCCAAAGACTTTCGGATATTCCCCAGTTGTTAACGTCATTCATGTTGTTTTGTTGTTTGTTTTTTTCTGACCTTCAGCGTGTTGTAAACAAATCAAGCTTCCGGTTATTCAATGAACTGACGGCATTGACCCAACAAGTTTTTAATATGCTTACTTAACTACTAACATTGGCCGAGGATTGTGAATTTGTAAACAAAATATTTTAAATGCAGTTTTTGTTTTTAAAAACAAAATGGCGTCGGGTTGATTTCACGGGTCTAATCACCAATATTTGATATCAATATGCCTAAGTGTCCATGATAATTTAGAGGATGAATCATATGAAACAAGGTAGCCTATATAAATCTGAACTTCAGCATGAAGTATTGGTCTTATTTGTGCATGTAAGCATGTAATAAACAGAAATTTTGTTGATCTTCACCAATTAGTATAACATAAAAAAGGAAAATGTGTTTGTTTTCAGTGAGATATCGAAATATGTCTTCACCGATAAGGGAGACAATTCTGTTTGTTTGTTTGTTTTGGGTTTAACGCCGTTTTTCTGCAGTATTTCAGTCATGTAACGGCGGGCAGTTAACCTAACCAGTGTTTCTAGATTCTGTACCAGTATAAACCTGTTCTCCGCAAGTAACTACCAACTTCCCCACATGAATCAGAGGTGGAGGACTAATGATTTCAGACACAATGTCGTTTATCAAATAGTCACGGAGAACATACGCCTAGCCCGAGGATCGAACTCGAAACCCCCGCGATCCGTAGACCGACGTTCTACCTACTGAGCTAAGCGGGCGGGTTGGAGACAATTCTGATATTTTTACTCAGGCTAGGCCTTCGTGAAAATATTCAATTGTCTCCCTTATCTGTTTAGATATGTTTTGATATTACAATGCAAACAAAAAAAATATCCTCAATGTAGTTTGAAGACTTTCGGGACAAGTTAGAAATATCTGCTGGATAATTATAATAAATTGTCTACTTTACTTTAAGGTCAGATGTTGATTTCCCGTTGTCTCAAGTAAAACTGCCAATAATGTGTGCGTTTGTGTTTCATGTTGATTTCAATCTAAGACAACTGAAACCATTCTTGATCAGAAAGTATTATATATAATATATATATCTTAAAATTATCCGATTCTATAGTAGTTCAACATCTGACATGTGCCCCGACTGCTCACTTACCGTAAACAATGATATTACCATTTTTGTACGAGCATTCATTAACTCAGTCACTTTTGTTCTCTTAGATATACATTTTATGTTAAACTATGATTGTTTGAGAATAAGTAGCTTATTAATGATCTTTTGTTACAGGAACCGTTCAGCACGTTTTGGATATCCTTGGTGAAGACTACAGAAATGATGATAGGCGAGCTTGACTACACAACGATATTTCTTGATGAGAAAGTGCACTATAACGCCATCAGTCACGTGTTCTTCTACATCTTTATGCTATTTATGACCATTGTTGCCGTAAACCTAATGGTATGTCACTTAGTTATCTTTTTACTACATGTTTGATTTATTGATGTACTACGAAGTCTTCATTGACGCTTTCCTTTACATGTTCGTGTTTTGATATCTATTACCTATATTAATATGCCAGTTGTACCAGTGTAGAATGCTAACTAAATCTAGCACATTTTTTGTCATCAGTTACACTTCATTGGCTTTATTCTTTCTATAGCCTCTGTCAATATCGATTAGCAAGTGTGTTTGGTGATGTATATAAATTCATAGTTTTTCGTAATGCTTAGGTTGAATGACGTTAGTTGATCACCTCCTATTGTAACATTTCAGTTTAACTGTTGTAGCATCAAACTGCATTTATTAAGAAGGTAGGTTACCTTGATGTTTGTATGTGTGCATGCCCAACCGGAAGCTAACGTGACGATTTCACGACGACGTTTACGACAAACTAAATGTGTTTGTATATACATTCTACTGAAAAATAATCATGAACCTGTCTCCGATCTGATGCTTTATTGTTTAATAATGCAGAAATAATGAATAACTTGCCCCAGAAACGCTTCAAAACATTGTTAGCTTAAATGATGTCTTGACGTCATGACATTACTTGTCAGATGGTCAGAGACCACCAATTCAAAAAAGTACAGGGAACTTACTAGGAATGAGGTAAGCGTATACCTGGAAATAAGGTAACGTCTGTGTGTTCTGATTGGTCAGTCATGTAAACAAGCCCAGGAAGTGATTATTTTTTCAAAATTGATATATTTTCACTGCATTTACAGTATTTTATTATACATTTTGACAAAATTTGCTACATTTTATGTGTACAGTCAAACCTGTGAACAAAGACCACTCTTCGAAACAAGCAAAAGTGGTCTTTGTTCACAGGTGGTCTTTATTCGGGGGGAAGGGTCACTTCTCAGTGAGCCATTATCATGCTGATAAAAATAATTCTACAGCTTTTTGCTTTCTTTATGTTCTGTGTATTAATTCGGCCGGTGCAAACTTTCAAATTTTCAATCAAGCAGTAATTATTATGTTTGCTAGAAGGCGAAGGTCGTAAATATTCGGCGGATTTCAAATATTTTCATTCCGGAACGCTCCAGCTTGGTCGTTATTGGGGGGCAAATATGACCCTTAGGAATGAATCAGGCCGGTCGCTGGTCGCGGTCGCCAGGTGGTCGCTATTCACTGCCTTTTTATGAGTATTTTTCAACTGGGGGACCAGAGACCGGTCGTTGTCGACAGGTGGTCGCTATTCACGGGTGGTCGCTAGCACAAGTTTGACTGTATTTATAAAAGTTTTATCAAACGAATTTCTCCCGCCATGCCAATGATGTACTAAACAGGGGGTCATCTCATTCACACGAAAATTACTTAAATAAAGTATCACTATTCATATATTTTTAGTCCGATATTTTGGTAGAACTAAGAAAGTTCTTGAAAAACGTGTAATTAGATATACATGTTTCGATGTATGGAAGGCCATAATGTTAAAATGTAAGTCTATGGGAAAACAATTGGTGGTCTCTAACCAGTTACCGCGCAAAATTAATAGCTTTTATTTTGAAAGTACGTAATTATGTGCATTTTCTTTATTTGAACTATTTTCAAACAGCCATATTTGCTGAAATATTATTTATGAGTCTTTCGCTCTGAATAATAATCGATATTTTGCTTCTTTTATGTAGTTGTAGTGAAATGTTATGCGGATGTAAGAAAACGGTTGATGGTAACTGATGTTATTGGGAATATAGTTTGATGAAAGGTTACTTATTATGGCCATTTTCAAATAAATTTCGGGCAGTTTGATTTGTAATGCCTATTTTTCCGTTTCCATAGATAATGTGTTACTTATATACTAAAACTAAGCTCTAAAGTTATTCTTTCAGTAGAAGATTGTGGTTTCTTGAATTAAATTGATGTCACCATGGAAACGAAGCCCGTGATCTACATATCTAAATGTAAAATTCAAAAGCGTTGCCACTGGTCTATGTAAGGCACACAGCTTCAGCTTTTTATTTACAATTCAACAATATCCATGAGACTAATATCAGCATGCAGAACGATTTTTCCGTAAAAATGTCAGACAAGGGGTACTGCTTTAAGTATTTTAAACTGTGAATTTTTTGTAAAAAGATACAAATAAGAAATAACACGAAAATATTACTTACGTTAGAAATAAAATGTTTTAAAGCTACATTAACATGAAAGATAATTTATTTTATATCTTTTAATAGAAATTACGACAAAAAGCAAGATATAAGCTATTTTAAACATCTCTGTTGCCATGGTTACTTTATTCTTTTAGAAAAAATAGGGTACCATCTAAAGTGCTTGGTATTTTGCTAATAATATAACCCAAATATTCAATGTTGGTCATTAACAGAATCAAAACCCCGTTTTCATACACAGTTGTTTAAAAATGAGAGAAAATGCGTTACCATGGAAACACGAACCCCGCTTATATTTGACAGCTAACGCGCATACTAGTAAAATTATCAATTATGCAGACTTCTACAGATAACAATAAAACCAAAATACACTGAAAAATATTAAATATCCGTATTTTCCTTCTTCCTTCAATATAAAATACCTTTGGAGGGTCATGTACTTTAAACCTGGATAAAAATTGTACTTGAAAGGACAGAGATAAATGAAATTGAGATTGTAGCAGTTAAAATATTAAATTACACGAAATACAAAAAAAATGCTGCGATTCAACTAATTTAAATTTACCCTGGTAACAAGGTAACCTACCTCCTTAAACGGATATGACGTCTGATTGTTTTAAATCTAATTCGACTAGGCGGAAAGGCGACGTTCCTCTAGTTTCAAACTGGCAAAAAAAGTTAGTATGTGCTAACGGAGATATAAAATTACCACATCTGCAGTGTTTTGATTCAATGTATTATTCTTTATAGTTCTTAAAAGATAGCTGTAACACACGGACAGCTGAAAAGTGTGTCTGGTCAGTAATGTGGCAAGGTTATGAATACATTGCTATCATTTTGACAATGGAAAAAAGAATGTTTGTAAATTGGCAAATATAAAGAAAAAACCTTAAGTAATCTGGAGAGTTTTTGTAGTTGGAGTGGCAAGAAAAAAAATGAATTAGTCGATGTAGATAAGTAGTTATCAATAGGACCTTGCAAATACAAAGCCCTTAATCATATTAATACCATGGTGTTTGCCTTGGACTTAAATAATACTACGTTTACGTGGTATGAAAACGAAAGAAATTGGAAGAATTTCTGTAAAAGGGAAAGCTCTTTAGCGACATTCCTGCACATCAAATATGCTGACAACATTGTTTTATTAGGCGGCGATAAAGTTTGAAAAACCCTTCCTTTTGACGTTCCCGTTGCAACGTAGTAAGTCAACTTACTACAGCGATGCATGGATAATTTATGTCACTTAGTTACATCAGCGTTGCATTATAATTATTTGAAAAATGTCTGAAATGTTACAAGCCTTTTCTGGAATTTTATTGCCTGACATTAAATGGATAAATGGGAAATAGATTTTTCCAAATTATCTGAGTTGCTACAGTGTTCCGTTCAACTCTCGATACGGTCTTAATGCAGTCATTATTTCTTACAGTACATACTGTATTGGATATGTGGCTTTGCCTTTTGATAAAATTATAGCTATGTACCTACGATGCATTATTTCGTACAGTTCCTACTGTATTGGATGTGCGGCTTTGCCTTTTGATAACATTATAGCTATGTACCTACGCTGCATTATTTCGTACAGTTCCTCCTGCTATGTACCTACGATGTATTGCTTCGTACAGTTCCTACTGTATTGGATGTGCGGCTTTGCCTTTTGATAACATTATAGCTATGTACCTACGATGCATTATTTCGTACAGTTCCTACTGTATTGGAAGAGCGGCTTTGCCTTTTGATAACATTATAGCTATGTACCTACGCTGCATTATTTCGTACAGTTCCTCCTGTATTGGAAGAGCGGCTTTGCCTTTTGATAACATTATAGCTATGTACCTACGATGCATTATTTCGTACAGTTCCTACTGTATTGGAAGAGCGGCTTTGCCTTTTGATAACATTATAGCTATGTACCTACGCTGCATTATTTCGTACAGTTCCTCCTGTATTGGAAGAGCGGCTTTGCCTTTTGATAACATTATAGCTATGTACCTACGATGCATTGCTTTGTACAGTTCCTACTGTATTGTATATGCGGCTTTGCCTTTTGATAACATTATAGCTATGTACCTACGATGCATTGCTTCGTACAGTTCCTACTGTATTGGATGTGCGGCTTTGCCTTTTGATAACATTATAGCTATGTACCTACGATGCATTATTTCGTACAGTTCCTACTGTATTGGATGTGCGGCTTTGCCTTTTGATAACATTATAGCTATGTACCTACGATGCATTATTTCGTACAGTTCCTACTGTATTGGATGTGCGGCTTTGCCTTTTGATAACATTATAGCTATGTACCTACGATGCATTATTTCGTACAGTTCCTCCTGTATTGGAAGAGCGGCTTTGCCTTTTGATAACATTATAGCTATGTACCTACGATACGCTGCATTATTTCGTTCAGTTCCTACTGTATTTGGAAGAGCGGCTTTGCCTTTTGATAACATTATAGCTATGTACCTACGCTGCATTATTTCGTACAGTTCCTACTGCATTGGATGTGCGGTTTTCTTTTGTGCTGTCATTATTTCTATCAGGACCTACTGTATTCGATGTGCGGTTTTGTTTTGTGATGTCATTACTTCTTTCATGATCTAATGTGTTGGATGTACGGTTTGTCTTATGCTGTCAGTATTTCTCACAGTACATACTCTATTGTATGTGTGCCTTTGTCTTATGATATCATTATATCTTATGGTACCTTCGCTACATTTTTTTCTTTCAGTACCTACTTTGTTGGATGTGCGGTTTTATTTTGTGCTGTCATTATTTCTTTCAGGACCTTCTATATTCGATGTAAGGTTTTGTTTTGAGATGTCATTACTTATTTCAGGACCTAATGTGTTGGGTGTGCGGCTTTTTCTTTTGCTGTCAGTATTTCCCATAGTAAACACTGTTTTGTATGTGTGTATTGTATTGTGTGTGGCTTTGTCTTATGATATAATAATATCTTACAGTACCTCCGTTACATTTTTATTTTTGTACAGTACTTACTGTACTAAATGTCCAGCTTTGCCGTGTGTTGTTATTATTTCGTTCAGCACCTACGTTTCTAGATGCGCGGCTCTGCTTGTTGGTATCATTTTTTGTTGCAGTTCTTACTAACTGGATTTGCTGTTTTCTCTAGTGCTGTCATTATTTATTGTTAATTGCAATATCTACTATATTGAAGATACGGTTGTGTTTTGTGATGCATTATTTCTAACATTACCTTCTCTACTGGATGTGCAACGAAGTCGTAGGCTTTGACTATTTCTTACAGTACCTGCTGTACTGGATTTGCGATTTTGTCTTATGTTTTCATTATTTCTTACAGTATCTACTGAACTGGATGTGCAGCTTTGTCTCGTGTTTTATTATTATCTTATACTTTATTTGATTTGCACCTTTGTCTTGTGTTTCATTATTTCTTTCAGTTCCTTCTGTACTGACTGTGCAGCTTTATCTTGTGCTATCATTGATTTTACAGTACAATAGACATGTGGCTTTACCTTGAACTTTCCCATTTTCTTACAGTATGAGTTTATTTACACCATATTATCGATTTAGATGTTCTGGTTTAAGTTAAGAAAACGTAATTTTCTCTAATTTCGAAGTAGCTGCTTTCCTTGATGTTTCTTGCCATGGTTTAATTCGGTCTTAGTACCTACTGTTATAAGACTAGGTAAGCAATTTTCCCCACGGTATATTCTGTTATAATACTGGTTTAGCGAATTGTTCGTCGCAGTTCCTACTTCAGTAGTACTTGATAAGCGAATTGTTCTCAAACCATGTCTTCCTTATTAATACTGTATAAGAGAATTGTTCGCAACAGTACTAACTATAATAGTACAGGATACGTGAATTGTTCCACACAGTACCTGATGTTATAGTACTTGATTCGTGAATCGCTCGCCACAGTATCTACAATAACTGTAAAAATACTGGAATAGCGTTATACGTTCCATTTATGCAAATATATTTGCATCAACATTGTTATGTATATATTATCACCCTTTAGGTTTCACGTTGTTTATTTATCTAGTTTTGACACATCGTATACGTATATTCTATTGAGTTCCAGAATGTTCTACCACAATACTGATAACAAGGGTGTAATACTTATTTTCAAAAGGATTTTTCTTGTTGTTTTTTTTTTTCAGAATGTTTTTTATGCTTAGTGTTACATGAAAACTCTGGAACCTTCCATGAAACATGTATTTGTGAGCTGTTTTATAACAGAACCAAAATCAAAAGATTAGTATCATTGAAAATGTTCCTGTATTTCTTAATAACAAAATTTAACCAGTTTGGATATTTAACATTTGAAGGATTTACATTAAAATTGCGGATTTAAATGTTACCTTTGAAGGGATGATTTATAATCTTTGTACATACATAAATACAGTTTTCATTTGTGGATCATTTGAAATTCTTACTAAATGGATTTATATTAAAAAAGGACAGGATTTGGACTATTTCACACAATATGATTAAAGAAAGAAGACATCTCAAGTTTGCAATGCGTTTCATATTAAAATACTTCTTCAGGCAAACATACAATGTATCAATGTAAACAAACATATGTATGACGTTATGACGTCAGTTAACATGACATCCTAACGCCAAAGTATGACGTTACTTTTGGTGCACTATTTGAATTATATATACAGTCCAGAAAAACAGCAACAGAACCTATAGCAGTAAGAACAATATTAAAGTAAATAAGTACCATATATCAATGAATTTTACTACTACTACTTCTAATAATAATAATAATAATAATAATAATAATACATAATGAAATAAGTAAATAAATATAAATATATAAAAAATAAAAATGATAAATAAATAAATAGATAAATAAATAAATATTTATATATTATATATAGACAGTTTGCCAATATGGTTATTATTCTCAAGAAAATATTTATAAGTCTGAATTGAATACATTCATCATGTGGAATATGTTAGTAAAAAGTGAACTAATATCAAGAGCAACCAGATAAGCCTTCTCAGAACCTAATTTTCACTCTTTTAATTTAAGAAGGAAATCATTAGTATCCTTAATGTAAGAAGGCAGGGACTGCATATGAGGTTTAAGCATAAATTCATGACATTTAGATATGTTATCTGTGCAACAGTTTCAGGCTGACACAATAGGCCTTAGTGGGAATCCAAGTGGCAGATTTCCATCACACTGATAAGTGTTTTGAAACATGATAAAGTTACGTGGTCATCTCGTTAGCCTTATTCAGGCCAGTGCAATTAAATTCATAACTTAGGGCGTGTATAGTGCTTCTACAAATTTATAGTCTGTGTGATTTTAGGTTGGTCTAGCTGTAGATAAAATACGAGAATTCCAAACAAAAGCCGGCCTGGCCAAGAAGGAAATGCAAGTAAGTATACAAGAATTATATTATAAGGACTCATATCTAAGATAAATGGGAAAAAAGAACCTCCGGATGCAATGACTACAGTTAAAAGTCACGCATCAAAAAAACGAGACATTGTAAAGAAAAGATTCTACATATCAAGTAAAGTGACATTTTGACAGCGCAAAAACATCTTACATTTTCGATATGTATATATATGCTTATATACAAGGAAACCTTTATTATATGTACTACACTTAATTTACCCTTCATACAAAACTTGTTTACTATGACAAAATAATTAAGTAACATACGAATTGACTTTTAAGATCGGTCGTAGAAATATAACAGTGTGCCGTAACCATGGAAACGGCTACAGAAGCTGGTAATCGCGGAAAATCTTTTATCATATTTCAAAAGGTAATAGTATTAGAAACTTGATTTTTTTCATATTTTCATTAAGTTATGAATACCTATTGTTTGCAATGATAATATTTTAAATATCTTATTAAATTTCTTAATTGTCGTCAGCACATGCAATTTTAGTAATTAGCACGTACATTTAGTTGTGAACCAACAAGGTGCCTATTTTAATCAGAAAATGTTTTTTAGACTTAATTACAATTATGGCTGATATTTTGGTTTGAAAATATTGCATAAGACGCATGCAATTAAAATTCTAAAAATGTTGATAGGTCAGTTTAACATCATTTTATATATTAATGCAGCGTATTACATGCCATACATGTATTATGCTATTAGTTCGTTTCATTTTTTGAAATATTTAATGTGTATTATATAAAATATAACAAAGTTTATTTTATAGTTTGTTGGAAAACATATGGATAAATTGTTTTTGTGACATTGCCTTTTGATAGCTGTCAGTATTGTAGATACGCTTAACACATTAAAATACATGCATAAAATTGTTTCATGTTTCGTTGATATTTTTACTATTACTGTAACAGTTACGAAATCAAATAGTTTAGATTTGATATTTCTATCACTTTAATAATTAATCATATTACCAGACTTCTCTCCATAATTTAGCGGAACCATAATTGCAGTACCTTAAGCCTAGAGTAAAGGCTTCAGTGTGTGTAGAGCGGTTCTACCAAAGTGATGCTAATGTTCTTGTGGAAAGAATGTACGACAAAATTTGCGAAATAATAATAAAGCTTTGCGTTTTTCTTATTTTGGGGATGGGTTACTTATTGTTACTCTGTTGAAATCTCGTATTACGCAACAAACTTTCTAGAGATATCATCACCATTGTTATGTTATCAAGTACACTTCATATTTTGTATATAGCCCGGATTGAAAAATCAAAGGAAAATACGATGTTTTTGGAAGGGTATGTCTTTATTTCTTTCATGCTCATTTGTATTAGCAATATACATCCTCTGCATGCGGTTACGAAGTAAATACATATGTAGAAGTGACAGTTTGCAAAAGCATGGCCATTAAATGTTATCTTTATTTATTTTTATATCCCGGCTCCGTTCAGAAATTTCTCGGCCAACTGGGGTGTGTGTGGGGTGGGGTGGGGGGGGGGGCATGGACCCCCTCAATCGGGCCTTGGATCTAGGCCTGCCGTAATTTCAATATGTCGCATATTTCTAGTTATTTTATAAACACAAACACTTTACAGTTTATTGACAAAATGAAAACAAAATGAAATCCAAATGATCGTTTTACTATGATGACTTCCATTCTAAACATTAAAAAACATACATGTACCATAATCTCGTTTTAAGAAGCAATCAGAACATTAGTATAGGACCATGTGTAATGACGAATTTCAAGTGTTAATGAATTACTCCCGATGGCTAAACCCTGGATCCCCCATCCCCACGCACTGTCCCTTACTCAACTTGAGAATCTTGAATAAGTGCTAGAAGTCTCAGTGCTAGGATTAATTCCTTATTGCAACGTAGTACAACTGTTCCGGTACTTATCAATATGAACACTATATTAGAATCGATTAACTTTGAGCGAATGTTCCGGAATGGTACAAGGTTACATTCTTTCTTTGTTTCATATAAACAATTAAATCGTGAGACCTCATTTTTAGTGCTTGATATAAAAACACGTATATAGCCATTAATATAACTTGTCTTCTCACCGAAAATGAATACGAGTATATATATATATAAAAAACAACATTACATGAGTTACATAATATTTGCCTACTGGTTTCGTTTATTACTCATCAGGGCATATAATACAAAAACCGTCCCAAAATTTTAAATATTTCTTCTTTACAAACTTCATAGTAATGATGTTTCAGCTACTTTATTTAAAGTGAGCTATTTCATTGATAGTTTTAAACGAAAACTTAACCAAAATTAATGACGTTTCAATATTAACGTTGTGTACACATGTGTATGCAAAAATGACGTTGCTTAGCAATTATATATTTTATGACGCCATTTTGTATTATATGCCCTGATAAGTAATATACATGTATATATATTGAGATGTCAGGTTACATACATTAAAGAAACATTATCTGTCTAAAAAACATAAAAGCATCTCCATCTGAAAAAAAAACTCCCATAAAATTTGTCATTTAGCCCGTGGAAATTCGCAGTGAAAGTGATCTAGATCTTGTCTCAATACGATAAGCAATACAGCTAGGCCAAATCTATAACATTCACATTCTTATCTGACTCATATACAGGATCTCATCAACAACATGGAACTACATTTAGAATTGCAAAAACAGATCATCTAGCATCATCTTAATTGCTTGTGGAACTTCTCTTTTCGTAACACTGGCGCTCATTGTCCCTGTGCAGTTAACGGGGATTTATGCGCTATGCTAACTGCTAAATGCTCGATAAGAAGTTGTTAATGCTGAATATGAATAGCTTTATGTTAATGTCACGACTTAATGCTAAATGCTACATACAAAATACTATATGCCGCATACAAGATGTCATACAAACTCTACATGCAGCCACAGGATAACCCTGCAGCAATTACAAGGCAGAGACTGAAGCACTCGTGAAGGCCGTCTCAATGGTTGAAGACTCGGCAGAAGAAAGCTCCTCAGTCGTGTTTCTCACAGATGCACTGTCTGTTATGGAAGATCTAATCAACAATAAAGCTCCGCAACTATCAAGGAAAATGCAGAGCCTGAGTATAACCTGCAAAGTAGCATTTCAGTTGATTCCATCCCATTGTAGACTTGCAGGCAATGAAGAGGCAGATAAACTGGCTAAGCCAGAAGCTCAGTCTAAACAACCAACTAAACCTGTGAGTTACAAGGAGAAAGTCACCATCATCAAGGCACTAACGAGACCAAGGATAGAGGAAGATGCTTTTCATCTCTTTGATCGGACTGAACAAGTGATGCTGGTCTGGCTTTGCTCAGGGCACAACAAGCTCAATGCTCATTTGTACACCAATTGCAGTCTGGCACCATTGCCAACATGTCCATGTGGTGAAGATCAGACTGCGGAGCATATACTTCAGAGATTTTCACCGAGGCTACTGGTCTGACTGTGTAGTTGCGAACGAGAAGAAGAATATAAAAAGAAGTTCTTTTTGTCAAATGATAAATGGTAATTCTCAAATTATCAGTCTTTAAGATCTTGATCTCTTCAACTAATTAATGTTACTTTTACTCATTTGAAAACAAAGTTCTGCCTGACTAATTTATAGCAATATCCTTGCAGGTGTTATCATGGAACCAAAATATTTTGCTGTAAACTGTTTATTTTATAATAAACTAAGATATATATAACAGAATCAAGGTTATGTAACGAAGGGCAATGATTATACAACTGACATATTCCACTCCAGGAGAACTACGTTCCAACGTAAGTCATGTCTCAACGATATCATGTGACATATCTCGACGATGTCTGGTTACGGTATCGCTCAATATCACGCGACTTATATAATTTTCATTTTCAATAATTACTTTGATTATATTTTCTTGTGTCTTTGCATGAACATATATTCAGCGTTTAAAAGTTATCGCATAAATTGATTAAAACATTTAGATTTTAAAAACAGTCGTCTGTTACTTGAGAAAATAGAAGGGTTTTGCTATTTTCCAGAATAAAAAATATACTACATGTTTTCAAAAACAATACTTACAAACAGTCAATGGTACATTGAAGGCAATGTCAGTTTTAATCTTAGAAGTATATTTTTGCAACTGCTTTATCATAAACAGGCAATGTTTATTTAATATCATGTTCCTCATTCTAACCGATGATGTTACTAACTCTTAACGCGACATATGCAAGCATTACTGACACTCATCGAAGTCTTTTTGCGGCTAAACACATTACTTATATTCGAGTAAAATATACCAGCAAGTCTAAATGTGACTGAAAATCAGATTTTGTTCAAAGTGTGTAGTATTTTCTATCCGGTTTTCCATTTAACAGTTTACCCCAAGATATATTAGTCCAACTGAAAGCAGAATGTACGCGGTGGCACAGAGTTGACTTATACTACTGCATGCGCACACCTTTATCATAATTAAGTCTGCAAACAGATCTTTTAGAAGCACATACTCAACGAAGCAACATAAAGTGAGGATGTAATTGTAGGGTACATTTGTATTATGTTTTTATCGAGAAATATGCACGAAACTACAGCAGAAATACTGCGCGACTTTAGGAAGAATGAATGAATATTTCTCAATGCAATCTAATAATCTTTTTTATAATTACTACACGTGTATTATTCATTATATCAATGATATAGATTTTGTTCTTTAACCCGAGTTGAACTGAAAATGTCGTGATTAAAGAATTTAAAAGCATGACGACATTCATAAATCTATGAAAGTGACGTCACAATTGACGACACGCACCCGATATGAAACTGGAACGTCATTATGGAAAAATATTTCTTGCACACCGGACTGGTGTTTCCTTTGATTTTACCCATGCCGACAAAACCCATCTGACACCGCGTGCCAGATTGCTCTCGTTCTGTTAATGACAACTAGCGTTTTATGCATTGATTATATATAGTATTGTTTATGTGAAATACTAAATATCAGGTACCTTGAGAGATTTTCTCCGTCCCTTTTACATGAAGTATATTTCTCCGTCCAAAAAACGTTATTTTACGGAAAGAATAATAATATCTGTCATGTGTTTACGAATCGGATAGAAATATCCGTCCCGAGGGCACCTGCGCATTGGGCGGTAATGAGGCTTGCCGAATTACCACCCATGCGTAGGTGGCCGAGGGACGGATATTTCCATCCGATTCGTAAACATTATGACTGATATTTTTTCTTGCATATCGTATATATGGTAGCATTTCATTCTGGCAAATTTTTTTTCTTGCATACCGTACTTTGCAAAAGGTAGAAATACTTTCTTTTTAGCACTCTTTTTTATAGTAGAGAATGAACACATTGAAGCGCGGGAAATTAACGTCCGTAAGCAAAAGTGACGTCATGATGTTTTGCGTTACGCACAATAACAAAGTTCCACATTAGTTTTATCATTTTTAGTGTAACGTTATGTTTTTTACGATAAACTAACATATTTTGAATCGAGAAATATACTATAAGGAACGGAGAGAAACTATCAAGGTACCTGCTTTTTTCGTATTTTACATAAACAATATATTATCAGTGCATGAACCACCAGTTGTCATTAACAGCACGAGAGTCATCTGGCATGGGGGTGCCAGATGGGTTTTGCCGGCATGGGTAAAATTACCGGAAACGCCAGTCCGGTGTGCAAGAACACACCATTACGCTAGAAACAATAAAAACTAAAGTGGAACTTTGTTATAATTGTGCTTCACTGAAACGTCATGACGTCACTTCAGGTTTTGGACAAAAATTTCCCGCAAACATAATCTGTCAGAATAAAACGCTTATTTGTTTATGATATGCAAAAGAAATTCAGTCATTTGTTAAAGAATCGGATAGAAATATCCGTTTTGAGGACACCTGCGCCTTGTTTTGAGTTATGACGTCTCAGATTCCTGATACATCCGCACGTAATAATAATTATTATGTGCGGACAAAATTAGTGACACGCCTGCACATGATGACGAACACATTTGTTACGAAATAGCTAATATTTGTGCAAAGCTCTGGAAGTAATGCTTCACGATCCGGAAAATCTATACAGTATTGATTAACTGCGTACGCATGTATCAGTTATTACATGGTTTTACGTGAACACGGACTATTTGATAAGTGTGAACGTATAAACTATTTTGAGCCGATTTAGTTACATTAATGAAGCGTTTTACGTCACTCTGATAAAGGTCCGTGGTGATGCAAGGCCCTAGGTACCCCACTGAAAATTATTTTATATACGGACGGGCATCTTGGTAGAGCAAACGGCCTACTGCAAGCGTACTGGATGGCTTTTTTACATTAAAATCCCACATTCAAACCTTAATTTCAAGCGCATAGTTAAGAGGGCAAGTGATTCGAAGTCAGCGACCATTGACCTCGGAGGTCTTTCACGTTATAACTTACTATGGGTGCACAGAATATACAATGCCAATTTTAATGATTTTTGTAAAATTCATTCAAAGTTCTTTAATAGATCTTGCGGATCATACATTAACTCTAAAAGAGAACTTTTTTAAAGGAATCTATTGTAACAAAACAAAATCTTTTTACAAGAAATAGGGGGGTGGGGATGTAAGACTATACGGGATTTCAGTGAAATAAAAAATATCTCCTTAAATTAATTGTAAATTTTAAAAAAGCAAAGGGATTAAACAGACCTAGTAAAAATGATCAGGTATAAATACTCGAGTCACTGCGAACAAAGTTTGGAGGGAAGAAATAAATAATTGTTTCTATTGTAGAGCATTAACTTTACGTTTTAATTTTCATGCTGAAATTGTATATAATTGTATGCATCTATTTCAAACACTTTTACACCAGCCTGCGTAAGACTATAATGGGTAAAATGATAACGACAACTGAGTCGCACCATGAGAAAACTAACATAGAGGGTTTGCGACCAGCAAGGATGCAGACCAGCCTGCGCATCCGCGCAGTCTGGGTCAGGATCCATATTATTTGCTAACGGTTTATTTAATAACAATGGGCTTTGACAGCGAACAGCATCGATCCTGACCAGACTGGAGTGCAAGCTGTTCTGAATCCATGCTAGTCGCAAACGTACTATGTGGGTTTTCTCATGGCGCGGCTCAAATACATTTGTCATACTGATTAAATTGTTGTACCTTGCTCAGACGTCATCCAGTCATTTATTAAAGTGTCTAAGAAATGTTCCCAACGTAAAGATAACATGTAAATATGAATTTTCTACAAGTTCAAATGGTAATTATGATGCTGAGACTTTGCAACACTGTACGTGAGACGTTGTCACATATTGTCCGTTATCGTTGCTGCCTTGCAACATTTATGTAGCTTACATAAGTTTATTTGTAGCTAGTTCGTTTTATCTTTCAAAATTCTGCAAATAGCTAATATTGCTTCCACACATAAAACTCATCTTTTCAGTTATGAAAACGTAGAATCAATGCTTTATTGCACAAAATAAATGAATCATAATCAAGGTCGCGACACCGTAACATTGTCGTTGAGATATGTCACATGATATCAATGAGACTTGACCTACGTTAGAACGTAGTTCTCCTGGAGTGTATTCAGGTCTTTATTTCAATGAATAATTAGCAATTAGCATTTTGAGATTTATTGTTTGAACAAAAAAGCAACATTTATCATTGACAATTACCGTTCGAAAGCCGATATATGAAATTAAGCAGTTCGTAAATAGTATTTTTCATTTTGCATTAACATTTTTGCACTTACCATTGCGCATTGGCTTTCCATAGGCATATAGCATTTGGTATATTGCATTTTATGTTAAGTATTTGGCATTTTGCATTAGGTTATTGGCATTTGGCATTAAATATTGGCATGTAACATTTGGCTATATTCCTGGCGCCTTCAATACATTTTAAATGCCATATCATTTGTGCTAAATGACTTTTATCATTGCCAAATGACAAATGCTACAAATTGTATAACTTTGTGAGTTAATGATCTGTATTCCTTACACAAACGACTGTTAATTTTAATAATGTGAAAAATATAAAGTTTTATCAGCCTGATTCGAAACAATAACATGTTCTAAATGTTACGAGAGGCTTTTCTCTCTAAAATGTTAAGAAATATTTTTGATAGAGACAAAGTTATGTTACAAAGACCAATGACTATTTACAGGATGCATTTATACACTGATACATTCAGCTCATTATCTGAATAAGTACTTAGCAATACGCATTTGGCATGGCATTTATTGTTTCGTATTTGCAATAAACATTTATCATTTATTTTTTGACAATTACCATTTTACAGGCAATGTTTGACATTAGACATATAGCAAATAGCACTTAGCAACAACTGTTTGTCATTCAGTATGTGGCAATTAGCATGGCACAACGGCTTTCCATAGCCTTCCGTAGTACTTGATAAATGTAATTTCGTTTTTAAAACATTTTGCATAGGGTGTTTGGCGTTTAGCATTGATATCTTATATTCAGCAATTGACAAATAACATTGCGCACCAGGTTTCCATATAAACATAAACATAAGCATCACTTTTGTAGAATCGCTCTGCACACACTGGAAGTCTTTACTCTAGGTCTACTTTACTCCCATTATTATACCGCTGAATTATGGAGAGAAGTCCGGTAATATAATTTATTATCAAAGTGATAGAAGTATGAAATCTAAATACTTAAATTTGTAACAGCAATTGTAAAAATATATAAACGAAAATGAGAACAATTTCATACATGCGTTGTATGTTAAGCGTATTTATACAATACTGACAGGTAACAGTGTCACAAAAACATAATTTATTTCCATGTTTTCCAGCAATTAATTCAATGATTTTTTTTACATTATATATGTTAAATATTCCAAGCCGAGATTAAACGAGTTATTCCTTAACTTCATTGTCCAGGTTTATTGAAAAAAGGAAGCGAATGAATAATGTATATGGCATGTAGTCCGCTGCATTAATATATGAAATGGTGTTAAACTGACGTTACAGTATATTTAGAATCTTAATTGAATGCGTATTATACAACATTTTTAAGCCAAAAGTCAGCTAAAGTTGTAATTAAGTCCAAAAAAACATTTTCTGATTAAAAAAGGCATCTTGTTAAATGCAACTGAATGCACGTGCTATTTACTAAAATTGCACGTACTGACGACAATAAAGAAATTTAATAAGATAGTTTAAATATAATCACTGCAAATAATAGGAATTCATAACTTAATAAAAATATGGAAAAATCTTGTTTCTAATACCATTACTTTTTGAAATATTACTAAAGAAAGATTTTTAGTTGCCGCGATTACCGGCTTCAGTGGCCGTTTCCATGGTTACGGCACATCTCTAAATTTCTACGACCTCATTTAAAACCTCCATTTCTTGCCGACCTGTATTTTCATATAGGTGAAAAAGTTTTTATATTGAGTAAATTAAAATCCTTAAGGAGGGCTCGTACACACGAAAGTTTCTTCAGTTATTATCATTAAGATAGGAAAAACATTTTTCTCAAATATTGATTAAAATGCTATTTCAAAGGTCAAAACAGTACTATAAAAAATTTAAACCAGTTTGGCTTTGTAAAAGAATAATTACTTCTAGCATATGTACATATTTTACATTCGTCATGCATTCAATAATTACAAAGCAACGCTAAGTATTGATTATATCTTTTTTGTTAATTTATTGCCGAATCCTTCACTTAAAAACGGTTTGATAATCTTATAATAACGAATTACGTACAACTTACTATTATTATTTTTTATTTTCCATGTTTTGTAGTAGTTATTTTGATTAAATTACCCAATAAAACATAAATAAAATGGACACTTTGGCCGGAGTGATGAAATTTTAGATTTTCCTTGATTTGTTTGATTTAAACATTTTACACATTTATATGCAACACATGATCATGCTGGAAAACTATAGTATTTAAGTAAATTTAAATATAGGAATGAATGCAAAACTGGAAAAGGTAGTGTTTAAGATATTATGCGTGTAAAGTTACTGTAATAATCAAGTGTCAGCTTGTAGCTTAATAAATCAGGATCTTGGTCTGAAATTAAAATTTCAAGACCAAGATTATATATATATACATTTATATATTCTTTAGGTTTCAAACACGTTAAACCGCTTAAGACATTTTGCGTATACGCTAGAAATAGCTGGTTCGTCAATCTGTCAAGTCGCAACACATCCAGGTGAAATTTGGTTTATTGAAAAACAGAACTGTAGAAATAAACGTTGGTTAGACAAACTTGATACCACAACTGATATATTTATACCATTCTTTCGTAGAATGCTGCTCGACACACTCCCTTGTCATTTAATTTCAGATTAAATTTGCTTTGGAATTGGAAAGACTTTCAGCTTCTTGGAAATACCGCAAATGTTCAGGAAATGTACAAGATCGTCAAAATGGAACAACGGAGGTGTTAAAGCCAAGTGAACTGAACTGGCTTCAGAGGAAGATTCTAAAATCGTGGAAATTAACTGAACAGGATATAAGACAGGCATTAACCTCTGGGACAGTATGTATTCTTTTATAGTAATCGTTACAATATAAACATCCCTAAATTTTTGTCTTATTTTAGAATCAGTGCTTAAATTTAATTACTAACATTCCAGAAAAGGAACAGCTGGTGCACGTCCTCCAATATTGGACTTGAACTCTTAACTGCAATTTCTCTATAAGTCTAAAGACCATTTCTTCAGTCAGGCTTCAGTGGTTGTCATCCTATGGATGTTTACAATAAAGATGACTAATATAATTAATAGGAAGTTGTCTTGTTCTTGTACTTGCATCTTCAATTGTTAAAATTTCATGTTTGTGACGTAGTAGATATTCGACTAAGAAGGAATAATGTGATGGTCGTTATGGTGAGAACAAGAGAGTTGCGGGAGTAACAACATCAACTTTAGATGTTGTTTTCAGGAAATTAGCTTTAGATCAGTTATTTCAGGATATTAACCCATATCTGCTGACTCCTTTTTCCTGGAATCGATCGAAGATATATTTTACGAATCTGATTAAATACCGCAAAAGGAAAGTTGTCTTTTCATTACCGTTGCAGAATGGGGGCAGTATAAATCATTGAATACTAGGACAGAATGTTAAAACATGATGATAATTGAAATTATCATTCAAGGCCATTTAAATATAAATTATAATACTTCATTCCGAGTTGGAATATTGCAAAATATGTTAAATACCTTCGTCAATTTCAATTTAATGCATATCTATACTTTATTTAAGAAATAATTTACAGCAAAAGAGTATTTATGCACGATGGGCGGTTATACGTCAGGCGTAATTATTTCACGAGGGCACAGCCCAAGTGAAATTATTTGTACGACGTATTACCTCCTGAGTACACAAATAGTGTTAAACACTCATTTGTTATAAATTATTTCGATTCCAATATGCCCTAAATCTAAAACAGTAGATAAAATATGATAGCGCTCTTTCTCGGTCGCAACAAAAAAAAATGACGTCACCGCACGTTAACGTGACGTCGTTCTAGCGTAAGCGTGTTTTCACAGACACAAGCATATTAGAATAGTGTTTACCTGCGTTACCTGTGAGTTAATACTATCATCATACACTCGTTTAAGCTAGACTCAAAGTGATGAGCGCACAATTCAAAGAATAATTATTTAACATATTCTTTGAATTGTGCGCTCAAAATTGGCACCATAAAATGAGCATTTTCTTACTTTGAATTGTTTCATTTCATATGCTGACACGTTATTGCAAACTAGTTCTTAATCTGCTTTTGAACGTTGATCATATGGATGTTGTAAGTAATGGAACATTTGTAAAAGGTATCCTATAGTATATATATATATATATATATTCATATCACCTCACAGGTCTATGAACACTATGCAGACCTATTCCGAGAATGATAACTGACTTACCTACATGCTTCTTTGTTTTACACAGTCCAGATTGCTTTCGGATTTGAAGAACGTTTGTAACGTGTATGTATGATTACAAACAAATAGTTAGAGGAAGTGACAAGACAATATATGCTACAATGTATCGGATACTATTAATATAACAAAAGACCCAACTTGCTACGCCCCTGTAAATATATTTGTCAGCAACTAGGACATAACATTTTGTATTCCATGAAAAATCCGTGCACATTTTGGAAATATTCGGAAGATTATAGTCTACTTCTGAGATCATCAATTTGTGTCTACTCAGTAAGTCAGAATTTGGCTCAAATGTTATTTAATAAGTTTTTATGCCCACAGAATAGATATATAAATATAGCACTATCCGTTCGTCCGTGCGTGCTTCAGTCCGTGTGTGCGTCCGGTAAATACTTGTCCGGGATGTATGTCTTCCACCCATAAAGTGAAACAACTTTGCAGTAATGTTTACAATAATGAGACGACGAGTCATCCGCAAGACCCAGGCCCCTAGTTCCAAGGTCAAGCCCGCCCGCTTAGCTCAGTATGTAAGAGCGTTGGTCTACGGATCGCGGGGTCGCGAGTTCGATCCTCGGGCGGGGCGTATGTTCTCCGTGACTATTTGATAAACGACATTGTGTCTGAAATCATTAGTCCTCCACCTCTGATTCATGTGGGGAAGTTGGCATTTACTTGCGGAGAACAGGTTTGTACTGGTACAGAATCCAGGAACACTGGTTAGGTTAACTGCCCGCCGTTAAATGACTGAAATACTGTTGAAAAACGGCGTTAAACCTAAAACAAACAAAAAAAAGTTCCAAGGTCAAGGTCACACTTATAGGTCAAATGTTCACATAGTCTGTTTCGTGTCCGGTCCATAACTCTGCTATCAATGAAGGGATTTTGAAACAACTTAGCATAAATGTTTATCATAATGAGACGATGTGTCATGCTTAAGACCAAGATCCTTAGCTCCCAAGGTCAAGGTCACACTTTGAAGTCAAAGGTTAACAAGGTATGATCGTTTCCGGTTCATACCTTTTCTATTGATTAAGGGATTTAAAAATAATTTGGCATAAATGTTCCTCATATTGAGGCAACGTGTCATGAGCAAGACGCAGATCCCTGGCTCCAAGGTTAATGTTACAATTATAGGTCAAAATTTAACACGGTTTGCTATTTGTCCGGTCCATAACTCTGTCACTGATGAAGGGATTTTGAAACAACTTAGCATAAATGTTTATCATAATGAGACGATGTGTCATGCTCAAGACCAAGATCCCTAGCTCCCAAGGTCAAGGTCACACTTTTAAGTCAAAGGTTAACTAGGTATGATCGTTTCCGGTTCATACCTTTTCTATTGATTAAGGGATTTTAAAATAATTTGGCATAAATGTTCCTCATATTGAGGCAACGTGTCATGAGCAAGACCCAAATCCCTGGCTCCAAGGTCAAGGTTACAACTGTAGGTCAAAATGTAACACTGTTTGCTATTTGTCCGGTCCATAACTCTGTCATTGATGAAGGGATTTTGAAATTACTTGGCAAAAATGTTCCGTATAATAAGATGAGGTATCTTGCGTAGGACCCAAACCCCTAGCTCTAAGGTCATGATCACACTAAGAAGTCAAATGTATTTTTCGTCTTGTCCTTAACTCTGCCATTTATCAAGGGATTTCGAAATAATTTGACACATTGACCAATTGAGGAGATATGTCACGTTTATGACCGAAGCATCTTAGGGCAAGGTCAAGGTCACAAAATGATATGTGATTTTTTGCGCATACAGCTGTGGCATTCTGTGACATTTGTCACCAATAGTTACAGCTCTTGTTTCTCATAATTATTATAAGAAACTTTTAACTTATTTATTTCTTTAATTTGCTACCTAAATATACATTGCCCTATACAAAAGTATTGACACAGATTCATCATTACATTTCACAAGAAATGCTATCATAATAAAACGTGATCAGGCACACGCCAAGAAGACACAACGAAATGTGAAACGAGAAGATATTAAAACCTTCAGTCCTGACAATAAAAGTAATGAGCACAAATAATTAAGAGGCTTGTAGTTCGATACCTCTTTTTGATTGATATGGCAACGATTTGAATAAATATTATTTAGTTTAAAGTCGTTCTGGTTCTACACATCTGATTCACGTGAAGAAGTTGTCAGATACTTATGGGTGTAAATACAAGTATTGAATCCGAAATTAACAGTTTTACAGGAATGAAAGTATTGGCACGCGGCAAACTTAATCATCTTTTATTGCATATTTATTTTCCTTTTTCTTGTTTGGCAAAGTGAATTCGAAAATGGTCGACTATCGTGATTGTACCTTCCGACGCCATGTCATCGATTAACGAGGTGTCATTAGTGACATCACACACTCTTGACATAAAACTATCCATTTGATACTGAAAATACGTTTTGGATTTACTGGTTATAACCAGTATGAAATATATATATATATAAATATATGACTCTTCATTTAAAGATTACCTTACAGTAACTGCCACATAAGTTTACTATGTTCTGTTATAGTAAAATAATACTCAAACATTGTGTCCAATATCCGTTGAAATCTGTCAAAATTTCGCGATGAGAAAACCAGGTGTGTGGTTAGGCAAGTTTTATAGAGTATTATTTTATATTTAATTGTGAATCCAACGTAAAGAAATGGACATGTGAGAATAACAGTGTTTTCATAACAGTGATCTGGGATGTAGTACTCGACTCGAGTTGATTTTGGCAGACCTGGACCAAAGAGTAGGTACACCGCGTGTAATTTTCTCTTCTACAATCTACGAGTGCCAAATACAAAATTAAAGATCAAGCTGCTGTCGTAGTACCCTTTTAATTATGAACATTTATAATATGACTTTTTGTTTCTAAAATATTTTAAGAATTCCAATTCAAGGAAAAAAGATGACCGCGTTGGGAATCTAACCCCGGACCGCCGCGGCAATAAATACATTTTCCCGTCGTCGTATCCAATAGCGCTATCGCTGAGGAAGTGAATAATAACTTTGAAATATAGATATTTATAATCGAGACAGGTTACCGGGAGTAAAAGCATGATAAACGCTTTTCAATTTTGATCGTAAAATGTAGTAAAAACAGCAAATTTTCATGTGTTTCTGTAACATAAAGTGTATCAGTAATTAAGATTTAAAACCTTTTTAAGAAATATAGCATCTACTTCAAGATATCTAAAAAAATATTTTTTTGTTGTCGAACGATCTGGAGGCCAGTCCATTTTAATTTGTTTGCAATTGTATGCCTGACTTGTCATGTTGTAAATTCTATATTTATTAACCCCAACAATCCCTTCTCAATTCAAAACAACTAGGTGACACTTTACTCTTGTCAATGTTTGTTTCCGGACGCCCGTCCTTGAGTCAAAAATTGAGTCGTATATATCTCAAAAGAATTTTACTTTATGTCATTTTTGTCCCCAATCTAGGGATATGCACAATGTCACACTAGAGGTATGGCCCTTAATAGTTTCTAGTTTTATCTGTACAGCCTACTATAAATATTGCAGTATCTACTTCATAACTTGTGACATATTTGACTAGAACTATGAAACTTAAAATGAATTTAGGTCACCATATTAATGATGTATTGCACATTCAATTTCGTCAGCATCTCATTAGTAACTTTATTGCCCTTTAATTGTTTAAAAATCCACATATTTGTACATAATAAACTAACCAGTTAGTAGAACTTCATTAAACTTCTTTCATTTTTTCCATGAACATTTACACAAATGTATTATCAACATGTGAAGTTGTGTTCCAACACCCGGTGACCCCCACCATCTTGGCCACTACCCTCCCCTACCCCCTCCACATTTGTTTTTCATTTTTTTCTTTTATTAATCTTAAATCTTCGATGAATATTTATCAGCATGCAAAGTTGTACCCTCCCCCCACCTCGTTCCTCCACCCAGTCACCCCAACCACCCCGATCATGCACCCCATCTCATTTTATAGCCAGTGCTTTAGCAATTTGCTATAGCTCTAGTTTCAACCTCGCGTCGTTTGAGTTTTCCTTCTATTTCTATGTGACCGCATCACACAAATATTCTGGACGTGTAAATAAATAGACCCTTATTTATTTTTTTATAATCTTGGTATTGTGTGAATGTGTGAGCAACTGAGGACTACTGTTTTAAACAACTGAAACAAGCAGTAACGGATTCTAGAATAATTATAAACTTTATATTCACATTCGAAATATTCGGAATCACTCCGCTTTAGGGTTTAGAGCTATGGTTCAGTGTTTATGGTTAGGGTTAGGGTTAAGGTAGGGTTAAAACTTAGTTTTACATAGCGTTGTATAGGAAACCTTTAAAAATATTCTTGTCTTGAACCACAATGCTCAGAGCTTAGATATTTGGCATGTAGTATTGTCTAGTGGACCTCTATCAACATTGTTCAAATCATGACCGGTCTATGCACAATGAGGTGTTGATTCTTCAGGTGTATCGGTTAAAAAAATCAGTCAGTTAAGCACAGGATATCAGTCCTTTTAGGGCTTTGATTAATTTGCATCAATATTTATTACCAACATGTGAATCCGGTCACCTCACCCCCTACAAAAAAATCATTCCTAACCAAAGCTTCCATGAATATTTATCAACATGTGAAGTTTAAAATCCACCCCCTCCCCATCACCACCCACGTTCCAGATTTCTCACTTGATTGTGCTCTCCTAAGGACTTTTGTTCTTTTAAGTTTAAATGTAATGAAATTATTTGCTTCTTAGTTACATCCTTAACGTTTTACCGGATATACTGCTTTGCCATTCCTCAATACAAACCCAGTCAGCCCGCTTAGCTCAGTAGGTAAGCGCGTTTATCTACGGATCATGGGGCCGCCAGTTCGATCCTCGGGCGGGGCATATGTTCTCCGTGACTAATTGATAAACAACATTGTGTCTGAAATCATTAGTCCTCCACCTCTAATTTATGTGGGGAAGTTGGCAGTTACTTGTGGAGAACAGGTTTGTACTGGTACAGAATCCAGGAACACTGGTTAGGTTAACTGCCCGCCGTTACATGACTGAAATGCTGTTGAAAAACGGCGTTAAACCCAAAACAAACAAACAAATCAACACAAATCCATTCGGTGGGGGATACCAATTTATCGAATTTGCTTGTTCAACAAGTAAGACCCTGTTATCGGTAGATGATCTTGCTGGTATCTCTATCAATAAATGACTATAATAATTGGAGGTTATTGGCCCTGGATTATAACGCTATTGATATGCTTTCCTAAAAACTGCTTAATAAGATATTCTTAAAGTTTTCATAATTTTAACATGACATTAGCAGTTCTAATTGATCAACTAGAGTGCTGCATTTTCAAGTACCAGCACATTTACAATGAACAAATCGACATCAAAAGTAAGTTTCACAACAGAAATAAAAATCAGCTGTTTTTAAACAGGGAGTATGTGATTACGTGTAAGTAGAATATTATGATACCTCAAGTGAAATAAGTACCATTTAATGCTAAAAGTACAAAATACGTATATCAGATAGCTATGGATATTTTTCACCACTTTAATATGATTAAGACATATTCAAGTGTACATTCCTTGTGTCATTTATTAAGGAATTTAGTACGGACTTTTTTTTCTTTCTTTCTTTAAAAAAGTGTAGTCTCCGATCTAATTAGCAAAAAATGAATAGCTTATTTGCAGATATGTAAATTTATTTAAAACCATCTCCTGTTAATGCTACGCATAGGATTGGAGATAGCCGATAGAGAGTCACGTTCAGACGACCGTTACGCTAGCCGATCAATAAATTTGTATATTCACATTCGCCCTATTCTTTTCTGTTAAAAATTATGACGTTCATTTTGTTGGAATCGCAAAAAGAAAGGCGCCAAAGTTACGACAACGCTGCATAGTGATAACGGGCCGTTGCCGCGTATAGTCAGAGAGAACGTTCCTTAGGTGACCTCATAATATTTTTTGTCTGGTGGACAAAATGGCCGGGAAGTTGATTTTTAAATTAAATGCGACAAAATGTGTGCGATTTTTTACCTAATCTTGTTAACAAATGGATAGGAAATATAATGTTAATATAAGAAATGATTTTTTTTTCGCAGTTCATGCGAAAAAAAATCATTTCTTAATTTCTTAATTTGTGCAATTTGAAGGTTATGAAATTTTAAAGGTAAAGCCAAACGTTTTTTTTAAAACGAGTTGTCCGATTGGTTAAAATAAAAAATAAAGTGGTGGAAATAAAAATAGTGATATCCGAAGTCGATGAATTTGAATGGGCAGTCGTCAGATCTTAATTTTAGAAGATCGAGTTCTTTAGACGGATTGCAGAATTAAGATTTTCTGAGAATACTCTTTGCTATGATTTTTTATCAATATCGAAGTAACATATTCAAAACTCTTCAGTTCGTCAATATTCTTGCACTTAAAGATTTAACCTTTAGCCTGCTGGCGGAAAATGATTCTGCCTTTGCGACCAAGATCTGCCGGCACATCCGTGCAGGCTGATCATGGTCTGCACTGTTCGCTATTCAGTCAATAAATTTTTACTAAACACCCCTTCGAATGATAAATGGTACTGCCCAAATTGAATGATGGACCAGACCATTATAAAAATTTAGCAGGATAAGAGTTAAATTATTCGGTTATTACGTCTACATCATAATTATCACTGGTAATTAGCACAATCGTGCACGATCGTTATGAGGCTGTAATGAGCAGTTAATCATTGAACAGGACCATGTTTTCAGTGTTGTTATATTTTCTGGTCCTTTAGGATCTTGGAGTCCATTCAGTGGATGTGTAATAGAGTTCCGCTTAAGCCGGTGCTAGGGGGCGTAAGAGGTGTTGCACATTTCATTACCTCTCATGAACAAACTCATTCAAACCAAGTCTGCTATTATTCTTCTTGTTTGCATTCTATGCTTCCAAAGAATATTTTTACACATTTTATTTCCGAAATTAACATTAAGATAATATTTTTCAATTTTAAGACTTTTAATTATGCATAAAATACAGTTTGTATCTAATTACGACAACAATAATGGATACAAAAGAGCCATAGTGCCTTAAGTCGGCAATCTGAAACTGATTATTTGACCTTGAATATTCATATGACACACTGAATCATTAATGGTAACAACTGTGTTTAGAATAACAAGATATAGTGTTCCTAAGACACTCACCTTTCTTTGGCTGTTTAAATTTGAATGTATGTTTGCTACACTGAATGGTAACAAATGCGTTTAGTATAAACTAGTTGCCCCTAGGAGAAGTAAAGTGTCACCATTTGAACAAACGTGTTCGAGTGTTTTGCATTGATGCTGCAGACCAAGTTTCACAAAGATTCACCAAGCAGTTCATGAAATTTGAATATTTTCTAGTTTTTAAACTAGCGACTCCTCAAAGTGGCCAAAGCGCCCCTGTTTAAACAAAGAGGAACTTTTATTCACGCTTCAGTCCAAATCAAGTGATTCATGAAAAGAAGTTGTTCAAAGATATCTATATTTCTGCTTTAGCGGCACGTAAAAGGGACGCAATGTCCCCATTTGATTGATATATGGAGAGGACCTTATAATTATTCTACATGCAAAGTTTAATGACTACCTCTGCGGCGGTTCACGAGAAGATTTCGTTTAAATGTGTTTCTATTTTAGGTCTAGCAGCCCTTAAAAAGGTCAAAGCATCCCTGTTTTAAACAAAGATGACCATATGATAATGTCACAGACAAACTTTGGTGAAATTCCATCAATCGGTTTATGAGAAGAAATAGCCCTATATTTAGACCTAGTGGTCCCTAAAAAGGCCTAGTGCTGCATTTTAAACAAAATTTGGCAGTCCAGGGTCCATTTACTCCTTTTGATCCAAATTGAAGGAGGAGCTTGATGCAACAGATCATGTTTGATGAAGACCCATTAAGCGATTCACGCCGGATCATCAATCTATGCTAACAGAGACCACTCTGAACCTTTGTTTCAGGTGAGCTAACAATTTATGACAGTTTCGATATTCTTAATAATAAATTATATCAAAATTAATTAAAACACGGTTGTGACGTAATACTTTGTTAGTTTTGTCCATTATGTAGGTTATTGTACCGATACGGCTCTATACACACGATTATTTTACTATACCTGTCCATTATTAACCTGTTCTTGTCCATTCTTAAAATAAAAGATACTTTAAGAATGGACAGTTACAGTGCATTTTATTTGACCTGGCGGGGCGTGGTTTCGCGACGGTCCATTACATTTCTGTGCATGGTATGTAGTACATGTAACCAATGTAGCGTTGAATTTTAGTCGTTGGTTACCGAAGATTACAGTTATATTGCTCAACCTATTTTGCTCGTTTTTTGAGATTTCCGTTATTTGCATAAGTCAAAGTTTAACTCCGCCCCGCCAGGTCGAATAAAACGGACTATAACAGGTTATTGACATGTGTAGTAACAAGATTGTGCGTTGAGAGGTGTGAACATATACACCTATGAAATCCACAAGTTTCGAAATAGAAATATTGCTGTAATAAAAAATTCTGAAGTTGAACATATGACTTTTACCCCAATCGGCCCCCAAATTATCAGTAAAATAAAAACCAAATAATAGGTCCAAAGTAATTACAGAAAGTTAGTTCGAAGGTTCCATGTGCACCGCCGTATGAATACATCTGATGTCCCTAAATTACATTCTGTACTTATAACATGTGTAAATGTTGCGTTCTGCTCAACCCGGGGCTAGAGGGCGTGGACGGTAGCTTGCACTTCCACTACCGTCCATGAACAGGCTAAATCAAACTAAGCCTGCAACATTTTCTTTTATGTCGTGTTGGGCGACCTGTGGTTTTCCACTTTTTTATTTTAAATCTTCAACCATTAGAAAGTAATATAGTTCTCTTTGTATACCCTTAACTCGCAATAGAAAAGTATCTCAGAAATACACCTGGTATGGCATTTTCAGTCGAAAATAACGGTAGCTAAAAATGAGCATCGTAATATTTTTACAAAAGCATATTTTTCCTTTATTTTTTCAAATGCTGCAGACCTATCTTTCTCATGCAGGGTTTGTGTAATATTAGTTATTTTTTAATCATAACAGACATTTATTGTGGTCCTACCCAGAAATATGCAATTTCTCCTTTCTACTACAAAGGAAAAAAGTTACATTCCTTAAAGTTTTACAACATATTTCAGTATTACCATAAACTTTGGCTATAATAATCTTAGTATGACTATAGGATTTTCTTGTAATAACGATAGTATTTATTGTAACAAGGAAACAATATTTGTAAGAAAACGAGATACGAAGTTACTATAACGAGCAAAGATCGTAATAATGTCAGAATATCTTGTTATTACGGAAAATGAAGGATTTGTTGTAATAAAAATATTATTTATTGCAATAATGAAATATTTTCTCGTAAAAACAAGATATGAAGTCGCCGTAACGGGTAAATATCTCAATGATATGTGATACGTACACTAGCTCCTAGACTATGAGTCTGGTCCAATATCATAGTCTAGTACAATCCGAAAATTTACAAACCTGATTTTAGGTTTGTTATCAATTAATGTCAAGAACTGACCACAGCCTAACTGATAGAGATCAGTGGTTTACTGCCACATGTTTATGTAACTCATTGATACCATCTGGTAGCAGGGATTTACAACCGCAGGTGTCAGCTGAGTTGAAATGTTATCAGAATTTTATTTCTCTGTGCTTGGTACTTGAAGTGAGATTGGAAAATCTGAAAGATACACATTTCCTATGGCTTGTCATAAAATGGACATATGGAATTAAATTGTAATTAAACAATAAGAAGGAGTTTAACAGATGTGCCCCCCTCCCCCTCCCCTTCCCCTACCCGGCTAAATGAATATCCAGGTTCTGCGGATATTAAAGTGTTGTATTTGAAGGATAGTGAAACACAGTTACATACACATAAATCTGCAATCTTGCTCTAAGAATATTCGGACAATATGCTTTCATTTCTTCTTATCCTGTATTCTTAGACTAGCTCCTAGACTATGATATATCTTTTTTACATTTTTATAATTGAATGTAGTGAACTGAGCCAGTCTATATCCTATGTCCAATATCATAGTCTAGTACAATCCGAAAATTCACAAACCTCTTTTTAGGTTTGTTATCAATCAATGTCAAGAACTGACCACAGCCTAACTGATAGAGATCAGTGGTTTACTGCCACATGTTTATGCAATTTATTGAGACCATCTGGTAGCTGGGATTTACAACTGCAGGGGTCAGCTGAGTTGAAATTTTATCAGAAATGAATTTTCATTTCTCTGCATTGGTACTTGCAGTTAGATTGGAAAATCTGAAAGATACACATTTATATGGCGTGTCATAAAATGGACATAAGGAATTAAACTGTAAATGAACAATAAAGGAGTTTAACAGATGTGTTTTTTCCCTGAACTGGTAGCAGAAAAAGATTTTGCGATATTTGTGCTAACACCTTGAACGTTAATAGAAGGAACGCACATATAATATAGTGGTATCACCTCTTTGTGCATGAATGAATATCCAGGTTCAGGGGCTGAATAATGCATACTGAAGTGTTGTATCTGAAGGACAGTGAAACACAAGTACAGGCACATAAATCTGCAATCTTGCTCTGAGAATATTCGAACAGAATGCTTTCATTTCTTGTTATCTTGTATTCTGTTAGTTAGAAGGTCTATGATTTTTCTGAGGAACTTTTAGCTTTAAAAATCTATATGTAAATACATGAAAGCACATTTGTTTTACATCAAAATTGGTATTTCTGTAGAAGATAGAAACGTCTAAAAGTTAGATATACATTTAAGGTTATAATTCTTGTGTTTCTTATCTGTGCAAATTTCGCATGTTGTATACTTATATAATATTCTTAAGTTAACTCTAGTTAATTAACTACTATTATAAAAGTCAAGAAAACCCCATACTTATATATTCTTTAGTAATGATTAGCAGAGCCAAATGTTTTAAAATAAAAATTAATTCATTTGTGAAAAATATAATGTTAAACAGAGACATGTGGTTTCAAAGTGTTTTGGTGTTTCCAAACGGAAGTGACGTCGTTTGTATTGTACGTTGTTATTTCTGACGACAAACGGAAGTGACGTCGTTTGTATTGTACGTTGTTATTTCTGACGACAAACGGCAGTGACGTCGTTTGTATTGTACATTGTTATTTCTGACGAAGACATAAAGGTCGAAACTAGTAAAGAATGTGTTGTCTTGGTAATTTTAAATCCTTTTGGTGTTGAAAATGTAACTCTACATATTAACATTTAGTTACATATCTCTTATAAGGTACATTGCATTTGTTCAATTAATCGCCAGTGTAGTGAGGACTGGAGATGGTTGAAAATCTTATGTCTACTATAAAGTAACATTATTTGAAATTTTAAGCGCTGGTTATCACATCTTATTAGACCACTTTATTTGCTATTTAGTTTATAATAGTACAGTTGTATTCATAGAAGACTTGTTCAATTTACCAAATACTTCATTTTAACGTTAAAAATGTTTAATACTCTAAATACAAGTAAGCATTTGATATTTTGCATAAAATATATAACATTAGGAGTTAACATTATACCTCCGTCCTTTCATTTGAAAAATGCCACATGCCAAATGCAAAATATTTATGCCAAATGCTAAATCTTAAACATTGAGTTATAATTGTCAAATGCGATGGCAAAACAATACTGTGGAAAGACGGTGCGCCATGCTAATTGCAAAATGACATATAATTTAATAAAAATGGCATTTAGCATCAAATAATATGTATTTAGCATTAAAATTGACATTTGGTAATTAGCATGACGAACTGGCCCTCCATACAAAGCTGAATGCTAACATGCATTGTCCGATGCTGGCATGACATGGAAGAAGATGCTTCAAATCAGACTCATAAAACATGATGCAGATCTTTATTTCATAAAATCAATGGATAATTAGCATTATCTTTCAGCATTATAAACATTAGATATTTGAAATTTTCGCATTTATTATGAGAGTAAGAATATTGTATTTAGCGATTAGCATTAAATATCTGGCAATAAGAATGGTGCACCAACCTTCCATATATGCATCGACCTTCAATAGTTTTATTATCTATCAATCTTTGTAAGAAAATAAAACGTCTTTCTTGTTTGGTGCTGCAGTGACTGCAGTACGGTCACTGAATAGAAATCATTTTATGCCGACACATGTATTTCTTTTAATTCTTTTATGCTGAGACTTGTATTTTTTTTAAATTTTGGTACAGCTTTCTCATAATTCTGTCTATATCTACTGGCTTTCCAATGGGACAACAAGTCTCGGTTTTATTAACTCCTTTGAAATGTTTTATATGGTAACAATCATAATCTTCTTTTTTGACACATATTATACAAAGCAGTTTCTTTATCGTTTGAATAAACTTGAACTCGACATATTTTTTAAAATGTGCCTTTGACAAAGACATGCTGTAATAGTTTGGAGATTGCTGTCCTGTCCAGGGGCATTTAAACTTGCAATTTTTGTTATGTTTGGTGTTGGAAGTTTCTCATACCAGCCATAACCGTGAAATGTAGAAGTAAAACGTTTGCATTTTTTTCGTAAAACATACTTTTGCAATTTTCGTTAGATTTCCTTTAAAAAGTACAATTGCTTATGATATTTTATGATTAAAAGATTCGTTCTTTTTACCCATGAAGACCTTTAAAATGGTGCATATTTTTTATTTTGTTCTTGAAGAAGAAAGAAGCAAAATACATAAACGCTGTTTTAGAATTTTAAAATCAAGCAGTAAAGTTTTCCTCCCTAACTAATCAAAAACAGAATTTCAAAAGCAGAAATAAAATTGAATTAAATTTTATTTTCATAACTTAATATTTATAGAGACAAAATGTAGTGTTTTTTTGGTTTTTTTTTTTGGTTTTTTTTTGGGGTTCCAATAGTATTTCAGTCATGTAACGGCAGGCAGTTAACCTAACCAGTGTTCCTGGATTCTGTATCAATACAAACCTGTTCTCTGTAAGTAACTGCCAACTTCCTCACATAAATCAGAGGTGAGGGACTAATGATTTCAGACACAATGTCGTTTAATCAGATACAATATGTAGTAAAATAGCATTTTCTTTGCATATCTGTTTCATTGTTTGGCTGAAAGTGCTGAGTAATATTTGAAACATATATACGTACATTTAAAATGTCTTCACCTTATATTAAAGTACTTGATCTATATAAAAATGCAAACTGAGCATGAACAAAGCATGGACAACCAGTGATGTACATATCACAAGGCCAATTTAAGCTTTAGTATTGTAAAAGTATCTTAAAACGTTCAAATATATCTATTTTATCTAGTTTTGTTGGGTTTGACGTCACACCGACACAATTAGGTCATATGACATCTTTCCAACTTTGGTGATGGAGGAAGACCCAAGGTGCCCATCCGTGCATTATTTCATCACAAGCGGGCACCTGGGTAGAACCACCGACATTCCGTACGCATAATGGATGGCTTCCTCACATGAAGAATTCAGCTTCCCGAGTGAGGCTCGAACCTACATCGGTGAGGGGCAAGTGATTTCAAGTCAGAGACCTTAACAATTCGGCCGAGGAGGCCCCCATTAATGTTTTTAAAGATCTTTTAATTGCAATAAATCTTTAAATGTAATTTAATATTATCTTCGTTTGACTTGTTTTTAATTTAGTACAGAGGTACAAATATAGGAATTGTCTTTGCCATAATGTGGACAATAACTTAGAAATTATACAGTATCATAACAATTTTGACTTTTTCGTGGGGACCATGTTTTAAGTCAGAGAAAAGCCTCAAACTACCCATTATGTGAAAGAATGGACAATATCGGCGCGTTGTGCCTCGATTTGTCCATTTTTCACATAATGAACAATTTTTGGCTTTTCTCCTTTACTTATATTAACACAAGTCAAAGTAGACGAAGAACTCTTGCACGGTCTGTAATAAAGTTTTGTAGCGCTATCCTGATCATAGTGTGTAAAAATAACAATATAAAATAAACAGTATCGGAAGTTAAAAAAGGCGGTCCCTTGGAAATCGAGATAACAAATTTTCACTGAATACATGTAGTTTAATATTGTATATGTGCCTAATCTATATTCTAGGACAAATTATAATTAGTTCCCTGCAAAAATTGGTAAACTAGACTGGCTATATCATTCTAGTAACTAACCTTCCGTGTACCGACTGTACATAGAATTATAAAACAACTGAGTGTTTTTGTAAGCCATTCTAGTTTTTGATAATTTTGAGTCTTTTGTCAATTATTGCCAAGATGAGAATGAAGTTTAATTGACCTAATGCATTAATTTCTAATGTGTACACAGGATGGTATTTCCAAAGAAATAACTACACTGAAGAGAGAAATGAAGCATATGGACTCAGAATTAATGGCCCAAATGAAAAATGAAGTGCAAACAATTAACACAGATATGCAAGAGGAAATGAGAAAAATGGAATCGAGATGGATGCCCCAGTTGAATATGATAGAGGGAACCAAAACCGAAATGGGAAGCATGGAATCGAGATTGATGTCCCAGTTGAATGTGATAAAAGGAACCGAAACCGAAATGAAAAACATGGAATCGAGATTGATATCCCAGTTGAATAGGATAGAAGGAGCCAAAATCGAAATGAAAAACATGGAATCAGGACTGCAAAACAAAATGGAAATCATAGACACGAAATTGATGACCATTATACAGAATCTTAAACAAGCGGAAGACAAAGCAAGTACAACCAACCAACAAACTGATAAATTTAAGTAACATCAATGTGTTGTACTTGTATGAGCAAGCTGGTCGTGTGACAAAAAGAAAAAGCATCACATAACAACATTTAAAAATACATAATTAGAAGCGATTTTAAAAAGCTGGAATATCTATAATTGGCGCAGCTTTTTGAAACTTTTGCTACTCATTATTGTGATTTATTCATACTGATTTCATGATAACAGTAGTTAAAGAAAATATTCCCTTTAGCGTTTTTGTTCAAGTCATGTTATTATGTTCCCAATATCCACGATATTTAATAGGCCCGTAGTAGCACGTGCAATGTGAAAATTTTCCATAATGCCCGGCGTCAAAATAACCTTTAAATACTATCGATGTTTATTTTTTGCGATGCCGCAGGAATGCAAGATCTGGATGATTGCTGTATTAATATCTGTTTGAAGAAGAATGTTTGGATACATCTGTTTTCCCAATGGACTATAAATATATCATCGATCTATTGTATATGCCCTTGTTTGCGGCGTAAAGTCAGTGCGACATCCTCGTATGACCACAATTTACTCTACCTTTGTAGATTGGGAATATTAACAATCGTAAAATGTCTATTTACCATATATTTAACAAATAATCAAGGCCTTCGCTTTGTTCATCGTCTAATTTACCACGGTTCAGAGTTCAGATGCGTAGGAATTGAACCACGAGGGCGTTAGCCCGAGTGGTTAAATACTGAAGCCTCTGAACGATGAACCGTGGTAAACTAGACGATAAATCACAAGAAGGCCTTGATTGTTTTTATTCTGACATGCACGTTGATATATTTCAATAAATATTATGCTGGAATTCATTTACGCGAGGAGTAATGTATCGGACGTCAGGTGGCTACATGACGTGAAAATTGACGTCATAATGCCCTCTTACCGGTCCGTGCGTCAACCGTTGTTTATCGCAGGATATATTGCGTTTGATTTTCTTCTTTGTTTAACTGGAAATCAATTCGAGCCATGTAAGAATAGTAAATCACACATTTTTCCTTGTATTCTAGCTACATTACAACCATCATCGTCGAATACCCGCAACTAACTGACTACTTTCGTTACCCGCATGGTTAACGGTCTGTCTTTTACCAGGATATAAATGCTTTAGACACCTTACCACTGGTGTTCATAAATACTGCATAACTGAAAAATCATGGATATGTAAAGTAAGACACACGTTTCAACTATGAATGGCACAAGTAATGAATGTTTAAGACCCGTATATAGATAGATGTTCGTTACAAGTTTTGCTTCTTGTGCAGCATAGTTTGCTAAAACATTATTGTTTTGGTAGAAACTTAGTGCATTGAACTAATACATGGGGATGCAAATCATCACATTGCACGACATTGCCCAGAATCGCATATATATAGTGACATATATACGGACACATGTGTTTGTACTTCTTGGCTAATGGTTTGTGTCTGATCTATCAGAAGTTCGGCAATAGAATACCTAATAAAGACTTATCGCAAGTCAATGACTACTAAAAAGGCCTAAAATACACATTCATTCATTTTACATGTACAACATAATCAGCAAGTTAAAGTTGACAACTAGGGTCTCAATCATTTGCATTGTATTTTACCTTCGTATGTCAGTCACTTTTCTCACGGGTATCATGAAATACAAGCACGGGAACACATATGTTTTAAAAAACGAGTGCTGAGACTGGTCAAAATATCTTCAAATCATTAAGAGAGCAATGAAATTGCTGAATTTGACATATCCTAAAACAACACTATGTGAACTTAATATTCGTAAAGCAACGGCATTGATCGGACGTTGTTTTCCGATGATGTGCAACAATAAACCATAACTCAATTTATTTCACATCTGTTATATTTTGTTATCGACTTAGTGAATACGAAATTCGTAATAATGTACTGGCTTACCAAACGTTCTAGAAGTTATACATTACAATGCATGAGCTGAAATGAAACTGAAAGTACTGTGTGAGATGAAAATGTTCAGCATTCATCGTACTGTACCATTGATCACTAAAGTAACTAAACACCAATAAATGATATTAGATCTGTAGTAACAGTCATATATAATTGTGTAGTTTATCACTGTTGCAAGCTAAGTGTTGGGCTATTTTGATCGGAAAATATTAACCGTTATCATATTGTCACATTCGAGCGATTCTTGGATGTAATATTGAAATAAATTTGACATCATGCATACAAAACAGTGTGTGCTATTAGAAAGGAATAGTTTATAATATTTAGTTTATACGACTTTTTAGATACCTTGCAAATGTCGATCTCTATCAAACAATCGATACTAATTACTTCTAAATATTCTTGTAGACCTAACAAATAAATTAAAATTTCCCAATCTACAGAATATAAGCAAGCTCATCAGCTCAAACGAATACAACGAAAGACTTACTTACATGTTTAGTTGAGTTTATATGCTTAATTTAAGCTTATTAAACGTTATTGATTTAAGTTCTCTGTTTTAATATAAGTTTTTTTACATCATTCATGTGTGACAGTCTATCATTAGCATTTTAAACTTGAAATGCGTTAATAAATGCTGCTTATGAGTGCTTTTGAGTGATTTATATTAATATTGTAGTTTTGCTATATATTGTATCATCATTTTTAGTCATCAGTCCTGTTGAGTGTACGAGTATTAATAATGAGGTTTTATAAAGTTTCCGTATATTTTATAAATGCCTAATTTTTTGTATACATCATCTGTTCTGAGTGTTTTTCCAACTTACTTGTTCTTAATGAGTGCTTTATACAAATGTATTTAATAATAGTAAGTTATACATGTATTTTGATTTGTCAATGATTATTCCATTTGTGAATTTGTATGAGTTTCCGCTATCTTCTTCGTTTTTTTTAATATTGGTATGTAATTCATTATTTTATCTTCTACTAATCATCAGCTATATTGAGTGTTGTTCATAAGTGAATAATATGATCCTTTTTTAGGACCCGTTTAAAAATATTGCTCTCCTTTATCGTTTTATCGTTTGTCAATCATTAGTTCTGTTAAGTATTTCTTTTATTAATTTGTCCATGATTATTTCCAATCAATATATTTGTAATCGACAAATGGGTGATGAACGATGAATGAAAGATAATTCAAACTTTTTCTGAATCAATCCAGATATCAACTTTAACTTTTAAATTTTAAGCAATTAATGAATTCTGAGAAATTAGAAATTCTTCTTTTAAAATATTTCTGTGGGAAATTTCAAAGAAGAAACATTACACATTTTTTTTGAACTTCTTCACTCTGTCAGAAAAAAATACGCTATTATATCCAACGCGAATACGAAAAAAAGCACAACTTTGATTGGAAAATCTGGAGGTATTTTTTTTTAAGGCAGTGGCTAGGTAGCCGGTTCCGGCTACGTAGACTAAAGGTCTAGGTAGCCGGCTCTATATATACATATCGTATATGAACATGTAAGCCGGCTTAAATAAACTGTATCTATAAAGGATTATAAGGATCATTATATTAGTTAAATAAAATACATTTCTTGTGATTTATTATTTACTATTTATGTTAAATACCTGTTTATTTTGCCATATTTACGCACCCATATGATATCGGCGGACATTTTGTTATGTTAGAATATACTCGATACATATTCGAGATACAGTGATTCAATCTTAAAAGAAGCCTAAAAGAAAACAAAACAAACAGTTAAGAAAACATAAAACAAAGAGCATCATCGTACATTAAATGATGCGGCTCTACTGAACATAACGGCGTTTGATTTTTTCGTATGCCTTTTTTTTAAGTGGAAATTTTAAGTAATCATCACTTTCGCACTTCTATGTGCATCTTTAATTATTTAACTAATTACTTATTAATATCTTCGCCGATCTGTATATAAGTCAATGATCTTGATTGGTTCTAATTGTTTGTTTGAACATTTATTCTAAGGTAGCTGATGAATGTGAAATGTAAAATTACATGTACATATCAAAAGACTTAATTCTAAGGGCCAAATTCTAAAGGATCGCCGACAATTGAAATCACCTATCTTTCTTTTTTTTCAATTTCAAAACTACAAAAATTTATTAAATTTTTTATTAAACATGCCATTTAAACACGCGGACGACAGTAACGACACTTTGATCATTTGTTGATAACATAACATAATATCGGCCGATATGATACAAGTTTGTAAATACGACGAAATAAACAGGTAAATCACAAATTTTTAGTAAATAATAAGTCACAAAAATGTAATTTATTTAACTTATATAATGATCCTTTATAACAAAGTTTATTAAAGCCAGATATGCATATATATAGAACCGGCTACGTAGACCTTTAGTCTAGGTAGCCGGAACCGGCTACGTAGACCTTTGGTCTAGGTAGCCGGAACCGGCTACCTAGCCACTGCCTTTTTTTAAATATACACAGGGATGTAACAATTATTCGTTTCAACACAAAGAACATGCATCTATTTTGATACTGATTATGCGTGACAATCCTAATCAAAGCACTTAAAGTGCGTGTTATCTGTTGTGTCATGTCTGTTTCAACACAAGAAGACGAAATCGATGTATATTGATTAAAAGTATCAATTAGAGACTATATAAGACGGTAGTTTTCAGAAGAACAGTACTCTTGACTGTTAGGATGAAAATGAAATTAAAAGAAAACAGTTCATGCAACAGAAAAATCTTGAAATATTTTTAACTTTTTTTAATTTTCTGGTGGTTAAGTGCTGTGGATGTAATGAGAATTTGGGTGCAGCGGAGGACTTAAACACAATATAGAGAAACAAAAGAAATTGATAAAGGAATGAGTATGAATAAATGTTAAAGCATTAGGTCTGATTAGAACGCCAAATTCATAGTTTACACAAGATATCTGTTTATCTTGCCTCCTACAAGTTTCTTGCATTTCTATTGGTCAATAGACGTCACGTGGAGACAGGATATATTCCATATACTGCTAGTACATTTCAGATATGAATTGGTTTTAAAAAATGGCTACCGCTTTGTTAATTTACAAAATATTAGATTATAGCATGTAAGTAAAGGGTAGTCGGCAAGATAAAATCTTTACATAGTTTGTTGGTGACAGGATACGGGGTATACGCTGTCTCGAAAATCCATATCAGGCTCGAGCTTTGCTCTCGCCTGATATGGATTTCCTCGACAGCGTATATCCCGTATCCTGTCGCCAACAAGCAGTGTAACTAATAGTGCCAGAAAATACTTTATAAATATTTGTAAATAATGTTCTTTATATTCCTTTTTGTAATTTCTATTACATTTTGTAATTAGATATCATATATTGTAATGATGATTATATATTCTACTGTTAGATAGTTTACATGTTAGAGGATCATCAGTTATTATAGATTTCTGTACATTGTTATGTATTGAAATTCATACCGGTCATTTATTAAAGGTCATATTATATTAGTCAGGTTTCATTGCGTTTACATGGAATTAATCTGGGTTTTTGTTGTAAGAATTACATATTCTTATTGAATATTGGACAGACTTTAGTTCGATTGAAGGGAAACTTGATTGATAATGACCGATTGACCGGATACTCCTCGTCTGATTTGTATATACTTTTCTTCATGTACCATTTATAATATTTTTTAATTTGCCATATGATAGATTATAACACCATTATTTTATCTTGTCATATTTACTTAAGCCGATGACAGTATTCCGGGAAATCTAGGTTACATGAAAAATCTCAGTAATATTACATAGCATTCATAAATTTATGAGACTGTACTTGTTCGAATTTCGCTTATATTTCTATACCTATTTTGCTTGCTATTCATAAAAGGTCAAATATACTTAATGACTTTAAAGCTATCTCATCCATTTGTAGAAATTATTTCATTTTTGCAATGGGAATTCAAGTAGTTTTATATCAATTTATCATTCTATCACTGGATAATCTTGTCATTTTGTTATTAAACTTAAACGGATATTTGATATTCTTATCCGACAACGGCAACTAAATCTCTGTATATCCGAATAAAACTTCCTCGAATATGAGCTTTTTAATTTATTTCAAGTAAATTACCACCTTAACAGCATTATTTATTATACATATTTGATAAATGTATACATTAAGAAATTGTTCTAATGTCACATTTTCCAAATCCAAAGACGGGGCGTTTTTAAATTCCATGAGTGTATCCAATAGACATGTTTCGTTCTAGAAAAAGAAATTCACTGGGACATTTGCTGTGGAACTTATGATTTTCATATAAAAGTTAATAAGTGAGTAAGTAAGTAAATTCTTTATTTATAGGGGGTAACTCATTTAGCAAAGCTAATCTTCCATGGGACCCTCTTGCGACTAGAATGAACGACTAGAATGTACAGTATTATGATTATAGAAACAAATATTTAACAGAAATCAAATTTTAAAGAAGAAATTATATATTAAAAAAATAAAATAAAAATACATGAAATGTAGTTAGCATTAAAATCCATTCATTCATCGATCCATTTTATACAGTTAAATTTAAAACATGACAATAAAGATGAGGTTTCGAGTTCTATTGGTAAACAATTCCATACAATTGGCCCTGAGTATTAAAAAAAAACTAGCTTTAAATATTTCACAGTTTGTATTTGGTATATAAAAAAATAAGTTTGTATTATAACGCAATGTTAAGGATGTGTTATTTGTTTGTGGCTTTTGCAGAAACATTTCATTTGTATAAGTAAACCTACTTTAGATGGATTTAACGAAAACATGAATAATGATGACAAAAATGTATTTACTGTTAGTTTAAACATTGATTTTTCGTACGACAGACTATATTACTATTATTTTATCCGTTGACAGTATTCCAGGAAGCTTAGTTTGTGGCATACGTGATGCCATTTTGCAGTAACTAGTGTTGAACTGACTTCTACATTTCAGTAATGTGATTTGGCATCTTAAACAACAATGTGGACTTTTACACATACCGGGTAAATAATGACTAAATTTTCACTTTGAATTTACAAAGTAATTGTTTGATACATTATTCAGATATGTCTTATCTTACCTACTTTTTGAAACAAGATGGTATCACTATGGTGTTTTTTAATAAATAGTTCTCAGTCTTTTTCATTAGAAATCACTTTTTACAATATGAAATAAGACTTTCCTTATGCGTTGCTTGTTCGTTTTTCGTCTTTGTTCAACTTTTTCCCTTCGGGATATGTACTTGTTGGATGTTGAAGCATCCCATCTGAAATATTTTTCCATTACAGCTTCTTTTTGTTGTGGGCCTACTATGCAGATGCGTGGCTCTGTGCCTGTGATTTTGGTGCTCTGTGCTTCCGAGAAATCTACCCTTACCTCTTATCTTTTGTTAAGTCTAGCTACTATTCTCAACAAAAATAGGTTAATGCCTGATTTACCTGGATTATCTGAAAGCACAAAATATTTTTATAAGTTTAGCAAATAACGTATTTTATGTTTCTTTTTGCAAATTTTAAATTGGAAATCTCCTTTTATGCTTGAAATTAGATAAACTATGTGCGAATGGTTACAGATATGACACTGTTTGATGGTTATGTATAAAATTGATAAACAACTTAGAATATCGTAACTTATAGAATGCTATAACTGTTTGTAAAATAAAGGAACCTACAAGATTCATACAGATTAGTGACTAAAGGTAATGTCGTCTTGTTTCATTGTTATTGAACAGAATTATCTGAGCTCTTGTTGCAAGAATTATTGATCATCATATGATACCATACAAACGTTAGTAGGATTCGAGAAAAGCATAATAAATGATGATCAAAATGTCTTAGTCAGTCGTGTTTACATATTTAGTCAGAATCATTTGTTATTTAAATAACCAGGACCACGAATGTTTTGCTTTTCATCTAGTTTTCTGTCATTTTGTTATATTATAAATTATATAATGTTATGTAGATCGTGGTGTATATTTCATAGACACTTTATTAGAAATAATTCACTCTATGTCCACTATACAAAGTATATGGAGAACTATCCTACTCGACCCAGCGTCGACGTCCGCTCTGTGTCCAACCTTGGTTAAAGCTGTGATGCACTTCCCCTTTATTTACGTTATTACTGCACGGATTTGATTCAGCTTTGAAGTAGTTGTTCCACATCATGACCCTCATCTTTAAATAAGGTCCATAGCTCTGCTACATATTTTTCTAGAAGTATTCCCCCTTTCAGCTTAAAATTTTAGGTAAATGTTAATGCATTTTCACTCTATCTCTGTAAAGGATTTGATTCAAACTTAAAGTGAGTGTCCCAAATTATATCACACGAGGGCCATAGCTCTGGCATGAATATGTTATTAATTATAACCTTTTAACTTTAAAATTTAACGTTTAACAGAAGAAGATACACTTTCCCTCTATATCCGTTTTTACCAAATAGATTTAATTCAAAATAAAATAGTTGTTCAACATCATCATCCATATAACACAAGGGTTATAACTCTATAACATGTTTATGAATTATATCCCTCTTTTCTTTGATCTTTAGACTAATTTCCATACATTAACTGTGTCTTTGTTTTTACCAAATGAATTTGATCCAACCTTAAAATAATTCTTCAACATCATCGTCCTCATCATATAGCACAAGTTCTATAACTCGGGTGAAAATATGTCATGAAAAGTGTCCCCATTTGATTTAAATTTTATTCTGAATTTGATGCCATATTTCTGTTGATACTACATAGATTTAATGCAAACTAAAATGCTTACTTCACATCATCATCAGCATCCTATGACACAAAGTTAACAGCTCTTGCACCAATATGGAATGTATATTGCCCATTTTCAGGTTCAAGTTGTAATGCAATTTTGCTCAATCACAGCCATTTCTAAATAGATTGGTTCAAATCTAAAATAGTTGTTTCATATTATTAACAGCATGATATAACACATGATGGACTGCTCAAAAAATGTTCTATTTATTGTGTCCCTGTTATGCTTAGGTAATGTTTACATTAACTTTATCTCTGTTATTACTTAATACATTTTACACTGACTTAAAATTGTGTCTGATTTCTTCATTCACATTGGATTCATTAAGCGCAAGCTTCAACAGATATGCTCAATTTCACCATCCAGCATTGAAATAGCCAAGCGCACAGTCTGCTGTTACATCTTTTGTTGAACTTCTTCACATGTTTATTTTAACGATTTTTAAGTACTATGTACAGGTACGCATGATCATTTTAGACTTTGACATTTTACTAACAAAGAAATTTTTAAGTACAATTGCTAGTGTTACCTCAGTCAATGCGCAGGTTATGAAATCGGTACAAACACCAAAACTATGTTTTGCATCAATGATGGATTGTATCGCGCATCCTTGACCCACCTATTTCGACGCACATAACAGGCAACATGAATGGCTTAAACATTTTTGCAGTTGCTGTAAGTAATGTGCTACAAAAAAAAACTGTCATGGATTCTGCAATAAAATTTGAAACAACAGCAGGTGCAAGGAGATAATCACGCTCATTGAAAACATAGAAATCTCCAATAATATAGGTGGCTAAGACCATAAATAATCATTGCTTTTTAATACACACTGTCTGATGTATTCTATTTCGTTCTTTTGGACTGCCGTATCTACAGAGGAATTTGTCACAATTACTTTGGTACAAAACTTTAGATGGACCAAATGTTCTTGGCTAGCGAACATATTTTGGATGCATAGTTATAAATGTTTTGATTATATAATGCGCACACCTTCCTAAATAGTGCATAGAGTAGTACGCGATATATTCCATCAAGTATAGAAAAGAAAAAAAGAAACGTATATCAAAAGAAAAGTATATGATACAATGTAATATTAAACTTAACCAGTTCAGTCACCATTGAAGGATTGGTTAGATCTCTTTGATGTTTTGAGTCCTATGCATTTATCTTGGTTGTTCAATAAATGTCATAAACTCATGTTTCAGTGTCTTTACATGAAACTTATTTGTCAAGTTACAGATGCTCACATGACAACAGACATACTATATGTGAAAACATGATAGATAATGACCGAAAAGTCTTTACGTACGTGTTAAAGGAAGTGACCTCAAGATCGATCGCACTGAAACAAAGAAAAAGAAAATTTAAAGATATCAGCAAATTATTGTTATTTTTTAAAAGGCATAAATGATTAATGACTGATAGATTTCTTATTTAGAAACCAATGGTTAATTGTTGTTTTTATCAGAAACAAAAAGCGCTTATAATGGGATACCGAAGGTAAATTGCTTTAATCATACTTGATATAAACGTTTGTTAAGTTCAAATTCCACCGCATTGCATTGGTCAAAAAAGTAGGAAGGTTTTTATTTCCGAGGCAACCTTGAATTCTATTCCAGGCTCATACGTGTTTTTGTTGTTGTTTTTTGTTGTTTTTTTTTTCAGGATTAAAAAAAACGTTTTCACGTTAAAAATAACAATTTTGTTTTAATGTTCATAATATGACTAAACTTAGGTTTAAAGAAGATCCGAAAGCCAAAATCTGGAGTCAAGTCCATTTAACATTGTCAGAATCATTAATTCTATACAATAATCAGAATCCAGAATGTCTTGCTTTGTTTCTACTTTTCTGCAGTTTAATATACAAAACATTTATGTATGTAGCTTTTGATATGTCGTATGATATACGCTTAATTGGAAATAAAGCACTCATAATCTGTAGTAGTTTATTGTTTATTGTTGACGTTTTCGTCAAAACCGTAGGCAGTATTCGGTAAACGAAATTTGTGGCATATCAATGGCTATAAAATTAATTTACATTTTTCAAAAATAAAGGTTTATACATAATTAAGTTTAGGTCGATTTTGAAGGAAGTGGTACAAATTATATCCATCACTCTTGACACCAAATTTGTGATAGAATCCATCACCTCAAGTGTATGAGAAAAGAGGCCCTTTTAATGTTTGGTATGACACGGCCGTGGATCGAAGCAACGACCTCCCAGCACTCCAAACGAACGCTCTGCCACTAGGCTATCGAGGCGGTTCAAAAATATTACATGTATATACCATATTAGAACTTATGTGAATTTTGCTGAATGCATTCTGTGGTTTTAATATATCATTTTCCACATTTATTTGTTTTCCCAGTTTTGGACTGTCGACTCACCTGTTGTGTACTCGTATATTTCATTCGTGTATTTAATTAAAAGTAACTGGCGCAAGTTCTTTTTCTTCAAATGTGACTTTACCTATCATATAGTCCTTTCCCTCGTCCGTCAGGCAAAATCAAGGAGGGAAGCGAAGCGTCCAACAGTAGAAGGATTGAACACTTAACATGCGGTGTGTCTCAAAACAATTGGATCATATCCTCTTTTAAAGTGGAATTATGCGCATTTTTTCAAGTAACATACAGCTGAAATAGACGTCTGTGTGAAACGTGTGGAGAAAATTATAGTTTGAACCAAATCAATATACCAAACTCTTCCTGTTACGAGAACAAAATGTTATATTTCCAAATATGTCTTTTCTTATTTAGACTGGGACAGTCTTTTTTAAGAAAAGTCAAACTGCGCGCAAGGGTTGCTCTCCTTCAGCTTCAGTACTCTCTACATATAGGAGATAACTGCGTAGAAGATTGAAGAAAAGAACTATTATTTTATAAGTCATATTTTTTTTTATTTCTAAAGCATCAACTTCAAATATTTATACGGCATTTTCGTTAATTTAATACATTTAAATGCACAGAAACTGAAAATTGCTTGTATAAAACATTCACCAAAAACACACCATGTGCAGTATGATGCGCATGATGCCACTTTTATAAAAACGTTTACTAATTTTGCCAAATATAGTTGGAAAATATTACGACTCGAAATATTACGAAGTCTGTAAACAACATTCCGATTTGAAATATCTTCACGCGGGAGTGTCCTTAAATCACGCTGTGACAAGGTTGCTCAACTTGTTCCCAAGGGAGTACCACCTGCTTGTCTGTAAGCATTCCAAAAAGGTAACCTGGCGTTAAAATTGTGCAATTAAAGGAAAGGGCTTTGCAAACTTCACATGTCTACATAGTATTGTTTTAACAATGCAGGTTGTAAAAGAATTTTTATCAAATATAAAAGAGCTAAAAATTTCTGAGATGTTCTAGAATGTCTCCTACCTAACTAAGAGGCCTGTACTGGTTCTTCTCAGGAAAATATCTAAAAAGGATTTCTTGCTCTGTAGGCTTTATCTCACTCTGTCCCTCTGATCAGATCACTCTGTGTCTGTACTAGTAGAGGATGAATTTCGCGCCCTGTGTGGTTGCGTTTGCTATACGTAAAGCGCTTTTGGACGTGTTTATCATGAAAAGGGCACTATATAAATCTGGTAATGTAATAATAATAATATGAAAACACAAAATTTATTTATTTATTTGGGTTTTATGGCGCACCAACACAGTATAGGTTATATGGCGCCAAACAGAACTACAAATTTTGGTTTCACATCTCATTTACATCGAAATAAAAACAAGATATGGAAAACACAAAATTTTGCTATTCTGATGTCTATCATGTCATCACTATCAATTTTGATATTATTAAAGACAAGTGCATTTGTAATTCATTCTTTAAAGTATCTATTTAATACGAAACTCCTTCTTATACTGATATTGATGTTTGTCGTGTTTAGATGGCGGAATCAAATGAAACGTTTTTTGTTAAATGAATTGTGATCCCAATGCATGAACGTCTTGGAAAATAATATCTATAACAGTTGTGATCCAGCAGACAAGGCGGCTAACAATATTACTTTCATTTGACGCCTTCATCGCATTAATATTTTACGAAACGAACTTGATAGCACTAAAGATTATACACTGAGTACTTCTTTTGAGTAACATTTGGTCACTGGTCACATCACTGATCGAAGTTTCTTATTTGCAAGTTCGTATTGCCGATCAACAACCCGTGTAATGGATTTCTACATTGCATAAACAACCATATAAAGCTCGTTTCACCGCAATTTAAGCTCTTGTACCACTATAGATATTTCTAAGTTATTAACGTCATGTGTAACTGTTGTAAAAATACAACGTAAAAAGACATTGCAATAAAGTATTCGGAATTCTAGCGAAAGTCTGGATTGTTCTACTATGTATACCAGTTTACCGCGTGATGAAATAAAAGACAAACTAATTTCCCTAATTGCCTTTTGCCTGGAGAATATTTCCAGTGCCTGGACCGGGATTCGAACCCCGGACAGCCAAGATTTACAGTCAAGCGTGTAACCACTAGACCACCGGTCCACCATATTCACAGTAAGAAGAGTTACTTGTTATTCCTTCTCGTGAGAAGGAATATCTTCATTCAATAAGTCACACTTGACTGAGCTACTGATATCGAAATCTGTTGTAATTACAAGCTGGCCAATTAAACTCCGTGACCTTAGAAATAATCTCTGACGTTAAACTATTCTTTCTCAATTGAGGCGACTCCATGGATTATACAATACTAAAATAGAGAAAAGTGGAAACTTCACAGGTCGCTCAACACGACAAAAACGAAAATGTTACAGGCTCGGTTTGATTGAGCCTGTTCATGGACGGTAGTGGAAATGCATGCTACCGTCCACGCCCTCTAGCCCCGGGTTGAGCAGAACTCAACATTTAGACATGTATATAGTACAAAAAAACAATTTTAGAGACATCCGCAGATGTATTCAAACGGCGGTGAACATGGAAGCTTCAATGATACGCGTATTGAGGCGTGTAATTCCATGAAGATCGGTGTTTGGTCCCCAGATAAAATAATGGGCTTACCCCAAACGAGAAAACAATGGGCAGAACTAAACAAACTGGAATTTAGGAAGGGGATCTGATGTTATGGAGCCTGTGCATCACAGGAACTGTCAAAAGACAAAATTAAAAAGCAGGCAACATATCCAAGGGGTGATTTTACAATACCCAAGGCTATGAAGCGGGAGTATTGGAACCACCCAGGCCGAAATGGTCATGTTGAGAAACTAAACAGTACCAATAACACGACATAAAAGTCGTGCTGAACGATCTGAGAAGATCGAAATATAACAGCCCTGATTGAATGTACGGGGAGACTTTTTACGGCCGCCACATGGCACAAACAACGCTGCTGTGATAATAAAATAGAGAAAAGTGGAAACTTCACAGGTCGCTCAACACGACAAAAACGAAAATGTTGCAGGCTCGGTTTGATTGAGCCTGTTCATGGACGGTAGTGGAAATGCATGCTACCGTCCACGCCCTCTAGCCCCGGGTTGAGCAGAACTCAACATTTAGACATGTTAATAGTACAAAAAGCAATTTTAGAGACATCCGCAGATGTATTCAAACGGCGGTGAACATGGAACCTTCAATGATACGCGTATTGAGGCGTGTAATTCCATGAAGATCGGCGTTTGGTCCCCAGATAAAATAATGGGCTTGCCCCAAACGAGAAAACAATGGGCAGAACTAAACAAACTGGAATTTAGGAAGGGGGTCTGAGGTTATGGAGCCTGTGCATCACAGGAACTGTCAAAAGACAAAATTAAAAAGCAGGCAACATATCCAAGGGGTGATTATACAATATCCAAGGCTATGAAGCGGGAGTATTGGAACCACCCAGGCCGAAATGGTCATGTTGAGAAACTAAACAGTACCAATAACACGACATAAAAGTGGAAATATGCTTCAATGATACACGTGTTGAGGCGTGTAATTCCACGAAGAGCGGCGTTTGGTCCCCAGATAAAATAATGGGTTTGCCCCAAACGAGAAAACAATGGGCAGAACTAAACCCGAGGATGATTAATTGATTCTTTTATTTCCCCCATTCTTGAAGAACATAACATATGTACATTCAGTCGGTCGACCAGATAGACATATATCAGCAAATTTAAATGTAAACAACCAAATATTATCGTTACCTTCAAATGCATGGTTAATATGTGAAAACAAACCCCATTGCGACCCTCTAATAATGCGCAACGAATTCACAAATCGGATCGTAATAGATTGACCGGGTCAATGTCTTATTGCTGTATTTACTCTACTGAAAGAGGTAACAGATTAAATTTGTTGTTGGATTTAACAATTTATGTTAAATAAATAGCGTAAATACTTACCTGATATTTTTGGCAGTATAAAACAGACAATGCAACCAAAATTTTACAAGATGATCATTTTATATTTATATAGATGTGCCCTAGAAGGAACTTTTGGTATGCTTTAACTTGTTTTTACATATAAGTCAGAAAGAGTTTTGTTGTAATTAAACATAACATTTAATACAAGCGTTTAATATTTATATCAGACAAAATGAATTTTAGAGTTTCTGAAATATTTAGGAACAGAAACAAAAACACATCTATTACAAAATATTCTGGAAATATCTATGAATGAATACCTTTATTCGTGAAAATATTTTAAGAAAATGTCTGTCATAGTCAGACTGAGTATCAACTTTGAATAAAATCTGATACTACATAAAACAAGAGGACCAAGATGGCCCTAGGTCGCACACCTTAGAAACATGCCATAACAGTGTAAACATGTTTGACATAGTGATTTCATGGAAACAAATATTCTGACCAATTTTCATTAAGATTGCATCAAAAATATGGTCTCTTAAGTGTAAACAAGCATTTTCTTCAATTTGACCTAGTGACCTAGTTTTTGAGCTAAGATGACCTACATTTGAATCTGACCTAGATTTGAACAAGGCAATCATTCCGACTAAATTTCATCAACCTCGATTGAAAAATACAGCCTCTTTCGCATACAAAACGTTTTTCTTTAATATATCCTAGCGACCTAGTTTTCGACCCCAGATGACCCATATTCAAACTTGACCTTAATTTCATCAAGGCTAGCATTCTGACCACATTTCATGAAGATCAATTGAAAAATACAGTCTCTGTTGCATACACAAGGTTTTTCTTTGATTTGACCTAGTGTCCTAGTTTTTGACCATAGATGACCCATATTCTAATTTGACCTAGATTTCGTCAAGGCAATCATTCTGACTAAATTTTATGAATATCCAGTGTAAATTGCAGCCCCTATTGCGTACGCAAGGTTTTTCTTTAATTTGACCGGGTGACCTAGTTTTTGACCCTAGATAATCCATATTCAAACTCCACCTAGATTTCATATAGACAAACATTCTGATTAAATTTCATGAAGATCCAGTGTAAAATGCAGCCCCTATTGCATACACAAGGTTTTTATTTGATTTGACCTAGTGACCTAGTTTTTGATCCCGGATGACCCATATTCAAACTTGACCTAGATTTTATCAAAGCAATCATTCTGACCAAAATTCATGAAGATCAATTGAAAAATACACTCTATCGCATGCACAGGGTTTTTCTTTGATTTGACCTAGTGACCTAGTTTTTGACCCAAGATGACCCATTTTCGAACTTGGCCTAGATTTTATCAAGGTGATCATTCTGACAAAATTTCATGAAGATCAGTTGAAAAATACAGCCTCTATCGCATACACAAGGTTTTTTACTTTGATTTGACCTAGTGACCTACTTTTTAACCCCAGATAACTCTTTTTCGAACTCGGCCTAGATTTCATCAAGGTTATCACTCTGGCCAAAATTCATGAAGATAAGTTGAAAAATACAGCCTCTATCACATACACAAGGTTTTTCCCTGATTTGATCTAGTGACCTAGTTTTTGACCCCTGGTGACCCATTTTCGAACTTGGCCTAGATTTCATCAAGGTAATCATTCTGACAAAATTTCATGAAGATCAATTGAAAAATACAGCCTCTATCGCATACACAAGGTTTTTCTTTGATTTGACCTAGTGACCTAGTTTTTGACCTTAGATAACCCATTTTCGAACTCGGCCTAGATTTCATCTAGGTAATCATTCTGACCAAAATGCATGAAGATCAGTTGAAAAATACAGCCTCTACCGCATAAACAAGCTAAATGTTGACGGACGACAGACAGACGACAGACGGACGACAGACAGACGACAGACGACGGACGCCGGACATCGAGCGATCAGAAAAACTCACCTGAGCATTGCTCAGGTGAGCTAAAAAGATCTATTTGAATTACATACTTGTCAGCTTACTCCTTTAATTTCTTAACATTTAAAGAGACTGAACAAATAAGGATGTAAGACGAGAAAAGCATTGAATGTTTATCAGTGTTTGAAGGAATTAAATCAAAGTCTACAACAGATATATTGACATTGTTTTGCGCTCAGTATCATCATTGCGCCTATTTCAATGAGACCTAAATTAACGTTTCCTAATATTTAAAATACAAAAGGCATCAATATCAGGGTTTTTAGAGATATTACTTTCTTAATATATATTATTATTTAAAACAAACGGGAACGGTTACTGTAAGTTTTAAATACATTTGAATTATGCAAAGTGTCTGGCTTTAATTTTAAAACTAGATGCGGAGTTCATATCGTATTCGATTTGCACTACTAGCTGAATTGTAACCTTATTAAATGAATCGTCAGACTACGGAAGTGTTGGTATAAAAAGGTATTCATCTTGTCCTGACTACTCAATTTGTATAAATCTCGCGGAAACGATTTTTTTAAAAGATCGCCCAGTTTGACCAACATTCTGAAAAGTCGATACATAAGTTATGTGAGACCTGTTTCAACCAATGTCATAATTAGGACCACATTAAAAGTTATCACGTAAACACTTGAGGCAATTTTGTAGACTTGTGCGATAAATGATTGCAACAACCGTCGAGTCTAAATGTAAGCGCAAAATGCCTTAAAGTTTGACAAATAACTTTACACATTCGAAGTTGCTCTCTGGTACGTCTTGTTCCTCCAGGGTTTTAAATTAATGGAATACTAAACGGGTTCTTTAAATATTGCTGGTCCACTCAAGCCAGTACTACAGGTGAGAGATATTGACCTAAACTTATAAAGTACAATTATTCTACTAGGTTGCCTTCTATGCTTCTAAATAATCGACTGAAAGATTTATGGAATTATTTAACTATCACGACAATAGTCGTGTAACAGACAATAGTCGTGTAACAGCTGTAAAAGTCGCCCCGGACTTGGGGCTAAGGATTGATTCGTGTCCCTTCAGGGGTTTCACCGGAGGAGATGTATGCATTTGCAACACCCCTACTACACTTCTAAGTGTATTCATCTGTCCGCCCGTCCGTCAGTCCGTCATTTAAAAAATATAAATCCTGTGCTATTTTAAAATATACGAGACATATTTTATGACTGTTTTTTTTCTTGTACCCGCCCTTTCGTCGATCTGGCGGTACGTTCGGAAGCCACAAAATAAAAATGTTGGTTGTGCCATAACATTAGAAGTACAGGATACTATCGATGAAACATTGGACATAGATAGAATGTTGTAGGTTTCATGTAAACATTATGTTATTTTTCCATTTCTGTGCCCGTTCGTCCATCTGTCTGCATGTCCTCTGGCCATATAGATAGAACCTGGTTGTGTTAATTTTAGGAGACTTCATTTTTATGAAACTGTTTTGATATACTGGTTGGGAACCATTTTCGGACACATGTAATATCGGCCTGATTTTGTTGTTATTCATGTAATTGTTTCATCTAGATTATTTAGATGTTTGTTCTTCATGTCTACAGCAAACCACTTTTTTATAAGGCTGTTTAATGTTTGGGTTTTGATGATAACTCACCTGTGTTTACAAACAACCTTCTGTCTTAACGGGGCATGAAGATAGCATTGCGCATGCGCAGTAGTTCACACATGTCAAGGTATCAAGTGGGGAAGAAATAATCAAACTGCATAATGATTGTCTGCTGATAACATGTTCTACTTTTAATTTCACGCTAAAAGTTACGTAAGATACAGGGCTGTCGATTTTGGCACAAATTTTATTCTATATCTATTGGAATTATCAAGAATTCGTATAAGACGAAATTCGTTTTTTTTTAGTCAACCTCGGTTTGCTTTCGTAGCTGCTATTGAAAGTCGGGTTATGTTTCATGCGCAATTTTGAAGAGATGAATGATAAAGAAATGAGTAGAAATAGTTTAATTACTTATTTTGATATCAAATTAACAACAAAACACTGTCAAAATATTTGTCCGAAAACTGGTTTACTTGACGGGAAAAATAACTCATTTTAGTGACCCCATTTGAGGCCCCGTGGAACCCATATTTTAAGTCACAACACGATGCTGATTACAACATCGGATGTGGAAGAAACTGAAGTTTGTGCAGTGTGGGCTTCATTTATGTCAAATATTTTTTTGGGGGGAATAATGGAGCCGAAATATGAAAATGTGTCCGGAAAATAGTTCCCAACCAGTAGGATGGGTTATTTTGAGAATGGACATGTACTTAATAGTAAGCTTTAGAATAAAACGTCACAATTCCTTTGGAAACAAATTAAACAAAGGAGAGCGGTGGTCTAGTTGTTGATGTGTCGGCCGCTCAATGCAGGGGTCGTTGGTTCGAGTCCCACTAGTGTCACGGCCATGACTTCTCTTATGACACCAATACTAGATTTTCTATGGAGCGGACTTAAATCAGTTTTAAGCTTTCTTAAAATCGAGCCAAAACATATTAGTATAAATTAAACTAAACAAACTAGACAAATGCAGCTTAAAGTACGACATCATTTGCTTGGATATAATTTCCTTCCAAATCATGCAGATAATTTAGCATTCTTTAATAACAAAGTCGATTAATCTCGTGACGGGGGAAGTGTTGATTGTTGCACGTTAATGACGTCTCATAACCAGACTCAAAAAAAACGGAATCTACATTTTTTTATTAGTTAAGCAAACTCACTTTTTTAATATAGCAGCATTAAAGATAAAAGTCGTCATCTAGAGGCATGCGGGTTGGCCTTTTTATAGATTATACCTTTCATTTAATTTTATTAAAGTAAATCTTCGTGCTGTATAAACTGTGAGTGGATCTACATGAACCATGTTTTCTTCCCTTAACCAGTCAAACAAAATGTAAGGTGATACGTTTCAGAAAGTGCCTTAGAATTACAGTAGTTTGCCCGTTAAGTCTAAAAAATCGACTGTACACTTTTATCTGTCACGGACACAACATAGTGTAAAGTTGAATTTTCAAAAATACTTCTTTTACCTTCATTTCTATAAGGTCATTCTAATACATGTCATTTTACTAAAGATTTGACACACTTTATGATATAGTAAAACGGAAAACAAAGTAATAATGGACATATTCAGTAAACTTATTTAACGACCAGACGTGTGATACTTTCAACTTTAAGCGTAAAACTATACACTTTGATCAACAAAGCTTTTCGTATTTCCATTTTCTAATGCAGACAATAACGAAATCAATAGAATCGCTATATTCCTAAACAAAGTCTACGGTTTCAGCATTCTATTATATATAAAGCACAATTTTTACTTAATAGCAATAAAGCCCTTTCACATACCTATGGTTTTTTTTTCATTATTCACTAATGAATAAACAAGAGGGCCCTATATATCGCTCACCAGAGTTGATCTGGCCTACTGACCTAGTTTTTACCCCACATGAGCCAGTTCAAAATTTAACCTAGAGATCATCAAGACAAACATTATGACCGAGTTTCATAAAGATTGAGTCACAACTGTAGCCTTTAGAGTGTTCACAAACTTTTCCTTTGATTTGACCATGTGACCTTGTTTTTGACCCTAAATAACCCAGATTAAGATTTGACCTAGAAATCAATAAGACAACACATTCTGACCAAGTTTCATTAAGACTGGGTCACAAGTGCGGCCTTTAGATTGTTCACAAACTTTTCCTTTGATCTGGCCTACTGACCTAGTTTGTAACCCCACGTGACCAAGTTTCAAACGATCTAGAGATCATCAAGACAAACATTCTGACCAAATTTCATTAAGATCGGGTCACAAATGTGGCATCTAGAGTGTTCACAAGCTTTTCATTTGACCTGGCCTACTGACCTAGTTCTTGACTCCACGTGTCCCAGTTTCGAACTTCTCCTAGAAATCACCAAGACAAACATTCTGACCAAGTTTCATACAGATGGGTCACAAATGTGACCTCTAGATTGTTCACAACCTTTTCTTTTGATCTGGCCTACTGACCTAGTTTTTGACCTCACATGTCCCAGTTTCGAACTTTGCTTAGAAATCATCCAGACAAACAGTCTGACTAAATTTCATAAAGACTGAGTCAAAACATTTGCTTCTAGAGTGTTCACAAGCTTTTCCCTTGTTCTGGCCTACTGACCTACTTTTTGACCAAACATGATACAGTTTCAAACCGAACCTACTGACCTACCTTTTAACCCTACATGACCCAGTTTCGAACTTGACCTAGATATTTTCAAGACAAACATTTTGACCAAGTTTCATATAGATTGGGTCACAAATGTGGCCTCTAGGGTGTTCACAAGCTTGTCCTTTGATCTGGCCTGCTGACCTAGTTTTAACAAAACACGACCCAGTTTCAAACTTTACCTAGGACATTCTGACCAAGTTTCATATAGATTGGGTCACAAATGTGGCCTCTAGAGCGTTCACATACTTTTCCTTTGATCTGGCCTACTGACCTAGTTTTCACCAAACAACCCAGTTTCAAAATGACCTAAAAATCATCAAGACAAACATTCTGACCAAGTTTCATTAAGACTGGATCACAAATGTGCCCTCTAGGGTGTTCGCAAGCTTTTCCTATGATCTGGCCTACTGACCTAGTTTTTAACTCAACATGACTCAGTTTCAAACTTGACTTAGAAATCATCAAGACAAACATTCTGACTAAGTTTCATAAAGACTTGATCACAAATGTTGCCTCTAGAGTGTTCACAAGCTTTTCCTTTGATCTAGTTTTTAACCCCACATAAACCAATTTCGAACTTGATCTAAAGATCATCAAGACCAAGTTTCATTAAGATTTGGTTATAAATGTGGCCTCTAGAGTGTTCACACGGCAAATGTTGACGAACGACGCCGGACAATGACCGGTCATAACAGCTCACCTTGAGCACTTTGTGCTCTGGTGAGCTAAAAAGGTCCTGTATTCAACAACCATCTGAAAAAAAATTCAATAGTGGGACTACATGACTAAGTTGCAACATCACATTTTTTAATTATAAGCAATAAAACGCGTTATAACTTTAAATCAGCTTCAGCACTGTACGGATACTTTACCCATATTCAGCTTCAATCCAATACATGCGACAAAGGGACGAGTGCAAAAGCCCTACTTTTTCTTCGAATACCGGTAGTCAAGCTAAAACGGCCATAACTTTAATTAACCTTATATACAAGGAATCTTTCAAAATATCTGCCACACTTAATTTACCCATCATACAAAACTTTTTTACTTTGATAAAACAATTAAGTAAAATAAGAACTGACTTTTAAGATCGGTCGTAGAAATTTAGCGGTGTGCCATAACCATGGAAACGGCTACTGGAGCAGGTAATCGCGGACACTCAAAAAACTCTCTTGTGTCATATTTCAAAAAGTAGAAGTATTGGAAACTTTATTTTTTCATATTGTCATTAAGTTATGAATACCTATTTATTTGCAGTGATTATATTCTGTATATCTTATTAAATTCTTTTATTGTCGTCAGCTCGTGCAATTTTAATAATTAGCACGTGCATTCAATTGTGAACCAAAAGGTGCCTTTTTGAATCAGAATATATATTTTTGGACTTAATTACAACCATGGTTGATTTTGGGCTTGAAAATGTTGTACAATACGCATGCAATTAAAATTTAAAAATTTGGATACGTCAGTTAAACATCATTTTATACATTAATACAGCGGATTACATCCCCTATAGGTTATTAATTCGCTTCCTTTTTCAATGCATATGGACAATAAAGTTAAGTAACAACTCGTTAAATCTCGGCTTGGAATATTTAACGTAAATTATATGAAAAAAAGCAATGTTTATTAATTAATTGTTGGAAAACATGTGGATAAATTATGTTTTAGTGACACTGCCTTTGGTAATCGTCAGTTTTGTAATAGATGCGCTTAACATATAATGCATGCATAAAATTATTCTCTTTTTCGTTGACATTTTTATTATTACTGATACAAAATCTAGTATCTAAGATTTGATACTTCTTTCACTTTAACAATTAATCATATTACCGGACTTCATAGTTCAGCGGTACCATAATTAGAGTAAAGTATGTCTAGAGTAAAGACTTTCAGTGTATGTAGAGCGGTTCTACCAAAGTGTTGCTAATGTTCATGTACATGGTTCTATGAAAACCTCGCCATGTTAATTGTCAATTGCTAATATCAGATATCAATGCTAAATGCTAAATGTTTTGAGAACGAAATGACATTTATATAGTACAATGGAAGGCTATGGAAAGCCGGCGCGCCGTGCCTATTGCCAAATGCTAAATATAATAGGCCTAAGTTACTTTACCCACAGCACACAAAACGTCCTTACTATGATTAAACAACTAAGTAAAATAAGAACTGACTTTGAAGATCAGTCATAGAAATGTAGCAGTGTGCGTTACCATAGCTATGGTAAAAATTCAGATTAAAAAAATGATTTTAAACTAAAACTACTGAATAATTTTAGTGGAACTTGAAATAGGGTATTTAAACATCAGTACCAATGACATGGATTTAACTTAATGTAAATTACTATCTCAATGACCTAGATTTGCGGCGCGAAATTACAAAGTTGGCACGTGCATAATTATTAATATGTTTCGTTTTTAGGATTTCTTCTTTAGAATTATATTTATAGCGTTATTTAATGTTACTGCTAATCTTTTATGTTACAGTCTCTATTAAAACTGACAGAAAAAGTAATATAACAAGTATGCCCACGGGCAGAATGTCGAGACCGCCAGCTGTCAAGTGTGACGTTGACCTTAGAACTAGGAACCTGGTTCGTGCGCATGACACACCGTCTTATAATGGTGAACATTCAAGCCAAGTTGCATCAAAATCCAACCATACATGAAGAAGAAATGATCCGGACAAACTTTAAGCTTTGACCTCCAGCTGTGACCTTGCCAAATGTTAAATGATCAATCTTTATGATCTTTATCTCAACTATTGAATGTAACTTTTTACTCATTTCGAAAAAAAAAATGCTCTACCTTATTACGGGGATATGGAACCGAAACATTTTGCTGCACAATGTTTAGACTAAAATATGTAAAAGAGACAAAGTTATGCAACGAAGGGCAGTGATTATATAACTAATATATTCCGTTCTTCATTTCAGTGAAAACTTAGTAATGAGCATTTTGACATTTATTGTTTTAACAAGTAGCATTTATCATTGACATTTACCGTTTCAATATTTGACATTAATCAGTTCGAAAGAAGCATTTGCATTAACAACTTCGCAGTTAGCATGGCGCACTTGCCTACAGCATTTTGTATGTTGTATTTTATATAGACACAAAGACACCCCCGAAAAGTGACAATAGCAGCAGTTTTGTGCAAGAATAGCATTTTGCAATAACTGTTTGCCATTTAGCATTTGTCAATTAGAATGGGGCACTGGCTTTTCGTAGTCTTCCATAGTACTTAATAAATGTCATTTCGTTTTCAAAAAAATTTGCGCATGGTGTTTTGCATTATGCATTGATGTCTGATATCTAGCAATTGACATCAGGTTTCCATAGAAACAAGAATATGACAGAACATTAGCATCAGTTCACTTTGGTAGATCGCTTCACACACATTGGAAGTCTTTACTCTAGGTCTACAGGCACTGCTAGTGCTACGCTGAATTATAGAGAGAAGTCTGGACATATGATTAATCATTAAAGTGATAGAAGTATCAAATCTAAAATACTAGATTTTGAACAGTAATAGTACAAATATCAACGAAAAGAAAACAATTTTATGCATGCGTTATATGTTAAGCGTATCTATACAATACTGACGGCTAACAAAAGGCTTTGTTACAAAAAAAAACATAATCTATCCATATGTTTTCCAACAAATATTTTAATAAACATTATTTTTCATATAATTTATGTTAAATATTCCAAGCAGAGATTTAACAAGTTAATACGTAACTTCATTGTCCACGTGTATTGAAAAAGGAAGCGAATTAATAACCTATATGGCATGTAATCCACTGCATTAATGTATAAAATGATGTTAAACTGATGTATCCAAATTTTTAGAACTTTAATTGCATGCGTATTGTACAACATTTTCAAGTAAAAAAAAAAAACAGCCATAGTTGTAATTAAGTCGAAATAATATTTTCTGATTAAAACAAGCACCTTCTTGGTTCAGTTGTATGCACGTGCCAATTACTAAAATTGCACAAGCTGATGACAATTAATATTTGTGTGTGGTCGGGTTTAAAGTCTTTTTCAACATTTTTTCAGTCATATAAACGACGGTGTCTACTTGTAGCAGTGAGCACAATGCCCAACTTTATAGTGCTGCCTTAATGGTGCATCACGCCGTAGACACGTGCCATGATACCCCACCCAGTCACATTATACTGACACCGGGCTGACCAGTCCTAGCACTATCCCCTTAATGCTGAGCGCCAAGCGAGGAAGCTGCTAGTACCATTTTTTTACGATTTTGGTATGACGCGACCGGGGATCGAACCCACGACCTCCCGCACTCGAAGCGGAGGCTCTATCACATGGCTACCGAGGCGGTTTCCAATACCTCAATAAGATATTTAGAATCTAATCACTGCAAACAACATATATTTATAACTTAATGAAAATATGAAAAAAAAATCAAGTTTCTAATAATTATTTCTACTTTTCTGCGATAACCAGCTTCAGCAGTTGTTTCCATGGTTACGGCACATCGCTAAATTTATCTACGACCCCATTAAAAACCCATTTGTTGCTATACTGTATTTCTATATAGGTGAAAAAGTTTTATGTTGTGTAAATTAAAATCCTTACGGAGGGCCGGTGTAATGAAGTATTTCGACCCCCATAGAATAACGACCCCCCGGTCATTATTCTATAGAAAATGTGACTCCTTTCCTGTAAAATATTGACTCCTCTTATAAAAAACTGACTCACTTTGAAAACTCTATAGAATAACGACCCCTCGGTCATTATTCTATAGAAAAACTGACCCTTCCAAGTAAAATACTGACTCCCTAAAGATGACTCCCTTCGAATCTCATAGAATAACGACCCCGGTTATTATTCTATAGAAAAAGTGACTCCTTCCATGTAAAATACTCACTGCCGAAATTACTACATTCGAACTCTCATACAATATCGATTCCCGGACATTATTCTATTTAAAAAAGTTACTCTTTCCGTGTAAAACACCGGCTCCTAAAAAGACTTTCGACGATAATATCTATTAAAAAGTGGTCCCCACCAAACCTAACGGACAATTTTGCTAGATCTACAACTCTAATACCCTCCATTGCCAATAGTTAACATTTTGATTGTACTACTACTACTGGTGCCGCTACTTCTATTGCTATTACTACATGTGATTCTTCTTCTTCTACTTCTACTTCTACTACTACTACTACAACTGCTACTACTGATACTACTATACCTGCTTCCACTAATACGTCTTGTACATCTACCTCTTCTTCTCCTGCTGCTGTTGTTGCTGTCACTTATTCCTCTGCTGCTGCTGCTGCTGCTGCTGCTACTGCAACTGCCACTACCACTGCCACTACTACTACTACTACTACTACTACTTTTTGTTGTTGCCGCTACCGTACTTTACTGCCACTGCTAAGTATGCAACTTCTATTAATACTAAGTTCTATGCTAGCAGTTTCTGTGCAGTTTTCTTCTGAAGAATTACTTCATACCGAAGTTTGCAGGGATTATTAAACACTGGTGTGTTTGTGAACGTATTGTGAATTGTATTTTCCTGAAAAAAATGTATACACCAAGATACAGCGTCTAGAAATAGAATCCCTTTTCCCGTTGCGGAATGCTCTGATTTCTGTGTCAAGTGATGATATCTGGGGCTAATGGTCAAACGGAAGGACGGACGGACGGACAAGGGCAAATCTATATGCCCCCCTCCCCCGAGTGGGGGCATAAAATGCAGCGATTAGGCCTTAGATACACGAGTTATCACTAAATTTGACCAAATGACAGGGGTCGTTTTTTTATGGGAGTCAATATTCTTCGTGAGGTTCAGTTTACTTCACGTGGGGGAGTCATAGTACTATGATCTGGAGATCATAATACTATGACCGGGGGGTCACTTTTTCTATAGAATAATGACCGGGGGGTCATTATTCTATGGGGGTCGAAATACTTCATTACACCGGTACAGACGGAAGTTTCTAGTTATCTAAAAGTTTGAGTAGTTTTTTTGAAGACTGTGAAGCACTTTCGTGAAGTTTCATACGTTTTCCAAGTCAGAAAAGGATCATAGTTTGAAATGAATTTAAATGGTTATCTAACCCGGTTATCTCGGCATGAAGTTTGATTACTAGGAAGCCCAGTGTTTTAGACAAAAATCAATCTATTTAACTTCGCACCGACACAATTATAGGTCATATGGCGACTTTCTAGCTTTGATGGTGGAGGAAGACTCCAGGTGCCCCTTCGTGTATTATTTCATCACGAGCGGGTACCTGGGTAGTACCTCCAACCTTCCTTAAGACATGAAGAATTCAACGTCCCGAGTGAGAGTCGAACATACATCGATGAGAGGCAAGTGATTTGAAGTCCACGGAGGCCCTCATTCTAAATCTGGGTCTGTAAGTAGTCTGAAGTCAAAAACACCATGCAATCCTTATCCTAGTACTAACCGAAGGCTGACAAAATATTATACTCAATATCACAATAACAAAACGGTAGATATTTCTCTGTTTTTTATTTCGCATTTCAATACACATTTATTATTGCATAAAAAATCAACATCACAAACTGGAATCTAATGAAAACAGAATGAACAGGTGTTTGGAACATATTGTCTTATTTTAACAACTGTCTTCTTGTAAATGCTCAAAGAGAGAATGCCTGCACTGTCTAAATATACAATTGTGCTCCCTACATTCATCTAGAACAGTATGACTGAATCAATATCCAACGACTTAAAAGTGTATTCTAATATAAAGGCCAACTCTTATAGGTATATTAGTAAAATCAACAATATAGCAACAACACAGAAAAGATTCGAGCTGCAGCACAACACCAATGATATGTTACACTTTGGGACGGACCATTTCTAGGGCCACTTGAGGTGAGATAGGAAAGAAACTGACAATCTTTTTAGTTGTCTTTTGTCTCCAAATGAAAATAATATTTTTTTTCATCCTTTCCTCAAACAGAAGAGAACAAAGAGGAAAAGCAACTGTCATTTTCTATCCAGGACGGAAGCAGTTTAGGTTTGTTCATAAAGCAATATTAGGACGGAGTTTGATTTCTCAAAAAACCCAAAATTAAATCAACAATACATTCAAGTGCAAAAAAATCTTTAAGTCAATTCTAGGTTTGATTTCTGACTGTCACACTTTCATGGGTCATTTTCAAACAACCTGTCGGAGGCAAGATCTTGAGACCTTTAACCTCTAATTCAGTAATATCTTCAAGGCAGCTAAGCCACATGACACTGGGCAGTCAGATGCCCATCTAATTAAAAAATTATAGGTAATACACATACATATTAACAATGAAATCACAATGTCACCTCTTTGTAATTTTTCTGACATTATATATAATTGTGCGTTCAGTATATCATAAGCAAACAAGCAAATTCGATGAATTGGTATCCCCCGCCGAAAGGGTTTGTGGTGAGGAATGGCAAAAAGATATATCCGGCAAAAAGTTAAGGATGTTAATAAGAAACAAATAATTTCATTAGTCAAAATGAATTTAACAGAAAACAAATGTTTAATTAAAGAGTACATAATAAATGTATGATACTTTGATCGTGACTAAAGAATTTATTTTGAATGGGATATGCTTACTGTAATAAGGTTAGCTTTTAAAATTAAATGCAGTTAATTGAAATGTGAGCTTGAAGTTTAACTGGAATGAAATATTGTCTTTGAGTGGTTTGGCACCAGGTGTTGCTGTTTTACATGTACATTGAACATAAAAGATCAGATGTCCTTAAGAGAACACAGGTAAGATATCTTGAACATGGCTGAGGGCAAGGTTTGTGCAGTCACAACTTAACATGTTGAAGGTTTGAACATTTAAAAAAAAAAAAGGAATGGAAATATATATTTTTTTAGGGGGTGGGGGTGCAGGGAACGGGAGAGGAAACAAAATTTCACATGTTGAATTTAAATATTGATTGAAAATTAAAAAAAAAAAAAAAAAAAAAAGGTAAAAGGGTAAAGTTGGGGGGTGGGGGGGCGGGCAGAGGATGCATGATCAGTGGTGGGCATGACTGGGTGGAGAAGTGAGGTGGGATAATGGTACAACTTGGAAGGTTTGAAAAAAAATCTAAAATAAGAAATGAAAAAAAAAAAAAAAATTTGGGATGGGGGAGGGGGGTTGGGAGGGGGAGGGGGTGTGACCAAGGCAAGTGGGTGACCAGGTGTGGGTGCGCAACTTCACATGTTTATAATAAATGTTCACAGAAAAGAATGAAAGAAATTTAATGAAATTCTGCCAAATGGTAAGTTATGTACAAATATGTTGATTTTTAGACAATTAAAGGGCAATAACTCTGAAGTTACAAAAAGAAATCCGTCCAAAATTGTCTGTGCACAACCACATTATAGTGCTCTAAATTCTGTTAAAGTTTCATAGTTCTAGGTCAAATATATCAAAAGTTATGATGCAGAAATTGGCATATCTATAGATCTATAGTACCCTAAACTTCCAAGGGCCATAACTCTGGTGTTACTTGCACAATCTGTCTGAAACTTGATGGGCCCCATAACCTCATAGTGGTGAACATGTATATGAAGTTTGTTTGAAAAAAATGTAAAGTAAGGAATGAATTTTTTCTTTTTTTTTTTGGGGGGGGGGGGGGGGTCGGGGGATAGGGGGGGAGGTGTGTGATCAAGGTAAGGGGGGTGACCAGGTGTGGGTACACAACTTCACATGTTTACAATAAATGTTCATGGAAAAGAATGAAAGAAATTTAATGAAATTCTACCAAATGGTAAGTTTGTTATGTACAAATATGTGGATTTTTATACAATTAAAGGGCAATAACTCTTAATTTACAAATAAATCCAAATGAAATTGTGTGTACACAACCACATTATGGTGATCTAAATTCTGTTTAAGTTTCATAGTTCTAGGTCAAATATATCAAAAGTTATGATGCAGAAATTGCCATATTTATAGTACCCTATATAGTTAACACTAGAAACTTCTAAGGGCCATAACTCTGGTGTTACTTGGGCAATCTGACTGAAACTTGACGGGCCGCAAGAACTCATTGTGGTGAACATGTATATGAAGTTTTGAATAAATATTCCCAACCATTTCCTAGATATGGCTCCGGACGGACGGACGGACGGAAAGACGGAAGGACGGACGGACGGACGGAAAGACGGACGGAAGGACGGACGGACGGACGGACGGACAACGCCAAAACTATATCCCTCCGACTTTCGTCGGGGGATAATAAACAGTGATTTTTTTTAATGTCCCATCATGTCACACATATATATTTTGTTATCACAGATTTCAGCATCACAGTATAAATATACACTTATATTCATATCCTCCTGCAGAAATTTCCTAAAACATGCTTACATTCGCATATAGTACTGATTATTCCAAAACACAGTTACCATGCATATTTCAATAAACACTAACAACACAATAAAAAATAATTTCAACAATAAATATATATTTATTATTTACACAACTCGCTTTAAAATAATCCACTTATTACTCTAATACTTTATCACAGATTAGAATCAAATTTAATTAAAAAGTAAACTAAAAGTTTATTGGTTATTTCTTCTTTTTAGCTGAGGGACTCTTTTTGCCCTTAGCACTGCCTTTCTTGCCCTTTGGGGATTTGGCCTCTGCATCGGCCTTCTGTGCCGCCTCTTTTGCTTCAAGTTCTTCAAGTTTCTTACGTTCAGCTTCAAGATACGTCTGTCTAAATGCTTCTCTAGGTTTGTTTATAGATTCCCTAGCTGCATCAAGCATGGCCTGAAATGTCAAAAAATAGATATGGCTCAAATCTGGAGGTTGCTACATATCCTAGCATTTTTGTTACCAGTAACAAATATATATGCTGGCAACAGGCTGGTGTTCTTAATGACTGGTTGTAAAACATTTCATATTTGTTAACAAGAGTGACAGACTGTCACAAAATATGCCCGCCATCAAACTTGGCCTAATTCAAGGGCAATAATCCAAGAGTGCCTGGGACAATTTGGTCAAGAGATAATGCCCACTAACATTGTCAGCAAGTTCGATGAAGATCAGATGAAAACTGTTCGACTTAGAGAGCGGATATGCTTTTGGTTGCCATATGTCCGCCTGCCACAGATGTTCACATAATATGCCCTGCTCTTCCAGAGACGGGTGTAAAAAAATGTGCTTCTTTTCAATTACATTATGGAAAACAAGAGTGCCAGACTGTCACTAAATATGCCCGTCATCGAATATGGCTTAATTCAAGGGCCACAATCCAAGAGTGCCAGGAGTGATTTGGGAGATTATAGAACTTGGCCAGGATATAACAACCGCCCAATGCCACAGGACTGGTGTTCTTTCAGAGACGGGCGTATAAAAATATGCTTTACCAGCATACTTCCTGCTGATTGGTTTTGAAGCCTTTTTCCCCCAAACAAAGTTCTTTTGTCAATACATATATCCATGAAGGTCCCACTTAAAGGGACTGGCCTACAGATCATTCGACAACAAAGAAAATATTTTTTTCAGGTATCTGGAAATAAATGCTATATTTCTGAAGAATGCTTTAAAACTTAATTACTGACAAACTATATGTTACGGAAACGCATGAAAAATTGGCTATTTTTTCTTACTACTTTTTACAATGAAAATCTAAAAGCAATTGTTACGCTTTACTCCAGGTAAACTGTCTCGATAATAAATATCTATAATTTTAAGTCATAATTCACTAATTCCACTATAGTTCTATTGGTTACAATGACAGGAAAATGTCTTTATTGCCGCAGCGGTCTGGGGTTTGATTCCTGACGTGGTACTTATTTTTGCTTGATTTGGAATTCTTAAAATCCTTTAGAAAAAAATCCTCATATTCTAATGTTCTTAATATGACCAAATTTCAATTTGAAAGAAAGATTTTTGAGCCAAATCTGGAGGTCAGTGCCTTTAAGGTAATTCTGCATGTATGTTTTTGAGACATTTGGTTTTATGTCAGTTATCCAAATAACTTAGAATAACATCAGGACCCAGAAAATTTAAAACAGATCTGTGAAAAGTTTCATTGAGAAATAATAGTATCAAAATTAGGTTTATCATAAAATAACTACAGTCTGGAGCTTTTATGCATATGAAGATATCATAGAGAACAACAAATGAGTGTTATTCTATGCTTTAAATACTTATTATTTTGATTCTAACGCGACTTACTTCAAATAACATTAGACAAGAACCAGACTATTTAACCCACCTGTAATTCTTCACATTCCTGTAATTGTTTTTCCTTGGTCATATTGCGTAATTCTTTATCTTTCTTTCTCCAATCCTCCACCTGTTGTCGGAATGCCTTGTACTCTGTGATCTGTTTCTGCTGCTCCTGGAACCTACGCTGCATTTCCTCCTCATCCAGGTATCGTGGAGTGTCTGTCGTATGTCTGCAACAAATATTGCAAATTGTTTTTCAAGCTTTAATGGTAGAAGACGTAGACTCACCTCAAAACAATATTTCCTCAAAGGGTACTTGGGTAGACCCATGAGTTTTAAATCCCACAAAAAAAAAACTCTGGTGCACAACTTAACATACTGGGTACTATTTGTAAAATTAATGACTGGGTCAGGTTCTTCTTGGGACGCGTGCAACACAAACTTTTAGGCCCTCTACGTATATTTTTGTCATAATCGAGGGCAATACTTGGTTCTGGATGAGCGGAATTCCAGGGCGTAGAAATGCAGATGCTTAGTAACAATCCTGTAAGATTTGATGACTCTGGATCAAATATTTTTTTGAGATATGAACGACAAAACTTTGTATGGTTGGACAGATGGACATCCAGACAATGGGAGAACGGCAAATTTTATTATTATACTAGTGCCCCCATCCCCTTTCCTACGGTGCTCACAAATTTGTGAATATTCTAGCTTTGCTAGTACGCAACAGATGCAGATGTTTACTGGATACTACAGTTATAAAATCATGCCTTTTTTTTTTTTGGTAATAAAAATGTCTTCCCTCAGCAAACTGTTTCCTCACATAATCATCAGATCAGATCCTGATCATAGGTGCATAGAGAATGGACACTAATATACAGAAAGATTAACAGAATGGTAATTTTAAAGCCTTATATAGTATATACGTTTCATAACTGTTTGTTTTTGGGTATAACGCTGTTTTTTTCCCTAACTGTTACAGTTATGTAACTGCAGAAAGTTAACCTTACTAGTGTTTCTCTGCAAGTAACTGTCAACTTCACATGAATCAGAGGTGGAGAACAAATGGTTTGAGACATAATGTCTTTTATTTAATGGTCATAAAGAACATATGCCACACCCCTGGATTGAAGTCACGACCCTGCGATCCATAGATCTGTGCTCTCTATACTGAGTTATGCAGATGGGCTTGTTTTATAAATGTATATATATATTTTAAAATGGCTTCCAACAAAACATGTAAATTTTTACAAACCTTAGGAATGGAGTTATATCTACTGGTTGTAACATTTCTTTAGGTGTAGGGGGTGGAGGTGGCTCAAGTGTAAGATTTCCATCATCATCACCAAGAAGGGACCCTGGGGTCTGAGGAGGTACATATCCAGGCTGGTCAGCTCCCTCACCCTCAACCTTCTCTGTCTCTTCTTCATCATCCTTCAACTTGATCGTGTGTGTAGATAGGTACTTCAACCGTGACTGCATCGCCTAGCGGGTACATTGAATTATTTTTTTTTAAATAAGGTTTTCAATATGACAAATAGTTTATATAACATTCATAAGACATAAACTTCACCACTGCCTTCCCAGTAAAGATTGCTTCTGCATTATGATACTAGTAAATCTGACTTATCCTCTAGTCACTATTTACACCAAGGCAGGAAATTGTTAATCTTGCATAATGGTTTCTGTAGGTTAAGCTATTATATTTTAATAAGAATCTCCATCTACATCTTTAAATTGTGTTCCTACAAAATATTTGCTTTTTTTTTATCATGTGACCTATATTACAGAAATTAACACAGAATGTTGTATCAGTGGTAACTAACCTTAGCAGCTCTACCAGGTTCAGCATCTTCCCAAGCTTTCTTCAGGGCTCGAATCTCATCAGCTCTCTCTGTATCTTTCTTAATCTCAATTTCCTCCTGAAAATATGAAATGTTTAATCCACTTTTGTGTTGTTTCTGCTGGGTGTAATGCCACATTGACACAATGATAGGTCACATGGAAACATTCTAGATTTTGAAAGTAGAAGACGACCAAAGGTACCCCCAGGTACATTATTTCAGGTGTGGCTGGCATATAGGTAAAACTGTCCTTCTGTAAGTCAGTTGAATGGCTTCCTCACAAGCAATAGTTCCACACCCCAAGTGACGTTTCAAACCTACAGCAGTGGTAGCAAGTGATCTGAGGTCAGCAACTTTAACCACAAAGCCAAGGAGGCCTTAGATTTAATCTCTTATTCTACATTTACAATATCTAGTTAAAATGAACTAGAATAAATGAATTAACATTATATGTTCTTAACACTGCTGTACTTTGAATAAAAATAAACATACCACAGCATTAGCATCGCTGACAACTCTGAGAGACCAATGAGGTTTTCCAAGGTCAAACTGCTGTGATGGAGGTCGTGACCCCTTGCCATCCTTGTCCTTGCCCTTGTCTTTCCCGCCTTTTCCACCCTTACCTCCCTTGGCACCTTTATCAGCAGCAGCGGGAGCTTTCTCAGTCTTTGCTGGCTCCTCGGCAGTTTTCTCTTTGAATGCCACTACAGAAGACAGGAAAAAATAGCTACTTAGAATACCTTCTTTAAAACTCGCCTGTATATCATTTTGTTGGGAATAACATATAAGTGTTCAAGATAATACAACTGATGTTTATCCTCACACTGTCTAGGACTTCATACCAGTGTTAAACTGTTCTTCACCATTAGCAAACAAACTACCCTCGGTATCATATGCACTGAACAAATGATTTACTATCCCAAGTAATGTTGTTGTGTAGAACATTTCCATTCACAAAAAATGCTCAAACTCTAGATGGTATTTCTGTGTTCTTCCTTGGAGTTGGTGTCTATTCAAAGTTGTGTAACAAAAGTTCCGTTTAAGCAGGTGCTAGGGGGCATGAGATGTTGCACATTTTATTACCTCTCACAAACAGATTAAAACCGAGTCTGCTATTATTCTTTTTTGTTGCATTCTATGCTTCCAAGGTATCTCTTTAAAATTTTTATTTCCTATCATACTGAGAGATTTCACATAGATAAAATATGTATCATGTCCTGAAAGTATTAAAATGATTTACTGTGGTTATCAAAATCTTAACAAAAGTAATCTACAAATTTAGGCTATCAGATGAAATACACATGAATATTGTCAGTAAAAATTCCTAAAACATTCCGATAAACTATAAAGCTGGATTATGTACCTTTGAGTTCATTTTTCTCCATTTCTTTCAGCATCTGTACAAATGCCCAACTGGCTTCAGACAATGGCCAACTATCCTTCAAGACCTGAGCTTCTATAATATACTTGTGAGGCTGCAAGAGGAATATATGAAAACTGATTATGAATCTTGTTTGTATATACAAATGTATTATGAAATTAATTTTTACTCTTTCACTTGTCTTTGTCACAAATGTTTATCCGTTTCTCTTCACCCTTAACAAAACTTAAAAGTGACAAAGATGCAAGTAAATACAGAAAATACGGAGTAATGCCTTTTTTGTTTCTTTTTTTTTTCCAGAAAGTTGAATTTATGCTGCAAGTAAATTTACTATATACTAGGATTTCTCATCAGCAGTAACTGGTTCCGAAATAGCTGATAACCTAAAATAGAACAGAAATACAGTGATTTCTTATTGGGCAGTACTAGCTTGTTCTGAAGAAGCTGATAATTACCTCAAATACAAAGAGATAATGGGATTTCTAATTGGTACTAACTTGTTCTGAAGAAGTTGATGAATACTTCAAACAGAACAAAGGTACAGGGATTTCCCAGGAGTACTAACTTGTTCTGAAGAAGTTGATAATTACCTCAGATAGAACAGCGATAAAGGGATTTCCAATCAGTACTAACTTGGTAAGAAGTTGCTGATAATTACCTCAAATAGAACAGAGGTGAAGAACAAATGGGATCATCAAATGTCATATTTCTTGTAAAAGCTACATGCAGCAAATACAACTTCAATGAATACAGTATTGACTTATAGTAACAGAATGGATGCAAACGTGAATTACAAAACTAGCGCCGTTTGTGAAACATGTTTGCCCCCCACCCCTCCCAAATGAAGGCCTAGTGGAGGTATCAGTAACTTGATGTTTATTTTCAATTTAAAGTAAGCTTTGACCTTGATCTCAGACCTAATGAAGCAATATGGAAATCTATTAACCACAGACAATCATAGTATGAAGCTTGATGGGAGAGGTGCTATCGTTCTCATACTTATCCGAAGCTATTTATAGTTAAAAGGTTACTGTGACCATGACCACTGACCTAGTGACTCGACAACAATAGAGGTTTATCTACTAACAACAGGGAATAGGGACATAAAAACAGCCAATGAAAATCACAATATTCATAAATTACCCTGAGGTCTCTCTCTTCCAAGTCCCCATCACTCAGTCCGCCATCTGAATGGTGATCAACCTGACTGCTTCTCTGAAATTACAAGTTAAACTGTGTTAAATAAAACAATAAAATCACAACCAGTCCATGTTATTTATCTACTTCCTTTTTAATAAAGTTAAAAACATGACTGGGAATTCTGAAGCATTTCTATAGAGAATATCTCAAGTACTGCTCTTAAAGGTCTGAATAAGAGTTAGAAAAATTATTATATGACTCCATATAATTCTATAGCCTGTGCTACTGACCAGTCTATAGTTCAATAGTAAATTCTGCAAGGGTCAGAAAACTGTAACTCCAATACCTTATTTACATTTATTTAAAATGTCACAGATATGAAAAGTCCACAGACAGTTCCAAAAGCCAGCACTCCTATTAACATATATTTTACCTAAAATATTATAGAGTGCAATAGGGAAAATAAACTTGTCTGGGTAAAGTAACCGAGCACATTTTGTACATAGAAAATGTTACTGCTCCGAGTTATCAAAGAAGAAAGCTAATAAACATGGATTGTTGCTTCTACAAAATCCAAACACAGTTTCACCACATTTTTCATCTTTTAAAACTACTAAATGTTAGTGCTACCATTCTTCAAATGACATGCCACTTGTTACAAGACAAAATATTATGACACCGCTGAGACAAGTGTTACACAGTTATTTACCCTTGGGCTTCTACCACTGGCGGGTGGTGTCTGAAAACAGTATTAAACTGTGTTCATTTATCAAGTAAATATTTCTTTTTAAACAAGTGTCTAGTTTGATGGTTAAATAATGCATGTACAACTTAGTTAGCCAATCATATGCTGGAATTTTTATAAGTCTTCTAAAAAACAACCAGGATCATTCAGTCATTTCCATTCTAACCAGATTGTCAAAATACCGATAAAAGCACTTCTACAAAAGATGTAGCATAATAACTGTAACAAAAATAACTAGAGCTATCACTAAAGGTGATGAATGTACCCCCCACATGCACTGACACAGTACATTGCAATTTGACGCACACAAGATTGCATAATTATGTGGACTGTATGTATATAGACTGTATGTATACAGTATAGTAACAACTAGAAATGTGTCCATGGGACACAGATGCCCCCACTACATGACATTAAAATGACAATTTTTTCCCTGGTCAGGGGCCAGAACTCCTACAATACTGAATGAATCTGGACGCGAAACCCCAGGTGCACAACTACACATGCTGACCAACATGCCTGTAAAGTTTTGTGACTCTAGGTCATATACCTTTGGAGCTAGGCATGACACAACATTAAAATGACCAATTTTTACAAAGTCAGGGGCCATAACTTCTACATGACTGAATGAATCCGGACGCGAAACCCCAGGTGCACAACTACACATGCTGACCAACATGCCTGTAAACTTTGGTGATTCTAGGTCAAATACTTTTGGAGCTACGTGCGACACAACATTAAAATGACCAATTTTTTACTAAGTCAGGGGCCATAATTCCTACATGACTGGATGAATCCGGACGCGAAACCCCAGGTGCACAACTACACATGCTGACCAACATGCCTGTAAAGTTTTGTGACTCTAGGTCATATACTTTTGGAGCTAGGCATGACACAACATTAAAATGACCAATTTTTACAAAGTCAGGGGCCATAACTTCTACACGACTGAATGAATCCGGACGCGAAACCCCAGGTGCACAACTACACATGCTGACCAACATTCCTGTAAACTTTGGTGATTCTAGGTCAAATACTTTTGGAGCTATGCGCGACACAACATTAAAATGACCAATTTTTTACTATGTCAGGGGCCATAACTCCTACATGACTGGATGAATCCGGACGCGAAACCCCAGGTGCACAACTACACATGCTGACCAACATGCCTGTAAAGTTTTGTGACTCTAGGTCATATACTTTTGGAGCTAGGCACGACACAACATTAAAATGACCAATTTTTACAAAGTCAGGGGCCATAACTTCTACATGACTGAATGAATCCGGACGCGAAACCCCAGGTGCACAACTACACATGCTGACCAACATTCCTGTAAAGTTTTGTGACTCTACGTCAAATACTTTCAGAGCTACGCGCGACACAACATTTTCGGAAGGACGGACGGACGGACGGACAGACGGAAGGACGGACGGACAAGAGCAAATCTATATGCCCCCCCCCCCAAAGTGGGGGCATAAAAAACAAAGTCCCATAACTATGCAGAATATTTATCTAAAAGAATGTAACATGCACCATGCACAACTAGGCTTGGTACTGATCACTTGTGTGAAGTTTCATTAAATTGTGTGTAAGGGTTTGGTAGATTAGGCACACACAAGATTGCATATGCAGACTGTATGTACATAGTATGTTAACAAGAAACAAAGTCCCATAACTCTGCAATTTTTGTCGCTGAAAGAACCTAACATGCCCAATGCACAACTACTGTTGTTACTGATCACTTGTGTGAAGTTTCATTAAATTGTGTGTAAGGGTTTGGTAGATTAGGCACACACAAGATTGCATATGCAGACTGTATGTACATAGTATGTTAACAAGAAACAAAGTCCCATAACTCTGCAATTTTTGTCGCTGAAAGAACCTAACATGCCCCATGCACAACTACTGTTGTTACTGATCACTTGTGTGAAGTTTCATTAAATTGTGTCAAGGGGATGAGGAGAGATGGTGCGCACAAGATTGTGTCTATGTATATAGTATAGTAACAAAAAAAACAAAGTCCCATAACTCTGCAAATTTTTTTTCTGAAAGAACCTAACATGCCCAATGCACAACTACTGTTGTTACTGATCACTTGTGTGAAGTTTCATTAAATTGTGTCAAGGGGATGAGGAGAGATGGTGCGCACAAGATTGTGTCTATGTATATAGTATAGTAACAAAAAAACAAAGTCCCATAACTCTGCAAATTTTTTTTCTAAAAGAACCTAACATGCCCCATGCACAACTACTGTTGGTACTGATCACTTGTGTGAAGTTTCATTAAATTCTGTCAAGGGGATAAGGAGAGATGGTGCGCACAAGATTGCGTCTACGGACAGACGGCCAGACGAACAGACAGACAGACAGACAGACAGACAACCTGAAACCAGTATACCCCCCCTTACAACTTTATTGTCGGGGGGTACAATAATGCACAGTGTTCTTTTTGCTTTTGTTGGGTTTAACTTTGCAACGATACAATAAAAAGTCAGAATTTATGGAAACTTTCCAGCTTTGACAGTGGAAGATGACCCCAGGTCACCCTCTGTGCATTATTTCATCGCAGACAGACACCTTAGTAGAATCACCAAACCCCCGTAATCAAGCTGGATGGCTTCTTCACATAAAGAATTCAATGCCCTGAGTGAGGCTCAAACCCACATCGATGAGGGGCAAGTGATTTGTGTACAGTGTGAATAAAATGTTCTCATTAATTTAAGTAAAATAGTGCTAATATATGTCAGCAAATATGTAACAAAATACATTTAAATGTAAGTAAAATCACCGTACCAAATAACTTTTATCAAGACTTAAATCTCTTAAATGTTTAAGAAAAGATCTATTTTTCTTGTTAGTGAATAGAACAAATCACTTCACATCTCAACACCTGCTATCACTTTTTGTTAAATTGTAAAAAATCTCGCCACAACATTTAAATCACACAAAAAATCATCAAAACACCTAAACCATGTTTTCGTTTTACTCTCCGAAGTAGAATTATACAATAAAACCCATGGTCACTGCTTAGATCTGCCAGTTTATTTGAATTACTGTGAAATCATTTAAATTCGCTGGCATGAAATTTCGCGTAAACATGAAGAAGGACTGTTTCGCGTGGACTTTAATACGGGCATTTTCATTTTAGCAATGAAAAATATAATGAAAAAATAATAATAGCGCGGTCTTAAATTCGCGCATCGGTTCTAGCGCGAAATACGCGAAAATTCATCCTACGCGAATAAAAATGATTTCACAGTAGCTATACAATGCCAGGCATTTTTCAGTACCAAAGATTTACTGCTGTTCCATGGTAGAACCTAAAGTGTGGTTCCGTGGCAAAATCTATGGTATGGTTGTCCAGTTGAACCTCTGGTGTGGTTCCCAGTTTGAATCTCTGGTGTGGTTCCCTTGCAAATGCAAAACTTCTGATATTGTTCCCTTGAAGAACCTCTAGTATAGTTTAATGACAGAACCTCTGGTGTGGTTCCTTGGTAAAATCTCTGATATGGTTCCCAGTCTGAACCTCTTTTATGGTTCCCTTGCAAAACTTCTGATGTGGTTCTCTAGTCGAACCTCTGGCGTGGTTTAATGATAATACTTCTAGTGTGGTTCCCTGATAAAATCTCTCGCATGGTTCCCTGTTAAAACCTTTGGTGCGGGTCCCAGCTTAAACTTCTGTTGTGGTTCCCCTGTAGAACATGTGGTGCAATTCTGTGGAAGAATCTCTGGTGCAGCTCCCAGTTTGAACCTCTGATGCAGTGTTAAAACCACTGATGTTGTTGCTTGGTTGAATCTCTGGTGCAGTTCCCAGGTAGAACATCTAGTGCAGTTCCCAGGTAGAACCTCTAGTACAGTTCCCAGGTAGAACATCTAGTGTAGTTCCCTGGTAGTATCTTAGGCACAGTTCCCTAGTACAACCACTGGTACGATTTGTTGACATTTTTACAGGTGGCATATTTTGCAATTATTCTTTGTCTTGACTTAACTGATATAAAACACAGTCCAAAGTAATTTCATTCTGTCTAAGCAGGTAATTTCCGTAAGGATTTTCAAAACGGATGTCCAATTTCTATCCTTCATGAGAAACATTTTGACTGAAACAACTTCCATATGACATATCCCCAAAACAATTATTCAAAGAAAGAAATGTGGGGCTCATCCAGGTACTTTGTTTTACCTCCCACCACATTCTAGCCCTTTCATTGGTTGAGTAGTGTCACGTGGTTGCCCTCTATATTTCTATAGAAGGTCAGTGGGTGACCCTACATGAGAATTGCAATTCAAAATTGTGTGATGTTGACAATAAAATTAACATTATTATCTTAAAAATTCAAAAGAATCCTACTACCACCTTCAGAGACCTTTTGAGAAGTAATCAAGTGGTTGATAAAACAAATCAATTATTTGGTTTGTTACTAACCCTCTACGGAAATATGTAGGGTCAGTATGCTTTATAGAGAGCTTGGCGTATTCCGTAGCGGGTCAGTAACAAACCCAATAATAATAATGTCAACCCTCAGATGGATGAGAATGAATAAGTGAATTAAACACAAACTGAGAAAATGCTCAGATATAAAATATAATATAGATTAATCCTTCCAATTAATCTTGTTTATTCTGGCTAGATTCCAATTTAATTGTTTGTACGTATTTGCACCGGTTGCCATAACGCTAAGTCGTTGCTATGGTATGTATCGCGAGATTTCGTAGCAGACGATAATTTAAAAAGAAAGTCACGTGTTTGCCGTGCTTCCGATTTGCCATTCAGCACGAGGCCGTTTTAAGAACAAGACATAAATACCAAATAAGCTAAGCGATTGTTATGCCAGGTGGCAAAAAACAAGAAGCGATGGGTACCGGCAAGGTATAAGAGAAACGCCGCAGATGGGATGGAGGATGTTAGAGGTAATTTTATCGACTTCCAGCAAATTATTCGTGAGTATCCTATGTCAGCAGTTATTTCGTTAGTAAGACAGAAAGTTCTGCCCTTTATTGAATGTAGTACTCAAGCTATTACCACAGATGACAATTCGGTCTCAAATTGCGGTACATAGGACCGCGTAAACAAAGGAAATGAGACTTCTTTATTTTTTACCAAGTCTTATTCGTCCCAAATTCTATAATGCAAAATATTAATATTACATGTTTACTCTAGAATGTTATTACTTTGCATGTTCATTCAAGCTTAACACACACAACGTATATATATATAACAGAATAAGTAGGGGCGAATAAAAAGGGTGCGGTGGAGTTAGCGGATTTCACTCCCGGGTTTTAAACACCGGTACGATAGAATGTCGTTCAAACAACTGTAATACAATATTGGTTCAATCGAACGTCGAAGGGATACGTTATAGTCAATTATCCTATAAAGCGGAATTCCATGAAATTTTGTCAAAATATTTTAACGAATAAATCTATTGGCCACAAAAGTTAGGCCAGCACGTTTGTTTATAAATTAGAATAGGGAGCTATGATGGCACGCATTGACCGGCGGGTGACCTTAGCAAGCAGTAGGTATGTGAAAGAGCCCTTCATAGGATATATTTAGTAATCAACCAGACGAACGCAGTTGCAAGTGTCAGCTTTGCACAGGTAATAATCATAACAGAAACATCGTGATCCGTAGGCGCCGCGTATATATACATATAAAAACATGCGCATACCTTCATTTTTTACTATTAAAGTTTAATATTTTCATCACCGCTTGTGAAATGATAAAGTTTGAATTCTATAACAGTTAGAATAGGATAATGAAAGAAATACAGACAAAATTCTACAAAAACGGTCGATTTTAATGAAATTGCATGTTTAAGAATTCATACAGCGCGTTCTTTAATTTTTCGTCTGTCTAAAAAGTAAATAAATGTAACATACTATATGCATAAAGCTCAGATGTTGGACTGCAAAATGCAAAAATCAGAATAGGAAAATATTAAATAATGAACATACGACAGCAATTTAAAAACTTGGCGTTGACTGTTATTTGGCAAAATTTTACACGTGTTAAAGTACATATATGTACTAGTACACTGTGTAGTGCGCTTTCCTGGTCATCGATTAAATATGGAATGGTCCGTTATTTAGGTAGTAGTATTAACAATTAAATTAGCAATTCAGATCTTACCCTATTTGGCTGACGAGTCTATAAATAGAACTGTTGCGACAGGTAGTATTTATTAGCATAATATAGTGTATTAACAGGTTCTCGTAACGTTTTGGTAAGTTTGAAATGATTTTATTATTGTTGTTTTTAGTAAATATAGGGTATAAGCAGTTCTTGGCAGTCAAAATAATTCGACGGTCGGATTGTTTTATGTTTGTGACTGGCAGTCCAAATGTCAAAACTTTTTAATATTAAGGACCAAAATAATGGAGGATAAATCACAGTTCACAGTCATATAAAAGTTAATGGTTTTATCGCTTGCGGGTAGGCACAGTACAAACATAGGTTTATATCACCAGAACAATTCGTAATTTTGGATTTTTACATAAATCAATGAAGAATTGAATTCCTCTTTTGAGACATTTAAGTTTTATTTGAATTTAGGTCCGATTCGTGGAATAATCGGAAATTGCTTCATTTATTTTGGTTTGACGCGAGTGGGGATATTGCCTACATATATACGTGTGCTGCTTTCTTTATAGTAAAAATAAATAAATAAATAAAATAAAAACAAGAGCTGTCACTGGTGGTGGCAGGTGCCCCGCAGCGCCTTGGCCTGGTGGCCTTGACCTCTGACCTGGTGACCCCTGGATCGGAAGGGTCGTGTACTCAATAAGTACTTTCAGCATGTGAGGTTTGAGGGTCCTGGGTGCAGTGCTTCGCGAGTAAGGCGCCTTCATGCACAAAGTTAACGTTGTGACGAGCGAGCGAACTAATTAACGGTCTGACAGTTGAAAACTAATATGCCCCGAAGGCATAAAAATAAATAAATAAAAAAATCTCAGTTAAAAAAAAAAAAAAAAAAAAAAAAAAAAGTAGGCCCTATTTCTTAGGTTCACTTCAGATTCCGGACCATGTTCTGATTAGTTGTACGGTTTTCTTTTTTCTTGACTATTTCGCGTCGGCGAAGCACAATGTAACAATACAATTTAAAAACATTGTTCTTGAACGTATCAATTCGGTTCAGATCATGATGCATTCATTTAAAACAAATCGTTGTTATACTTCGGATACGATCAGTATACCTTTTGAATTTAACAACTGAGTCGGCCCTAACTCATTTGAACGCAAGTTCGAGTTTGGAAGGCACACGATTTGTTCACAAAATGGTAGTCACGCTACTCGATATCAATTTTCGGCTATATTGCCCAAGTGCACATCTTTTCGTAGGTTTAAGACTAAAACTTTCAAACGCATAGGTTTTGTATTGGCAAGGCTAAGGATTTAGCTATAAGGAGAATCTTGGGATCCGTCTTTATGGCAAAGGGATATTTGGTAAGTATATGGTACATGGAAGTACCTGGTTACTGTATGGTACAAAAGGGGTACCTGGTTTGTATATGGTACATGGAAGTACCTGGTTCGTGTATGGTACCAAAGGGGTACCGGGTTCGTATATGGTACATGAAAGTACCATATGGAATTATGCAGGTGGCGCTCATTGTCATATGTCATACACTCGGGATTTGCATGTCACACATTCGGTATTAGTGACATCCTTTTACCGAATGATAATCGGGGACTTCATCACATAATAGGTTGTAGCAGAGGCAAGGTTAACCCGAAGTTACCCAGCAATTTGTCCGTCGCTTGGTGGTGCAAGAGAAGTGTGTGTCTTTAGGGCCTAAAGCACGTCATACAATTGCTTGCTCTCGGATAATAACGGACCAATCCGTTCTGGATTATTACTTCGATTCATTGAATGAACGTGTTCTAAAAACTAGAACTGTAAGAATTTTGGGGGAAATAAAAAGAAATTTAAGTTATTTCTTTGTTATTTTGTGGCGGAAAATTCTTACGTCTGGGTGCGACTTGGGCATGCCATACTGAGTTGTTAACTGTCAATTACTAAATCTTTTTGCATACTCATGGGTCCCTGACCAGCCGCCGCCATTCAACGGGGTTGGTGACACTCGTGGGTTCAAAATTCATTTTTTCTGGTTCATTTTTTCGAGCATATAAGAATTGGCCAGAGAGCGAAAAGGGCTAGGCGTTCTTATAGTTGCTCAACCATTTACATAGGTTACATTTGTTGTTATTAGGTTTATGTTGCGCCAATGGTACCTGGTCCGTATAGGGTACATGGAAGTACCTGGTTATTGTATGGTACCAAAGGGGTACCTGGTAAGTATATGGTACATGGAAGTACCTGGTTACTGTATGGTACCAAAGGGGTACCTGGTCTGTATATGGTACATGGAAGTACCTGGTTCGTGTATGGTACCAAAGGGGTACCGGGTTCGTATATGGTACATGGAAGTACCTGGTTCGTGTATGGTACCAAAGGGGTATCTGGTTTGTATATGGTACATGGAAGTACCTGGTTCTTATATGGTACAAAAGGTGGTGCCTGGTTCTACCTGGCTAACCGTACCGAGGGGTACGGGGGATGGCATGGCATAGTGTTTGTACAATATTTTTGGCGCAACGAGGTTCGAATTATCTAAGGCATGCCCGGGTCGCGCCCTTTGTGAGGATTTTCAACTTCAATCGCCATTTAACATTTGAAGTCTTAAGCCACTATGACCGTCTTTCAATCCACACTTACCCTAAACGAAAAATAAACTTGTGTTTATAATTGGAAGTGTTTTTATTTTCTTTTAAACATGAAAGCTTAGGTTTTATGATGGTACGTCAACCCAGGAATTTAATCCTAGAATAAACACTGTCTGACCCTCTTGCAGTTTTCAAATAACTACTACACAAAGCATTCAATAAAACCCTAATAAAAATATTCTTGTATAAGACAGCAAATTTCATACAAAGCACTCTTTGAAACCCTCACCAAGGGAATTATCTGAATATATAAAGTATACCTTCACACATTGAGGGCTCTTTCAGAAAAAAATAGAATATTATGACTGTTGGAAAAATAAATTCATAAAAACACCCATCACCAAAAACCAAAGTTCAACAGGTGACCACAAGAGTTACCTTTCTTTTTCTAGCGGTGCCAGTTGGATTTGACTGAATATGAACCAACATCATTTCTTTAACTTATTTTGAATATTGCTACACTAGTTATCAATCACACAATATATCGATCATATTACACACAAATTTCTCCGTAAATAAAGCTACGCTTATTCTATTTATGTCTGAATAAAACAAGTGCTGTCACTAATGGTTACAAATGCCCCCGCAGCACCTTGACCTTTGACCTGGTGACCCCAAAGTCAGTAGGGATCGTGTACTCAATAAGTACTATCAGCATGTGAAGTCTGAAGGTCCTGGGTGCAGTGGTTTGCGAGTAAAGTGCCTTCATGCAAAAAGTTAACGTTTTCACGCACGAAGGAACTAACAAATGGACGGACAGTTGAAAACTAATATGCCTCCCTTCAGGGGCATAGAAAGACACTGAGGAACATATAATAAAGAACTAGTAAAGTTACAAGACTGGCAACATGAATACAAAATAATGTAAGAGTAACAGAAAGACCGAGATTATATTAAATATAAAAGTTGATGAAAGACTAAGGCACATAAATACAAGTAATTCCTTGGACATTTATTTAAGTTAGCAAATCCACTAAATTTAAATTAAAAAAATCAAATCATCATGAAATATTATCTTCATAAACATTTACTTCATAATAACAATGCAGTTTAACAGCATTTGGATTTAACTACCAGAAAATCTCACTGATTTTGTGTAACTGGACGTATCTGGTAATACCCACAGTATACTAGATTCAAAAGCAGAAATCTGTTTACACATGCATGTACCTGAATAAATACAACACTAGCACATTCTGTGTATTATTTTTTCTATACTATGTTATTATATCACAACTTGGCTATTATATTTGTGTCATCATACAGCCATGCATTATTTATCATTTTATAATTTTTATAATGGCATGCAAATATTAAACAAGTGTATATTACAGTCACATAACATACCCTCGGACTACGCGCAGTGGGCGTAGGAGTCTGAAAAATTCATATGTTTACTAAATCACGTTGTAAATTCTATGAACTATTTGTTATATTAATAGATCTGAAGTTATCACTGATCAATTTAAAAGGGAAATAAACATGTCTTTCTGTTGCTGCATCTCCTAAAATAATATCCTGAGAAAGGCTGTAAGATTACAGATCAGCAGGAAAATTTAAGCTCTCTACAAGGACATTAAAATATCCCATAATAAAAGGAATTGTATACAGCTTAATATATGAACTTTTTTTAAATTCAAACAAGACGTTTTCGGGTTAATTATCTGCTTACAAGAATTAGTAAATCAGGTGACCAAAAATAATATATAAGAATCATTACAGTCATGTTTCTTGACTGAAAAATGATAAATCATACACTGTAATAACTACATTTCTGTAGACTGTAAAGAAATAAAAACAAGAGCTGTCTCCATAGGATGACACATGCCCCCGATGGCACTTTAAATGAATAGTTATGGCCGATGTTCGAGTTTAGGACCTTTGACCTACGGAGCTGGGTCTTGCGCGCAACACGTCGTCTTACTGTGTCACAATTTATGCGTAGTTATTTTAAAATCCATGCATAAATGACAAAGATATGGACCGGACACGCCCGTCAATGCACTATCATGAAAAAAGACCTTTAACATCTAAGTGTGACCTTGACCTTTGAGCTACGGACCTGGGTCTTGCGCATGACACGTCGTCTTACTGTGGTACACATTCATGCCAAGTTATTTGAAAATCCATCCATCGATGACAAAGATGTGGACTGGACACGCCCATCAATGCACTATCCCTTAATGTCTAAGTGTGACCTTGACCTTTGAGATACGGACCTGGGTCTTGCGCGCGACACGTCATCTTACTGTGGTACAAATTCATGCCAAGTTATTTAAAAATCCATCCATCGATGACAAAGATATGGACCGGACACGCCCATCAATGCACTATCCCTTAATGTCTAAGTGTGACCTTGACCTTTGAGGTACGGACCTGGGTCTTGCGCGCGACACGTCGTCTTACTGTGGTACATATTCATGCCAAGTTATTTGAAAATCCATCCATCGATGACAAAGATATGGACCGGACACGCCCATCAATGCAATAACCTTTAATGTCTAAGTGTGACCTTGACCTTTGAGCTACGGACCTGGGTCTTGCGCGTGACACATCGTCTTACTGTGGTACACATTCATGCCAAGTTACTTGAAAATCCATCCATCGATGACAAAGATATGGACCGGACACGAAAAATGCGGACAGACCGACAGACAGACGGTTCAAAAACTATATGCCTCCCTTCGGGGGCATAAAAATTATAACAGTTTTTCTGTAATGTAATTTATATTATCCTTTTCAGTTGACAATACACTTTCAAATGATACCAAAATTTATTTGATATATTTTAATAACACTGTTACACATAGAACATGCTTATCTGTGGATCAGACACCTTAATCTGAAAGATGAAGGAAATTTGACCATTTCTACCCTATAATACAGAAAGAGAACATGTCTATAAAAACAACTCACCGATCCTCTCCCATCATTGCTCTTGCCTGAACCTCCTCTCTTCCCACCCTTTTTGGTTTTACTTTCACCCTTGTTTGCTGAAAATAGTAAAAGAATAAACACTATATACATCAGAAACTGTCTACAGGGTTACTTCCCTTTTATGCATTTTCATTTACAGGAACCCTAAGCATTCATTACTTTTGCTTTTGATAACAAATTCTGATGCCAGTGTCTAGAAACATTTAGCTGATCTAACTTCACAGACTTACTTGTTTCTCTGAATTTTACTTTAACCAAAATAGATGTATACTAAGAGTAACAAAAATACTACTGTTACGTCAAAGATGAATGAACCCATTTGGCCAATTCCAGAAATGACTAAACAATTTTGTCAAATCTAGGTGTTACAGTAAGCATCTTTAGATATAATATTGCTTTGTTCATAATAACTCATTTCATTTCAATTCATAACATTCTTTAGTTGCAGTAAAACAGCTTACTTCTAGCTATGATCAAACTGACACAATCATGAATTTCCCAGAAGTTATTCCCCCTGAATAGTAACAGTTTTTGACTTAAAACAGTAGCAAACAATGCATGAAAATACTAGCTCAACAACAGTTTGTAAATCTTCCTGTTTTCTGTTAGGGCAGTCTTTTATTTTCCACTCTTTACAATAACAGGATTACATACACTTTAAAATACTCACAGATGATCTACTCAAGAATTTCTGACTTCAATTAAATTTCTATAATATCTGTACCATCAGTATAGATCTACTGTAATTATTTCAGAAAGCAAATATTTCTAGCATTTCTAAGTTCACAGGCAGAATGTAAAATTAAACTTTAAATATACTAGTGAAAAAAAAAACAACAATAAATAGCCAAGAAATTTAAGAGCTCTAGTTTGCTCTACAGTATTCAAGTGTGTAAAAAAAAATATGCAACCTACATAAAGCCATAATGTTAAATGGCGAATTTCACTCTGATCTTAACAAAACAAATGACAAAAGCTGAATCATATTGGTACACTTCTATTTTCAACCCTTATATCAATTATTTCAAAAAACGAAGAGGTCTTATCAGCAACAATGGTATACTCCTTATTGCAATGTATAGCCCAAGATAGTGTATGATGTTGTGGAAGAAATATCACAGTGTGCACATCTTCCAGGATTTTATGTCCAGAGCAAATTGTAGGGTAATACAGCAAAAAAGGTTAAAGTGCACATCAATAAAGAAGTATAGAGACCTTTATATCTTTTACCCACTGAAATATATCTAATGCTTATAGCAAAAGCCAAAAACACGTTGTCTGTCCAAACCACCAGTGCATTCTTTTTTTAACTAAATGAACTGTTCATTTAACTTAAAAGGTGCAAACTGTTGCATAAATTATACAGATTTTACAATACCTTAAGCCTTTTTTAATCTTTATGAATATGTAGGTCAGTTACAAATAGCTCTTTGGTTGGTTATCTTTAATAAATCTATAAATTTGCAACAGGATGATATTGCAGAATGGAGATATTGCAATAGAATAACACTGCAGAACAAACTTATGATATTGCAACATTATGATAATGCAGAATAGTGATATTGCCGCATGACAATATCAAGAAATGGAGATACTGCCACATGATGATATTGCAGAATAGTAATATTGAAACATATTGATACTGCAGAATGAAGACTTTGCAACATGATATCACAGAATGGAGAAATTGCAATATAACAATATTGCAGAACAGAGATATTGCAGCATAATGATAATGCAGAATAGTGAACTTGCAACCTGCCAGTATCACAAAATGGAGATAATTCCACATGATGATATTGCATAATGCTGATATTGCAACATGATGATATCACAGCATGGAGATATTGCAATATCATAATATTTCAACATAATGGTATGCAGAATTGAGATAATGCAAAATGGTGATATTATAAAATGAAGATATTGCAAGATGATAATATTGTAGAATTGAGAAACTGCAACATGATGGTTACTTTTGAATGATACTCCAAAACATAATTCTAAAACTGCTATCCCTCAACCATTTTAAACTTTTACTGTTATAGAGAAAAAGAGTTTCTATTTTCCCTAAAACTTCTGCTATGTTGACCCACAAACATTTCTCTGAGGGCACAGGTCCTATTTTTCTGAAGTGCAGCAAGTATCAGCTGTAAATGCAAGACTTTCACCTATAGAAGACCATAATGACCAATACTGCTCATGTGAATATTGTACATGATATGTATGATGTGTGCTGAAAAGTTGATATATGCAGAGCAAGGCCAATTGCTTCAAACACCACAATCTATGTATATAATAATCAGATGATAAAATATCTTACAATGATCGGAACCATGTACTGTAAGGTAAAATTGTCAGACAATGAACAACATATCATTATGTACACTCACTGTACAAAAAAAAAATACATAAACTGTTCATGACTCTGTAGTTATTTATAACAGGATATTTTGAAAATTTATTTGAAAAATTTCTGGATAGAATGAGAGCAATATATTTCTATTTCTCAGTGTTACAAGAATATATGTGCAAATTATGTTGTCTCAAACAAAAACAAATAATGATGTGGTTTTAAATTATGGACTTTTTTGGGGGCATTATTTAACTTAAACACCCATGTTAGCTATGTTAAAATATGAAAGCAGACAAACAGCTGATATAATATATATTTATTATTACTTTTCTGCAGTTAATTCATTTCTTGTCTTGTTCATAAATGTTAAATTTTCATGATCAAGTATTTCAACAGCACAATATCATAGTCACAAAGATCTCAAAGAAATCTGCATTAACACATAAGCTACTTACATGTCCTGGAAGTTGACCTCTTAGGTTCCTCATCCGGGTTAATGTCCTTGAGAAATGTGAAGGCAGGGATCACAGCGTGACCTTTTCCGAGGGTGCTGGCCACTTCTTCCTCATTATTCAGCACGACAAGTTTAATGTGCACATCAGACTTTGACGTGTTCATCTGTATACTGGTGAGGTGGTCCTCCGTCACCTTAACTGCATACCTAGATTAATTTACAAGATGAATTCATAATTTACAGTAAACAGATAGTGGTTCATTTAAGCTAGAAACATTCTAGGACTGGCTGTAACAGGTAATTTGGAGTAATTTATTTAAATCAAATTTCTAAAAGTATCTTATACACTACTGAAAATGATATCAAAGTTGTCACATTTTGATCAATATATGAGCAAGCTATTGAATCAACAAAACTGAAATGGATCGAATACATGTAGTTACAGATCATAACATAATTCACAGTATTAGATATTAAATTTTTCAGCAACATTGATTTCGTAAGACCTTCTCAGATAATGGGAAAATTTATCTTCCATACAAGAACAAGGTGACAACAAACTTTACATCATTTTCTCAAATTAAATTTTTACTTTGGCATCTCAAAGAATTAGAAGCAAATTATATTGCCATTTCACTAAGTCTTACCATAATAATTTGATAACGTACCTAAAGATGACATTTTTGCTGTTTGGCAGATAGTAATCCTTGATTTCCTTCACAGCAAAGCTGCTGTTTACTTCCCCTCGTAGTGGTGCCGGAAGTGGTGACAGGGAACCAATCATTCTCATACGCCAGGTACCAGTCTGTAAGGGCTGATCTGTTGTTCGTGCTTCAGCAACAAATGTGTAACCTTTCTATAAAATTACATAAAATAAAAATTGAACAACAATTGATCAATGTCCCTTAAGTCTTCATGCTAAATTTTATGTTACCACAAAAAAGGAACTTTTTTTTTTTTTCAAAATAAATATTCCAGTACATTTAAAAAGTTCAAAACATTCAGGAAAATTTCAAGATTGTCTGTAGTCAAACAACTAGGATAAGGCAGACACTAGGTACTTAATACAGTTTCATTTCACTTACATTTACTTTATAATCAGAGATATTGTGAGCATATCTTCTATTTCCGAATCCAACATGTCATAGATTTAAACAGTTCAATGAAATCAGTAACAATAGTTACAAAAATCTGATTTTTTAGATGTATTAATTCGTAAGACTTTGTTAAAATATCTAAATGCAGATAATTTATAAAAAAATTTGTTAAGTCAAAAACTTACTCTGTTTTTCTTGTACACATAAGGTGCAACTTTCTGAAAGACCCTGGGTATTTCCTCTCCTGTATCATTGTTTATCACTCGCAGCATGCATGTGCTAATTGGCACATATAACTTGGGCACCGCTAACATCTCCTCCATCACATGGAAAACCTCTCTGAAATACACATCGGATTTTTTTATTTGAATGTAACAAATTTCAATGCATTCATACTAAAATACTAATTGTACAAAACAGAAACTTGGCAACAAAATGATATCTCTGCTCTATCTTGGCAACAAAATGATATCTCTGCTCTATCTTGACAACATAATGATATCTCTGCTCCATCTTGGCAACAGAATGATATCTCTGCTCTATCTTGGCAACAAAATGATATCTCTGCTCTATCTTGACAACATAATGATATCTCTGCTCTATCTTGGCAACAAAATGATATCTCTGCTCTATCTTGGCAACAAAATGATTACTCTGCTCTATCCTGGCAACAAAATTATACTTCGGCTCCAACTAGGCAACAAAATGATATCTCTGCTCTATCTTGGCAACAAAATGCTCCATCTTCTCCATCTTGGCAACAAAATGCTCCATCTGCTCCATCTTGGCAACATAAGGATATCTCTGCTTTATCTTGGCAACAAAATGATATCTCTGCTCTATCTTTTCAACAATATAATAGTCATACTTAAAGACTTACCTAAAGACAACAAACCAGTTGTTTGGAGGTTGGTCAGGGTACTGTCCCTTGTAATCGTTGTATGATATCTTGTTCCACTCGTCCTTGTAGAATGGATACTTTACCATCAGGTCTGGATCCAATTTAAACATTTGCCTGTAAACAGATCATCAAGAAGAAAATCTGAAATTACCTGTAGCAATATCATTTTGAAAATGATGCTTACATTTAATTGTGCTAGGTGAACTCTGGCATTCAAGGAAACACTTCCATTATATATACATGTACTTAAGAGTCAAATATGATCAAATATAGTTTTGTTTCATTCAGTTTACACTGATGGAAGAATAAATTCTAGTAACTATGCCCCATGTCCTCAGGAATTTCTAGTAAATATGTCCTGTATCCTATGTCCTAAGTAATGTCTAGTAACTATGTCCTGTGTCCTATGTCTTAAGGAATTACTAGTAACTATGTCCTGTGTCATATATCCTAAGGAATTTCTAGTAACTATGTCCTGTGTCCTATGTCTTAAGGAATTTCTAGTAAATACGTCCTGTATCCTATGTCCTAAGTAATGTCTAGTAACTATGTACTGTGTCCTATGTCCTAAGGAATTTCTAGTAACTATGTCCTGGTTTTCCAGACAGAACTTGTTCCTAAGTAAGGCATTTTCAAGGCTATGGTCACATTCAGCTCTGAGAGTATAGTCATTCTAAATACTGTTACAAACTGAGCAGATATATTTACCAAAACTGCTCTAGATCTGTTTTACATACATCTATGACTTATATAATATGAAGTTGTAAGATCAAACCTAAACAGGAATAGTCCCGGATGGTCAGGGTTGCTTGGATCCAAGTTTTGTTCTATGATGGCCCAACATTTCTGTAGGTTCTGTAATACCTTTTGATTTTCATCTGAACCTGAAACAAATATGGTTACATTCAAACATCGTTTCTAGAGGTTGTTCTGATTTATCCTAACTATTTTTAGGTATATTGTGAAATAATCTCTACACTCTATATTAATCACTCTAAACACCTCATTCCTGATTAAAACTGTTGCCACAAGGCATGTGAGAGAAGCCCTGCTCTTTTCTTTATACTGAGCACCAAATAAGGGAGTTACTGGTATCATATTATGTCTTTAATACAATGCCAATGGGAATCACACCCTTTACCATTTCTACTGCACTTAAAGCTAATGCTCTACCAGCAAATAATTAAGGCAGTTTACATATGGAACTATTCATAAATGACTTGCACACTTTACCATGAGACTATCAAGACAGTCAAAATATCGAACTCTGTTTAAGAATGACTTGAACACTCTACCACAAGCATATCAAGGTGGTTTACATATGGAACTCTGTTTATGATGACTTGTAGTCGCTACCATTAGGCTCTCAAAGCGGTTTATATACAGACCTGTGTATAATGTCTTGCATGACATATATATAGTTTAAAGGCAAATGCAAACTATAAATATCCACACTCGTCCTTACTCAAAATAAACATAGTTCAAAACCAAATTTTTTTTGACAAAAATGTACATTCCTTTGAAAATTCACAGTCCTGAATATTTATTATTCACAAATCTGAAATGACAAACAACCTACCAGGAGTTCTAGCAGCCCTTATTTTCCTGACCCAATATCCTTTCCATTGTTTCTGCAGCTTTACCGTAGCAACCTGCTCCTCTGTAGTCGCTTGTCTGAAATATAGTTTTCTGTCCATGAATAATTCATCTAGAATAGTGAAAACTTTTCATCTTAGTAAGAAGTATGTATAATAAGTTACAGGCAATAAAGAAATGGATGATACTGATTTTCTCACTCACAAAACAAAGATTAAACAGTACATCAGTAATTTCCCATCTCATGGTAATTACTTTGATACTAAATCCAAATTATCTTATCTTAGACCTTTATTTCATTTCAGTTTTTTTACATTCCATTATTCAATACACATTTTTGAAATGTTGGCCCAAATTTACAACACAACTTTATAGTTAAGTTTAACCAATTTAAAAGTATAAACACTATAATATAGTAATACCCCACTAAATTAAATCTGTAAAGAGCTTGCTAAAATTAACAAAGATCTATAACTCTAGAAATTACATCCAATCATGCAATCTGCAGTCAATGCCGCAGTGTTACTGCCTACAGAATGTCAAATGCTGACACCATTACAAAATGTCAAAGGTTGACACCATTACAAAATGTCAAAGGTTGACACCTTTACAGGGATACATAGTAAACACATAAACTCTGGCATCTCATGACCATTCGCATGACTCTGATACTTTTACATGGGATATAATTTAACCTTTAGCCTGCTGGTGGCAAATGATTCTGCCTTTGCAACTAGTGCAGACCAAGATCATTAAATAACAGGTTTACAATAACTTACCTATTCTCCCATGAAGAACTAGTTTTTTCTGGCTGCTCTGTAAGTATTACAAATAAAAACTTGCTCAATTAATAAGGCCATAATTTCAGATAGTAGAAATAATATGATTGTAAATAAAGTAAAATATCTTGAAACCTCTGTAAAAACAAACTCCTAAAAGCATAAAAAGCTCTTTATGGGAAAATCTTGAAAAACACAAAACTAAGAACTATGTGTGAACTTAGCAAATCTTTACCCTGAAAACTAAGAGAGAGAGAGAGAGAAACTATCAACAATCAATTTCACTTTAGGATGAAATTTATCCGCAGATCATTCAGATATCAATTCATGACTGCTATCAGAAAAGGTTTGAAACTGATAAAATATTAGTTCTCAACCAGTTATCTCCCTTGACTGCCGTTCTGAAGGCATAGACAGATTTCTTGTGAAATTGAATTTCACAGAAAACATAGCTATTTCCTTAGACTGTATCATACATGTTAAATTCTAAATTATTGTTTTAAACAGAAACTTGCAGCATTTGCTGATATCCCATTTAAAGTAGTTTGACCTCTAAAATGGCTGCTATTTTGGCAAAGGAAGGAAGATAATTATTCTTAGTCCTGAAATAACCTGGATAGAAATGTCCAAAATTTTTCCTTTTGTGCCAGATTTACCAGTAATGTGAAATATCTAAGGCTTTAATTCAGTGAGGTCTTTCACTGCAATAAATATTGGCTTTACAGTTTTGCCATTAAAAAACATATACTCAACTTTAAGTTGGATTGCTTATAAGATGGGATCCTAATTGTGAATCTATTTCAAGTCTCAGTTACAAGATAAAACAAGAGCTGTCTCCATAGGATGACACATGCCCCCGATGGCACTTTGAATGAATAGTTATGGCCGATGTTAGAGTTTAGGACCTTTGACCTACGGAGCTGGGTCTTGCGCACGACACGTTGTCTTACTGTGTCACACAATCATGCATAGTTATTTTAAAATCCATGCAGGAATGACAAAGATATGGACCGGACACGCTCATCAATGCACTATCATGAAAAATGACCTTTAACGTCTAAGTGTGACCTTGACCTTTGAGCTACGGACATGGGTCTTGCACGCGACACGTCGTCTTACTGTGGTACACATTCATGCCAAGTTATTTGAAAATCCATCCATCGATGACAAAGATAAAGACCGGACACGCCCATCAATGCACTATCCTTTAACGTCTAAGTGTGACCTTGACCTTTGAGCTACGGACCTGGGTCCTGCGCGCGACACATCGTCTTACTGTGGTACACATTCATGCCAATTTATTTGAAAATCCATCCATCGATGACAAAGATATGGACCGGACACGCCCATCAATGCACTATCCTTTAACGTCTAAGTGTGACCTTGACCTTTGAGCTACGGACCTGGGTCTTGCGCGCGACACGTCGTCTTACTGTGGTAAACATTTATGCTAAGTTATTTGAAAATCCATCCATCGATGACAAAGATATGGACCGGACACGCCCATCAATGCACTATCCTTTAATGTCTAAGTGTGACCTTGACCTTTGAGCTACGGACCTGGGTCTTGCGCGCGACACGTCGTCTAAATGTGGTACACATTCATGCCAAGTTATTTGAAAATCCATCAATCAATGACAAAGATATGGACCGGACACGAAAATTGCGGACAGACCGACAGACTGACAGACCGACAGACAGACGGTTCAAAAACTATATGCCTCCCTTCGGGGGCATAAATATCTAATTTGGTCTGAGAAGCTAATAGTTATTCCTTTCAAGCCTTTTCTGATCCTTCAAGATGAGTATACAACATGGAAATAGAAATTATACATATATCTATCTTTACATACCCTCTGTTTGGGCGACAGTCTCTATGTGGGGTCATGCAGGGTAGAAAATAATAGAATATAAATCATTTGGTTACACAGATTGTACTGTTATTATATGTAATGCATAATAAAAGAAATGTTTCAATAAATCATTAATTTAGAGAAAATGTATTTTATATGATTAATTTCAATCTAAAAATCAGCAACATCATGCATCATGCCATTAATATTCATAAAGTTCTATTTTTATATTTTGGATTATTGAGTTAATAAGTTTTTCAGATACAGTTACTTACAGAAGACTGAATTCAAATGTCAAACATGTTAAAGAACATTCATATTATTGTTTATATTGCCACTGAACAGCATTTTTAGTTAATTTGATAAAAAATGACTGTAAATTCTAAGAAATATGTCATTTTAGTAGAATTTTCAGGAAGTTATCTACTAGGAAAGCTAAGCTCTACTTCAAGAAACTATGAAGCCCAGAACCAAAAGCTCTAATCATCTAATCTATGCCTTTATGTGACATGGAAAACTCAAGTCTTTTCTCAATGTTTGAATCTTTTTTTTTTTTTTTTTTTTAATTCAACAGTAACCTGTATACACAGTGCTGTTGCCTTTGACCTGTTAGAATTCAATACCAGAATCCTCAGCCAATTATTTTTGACATATAATCTAAACCTTTCAACAAAATGCCATACATATTTTGAAGCTACAAATGATTTTCCATGCATTGAAGTTAATCATTTAATATCTATCATTACATAGGAAGTACCTAGCCAATCTTAATAATTTTACCTGAATAACTTTGAGTATAGTTAAATATTCAAAACCCAGTGACATCATTACAAATATAGCCATTTCACTTGATAACCTAATACAATTCAACTAATTTTAAAATGCAAGAGGCACATTCTTTAAATCTATCCTAATATTGTACAACTCGTATTTAGTCAATACAACCAAGCAAAAATAATACACCTTGTTTGATTCATGCATTTGGTAACAATGTTTTTAATTGAATTTCCTTTTTATATTACTAATTATTGAAGTGTAACAATGAAAATGTATGTATTAATTTCAAAAAGAGAAAATATCTATAATTCTAAGACTTAGAAATTAAGAAGACATTTTCAAAAAGTTCTGTTACAAAATATATGAATCAAACAATGGTTCCCAAAATTAGAATCACTGGAGTCCATTTTTTATATTATTACATACACGTTTCTATTCCCCATTAAGTTACACTAGTACCGGAAACGTCAATATTTTTCCATACATTGACGCCTGAATTTCATATCGGGTGCGTGACGTAATTCAGTGTTGTTTTTTTTTTCTATTTAGTATTGTCAATCCTATTCAGGCTATTGAACACATTTATGATATTTACATTATATTTATAAGTGTAGATGTGTATGTAATAAAAAGGTTATTATCTTTACAAAGCTAATAACCTGTAAGTATAGCACTGTTCCCTAAATATTATGGTACCAATACAACACATTATATGTACTGTGAAATCATTAATATTCATGGGCGACTAAATTTCATGGATTTCATTGTTCATGGTCAATCCACAAAATTTAACCCCAACAAACAAGTAAAATTCCCATTCACTTTATATCCATGAAGTCATATCCACACAAATTTTGATGACCACGAAATTACATGATTTTACAGTGTATTAAATATAAGACAAAAACGTAATAGCAACAGTAAAGTTCCACAAACTTCTAGGCACACTATTTCTATGAATAAACTAAAGAAGCACAATACTCTAAAAGAGCATGCATGTGTTACAAAGTCTGCCCATCACCAGAGCTGCTAGTGTACCAAGGCCATGCTAAAACTGAAAGGCAAAACTCTATAAAGCAAAAAGCATAGAATCATGCATTGCGAGACTACACTTACGCTTGGCCCCCTTTGTGGCCGCTGGCTTGGCTGAGCCACGGTGGCTCGTATGTCCAGTAGCTAAAACATTATATAACAACGAAGGTACAAATCTTGTAAGGAAAATATACGGTGATACAAATACTCAACAATGCTCTGAGAATGAATAATTCAAAACTTCAAAATTTTAAATTTTCATATTCACTTGCTCTAAATATGTATGATGTCATTTTTTCTATCAAAATGACAGAAATTTAAGACAACTTATTGTCTTTGTAGGTTAAGACACACTATAACAGTGTACCAGTGTTTCACGACAATTCAAGTTAACTAAACAAAACAGAGCATAACAGAAATCTAAAAATTATGAAGTCTGAATTTTAGACCCACATTGTTGATAAATGAATCCCTGGTACAATATACAGGAATAACGTAAGTATAAATTATCAAGAGTAAATTTTGATCAGAAAGATACACTCAGGTGTTTTTAAAAATAGTAGCTAAAATTAACTGGTTAATAACAAGAGTTTAAACATCTCAATTACTCACAGTCTCTCTTATATTTTCCAATTTACCCCCATGCCTTCAAAACTGATTACATTAAAACTAGCCTGTTTATAGGCATCAATATTTATCAAATAAAGACAGAGAGAAACTAGAGATGCCTTTGAGAAAAGTGCATGTCTCAAACAACACCTAAAAAATGTCTAGTTTCTCTTGATAGTTTAGACAAGTGGATCCAATTATATGTCTGGACAAGTGGATTCAATCAGTAATTCAAGGACCATAATTCAAAAGTGCCTAGGCAGATTTGGCTAGTTATCGAACTTGGCTGAGGTCTCATGGTCAAACACATTTTGTTCAAGTTCGGTGAAGATCAGATGAGAAAAGTTCAACGTAGAGTGCGGACAAGAGTAAAAAGGCAGAGTTTTGGTAATTCAAGGGCCCTGACTCCAAAATGCCTAGACCAATTTGGCTGGTTATCGAACTTGGCCAAGGTCTTATGATCAAACACATTTTGTTCAAATTTGGTGAAAATTGGATGAGAAATGTTCGACTTAGAGTGCAGACAAGCTTTGTGACAGACACACACACAGACAGGTGGACACACAGACTGGAGTAAATCAATATGTCTCCCACACAACTGTGTGGTGGAAAATGTAGCTCTGGAAAATGACTGTACACAAATAACAAGATAACAACACTTTCAACTTTGGCTGACACAATATGGTGCTTTCACAATGCTTGATTAAAACTTACAAAGTCAATACAGACAAATGTGAAACAACAATTATTTGTGCAATTATCGTGACACTAGGTTTGGAATAGAAACTAGATTCAACAAAAATCAAGCCATTAAATCAAAAGTATCTTTGTACAATTTAGAGAAAAATTACCTTACATTTCCCACATTTATCTTTATGTTTATGGCCCAAGACCAAAATGTAAAATTAATGTCTGATTCATCACTTACTTTTTGTTTCGAGTTTTTTTCCAACAGTATTTCACTTACGTAACAGCGGGCAGTTAACCTAACCAGTGTTCCTGGATTATGTACCAGTACAAACCTGTTCCTTGCAAGTAACTGCCAACTTCTAGGCATGAATCAGAGGTGGAGGACGAATGATTTTAGACACAATGTCTTTTATCAAATAGTCAGAAAGAGCATATGGACCAGCCAGGGATTGAACTCATGACACCGCAATGCATAGATCTGTGCTCTCCCTAATGAACTGAGTGGGTGGGTAGATTGCTTCAAAACACTGTTACAATGAAACACAGAGGTCTACTTTGAATGTAATTTAAAACTGTTAAGCTTACTGACAGTTGAAGTGTGTCACTTTAATAGACCTGCTTGTGTCTGTCTATTCCCAAAAGCATTGTACAACCAGTAATTTTTGTTCCTGGTCTTGAGTTAAGCTTAAAAACATTACATATATTTGCAACGATGGATTCACTAGACGTCAAGTCATTCACATAGAAGGACTGCCAAATACATGTACAATAACAGCAACCATCATCAATGGTTAGGCAATCAAAGTAGGCCAGAATTTCTTATCCTGTTTTATCACATTACCTGGTCTGCTACCTGCAGGGATACTCAAAATATTTTTTGAAGTTGCATCAAACATGAATGCCCGCCACGCAAATGCAATCTCGGGGCTCGCCACATCTCGCAGTACTTTTCTTAGTGTTGTGTATAACGCTTCGCTGAATATCTGTAATAAGACAAAGTTTTACCCTGGACTCAAAAGGAATTCTGTGAACAAAGAGAAAACATTATATTCTAATCATTTCATGCTCAATTCCCAAAAACTTTATAGTCATGCCTGTATCTGGAACCACCAATGAATACTATTATAGCTCGTAAGGTGAGACTACAGAAAAAACATTTCTCTTGAACGGGTGCACAGGCACAATTTTCAATTCACCTGTTATGGAAAAACAGCCTGTGAATCAAGTCAGGTCTGAAACTCTGTTGTGAAAAAACTACATCAGTACTTTGCTATATTTTATCACATGTTTGACGTTGCGGGAGTGTAATAAAGCCATTAAATAAAAATGATAATACACTTGTGTAATAAAGCTTTGACGTTGATGTCGTTTATAGTATAGGAGACGTTGGTCAAATTGACTTGTTTATATAGTAAAAGAAAGTAGAACATTTGATGTTTCGACAGGAAAAGCATGTGATAAAAAGAATATTACAATTGTGACTTTCCGCATTGAATTTATTAAACTCGTTGAATAAAACTGATAAAATGCTCGGCAGAGCCTCACATTTTATTATTTTATTCAACTCGTTTAATAAATTCTTTGAAAAGACACTCATGTAATATCCTCTATTTAACATTTAGCTGCTGTTGGAAAGTGATTTTGCCTTTGCGACCAGTCCAGACCAAGATAAGATATTAGTAAAATATAACTCTTACAAGACATTGGTATGATAACTCCAGATGGTTTAATTATTACCTACATGTGAAAATTATGAAAACATTATTCTAAATGAAGAGTATTTTAATGAAATTACATCCAAATGACACTGATATCTTCAATATGATGACACAACTTGAAAAAGATACCTTCCGGGTATTGTCTTAAATTGAAATCCTGAAGTTATATATCTATGTCATTACCTTAAAAGTGATATTTGTATATGACAAAACTTTAATATAATCTCTTTTAAACATTACAGTAATGTGACATTATTATGATGACATCAATCTGAAGTGATATATTTATGACACTGACCTAAAGTGAAATTATTTAATTACATTAACTAGAAGATATTGCCTTAGAGCATCATTATAAATGACATTACTTTAAAGTGACAGTTAGAACATTGCCTTGAAGTGACACTGATGACATTACTAAAAAGTGATACTGTTATGACATTGCCTTAAAGTGACATTATTGATGACATTACTTTAAAAGTGATACTGTTAGGTGACATTATTAATGTCATAACTTTAAAAGTGATATTGTTATGTGACATTATTGATGACATTCCTTTAAAATATTGTTATAACATTGCCTTAAATTGACATTCTTGATGATATTATTCTAAAGTGATATAGTTAATGACAAAATATCAAAGTGGCATTATTTTAATGACTTTACTCTGAAGGGATAACATGATCACACTGCCTTTTAATGACATTTGTATGATGGAAATGCTGTGAAAGAATATTAAGGTAGAGTACCCATAATAGCAATAGGCAAATTAAACATCTTCTGTATGAGATTTCCACATCCTTATTTTTACAGAACACTGTGTGCATGTTTGAGTCACATTTTATAAATTATGGCTGAAGTGAATAATTAATAACTTGAAAACTGCCAACAGTCATCATGGGACATCTACCTCCACAGAATCTGTTTGTTATGGCATTCTATCTGGTGCTGTTTTGATGCTTCATTTATGTGAAGCATTAGACAATACAATGATCTTGTTGCTAAATTTTAACAACCTACCTTGAAATGATCTTGGATTGATATACCCTTAAAGTAAAATTGTTACAACAGTGTCATGATTGTAATACATGTATAATACTTTGTAGGAAAGCCATTATGAAACTACTACTTTATTTGACAAACTTTGATTTAAGTTGCTGCTGTTTAAACATTACAAAGCAAGTAATTTGTTTCAACATCACCTTGAAATGGTACTGTTTTGACATTTCTTTGACATGAAATGTGAGTTGAAAAACTTGAAATAGTACTGATCTGATACACCAATTTTTGAAACATTAATAGGTTACCTTGAAGTGATGTTGTTTTGACATTTGTTTTTCATTTTGGTATGGGCAGTGCGCTTGTGTCAGTTCCCTCCATGCCTTTACAAACTCTTCTTGGTCTCCAAACACATTGATACATTTCCCAATACAGTTGATCACCTGGCTAGCATTGTCCACAAATATACAGCTTTCCTGTTAAAAAATGAAATGTCTCTCAGAAATAAAATCCAAAATATTATTTAACAAGGTTAAGTAATTTTCTGTCTAGCATGCTTTTGAACTGTACAGAAAGAAACACAACCAACAGCTGGTTAGCTCCCCATTGTGGTTGATATCCTTTTTTGATGATTACTAGAACTGATACCGCTTCCAACAATAATGACCAAGACTGAATGCTGGGGAGGTAAATATGTCTGAATGCTGGGGAGGTAAATATGTCTGAATGCTGGGGAGGTAAATATGACTGAATGCTGGGTAGGTAAATATGACTGAATACTGGGTAGGTAAATATGACTGGATGTTGGGGACGTAAATATGTCTGAATACTGGGGACGTAAATATGACTGAATGTTGGGGAGGTAAATATTTCTTAATGCTGGGGAGGTAAATATGTCTGAATGTTGGGGAGATAAATATGTCTGAATGCTGGGGAGATAAATATGTCCGACTGCTGTGGAGATAAATATGTCTGACTGATGTGGAGGTAAATATGTCTGAATGCTGGGAGATAATTATGTCTGAATGCTGTGGAGGTAAATATGTCTGAATGCTGTGGAGGTAACTATGACTGAATGCTGCAGAGGTAACTATGACTGAATGCTGCGGAGGCAAGTACGACTGAATGCTGTGGAGGTAAGTATGACTGAATGCTGTTGAGGTAACTATGACTGAATGCTGTGGAGGTAAGTATGACTGAATGCTGTGGAGGTAAATATGTCTGAATGCTGTGGAGGTAACTATCACTGAATGCTGTCTGAATGCTGGGAGATAAATATGTCTGAATGCTTGGGAGATAAATATGTCTGAATGCTGTGGAGGTAAATATGTCTGAATGCTGTAGAGGTAACTATGACTGAATGCTGCAGAGGTAACTATGACTGAATGCTGCGGAGGTAAGTACGACTGAATGCTGTGGAGGTAAGTATGGCTGAATGCTGTGGAGGTAACTATGACTGAATGCTGTGGAGTAAGTATGACTGAATGCTGTGGAGGTAAATATGTCTGAATGCTGTGGAGGTAACTATCACTGAATGCTGTGGAGTTAAGTATGACTGAATGCTGTGGAGGTAAATATGACTGAATGCTGTGGAAGTAACTATGACTGAATGCTTTGGAGGTAAATATGACTGAATGATGTGGAAGTAAATATGACTGAATGCTGTGGAGGTAACTATGACTGAATGATGTGGAAGTAACTATGACTGAATGCTGGTAAGTACTGTACCTTTGTAAGCTGTGCCATAACTGTTTCTTCATCGCCAAACACAAACTGTGTAGATGAGCACAAATGGACATGATACCCTAGTGGACCTGACATCATAAACTTCAAAACATGGCGTCTAAAAATGGGAAAAAATCAGAAATCGAACAATATTCAAATTGTACTGTCATACACAAATAGTAAATACTGTCCAAACAACTCGAAATACACGAGTTGGGAATATTTGAATCAGCCCACTTCAATGAACGACTATTTGATCCTGCTCCTGGCAGAGTAAATTAACATCATGAAATGAAGCCATGGTTAAAAGATGTTGGCAAATGTGATCAACAGTAAGATTTGTAAAAAACTGAAGTATAATGTGGAGTTGAAGAACCACACCAAAGTTTGAAGCGACTGCATAAATACTGAGCCTTGTTGCATTTTGACTGCAGCATGATTTCGCTTGTATTTTGCAAATTATTTTATTCTAACTGTACTTCAAGTAAAAACAACAGAGCTTTATGTTTTCCCTCTAATGAATAAAATTGCACTTGATTGATAGACAAAACATTCCAACCCTAATTTATTAGGATTTATGATAGTAAACTTTTCAGCACACAAATGAAAACAAAGCAAGAGAACTTTACTTACCCAGCTGGTAAACACAGCACAGCAGCTCTGATTGCTGATGTTCTTAGCCGGAGTATCGGTTGACCAGTTACCAGACTCTTCCAGGAATATGGTTCAGCTACAAGTGTACCAGGGGTAACAGTTGGAGGGACTGCCTTCTCACTAGCTATTGAACCTAAAAGGGAAATAATCAAATTCATCATCCATCAAATATTCCGCAAAACTAAAATGAAAAAAAAAAAATATTTCATATATTTTACCAAGCTTAAACTATTTATTACAAGGAAGAAACATCTATTAGCTCCCTGCAAAGTATAATAACCCCGACATGACTGTGTAAAAAATTCTGGTTATAACATTTGCTCATTTTCAGGGAGCAGCATTTTCAGTTTATTCTGAAGTATATTCTTAACCTTTACCCTGCTAAATTTTTATAATGAACTTTTCCATCTTTACATTCTTAAGTATCAGACTGATTGTTTACATAAATTGATTTTTTTTCACTCCTCTCTTCTTTATTTTTTATTAACCAGTTTCATTTTCGGGACCACAGCCAAACTCAAACCTAAAAACTTCCAAAATTTAGCTGCTAGAACCATATCTGCCAGCAAACATTTCAAATATTCTAATTCTTGCATTACATTACTTGCATTATGAAGATATGAATTATTATACTGTAAAGAACACAAATATTAAAAGGCCTTTTTCTATACAGAGAAACTTCTATACAGAGAAACATAGATTTAAACCATACCCTCGAGGACACTACTGCTTGTTACATTGGTAGCCTCCTTGTCATCAACTCTATCCTTCGCCCCTTTAATACTTGTATGAGACTTCTTCTCCTCTACCGGAGGGGGTGGGGGCTCGGGCCAGCGCGACAGTGAGGAAAATGATACAACAATCTCAGTTGGTTGAAGACTGTCAACAACTTAATACAAGTCAAGGAATGTTGTAAGAGTAAGATAAAACTAAATTACCATGATATCTAATTCAAGAAACTCAAATATGCATTACAAACTGTTTCAACCATTATCCTTAACTGAGAAACCCAATCAGCAGTTTACAGAAAAAAATCAAAATTCTCTGAAGGCTTAAAACCATAGGAAAAATTATGTTATTGATGGCTTTCCATGTATGGTACAGTGCTGTTTGCCAAAGGGTTGTTACTTGAAAAGGAAAATTAAATGATAACAGTATGGCTCATTCAAGAGATCCTAATTTTCAGAGATTCTGGTTGGGAGGAATGGCAATGCAAATTTAAAAGGATACATAGATAGTATGGTGCCTTGTCATCATAGCCTCCCTGTGCTGCCTGTAAATATTTAATGAAATAAGGTTACACACAATTTACAAACATTTCCGTGTAAATACTGCATATAAACAAGAGTTAAATTAACAGCTAGGATTAAGAAAAAGAAAATCACTGTTACATTTATGGCCTGGTTTTAAGGTTTAGAAAAGCACTACTCCATTAAAAGCTGGGTTTAAAATTATGATAAACACTATCGCAATTAGTGAAAGCTCTATTTTCTCCATTACTTAAAATAGTGTTACAAAATAGGCAGCAAACTGTACAGGTATTAAACAACAATAAAATAATGCTTCAATATGTTTTGAGTAGATGGGTGCGAAATATGGGGATATGGATTTCACATGCATTAAAAAGCCTTTTACCACAGCAAACTAATCAAAATCTTATAAAACGCTGACAAAAAATTGATAAAACAAACCTGGTAAACAAAGCAAAAGGCATACTACATCTTTATCTTTCACTATTTGTCTTTAATAAATGTTATATTCTTGATATCCATGTGCTGAAGAACAACGCTTAAGCCAGTGACAGGCGTGTTTTATTCATGCAAAAATAATAGGAACAAGAGCCATTCCTAAAACATGTATGCCTCCATGATGGCCTGTCCTGTTTTCAGTCATGTCATCATAATGAGCTTGACCTTTGACCTACCCTAAAACAAAGGTCTGGTCAAGTTTCATATGCCTAATCATGCTTTCAAGTCAAAAGATAATGAGTCAAGTGCTTCTCAAGTCATTAAATGGAAAGTGTTTTCAAGGTTCAGGCCCCTGTGCCCTTGAGATGTCATTTACTGACCCTAAAAACTATAGGAGTCTTCTACTATGTAAGTTCAATCATTCTATCAAATTTGAAGGTTCTTAGTCAATTTAATTGGTGGAAACCAATTTCTATGTTCAGTTCCCTATGACCTTGTCCTTTGACCTATTTACCCCTAAAACAATAGAAATCATCTAATTCATACTCTCAATCAAACTTTCAAGTTTGAAGGTTCTAATCAAGTGGTTTTCAAGTTACTAAACAGAAACCATTTTGCAGATTCAGGCTCCTGTGACCTTGATCTTTGACAAAAGGAGTCACCTCCTTCATAAGCCAAATTATGCTGGAGGTTCAGTGTCAAGTGGTTCTCAAGTTATTGGGCAGAACTTGTTTTCAAGGTTCTGGCCCCTGTGACCTTGACTTTTGTTCTACTACCCTAACACAACAGGGGTCATCTAGTTCATAAGCACAATCATGCTACTAGTTTTGTAGTTTCTGTGTCAAGCATTTCCAAAGATAAAGGGCATAAACTATTTTCAAGGTTACCGCCTCTGTGACCTTAACTTTGATTTACTGACCCCACGAATAGGCAATATCTACTCTATTTGCCCAATCCTGCTACCAAATTGAAAGTTTCTGGGTCAAGCGATTCTCAAATTACTGGGTGGAAACCGTTTTCACGTTACAGTCCCCGTGACCTTGACCTTAAACCCAAAAACATGGGGGTCATCTACTTGATAAGCCCCACCATACTGTCATGTTTAAAGGTCATTGGTCAGGTGCTTTTCCAGGTATTTGGTGGAAATTGTTCACTTTTCCAACAGACTGACATACCAAATGACCAACAGATGCAAAGCAATATACCCCCACTTCTTGAAAGGGGGACATAATATCATGGTAAATTGTATTTCTGTATTAAATAATTTTAACCCAACACCAAAAAACTACTGCTGCAACTATTTACATGGTACAAAACTGTAAGGGTCAATGTATTTGTATTTCACATGCACCGCTACACATGATAATAAGTTCTAGTTTAATATATAGAAGACAATGAAATATTTTGGCTACATAATTATGGGATAATATCGAGTATAAAAATGGATATCTACAAAATACCACTTAAAGCTAAGCATCTATGTGGCCCAACAGCCTTCAGACACAAATGTGAGGGAAAGAATTTAATGATTAAAAAATTTTATCTTCAGACTCCAGTCCCATTATTAAATTGCTGATTAACTGTATAAAATGTCAAGATAGTTGACATAAAGCGCAGATTCTAATTATCCAACCCAAACTCACCTCCCTCTAAATCCTTTCCCATCTAAATTAACCAAACTCCAAAAAATCTGTGCACATTCTGAATACTGCATTGTAAGTAGTCATTAACACCCAAATATACAGTTAACAAGACAAAACATGCATCCTACACACAGCTATATAAGGTAATTTGAAAATGAACGACATTGTTTTTGTTTTGTTTTTTTGTTTTTTCTTTTGTTTTTTTTTTGTTTTGTTTTTTTCTAACTCATATTCTAATATAAAAATTTACACTGCCAAAACAAATTCATATTCATCTACTATTTAACACAAGATACAAGTGCCATTGTGGAAACTGCCAATTTTCTGAACAAAAGTGGAACCTTCCAAAGTCATTAACAGAGTTCATGTCACAGAAAATGTACTAAGGAGCAGCAAGTATTGTGAAATAATTATTTATATTTATAAGGTACTAATTCTTTATATTTCATGTTGGCATCAACTAATGAAATCAAACTGCATTAGCTTTGTATACATTCATTCACTGTGCCTTCAGAGGTTGAAATCCACAAAATTAAAAGCTCTACAAATGACCATTTTGGCAAAAAACCACGAAATTTCATGCTGACAAAATTGAATGATTGGAAATTTTTTATGTTTGAAAATTACATAATGTACATGTATATGTAAGAATGCACTTTTTGTCTTGTCTTACTGCTCATTTTTTATATACATTAGAATTTTTCCTTGAATCTGTAATATATACATACAACACAAAAAACAGCCACAACTTTTCACACCATATGCAACTATCTTTTTGAGAATAATAAAATTTACATTTCACTACAACTTTTCATTGACAGTGAATATGCTTTTATTAAAGTAACTCTGTGTCTTAACAACATTTAACCTACAAAAACAGTTACAAAATTATCTTATTATATTATTATTTCAAATTTCTATTTTTCAGAGTTTTTTTCCACAAATTTGCAAGATAGTTATATGGATGAAAAATGAATTTCAACATACAATACAATGTCTCCATAAAAACCTGAACAAATCAAGTCGCTGACATATTCTTTTAGTCCCTTGAAAAAAATTCTGCAGTGTTATCCAATTTAGAGACTCAACACACTCTTTTGAGAGGGAGACATTATCATGTATATTTTCATTGATGGTCATGATTCAAAAAGCATCTTCATAATGGTCAATAATAAAAACAATTGTGACAATTTTCCATGTTTGGGGAACAATGGATAAGAAATGCTCAAGTGTGAGAGCAAACACGATCAATTTTCACTATTTTTGATAATTCAAAAGGTGAAAATCCAAAGAGACTTTGAAGATCCTGCTGGTCATAAAACTTGGCCAAGATATTTTGCCCATAAACACTTTAATAAAATTTGATGAATGCTCATGTTAAGCAGGGGACAACTTTTTCTATATCATATGCCATCCCGTGCTGCGCTGATCCCGTAATATGTCCCATTTCACGCAGGTATAACGGCAATTTACTCAATGATCTATGACAATTTTTCTTAGGCCCATCTTATTATATTTCCAAAAAATTTGGTCTCTCTACTAAGAATTCCTCATTTTAACGCAGTGACAAACATAATTTAATTAAAAAGCTGGCCCCTTTTTACAATTTATCGTTTTTTAACTGCAGCAAAAAAGAACAGATGCTTGTTGACTGATGACCATAAAGTGGTGATATATTAGCAACACAATACTCACACCAGGATGGTTATGTAGGAGGGGGTTAGTGGTGGGGGAGGCCGTCGCACTCGAGTACATGTGCGACGGGGTCTGGGCAGTCTTAGAGGGGGAGGTGTTTACCCCGGTCGTGTTGGGGGCTGACTTCTTGTCTCCCTTTGTAGGTGCTGGGGGCTGTGGTGCTACGCTCTGTAAACAACATAACGCATTTTTGTGTTATAAGCAGTTAGACAACATAAAAAAATCTCAAAAATCAACCCTTGTAAAAATGAATTGCTAGATTTCAATACAATTTTCCAGATACCCCAGAACACTTTTTGATAAAACATTACTTGGAATATGAAAAAAAATCTCAGTCTTTCTGCCTGACTGTCAAATGGTAAATGACAGTAATTCTAACAGAAGCAAACTACTGTCTTGTTCAAAATGAGTCTCATGAAAAAGACACACCCGCTCAGGTTCAGAAATCTAGCAGCTCATTTATTATTAAAGATTAAAGCACCACATATGCACATACAACCTACAACATATGCAAAAGAAGATTTTCAGTTAAACAATTACACAAGAAACCATTCGCCTTGTTTTACACTTAAACAGCAATATCATGTTAAAGCAACAGTAACCATATTCTTCACCTTTTCAGTTTAAATTATGCAACAATTGCAACAACATTAAATGCAAACAGAGGCAGTTAAGGTCAACTGAAGTTTTCAATACTAAGCAAGTTAGTCAGTTATTTATATAATAAGTTTTCTCACACAATACGTCATTACAATATTAGCTCAATATTGTGTTACAAAATATGCTAACCTACTTCACACAATAGCATATAATTCACTACGACAGACAGTAAAGAAAGAGTAATGCAGACAATAAAGATTTCAGGAATATTTCGCATCAAAAATGCCAGAAAAAAGTCCTTTTTTGGTAAAATAGCAATCTTAATTACCAATACTTCACATTTTTGAAACAGATCTACAACTGATAAAAAGATTTTGAAACTAGAAATGTGTCCATGGGACACAGATGCCCCCACTACATGACATTAGTCAGGGGCCATAACTGCTACAATACTGAACGAATCCCGATGCGAAACCCCAGGTGCACAACTACACATGCTGACCAACATTCCTGTAAACTTTGGTGATTCTAGGTCAAATACTTTTGGAGCTATGCGCGACACAACATTAAAATGACCAATTTTTTACTAAGTCAGGGGCCATAACTCCTACATGTCTGGATTAATCCGGACGCGAAACCCCAGGTGCACAACTACACATGCTGACCAACATGCCTGTAAAGTTTTGTGACTCTAGGTCATATATTTTTGGAGCTAGGCATGACACAACATTAAAATGACCAATTTTTACAAAGTCAGGGGCCATAACTTCTACATGACTGAATGAATCGGGACGCGAAACCCCAGGTGCACAACTACACATGCTGACCAACATTCCTGTAAAGTTTTGTGACTCTACGTCAAATACTTTCAGAGCTACGCGCGACACAACATTTTCGGAAGGATGGATGGAAGGACGGACGGACAAGAGCAAACCTATATGCCCCCCCCCCCCCCCCCCCCAAAGTGGGGGCATAAAAATATTCATAACTTAGACTAAGGCACACACAGACAGATGGACTGAGTTTATCCAGTCTCTGAATGTCTAAAAATTTCAACAAACAAAAAGTTCATCTACAAAATTATACAAATGAGCCACGCCATTAGAAAACCATCATAGTGGTTTTCGGCCAGCATGAATCCAGACCAGCCTGCGCATCTGCGCAGTCTGGCAGGATCCATAGTGTTCGCTTTCAAAGCCTACTGCAATTAGTGAAAACTAAGCTAACAGCATGGATCCTGACTAGATTGCGCAGATGCGCGGGCTGGTCTGGATCCATGCTGGTTGCAAAGCCACTATGTTGGTTTTCTCATGGCACGGCTCAAATCTCATTATCAATACTCATATTTCCAACAAATAGAACTAAAAACATTAATATATTTAGGAAAACTAAAAATAGCCAAGTTAAACACAACTGATTTACCATGGCAGTTTTATCCTGTGAAGGATATACAAAAAGTATTGAAACTGCAGAAAATCAAGTCTGATTATACCACTGATATGAATGATGCAAGCAAGAACAATGCTGATGTGACTAAAAAGTCGCAAAATATGACGGTGTAATATTTTTTTCTCATGCCCAGTCCATTTCTTTGTATTCTGAAATATTACACAACAAGTGTGTTTCACAAACATGTTTGGCAGACAGTAAGCATTTTTAAGGTAGTTCTGCACGTTTGGATCGAAATTTGTTCTACAATGTGGAATTTGGTTAAACTCTGATTTTTCAAAACTTCATAATATACCTAGAAAATTCAGCAAATAAAAATGATAGGGTCGTGTGCTTGATTTTTTGCTAAACTGATTTGAACAATATGGACCTCGTGCAATATTTCATAATGGGAGTCTATGGGAAAATCATAATTTTCATAACATTGTCGCGAATAGAAATTTTTCTACAATGTAGGTTCTGATGAAACTTCTCACATCTGTGAATAAAGACATGGCCTATAATTTGATGAAATAAAATGTATAGGTCTGTGTGCTTATTTTTAAGATATTTGACCATGATTAAAGTGAACCGGACATTTCACGCTAATTCCAAGACATTATTTTTAATTATTTAACATGTCGTATGTTTTAATACCATAAAAAATTATTGTGACTTTAGAAATATAGCAACAGTGCCATTGTAATAAAATTATTCACAGGTTGCGATTAATTCAGAAACTGATTTTCATTTCCGTACTCTGAACACAGACTTTATTGTAAGTTTTCCGGATAAATGACGTTATGCCATCACTTCCAGTTTATCAAACGTGCAGAACTACCTTAAGCAGAGGCATTTCTGATTTACGCTCCTTTAACAGGTAGTGTCTCTAATTTTCTCCCTTTAAAAGACAGTACCTTAAACAGAACATATTTCTGATCACCTCCCCTTAATAGAAAATATTTGTTTACCTCCCCTTAACAGATACTATTTCTGACTAACTTCCTTTAATAAATGTAGCCTTTTAAAATCTTAAAAAAAAACAAAAAACAACATTTCTTTTGTAACTGTAGCTCTATTAAAATCTACAAGATTTAAGCACTCTTGTTATACGTGAAGAATTTACATCCTGGGCACAAGAAAAAATCTAAAGCCATAATGTACAGCATGCAGCAATCAATTCTGCTATTTTCATGAGCAAACTTACCATTCTTGTTAACATCTCTGATTTCTTTTAAATTTTTAACTTTAAAACATACCGTAATCTAAATTTTCAAAAACAAAAACTTTGCAAAAATACTGAACCTACAAAAACAAAAAGTTGATATTGAAATATGTTAACAAAAACAGTAATAATCTATCAAGTAAAGTCCAAAAATGCAACATATAAATTCTGGTACAGGTATGCAAAAGGTTACATAATAATAGCACTTAAAAAATTAACTTCTAGAGTAATTAAAGTTGTTGTTAACCAGTTGTGTAAGGAAGCTCATGAAAATAGATGGCTGTTTTGATTATATATTTGGCCATTATAAATTAATTGCTAGATTTTGCTCTGTATGAAATCTTTCTTTTTTTTTTTAAACAGTAACTCAATTATCTGATGGCAGTCAATTTATGGATTCAATACTGTTGTTCTAATGTATATAGTACTCATGGATTCCATGTCGCAACTAATTTGTTCTCCACAAATACCTGACAATATCCTCACATGAATCAGTGGTGGAGGACTATGAATTTTAACGTAAAGTCTTAAGTCAACCTACTGCTGGAAACTTTTGCCTCACTACAGAATTGAACTTACAACCTCATGTGACTTATACTCACTCTACTAACCAAAAATGATGTATTAAAAAAATAATTAATTGAAAAAACAGTACACATGGAAAAAATAATTCAAGTCTAGCAACTAATTTAGCATAGCCTGAGAAATATACAATGTCTGACTGATATATGTATATACATATGGCACAAACCTGGTGAGGATGATATTTAAACTCCAATTTCTTCAATGATTTATAAAATATATATGTTAGCTGGTTAGAATTGTAACTGGCATGAATTAATACTGCAAATCAATGTGGTGCAAGTCATTATGAAAGTATTAGTTTATCTCTATACATATTAATACATTCTTCCAATTTTTTTTTTTGGCAAATTCTCATCTAGACCAAGAAAAACCATGAAGGATTAAAAACTAAATGAAGGGAAGTGTTGAAATTAAAGTAAAATAGATACAAATACATTTTCTGTATAACTTAGATCTCTAAACAATAACACTGAATGTATGTTTCCAGACCTATTTTGAACATGTACATAAGTATGAAAAAAACAAGAGCTGTCACTAATGGTGACAAATGCCTCCACAGCACCTTGACCTTTGACCTGGTGACCTTGACCTGGTGACCCCAAAGTCAGTAGGGGTGGTGTACTCAATAAGTACTATCAGTACGTGAAGTTTGAAGGTCCTGGGTGAAGTGGTTCGTGAGTAAAGTGCCTTCATGCAAAAAGTTAACGTTGGCCCCTGTGACATTGACCTTTGACCTGGTGACCCCAAAGTCAATAGGGTTGGTGTACTCATAAAAGTACTATCAGCATGTAAAGTTTGAAGGTCCTGGGTGAAGTGGTTCGCAAGTAAAATGCCTTCATGCAAAAAGTTAACGTCGGCCCCTATGACCTTGACCTTTGACCTGGTGACCCCAAAGTCAGTAGGAGTGGTGTACTCAATAAGTACTATCAGCATGTGAAGTTTGAAGGTCCTGGGTGCAATGTTCGCAAGTAAAGTGCCTTCATGCAAAAAGTTAACGTTAAGGGATGTTATATAAATGTTCTATAGCCTCAATAAAATTGACAATCTTGACCTTGATAAAAAAATAAATGCAAAAACACACATTAAAATTTTGTCATACACCCCAAATATGAAGTTAAGATGTAAATATGGAAAAATATTGAAGTTTCCAGTTCCACTGTAACTAAATTGAGAATTAAAGAACAATGTACAATCTATAAAATCACTCATTTGTTTTTCTTGATCATAATAAACATGACAATATACAAATATTATGTAACTGCAAACATGCACATGTAGTTATGTTATAAATCTTTTAAAATTGTTATACATTAAAAAAGAATATATGGGTCAAAATATTAGTGAAAAGCATATTTCAACCACAAAATATTTACAAGTTATTATGCTAACAGCAGTTCTTTTACCTTGAGATCAGAGTGTTTGACAGAACACGGATAGGTGTTTGGCTTGTGGTAAATATACAGTGTCCTGGAAATAAAAAAGAAAGAAAATTCCTCTTACATTTTAAAGCGTCAATCAGATAACAGTGCTAGTGACCCGAGTTTGATTCTTGATTGTTACTGACATCCTGGCTAGCATTCAACACTTAATGTATTGGCCTACATTGGACATTGTGAATATCACACATTCTGTGGATTTGACTGGATAAAGATTGTTCTATCCATTCCATGCGGGCACGGCTGTCTACTACCCGTGAACACCACAATAATTCTTCCATTAAGTGCAAAAAATTAAAAAAACCTTCCTGTACAGATGTCTAACAAACAATCATATGCTGAGGTTCATGTCCTTTTTAATTTTTCGCATTATTACATAAAGGAGTGCCAAAACTTTTCTTTCTTTATATGACAGAGTTTAAACTTACTACAACTTAACAAGTAAAAAAGGTAATAGCAAACACATTTGGATATTCAAACACTTACTTGAAACATCTACAGAACTGATCAAAATCCATCCACTTCTTCTTGGGCTTTAGGATTTCTTCGGGCTCTTGTTCTTTCTCTTGGGTCTCCTCCTCGTGGACTGAACCCTCTCCCTCCCCATTCTCTGGTGGCACCGCCAGACCACCAGCCTGATCTCCCAATGCAGGAGACTCTAACTTAGGTTGTGCTGATGGTACAGGTGGTTTAGGTTCAGCTGTAAAGTTAAGCACTATTTTAAAATATACACATGTACTACAATTAAACCTGTTCCTAAAAACCAGTGAGAAGGTACCACTTAAGACCTAAATATCAATAGATTCAATTTCTATTTTAACATTTGCAGTGTATTTTGGTCTAAGAATAAAGACCAGATTCTGGCTCCCTGGACTTGGGCTTTAGATAAAGTATGCAAATCTCATTTGAACCAGAGGTGCTTTTGAGAAAAGTGACATAGTTTCTTTTTCTTTTCTATTTAGCAGTGAAATTTGTGAAAACTACCGGTATCGGTTATTCATATCTTTTGTATATCCTGGAAGATAAAATCAAACTGATATTGCACAAACACATAATTAGTATACCTTGTGATTTCTCTGGTTTAGGTGTCCCTGCATCCTCACGTTTACCTTCACGCGACCCTGGTTTAGATATGGACTTGCTACGTTCCTTCTCTTTTGCTGACCCAACTTTATTGCTGGATTTACGATCAGTTTTCGGTGATGCCTAAAATTTTCCAGGTAAAGTGAAATAACAAACTAGTCTTGTAACTTTTCATGAAAAGGATTGCTGCCAAAATTCTTTCAAAATAATATATTGTTTTAAGAAATAGCCAGGCACAAAATGTTCACATGAGCAGAGGACTTGTTTTTTGAAGTAAAGAGACACTAAACTTTCTATTCAAACTAGAAATCAGCATCCATTTTATCTTTTTATATAACTTTTATTATGCTTGTATGTGTAAAGCTTTTTATTAAATATAAAATTGTGTCTAAGAACTTGTAAGCTGACATATAGACAGACCATTTCTGCACACTGATTCTACAGTATATACATTTACGATGAAATAAACAAATTCTTAATCAACCTGCAAAACTAATATTAGACAAAAAATCGAAAACAAGAGGGCCATGATGGCCCTATATCGCTCACCTGTTATCATTGCACTTGAGGACAAGAAGGTCCTCAGAAAAAATATCTAAGTCCAAAGGACAGGAACAATGGAAAGAAATTTAACCAAAAAGAAAAACAAAATTCTTACAAGGTATAGATATGTCAAAATACACCTAAAAATTGGAGGTACCATCCATGTTGTACCACAGAAAAGTGGTCTCGGTTTTTCCCTACGGCCTATAATAAAAAAGTTACTAAAAATAGGCTATTTATAGTAACGTAAAAGGGAAGTAATTCAAAAGAAAATTAATGTAAGTTAATAAAAGAAGGATCTGCCAAATAAATCTGTTGACATAAATGAAATTTCAGATCAGTATCTTCATTAGTTACGGAGATATACCCATTTTAATTTGAAATAAAGGGAGGTAATTTGACATAAAATCAGTCCATAGTTATCTACCCTGATTGGCTCGGTCCAACTAATGACAATAATGAAATTTCAAATAAGTCCTGTAAGTATTTACTGATATAAATCCATTTTGACTACAATCAGGGGAGGTAATCAGATATAAAATAACTCTGGAAACTACGATTGGATCTGATTTGTCATGGAATCCACCATTTATTGTTGTTGAAGATATTTTGAAAGTTTTGTGTATCAAATAAAACCATAAATGAAGTCTCTATATGGCTGCAAAAGCCAAAATAGCCAATTTTGGACATTTAAGGGGCCATAACTCTGGAACCCATGATGGAATCTGGCCAGTTTAAGAAAGGAACCAAGATCTTGTGGTGATACAAGTTGTGTGCAAGTTTGGTTAAAATCAAATCATAAATGAAGTTGCTATTGTGCAGACAAGGTCAAAATAGCTAATTTTGGCCCTTTCAGGGGCCATAACTCTGGAACCCATTAGGGGATCTGGCCGGTTCAAGAAAGGAACTGAGATCTTATGGCAACACAAGTTTTGTGCAAGTCTGATTAAATTCAAATTATAAATGAAGCTGCTACTGTGCAGACAAGGGCAAAATAGCTAATTCTGGTCCTTTCAGGGGCCATAACTCTGGAACCCATAATGGAATCTGGCCAGTTCAAAAAAGGAACCAAGATCTTATGGTGATACAAGTTGTGTGCCAGTTTGGTAAAAATCAGATCATAAATAAAGCTGCTATAGTGCAGACAAGGTCAAAATAGCTGATTTTGGCCCTTTCAGGGGCCATAACTCTGGAACCCATAATGGGATCTGGCCAGTTCAAGAAAGGAAACGAGATCTTATGGTGATACAAGTTGTGTGCAAGTTTGGTTAAAATAAAATCATAAATGAAACCACTATCGTGCAGACAAGAAATTGTTGACGGACGCACGCACGGACGGACGGACGGACGCACGGACACACGACGGACGACGGACGAAGGGTGATCACAAAAGCTCACCTTGTCACTATGTGACAGGTGAGCTAAAAAATTCCTACTTATGAGCAATCTCATTATTTGTAATCTTACGCTACAACATGAATTTTTTTCTATATCAAGTTACATCACATCAATACCTCAGCCTCCTTCTTGCCGGCAGATTTACGTCCTCCTTTACCTCCCTTGGAGGGTGTGAGTGGTTTCTCCTCGACAACTTCTACTGGAGGTAGCTACAGATACACACAGCACAACAATCACAACACAGTTAGACAGCAACACATCGCCTCAATATATATTGTAACTGTGTACTTATTAATAATTGCAACAATTTTACATTGAAACACTGCTCCAATGCTCAACTTCACACTTCCTAAATACATTAGTTACAACTGTTTTATACTGACGCAATGATTTGTGTTTCTTCTTAACAAAGAAGCTGTTTTTTTCAGCAACAAAAAAATTGCAAATACATTTGAATATCTGCAAGTTCTCATCTGGTACAACAAAACACAAAAAGCAATTAGTTTTCCTACCACATGCAATGGTAAAATGTACATGACTTCACTTGCCTTGTTAATGGATGGAAAACTTTAAACCTTCAAAATATCTTTCTTCTATATGGTGGCATATTTCTGCATACGATAACCAGAAAGTTTCGCGAAAATATATCGAGTTTTCGCAAAAACTAGGAAAGATTTTGCGAAAAAATAAATACTTCTAATTTATTCAACATGCCATACATATATAACATTAGTTCTCAGCCCAGAACACTTCACAACATAACATGCATCATCACAGTTTCAAATTTACATAAATAGTCTAACTCATTAAAAAGCTTTCACAAGAGTTTAATGTAGTAAACATTGAAACAAAATGTTACAGAACCAACAAACAATGTTATGAAAGCAACAACAAGTTACAATGTCAATAAACTATGGTAGTTTTTGTTCAATTATTCAAAGTTAAACACATCCAAACACTCATAGCATAACTACTCAAATTGACAACAATAAAGAGTTACCTCCTCTACATGCTCTTCTTTAGGAGGTGCTGGTTCCGGTTCTGGTGCATTCTCATCTGTTTCTTCAATAGATGTTACATTGCCGGTTCCTGGCCGAGACCTTGTACCACCACGTTCAAGCGCTGACTTGGGTCTATGCCTACAAAAGCAAAAACTTAAGTTTATTCTGTCCTTGTGTGACTGAAATATGGACCTGTTTGAGTTTTGTCCTTGTGTTACTGAAATGGGGACCTATGTAAGCATAATACCCACCTTAGTATAGAAAGCATAAAGAAAGCCGGGGTTCAAGCAAATCCTGGCCATGTAAAACAGTCATGTTGCACTTGAACAAGATACTTTTCACTTTCGCGTAAATTTGAAGTTTGGTCATTTTTTTATATGTTTCAAAGCTTTATAACCGCAGACCTTGAATCAGATGTTAAATAGTGATATCTATTAGCTATCAATTTTCAAAAAAACAATAAAAATTCAGTTAAGGATACTGGAACCATCTTAAAGAAACAAAAATTGTGTACAACTAGAAATGTGTCCATGGGACACAGATGCCCCCACTACATGACGAAGGACACTGATCAACTTTGTCTCTTCGTAATGACTGTAGGTAAAATATTTTCGGAGCTATGCGCAACAAAACATTAAAATGATAATTTTTTCCTAGGTCAGGGGCCATAACTCCTACAATACTGAATGAATCTGGACGCGAAACCCCAGGTGCACAACTGCATATGCTGACCAACATTCCTGTAAACTTTGGTGACTAGGTCAAATACTTTTGGAGCTACGCGTGACACAACATTAAAATGACCAATTTTTAACTAAGTCAGGGGCCATCACTCCTACATGACGGAATGAATCCGGACGCAAAACCCCAGGTGCACAACTGCACATGCTGACCAACATTCCTGTAAACTTTGGTGACTCTAGGTAAAATACTTTTGGAGCTACGCGCGACGCAACATTAAAATGACCGATTTTTACTAAGTCAGGGGCCATAACTCCTACATGACTGAATGAATCCGGACGCGAAAACCCAGGTGCACAACTACACATGCTGACCAACATTCCTGTAAAGTTTTGTGACTCTAGGTCAAATACTTTCAGAGCTAGGCGCGACACAACACTAAAATGACCAATTTTTACAAAGTCAGGGGATGTAAGTCCTACATGACTGAATGAATACGGACACGAAACCCCAGGTGCAGAACTACACATGCTGACCAACATTCCTGTTAAGTTTTGTGACTCTACGTCAAATACTTTTGAGCTAGGCGCGACACAACATTCTTGGAAGGACGGACGGACGGAAGGACAAGGGCAAATCTATATGCCCCACCCCCAAAGTGGGGGCATAAAAATGTACTTACGTATCTGTAGGTATAGGCACAGGACTAACTTTATAGTTGACAAAAGGGGAGGTAATCTCTAGACACTGTATAGGTTTTGGAGGCTCCGGCTCAGCTGAAATAGAAAATTTCAAAATATGATATACCGAAACCTACTACGTATCTAATCGCTCAATGTTATTTCATTTCTTTTTTTGACAGTATGATGAAAAATTCTGTTTGATGTGTTGCACCAATTCTCAACAGGATCCCTACAATTCATACCAGAAATAACTTGGTCTCTTCAAGTAAATGAAAACTTCTCTACATGAATCAAAGGTAAAATCGCACAAAGCACGGTGTAACACAGAACATACATGTCAGTCGGAAAATGATTTCATGACCTCTGCATAATCTTCTGCTATCTCTATGGCAGCAAGCCAAATAGACATAAAATTTACATAAAAATCTTGTGAAAAAGTGAACTGATTACATTAATTGTGTTCTCTTGATTTTGTTTTAAGCTTTAAAATTATTTGAGCCGCGCCATGAGAAAATCAACATAGTGGGTTTGCGACCAGTATGGATCCAGACCAGCCTGCGCATCCGCGCAGTCTGGTCAGGATCCATGCTGTTCGCTAACAGGTTCTCTAATTCGTGGGCTGAGCGCGAAACTATTGTAACTGTATATAAATAAAGAAGAAGATACAATAGTTTCGCGCTCAGCCCTCGAATTGCAAAAGGCTTTGAAAGCAAACAGCATGGATCCTGACCAGAATGCGTGGATGCGCAGGCTGGTCTGGATCCATGCTGGTCGCAAACCCACTATGTTGATTTTCTCATGGCACGGCTCAATTTTGTTAAATGAAAATAATATTTTGCATTTAAAAAATAGTTTCTAAACTTACAAACAGGTTCGTCCGAGGGTGTTGTCTTCTTTTTACGGGGTCTTATCAATTTCCAAGCAGGAATCTTCTCTGGTGGGGGTGGGGGTTCCAGCGGGCAGGAGCGTGTTTGCGTGATGAGCACTGGATGGGGGTACATGTGTGAAAGACCATTCTGACGTAAACGTTCACTAGCATCAGCCTGTAAAATAATGTGTTGAAAAGATTATAGAAAGCAATGCAGTTATCAAAACTTGATAAGGTAACACAACAGAGACCAGTAATTTCTCTAGCACATAGGACTGACTGAGGAAATGCTTGGTCTGTTATGACAGGTGGGTTGTGTAAAAATTTACCAAAAAAGAAACATTTATTTTGGGATTCAAACTTATAAAACAGAAGTTCAGAGTTTCTCATATCCCAACTGTCTCTTAGATCTTATAAATTTTCTTCTAATATTTGCTACAGCTGTATTCATGCTAACAGTAAGTGGTGAATATAGCACTCCTCTATATTAAAACCACAACAATCCCTGTAGATACAAGACAATGTAAAAGTTTGAAAGTTCAACCAGTTTTGGCTTCATCCCTCTTTTGTTTTGCTGTAGTTGTATTAGGATCACTTAGGTGGAAGTGTCTATGGTAATTCATCTGAGATGCTTTAATATTTAACCTTTACCCTATCTATCAGCACAATGCACTTCATGGAAACACTTCCCTAATCTATCTGGACTCTTCTTTAAAATTTGTGAGCAACTACCTAGGAACAATGCATCTGCAAAACAGATATAGAATACCAGTAACCACAATATCTATGAACCTTTCTACCTGGGCCTCACCAAACCATTTAACCTTTACCCTGCTATATTTCTAAAATGGACTGGTCCACCATTAAATCTGGGCAGTACCATTTATTATTTAAAGGGGTGTTCACTGAAAATTTACTGACTGAATAGCGAACAGTGCAGACCGGGATCAGCCTGAACAGATGTCTGCACTGGTCGCAATGGCAAAATCACTTGCCGCCATCAGACTAAAAGTTAAGCAAGGTATATAGACCAAAGATGTAAGTGAAAGGATTCACTTCTTAAATTCTGAAAATCATTTTTTTTTCTTAAAAACCGATTCACAGTTTTGGTTCTGAGCAATAATGATCAATGAAAATATGTTTGTAGATGTTAACTGCATTTTTTTATTCTAAAATAAGTTTATGAGATGAATTAGTCAAGTCACAACCGCTTTTTTATTTTACTTGATGCTTAACCCTTAGCCTGCTGGCAGCAAGTGATTCAGCCTTTGCGACCAGTGCAGACCAAGATCAGCCTGCACATCCGTGCAGTCTGATCATGGTCTGCACTGTTCGCTATTCAGTCAGTAAATTTTTAGTAAACACCCCTTCAAATGATAAATGGTACTGCCCATATTGGAAGATGGACCAGTCCATTATAGAAGTATAGCAGGGTAAGGGTTAGTGTCCGTTAAAATCTTTTCATTCAGTATAAATTCTACAATACCACTTACATTTTCTCCTAGAACAGATACTTTCACAGGGTACTTGGGAGTAGTTCTATACGATGCAAAAATCACAACCTCGGGATTTTCTGGAATTGGTGTCTCATCCAGGGTCTTCTCTTCTACAAAATACAGAAAAATCTATTTATTTCAGAGGCTAGTAACATAATACATTTGTAACTACAGGCCGTCAAAAAACTGTAAACCTTGATTCAAGTCATCTGAAAGGGTAGTGTATAATACTCCTGAAATCACTAAAATAACGGAAAAAATTATAAATTCAGTAAACAGACATATAATCAAATGAGCATGCCAAAAGACTTATGTCAATATTGTCTAAAGTGTTTCCATTTCTTAGAAACTAAAAATGAAAAAGAAACTAGAGGTGTGTCCACAGGATACTGGTGCCCCCACTCCTGTCACTGTATATGCACACGTTTGACTTAGTCATGGGCCATAACTCTGGTCTGGCTTTGTGAAATCCCAATTAAAACAACAGGTGCACAACTTCACATGCTGAATAACAATCCTGTGAGGACTGATGACTTTAGCTAAAATGCTTTTTTGAGATATATACAACACTAATTAGGATGAATAGAACAAGATGTACAGACAAGGGCAAAACTATGTGCACCCCACCTCCCTCCCCCCAAATAAATTATTCAGTAAGTCTTAGGCAGTATTCATAAATAATACACTACTGCAGTTATAAGTAACACAGTAAAAAATCTTTCCTAATAAATTTGACATTGTGACTTCGTCTGGAGGCATGCCCATCTTATACAAATAAGCATCAACATCAAACTAAATGAATCTTCAAGTTAGTGGTACATGGTATCAATATACATTTCTCCAGAAAATACCACGTTAAATGTTAGTTACAATTCTACATTAAATAATTTAATTAGCTTGTAAAGGTTTCTTATTGTACAAATATCATTTAACATTTTTATACAAAGTAATGTAAAAACAGTTTTCAACATACATATCATTTCTTAACTATTCAACATAAAAATTACAAAAAGACTGCACATATATTTCAGTGACATATTTTTACAGTTCAGTGAGTGTGAATGATTTTGACAGAAGGTGCACATACAGGCTGGAATATCAACTGAATGTGAGATATTTATTTACAACAATTTTCAAACATAGTGAAACCAGCACGACATTTCGGTTGCCATGACAACACCATGGTTACCCTGACTATCATCACTGTCTATGATATCTTCCTCCATATCCTCAACTACCGGCAAAAACGGCTTTTTTGACAAAGCACCAGAACTCTTTTTCTTCCCAACTATTATTAGATAAGCAGAGTTTCATGTTTATATTCTCAAAACAAAACAACAACAACAACAGCTTTGAATGACAATTTGATCCTTATATAGGACTACTACAGACATCATAATTTATTTGCACTGCAATGCAACAGTTCATGAATTCACCTAACAAGTTTGTAAAAACATTCCATGACTACAAGTAAAAACTTGAGACTTACAACTGGAAGTTCAATTCAGATTTCCTGGCAACCCATCAATATATATATTATTACTGAAGGACTTTCTACCATACTGTATGGGACTACAATTGACCTTTTTATAACCATTTGAAAATTCTTGCATTTCATCAAATAACTTGTGAAAATTGCACCAAAGCATTTTAATTGGAAAGATTTCAACATACCATTTTCAAGCCTACTAGCTCCACCCATGCGACTTGTACCTCTTTTTGGAGCATCTAACGTGATGTTATAAAATAAATTAATAAAAGTTTAGACAAAAAGATTTTCATTTTGCATTAATTAAAACTGGCTTTGTGACAAAATCAGTAAGACAAATGACCAGCTTTGATGGCATTTAAAATCAGTCTGTATTAATTATCATCATCATCATCATCATCATCATCAAAGAAATACATTCAATAGTGATAGTTACATGTTCAATCTGAAATTATGAAATTGCTACACCATGAAAATATATTTTAATACTATTCCAGAAAACTGCAAAATAAAGTTAAGGTACAGCTGAATTGAAGTAATTATTATACTCATGGTGGTACTTTGTGATTACGTCTCGCCATGTCTACTTGAAACAGACTTTCTGGCAGCCATCATAATATTTGACGTGATTTCACAGTTTAGACTGATTTGTGAACGACAGAATGAGTTCAGACATAGAGTTTTTCTGCTATTCTAGATCATATTAATAATAAAATATCACAGCACAATACTGAATTCACAATCTTTTACTTAGCTCATCAAGTACATAAAAAAGCCGATGGTAACCATGGAAACGTTCAGGAATAAGACTAAAGCATGTTTGCAAATGGAAACAAATATAAATGACAACAGATTATGATTAGTTTGTTACCCTTGAAACAATCACTGCTCATAGAAAACAAATGTGTGTATGCTAACAGCTTTTGGCTGGCATTTAAACAATCAAGTGTATGACAACAGAGCATGATCATCACCAATGGCATGGAAACAAAGGTATTACAACAGTTTGGAGTTGCCAAGGAAACAAACAGGAACAAGACAAAAGTTTGAGGTTGTCGCTGCACCGAACTTTTGGCTACCAAACAGAGTGTATGACAACAGCTTGTGGTTGTCGTTGAAAGAATTAAGCTATTCACCAAAGCTTTTGATTCACTAGATGTAACATTATCATTCTCCTCACTGACAAGGTAACTGCATGTTACTGTTTGCCTGTACTACCCTGCCTTCAATTATAAACAGTTAATCTCCCTTCCAATATTTTCCTACTTTTACTTCTGATTTTGGGCAATAAAACTTTAATGTCTGATCACTTTCATTTACTTTTGCTCAGTGAGCACTTAATACATGTAAGAACTTCATTATTTTGAAGGTATTATAGAAGTCTGATTTTCCTATCAATTAGCATAGCATAACTATAAATTCAATAAACATACTTTGCCTAATAAATGATATGAATTTAATATTAACTCAATTACACTGTGCCAATGTGAACTTACAGTTCTATACCAGTATTCAGCTGATGCAAGTTTTCAGAATTATCCATTGTAATACCCAAAAGCCAAATCCCAAAGCTGTACCCAGTTCTAAAATTTACTTTTTGTTGAAATAATTTTGAAATATCCTGATAATAATTAAAAGGAAATGTAAAACTAAAACTCCTATTGAAATCAAATAAGTAGTTAACATTCTAAATACTTTCATGTTAATGGAAGGTAATTACTTTTTTCACCATAAACCTCCTAAAGACAACGCATCTACCTCTAACCTATTGACAATTCACTACACTTTGCACCATGAACTGCCTTCCACAAGTTCCAAGTAGTTTTAACACTTTACATCCATAATATAAAAAAAAAATTATTATAATGTATGTGTATTATCCTGATGAAGGCGTTTTCAACATAAAAAAAAACGCATACATAAGTATTGTTACTTTTGCAAAACCTATCCGCAACATACATCCGTAATATAAAATTACTTCCTTTTATAATTAAGGTCAGATATTTATTTACCCCTTCAGCAACACTAAAAGCACATTATGACAAGTGAATACCTGTACCATACCATTTTCCGTACGGCTCGGTCCAAACCTACTCAAAGTCCTATTTCCAGCTCCTTTAAGAAATGAAGAAATTCAGACAGAATCAAGCCATTTATTTTACAGAAAAGCTCTTTTTTTAATCACAAAACGGTGAAAAGTGAAGTGAAATTTCATAAAGCCCTTAACCTTAAAAATGATAACAAGAGGGTTGTGATGACCCTGGTTCGCTCACCTGAGTAATAATGAGCTACATGTTTCAAATGTCAAACTGACGCTATAATATAAAGAAAGTCAGAAGGTCACATTCATGGTCAATGAAATTCAGTTTTACGATTGGTGTGTTAAACTGTGTATGTCATCTAAATTTAAAGGCTGCATCTTAAAAAACAAGAAAGTAGGTCAGCAGGTCAAGGTCACAGTCGAGTGACATCATATTACATGGTCAATGAAATTCAGTTTTACGATGGGTGTGTAAAACTGTGTATGTCATCATAATTTCAAGGTTGTATCTTAAAAAACAAGAAAGTAGGTCAGCAGGTCAAGGTCACAGTCAAGTGACATCATATTACTTGGGGTCATCAGGTAATTATAATTAAACAGTCTTGGAAATAGGATCAGATAATTTTTTAAGTTTGTTTTCCTATATAACTCATATAATAACTAAGTGACCTTGGGCGGGGCCTCTTTTAACACAGGGGCATAATTTGAAAAATTTTGGTAGAGGACTACTAGGCAATGCATCATACTAAATATCAAAAGCCTAGGTTGTGTGGTTTTAGACAAGAAGATTTTTAAAGTTTTTTTCCTATATAAGTATAATACTTGGGACCCCCGGGGCAGGGCCTCATTTCACCGCAGGGGTACATTTTGAACAATTCTGGTTGAGGACCATAAGACAATGCTACAAACCAAATGTCAAAGGCACAAGACTTGTGGTTTCAGAAAAGAAGATTTTTAAACTTTTTCTGCAGTAAAAGTGGACCCCCCCGGGCGGGGTCATATTAGACCATAGGGGGATAATTTGAACAATCTTGGTAGAGGACCACTAGATGATGCTACATACATAATATCAAAGCCTTAGGCCATGTGGTTTTGTACAAGAAGATTTTCAAAGTTTTCCCGATATAAGTCTATATAAACCATGTGACCCCGGAGGCGGGGCCATATTTGACCCTAGGGGGATAATTTGAACAATCTTGGTAGAGGACCACCGGACAGCTGCCACTAGATGATGCTACACACCAGATATCAAAGCCCTAGGCCCTGTGGTTTTGGATAAGAAGATTTTTAAAGTTTTTCCTTTTGGTTGCCATGGCAACCAGAGTTCTGCATGGAATTCAATTCTTTGAACAATTTTGAAAGAGGGACACCCAAGGATCATTCCTGTGAAGTTTGGTGTAATTCTGCCCAGTGGTTTTCAAGAAGAAGATTTTTTTAGAAAATGTTGACGGACACACAACGGACGACACACAACGGACATTGAGCAGTCACAAAAGCTCACCATGAGCCTTGGCTCAGGTGAGCTAAAAAGTGATCTACATTTAATTTAAAAATTTTATACAAATACCCCTTCACTATTGTAATACTAAGCACAGAGTAATTCTAAAAATTCTGCAAGCAGTAGTTTACTGAAATAAAGGTTTACTGTAATAGACTGTAATTGTTACTGGCAATTTCCATTACGTACTTCCATTACGTAATATGCAAATTTCCTGACAGGTATGGAAAGCCAAGTTTGACTGAGCTGCAATAAGGTCTGAAAAGTTCCTAAATAGAATTTGGAGATTACGTAATCGGACGAAAATTGTCTAGTTGTAAAACAGGTCCGCTACCATTTTTCTATTCAGCAATCAATGTTTGAAATACCTTTAATAGAACAAGTAAGTTTCTAATTCAGTAAAAAGGAGCAGAAGACTTGATGCAACTTACACAAAATGATAACATTCATCTTCCTTTGAATATTGTCACTTTTTTATGACAGTACTTTTAAAATATACTGGCAAATCACACATTTTGGTCACATATGTTCACTTTAATGTTCAAATTAATTAGTTTTTGATATACTGTAGATAATGTTATATTGGCAACTGTTTGAATTTTTGCTAATTTTTACATCTACAGTGCAACTTGTGAATCAGAAACATTCATGTATATTAACCATTATCTTTGTGAAGCAAAATTCTCAAGAATATTTCAGTACGGCTACTGACAACTATGTAACCCAAATATATAATGGCAAAATTAATTAACCAATGATAACTATGATCCTTAGCATACCTGTAGCAAAAGTTCATTAATTAACAAAATGGATTTTTCATTCAATATTTCTTTATAACACACTGGTCAGACAAAACAAATGGTACCCAGTTCCTGTTACAATAACATGCCTGGTTCAGCTAGATCAACAGCAAGTTCAACAACAACAAAATATTCTGTATCATTATAGAAGTATCTTTCACATTATTAAACTGATAAACACTTTCTATTCATGTCTATGTTACTGTTAAAATACACTACTGTTTTAACTGAAGCAAAGTATCATACAGTTTGCCCAGTAAGCAGTGTGTAAACAGAGAAGAGCTTAACTGTAAGTCTGTAAATTACAGATGTCACATTACAGATGTCACAACCTAAAACTACTGAAGTTATTACAAATTTGTGTCATGAAAACCTTTCTATCAGATCGTTTGTTTATAATGATAATGGTGTTTTTTTAAAATGTTTTTAGTATTTTCTACTTGGGGAAGTAATGAATTTATGATTGGAAGTCCGAGAAATCAGCAGTTGTTGTTTGAAAATTGGACCAGATTCGGTTTATTACGTGCTGACCGTATCGCCAGTGTAATACTTTAATAAGTGTCTGTTGATTTTATCACGAGTGATCAAGTCACCAAACACTTCAATAACATAATGCGGTGACACTAGCTTAGTGAGATTATCTCCTGTTGCCATTCTGCATATTTCATACTATTACAGCAGCTTCAAGCTGTGATCGTATCTTGTTATACATATATATGAACTGTTCTAAACATTTCCATTGTGAAACAAAACACCACTATGAAGCCAAAGGTGAATTAATGACCAGAAAGCAAGTTATGTAGAGATAAGATAACAATTTACTAAAGCTCTGATACAAACTGAAAGTAAGCAGTCAGAAAACACACAGAGAAACTGACACAACCACAACTAATATATCACCTAAAGACAAGTGAAACAAATTTCTGTACCAAAGAAAATAAGTCGCACCATGAGAAAACAAACATAGTGCAATTTCAACCAGCATGGATCCAGACCAGCCTGCACATCCGCACAGTCTGGTTAGGATCCATACTGTTCGCTAATCGTTTCTCTAATTGCAATAGGCTTTGAAAACAAACAGAATGGATCCTGACCAGACTGCGCAGATGACCAGGCTGGTCTGGATATATGCTGGTCGCAAATGCACTACGTTGGTTTTCTCATGGTGTGGCTCATTTAATTCTCATACATAGCATGATTATTACTATAAATAGCCACCAAGATGAAAAGGACCATAACGCATCTGGCTGAATTTTATGAAAAAGAAAAATTTATTGGTAATTTAAAAACTACTGCAATAAAAGAATAATGTAATCCTGACCTACCAGATCATTATTTTTGTGACTCTGTAATGTCATGAAGTAGGTATATGCATACATGAAACGTTTCATTCTTTATTCAAATAAGCATCGGAGGTGTCAAAGTTCATGATTTTCACTCAATTAAGCTTTCAAAATTTATTTGTACGTCTAAGTTTGTAGTAATTAACACCAAGATGCTAAGAATTTTGTATAGAAATTAAGTACAGATATGTGCACACAAACTACTGAAATCATAACCCGTTTATTATTTTTGAATGCCTGTTCTAAATAAAGCATCAGTCTGCAAGTTGATCCTTTTCAAAGTGACAAGACACATAATATTGTAGTCTTTGTTATTTGTTAAAAGTTATCACTTGCTGTTCAACAAAAAACATAAAAAAATAATCAAAATAAAATCATAAACTAATAATCACTATTTCAACATTCTAAAATATACTAAAACTAGAGCTGTCACAGAAGTGACGAATTATACCTCCACAATATGGCCTTGTCACAGAGCTAAGCCAATGTCAAAGCCGAACTTGCTTTACCTTTGACCTACTGCCCTCAAAATCATTAGGGGTCCTCTGCTGGTCATAATCATCCTCCCTATGAAGTTTCATGATTCTCGGTCCAAGCTACTCAAGTTATTGTCTGGAAAAAGTTTAAATGTTCTGGGTCACCCTGACCTTTGACCTTTGAACTTAAAATCAACAGGGTCATCTGCTGGTCATGAGCAACCTCCCTATTAAGTTTTATGATCCTTAGTCTAAGGCCCAAGCATTCTGAAGTTATTGTCCAAAAACTGTTTAAATGTTCCGGGTCAATGTAACCTTGACCTGTACCTTACTGACCTCAAAATCATTAGGGGTCATCTACTGATCATGACCAAACTTCCTATCAATTTTCATGATCCTAGGCCCAAGCGTTCTCAAGTTATCATCCGGAAACGGTTTGTTTCGTGTCATTGTGACCTTGACCTTTGACCTAGTGACCTCAAAGTCGAACTTGACCTGTATTTTATCATGTTACACCTGTGTACAAAGATTTTATTATCCTAGGCTCAAGCATTCTCAAGTTATAAACTGGAAACCATGTAACTGTTCAGGGTCACTGTGACCTTGACTTTTGACCTACTGACCTCAAAGTTGAATTTGACCTGTATTTTTCTGATGTTACACCTGCGTACCAAAGATTATTTAAATAGGTCAAGCCTTTCATGAGTTATTGTCCAGAAACCATGAAAACCAACAGACCAACAGACAGACAGACCAACAAGTTCACCCCTATATAGCCCCCCCCCCCCCACCCAAACATTGTTTTGTGGGGATATAAATATGCTAGATAATAAAAAAATGTAAATTTTCATCAGAATGAACATATAATTTGTCAATATCAGATTCTGATTAAATTCAGTTCAATAAAATGGAAAACAAAAATTCTATAGTAGTAAAATAAAAAACTATATAAAATTTCTGCAGGGTAAAATGAAGGCAAAGGAATCTGTTTGTAATAAAATCCATATCCCACTCTACACAAACGATACCTCCGTACAAATCACTCCTACTTTGTATAGACATACGACTTGAACCCCGGGTTCTAGATTCTTCTGAAAACATAACCATGCTAGTCAGTAAACTATCTTAAAACAACAATTGCTGGTTCCTGTTCCATGTTCTGGCCTACCACACGGACCGGTTACCACACCACCATGCTGACCCTGCTGCTTAAACTATAAGTATGCCAGTCACTTGATGAGTCATTCAAATCCTGTTGAGAAAATTTGTATCAGTTTTTACATAAACAATCAAATGTCTGAAAGAACTGAAAATTAGCATGTAAGCATAATCTGATATAGACATCAAGCACAATGCAAACATTTACCCCTCTATTTATAACTCACAAAAGTTACTGACTTTATGACACATCAGTTTTAAAATAATTCCTTTGGACAGTTTTGGGATCAATTAACACATTAGAGTATAAAACCCTTCTAACAACATAATTACTCACAGCACTGAAGTGACACACATCTCAAAATGTGCATGTTATAACAGACCTAACTCCGAGGTTATAAATTTGAATTTCGTGACCAGTCTCCAAACAGAATGTAACATTATCATTCTCAATAACAACTGATCAGATGTTGAATTTTTATAGACTGGTTTCTCAACAACCAATCAGATGCTGGATTTTTATAGACTGGTTTCTCAACAACCAATCAAGTTTTGGATTTTTATAGACTAGTTTCTCAATAACCTATCAGACGCTGGATTTTTATAGACTGGTGTCTCAACAACCAATCAGATGATGGATTTTATAGACTGGTTTCTCAACAACCAATCAGATTTTGGATTTTTATAGACTGGTTTCTCAACAACCAATCAGATTTTGGATTTTTTATAGACTGGTTTCCAAACTCAGCTTTATAACCTCTGACTAATTTTATCTTGTAACCAAAAATAATATGAGAAGAAAAAATTCCATACATGAATAAAATAATAGTAACAAACAAAATTACAGGAGCAGTATATAGGTGCATACAAAATACATTTTGATACATGTCACGCCTATTTGCAATGCATTCATAAATACAGCTAGGAAATTCACTCTATTCATATGTAGGGGTGTATGCTTATTCATGTAACATAAATAAAAGTATGTCTGCATGCATTTCTTGGTAAAATGTTGTATAATAAATAGATGAATGTAAAATCAGCAATAAGAAATGAGCTGCGCCATGAGAAAACCAACATAGTGCATTTGCAACCAGCATGGATCCAGACCAGCCTGCGCATTCATGCAATCTGGTCAGGATCCATGCTGTTTGCTTTTCAAGCCTATTGCAATTAGAGAAACTGTTACTGAACAGCATGGATCCTGACCAGACTGGCGGATACGCAGGCTGGTCTGGATCCATGCTGGTCGCAAAGCCACTATGTTGAGTTTCTCATGATGCGGCTCAAATTATCTCTGTCGATATGTCTTTTTTTTTCTAACAATTTTCTAACAATTTTCTAACCATAACTTTTGTAGTATTTCACATGTTGGCTTTTTCATACAAAAATAAGCAAGATATTGTGTGTTTGCCTTCACAGTAACAGACAAATTTACTACAAGACACTTACCATTACAACAGAACACCAATATACATAATCATCTATTTCACTTTCTATTTTATAAACTTTTTTTCCTAATTAACTTCACCTAATCCATTCCCCAAAGAAAAAAGAAATCATGTATGCCCTCTTTAAAGCTATGCTTCTCTAAACTCCTTAATGTTATGCCTAACCTATAAAAATAAAAAATTATCTGCTACATCGTACGCTTACAACCTTAAGCAAATGATTTTTTTTTTTTAAATTGTTTGTTGTTTTAGTTGGAAGAAACGGATTTAAGTGAACTTTAGAAGAATTTCATTCTTTATTCTAGTTTACTAAATAACCCAAAGAATTGTGAAGAATCTAAGGAAAGATAATAGCATAAAAGTGAAGAGAATATATGAATATATATCATATGATAAATAACTGTTCAGCGCAAACCTCTCTACATGTATTTTACATACCAAAAGTATCGGTTGACGCAAATGTACGATTGCTTAACCGACTACTGGCACCGCGCTTGTCTCCTGCAAAATTAGTTCAGCAACAAATAACTAACTTCTTAAACTTTATCCTGCTATATTTCTAAAATAGACTGGTCCATCATTCAATTTGGGCAATACTATTTATGATTCGAAGGGGTGTTCACTGAAAATTTACTGACTAAAAAGCGACAGTGCAGACCACGGATATGCAGGCTGATCTTGGTCTGCACTGGTCACAAAGGCAGAATCACTTGCCACCAGCAGGCTGAAGGTTAAGGATGAATTCATTACTGGAGTATTTGTTCTTTAATCATTTCACATGTCTTTATAACAAACAGCTCCAAAGACCATTTCCTTCCAAACAGCACGAGTAAGGTTAAAGTGAAACACTGGACAATAGTTTTGTACGATAAAATGTTATTTCTGGACAAGTACCCATTCTAAAAAGTATACTGGACAAGCCGGAATCATTTTTCAGATGGGTACAAGCTCAAAAATGCCTAGTATTACCAAGCAAATTCTACTTATTCTACAGTTAAAAACGAATTCATATAAATGGACACACAATTTCATCTATAAAATGTTTACAGAAACATCATAACAAACATGTACACATGTTGAATTTCATGCAGATACTTTCATTGGGAAATGATTTTTATTAAGATAACATGGGAATTCAATCCAGGTCACTGCATCATCCAATATGCAATATATTGTAGCAAATACATAAATATATTTGATGGTCTTGAGGTACATATGTGAATCGCTGATTGGAGGAGAAAAATAGGTTTATAGAGTATATTATGATAACTTGAACATCTGCGGCTATGCACAAACTCTGCTATTATTTATAGGTCTAGTAGTAAAACAATTCTATATTATAATTTAGTATAGCATTCGTACAATAGCAATTATTACTTGGTATATCAAGGTTCGGCTATTTATGTGGCTAAACATACAGTTATATGTACACATCATTACATTGACCCATTTATTATTCAAAGTATTCTTTATTTACAAATAATAAATTTTTACACAGAATTCCTTTCATTTTGTTTTCATTTCAGCAGAAAAGCCTTGCATTATGTATCAATTAAGGATAAATACTTGGTGACAATCTAACATCGAAAATCTAAGACTGGTTTAAAAACATTTTGCTAAAAAGCAGGATTTGCATTTCTCCGCCATAAAGCGCATGACATGCACAAGAAGCACAACGCATTACTATACTGTGTTTTCATTTCCTTACCAAAATCGACATCAAGTCGACTGCTCATGGTTTTACGACTAGAGCCGAGACGGCTCTGTCCTCGCTTAGAGCCAAATTCTATGTCTGCAACAACATTAGGTAAATGAAGCATAACTTAAAGAGGAAGTTGAAGGGTATTTATGTTGATATTTACGTAGATCTTTTAAAACGTTTTCACGGACAGGGAAAAATAACTTTAGATGCAAGAAACTTTAAAGAAGAAGCAACACTGCTGTATCAGGGTTTGTCAAAGAATAAAATTTTAGCCGCGCCATGAGAAAACCAACGTAGTGCATTTGCGACCAGCATGGATCCAGACCAGCCTGCGCATCCGCACAGTCTGGTCAGGATCCATGCTGTTCGCTTTCAAAGCCTATTGGTATTAGAGAAACTGTTAGTGAACAGCATGGATTCTGGCCAGAATGCGCGGATGCGCAGGCTGGTCTGGATCCATGCTGGTCGCAAATGTACTATGTTGGTTTTCTCATGGCGCAGCTCAAATGTTTTTCAAAAATTATAAATAATTGAAATAAGGTACAAAGGAATTACAACAGAGCTTGGGGGTGACAAGTTTCAACTTTTCAACTTAAAATTCTGTTGAAATTAAGTGTAAAACAATCTACATGTAAAGCAATTGAAGGCATTTAATAAACTTGTGATATTGTAATGGTGCATTTTTGGTATCAAAAAATGACTTCTAGTGTTGTGAAAACACCAGATCTCACCCATGTCAAGAAACACCAATGATGGTGATTTCTCCAATTTACTGTCGCTTTCTACAGTTAGGCAAAAAACACTGAACAATCCTTTTCTACTGATAGGCAAAATTTACTGGATTCAGCAGTTAAATTATATTAAGATATACTGAAACGGCAATGAAAAGTCCTAAAATTAAAAGACTGCTTCTCCTTAGAAAACTGAACTTTACTCTCAATATAATGCTATGAACTAGATTTCAACTTTCACTATCCTTTTATCCCAAGAAAAGAGCTATCAAGAGCATACCTGTTTAGTAATTAAACAAAATCCATTTAGTAGCACTGCAAACAAATTTCTGCCTTTTCTATTGTAAAGAATCAAGAGAAGACAACTTACTTTCTCCTTTTTTGTCCTTGTCCTTATCTCCCTTCTTATCTTTACCATCTTTTCCCTTTTCTGTAAGAGAAGTGTAACCAAATGAAAGCTAAATATAACCGGTAAATAAGGACCGAAAAATGTACAAAACAAGAGATGTTACAAGTAATCTACACAGTGACACGCATACTAATCATGCTTAACATTTGTGTAAAGTTCCCTTGAAAAATTTGAAAGATACAGTTGAGGCACGATGTGTTTTGACTGGACAAGCTTACAATAATTACAGACTGATTATGAAAATATTAAAATATTTCTTCCTTCTTGGGAATAAAATGAAGTTACCGAACTTTAATCTTTCGTTTCTCAATTAAACACAAGATGATTCTTTTTGACTTAGCATAAAAAATGAAAATAATTCACCACTATTACTTGAAACAAATTGTAGATTCCTTATTTACACTTTGAATAGTTTGAAATATATAGAAAAAGTCTATGCCCTACTAAAAAGCATTTTACCTTTTTCCTTTGCATCTTTGGCCCCCTTTTCCTTTCCACCATCTTTTCCAGCTGGCTTTCCATCTGGTTTATCTACCTTTCCATCCTTACTTGCAGAATCTTTATCGGATTTCTCTTCCTTTGTTCCATCCTGTACAGTAAGAAGATAAAAGAAAGACTTGTAAAGTTTGGTTAACTTTAATGCTATTTTCAACAGTATTTCTGTCATGATTGTCAACCTTACCACTGTTCCTGCATTCTGTAATTGACAACTTTCCCACATGAATCAGAGGTGGAGGACAATTGACTTTATACACAATGCCCTCTCACAAATTGTCCCATAGACCATATGATTCACCCAACATGCCTGCTTCATAGTCTTGCACTCTACCTATAGAGCTAATAAGTGGACAATATGTAACAAAGTTTTTTGTTTTTATTTTTTGGTTTAATGCATTTTTTTCAGAAGTATTTCAGTAACGTAACAATTGGCAGTTAATCTAAGCAGTGTTCCTGGATTCTGTACCAGTACAAACCTGTTCCGTTCAAGTAAATGCCAACTTCCCCACATGAATCAGACTGGTTGAGAACGTATGATTTTAGACACAATGTCTTCTATCAAATTGTAACGGAGAACATATGCCTCGACTGAGGACCGAACACACTACCCCTTGATCCATAGATCTGCAATCTACCTATCGAGTTAAGCCGGAAGGCATTTTTTTACATGAAACTACTAATATACCGATATATTTTTTTCAACTGGAGGGGATTTAGTTTAAGAAATTCACAACAATTTTCTTAGAATAATTGTTCTGTGTACTGCAATACATTTCAAGTATAATCATGACATTGCAGGAAGTATGTTAATTATTTGACTTACCACTGATGCCGTTTCATCTTTTTTGGCTTTCTCTTCTTCCATCAACGCTTTCTGCCATTCCTGCAGGGGTAGTCTAAACTCTGGCAATACTCCTTTCAACAACTCCCATACCTCACTGATATGACCATACCTACAGTAAAACTATTGTGTTACATCCTTCCCCAACCAAATACAAAATATAAACTAAGTTTTTTCCTAAACTTTGCATTATAAGAAACTTGTAGCTGTAGGAAGAGATTTAAAAATAGCAGTCATGTGTGTATGCAGTTCTCATTACCACCAGGTAAGAAGAAAGAAAATAGGGGCATGCAGACAATATAAAATGCCCAGCTAACCAAAGAATTGCATCAACTCTTCAAACAGAAGGTAAAGAAAAAAAATTGAAACTTTTTATATTAATAATAACAGCTTCATAAGCACAATGCGAAATAAAATTTAAAGATCCATCACCATGCAAAAAACAAAGCATCTAACATATATACAGTCTAACAACATTCAATTGAACTCCTGTGGCTCATGGGAATTTGTTTGAGCAATTAGTAGAATGACTGAATAGGGAAAAGTGCAGATCATGGTCAGATTGCACGGATGTGTAGGCTGATCATGATCTACACTGGTCGCAAAGGCAGAACCAATTTCTTTCCAGCATGATAAGGGTAAAAGGATGCAGTTTAAGCATAATTCATACATTTCTGAAATTGAAGGTAAACAATTTGTGCATACGCAATAATATTTTCATAGACGTTCTCAATAGTATACTATTTATTAATAATCGTTCATCTGTGTTTTTAGTAATAAATTAAAGATTGATTTATTTATTTGGGTTTTACTGTGCACCAACACAGTATAGGTTATATGGCACTGAACAGGACTACAAATTTTGGTTTCACATCTCATTTACATCAAAATAACAAGAGGACCATGATGGTCCTGAAACGCTCACCTGTCCCAACATGACCCAGTTTTGAACTGAGTATGACGTCGTTTTTTTTCTATTATTTGACATAGTGACCTAGTTTTTGAGCTCATGTGACCCAGTTTTGAATCTGACCTAGATATCATCAAGATAAACATTCAGACCAACTTTCATACAGATCCCATGAAAAATATGGCCTCTAGAGAGGTCACAAGGTTTTTTCATTATTTGACCTACTGACCTAGTTATTGATGGCACGTGACCCAGTTTCAAACTTGACCTAGATATCATCAAGATGAACATTCTGACCAATTTTCATGAAGATCCACTCAAAAGTATGGCCTCTAGAGAGGTCACAAGCTTTTTCTATTTTTATACCTAATGACCTAGTTTTTGACCGCAGCTGACCCAGTTTCGAAATTGATCTAGATATCATCAAGATGAACATTCAGACCAACTTTCATACAGATCCCATGAAAATATGGCCTCTAGAGAGGTCACAATGTTTTTTCATTATTTGACCTACTGACCTAGTTATTGATGGCACATGACCCAGTTTCGAACCTGACCTAGACATCATCAAGATGAACATTCTGACCAATTTTCATGAAGATCCATTCAAAAGTATGGCCTCTAGAGAGGTCACAAGGTTTTTCTATTATTTGACCTACTGACCTAGTTTTTGAAAGCACGTGACCCAGTTTCAAACTTGACCTAGATATCACCAAGATGAACATTCTGACCAATTTTCACGAAGATCATGTGAAAAATATGGCCTCTAGAGAGGTCACAAGGTTTTTCTATTTTTAGATCTACTGACCTAGTTTTTGACCGCACGTGACCCAGTTTCAAACTTGGCCTAGATATCATCAAGATGAACATTCTGACCAACTTTCATAAAGATCCCATGAAAAATATGGCTTCTAGAGAGGTCACAAGGTTTTTTTATTATTTGACCTACTGACCTAGTTATTGATGGCACGTGACCCAGTTTCAAACTTGACCTAGATATCATCAAGGTGAACATTCTGACCAATTTTCATGAAGATCCATTCAAAAGTATGACCTCTACAGAGGTCACAAGGTTTTTCTATTTTTAGACCTAATGACCTAGTTTTTGCCCGCAGCTGACCCAGTTTCGAACTTGACCTAGATATCATCAAGATGAATATTCAGACCAACTTTCATACAGATCCCATGAAAAATATGGCCTCTAGAGAGGTCACAAGGTTTTTCTATTATTTGACCTACTGACTTAGTTTTTGAAGGCACGTGACCCAGTTTCGAACTTGACCTAGATATCATCAAGATGAACATTCTGACTAATTTTCATGAAGATCATGTAAAAAATATGGCCTCTAGAGAGGTCACAAGGTTTTTCTATTTTTAGACCTACTGACCTAGTTTTTGACCGCACGTGACCCAGTTTCGAACTTGACCTAGATATCATCAAGATGAACATTCTGACCAACTTTCATAAAGATCCCATGAAAAATGTGACCTCTAGAGAGGTCACAAGCAAAAGTTTACGCACGGACGGACGCACAGACGCACGGACGGACGACGGACGACGGACACTGCACGATCACAAAAGCTCACACTGTCACTTTGTGACATGTGAGCTAAAAACATGAGGTATGGAATAAAAATTTGCATACCTGCTGGAATCACAGAGTTACAGCAAAACCAAGTGTTAAGACCCTATTAGTCGCCTCTTACGATCATGCAAGGGTAAGGCAGTGGTTCCAATTCTTTTCATACATAGATCATCCCAGAACCACATGGGGAATAAATTAAAGAAGTTGAGAAGAAAAACACCAGTATGGTAAGAGAATATACCCAAATTAAAGATACTTTAATCTTCTCTTAATCACCGCTAATTCCACAAAATGTAAAAGGTTTGCACAATTGAAATGTGCAAACTGACTGTCAATAATGGAGATTCAACGTATGAGCGAAAAAGAATTCCAGCCACCAGTGTTCGAGCTATCCAAGGTCAAACAATATGTATCATACAGTGGTTTTGCCAAGACTGGTTCTGGAGTTCAAGCAACTTTACAGAGGTATTAGCATGATCATTGTTTAAGTTGGACTGTACATACATCAAAGAAAATTTACACCATACAAATGTTTAGTAAATGAACTTCAAGCTTTAATTCAAGACAAATCTCGATAGTGAATCATAAAAGCAAGAAAATATTCTACACTGCAGTTTACCCAACACCAAATATCATGGGAAACTGAAAGAACTAGCAGCTAAAGCATCTGCTTTTTAGTGCTTATTTATGCGACTTCAAAAAAATGAAGCAACAAACTGAAGAAAAGTAAAGCAACACTTCTGAAAACATAATTTTAAAACTTAGCAGTGAAAAAGCGGCAATGCATAAACAAGATATTAGCAAAAGCATGCTCCTTTCAAATACAGTAAAACAAAGACTGTTTAGTCACAAAGGGGTGTGCCAAATGCTAGATTTATCTAGGATTTCAAGCAATTCAAGTCTAGAAGATAGCAGGAGTACAGCTGGGGACCTTGCAAACTGCTTGAGTGAGCCTGTGTGCTTGAGCCATAGAAGCTCGAGTGAGCAGTGTTTTTCTGTATATGAATATCTCAGACAAAGCATGACTGTTACCATCTAATTAGCCCATTACTGTCAATCACAAGCAAGTTTCTGGGTACAGAATTGTTGCAAAGTGTCAGATTATTTCAAGCTTTAATTTTTTTAAGCAAACTTTTCTCTAAAAACAAAGAATAAAATCAAATCAAGTACAGACCAAAGTTGTTTGTCATGCGGTCAGAATGCTTTTAAGTTAAAAGAATAGTGTTACTACAGTAGCTGCAAAGCACTGAACAAAAACAACACTGCAAAAAACAAAAAAAAAGCACTAGTAAACTAAAAATACAGCCCATAACCAAAGCAACAGAAACCATTCTCTTTAATGTCTGTCATACATGCAATTAAAGTTGAAGTGCTGTTAACAACTGACAAATCCTACCTCTATAGTTAAACCTGTACTTAAAACCATCTAAGATCAGAGACCACCTGACTTCAAAATCCAAAGAACATTGGTTTCAGTTCTGATTTAAATATCTACACAGTATTTTAACCACTTAAGGGCACATTCTCACTAGACCAAGTGGTCCTTTTTTACCATATAGAATTGGCTAATTTTATTTCAACTTTTTTCAGTGATATTCAGTCTTATAGACAACCAAAGTAGAAAAACATTTTTTTATGTTCAGTTGTTAACAACACTCGGTATTTGTTGAATCTCTCTATTCAAACATAAAACATAAACAAAAACAGTCACAGCAGTTCTCCTTGCCTGACGTCGTCATTAACTCCAATCTTTTTATGTGGTTTCATGGCCGAGTTCTCACGACTTGGCTGATTGCTCATTGAGATGAACTTATCAAGAACTTGGCCTGCAGAGACCAACGGGGAGGCCCGCCCAGAGTTGGGCTTCTTCAGCTGTGATTTTGATTGGTTAGTACCCTGATCTTCAAGGAGAAAACCCCTGCACAAATGTCAATACAGTAATGTGATATTCAAAAAAGATGTTAGTGAGAGGAATATTATAATAAATACAGATACTTTGATCTAGGATAAATACTGGATTAATCAAAAAGAAGTTTTGTTTATTTTTACTCTATAAACAGGTTTTTCTTTTTAACAACTGACCACGCAAAATTCAATTTTTGTTGAAATTTTTCAAGCAAAGTACAAATTTTCTTAAGAAACGAAAGCAAAATATTCTGTGCTCTTTGTAACTTCTTTTTGATGCCAACAAGTTAGCAGTAATTTGAAGAAATGAGTATGGTTAGATATCAGGTGTTTTGATAACAAAATTTGGTGTGAATTAGTCGCATAGACTTAGCAAATCAATAGTGACTCTCAAGCCATAAAAAAACAGGGTTTTTGATAAATATATCAAAAATTAAAGAATAGTATCAAAATAATCAAAAGCATTCTTTACAATAAAGGTTAAACAAGAGCACCGCCTTGCGGGTGCTGACGCTCATCTGATTTTTTTTGTATAATAGAAATATTGTCCTACCCATGATTTTCTAAGTCTAAAAAGGGCCATCACTCTTGCAAAAAGCAGGACAGAGTTATGTTTCTTGATGTACAGTGTCCACTTATGATGGTGAAAAACTGTTGCAAGTTTTAAAGCAATAGCTTTGATAGTTTATGAGAAAAGTTGACTTAAACATAATATTCAACCAAGAAAATGATTTTTCTAAGTCCAAAAAGGGCAATAATTATTGCAAAAAGCAGGATGGAGTTATGTTGCTTGCTGTACAGGGTCAGCTTATGATGGTGAACAAGAGTTGCAAGTTTTAAAGCAATAGCTTCGATAGTTTAAGAGAAAAAGTTGACCTAAACATAAAACTTAACCAAGAAATCTGATATTTTCTAAGTCCAAAAGGGGCCATAAATCTTGCAAAAAGCAGGATGGAGTTATGTTTCTTGCTGTACAGGGTCAGCTTATGATGGTGAACAAGTGTTGCAAGTTTTAAAGCAATAGCTTTGATAGTTTAGGATAAAAGCTGACCTAAACATAAAACTTAACCAAGAAAACTGATTTTCTAAGTCCAAAAGGGGCAATAATTCTTGCAAAAAGCAAGATGGAGTTATGTTTCTTGATGTACAGGGTCAGCTTATGATGGTGAACAAGTATTCCAAGTTTCAAAGCAATAGCTTTGATAGTTTAGGAGAAAAGTTGACCTAAACATAAAACTTAACCAAGAAATCTGATATTTTCTAAGTACAAAAGGGGCCATAAATCTTGCAAAAAGCAAGATGGAGTTATGTTTCTTGCTATACAGGGTCAGCTTATGATAGTGAACAAGTATTCCAAGTTTCAAAGCAATAGCTTTGATAGTTTAGGAGAAAAGCTGACCTAAACATAAAACTTAACCAGGCAACGCCGACGCCGACGCCGACAACCGCTCAAGTGATGACAATAACTCATCATTTTTTTTCAAAAAATCAGATGAGCTAAAAAATAGACAACATCTACATGCCATGCATACATAAGAGTATAAATTCAATTCTACTGAGATCTGGATTGATGTCTCTGGAATTTCAGTACAAGTTGTGGATCTTGAAATCTCACAATATCATACAAGAAATTTGGGTTTAAAGTGATATTTCAGCAGTATTTCAATTAATACAAATAGCCATTCAACCTAAAGTGTTCCGTGATTTCTGTACTAGAATTTATATCGCCATGGAGATAATTCATCTTGACTGAGGATCTAATACAATATTTTCTAACGACTGGTGAACCAAAACTGGCAAGTTTATGTTATTTTGTAGCACTTTCTTTTAGGTATTAACCATTATAACTTTGAAAAATACTTACTTCAAATTTCCGAGATACTGTTATATACCAGCTAAAAATGCATACATGCAGGTCTATGGGGAAACTTGTGCAATGAACTTCAATGTGGAATGTTAAACTGCATATTGCTGAAGTCATCAATTATTCAGTGTTTTATACATCTATCATACTAATTGCTGAAATACACCCCTAGCTAGAGCACTGCTAGCCAGAATGTTCCAATGTACAAAGGAATGATTACTTTATAGCCAGCTAATGTACAAACTGAAACTCTGTCACTTACTGTAGCGGTATTGCTTCAGGTAACCAGCCAGTCAGGCAGCTAACGATGCTCACATCCCCAAACTCACAGTTAGGGTTACCACCAGTGTAACTGAAACAAACAAGATTAGTTGTTCATAACAAACATTTTCACCATTTTACAGCAGTATTTCAGTAAGATAACAGTTGTCACTCAGCATGCCTCCTAGAGTTCCTGTATTCCTTAACAGTACTAAACAGGTCCCTTGCATACCGGTATATATGACAACTTCTAACTATTATTCAGAAAGGCTGCAGAACTGAACAGGCATATTAACTGTTTCAGTCATATTTTCCTTGCCAAAAAAATAACTAAGATCATAAAGTATAATATTCTTATGCTTTGTTAGCAGGCAGTCTGAAAACAGGCATATCATTCCTATCATTATACATTTTCTGTACTGACTAGTAATATACAGCAAAATAGAGTACAAGTAAAGCCTGTTTTAAAATACCTTGAGAATGAAATAACACTGATTGAAATTCATAGTACTGCTCTAGTGTGAACAATCTCAAGATTGTTTGTTTTAATTAGTACATGCCACAGCAACACAATTTAAGTAATACATGTGTATATCTAGTATCAAGCTTTAATGAGGGAAACACATAGGTCCCCATGCAACTGTGTAATACCTGTTGTTTTGTAACACATCAAGTAAGGTATATACATACTCAAGAGAAGCCACTTTGATGAGTGCTTTAGTAAGCAACATTGGCCAGACCTCATGTTGCATCGTGGTACATGGCAGCATTAGACGATCATTCTCATCAAATGGTAATGTGTCATCCACAATCACCTTTCTCCAACAGCCCTGAAAACCAAGCAATTCATTATTCTACACTTAAAATATATTTTCTAATAGCTGTAGAAAGGAACTGGACGTGACCTTAGCCTTGATGATACTAAGCCAAACATGGATCAAGACAGTCGCCATCAAATAACGAGTAATAAATCCGTGTAGACCAGAGTAGATTCATCAAAGGTCTATGAAAAATTGTTACACTCTGAAACATGTTTTAAAGTTTATATAAAAATATCAGCATTCCAACTGATAAACATCCCTAGTTTATACGACAATCTTGTAAACAAATTGAGCAAAGAAAGTAAAAAGACCCATTATTTGCATTAAAATCAGCACCCAATCCCCTCCCCCCCCCCCCCCCCAAAAAAAAACCACTAGTTGTTTTGCTTTTTTGTCTTAATGTCAATTCACACATTTGCTTTCAATGTAGGAAATGTACTCTAATAGCACAGTTTACAACAAAAAATTTAAGCTAGCTATTTCGACTGGTTCCATACATGGCTTATGCATACATCTTTGCTAGGCTTCAAGCAAGGTGAAGTCGGAGACCTAAAACCCACGGCCACTGAGATCCCTAATGAATATCTACTTGGAGCTTGAGGAAGGTAAATTGGCCAAGAAACTTTCTTTTACAACTTGACACTTAGCTATATTAGGGTTTGGTGTTAACTACTGTAACTTATCAATGTGACAACAGAAAGTTACAACAGTTCTGAACAAAAAAGTTGTTTACCATCCAGTATAATCTGACAGCATATTTTCCATATGGGTTGTAAGGTGGAATGTGAGGCCCCTTCTGGACCTTGTTCATTGTGTAGATATGTTCCCATGGCTTCCAGGTATGTGACACCTCCTCATACGGAACTCCAGGATCTGCCGGCATCTGATCCTGAGGTGGATTCTTCACGGCACAGATTTCCCACAATGCCATGATCTGACTGATAATATAGCGCATCAGCTGAAAAAAAAATGAACAAAGACTGACCTTTTGAATTTTCCATGCTGAAAAAGTACATACTTGTGCTTAAAATACCAAAAATCATTTTAGTGCTTTTTCAAAAATAACAAAAGCAATGCGTATATTTTAAAGAATATCAGTTCAGGTCAGTGTCTCTGACTGTTATACATTTTAAGTCGAAGTTTATTTAAATAAGGAAATAAGTAATTGCAATAATGAAGGAATAGTTTTAAATGTTACATGACTGTACATATACTAAAACCAACGCTTTGGAAATTTCAAGTGTCTCCATTTTAGACTAGTTCTTAACATTTCAAACAGGTCAATGTTCGGATTAACACTCTGGTAATTGGTCCACAAAAAGCATGTGTTGCAACCGTGTTTACACTGTATATCCTTTGATGCTTGCAGCTAGCTGACTTCAATGTTTTAACTGTATTTGATTGGAAATAACTGCTTTGGATTTCGCTCTTTAGCCAACTTTTGAGTCAATGAATGTCTTTATTACTTGACTTTGTACAACTGTGTCATGCAATGGCAATCTGTTAATGTTTTAAAAATCTGAAAGGCCAATTAATTAGAGGAACCATCTGTATAAATTTGATCTGTTTAACTTTACTTACAAATTATATAATGGATAAAATTTCAATTATTTGTCTGAAACACAACACAATAAAAACGAAATAATGTACAAGATCACTTTCTTCTACCATTGCCCACCGTGATTTCTTATATTTTTCTCTTTGCTTAAACATGTGACAAGGTTCTAGGGAAAAATGCGCCTCAGCAATTTTTGCTTTGCCAGAATTTCTCAGAATATCAGCAAAGTTTGAACAATGTATCAATCAGATATAACACGCACTGACTTTAATCACTGTTTGATTATTAATGCATAAAACATTCATGTCTTTATTTTATTGTTGGGGGTGGGGTAATGCCGACTGAAGTGGAGTAATTTCATCAAAGCTGACGATGTTAACATACCTCACTTTCATGTAGATGTTCATTGTTTGTGATCAGATCATATGATGTCATTCCATCTGGATCAATTATAACTGGTGTCTGCAAGAACAAAATCAAACACATTCTCATCTCAAATCTTGTTTTTTTCTCAGGCAGCTGGAAAATTTTCTAGTTTTACTGGCACAGAAATATCCTACAAACTTAAGGCTCCAGTTTTCAGCAAGCCAATCAGATGCCCTTCCCACATGCGTGAATGTTAGTGTCTGTGCTAATGCTGATATATTCCAGAAGAAGATATCACTTTCAAAGTTCTCGAACACTTTAGCAATTAAAATTTTATACTATGTGAAACTTAACTACAAACCTAAATACCAGCTTATGCTTCTAAATAACCTAGACATCATGTCATGAAATACATGATGATATATGAAAACAAAATTCATTTTCCTTTTGACTCAAAGCAACTGTCATACTTATTTCAATCTTCTCAAAAAATGTTAGAATTAATTAAACAGCACAAAGATGGAGATCTTGGTTACAAATAAATTATTCCTAGTTAGTAGTTACATATATAGCGAGATAACTGACTGCAAAAACAGTATAAATGTCATCTTTTTTTGTGAAGTTCTCTGCCAACCTACCTTTTCTGTGATGTAATCTTGTGGTCTTTTCCAGTGGTCCACTCTCATTCCTGGTGGCATTTCAATCTTCCCTTCCGGATCGTCAAACGAATGTGAGACGACCGGAGATTTTCCTTTGTCTTTTTCTTTGCCTTTATGGGCCATGTCCTACAACAGAGAAGGGAAACAGTTGACTATATTTCTGTTCATGCAAACTGGACAACACTACATTTAATTATATATGTCACAGCTGCAAAAAGTTTTGTATTTTGAAGTGAATGATTTTCTCAAAACATAAAAATAGTAAAACACTGTGATACTGTAAAACTTGTTAAAAACTTGAGATGTTAATTGCCAAGTTATAATGGGATAACCTTACCTGCATATTTAAGACTGTCCATCTTCAATTGGACATCCCATATTATTCAAAGGGTTTCACGAAATACTGACTGAATAGCGGACATGCGACCTGACAACTGCAGGTTGCAGGCTGACTGGTACTGCACGGGTCGAAAGCAATCACTGCGCACAGCTAAGTAAATTCATGGAACTGACTCATAAAAAAATCCACAAAATTTAGTCCTCTATGAGTACTGGTTATTTTGCAACGTAGTTTACTCTACCAAGTTTCATCTTACTCTAAAAAGCTCACACTCTAAATAACACCAAGACAGTTCTTTGAAAATGTGTACATAACAAACCTTCCTGTGACAATTCAATAAATATTCTTCAAACTTGCAGGTAGCAATATTCTGGAAACTCTTTGAACCAGAACCCCTTAAAAATGGATTCTGGATTGTGACCGTCTTCAATAAGTTTATTCTATTGAATTTAACACCCACACCCCACCCCCAAACTGAACTTTTCCTTTGGTCCCGAGGCTGCTCCATTTCTTGGGATTCTGGTTCCAGTATACTGGGATATGTAACATGTTATGTAAACAGTTTCTCTACGGCTTTTGACAACCAAAATTACCCTACTGTCTTAAGTAACAAGGTGCTTACCCATTCAACAAGACAGTGAACAGAATCCAAAACAAAAATAGAACATTTTGAAAAGAAAATAAAAAAAACATTCCCACAAAGACTAACTGTCAGACCCCAATGATTAAACTGCAAGACAGTGCATAATTCAGAAATTTTCCCAATCCAATTAGACTAGCTCCTAGACTATGATATATGTCATTTTTCTTTAATTTTTATTTTTAAAATTGTAATTGTATCGAAACTATATACTTTGTCCACTAGCACAATCTTAGAATCAGTTCTTCGAGAAAATCTCTATAATATTCTGGAACTTGTCACTATTACATGAAATAAAAGAAAAAACATCTGAAATTCCAAGACAACTTATTTAACATCAGTCTAGTAGCCAGTCTATCAATGCATAGCTCCAAAACTGGAAAAGTGATTTTTCCCCACTGCACGCCTATAAATAACATATAAATGTGAGTTTATCATACCTGTTGACTGACTCCCTAAATGATTAACATTTTAACAATCTTTTATAAAACAAAAAGTCTGATAGGCTATCCACCTGATTATTTATATTTTATTAAAAAAAAAAAACTGTTTGTAAATTTCAAAAAAAACAAGGCTGCATTCATAAACCTTGATGCCTGGTGGCATCTTGTGACACAAAACCTAAGTCAAACAGGTCAGGCAACTGAGTCAGTGTGTTTGAGATGAGGAATGGTCACAGGTTACATCTGATTTTATCAATACTTCTTGTAAGCGGTATTGATGCTAGACGAAACGGTCCATTTGTTAACCAAGAATGGCCCATATAAGCACCGTAGTCCAAATGAGGTCAAGGTCAAGTCAAACTGAGGTCAGGTGATGTCTGAAGATGAGGAATGGTCACAGGTTACATCTGCATTATTATCAAGTCATTCTAGTAAGGGGTATTGATGCTAGACGAAACGGTCCCATTTGGTTAACCTCGTACGGACGAACAAACGGACGGACGGACAGGACAATCACTATATGCCTCTCGCATCAGTAGATGCCGGGGGCATAAAAACCCTTGAAAATCAATAACCTGCAAGTAACAAAACATTACACCCACATTTCACTGTTGTTTTTTTCAGGCATTCAACTAAAGAGGCCTCTAGATGGATCGGAACAAAAAACACAACATCATAAAGTAACATTAAAACTATTTTAACAACATTACTCCCTTACCGCTGGTGTCACCTGAAGTTTTAAAGTAGTTCTGTATATACTATAGAGCTATATAATCATCCTGTATTAATATATCTGATTTAGTTTTAAATTTTGAAATAACTCGCAATTCTTTCCAAAAAATCTAAATATGAATATAATGTATCTTTATTTCTTGAAGAGATGTACATATATAAGACTCTTGCTTTTCAATCAAACATTTCTTTCTAATTAAATAAATTTTTTCTATGGAAGAACACGAGCTGTCACTATTAGTGACAAATGCCCCCGGAGTGTGCCTATGAATGCTACAGTTGTCTGCACAAAATGTGCCAGAATAGTTTAGGTATGAATCATTTTGTGACCTTGACCCTGACCCAAGAAACCCGGCTCATAAACATGACACACCTACTCAATATGGTTAACATTTGTGTCAAATTATTTTCAAATCCCTTGATAAATGGCAGAGTTATGGACCAGACAAGAAACAGACCATGATAACCTTTGACTTCTAAGTGTGACCTTGACCTTGGAGCTTAGGTGTCTGGGTACTGCGCATGACACGTCATCTCATTATAGGGAACATTTAAGCAAAGTAATTTTAAAACCCCTTCATCGATGGCAGAGTATAATATGGACCGGAAACGAAACAGTTCCTGTTAACCTTTGACTTCTAAGTGTGACCTTGACCTTAGAGCTAGGGGTCTGGGTCTCGCACATAACGCATCATCTCATTATGGTAAACATTTGTGCCAAGTTAATTCAAAATCCCCTCATGGATGGCAGAGTTATGGACACGAAACAGACCCTGTTAACCTTTGACCTCAAAGTGTGACCTTGACCTGGGAGCTAGGGATCAGGGTCTTAAGCATGACATGTCACCTCGTTATGGTGCACATTTATGCCAAGTTATTTCAAAATCCCTTCATGGACAGCAGAGTCACAGCCCAGACAAGAATTTACACGGACCCACGCACACATTATGTAAGTGATTTTAATATGCAGGCATAAAAGGAATAAGTTTATGTGTACCAACAAAAAAGGAGCCATTTTTCATTATAGTCAAAAAATATTGAAGACCTTTTTTCACAACACCTATTCGGACATCTATTCAGGAGGGAGTCGATAGTGTGATAGTGTTATAATCGGAAAGACAACTCTCAGTCCAGATCCATTCATATAATCCTTGTGTTATTGATTTCTTTGAAAATGTTGCATTATTATCGAAATCTGATACAAGCTAATGAGGTAATTAGCTCACACTGTCTAATTAATCAAGCTGGAAGAAATTCAAATCTGTAATGTTAGGGATACATCATTAGAGTGTCTAAATTATTCCGCAGAAGAATTTCATCAATTTTCAATTAGTGCAATTTTAAAAAAACTTAGTCTAAGACATGATTAATTTCATTTATTGACAGATTGCATATCTGACAACAACAGCAAATAACCATTTTTATTTATTACTTTGCACCAATGATTAAAAGAAAAAAGTTTAACAAAATGAGATTCATTTCCTGCAAAAATTTTCCATGCAGCATTTTCAACTAAGTACTGTGAAATCAGTATTATTCATGGGGATACTGTAAAATCATTTAATTTCGTGGACATGAAATTTCGTGGTTTTGGTCAAAACAGCAATTTCGTGGGGATATGAATTCATGGATTTCAACCTTTGAACATAAAATGAATGGGAATTTTACTTGTTCATTGAGATTAAATTTCGTGGATTCACTCAATCATGAAAATCAGTTCCCCACAAATATTAATGATTTCACAGTAAATTAAATCCTAATTAACACACAAACTTCCTACTCCTTTTATCTTGAATAATTTTAAATTTCACCAAATTTTCAAGTCCCAAAGAAATAGCAATAACATATAAAACTACAAAATCTCAAGCCCATAAATTTTAATGTTTACTGAATGGTTCATGGAGCAGGAGACTACCCCATCTTGAATAACCTGTGCTTTTGTTGTTATCCCTTTTCTCATGTACAAAAAATTTGGAGCAAGGGCATCAAATTTCTCACTTTCTGGTATACAGAAAAAATATATTCAAAAATACAAAACAAAAACAAGAGGGTCATGGTGACCCTAATTTGCTCACCTGTTAAAGGTGGTCAATCACTTCTGAGCAACATTTTCCAACATTTTTCAGTTTTCATATATTCTGTTAGAGATTAATTTAAGGAACAAAATGACCCATTACATAGAATTAGATTTCGAACAAATCCATTAGTTGACAAAAATCTGATTAACCACCTTTAATCTTGGCCTTGGAATCATCAAGATAAACATACTGACCAAGTTTCATGAAGATATGGTCATAAATGTGGCCTCTACAGTGTTAACAAGCTTTTCCTTTGATTTGAGTGGTGGCCTAGTTTTTGACCCCACATGACCCAGTTTTGAACCTGGCATAGGAATCATCAAGATAAATATTCTGACCAAGTTTCAAAAAGATAGGGTCGTAAGTGTGGCCTCTACAGCGTTAACAAGTTTTTCCTTTGATTTGACCAGATGACCTAGATTTTGACCCCAACCCTATGACACAGTTTTAAACTTGGCAAAGGAATCATTAAGATAAACATTCTGACCAAGATAGGGTCATAAATGTGGCCTCTAGGGTGTTAACAAGTTTTTCCTTCTGTTTGAGTGGGTGACCTAGTTTTTGATGCCACATGACCCAGTTTCTAACCTGGCCTAGAGATCATCCAGACAAACATTCTGTGCAAGTTTGTGTCATATCAATGCATAAATGAAACCTCTGTATGACTGAAATGGCCAAAATAGAAAATTTTGACCCTTTCAGGGGCAGTAACTGTAGAACCCATGATGGAGTCTAGCCGGTTTTCGAAAGGAACCGAGATCTAATTGTGTGTGTATGTGGTTAAAATTGAATGTAAAATGTCACTTCTATCATGTTCACAAGGTAAAAATTAACAAATTTTGACTCTTTCTGGGATCAATCCGGGGCCTTAACTCCAGAACTTATGATTGGATCTGACGGATTAAGCATGGAATCCAATATCTATTGTTAAAGATATTTTGCAAGTCTGTATCAAATCAAACCCTAAATGAAGTCTCTATATGGCTGCAAAAGCCAAAATAGCAAACGTTGGCCCTTTAAGCGGCCAAAACCCTGGAACCCATGATGGCATCTGGCCAGTTTTAGAAAGGAACCGTGATATTATGCCAAAACAAGTTGTGTGCGAGTTTGATTAAAACTGATTGCAAAATGGGGTCTCTATCATGTCCACAAGCCAAAATAGCAAATTTTGGACCTTTAAGGAATCATAACTGTTGAACACATGATGGGATCTGGCCAATTTTTGAAAGGAACTGAGATATACCAATACAAGTTGCATACAAGTTTGATTAAAATCTATTGCGAAATGTGGTCTCTATCGTGTTCACAAGAAATTGTGGACGAATGGATGACAGACGAAGGGCGATCACAAAATCTCACCTTGTCACTATGTGACAAGTGAGCTAAAAACGCTTCCTCTTTTGCTACAGCACTAAACTCATGAAACAATCCATTAACAAGTATGGAAAGACAATTTTCCACAACTTTTCCTCTTTGGCAGATTATATATTTCTATCACAGCTGGTGTAGGTATGACTTCAAACTTTTCCTATGGCCAAAAATGTTCATCTCTCTTAGCACATTAATTTTGCACTAACAAAACATGGCAGGCAAAAAGACAAAATTAGTTCATCGACTATACTTCCAAAAAAAGCTTTGTATCTGATGTTCTAGAGCATTGTTATTTTTAAATAATTTATAAAGTACCAAGGTTCAATTTTTCATGTAATAAAATAATCATATCATCATAGTCTCTATTTACAGCAGACTTCAGCGTTACAATTTTCCAGACTTGCAACATTAGAAAACTAAAAACTGCTCAAGTCAGATAAATTTCAAAATACTTAAAAATTACCCATTTTTCTGCATTAACATCGGCATCGTTCCACTCTGGCCAGATCACAAGTTTTGGTCTTTTATCTGTGGCACTCTGGGCTATAGACGCAGCTCTGGAAATAGAAGAAAACTTTTGGTTTAAAAGTGAAATTTTCAAGCTGTAATGTACAACCATACTATATATATAATTATGTATAACAACACAATCCTCCTCACCCAGCTTGCAGTGTAGGTTATAGCCATTCCTGTGATCACAGTACTGTGAAATCATTAATATTCGTGGGGGATTAATTTTTGTGGATTTTGTGGTTGAGTCAATCCACGAAACTTAATCCCAACGAACGTGTAAAATTCCCATTCATTTTATGTTCAAAATTTGAAATCCATGAATTCATATCCCCATGAAATTGCTGTCTTGACAAAAACCACGAAATTTCATGCCCACGAAATTAAATGATTTTACAGTATACCCAAAGGATAACACCGGCATCTTCAGCAATCAAATGTAAAATATTATGGGAGTGTCCAGGAAGGTTTAGTCTAATGGGAAAACTGGACAATAATCGCTTATAATATCTGTTTAATACTGTTACTTTTTTGGTCATAAGAACAGCGTACTGATCACTTTATTTCGTACTTTTTTCTTTATGCTTTTGATTTTTTAGTTTCATAAACAAATGCCAAGTTGCCGTCTTCAAACTATAACTTAAAAATAATTAAATATAATTATTTACAATATCCAATACAATGTTCCATTAAATTTTAATATTTTTATCCTAAAGAAATGTTGTGTTTTTTTCTTCTAAAAACAAACTGCTTACCTAGCTGCTGTTGTAAGAGTTATAAATTTCATACTCCCAGAACAAAGTTCTTTTTAGCTTTAAATGCATTTGTGTTTCATTCTATTTGTATGATTTGCCAACGGCCAATGGAAGGCCTTCGATTTAACTATCGATTTTAACACCATCACTTAAGCATCATACAAGACAGATACACAAATAAAGAAAATAAATTGGTCCTTGAAAATTTATCACCCAACAGCATCAATTCTCTTCAAGCACAAATGACCGCAATTGCTTATTATTTTCTCTGCTAATGGTGCATCTCATATTGATTTTACATAGTAACTGTAATCATTCTGTGATATTTATGTATTGGTTATACATGATGTACAAGTTACTGAAACAACTGTTTATAGAGATTTTTTTTTAATTATTGTGTGAACTACTCAATCATGAGCATCTTAGATCTATTCAATTTTATTATCAATATTTTTTTTTGTTCAAAAGCCATCAAAACTGGTACATTGTTACAGATCAGAAATAATATATGAGCCGTGCCATGAGAAAACCAACATAGTGGGTTTGCGACCAGCATGGATCCAGACCAGACTGCACATCCGCGCAGTCTGGTCAGGATCCATGCTGTTCGCTTTCAAAGTCTATTGAAATTAGAGAAACTGTTACCGAACAGCATGGATCCTGACCAGACTGCGCGGATGCGCAGGCTGGTCTGGATCCATGCTGGTCGCAAACCCACTATGTTGGTTTTTTCATGGCACAGCTCATATACTGATTCATGTTTTGCTAGACAAGAGAAATTAAAATGTCAACATATGAAACATAAAATTATATTCTAAGGTGTTTTTTTACACTATTGTGGGAATGGGACCAGGGCTTTTACAATTGGGAAAAATGCACTGTAAAACATCCATATTGGGACTTTTTTTAATTTCATGATTACTTAACAAACAATACTTTTTAAGCAAGTTTTATGATAAAATATAATGAAATTATCAATATTTATTCATTGAAAACAAAAAGAAATTCTACAAGCAAACATGTATCTTTTGAGCTTGATATTTCAACATAATTTTATAGACATGACTTGTGTTGTGCGTTTCATTATCACTTAGATCATCAATGTCTGAATCTGTCATGTATACAGATTCCAGCCACTGACGTTGTTACTGTTAATTTTTCTATATTTGTACTTTCGGTTTCACTTTGGCAAGATGAAGCTGTTGAAGGTGTGGTAATTTGACTTGCAGACGAATCTTTAGTTTTAAAGTCTGTATATCGAACAAAACATCGATTTTTGGCATATATTTCACGTCTTTTTAATTGATTTTCATAGCGTAATACTTACTTTTTTAGATGGCATGTTTACCATCAATAGACACTTACATTATCATGCCTTTCAATGATGCGGTTTATGGGGAAGTATTTACAATTTAATGTAATACCATAATATCAGCACTGACATAACGAATTTTTGACCCCAATAATTTTATTGTCATATCATGCATAATTGAAAACTTTCAGGCCTTTTTTTTTGCCAACTTTCAGAAAATTGGGAATTTTAGAGATAAAACTGGGAAAAACACATACTATTTTTCATTGGGACTGGGACCAAACTTTAGCCGCAAATCGACTAAAAACAAGAGCTGTCACTATTAGTGACAAATGCCCTCGAAGCGTGCCCAAGAATGCTATAGTTGTCTGTGCAAAATATGCCAGCATAGTTTTGGTATTAATCATTTTGTGACCTTGACCTCGACCTGAGAGACCTGGGTCATAAGCGCGGCACACTTTCTTAATATGGTTAACATTTGTGTCAAATTATTTTCGAATCCCTTGATAAATGGCAGAGTTATGGACCAGACAAGAAACAAGATAGCAATACCATCTACTATAATAACCAGTATTCAAATCTTTGACAAAATTATGAGGAAGGAATTATGGAAGCAAGAGCTCCCAAAAGCAGGGCAATATATGCCCAAAGTTCTAGATCTGTGGAGGCAGCAACAGAAAAAAAATGTGTGTGGAAATGGGGATGTAATGTGGCAGTGGGTTAGAGATTGGAGTTTTATGTGGCAGCAGTACTAGTGATGGAAAACTAAGGCACAAGAAACTGACAGTGATTCTTTTTTTCCCTTTTGTTGAAAGGGGGAGGGGAACAAATGGAACAAGAACTGTCTTACTACAGCACACTACTACTTGGAAGCTTTTCCACCTAATACTACCTTACATCCAAAAGCTCTAGAAAAAATTTCTAAGTCAAAAAGTGATATATAAAATGTAATTAAAAGCCAGATCGTGATATGAAACTTGCCACGTGACCTCAGCCCTTGATGCCAAAGACAAATAAAGAACCTGTAAAAAAATCTTAGTTAAAAGGGGCATAATTATGACAAAATAAAAACTAGAGTTATGTAACTTGCCAAGTGAGGTCAGCTCACAATGCCAAAGACAAGTGTGAAGATAGAAAGCATCAGGCCAAGTAGTTTTTGAAAAACCTGCTTACATACAAAACTAAATTTTTATACAAAATTCAAAGTTAAAATGGGGCATAATTTTGACAAAATAAATAATAAGAGTTATGAAATTCTTCCTGTGAGGTCATGTCATGATGCATTAAATATATGTATGAAGTTTGATAGCAAAAAGGCCAAATAGTTTTAGAGAAACCTGCAGCATGCTTGTATGCAGAACTTCTGTAATGTATAATAGTTTGTCTAGTATTTATTTGGGTTTTACGGTGCACCAACACAGTATAGCTTATATGGCGCCAAACACGACTACAAATTTTGATTTCACATCTCATTTACATCAAAATAAAAACATGAGGTATGGAATCAAAATTTGCATACCTGCTGGAATCACAGAGTTACAGCAAAACCAAGTGTTAAGACCCTATTATTCGCCTCTTATGATCATGCAAGGGTAAGGAAGTGGTTCCAATTCTTTTCATACACAGATCGTCCCAGAACCACATGGGGCTAGTTTGTATAGATATAAGTTCAGTTTTTTAAAATATTTTGCCCTCTATTCCATCTGGAATCCACCTAAATCTTTATACTGACTCACACAAAAAGTATAGATTGATTCCATGTTAAAAATCCTCTGGATTTTACAGAAAATCAGGGCAGATCTTTTCCTACACGAAGTACGAGAAGTTTCAATCCAGGCTCGCATTTTTTTTGTCTGAGTATTAAAAAAATACAAACTGACTGAATTTTTCTGTTATTCCCCGACATTGAAATATTCAATATATAATGTCACCAGGCCTTGATACTTGCTGCATGCACCTGGTTCGAAATATATTTGGTACGAAATGGATTTTATTCATGCTCCGTATTCGTACCTACTGCGAAGATATCAGATATTGTAAAGGATGTATTCATACCAAGTTTTTGTTCAGAAGTCATTTACATCAGGAGCTTTATTACCAATATGGTATGAAACGTTAGAATATCATAATCGAAACAAAAATAAAACCAGCGGCCATGTTGTTTCTAATGACACTTTGCCATTTCCGTCTTCAGGTAATATTTGACGATGAACTTACTCTCTTGGGGTGGCTGAACTGACTCTATTTGTTGACGCATTTTTCTTGGTTCCCTTGGAAGCCATTGTCTAAGCTTAAACTTCCAAAACAACCAGAAAATAGATTAAACTTCAACGCTATTTACACTATATGGTTGCCACGCGGGGTCGGATAGGTTCAGTACGCATGCGAATTGTTCTCGTTCCGGTCATTTGACAGAACGCGGGGAAACAATGCGCAATTATTTAAAAATCGTAATTGAGAATGAACACTCTTTTCCAAGTTTCTTAATATCCAAAGAAACCTTCTAACGACATAGTTAAACATATCATAGTTTATAAATCCCGTTATCAAGCATTACACTATTTACATAATACCTGGCTGGCGGATTATTTTCTATGTAAAGACGGCAATTCAATAATTTTTCACATTGTACACTTGATCGATAGATTAGCTTGGTATAAAAGATTAAGTTTAAGGACATGTAGTACTTTTTATTATTTTGACAATTTAGACATAATTTTGATGGGAGGGGGTATTACATTTCAAACATTAAAATAACAAAACTACTCCAGCCAAAATCCAGACATATTCCAAAATTAACACCCGGGCTTTGAATTAAGGCCCCCTTTTAATTATATAATATGAATCTAATTCTTTGGAATCAATCCAGGCAACGACCTGTAACTGGCAACGGGTCTCAAAATTCAAATTTCGCTGGGCCTACGATTGATTAAGCAGCGCAGCGTAAACAAATAAAAATGAATAAAACAAAACAAAACAAAACATGTAGTACTTTAATACATCATGATCGTAAAATGAAAATGTGCGTCCATTTCAGAAGAAAAAATATATTCTAATAGTTTACTTTACATATAACATGATCTGTAGAGCTGTCGGTCGGGGACCCCGTCGCACCTGTTACGGGGAATTCCAAATACAGGCAATTTTCATATAGTTTGATATACAATTGTGCAACTACAATCAATCTAAAATGCGGGTCTCTTTAAACATTTTGCAGCTGATGAAAAAATAATACTATGGCAAAACATAGAAAACAGTTAATTTGTATTATATTTCTGGATATCAAAATTAGCCGTAGACGAGTAGGTCTACTCCCCCCAAATAATAAAAGAATATATATAAGATAGAACATTCTATATTGACTCTACTTTTTTTTTTGCTCCGTAAATAATACACGTAGGCCTAGTATAATATTTGTGATAAAAACAATTTATATTAAGCAAAAAGAATTAGATAGGGGATACTCCGAACCAAATTAGGCCTACTTTTGGCTGTGTTGATCTATTTTTACCAGGGAATTGTTGTCTCCATGTAGATACCAAATATTGACTTATTCATAACATCTCAATTCTTCTTTAACACTCTTAATTATTAACAAATTCTTTTCCATTCATTTGAAAATGTCTTTGTCTCGACTATAAAGTCGCATTTTATAACATTACTATGTTAAAACAATGATCATGACCTAATCATGTATCCTGTTTACATATACATAGTGCAGCGTAGCATTACACTGTACTGTACTGTACTGCACAGCGCCTACAGCCAACAGTACAGTGTAGTACACGACTACTTTATCCACTGCACTGCACTGTATGGTATTGCATAGAGCATATAGCCACTGAATTGCACTGCGCTGCACTGTACTGTATAGCGCCTATAGCAAATCAAAGAAGTATAAAATACATATATAGCTCTTTGAGCAACTGTACGACTTTAAAGTACTAAACAATGACACTGAAAAGAATTCCGTCACTTCTGTCTCACCTTGCATATGAATATAGCGTGTATTTGGTGGGAAATAATAATACAACAGTTTCAGCTGATGTTCAGTAATGGTTCCAACGGGGTTCGAACACGGCGAAAAACCCGTGTCTCTTCGGCCAACAACATCACATTTGCCGAATAAGCATAAAACTAACAGTAAATATAACATCTTATAATTATTCACCTGTCTCGATCGTAGCCGGGATTAATTTCTGACGGAGTAGCGGTGTCATCACGGTTGATACTGATAATAGACCCGGTGCGAGTCTCGCGTGGCCACTTGGCCAGGGTGATAAAGATATCCTCCGGATGATCGGGAATTGACGGGTATATCTTTTCTGTCTTATAATACACGTCGCCCTCTTTAAGCTCTGTTAGTGCCGCCAGGCGGCTATTTCCCAAGTTACCCAGTGTTCCATCCTTTAACGACACTCGTTTTGCTTTACTTTGATCAGCGAGCGAACCTCGCCTAAGTCCTGTGACACTTGCATGCGATGGACGCCGGTTCATTATTTTTTAATGTTTTTAAATTGTGTTTATTTCCAGTTTATATATTTTTTTAAAAATCAGTGCACGGTTACACATTTGTAAATCACCAAATCTGATGTCCTTTGATACGTATTAAACTGTCAGTAACTCTCAGTTTGCGATAATGAACTTGTTTTCATTTTGTATACAACTGTATTAATTAAACAGTTATTCTCATTCAAAAGAAGAACTTACAAGGAGTATACATCTAAATGCAAATGCCTTGTTATCCATGTACTATAAAATTTCTGTGAATGCCGTATTAAACACTAAACACCAGGTTCTATTTCAACTTTTGATACGGAAATTGACTATGCAAATATTAAACAATGTAAATAATTTTTTGTAAATAACATGAACAATCAGAGATACAAATCAATCGATGCGTCCACATTATAAATTCTTATTTCTTTCATGAACGCAATATATAATGCAAAAGTAAGTCAACATGATTCCGAACTGTATCGCCAGGACGTGAAACTTTCGATTTCTGAATGTTTGTCAAGCAGCGGGAAACAAACAGCCGTCCAATCTGAGTGTTCTGAAAAACCAGTCTAAAATGTTTGAGTCTAAGCTCAGTCTAAGCTGACCAAGGGGATTGATGTATTCGGAGACTGCCGTCGCACAACTACCAACATTTGGTCCTACAAATCCGGAATATAACCAGTGTTGTATGACCCTTATAAGTATGTTTAGAATTTCAGGTTAGTGTATTTTCCCTAATCATCAAAAAGTACATCTGAATCGCCAACTCTTTTAATCCAAAATTAATCCCTTATCTGAAAGTTAGTCCCCTTTTTTTTCATGCATTTACTGGTACAGCAACTCCACAATACTCAGTTACGTTTAAGAACACTATATAGTGCAACTAAAATTGTCTGTAAACACTGTTTCAACATTATCACTTTCGGTGTCCGAATTTACAAGTTTTATCTTTGATTATCCACAATTTTCATAATATTTCCATAAATCTTTAGATCAATAAGTCAATCCTTAAGATAGGAGAAGCCCAATGTCCGAAATTGGATGAAAGTTGTTTAGATATACAAGTATTCAAGTTTTCAAGAGCTTATTAAATAAAACATGGGTGACAGATAGAACCCCGCGAACGTCTTAAGTTAACTAGTGCCATTTAATAACTTTCAAAATCAGACGTAGGTCTTTACATTCTGTAATAATTGTCTAAATAAACGCCCTTAAAGACAGTGATTGTAGGGATTTACAGATATATACAGAATAAGCAGTAGAGTATAACTCAACTGATCAAATACATATCAAAACAACTAAGGAATATGAGCCGCGCCATGAGAAAACCAACATAGTGGGTCTGCGACCAGCATGGATCCAGACCAGCTTGCGCATCCACGCAGTCTGGTCAGGATCCATGCTGTTCGCTTTCAAAGCCTATTGCAATTAGAAAAACTGTTAGCGAACAGCATGGATCCTGACCAGACTGCGCGGATGCGTAGTCTGGTCTGGATCCATGCTGGTCGCAACGCACTATGTTGGTTTTCTCATGGCGCGGCTGAATTATGAAAACAACTATAAGGAATATTATGCTGGGTTTAGAGTCAAGGCCATATTGCGACTTTCTCAGGGGGGTTTTATGACGGAAGAAGAGTCCAGGTCTCAGGCTTCTCCAGGCATTATTTCAGGCATGTGCGGGCACCTGAGCAGGGCTACTAGACCTTCCAAGCCATAAAAGAAATTGAGTTGCAAGAAAACTAGTAAATGTAGGGCCTACATATATTTGCATTTTCCATTATATAAAAGACGAGAACGTAAAAATCATGCTAAACATTGTCTATCGGAAGTATGTTCAGTTACTTGGTTCAAATACGAGACAACCTTCTCGCGGTGACACTGCCTCTCTTCAGAAACGATTTTTATAACAACTTTACTATCGCTTTCCATACGTAGTCAGCTTAAAAACGAATATATCTAAAATAGTTGGAAGATATAATTATGTTTCCGTATATAGAGAAAAATACCTTCACAGAATACGCAAAACCTGATGGTTCCTTACACTACGACACGCATTTGTTTAAAATACATATGCTTTTTTGTAAAAAATATGTAGATATTAGGCCTACATGCTAGCAAACTGAATGGGGGAGACAGAGCGTGCTTACACGAGTATATACGGTACAGGTAAAAGCAGTATCAATACCTGCCATGAGGGAACGTTAGTTTTTTATTTGTGACAAGAGGTCAGCTTTATATTAAAACATTCACATAATGATACTTTATATAAAGTTCTATTAAGTACAAGTCCTTGTATATTTCAATAGTTTAATTTAAATGAATAACTGAAAGCCCGAAAATTCATTCTATAGAGAAAATGAAATGTTTAGAAATATATTAAAGAAAGTAATATATATTGACGTATTTTGTTACATTAGAAATAAAGATGTCTTTGTATTTAGACTTGATTACACGAAATAACGAAAACAAGCTTTACATTTGAAGATGTGTACGTGTACGTGTGCGTGTGCGCTTACATGAAGACTACCACCCAACACAAACCCGCCCCTTCTCATAGTAAGTGTGAAAGATTACCTGTTAACCTCATTATATAACAATATGTGATATGGTTTTACAGTGCTTTTAATAGAATAAGTTCACAATCAAGGTAAACAAACTGGATGTGTCTTTAAACTTCGCGTTATTATTATACTCTACATGCATGGTATAGCGCAGTTCTAGGCCTCTTATGGGAGAAAACTGATACTGAATCAATCGCGAGATTTTAGTAGATTATCTCCCTTCCCTGGTGTATATAGAAAGAAAAGATTGGTTACCTTGATTGGCACCTCTGCATTCCTGATACCGGCCGCGAGCTCGATCTCTCGGAACCACCACTTCCGATTCGAACTTTCGTGTTACTCCTGCTTAGTGGTCGTTTTGACCCCGCCGGTGACACAGAACTTAACATTTTTAAGCGTAAATATGTTATACTGTTGATAAGTCAGTACAGTAAATAATTAACGCCGCTAAGCTGTTTCCATTATCCTAAGGAATGTCCTAAAATTTCCATTAAAAGAATCACCAGAGAAAAATCAGTAAAAAACAACACTGGATTGAAATAAAACCACTTTCTAGAGATATATAAACCGAAGCATTTGTATTTCTGGATCAAAACGATAATTTTTTCGACCTTAAAATCAATTTTCCCACCCAGCAGAACGCTATAAAATCCATGTTAAAAGCAAAACAAACCAGTTATTTAATGGTTAGAAAACTCGTTTTCCTCTTAACCCAGACCATAAACCGCCCAGCTTCCGACAATACTTGTTTTTCAATGGTAAATTTATGTAAAATGTTGTCACCACATGCCGTGCATGGCTTCCTTTATCGACTGTCACAATTTCCTCGCCATAATGAATCAATGAAAACTAAAATACATGTAGGCACGTGTTGCGTAATGCACACTTGACTCGAGCTTTTGAATATTATTCTCCTTTATCAGAGGACCAACCCAGTTCTGACGCTTTCCACCGGGGATTGTAAATCACGGAAGACGTCAAATCTGCTGTTATATGTGACAGGCTCGATACCTGTTCAAAACAGCTTCACATATCTATTCTTAAAAAGTTCTGATTTTTGTTTTTACACTGGTTGCACAGGCAATTTATATGTGTTAATTGTTATTCCAATGCGTGTACGACAAAACTGCAGCATGAATATCACAGACAAATTATTCCTTTAAAATTTATCATATCATTCTCTTGAAATGTTTACGGAAAACAGCAACAACAATAATAACAACAACCACTAAACTACGACATTCTGGGGATACCCGGGCACTTGATATCGTAGATTCAATCCGAAAATCACAATTATTCGTTCAGCAAACACTTAACAATTGTAACTGAAGTGTTATCAAGGGCTAGCTAATATTTGATGGTTTTATTAAAAATGCAAACATGACAACAATGCGAATGGGGACATAAAAAGTTTAACGCCGCTACAATATAAGCAATAGAGGCTAGGTTTAACTCATTGTCATTCATAATCAAACACAAATACCCCCACTCTATTCAATATAAAGCAACTTCTTAATGTCCATTTTCTGGTTAATATCCCGTTCTTTGAACTAAATGGCCATCGTCAAAGTGGCGATAAAAGCTGCAATTAATCTTTATCTCATTTTCTTTTGAAGTAAGTTTTCAAGGAAAATTTAATGTGAATCACAAAAAAAAAATTTTTTTTTCAATTTTTTTCAGCAAAAACCGTTATGAATACATATCTTTGCACTTTTCTTGTCGTTGGATTAGATTCGGGTGTATACCGATACCTACTGATACAGTTTAAAGACACCCTACGGCTCGTTTCCAACATGCATACTTTTTCTGTTCTCAAGTACAGCTGTATACAGTACACTGTTGGACACCTTAAAAGTAAAGCTCTTTTGAAACTCATTAAGCCTTTCTTTTCTAAACTGTATGTAAGAACGATATTTCTGACACTTCAAAAAAATAATAATACACTGAAAGTATTTTGAAAGACAATGATGAAATCCTTCAAAAATAACCGTTAATTCAAATCAAAGATATTTTTTTTAAAAGTCACGGATAGGACCTCCCAAATATCTATGTAAAATTGTAACTGTCCCCTTAAAGAAGCTCCTTCATCACTTTTCTCCAACATTTAAGAGAAATTACCACCATAGAAATATAATACACATGCCTATCACCTTTCGTCCGCGTCGGTCCTCTTTAGAACGTAACATAACAGGACATATGTCTTTACCAAAATGGCACAAATCAGCCACCATACATATAAAATTCTTTCTTACATTCTTTTGCAGAGGAAGAAGATAACAGTGAAGTATTCTAGTATCTGAGGGGGTTATGACTGTGTTCATGAGAAGCCCTCTGGATTTTATTTTTATTTGTTTATAGTATATTACAAGTGGAAATCTGAGATTTCAAAAGCCCTAATGCCTTTGTTTATAACGTTGCTGCCACAATTGTTTTTTGTTGTAAACATGAAAATCTATATCAATTTCTTGTTAAATCTTTTTTTCTGTTTTCCTCATACAAATGTATATGCAAAGGTTTGAATATTGATTAACAGAGTAGAAAGTATTATTCAGCCCATTTTTAATTACCTCCCTTTATGATCAAAATGCATAAGTCCATGAGCGATATTGAAAGCATCACTTTTACAACCATGTAAATATGATAAGTTGCTTTATCTGTTTTGACATAAGATTAAAAGCCTTATGGAACTTCAAAATATCGACAGTGATAGTCAAATCAAGATGCAGCCTGAGAATCCAAGATGGCCGCCAAATTTCTCCAAATATTTGCCAATGCCTTTTTATCACATTTCATAAAATGTCCCTTTCTAAACAGATTTTATCCTGTAACAGGTTTGAAATACTATCTATAAAATTGAGGTGGACAAGAGAGGATGCGAAAGGTCCCACCGGATATCGCTAATTTGGCATGGCGCATGCTTAATTTGCTGAATCTTGTCTGAATTGCATGCTCTTACCGAGAGTCAGACACAGAAGAAAAATTGGGTCCATGAACGACATTCATGTCTCGGCTCAACTAAACATATATCGAATTCACTTTAAAGATTTGCAAATATCGGACTCGCTACGTAACGATGCAAATATCGGATATGTAACGGTTTCCTAGCAATATGCATATATCTGCAACGATATATAACCATCAGTCTACTAAGTTAACGAAGACTGATATCGGACTCACTACTGATACATAAGTACCTGTTCAACAACGATGTGCATATACCGGACTCATTACCGATATCAAAGTATCGGGTTCACTAACGATATACTAAATATACTAAAATATATGGATGCACTTGCCTTAAACTGTCCATGGTGTTCAAACTTTTTCTGCGGCTCTTACTTGAAGGACTCCGGATCTTAAAGTCCTCCGCCGACGTGATACTTACACGTGGCGTACATGACAAACGTCGTGCCCTACTCGACATTTTTTTGGTATCTTGTTACCCTAAAGTAAACTTTTCCACATTCTAAGTATCCGATTATATTATTTTAATTGTCAGCAAAATTAAATTGTCTATCACATGTTCACATATCATACTTAAATGGAAAAAAACACACAAAAAAAACAACATTACAATAAAAAGTGATTCAACACGCCAATAGGAACCATTTTGTGAAAACGACGTTTTGTTTAGAAAAGATAGTAGAATGTTGTGAGTATGGTCAATTATAATTATGTTTACAGGTCCTTATTTCGATTTTACTAAAGCATATTCAAATGCATTAATGTAAACTAACGCAGTTTTCTGAAACGGAAAATATATATCCAATGATTCTGCATAATCCCACACACCAAGAAAGTCTATTAGATGGTCACTTTAACATATGTTTCAATTTACATCACACATATATTATACAAAATATCCATCCCAACGACCGAAAAGGCAAAACAACCATTTCAGTTATTCTTACTTTGAGACTAACCGACTTGATTAACGGATTAAAATTTAATCGTTTCTTAAATCTCCTTGATATTAATATAATATCATGTAGGACCATTTTAGGAGGAATTATGTTATTAGATTGCCTTTAAGCCTTTGATAAGAATAACTCAAAGAGAAAAGTCAAATGCTCCTTTAAGTCGTAATTGAAATTTCATTGAAAGTCATGTAGCATTAGGTTTGATAGGGTCACTTTATTATACTGTATATGTACTAAAATTAATTACATGTATATACCTTTTACCCGGTAACAGACTTTTTGTAAAACGTGTTCAATATTGTCTGTGATTACCTCCCTTTTAGAGTAAATTTATTGGGCTCGTAAAGTCATAAAATATAATTTAAGTATTAAGAATATTACAACGTCTGTACATGTGCAAAATTTATTTATTAAAAAGATTAGAGTCATAACCTGTTTAAAGTTATGTAGTGTTTACTCAGTATATACAAATTATTCCACATTTTATAGACAAGAAAGATTGTGTCATATAAATTACCCGAATAAGCCCCATTTTACAACAAAATCCGCTAAACTACTTTGCAGATTGCTCATTGTCCCAGACAGTTCAAATTCCACCGGGTCCGCATCACTTGGAGGTTCAAAACAAAGACCCCCTTTTGGACACACTCTAAAACTTGGTTAAAAGACGTACTATCAGAGAATCTTCCAGAAAGACCCTGGGTAGCCACAACACATTCATATATCAAGTAAGGGCTGTGTTTAGTTTCGCACCCACCACCTCAAACCCATTTCTTCCAAACTTTGGAAGATTTAAGTGGAACTTCACTCTAAACAACCCGTCTAAGCGGATTATATCAGTATAGAAATTAATAAATGATAAAGAATGATAAGTTTCAAGATCGATACTGTTTATTGAAGGTATTAATTCAAAATTTGACAATCAGACCGCGAGTGATTTAAGATGTTAGTTCATACTGACACATTTCCGAAAGAAACTATGTGATCAATACCCGAGTCTCTTTTTATGTTTGTGTCCAGTTCAACTTTCTGTTTTGAGGTGTGTTTTTAGGGGTGTGTGGGGGGGGGGGGGGGGGGGGGGGTTGCGGGGTTGTGTGTGTACAGGCTTTGTGTTACAACTGTTAAACTATTAATTTTTTAATACGCCCATTCTAAAGAGAAGCGGGACTTGTTACGTTAGAGCGCAGTGTGTCCGTGCGTCAACTTTTCCAGTTTACACAATGACTAAGTATCACCTGTGGGATATTCCTACAGGATGTACAGTAGTAAATAAATGTGCTATATGTCCTATATAAAATTAACAATCTTCTGAGAGATGTAACACATAGCCAGGTCCATTTAAAAAAAGAATTACTAGCCTTGTGTTCTTAAATGACCTATAAACCACCACAAAACACCAAGAAAAGTAGGGGTCATGTATCTTCTAAGACAGATTTTATTTTTGGTCTGGCATGTCAACACTATGGAATATCTTCCAAACTGACAGCTAAAATTTGGGTATGAACAAATGAGTAATACGGTTTGTTTACATTTCTACAAATGCAAAACTTTTCATTGAAAATACTACCAAAATGTCAAGTATAGGTCCATAATGAAATAAGAACAGGAACTGGCTTACATAAAGTATGAAAAATGCCATTTTAACTGGGAAAAAATGAGGATTTTTTTCTTCTCGCCATTAGCCCGGAAGTGCTGCATGATTACCTATTTAGTACTATCTGACCTACAGTTTCTGGCACCGTCGCTCAAACATGGGTAAACAGGATAAAGGTCACAAGGACCATAGTTAACTTCTGTTCTTTTGGGTTTCGGGACTATCAGTCAGGAAGTATAACAGCTACAGCTTTCAAACTTGATATAATGACTTGAGCACCACTACAAGACAGTCCCTACACCGTAATTACTTCCGACAGTCCCTACACCGTAATTACTTCCGACAGTCCCTACACCGTAATTACTTCCGACAGTCCCTACACCGTAATTACTTCCCTTTCATTATTTTTTATATGCATTTTCAAACTTATATTATCTTTATTAAAGATAAGTGTTACATTTACTTCCCCTTCACATCTCATGAACTTGATATTCACATAACAGAACCGTGTATCTTCCAAAAATGACGCCCTTTTACTTTTTATTTTATAGAGGGCCCGGGGTCATTTTCTGAATACATATGGTTCTATTGAATGATTATGGTCCAGTGTTCACGTGAAAAAACAACAACATTTTTTTCTCTCTTTTTGCTATCTTAAAAAAAATAAAATTGTATTAAAACGGAACACTACATAATAATACAATTTCAAATCCATACAGTAATCATTTTCAATACTTATTGGATAAATACATGAGAGGTTCATCATAGGAAACAGTGACTGAATTCGAGATACGTCGATAACAACAGATTAGATATAGCCTTCTTGCATTTTAGTATGGGCGATAAAAGGAAATAACTACGTTATCCAGGATACTAATGAATTTCAAGTTTTATCCCCCTTTAATCGACACTACATTCCTCGGTGTAATGGCATTTTACCAATTTATATAAAGTTTTATGACTTGGACACAGATTTATGCCACACCAAACACATGTCAATGCGTTCCCAGGAAAAATGAACTTGGCTTTTACCCTTTTATCTATCAAAAGTGCACCGTCATGCACTTTTCACTTATCGATGCAGTACAAACAGAAATCAAAGTCCTGAAAGGATTGACAGCCAGTGCTTATTGAGTGACACCTGAAGAATCAACATTTCATTGTGCATAGACCGGTCATGATTTGAACAATGTTGGTAGAGTTCCACCAAACACTGATACATGCTCTGTGCATTTTGGTTCAAGACAAGAAGATTTTTAAAGATTTTTTCCCTATACAACTCCATGTAAAACTAATTTTGCCCCAGGGTGGGGCCAATTTCAACACTAACTAACCCTAACCATAACCCAAACCCTAAAGCGGAGTGATTCCGAATATTTCGAGTGTGAATATAAAGTTCATAATTATTCTAGAATCCGTTGCTGCTTGTTTTTGTTGTTTAAAACAGTAGTTCTAATTTGCACACACACTCACACAATACCAATGAAAATACATATGAAAAAATATATGGGACTATTTTTTTACATGTCCAGAATATTTGTGTGATGCGGTCACATAGAAAACTCAAACGATTGGTAGTTGATTTAGAGCTATAGCCAGTTGCTAAAGCACTGGCTAAAAACGTCTTTGGATTAGTTTGACAGCTTCTGTATTGGAAAAATAAAATGTTCTGTTAAACTGTTAAATGCATCATGTGTATTTCAACTTCGTTTTTAGCTCGACTATTCGAAGAATAGTCTAGCTATCCTACTCGCACTGGCGTCGGCGTCGACGTCGGCGTCACACTTTGGTTAAAGTTTTGCATGCAAGTACCTATGGCTTTTAAAGGCATTTAGCTTTGAAACTTATTTTTTCTTTTTCTATGTCAATTACCAACTCTTTTGGACTTAGAAAATCCTGGTTAAAGTTTTACATGCAAGTTAATATCTCCAAACCTAATGCAGATATTGAATTGAAACTTCACATGTGTCTTCGGGGTTATAAAACTAGTTGACAGCATCAAGTCCCATAACTCTGACCTGCACTTTGGCCACATTATGCCCCCTTTTGGACTTAGAAAATCCTGGTTAAAGTTTTACGTGCAAGTACATACAACTATTACTTAAAGGCATATAGATTTGAAACTTATTTTTTTCTTTTTCTAGATCAATTACCAACCTCACTGGGTCAAGTCCCATAACTCTGACATGTATTTTGGGCAAATTATGCCCCCTTTTGGACTTAGAAAATTCGGGTTAAAGTTTTGCATGCAAGTTACTATCTCCAAAACTAATGCAGACACTGGATTGAAACTCTATAAATATTTTAACATTTAGGGTAATATTTTCCTGCTTCTGGGACAATAATTCGAATAGTCGAGCATTGGCTGTCTTACGGACAGCTCTTGTTTTAATTACTGCAATTGAGAAATCCCCATTAAGGCATGTGCTTCCTTTTACATAAACCTATTTATACAGCTGATTTTTAAACATACCTTTTTCCCTGACTGCTTACCGACAGTGTTGACATTGGTCGGTCTTCCGGTATTTTACCGACCCGACGGTTGACCATAACTTTGCTGCTCATTGTGAAAACACAACTTACTCCGAACACAAAATAATTCCACTTGAGAACTCACAAACACGATATTCTCAATTAAAACACTGTGAACAATTTTTAGCTATACATTTATAATTGATTTATACATGTTCTAATAAAAATATCAATAATGAGTTGACACGTTTTTATCTAAACTTCATAAATCCTTTTTCGCATAATAAATCCAAATAAAATTTGTTAGAATGCAACTTTTTTAACTGTTCTGTTGCTACAGTTCATTTCACGAAGTCAATAAACTTGTAAGAGATCATAAAACCTATTTTATTGTAAAAAATCCCAATTCACAAAACAAGATCTGACAAATCTGACATAATAGTTCACACCTTATATGTATACAATAATTGTTAGTTTCTATGTTATTACCTAATAACAGCATTGAAAACTGAAGATTTTTATAACCAACGTATAGAAATCCGTCAAAACTAATCCACTAATCTTCTTAACCAAAACTTACATTATTAAGATATAGTGATAAAAATTCTCTGTCATTGAAGAATTATACCTATTATATATGTATGTAAAGAAATATACAGCTTATAAGACCAAGGTCATCTACTGAACTTCGATTGTATACAGGATTAATATAATTGCCCCCGTTAAAATATTTAGTGCTAAAATTATAATGTCCTCTTCTAAAATTTCACTTAATTTATTTCATGTCAACCTATCACTTCCTTATTCAATGTAATTTATCAACAACAACAACAACAACATTACCTTTATTAAACTCAAATCACAAAGTGACACAAGAGTATACAGTAAAACAATACATTATATGTGAAAAATGTGACATGGTGTAGAAGCTACAGAAAAGACAAAATTTACATTGACTTGAGATATAAGATACAATATATTATAGAAAAATAGAAAAAAAAAACTGAAAAAGAACTAAAAAGCGGATTTTATTCAAGGAAATGAGGGGGAATGTATACTTTGACCTATTTTTTTAAAACATATTTGATGCACACGCGATCTAGAGAAACAGACTATAATTTTGGATTTTCCAAACAATTCTATTTAAATAATCTATTTTGATTGGTCGTTATGTCACGTGCAGTCAGAAACAATGAGTATTCATACTAGTACAAGTCGAACATCATTTAATTCATTAACACCTGAATTATAAGAGTCAAATGAGCCGTGCCATGAGAAAACCAACATAGTGGGTTTGCGACCAGCATGGATCCAGACCAGGCTGCGCATCCGCGCAGTCTGGTCAGGATCCATGCTGTTCGCTTTCAAAGACTATTGCAATTAGAGAAACTGTTAGCGAACAGCATGGATCCTAACCAGACTGCGCGGATGCACAGGCTGGTCTGGATCCATGCTGGTCGCAAACCCACTATGTTGGTTTTCTCATGGCGCGGCTCAAATCAAACATTAATTCATCTTAAGTTAAAATGTCCGCGTATACATACGCCCTACTCATAATTTGTTTACAAAAGAGATAAAAAAACAGTGTCAATTATGAATGTTAAAGTTGACTTTGCTGCATTGCGCTTGTAAGAATTGTAGAAAAATAATATATATAATTTTAATAGCATTTTGAAATGTAAATAATCAAAGAATTACATTAACATTAAGTCCATTCATAATTTTTCCGCTCCCTGTTGGCCGAGCGGTTACGCGCTCGGTTCCGGACTTTTTTGGCCCCGAGTTCGATTCCAAGGCCTGTAGTGTTTTTATTTGTTTCCTTTTCTACTTCATTTTATCACTTTTCAACTGCTTATAACTCATAAAATATATCAATTGATATCCATTTTGTTCACAAATGAAAATGTGTCATTTTAAATTTTAATGAAAATAATAAACAGTTATGTTTAGCTACTCCTTTTCTTTATATCTATTGTAGGCCCCTATTATATGTATACATTTTTATACATGTTGCTCTCGGACTCCTGTGAAAATTTAAAGTACGACCTGATGAGTTCGTTCGTTTTATAAACTTTATGGCAATTGCCAAAGAAAAAAAACTAAGTTAAAGGAACTGCCAAGTTTATACCAAAGTAAACACAAAATAATAATTTAGAGATTTCCAAAACTGACAAAATAATAAAGAGAAGTGAAGATGTTTTCGATGGATGCATGATTCGTTCGCTGCAAAATGATATCACCCATTTGCCCTTTGCCAACAAACAACCTTTTAATGTAACTTATTTTGTTTGATACTATGCCCCAACGATAACTTGATATTTACAAACATGACTAAATAATAAATGGAATAGGAAATTTAAATTTCTAACTGCTACAATCTAAATATTCTTATTTTGTACAATGACAATTAGTCAGGGTAAGCTATGTCCAGTTAACGATCTTTTGCGTTGAGTTGAAATCAACTCGCAGTCAATTTTATTTAATCATTCAAATTGTGACAAACGACAGAGAGTATCTAAGGGACATTAGATCAGAATAGTTTGTTATATAAAGATGAGTGATTAAATGCATGTACTAGCCATGCACTGAGATACTAATGTGATATAAAATATATACAAAACAAACCATAAAGAAAGAACAAATTAGGAAGCAAATGAAAACGATAGGAAAAAGCAAAATAAAACTATAGAAAACAAACAAACATCTGAAAAAACCTCATCAGGATTCAACCCAACACGTTCGCTAATCATTCTAGCTGCATTTACCACTGAGCTATGTTGCCACATACTGTGGAATTTAATGGAAAATACTAATATTTGCTTCAAGTATGTGCTGCATTATGATGTATTTCTAGTTATCATGAATTAGACTCGTCTGTTTGGGAATCACGTATCATGGGGATTATTTGCTAATTAAATACTAAATAGATACATAAAAGACAGCTATGACACTTTATTATAATGCTGCAAAGTGGTTCCGTAGTGTAGTGGTTATCACGCTCGCTTCACACGCGAGAGGTCCTGGGTTCGAGCCCCAGCGGAACCATTTATTCTTTTTTTTTTTAAATTTTCATTTAATTAGAAAGTACTTGAATACCGGTTAAGGTGCATTTAAAGCCAAGGTCACGGATATCATCGGTGAGTGTAGAAGGGCAAATGACATTTAAATAAATCAATATGATAGATGTCAAGCTAGCCAAAATGTAGGAAATTCAGTTAAACAGATTTAGAACAGTAAACCAAGAGTAGGAGTCCAGAAGACCAAAATGCGGCTTGATGTAAACTAGATCTAAGAGTTCCAGAAACCATTGTGGACCAGTAACAAGACGCATGACTTCAAGTAAACCAAAATGTAGGAGTTATAGTAATCCAAGATGCAGGTCTTCAAGTGAACCAAGATGCAGGAATTCCAGTAAACCAAGATGTAGGAGTTTAGTAACCAGAACATGACTTAAGTAACCAAAATGTAGGAGTTCAGTAACGGTGTTGGAGTTTCATATAGTAGAGGAGTTCAGTAAATAAGTGTAGGAGTTCAGTAAACCTAGATTAGATCCAGTGAACCTAGATTAGACTTAAGTAAACCAGATTTGACTTCTAGTAGATCAGTGCAGGATTCAAGTAGACCAAGATTAGGAGTTCAGTAACAATATGTAGGACTTCAGTGTAACAAGATTCAGGGGGGAGGTTGATGAATGGGTATTAGCTGATACACATGGTTCCAGTCACAAAGATTACAGGAGTTCAAATCGACCAAGATAAGGAGTCTGGTCAAAATGTACGTAGTTCAGTAAACCAAATACTGTAGTTCTAGTTAAACCAAGGTACAGTAGTCCCAGTAAACCAAATTACATTGTTCTAGTAAACCAGTACGAGTTACAGTAAACCAAGTTACAGAGTTCAGCAACAATGTAGGGGAGGGAGGGGATGGGGGGCGGTAGTTTTTATGACTATAATGGTTACCAGTACCAAAGATGCAGATCTCAGTAACCAAAGGTCACTAGAACAGATTGATGAGTGAATAAAAAAAGAGCCGAGGGTTCAGTAAACTGATACATAATGTTGATAAACAGAATGCTGTCGTTATATCATATTGCAAATGTGCTAATGAACTAGGGTATTCAGAAAGCCAGATGTAACGGCCTAAGACACAATGAAGCCAATGTCATGTTAGGAGATGAAGAAAGCTTAGTTAACACTCTTAATTACTATAAAGTTTTCCAAATTATAAGTATTTGGTAAAAACCACCCATAATATATGATGTATTCCGCCAGAAACTGCATTTTCAACAAAAGTACGAAAAGGTAAAAAGTCTGCTAAAGATCTTTGATTGATCTCGCCGCTTGGATCGATAGTATATTTTGTATTTGGCATTATTATATAATTACGATTGCTGATATGATATAGTTTATTTATAGGCAAGCATGCGCTTTTGTCTGTCTGCATATCTGCACTGTTAAGGAGTAAATATTTTCCATATAACTTATAGACTTTTGTTCCAATCACTCTTCGCGAGGACTTTTCTGTTTTCAAATCCCTACTGTCTCATACAATCTAAAAAGTACATACAATATATACATGGGTTTTCCGTGGTGAGATGGTAAGAGGAACGGACTTTGTATCACTCTCCCTTGACCGCTGTAGGGTCGGGGGAAAAATGAGAATACAGAAGAACCAAATACCATCAACTGATTTTGTAGAATGTCGGTGGTTTTGCCGAGAGGCCTGCGCTGTCGGAGGGACATCTGGGATTTTCTCGACTTTTAACAGCTGGACAGCCGCCATATGATTTCTTTTTCGATATAAATAACAAAACAAAAATGTCATTAACGTGTAATTTTTTAGAACATTAGAAAATAATTTGTATAAGGCACCCAGTAAGAGCCATAAGAGCATGCATCGAGTCTGTTTTCTTAGGTCCCGGGCAACCTCGTCCTTAATGCACTTTTTCTTCTCTTTCTCTCACACTTCGCTAAAGTTCTACGAGCCATATTTAGGAGAACTCGCGTCATAGCATCTTTCAATTATACGCGCAATTAGATGATAAATAAGATAATTGCCAACGTTAATTGACGATTCATTGATCTTTTGTTTTCATTTGATCAACGACTTGTAAAGATGCTAGATTGCAAGCCAATGGACCAATTTATCAAAATTGGATAGTTACGTGTTGTCAGTTTTTCTACAAAATTCAATATAATATTGTTCACAGTGACGCTCTAAACAAAGAAATTGTTCTTTTTTCTATTAATATCACGAAAGTAATTTTGCTTGTGAACAGTGTTTTCTCTTTTTGAGGTTTACTACTGCGTATCAGCTGTGTTAAGCTACAGAAGCAGTCAATATCATCACCAAAATCATTAAGTCCATAGGATTAATAAGTTACTGTTACCTTGGTACTAGTCTGTGTTCAGACCTAATGTTTTGTTCATAGGAGAGAACTCTTGAGACTATTCAAATTCTGTATAATTATGTCCCTTTTCTTCTCAAAACATTAGATAATCAGAGCCAGGACTGATGAAGTCAGAATTATTTACAGATTTTTTTTTCTAAAAAAAAAAAGACTATCTAGTCGGTAGCCAGACTATTACCTTGGATATAAAGCATGACAAACCTTGACCTAATCATGATACTTCTATTGTGTTATGTGCAAACTCGTCATTACGCGACTCGGTAAGTTACAACGTGACAGAAAACAAGAAAATGTGAGGTATTTGAATTTTGACCCGAGACTAACCTTGACATTGACCTATGAAAGTCTGATATTAAGTATGGCAACTGATATCGTGGATATTTAAACACGTTTTATCGAAACTGTCTGAAACATTTTGTTAAGTACACAAGGGTGAGATCATCTTCTAACGTTATATACTAACATTTTCTGTCTAATACTATTCCCTACAAGAGATAAATATATCATACATACTATGGACGCCCCGTGACTTAGACATATTTGAGCCGTGCCATGGGAAAACCAACATAGTGGCTTTGCGACCAGCATGGATCCAGACCAGCCTGCGCATCCGCGCAGTCTGGTCAGGATCCATGCTGTTCGCTAACAGTTTCTCCAATCCCAATAGGCTTTAAAAGCGAACAGCATGGATCCTGACCAGACTGCGCGGATGCGGTCGCAAAGCCACTATGTTGGTTTTCTCATGGCAGGGCTCATATTTGGTTTCACACCTTACAGAAAAGTCAGCGAAAATGAGCTTTTTAGCGGCCCGTGTAACCTTATATCCATCTGGGAAACATTTTGGCAAAGCACTTTAACATTACCACTCAAAATTCGCTTTTTTTTTCATAACTACCGTAAAATACTAGAATGACTGTTAACATAAAGTTTTGCATTAATTTGATATAAAACATTAAAAGATAAAAGTAAAAAAGGAAGGCCTATTTTTCCAGTTTCATGCGTATCCATGATATTTAGTCACTAGGAACCAGGAATTCTGTTTTATTATGTAACTTCATGAGCTGGCTTAAACTACACATCATTGTAAATAGTTCCATCTTCCATTTTAATCTATTTATAATGGATCAAAATGTTTGATGAACTATTTAGTTCGGAATTACTTAGAAATTTAACGGTTACGTAAAATTTTATGCACTGTTTTGAAATTTAAAGTCATTTTCTTTACAACGCTTTGGCTAGCATACTGTTTAGAGTATTTGAGGATTAAAACGGTTTATTCATAATTTATCTATATTTATTAACAACATCTACATAATTTTTGTGACATATCAAACTATACAATGATCATTAAGCTTTACCAAGATTTACGTACCTTTCTCAAAACATGCTACTAACGTAGCCTGCTGGCGGCCAGTGATTCTGCCTTTGCGAACAGTGCAGACCAAGATCAGCCTGCACATCCGTGCGGGATGTACAGGCTGATCTTGGTCTGCACTGTTCGCTATTCAGTCAGTATATTTTCATTGAACACCCCTTCAAATAATAAGTAGTACTACCCAAATTGAATGATGGACCAGTCCATTTTAGAAATTTAGCAAGGTAAAGGTTAAATCAAGATATATTTCTATGATCCATACTTACTTCATGATAGCGTTTTGTAGTTTGAACTTTGACTTGGACACACGTTTCCCGTCCGTTGAGTCATCTGACATATGTGCAAGATGGGCCAACTGCACAATTTTTCCAAACATATTCGAATCTCTCAGTATATATACTTTTCAAATGGATTAAACATTAATATAGTGCCTTAGTCAACAATGCTCATTTTGGTAAATGATTCCGTATTCAGTTTGTATTCCAACCAACGTAATTAAATTCATATTGCAAAGTCGGAAATTCATTCACGCAAAAATCATAATAATCTAAACCATAGCAAACTAAAGTTTATCCAAGCCCGGAGAAGCTCGAAAGCACCAATTATTAAATGTCCAACAAAAAATCTCAAATCCACGGCGCAAAGAACGTATCTGAGTCCAGGAAAGCACACAATGTTAATTTTTGAATGTCAAACAATTTTTTTCAAAACTCCAGTTAAATTCAAAATATCCGAATTGAAGAAACTCACAGCGCACGTCGCGTCAACAAGTCACTCCACATCATATACTGTATTGAATGAGACAGTTTCCGGTACATCAAATATCAACAGAGTTAACCAACTGTACTCAGATCATTCACGGGTATCATTGAGAAATTTCCATTTCAAGTCTTTGAACGCAATATTTATATACAGCCTTTTCAAATTTCAGTTCATTTTTTTTTACTTTTTCAAATAGATTTGTGTTGTTTCGTTTATACACCGGCTTAAAATCTGCTACACTCGGTAAACACCGTGATCTATGAAATATGAATTTCAATTAATGCCAAAATAGTTATTAATTTTTATAAGTAACACATACTTAATACCGACGAAATGTACAAACTTCAGTAACAAAAGAAGTCTTGATTTAGACTAGAACTAAATGACACAAAGGTTATAGAATTGAGATGCCTATAAAACATTATTATTAAAAGATCATTTACAAATTAAGTAGTTGTGAATATTAAATAGTTGCCCTTTCTTAATACAGTGTTAGTGCTTCTAAGGGCGAAACAATTTGCCCATTTTAGATACAATTATTTTTCTTCTTAATAAATAATTGAAATAATGATGGTATAGCATTTTGCCAGCGCCTTAATTACTTTTTATGGCGCTATTCAATAAATGTAAGGTGAATGACATGCATTGATATTTGTATTATGTTGTGTCACGTCTGACTAAACGACGTACTTATGGAGAAAATACAAAATAAAGTCACATTTGTTATTTAATCAATTTGCTCCCCCTACCTACAAAGAGGCTGTCCGTGCGTCCGTCTCGGATGTCCGTCTGCCTGCTGTCCGAATTCGTGTCGTGCCTAACTCAAAAAATATTCGATTGTTGTTCAGCATGATATAAAGTTGTGCAACTGGGGTTTTGCTTCGGACTTGACTAAGGCAGACCCGAGTTATGGCCCTTGACCAAGTCAAAATTATCCATAGACGGCCTTGTTTGTTTCGCAATTATCTCGAAAAGCACCTGAGGTTTCATTTTGGTTTTCATACAGCCATACAAGAGTCATAGCCCCTGACTTAGAAAAGGTTTAAAAGTTTGTGTCGCATGCATCTAAAAATGCATTAGAATTAGACCTAAAGCACCTTATAGGAATATTATTCAGCATGTGAAATTGTGCAGCTGTGGTTTTGTTTTGGATTTCACTCAGCTAGCCCAGACTTATGACCATTGACTTAGTAAAGAGTAATAGCCATTGACATAGGCAAATATTTATATATAATGGATTAAAAGTTTATGTAGCTCCCATTTCAAAAAATATCACAAATCACCGACCCTCCGCACCCAGTTAAATCATTTATTCACAATATCAAAACAAGTTACCGATTCAATACACCAAATCGAATCACCGATCCTCTGTACCTTCACAAATCAATAACTCTCGGAATCAAAGCAAACAACCGACCCACGACACCCAAAATACTGACTCTCTGCATCCAAACAAATCAATTACATTCCGAACCTAAATTAATCATTGACCTACTGGATCCAAACAAATTCCTGACCCTTCGAACTAATGCACATCACTGACCCAAAACATCAAAACATCCACACCAAAACAACTGACACCACTGACTTTAATCGAAAAGTAAATCGAAAAGTATATTATCCTATAGGTGTCAGATGCGATCGATACCTAGCTGAAGCAATGAAGATGGCAAATTGAAACATCGGTAGTGCGATGGCCGAAAAGTCGAAATGACGATAGCGAAAAGTTGAAACAACAAAAAGTTTTGTCAAAAAAACTCGGCGATGAAGAAATCGAACAACATCATCGTCGTAGTTTCCACTTTTCATTATCGTAGTGTCACTGTTTCTACTTGACCACAACGTATAACTACCTTTTTTTTTTCGGGTGTATTACCTGCAGCGAAGGGGTCTAACTGAACACACTAGTCCATTAATACTTCTATCAAGATCAAAATGTAAGATATAAAACACTTTAACAACTAAATGTGTGTCCACTGAACCCTTGTTACCCCACTTACTGACAATGTCACAATTTACTTGTTGAAAACGTAAGACTACGTAAACTTAGAGGAGGTAAGGGTGGAATGCGTAAATCCAAGATAAAACTTCATATACAGAAGAACATTCCTATAAAGTGTCATGACTCAAGGTCAAATACTTTTTGAGATACGTGTGACACTATCCTTTAGGTCTTTTATGTACATTTTTTCACAAATTCACGGACCATAACTCTGGTTTTACTGAGAAAAATCACATGCAAAATAACAATCCTATAATGTTTTATAGCTCTAGGTCAAATACGTTTTGATATATATGCGACACAAACTCAGCCTTTTTTTCTTACTTTTGATTGTCAAAAGCCATTATTCTGGCCCTTAACAAAACTTCATTTGCTGCATAACAATCATGTGATGTTTGATGACTGTAGGTCAAATACTTTTTGATATATATACGACGCAAATCTGGATGGACGGACGGACGGCCAAGGGTAAATCTAAATGCCCCCCCCCCCCCCCCCCCCCCCTTCAAAAACAACTAGAGAGAGCAAAAAATTTATTGTCTTGTCTATAAGTAACGTATTAACATCATCAAGTACACAATATTCAATCCAGGGCCGTTATTAAAATTTTTGGAAAAGTTGTATTCGCGATAAAAATGGTTTTCGCGTTATCGTATGAAGTGGACAAACAATGGGCAATCTATAGCGATGTGTGATGTCGTATATAATGGTTATGACATTATCAGACATACGAATATTAATATTTGCCACGGGCTCTTATACTGTGGCCAGGCAACAGCAGGTAACATCGGTCTCAAGTTCTACTGTAATCAAAAGTGAAATTAATCTCAGAATATTGTTTTTCTGGGGTTACACATTAAAGGAACTTTTAAAGGCTATGAAGAACAGTTTGAGCAACGCTTATGGGGTTTTCTTATATATAAATCTGAACAGATAAAAACTCTTTTAAAGTATACATTATGTTTTTACGAATAAAATTTGAGATGCTTTCATTTTTTTCCAAAAACTTTCCAAAGTTAGTCACGAATAAAAAGTTCTACAAAAGAAGATTATTTACAAGATATTGTTAAATAACTTTTATATACAGGAAGAAAGTAAGAAATGATCCACTGACAAATAAACAGGCAGGTCAGGCTGACGCGCGTCCTGCCTAAATAAGCTCTTATCAATGAACTCTGTATATCATTTAAACTTTTAAAGTATCTGAAAGAAATACATTTATCAATTAAAAAGGTCGCTTTAATAATGACAAAAACTTTTTGATATAGATCTAGTGTGGATTTATTATAATATATATCAAAGGAATTTTTAATTTTTTGGATACAACATATATATATTCAAATTCCTGTAATTTTACGCTTGAACCTCAGAACGCTATTAAAGAAATCGATGTACTAAATGATTAAGTTTTCAAAGAAGGCGTCGAAAAGGAATAAAGATAACTTGAAATGTATCGATAAACATTAAATCACTCCAGACCACGTAGAAGAGGTAATCAATATAGTATAAGCAGGCCTGTGGATATTTTAACATTTATTGGAGAGAGAGAGAGAGAGAGAGAGAGAGAGAGAGAGAGAGAGAGAGAGAGAGAGAGAGAGAGAGAGAGAGAGAGAGAGAGGGGTGTGTGTGGAAGAGAAGAGAGGGTTGGGATTACGGCTACAAGTTCTAAATGAGCTTTTAACCGACTACAGATTTTCTGTGTCTGTATTACATGTATGATATTGAACTGATATCGACACTGATACGTGTCAAAACGTGATATAGATGAGTAGAACCTTGAATAAAAACAAACACCTGGAAAAAACTCAACGAAGTCAATATTACTCTTAAACACTCTAAGTCTTACGCTTTTGTGTTATTAAGGTCTATATCAGCCGCGCCATGAGAAAATCAACATAGTGGGTTTGCGACCAGCATGGATCCAGATGCTGTTCGCTAACAGTTTCTCCAATTTCAATAGGTTTAAAAGCGAACAGCATGGATCCTGACCAGACATGCGCAGGCTGGTCTGGATCCATGCTGGTCGCAAACCCACTATGTTGGTTTTCTCATGGCACGGCTCATATATATATTTATTTCTTCCAAACTAAAGAGCACTTAAATGGAAATACAATATCATTAAGCAAATTATGAACACCCCCTCGAAACTGTCACCGAGAAATCGACCCGTTTATGACATACCAACCTCATGAGAACATACTTTTGTTCAATGTGAACATACATTTGTACAGTGCGAACATACTTTTTTTTTCAGTGTGAACATAACCATGATACCCAGTATGAACATACCCTTGCACAGTGTAAATAAAACGATATTCAGTCAGGTTTCTGTTATAAACTCAAACAGATCAGAAGTTAGAGAAACATGCGTATAACTTCGGGCTCGAAAAAAAAAACGAATTCAAGAACAATGGTACTCTTTGTCCATTCCAAGTGCATGTACACAATTTGGAATTACCATTGAGTCTTACACTTTTATAGTCAACACCACCGAAGGTCAATTATTGACGCAAAGAGACTGAAATACGCATTGGTCCTCATTCCTCAAAATCTGTTTTTTACACTATAGGGCTACCAGTTTCACATTAAAACATATCATATGATGTTTCCTTATGTGACTTATTCAAATGCTGTGGCAGAAAAATTGAAAGGGAGGCACAGGGGTGCGGGAGAAGAGCGTCGTGGATTCCACTTCCTGCAAGAACAGATCCTATAAAAGCCTCCAAACCCTTTACCCGTTACCATGGCTCCAGGAAGCACTTTTAGCGTATGTTGTTTGGCTACAACCGATATATGTAAAAACAAAAAAGGTGGAAAAAACGTATGCAAACCTTTTTCTCTGTGGTAAAAGAGGATGCAGACGATGGTGATCCGGAAGTGGTATTACCGTCATACGGCGCATGCTCGCGCGACTTTCAACGCGCATTGCACTCATTCCTTAATCCTGTTTATGCGAATACTTTCTCAGAAAAAAACTGTTTGTAGTCTATGATGAAACGGAAATTTCAGTAGTTTTACACATTTCCAAGTTTTCTTTTATACTATTAAACGTTTTGGTATTAGTTTATAAGTTAAAATGGAATTTGAACTAAAGAAAGATATAAAATCGAAAGGGATATATTATGTTAAATCATGGGTATATGTTTACATTGTCTTTACTTAAAGTCAATCTAGGATGAAATCATAACCAAAATTTTGTACTTCAGTCGCATTAAAATAGTTCACGGTTTGATCAGTAGTCAACGAAACATTACAAAAGCCAGGCTTCCTTTAAGATATTAAATAAACATTCAAAACTGATTAATACGTATAGATCTTTGTTTGTTTTAATAACCACTTTTAAAGATTTTGACCGAAAAACTCAGAAATCTGTGTCACCCCTGTGTGTTTTATTTTCATTTCAGATACTAAATGATGTCTTTATAGACTATGCATTTTTTGATCAGACACATATTGAATTATACGTATATAGGGAAATAAAACAAACCTTACAACTCTGTTTTATGTAAGCTTATTTATAATCGCCAGCGACTCTTCCAGAAGACTGTTCGGAGGATAGTGCAAGATACAGAAGACGCTCCAATTCTAGAAGCTTCCCTGGTTCTTTAGCGTGCCAGATGTAAAGTACCCATACACGGGACTCTTATCCCAGTGTTAGTAATTTTTAGTTGGAGGGACGGGGCCTCGAGTCTGCAGAAAGTGGATAATGTAACCATCAAATTTATAAAGAAAACCTTAGTAATCGTATGGATTTCTCACGGCCTTCCCCGAGAGCCTGTACAAAAAATGGCACGAAGTTCGTATATAATGTGAACACATACGCCGTAGCCCGTAGCCACCCATACGATGACCCCCAAAAAACGCAAGGAAAATCGTAGACTAATTTATCGCACGGCGCCCCGGTCAAATGTGAATTAGGCATAAAAGCACAATAAGTACCGTTTGGCGAAAGAAAGCATTCAATTTATCATTTTCGACTAACCAAATGCAGATTTTTGAGTTTGGATCTTTTTTACATATCATTTAGTCACTGATTTTAGTCAACCAAAGACTACCACCCTTTAAACACGGAAATTTTACTTTTTGGGAACTCTTCTTTATCAGCCAATGATAATAACTTTAAAATATTTTCAGAAGACTAGTATACTGTATTCAAAAGCTTATTAAGGGTACAAAGCGTTTTGATATATAATTGAAATATTAGAATACCTTTTGTGTCCAGATTTATCCAGATTTCAACAAACAACAAAAAAATCAACAAAGCAACGACCAACGTATTAGTGCTACATGAGTCCATTTTTTGCTATTATTATTTTGAGTATTGTTGGCAAACATACCCAACTTTTACCCAGACATTGTAAAATGTCAAGCATTACAATATATTGCTGCGAACACGACTTCTTATTATTGACTATTTAAATACTTCTTTTCAGTAAAACTGTTTTACCATGAGCAAAAATAAACATTTTATTAAAACAGTATTTGTTAACAAATAACAGAAAATCACCCAAAAGGTTCTCCAGAACAGAATTTTTATTTAAACCATCTACTTTGAGGGAAGGGAGAATAATATCGCTTTTCATTTGATATGGAACTTCCGCTTATTTCCCTTGTAACAAGAAAATTTAATTATATAAATTAACTGACATAATAGCGAATGCATACTTTTTACTGCTATGAAAACCCTTACGTTGTATGAATGCTTCCCTTCCGTTTCACGTGCGGTTGTGGTGGGTGAGCCTCTATGTGTTCTTTCGGGTCGACAGGCAATCCAGGTAAGTGGTTCGAAAACGATACCCGACGACCTTCCCGCCGGCGTGGCATGTCAGGTGTCAAGCAGGATTGAACACTATGTAATGACGAACTTGAATCTGACGGAGACGTATTCCGGCGGCGCGAAGCGTCGTAATGCAGAACATCGCGCTTTTTCGTCGGCGGCGTGAGCGAAGCTCTTCCATTCGATTGTAACTCCATATTTTTGTATTCATATAAGCACTTGTGACTATAAAGTAATGACTGATTTCAACATTGGTTACATGTTTAGAGATTTTTACAGTTTCTGTACGTAATGAAATGTTTTTGTCACCCGATAACAATTTTTATTGGAGAACATCGCTGTGAGTGTGAAACACTAATGTTACGGGTAGATAACTCTGCATTCACTTCTGAAAATTGGAATAATTCGATAATGTCCCGTTGTAACTTATAGCACATTTATATTATTGGACTCGACAATCTTCAGACTTAAACCTATTAGTATAATTCTCGTCTAAAATACATGTAAAATATTTCGAAAGGTTCCCGAAGTCGTGTTAGTCACAGACGATAAAAAGTTCAAAATGTGAAACGGAGAAGGGCCCCAAACACAAAAATCGTGTTCCTGACTAAAATGCAAGATAATTAAGTGCTATTTAATGAGTTGGTTACACAGTAAAACGGGGAGTAATTTAATTTCTAATTCATAAAATATTAACTTAAAGATACTGATTTGTTACTCTTAAAGATACTGATTTGTTACTCTTAAAGATACTGATTTATAACACAGATTTTACGAACGTTTTCAAATTTAAATATTGTGATATAAACCAATTCAAGGTGATCGAATACGCGTGACCGTATTCTAGTCGAAACCCATACTGTGGCATAAACTTTCATAAATGTAAGATTTTTCCTATTTTAAGAATATGCTATTGCGTTTTTTCGCATAAAAGAAAGCATGGAAAATATGCTCTATAAACTTTATTGGCAAACGTGAATTCACATATTTCATACTCAAATAATTCATTAAGTCTGACGATCAGCTTTTGTATATGTTTAACAACGGTAACCGTTACAATGGTGATCATTCAAGCGAAGTTTCGAATAATTAAACGCTCAGCATAACCAATGACTGCCATAGTGAATGACACGACATTATGTTACCTATAATAATTATTGCATTTACGTAATTTAGTCACCGAATAGAATTCCAAAATTAACAGTCATGAGGCCTACACAGTTTCTCTTCAGAAATAAGACTCCTTTGTCTTTCTGGCGTCAACAAGCTAAATAGCTGTAGTTCTTCCTATTTGATATATTAAGGAAACTAACCCGTAATAACATGTGAAGTTTCAATTAGTTGTAATGAGTAATAACACGGATATGAGCTTGCTGAGAATCGTTGACCAGGTATCTACAACCGACACCGACGCCGACGCCGACGCGGACGCCGGGTGTATAGCAACATACAATAAACTGTCGTCATGGTGAGCTTAAAAAAGGAGGGATTTAGTTGCATACCTGGCCGCTTAAAGCAAAACCTTTCTTTTAAAAGAACCTATTGGAAGCACGCTGCATAGCAAAAAAATGATCTCACGGGTGATAAAATGCGGAAGAAGTACTGTGAAAAAATGATTTATTTTCGCTATACTGGAGAACTGAACTTTTTCGTGAACTGGCCTTTTTTTTTCGAAAATAAATACTCATGAAAAAAAACTATTTCTTATTGTAACAATAAGTACAATATGCACAAACTTTGGCCATTTATCGCGAACATTTCTGTTTAAGAACAGATTGTTGGAAAGAGCAAACTTTTAGCCTCGGGTAACTACCTGATTTTACAGTAAGACCGTAGTTCAAGTAGAAAACAATTCTTAAGATTTTTCGGGCCTTATTTTAGAGAATGTGCTTGAATTAATAAAATCAACAAATCTTAACATTAGGAAAGCTTGTCTGAACACGAAAAAGACGTACTGGGTTATCATCTACATGTATTTTGCTTAATCCAGTGGGGTAACATTTCAATGTCAATCCAAAAAATAAATATTTGGTATTTCAACTAAAGTGTTGGGCAATAAAAAGTAGTTTCTTGATTAAATGAATGCAAATATTGATATTACGCCTTAACTACTGAACTGGCTTACATGCACTTATTTTTGAACGTTAAATGTCTTCGTTGTTGGATACTATTATATCACCAACATTTACGGAGATTACCGATTATACAAGAACCAAACAACAGTTTGGGTGTTTAAGACAGAATAGATAAACATTGCCAAATTTAGAGTGTTTTCAAATATTCAAGTTCAATTGAAAAATAAAAAAAAAAACGATTATGACATCACTCAGCTGATAACAATTACGATGTTTATATTTGACTAACAAATATGTGTTATTTTTCATAGCAATTAATGTTAAATGTCAAACAATGGAATATACATACAGGGACAATACACTTGCTTTATAGTAATATTGTATAACTATATAATAAAGTTAGCTTTTATATATGTATGGATGTGTTGTGTTATGAAAATGCAACAGAAGAATGAGGGACGGGAGACAGCAAGCAGGGAGTGAGAGGAGAGTGAGGAAGACGGGAAGCAGGGAGTGAGAGGAGAGGGGGGAGACGGGAAGCAGGGAGTGAGAGGAGTGGGGGGGGGAATCACGGGAGGTTGGGGGCGGGAGGGGGGGGAGGGGAGACGGCAAGCAGGGAGTGAGAGGAAATGGGGGAGATGGGAAGCAGGGAATGAGAGGAGGTGGGGAAGACGGGAAGCAGGGAGTGAGAGGAGAGTGGGGAAGACGGGAAGCAGGGAGTGAGAGGAGAGTGGGGAGACGGGGAAGAGAGTGAGAGGAGGGGAGGGGAGACGGGAAGCAGGGAGTGAGAGGAGGTGGGGAAGACGGGAAGCAGGGAGTGAGAGGAGGGGGAGGGGAGACGGGAAGTACGAGAGGTGGGGGGAGAGTACGAGAGGTGGGGGGGGGGAGACGGGAAGCAGGAAGTGAGAGGAGGAGGGAAAGAAGACGGAATCAGGGAATGAGAGGAGGTGGGGTGGGGGAGATCAAAAGAGACAACACTTCCGTCTATCAAAAACACGTACTGATGACATCTTATTCCGTTTTCACCATAGTGAAACATAAATGAGCCGCGTCATGGGAAAAACCAACACTGTGGCTTTGCGACCAGCATGGATCCAGACCAGCCTGATGCGCAGGCTGGTCTGGATCCATGCTGGTCGCAAAGCCATTATGTTGATTTTCTCATGGCACGGCTCAAATACTGATAACCTGTGCTATTATGGAACTACCGCAGCACCTTTGCTTATATACTAACAATAACAGATAAACACAAAGAGTAGTGTTTAAAGAGCAAATATACTGACACAGTGGATCTCAAAACTCTTAATGACATACTCAATTTTTTTTTTCATAATAACGTTAAAACGAAATGTTAATTCGTTAAATAAAATCTTATCGCTGCTACAGGACATGGAAGTCTGAAGAAATCAGTAAAAACTTTAATGAACACTTGCTTTTCAAACTGTCTGAATATTTTTTGGGAAAAAAATACATGTATATAATTAGCGTTGTCTTTATATTTCAAGTACATGAAAAGACATTGCCAGTCCCTACGGAAGGGGTTATACGCCAGTACAGGCACATTGCTTAACGATATAAGCATTTACATCCGTCTATAAATCCCGATCTTGACGTACCTAGACCATACCAAACGTTAGTCTTCTCTACCATAAGGACAATGTTTAAATCCCGTAACAGGCATTATTCATATATAAGTTTTGTAAAACGTCTACCGCAGTACAATATGCGGTGCTCTGATAGGTCCAGCGAACTGTCGTACTGTCGACCTTTGCGTGCAACAGCACGATAACACGACGCGACAGCTCGACAATCCAATATGACGGCAAGATATCAATATTGAGTTATCGCATCGTATTGTCGTGTTGGTACATTGTGTTGTTGTGCTATCGTATCGTGTTGTCGTGGTGTTGCAGTCTACAGTACGACCTAAATATCGCACAGTAACATCATATTCTTGTACTGTCGATGCACGACGACACGATGCGACAGCACGACATCATGATGCAACGCGACAGCATGACATCATGATGCGACAGAACGACAACACGATGCGACATCACGATGTTATACTAATCGACAGCACGACATTATGATGCGAAAGCACGACAACACGATGTTATACTATTTGGCAAAACGACATTATGATACTGTCGACCTTTGCGTGCGACCGCACGATAACATGATGCGACAGCTCGACGATCCAATATGACGCAAGATCCTTTATAAATTTATAAATCTGATATAATAATAATAATAATAATACCCCAGCACAACAGCACGATGCGACAGCACGATAATATACGAATCGACTGCACGACATCATGATGCGACAACACGATGCAAAAACTCGTTATTAATATTGTGTTGTCGCATCTTGTTATCGTATCCACAGGGCTCGACAGTACGACTATACCGCGGCCTTGACACGTGTTTACACTTGAATTGATTTTAAGTTAAATTGAACCCCTTCTTTCCTTAAGGCCACACACTTTCCACATTGTAGGTCTTTCATGAAACGCATAGAGATAACTCAATTATTTTTTAAAACCTAAACGATGGCAAATACCTGAATGTTGTCTTATCTAGAGAATCAACGTATAATCATTAATTTAATTCGAAGTTGTGGGTGGTTCAAAGTCCTTAATCCGCATGCTACAAGAAATCTTTTATGTATGCCTATTTCGTAAAACATATTCTTTGAATATACTCTCTCGGAAATATCAACATTTCCATCATATCTTATTTGTTAGCAACAACTTTCGAGTTTGTCCCCACGTTGGTAAATTCGCATTCATACAGAGAAACATTCTTCGAAGAGATATAAAGGAACTTACGACAGAATTGATGCAAGACCAAACTGTGCCTTTCCAAGCTTTTTGAACGCTAGCGACATCTTACGGTTCGCCCTTTCTAAGGTCTTATCCGAGTTGCCGTCCTGACTCTGTTGTAAGGCGTTCCTGGCAATATCCAGGATCCCGTTGCCTACCGACCCATCACTAGGCCTCCGGTCTGAATTCCTACTGTCCACCGATAGTGACATTCTTTTAATAGACTTCCAAGTCCCTTCTGCACTTTTCTCAGAGTTGTCCGTATTTCCCGCTTTCACGCCGGACAATCTTTTAAACATATTTTTCGCACTTGAAATACTTCCGGCGCTGCTTACGTTACTATCCCGACGAGATGTCGTCGACGGCGGCGTATCCGTTAAATCTTTATCTGGCAATGTCGTCGAACGGCTATTAGCTGCTAGTTTTGCCCAGGACATGTTTTTATGTTAACGATTACGTATCAATTTCTAGCAATCAAAGTTTAGAATTACCGTTGTTATGTGTCCGTCACTCAAACAGAAATTATATGGCCATCATGCAACTTCCTAGGCTTTCAATCAATTCCAATCTATCCTTATAATAATTTTACTCTTAGCTGCTTAAAATAATCAAATATCAATTGATGAAGAAACAAACTAACGTACAAAGCTGATAATTCCACCGCGCCATACAAAAGTATACTTTAATACACTTTCAATCAGTTCAAATCTATTGTTATAACATTATTACTCTTACATTAAAAGAAGTAATATACAATTTATGAAGAAATGCTAAGCCCTTGTGTTGAAAAATGCCTCCCTGTCCGCGCCGTACAAAAGTATACTTTGATATACTACTAATGATGATACCGCAATGCTAGAGAAACTTTTACAATTTCCGGAAATATATCATTTTCTATCAAATAATGTGAAACATTTTTCTGGTTTTGCCGGATATGGAAGGATACAATGTATGTTCACAAAAGTCACATGAATTGTACCTTAAAATGTTGCAGATGGGCATCGGTGTGCAATAAATCCATATCCCACTGCATAAAACAATATACTACGAAACATCACAACACCACACTATTATGTCCAAGTTTAGTGAAGGGAATACACGTCCATGGCGATTCCTTTGAAACCTAAAATCAGTATTCTAATTGAAAACTACATAGAAACACTTTAAAGCCACACATTTAGTTTTCGAGCCTACAAAAATCATTAGAGAAAAAGGCTCAAGTGTTTGTATCTTTACTCTAACAAAAGCCACAAGATTTGCTATTTTCAACTTATTGAAACTCAAGTGTTTCACCTCTTTCCGATTTTCAACCACTTAAATAAAGCACTGCCGAAGCTTAATGATATTTTCATTAGAACGTGCCCTTGCGATACCATTAAATGATTCCCCAGCTGTTTACATTGACCATTGACCACGAACATTTTAATTGTCGCTGTCATAAGCCGTATTGAGACATCATTTATACAAAAGGTGTCAATATTTTCGCTAGAATTGAAATATGTACGCCTTGTGTACACAGTACAAAACGTGGAAACAAATTAAGATAGATTTAACATCAAGGAAAAACAATTAATCCGTTTTTAAAGCACATTTTCAAATCAATGTTAAAATTTCACATCAATTAAGATCCCCGTATCAATGAATAGGGTCTGTATTAATGAATAGAATCAAAAGAATGCTTTTCATTTCAATATTTAAGCGCAAATGATTAAAGACAGAGAAAGGACTTGGTGCCATACCGTTGAAAAATTTCGTTTTCGTATCTTAAAAATTCCAACCTATTGAATTTAAAGTTTTTGAACACATGAAAGTAAAAAAAAATCAAAGGTCAAATCCCTTTCATTTTTTTTTTCAATAATTAAAATAGATATTGATCTTCAACCAAAACAAGAAAACCTTCAGCCCTATTCTGTTGATCCTAATTCGGACATTTTCAAAACTAATTGGCCAGCGACTAATCAATTGCTCTTAACGTAAATTGGACACACACAATAGATTGACGGCATCCAATTTATTGACACATGGGAGATTATATGACATTTAATAACTCATCTAGGGATATTTTGTTAACAGGGAAAGTGTTTCGTCGATAACAGACTTTAGAATCAATATTAGCTGGATAAATTGATGATTTTGAAAGTCAAGAATATTGTCTGTTTTTCATGCACAGAAAGATATAATAAGCAAAATAAACAAGAAATCATGCCGTTGAATGTACTGCGCATGATTATCGTTGAAATCATATTTAAAAGCGTTTAAGCAAATATTTCGAATTGACGAATTATCAGTTGTTCTCTATCACGTACATTTGTAGATATATGTACGTCAAATGGCGGTAGTATAGAACATACGTAAACTGCTATAATGTTCTTACAGACACTGAATATTGAATACTATTCTTTGACATGTTTAACTTTCATTGTTGTGACAGTACAAGATCCGCACCATGATTGAAATCACGTATTTAGTAAACCTGCTGGTACCCAGTACATAGTATGTATAATGACAGAAACAACAGTGAATACTACATAAAATGAAGGAGGACTGTATCCGGCAACATACATATTTATGCGTGACATAAAAAGTCTGCGATAAGGACATTATAATATGAAATAAGGCACTGCCTCAATCGGTATTCGATCCGACTCAAACTCATCCCATAAGATTTGAAAAGAACTGTCTAATGACAGCATCGATTCCGTATCATTTTAAAGGTAGATTTTGGAAAAAACATCACTGTCCATATTTGTACTGATGTGCAAGACATTGCGGTTCGGACAAGTTATGTGGACGCTTATTAACAACAAGGAAAAAGCGTATTCTTCCATAGGAAAAATTCGAAGTCAGACGCTCTGTGCAAGTGCCGGAAGAACACATTTTTTAATTCGATAGTATATATCTCATTCGGTATATCGCATGTTACCGTAGAGGGATCGATCCCGATTTTCGCCGCTTCGCGACGAAATCGGTAGGATCGATTCCCTATAACACAATATGTTAAAATGATCGGCGGAAATAAACGTTCTAAACAAACGTTACGGCGCTTTACATGTTTTGAGGCACCGTCAACGTATCGTCGGAAATTGAACACGGACGATGCGCTCCACATAGCTATACTGAACCACCATCAATTTAATTAATCTAAATATGAACATCGTGCTTCACATGTCTGTATTGAAGCACCGTCAACGTGATGTATTCAAACATGGACGATGCGCTTCGCATGTATGGTCTCGATAAAGGAATTTCGTAAAGAAATCTTAGTTTGCTAACATAAACCTTAAAACACAGTATATATCTACTTGATAAAAGCATGAAAAACCATAGTTTTCTTTGAATAAAGATTTATGCGTAAATATGGTAGCAAAACATAACAAGCGAATAAGCATCAAGGATCCAAAGAGGTCATTCACTGAGAGAAAACTAACAAGAGCATACCTATCAAAACGGCCTCTAAACACGTGATTTATATGCCGCATTATTACTAAATATCATATAAAGATAAAGGAAACTGTATGTACAAGATAAAATGCTCTTTTATCGTTGTCTTTTGTATCTTGTATTATGGTCTTCTAAAAGAAAAAGACCTCTGAAAGTCAACAACGACCTCTATATTACACAAAATTACGAATAGCAAGATCGAAGCAGACGACAAATCACCATGTCAATCTGAAATGCTATTTTGATAATTTTTCATCTGGCGTTGTCAAGAGATTTAATAAAGGCAAGCTTAACATCACTTTTTTGTAATCAGGAAGTCGATGTTATTGCTGTAAAGGCGGCTTGTAAAGGAGGAATAAATCACCGTGATGGTAGAAAATGATTGTAAAAAGGCTCAATTTGTCATGTCAAAAAAAATCTGAGTCCTTTTGAAACTGTTACTTTAGGAGTTCTGGAATTTCAAAATAGATGGTTACAATAAAGAAGACCCCTATCACGTGAATCTTACACTCAAGTTTATCTTAACAAAACGGATTTTAATATAGATACGGCTGGAACGCAACTTACTGAAAAGAGTTTCTTATAAAATTATATTTTGATGTCTTTAATGATACATCTTTTAATAACCGAAGACGTAGTAATGAACATAAAATTGAAGCAGTTTCAAAAGAATTTCTAAGTCAAGAGAAACGATATTTTCAGATTCTCGTCTGCTGTTATATGTACATGTCTTTTACAGACATTATTAAAGCATTTTACTTTAAATCTTATAAACATATATATCCTTAGTATGTCCCAAAAATCTGACAATTTCGAAATTATATATAATACATTCCGCCAATCTAGTATCTATTAAAACACTTACATAACCGACGATCTCCGGCGTCCCCGTGTCGGCGGCAACGGCAGATTATCCACTTGTAGGTGAATTTCACCGAAAGATCCTCTTTTTGATGAGACACTGCCCCGTCGGCTCGACGAATTCGGCACGGCTAAAGTATCACTCTCCGACGACCCACGTCGGCTACCCGGCATTTTTGTCTCACAAAAATCGCCTCATTACATAGGTTTTTATAAGTGTAAGTTTTAGTTCTATCTTATTACATGTATTCACAAAATAAACATTACATTTCAAAAAAAGATAGATCGCTTCCTCTGTCAATCGCATATAATATTTGTCTAAAACTTCATAAAGCTGAAGAGCAAAATCTTGTCTGGCAAACGGCAAACAGCCTGAATAAGCGGGGCTTACTTAGGCAAATCGTATCAAAAAAGATGTGACGAAAAGTGACAAGTTGATGCGATCAGAAACATTTTTTCTGGACAATGTGAGAAGGAAGTAAAGAGGTGTATATACGCGCGACATCTTATTTTTGAATAGGCCCGAGCATGCACACTTTTATAGCATATTGTCCATAACAAATCATTTCAAATGTTCCAGGCTTTACTCTTCGGGTTCGAGCCGAGATAAGAGCCTAGTACCCGTAAACCAAAGTTTGCTGATCCGAGTTCCGACGGGAGATCAGTACCATTGGAAATGTAGGAAACAAACATTTCGCGTGGTTAGTGTCTTTTGTGCACTTGTTCTAAAAGAACATTATTTAATCAAACAGTTTATCAACAGATCAATGACAGCTATACATTTTATAAAGTAATACTGAATTGTGTCCATGCAAATATCTTAATTAGAAACAACGTAATGTCAAATCTACGCATTGGTTAAAAAATGAAATTACTTTGGATTTAGAAAAACAATACATATAAGAAGATTATGTGCTGGTCAAAACGCAACATTTTACCATTGAGCAAAAGCTGACATGAAGTCTGAGATAACCAAAACGCAACATTTTACCATTGAGCAAAAGCTGACATGAAGTCTGAGATAACCAAAACGCAACATTTTACCATTGAGCAAAAGCTGACATGAAGTCTGAGATAACCAAAACGCAACATTTTACCATTGAGCAAAAGCTGACATGAAGTCTGAGATAACCAAAACGCAACATTTTACCATTGAGCAAAAGCTGACACTAGTGAAGTCTGAGATAACCAAAACGCAACATTTTACCATTGAGCATAGGCTGACATGAAGTCTGAGATAACCAAAACGCAACATTTTACCATTGAGCAAAAGCTGGCATGAAGTCTGAGATAACCAAAACGCAACATTTTACCATTGAGCAAAAGCTGACATGAAGTCTGAGATAACCAAAACGCAACATTTTACCATTGAGCATAGGCTGACATGAAGTCTGAGATAACCAAAACGCAACATTTTACCATTGAGCAAAAGCTGGCATGAAGTCTGAGATAACCAAAACGCAACATTTTACCATTGAGCAAAAGCTGACATGAAGTCTGAGATAACCAAAACGCAACATTTTACCATTGAGCAAAAGCTGACACTAGTGAAGTCTGAGATAACCAAAACGCAACATTTTACCATTGAGCAAAAGCTGACATGAAGTCTGAGATAACCAAAACGCAACATTTTACCATTGAGCAAAAGCTGACATGAAGTCTGAGATAACCAAAACGCAACATTTTGCCACTGAGCAAAAGCTGACATGAAGTTGGACTGGCCAAAACGCAACATTTTACCATTGAGCAAAAGCTGACACTAGTGAAGTCTGAGATAACCAAAACGCAACATTTTACCATTGAGCATAGGCTGACATGAAGTCTGAGATAACCAAAACGCAACATTTTACCATTGAGCAAAAGCTGGCATGAAGTCTGAGATAACCAAAACGCAACATTTTACCATTGAGCAAAAGCTGACATGAAGTCTGAGATAACCAAAACGCAACATTTTACCATTGAGCAAAAGCTGACTAGTGAAGTCTGAGATAACCAAAACGCAACATTTTACCATTGAGCATAGGCTGACATGAAGTCTGAGATAACCAAAACGCAACATTTTACCATTGAGCAAAAGCTGGCATGAAGTCTGAGATAACCAAAACGCAACATTTTACCATTGAGCAAAAGCTGACATGAAGTCTGAGATAACCAAAACGCAACATTTTACCATTGAGCAAAAGCTGACACTAGTGAAGTCTGAGATAACCAAAACGCAACATTTTACCATTGAGCAAAAGCTGACATGAAGTCTGAGATAACCAAAACGCAACATTTTACCATTGAGCAAAAGCTGACATGAAGTCTGAGATAACCAAAACGCAACATTTTGCCACTGAGCAAAAGCTGACATGAAGTTGGACTGGCCAAAACGCAACATTTTACCATTGAGCATAAGCTGACATTAAGTCTGAGATAACCAAAACGCAACATTTTGCCATTGAGCAAAAGCTGACATGAAGTTGGACTGGCCAAAACGCAACATTTTACCATTGAGCATAAGCTGACATTAAGTCTGAGATAACCAAAACGCAACATTTTGCCTCTGAGCAAAAGCTGACATGAAGTTGGACTGGCCAAAACGCAACATTTTACCATTGAGCATAAGCTGACATGAAGTCAGTGATGGCCGTAATACAACTAATCACCACTAAGCATATGCGAACACAAACGAAGAGATGGTCATGACAAAAATCTTACCATCCCTCATAAACTGACACAAAAAAAGGGATGGTCATAATGCAACATATATTAATATCCTACAAGAAGTTAATGACCATAATTTAATATTTTGCCTTTCTGGGGAAACTTACACGATCAATGACAATGAGATTAACTTAACATTCTGCATAAATTCTATATGTCAACATGTTGCTACCTTGCACAATCTTACATCATTTTATTGTATAGTGATATTTCAAATCTCACTTGTACTATTTGCTCATATCCTTGAAGCAGCCAACTTCAGCGACAATGACAGATCATTTGTCAACACCTAGACATATACATTCCTGGTTAGTTCCTGGTGGTTTTTTTCTTTTACTACTGTACACTCGCTCATATTTATGATCGTTTTATTTTCGCTAATATTCGCGAACAATGCCACTCGAAAATTCATTGTGTGTGTTGAGTTTATTTATAGTCGCCACCGGTTAATACCATATGGGCGACTGTTGCTGCAATTATTCCCTCCTCCTTCGTCACATCGTCTTTTCTTCACTCCCGTTATAGAACATCAATTATATTACATCGTAGTTATATGTCTTCATAGTTATGTGTCATCTATTATGTATGTCGTCGTGTTTCTGTGTCATCTGTTGTGTGATTCTTCTTAAGTGTTGTTGACAATGTTGTTATTAGGTCTACATTTTAAACGGTCTGATCTCCAGTCTAAAGGATCTCGCCACCACGTTGTACGTCGCCTCCACCAATTGGCTTGTCCGAAGTGCCGCATCCGGAAGCCTGGTTCAGATATCCCACCTTGTCGATGAACCAGCTGGAGTAAAACAATCAAACATCCCAGAGATGGTAATCCGGCATCGAGTCGGGGGCTCCGAGCCTCGTCGATGATCCAGCTGAGGTATCGGGATGGCGATCCCTCAGAGATGGTAATCCGGCATCGAGTTGGCCGGGATCAACCAGACCCGGCACCCCGGCTGCAGAAGAGAGGTCCAACACGATGGTAAGCAGACTAGACGATCCCCCTTTTAAGGCCACACTCCCTGGTTTTAGTCATGTGACGCTAACTAGATCAAGCGTTGACCTAGTTAGGGCGCTGACCCAGTTAGCGCCATATGTGCCCTCTCCGCGACGTGCACGCACCAAGGAGGTCGGAGAAGTCGAAAATTCATCATATTCTTGAATATTATATACCCTTCTCAAATGCGGTCATTTGATTGGTCAAAAGGGATGCACGCGCGGGTCCGCGAAAAGCGGCATTGACCTGCAAAAGTGATAATGACTTGTGATATCACTCTTTCTTATATGTATGAAATGTGGGCCAGTCAAATCAGTGCATTTGAGATGGACATAATATAACAATTATAGACTTACGTTTCGGTCAATATGTGTTTTTACGGACCTGCGTCCTCGGTCAATATCATTTTTACAGGTCCGCAAAAACATATACTGACCACAACATAAGTCAATAACTGTATAAAGATATATGATGGAATCAACTTTGCACCAAGATAGACCACGAAGAGGGCGAACACGAGAGGGTGGACACGTTTCTAAACACGGACAATAATATCTATAATAGAATCTAATTCTATTGGTAAATTACATCAACGGAATGAACAGATACATAAACAGGTTTTATGCAAATTATAGATATATAAAATTGATAAATTATGCAATAGTGATATTCACCAGCCATATCCGGATATTCTGAAAGGATATTGAAACAATAATTGCATAACAGATGTTGACAATCTCACTATGAAATCGGAATTTTATCAGATGTCAAATATAAAGAAGTACATAAATCGCTTCAAAGCTCAAATTAAGGGTTTTATAAAAAAAAAAAGTTGCTTTAAATAAACGCGTATTTGACACTTTAACATATTTTATATAGAAAATAGAAATAGAGGAAAAAGACGAAAAGATAGCTTTATTCTCGTCACATAAGCCTGACAAAGTAAAAATAAAATTCATTTTAAAAAAGCAATGCTGCATGTGGTGAATCGAAAGTTGAAATTGATAAACTGTTTGCACTTAAGGATTCCTATTTTTAGTGCTTTTGTTAACAAGCAAAATGTGTACATGCCCTTCTTATTTCTATTTAGAAAACCTGACCGCTATCGATTATCGACTGGGTGAATATTCTTCGATTTCTCTGATAATTGCCAAACAAAATATTTTTATTTAATACCATTTAATTTACTGCTCAAGTTCTAAAAGTTCATTGAATTGTCATATAGAAATCTTTATCTTATATTTTAAACGCAACAATGTATTACATAGACGAAGGAAATCATAAAACGCAACTCGGAGGTACACGAAGGCTACTGTAGAAGAGCGAAAAAAATCCCGTGTTGTCCAGATAATTCATCAGGATAACACATAAGCCCTCACAAAACAATAAAAGCGAGACAAGAAAGATGATCTCTAATGTTACTACAATTATTCATATGAAATCTGATGATATTTATAGATCGTACGGACGTTAAACCACTGCCCCAGATGAAAAATGGCTATTTATGGTGTTACTAATAGAAACAAAATTCTAAATTAATTCAAGCCACGACAACAACAAGTGTTATGACGTCATTTCATGTATTAACAGTAATACAAGACATGGTCAGTACAAAGGAAAAGCACAATATAAACATGAATTTAACACAAAATCAAAATCCAGGAACACATAGATAGATCATATTAGATATTACTAGCTCAATAGTGAATAAACAATGTCTGAAGAGTTAAGGATACTGCCCTATCATCTCAATGGATGATATAGAACCTTTCAATATACAATGTGATTTTATGTAACTGTAAAATATACTAAACGCATTGACAGACACATATACAAATAATAAAAATAAAAAATATTTAAAACAGAACGAAAAAAGCAGGGGCTGATCCAACAATGATGATGGGATTAAAGAATCTGGGTAAATTAATTCATACAACATGACGGGAATTGTGACTGAGATAGTTGGGAAAAGGGTAGAAGCAAAAGAAAAAAGTGAAAAACAAACCCAAAATGATGCCAGAGTGATGATAAGCAAAACGTATTGAGGGCAACCAATTAAGAAATGAATGATGACAAATCAAGGAACAAAGTCCGTAAGGCTGATTGATAAGTGACGTGATATAGCATCAACAATTGTTTAAATTGTAAAGAAAGGGCTTTCAGAAAGGGGATAGACAAGTAACTTCAAAGACCATACGGTGTTAATGGCATGTCTCTGGAGTGACGAAAAGGGAACAGACTCTAGCGTTGCTACAGAATAAAGACAATAACATGAATATTTCACCACTATGTTATTTATTGTAACGCTACCATTTTCATTATTTAGAGAATCTAAACTATGGAATTTATGTTGAAAAGCAAAATGTACCACATGGAAAATTGTAACAAAAATAACTGAAACACTTACAATTGTGAAGAGCGACGACGCCCTCTGTTATCCAACGGCAGTTGAAGACTACCGTCGAATGATCCCCTCATTAAACTATCACGACGGCTTAACGTCGAGGACACGTTAAGCGTATCAGCTTGTATCGATTCCCGACGACCAGCCATTTTCAAAAGAAATAACAAAAATATCTCCCAACTTCGAGTAAGTAGCGGCCTATGAACTGATGCAACTTAAAATTCCTTTTACTGATATTCTGATATTGTTCGAATAAAAACTATAATTGAATGAAATAATGAAGTTTTACTTTTTTGAATTTCAAATAATCATCAAAAACAATTTCATCTAGTTTGTCATTATTTCCCTTTCACGTCATCCATATTTGAAAAAAAAAAAATGGCATTATGTATGTCTCAATTTTCTGATATGGGAGTCAAATGAGTATCCACACAAAAGGATTCCAGACTTATCGCATTGTATATCCTATTGGTTAAAAGGTAAGTTCAGAACCATTAAGTATATATTTCAAACATGACTGAAACCCGATACATTTCCAAGTCTTATGTATGCATAAAATTATCCTGTGTTAGAAGAACACGTTAATTATTCATACATGAACAGAATTCACTTTTATATGGTTGTATAGAACCACTTTCAGTTTAAATTAATAATTGATCCCATGATAAATTGTTCTGTTATTTTCAGTTCTTTACATGATCACTAAACCATCTTCCCATAAACAATTTCCTTGCGATTTCCAGGTAACAAAACAATGGAAGAAGCATAAACTCATCACAGAAAATGACACAATATGAAACTAAAGCTTGATAGTACCCGTTTATGGGTTTTCAAGCTTACCATCAAATCTTATAATTGAGCCGTGCCATGAGAAAACCAACATAGTGGGTTTGCGACCAGCATGGATCCAGACCAGCCTGCGCATCCGCGCAGTCTGGTCAGACTCCATGCTGTTCGCTTTTTAAGCCTACTGCAATTAGAGGAACCGTTAGCGAACAGCATGGATCCTGACCAGACTACGCGGATGCGCAGGCTGGTCTGGATCCATGCTGGTCGCAAACCCACTATGTTGGTTTTCTCATGGCACGGCTCATATCTATACTGTAACAGAGGGAAATGTTATCAATGAATTAATCTAAGTATATTATCAAAACATAGAGACATTGAATGAGAAAATAAATACAAAACGTAGTGATATAAAATTAGACATATAAATCACATTACAAAATGTGACAGTGGTCTTGAGAAGTTAGTGTTGACAAACAATTTGCTATAAGTTATAGCAAAGGAGACAAAAAGAGTATATAGGAGGATTGAAAAGTTCACGATGGAATACGAACGTTTTAGCAATAGAAGATTTGTCAAAATGACAAACAGTACATATGATATAGCTTTCGAAGACTCATTTTGGTTTGATGTGTTCTTGAAAGCACATAATAACGATGACACTTATTGTCTTTAAATGTTCTTGGTAAAAGGTTTAAACCACATAATTAAAAGTAAAAATATAAGATGTACACCAGTCGCCCACTTCATACAAAGTGAACCGGTCGGTATCCAGTATACCGCACTATTTCCTTTTCTAATTAACACATTACTATACTTAACTTGAAACTTTCAGGAACCCTTTACCGCTGGGAAATGATTACATGAGGAATAAGTAAAACCCGCAAAAGGTATCTAATTTTTCCGACAGGTTACTCCTTTACTACGAACAAAATGCATTAGTTAGGGGGCGTCCCCAGAAAAAAATACCAAAAAAATGGATAGCAGCGTCAACACTCAGAGCCAATCAGAGGAGACGTAATCAATCCAAATAAGGAAGCTGTGCTGTATCAAGGAGTACCGTCAAAAAGATACTTTACAAATAACTAAAGAGTGTGCAAGCCCAACTTTTACCTTTCTCAATGTTATCTTGTGTTAATCTAAAAAGAATTCGACGAGTTTCATATAGCAAAGGAATAATATATATAAATTAAGAATAATAAGATAGAAGCCAGACGACAAATCAACGTGTCAATTTGAAATGTTATGTTGATAATTTTTCAACTAACGTTATCAAGATCTTAATAAAAAGAAATCTTTACACCTCTATTTGTAATCATACAAACGCTATTATTGCCATAAATGTGGGTTGTAAGAAACAGAATATAGCACAAATATAAGGTTCTGTGTTGTCTGATGTTCGGATGCATTATTTGCAACACGTTTTTCAGTAGATATCTTTAAATGATCTCATGTAAGGCAAAGCAAAATGCCTTGTTTAACAAAGGTTACTGGTTTCATCAATATATCAATATATCTTGCATATCTTATAAAAAATGTCAATTGCAACGGAGCTGGCTGATCATTTGTTTACCTTGTCAATTAAAAACTTCGGCCATTGATCTGGTAACAGAATGAATATTAAGTTTAGAAATAGAAAATATAACACCATGAAGTCAGTCTCTTGAAAATACCCCTAACTACTAGACCTTCACGTCAACCTCTTTAGAATATATTTCCTCTAAACATACATAAATATTTAGTTTAAACATATCTATTTCATAATTTACATTCATGCAAGACAACTGACATGTATACATACAATAAGAAAAGGATTAAAATGTTTAAAACATTCATAGCAAAACATTAATGCATTTTGTCTATTAGCAATAAATACTCTAAAAGTTTCTGCATAGTTTAACAAAAGCATAACGTTGCGATATGTAACAATCATTTCATGGCAGAACTACTTTTTGCACCAGGATAACGCTTACGAGTGAAAACATTTCTGCATTACTGTGCTCTTGTTTGCATGAATGTGCATGCATATGATAAATTATGCAATAATGGGTGCAACAGCACGTGCGGATAGTATTTTAACTGAAAGGATATTGAAACTATCTGTAATTGCATAACAGATGTTGGTAAAATCCCTAAGAAATCGGAATATTATCAGATGTCAAATAAAAAGAAGTACATCAAATATTTTGATAAATCTCTCTGGTTCAGTAAGTATAATACGGTATAATTTCCCCAATAATTGCCGAACGCACGATATTTTGATTTAATACCAAATAATGGCATCGCTCAAGTTTTAAAAGTCCATAAAGTTATTGATTAACTTTAAATAGCAAAGGATATAATACCTAAGTTTAAAAAAGTCACAAAGACTGGAGAGGCTACTTTTGTGCGAGTAAAAAGAAACAGAGACACATTAAGAATGTCATAGCAGAAGCGGTACCTTTCTCCTTAAAACCGAGTTAGGTAGAAGAGCATTTCTTGCTGGCTTCCTTCACAAACACTACACTGTCATGCAACAGGATGGTTTTAAATAATCGCACATTGTACTGATTTAACCGAATGTAATAAAGAATTTGATTCGATTAGTTTTAACTAATGTCTCGAATTTTTAAAGTCACTGATTTTAAATTACTAAACACTCACGTTATTACCTTGGTCAATAAAATTGAACAAATATTTTCACATATAAGAATCAGAATTTTCAACCCATGGGTTATATAGCCTGCTCAGCTGTGAGTGCAATTCAGGATGCATTCTTTTTAAAGTACATGTTGGTTGATTTAAGTTTTCAGACCGACGTTAATATCACAGCAATTTCAAAAGTAACTTTGCAAACACGAATCTTTATAAAAAAACAATCAACGCAAGATTTGTGAAGAAAGTATAATATTTTCAATGCACATAAATGAATCTACACCATTTTACCAGATGAGAAAAAGAATTACAGGAGGTGATAGTTATTTATTTTAAAAAGGTTAGGGTAGAAGCCCGGACACTGCAAGGCAGGAAAGGACAAATGGATGGTACAGTGTTATCAAGCCATGACAACAGTGTGTGATACCAGATCACTTCTACCGCTAAGCTCAACATAAATGGCCAGCAATTTTAAATTCCTTTCCAGTCATATAGTTACAGCTATCTATAAAAGTAATTGCACATACATGTATGTAAACTGGAAAGAATCTTTTTCAAATAAACACAAAGCATAACAATTACTCCTATTACTTTGTCAAATTTCCCTTTCACGATATTTGAACAGATTATCATTTCAGATGTCTCAGTTTTTAACATGGGAATCAAACAAATGTTCACATGAAAAATCAAGCAACAAACGGATCACACACTAATCACATTTTAATGTTAACGCTTAATTCAAGACCAAAGAATCCATCAAATATATTTTTCAGACATGACTGAAACTAGATACATTGTCCAAGTTAAATAACTAAAGTTGCCCTGAGTATTGTACGAGAAAAACTAATTCATTAATTACATGAGCAGAGTTGCCTTGAATTTTATATCGTATTACAGTAACACTTTCTGTTTTGATCTCTACATTTCAACAAATTTTAGTTCTTTACATGATCACTCAAATATCTTCTCCTCATGAACCATTTCCTCATAATTTACGAGCAACATAACAGTGGGAAAAAGCTAAAGAAATTGAAACAATATGAAATTAAAGTAGTATGATAACATTTTATGGGCTTTCGTGATTGCCAGTTAGTCTCAAATCTATACTGCAAAACAGAGAAATGTTATCAAAGGATTAATCTAAGTATATTGTCAAAACATAGATAATTGAATGAGAAAATAAGTAAGTAATACTGATACTAAATAAGACATAAATTGCGTAATAATATTACAGTAACTATATGTGCGCATAAGACGCACAAGAATCAAATAATTGTAAGATAGACAAGAGGGCAGATATTGGATACAAAGGGTGGCAACAGACTTTAAAAAGGTTCAAATTCAATGTGAACTAAGCTCTAGCAACTTGAACGTAACACGTAAATCAATAACAAACTTAAAACACGCAAGTCATTTTTGCAAGAAGACTTATTTTGCATTTTGCTTAGAATATTACACGGGGAAAGACCTCTATAGACTTCTTGAAACTGTATAATGATGATGGACCTTAATGTCATTAGATCCTCTTGGTGAACATTTCATTTATAAGACGAAGCAAATCAATTGTTATGATCATTCCAAAAAGGTTCAGGTATACAATGTAATTGCTCATGATAAGTAAACACCTATATGGTTTGAAAAGGTATAAAATAATAACAACACATTGAATATGAGGCCACAATAATTTTAATACATTTTTATACCAACATATTTGTAAATCGTGTCACACCTCTTATAATGTAATTATTCAGACAGAACCGCAAGCAAGTGATATTTTATAGATGCAAGGTCTGGTTTTGAAATTAAGGCTAGACATATCTCAAATGGATTAAAAATGTACGAACAATATTACCATTGGGTTTCGTGATATATAACAGGACATTAACAGCATGAGATCCTGATAGTTATATTTTTTTCTCTTGAACATCTAGGTCTTATGGTATTAGACACAGTGGTAACATCAAACGTAAATCAGGTTTGACTTTAGTCTGATGTATTTATGTAAGCCGTTTTCGAAAGCCCATCTTGGCAACTTTTGCGGAATATTGTAAGTAATTTTAATGAGAGGCTTTCATGTGTAAAACACCCATACAGGGGACTCTTCTCTTATCATAAATTCGACACCTGGTTTCGTAGTAAGACAATGTTACCAGTGGATACTACCATTTAATACCCTCTCAGTCTTGAAGACACTATTCTATCTCGTCTCTCCGGATTAAGTCAGACCAATTGTCGAGAGAAGCCCTTGAGCTCATCCTATTCTACAACAGCTTTGCTCATTCAATTTATCCGGCATATTTCAAGACGAACGTGTTTTTGTTTCCTTCCCATTTTTTTAAACAATTCTGAAACTCCGACGATTTGTTACAAATATAAACTCTTATAAGATATGACACTTTAATTGTAATGAAATGTTTTCGGACTTTGATTTACTGTGGAATTGCTAGATTGCAATAACTTCTGAAGTTGGTCATACCGTCCTTTGTAATTCTGATATTGTTAAAAATATAAGTGTTTACAATTTATTTCTAAACGTCCCAAGTATAGAACACCTTTAGGTATAGATATCGTTGTCTATTGTGGTCTGATTTTTGAATCGTTAAAATCCTGTTATGGCAAATGGTGCCGTGGAGTAAAGGTAGATTCTAATGTTCGTGACATTGGCTGCTAGAAAATGAGCCGTTTTCAAGGTCATTTGTACTCGTATGCCACTCAACAAACTTATTACTTTCATAAAAAGCGACCTCCTTGATTGTGAGATAATGGGACATGCTGGACACCCCATGATTATTACCTTTTAAATCCCTCAAGTGACGAATTGGTTTGATAACACTCCACTGCCATGCTTCGTCGTGCCCTTAATGGTGTTCCTGCAGTTACCCTATATTCTGCAAAGCCACTGAGTACATAAGTCCACGGTTCTTTGGGTTTTAATCCATATATTTGTACATACGCATTTTTGTGTTTCACAATGTTACGGAGTAATACTAGTTATACTGTAATATAGATACATAGCAGGGGTAAACAAGTGCCCCTTGGTGCCAGCGAACTAGTTTAAACTCCCTAGTGGTGGTTTTGCCACTGACCGTTCCGAGACTGTGCAAACTTGCTGTGACCTTTCTCATGTATGTTTTTGTATGGTCGTTCGTATGTTTATACGTAAACCAATTGCTCAGTTTGTGTGCACGTGTATACATTTACACGTTCCCATATTTCCATGTGGAGTGACGCGGGTGGCTGTGTTCTTTAGTGCTACCAAAAGTATTTCTTAACGTTCTAAGTAGAAAATAAACGTACGTATTTTTTCGCGTCATCTGATTTTGAAGCATACACACCTGCGCTCCACGAACCTCAGTCAACAAGCCCGTTCAAAATATACTGTGTTTTACCGTTCTAATCGATCCTTAACTTGAAGCGTACCGTCAAGAAATGTTATGATGTTTGATACACACTTACGACGTGGAGACAAGAGTGAAACTTAAACAGTTTATACTAGATTTAATAAAGCATTTAACCAGTCGATCAATTATAGCAATGCAATTATAATCGCACTACATGAGACAGCTGAAAATGTTTTATTCCAATACAAAACATACGATCAAACATACGTACTTTGTGAAAATATTTTTAAACATAAACTGCTTTAGATGTAGAAAAAGAACTAGTACAAGACGACTAAATGCTCAGAAGTCCTAGGTCCATTTAGGTTAAATCTGCAGTCTAACAGTGATGGTACAATTGTGCTACGATAGACGAATATAATAATGTCTTTTCACCTTACATAAGCTGTAATTTAAAGGTTGACCACAACGCGACATCAAGCAACAAAACATATGAGCCGCACCATGAGAAAACCAACATAGTGCATTTGCGACCAGCATAGATCCAGACCAGACTGCGCATCCAGGATCCACACTGTTCGCTAACGGTTTCTCTAATTGCAATAGGCTTTGAAAGCGAACAACATGGATCCTGACCAGACTGCGCGGATGCAAATGCACTATGTTAGTTTTCTCATTGTGCGGCTCAAATACTTTGTAGAAAAAGTAGAAAGAAAGAAATTTACGTTCCTGTGTTAGTTTACGAACATGACACAAAATCTTGCAAAATTGATAAAAAAAGAACTTACATGATGGCGATTTTTTTTTTTGCTTCATTTTTATTGGGTTTAACGTCACACCAACACAAGTATAAGTCATTTGGTGACATTCTCGTTTTTCATTACGGAAAAAGACCCCATAAGCCCTTTCATGCATTATATCGGGTACGAGCGGGTAAAATCACCAACCTTTCGTAAGCCATCTGGATAGCTTCCTCACATTTAAGAATTCTACACCTCAAGCGGGTTCTGGAACATGAAGCCAAGAGGGGCACGTGTTTCGAAGTAATTGACCTTAACCATACGTCAACAGAGGAGAGAATCTCTTATTATATTGCATTTAGACATAACCTTAACGCAACAAATCTTACAAAAAAAGGCAACCATAACTCACCGTCCGTCATAATTGAGCCGCGCCATGAGAAAACCAACATAGTGGCTTTGCGACCAGCATGGATCCAGACCAGCCTTCGCAGTCTGGTCAGGATCCATACTGTTCACTATCGGTTTCTCTAATTGCAATTGGCTTTGAAAGCGAACACCAGATGCGCAGCCTGGTCTGGATCCATGCTGGTCGCAAAGCCACTATGTTGGTTTTCACATGGCGCGGCTCATATAAAATTACACGCTGACGATATTACATTACAAAACTTACCTTACACCTCTCCGTTTTGTCTTGAATTTAAGACCTTCACGTCAACACATTTAGTGTAGATTTCCTCAGTTGTACAACAATGTTTAAAACATTAATAGCAAAAACATAAATGTTGGTATACTTCTTATTACAATAAACAATAATACGTCACTACACATATGATATACTTCATGAAAACATTACAAGAAATAACATATATGACAGAATTAGATTTGCAACAGGATAGCGCTTATCAGAGACAGGATTCTGAACATGGACGAAGATATCATATACACAGCGGAAAACCTCTTTGATGGACATATACAGCAAAAATTCTGGATTTCATCATGATAAAAGGCGTGTCAAAATTCTGATTGCCTTTAATTCCTTTTTTCGATTTTCACGATTAATGTTTTGTTAATAAAAAAGAGTTCGGTCTGGAAAGAAATTTCTGTTTCCGGAATAGAGGGGTTCCGGGTTAAAGGGATATTTTCCTTATGAAACAAGAAGGCCAAATTTAGGGACCTCAAAATTCTGTCAGTTCGGAGGGGTTTCCGGAATTCAGGGGTTCCGGTATAGAGGGGTTTCACTTCTAATGGTATAATACCCCAGTCACACATACGGCGCAGATAGCTACGTCTAGCTACGGATAGAAACGTAGTTATCCGGATCGATCGATTACTACTTTAAGGTACCGTGCTCAGGTACGGATCAATACGGATTACTACGTTGCCGTGGTTATCCGTGCCGTAGGTGTGACTGTGGTATAACACACCCTATTACCTGATGTCCACCACGCCGAGGGATGCGGCTGCCACAGAGGTCAGAAATCAATAACGATGAGTAGTGGTGCTAGTCTTTTGAGCCGTATTTTTTCATTTCGACTTTCCATTAAATATTCTGGAGCAAGCATACGTGTAAATGCCTTAACATATTATATAATTAATCCTGGTCGCCAACTATACGAAATAAAGAAGTATTCAGCTGTTTAAATTGGACGTTTATTAAAATTGATGCGAAAATCATATTCAAAGGCCCAATTCGAAGTGTTTACAAAATATTTTGATCGAATTTACCTCACACGTCAAACGACCAATCATCTGGGGATAATCCTGGCAAGTTTCAAGTCTGTCAGTACGTCTACACCGACGTTATGACCCTCCAATGGGACACGGGTACAGTCACATATGATAAACTTTACCGCAGAGGGCATTTTTAAGTGATGCCCATCCCACCGAGGAGTCAAAATGTAGGATACCGTTTACGGCAGAGGGGAATTTGGTATAAAAACGTCTATTTTGGCTGTTTGTTTCGCTTTTAAGTCTTGGGAGGTCATGGAATTATTTGCAGTATGCATTGTTTATATACTGATGTTTAATAAATGGGCGATTTTCAATGGCGGACACCGCTGTAACGCAGTGTTAATCAGTCTAGATTGTATTTCTATCTATCTCCGACATTGCATACTATCTGCTACATGTATAGATTGGTTCTGCTGCTGTAAATGTTCATTTTGTAAATTCATTTTTGCTTCAATTTCTTTTATGAGAATTGTTTTAAAAAAGCTAAGACACTGATTTGCAGCTTACGCTAGAGTGATTGACCATTTAAGTACATGGAACTGGAATAAGATGAAAACATTTGGAATGCTGGATATAGGACAGAAAATATATACCGACGTGATTCCAAATGAAGGTGAAATATTCATTTCTAGTGACCAGCGTGTGGGCATGTATCGAAGTTACAGGGCAAAATATCAAAATTGAATACATCTTTAAAGTTTTCAAGAGAGATCGATCAGAATGAAATCTTCATTTCAGATAGTAACTCGGTAATAACAGATGGTTTAGTTATTTCTATTGCATTGTGATAGATCTCTCTTGACGTGACAATTAACTAAATGGTCAATCACTCCAGTGTTAACTTCAAAATCATTGTTACAGTAATAACACGTGTATGCCTTCATCTTTGGTTCTGAAAATGAATACAAAATAAATTGTTTAGAACATTTCTGTAAACGATTCATGAATAACAGCTTTATTTAGAACCGATCACTTGACTTATGCCACTGACAACAAATATATTCAAATTTTCTAGCCTAACGGATCTTTTTTGTAGAACTATGTTACTATCAGTGGCCTCTTAGTATGAAAGCTTGATAATGCAAAACAATTTGATATTTAATATTAACATATATTCAACACTGAAACCAGCAAGAACGTAAGTACCAGGACTTAGGATTTCATTGCTGGCAGCAAATATCTGTATATTATGATAAAAAAGAAACAAAAATGATTTGATATTTAATATTAACATATATTCAACACTGAAACCAGCAGGAACGCAAGTACCAGGACTTAGGCTTTCATTGCTGGCAGCAAATATCTGTATATTATGATAAAAAAAGAAACAAAAATGATTTTACAAAACGAAGACTTTCAGTGGTAAAACAACTCTATACATGTACAGTATCAGATTGTATGCAATGTATATACAATCTAGACTGATTGCAAAACGATTTATCATTTAATATAAATCGTAAATTCAACACTGAATCCAGCAAGAACGCAATTACCGATACCATCAGGACTTACGATATCATTATTTCTGTATATTTCATTATAAAAGAAATTGAAACAAAATTGAGTTTACAAAACGAAGACTTATAGTAGCAAAACAACGTCGGAGATAGATAGACGTTCAATCTAGACTGATAAACACCGTGTTACAGCGGTGTCCGCCATTGAAAATCGCCCATTATTAAACATAAGTATAAACAATGCATACTGCAAATAATTCCATGACCTCCCAGGTATCAAAAGCAAAACAAACCGCCAAAATTGACATTTTTACACAAAATTTCCCTCTGTCGTAAACGATATCCTATATTTTGACTCCTCGGTGGGATGGGCATCATTTAAAAATGCCCTCTGCGGTAAAGTTTATCATACGTAAATGTACCCGAGTCCCTTTGGAGGGTCATAACGTCGGTGTAGACGTAATGACAGACTTGAAACTTGCCAGGATTATCCTCAGATGTTTGTTCGTTTGACGTGTGAGGTAAACCCGATCAAAATATTTTGTAAACACTTCGAATTGGGCCGTTGAATATGATTTTCGCATCAATTTTAATAAACGTCCAATTTAAACAGCTGAAGACTTCTTTATTTCGCAAAGTTGGCGACCAGGATTAATCATATAATATGTTTAGGCATTTACACATATGCCTGCACCAGAATATTTTCATGGAAAGTCGAAATGAAAAAATACAGCGCAAAAAACTAACACCACTATTCACCGTTATTGATTTCCTACCTCTGTGGCAGCCGCATCCCTCGGCGTGGTGGACATCAGGTAATAGGGTGTGTATAAAAGATACACTTTTGCGCTAATGTTTGCCTGATCATGCATACATATGATAAATTACGCAATAATGTGCGCATTACACATCTGCGAAATGTCTTTTAGCTGACAGATATTGACACTATCTGTAGTTTATAGGAAATCGGGACTTTTACCAGATGACACATTGAATATTTTGATAAATCACTTTGGTTCAGTTGATATAAGACGGTGTGATTTCACCGGTAATTGGCAAACACAGAATATTTGAGCTGTGCCATGAGAAAACCAACATAGTGGGTTTGCGACCAGCATGGATCCAGACCACCCTGCGCATCCGCGCAGTCTGGTCAGGATCCATGCTGTTCGCTTTCAAACCTAATCGAATTAGAGAAACTAATAGCGAACAGCATGGATCCTGACCAGACTGCGCGGATGCGTAGGCTGGTCTGGATCCATGCTGGTCGCAAACCCACTATGTTGGTTTTCCCATGGCAGGGCTCATTTTGATTTGATACCAAATAATGACATCGCTCAAGATTTGAAAGAGTCATTTAATGATTAATTGATTTTTAAACGCCACAATATATAATAGAGACGTTAAAGGGAAATACAAAAGGCAGGAGGGGTGGTGGGGGTGGGGGCTGGGGGTAAAAAAAAGGCTTCTTTTCCGCACGAAACTAACTATTGAAATAAAACTCTCTACTTTTCAATGTCAAAAAATCAAGTGCGAAAGAATCATTCACTTTGAGTATTAAGTTGAACTTAAGAATGCCATTGTAGAAAGTGTGTTGTTTTAAATATCGAATTCGTATACACAGGTGCAGTCAGCAATCACAATTTCTGTCAGCTACTCCATATTATACTGGGTCAATTCTAAATACCTTCCTACACTAAGAGTAATTTGATTTGATCTTATTTGATTTGATTTTTCTCTAGGGTTTGAATGGTCAAAGCCTCCGTTTTGATATTGCTCGTCCCTTATAAATTTACTAAGTATTGATCGAATTCTTCACAGGAAGAGGATTTCATATAAAAATACCATTTTCACATTAGTTAACAAAATGAGCTACATATGGTGATATTCCAAGCATAATTCAAACCATATCAGTATTGTGGGTTACAACATCACTTCCACAACTAAACGTCATTGCCAGAAGGATCAGGGGGTTAACAATAAAATCTGTCTAAAGATTAAATGACAGCATCATTACAAATAAAATCGAAATGGAGAACAATCATAAAACCACGGAGGTTTTTTAGAGCTACTACTTCTTCTTATAACCAGAGAGATACTTCCAAGGTACTACTGCCAGATAAACCACTGATGTAGTTCCGAGGTACTACTTCCGCATAAAAGCACGGATGTTGGTTCGAGGTACTACTTTCACATAAAACTGCGGAGTTAGTTCAGAGTTACTATTTCCACATAAAACCACAGTGGTAATATCGATGTACATCTTCCACATAAAACTACGTACCGACTTACCGTGGTTTCCCAGACCAAAGCAGTTTTCTCCGATAAAACCAATCTGATCACCTCGGCCTTTATTTACCGGAGAATACGGAAATGCCCGATGTTGCGATAAAACGAGAAAAGACGACCGTCTTAACAACAACGGCTGTACCATAAAGTCGGAAACGAGTAAATATTACTATAGAACAGACTCAAAACATCAACATTATGCACATAAAAAACAAGGTCAAGACAGAGCGAAAACCAGTAGAACACATCAACATGAGATGATGCCCGAAACAGAAGAAAGTGTTGTCAATGATATCAACAGAGGCAAGAAGAACGCTGGCGGAATATGCTTATGAGAGACGAAATTTTGAAAAACGATAGGTATTATCCATGGGGGTATGAGGACAGAGTAAAAACTTTATATTAGAAAAAGGCAGTTCTTAACAGACACAACGAATAGAGCTAAAAATGATAGCGACAAGAGAGAAGGCAGTAAAACATATTACGAGATGAGGTCAGAGTGAAGCGTCAAAGCCCATGGCAGATTTACTAAAACAGGAATGATATAGGTTAGTGACAAGAAGACAACTTCATAATATTGAGGTACTAATGAAGACATGACGTCGCTAGAGTGACAACAGGGGAAGATACTCTAACATTACTTAGAAATAAAAATTGGGCAGGACACTAAAGGAAAATTGATAGAATGTAAATGGAGGTCATAAATGTTGAAAATGCAAATGTTACTGAATGGCAAATTAAAACAAAATCTAACTAAAGAACTTACAGTTGTGAAGAGCGGCGACGACCTCTGTTATCCACCGGCAGTTGAAGACTACCGTCGAATGATCCTCTCATTACACTACCTCGACGGCTTACCGTCGGAGAAACATTAAGAGTATCGACTTGTATCGATTCCCGACGACCCGCCATTTTCAAAATATCAAATTAAACAAAAATAATGAAAATACTTCCAAGCTATTTTAAGAACCGTGAAGTCTTATTTTCTCCAATTTAATTGTTGCACATCACTATAATGGGCCCCATATGATTTTTACCTTCTTTCTTTAAGATATCCTTCCTTACACAGATGCAATAATTTTTCACAGTAATAAACGTATATAAAAAGTAACTTAAGCAAAACAGAGAACTTTAACTTTCTTTCTAAATTTCAAATTATAGCCAAGTACAACAATTCCTTCTGCTTCTTTGTCATATTTCACTTTCATATCTTCACTAAATTTAAAACGATTATCATTTAAGATGTCTCAATTTTCTAATATAGGAGTCAAATAAATGTCCACTTGAAATCCAACCACAAAAGGATTTCGCACTAATCACATTTTAATGGATAAAAGGTTAGTTCAAGATTGAAGAATCCTTCATCAAATATATTTTTCAAACATGACTGAAACTCGATACTTTGTCCAAGTCTTATTTATGCATATAAGCTAAAGTTGTCCTGAATATCGTATGAGAAAATCACGTTAAGTATTCATTAATACATGAATAGAATCGGCGTGAATTTCATATCATATTACAGTAACACTTTCAGTTTTAATTAATAATTGATCCCAGCACTTCAATCTATTTTTAGTGTTTTATATGATCACCTAACCATCTTCCCATGAACCATTTCCTTGCAATTTCCGGGCAACAAAACAACGAAAGAGGCGTAAAGCCCTCAAAGAAAATGACACAATATGAAACCAAAGCTAAATGATACCAATTTATGTGTTTTCCTCATTGCCATTAAATCTCAAATCTAGACTGCAGCACAGGGTATTTGTTATCAACGGATGAAATATTGAATGAGAAGATAAATTAGAAACGTATTGATACAACGTTAGACATATGAATTACATGTCAACATAGGACAGTTGCTGCAAGATAAGTGTTGGTATAAAAATGGTAACAGAGGCAATAGGATACGAATTGGAATACCAAGAATATATTTTTTTGAAAATCACTATTTTCCGACGAGACCGCTTAGATCTATATAAGTTCATAGATAAATTCAAACTTAGTCGCTAGTAGGTATGTCCAAATGGGAAAAACTTGCAAAGTACATGCAGCATGGACTAGACTTTATTGAGAGTAACATATGGGGACGAGCTTCTAAAGCCGTAATGCATCTCTTTAAATGTCTTGCTGAAAGTTTGTTTTTGCACAAGTATATTCACTTTCATTTTTATTCATTATATCTAAACGTTCGGTATGATAAGTAAATAATTCAGCAAATACACAGACTACGTATCATTAAAAGATAAATTATTCAGCACTACCTCAAACAATGGTTCTTATTGAAGATTATTTGATAATGCAGTTTTAATGTTTGGTAAGGTTTACTCTAAGTCAATAAACCACTTCTTTTATATCATGATTGACAACGAATGAATCAAAGTCTTCTCCTACTTGCTTATTACAAAGGAAGAAAAAGGAAACCTTTGATCAATTTCTTTTCATTTTAACGACTCGTAGTATATAATCATGTACCATAAGTGTATTATATTCTCAACTCTCTAGTCCTGACACTGTCATGAGATTATCATTATGCTATTGTGTATTTCTTATTAATTTTCTAACACGAAGACAGTAGTGAACATTATTTAAATATTTTGTATTTTTATACATTTTTCTAACTTTTGTAAGACCAATATTAAAGTTTTCCCCCACTCCCTAATAAACCGACAAAGTAACCGGACTGTTTTCCAAGTTTCACCATCAAAAGAAAAACAGGACCAAACGAAGGGCATACCATGTCCAAAGTCGGTACAGTTTGACCTTGAGGGAAAATCCAAAAGGTAAAATATCTAAAACATGGATCTTCAAATTGCTGATGGGTCTGACCGAATTTTGGACTAGACACCGCAGCTTGAGTCGTTGATAACCTCTTCTATTATACAGGTGTTTGATCTTGAATTCGCACGGTGGTCAGCGTTTCAGGTTACATCTGAGGTAAGAGGTCCGAGCTCGTATTCCTAAACTGTTCCAGCCTAAACATCAGATTTGGACTTTAAATGTTTTTTTTTTTTTTCTTTTTGCTATGACTGTGCTTGAATGTGCAATTTCCAGCAACATTAAGCTCAGCAAAAATCAGTGGTATAAAATGAAAATATAAAAAAGTTCTTGCAAATTGAATATTTTGCGTTACTAGGTGTTGATGAATACGGATCAAGCCTCTGATCGGTTTCTTATGATTCTTCTCAACCGTTGCGATTATAATGTAAGAAATAAAACTTACATTTTTGACTTCGTGGTCATCATCACCATCATTTTGGAGAATTTATCTCCCTTTGTTTCCGAAGCAGCGCTTGATGCTCGTCCGTGGTCGTCATCGTTACTGAAATATATACCAATATACTGCGTCAATGTAAGGTGAAGCTCTTTGACTGCAATATTTTACCATACTGAGATAAATGGAAGATAACCCATATGGGTATTGGTAAATTCATTTACAGATTTAATTTTCTTTTAGTCAGAGGTTATGGATTACTAAGTCAAGGTATCTGATAAAAAGACACAATAAGAAATTTGTAAAATGCATTTATTTGACTTACTCTTGCTGTTTAGAAGCAGCCGTTTGTCTGAAATAGAAAAGTAGAGAAAATATATACCATTATGTTTCAATGAATTTAAAATGCCTGAGTCAAATCAAATAATGTCATAATTTATATTGGCTTATATGCTAACGCTCCAAAATAAGCATGGCGCACCGGCCTTCCATAGTCATTTACCGAGCTATCAAGTTTTTAATTGTCCCTCCCTTACAACAGACAGTCATTAAAACTGTCCTTATTTCAAGTTGCGCATGTCGCCAATTCTCACTGTTTCAAGATAATGCTAGTCATTTGATGCTAAAGTAATTATTGATTTATGGAAATGCTTTACTTTAATGTGTGCAGTGGCTGTTTAGCAAATAGCATCGGAACAATTAAGTCCACTTGTGTAGCTATTTGTCACTTTTGCATGATAGACCTTGTATAACAGATTCGTGATGTTATTTTTTTTCACAGCTCTGCTATACCTAAACAAAACTATGGAAGCGTCCTGGTGCCAGCAGAGAGATTTAAATTTGTCATACGTGCGACTTAATATCTCCTACGTAGGAGTTAGTATCTCCTACGTAGGAGTTAGTATCTTCTACGTAGGACTTAATATCTCCTACGTAGGACATAGTATCTCCTACGTAGGACTTAGTATCTCCTACGTAGGACATAGTATCTCCTACGTAGTACTTAATATCTCCTACGTAGTACTTAATATCTCCTACGTAGGACATAGTATCTCCTACGTAGTACTTAATATCTCCTACGTAGTACTTAATATCTCCTACGTAGGACATAGTATCTCCTACGTAGTACTTAATATCTCCTACGTAGTACTTAATATCTCCTACGTAGGACATAGTATCTCCTACGTAGTACTTAATATCTCCTACGTAGGACATAGTATCTCCTACGTAGTACTTAATATCTCCTACGTAGGACATAGTATCTCCTACGTAGGACTTAGTATCTGCTACGTAGGAGTTAGCAACTCGTACGTATGTCACTGACTAAAAGACTCAAGCATGCGCAGTGGAACAATATACTCGTGTGTACTATTATTTAGTAAGGATTATCTGATTATCTGATACCTGTAGATTACATATTTGTAAATATTTAAACATCTCCCTTCTTTCAATGTCTCACACAAACTTCGTAAGTATGAATTAAAGACACATTTGACCAAGTTCTGAATTTGTCAGATGAAGTAGTCAATAAATTTGTTTTAATAGATATTTTTGAACATTTTATTTTGTTGTTGTTGTTTCTTATTGTTTTTCTTTGTTGTTGTTTTTTTTTTGTATTTTTGGGGGGACTATGTAGTTTGGGTATAGTCACACTGCGCTACCCACAAGGTGCACTTCTAGGCATTGCTCCAGGCATGGGCAGACATCAGGTTACAGCCGCCGACATTCCATAAGCCAACCGGGCAGTATATGTGCATGAAGAATTGAAACATGTCATGTGAGGTTTCGAACCTTTACCATTCGGCTATGGAGGCCTCTCTTGAAATTATGTAGAGAGTTCAAAAGTATGATTAAAGTATATCATGAAAGTTACTAAATATAATTACCGCAAGTTATTGTTTTGACCGATTGTGTGATTTGATTGATAAACTTTCTCTCAATAAAGGCACTGACCTACAAATTTTGGCTAAAAATGGTCTTTCTTTAAAATTGAAGTTCGGTCATACATACTATGGACATTAAAATTCGAGTTTTTATTTCTAAACTATCCTTAATCTACTCAATCAAGGAAAAAGATGCCAGGGGCCGGGAATCGAACCCGGGCCGCCACGGCAATGAAATTTTCCTGCTGTCTTTAACAATATACACCACGGATGAAATATGTATACACTGACCCTTGAATGTAGATATTTAATAATTAGGCAGTTTACCTCAGTAAAACGTTACAAACGCTTTTCAATTTCCAGTGTAAAAGGTAGCTAAGACAGCTAGTTCTCATGTGTTTCAATAACATATAATCTGTCAGTAATTAATTCAAAGCTTTCTTAAGCAGTATAAGCATTAATTTCTTGATACTGGTACCTAAAATTTCTCCTTTTTCTGTTGTCGTATGATCGCAAGGACAGTGCCTTTAATAATCAATATTTATTAGGTGTTATCATCATTTGAGCTGCGCCATGAGAAAACCAACATAGTGGCTTTGCGACCAGCGTGGATCCAGACCAGCCTGAGCATCCGCGCAGTCTTGTCAGGATCCACGCCGTTCGATTTTAAAGCCTATTGCAATTAGAGAGACCATTAGTGAACAGCATGGATCCTGACCAGACTGTGCGGATGCACTGGCTGGTCTGGATCTATGTTGGTCACAAAGCCACTAAGTTGGTTTTCTCATGGCACGGCTCAATTTTTTTTTCTACATTCAGGTCAAGCATTAACTAGTTAAAGGAAATTACTGTAACTGCATCTAAAGCATGATTTAACATGATAATAAACTATTGATACTTTTTTGTTTCAAACACTCATTTCTACTTTATTTGCATATTAAAGATGATACATTTATGAAGTTTATTAAGGTATAAAGTTCATTAACACCTCTCCCATTCATCTGGTAATAAAAGGTACTCATTGGCAAGCACTTCATTATACAGACTGTGAAGGTCATAAAGGATATTCTATGATCCAGGGCACTGGAGTAAATCAAGGGTTATGTTACATCATGAACACATTTGCAATGATCTCTAATGAGATGGTGATTATTATAGCTGGGATGAAAACTGCCTAGCTCAGATCGCATTTGTCCAGTCGTTGGAGTCAGAGGTAAGAGGTATTAATTTTATTTTCAGAAAGTGGTATCAGAGAGGAAAGTGATTTACATTTAATGACTCTAACGACTGATGCGAGTCTATAGTGTTCCGAAAAGCTAATGTCAAATCAACTTGTGGTCCGACGGTTTTGCTTTCTTTTACATGGTGTGTGTATCTTCTATATAATGTATATGTTGTGAAAAAGGGGAAGAATAGAATAGTATTTAAATAAAGTGAAGCATTTTTTGACAGTAAAATCTTTTAATTACCGAATATCACGGAATTTGTAGGTTTCAGTCTTTAAATCTGGTTATCCTTTGTTTTGTTAAGTGTATGCCTAGAGAGAAGAAATTAAGGACGAGTAACTTGGTAAACATGATTTATTCCCCTTTATCGCTCTTCACAGTAGAGGCTATTTTTTTTAATATAAGAGCTAATTTCATGCGAAATAACATTTACAATTTTGTTTGATCAGAGTGACTAGATAAAAGAATAATTGACTAGTTGAAACTAACGAAATGTTATAGAACATTGATAATCATGTCAAGCAATCAGGTCTATATGAATTCATTCTTTGTTATTGGTTAGAAACAGTGGTTAAGAGATAATTTCACTGATTGCAATGAAAAGTTATTTATTTAAGCACCTTCTCGAGACAACACATAAAATACAAGAATGTAAATAGTTTAGAAAATAAATCAAATATTGCAATAAATGCCTTTTATCAGCAAGGAATTAAAAAGTCAACCAGCAATGTTCAATTAACACATGTACCGGAAACAGAACGCTGTAGCGCCCCAAAATAGGAACCCTTTCGTATGAGTTACTAAGTCCTACGTAGGAGATACTATGTCCTACGTAGGAGATACTAAGTCCTACGTAGGAGATAATAACTCCTACGTAGTACTTAATATCTCCTACGTAGGAGATACTAAGTCCTACGTAGGAGATACTAAGTACTACGTAGGAGATATTAAGCCCTACGTAGGAGATACTAAGTCCTACGTAGGAGATACTATGTCCTACGTAGGAGATATTAAGTACTACGTAGGAGATACTATGTCCTACGTAGGAGATACTAAGTCCTACGTAGGAGATACTATGTCCTACGTAGGAGATACTAACTCCTACGTAGGAGATAGTAAGTCGTACGTAAGATAAATTTAAATCTCTCTGCTGGCACCAGGACGCTTCCATACAAAACCAAGCCTCATGTCAAACAAAAAGATTATATGTCATAAAATCCTACGAAATACGAGTATAAATGTTGTGAAAATGTCAATTTTGCAGTGGGATATGTTTTAGTCCTGCTGCCATTTTGTTTTCCCGTTGGAGGTATTGCGTTGATTCATCTACCATTTTGCTACTTTCAGCGGTTAAACTATATGGGACTGTTATCGAATTTAAACTAATTAATTTTATTTGATTTAACTGTTCTCAGATCATATTTAATGGTTCCCATTCAATCTGAATACCACATTTTTCAAAATTTCCCACGGTAGTTTTATCCATTTTAGATGTTCTCAGTTTGTCCTTTAGAAATTTTCTGCCGTGGGAATTTACTTCTGTTTTGACCCCTCTGAAGAAGCAAGGCGTGGCCGCAGTGCCTATATTTAATAAAATATTATCCTTATAATTCAGAATAAGGTAGACCCTCTTTATCACCTCAATTTTAACAGAATTTGTTGATATATACTAAACCGATGTTAAACGCAACCCTTACATAGCTCTAAATAACTTCTGTTTTAGGCTTAGGTTTTGATTCAGAATTTCTAAAAAATGTTGCAAGATATATAGTCTCAAAAATTTGACAATGATTACATTATAAAGAAACATTTAATTTACTTCATAAGACACACACTTAAAAAATGAAAGTCACAAAATGACATAAAATTCGTCAAAATAAGAACTGATCAAAATAGCGAATATGTTTTATAAAACTGATTTTATTGTATTCTCCATTGCCTATTGAAACTTTTTTTGAGATCAAAACAGCTTATACGCGTGTTAGTTAACATTGAGTTTCGGGCTTAACCCAAAAAGCTCTCCTTCACGTTGTTTCGTTATCATTTTCGGAAACAAGCCACATATTTTGACCAAAATAACATGTTTTTTTATGTTAAACTCAAATCAAACTTAAGAACCTGTTTACTTTGAAAATTCTATTATTGTTTTCTTTTTCGTAATATCACCCCTCAGTATGTGCCTTGAGATAAAAAAAAAAGTCGGCATCACCAATGTACAAGTCTAACGTTTTAAGAATCGACAGATTTTCATCATTTTTGACCTCATGTATCATATACAAATTTTCGCACACAGAAATTCCTGATTAATCTACTCCGTTCTCAAACATGAATGATTTCAAAAATAAACACCAGAAATAATAAGTAACATGTTAATGTTTATTGTTATATCAAAAATATACGTTCAAATATTCACATCACATTCTTAGTTGAACGTCAGAAAGTTCAGTATTTAAGGAGATAAGGTCAATGAGAATAATCGCAAAAAAAAAAACTTACTTTTTCATTACATTTCCTAGAAGTTTCTTGAAAGCGGCCATCTTCACACATAAAGTCTATTCTCTATTCTGTAAGGAAAAAAAAGCAAATATCTAGAAACTTTCTACTGAAAAATAGCCAATGGTCATCTTTCACAACATACACCTGGATCAGGACTCCCCCCCCCCCACTCCCCTCCCACGCCACCCCCACCCTACCATCTACCGCTCCTGCCAACTGTTAGCCGGTGTTATGAAAACGTTTTTACTTAATTCTGATATTTTCTACTCAAAACGGTTACACAAAATCGAAGAAACACTGAATTACTGAATCCCCCTAAGTTGGGACTTGTGGACGGTGCAAATCGCTAGCATTGTGTTCCCGAATAGACTATGATAATGTTTCTAGATCTCAGTTTAGCTTAGCTGGATATAGCAGTTCATAGTATTATCTATTACCTTGCTCATTCTTGCATGATTTATTTTAATATCTGTGCACACACCCCGGTTAGGGGTCATGTTCCTATGAATAGACTTGAAACTTGAAACTTGTACTAAGCGTAGGTTACTATCATAAACCGGGTTTTACAATTTAAGCATGTTTTTAAAATGTACCTTTTTTTTATATAATCAATTCTCTTTAAAAGTGAAAATTGGCATCAGTGAATTTCTAAAGGAAATACATTATGTATATATAAACATCATTAAGATTTTCTGGCTTAATAATAGTTGAGATATCGTCGGATATGAGCCGCGACATATATCAACCTTGGTAGCATCAAAGTATAATTTGTAATACCATTTGTGATTTTGTTGAATGCGGGTTATGGCCTTTGCCGTTTCCGTCGAATAACAGTCGAATGTGGCTTTTAACGTCGAATTCGGTGATATTGGTGCTTTTGATAAAAATTGAAATTTGAGTTTTCATTGAATATACATGTAATTTGTAACGTCGACTTCGGTGGAATTTGTTTTTGCTGCATTTGATGTATGCATTCAACTTCAACGTCATTAGTGTTTTCATCCAAGATGAAGTCTGCTTCTATAGCATTTCGATTTGATCAAGTATGATTTATGTCTGGAACTTCAGCGGTACCGATATAACTTGTCATGTCGGCTTCGATTGGGTTTCGTCGAATTTGATTTATGTCTTCAGTTTATGCGGATTCAGTGAGTTTTCGTCAAATTTTTTTTTGTAACGTCGGCTTCGATTTGTTGATAATGTTTTAGGTCTTCAGCTTTGTTGGCATTGACGCTTCCGTCGAGTACGATTTTTATGATATCAAAGAATTCACAAACGTGACTTCGTCTTACCTGATGAGTTATTTGCCGTCAGCGTCATCAATGTATCGGATTATTGTTCCGGTGATTTTCGACAGAGCATCCGTTCTTCTCATAGGCAGTTGAATAAAATCCACACATTGAAAAATTAAATTTTTAAGAAAACTAAATCCATCATCTCTAGAACACCTTTTTTTTTCAAACGATCAGATTGTTCATGTTGAATATAAAGGATGTTACGCTAACTAGTTTATTGAATTCCTAATAATTATAAACGTCTAAAGAAGTCGTGCAGACCTTAGATATCAAAATAATAAATTCTATTGATCTGTAAAAGAGTTTATCAGAATCATTGACTATGTGGGCTATATAATTACATGCTTTAAAGGACTACTTGTTAAATAAACATTAAACTTTTCAAATGAGCGATGGCCCCTTTTCTGAACTTGAAAGAAACTTGCTATAAAATCAATTTGCTCATACAAATTATTCGACAATGATGATTTATGAACACGTACATCCAACGAAATACCATTTTATGACATAAAAGAACAACGTAAAAATAAATAGAAATAGACATGCCATAGACATTTGTGTCACTAACAAATGACGCCAGTTCCATTATCTCCGCAGCGAAAAGTGAAGTTAGCTTTTTAAAAAGATTCAAATCTAATGTCACTACAGAAAAACCCATGCATATCGTCATTCCCTCTCTCTCCTCTCAATTGTTATACCTCTTCCCATTATTTTCTTTACGTAAAACGTGAACTGTGAACAAAATAGAACAACATTCTTTTAAATCTTATTGAAATACTGTTTACTTAGTCTAATTATTCATATTTAATAGTAATTATTTGGTGTTTAGTTAGAGTTTATGTTAAAATGAGCGGTAGTGGGGACGGGATATTGTACGAATACCGTTTTAAGAATTTGAAAAAAATGTAGCCAGGTTGTGAGTTCGAGTTGTGAAGCGTTTTTTTTTTTCGAGATGATTTCCATAAAGAAATGTCATTTTCCCTTACGTTAGGAAGTTGAAATGTCCTTGAAGAGATTATTTTGATACTGGTAAAAACTTAATGTGCATTTAATGGCTCGATATTCATGAAATACTGCTGAAAAACTGCATAAGACACCACAAAAACATGGGTAACATTGCACCTTCCAAAAATTCCTATAAAAGGGTGAGGTTATACCCTTTAAAATGTCAGTGGAAATGTAACATTGTGTTAGTCACCGGTCTATCAATCAATAAATCATTAATTACGAATTGTTTATTAATAGCCTCTTATACGGCAGTAAATGAACAATTGACAATGTAATGAAATTAATACGCAGTTATTTTTCAAGTTTAATCAAGCAAAATTTGTGTGGATAGATAATAATCTTTTATCAGCTGGAGATAAATAGATACTGTCACATAATTTGAACATTAATAAAGACACCGTTGATATATGTGGAATAAATTGCTTTATCCATCATTGTCGTCTTCGTTCGTCTATCAACAACAGAACTGTAAACACTCTAATTTTTTAAAGCAAAATTGTTTAGTAACAAGAGATATGCTTCCCCTCACCCTCCTTCAAACCTCCCGTGTATCATGATACATAAAATGTTATATTTCTTGAACAAACTTCATCAAATTTGCAAAAAAATGCAAAAATACGCGGGTAATACTAACAATTAACACTAAAAGTATGACTCTTAAATTAGTCAAAACTGCAGTATTTCATATTATTTAAACTTTAACGGCCACGTTTCTTGAGCAAATAAAATTTAATAGAGAAAGTATTGAAATAAAACATTTTTATCCCAAATCTGCCTGTCTCAAACTTTGAAAACAATGGCATCTAATTCCCTGTTAAATTTTTAACATTCACCATTTAATGAATAATAATCCAAACAATACCTTTGTGAACTTTTCTCTTGATAATCCTGTTTTTTTCTCAAACAGATATTCATAAAATTCTGTTTTTATCAATATTTGCGTATTGCGGCATTTTATATATCAAATTTGCAACATTAATACGCTAATCACGCATAAATTTCGGGTTATATACATATATCCAAGGCTAGGAACAATTTATTCATAATGAACTATTTATTGGGACTTATGAAATTAATACCCTTTGATAATCCCCCTAAGATGGTCAATGGATTAACGTTATGTTATAGGAATAAATATATTTTATAGTCCGCATAGTTCATATCAAAACAGTCAAACGTTAATGCTTGTTGACCACTATTTTGGGCTTAAATTACTAAATATTGTAAAACTAAGTTAATGCGTATTGTTACCCGCATCTGGCATGATTATACCCATGGTCATATATAACTGAACGTGGCGGGCCACACGTGGTTATTGTTTAACAAAGATCTAGTTCGTGACGCTAAAGGGGCCCAATACATGTATAATATATTCATACCAGTTGTCTGTCTAAAAAAAGCGTGTATTTCACTAATGAACGCGAAATCTGGATTCCACTCCCACCAGATACGGAAAAATATTCAGTCAGAAATGTACGGAATCCTGTTGGGGCTATTTATAATGTCGCCGTCGCGTTTGTGGGGTCGACACACGACAACGCGAAGTGGGATAGCGACATTACGAAGTGACACCCGACAATCGCAAACGACGGCGACAATCCCAAACGACAATGCTGCGATATCCGCTTTGAAATGTCGCCTTTCAAAAGCACGATATATCGCGATGTCACTTCGCGTTGTCGAGCGTCATATCGCAATGTCGCTATGTCACTTCGTAATGTTGCGATGTCTCTTCGGGTCAAAATCTAACAAAGTGTCATTATCAACTGAAATTCAGTATAAATTACAATAACAATAATTTAATAAATAGGACAGGTATCAGAAAATGATCAAACTTGTTATATGCGGTAGGGTGCTAGCCAAGACTAAGCTGACCCGACCCGGGGAGCCGTGAGAATTGCTTTAACGGTGTCATTGGACTCAGTGAAGGTAGTGCTTGGGTTTTCAGGACCGTCTTGACTGCTCTAACAAGCTCATATTTTGAGAATATTATCGGAATTTGACCTATGACCTTGACCCCTAGCCGACCGGGTTCGAACCTGACGTGGCCTCTTTTCTCTAGGTACTGACTTGTCCTTTGCAACAAGGTATAATTTATTAAAATCGGACATCAGGTTATGAAGATATGACTTCTCAGACAAGGACCACTCCTCTTTTTAATATATGTACATAGAATGCATATTTTCACGAAAACTGATACATTTTGAGACGGTCCTCCGACGAAACCGTTGTCGGTAAAAATATACAAGTTACATGTCCGTTTAGACAATGTTTGAATTTAATTTATAAAAGGTTATTTCCTTAAAATATCTTGTGTTTGGAACATTCTACAATTATTTGAAGTTAATGAAAAACACGGACATTTTCCGTACGGAAAAGTACGGAAATACAGCTTTTATCTTTATTTACGTACAAACAGATGTTGTCGTTTTTGTCATAGGCACCCGATTTTTTGGGCTACGCTCCTGCACCGCAGAGCGCGCGCGCGCCGACATATATCGTACCATGTCATGCACTGTAATTCAACCTACCATGTCATGCACTGTAATTCAACCTACCTATATAAAAGGTGAAAAGTCCACAAATCTCCCGTTTAAGAAATGGCATATTTTCTCCTGTTGGATCTACTTATGGTTTTTGTCACAAACATACAGGTTTTGTCATTTTCTATCAAAACAAGTTTTTATTTGCAGTTATTTAGATCTACCCACAATAAATATTTTATAAGCACTTTTTCTTTATTTTACTGCTAATATTTTATGCCAAAAATGACAAAGTTCAGCATATGTTCCCGACGGCGTGCCCGTTGGGGAAGAACATTGTTTTTAATATTCGATTAGGCAATACTACTTTCTTAAAAAATTTCTCATTGATACCTTACTTTTAACGCTTTTAATAATTTATAAAATGAAATTGATGAAATTCTTGAAAAAATGCGACCAAGATTAGCCGGTATTTATTCAAGTGAACACCGGTCGACGCACGGCAATGCGATATGACATCATGAAAATGTCGCTTCATATTGTCGAGTGTCACTTCGCGTGTCGTGTATCGTTTGGAATTGTCACGCGTCGACCCTCACCCAAATCCGCGACACGCGACATACGATATGACATTAGGAAAATGTCGCGCCGTGTTGTCGAGCGTCGTTTGAGATTATCGCATGTCGTTTGATAATGTTGCGGTCGCGTGTGCAGGGTCGACACACGACAACGCAAAGTGACATCGCGACATTACAAAGTGACATAGCGACAATGAGATATGACACTCGACAACGCGAAGTGACATCGCGATATATCATGCTTTTGAAAGGCGACATTTCAAAGTGGATATCGCGACATTGTCGTTTGGGATTGTCGCCGCCGTTTGCGATTGTCTGGTGTCACTTCGTAATGTCACTATGTCACGTCGCGTTGTCGTGTGTCGACACCACAAATGCGACGGCAACATTATAAATGGCCCCAACAGGATTCCGTAGAAATGCCGTAATAATGGCGTCTTGGCGATCAATGCGTCGGACAGGCCGCCGTTTCAGACGAGTTATTTATCTAAAATATGGTCAGTGCTATCAGCTTGTTTTCCAATCCATGTATTGACCTGTAAAAAATTGTTGTACATGTTATGTTTATGTTGCTTCAAAATAAAATATTGTTTAAACTAATGGTCAGTGTTGGCTAATACATAATAAAAGGGTCATTGAAAAAGCACCTTGATCTGTAGTGATGCATTCGGCTCTCGTGGATTCCTCCCGCTTGGTGAGACTCGGCGCATGCGCCTCGTGGGTTTTACCGATGCGTGTTCGAAACCTCACTTGGAGTGTAGAATTGTTCATGCAAGGAAACCATCCAGACGGTTTACAGAAGGATGTTGGCTTTACCCGGGTGCCCGCCAGTGCCTGAAATAATGCCCGGAGGGGCCCATTGGCCCTATGTTTACCATCAAAAGCTGGACAGTCGACACATGACCTGTAAATATGTCGGTGTGTCACTATTCTAACAAATACAAAAGCTGTTGGTGGTTCTTTTTCGTGGACGCATTGGTTAAGAGGGCTAAGACGCTTTCCTATGGAGAAGGCCCTTGGTTCGAATCCTGGCTACTCCCAATGCGATGTGTCCTTGGGCAAGGCACTTTATCATGATTGCCTCAGTCATCCCAGCTGTAAATGGGTACCAGCAAATTGCTGGGGGTAAGGTATAAATGGTTTCAACTGTAAAATAGGGTCACTCAAAAGCTCTACAGAGCTTATGTTAATTGTTTCACAAAGCGACGGTAAATAAAATTTGACTTTACTTTTACCTTTTTTACCTTTCTTCTGTGTTCTGGCCGCTATGACCTTGACTTTTAAATGGAGTGATCCAAAAACCAATGGGGACCATCTACTCTGCATGTCCAATCATCCTATGAAGTTTCAAGATTCTGGGTCAAGTGGTCCTCAAGTTATTGATCGGACCTTGACCTTTAACAAAGTGACCCCAAAATCAATAGGAGTCATCTACTCTGCATGTCCAATAACCCAATGAAGTTTCAACATTCTGGGTCGAGTGGTTCTCCAGTTATTGATCGGAAATGGTTTTCCATGTTCAAGCCCCTATGACCTTGGCCTTCGATGGAGTGACCCTAAAAACAATAGGTGTCGTCTACTCCATAAGATCTGCCATCCTATGAAGTTTGAAGGTTCTAGGTCAAATGGTTCTCCTGTTATTGATCAAAATGTAGTGTGACGGATGGATGGATGGACGGACAGACGAACGTACATGGCAAAAACATAAATATCTGATTTGGTCTGTAACTTGTAAATGGATGTACAGATTTTCAAATATTTTGTCACAAATGTTCACCATAACTAGACGATGAGTAGTGTGCAAGACACAGACGTGTCCCTTAAAAGTCAAGATCACAAGTTTAAACAGTTTGCTCCATATTGTCAGGTAAATAACTTTTGATTGGCAATCATTAACCATAACTAGATAAGTCTTACAACGCTAGGTCAAAGTTCATAGGTAGGAAATTTAACTTCTGGATGTATATTGGAGTACAAATTACTTGGCACAAACTTCACTATAACAAGACTATGTGTCTTGTACAAAACCCAGCTCCCTTGTCAAATTTCTTCTATATGATCAAATAACTTATCTAAGGTGTCAGGTGCAAATGTCTGACCCTTTGCTCAAGTGTCATGGTCAAACAGTTTAAATATTTTTGCGCTATTTGCCTTTTCCATACAGTGATGGGCGTCCAAGTAACTTGACATTCTCATACACTTTACTAAAGTTTAGCAAGGCTGATTTCTGAGCTAGGTGTCCCAGTTTTGTAGGTTAATTACAAATCATCTTGATGTGGTGAATGTGTGTGCCATTCTTAACACCAATACATGCATGATACTTTTTTCTATGGGAAGTTGTCAAACATTTTGAGATAAAAAGGAAGTCATATCTGACAAGAATTTTTAAACTTTACACTAAATACACAAAAGTATTGTTGACCAGATCTTCTGATGGCTGTGTATTTTACACACTCATTCCTTGTGGAGACACAGTGCCCAAACGGTACATCCAGGAAGTCTCTTTTAAAAGCCTTTTCCAAGGATTAGTTACTTTATCAATGGGCATAAAAGAGAAATCCTGGATTGGTGGAACTAGAAAATGAATTATCTTCATTAATATTTAAGCATTTTAAGCAGATAATTCATTTTCTAGTTCCACCAATTCATCTTGTTATAATGTTAGACATGATCTGTCAGGCAATTCAACTGATGTTATTTACTTAATAACATGTAATAAATGTTTTAAACAGTATGTTGGACAAACGCACCAGCAATGTTCACAAAGAATGAATAGTCATAGATTTGATATCAATCATTATCCAGAAACTACTACTAATGTTTCTGAACATTTTAATTCTCAAGGACATACTATCCAGGATTTCTCTTTTATGCCCATTGATAAAGTAACTAATCCTTGGAAAAGGCTTTTAAAAGAGACTTCCTGGATGTACCGTTTGGGCACTGTGTCTCCACAAGGAATGAATTCAAAAATTCTGTATGAATGCCTTTCTGAAATACTTGTTATATATGTATATTTTATTACTTGTATGTATTCCATAATCAGTTTTTACTGGTGCCTTTCCTTAATCATTGCACTTATACTGCATTTTTTCACCAGTTTTTATGTATCATACTATGATCCTGTTTATGATTTTTACGCCAAACTCTTTGTTTAATTTTGACGTTGTCGTCATCGACGTCGTTTGACGTTGACGTCACTTCCTTTGTTATGTTTATTTTGAACCCTGAAGAAGGCTGATGTAGCCGAAACGTTGGTTAAAAATAAAGTGACTTGTTTTTAAAAAGTTTTTGTAGTTTTGACTACTTTTAATACTTATATTTTACACACTGGAATACAGGAAAATACTTCCGTTGGTGGCGAAGTAGACGGGTGGCACAAACAACTCATTGCTGCCCGGCAGTTTTCTTTTGGACCATTTGAAACCCTGGATAACTATTTTCTTACGATTTCACACGAACAATGTTCTTCTGTACATCTATAATTTACCAACTTAGAGAGTCACTTAAGGATCACTTCAAGATCGGACTTGGAGGGGTTTCAGTTCAAGGTTTCAACAATAAGTGGTGGCCAGGCATTCAAAGTTGACAGACTGAAATCATATGAATTGAATACTCTTGGTAGAGGGTCACCCAAAGAACAGGAGAGTGAACTCAATCAAAATTGCACATGCAGATTTTTAAAGCTTTTCATTTCTGTTGCCAGGACAGTGAGCGTTGAGCACATGTAACTGGCTTCTTTAAAAGAATCACCCAATGAACTTTAAATCAAAACTGGCCGAGTGGTTGGCCAGTGGTAAAAGAAGACACGTCATAAGAAGCAACGGACTGACTGGATGGACTGGGTGTCAAATTCTAAACAAAAAATATTCACGAAAACGAAATATGGCCAAACTTTTATAAACAATATAGAACAAATCTGGAAACATTCATAATAATTTATTTTTTAACAGCAGTCTTCAATCAGTGAATGACTCTGTACTAGTACAATTGAGTAAAATCTAATATAACAGTATGAGAAATAAGAAAAAAAAACAAGCATCAACAGACAGAGAATTACATAAATCTGGACACACAAAATAGCTACATGTCATGGAGTAGAGAATATAATACATGTAAATCAAATACCAGTGTATCCGTCTGTTGTATAAAATAATATGTGGGTATATTTGACAGATATCCCTTTTTCCCTTATAAAAAATCTCTGGAATAGATGCAATTTGTGGCAGTAGTTTACCCATTATAAACAAAATTAAATATGGGTTAGCAAAAAGGTCATAACTGTATAAATGCTGTAAACTGCAATAGGCTTTGTTTCACCAAAATTAATGCTACATTTTCGGTTAAAAAACAATTTTAACAATTGCACATTACCAGAAATTTCTCAATCCCATGTCGATGTTTGAATTCTTTTAAAAACCGTTTTCTTTTGGCTGTAATATCAGTCTTGTTTTCAGAAAATTATGGGAATATTCATACATGTCAAATGTCACTTTATCAAGAACCAGTTGGCAAAGTGATGGTTTTTTTTTTTTGTGAAATGGTAATAGAATGAACTCAATTACTTCTCATAATTACCCAGAAATTATTGTAACCTATACATTTTCTTACTAGGTTTTGGCCAAGGACATAGACTGATGTCCTAGTTGTGGCTTAAGGCAGTTCTGCAATCTGACTAAAGTACTTGATCTTCTAAACGAAGATCTGAGAACGACCCATTCACATTCGTCTTCTGTATATTTTGGATTCCCAAGATTGCTATTTTTATTTTCGCAAATCTATTTTTGTTTGAACCAATCAGACAACTTGTTTGAATGTTAAAGAGTAAGAAAAATTTGCAGTTAATCCAGGGCTCGAACCCGGGACCTCTCGCATACAGAGCAAGTGCGCTACCGACTGAGCTAAACGGCTATCTGACATTTTTCTACATAAAGTTATTAATATCAAATACCAAGGCATTTTAAAGCTTGCAGAATGTTGTAAGAAAACTTTTGATTGGCTAGCGGAAGGGTTGTCAGAACGAGGCCATCAATAGGTCGCTGTCAGATCCTATGCGTAGCGTAATAGGAGATGTACTTTAGTCAGATTGGGCAGTTCTGCACCTTTATTGTACTAGAAGTTATTACTCGACAACCTAGACTGAAAACTGAAAACGACTTCATGAATGATTCTCCCCTCAAAACGTGCTTTAGATCCACTTTTTTCTTCAAAATCAAAAAAGTCAAGCAAATGACCTATCTGCTTATCGGCTGAAAATTCTAAAACACATCATCATACTTTGAAAAATCTGGGTTAAATTAAAAGCAACATAGTAGAACTTTTATCCAGACATGTCGAACTACCTTAAATCACACTGGTATTTGCTTTCCATAACATTGTACATATATAATGTCATTTTAACTGCAATATAAACCTTATCATATTACATATTATTAAGAAACAAGTAAAGGGACACAACTCCATTTCCAAAAACATAAAAAAGTACTTTCTTTAAAACATTGAGACCTACTGTAAATAAAAGTAATTAATTAAGGTGATGTATTCAGTCATAAATAGTATTTATAGATATCAACTTTAAATCAGACAGATTTCGGATTTTGCAGTACTGAAGGCATGCCCCTTTAAACATTTCATACAACAACCAATGAAATATGAGGTTTGGCAAAAACAAAAATACTGTTTTATAATTATGACCCTTAAAAACCTTAAATATCCAGACATTTACAGAATGTCTGAGCTAACTAGTAAAAGTGGTAATAACTTCAATATGATGGATGACAAAAATTCCACAAATAGCTCCACAGCCACAAAATAGGCTACTTTAATGCTTACTATTTACTTTAAGAAAATATACAGAAATTGTAGATTAAATTTTTTTAGGCCAAACAGTTGAAATACTTGTTGATTTCTACACTGAGATAACTAGATATTTTACCCTGTGATCTTTTGAATATATTTTTTTTTACCACAGTACAAAAAAGTGGCCAACTCCTAATTAAGGTCATTGCAGTTGGCCCCGGTTTTTGCTGTGAGGTGACAAACTGTTATGACAATTATAGTACTTGCTATACAGACTATGTCAGGTACAGATGTTATCAACATGATGTTATTCAAAATACCATGTAGCACAGAGATAAACTTCAGGCTAATCGTAACAGGCCACAAATGATATAATCAGTTTAAATCCTACAACTGCGCAGCTAAGCAAATACTCATTCAGTAGGAATTCACAAAGTCTAGCAATAAAATTACCTAGTAACACCTAGTAATGTTTTACTATAGATATACCTGATAACAGCACTATGTTATAAATAATGTATGACAAAGCCTGGCTATCTGACAATACAGTGTTATTACTATTTCAGACAAACCCTACTTATAGCACTATCCGACAAAGTATTACTATCACAAAACCTGACAAAACATATCTAATAACTTCCTGACAAAGCATTGTCATACCTGACAAAAAAACGTCTACCAAATTACTTGACAAAGTACTGTTTTTGTCATAAATGACAAAGCCTGGCAACAGTTCCTACTGATAAAGCATTGTTCTTGCCAAACATTACATAGCCTGGATACAACACTCTAAAACACATTGCCATTGTTATACATGTATTTCGCACAAGCTAACAAAGCATTTTTGTTACTGTTTCTGACAAAAAGCCTACTTATAGCATTCTCAGTTCTCTGACAAAATATTGTGTCACTAAACATGACAAAGCCTGGCTACAGCATTATCTGAAGAAGCAATGTTTTCATTTTACCTGACAAACCATATCAACAACATTACTGACATACTTGAAAAAGCATACCTACAGCACGTTCTGACAAAGCCTATCTACAGCACTATCTGACAAAGCATCTGACAAAGTCTGGCTACAGCACTATCTGCCAAAGCCTGTCTACAGCACATTCCAACAAAGCCTGTCTTAAACACTATCTGACAAGGCATAGTTACCACTATACCTGACAAAGTCTGGCTACAGCACTATTTGACAAAACCCTGTGAAGAATTAAAAGCACCATCTGATTAAGTCTGTTACAGTAGTTTTACCTGACAAAGGTGTTTTCACAAACTATATCTGACAAAGCACTGACAAAAGCCTGTCTAGAACAAAATCGTTCAGTTGTTAAATTTAACCAAGTGTTATTATTACAACAACTAATCTATTAAAGCACCATCTGACAAATATACCATATTGATGTCAACATCGGACAAGAGTCTTATAAAGCACTACATGTACCTGACAAATATACTTTATTAATGTCAATACCTGACAAGAATCTATTAAAACACTAGCTGACAAATATACATTGTTGATGCCTACACCTGACAAAGCCCAAACAGCTGTTCTACTGCCATCTAACTAACACTTTCAACATCACCTGACACAGTGTTGTATAGAAATTACTATCAAATAAGAAATATCTTTTCAAAACTCATTACACATACTGACTGTGTAATCAAAATGCGAGCTGTAAGAGAAATTACAGAATATGACTGCAGTTAAAAAAAATATGTCACAATTTCATAAAGATCTTTTCAAGTTTATAATCACAGTAACAAAAAGTATATAGTTGCTAATGCCCTTTGATACAATAATCACTGAAATACAGCACTATTAACTTGTTAATTGTTTGGAGATCTTAATAAAACAGCAACACTCTGCATTATTATTACAGTTTTTAATAAGTATAAGCAAAAAGTGTTTTTGTGATTTCCCCTTCAGAGTTTCTATTAATATAGCAAGAAGCAAAAATGATCATAGATAGAATTTAGCATCAGTAGTACTTTGTAACAAAGCATAGTATGGTATAGATTGTTATCACAAAACAGTAGGGTATAGTATTCTAAAGTTTTAAATCATACTGTAACAGGGGAACACATTCCTAAACTTGAGTCAGTTATTTCTGGTAAGACAGTATGGAGAAGCAGAATGATCTGATTTTATATTATGAAAAACAGTAAGGGGTAGCATTTTAGTACGAGTATCAATTCAGCAAAAAACACTATTGTAAAATGTTTAACCATTAACAAAATTTGTAAAAAACACTACAGTATATCATTTTATCATTAACAGATTCAGCAGAACATTGGTATAGCATTTTACCATTCATGAATATAAGCACACATGTTATGGTATGGTATGGCATTTTGATATTAAGAAACTCAAGATAACATTATCGGTAAAGAATTTTAATTTTATTCAATTCAGAAAAAAAAACACTATAATGGTATAGCATTTTATCATTAATCAATTCAGCAAAAACGCTTTGACACCAATTCAGCATTCAAAAATGTTCAGCATATCCCACAAACGTTGATAAACACTACAACAACAAGCAGCCACCTTTAACATTGATTCATAAACAAAAGGAACAATAGTTCATAAGAAGGAAAATTTGGTAATTAAAAGTACAAGGAATTCTAGATATTACCACTATCTACTTAAAGGTCCATTACTAAGGGAAAGTGAGTTGGCAATTTTTTTCATAGCCAGTGCATAGACTTCTGCAAGACACTAAATAATGAAGATTGGCAGGTCAAAATTTACAGAAGGTCTTTGAAACTCAAAGAAATGTATGTGTATTATGTTAAAATTTCAATGAATCGACAGAATGACCCCCCAGGTCTTTTTAACTTTCTTCATACTTCATAGAAAAATAATTGTACATATATTGCGATTTATTTCAAATTTCTACATACCAACTTTCATTTTCCAATAAAATGAAATAGTTTTTGTGCTTTTTAAAAGAAATTAAAATGTTCACTTTCCTTAGTATTGGACCTTTAACTTTTCTTAATAATGACTTCATTTATGTACAAACAGAAAACTTATGATCATTTATTTCAAGTCCAGTTATGGTAGAAGAAAATGAAAACATGATCTGCACATCTGTTTCTAATCAAATTTTAACCCTTACCGTGCAAAATTTCTAAAATGGACTGGTCCATCATTCAATTTGGGCAATACCATTTATTATTCAAAGGGGTATTCACTTTCACTGAAAATTTACTGACTGAACAGGGAACAGTGCAGACCATGATCAGCCTGCATGGATGATCTTGGTCTGCACTGATCACAAAGGCAGAATCACTTGCCGCCAGCAGGTTAAGGGTTAAAGAACTAGGCCAAGCAAAAAATCAACACCACAGATATTTTGTTCTAATCACTGAAATCTAAACTTTTTAAAAAACTTTATTCTATTTTCATTAAATCGTTATCACAATAAGAAGATAAACAAGTCCTCAAAAAAGTGAGCCTATTATAAATATACACTACTTCAATAGTATATAATTATATTCTCATTTTTTTGTATTACCCACATTTAGTGTAAATATTTATGTCATATCAGGTTACCTGTACACATTTTGGGTGAAAATTTGAGATAATCATCATTTTCCCAGAATTTGGCACAAGATATATATAGACAAACAAACAAAGAATTAAAAACCTGTACTTATGCTGAAAGTTCATGAAATTATTATTTTTTCATCAAGCGTCATGGATGCTGTCACACCATTCAAATCATTGATTTTTATATTAAAGATACCAATCCACCTATCTAAATTGTACCTTCTAACTATATATATTCTCTCGTGACTTTAGTGCATAAACTCAAGGGATGAATACTGTGAACAGTTTCAAGGCTCTGCACGACATCTGTTATTTTTGTTATAATTTTATGTTACTGCAATGTTTTGCAATCTTCTGCAAATAAACATCAAGGGTCAAGACAATGCATATCACCTCAGTTTTATGTTTATTTTATACTGACTGAAACAAATTCATACTTTATGGCAACAAACATTTATCACTATGTGAGCCTAAAAAAACCCTGATTTTCCACCAGTACCATTAACAGCTGAAAACTGTGTCTTACTATACATTCAGTAAAATGCCATGATTTTTTCAGTGGTATGATATTTATGAAGCATGGTAGCCTGACGTCTTTAATACTGCTACTTTGCAGAAATTATTTTGTCAGTTTACACAAACAGCCACTTTTATAAAATAGTGTTTTAAGTAAATTTTATGAGTGTTTTGTATTTGTCTCCCAAAATGTGTACAAGTACTTTAAAATAAACACCAACTGCAAAACTATGCAGCAAGAACTGTGTCACTGTTTAACCCTTAGCCTGCTGCAGGCGAATTTAACAGCCTTTGCAAACAGCTTGGAACCAGATCAGACGCCGATTAAATCGGCGTCTGATCAGGTTCCAAGCTGTTTGCTACTCTGACAATATTTCTTCCAATTTTGGAGCAAATTGAATGAACTTTACAATTTTAGCAGACGACATTTCCAGCAGACGACAATTTATCTAGCATGCTAAGGGTTAAAGAACTATTTTCTCTACAGTGGAATTGTAGGCCATACTGAAAATATACAAATAAATTCTATGCCATTTTTATTTGTATCACATTTATAAGAAAAAAGGGAGAAAAATAACTGTAACAAATACAATTTTATAATGAAGAGTTTCAGAAAGAATTCAGCCTGTGAAATTTTCAGATTTATGGTTAAAGGGAGATAACTCATTTCTCACTAAGATAGTGTTTATGTACAATTTCTGTTATTTTGCACTATAAATGTCAGCATAAAATGATATTTGGAAATGTCTTTAGAATAAAATACTTATTCATCTTCATCTTCTTCTTTTTCATAAAATATGCCTTGACCTCCCTTTAAAAAACATCAAAAATATAAAATCAGTGAAATAGGTAAAAAAAAAACAAGGCAGTCAGATATTTACTTCAAAAATATAGTATCAGATCCCTAAACTGGAGAAAATAAAGATCTTTACTTCAGAGATACAAATTCATTTCTCTTTTTTTTTAGAGGATACCGATACAGAATCAGACTCTAATTTTTACAGAGTTTCAAGATCTTTACTTCAGAAATACAAAATCAGACTCTAATTTTCAGAGTTTCAAGATCTTTACTTCAGAAATGTACAATCAAACTTTAATTTACAGAGTTTCAAGATCTTTACTTTAGAAATGCAGAATCAATCTCCAATTTACAAAGTTTCAAGACCTTTACTTCTGTGCACTTAACTTCAGAAATATAGAATCAGACTAATTTACAGAGTTTCGAGACCTTTACTTCAGAAATACAAGTTTCGAGATCTTTACTTCAGAAATATAGAATCAGCCTCTAATTTTTACAGAGTTCAAGACCTTTACTTCAGAAATATAGAATCAGCCTCTAATTTTTACAGTTTTGAGACCTTTACTTCAGAAATACGAAATCAGACTCTAATTTACAGAGTTTCGAGATCTTTACTTCAGAAATACGAAATCAGACTCTAATTTACAGAGTTTCGAGAGCTTTACTTCAGAAATACAGAATCAGTCTCTAATTTTTACAGAGTTTCGAGATCTTTACTTCAGAAATGCAGAATCAAACTTTAATTTACAAAGTTTCGACATCTTTACTTCAGAAATACAGAATGATGACTCTAATCTGCAAACTTCAAGATCTTTACTTCAGAAATACCAAATCACGAAATCAGCCACTTAATTATAAAGTCAATGACATGAACAAAAGTTATATAACCCTCTGAGAATGTTCCAGTAAGTTTAGAGTCTTCCAGCAAAAAAAAGAACCATCTGGTTAAAATGTTTCATAATTCTAGTTTTTTACCTTGCATTTTTAGTTAAGTAACGCATATATAAATATCATATATATTTTGTATTCATTTTGAAATAAATTTGATATGATGATCCATAAAAATGTATGGAAAAAAAAGAAAGTTAATAAATTTCAAATGTTATTCCGTCAGATGGTACTTTTAAAAGCAGCACTAAAAATTTAGATACAAGATTTAAATTTCTGTGTTACATTTTAAAACTTTTCCTGAATAAGTTAACATGGAAAAAGATATCATGAACAAAATAATACAAACACAAATACCATTTCAAGCCCAGCTTGATTAAGAAAACCATAAATATTGAAACAGACTATATTCACTCAGGGGAGGTAAAGACTTAGAGCAGAGGAATTTTAGTAAAATATTACCTCCCTTTACATTAGATTAAATAATTATTAAGAAAATAGTCTGTACATGTAATACATTTATATACAAATTGTTGAAATTCTAATGATACTAATTACAGTAAGAAATCGTTACAACAGGATGAAGTTATCAAAAATCTAAACAGTATAGACCATTAATTTTGTACATTTTAAAATATTTGAGCCATGCCATGAGAAAACCAACATAGTGGGTTTGTGACCAGCATGGATTCAGACCAGCCTGCGCATCTGCGCAGTCTGGTCAGGATCCATGCTGTTCGCTAACAGTTTCTCCAATTCCAATAGGCTTTAAAAGCGAACAGCATGGAGCCTGACCAGACTGCGCGGATGCGCAGGCTGGTCTGGATCCATGCTGGTCGCAAACCCACTATGTTGGTTTTCTCATGGCATGGCTCATTTAATCATTTCTTGAATGTAAGTTGTCTTCCCTATAAAAGAATATAGAGAAAAAACCCATGATTTGCAAAAACAACACAAAACAATTATATGGCAATGAAATAAATATCCAGCAATGTAGCATATACCACGTATTAAATGTCAGTGACATAATTTGTCATTTATTTGCTTTAACATGCAATAAACCAAATTATGTAAAGTTAAATATGGCACACAGTGTTTCTGGAAAACCAAAGAATTGTCTCTTCTTCAAGAAATAAGCCATACTTTATTTATACAAGTAATTTAAAATCTCAACAGATGACTGTCAAACACTTTTTATGTAACAATACAGTTTGGTTCATCCGAGAGGGGACTTAAAAAGAGGCATACCACAGAACCATAAACCTAGAGTTGTGCCCCTTTAAAAGTAACTGCAAGGAACTGTTATATGCGCTATAGGATCTATAAATCTGGTATTTCTCAATGTGGAGTACACTTATCAATGTTTTTCCCCTTGATAGTTTGAAAGACTCTGTTGGCCAACCAAAGAACACTGAAGACTTGTGATTTCAAACCTGTATCATTTTTATAAAATAATTTTAACCACTGCCTCTGATGTAACAATGCAAAGCAGAACAATTCGGCCTAAAAAAAGTCTTTGTTTCCGGTAACATGCTCAAAAAAGTTAAGGAAGGTAGGTCGGAATTTTTTTCTTTTTTTGGAACTTTTTTTATTAATCGAGACTTTTTGGAAATTATTTTTATGTCAAAAAATGAATACAAATAAGGGGGTTTAGAGCATCAGTAAGTTGATTTCTAACATCACTGACTATGTTTAAAGCATAAAAAGTGAAGTTTTGCATTTTTTGTTAAAAAGTTGAAAACAATATTCTCCAAAGCCATAAAAACATTTAGGGTCGGGCCAAAAATTTAGGGTAGGACGGGATACCGTACACAAACAATTTTTTTTTTATGCCTTATAAGCAAACCAAGACCTACATGTTCAAGAAACACCTGTAAACGTAATTTAGCCTTTCAATATGTACTGAGATATTCCATTATTTCATCAGACAGTTTGTAGCAGATGTTTATAACAATATACAGTCGAGTCCACTTAATACGAACTCGCTTGATACGAAGTTTCGGATTAAACGAATAAAGTCCGAATTCCCCGGCCAAGTCCTTCTATTTTCTTTGTAAAATTATTTCGGTAATAGCGAACTCGCTTCATACAAATAATCGGAAGAAACGAACACATTTTGGAAGTCCCAATAAGCTTAAATATTATACTTTCCATCTTTTGATACGAATTAATTTTAGAAGTCGGGGCCGTTATAAAATGTGTTGAAAATAATAATATGGTCAAGCATGTGTCGCGTGGTAATTAGACAATGAAGTAGTTCACACTTATTCACAAACAAACACTCGGTCTTTTGTGTAGCATGTCAATATAAAATAATTTAATCAATTAACAGGTCAAGATTTAAAGAGGTGTAAATAATTTTAAACACATTATTGACGTTCTAGTGTCGATACAGGTAGGCTGTGTCTTACAAAATATACAAACTTTTGTACCTCTTAGAATGCTTGTTATATAGTACAAGCTTCAATATTGGTGGTGGATATAATTTGGCGCTCTTGACCTCGACCGCACATTAAAATTTAAATTAATACAGTTTTACATGTTTAAGTATGACTTTTCTTGAGTAATTTCAATGTTATCTGAAAAACTATTAACTATTTTCATGTATCATAATATTGGAATCTATTCACCGATGATACCGGTGATACTGCTCAAATTGCTCGGACAAATTATCTGGTCATACATTCATTAATACGAATTTCTTTTGATACGAACATATTTCTTAGGTCCGGATGAGTTCGTATAAAGCGAGTTTGACTGTACAAAGATTAATCATACGCAGGCATTCAAAAACATGTACCACAATCTCAGTCTTTCTTCTGCTGGACCAGAGATACTGACCAATTAAGACACTCAACTCATTATTCCAAAAGATAACTTTCTTTAATGGAGCTCTAAAAGGATTATTTAGATCAAAGTTTTTGAACCAAAACAAAACAAAACTACGTGTCCCCATTCAAACCTCGCACACTAAGGTTTCAAATCATTCCGCACTACTAGTAAAGTAAACAATAAATTCAAATGTTGAAAGAATTTCGAAATTACTACACAGACTTTGCTGTAATGGACAATTAAAAACACTACTGAAGCTTGGGGCCCCAATTACAACACTTTTGCAGTCGCAGAGAAACACATTTATAACCGCATATCAAAATGGGTATTTTATTCGTAAGTAGCGATGTTCAAAATCAATTTATCTATGGATGGATTGTAACAGATAATGCCCCGAGAGTGTGCATTAATCCAAATAAGATGCTAAATATAACAGTTTCTATCAATATTTTTCAAAGGTCAACCTAACACTGGATTTGCTAAAACAAAAGGTAAAAAAAAAACAACACAAGGTAGACCCCATTCTGTTCATTCTTTCCAAGTACTGTCCAGTGGAGTGTAAAATTAACTACATTGTATATGCTGTATTATCATTTGTATTGCAATATTTTTTTTTTCTGCAACAGCAATAATATTACAAGAGCCTTTTCTACAATACCAATAGTATTGTAAGAGTTCCTTCAGTAATACCAATTGTTTTGCAAGATACATTCCACAATATCAATAATATAGCAGGAGTTCATCTTCAATATCAATAACGTTGCAAGAGTTCATCTGCAATATCAATAACGTTGCAAGAGTTCATCTGCAACATTAATAACGATGCAAGAGTTCATCTGCAACATCAATAACGATGCAAGAGTTCATCTGCAACATCAAATACGATGCAAGAGTTTATCCGCAGTATCAATACTGTTGCAAGAGTTCATCTGCAGCATCAATAATGTTGCAAGACTTTACCTGCAGTATCAATGATGTTGCAAGAGTTCATCTGCAATATCAATAATGTTTCAAGAATTCATTTGCAACATCAGTAACGATGCAAGACTTTACCTGCAATATCAATAATGTTGCAAGAGTTCATCTGCAATACCAATAATATTGCAAGAGTCGTCCAGCAGTATCAACAATATTGCTAGAGTCCTTTTGCAATTTAAGTAGCATTCCAACAGTCTTTCATGCAAAATCAATTACTCTGCAAGAGTCCTTTCTACAATATCAATAATATAGCAGTATCAGGCCTCAATACCGTAAAAGCATATATTTTCGCTGGGTCAAAATTTCGCAAATTTGATATCTAAAGCATGTTCGCGAGATTTAATATTCGCAAAATTGTTAAAATGGTATCCTACTCTACTTTGAATTTTATACATTGTAAACACTTACACGAGGATTAATTTTCCTTAATGCTCTACATCTTGCGAATTAAGAGAAAATTAATCCCTCGCGAAAGTTTCTGCTTTTACAGTAGTCACCTCTATATCAGCAGTCTTAACTTTAATATTGAACCTAAATATGCTTAACCTTTACCCTGCTAAATTTCTAAAATGGACTGGCCCATCATTTAATTTGGGCAGTACCACTTATTATTCAAAGGGATGTTCAATGAAAATTGCATGGATGTGCAGGCTGATCTTGGTCTGCACTGGTCGCAAAGATAGAATCACTTGCCACCAGCAGGCTAAAGGTTAAAAACTATTGATCTGCATGAAAACATGATGAAAAGTATGCAATTGCGATATGAAATTACCACTAAACAACTTACCCTATAATTCCACATGAATTCAAACAGCATTTCTGTTGCGATTTCAGTATGACATTTTGATGAAAAGAACTTTGCCATACAAAAAATTCAAACAATTTTAAAGCACAAAACAAGTGGCATAATTAAAGAATGTAGGTTGTGTATAAGCATCATAAAAAATGGTCTATATTTGGTATAATCAGCGAGCTAAGTTTTCAAAGACATTCTATACAACCACTGTACATAACAAAATATCACCATTATACATGTTTTTATCAATACAGGGTTGTGTAAAACAGCCACGCCCTGTCACGATTATTTTGAGCAAAAAATGAAACGGTAAAAAAAAGAGAAAAAAGTATTAAGAAATTGTAAAATGTAAAAAAAGAAATAACAGAAAAATTATTTGGCAATGCGAGCATTGTTATTTTCTATTTTCAGTCAGATCACTGTGCAGAAAAGCAGATATTTATAAAAAGTAAACTCAAATAAAAAACATTTTGTGAATAAAAATAAGTCCATTCTTATGAACTATGTGCCAATATATTAACATTATTTGTCAAATTTATACATTTTACCCCCTTTCACCATTATAATTCATTAATGCACACTTCTAACTTAGAAATGTCAAATGCATATAGATCTATGTCTATTCATGATTTCTTACTATTACAAAATTGTAAACTAACAAAAAGATCAACTAAATTTTATCAATTAGGCCTCTTGTTTCAATTAAAAAACACTTTCTAAAACCCTGAACTTTAACATTCAATACTTCAATACTGAACAAATAAAATCAACCAATAACATATAGGGTATGCAATTAAACTTCAGACTTTAAAATTGCTGGCTAATTTCTACTGTTCTTTTTTTCTTTCTAGAAATATTTTGTTTGATCACTGACCATTATTTTTTGTTTAAAATTTCATGCGTATAAGAATAACTGCATTCACAAAAGTGACTTATGAAAATCTGACAGTTATTGCAGCTATTCCGAAGTCATCATTTTGGCATGCTCTGAACAAAACTTGATTAAAAGTTACCACACCAATCTTGGTTCAAGTGAGTATATGATAATAACTTGTAATGTAAAAAAATACTGGCGTAAGAAATAATTCTATGATTATTACATTATTGCAGCAATAAGAGGTAATCTGTTCTGTCATTTTCCCTTGCTTCATGTAAAAAACAAAAGATCTATGTCAAAAAAAAAAAGGTTTTTAACAATACTCAATTACTGAACGATAATTATTTCCCTTTATTCACTTTTCTACCATGAATACATGTAAACTCTTGAAGACTTCTTGAATAGAAGACAGCTGTCGTTTGCTTTCCAATCCCAAGTTGGTATCTGCTTTCCAATCCTCACTTTAACATCTGCTGTCGACAGCAACTTTCAAAACGAAAAGCTGACGTCTGCTTTCAGTTCAGGGATGCATACACAACATCAGTCTTTAGCACAGAGAAGTACAAAAACTCTTCTTGCTGGAGGAATGGGTATATTTCTACCTTTAATCAGAAGAGTTTATTTTGTTTATTTTGTATCTTCATTTAGAAGAGTCCATTCCTGATTCCACTCTGGAATAAGGGAGTATTATCACATTCGTGGATTTTGTTAAGATTTGTCCTTTTTGTCAATAGTTTAACAGAATATATATGTACATGTATGAACACTCATGTCCATCTTTAACAAGAATATAAATAACTACTACCTACTAATGCTACAGAAAGATTGAAATCAACAGTTTTTAGCACTTTCGCACATTCCCTAATTACATCGAACTATTCACGTTTTATCCCCTGGCTGACTTTCAATGTCGTCTGCTGGTTCTGTCTTTACCTCAGTGGAGGATTCTGGGATACCAGATCTAGAATCTTCTGCCGAGGATTCTGGGATACGAGATGTTGGAGACATGGAATTAGGAGACTCTGATTCTTCCTTAATTGGTTCCATCTCAGATTTTTCATGGCACACCGACTCCTAAAATGCATATAAATATAGTGTTTGACATAGCTAAATAGGTCACTCATTTTACTTCTTTAAAAGAAATCTACTTGAAATGTCCAATGGACTAAAGTATGCACTAAAATGGAAATATTTCACACTTACCCTCTAAAGCAAAGCATATCTTTCAACTGAAGGGAGGTAATCAAAATACAAAATTTAAAAGATCAATTCCTAAAAATATCAATAATTGAATAGCCTAATACATGATCTTTTCTTTGCACAGTCCATCCATAAAATAGAACCAGTCTATCTATTTCAAGTGACCTTAACTATTGAATATATGAGCCGTGCCACGAGAAAATCAACATAGTGGCTTTGCGACCAGCATGGATCCAGACCAGCCTGCGCATCCGCACAGACTGGTCAGGATCCATGCTGTTTGCTAACAGTTTCTCTAATTGCAGTAGGCTTTGAAAGCGAACAGCATGGATCCTGACCAGACTGCGTGGATGCGCAGGCTGGTCTGGATCCAAACCGGTCGCAAAGCCACTATACTGGTTTTCTCATGGCACGGCTCAAATATATTTAGCCTTTTTGACAGAGCTTTTTGTTGGTCTTCTTCCTCAGATTTTTAAAGAGACTGTCCTTCAGAATTGACCAATAATATGACTGGTCTTCAAACTCAGTTTTATCATTTTCCACAGGCCATAAGTTTTGTATATTTTTCAGTTTTTCTGACAAAACTTTTTATTTTTCATCCCTTATTTTGGACAAATAACCTTGTAACCTTCCGCTATTTCTTCAAGTTTAAAAAATGAGCTGAGAGAACAGTCCCATAATGCAACAATGAAACAAAATGCCCCAAAAAAGGGTTTGGCTCAGAAACAACCATTCAGGTGCTGCATGGAGTTTTCTTATTTATTTATTTTGTTGGGTTTAACGTCACACCAAGACAATTATATGTCATATTGCGTCTTTCCAGCTTTGATGGTGAAGGAAGAACCCAGGTGCCAATTTGTGCATTACTTCATCACGAGCGGGCACCTGGGTAGAACCACCGACCTTCCAGAAGCCAGATGGATGGCTTCCTCACATGATGAACCCAATGCCCCGAATGAGGCTCGAACCAACATCGATGAGGGGCAAGTTATTTGAAGTAGAGATAGACCCTAAAATTTTCAATAATAGTAATACATTAAATTAAATCTAGGAATTGATTTCCAAGTCCTTGAAATAACCAAAAATGATTTCACAAATGTGAAGTTTATGATAGTTTTGTTAATATCAATAACAGAAGTTTTAATTTTTAATTTAAAGTTGTGATCCACAAAGAATGACAACTCTTGCCTTGGGCTAGTACTTATAAGCAGAGATATCTACTAGTTTACTTCCTTTGCAATTACACAATTGAATGGGAAATGAAAACTGTTTTAGACACAATATCATACTTTTTTGCACAACAAAAACATTAAGGATTTATTCATTTGTGTTTGATTTACCCCTCAAAACATGGTTCCTATGATTCTGTCAACTTGCACATGGTAAAAAATTAACTTTTAACAAGCCAATAATAAAATGAAGTACCAGTAAGTAACTAATAGTGCAGATAATACAGTTTTGCTTGTATCAAAATGTCACAACAGAAGCACTTTTGTAATACAGAACACCTGGTAGGATTACTAAAGGTGCAATAACATTGATCTCTATTTCCTATGCCTATTTGAAGTCAGCAACCTTAACCACTCGACCACAGAGGTCCCCATGGAGTTTTCAGACTGCAATTTATTACATACCTGAGAACTTAACAATTATTTTCAATTGGCCTTACCTGCTGTATAGTCTCTAGTTTTTCTGACAGAGCTTTCTGCTGTTCCTCCTCTTGTATTTTGGCCACCCACATTTCATGATTATCTTTCATATTCTTTGTCAATAAACAATTTATCGTTCTCGCTTTTTTCACTGGTTTGTTCATTAAGGTTCCTGTAAAATACACAGCAAAAAATCAAAAGTAGGCCAAGCAGATGCTAGGTAAATACATGCAACAAATTCATTTACAGTATGTCAACTACATCAAAATTGTTCTTTATACCATTTCTCATCATTAAGATTTTGTACGAGATATAGTTCTCACTGCAGTATGCAATACAGACAGGTTTTCTTTAAAGAAAACATCTATCCATGATAAAAGATTGAAATCTGTCGCTTTTCTAATGCTGACTAGACAGACAAAAGACAATACTCATAGCAGAAGAATGTAAGCATCCTCATTGGATATGGAGAAAGTGCTTATCAACATTCAGTGTTCTGAATTTGTGTGCAGTTCTGTTTGCAGTTAAAAAACTGATATGTTCTATATTTTCACACCACAGAGGCTTATTGAAATACATAATAAAACCCCTATATAAAGGCTATCCATATATAAATTTTCAACCTCTTACATGAGTATACATAATCATTGCTATCATAAATCAACACTTTATTCAATTATTCCCACTGGTTTCAGATTCTGCTCTTACTGCAAAACCTACAACATTCTCCAAACTAACGACAGAACACAGGATGTCCATTGATTATGGACAAGATACCAGATAAATAAAACAGAACTAATGACTGTTTGATATCTTCTTTACATGATTCATTTTTTAAGTCTAGCATAAGGCTTTAAACATCCACAACGTGGTGATAATAATTCACAATCAGAAGGCTAAGAACTCGGTATGGTTAACCAATCAGAGTTTTATGACTAGTTTAACAACTAGAATTAGAAGTAGTTTACCAACCAGTCATAACTAGTTTACCAACTGGTTTGATTACTAGTATATGAACTAGTCATTAACTGATCACCAACTGAAATCAATACAAGTTTACAAACCAGTCATAACTGGATCACCAACTGCAGTAATAACTAGTTTACCAACTGCAGTCATTACTTGTTTACCAACTGAAGTCAATTGTTTACCAACCAGTAATTTCTAGTTTTCCAGCTGGGTTCATAACTAGTTTACCAACTACGTTCATTACTAGTTTACCAACATGAGTCACAACTTGTTTGCCAAATGGACTCATAACTTGTTCACCAACTTGAGTGTTTACTTGTTTACCAACCAGTAAGTACTAATGTACCAACCAGTCTTTTCACATTTTCCAACTGGATTCATTACTAATTTACCAACAGCATTTCTCACTAATTTACCAACTAGGGTAACTGCTAGTTTACCAACCATAGTCTTAACCAGTTTACCAACTATCAGCATTTACCTATTTACTAAATATAGTAATCACTAGATAACCAAATGAAGTCATTACTGGTTAACTTACCACATTCAGTATCTGTCTCTGCTTCATCTTCAGTGTCTTTAATATTTTCACCTTTTTCTGTGTCCGAATCACCTGCAATTCAACATATTCACTTGATTTTTCAACAGAAGTAAGATAATTGAACTACTACTCAGATATATTCTATAACATCTAAAATCTTCATATCAAAACCAGTTTGAAAGGAGGTAAAACAATTTTCTAAAATTTTATATTCCAGTCTTTTTCTTCAAGTAAGTTTTGTACAGACAAACCTGGGTAAGCAGACCATGATTTGTCATATTTATTTGCAGTATCTCTTTATCAAAAGAATAAAACAATCTGCAAAATTTTAAATGGGAAATGAAGTTACAGGTCTGAAGTGTTAAGTGGTATAGTACATAGGTCGTGTTTAAAACAGCTCTGACTGATCAGGTAAGATTACAGAGCATTTTACTAGAGCTACTCAATAACTGTCAACTGTATTTCTATTCATTTTGCTGTGTTTCATAGACTTTTCCCAAGTACTTCAGTAATGTTCAGTGATCAGTTTACTACAGGTTCCTGGAATTTTTTTGTAAGTAAGTTGCTCTCCATAAAGTATAAATCTGGACAAAGAGAGTATGGATGTAAAACATTAAAAATATTCATGAAGAGAACACAAAGCCTCTGGCTTAGATGGGCAGTACCATTGAAAGGGAAAGTGAACAAAGCCAATAACAAACCTTCATTGTCACTGTCCTCGTCGACCCAGGTTCCTGGCAGTAGACCAGCAGTAACCAGTGAGTTACACAGTGGCGCCACCAGGTGGTTGATGAACGTTTCCTGTAGTTTGGGTAACTGTGGATTTCTTCTATCCATATAAGGAGATATTGGCATTCCTAATCTAGACTCTTCATCACCCTGTAATGAAACCATGTGTAAATAAATACTTTGTCAGTTTTATTACTTTTTTTTTTTTAAATTAATGTTGTTTTTTTTTTGCTTTAAGCTTATACGGCATATATCATGCTTAAATTCTCACAATGCTGGTGTAGTGCTCACAAGAATAACTCAGGGTTTTAATACAGTGTGTTAACTATGCAAAAACACATTCACAAATACCATATCTAGATATCGGCCTGAAAACTGATATCAGATATTAGTTATACCAAGGTACTTTGGCAACAATATCAATATTATATTTTCCCTTTGTTGGTTTTTGGCCTGATTATATCAAGTTACCTGTTCGTAGAATTCTTCTGCTATTCTGTAAGTCCAAGATGTATGTAGATCTTTAATTTTAGCTGGACCATTTATATCAGCGAGTTTGATCACCATCTGTGCGACCTGGAGTCTATCGGTTTCCACCGTCCAGTCTATACCTACAGCATGATCATCATTAACCTGGAAGTACACAGTCAGACACTGATTACCTGAGGCCGTAACAAGTGAGAAGAATGCTCTTGTTATTCAGGGCTTCTAGCAATCCAAACATTGAAATTAAATAAAGAAAATGGCCTTAGACTACAATCAAAGGCCTGAAGGGCCTGAGTCGGCTAATGATTGATGTACTGACAGTATAGTCTACCAGTTTCAGTTTGTTTTTAGTTTTTTTCTTAAAATTTCATAACACAGCTCGATATTTACCCAAAATATTATATCCGGATACGATTACACTTTTCTCCAGTTTCAACAATATATTTTACAAATTGTGATGATACGAAGACATTTAGCAGCAATTGGCAGTATCTGACATTGAAGTTTATGGTTAAATTACCTCTAATTTAAATCTTTTCATAAAAAAGTTGTTTCGTTTCGTGAAAGCAGCCAAACATAGACGATCTACATTTTCGATTTCAAAAACTACAAGAAAATACAATTTAATGTTTCGCCATTTGTTTTTTTCTCGAAAAATAAGAATTAAAATCATTTTTAATATCAGCAGTAACTAAACAAACCAGTAAGAGCTTCTTCTTCCGATAATTTATCCGTTTACTGACTGCAAAATTCAACCCACGCAAAGTTTATAGAAATCATACGATGCGTGTTTACGTTCAATGTGGGAGAATTAAGGCTGATAGGCTATGTTACCTAACGCATCCAGACGATTCAGATTTTGTTTTTAAAAAAGCATTGTGTGCTTTCCGTAATTTAATACACGTTTTTATACGCTTAGAAATTATTAGACATGCGTATTTGCATTATTTCTATACGTAATTTACGCTAATACGCATCTTATCTGGAGCCCTGTGGAACTATTTTTTGTCTTTCACTGGATGTTACCCAAGCTTTGTAAGCCTGTGCAATTCTTAAAATGCACATTTATGCTTAATGAGTTACATTCTAGTATTGCACAATTACAAGTCATAAATATGACAGATTACATCGTATATTGGTCATAGCAAAGGGAATTGACACAACTTAACTTCATTCATGCAGTGAACTGTTTGAAGTTTGAGAAATCTAATGGAACTACATCCCTTCTCGTGTTATTCGGTCCATTTAGAGAATCGCTGAACAGCAAGGACTCGTCAAAAGGCTTTCAGCCTTTAGCCGACTCAAAAAAGTTGCTCAAGTGAGCTTGCATGAGACATCATTGCTGGAACAAGTGGTATTAACATTAAATGATTACTGGAAATGACAGATCTATTCAAGGCATTATTTTTTGTTTACAATCTATGAGACCTTTGCAATAGAAAGGGCATCCTACATAAAACTTTTATTAGTGTTTATTCTTCTAATCACTTCTTTGTCCATTGGTACATCTTTACTTAATGTGAGATTCTTCCTTTTAAGAAGTGGCACATATAATGAGATTTTAATGTTTTATCACTGGCACTATAATTTCAATAGGTGATTTTATTTTACCAATTCAGACACTGATATCTGTTATTATAAAGGATGATAACCTATCATTACGAAAGAACAAACTGGTAGTTTCCAATAGACACTAAATAATTTTTTCCATTTTAACATTAAATTGTTTAACAAACATTTCAAAAAGATTCTCTTTAAAATTAATCAGAAGTCTTGAAATTTACTTCTACTGGTTTGTTTTCTTCCATTCTCACAGAAGTAAACCATTTATATGCACTCTGACTTACTTTGGCATTAAATTCTGCTAATATTTCAAAATGGCGTTTCAGATCGGTGGCGAGGATAGCTTCAATAACAAGGTAACGAAACCTCTTAAACTCGGCCTGATCGAGACCGGACAGGAAGTTAAAGTCGGTGCTAGACAGGAAAAGGTTCCAGGCTGCAGCGGCATGATGGTTCTCCAGAACTGAGCGATCATTGTATAATACAGCCTACAATATGAAAACATATATAACAGATTAACATTAAAAATAAGAATAAGATTGGGATCAAGTTTCAGTCACCAAAAGCAAAACGCAAATAACACAAGAAAACTCAGATATTAAGTACAGAAAGTGAAACCTAGCACTTTAAGTAAACATGTAAACAATGACTAAGTGCTAATTAAAACAAATATCAACAAGCAAATTCGATGAATTGGAATCCCCCGCCGAAAGGGTCAGAGTTGAGGAACGGCAAAAAAATATATCCAGCAAAAAGTTAAGAATGTTACCAAGAAGCAAATAATTTCATTAGTCAAAATCAAATTAAAAGAAAATGAATGGTTTGTTTGGGTGGGGGGTGGGGGTGGGGTGAGGATACAACAGTTTACATGTTGATTATAAATATTGATAGAAAACGAAAAATGAAAAAAAAAAAAAAAAAAAAAAAAATTGGGGGGGGGGGGGGGGGGGGGGGGGTGACCAGGTGTAGGTACACAACATCACATGTTTATAATAAATGTTCATGGAAAAGAATGAAAGAAGTTTAATGAAATTCTTCCAATTGGTTGGTTTGTTATGTACAGATCTGTGGATTTTTAAACAATTAAAGGGCAATGACTATATGGAAAATTGACCAATTGAAAAAAAACTTGAAGGGCATCATCGCAGTATCTTGGTTCATGTCTATTTCAAGTTTGATGAAATTCTTCCTGCTAGTTACTGAGAAATGGCTGCAGACGGACACTTTTTCATTAAATCAAGGGCAATAACTCTGAGGGAAATTGACCTATCAAAAAAAAAAAACTTGACGGGCATCAGCGCAGTATCTTGGTTCATGTCTATTTCAAATATGATGAAATTCTACCTGTTAGTTACTGAGAAATGGCTGCAGACGGACATTTTTTTATTAAATCAAGGGCATTAACTCTGAGGGAAATTGACCAATCAAAAAAAAACTTGACGGGCATCATCGCAGTATGTTGGTTCATGTTTATTTCAAGTTTCATGAAATTCTACCAAGTAGTTACTGAGAAATGGCTGCGGACGGACTGACTGACGGACGGACAACGCCATTTCAATACCCCCCTCCCGATTTCATCGGCGGGGGATAACAAATATAACTTGCATCTGATCTTTGTCTTTCTGTTTTTGTTGGGTTTTAGGAGTCGCAACGACACAATTTAGGTCATATAGCAACCTTTCCAGCTTTTATTGATGGAGGAAGACCCCAGGTGTCAATCTAGGCACTATTTAATCACAAGTGGGCACCCCTGGATAGAACCACCGACCTTCTATCAGCAAGCTGGATGACTTCCTCAAATTAAGAATTCTACATCCAAGCAAGATTTTGAGCCCATATAGGTGAGGGGCAAGTGGTTCGAAGCCAGCGACCTTAACCACTCAGCCCCAGTGGCCCTTTCTTTCATCTGAAGTCAACTAAGAAGAAAGTTTCATAATTTAGTAAGCTCGTTGGTAAATAAAAGCAAGTGCTTTCTACTTGTACTTTTTCAACCAGGGACTATTTTAAACAAGTTTTTTATTAATTGACCTCACTTGCCACCCATACAGAGAGACAAATAGAACATACAAAAACTAGAGTTGTCACAGGAGTGACGAATTATACCCCCACAATATGGCCTTGTCATAGAACTAAGCCAATGTCAAAGCTAAATTTGCTTGATCTTTGACCTACTGACCTCAAAATCAATAGAGGTCATCTGCTGGTCATGATCAACCTCCCTATGAAGTTTCATGATCCTTGGCCCAGGCGTTCTCAAGTTATTGTCCGGAAAAGGTTTAAATGACCTTTGACCTTTGGAACCCAAAATAATTACGGGTCATGACCAACCTCACTATTAAGTTTCGTGATCCTAGTCATAAGCATTGTGAAGTTATTGCTCGAAAACCGTTTAAGTGTTCCGGGTCATTGTGACCTTGACCTGTGACCTCAAAATCATTTGGGGTCATCTGCTGGTCATAACCAACCTCGCTATCAATTTTCATGATCCTAGGCCCAAACGTTCTCAAGTTATCATCCGGAAACCGTTTAACTGTTTCGTGTTATTGTGACCTTGACCTTTGACCTACTAACCTCAAAGTTGAACATGACCTGTATTTAGTAATGTTACACCAGTGTACAAAAATTTAAGATCCTAGGTCAAAGCGTTCTCAAGTTATCATCTGGAAACTGTTTAACTGTTCCGAGTCACTGTGACCTTGAACATTGACCTACAGACCTCAAAGTCGAACTTGACCTGTATTTCATTATGTTACACCTGTGTACCAAATTATGATCCTAGGCCCAAGTGTTCTCAAGTTATCATCTGGAAACCATTTAACTGTTCCAATTCACTGTGACCTTGACCTTTGACCTACAGACCCCCAAGTTGAACTTGACCTGTATTTCATAATGTTACACCTATGTACCATAATATATGATCATAGGCTCAAGCATTCTCAAGTTATCATCCGGAAACTGTTTAACTGTTCAGAGTCACTGTGACCTTGACCTTTGATCTATTGACCCAAAATTCAAACTTGACCTGTATTTTCTGATGTTACACCTGTGTACCAAAAATTATTCAAATCGGTCAATCCTTTCAAGAGTTATCATCTGGAAACCACAAAAACCAACAGACGGACCGACCGCCAAGCTTACTCCTATATACCCCCCAAAACTTAGTTTTGTGGGGATATAATTACATTAAGTATAGTTTACTGTAAAATACAATGGCAAATACTGAAAAAGCAAAAAGTAAAAGCACAAGGTGTTTGGTGAAAAGTCAAAAACCAGAACACGCCAAACTAAAAAAAAATTCAAAATGAATGCGCAGAAGTGACCTAGCAGCATTTAACCCCACAACATTTATAAAGCTTAACTGTTTTAATAATCTCTTGACTCCAGTTTTAAATTTCTTAAGAACCTTTGACCATATTTGGAAATAGTAGCAATTATGCCATATTCAGTGTAACTCTCTGATTTATTTTACTAGATTTTTTTTTCAATTTATTCTCAATTATTGTCAATATTTCAACCTTGTCCTTTTAAAGCTTTGCAGATCCAAATGGCAAAGGTTGCCTTAAATATCACTGACATTAACTTTATGGAAGCAAAATGCATCTGTATCAATGTTCACAAGTCTAACAACAAAACATAAATATTCGCATCTCTGGAACCATTCATCTGCAGCACCAGTAGCCCATTTAGCTAAATATGGTGGACGTAGTAACAGGACAAAATTTTAGCTATATGTTATGACAAAGGCCAGTAACTATGGAATAAAATGGTAGCATCAAAGATTCCATCCACCGCAAAAATCTACATGTACCTATTATAATTATTATGTGATCATCTGGACAAATTTTACCAACCAATGAATGAAATGAAGAGTAAACACTCCTTTAAAAGCTAATTTCTTTAATGTCTGTAATTATAGTTAGATTTTTGACTTACTTTTGCCTTATAATGTTTAATGAGACAGACATACAATATTCTGAGGTTGTAGCTATATAGACAAGCATTTTTGAGGTAACCATACGACTTAAATATATTCACAACTGACTGTGTGTTGAGCATGGTATTCATTTTGTTTGTAGCCATAATGCACTACTAAATTGCATAATTAATAACGTGTCCAAAACATACCTCAAGCTGTCCCAAAAGAGACTGATTTAATGTTTATACTAAAGTGCACAGTGAAATATTTCCAATGTGTAGAATTTCTGTAAACAAGTCACAAACTACAAATTTCCAGCTTCCATGTTGGAGAAAAACTATCGATGCACCTATGAAGATCGTTAGGCAGGTTTGGGTACCTGGGTAGAACCACCAGCCTCTATCAAGCCCGCTTCTTAACACGACAAGATTCATCATATCAAGTGGGTTTCCATCTCAAAGTAGTTAGTTATTACCTGAGGTGCGTGTGTGGCAACTAGGAATGCATTTGTACGACCTGGATGATCATAGTCATGCATGGCGGCAGCAGTAAACATCGCCATCAATTCTAGTGGTGGGAAGTTCCCACCCATAATACCGTAACTGTCGTCTGCTGCAAAACTGTTTGCTCTGTAAGATGGTGGTGACCTTTCACTGTCTCCTTCTATAATAAGATTAAAATATATCATTAGGGTATACACACTTAAATACTGTACCTAAATATTAAAGGATCTTCTTATAGATTTCACTTTACATCACATGTACTGTGAAATCATTAATATTTGTGGGGGACTAATTTTCGTGGATTTTGTGGTTGAGTCAATCCACGAAATATAATCCCAACAAATCGCCATGAAATTGCCATTTTGACCAAAACCACGAAATTTCATGCCAACGAAATTAAATGATTTTACAGTATTCACACGTTTCATTTCTATATTTTTACTCAGCTAATTACATTTACGAAATTATAAGAAACAGAAAAATATTCTTTAAATGTTCAAAAAAGAAACACTTCTATTACATCACAATGTTTGATGATGCTTAAATATGCAAAAAATCTTTGTGATGAAAACAACTGACCATCAAAAAAACAATCACCGTATTTAGTTGACAGCTAAATTAAAAAGTATTCAAAACTTAGACTTATACAGCATATTTCGTATAATTTCTATGTAAAACCTGAACAATAACTTTTCAGGTTTAGTTAACAAAAATCATGAAAATAATGTCTGCAGGCCATCTAAATTTTAAATAGTAGGTGTTTTCAAAAAAGGTTGGTGGAAAAAAAAGTTTCAGGCAGTAAATTATTTAGATCTACCATAATATTATGCCATTCAGTCTTAACTTTAGACATGGACAAAAACCCATACTGGAGGATATGTCCAGTTCTTATTTGAGGTAGTTAAAAGTTTATCTTCCTCAATCTTTTTTTTTCACTTCAGTTAGGAACATTTTATAAATATTTTCATTCACTTCTGATTCATACAGTTTAGTTTTTTACCGAGGAATGTTATAAGTTTACCCCTATTTACAAATTTTGCACTTACATATCACCTTTTGAACACCTGTTACATATTCAATTTTCATCATCATAAGATTTAAACTGATTCACCTGTAAATTCCTAGTGGGTTCAAAGACAAATTAACCGAATTACTGAAATATTTATTACTCAATACTCTTCATCGCAAATACACTTTGGTTAAAACACAAACATCTGACTTACATCTTATTGGCCTCTTTTTAAGTTCATATTGATAAAATTTTCTTTTTCTTTCCAAATTTGATAGTATAAGAGCTTTTTATAAAACACATATCGTGGCCACAACGCGAAACTAGTCTATCTGCTTCTACTTCTATATACACATAGACTAGTTTTGCGTTGAGGCCACGATATGCGCTAAATGATGCCCTGCTGAAGGGAACTGCGACTTAACTATGCTGTGAAATTGACAGGGGTATTCTACTAACATAAAGCAATCAAACTTTTGACATTTGATAGAAATATGACCAAGGCATTCTCCAGTTAAAGATCCTAAACAGTTTTTTGCTCAAAGTCACTTCTTGACATCAAAATTACAAGAGGGCCAAGATGGCCTTAGGTTGCTCACCTGAGAAACACACCATAACAGTGTAAACATGTCTGACCTAGTGATTTCATGGAAAAAATATTCTGACCAATTATCATTAAAATTGGAGCAAAAATCTTGAGCATAAATAAGTATTTTCTTTGATTTGACCTAGTGACCTAGCTTTTGATCCCAGATGATCCATATTCGAACTTGACCTAGATTTTATCAAGGCTATCATTCTGACTTAATTTCATGAAGATCAATTGAAAAATACAGCCTCTATCGCATACACAAGGTTTTTCTTTGATTTGACTTAGTGACCTAGTTTTTGACCCCAGACTACCCATATTCGAACTTGACTAGATTCCATCAAGGCTATCATTCTGACCAAATACTATGAAATCCAGTGTAAAATGCAGCCCTTATTGCATACACAAGTTTTTTCCATTATCTGACCTAGTGACCTAGTTTTAAAACCCAGCTGACCCATATTCGAACTTGACCCAGATTTCATCAAGGCTACATTTTGACAAAATTTCATGAAGATCAGTTGAAAAATACAGCCTCTATCGCATACACAAGGTTTTTCTTTGATTTAACCTAGTGACCTTTTTTCTGACCCCAGATGACCCATAATCAAATTCAATGTAGATTTTATCAAGGCAATCATTTTGACCAAATTTCATGAAGATCAGTTGAAAAATACAGCCTCTATCGCATACACAAGTTTTTTCTTTGATCTGACCTAGTGACCTACTTTTTGACCCCAGATGACCCATATTCAAACTTGACCTAGATTTCATCAAGGCTATTATTCTGACTTAATTTCATGAAGATTAATTGAAAAATACAGCCTCTATTGCATACACAAAGTTTTTCTTTGATTTGACCTAGTGACCTAATTTTTGACCCCAGTGACCCATATTCAAACTTGACCAATATTTTATCAATGCAATCATTCTGACCAAATTTCATGAAGATCAATTGAAAAATACAGTATCTATCGCATACACAAGGTTTTTCTTTGATTTGACCTAGTGACCTACTTTTTGACCCAAGATGACCCATTTTCAATCTCTGCCTAGATTTCATTAAGGTTTTTATTTTGACTTAATTTCAGGAAGATCAATCGAAAAATACAGCCTCTATCGCATATACAAGCTTTTCCTTTGATTTGATCTAGTGACCTAGTTTTTGACCCCAGATGACCCATTTTGCGAACTCGGCCTAGATTTCATCAAGGTAATCATTCTGACCAAAATTCATGAAGATTAATTGAAAAATACAGCCTCTATCGCATACACAAGGTTTTTCTTTGATTTGACCTAGTGACCTAGTTTTTGACCCCAGATGACCCATTTTCAATCTCTGCCTAGATTTCATTAAGGTTTTTATTTTGACTTAATTTCAGGAAGATCAATCGAAAAATACAGCCTCTATCGCATATACAAGCTTTTCCTTTGATTTGATCTAGTGACCTAGTTTTTGACCCCAGATGACCCATTTTGCGAACTCGGCCTAGATTTCATCAAGGTAATCATTCTGACCAAAATTCATGAAGATTAGTTGAAAAATACAGCCTCTATCGCATACACAAGGTTTTTCTTTGATTTGACCTAGTGACCTAGTTTTTGACCCCAGATGACCCATTTTCAAACTCGGCCTAGATTTCATCAAGGTAATCATTCTGACCAAAATTCATGAAGATTAATTGAAAAATACAGCCTCTTTCGCATACACAAGGTTTTTCTTTGATTTGACCTAGTGACCTAGTTTTTGATCCCAGATGACCCATTTTCAAACTCGGGATTTCATCAAGGTAATCATTCTGACCAAATATCATGAAGATCAGTTGAAAAATACAGCCTCTATCGCATACACAAGCCAAATGTTGACAGACGACAGACGCCGGACATCGAGCGATCAGAAAAACTCACCTGAGCATTGCTCAAGTGAGCTAAAAAGGGGTCATCTATTGACCGTAGACACTGTATGAGGTTTGTTTACTGTAGGCCCAAGCATTCTGCAACTGATTAGAAACATTTTTTAGTCTCAAGGACGGTGACCTTGACCTCTGACCTAAAGATCCCTAAAACTGTTGGACAAACATAAGTGAAAAGTCTCCTGTTATAGATCTGAAACGGTCCTTTAACCTCCTCACCACAAAAACAAAAGGTGTTATCTACTGACCATCGACAATGCTTTTAAATGTGATGGATATAGGCTAATGCTATTGATATGAGTTTTGACCTTGATCTTTGACCTTCTAACCCCCCAAAACAATAGCAGTCCTCTACAGATCACTGGCAATCATCCCATGAGGCTTGACCACTTCAGGCCCTAGCCTTCTTAAGTTGTTGGTAAAAACATTTTTTCAGTCTATTAAAAGGTCCCTGTGACCTTGATTTTTGACCTACCGACCACCAAAATTACAGAGGTCATCTACTCACCACAGGCAATCAGCAGAAGAAGTTGGCAACTTTAGGTGAAAGTGTTCTGCAGTTTTCAATTGATTAGAAACCTAGCAGTCTATTGACCAAATGACATGCCAAAATGAGCACAACAATATATCCCCACTTTTTCCACAAAGTTCTAAGGGACAATAAAAATATTTTTTTACTTCAATTGAAAGATGATATTAATGACCTTTAACCCTTAACCTGCTATATTTCTATAATGGACTGGTCCATCTTTCAATTTGGACAGTACCACTTATTACTCAAAGGGGTTTTCACTGAAAATTTACTGACTGAATAGCGAACAGTGCAGACCATGATCAGACTGCACGGATGTGCAGGCTGATCTTGGTCTGAACTGGTCGCAAAGGCAGAATCATCTGCCGCCAGCAGGCTAAGGGTTAATACCATAATTATGCAATAAATATAACAGATCAATAAGACTTATTTTAATATATTTTCAAAATTTCTATTAAATAAACACTTTTTATATAAATTAAAATTGCAAAATTTTCTGCTTTGACTGATCATTATATTTCTCAAGACCGTATTATAAATTAAATGTTTGCGGTAACGCGACCAAGTTTTTTGTGTGGGTGGCTAGGTAGGGAATATTTTTTGCATATAATGATACTGAGAGAAAACAAAGTCCAGAAAAAAATTTGGGTCGCAGCTTTTCATGAGCAGGTCATGTTACTGCAGAAAAATGTTTTTTTTAATGACAGCCCTACTATAACATTAAAAATACAGTCGCAGTCTACAATGTTTCAAATATCATGAATTATTTGGCTGTCCAAAAATCTAAACAATAGGAATTCATGAACCTAATTTCGACCAATCAAATACAAGAACTGGGAGCTATCAAACACCATCTATATACAATGATCAAAGGACAGATATATGACAGAATCAAAGACAAATAATTTAACTTGGTTGAGTAATTTCAATGTCAACAATATAATCCTGCCAATTTTTTTGTATACAACAATATGAGATGATGTAAGAATTACAGATTGAAAGACTGGGTTTTACAGGTGGAATCCAGTTTATACCAGTAAACCAAATTCCTGAAATTTCATGAATAAAGACTTAAAACTGACTTCTTAAATAAGAAAATATATTGGGGATATTGATAGTTTTTTTGGTAAAAAAAATTGTATTCCCAAAAACATCCCTATTAAATAAACAGATACTTATTTTTCAATTTCTGCTTCCCTTGTGCGTAACATGGGGCAAAATAAAATAGGGATATTATAATAGTAGCTCGATCTGGCTAGAGTGGATTTTTGCCAGATCGGATCTCACAAGGTGCGCAAGCGCAGAGTGTGATCTGACCTTGGAAAATCCACGAGAGCCAAATACAAAATCCCAGATCTAGCTACTGTTATAATGACCCTTTTATTATATACCACCATCTTTGTGTTTGGTGTTTTGTTATTGAACGAAATCTTTAATGTTTATCGATGTTAAAATGGAACTTAGTGAAGTTTTTATGTGCGCTATTTATAGAACTGTGTCAGGTCATGAATATTAATGAAAGTAGTCTGGTAACATACATTACAAAAGGTACAATACAGATTTTTTTCTGCCTGTTCATATTTACTTGTGAAATACACACCAATTTTTTTACAGAATTTATATAGATACATAATAAACAAATAAATTTTACATAAACGAAGACACATTTTACGCTTATACATGTACTTGCTTTTTTTTATTTTTAAGTTGTGCACATGATTTTATTCTGCAAACTGTGATATGAACTGTGGTACTACCTGGACAAATGACTACAGATGACATAAAAGATTCAACCCCTCTGTATTTCCATTAGCAGATATAATAATGATGAATCTCAAGATAAAGGTCCGAGTGAAAATCCAGAATGTAAACTGAGACTGCGCTGAAAAGGCTGATCTGTATATGAGCCGTGCCATGAGAAAACCAACATAGTGGGTGTGCGACCAGCATGGATCCAGACCAGCCTGCGCATCCGCGCAGTCTGGTCAGGCTCCATGCTGTTCGCTAACAGTTTCTTCAATTCCAACAGGCTTTAAAAGCGAACAGCATGGAGCCTGACCAGACTGCGCGGATGCGCAGGCTGGTCTGGATCCATGCTGGTCGCAAACCCACTATGTTGATTTTCTCATGGCACGGCTCAATTATGAATCATGTGCCTTAAAAATCCATACAAATTTTTTTTCTGGATTTTTCTTCTTCTGAAAACTGTACAATCAGTACCTGAATCACTTGACGAGCCCTGCCTCGGAAATATGTCTGTAGTGGTGACCTGCGTAAAGCCAGGAATTGGCTGGGTGGTTATATAATACACGCCATGTAACACATCTGTCGCATGTACCCGATTGTGATCTGTAATTTGATGAAAGAAGACTTTGTAAATGTCACGAATGTCCTTCAGAATGTTATACATAAAAGCACGCGAATGTCGTTTCAAGAGATCAATGAAAGAGTAGCTGAACATGCAAGAGAAGAAACAGGAATCAGTATGGCAAATATATCATAAAGTCCATGAAATACATAATAATGGATTGTAATCTGGGACTAAGTTCTATCTGATTAAAAAAATTGTTTTGTGAATGATTTTGACACTGTACACATGCATCCTCCAATTGCAAGTGTTTATAACTGAAAAACAGAATGTTTTGATATAGTCATACCTCTAAAGTCACTCAAAAACAGAATGTTTTGATATAGTCATACCTCTAAAGTCACTCGAAAAACTTAGCTAAGTCAGGACTTTCCAGGCTTCCCTTAATAAAATGATTTCAGGCAGGCAGCCGCTGAACCTGCCTTTATGCTTACTGGATGGGTACCAAGAATGTCATTTATAAAACGTATCAAAAATAATATTATACAAATACTCTGTTTTTACAAATTATTGATATAAAAATCATTCAAAACTGCTTCTAGAAATAATTTCCCATGTCTGCCTCCATTCCCTATGACCCTTAATTAAATACTATACAAGGCAGTCTGAAAGACAGCTATATCCCCAGCCACTGTTATGGATAGTGAAAGGGTTGACGGTATTGGGTGGAAGCATTAACATTCGAGTTGTGACCTTGACCTTAAGCTGGCAGGGGTGCATTTTGAATTCTGCACATTGTCTTCATAAGGGGAATATTACAGCCAAGTCATATTAAATCCTTTAAGGGCTTTAGGTGATACAGAGCAGACATAAAATGGAAGTCTCAAACCTTTGACCTTAAGTTGTGACCATGACCTTGAGCCAACATGGCTGACTCATGAGTTCTGCACATCTTGTTGAGGTGATCAATTGACCTAAGTTTCATGAAAATCCTTAAAGGGGTTTAGGAGATACAGAGCGGACCCAAAATGGAAGGCTCAAACTTCTGACCCGGAGTTGTGACCTTGACCTTAAGCTGACATGGCTGTCTCATAAGTTCTGCACATCGTCTTAATGAGGTGATCATTTGACCAAAGTTTCATGAAAATCCTTCAAGGGGTTTAGGAGATACAGAGTGGACACAAAATTGAAGGCTCAAACCTTTGACCTCGAATTGTGACCTTGACCTTAAACCAACAAGGCTGACTAGAGTTCTGCAAATCATCTTGATGAGGTGATCATTTGACCCAAGTTTCATGATTATCCTTCAAGGGGTTTAGGAGATACAGAGCGGACACGAAATGGAAGGCTCAAACCTTTGACCGTGAGATGTGACCTTGACCTTGAGCCAACATGGCTGATTCATGGGTTCTGCACATTGTCTTGATGAGGTGATCATTTGACCCGAGTTTCATGATTATCCTTCTAGGGGTTTAGGAGACACAGAGCGGACACGAAATGGAAGGCTGAAACCTTTGACCTTGAGTTGTGACCTTGACCTTGAGCTGAAATGACTGACTCATGGGTTCTGCATATCGTCTTGATTAGGTTATCATTAGACCCAAATTTCATGAAAATCCTTCAAGGGGTTTAGGAGATATAGAGTGGACACGAAATGTTACGGATGGACAGATGGTAATCATTCCTATAACCCCCCACCACTCATGGCAGGGGATTAACAAGAGCTGTCCGTAAGACAGCGCGCTCCACTATTCGGGGATTTGACAGTAAAATGAATATCGTCGCCTCAACGCGAAACTAGTCTATGTGTATATAGAAATAGAAGCAGATAGACTAGTTTTGCATTGAGGCCACGATATATGTCTGAATAAGAGACCTCTACTTTAAAAAAGGAAGATACACAAAGGGGCAAAATTCCATCAAATACACAAACTTAAGTTATAAGGATTGTTACAACACATGCAGATGATGATGATAAAGATATATTTTGAGTTTCAAGTTATTTTCTTATAAAGTACAAAAGTTATGTCCAGAAAACGAAGTTTGTAAAAAATTTAAGTATAAAAGGGGAATAATTCGGTCAAAAATACAAATCAGAGTTATGGGGATTGTTACCACACATGCAGATGATGATGATGATAAAGATAAATTTTAAGTTTCAAGTTTTTATCTTATATTGCATTAAAGTAGTATCCAGAAAGCAAAGATTGCAAAAAGTTTAAGTACAAAAGGGGCATAATTCTGTCAAAAACACAATTAGAGTTAAGGGGTATGTAGCCACACATGCGGATGATTATAAACAAATACTTTTAATTTCAAGTCATTATCTTTAAAAGAACCTTTTAATTTCAAGTCATTATCTTTTAAAGAACCAAAGATATGTCTATAAATGAAGCTTTCAAAAAATTTAACATGAAAATAATTCGAAGTATAACTCCTTGGTGACCTTGACCTTGGGTATAATGGGCTCAGCCCCTATACATACTTTGTTTGCATGCTGGACAATGTTTATGTGAACTTACAGTATGATATAAGCAAAAGTAACAAAGATATGACAGAAAAACAAAGGTTGCCAAAAAAATTTAACCTTAAAAATAACTCAAGTATAAGACCTTGACCTTGGGTATAATGGGCCCAATCCCTATACATATTTTGTTTGTATGCTGGACAATGTTTATGTAAAGTTACAGTAAGATATAAGCAATAGTAACAAAGATATGACAAAAACATGGTTGCCAAAAAACTTTAACCTTAAAAATAACCCAAGTGTAACACCTTGGTGACCTTGACCTTGGGTATAATTGGTTCATCCCCTATACATACTTTGTTTGTATGCTGGACAATGTTTATGTGAACTTACAGTATGATAAAAGCAAAAGTAACAAAGATATGACAGAAAAACAAAGGTTGCCGAAAAACTTTAACCTTAAAAATGACCCAAGTGTAACACCGTGGTGACCTTGACCTTGGGTATAATTGGTTCATCCCCTATACATACTTTGTTTGTATGCTGGACAATGTTTATGTAAAGTTACAGTAAGATATAAGCTATAGTAACAAAGATATGACTGAAAAACAAAGGTTGCCGAAAAACTTTAACCTTAAAAATAACCTAAGTATAACAGCTTGGTGACCTTGACCTTGGGTATAATGAAAAACAAAGGTTGCCGAAAAACTTTAACATTAAAAATAACCTAAGTATAAGATCTTGGTGACCTTGACCTTGGGTATAATGGGCCCAGTGTCTATACATACCTTGTTTATATGCTGGACAATGTTTATGTAAAGTTACAGTAAGATATAAGCTATAGTAACAAAGATGTGACAGAAAAACAAAGGTTGCCGAAAAAACTTTAACCAAGAAGGGTCACGCTGACGCCGGCGCCGGGGAAAAAGTAGTATAGCCCCTCTATTCTCCGAATAGTGGAGCTAAAAATCATAAATATCTGTGGGGTACTTTCATGGACTTCAGAGTTGTGCCAATCTGCAAAACTAAATCTTAACACAGAATGTTTTATAATAACATGTTTATGACTTTTAAGTCCTCCACAAAATAGCTATTTTGGCCAAACCCATAAAATTTTATGCCAGCTAAATAAAATGATTTCACAGTATGGTATAGAGCAAAATAGGCTTTCAGCCTGCTGACGGCAAGTGATTTTGCCTTTGCGACCAGTGCAGTGCAAGATCATGGTGTGCACTGTTCGCTATTCAGTCAGTAAATTTTCAGTGAACATCCCTTGGAATAAGAAGTAGTACTGCCATAATTGAATGATGAAACAGTCCATTTTAGAAATTTAGCGGGTAATCTTAAGGTTTTTTTTTTCTTCTTTTCCCGTGTTTTCCTACAATAGCCATCCTGTTTTATTTGTCAAGTGGCACGACTGCCACCGACAGTAAAAATGCTTTTAGCTTTTACCAGCATGTTTTGAATGCATTCCTCTGGGTCCCTGATTGAGGAAATCATTCATCAAACATCAAAATACAACTACCGGAAATGTGTACTTTTATGCTGCCTTCATTCTTGTTCAATGCTCATGTTAGCCTTTTATCAGGTTTAAGGAAGACATGATCGAATCAATATTTGTAATTTCTATCATCACCGATTTCTCTTTCACACCTACATTTTCTTTGAAAGTCTCATAATCTGGACGAAAACATTAACGATAATTACTTCCTTTTCAGACTAGAATGTATCAATTATTTGTAAGGTTTGTTGGATTTTAGACACTTTTCAACAGCTTTTTTTTTCATCCATGAAAAATAGTTTGATTTAATATACCTCCAGTATTTCTGGATTGACGTAACATTACATTCAAACCCCACAACGGCCTGTTGGAGGAAACTGGTAAGCTAACAGTTTTCAGTCTTAAAATCACTGTGACCTTGACTTGACTTGACTTGACATATACATGTATGCACAAAAAACAACAACAATATAAGTCATCCATTGACCACAGGTCTGGTAGGCGTCTGAATTTGACTGTTGTAAATGTTCTTTAACAAGCAGAAATCTAATTTCATTCAGTTAAGTAATGGTTAAGTTAAGTAAACCGCGATTTCAGCTGCCAAACGAAGTGATAAAAACCAGGAACACGTCCGCTATCCAGAATGAAATCGCTGAGGATAACTGAAATACTTCGCTCGTAGAGACTTGTACTGTGTATTTTAAAGCAATTTATGGGGTCAGTTTAGTATTTATGGAAGGCTTTAAATGTTTCGAAGGTGCGATCATGCAGGTAGCATCTGCAAATGTATAAACTCTGATTTTGGAATGTTCTACAAGTTTGCCGACTAGCTTCCCATAGCGTTACGCTCGCATAGTTCACCTTTTCAATGTATATGATACTGTGACCAGATTTTTGGTCATCGATTTTGTTTTCATTTGACTAACATATAAGAAGTATATTTATGTGAAAAAAAGGGATTCTTTTATATTAAACAAAAAATATACACTGGACCCGTGCCTGTGTTTGAGATAGGTAAGTGAGAGGTATTGAGTTTCACTTGTAGATCCTTATCATTTAACTGCTGATATTCTAGGACACCTAACTTATGCAATATGGAATATATTGTGTCAGCATGACTATATGATTTTTCTTGACCAACAGAAATTCGAGAAACAAGTAAGAGGGGAAATACAATTTTTATACGAGTTGTATCAGACTTACATGGCTTGTCTCTATATCCAAGTTCTAATGCGTGGAAGTAGTTCATGAAAGCAGCCACTGGTATCCGGAATGTTTCAAACAACCCTACCTCCATAAATAACTTATATGCAACCTGAAAATGTACAGCATAATTAGTAAGTGGGTTTAACAGGACAGATATATTTAAAATATGATAATCTAAGGATATGAACTCCTAATTACCCCCCTTTCATATTCATTATAATGACAGACTGACATTGATGAAGTCAACCCTTTTTTCATGTATTTTGATGTATAGCGATAACAACATTTTTGTCCACTCACATCTACTTGAGCCGCGCCATGAGAAAACCAACACAGTGGGTTTGCGACCAGCATGGATCCAGACCAGCCTGTCAGGATCCATGCTGTTCCTTTTTAAAGCCTATTGCAATTAGAGAAACTGTTAGCAAACAGCATGGATCCTGACCAGACTGCGCGGATGAGCAGGCTGGTCTGGATCCATGCTGGTCGCAAACCCACTATGTTGTTTTCTCATGGCATGGCTCATTTCATTCTTATTTCAAAATATGTATAACTTCATAATCATTTCCTTTGACAAGACTGTAACTGCTTATTTTTCCTCTCCAGGAACCAGCTACATCATTTGTTGAGATTTCATACTTTACCGACATGTTATGTATCTTAAGGACGTATGCTAGAATTTGGTGCGAAAATTTTCCCAATAACAGAAATTCTTCAAACTTTGGATATTGAAGGACAATCATCCAAGAAACAAAAAAATGCAATAAAAATCATAGGTCACCGGTATCAAAAAAGAGTTATCTGTCCTTGAAAATGGCATTTCCCCCAAAAATGACGTTTTCAGGGGCAGATAACTCTTTTTCAATACCGGTGACCTATGATTTTTATTGCATATTTTTGTTTCTTAGATGATTGTGCTTCAATATCCAAAGTTTAAAGAAATTCTGTTATTGGGAAAATTTTCGCCCATCTCATATACAGGGAATTCTAGCGCACGCCTTTAACTGGATTTCAAGGATTTGAAATTCAGAACCTTGAAATATCTAACCCTTGAAATTTCCATTGGCATGTATATAGATGTACAGGTACGTAGCATCCTTGCAAAACCGTTTCTGAAGCACTGAAAACTTGATTGACATTTTCCTCAATTTCAAGCAAATTCTGGATAACCGCAGCTTTTTGCATTCTGCACAAGGACTAATTAACGTATTAGTCTGTTCCATAAATATCTCACGCTTTCAGCAATTTTGATCAGGGAATAGAAACGATCAGTACTGACCAGTCCTTATACAACTCAATTACTTCCCTCCAATTTTCCATGCCATTCAATAATAATCCTCTGTGCAAGACAATATTGATTTCCTGGACAACAATTTTCTTATTTTATCTGAAGATCTTGAAAAAAGGACAAATATCCTGTCATATAACATTTATAATTGTCCAGCATCATAACAAGTTAAGCTTAAATATGACTTCTCGGTTTACAGCCACACAAATTTTTACAGCTCTATTTTAACCTGATTATTAATAAACTATTTTGCAAGTTGTCCCTTATTTATAAACTAGAAAACACTTGAATATTCTTCAAAATTTTAATCCCTAGAAAAAACTCTGCAAATATATATTCAATTAGATTTGAAACCATATTAAATTTGCAGTTTATCTCTTACCATAGACACACATATACAATGCGCATTCGTAAATTATAAGGCGCACTATTGATTCAGGCTAAAATCTTTTTCGGTCAATTCAGAAAGAAAACCAGAACTGAAAACAAGGAGATATGTTAACATCCAGTTATCAAATTCACCTGCAAGACCGAGACTTATAAGGGTTTACAAAGAATAATATATCATTATTACTCACCTTACCCATGACAGAACCTCAAGACTTTTAATTAAATTGCATATGTATTGTGAAAATAAACAATGTTGACATTGCTCTGGATGACTAGGGGTCAAAAATATGTATTAATGTTTTTTTTTGCAATGCCAATATCAAAATTTTGCAAAATAAATTGTATTACATACCATGTATGAAGGGGGATTTTCTATTTCAAGGCCACTGCATCGTATCTAAGAATTGCAAACAATTTTTCCATTTTTCTAATGTGCACATTCTTAGCCAAAGGTCTTCAAAACTTAACCGATCCAGAACAAAGTGCTAGCTTAATGAAGTGAACTACTTTGACATAATGAAACTCAATTCATATACAGATAAATGTATTTTTTATATAATATAATCGAGCATTTTCTCCCAAGAAAATGGCCTAAAAATTTTTTGTAATGCTCTGTATATATTTACAATCTTAACTGTACTTCTATATTCCCTTTTGTCTGCTCAGGATTTAGCTAAGATTCACACGTACTACAAACTGTTGCATGCTGACTGTGCAAGACATTTAAGGTTTGGTAAACAGACCGATATGTCATCTACAGTGCTAAAGTAGACAAGTTATTCGGACAGGATAATCGCTCAATTCCTTTGCATGCAACCTGTCCCAACGGAGACAAAACTGACATGTGTATGACTGTTCAATAGTTCAGAGACTTGGTAACCTCATTTTTCTTGTATGCCAACTTAATTGATTAAACATCAAATCTTACTCCTACAATTCCATTTTACACTTATTATCATAAATGATCTGGAGATGTCAAAGCTTAGAAGCACTTTACAAGTACCTTAACTCTTAAACCCTCGTGGGACACGACTATCCTAGTTCCAAGTAGCAATTAATTTGCATTGTATTAATTCTGGACTAAATTAGACTACCTTCCCAAAGGTTTTCTATCATGCGTAAAATGGCGATACAACCATAAATGCACTTATTATGCATGACTTTGTTAGTAAATGTAAAAAAGATGTCTACAAACTGATTACTGTTCTATACGACTGCCTTCGTAAAAAGACATCAAGATTTAATAATATATCAATCAGTTATCCATGCACAACTTTACAGATTCTTATTACATTTTGCAATTGATATTTTCCTTCTTTGATATGGGTATAATGCCATCTTTCCCCAGAGAATTTTAGAAGTTACGTAACAGCGATCAGTGAACCAAACCTATGTTTCTGGATTGGACTAAAATGTGAGTCAATTAGGCCTACACAACTTCCACACAGGGGTGTGAGGCCTAGTGTTTACCGTAGTTCCCTCCGCGCCACTGAACCCTACCAACCTCCTACAACTGTAACAAGGATTCCAACACAGCCACTTTTTATTACTTGTGCCATCTGTAATTACCATGAACTGAAGACCAGTACATGTACCTATAATGGTAGAAAGTGCGGAATCACAGAGGCCTTTCAATATTAATTCATAACAAAATTATGCTTAAGCCAGTGCTAGGGTGTATGTGTAATGTTGCACATTTCAAAACCTTTCATCCACACATTCAGTCAAACCAAGTCTGCCGTTTTTGTGCTTTGTTGTTGCATTGTGCAAGCCTTAATGATCCTCATATAGATTTAACTGTTCCTCCTAAACAATACTGCCATATCATTAAGGTTCCATTCCTAGCCCTAACATAAACTCAATTCAACATAGATAGTTACCTTTCTGAGGCTTGATTTGACTTCTAGTCGAGACTTTCGACTCCATTTTGGTGTCTTCCTAAAGACTGTGATGTCACGTGACAATGGTGTGACATGCAGCATGTATTCTCGTTCAGATCGGAAGACTCCGAGATGGAGTCAAAAGTCTCAACTAGAAGTCAAATCAAGACTTAGAAAGGTAACTACGTTGAATCAGCATGGCTGAGGCAGGATTCAACCTGGCATTAAACATAAACTCAACTGTTCATAATCAAGTACAGCATAATAGCTCTGAACGAAAACATCCTCCATTCAAAGGAAACTATTCATTTTTATACCGTTTGAAACTTACAATATAAGGAACTTATTTTGGTCCAAGACACACTATGTTCCAGTTTGAATGGCCTTCAACATTTCAGGGATTTCCAATTTAGACGGGTTCCACCATTACATTTATATATAGTGCATTGAAGTAAGTATTACTCAAATTACTCACCTTGCTGAGTATACAATTACTGTGCAAGCTGGACGCTTCAAATATAGGATAATCCCAGTCATTTAGAGTTGCTATTTGAAGATATTTACAACTATCTATATCCGAAATATCCACAACAAGTTTATCCGAGGAATCTTCAGCCACTACTGAGTCACTAGGCTCCGTTAGTTTTTGAGACAAAATTTTATTAGAATATCTATCAGTTTGTGATGACGAAAGCTGCGCGGGAAGTTGTGACGTTGATTTGTCGTCATCGTCGTCGCCATCATCCTCATCATCAGCAGCGCCTTCTCGACTCTCGTCGTCGGTTTGATGAACACGAAAATCATGCTGAAACGGAGCAAATGAAAAATATTAAATAAAATGATTTACACCTGATGTTAAATGGAATTATAAATACAGTAGAGCCTCTGTTAAAATGCTGTTTCATTTTTCAAAGTATGACTTCTTCATCAAAACATTAACATAATTAACGAAATTGTAAAAAGCCTCAACATAATCAAGACAATCATTATCAAGCTTAAAGTTTTGAAAATCATTATTTCCAAGCATAAGCCTAACCTAATGCTTGAAATATTAACACCAAATTTAGTCTGTTCAGAAAAAGTTACAAAATACTGGTAAATTATCAATATTTAAAAACTCTTTTTCACAAATTACTCCAGAGATACAGGTCAGTAACATTTTTTAAATTAACTTTGGCCAGTAATATTACAACCTTAAATGAAGAACCATAATTATCATTTAACCCTTAGCCTGCTGGTGGCAAGTGATTTTGCCTCTGCGACCAGTGCAGGCTGATCAGGGTCTGCACTGTTCCCTATTCAGTCAGTAAATTTTCAGTAAACACCCCTTTATATAATAAGTGGTTCTGTCTAAACTGAATGATGGAACAGTCCATTTTAGATATTTAGCAGGGTAAAGGTTAAAATACATCTACTGAGCTAACATACAGCAGCTTTTACCAACCTACTGGATTAATATGTCTTCTACATGATATATCTCTTTTATCTATAATAAGATTGCACAATTTAAGCAAAGTTAATAAGCAAAAAGAATTTAGCAAGTTTTGTAAGACTAACTTCATGGCAAATGAACACTGAAAGTATTCATTTCATTATCGTTTTCCTTCAAGAAAATATGCATACTCAGAAACAATAGTTAAGTCTGATTAAAATTATACAATAAATTAATTAAAGGTCTAGCTACAAGTAAATCTACACAGTACATGTGTATGCCTAAATTGTTTTAAACAAACTGAATTATAGAGCTATCACAGAAGGGGATTATTATCCTTAAACCATGGTTTTGATACTGGGAACATTTTAGCACTCATGTCTTGATGCAAATAATTGAAGCTAGTTTTATGGAAATCCTTCTTCCTGTTGAGAAATGAACTGGAAATAAAATTATTTGACATGTGACCTCTGCGTGACCTTGACCATGGACTTAGTGACCTGGTTCATGTGTGTGCCTCAACATATTCCAACTGTGTAGTTATTTGGAACAATTTTGCAGGGATGGATATGACAGATGGATAAACGGATGAACATGACTTCAATAAAATTTCAACCTCCCTATATATAACAACAGGTGTTTCCATGACAACAAAGAGAAATTTACTCACAACAGGATGTAAATCATCAACATCACAGGGGGAAGAAGGAGGATCACTTATTGGCACAAAATCTCGTGCAGCAGCACTCTACAAGGAAATACAACAACAATAGGTATACAAGATACGTCAGACATTTCACAAGATACCTCAAACGCTTTACAAGATATGTCTGACATTTTACAAGATACTGTGAAATCATTGCAATACGACAATAAAATATTCTGTGATTGTAAAGAAAACTTAGTGACAATTTCCTGCTAAAGATAATAATTTATGATTTTTTCTTTTCTGTTTCTCTTTAAATTGATTAAAAAAAGTGTCTACAGAATGATCAAGGTTACAACATTTACTATCGTCACCGCTGGCCTAGTAAAGTTGTTGCCTCATCATTCAATTGTTCAATTATTGTACTGAAATTGTTTCTTTTTACCATTTCAGGTTAATTTAATAGTTGTCCAAACAGTCCTTGAAAATTTGTCAAACAAGAATGGCAATGATTTCAAAGTAAGAATAAAACAGGAGCTGTATTGTATGTAATACAATGCATGTCCCCCTATGATAGACTGATTATTGTCTTGAGAATTATTACCGCAAAATGCATTTTGTTGCCTCGGTAACAAACTATTGTCTCTTTATACAGTTATTTAGGCATCAATATTTCAAATTTAAAACACAACATTTTTTTTGTGTTTTTAAAACCCTGCCAGATAAATGAACATCCAGGGTCATAAAATGTATGTTCAAAAGATTCGAAATGTGTGACACACTTTTGCGGAACAGATCAAAAAACTAAATAACTGTACATTTTTTTTTATCTACATTCTAATCCATTCAATAATTAGCATGAAATGAAGACATTTTATTGGCAAGAAAAATAGTTACACAAGAAGCAATGAAAAGCCATATCTTCCCAGACAGATGGAGTAAAATCTACAGCAAGAGAATTCCTGGATAGAAGGTTTAACCCTTTACCATGCTGGACAGGATTCGTTCTGCCTTTTCGACCAGTGTAGATCATGATCAGCCTGCACTTCCATGCAGTCTGATCATGATCTACAGTTTGCTATTCAGCCAGTATCTTTTTGGTGAGCACCCCTTTAAACAGTGAAAGGGTACTGTCCAAATTGGAAGATGGACAAGTTCATTATAGAGATTTAGCAGGGTAAGGATTAAGAAAGCAAGGAAGAAAATAATAATTAGCAGTTTGAAGAATAAGGATACTTGGAAATCTCCGGAAATGACTGACTCATGGACCAAACAACATGTGCAAAGCCAATATGCCCTTACTTTGAACAAGCAGGGGCATACATATAGCGTTCTGGTAATATGTCAAAAAATACAACACAAGTATAATTATACATAAGGATTAAAATAAAACAACACAGACAAGAAAGATCTTGAGTACATCACAAAAATTAACAGATATAAGCCAAAATGGCCGCAAAACTGCCTGCACAAGATATAATTATAAAAAGGTGAGTAAATATGAGAAAATTTACAGAACATGTTCAGACTCGGTAGCAGCTTAACGTAACAACAGTGGCAAGGGATTACAGAAGAATCTACACGTTTAAAATGTAAAAACATCAATAAAGTATGGAGGGAAAAAATTTGGGAAACAAACATTGATACATACCACCCGGGCTATTTGTGCGGAACTGTCTACTATTCTAGTCGATACTTTCTTTGGAGGAGATGCTGAAAATTCGTCAACTGTAGGTATATTATCACTATGATCGCTCGAACTGGGCGATTCATTACAACTTTCATAGTCTGACGTAATATTTTTACGAATGGAAGTTAAATGCTCTTTATTGTGAGCAGTTATTCTCATGCGCTCTTCATTAGAGTCTTGTATTTCTGATTTAACGAGTGGACTTATTTTACTGTTCAATGACGTAGCGCCATCTGTATTTGATAACGGAGTAACACTTTTTCTCGTCAGTCTTTTGAGGTGTGAGTTTGCGGAGGAAGTGGAAGGTTGTGAAGCTGCCAATGAAAAAGAACGTGATTTTGGTATGGTAAGAACAACTGTCGGAGAACTCGGTGAAGGGCTATTGCTCCGGCTCTCAACAGGACTGGAACCAGGTGTTGTATCTCGGGAATGCCTGAAACTTGAACTTCTTACACGACATGGCTCCAGTTCTAATGTCGGCATTCCCGTTGCCGATGTGGTGGTTGTCCAAGTACTTGTAGACATTCTCCGGAGTAAACTTGGAGGTAAACTACGACGTAATCTCTGCAATGAGAAAATATATAGATATTACAGATTATAGTTGCTGTTGTCAAAAGTACTTATGACAATATAGTTTCTGCATGGAATTGTATATAAAGAACAATCATTATATGAAAGCTACCTTATCCATTTATTCTCAAATTCCTACAAATAAGCATAATGTCCATATCTTTTTTCCAGTATGATTAGATATATTATGATATAATGTCAGTTCTCCTGGACAGCACCATTATTCCTGAAACACTGACCTTATATTACGCAAATTCCATTCACCTTACAATGCAAACAGTCACTAAATTTGACAATAGAGAAATCAGTCACTCTCAATCTGAAAATTTTCTCCTTTTTTTGAATATTCTCATCATTATACAAGACAAACAGTAAATCTGTTGAAATTCTGGCGAAAGTAAATACTTGACAGTCCAACTGGCTTCAATTTACGCAAATTTTTCGTTTAAAGCAGCGTATTTACAAGTGGGGCAATAATTAGCATATTATCAAGGTAGGTCTTCTGTAAATATAACCTATTATGAAATGTAAATTTTGAAGGAGATCTGAGCAAAAAATTTTAGGGTGAAGATATTTGTGTCGAATTGAGGTGCTGAATTGGTAGAAAATTTGGACTGGAGTCCCTGATGGCAAGTGACCTAATGTACCAAGGTATAAATCTGGATCAAATCGTTACTGACATGATACCATCACTGTACCTTCCCCTCTTCTGCGCACCCCACTCCCCACCCCTCTCTAAAAAAACAATTCTACTTAAACAAATCTTTTACATTATACATCCAGCCTCATCTCCAACAGGGCCTGCAAGTACAAGGTTACCGGTCCAAGTCCTTTTTAAACATACCTTTGGTAGTGATGAGGGACGCTCCCCGGTGTAGGGATTTTCCTCAGAGTCCGAGCCGTATGATGTAGACTCTGTGAGCGAGACAAGGGGGCTAACTCTGGTTTTGTGCATGGAAGAATGGTGTTCAGCAGGTTTGAGTAAATTACTGACAGCTCTTAGACCACTGACAACATGTGGCGGAAGGTTCGCGTCAGCCAACATGTCGGTTATGAGCCCATGGGCCTCTCCGATTATCGCGGTGTCATAACTGGATGAGGAACTCTGAAATGATAAAAAAAATTATATTTAGATCTACATACATATGGAAATGATACCTTTCTACCGAATGAAATATGAGTTACCATCATTTTAAAAGTGAAATACTTTCTTAATATCCATCTGTTCTTTTGTTAACTTTTAGCCTTTCAGGCCAGTGAAGTCATGAGGCTTGAATAAAATGTCAACATACACAAAACTTTAAAGTATGAAAGACAATATTAATTTTGCACGGTCAGATATTGTCACAATTTTTTGTTTAGTATAGGAAGCTTACAACCATCATGGATTCCTGTAAACATCAGGGCTGAATGGAAAAATTGTCATAACTCACTAAAGATAAATAAGTTATGACAGTTTTCTGTTAAATTTGTAAGATGTCAGCCATCATAAAAAGGATCCTGTTGTTGAAAAAATGTTCGCCTTTGTAAAACAGTTTGAGTGACTTTGGAAGAGGACTGTTCTGTCTCTTTATACATGCGCTTTATCGAATCAGGGCTCAATAAACATTCTTGTCAAATTTCAACAGCTTCAACCAAATAGTTTTGGATCTGATACTGTTTCAAGAGAATAGTTGACGAGACACTCAAGTGAAAGACTCCTATGAATGCCAGACAGTGAGTGATCACAGCATCTCACCCTTGAATGTAGGAGAACTTCATGCAAGAACAATGACAAATGACAATGTTCGAATAAACTTTCTCCTCGCAACAGTGCAATTTCATTGACTTTGCTATTAGTGTATAACATGTTCATTATAATGATTTTCATTACGCAGTTACGGTGATTATTCTGCAATAAGTCTCAGATTTTTCTGATATCGTTTTCTTGGGAACGGCCACCATTAGTATTCCTAATACGTAAGATCTATTAGTACAAGATGATACCATCTTAATATGAGCCGCGCCATGGGAAAACCAACATAGTGGCTTTGCGACCAGCATGGATCCAGACCAGCCTGCGCGTCCGCGCAGTCTGGTCAGGCTCCATGCTGTTCGCTTTTAAAGCCTATTGGAATTGGAGAAACTGTTAGCGAACAGCATGGAGCCTGACCAGACTGCGCGGATGCGCAGGCTGGTCTGGATCCATGCTGGTCGCAAACCCACTATGATGGTTTTCCAATGGCGCGGCTCATATAGTAATGATGATTTACATAATTATAGGATGCTATTTGTGTTGTCGCGTTTTAACGCAATTTTGAGCAGTAATCTGGTTATCTAGTTACAGTGGACACCTGATCTAACATTCCTGGATTCTTTATTCCAGCAATGTGATATATCCTGACAATCATCAAGGACCTCACAGGTAAAAAGAGTCGCATTTTCAAAACAAAGTCATGCCCCTGGGTGTAGGACCAAAGATGTTGTTTTCTGAGGTTTTAAGTTTAAGATGAAGATTATATGAAGGTCAAGGTCATCTGTATGTAGGCTGATTTAATGAGTGTGAGTATTAACTTAATTGGGTATTTATGCACCTGCTGTATGACCAAAAAGTTTGTTTTTTAAGGTTTTAAGCTGGAAGGTGAAGGTCATATGAGTTTTAAGGTCATCTATATATATGTCAAGTTGTAGGTCTTGCCAAAAGAACTGTCAAGTGTGAGTATGAACTAAATCGAGTCATTGATGTTGGCTGTAGGCGAAACAGTATCATCTGGTTTGTACAGAAGGTGGGTACATAATTCACTTGCAGAATGCCTTGAGGAATAAACAAAATAATGCCTACCTGTTATTCTAACATACGTCGTTCTGAATGAAGTCTAGTGTTCTACCCATTAAGGTAACCAAGAAGGCATCTGTCTATTTATTAACCATGCCCTTGAATTACGTACATTAGCCAAGAGAATTTGCATATGACCAAAATATAACATTTCAGGCTGACAACAGTTACTACATTTATCAGAATATAACAACAAGTTCAGGGACAATTCTAAGGAATTACTTTCAACTAATTCTTCATTTAGTAATGAATTGATGGACACAAATCCGCCTTTGCTATAGAATTCTTTTGTATGTTACAGCCTTTCTCCCATTGGCAAATTTATCGATTATAAAAATCTACCTAATTAGCTTATACGCATTGCTTTTTTTATTGTCATGAAAAGTCTTTAACCATTGGCACTATTACAATCAAACGTTGTTTTCTGTCAGAAGAATGAGATATCTTTAAAGAGGGCTTAAAGCACATATCCACGGATAGCATTTGTTTTAAGTCACACTAACCCGAACCTTTAGTCAGTATATTTTAGTGGCGACATCACTGTACCTATACTCTATGGAATGTTTCGTACGGAAAAAAAAAGTTTTTACCGTATAGAAAACCAATGAAACTGAAAACCGAATTACACTTCAAAATCTGTATCAAATGTTAACATTTACACAAATATTTTAGACAAATAAACATTAGCTTACCAATTAACATATTCCTAAGTCCTGAGTCCCTTGCTAAAGCTTATCGGTAAATTGAAATAGACAAACAAAATAGTTTGAAAATCTTTCAAATTATTTGAGGTAAATATTAACAGAGTATAAAATTTCTCATAGAATTATAAAGGCACTCAAATGCTATATAACATTGATGTACCAAGATTTCTGATAGTTCCATCGCAATAAACACAAGGGCACGATCCTTCTACAGCAGGGGTAACAATCAGTCATGATAAAAGAAATTGCACATATATTGCCAAATAAGGTATATGCCCATATTTATCCTAATACTCAATTTTCTAATATCAAATTACATTGACCAAGAACATCAAAATTGTTAAAGCCACTGTCATTTTTTTTTTTCATGGTCATATCTGAGGTTATATCATTTAAAAGCTTTAAAAAAATCTTTTCCACTACTTAAGAATCACACATTCAGTAAACACATACTTTAAAACGAGGCCAGCCGCTTTAAATTGATTGAAATCATTGCACTCGTAAACTCCATAGACCTATTGACACGATTAAACAAATCAAGCTCCAGTATGACGTCAATGCGACAATGGAGCTCGTAATATTACAACAAATCATGCATTGTGTTCTCAGCTATAGTCATTAAAAATGGGATACCGGAGAAGTACTTCATTTTAATGACCGAGTTGTGAAAATCAATTTGTAACAATAAACTGCTGCACCGTCTTCAATGTGTGCATCGCTAAAAACATATAAATGGTTTAACAAATTGTGATGGAAGCAGGTGTACATTACGTTACTGCAACCTTTATTTTGTGTCATTATATTACAGAAAACAATGTATTAGTTGTACTTATAATAGTAAATTTCACATCCTTTTCATTTACAGATCTGTCTTATTTCTTTCCTTGTGAAGTGTTCCGAATTCTTGATAATTTTGCAATATTTGTAGACACTGTTCAGGCCATAATGGCGACTACACTTCTTAATGGTGCAGGAAGAATATGGTAAGAAAATGATCACTATATATGCTTCTATATTCTACATGTATATAACTGAAGACGCATTAAAGGGATACTAAAATTGCCGCCATTGCTAGGCAAACTTTAACCAAATATTTAGCAGCAGAGAGTCTGCCTTTTTTCTGTTTTGTTTTGTTGTATTTTTTAAAAATTAAAGTTCATTTATACTAAAATTCCATTTCCATATCAAAAAATTTCTTTCTAAATAGATATATTGCAACCTGCAAGTCTTATAGTCATTGTCAAAAAAATTGGATTAAGTGGAGTGAAAAAGGACGGATTCCTTAGTGACTGGTTGGTATAATCAGGTAGATTACACTAAGAAGTAACAAAAAACAATTAAAAGGTCATAGTGTTCATTACTGAAGAGATTTAATCTAAAGCACTAAAGCACTGTTTATTGAAAAAACAATCAAATATGACCTTCATAACTGACTGATTTCTGGGCTTTTGTTGTAGACAAAACAATGGTTATTATGGGAGACAGCTGCCAAAAGTTCATTATTTATAACACACCTGAAATCACAACAAATTTTAATCAATTTCCTAAACCTGTAAAAGTAGTCCTATTCAACCAATAGGCCTAATTTGTGCCACAGGTTTAACACCCAAGACGTAACAGTATGCAATTTGCTATTCAAGACTATAATACACAAATATTTCAAAAGTTTAAAAGTGATATTTATCATCTTCAAAATGGCTGCCCCCATGACTGGCCATACCCTGCAAACTTCTGGCTAAGAATAACTACTGTGGCATCGAACTGCCTCTTTCTAATGGATATTATGTGTGTTTTTTTCAAGCATTATTAGTTCCTCTGGTTTCAAAATGGCAGAAAAAGGTTAAAAACTGTTGACAAGGGCTGTGCAAATTACAGCATTTAAGTGTTTTCTTTGAATTTATTGTTCTTTATTGCTATCGGACATAAAGACTGTAGAAGCCTGTGTCTAGATGGTAATGTGACCTGTTCAAGTGTCAAAAGTGTAACAGGAAGTTTCTACCAGCGCTGAGTCAGCTGACCAATTTGTATAATAAACTACGAAATCTACTTCTTCACCTTCCGTAATGCAGAGCAGTACACTGTACTATAGTAAAAACTAACGTCAATTTGATAATGTGCATGTGCAGAAACACTTCCTGTTTCTTACTAATATAATACTATACAATAGTAGGTGACCAAATTAGGCCTCAATCAGTCATTACTTGTTTTAAAAATGACCTGCTTTTAAAGCTTCTTTCATTGTTCTAAAAGACAGAGAGAGCTTCAAATGACATCTACTTGCAATTTTTTCTAAAACTTTTCAAAGACCAACACATGACAGGCATCACCTGCAGGTACCAAGGGGAAGTAAATCAGTAAATGTTTTGCAGACGTGCTTGCCTCAGTGTAACTTGATTTATCTCAATATTCAATACTTGAAAACAAACATAAAACAAGTGTAGACAACTCCGCGTACCTAAATAATATACTACATCCTGAAAAATAGTCAAAAAAGAGTTCTTCAATTCCTGAACAGTATTCAAATTAGATTCGACTTTCGTGCTATACTCTGATGTATATTTTACTTGGCCTAGTACATGGATCATCAGTCTTAATTAATGAGGACTAGATTTTTCCGAACAATGATTGTGTGCGGTTTTTGTGTCAGGGTGCGTAGGAGTGCTGATGGTCTGCAAATGGAAGAACGGTTATTGATGATGATGATGAAACTCAACAGGGCGTATGCTGTGAGCCTTTATTGGAACATCCATAGTTGCCCGAAGCTACACTGGAATTGTAAGCATATTATATACCAGCCTGAAGTCATGCTGTAACCATCTTCTATACAGATGTCAGATAAAATACAAAAATCCATCTATAAAATGTATATAAATTCAGAGTTTATAAGCAATGCCACAATTCCTGTGAGTGAGCTATAAACTGCTGTCAGTCAAATGGTTCAGCTAGGAGCTGGTAGTCATGGTGGCAGCTAGCAGCTGTCGAGTCATGACGAATGCAGGCACTGAATTTGTACATACAGCTGTCAATCATGATGTACGCATTCAAACTGTACAGTTAGTCATGATAAAGGCATTCAAACTGTACAGTCAGTCACAATAAAGGCATTCAAACTGTACAGTCAGTCACGATAAAGGCATTCAAACTGTACAGTCAGTCATGATAAAGGCATTCAAGCTGTACAGTCAGTTACATAAAGGCATTCAAACTGTACTATCAGTTATGATATCAGTAACAACCAAGGAATTCAAGCTGTACAGTCAGTCATGATAAAGGCATTCAAGCTGTACAGTCAGTTATGATAAAGGCATTCAAACTGTACAGTCAGTCATGATAAAGGCATTCAAACTGTACAGTCAGTCATGATAAAGGCATTCAAGCTGTACAGTCAGTTATGATAAAGGCATTCAAACTGTACAGTCAGTAATGATAAAGGCATTCTGGCTGTACAGTCAATCGGGGCAAAGGAATTCAAACTGTACAGTCAGTCACGATAAAGGCATTCAAGCTGTACAATCAGTAATAAGCTGTACAGTCAGTCACGTAAAGGCATTCAAAACTGTACAGTCAGTCACAATAAAAGCACTGAAGCTGTACAGTCAGTCATGATAAAGGCATTCAAAACTGTACAGTTAGTCATGATAAAGTCATTCAAGCTGTACAGTCAGTCATGATAAAGGCATTCAAACTGTACAGTCAGTTATGATAAAGGCATTCAAGCTATACAATCCGTTATGATAAAGGCATTCAAACTGTACAGTCAGTTACAATAAAGGCATTCAAGCTGTACAGTCAGTCATGATAAAGTAATCAAAGCTGTACAGTCAGTTATGATAAAGGCATTCAAACTGTACAGTCAGTCATGATAAAGGCATTCAAGCTGTACAGTCAATCACTGTGAAGGCATTCAAAATGACAGTCAGTCAAGATAAAGGCATTCAAGCTGTATAGTCCCTCATAAGCTGTACAGTCAGTCACGTAAAGGCATTAAAACTGTAGAGTCAGTCACAATAAAGGCATTCAAGCTGTACAGTCAATCATGATAAAGGCATTCAAACTGTACAGTCAGTTACGATAAAGGGCATTCAAGCTGTACAGTCAGTCATGATAAAGGCATTCAAGCTGTACAGTCAGTCATGATGAAGGCATTCAAGCTGAACAGTCAGTCACTATAAAGGCATTCAAGCTGTACAGTCAGTTATGATAATGGCATTCAAACTGTACAGTCAGTCATGATGAAGGCATTTAAGCCGAACAGTCACTTATGATAAAGGCATTCAAACTGTACAGCCAGTCAGGCTAAAGGCATTCAAGCTGTAAAGTCAGTCACAACTAGAAAATGCTTTTGTAAAAAAGCGCATGTCTCCCCCAATGCAAAGTCCTATAGGCAAGAAGTCAATAGGGGTCAGGAGCAAAAGTCAAAGAGACACTGATGGTTGGTTGCAATAGGGATCATCTACTTGGCATGTCCAATCATCCCCGCTAAATTTCAACACTCTTGGCCTAGTGGTTCTCAAGTCACTGTTCAGGCTTCTGTGACCTTGACCTTTGATCAAATGATCTCAAAATAAATAGGGGTCATCTACTATGCAAGTCCATTCATCCTATTAAGTTTCAAAATTGTAGGTTAAGTGGTTCTCAAGTTATTTCCAAACAAGAGGACCATGATGGTCCTGAATCGCTCACCTCTTCCCACATGACCCAGTTTTGAGTATGACGTCGTTTTTTCTATTATTTGACATAGTGACCTAGTTTTGAACTTGACCTAGGTATTATCAAGATAAAAATTCTGACCAATTTTCATGAAGATCCATTGAAAAATATGGTCTCTAGAGAGGTAACAAGGTTTTTCTATTATTTGACCTACTGACCTGTTTTGAACTTTACCTAGATATCATCAAGGTGAACATTCTCACTAATTTTCATGAAGATCTCATGAAAAATATGGCCTCTAGAGAGGTCACAAGGTTTTTCTATTTTTATACCTACTGGCCTAGTTTTTGACCGCACGTGACCCGGTTTCGAAACTGACCTAGATATCATCAAGGTGAACATTCAGATCAATTTTCATGAAGATCCATTGAAAAATATGGCCTCTAGAGAGGTCAAAAGATTTTAATAATTTTAGACCTACTGACCTAGTTTTTTATCGCAGTTGACCCAGTTTCAAACTTGACCTAGATATCATCAAGATGAACATTCAGACCAACTTTCATACAGATCCCATGAAAAGTATGGCCTCTAGAGAGGTCACAAGGTTTTTTTATTATTTGACCTACTGACCTAGTTTTTTAAGGCACGTGACCCAGTTTCAAACTTGACCTAGATATCATCAAGGTGAACATTCTGACCAATTTTCATGAAGATCCATTCACAAGTATGGCCTCTAAAGAGGTCACAAGGTTTTTCTATTTTTAGACCTACTGACCTAGTTTTTGACCGCAGTTGACCCAGTTTCGAATGTTACCTAGATATCATCAAGATGAACATTCAGACCAATTTTCATACAGATCCCATGAAAAATATGGCCTTTAGAGAGGTCACAAGGTTTTTCTATTATTTGACCTACTGACCTAGTTTTTGAAGGCACGTGACCCACTTTCGAATTTGAACTAGATATCATCAAGATGAATATTCAGACCAACTTTCATACAGATCCCATGAAAAATATGGCCTCTAGAGAGGTCACAAGGTTTTTCTATTATTTGACCTACTGACCTAGTTTTTGATGGCGCGTGACCCACTTTCGAACTTGATCTAGATATCATCAAGGTGAACATTCTGACCAATTTTCATGAAGATCTCATGAAATATATGGCCTCTAGAGAGGTCACAAGGTTTTTCTATTTTTAGACCTACTGACCTAGTTTTTGACCGCACGTTACCCAGTTTCGAACTTGACCTAGATATCATCAAGATGAACATTCAGACCAACTTTCATACAGATCCCATGAAAAATATGGCCTTTAGAGAGGTCACAAGGTTTTTCTACTATTTGACCTACTGACCTAGTTTTTGATGGCACGTGACCCAGTTTCAAACTTGACCTAGATATCATCAAGGTGAAGGTTCTGACCAATTTTCATGAAGATCTTGTGAAATATATGGCCTCTAGAGAGGTCACAAGGTTTTTCTATTTTTAGACCTACTGACCTAGTTTTTGAAGGCACGTGACCCAGTTTCAAACTTGACCTAGATATCATCAAGGTGAACATTCTGACCAGTTTTCATGAAGATCTTGTGAAATATAAGGCCTCTAGAGAGGTCACAAGGTTTTTCTATTTTTAGACCTACTGACCTAGTTTTTGATGGTACGTGACCCAGTTTCGAACTTGACCTAGATATCATCAAGATGAACATTCTGACCAATTTTCATAAAGATCCCATGAAAAATGTGACCTCTAGAGTGGTCACAAGCAAAAGTTTACGGACGCACTGACGCACGGACGACGGACGACGGACACCGCGCGATCACAAAAGCTCACCTTGTCACTTTGTGACAGGTGAGCTAAAAATGATTTTACATGAACAGGCCACTGTGGCCTTGACCTTTAACAGACTGATCCCAAAATCAATAGGGGTCATCTACTCTGCATGTTCAATCATCCTATGAAGTTTCAACATTCTGGGTCAAGTGGTTCTCAAGTTATTGATCGGAACTGGTTATCAATGTTCAGGCCCCTGTGACCTTGACCTTTAACGGAGTGACCCCAAAAACAATAGGGGTCATTTACTCTGCATGAACAATCATCATATGAAGTTTCAACATTCTGGGTCGAGAGGTTCTCAAGTCAATTAGAAATGGTTTTCCATGTTCAGGCCCCTGTGGCCTTGACCTTTAACAGAGTGACCCTAAAATCATTAGGGGTCATCTACTCTGTATGACCAATCATCCTTTGAAATTTCATCATTCTGGGTCAAGTGGTTCTCAAGTTACTGACCAGAAATGGTTTTCAATGTTCAGGTCCCTTTGACCTTGACCTTTCACAGAGTGACCCCAAAATCAATAGGGGTCATCTACTCTGCATGACCAATCATCCTATTAAGTTTCAACATTCTGGGTCAAGTGGTTCTCAAGTTACTGACCGGAAATGGTTTTCCATGTTCAGGCCCCTGTGACCTTGACCTTTAATGGAGTGACCCCAAAATCGATAGGGGTCATCTACTTTGCATGTACAATCATCCTATGAAGTTGTAACATTCTGGGTAAAGTGGTTCTCTAGTTATTGATCGGAAATGGTTTTCCATGTTCAGGCCCCTGTGACCTTGACCTTTCACAGAGTGACCCCAAAATCAATAGGGGTCATCTACTCTTCATGACCAATCATCCTATGAAGTTTCAACATTCTGGGTCAAGTGGTTCTCAAGTTACTGACCGGAAATGGTTTTCAATGTTCGGGCCCCTGTGACCTTGACCTTTAATGGAGTGACCCCAAAATCGTTAGGGGTCATCTACTTTGCATGTACAATCATCCTATGAAGTTTCAACATTCTGGGTCAAGTGGTTCTCTAGTTATTGATCAAAAATGGTTTTCCATGTTCAGGCCCCTGTGACCTTGACCTTTGACAGAATGACCCCAAAATCGATAGGGGTCATCTACTTTGCATGTACAATCATCCTATGAAGTTTCAACATTCTGGGTCAAGTGGTTCTCTAGTTATTGATAGGAAATGGTTTTCAATGTTCGGGCGCCTGTGACCTTGACCTTTGACGGAGTGACCCCAAAAACAATATGGGTCGTCTACTCCAGCAGCCCTACAACCCTATGAAGTTTGAAGGTTCTAGGTCAAATGGTTCTCCAGTTATTGCTCGGAAATGAAGTGTGACGTACGGACGGACGGACGAACGGACGGAAGGACGGACAGGGCAAAAACAATATGTCTCCTGGGGGAGACATAATAATGGTATTCCAACTGTACAGTCAGTTACAATAAAGGCATTCAAAATGTACAGTCAGTCATGACATAGGCATTCAGGCTGTACAGTCAGTCATGATAAAGGCATTCAGGCTGTTGTCAGTCATGATAAAAGCATTCAAGCTGTACAGTTAGTCATGATAAAGGCATTCAAGCTGTACAGTCAGTAACGATAAAGGCATTCAAGCTGTACAGTTAGTCATGATAAAGGCATTCAAGCTGTACAGTCAGTCTAGATAAAGGCATTCAAGCTGTACAGTTAGTCATGATAAAGGCATTCAAGCTGTACAGTCAGTCACAATAAAGACATTCAAGTGGAAAAGTCAGTCACGCTAAAGGCATTCAAGCTATACATGCCAAAGGCATTCAAGCTGTACAGTCAGTCACGATAAAGGCATTCAAGTTGTACAGTCAGTCACGCTAAAGGCATTCAAGCTGTACAGTCAGTCATGATAAAGGCATTCAAGCTGTACAAACAGTCATGATAAAGGCATTCAAGCTGTAGTTAGTTATGATAAAGGCATTCGTACAGTCAGTTGATGTTAATCAAGATGCAGATATTAAAATACAAAGAGCTGTCACCTATTACCTGTACTAGTAAAACTGCCACTCATGATACAGGTATTAAAGTAGTACCAACTGCTCTAAATAATGACAATAAATTATATGCATTAAAACTTGACTTAAATTTTCAGCCTCCATCAGGTATCATTACTTCTGAATATACAGCTATCAGTTTTAATGCAGACATTAAAGTTGTAAATAAAACTGTCAGTCATAATGCAGGCATTAAAACTATACACCTGTCAGTCATGGTGATATATACATTAAAAACTATACAAAAATGTTCAGTCCTGATGATACAGCCTGCAGACTATACTAAGGCATTAAAATTGTAAATAAACTGTCAGTCAAATTGAAGGCATTAAAATCCAGCTATAGCTATTACTTATCACAAGATTCGAAATAACTGTCAGTCATAATATGGGTATCATAAATTTAGATTGCCCACTGAGACTACCACATTTTATCCAAAATTGTAAGACTACAGTGATATTCTCTTTCCTGGTGCTGTATAATTGTCTATCTCCAGGGGCAAGGAAATTGCCAAATAATGCTAAAATCTTCCATCAGACAAAACTCCTTCAGGCATTAGCACATGTCTCTTCCAATAGAATATTTCTATCTTAGAGGCATTACTGTATGTCTAAACCAATAGAATATTCAACATCTTGTTATGAGATGGCCATATTTGGATCAATGATGCACATATCAAGCTTAATTTAAATGATCTTTTTTTTTTTATTTTATTGCATCTTTGGGCTAATATAACAGGGTTACAAAATAAAGGTGTTTGATTCATTTCAAAACATCCATTTACTGTTTTCTCCCCTTTTAGAGCATTAGAAGCAATGAAACAATGTAAGTAGCAAACTGTTCAAATTTAACAAAAATAACTTAAAAGTTACAATATCACAATTTAAACTCATAATTATGATATCATATCATATAATGATATATAGGTAACTTGTAATCTGGTCACTACCTGTGACCATACTACAATGGTATTTTTCAGATTGAAGTCTACAGAACCTTTTCTTACTTCAAGAGATTGTTATCAGGTTTACACATTATATGAATAAATCATTTATTTTATAAAGAAAGTGTTGTTCAACTGGATTTAATCTATAGAAAATTTAATAGTTTTCAATACCATACTTATAGTCTTAGAATTGTGAAATCCGTACAATTTGCATGAAATAATGAGCTCTGAAACTGTAAAATAAGTTTTTCCTTAATTTAATCATTTCTAACTCGACTTTTCGAAGAAAAAATAGAGCTATTGCACTCGCCCCAGCATTGGCGTTGGTTTAAGTTTTTTATTATGTCAAATATCACCATTACTATCAAAGTTACTGACTTGAAACTTAAACAGTTATTTACTATCAAAGTCTACACCAGGAGAAACAATCCCCATAACTCTGATTTGAATTTCGACAGAGTTATGCCCTTTTTTAACTTACAATTTTTTGGTTTTAAAGTTTTATAAAGTTTTTACTGGCAATTAAGCTCTAATTCAGAGTCAAGCTCTGAGAAAAGTCAAGCGTGCTGTCTTACGCACAGCTCTTGCTATATACAGTTCACCAGATGTAACTTTTGACAGGTAGGCCATTTGCAAACAAATACAAGAGAAACAGCTGCTATTGTAAAGAAATGAATATTATAATGACTTTTAAAGACCAGCTCCAGTCCTTCCTTTTAACCTTAAATTGTCACTGAAAAAGCATGAAAATCCTGACTATTAACAGTGACACCTGTCAAAATAGAGTCTATTTTATATAAAATTCTATATAAAATACCTGTGGTTTTCGTGCTGAAGTGTGGCACATGGCCATTCACTGTTACCTATTGTAATCATGGGTTGCAAACACACAAAAGAATTTTAATAGCTGCGGAGCAGGGCTTTAAGAAATCAACAAGATCCATCCATCTACACATACAAAACTGTTGAGAATGCAAATCTTAAAATGAACTTCTTTCACATCTGTTGGTATTTAATGAACAACATTTTGATAAAACAATTTACCAGTCTTATTCATATTTTACCAATTACTCCCTCTCCAGTACTTTTCAAAACTACTGGATATTTAAAATATTCTCAAAAACTTGTCCCCCTTTAAAAAATTGCAATTTATAAAAAATGTAATAGTCTAGAAAACTTTCAAAATTGCTGAAAAACAATGTTAGCCCTTGTTATGAGAACTTTCTGCCATGCGACTTTATTCTGAATGTATCCAAACAAAGAAATTAGTAACAGTTCTTTGAAAATGATGTGGGTTTAAGGGTTTTGGACAGTCCAGAAGTGCTTTGGCCCTAAAATGCAATTCTTTTCCCAATTTCAGATAAGAATATCAATAAATTGACAACTGTATTGTAGATTTATATGCTTGTAAATTTTTTAATAAAACAAAATTCTGTTTTATTTTATGATTTGAAGATGTTTGAATTTCTTGTAAACAAATGTCCATCTCATCATTAACGAGAATACAAAATATTCATTTTAAAGTTTTCTGGAATACAGTAACAGCAAAATATAGATCTCACTGCCTCAATAGTTTGTTTTATGGAACATATTGCAATCAACTTAGTAACTACACCAGAGAATACTGTGCATATCTATTCTAACCTACTCGAAGGCTGAATGGAAAACAGTGAGTCGCAACTCTTTCAGGGTTCTGCCGAGGATCAAAAATAGTGGGGACACATGTCCCCTTGGTATGAAAAATGTGGGGACATTTTCAAAATCTTGGGGACAACAACTTTTGACCATATGTCATTAAAATAAGACAGTAACACCATTAAAACTGAAGTCTTTATTTTAAGAGATTGATCCTCTTTTAATAAACTCTCCTGAAATTTGGAGTCACTTTCCTTTTTGGCTTCATTCGAACTTCCTGCACCCTTTGTGGTTTGATTTTGTGACGCATTTTCAATTTTGGAGACAATTAGTGTGGAATGGTAGACAGATTTTAAGCAGCCAACGGACACACTTTCAATTTCACCTGCTGAGACAGTGGGTGGAGAACGATTAACAACACCAGGTTTGTGTGGTCTATGAGGCTTTTTATGAAGCTGCATGAAGGACTAGGCCGTTAATCATTAGACTGAATGCTTTTCTTGTCTGCAGATACAGAAATGTAGCTTAAAATTGTAAATTGTTGATCAAAATGACGTTTTTGCAAGAAACTCTTCTATTCTGATAGGGTACAATTCATACTCAGTTCCGGTCATCCCATACGCACATTTGTCCCCAAAATTTTCCTAACGCGACAACTGACGCTTCTAGACCAATTTTAGTGTGACATTCATATTTCTTACGTGAGATTATAAATCTCACAATATCGCTGCATCGGCAGAACCCTGCTCCTTCTTTACTTAAGTTGACAATTTTCCCTTCAATCCTCAAATTATAGAGCAGACAAGGAATTTGGGAAGCATAAGCATTAGAGATCCTTAAAGCCGAGAGTGATTGACTTAAGACACAATTATTATCTCTCGTCACGGAGATTTAGGGTCTCACCTCTGAAAATGAATAGGTGACCACCTTATTCATAGTACTGTGCTCTACCTACTCAGAAATTTTATACATAAAAAAATACAGTTAAAATTAAGATGTCATTTTTCGGGTAACAAATAAAGTGACCGTATCTAGAAATTCAGGTACCTTAAACAACAGGTCTATATAACAGCTGCGCTTCATAGAAGAAATCCAATAAATTTTCTGGTTTTTTTCCTTCAATAACTTATAAAATATAAATTATACATATATGAAAATTTGATGAGACAAAAATATAATTTAAACTTATTACCTAATTTTTTATAATTATAACAAAATATAAAATAATAGTGTCAAAAATGAACCTCTAATTTCTATAGAGAAGTTTTAATTGATGATCACATAAGACTATATTATGTTTAAATTACTCAAAAAGAGACACAGAATGATGTCTTTTACCTTAAACCCAAATTTTTGTGAGCAATTTTTGTTTAACACGTACCTCGCTTAAACTCCTTCTCATGCTTGTGTAGCGGCTGTGGTTATTGTGTTTAGAAACAGCAAGACATTTATCCAAATCACAACTATCTTGTGCACATTTTCGTGCACTACATTTCGTTTGTTCTGCAGGATCAGGATGCCTAAATTCGTCAGATTTACTGTACTTCATCCTGGATTTAGACAATCAATCCTTCATGCAAATTCCATGCATGTAATCTTTTCTATTTCATTAAAATGCATAGAAATTCTCAGGCACATTTACATACATCGTTACGATCAAACACCCCATAAAAAACGTATGACTGAACATGTCGGAAGAAATGAACATTCCCACAGAACACTTATAAATTACACGCACAAAAAAAACCCCAACAACAACAAAAATATCAATAATTAGTCAGGTCAGCTTTAATATTGATGTCACATATACTACAGATAACTCGGTATCATTTGCGCAAATGGTGATTCTTTATTTTATATCCTCGATTACTATGTCACACATACACAAACTTGTCATTGAGAGAGTACGATCTTTATTGCATGAAGAAATCAGAAACTCGATAGAAACCACAAGTGATGCAGAAGTAACATAACAGAACCAACATTGGACATATTGACCACAAAACCAATACTGTCACATATAAACATGACAGCTGATATTAATTGTTGCAAGATCAGTACTCTTGTACATTTCATTAATTGACATCTCCATCTATACTTCCCATGTGACATTCACAATATGTATAAAGTACGAAACAATAACGGACAGCATTGGAATTTTCTTTTGAAGAAAGTCATGGCATTTTTAATTACCAGATGTAAAAAAGAACTTGACTGTTGAAGCCCAAAGGACAGGAACAACAAAAAGAAGAAATTCCAAAAAAAAATTGTAAGTCCACAAAAAAAACCTTCTTACCAGGTAAAGTTATGTCAAAATACATCTAAAAATTGGATGTACCATCCATCTTGTACCACAGAAAAGTGTTCTCTGTTTTTCCCTATGGCCAATAATAAAAAAGTTTCAAAATAAGCTATTTATAGTAAGGGAAGTAATACAAAAAAAAATATTGTAAGAGAACAAAAAAGGGATCTGCCAAATAAAAACAAGAGCACTGCAATGCAGAGCAATATACACAAAGCAAAGACATATATGACCTTTGACCCCTAAGTGTGATCTTGAGCTTGAAGCAAGTCATTCAAAACATGCGCTCTGCATGTTGCCTCAGTGTGGTGAACATTTGTGCAAAGTTTCATTGAAATCTTTCAAGTAGTTCAAGAGTTACAGAGCGGACACAGCAAAGTCATATATGACCTTTCACTCCTAAGTGTGACCTTGACCTTGAAGCTAGTCATCCGAAACAAGCGCTCTTCAAGTCGTCTCATTGTGGTAAACATTTGTACCAAGTTTGTTTGAAATCCTTCAAGCAATTCAAGAGTTACAGAGCAGACATGAAACACACTCATATGACCTTTAACTCCTAAGTGTGACCTTGACCTTGAAATTAGTCACCTGAAACAAGTGCTCTGCACGTCGTCTCTGTGTGGTGAACATTTGTGTAAAGTTTCTTTGAAATCCTTCAAGGGGTTCAAGAGTTACAGAGCTGACACGAAATTGCTAACGTACGTACGGATGGATGGACGGACGGACACCGGCGTCATAACATAATACGTCCCTTCGGGCGTATAAAAACGTTAGTTATGAAGAAATACCCTATATTCCCATGAATAATGAATATTTCTTTCACCTTGCATGTCATCTTGATGATGTTAACAACTGATCCTACTTATATGGAGTTAAGAATTTAAGCTATTTGATCTTTGACCTTTTAAGTGTGACCCTGGACTTTAAGTGATCCAGGTCATGTGTTTTGTAAGTGGTCTTGATAAGAATTAAAATTGATGCCAGTTTAACAAGTCCTCAGTGCAGTTTAGAAGATACAGAGCTAAAACTAAATTCAGCTGTTTGACCTTTGACCTTGCATGGAGCTAGTGACTGGGTTGTGTGCTCGATGATCAGGTAAAAAACTGATACTGATTTCATAAAAAATTTCCCAGGTTTTTTAACACAACGTGGACACAATGTTCAGCTATTTGACCTTTGACTTCAAAATGACCTTTACCTTGGATGGAAGTGACCTGGGCTGTGCACTCTACAAGAGATCCTGATGGGTTTAGATAATACATATGGTATGGATGTTTCAAGAAGCTAATTTAATGAAAATCTTCCAAATCGGTTAGAAGATACGGAGCAGAAACAAAATTAAGCCATCAGACCTCTGACATCCATATGTGACCTTGACCTTGGACCTAGTGACCTGGAATGTACACTCTTCACATTGTCTTGATGAGGTTAGGAATTGACACAAGTTTTATGAAAATCTTCACAGCAGTTAAGAAGATATGGAGCGGACATGACAGACAGAGGGAAGGACAAACATTAAAGACATATGCAACTCCAGTAAACCCCAATGTACTTTGTATTTGGAGGTTTTCAAATGAAGTTTACCCAAACTTTTCAAACTTGGTACCAAAGTCTCTCTTTTGTTTTGTCTAAAACTCACTGTATCTTATTTTGCGATGTTTTCGAAACACTTGCGTAAATCTAGAGGCATAGTGCTACAATATCGGATTTATGACATTATACAAAGGATATATACTTCAGTTAAATGACAAATTATGTGACAGTTGGTGTCTCTTGGGTGAACCTGAAATTCTAATTCTTTTACAGAATATCTATGATATGGAATATTCACCAGGAACTGATTCTAGTTGTGATCTAAAGATTAAAGAAGTGGCAAAATGGCAGAAATTTTACTATGAGCTAAAAAATTTTGATATCTTTGTTAGCAATCACAAAATTGTCTGTTATATACCATCTTGAATGTGTTTTAAATTTTTAATACACTAATAATTGGATGAAAAACATATAATTTTCTTTCCCCAGACACTGCAACTCAATAACATGATTCAAGATATGCAACTCTATTAGCAGAAATATCATGCTAAATACAGTTATTTCCCTTGCATCCTTCTTGGCTTCAATTATCAGTATGACTTCATCGCCTCAATTTCACTGTGTCAATGATCCAACTAGTATTTTGACAAAAATGGAGTTGTATCCAAATGATAACATTTACAACATTTTACATGATTTCATTTTGTTCCAGCTGTTGAACAGATAAGATTATAACTGGAAACTTTAACGCTGATTTTCTCAAAATGAGCTTTGACCAGTAACAGAACCCTCCGGAATTGAGGCGTCAACTTGTTCCCTCAATAAACTGACAACTTCTGGTGGAGACTGAATGACCTCTGATACACTGCCTTCTGTCATATGATCACAGAGTACAGTTAATGCCACCCCTGGGGTTAGAACTCGGGTAACTTTTAGATTTATAGTCTTGAAGGGATCCTGGAAAACCAGGGATAGGCTCATGGGATGGGCTCAAGGACATAGGATCATGGGCCCAAAGTAAAAAAAAAAATACAGATATTAACATGAATTAGAAGTTCAACTGAGCAAAAAGAGGTCAGCTAGGGATGGCTGGGACACAACCTAGTGGCTTAACCCGAATTGCCTTCTGCTTTGATATTTTAAAGGTGGTCAATCACACTCTGAATCAACATTTTATGACATTTTTCACTTTTCAAATATTCTTTAGAGATTTATTTAAAGAACGAAAATACATGTAGATCACTATACAAATATATAATGTCTCATTGACTTTTTGTACAATTTTGTAAACACCTCCCTTTACATAACATTATTTTAACACATCTACATTTCATTTTTCTTTTTTCAATATAATTTCTAGTTTATTCCATAAACTTAAATCTAGCTTCTGAATTATTTATTTCCAATCAAGATATGCAAAGGGAGGTAATCACAATTTTTCATTTTGAATTTTTCAAGAATTCCAAGTATGTTAATGAAAATCTTTAACAAGTCCTATCTTCAGAACATTTTTTTGGAAAAGAAAATTTCATCAAATTAATATCAATGCTAAAATTACTATTTCTTGGTTGGACCAGGACACAAAAATCATATTTTAAAAATACCACCTGTGACTATCCAACTTTATTCATGCACTAAGTGAACACCAAGAAGTGCATGCAATCACATGTTGAAAATTTTGAACAAATCCATTATATTCATCCAAAATCTGATTCAACCATCTTTTAAACTAATTATTACACATCAACAAAAATATGAGTTGTTCAATTTAAAAAAAAAAAAAAAAAAAAAAAAAAAAAAAAAAGCTGTTACATTCTTCTATCAAAATCTTTTTATTTATTTACTTGGGTTTTACGGCGCACCAACACAGTATAGGTTATATGGCGCCAAACAGGACTACAAATTTTGGTTTCACATCTCATTTACATCGAAATAAAAACATGTGGTATGGAATCAAAATTTGCTTACCTGCTGGAATCAAAGAGTTACTGCAAAACCAAGTGTTAAGACCCTATTAGTCGCCTCTTACGACCATGCAAGGGTAAGGCAGTGGTTCCAATTCTTTTCATACACAGATCGTCCCAGAACCACATGGGGCTCAAAATCTTTTTAACCCTTAGCCTGCTGGCGGCAAGTGATTCTGCCTTTGCCACCAGTGCAGACCAAGATCAGCCTGCACATCCGTGCAGTCTGATCAATGTCTGCACTGTTCGCTATTCAGTCAGTAAATTTTCAGTGAAAACCCCTTCAAATAATAAATGGTATCGCCCAAAATGGGTGATGGACTAGTCCATTTTAGAAATTTAGCAGGGTAAAGGTTAAAATGATGTAACATTTTACCACTGGAACACCTTCAGCCTAATCAAAAATAGTACTACCGGTATTGCTACTCTTAAATCTACAGTATTAGCAAAATAAAAACCAACTTACAACACTGACAAAATAGAATTTCTATCGCTCATTAACACTTCAAAATATGATAATGTTATCATAAATCCGAACAACAACAACAACAACAAAATCCACCTTTGTTAAGTTAGTGAAATTTAATTTAAATTCCTCATCATCTAAGAATTTTTTTTGAGAATTTTAAACCAAATTGAAAATCACAGAAAATCGTTTATGAAGGATTGATTGACAGCACCTCTTACAATGACTGACAAAAGTAAATCACAAACAAAAATCTAGCTGAAAGGCTGCCACTCATCCACTGTCCTTTTAAATGCATTTTGTGCTGTCCTTTTTAATGCATTTTGTGTCTTTAAGGCCAAAACAGAATTATGGTTGGGCATGTAAACTGGGCCACTAGACCGATAATACAGAAATTTAAACAAAAATGTCATTTGAACACCTGGGTCATAAGTCCATTGCAGTCTATTCTGGAAATATTTTTGGACTAATGGTGGTATGATTCTGTGGACAGTTTGGACTGGCTTCATGTTGAAATGTAAAAGAAACAAACTACAATAACCCTCTCCAGATGACCTACCAGAGGTTACATCTAATGGGTGTTATTTTCAGTGATGGATCATCAACTGATCATGGGCAATTATATTATATATTATATATATTGCTGTTTTAAATTTCACTTTGTCATTCCCCTTTGACCTACATACAAAAACACAGACCAAAAGCAATCATCCTCTAACGTTTGACAGTCTTAGGGCAAAGTATTCTCCAATAAATGTATTGGAAACTTATCAGCCTCAATGCCACTATGACCTTGACCTCTGTCCTCCTAATGCCAAAAATACAAGGGGTCATCACCTGATCACAAACAAATGATGGCTTTTTGCCCCAAGTGTTCTCCAGCTACTCAAGGCCACTGTAATTGTAACCTTGACCTTTGACCTACTGACCTCCAAAACCATAGGGAACCTTTATGCAGGCAATCACCACATCTTTCTTTACTATTTTTGGGGTGCTCCATGGATGTTTTTACACATGCGTTGTACGAAATGCTTATATTCACCTTATTTTTATTCCGTTGATGTCAACATGTTAGAAGACCATACTCATAATCTATGGTCAGAATCAAAGCATAGCTTAAAGCCCTGCTCCGCGGCTATTCAAAATCTATTGTGTGTATGCAACCCATGATTACAATAGGTAACAGTTAACGCCACAGCCACACTTTTATAGGAAAACCACAGGTATTTTATATAGAATTTTATATAAAATAGACTCTATTTTGACAGGTGTCACTGTTCATAGTCAGGATTTTCATGCTTTTTCAGTGACAATTCAAGGTTAAAAGGTAGGACTGGAGCAGGTCTTTAAGATGGTTTAAATCATGGCCCTACATCTATGTAAACTACGAAAATTCATACTTTCATTAAGCGTTATTAGTTTTGGCAGTTTAAGTATTATGGATGAATTTATATTCTACCTAACATTTTTTTACTCCGGCCTTTAATAAATTATATTGATGAGACAACTCTTTTATTGAAGGTGTTTTTTGAGACTGTTCATTATTCTGTATTCATAATCATTTTTACCTTAACCTATAATTTACTTCAAAGTTTCCAAAAAGAATCAAAGCAAATCGAAATGAAAACCATAAAGTTTAAGTCAATACGAAAGTTGACGTTAATATCACCTGACTTAGCTTTTCATAAAATTTCACCTTTATTATTCATTTTTTCAGGACATCGTATTAATATGCGGTTCATGATGTTGCATGGCTACTTAGAAAATAAACAAATGATTTCTATTGGTTAGCTGCTTCATGTCAAACAATAGACATTGAATTTAAATTAATATTTATTTACTTTCTTTATCTATTTTAAGTTCTGTAATGAATTGAAAATGACAGAAATAATAAAATGGGTTACAACAAACTTCCATAATTAAATAGAATCTAGAAACGTGTAGGATTTTATGATTTCAAAATCATAATTTAAATCAATTAAAGTCAAAATTTAGAACTAAGACGAGTCTTTTTTTTTTTTATATATGAACCTAGCTATTTAATTGTTCATGTGAATGGGCATGCCTGATGCAGAGATAATTATTAATAAGCACTCCAATATCAAAATATATTCAGAATTAAAATAGTTTATTAATTCTTTCACTTTCAAATTACAACTAATCTTGTCTGTAAATATAATCACACTTAAAAGGCTCACAACACCTTTGTTGGTAACGTGGCTTCCATGATTTTTGTTATGAACAGTTAATATATTAATTACTTGTTAAATTCTATTTTTAAAGTTGTTTTTTCCAATATATGTCGTATGTTTGAATATTTATTAACATGGTAGAAAATTTTATTGAACCTTTTGTTTTTGATTATCTCCCTTCCAGGCTCTTACGCCATTTGTTCATATGCAGTAGTATGTGTAAGTAGTGCTTTTCTAATCATGTAATTAAACCTTAGCCTGCTGGCGGCAAATGATTCTGCCTTTGCGACCAGTGCAGACCAAGATCAGCCTGCACATCCGTGATATTAGATATTTAGCAAGGTAAGGGTTAAGCATATCATCTATGTAGATGTTTCAACATGAAATTAAAAGCATTATGGAACTTTAAGCAATGAAAAAAAGTGGTCTTTGTTGACAGGCTGTCTCTAAACACAGTTACAATTTACAATGGAAAAAAGATGACCTTTATAGTCTTTAATATATGATCTGTATACCAATGAATTTATGAAATTCTTGTTTTTAGTTTCCGTGCATGCCTTGTAAATTTGTATTGCCATGTGAAGAAAGCAATAATATATGATTAAATAAACAAGAGATCACAGAGTGATCTTGGCGCCCACCAATGTGCCATTTTTGAGTGTTCCAAATTTCTAGACTTGACCAGCTCAAGGTCAAATTTCATTTCCGTACACAACACTGTGCATGTGGTCCAAATTCAAAAGCTGTAGCTTGAGAAATGTGAAAGTAGGTCACTAGGTCAATGTCAAGGTCAAAGTTTGTTTCGGTACATAATCCTATGTATGTGGTCTAAATTTGAAGCCTGTAGCTACAGAAATGTGAAAGTAGGTCACTAGGTCAATCTTAAGGTCAAAGTTTGTTTCGGTACACAAAACTATGCAAGTGGTCTAAATTTGAAGGCTGTAGCTTGAGAAATGTAAAAGTAGGTCACGAGGTCAAAATCAAGGTCAAATTTTATTTTGGAATAAAAACTATGCATGTGGTCCAAATTTGAAGCCTGTACCTTCAAAAATGTGAAAGTAGGTCACTAGGTCAATGTAAAGGTCAAAGTTTGTTTTGGTATACAAAACTATGCATGTGGTCCAAATTTGAAGGCTGTAGCTTGAAAAATGTAAAAGTAGGTCACTAGGTCAAAATCAAGGTCAATTTTTTTTTTTGGAATACAAAACTATGTAAAGGTCAAAGTTCATTTCAGTACACAAAACTACGCAAGTGGTCCAAATTTGAAGGCTGTAGCTTGAGAAATGTGAAAGTAGGTCACTAGGCCAAAATCAAGGTAAAATTACACTTCAGAACACAAATCTATGCATGTGGTCCAAATTCAAAGCCTGTACCTTCAAAAATGTGAAAGTAGGTCACTAGGTCAATGTGAAGGTCAAAGTTTTTTTCAGTTCACAAAACTATGCATGTGGTCCAAATTTGAAGGCTGTAGCTTGAGAAATGTAAAAGTAGGTCACTAGGTCAAAATCAATGTCAAATTTAATTTTGAAACACGGAACTATGCATATGGTCCAAATTTGATGCCTGTACCTTCAAAAATGTGAAAGTAGGTCACTAGGTCAAAATCAAGGTCAAAGTTTTTTCCAGTGCACAAAACTATGCATGTGGTCCAAATTTGAAGGCTGTAGCTACAGAAATGTGAAAGTAGGTCACTAGGTCAAAATCAAGGTCAACTCATGTCAAGGTTCATCTTGCCACTCAAAAATATACATGTGGTCCAAATTTGAAGGCTGTAGCTACAGAAATGTGAAAGTAGGTCACTAGGTCAAAATCAAGGTCAACTCATGTCAAGGTTCATCTTGCCACTTAAAAATTTACATGTGGTCCAAATTTGAATGTTGTAGTTATTGACAAGAACATTTTAAAAGCTTTTCCCTATACAAGTCTATATGAACCATGTGACCCCCGTGGCGGAGCCATTTTTGACCCTAGGGGCATAATTTGAACAAACTTGGTAGAGAACCACTAGATGATGCTACATTACAAGTATCAAAGCCCTAGGCTTTGTGGTTTGGACAAGAAGATTTTCAAGGTTTTTCCCTATATAAGTCTATGTAAACCATATGACCCCCAGGGCGGGGCCATATTTGACCCTAGGGGTATAATTTGCACAATCTTAGTTGAAGACCACTAGATGATGTCACATACAAAATATCAAAGCCCTAGGCCCTGTGGTTTTGGACAAGAGGTTATTCAAAGTTTTTCCCTATATAAGTCTATATAAACGATGTGACCCCCAGGGCGGGGCGATATTTGACCCCAGAGAAATAATTTGAATACTTTTGGTAGAGGACCACTAGATGATGCTTCAAACCAAATATCAAAGCCCTAGGCTCTGTGGTTTTGGACAAGAAGGTTTTCAAAGTTTTTCCCTATATAAATCTATGTAAAATATAGAAATAAAAAAAGGGCCATAACTCACTCATAAATTGTTAAACCAGTCTGATTTTCAGGGGGACACAACTAGGGTACCAATACATCATTCTGACAAAGTTTGGTCAAAATCCCCCCAGTAGTTTCTGAGGAGATGCGATAACGAGAAATTGTTAACGGAAGGACGGAAGGACGGACGTCGGACCACGGACGCAGAGTGATTTGAATAGCCCACCATCTGATGATGGTGGGCTAACAAGAAAATGATCTACAAAAATTAAGCACTTAAAGGCGTACGCTAGAATTTCCTGTATATGAGATGGGCGAAACTTTTCCAAATAATAGAATTTCTTCAAACTTTGGATATTGAAGGACAATCATCTAAGAAACAAAACTATGCAATCAAAATTATACGACACCGGTACTGAAAAAGAGTTAACTGCCCTTGAAAACGGCAGTCTTCGCCGACGATACCCGATTTGAAAAACACGTGATTGCTAAGTTTCGCGTGACTTTACCACAATTTTTGACCAATGGAAAAAAATGTTGACACCTACAAGAACATGCTAACTTTGTGGCCGTTGAAGAAGTTAATTACTAATTGATGTTAAATGATCAATTAATTACAGATTTAAACTGTTTGTAGAAAAGATGCGAAATTGGCTGCACTGATTATCGTTAGTACGTTTTTTTTTCCAAACAAAAGATTAAAACTACCTCTTGCTTCGCACATTATAAGTATTGTAAACTATGCTAACTGAGATTTTGTTACCATTATTTAGTTAATTGACTTAATTAAAGTCAATTTTTGTTGTTTGATTATTAACTGGGCCGAAAATGACTAAGAACAAAATAAATATTGTGTCAGAGTCTCAGACATTATTATGCAAGTACATGTGCAAAGCATCCCAAACAGAGGCAAGGGAAACAAGTAGCTGCATTCAATAAACGCTTGATCCCCCCGGTGGCATCCTTGTCGATACAAAGCAACCTAAGTCCAAAACTAGGTCGAGTTCAAGGTCAAGGTCAAACTGAGGTCAGGTGATGTCTGAAGATGAGGAATGGTCACAGGTTACATCTGCATTAGTATCAAGTCATTCTAGTTAGGGGTATTGATGCTAGACGAAACGGTCCCATTTGGTTAACCTCATACGGACGGACGAACAAACGAACGGACGGACAGGACAATCACTATATGCCTCCTGCATCAGTAGATGCTGGGGGCATAAAAAGCACTCTCACATACTGAATCTGTTTTTGCAAGCCAAAGAAAATGACAATTTTTGTTGTAAAACAAACGTCGGAGTTGTTGATTGCTAAGAACACCATTATATATTATATAAGTATTGCAAAGATAAATGCATGTCAATGTATCCTGGTAAAATGATAAGAGTAAAATGAAAAAGAAATGGGCCTAAATTCATGACTGAACACTGGTCAGAAGTCTGAAATATATGTACAGTAATATACTAGCTGCCCCTCCAATCAGCAGTCACCTGGCTTAAGCAGTCAAACTGTCTGTTTCCCCTGGCTGGCTACTTAAGACAGGTTAGACTGTATAAGAATAGCTATTAAAGTACTAAACCCAAAGATACTTTAAGTAACAAAGCGGTACTTACTTCAAGAACTATAATTGGTATCGTGTCTAAATCAAACTCGTCACACTGGGTACTTATATCCCTTTGCAACATCATCTTTCTACATTTATATTATCCTTTTTCCTGGTGTGCCGTTACTTCAAACATAATCCACAGTTAACAAGTTACATTTCCACTACACATATTACAAAAGTTTCAGAATCACTTTTTTGAAGAATATTCAGACAGTTCAGATATCCAGGGAATAGCTACTTTGACGTGTTGATAAACAGATTTGTTTCAAGTTCACAAATCATCCTTTAAACTGAAAACAGCTCGTCAAGGTACTTTTTTTCGTTTCACATTTTCATTTTTTAACACATTTTTTTTCTTTTACCCGATTCATTCAATGTTTGCCTCTTTTCACAACTTTACTGTAATTTTCATTTTAAAAAAATCATCTTATAACTTATAATCATCCTATCGGGCTCGGGCACCAACCGTTCCCTCGGGATTCTGCAGATGTTATAACACAAAAAAACATGCATTATCCTTTCATTCAGAAAGTTTTTTACTTGTAAATATAACTACTTTTACAGTAATATTAAATCTAGTGTACTTTAAGAAATCTGTGCCCTTTTTTTTATATGTTTCTGTATCAATTCCCTCATGTTGCAGACATCATCAACAGGGTATTGATTTTTGAATCTAAGATTTCAAACCTAAAATTCTTAACTTAATTTAGAGCTGGTTAGAATTTCAAGTAAGAGGAAATAAAGTTATTTCTTAGAAAAGAGAACTAAAAATGATTAAAAACTCATGAGATCTAAGGCATTTGAATGACCTTCCCACTTGTGGCCTTTTAAAGATTTCATTTCAATAATTCCGTTTCATTCCATTTCATTTCATTTCATTTCAACATTTCACTGCACCCTTTTATCTACTGTTTTTCATGTTTTAGTGCACTTCTGAAACTGGTATAAATGGTTGAAACCTACAAAAAACTTGAACTTCTCAGGAGAAGCATATTAAATCTTCCTTAAAGTAATGCACAAAAAGTCTAAATAGAAACTGTAGCTTTGTTTCATTGGTTTCCTATTCCAGCTAGAATATAAGAGATGCCAAACTTACAGCTTTGTTGGCATGTTTTTTACACATTAAAATCAAATGCATTTTCCGAGGGTAGGTGAACACAAGAATTAAAGACAGATACACAGAAGTGCCTAAAACACGCGAACGTAAGACCTATGATACTGATTCACTATGCCAAGTTTTGTTAAAATCTGTTATAATTTAGTAAGTTTTAAAGAAGTCTTCACATGATCGAGATTCTAAACTCCACCACATTTTCAAGCAAAAATCTTGCAGAATGTTTCTTTTAAGTTTCATTCAAATCCCACAACAGTTACAGGTGTCAAGTCCAATCAGACTTCATTCAAAAAAGACCTTGAAAGGTGCACCCAATAACTCTAGCAAGTCATTCAACACGAATGGAGTAACACTCAATCAAATCTTCCTAAAATGTTAGGCTGAAATCTAACAAGTAGTTTACCTAAAAAGAATCGAGCACAAGTCAAAAGAAGTATTGGCAACATTTTCAAAGGCCTGCAACTCTGCCTAAAATTCTGCCTAAAATCATTCAACTGTGAAACTAGTAGTAAATGCCCAACTAGGCACTATGCATGTAAGTAATGATCATTTCCTATAATGTTTCAGTCAAAATCCCACCAGAAACTGTCCAGATAAATGTCATTCAAAAATGAACTTTAAGGGGCCATAATTCCACTAAACCCATTAAACAACATCCAACAACATGGGAAGTTAAAAGTACAATCTAATTCCTTTTAGTCTGCAGTAATTCCCTACATGGTAATTTTCCCAAGCATCCAGTTTTCTACACAACCATAAACTTTAAAAGAACTGTCAAATATTTAGAGGAAATGAGCAGCATTTCTTCTCTCATGGTATTAAATGAACGAAGAACACTTTTTATGAGACTTGTTGACACTACAGCAAAGGAGAAACAGTGAAATATGTGTCTACATTTATTGCAAGTCTGAAAGATAATAGCAATATCCCAGAGAAATTGCTTACATACTCTGATCACATAAGCCTGAAATTCTATCCAAAAGCCACCAAAAGTCTATATAAAAGACCCCGCTTCTAGGTGTTTTTTATATAGTAGGGGGATCTTTTTCATATACAGACTTTTGGTGGCTTTTGGATAGAATTTCAGGCTCCTCAGTGCTCTGATCTCCGAGTTTGCTCTGTAAAACCCTGAATATTGTCCATTCCCCTGTAAAAAATGTTCTAGAACTAGTATTAAGTTCTTGAACATTCAAAAACTTCTGAAGAACTGTTCTTGAACCTGCAAAACAGTTCGTAGACTGTGGTTCTAGAACAATGATGGTTCTTGAACATTGGTTCAAAAACTGCAAAAGTTCAAGAACTTATAGAACTTTACCTGAGTTCTTGAACAGCTGGTCTAGAACAAAAATTGTTCATGAACACAGGTTCATTAAAAGTACTATAAAATTCAAAACCTTTTTCTAGTTCTGAGTACCAGTTCTTGAACCCAATTGTGTTTCTGAACTGTTCATTCATTATACAAAAAAAACTTAGGTCTATTACCTTTTACAATAATGAATAAGTTCTTGAACTGTTCTTGAACATTAAATTTATAATGCCTCATGATCAGTTTCCATTTTTTTGTTGCATGCTGGGAAATTTTTTGCACATGTGATTCAGCAATTTTTGAGAAGTTTGTGCAGCAAATAAGGAAATATTTATCCTACTACAGTAAGTAATGGTTTAAAAAGGAACACGAGTATAATGAATATCAGATAAGTAATTATGGTGTTGTCAATAATTGTTTATTTTAAAAAATATAAAATCCTTTGAAAATGTCACAAGTTTTCACGATCCTGAAGCAAAGCTAGTATCTGAATTTCAATCCTGAGATTAAATTAAATTATGAATTGTTTAAATTTTGTATTTTATGCAGCAATTGTTTACTTCTTATTATGCTCCCAATTCCACTCTAGTTTACTGTTTTACTCATGTCATTTGTTGAGGGTGTAAAATGTCATTTCACAGTGACTGAGACTAAAAACAAAAACAGTCTCTGGCCACTGACTGAACATCACTTTGACCTATAGGTGACAGATTTCATAGGATGTGCCATTGGCTTAGATGGTCAGCCTGCTAAACAATAGTAATGTAGTTTCAAAACAAGAGCACCACCTTGCAGGTGCTGACGCTCATCTGATTTTTTTTGTGTAATAGAAATATTGTCCTACCCATGATTTTCTAAGTCTAAAAAGGGCCATCATTCTTGCAAAAAGCGGGATAGATTTATGTTTCTTGATGTACAGTGTCCACTTATGATGGTGAAAAACTGTTGCAAGTTTTAAGCAATAGCTTTGATAGTTTATGAGAAAAGTTGACTTAAACATAATACTCAACCAAGAAAATGATTTTCTAAGTCCAAAAGGGGCAATAATTATTGCAAAAAGCAGGATGGAGTTATGTTTCTTGCTGTACAGGGTCAGCTTATGATGGTGAACAAGTGTTGCAAGTTTCAAAGCAATAGCTTTGATAGTTTAAGAGAAAAAGTTGACCTAAACATAAAACTTAACCAAGAAATCTGATATTTTCTAAGTGCAAAAGGGGCCATAAATCTTGCAAAAAGCAGGATGGAGTTATGTTTCTTGCTGTACAGGGTCAACTTATGATGGTGAACAAGTATTCCAAGTTTCAAAGCAATAGCTTTGATAGTTTAGGAGAAAAGTTGACCTAAACATAAAACTTAACCAAGAAATCTGATATTTTCTAAGTACAAAAGGGGCCATAAATCTTGCAAAAAGCAAGATGGAGTTATGTTTTTTGCTATACAGGGTCAGCTTATGATGGTGAACAAGTATTCCAAGTTTCAAAGCAATAGCATTGATAGTTTAGGAGAAAAGCTGACCTAAACATAAAACTTAACCAGGCAATGCCGACGCAGACGCCAACGCCAACAACCGCTCAAGTGATGACAATAACTCATTTTTTTCAAAAAATCAGATGAGCTAAAAATGTTGTTTGTTGCCCCTGCCAAGATCAGTTCATGAAATTTTCGACAGGGTTCTTAAATTTGTTCTTGAATAGTCAAAGGAATGGACACAATTATATTGAACTTCTGTAATCATATCTAGAAGTTCTTGAATTGTTCAAGATCATTGCAGAATTAATACTTGAACTATCATGTGTCGGTGCAACGTTAAATCCAACAACAACAAAAAAATACTTGAACTAGTTCTTGGATAGTTCAAGAACATTAAATTGCCATTCTAGAACAAGGAGTTCAAGAATTTGTTCTAGAATGGCCATTCAATGTTTATGAACTATTCTAGAACTAGATTCAACAACTATTTCTTGAATTCCTCGCAGGGGTTCAGGCCTACAAGTATCTGAGTTTGTTTGTTTTGTTGGGTTTAACACCCATCTTTTCCAACAGCATTTCAGTTACATACAACTGTTAGATTATCTTGAAGTTAACACTATCAACCTGTTCTCCAAAAGACAACTTGAACTTAAATGTGTTGTCTTCAGCCAATATTTTGAAACCTCATATTTTTCCTACCACCTCTTGACAGTAGTCTTGCACTCGTTAAAGTGTTGTACCAACAATGTGCACTTTATCATGTTTATGCTAAGTGACTGTAGTACAAACTATAAAAATACATAATATGCATTAAGCTATATCAGCCCAAGTACCAACTGCATATAAACTGTTTTTGCATAAAGTTGAGTTTATAGACCACATCTTATCTTATGTACCTGTATTGCATTTATCAATGCTGTCGCATCAAGAGTAAAAGTACCTGTGTTGCATTATTTTATTGGGTTTAACCTCACACCGACACAATTATAGGTGATAATGGCGACATTCCAGCTTTTATGCTGGAGGAAGACCCCAGGTGCCCCTCTATGCATTATTACCATCACAAGCCAGCACCTGGGTAGAACCACCAACCTTCTGTAAACCAGTTGGATGGCTTCCTCACATGAAGAATTCAACGCCCCGGGTGAGGCTCCAACCCACATCAATGAGGGGCTAGTAATTTGAAGTCAGCGACCTTAACCACTCGGCAACGGAGGCCCCCGTGTTGCATTAATCTGATCTGTTGCATCAAACAGCACTTGTGTTGCATAAATCTGAGCTGTTGCGTCAACAGTACATGCAACTGTGTTGCATTAATCTGATCTGTTGCATCGATAGCATATGCACTTATGTTGCATTAATCTGAGCTGTTGCATCAATAGCATATGCACTTATGTTGCATTAATCTGATCTGTTGCATCAATAGCATATGCACTTATGTTGCATTAATCTGATCTGTTGCATCAATAGCATATGCACTTATGTTGCATTAATCTGAGCTGTTGCTTCAACACTAGATGCACCTGTGTTGCATATATGCACTTATGCTGCATTAATCTGAGCTGTTGCATTAACAGTACATGAACCTGCGATGCATTTATCTGAGCTGTTCCTTCAACAGTATATGCACCCGTGTTGCATTAAATATGAGCTGTTCTATCAACAATAATATGCACCCGTGTTGCATCAAAACTGAGGTGTTTCATCAACAGTTTATATGCACCTGTGTTGCATTAACTGTGAGCTGTTCCATCAACATATGTGCACCTCTGCTGCATTAAACTGAGCTGTTGCATCAACAGTACATGCACAGGTCAGTGTTGCAATAAATCTGAGCTGTTCCATCAACAGTATATGCACCTGTGTTGCATTAAATATGAGCTGTTCCATCAACAATAATATGCACTATCGTGTTGCATCAAAGCTGAGCTGTTTCATCAACAGTATGTGCACCTCTGCTGCATTAAACTGAGCTGTTGCATCAACAGATGTGCACCTCTGCTGCATTAAACTGAGCTGTTGCATCAACAGTACATGCACAGGTCAGTGTTGCAATAAATCTGAGCTGTTCCATCAACAGTATATGCACCTGTGTTGCATTAAATATGAGCTGTTCCATCAACAATAATATGCACCCGTGTTGCATCAAAGCTGAGCTGTTTCATCAACAGTATGTGCACCTCTGCTGCATTAAACTGAGCTGTTCCATCAACAGAGGTGCACCTCTGCTGCATTAAACTGAGCTGTTGCATCAACAGTACATGCACAGGTCAGTGTTGCATTAATCTGAGAAGTTTCATCAACAGCATAAGCACCTGTGTTGCATCTAATTTGATGTATAAACAGCATATGCACCTGTGTTGCATAAATCTGAGCTGTTTCATCAATCTTCACTATAATAACTATACAAAAACAAGTTGCTCTGAGCAGAACTGATGTATCATGTGCTGCATAAAACAAAAGTTGCTGCACTATCTTTGTATAACAAAGTTGTATTGAGCTAAGTCAGTGTACCAAATGCATGCATTCTAACATTGCATCAGCTGCTTTTGTACCAACTGTATTGTATTCTTGTATTGCACTACTAAGCTTTGCTTTTGTATTAATTGTATGCATTCTTTTATTGCATACAGCTCAACATTTGTACCAACTGTATGCACTATTGTGTTGCATTAAAATCAACTTTTGCACCAACTGAATGCATGCTTGTGCTGCATAAAGCGGAGGTTTTGTACCAATGTTAAAGCATGCTTTTGTTCAATTATGCTGCAGAGTTCCACCCACTGTGAATATTGTAACTGATGTGCTTCTGACATATAAGCTAGGAAACAAGTTAGCTAGGAAAAGAATATCTTTTGGGAAAAATGACAGCTTTACAGAGTTTTGACAATAAGTAGACAATTGGGAATTGACAATAATGATAAGGCAAGCATATGACATCACTGATTTAAGGCTCGATTCAGACTTAGGTTTTTCAGCAATCATGTTCTTTGTCTATAGGGTGATTCTCAAAATATGTATACCATCTATGGAACAGTGACACGGCCTACATCAAATCAATTTCCATTACATTATTACCCATAACTCTCTTTTATTACCCATAACTCTATATTATAACAACCATGTGGCCACATCATAGAGCATGAGGGAATAATTTTTGCATATTACTAATTGCTAATATCATATATTGTATGATGATAATGGCAATACCATGAACAAGAAGATCTGACTGCACCTCTAGTATCTGAATATGACCTTTCATACTCTGTATGATTATAACCAATGCGCCCAATTTAAAGGTTGATACGGTAATGCATTGTTTACTGTACTTACAGAAATAGACCCTTAGAAAGAAACAAACTGCAACACCTATTAATGCACGTAATTATTATATCTCTGGAAAATGACAAATTCAAACAATATAATATACTGCAAATTTTCAAACACTGTCATAATCGCACATTCCTTTTTAGAAGTCTACACTGCAAGTTGAACAAACTACCATTATACTTGTTACAATGTCTTAATATTTAAACTGCATTTTAAAACCTTTTTTGTTAATTTTTGTAATATTAAATATCCTGCATCTTCCAACTAAAACATTAATTGTAACTTCTCTTTATAAGTTACGCTACATTATTGTTAATTATTTTATAAATTTTTTATTATTATTATTACAGTAACACTCCAATTTAATTTATAACTTTTTTAACATTTACACAGCAAATGAGAAATATTACATTAGTTATATTTATCATTCCAACTATCATTATATTGTAGCTTTTTCCACATTTACTGCATATTCATATTATAATACGTAATAATATATATTTTACACATTAAGAGCTTTTATACTTTATCTTTTTTTAACAACTACGTATTCTGCGCATTTAAACAACTGTATTTGCAATTTTTTAAAGCTGTTTTATAATTTTAACATTTTCCTGTCAAAGTATCCATTTTCCTTCTGCTTTAGTCCGAATTTCAATCAACACAAACAATGTCATATCCGGCAAATTCATTACATCCTTGCAACGTGCATTTTAATCTGTCACTCAAGTCTGCAATACACGAACCACTTCTCCGACTTAAGACAAAATAATTCATTTAACAATTTTATCCATTCTTTTTCCTTTGTTACCGTAATTTACTTAACACATGTGATGCATCATGCTGTAATGAGGCCGATATGCAAAAGATGTGCTTTTTTGGTAATTTAAAAGTAAACAAAGTGCAGTCTGAGAGATAGCTGTATTTTAAAATGTGAAAGGGGAGATAAACCAGTAATTTGAGAATTCAATTAAATTCAATTAACCACTAATTCCATTTCAGCTTGACTGTAAATCCAGAACATTGGTTCAAGCAACACCGCCCCACACCCCTAACCCCAGCTTCTTATAGCATCATGAACACAAGTGTCAAAGATTAAACAGTCAAATGATTTAGGAGACCAGTCTTGGGACGCAGTTTCCAGGCATTGGTTAAAATCAAGACTGAGCTCAAAATCAACCAATCAAATACTAAAGTTATGAGACTGGTCTACAGATTTTTTTTGTAACTTTGAATCCAGTACTGTTATCATCTGGAAGCAGACTATGAAGTGATTCAAATCAGTTTATAATCAGTAGTGAATTAAATTAACCTTTAGCCAACTAAATTTCTAAAATGGACTGGTCCATCATTAAATTTGGGCAATACCATTTATCATTCCAAGGGGTATTCACTAAAGATTTACTGACTGAGTTAAGCGAGCAGTCTGCACTCAGGTCTCATTGACAGAATCATTTAAGCTGTCAGCAGGCTTAAGGTTAAGAAAGTTTTAAGCTTATATCTGTGTGTATCATTCTTGAGCCACGCTTGAAGTTTATATTAAATGAATCACTCTTGAGCTAAGCTTGAAGCTAACGAATATAACTGTTTCACTCTTGAGCCAATATTAAGCTTGAAGCTTAGTAATATATTTGAATCACTCTTGAGCATAATCACTCTTCAGTCGTTACCTCAAAGCTATTTGAATTGCTCTTGAGCTCTAATTCTTGAATCATTTGTTTATTGTAAGTACATTAGGTACAAATTTTAAGCAGCCTACAGCTTTGTTAATTAAGTTTAATAATTATATATTATGCATTGTTATATTTGGCATTTCTGCATGAATATCTAAATTAGATTCTTTTCTTTAATAAATACTGGCCCATGCAGAGAGCAGAATGCAGGCTTGATGGCTGGCAACTTCATTTTACATACAGTGTCTTAAGGGGCCCCTCCATGGATGCATACTCTTTTAACTTAAGAGGAAATAACTAATCATAATTTCTTAAAATGATTTCTTTTTGTGACATGATGACCCAGTTTGTTTTAAAACTGACAGCCTTACATTTTACAAGCTATACTGACCATGAAGTATTTTGACCCAGAAACTTAGATTTATATCAAACAATAGTTCAGATTTAATCTACTTCAAGAAGAAATCATTTTACTCCACTTTTGAGTCACTGTTATGATACTGGTCATACAGTCTTCAAGATTCAGGATGGGTTATCAAATTGCATAGTAAAAAAACCTTGTATGAAACATGCTTTGATGATTACAGATGGTTATTAATTCACAGGTGAAAATACACAACAAATGATGAAACCGGAAATGATAATCTAGCAGTCTTCAAGGGCTTATGTTCTTTAGTGCATAACTGATTGTAATGCAGAAGAAATAAAATGGTACTATATCTATAATGACTTTATTTGAACTTTCATAAAAGTTCTTTCAATGGAACAAACATTAAATTTCGTAGGTGATACTATCTGGTCAAATACGGTACAAACTTAATTCCGCATCATTTTTCACTGTCTCTCAATGTCTGACGCACCTGAAAAATAACTTCTAGCACAAAACTAAACATAAACAATTAGTATTATAATTATATAAACACTTCTTTTTTTCATCAGCTGAATTTCTAAAAAAATAATAAAAAAAATTGATTTATCAGACAGGTAAGATCTTATCGAATTATAAAATTTCTCCTGTATTAAATTTTTTTTTTTTTTAAATATTTTAACATTTTTTATAGAATCCATCGGAGATTTAAACAAACTTTTTCTTATAGCACTATAACAACAAGTAATTAATAGCACAAAAATTCCGCTCTTTTTCAAAAAAATCATTTTTATTTTTGTGTCTTACATATTTTTTAAACTTTAAAATTTCTGTACAGCCAATATTAATGATTTTGTTGTTACATTACATTTTTATACACTTTTAAAATCCATAGCTATAGGGCACAGCACAAATATTTCGCAAAGAAATGGTATTCCATTATTAAGCTACTTTATAGAAGCAGAAGAATGGCTCCACATTCTTACAGATTTGATTCATGTGATGAACCCGTCCCAAGTATAGTATGCCATTCAATAACAGCTAGCAAAGCAATTTTCAAATTTCCAATCTCGCTTTATACGTAACAAACAATAAACTGAAGTACTTTAAGTTAATTTTTTCTTAAAGCTTGTATTTTAATAAAAAAAATTCCAATCTTGTATTAAATAACACTCTCTCCACTTACAATCCTCATTACAAGTTAATCCTGGAATTTCAGACTTTTTAAAAATATCAACAAATCCAAACTGGAGAACATTTTCAAATTCCAATCTCGCTAACACATAAATATAAAGCTCAAATGTTTAGCGTTAATTTCAGTCGAGACTGCAACAATCTCTGCAACAAAAACAACATCTCAGTAACACCTTTCTCCACAGAAAAATCCTTCGTACTAGTCATTTCTGGAATTTTCAGACTTTTACAATCAACTTATCCAAACACAAGCAATTCATATCAGTGGCAACAAGACCTCTGTTTAAATTGCACTTTTTTTTCCCTCCACAGATATCCTCCTTGTTATGAACGTCATTTTATTGAGTTACGGCACTTACATTAATTAAACTCATCTTGTCTATAGATGTAAGATGATAATTTGGCAATTAAATGTGTAATTGAAAGCCTTTGTTTTGGTTAATGACATAGGTACATATTGGATTTTTGCAGTTTTACGCCCCCAACACACTCACACACCCTTCCCCCCACTACACACACACTTTCAAAACATACAAACAGGATAGAACAGTACCTTATCTTTAAACTTATTTTTTTTAAAAACCATTTGTCAACTATGCCCTACTCATATCTCGATAACAGACTGAAGAGATCAAGGTCAATTTAAGGCTATGCAACTGGCAATGGAACCAGGGGCCTCCAGACCAGGAACAAGATTAGTTCTTTAAAAGGAACTAAATTTTGCTAAAAAAAATGTTTTATGACAATGTATAAAGTCCTATATCTTCTCACCATACATTTATTGTTTTTTTTTTAATAAAGTCAGTCGTAAAATGAATAAAATATGATTCTGTCGCAACTTGGGCCACAAAAACAACGAACACATGATTAATCTAGTACAAGTTAAAGTGAATTTTTTTGTCAAAAAAAAGATAAAATAATGTTTCTTTTAAAATCTGACTTATCTTCATCCAATATTTGGCATATTTCTGATTTCTGAAAAGTTCCTTGTGGTCAAGTTATCATCTTGGATCTATTGTATGAATATAAAATATAATAAACATTAATCATAATCATACCAACTGGATAGTGAAGAATATGTGAAGAATAGCTTATGAAATTTATAGCCTACTTATTATACAAAAGAAACTCTGCAAAGTTTGGCACCAGTGTTTTATATATTGTTGTTTAATGAGGGAAGAAAAGTTCAATCTATTTAGGTCTTGGAATAGAAAGTAATATATTTATCTTGTACTGAATGCTGTCAGAATAACCAAAATTGAAAGAAATCTGATGCCAAGTAAAGCAAAGGCCTAAAGAAGTTTTGCAAAAGTCAAGTCCTTTTTCAACTTCCATTGTGTATTCTTCTATCAAGTACAGTTAATTTCTGCATGTGCAACTTAAACCTAAAATTAAAACAGAACGGAACTGTGGGTATATATACAGCCATATAAAAGATGATTAAACATAAATTACCTCCCATGATGATACTGACCACCATTTGCAGGAGTGAAACTACCAAAGTTACTTCCCTTGGCAAATTTAACATCATTTGCAGATTGTAAAGAAAATAGGAAATTACTTCCCTTGGAACTATTTACATCATTTGCAAGAGTTTAAAAAGAGCAAATAAAGTTTTTGAAAGAGGAAGGTCCATGATTTTTCAATATAGAAAAGAAAACCGTATCTTACAAAAATCTTATCTTATGAATCAGCAGCATGACCCTACAAATGGTAATTTCTCAAGATGCTTGAGACACCCAACTTTATAATCTAGCACCATGATCACTAGGCCTCAGGTGAGCTAATGAAACCATACCTTTCGCCTTTAAAGACAGCTTTCTGCTACAGCTGAAAAAAAAATGCTATTGATCTGCATAAATAATTAGATGAATAACATTACAGCCAAATATCTATAACAGTCAAACATAGCAGCTGTTTACACCCATATATCAAGGACTGAATAAAGAAGCCATTGACACCTATCATATTAAGGGACAAATATCAATTTACTGTTATTCAGAGGAATGTACATTATGCCTCCAAATTGATGGATTTTTAATATGCTGAGCATGATAATCAGGCAAAAACTTCCCCTTTTTCATCAGTTTGTAAGAAGTAAGTTGAGACTTTGATTACATGGTATATTAAGTAACTTGAACCAATATTTCAGGCCTATATGCCTTTTACAAATTATCATATTTTATTAACTACTTTACATAACGATTCTGCAAAAAAGTCTTTACTTCTATAATACCAATTCATAAAATTAAACTAAAAATTTGAGACTACATTTTGTTACATAACACAATGTTTTAAAATGCAACTGAAAAATGCAAATTTCAAACAAAAGCACACCATGGGCCATCCCCATATATCACTAGAGCAAATTAAAATAGTTGACACTAATGGCAATTTGTTCTAATGTCAAAGAAAATCCTTTCATATTTATTTGGATTTTTCTTAATATTATCTATTTGTTTGATAGAATGAATAGAATGGGTCTATTTTTGTACAGCATCCAAGTGAGGGAAGATGGTTGTGGAGTGAGATACACATTCAAGTAAACAAGACCACACATTTAACAAAATGTCATATAAAAAAATCATAGTTATTTACGAAAAAGCAAGCAAAAATAACATTTTTGGAAGCAAATACAAATTATCTCAGTACTTTGCTCCAAATCTGATTTGTACCAAAATCCATACCTACGTCAGTATCAACTTTTTTTCAAGTACTTATTTTGACATAAAACTGCTACAAAGATGTGCAATCCTTATATTCTTTGACATAAATTTCTCAACAAGATCTGTAAGCATTTTTTTCTTGGGCACAATTTGTCTGCTTGCTATGATTTTAGACAGAAGCTGACAACAGTCTTTCCAGAATTTAATGAAAGTGCTTTAAGCTTGCTCCATACTATTTTACTATAATTATGTCAGATGAAAAATCTATACATTCTGTTATAAAACGACTAGCAATGAAAGTGCAAAAAGGCAAACTGAACTATCAAACAAACTGCAACTGAAGAAACAGAACAGTAGACAAGAAGAATCAGGTGTGACGTCATTTGACGGCTGGATTTGATAGTTTATGTTGGCGATATTGCTGGCCATATCAAGCTGGCAATCAGACAAATGGAATAGGAGAAACTGATAGATTCCTAAATGACAGTCAGCAATCATATGTATTGTTATTGCCTAATTCATTTAGACATGGGCTGTATTGGTAAGGACTGATAAGCATCTGTATGTCTAATAATGCTGCATGATGGCACTGGGGACGACAGTGACATACATAATAATTGACTGCGTACCCTGTCGTATATATCAACTATACTCTGCTTAATGGGGACCTCTATAGCTGAGTGGTTAAGGTCGGTGACTTCAAATCACTTGCCCCTCACCGATGTGGCATTCCAGCCTCAGTCTGGGCTTTGAAGAAGCTATCCAGCTGGCTCATGGAAGGTCAGTGGTTCTACTCAGGTATCTGCCTGTGATGAAATAAAGCAAGGAGGGGCACCTCCACCATCAAAGCTGGGAAGTTGCCACATGACCTACAATTGTGTTCGTGCGATGTTAACCCCCCTGCTCTCCAAACTCCACTCCCCAACCAAGAAAAACTAGATGCCCATGGGCAACATGTCGAGCCCGCCCTTTGACCCATAACTGTGACCTTGACCTTTGAGATAGTCAGTCTCACTGAGTTAAACATTCATGCAAAATATAAACAAGATTCCTCAATGCATGTCAAAGTTATGGGCCGGACAAGATCTGACATAATCTTTGACCTCCAACTGTGACCTTGACCTTTGAGATAGGAACCTGGGGTTTGCGCATGACACACTCTCTAACTGAGGTTAACATTCATGCCAAATATAAACAAGATTGCTCCATGCATGTCAAAGTTATGGTCCGGACAAACAAATCCGGACGGACACATGCACGCACGGACACATATACACCAAACAGCCATTTGGACAACTATGTCTTCCAGGGCACTCGTTTGGCAGTTTTTGGGGCCTTTCCCCTTTCTCAGAGAAAATTCCCCTGATTATAGGTTATTTGACACAACTAGGTATGAACTCTCTTTCAAGATATATTATAGTGCCTCAAAGGAAGCTTACTGCTGCAATATAGTTACCTTAGCTAGAAATGATTGTATTAATAAGGGTGAAAAGTAGTTACATATTTATGGCTAAAAAAAAGCCCCTTTTTGTCTTAAAACGACGAAAAATTCCCCTTCCTGAGGGTATGGGTATCTGTCCCAAGAAGATGTCTAGTGCCCTCAGGTCTTCGCATCCGCAAATGGGCTCGACAAAAATACTCTGATTACATCCTTTACAACAAACTCAAGTTTTAGAATTTCAGTACGGATTTATAGTTTCAAAAAGAAAATGAAATATACGTGTGTAAAGGCTGAAATACTCTTTTTTTTCTACAATATTGTAATCTAAATACCTGCATATACAGGCTGTCCCATCCAGTACTGCAGCAAACTTGAAGCCTTAAATCAAAGTGTTTACTTAGTTACAGCTGTGACGACGACAAAATTCTTCCTAAATCTTTAGAGATTATTTTATTACTTATTCAACACTGTCATCATTACAAAGCCATTTGTTTTTCCCGATATTGTGAATTCCACCTATTTCTCATACCTGACATGCCTTACGCACCATGCTATGTTTGCCATATTCCTGTCAGTCGTGCTGAACTTTTTATCAAACCAATTTTTGCATGTATTATACAAGTGCCAACAACGTAATCGGGATCATCAAAACTAATCAGCCTTTGTTGGCTTATCTGTATAAAAGCTTTGGCAATTTCCTATTGTCATCCTCGTTACATTTAATGATATGACATTTTCGCATAATCAACTGCTTGTTCATGACACTTGCATAAATACACACTGTCATATCCATTTTTTTTATGTAAAATTGTGGAAAAAAATGTTTCAAAGTATTTGTTTCGAATGAGACATGAAATTTATTCAAATGGGGCTCTTTGCATTGTGCAGTATCAATAATTATAATCGCATAATTTAGTCATCTCACTTTCGAACATCCGTGCCTATTGTTTTCACGACCGAGCTGAAGTTACAAATGAGTTCTAGGCCAACTAATACTTTGTTACTCAAATTTGATACCAATATGACGTAGCTTACCAGGAATTGCGCAGGTAACATTTCTTATAACTGACTTTTTAGCACTAAGCACTATTACAGCAACATATTCACCAAACTTCTCTATTCCCAATAATTACTGTTTGATCTATCCAATCTTTAACAGGGATTTTCATGACTTGCAGCTTCACTTTGCCAGATCCAGAATAAACAACGTCATTTTATTCTAAATACTCCAGACTGGTAGTAGGAATTTTTTTTATTCTTAAAATATTTTTTATGTCAATTTCATGGAAAATAGTGTAAAATTCTGGAAAAATCAAAATTCTGAAAAATATTTTTTTGCATAGAAAATGCAAAGTTAATGCTAACTAAGTTTTATTAACGTTCATTTGCAAATATGGCCATTAAATTTTCACATATACATTAAACCAGAACCGGGACCCAACCAACCATTGCCTTTTCTTTTTTTATGGAATCTGCTAGGTCTTTCACAAGTACACTGAATTTGGATCCTATTGTCTATGCAAAACCATGTAGAAGTAATTAGCATAATAACAAGAAACTTACATGAAATAACCTCTATATGTACATGTTACAAATTATACGCACTATATAAAGTGGACGGAGGAAAATGAAATGGGTGCATGTGAACCATAAATAGAGAGACAAAGTGGACGGAGGAGAATGAAATAGGTGCATGTGAACCATAAATAGAGAGACAAAGTGGACGGATGGGAGAATGAAATGGGTGCATGTGAACCATAAATAGAGAGACAAAGTGGACGGAGGAGATGAAGGATGTAAATGGGGTGGACAGATGGAACCATAAATAGAGAGACAAAGTGGACGGAGGAGAATGAAATAGGTGCATGTGAACCATAAATAGAGAGACAAAGTGGACGGAGGAGAATGAAATAGGTGCATGTGAACCATAAATAGAGAGACAAAGTGGACGGAGGAGAATGAAATGGGTGCATGTGAACCATAAATAGAGAGACAAAGTGGACGGAGGAGAATGAAATGGGTGCATGTGAAACATAAATAGAGAGACAAAGTGGACGTAGGAGAATGAAATGGGTGCATGTGAACCATAAATAGAGAGACAAAGTGGACGGAGGAAAATGAAATAGGTGCATGTGAACCATAAATAGAGAGACAAAGTGGACGGAGGAGAATGAAATAGGTGCATGTGAACCATAAATAGAGAGACAAAGTGGACGGAGGAGAATGAAATAGGTGCATGTGAACCATAAATAGAGAGACAAAGTGGACGGAGGAGAATGAAATAGGTGCATGTGAACCATAAATAGAGAGACAAAGTGGACGGAGGAGAATGAAATAGGTGCATGTGGTCCATAAATAGAGAGACAAAGTGGACGGAGGAGAATGAAATAGGTGCATGTGAACCATAAATAGAGAGACAAAGTGGACGGAGGAGAATGAAATAGGTGCATGTGAACCATAAATAGAGAGACAAAGTGGACGGAGGAGAATGAAATAGGTGCATGTGAACCATAAATAGAGAGACAAAGTGGACGGAGGAGAATGAAATAGGTGCATGTGAACCATAAATAGAGAGACAAAGTGGACGGAGGAGAATGAAATAGGTGCATGTGAACCATAAATAGAGAGACAAATTTGGGCGCTATATAAATTATAATAATGTAATATAAACTTAATCATACCAGCCTGAGCCTTGCCTAAATACTCAATGAACATACAAGTCTGTATTATTGACACATTTAAATATCCTTAAAAGTTACTTCTGCATTATTCTATTTTGGTGCTGAACTATTAAAACAGAAAACATTTCCATTTAATTCTGATCAAAAAATAACTTGATATAAATGTATTGATTACTTGCAGATTGAGGTTTTAAAATAAGTCATATGGAGAATTTTAGTGTTAGTGAATGTTCAGATATGTTTAAGCATATAAGTTTCAGAAATTTCCAGAACTATTCATAAAGTTTCAGAAATATTCAGAAGTTTTCAGTAAATATTCAGAAAAAAATCATAAGGTTGCTTACATCACCGATTAAAAAACATAATCTGAAAAAGAAATATTAAAGTTATCGGACTGTTTGTATTGACAAACAATTTTCCGTAATATAATAATTATCTATGGGGATTACAATAAAACGGCATGGTATTTGTTATATTTAGAGTATTATGTAAGTACCGATTAATCACATTGTCCATGTTGTAAGCTGCAGCAAATTTCCCGCTCTTTTTTTCTCAAAAATGGCCGCCTGAGTTTCAAGACAGATTTGTTTCAATCTGACTTAAGTACCTGATCTTCTAAACGAAGATCTGAGAACGACCCATTCACATACATCTTCTGTTTATTTTGGATTTCCAGTATTGTTATTTTTAAGTTAACCAATCAGACGACTTGTTCGAATGTCAAAGAGTAAGAAAAATGTAGAGATATTCGAACCCGGGACCCCTCGCTTACAAAGCAAGTGGCCTACCGACTGAGCTAACCGGCTATATGACATATTAAGACATAAGAATTGTAAATATAATAAGTCAAACCTACAGGTAGATTTGCAAAATGTTGTAAGTTAAGCTCTGATTGGCTAGCGAAATGGTCGTCAGAACGAGGCTATGAATAGGTCGTTTTCAGATCCTATGCGTAGCGTAATAGGAGATGTACTTTAGTCAGATTGGATTTGTTTCAGTGTTCAATGCTGATAGTAGCACAATTTATAAAGTCAACCTTGGATGCAAACAGCTCTATGATGCAGTCATATTTGCGAAACTTGGAAGTACAAGAGTTGGCAGTGGTAGTTGCATTTTCATTTGTTAGTTTTAACAAATGTTTAGGCAGGTCAAATTCAAAGATAAAAATGAAACCAAGAATTAAGCTAATCAATGAACATTAACAATTAACGGTACCTGCTGGCTATGAGCCAGTCCAAATTGGTTCAAAACTGAGCCGATTTAATATGAATAATTTTCTGAATATTTCTGATTTGATGTCTTAGCTTTTCTGAATATTTCTGAATTTTGGCTTTATTAAATTGAACAGTCAAGGTTTCTTGTCACCCTTTCATCAGTGTGGGCATCTGCATATACAAACTTTTTCAAGTAAGGTTTCTCTAAAACTTTTCAAATTTCCACACATATTCGGCATCATGAGATGACCTCACACCATGGACAAGTTACATAATGTGAAACACCATTCGCTCAAGCACAGATGGCCCAATCACCAAGGCTTGCTTGACAATTCACTAGCTTTTGTTTTCAAACTTATGCCCATAATTTTTAAGTTAGTTTTGGGTACGTTTTGCATATAAGCAGATTTCTCAGACACTACCAAGCAGAATGCTTTTAAACACATGTCTTAGACATCATGACGGGTCAAGTCTTAGATTGTGTTTAATTTTGCTTCCATATATTTCTGTAAATTTCTGAACATCTTTCCGATTATTTCTGAATGATTTGCTGAATGGCTAAATATTTCTGTATTGATGCCTAAGATTTTTTAAATGTGATTGAACTGATGTCTGATTACATCTGAATATTTCTGATTATGTCTGAACATTTCTGGATTGATCTGAATATTTCTGAATTATGTCTGAATATTTCTGAATTAATATCTGAACATTTCTGAATTTATCCGAATATTTCTGAATTATGCCTGAACATTTCTGAATTTATTTCTGAATATTAATTCTGAATTGATGTATGAACATTACTAATTTTTTTCTGAATTGTGCCAATTTAAGTAAGCAAGTATTCAGAAATTAGCAAAGAATGTATTTTCGGACAAATTCAGCAATTATTCAGATTACAGTTCAGAAATATTGAGAATTTCTTTTTAATGATGACTCTTCAAATGCTGCCCTACCAAACTTACACACTTTTCATGCCAGTAAGATCACAGTTTTCAGCTTATATATAATCAATAAAATATAAAAATAATCAATTTCTAATGTAATTACGCAACAATATAAAACTTACAAAATTCTTCAGTCAGTCACCATCAAGTACTAGAATTTTATGTCTCGCCAAACAGCATACAGTAAAGATTCCTATATTGTTGAGTTTTTTCACCATGAAAAGCAGTTTCATTTAAATTTTATTCCAACATTTCCAAAACTAAACTTCTTGAAAAGTAGATCTTCTATTGCTAACAAATATAGCATAAGTCCATTCTGTCATGTTTCAAACTGACCCATTCTTATAGAAGATAAGGTATTTTCCACACTGCACCATGCTAGACATGATCAGAAAAAAGCCAAAATACAACTGAGTATTATGGGTGAAAAAACACTTTCTGAATGTTTTTACCATCCACAGTTCATTGAAAGGTTAATATACAGAAAAATTACTGGGTAACTGCTGGTAATCCTCTGTGAAAATAATCAGTGATAATTGGACAAACATTTTTGTTATTTTGTTATTCCTTGGCGAAAACATAAAATTTTCTATAGCAGCTGGGATATGGCAAGCTTACAATATTATAAGCTCTGAAATGGACATCAAACATGCAGTCCAGTGCGCAATATACTGTTTAACAATTGTAATAAAATCTGTCCTTTATTCCCAACGCCTAACCACCCCCACCCCTCCATCCTCCTACTATATATATGTAGAGAAGCTGCCAATCAAGTTTTTGTTCATGCAAATTACCATATACTGTTTTATTGCAAATTATTTAAATTTACCAAATTCATGTAAACAATTTTTGCATTGTCTTTTTAATTTTGAAGATTTTATTTATCAAAACCATAGGGATTGTAAGGTGGGGAACCAATTTTGTCTGCAATGTTTAAGTTGGGCAGGAAAGTTTCATATAGAGGAAATTTTGTCCTATATTTTCAAAATATTTATTTTTTTACGCACAAAGAATTCGTGACATACCTGCACTCTTCTATATTATTGCTTATGTAACTTCTATAAGCACTTACAAAAAAAAAATGCAACATGTTAATGACTCTAAGTGAATATAAACTTAAGTCTGCGAAGTTGTCTGTAAACTATGACAGCCTGAAATCAAGATTACATAAACTGATAGAGTTCCAGTTTTATTTTTTAGAAGACTATTACATAAACATTTAGGAAAGACTGGATTAGTACCATGCAGCATTCTATTATGATCATTCAAAATTGTAACTGCACATCTCACCAGTATCTATTATAACATGAGCTACGCCATGAGAAAACCAACATAGTGGGTATGCGACCAGCAAGGATCCAGACCAGCCTGCACATCCGCGCAGTCTGGTCAGGATCCATGCTGTTTGCTTTCAATGCCTATTACAATTAGAGAACCCGTTAGCGAACAGCATGGATCCTGACCAGACTGCGCGGATGTGCAGGCTGGTCTGGATCCTTGCTGGTCGCATACCACTATGTTGGTTTTCTCATGGCACGGCTCACATGATTACAGTAAGTAGGTCCTATTATATTCTTCGATGTTGATTTATTATTTATATAAGAAATGTAAGTGTCTTTGACTCTGCATGTCTCATCAGCATCTATAGTATAGGTTGAACACTACTAAATCCAATGTAGGCCTATGCAGGCCTAGTGACAAGTAGTTCAAATTCCTAATTAATATAAAGAGTCCCAATCTTTCTTCTTTTCCTCATGCCCTTTCTCAAAAGCAATGTGCTACTTTATTTTAGTATGTATTTATAGCATTCTATTCTTATTGCATGCTAGATAAAAATGGCAGCATTGGGTACTTAAGGACTTCAGGTCCCAGAAAGTAAACAAGAGGGTCATGAAGGCCCTGTATCGCTCACCTGACCTACTGACCTAAAGATCATCAAGATTAACATTCTGACCATGTTTCATTAAGATATGGTCATAAATGTGGCCTCTAAAGTGTTAACTAGCTTTTCCTTTGATTTGACCCCGTGACTTAGTTTTCGACCCCACCTGACCCAGATTTGAACTTGACCTACAGATCATCAAGATTAACATTTTGACCAAGTTTCAATAAGATATGGTCATAAATGTGGCCTCTACAGTGTTAACAAGCTTTTCCTTTGATTTGACCTGGTGACCTAGTTTTTGATCCCAGATGAACCAATATCAAACTCGTCCAAGACTTTATTGAGGATAACAATCTGACTAAGTTTCATTAAGATTGGGCCAAAAACGTGACCTCTAGTGTTAACAAGCTTTTCCTTTGATTTGACCCGGTGACCTAGTTTTTGACCCCAGATGACCCAATATCAAACTTGTCCAAGACTTTATTAAGGGTAACATTCTGACCAAGTTTCATTAAGATCAGGCCAAAAATGTGACCTCTAGAGTGTTAACAATCTTTTCCTTTGATTTGACCTGGTGACCTAGTTTTTGACCCCAGGTGACCCAATATCGACCTCATCCAAGATAATAGATTTTATTAAGGGTAACATTCTGACCAAGTTTCATTAAGATTGGGCCAAACATGTGACCTCTAGAGTGTTAACAGTCAAATTGCTGACGACGGACGGATGACTGATGACGGACAGACGATGGACACAGGGCGATCACAAAAACTCACCTTTGAGCACTTTGTGCTCAGGTGAGCTAAAAAAGGAGTTAATTTATGGGGTTGTAGTTAACGAAATGCAACTTTCTTACATAAAAACCAACACCCCATTTTCTTTTAATTCTTGATGGGAATATAGGTCTCTGAAAATCTTTTCTAGAAATGTTGAAATAAAATGATCAAACAAGTGGATTCAATATTAAATAAAGAATAGACTGGCCTAGTCATGCTAGTGGTATTGGACCTTTTAACATGATAATGGTAAGTGATGTGGCCCTATTATATTCTTCCTTGCCAAATTATATTATTTACATAGACACATAAATGTCTTTGACAGTACATGTCTCATCAGTACATAGTATAACAACAGGATTATGGTGAACAGGTCCTATTATATTCTTCTTTCCAAATTATTATTCATATAGACATTTAAATGTCTTTGACTGGTACCTGTTATACACAGTTACAATAAACTGGTCCTAATATGAAATTAGGTGCTACCTAAAAAGCAGGGCTCCCATGAAAAATCACCAGTGCCCGTTAAAAATTAAAGGAGTGGTGCTGGAATTATCAGGAATTATGGATTCGTTTAGGAAGTTTATGTTCTTTAGATCTATTAAAATTATTAATGATAATTCATGAATTCTGAATGCATGTTTTAGACTGCATCAAGATTAATTCTCGACATGTGAAAACTCCACAAATATTCTGTATATAATCAAAAGAAAGTTCAGTATAGATTAACATCTGCACCAAGATAAAGAAAAAAACGTATTTGAATTATTTCTGTTATTCTTATTACAACGTACTGCATCAACAATTTTACATAACTTATTATCATACTGGAAACCAGTCACAAAATGATAACTGCTTCAAACTGAAAAGCTTGAACTTTGAAAATTTCAAACCTAACAGAATCTCATTACGCCAATAGCCAAAGGAATTCTGTGTGTTGGGCAATGAGGACTTAATGTAAAAAGTTAATGTTCCAATTCCAAAGTTAATAGAAATTATTTACGTAATCCTGGAAATGACTATTGTAATTCTTTCAAATGTCATTATTGTCAAATTTTGGTTCTTTTTGGAAGGAAGAATGTGTCCAACTTTCAGTCAAAAATACTGCTATAACAGACGCCTGGTATGAGAAAATTACAATCATTTCCATGACTGTACAAAGCTTGTTTTAAACCCAAAAGTGGTTAATCTTTTAGCACTATAGAATAGGGATGGTAGTAAGAACCTTTTTGATGTTCGCCAATTTTTTAATTTTTTTTTGGATAAACTTTGGTCAGTGATTTTAAAGCTAATGGATGAAATATATGTGAACGGGGAGAAGAGCATTATTTGCTTTTCACAGTTTAATGCCTGTATAGTTTGATCCTAAAGCTTTTCTTTTTTAAGTTATGTCTACTGACTTCTACACAGGTACTACAGTGGAACCTGACATCAAAACTAAACACATGTTGAATTTCACATGAATGACTTTAGTTATACAATATTTTCAAAACTCACAATAATACAAAAAAAAAAACCTGGTCCAGATGAGGTTCGAACTCACGACCTCTGGATTACAACACGAACTCGCTAACCACTACACCATTGTGGAGTTATGACGTCATAAGACAAACATAAGTATATATTATAATAAAGTTCAGTAATGGCAGCGTGACAAAAGTCGTTTTGAAATGAAATACTGTGTTTTATTTCTTTTTTTCTTCGTAGAAAATGTATTTAGCACTTATTTCTTATTATCAAACGCTCATTTGCATTTTTATTCAATATTCAAAGCAGTAAGCGAGACGCTTTTGTCAACCGTAAACAGTAAGCGTCTACTGACGTGTTTACTGATTAATTACTACGCGCATAGTGTACTTGAAAAAATCCGAACAACACCGATTCCAAGAAGTATCACGAATTTTCAACTCGATAGTATACACAGTTAGATCTCTCTGTTCATTTTCTTTTTCATACGTCTAACCGTAATGCGGCGCCGGTAGCTCTGCTATTAGGGTCATTCCAGCCCCTGCATTAATACACCTGCTTGCACAGTATTTGACACGGCATTATAAACCAGAGAATCGCCCCAACTTAACCCATAATTGCCCAGTCTATATAATACAGCTTTTTTTCTCATGATGTGGAATGCTGAAAAATTTATTCCAGTATAATTTGAATGCAAATGCTGAGTATAATGATACCAGGAAAGTGAGAATATGTTACAGACATATCTTATATTTAATGTAGTGGACTCTTGACTTGGCATTTTCTGTCCCATTTTGTATTCCCCATATGAGATATTGGCATTTTCTGGTTGTTTCTTAAAAAAGAAACAATTTTCTAATATGGCCAAAGAATACCGAAACGACACAGGAAGATTTCGTAAACTTACTAAAATTGTAGAGTTGCATTATGGGTCCACTACTTTAAGGTATCGGTGTAAAAATATTTTCCATAAACATGTTTTCACATTTCAAATGTTCTGAATTTTGACACCATAGGCAATTTTTGAAATGTATAATCTAACTTGTACAGTTAACCATACAAGTAACCGGAATCTCAACCTCTTTATTTTCTAGTTCAAGATTATATACAATTCTGAAGGCTGAATTTACCTGAGAAAAGATTTCCTACATACCTAAACAATCAACAGAAAACTCATTTACTCTCAATCCATTCATACAGAAGGCAGCAGACATAATTCTGGGGATCAATTTCATTACAGAGAAAATTTATCGCTTATTTTTGCCATATATCAGAAATAAATGAATGAAAGCAGCTTAACATTCCTCTAAAACAAGAAAATAATAGGCAGAGAATGGATACTCTTCAATATGAAGGTGAAACTCTTCCTCCTGGAGGTGGGCGTTCTTGGAAATAATAATGAAGCAGGTGTTTCTTGCCAGAATTAATTTGGAAGATTTCGCAAAATTAATAAAATAAAAAAGATTTTCATTATATAAAAAGATTATTAATTTTTTTTTTTGCTGAAATGAAAAACGTCAATAAACATTTCACTGAAGTGGAAGATGAGCAGACTAGACTTCCATACTTAAACAGTATGTGAGCAGTCAATTGGTACAGAATGTAAGGGAGAAAACCTATCACAATAACAATCAACAGAAGTTTTCAAAGTGATGTCCCTTGCTTTATGTGACTCTATGCACTTGCTATTCCTAGTGAGAGCTGTATGTTACCTGATTTGTATATTACTGACATGCTGCCTGTTTTAAACATTAACATGACTGCTGAATATCACTGCTAAGTAATGAGACATTTACCTCTGCCTATCTGGATGGTGGCTCCAGTAAATGTGTACCTCAGCATCAGAACAAAACGTCAACTTACAGTGAAGGTTCACCTGAATCACATCAAGAAGAAACACCCATCTTGCTCACAACAGCTTGCAAATGTCACTTGGCCGATGGAAAAAAATACCTTTGGACATGCACTCAACTCATGAAAACATCCAAGAAAACATTTACCTACTGAAAGAGGAATGTCATCTCAAAGAAACATTTACTTCTAGAAATCTGAGTGACATTTATTAACTGACAGCTGAGTGTCACCCCGACGGAACATCTACTGTTAACCATCTAAGTCACATCCGGTTCAGCATTTACCTTCAAACATCTGAATGTCACCTCAGTCAAATATGTACTTCTAAATACATATCTGATTGTCACCTCAAAGAAACAATAACAAGAATGATAACTGAATATCACCTTTAAGAAATATTTACTTTTACACATCCGAGTGTCACCTGCTACAGCAGTTTAACTCTGGACATCTGTCACCTCAATGAAACATATTTCTAGACGTGGGTGTGTCACCTACTTTAGCATTTACCTATATGGACATGTGTTACCTCAAAGAAAATTAACTTCAGAATCTATACATCTGAGTGTCACCTTATTTATCAGTTACCTCTGGATGCCAGTTTGGTCTTATTTTGATTTCACCTCTTGATATCTGAGTGTCTCCTGGTTTAGCATTTACCTTTACACAACTGAGTCTCCTCTGGTTTAGCATTTACCTTTACACAACTGAGTCTCCTCTGGTTTAGCATTAACCTCTAGACATCTGTGACCTAGTGTAACTTTTCCTCATTACATCTGCGTGTCTCCTACGTTTAGTTTTTAAGTCTAGACATCGAGTGTCTCTTGGATTTGTATTTTCCTCTGAAGATCTTGAGTGTCCCCTGGTATAGCATTTACCTCTTCATATCAGAGTATTGATCACCTCTCTTAGCATTAGCTTCTAGACATCTGTGTGTCACCTGGCATAGCATTAGCTTCTAGACATCTGTGTGTCACCTGGCATAGCATTCATCTCTAGACATCTGTGTGTCACCTGGCACAGCATTCGTCTCTAGACAACAGAGACATTGTCACCTAGTTTAGCATTTACCTCTTGACATCAGATTGTCACCTGGTCTAGCATTTACCTGTAGATATTTATGTGTCACCTGGCTTAGCATTCACCGACATTTGAGTGTCACCTACCCTACACATCTGTGTGTCACCTTGTTTAGCATTTACCTCTACATGATAAATTATCTGAGTTTCAGTTAGTTTAACAATTACCTTCTGTCAGCTGTTGAAGCTGTTGAAACCAACTACTTTGTTGCAACCCAACATCACATGTGAGACTATCTTTATAACTTTATATTCAAAAATTTTCTGCACAAAAATACATCAATCAACTACCTATCTGAGACAACGTGGATTATACTTCTTACACAAACCCCTGTCAATATTCAAACTCTATTTAAGCTTCAATTCCTAGTATACAATTTTGTTCCCATTAGACACTTGCAGTTTATCAAGGTATAATATCTCAAGAATTCTCCACATAGGCAGCAAAAACTCTAGTGCCAAGAAATTTTCCCCATCAAAACAATGTCTACACCTTTATAATTACTTTGTGAGATGACATAAAACTTCAGTTTCCTATGCAATTACAGGTGGAAGAATTTTCTAGATATTTGGTGTGAAAGAAAAAAGTTCCTGCTGCTTGACCTAGAAATAAATTAATCTACAATATACAGGAATAGCACACTTTCATTAATCATTGCTTAACCAGCATTTCACATACATTTTAATAAAGAATAAAGAAATTGTTGCCAGTTTTATTTTCAGAAAAACCTTGTGCTAAGATTGGTATTACAGATAGGACACTTTTTGAGGTTTCAAAACTTTAAAGCTGAACAAAATGCGACTTTTCTAAGAAAAAAATGTAATGTACCAAACTGATGTCAAAACAACTACCACCGCTTTTGTGAGTTGACAACTCAGGTGAGTGTAGAAATTAAAGCAAATAATAATATAACTATAATGTACTTCAAGAATCTATGAATAAAATTGTCCAGAATTTATCCATCAATGATCTACTCTGCAGCTCTATCTAGTCTTCCACAGCCCACACATTTTGTTATCATCATCTGCTGCAGATCTAAATTGCATGTAAATATCTGCAACAGTCCATCAATATAAATTAATAGATCAATCAACCTTGTTTTATAGACATTATTAAACAGTATTTGTTCCTACCTGATTATGTGTATATACCGTTAGCAGGGGCCGCTGAGAAAGAATTTTGAGAAAGCTGGAGCTGCTTTTCTAAATCGGTCAAGGCAGTGTCTCAATGTGGTGGACATTTGTGCCAAGTTTCTTTAAAATCCTTCAAGCAGCTCAAGTGTTACAGAGCGGACACGATACAAAGTCATATGACGTGACAACTAAATGTGACCTTGATCTTGAAGTGAGCCATCCAAAACATGTGCTCTGCATGCCATCTCCATGTGGTGAACATTTGTGTCAAATTTCTTTGAAATCCTTCTTGGGGTTTAAAAGTTACAGAGCGGACACAAAACTGCTAATGGACAGACTGATGGACGGACACCGGTGCCAAATCATAATACGTCCCTTCTGGCATATAAAAAGGCACCTGTAAAGATAACCGATTTGTGGGAAACAACTCTAGCGGCATGTATAAATATTAAGGGCCTGTTACAGTGTACATTATTAAATGAGCTGCCTTAATAACTAACAAGAGGGCCACGAAGACCCTGTATCACTCACCTGACCTATTGACCTAAAGATCATCAAGATTAACATTCTGACCTAGTTTCATTAACATATGGTCATAAATGTGGTAGTGTTAACTAGTTTTTCCTTCAATTTGACCTAGTGACCTAGTTTTTGACCCCACATGACCCAGATTTAAAAATGACCTAAAGATCATCAAGGTTAACATTCTGACCAAGTTTCATGAAGATGCATCATAAATGTGGCTTTTAGACTGTTAACAAGCTTTACATTGATTTGACCTGGTGACCTAGTTTTTGACCCAAGTCTGACCCAAGATCATTATGTTTAACATCATGACCAAGTTTCATAAAGATATGGTCACAAATGTTGTCTCTAGAGTGCAGGGCTTTTTCAGCCTGTCTCACGGGACCGATATTCGGTCCCATTCCCAATGCCAAATATGCTCCATTTTTCCCAATCTGGAGCAAAAAATTCCCAATCCAAAGAAAGATTTCTCAACTGAAATCAATTATTTTTTGTTATTCAAAGATAATTCTTGCATAGTAAGTTTTGTTTGCCAAGAAAATCAAACAAAATGTTGGAAAAACCAACTTGTTTCTATTTTTAGTAACATGACGTCTGCAACCTCGGCAAAAATTGAATACAAGATTTTGCTTAATAAAAGTATGATTTGTATGCAAAATACTCTCAAAATGCAAGAGATGATCAATATTAATTGAATAAAGTACCTAAAACATGTTGACAGATAGTTCTTATACCATTAAAATCAATTGTCACATATTTTGGCGACCCAGTTTTCTTTCACTCGAACATACACCCACTTTGCCACTCTACTTTTTGGAAAATTCAGTTATGATTGTGGTGAAAACAAACTGTAAACAAAAGTTTTCAAGATGACAAATGAAGAGTTACTGTATTTTTTTTTTGGCAATATTGGAAAACAATCCTAAAAAAATAATATCTCAAAATTTCTCAAGGGCCCGAAGGGGACACTTTATATTTGTAATTCATTTGAATGTAAAACTCGATAATTATATGTTAGGAATCATTTGATTTTTTTCGATACATATTCCCAATTTTGACAATTTACCGTGTTAAAAATTCCCAATTTGACCAGGGGCCTTTTCCCCCAAAACCCACTGAAAAAGCCCTGGAGAGTTAACAAGCTTTTCCTTTGATTTGACCTGGTGACCTAGTTTTTGACCCCACCTGATCCAGATTTAAACTTGACCTAAAAATCATCAAGGTTAACATTCTGACCAAGTTTCATTAAGATATAGTCATAAATGTGGCCTCTAGAGTGTTAACAAGCTTTACATTTGATTTGACCTGGTGACCTTGTTTCTTATTCCACTTGACCTAGATTTAAACTTGACCTAAAGATCATCAAGATTAACATTCTGACCAAGTTTCATTATGGTATGGTCATAAATGTTGCCTCTAGAGTGTTAACAAGCTTTTCCTTTGATTTAACCTGGTGACCTAGTTTTTGATTCCATTTGACCTAGATTTAAACTTGACCTAAAGATCATCAAGATTAACATTCTGACCAAGTTTCATTATGGTATGGTCATTAATGTTGCCTCTAAGAGTGTTAACAAGCTTTTCCTTTGATTTAACGTGGTGACCTAGTTTTTGATTCCACTTGACCTAGATTTGAATTTGACCTAAAGATCATCAAGATTAACATTCTGGCCAAGTTTCATTAAGATTGGGCTAAAATAGTGACCTCTAGTGTTAACAGTCCAATTGTTGATGATGACGGACGGACGGACGACAGACACAGGGAGATCACAAAAGCTCGCCTTGAGCACTTCCTGCTCAGGTGAGCTGAAAAGCATGAGCTATAATGCTAAGATAATTGTATAAAAGTCAGCTGAGAATGAACCATATACCGTAAACAAGAGCTGTCCATAAGACAGCGCGCTCCACTATTTGGCGATTTGACAGTAAAATTTTATCAAAAAATTTAAGTATGAAAGGGGCTCTCAAGTCATTATCTTATACTGAACTAAAGTTATATCCAGAAAGTGAAGATTGCCAAAAAACTGTAAGTATGAAAGGGGCATAATTCTGTCAAAAATACAATTAGAGTTATGGGGATTGTAACCACACATGCAGATGATGATTATAAAGAATTTTTTAAAATTTCAATATCTTTTAAAGTACCAAAGATATGTCTGTAAACGAAGCTTTTGAAAAAAATTAGCATGAATATAATTCCTCCAAGTACAACAACCTGGTGACCTTGACCTTGGGTATAATGGGCCCAGCCCTAGCACATACTTTGTTTGTATGCTGGACCATGTTTATGTGAAGTCACAGTAAGATATAAGCAATAGTAACAAAGATATGACAGAAAAACAAAGGTTGTCAAAAAACATTAACCTTAAAAATAACCTAAGTATAACACCTTGGTGACCCTGACATTGGGTATAATGGGCCCAGCCCCTACACATACCTTGTATGCTGGACAATGTTTATGTGAAGTTACAGTAACATAATAAGCAATAGTAATAAAGATACGACAGAAAAACAAAGGTTGCCGAAAAACTTTAACCAAGAAAACTCCCTCTGCGCCAATGCCGGGGCGAGTAGATACAAAGCACCCCATTCTCTGAATAGTGGAGCTAAAAATTAATATGTCAAAATTGATTTTATATGCAACAAAATAGTGTATACTACCGTATTTTCCTGAATAAATGCCCCCGGGGGCGTTACATTTTCCAAAGAGGGGCGTTCATTTGAGGTAAAAAAATAAAAAATAAAATTTTTTACAAAACTTAAAAACATCGTTCAAACCAACTGTAAAGTGTTTCTGTGTTGCTTAATTCCCCCAAAACGTAATTATTTGGCATCCAATTTAATGCAGCGTGTCTTAAAATTATGCATTTAAATACGGTACCTCATGTATTCCGTGACACGCTCGCGACATTACACATTACGTCATCATACCCAAACAGCTGTGTACTCCGATAATATTTTCCTTAGTACATGCGGGTAGCAATACACAATGTCAGTGGTCTGACACGCTGCTTATGTGCCAGCTTTTAAATTAAAAGTAATTAAAACTGCCGAAGAAAAGGTTAACATTTTGCCGCAAATTTGTTTAAAGTCGACAGGAAACTTGTGCGCGAATGGTGCAAAAACAAATCAAAAATGGATTTACCGTTTAATTTTCTATTTGAAGATTGGATACGTATCGTACTTAGTATAAACGTTTTGGATTTACGGTACATGTACTGTTTAAAAGTGTGTTTAATTCTTAATACATTGGATACTTACTGAAAATTACTTATTATGTGGACTTATAAAAATGAGGTAGGTGATTTTTTTTCGTTCTTGTTGACTTTTTTTCCCCTCCAAAACGGGTGGGGGGCGTTAATTAGAGGGGGGGGCTTAATTCGGGAAAATACGGTATTATTAAATGGGTTTATTTTTTTTTTTAATTTTCTTTCATCCTCAGTTTTGATTTTTCACCTGATTGCCAACCTTGAGGGCAAAGAACTGCAAGGGCACATGCTCCCTATAGTTGTGCACAAAGATAATTTAAGCCTCACAAATTACTCATTGAAGTAAACTTACAAATTTTCAAACAGAAATCTACTATATTATGAGCTGTCTCTATCCTAAAAATAAGAATAACATTTTTGAGAGTAGCCAACCTTACAATGTCCTATAAAGGTGACTTAACGATCCGAACCACATGGAATGTTTGTGCACGTCAGTCTGATGTAGAAGCCTTCCAAGATTTAACTGCCTTAACAGCAAACAGGTTTTTCCATTTTTAGATATCAAATTATATTTACTTTTTTCATGGCCTAATTTTCAAAATCTTCAAAGGTTTCTTCATAATTTCGATGTTTTAAAATTCAATTGTATACATAATGGGACAAATTTGATATTGTAAAGCAAAGTTGAAAGCAGTTGACAAGACTGAGTTTGAAGGGCTTTTGTTTAATTAAACCATACTGGCCTTTCAGCCTTGTTAATATTAACCCTTCTCTGACCACAGTGTAATATTTACAATATAGACAATGTACTTTATAATCCTTCCCCTTATGAAAAACCTTCCCTATTGTCAGTGTGTGGTCAGTTTATGTCCAGTGTGTTTCCAGTCAATAATACTCTAAAATCCAGTTACTTGCCAGCCTATTTCCAGAGCTGACAATAAACTGATCCAGTGTGTTGCCACTTAATAACCATCATGTGTCCATGTGCTTGTCAGCTGATTTCCAGACCTGAAAACCAGCTGTAAAATTTAACTTCCAGTCTGCTGTCAGTTTATATACAGTTTGTTTTCAGTGATGTTTGTAATGACATTTTAACAAAATTTCATTGATTTTTCATATAAAACTATTTGAAGAAGCTAAATTATACAGAGGTATCTGGAAATAAACACTGACAACAATCTGGCAACAAACTGGTATGCAATGTCAATCTGGCAACACACTGGATACACAACTGACAACAAGCGGCTTTTTGGACTTTCCAGTCTGTTGTCCTTGTATTGTCAGTGCACAGCCAGTCAACTGGAAATATTTTTCTGACAACACACTGGCATATTGCCAGTGTGTTGTCATTGTATTGTCAGTGTATAGTCAGTCACAACATGCCAGGCTCTCTTACATGGACAAGAGAAACACTTTAGCAAACTGGAATCATTATTTAAAGTTTTAACTAAATTCCTTTATGCAGTACAAAGTTATGAGCACTTATACATGAGTGTTTTTTTGTTTTGGGTTTTAACGCCGTTTTCAACAGTATTTCAGTCATGTAACAGTGGGTATACATTAGTGTGGCAGATGGACTAGTTTTGTTTGTTTGTTTTGGGTTTAATGCTGTTTTTCAACAGTATTTCAGTCATGTAACAGGGGGCAGTTAACCTAACCAGTGTTCCTAAATTTTGTACCAGTATAAACCTGTTCTCTGTAAGTAACTGCCAACTTCCCCACATGAATCAGAGGTGGATGACTAATGATTTCAGACACAATGTCATTTATCAAAAAGTCACGGAGAACATAAGCCCTGTCCTAAGATCGAACTCGTGACCCCATGTTCCGTAGATCGACGCTCTACCTACTGAGCTAAAGATGGACTAGTATCCCAATATATCGCTTACTACTCAGTGTTACTAATTTTTTTTATTTCCCCCTAGGAAAATTGTCTTTATTACCATTGTATTGTCATAGCATTGTCAGTGTATGGGAAGTTTGTTTCCAGTTTAGTGTCAGTATATATTTTTTTCTATTTATCCTTATTAATGTTTAAAATATGAATTTTAATGTGACTTAAAACCTTCATTTGCTTGTGACTCAATTTTAATACAAATTCAGATTTGCAATATTTCAGTTATCAATAATATAATATTGAAACCAAAGGAAATTTGACAAAGATTATGGTAAATCTGCAAGTTTAATTTTACAGGGTAGCGAAAATACATGACTTTTAAAATTTCTGTATCTGTTTAGCAAAAATACTTGTTGCGGACAGAATCTGTGTTACAATGAAAACAAGTAAGTGTAAAATGATGAAAAAGTACCTTTACAATGTGCCCATCAGTGCTGGAAAACTATTGAAAACTGAAAATAGTTTTGGAGGGAAAAATGCAACACTTGGCCATTTTGATAAGGTGTCTTGTAATATTTGTTCTGCTGTGAAAATTGCTAAGATGGGTATATTGCCAGTGTATTGCCATTGTGTAGCCAGTGCATTGTCAGAATCTGCTCTGAGTAAATTTATATCCAATGTACTGTCAGACAGACAGCCAATCCATACAATATTGTCACTTATGTAATTTTTATCTCGATTATTCAAAGAATAGAAGTTATTGGACATGCCCCTATGTTGTTTTTTTTTTTACAAAATTATAGATTGAAACTAATTACACACTTGTTCAATGTCATGACCTGACATGTACTAAGCAGGTCCCATAACTATACTTTTTTCCAAAATTAAGCCCCTTTTTCCACATAGCATTTTTTGCTTAAGTTTTTGTATGCAAGCTGGTATCTCAGTACTCATTCAATTCGATTATAGAAATTATGTTTTTTATTTCCAGTTTCTTGCCATTTTCCTGCCAGATTTCTTCCAGACACTGGAAACAAGCTGACAATATTGTCAGTGTGTTTACATGCTGATTGTTATGAGCCAGTTTGTTGTCATATAGTTTTCAGATTATTCCCAGAAACTGGAAATAATATGGAAATAGTGTCCATATTATTTTCAGCTAAACTTTTTTTCTTGGAAGTTTGTTCCCATATAGGAGTCAGATTATTTCCAGTTACCTTTTTGTTTTGACAGACTGTTGCCAGACTATTGACAGTTACCTTGCAGCTTAATGCCAGCTTGTTTCCATATTTCATTTTCGTAAGGGTCACAATAACCTGCCAGGTTAACAGATCGAAATTAACAGGTTTATAGTTCAATAAAATTAAAGAAATAATGTATCTATAGAAAACCCGTGTTTTAACGTTATTAATACACTAAACGAGATTATACGTCCGTGGAATAATTTGCCCTTAATCTAAAACAGTACATATATTATAAAATATAGAAGCGCTCTTTTTTTGTTGCAACAAAAACATTGACATCATTGCACGTTAATGTGACATCATTTTAGCGTTAGCGTGTTTTAACAGAAACAAGCATATCAGAATATTATTTCAATTACTGATTGACCATTAAGTTTCAGAATGACAGCCAACAGCTTCATTCACCCACGTATCAAAATTGATATAAAACTACGAGAGTGATAATATTGCTCAGCTGAGCTGGCTTATTATCCGAACTGATTTCTACCTGGTACTGCTGGGTTTTGATTTTATTCATTTTAATTTAAAAACACATCTTTTTCCCTTATACAGATTTTTTTCCTAAAGTGTTAACTTAAGCATTTTCATCATTACAAACATGTAAAAACAAGAGCTGTCTGTTGACAGCGCACTCGACTATTCGAAGAATTGATGGAAGTATGGGGTCAAAATATTACCAGATATTTTCAGACAAAAGAAAAATAATAGATAAGACAATGTACCTGTATTTGTGGATTTGGATAAGTCTTGCACTATATGGCAATGTGTAACCATGATGGTAAGCTAGTGTTCAAAGTTTCAAAGCCATATATCAAACAGTTTAGACAAAATATGGAATGGTATGCGAAACTTAACTAATTTCTATGTCAAAAAAGGGCCATAACTGAGCTATTGTCCTAGTTATGTAGTCTTCCCTAAATGTATGTAGACTATGATGGTAAACAAGTGGTCAAAGTTTCAAAGCCATATGAGGAACAGGTTAGACAAAATATTGACAGGTATGAAAAATTTAACTGATTTCTAAAGTCCAAAAAAGGCCATAATTCAGCCAAAGTGTTCAAAGTTTCAAAGCCACATGTCTATAATAAATAGTTTTGACAACCAATTTCCAAGTCCAAAAAGGGCCATAATTCAGCCAAAACAGCTGACAGAGTTATGAACTCTTGCTTACAGATAGAGACTGTTATAATAAACAAGTGATAAAAGTTTCAAAGCCATATGTCAAACACTTTACACAATATATGAACTGGTACGAAAAACTTAATCTAGATTTTTAAGTTAAAAAGGGCCATAATTCAGCCAAAATCCTTGATGGAGTTATGTACTCTTGCCTAAAACTGGACATGGTGATGGTAAACAAGTGTTGAAAGTTTCAAAGCTTTAACTCAAAAGACTTTGTCAAAATGTGGACTGGTACAAAAAACTTAACCAAGGTGTGATGCCGATGCGGACACCGACACCAATGCTGAAACCATGGTGAGTAGGATAGCTCTACTTTTTCTTCGAATAGTCGAGCTAAAAAATCTTGAAAAAAAAAACAACAACAGTGTAATCAAGTTATCCAGCAGTCATTTTCATAGCATTAGTGACAAATTAAAAGACTAACATTATGCAGTTTTAGTTTTGGGTATAACTCACAATAAACTAGAAATTACAGCCAATCATTCAATGCAAAAAGGGAGATAATTCAAATCAGTTTTTGACTTGAAGGCATTCAGATCTTATCCAAATACAGGGCATAACATACAGGAAATTATATCCAATTTGGCATTATTTGACCCTGTCATCAAAATTAACTGTAATTTTCATCATTTTAACAGCCAGTAACTACATGCTACCATAGTTCAACAGTTCAACTAAAATTGGTTCAATTTTCCCTGGCACCAAATCTACTTTATACTGGCTATATTGGGATATTGCTGGGCACATTATGGAGATTAAGTGTCATTTTAAGGAAGCTAAAGTCTATAAGTTGACTGATACTGATTAATTTCAACATGAGCAAACTGCCTAAAATAAAAGAAATGCCCTTTAGTTAATCAACTTTGAATGTCATGATTGCACATTTAAGGTCATGCGCTCAACAAATGGGTCAATCAATTATACCTAAATCTGTCAGGAAACTCACAGTACATCTTCTAATCAGGCCGAGAACATTTTTGCCTTAAGACAATTGTCAAGAAATTATGTTCTATTTCTTAGTTTATTCTAATTTATTTTAGCTCGGTTGTGACGAAAGCTTCAAGCTTATTTAAACCACTCTCGAGTCTGCTTCCTGGAAAAACCAGTACTGCTGTCATATGAGAAGTCATGGAGCTTGAACCCACGGCCCCAGGGTTGAGCAGCCAACACCTTAACCATTAAACCACCGCTCCTCTTTCAAGTTGGTCATCTCTATCTGTAAGGATCCCCATGAAAATAAATTCCAAATGAAATATGGGTCATGGACACTGGACAGTACTGACAAATTAGAGCTTTAAAAAAATGGATTTCATACAAGGGTCATGAAACTGTATACTTGAAACATGGGTCATGAACTTGTTTGCTTGTAATTTGACACTGGCTAATAAACTGGTCATGAAATTCTGTTCTATTCCAACAAATGGGTCACCTGAAATTGATCATGAATCTGTACACATGAAACTTCACACAGGTTTTAAATAGGTCATTAAATTCTGTTCTATGTGAATGGGTTCATGAAATTTTGTACACATGATATACTGGTACAAACGTGTTTGCCTGAAAAACGCTTGATACTCAGATCATGAAATTAATAGGTCGTGGAAACACTGGTCTTATAAACAGGTAACAATAACAACCCGCAGTTCATGATTTTTCTGAAACCTAAATCCTCAATGATGGATGTTTTCTTCCAGGGAGTGTTTCATGAATAAAAAAAAAAGTTATACAAAAACTGCATATTCCATACATAAAAGCCTTATTGTTTACATGATGAAGAATACAGGAACGCATTCTTTAACATCAAAATTTTTATAACACTTTCTGCCAATATTTATTAATAGAATGTACAAATGCACCGAAAAAGATGGGAAGACAGTCTTTCAGTTTGATTGGTGCAACAATTAATTTTCAATTTTGACTGTTCCTGGATTTTGTACAAAAACCAACTTGTTCCCTCATACAAGTATACACTTGTTCCCTAAAGGTATCTATATTTCCCCTGCAAATACTCATCTCCCCCCACAAGTACCTATTTCCCCCACAAGTATATATATCTACTTTCTCTCATTAGCACTTATATGTTCCACAATTAAGTACCCTTTTCACCCAAAGTACTTATATCCCCCACGTAGTACTTTCTGCCACTGATATCTACTTGTTCCACAAACTCCCCTCCAATCCCTGGTTAAGTCTCATTCCCCAAACAAGCATGCATTCCCACCCCCACCCCCGCACACAAGTACAGGAAGAACAACATCTAGTTTATAAAAAAGCTTATAATAATAATGCGCTCCTTGCTTTGCTATAATCATTATGACCAGACAGCAATAAAATAACAACATACAAAGATTGTCTCCCTGTTACATTTCCATTTAAGACAGCAAATACTGTGATCACCTCCCCTTTACAATTTCATTGTTTGAGGCAGTGTTGGAAATTTGCCAACCTTTCATAATGTTTTCACTGCAAAAAACCTTTATGATTAAACTGAAGCTCACCTTTATAATGTCAGTTACAAATTCAATGTAGGAAACATAATTATTATGGTAATTGTCTCCCCTTTTGTATTTTATATGAACGAAGCACAAAATGGTAATTGTTTCCCTTTTAACTCCCACTGAATAAAGCACAAATGGAAATTGTCTGCTTTTTTACAATTTCCTTGTAGGAAAAAATCTTACTTTCCAAAGATACTGTAGTACTAGGCAATACATTACCTCCCTTTAACTGGGACACAAATTGTAAAATTCTACCAATTCATCCATGTGAGTACTCACCTGAAAATAGACAAACAGAATTTTGTATATTATGCATTAATTATAGTTAATACTAAATATAAATTTTACATCATTATAAATTTAACACAACAGGCAGCATTATATATCTTTGCCTTGAACTTAATATCCAGGATGGGATAGGTCTGTCCTTTGGAATAAAATTTATCTGGTATACGTATTTATACACCAAATCTGTTGCACCTGCGAGCCATTGTTTAAATATATGAAATACTGACAAAATTTTAATGAAAGAGAAAAGCTGCTGTTGTTCTTATTTTGACAAATCTTGTAATACATGTACAAAACAGTTAACTATTTTAACTGTTTTAACTATTTTAACTATTTTTATCTGATGATGGTGGGCTAAAAAGAGTTGTAAATGCATGACTGTATTGGGATAGAGCTTGATAGTTAACTGCACACATTCAAAACAAGTCAAACAAGAGTGCCAGACTGTCACAAAATAATGCCCATCATCGAATTTGCCCTAATTCAAGGGCCATAATCCAAGAGTGCCTTGGGCGATTTGGGTGGTCGAGATAATATGCCCACAAACATTGTCAGCAAGTTTAAACTTGGCGAAGATCAGATGAAAACTGTTCAACTTAGAGAGCAGACAAGGCTAAATTTGCAGTTTGGCAGGTCTAATGACTGCAGGAAGAACTGTGTAAAAGTTTCAGTCAAAAAAATGCAACGGTTATGGGAATATGACCTTGCATGCAAACTTCAGTGATACCAACGCTGACACTGTCACCTGGGTGAGTAGTCTCAACAGCTCACCTATTCCTTGAATATATAATTATATATAGTCATGCTATAAACAAATGTTTCTGTTGTCACATTCTGAATTAGTTATACAGTGTATATATGTATATAATGCCCGCCCGCTTAGCTCAGTAGGTAAGAGCGTTGGTCTACGGATGGCGGGGTCGCGAGTTCGATCCTCGGGCGGGGCGTATGTTCTCCGTGACTATTTGATAAACGACACTGTGTCTGAAATCATTAGTCCTCCACCTCTGATTCATGTGGGGAAGTTGGCAGTTACTTGCGGAGAACAGGTTTGTACTGGTACAGAATCCAGGAACACTGGTTAGGTTAACTGCCCGCCGTTATATGACTGCAATACTGTTGAAAAACGGCATTAAACCCAAAACAAACAAACAAACAAAATATATGTATATATATATACACACTCTGGAGACACTGTTTCAGCTACTGATACTGTGTGGGGGTAGGGGGATGCAGTGTCATGTGGGAGGGGAGGTTAACAATATCTGGAATATATCATTATTGATGACCTGTGGTAAATAGGAGCTCTTTGAATTCTTTTGGTGTACTATCATTCACTGTAACAAAGTTGTTATAATAATATCAAAAACAGCTGTCACTGAATTTGTTTCACTGTCTTTTAATCATTCTCATCAACAAGAAATCACAGTGGAGTTGTTTTTTTCAATTAGTCTCATAGAGATAACAACTAAGTCTTATTGATCAACTTGTAGAAATGCAGTTGGATTTAAAGATCTCTGTTCTACATCATTGTCACTTTAAATCACTCTGCCACCAGAAAACCACAGTCTGGGTGAAGTTTCAAATCAAAAGACAAACATCTCAAGATCACACTCTCTCACTTTAGTAGATTTACTAAATACTGGGGTTAATCTATTTTGGTCTTAAGTAATATATTTCTAAGATAAACAAAGTAACATGTCAGTTTACTACAGAAAGCAATACTCATAATAACTAAGATTTCACTGTTTTAACAAAACCAAGTTAAGTTAGAATGTAATTCTGGCATTTTGTAATTTTTTCAGTGTGACATTTGTTATAAGTAGACTAACAGATAAACGAAATGATCACCACATTTTCTATACTTTCAAGTTTCCTTCACAGCATGCAGTTTTGCTCTCAGGGTCCTATAAAATAGGGTTTTGACCTGGGATGCTGTATTGACTCATTTCACTTGCCTCTCTCTCTCTCTCTCTTTCTTCTCTCTCTCTCTCCTTCTTCTCTCTCCCCTTCTCTCTCTTTTCTTTTCTCTCTTTAAGGCTCTAAAATCATAATGCCTTAGTTTATAATATGGCTGCCATATTTGTTTAGTTATTTAATTTATTGTTAAATCCTATTTTCAACAATTGTTTTCCAAAACATTAATTTTTTTGTCAAGAAATTTTACTTATACTATAATGTGTATTATCTCCCTTCATGGCTCAAACTTTATAAGTTCATGTGCAGTAATGAAGTAATATAATACTTTTCTAACTATGTAATTAATACATAACAATTAACATCTACTGGTTAGATAGCTGTTTTAATTATCTGTTTTTAACTTTACCAAGTCTGCTATTATTTTGGATGGCTGTGCTCTATGCTTCCAAAGGATCTTTTAACCCTAAGCCTGCTAAATTTCTATAATGGACTGGTCCATCATTCAATATGGGCAGTATCACTTGTTTATAAAAGGGGTGTTTACTGAAAATTTACTGACTGAATAGTGAACAGAGCAGACCATGATCAGCCTGCAGGCTGATCTTGGTCTGCACTGGTCATAAAGGCAGAATCACTTGCCGCCAGCAGGCTGATCTTGGTCTGCACTGGTCGTAAAGGCAGAATCACTTGCCGCCAGCAGGCTAAAGGTTAATATTAAAATTTAAAACCATAAGGAACTTAAATGGTACAAACAACAGATTTGAGGTCAACAAAATTTGGGATCAACAAAACACTGAAATAAACAGATGGATCAGTCATATTGTCTACAGAATGTCATTTCTCTTCTAATCAAACAGCAAAGCTTGCCAACAGCAGAATTCACCTCTAAATATCTGTCGACAGCAACTTTCTTCCCAATCTCATCAAATATCATCCATTGTCACATGAAAATGAAGGGGATAATGAAAACTCCCAGAGTTTTATCAAGAAGACAACTCTCCTGCAATGTTTTATTTTTTCAATTAAGATTACAAAGTGAATGACACAAATTCTTGTTGAGTGTTTGCAGGCTGTTTATGGTATTGATCAACTTGGATTTAAAGACCAGTCTCCTGTTTTCTCCATTCTCAGAGAATCTACGATTAATTTGCCATTTTCAATCACTAACGCCCAGTAAGTCACTATAGAGACTTTCGGAATTAATTGCTTCATATTCTTGTCCAACATCCCCGAAATTAACATCAAATCTCCTGACCTGAACATATGAATATAAGTTTTCCATGACTGTATTTGTATGAACATAGAAATGAGCATGAACATCCCTTAGAATCAGGGTGAGCATTCCTTTATCAGCTTGAACATAAGGCATAAAAAAAAAGTTGTTTGTTTCTGCTATTCCGACCTACCCTAAATTTTTGGCCTGACCTAAATGTTTTTATGTCCTTAGAGATCAAATACTTTTTCAATTTTTTAACAAAAAGTTGCAAAACTGCACTTTCTATGCTTTAAACATGGCCAGTGATGTTAGAAATCAACTTACTGATGCTCTAAAGGCATATTCCCTTTATCTGAATTCAGTTTTTGACACAAAAATAATTTTCGGAAAGTCTCCCTTAATAAAAAAAAATTCCAAAAAAAAAGAATATTTCCGACCTACCCTAATTTTTTTGAGCATGTTACCGGAAACAAAGAATTTTTTTTTAGGCCTAATATATAACACTGAGAAAAAGACTGAATATGACTGAATATCAACAAAACAAGATGAACATTGGAAGTCCTCTGATTTGGACACTTTCACATTGCTAGATTACTACTAGCAAGAAGTCCATGTGCTGCAGTGAGTGCTCTATAATTTCTATACTATATACTTAATTAAATACGATTTTCAACATTTGATAGGATCATCTGTGTAAAAACTCATTCCAGTATTATTACCAAATTACCTCAGTAAATGTATAAGGAAATTGGACAGAATCTTATACAATATGCTGGAAAAAATAGCTCTTAAAATCAAACTGCAGTGACTAAAGGCGACAGTTGATATTATCACATCAGATTTCCCATTTTCAATAGTGAGTTTCGGGACAAAAGTAAACAGATATATTTGATGGATGAATCCTAGGGGGCATAGAATATAACAGATCAATACGTACAAAAGCTTTTTACATGCATTCATTAATTCTTCCAAGATGTGTCAATATTTATACTTTATCTACTTACGAGGCGAGGCGTATGAAACAGGGAGGCCTAACAAATTCTGTTCTTGCATTACTGTCATTAAACAGATGAGTGTCTAGTCTGAATCCCATTTTCGATTTCAATAAAAAAATAATAGAACCTCTGTGTCATAATAAACAGAATTTTGGTCAAGAAAGACTTAACATTGTTTTTATGCTGTTTTTAATATACAGTTGAGGATCGTTACTGTAAATAAATATAGTAACCCTCGATATCAGTTAGCTGGATACTCCGGTTAGCACGATGTGTTTTGATCGGTCCCGATTTTTCTCTATATATTTTAATGGTATTATTTATCATTACCTCAATATTATTAGCACCATAAATTTTTGTCTAGCTTGATGGGATTTTTCAGTCTTGTCAACTTACCTGTACTGTTTTTACACCTGTTTTCGTGGTTATCACAGTTTGTCATAAAATATCCATGGTATCTGTAAGGTGTGAAAAACAACCTATTGTTGTCTGGCACTGTATTTACCCTTAGCGTGCTGGACACAATTGATTCTGTCTTTGCGACAAGTGAGGATCATGATCAGCCTGCACATCCATGCTGTCTGATCAAGATCTGCACTGTTCGCCATTTGGTCAGTACCTTTTGGGTAAGCAGCCCTTTTAACAGTTAATGGTTCTGTCCAAATTGAAATATGGACAAGTTCATTATAGAAATTTAACAGGGTAAGGGCTAGTATAAACAGATTAGTTTGCATGTTTAATTTGTTAGTCATTTAGTCTTTATGCCAAATGAAATGTTTGCAAGTTTGCATTTAATTCCCAGTATATACTGAGCATGTTGTTCACGGAGGACCTGGTAACCAACATGAATGCTCCCTTTCCATTTCAATTATAGTGAATAAACTGTAGCTTAAATCTTGAATGCTCCTCCTATGGGGTCAAAAATATTCTGTATTCAATCACAGGAGATATTAAACTCCTGAGGGTGTTCAAATTTTGTATAATTCTTACAAACTTACTGAGATAGAGTAAAAGTGAAAATGCATATATTCAGAAAAATGTTGTTAAAAAATAATAAAGATTACTTTGTCAAGAGTCAAACTAAGTCGAAAGATTCAACAGTATGCAATGGCTAAATTAAAGTTTCGATCATCTTGGCACTGCAAGTGATGAAGCAGAAGTATTGAATATCCTAGAGCAGAAACTTTTTATAATGATATATAGGATATGCTTCTTGCAGACGGTCACAGGAAACTAGGGGAGTATATCAGTCATATACTGCAATCATTTTGTATCTCCATGCTGTTGCTTACTATAGATTTTATCCTGACTTCGCTGATATATGATGATGAAGTAAAACTTGTCCTGAAGCATTATAAACTTTCTGTGGCATATGTCAGCGTAGATATTAACTGTAGACTCAAGGCTCCTCCTATGTCATTTCATACTAAAATGAAGTCAGAAGCAATAACTCCAGAATAACGCTTTGTATGTTCCATCATGAGCAATTGAAATATGAAAAAGTCTTAGACTCAAAAAGTACCCATGTGTGAAAGTTATCCTGAGCTAGCTTGTGGAAAGTCGGAGTTAAAAAAAACCCTGGCACCCTATAGTGTCTTCATGTATGGAAAGTATGACTGAAAAACTGTTGAAAAAGACGTTAAACCCTAACACACACACGCACCTTGCATCTGTCTCAAAAACTGAAAACTGTAAAATTAAAGCAGCTATACTACAGTGTCTCTTAAACCAGGAAAGAAAGAAAGGTCATTAAAACCACTGCCAATTTAGTAGCACATTTTCTGTGCATTACTATAAATACTATAAATACATATTTGCAAGCCAATACGACAAATTGTCAGTTCCTGACTGATAAACGCCGGTGACTGTAGTCAAATAAATTAATAAATTATGCAACAATGGAAAATCGGGATTAATAACTCATATAAATAATTCTTTTATTACCGTTTTCTTGATGATGTGATTATAAATGTCTTAACCAGTCATGGATGTATTTCTTTACATGACATGCACATGTAACTTTTCCCAGAACATGGCAGCAATGACACAGCCAATCAGAGAATTGATGTTTACGTACAGCCAGCCAGTGCCAAAACCTAAGCTCACTTGCCATTATTAATGTATACAAACAAAATTCCATGATCAAGGTCTACCCTGAACTCGCTAAAAACCCAGAAAACACAAGCATACACAAACGTTCCTACTGCTCTACAGATAAACAAATATATAGATCTGTTTTCTTATGATGGAATGTTAATAAATTTTAAGAAAAAGAAACAGTCTGTCTTAGAGGTTTTTTTAGGTGAGAAAGTTACCATTTCTTTCAAGAAGATTGGAGAACTTGTATGGTTAAAACTGTATTAGGCAGCCAACCAAAGGAGCAATACAAGATCTGGCTGCTTTAAGGAAAGGTGGCTACTTAAGTTAATTTGAAATTTGAAACAAAAAGTCAATGTGGGAAGTCAGCTGACAGCTATAGTGTATGTCCATTATTTGTTGGCATCATAAATCTGTAAGGAAACAAGTAAAGACTGTTACCAGTTCACCTAAGCAACCACCTCCAGTTCAACACTGAAATTATATTCTTACTCTTGGTGTTGTCTTTGGCAGCTATATATACCTTACCTTGAGGGGCTAATCAAACTTTGTAACATTGCTAGTTTTGTGCTCTCTGAATTAAAGACCTAAGCCACAGAATATCAGTTAGTGTATTCTTTTGTATTTCCATGATGGTAAGTATCACACATATTTTGTTGACATATATTAGGCCAAGACAATGTGTTTTAAGTCTAAACATTTTACTGAATGAACATAGCAGTATAATGCTCAGTATTTTGATGTATTGAGTTTAGACCACACTTCCTTTCTACAGGGTAAGATTAGTTATTTATCTATATTTTTAAAACAATCCTGAAAAGAGATTGACTAAGTTTGCAGATGAAGTTGAGAAAACACATTAATTCAAGGTGGGCCTAACTGTATTATATAATACCAGTATTATAGGAATGATTTTTCACAAAGTTCACTGGTAGGAAACAGTAGGTCACTAGGTTGCAGTGGATCTTTTAAGTTAATTAACCAGACTGTGACATTTTGTCAATAGTAAAATGGAGACATTTTATTAGATCCAATTAAATTATGACACTACAGATCTAGCCAGTTCATCAATTTAACAGAAAGGCGTCATTTGTAAAATTCATTCTAAGTGGTTAGTTTTGTTGTTTTGAGATTTTCCATTCTTTTTCATTTATATAAGTAAAGGATCAGATCAGTATTTAAATCTGACCTAGATTTCATACAGGAAGAAATGGTTATTCTATAATTTGACCTAGTGACCTTTTTTGGAGTAGTGTAAACAAGGTTTTCATATTAATTGACCTACTGACCTAGTTTTTGACCCAAGATAACCCATTAACAAACTTATTCAACATTTTATTGAGGTAAAGTTCTGACAAAGTTTCATTAAAACAAGAAGGCCATGATGGCCCTGTAGGCTATCGCTCACAATAGTTGATCTGGCCTACTATCCTAGTTTTTGACCCCACATAAGCCAGTTTCGAATTTAACTTGGGGATCATCAAGACAAACATTCTAACCAAGTTTCATAAAGATTGAGTCACATCTGTGGTCTATAGAGTGTCCAAAAGCTTTTCCTTTGATCTGGCCTACTGACCTAGTTTTTGTCCCCACCTGACCCAGTTTCAAAAGTTACCTAGAGATCATCAAGCTAAACATTCCGACAAAGTTTCATAAATATTGGGCCACAACTGTGACCTTCAGAGTGTTCACAAACTTTTCCTTTGATCTGACCTACTGACCTAGTTTTTGACCCCACATGACCCAGATTCGAACCTGACCTACATATTATCAAGACAAACATTGTGACCAAATTTCATAAAGATTGAGTCACAACTGTAGTCTATAGGGTGTTCAAAAGCTTTTCCTTTGATCTGGCCTACTGACCTAGTTTTTGACCCCACATGACCCAGTTTCAAAAGTTACCTAGAGATCATCAAGCTAAACATTCTGACAAAGTTTCATAAATATTGGGCCACAACTGCGACCTAGGTTTTGACCCCAAATGACCTAGATTAAAACTTGATCTAGACATCATCAAGACAAACATTCTGACCAAGTTTCATAAAGACTGAGTCACAACTGTGGTCTATAGAGTGTCCAAAAGTGTTTCCTTTGATCTGGCCCACTGACCTAGTTTTTGACCCCACATGACCCAGTTTCATAAGTTACCTAGAGATCATCAAGCTAAATATTCTGACAAAGTTTCATAAATATTGGGCCACAACTGTGACCTAGTTTTTGACCCCAAATGACCTAGATTAAAACTTGATCTAGAGATCATCAAGACAAACATTCTGACCAAGTTTCATAAAGATTGAGTCACAACTTTCGTCTATAGAGTGTCCAAAAGCTTTTCCTTTGATCTGGCCTACTGAGCTAGTTTTTGACCCCACATGACCCAGTTTCAAAAGTTACCTAGATACCATCAAGCTAAACATTCTGACAAAGTTTCATAAATATTGGGCCACAACTGTGACCTTCAGAGTGTTCACAAGCTTTTCCTTTGATCTGGCCTACTGACCTAGTTTTTGACCCTACATAACCCAGATTCAAACTCGACCTAGAGATCATCAAGACAAACATTCTAATCGAAAACTATAAAGATTGGATCACAACTGTGACCTCTATAGTGTTCGCAAGCTTTTTCTTTTATTTGACCACGTGACCTAGTTTTTGACCCAACATGACCCAGATTAAAACTTGACTTAGAGATCATCAAGACCAAACATGACCCATTTTGGAACTTGACCTAGAGATCATCAAGACAAACATCCTGACCAAGTTTCATAAAGATTGGGTCAAAAATGTGGCCTCTTGAGTGTTCACAAGCTTTTCCTTTGATCTGGCCTACTGACCTAGTTTTTGACCCCACATAACCCAGATTCAAACTCGACCTAGAGACCATCAAGACAAACATTCTGACCGAAAATTGTAAAGATTGGATCACAACTGTGACCTCTAGAGTGTTCACAGCTTTTTCTTTTATCTGATCCCGTGACTTAGTTTTTTACCCTACATGAGCCAGATTAAAACTTGACTTAGAGATCATCAAGACAAACATTCTGACCAAAAATTATAAAGAGTGAAGCACAATTGTGACCTATAGAGTGTTCACAAGCTTTTCCTTTGATTTGACCCTGTGACCTTGTTTTTGACCCCACATGACCCAGATTCAAAATTGACCTATAGATTATCAAGATAAACTTTCCGACTAATTCTTAAATTGTGGTCTCTAGAGTGTTGACAAGATTTTCCTTTGATCAGGCCTAGTGACCTAGTTTTTGACCCAACATGACCCAGTTTGGAACTTGACCTAGAGATCATCAAGACTAGCATTCTGACCAAGTTTCATAAAGATTGGGTCAAAAATGTGGCCTCTAGAGTGTTCACAAGCTTTTCCTTTGATCTGGCCTACTGACCTAGTTTTTGGGCCTACTGACCTAGTTTTTGACCCCACATGACCCAGTTTGGAACTTCACCTAGAGATCACCGAGACTAACATTCCAACCAAGTTTCATAAAGATTGGATCACAAATGTGGCCTCTAGAGTGTTCACAAGGCAAATGTTGACGGACGCCGCAGGACAGACACCAAGAGACGCCAGACAATGACCGGTCACAATAGCTCACCTTGAGCGCTTTGTTCTCTGGTGAGCTAAAAAGGCCAAAACTGTGATCTCTAGAATATTAACAATCATACTGTTGATGAATCAGGATGATGCACAATGGACAATGATGTCACATGACGATGGACAAAGGACAAAAGGTGACAAGTCACTGACAACAATAGCTAACCTTGTTCACTTTGTGCTCAGGTGAGCTAACTTAAGCATTTAGGCCAAATCTGTTTTTTTCCTTCAATGTTGTACTAACAACCAGAAAGTAACTGGTAACTGCTTCATGGTAACTCATCAGCAAGTATCTCGTAATAACCGCAGTTAACTATAGTTATTTGAAGTTATAATAAAACAATAACGCAGCCTGTCTTAGCTTCCGTAGTTCTTTTCACCATTTGAAGCATTCATAAATACCAGTACACAGAATTTCACACTACAACATTTCTGATTAAATTGAAAATCGTTTAAAAAATATTTATTTGCGATTTTAAGCTTGAATTAAACATTGCATTTATCACAGCTAGAAATAATGGTTATGTTATAAATTTACATTTTCATACATAAAAATGTTCCGTTACATAGCACAGCCAATGAGACAGTGTGGTCAAGTGAATCCAAATTTTCCTCCTAATTTACACTCAATGAAATAATTTACATATATATTTTCAAAATCTATACCTAATAATAATTAAGACCATAGTATAGAAAACTTTCTTTTCTTGTAACTTAAAGTAGCAAGTAATTTATTCAATGATGTCAAAATATGAACTTTTCATCCTTCTTTCACATTAGAAATCATGCATATACAAGCATGACTACCCATACATTATTAATGTACATTGCAATATTTATTAAAAAAATAAAAACTCGGGCATCAAAATTTTTTCAGACTGTGACCCTCCTGCCTGCTGTTACTTATTCCCTTCAATTGCATCTTAATGTGATTGAACACATTTTTGTCGAGGACATTTCAGATTAGTATTTTTGTATTTATTGTACACTTTTTGCATTTAAGTTCCACCACAGATAGGTACAACTTTCCACATGAATTAGAGGTCTGTCAAAAACTGTCATCCAGCTGGAACATTATTGCACCAGGGGCACTGCTTAAACACAATTTAAGCATTGGCTCTATTATACAAAGCATCGGCACATGGATATATAATCACACTTTAACGATAAACAATTAGGCTCAGGTACTTTTATACTAAAAAAAAATTTTGTGACTTTTTGATCATTGAAAAATTATATTCCAGTTAAATACAGGAGAACAAAGAAACTGTGACTGTACATTAAAATACCTATAGTACGTGACATAGTATTTTTTAAAATCACAGGTGATCCTGTTGATTTCATAAACACAAGCATTCTGACCATACTACATGAGGATCAGATAGATGTGGCCAGATTTGAGGGAGTGACCTAGTTTTTGACCCCAGATGACCCAATTTCAAACAGATCCTAGATTTCAATAAACCCAGCCATATACATGTTACCACATTCTTCCATGACCTCTATAGTGTTAACAAGGATTTTATGATTTGTGACACAATTTAGGAACTAAAATCATCCAAGATGTTATTAAAGTAAATATTCTGTCAAAGTTTCACAAAGATTAAGCCAAAATTGTGACCTCTAGAGCATCACACGTAAGTCAAACTGTTGACGCAACACCTGAAGGAGGGTCAATGGACACAGCGCTATCACAAACAAGCAGCTTGATCTATTATCTAGAAAATTAACTGACTAAAGATCTGAATGTTTTGAGAAGGAGGACTAAGCAGTAACTGTTGTGTTTAACCTAAAAAGATAAAACATGTCTATCAGTGTTCTCTCAGAAGTTTGTTTTTAATGTTATTTTTCCTGCAGCAGCAGGATCCTTGGAGTTATGTACTGACTGAGTGATCCATCCCTCACAGAAAGCTGTTGTCTACCAAATACAGGAAACCTATTTCAGCAGGTCATTTATTCACACCTATCTTCTACTGTACACACTTTCCTGATTTCCCTTCAGGATGGAACACTTCCTCTGCTTTCAGAAACCGCTGCCAATCTTTTTATTGCTTTAAATATATATCCTTAATAATTGATCCATCCATTTGGATTTACTCAAGCAAATATCTTGCTGTCACAATCATTTTCACTTGTTGGTCAATAGCATTTCAGTTACATATTATGGCAGACAGTTGCTGATTCCTTAGATCTGCTATCTACTAAACAATGGTCTCTACTTCGCATCAATATCAAGGTGGAGAACAAATGATCTTAGACATATCAAACAACACATACACCTCATCCAAAGCTTGAACTTATTACATCCTAATAGGAAGTACTGTACTCTGCTTAATGAACAAAACACAGTTCATGCTTTTACAACCAGTACTGCAGCTTTTACAACCAGTACTGCAGCTTTAACAACCAGTACTGCAGATTTAACAACCAGTACTGCAGATTTAACAACCAGTACTGCAGCTTTTACAACCAGTACTGCAGCTTTAACAACCAGTACTGCAGCTTTAACAACCAGTACTGCAGCTTTTACAACCAGTACTGCAGCTTTAACAACCAGTACTGCAAAACCAGTACTGCAGATTTAACAACCAGTACTGCAGCTTTAACAACCAGTACTGCAGCTTTAACAACCAGTACTGCAGCTTTTACAACCAGTACTGCAGCTTTAACAACCAGTACTGCAGCTTTTACAACCAGTACTGCAAATTCCATTCCAAGGACACAACACTGCCTCTGTAAGTAGCTGACAACTTCTCTACACAAATCATGTGTATGTTTGGTTTAACATCTTCTTCGACAATTTTTCAGTCATATAAACGACGGTTGTAGCAGTGAACACAATGCCCAACTTTATAGTGCTGCCTCACTGGAATATCAGGCCATAGACACGTGCATGATACCCCACCCAGTCACATTATACTGACACCGGGCTGACCAGTCCTAGCACTATCCTCTTAATGCTGAGCGCCAAGCGAGAACGCTACTAGTACCATTTTTAACGACTTTGGTATGACGCGGCCGGGGATCAAACCCATGACCTTCCGCACTCGAAGCAGACGCTCTACCACTAGACAACCGAGGCAGTTCTACACAAATCATAGATCATGGAGAACAATTAACAACCAAAGTCATTATGGCCTTTTTCATAGTTAGCGGAAGTTTAAGCAAAATCGCCCAATTCATCCAGGATCGAATCAACAAATATAACATCGTCATGGATTACACACTTTTTTCAATTTACAACACAGACACTTCCAAGTTTGATCCTAACTGGGTCAAATATTACAGAACATAATTTGACCTACTTTATTTTAATTCAGTCATTCAGATTATAGTATCAAGAAAAACAAAAGACTTTTAAGATAGCTAGATGCTCACGGGCAACCTTATAATCCTTCAAGTAGTTCAAGAATAACAGAGTTTGCACGAAACAAAGTCATATGACCTTTGACCTCTAAGTGTGACCTTTACCTTGAAGTGAGCCATCCAAAACGTGCGCTCTGCAAGTTGTCTCAATGTGGTGAACATTTGTGTCAAGTTTCTTCGAAATCCTTCAAGGGGTTCAGAAATTACAGAGTGGACACGAAATTGATAACGGACGACGGACAGACACCGGGGTCATAACATTATACGTCACTTTGGTCGTATAAAAATTACACGGAATAAGTTAAAGGAAACCTCATCTAGCATACCAAAAACTTCTGTCTCAACACAACCATCACCATAATATTACATGATCCTCAAACATTATGCCAGGCAATATGTTCTCCTCCCATAGTCATACAGACTGCAAAAAATTGTTGCAATTGAATCTGACAGGGAACAATTTGAGAAATGTCAGAATTTTGTGAACGAACAGGTAAATAGTACATAAAATGTGTTAAATCCATCAACCTGATGAAGGAAAATGAGTTAAGGAAGGCAGTTATAATAAAAAGTTATTTCCACCTTGAAGGAAACACACATATAGCAGTGTTGGGTCTTCTGTGGTGATTATATACCAAAGGTGACTTCAATCTGGTTTCTGAAACTATCAAAAGTTGTGTCCATCTATTATAAAGTACTTAATAAATGCAGCAGGTTCACTTTACTGTCATGTAATAGAAAGCAATGGTAAAAATTGGATCATTAAGGTTTAGCAGCTAGTAATTATCATCAAATCAAAGAAATGTCTGGTAAAGGAACAACATTTTTACCAACAATCTACCTGTCTAATACATGTTTTACCTTACTGTTCTGTACCACCGGATACTTAAAATATTCTCAAAAGTTGACCCCCTTTATAAAAGAATGCCATTTGTAAAGAAATAAAAGTAAACAATTGTTCAAATCAATATGTTTAACCTAGTTATGTTAAGTTTAAGCACTGGGACATTTAATTTACTGCAATTGCATCAAAACAAAGACATGTAACAGTTCTTTAAAAATGGCGAGTGTTTAAAGGCGCTGAACTGTCCAGAAGTATGGCCCCTTCATGCAGTCCCTTTCCAGAATTCAATACATATATGTGAGCAAACTGATGATGCTTTAATTTTGTAGACTTATATATTAACATGTTTTCTATGCTGTTTAATTTTCATGTAAAACAACTCTTTCTTTCTATGCATGATTTGGTGATGTTCGATTTTTTTCCCAAAACCTGGACCTAACTCTAAATGCAGAAATTCCAATGTAATTCTGGAAACATGCGATATATTTTCATTTTCAATTATGCAAATCATGGAAAAAAAGAATGTCCACGCTGATCTCAAAAACACACTGACCTTGATTACTAAGATTAAACACTTTATGAACTTATAGGTATACACAGTAAATTTGCCAAAATCTTGTTTACATTAACCTTGTTTTGATGACTATCTCTGTGATATCTGATATTAAATATAATTACACAGGGAAGTTGTTACTGAGTCTGGTCTAACACAGACATAAATACAATTTTGAGACAAGACTAACACTTCAGTCATGAAGGGAGTGGTCAAGTCATGAAGCATGTCTTACAAGAACTGTAAGTCCCCCCCCCCCCCCCCCCCCCCACTCCCCACCCACAAGCATAACTGAACCAAACTAGAATTATAATGACAACCAAATGAAGGTCGACTTCCCAGATAAACACATAGCAATTACTATAGCCAGAAAATACCTGCTATCAAAATAAGTTGAGTAAATCTGTGTTTCCATACATACCTAGAATAACCTAAATCTATGTTTGCCGACATGAGACGAAAGTTCTTGCTTTAATTAAATTACCCTTAAGTCTGCTTTCTTGTAACTTAATGCTTCTTTTTTTGCTTGGTTGCATTCTCTGCTTCCAACAGATCTTCTAACAGCAATGACCTCATGCTGCAGAGCTGACATCCTAAACCACCAGGACCATTCTTGGATTTTCAGAATATGCTTGAGTTGCTTGCACAGTGTGGCACCTATAGCCTTGTGTGCCCTAGCAAAGCTAAAATTGCCCATCTAGGCACTGTAGCCTTGTTTGCCTTGGCATAGTTACATCATTTCCCATCCAGGCACTGACTAACCTGTGTTTGCCTTGGCATAGCTTACACCATTGCCTATCAAAGCACTGTAGCCTTGTGTGCCTTGGCATAGCTAATGTCATTGTCCATCCACACACTGTAGCCTTGTGTGCCTTGGCATAGCAATTTTCATTGCCCCTCCTGGCACACAGCCTTTGTGCCTTGGCATAGCTAACATCATTGCTGATCCAGGCACTGTAGCCTTGTGTGCCTTGGCATAGCTAACATCATTGCCGATCCAGGTACTGTAGCCTTGTACTGTGCCTTGGCACAGCATTCATCACTGCCGATCTAGGCACTGTAGCCTTGTGTGCCTTGGCGCAGCATTAATCACTGTCGATCCAGGCACTGTAGCCTTGTGTGCTTTGGCACAGCATTCATCATTGTCTATCCAGGCACTGTAGCCTTGTGTGCCTTGGCACAGCATTCATCATTACCTATCCTGCCACTGTAGCCTTGTGTGCCTTGGCACAGCATTCATCATTGTTGATCCAGGCACTGTAGCCTTGTGTGCCTTGGCACAGCATTCATCATTGTTGATCCAGGCACTGTAGCCTTGTGTGCCTTGGCACAGCATTCATCATTGCCCCTCCTGGCACTGTAGCCTTGTGTGCCTTGGCACAGTATTTATCATTGCCGATCCTGGCACTGTAGCCTTGTGTGCCTTGGCACAGCATTCATCATTGCCGATCTAGGCACTGCAGCCTTGTGTGCCTTGGCACAGTAGTCATCATTGCCGATCCTGGCACTGTAGCCTTGGCACAGCATTCATCATTGCCGATCCAGGCACTGTAGCCTTGTGTGCCTTGGCACAGCATTCATCATTGCCGATCTAGGCACTGCAGCTTTGTGTGCCTTGGTACAGTAGTCATCATTGCTGATCCTGGCATTGTAGCCTTGAGACAGCATTCATCATTGCCGATCCAGGCACTGTAGCCTAATGGTTGTCTTGCGTAGCATAGCTAACATCATTGCCGATCCAGGCACTGTAGCCTTCTTATGATTCATTTGAATTTCCAATCCAGGCACTGTAATTTTTGGCCATATTTGGATTTTCCCATCATTTAATGAGAGAATTCAACACTGAAGACAGCAAAATTAGTGCTTTCTTTGCAAAAAGTGTTTGCCATCACTTCTCACTATTTTTCTCAAAATATTTGCCCAACTGCTTTTTCGTGGAAAAACTGTTAGATAACAGTTGGGCATAGACAGAACAAACACTTAATGTTAAAACTAATTACGAAGATTAAATTTTAACATTGCAAACAAGAGCACTGCCAAGCAGGGCAATATATGTCCAAAGGGTTACATCAGAGGATGGGAGCAAAATTTAAAAGAACTTGACTGTTGAAGCCCAAAGGACAGGAACAACAAAAAGAAGAAATTCCAAAAAAAAAATCCACAAAAAAATTCTTACCATGTAAAGTTATGTCAAAATACATCTAAAAATTGGATGTAATATCCATGTTGTACCACAGAAAAGTGGTCTCGGTATTTCCCTACTGCCAATAATAAAAAAAGTTTCAAAATAAGCTATTTATAGTAGCAAAAAAGGGAAGTAATTTAAAAAAAAAAAAATTGTAAGAGAACAAAAAGAGATCTGCCAAATAAAAACAAGAGCACTGCAATGCAGAGCAATATACACAAAGCAAAGTCATAAATGACCTTTGACCCCTAAGTGTGACCTTGACCTTGAAGCTAATCATCCGAAACAAGCAATCTGCATGTCGTCTCAGTGTGGTGAACATTTCTTTGAAATCCTTCAAGCAGTTCAAGAGTTAAAGAGCGGACACGAAACACACTCATATGACCTTTGACCCCTAAGTGTGACCTTGACCTTGAAATGAGACATCCAAAACATGCGCTCTGCACGTCGTCTCGGTGTGGTGAACATTTGTATCAAGTTTCTTTGAAATCCTTCAAGGGGTTCAAGAGTTATAGAGTGGACACGAAATTGTTAACGGACGGACGGACACCGGGACCATAACATAATACGTGCCTTTGGACGTATAAAAGTTAGACTGCATTCAAAATATGCTAATTTTAACTGAGCCATCATCCAAAGTGGTATGAAAAGTTGAGAAAGAAAAAATTGCTAATGGGACATTTACAACACATGAATCTTTCCTGGACATCCTTTTTACACTTCATTTACTCAAGCTATAACCATTCAAACGGAAATGTGATAAGTTTGCCATAAAATGTAATAAATGAAGCATAGGCTATGTTAAATGATGCATACAATGTGACAACTCAAACATGTAGTCCAACAAGAACATCTTGTCACCAGTGAATTCCCAGTAGAGTTTTAATTTACCTCACACCATTGGAGCAATATCACAAAATTACTGACAGGAGACAGACTTTACTCCCCAAAGAGGTGTTCATTTTCCTCATACCACAAGTATTATCATCTTCTATTTCTGTATCCAACACCAAACAAATAGGATTAGGTAAAAGCCACCTTGAGATGATGTTCATAAACTGCCAGGCACTGAGATGTTCACGCACAGTACGTACAGTACACTGAACTGCTCTTGATTAAATTGGCAACAAGTTGTTCATAAAACAAGTTCATGAACCTTAAATTCATTAAGTGTTCATTAATTTGGTTTGAATAAGTAAAATTCAATTTGAAATTTATGAATGATTCATGATCTGTTTGTGAATTTTTAACATACATGAAATGTCTACAGCGTGTTCATAAAAAGGTTTGTGCACCTTACGTTTGAGAACAATTGTTCATGAAAGTTGTCAATATGCGAAAATATGTAATTAATGGCCCAATATATTGAGATGGTGTTCATGAACTGGCAAATGTCCATTAACAGTACATGAACTGTTCTGTATGAACAACTTACCACAGTAACTGTTGGAAATAATGTTCTATGACAAATACTGTTCATTACAAAATGAACACTATTAACAGAAACAAACAAGAGCTGTCTCCATAGGATGACACATGCCCCCGATGGCACTTTGAATGAATAGTTATGGCCGATGTTAGAGTTTAGGACCTTTGACCTACGGAGCTGGGTCTTGCGCGCGACACGTCGTCTTACTGTGTCACACATTCATGCGTAGTTATTTTAAAATCCATGCATGAATGACAAAGATATGGACCGGACACGCCCATCAATGCACTATCATGAAAAATGACCTTTAACGTCTAAGTGTGACCTTGACCTTTGAGCTACGGACCTGGGTCTTGCACGCGACACGTCGTCTTACTGTGGTACACATTCATGCCAAGTTATTTGAAAATCCATCCATCGATGACAAAGATATGGACCAGACACGCCCATCAATGCACTATCCTTTAATGTCTAAGTGTGACCTTGACCTTTGAGCTACGGACCTTGGTCTTGCGCGCGACACGTCGTCTTACTGTGGTACAAATTCATGCCAAGTTATTTGAAAATCCATCCATCGATGACAAAGATATGGACCGGACACGAAAAATTGCGGACAGACTGACAGACCGACGGACCGACAGACCGACGGACCGACAGACGGACAGACAGTTCAAAAACTATATGCCTCCCTTCGGGGGCATAAAAAGAATGAAATTTTATTTTTAGAACTGTTCAAAAATTGTTAATGAACATTCTTGATACACTACATTAACTGTAGGTAATAACATTAGAAAGTAAGCATTTGACAGTGTGGATGACTTACTACAAAACCAAAATTTTACTTTCTTTACTAGATAACTTAGAGATGCTTTTGAGAAAAGCGCACGTCTCCCACAACTGCAACATTGAAAAATGTCTAGTTTCTCTCGATGGCTTTGATGAATGGACCCCATTGAAAAATGTCTAGTTTCTCTCGATGGCTGTGATGAATGGATCCAATCAATAATTCAAGGGCCATAATTCAAAAGTGCCTGGGCGGATTTGGCTAGTTATCGAACCTGGCCGAGGTCTCATGGTCAAACACATTTTGTTCAAGTTTGGTGAAGATCAGGTGAGAAATGTTCGACTTAGAGTGCGGACAAGCTTTGTGACAGACAGACACAGACACACACAGACTGGAGTAAATCAATATGTCTCCCACACACATAAAAGGTATAATACAGCTCAGAATATGCTTTGCTTGCATTAGCATGCCGAGTTTGGAAACATACATACTATAGAATATGTATAAAATTTATGATTGACCTAGATATTATTGAAGCCAATTCTTAAAACTTTAGCCAAACCTGAACAAAATTTTTCTTTTTGAATTCAACTGGTTTTCTTTTTAATTCAACCGGTTTACAAGTAAAAGGTAAGTTACAACAGAAGTATGTTTTTCTTTGTTTTAGATAACATTCCCAATTAATTCAGAAAAAACTGGTCATGGTTTGCCCCAAGGTCAAATCGGAAAGCAAGTGAAGTTACTTCCAGTAATCTGACTTTTCCACACTCCAATATACCAAGAAAATAATTGTGTTTGCCAGAATCCAACTGTTACATTTATCTTATATCTTACATAAGCTCAACAATCATACTTAATCAAGAAAATGCCATCAGCCTAGATATTCCATAGATCAATCTATCCCTGCAGGAAAGTTTAAGCTCCGAACAAATAAATTCCTGTCAGTAGCAGGACTGCTAAACCTCAGCAATAAAATTCCTTTCATTTCAATTTCTTGTAAGTACCAATCAATACCAGATTCTAGTTGATACTCTTTTTCATTAATACTCAGCTTAGGTACAAGTTAAAGCAGATTTATTGCTATGGGTAACAATTGAAAACTTGCCTGACTGAAATATATTAAATTCAATGTTTTGAGTTTTAATGTGTTCTTTTCTGGTGGAAGTCTGATGAAATTCTGTCAATGTCATATTCACCACATTTTACTGATTGTGACTCACATCATAACTGCAAATGGAGAGTGACTGGGCGAGCCATCTGATTTAGGAACGGAAGGTTTTGTAGGTGGTATATATAACGTTTGTTACATTTCTGGAGGGCTAGTTTGAACCTCAAAACACATAACCATCACTCAGAAAAGCCCATTATGTAACAACACTTAAAAACAAAAAGGACTCTTTTTTATTTTTAGAAGTTTCATTTCTTTTATGCTCACTGCTTTCTTGCTTTTAAGGTAGCAAGGTACACTTAGATGCAAATTTTGGGCACGGACGGTCTTACATGTAGCGCGTCGCAATATTGCACTTCCCCTGTGAGCAAAATTTGGGTGGCTATTTTATAAATTGCGTGCATGTTTTGTGCTTTTAATTAATGGCAAGATCGGGATTCTCATACAAGAATAAAGAAAGTTATCAAAGCGAAAGGTTTACATCATCCATGAAAAATAGCGTGCCAAAATCATCAATTTTGCACCTTTTGAACAGTCTACAATGATCCCGCTGCAAGAACACTGTCCAATTTTCGTCCAATTTTATTGCATTTCTTAATTTAATAGTCCTTACTGAAAGTCAGGACATAAACGGAATGGGGGTCTATCCAGCTCGTTTTTTCGGAAAATAACGAAAATGTTCCCGAGTATCAATCAACAAGCACAGAACCCTTCCGTGAATTGAATCTTTCCGCGAAATGGTGTCTCATTGATCATACAAAGCTACCAGCAGTTAGTTTTCCAACTGACATCAGAATTTTACATGTATCGGCTGTATAAATTTTCTAAAGAATTAATAATCATTATCTCTCACCTTAATTTACAGACATCCAAAGTCACGATGTTCTCTTTATAACAAATATTGACGGGGGCCAAAATTCGAAAGTGTACCCTGCTACCTTTAGTATCTTCTACTTTGAAGCATAAATAAAGTTTATCTCATGCAAAGATACAATGAGTCTGGGAAACAATTATTGAATATTTCCTGCTTAAAACATTGAGATATTCAGCAACAGACTCTGGCAGATGAGACATGAGTGACAGCAAGCCTTATCCATTTCATACCCATCTTTGCAATCATGTCTAGGAAACAATCCATATTTGGCTGACAATTACTCGGGTAATGGACGGCTTTGCCTTCATGAATCTTTGACATTTAAGTTTATACTTCTATCTATTCTGGGTCAATAAAACATGTCATCCCGTCTGAAAATGTTCGTAAATAACAGTCATTCTGTGGCGTAAATCCTTTTGTCTTGCAGTACTTATTCCATTCATGAAGTAGATAGCGCTCCCTGGAAACTCCCGAGCCTTCATTATTTATTGATCTGATGCAGAAATGTTTGTCCGAAGAACAAAATGCAAATCACACTAAACATGCAAACAAGACACTTCTCTGTTCTAGAAAAGATGCTTCTTTCGTAACATTTCCAACATCATGTTGCAAGAAACAATACAAGAGGAATAAATCCATGGGCCCAAGTCGCTCACCTAAGACCGACTTTGACCTAATTAGATCTTGCTTGTGACAAAGTATTAAATTTAAAAAAGAATTAAACTTTTTTTTTAACTTTAAATTAAAAAAAGACTTTAAGAAGTATTTCTATTTTTAGCTCTAGCGGCCCCTAAAAGGAGCCAAATGCCCCAATTTGAAACAAACTTGGGAGAGCACCATATAATTATATATATAATATCATACCGAGTTTGATAAAGATCTATCAAGCAGTCTATGATAAGAAGTTGTTAAAAAGGCATTTCTATTTTTAGCTCAGTGGCCCCTAAAAGGGGTCAAGTGCCCCGATTTGAACAAATTTGGGAGTACTACTATAGCCAAGGTGCTACGGTTTTGACACTTTTTTATTGACGCCGACTTTCCTTATTGAATATTTCAGTTTCATTAAAGTTTTGCAAATTAGTGGTCGTATAGTGAGATAACCCGGTCGTTAATTGGCACATGATCATGCACTCGCTAATCTCCTGCGGCGTAGATTGCGAATTCGGTAACCATGGTAACATACTTGAAACTTGAAAACTTGGTTTGACATTGTGTTGGTTTCACATGTAAAAACAAAATGATATACTAGATTATTCTAGTCCTGTGGATTTTTTTTTTTTTTTTCAAAAATCTGAAATCCATGAATTTACATCCCAACTAAACAGCCGTTTTGGCCAAAACCACAAAATTTCGTGCCGACAAAATTAAATGATTTCACAGCAGATAGATGTACTTTAAAGAGATTTATATTCAACTGGTCATTTATTATGTTTATAGAACTAAGGATTCCCACGTACGAGTAATTATTGTGTAAAATAAATATGTGCTTGAATCGATTTTCATAAGCTCCATGTAGACGGCCTTGTCTAAAATCTTACCAGAGGTAACAGAAGTCAGACGAAATGGAAACGGTCATCCATCCATCCAGATTCAGCTCAAATTTGCAGAAAAAGTAAATGGTTATGAGACACTTTTCTTCCCACCATCATTTTCGTCTGGTCACATGCTTTAAAAATATACATGTGTTTTAGGTCAGTCATTTGCAGACAATGCGGTACAGGTCGCGCAAGGTGTGCAGTTTGGGCCATTTTTGCCTCAAAATTTAGTGTCCTGAAACCAACAACAGAATCGCCAGACTGAAAATGTTACATAATGAAGTGCTAAGTCATAATATGCAATACATCCGCTCAACTTCCCTGGAATTTCTCAAAATTGGATTTTTTTCACACTGGTATCAGTGCATATTTTCAAATCTAGTCCTTTGCCCCCATAAGTTTGTTATTTCTTAATGGCAAGCCAGCAAAGTCATGTTATCATCCATTACAATTTACCTAGAACTGGCCATTGTTTGTAGAAGAAATGAAAATCAATTATTTGCCTAGCAGCCCAATAGCAGAGTTTGTTTACTTTCATCCAATGAGCAGGTAAACAATGGTGGATGGAATGTATTTGCTATAAGCTACATCTATCAGCACAGTTTAATTAGGTCATAGAATATTTTTTTCCTATGCAAATGACTTATCACTTCTAACGGGATGGCCCTAGATCACTCCCCTGAGTTTCTTTTGGTAACAGGTCAACCTGGCAGCCATATTCTTTTATAAATCAATATAACTTGAAAGAATTCGGTAGAGGGAAAACCAAGGAACATTGCTGTGAAATTATTCTGAAATCCGGTCAGCAGTTTCAGAACAGATTTTTTTCAAAATATTCCATATATAGCCATAATAAGGAAAATTTGTCCTGCTGCATGGCGGCCATGGTGTCTTATTGTGATGTGAGGCTTGGTCCCTATAAATATAAGCTGAATAAACTTTATGCATCTCTTTTCAAACATGTGAACATATCTGCTAAATGCCTAGCACCTAGCTACCTTAATTACTGACACAACTACCCTTCAACACAGGTATGGGAGCTGGGTTGAGGGCCCGAATATCTGGTAAGAAGGTCCAAAGTTTAATTTCCCAGGCGATATGAAGGACTACCATGGTAGTTCATGGTCATATGACCATGGTCGACCACGTTTTGTTAAATGGCACCTCGGTTTTTGATAGTCAATTATCATCATGGTCGACCGTGGTTGGGGACCATGGTCCATGACCATGGTCGAACTTGGTGATTATTGACTATAAAAAACTGCTTTCATTTGACACATACGATTGGTCTGATGTCAAAAGTGACATGTGTCCTACCATGAATACCTAAGTCATAAAAGGGCATCATCTTGCAGAACGTGGATAAGATCCAAAAGCTAATCTTGGTGTACTAGTCCTCCAGCTTAAATGGCAGAATGAAAAATGTTATGCAAATTTAATATCATGCATTTATTTGTATGAGTAAAGTTGTTTAAAACAAATATTACCAACACAGAAAATTATGTTCTAAATCTGAAAAGGTGAAAATTATTTCAACAGCATATTAGTTTTGTTGCAAGTACAGGTCATTTATTTGTATAAAATTGTAGATGCAATTATCAAGCAATACTTTGAAATGTTTAAATGCAGAAAATAGTTACTAACTAGAAACTTTAGACCAAGATATCGATATTTTACGTCCAAAAAGGGCCATAATCTTGCAAAAACACAGGACGAGAGTTAAGTTACCTGCTATACAGGGTCAACTTATGATGGTGACATGTTTGCAAGTTTTAAAGCAATAGCTTGATAGTTTAGATAAAAGCTGACCTAACCATAAATTACCAAGAAAACTGATTTTCTAAGTCCAAAAGGGGCAATAAATCTTGAAAAAAGCAAGATGGAGTTATGTTTCTTGCTATACAGGGTCAGCTTATGATGGTGAACAAGTATTCCAGGTTTCAAAGCAATAGCTTTGATAGTTTAGGAGAAAAGTTGACCTAAACATAAAACTTAACCAAGAAATCTGATATTTTCTAAGTACAAAAGGGGCCATAAATCTTGCAAAAAGCAAGATGGAGTTATGTTTCTTGCTATACAGGGTCAGCTTATGATGGTGAACAAGTATTCCAGGTTTCAAAGCAATAGCTTTGATAGTTTAGGAGAAAAGCTGACCTAAACATAAAACTTAACCAGGCAACGCCGACGCAGACGCCGACGCCGACGCTGACAACCGCTCAAGTGATGACAATAACTCATCATTTTTTTTCAAAAAATCAGATGAGCTAAAAACTGGTGCCATTTAACAAAACATGGTCGACCATGGTCAAAACGTGGTCGACCATGGTCATGACCATGAACTACCATGGTAGTCCATATACACAGGGATCAGTCTTGACAGATACCTGATGGACAACTAGCAAACACAAAAGCTCAAATGCTCATGGTGAGAACTAGTCCTCCCATGAGGTTAAAAATGGACAGAAATAAAATCAAGTGTATATTTGATTACTAAAATTTAATTCCTTTTTCATTTATTGATGTATCGGTATAAGGTTTGTTTAAAATATATCAAAATATTTCACCAACACAGATAAGCAATTAAATGTATAAATATAAATTTGAAAGAGTCGTGAAAATATATGACAATTTCAGTCTATATCTATTTTTGCAAGTCAGTCATTTATTTGTCATAAAATTGCTAAGATGACAACAATTATAGTCAGACTATGAAAGTTTACCTTTGAATCTGTCTATAAATGCAGGAAAACTATTCTATATCTAGGAAAACTTTTGGAGCAAAAATGCAGTCAGGCATCTTCGGTGCATTGTAAAACTTGATAATTGTGAAAATTACGAACATGACCATGGTAGTCCATGGTTGAAAAAAGTTGACCACGGTAGACCATGGTCAAACTGTTGATTGTCTTTTCATACCATTGTTGACCATGACCAATCTAATATCACCATGGTTGACCATGGCCGACCGTGGACCTGACCATGTTTTCACCATTGTATTTGATGGTTGACCACGTTAGTTCATGGTCAACCATCAAAAACCGTGGTGACCATGGTCAACATTTCGTCTGGGTAATGCCATTGACCAACCAGCTGCCTTTCAGCTTGTTCCTATGCCCATGTTAACCCTTAGCCTGCTGCAGGCGAATTTAACAGCCTTTGCAAACAGCTTGGAACCAGATCAGACGCCGATTAAATCGGTGTCTGATCAGGTTCCAAGCTGTTTGCTACTCTGACAATATTTCTTCCAATTTTGGAGCAAATTGAATGAACTTAACAATTTTAGCAGACGACATTTCCAGCAGACGACAATTTATCTAGCATGCTAAAGGCTAATATAGAGAGAATGCAGATGAATAATTAGTTTCAACATATCAGAAAATGTCCAATAAAGAACTGTTACCATTCTTATTCAACAATGTGCTTCAAGCACAAAAAGAGAACTAAGACAAAGTAATGAAAATTCTCTCATTCTCAAACTTTATTATTAAGAAATGTCCCCCTAAGCAAATGTGTGAAACATCTGCTGAAATTCACTGTAAATTGAATTATCAAATTTTACATCTACATACAAAACATTTGAAGTAAAAATTGAAGAAAACTCACACTGAGCTGAGTAAACAAATATCAGTGTAGATTTATACTGAAGGGAACTAAGAAATCATATAAATTAAGTTCTTTGGAATAAAAAGAAATATGTAGCTAAACATGTAAAATTTTAAAGGGAGGTAATTCAAATCAACAATCTGTTGTTTTTTTTATACAGGCCTTTCATACCTTAGAACTACACAAATGTTTGTTTGTCAATAACATAGACTTCTGAGGCAAACATGTAAAAATTTCTTTCAATATAATGTCAAACAATGTTGCTGAATCAAAATTTGGCTACTTACTAAAATGTATTATTTGCGTTGGCAGGAGTATACTACAATGCATTGTATTACCAAAACTGCTTTTTAATTGCAGTGCTTAGAAATCTGCTGCATCAATTTAAAACCCAGCCTATTTGTTACAGTAATATGTCTAGGTGTGCTAGAAATGCAAGATATGTTCTGCACCTAGAAAAAACCAAACCATAATGACATGCATAATTGATAATACATTCACCATTAATGCACCATATGTGCCTCTGAAAGTTGCAGCGTGCCTTTTTTCCCTCCTATATGTTACTTTCTCTGCGCAGGGGAAATTTCAACTTTCTGTATTGATTTGTTGGCAAATTCTAACTCCAATACAAACACTAATAACTATAATTACATAAGCAGGAAATGACTAAATGGACATTTGACATGATCATGTCACGCCAACAGATACTTTTTCCTATTTCTCTTTTGTCTTCACTAAAAGGCTCATCACAAGCCAAGCTCGAGGCATCTAAATAAGTAACATATATCAAAGCAGGAAAGTTATTCATGCAAAAAGGGCTGCCATAAAAAATTTGGAAAAACCTGTCTGGATTGTTGTAACAACAGGGTATGTCATACTCAGACATCTGAAGTCAAATCACTTGCAACTTCGCCACACTTTGAGGGCAGAAAATGTACCTGGTGTAGGAAGCAGTGTTTCAGAAGCGGTTGGCTCCCGAGGTTGAGCTTTTGACCAGATTGAATTGCTTTTCAATGATGGACTCAGTGTGGTATATACAATTTTATTACACAAACAAGAGATCACAGAGTGATCTTGGCGCCCACCAATGTGCCATTTTTGAGTGTTCAAAATTTCAAGACTTATTGACTAGCTCAATATCAAATTTCATTTCCGTACACAACACTGTGCATGTGGTCCAAATTCGAAAGCTGTAGCTTGAGAAATGTGAAAGTAGGTCACTTTTTAAGATCAATTTCAAGGACAAAATTCTTTGTACACAAAACTATGCAATGCCATGTGCATCAAGATTGAAGGTAGTTTGAGAAATCTGAAAGTCGGTAACTAGGTCAATCTTAAGGTCAAAGTTTATTTCAGTACGCAAAACTATGCAAGTGGTCCAAATTTGAAGGCTGTAGCTTGAGAAATGTGAAAGTAGGTCACTAGGTCAAAATCAAGGTCAAATTACACTTCAGAACACAAATCTATGCATGTGGTCCAAATTTAAAGCCTGTACCTTCAGAAATGTGAAAGTAGGTCACTAGGTCAATGTCAAGGTCAAAGTTTGTTTCGGTACACAATCCTATGCATGTGGTCTAAATTTGAAGCCTGTAGCTACAGAAATGTGAAAGTAAGTCACTAGGTCAATCTTAAGGTCAAAGTTCATTTCGGTACACAAAACTATGCAAGTGGTCCAAATTTGAAGGCTGTAGCTCGAGAAATGTGAAAGTAGGTCACTAGGTCAAAATCAAGGTCAAATTTTATTTTGGAACACAGAACTTTGCATCAAATTCAAATTTGAAGCCTGTACATTCAAAAATGTGAAAGTAGGTCACTAGGTCAATGTCAAGGTCAAAATTTTTTTCAGTGCACAAAACTATGCATGTGGTCCAAATTTGAAGGCTGTAGCTACAGAAATGTGAAAGTAGGTCACTAGGTCAAAATCAAGGTCAACTCATGTCAAGGTTTATCTTGCCACTCAAAACCATACATGTGGTCCAAATTTGAATGTTGTAGGTTATTGACAAGAAGATTTTAAAAGCTTTTCCCTATATAAGTCTATATGAACAATGTGACCCCCAGGGCGGGGCCATATTTGACCCTAGGGGGATAATTTGAACAAACTTGGTAGAGAACCACTAGATGATGCTACATTACAAATGCCAAAGCCTTAGGCTTTGTGGTTTGGACAAGAAGATTTTCAAAGTTTTCCCTTTATAAGTCTATGTAAACCATGTGAACCCTGGGGCGGGGCCATATTTGACCCTAGGGGGATAATTTGAACAATCTTAGTAGAAGACCACTAGATGATGTCACATACAAAATATCAAAGCCCTAGGCCTTGTGGTTTTGAACAAGAGGTTTTTCAAATTTTTTCCCTATATAAGTCTATATAAACTATGTGACCCCTGGGGCAGGGCCATATTAGACCCCAGGGAAATAATTTGAATCATCTTGGTAGAGGACCACTAGATGATGCTTCATACCAAATATCAAAGCCCTATATATAGGCTCTGTGGTTTTAGACAAGAAGATTTTCGATGTTTTTCCCTACATAAATCTATGTAAATTATAGAAATAAACAAAGGGCCATAACTTACTAAACAATTGTTGAATCAGTCTGATTTTCAGGGGGACACAACTAGGGTACCAATACATCATTCTGACAAAGATTGGTCAAAATCCCCCTGATAGTTTCTGAGGAGATGCGATAACGAGAAATTGTTAATGGACGGAAGGACGGACTGACAGACGGACGGACGGAAGGACGACGGACCACGGACGCAGAATGATTTGAATAGCCCACCATCTGATGATGGTGGGCTAATAAACAAGAACACCAAAATGTTACATTAAAAGATTTTTTTTTCTAAACAGTTACCAGAAAGCTGCGCCAAATAAGAAAGTGACAGAATCTTTCTCTTGCAATTACCATAGTCAACAAATATTTGTAAAAATGGCATCATACAAAATTAATGACTTTCTTATAGTACTTTTTCCAGTGACATTTTAACAAAGCTAGGGAAAATTACATCCGTAAACAGGAAGTATATCAAGCTACTAAAAGCGCACCAACTGCAAGAATTATTGTTTTGGTTTATCATCTGTTCTGTAGCGAAATGTTTCTTAAATAACAATTCTGTAAAATAACTTTTTTTGAACAGAGAAATATACCACATGGAACTTTCAAGTGATTCCATTTTTAACCTGTGTTTCCATAAAAATAACAACTAATACAAGAATTTACTATTGTACTATTTTATTGAACTGTAAAATGCATACTGATTATATGGGCAGTGCACAGAATATTTTAATCTTCGGTTGATTTTCGGTACGTTCCATATAGTATACGGAAAGTAACCAGCAATTAAAGTGATTTATATTTAAAGCGTCCATACGGATGTACGCAAGTCACGATAGCTCAGTGGTCATCGTCGATAGCTTGAAACCTGGAGGTCTTAAGATCGAAACCGTTCAGAGTCTGTGCGTTTTTTTTTGTTTTTCACAAATTTCAAGAAACACTTTATACATGTACATTTTTATGCAATGTTCCCTTCATTGTATTTTCACAAGTACTTTTTTTATATTTTTATCTCATTTTAATTTTTTAATTTCTCATTTTAAATTATATGTTTATGTTATTTTATTCACAGTTCATTTCACTACCATTACAAATTTCATACATATAAATTATAACTAGCTAAATTCATCATTCAGTTTATTCGCGGTGTCGTTACTGCTGTCATCGGAGTCATATAAATCATATAAACAATTAAAAATGAAAAATAAAATGCTCTCCCTAATGGGCTCGAACCAGCGATTTCCAGCATTTGAGTCATGTGCTGTAACCACTGAGCCACAGATACGAAAGACAAATACGTGTTCCACTTACAATAATAATAATGAAATTTGGACACTTAACCAAAATTTCTTTCCGTAAAACATACAGATAGCACCGAAGTTGGGCCGAATATTATAATATCGAATGCACATGTATGCAATTTTGACAGGTTAAAAAAATAGCACAATACAAAGATGTAATTAATATCATTTACAGCATTTTAGTCATATGTAAATACAACTGACAGGGATGCAAGAAAATATAATGCCCTTCGGAGAGTCGTTTTATTTATTTAAGGGTATTAATTATTATTATCTCAACATGAAAAGACCCTCATCGATGTGGGTTGGAGCCTCACTCGGGGCGTTGAATTCTTCATTATGAGGAAGCCATCCTGCTGGCTTATGGTAGGTCAGTGGTTCTACCCAGGTGCCTGCTCGTGATGAAATAATGCATGAAGGGGCACCTGGGGTCCTCCTCCATCATCAAAGCTGGAAAGTAGCCATATGACCTGTAATTGTGTCAGTGCAACGTTAAATCCAACAAAATAAAAATTTTAATAAATAAATCAACATGAAAAGAATTTCATTGATCCAAAAACATAGAATCTTACATTGTAGTGTATTAACTAAGTTTTTGACAAGCCTATGAGGATTGAGAGCAATGCTTTCATTAAGTCAAGGGCTACAACTCTCAGATCATAGAGTTCTGAAACCAGCTGGTTATGGAACTTGAACTAGAGATAACTGTGTATGTTTAGTTAAGTTTGAATTTAAATCACTGCAAACAACCATACTGTCAATTTCTGAAAAGTTGACTTATATGAGGGTCGTAACTCCTAGAACACTTATTCAAACTGGCCTATTGCCAAATTTTACCATACAAACATTCTTACTTTGGGCATTGTCCTATTTTTCTGCTCATTTTTAAGGCCACAGGCGGGTACTGATTTCACCTTTACTGCCTGTAATTATAAATATCTGGGGTGAAGGTCATTTAACACCAGATTAAATTTGTACATTTTCATTGGTGGGTGAATAATTCCACAGGTTTTCAAATGGAATAGATAATATTTTTTAAGTGGTGTACAGGTGCTCTGAGTGGTATCGTTAGACAGTATAACGAATTGCAAGATGTCATAAACCTGAATCACCTCAGAAGTGAAACTGTGGCAGAGTTTGACAAACCTGCCAACTCTGCCACTCTGATACGGAGTGATCTCCTGTTTAACGATTTACAGTCAACTCGTCCCCATTTTGGTCATTTCGTTCCCATTTTCGTCATTTCATATCCCTTGACGATTTCAAAAATGGTCATTTCTTCCCCCACTTTTTGGACCCTCCTTTTTAGTCTTATTTTTTTCGTCAAAGTTTCCTTATGATTAAATATAATTATGATGTAAAATATGTGTTCTGTAAAATGTGTTCTACATAAAAAACATGAAAATTTTACTTTAAAAACTACATTTTGTTTTGCTTTACAAATACCCGATCGTACGTAAAAGTGCAGAGTGCATGCACGTTTCGTAGCTTAAAGTGTGCATTATCTAATGCGGCCGTGTATCTTTTTTAAAGATACTTCTTGTTTCCAGTAATATGTTTCCATTATGTGACAGCTTTCTGAAAAGCACACTGAATTACTAGTCAATTGGGTATCATATAAATTCCAATTTACAGCTCTAATACAACACTATATTGATATGCTGTTTTGAAATTGTTACAGCACGCAAATTTCTAAGCGATTAACTTATTTCATAAAGAATATTGATCTCATCAGGAACCTGTTTATGTACTATTCAAGCAGCATTTGTTTCTCGAACATATTTACTTTTTCACAGATTAAAGAAAAAATGTTTAACCTTAGACTGTATAACATCCTGGATCCAGTCAATCTTTAATCAGTACTCTCAAAGTACACTCACTCTGAGAACTGCCGAAAGATCACTGTCCTGTTCCAATGTTGTATGCACTTGAACCCGCAACCTTTGAGACAGAAATGAGATGCTCTGTAGATCTAGCAGGTTATGATTTATTTTGTATCTACAGACAATTTTGCAATTCCTGTCCGACTGGCAGTTCCAATATTGTTTGTACTTAAACCCACAATCTTGGAGATAGAAGCGAGATGCCCAATAGATCTAGCAGTGCAAGGAAATTATGATTTACTGTGTAAATCTACAGACAATTTTGCAATTCCTTTCAATTTTTTCAAGGTCAGTGCCGCAGCTGACACTCCTTAGCATTATTTCAAGGCCATACAAGCTTGTAGCTAGGTAGAAACTACCAACAATATTCAGTCGAGCTGGGTATCACATGAAAGAAGACAAACTACATCCTCACTTGGGTGCCAAAACCACAGTAACTGTTGGGATTGGCAAATGATTTTTTTTAGAAGTTAGCAGCAGACATTACTATCAATGGGGACAGAGGCCTTCTTCACATTTTCTAAAAGAATTATCTCAAATGATGGTAGCTATTATGTGGTAAAGTAGTTACAGCCTTTGTGGTCATATTGTTAAGGCACCATCAATGACTTTGAATCTAATACTCCTCATTGCTTTGCACTCAGGGTGGGGGTTGGTGCAGTATAATTTCATCAAGCTGGATTGGTAGCGCTAGTTCTACCCAACTTTTCAGTCTGTGCCTGAAAATACCAAGAGGGGCACAAGGGACCTTACTTCATCATAATTATGACAAAAGCAAAACAGTTCCATGTGACCTATAATTTTGTTGTTGTGACACTAATAAAACCCATCAATGACAAAATTTCATCTTCAAAGTTTTCCTTATGAAGTACTGACAGCTAAGTTTAGAAACATTTAACTTAAATTCTGGTATTATAATCTTAATTCACAGACAATTAGATAATGTTCATTGAAAACCCATCAGAAAGTCATTACTGAAATATTCACAGTTAGTCAACCTTTTTTATGTGGTAGAAATTATAATTTCAACAAATGAAAACTATAAAACCCCAACTAAGATTCAGAAGCGATTTTCAGTATCACTACATTGCCTGACTCTTGCAATAAATGAGAAAATGTTTCTGACAAATTATTATTGATCATTCTCGGATATTACAAAAAAATTGGTACATATCGCTTTTAGCGCAGTTTTGACACGCCACTCACATGTATACATATCATTTTCCCAGAAAATTAAATGAAACCTTAGAAAATGTTATAGATTTTACGCCACGAAAATGGATTTAATGACGTCAACTGCCTAGAATTTTTGTATCAAGTTCTTTTTTTGTTATATTGTGCTAATTTATAATACGCAGAAACAATCTCTGAGAATTATGTACTGAAAATATTTATATCTATCGGCAATATAACACACTAAGTTCAGAGGAGTAATGTGGCCTGGACTGGTGGGGGAGGGGGAAATGATGACAATGGTACTTCGAGGATATGAAGAAAAGTTTTTAAAAAAAAATAAAAATTTGTTGCACTTGTGTAGGCAGGATGGGTTAATGCGGATTGGAGTTTGAACGAAATTGGTGAAGGATGTCCAAAGGAACATTTAGAGAAAACTAGCTCCACAGCATTTTAACAAAGCAGACCAATTTGAAGGATTTTTTGGCAGAGAATCACCTAACGAATATTGCTGTGAAAACATTTAAATTTGGGCCTACAGTTTGAGACTTTAAAACTTTTCCATATGAACTGGGAAAACTTAGGGCCTGCATGCCCTCTGATTTAAGGCCATGTTTTTTTTTATGATGAAAGAGAATTATTTGAAAACAAATTTGATAGATCACAAAATATAAGGACTTTTCAGTGAAATTATTTTGAAATGTAGCCAGGGGATTTAGAAAGAAAACTTTCTCACATTTTTTCATACAGCCATAAAGAGAAAACTAGCCCTGCCCCCTTTTTCGTTTTTTAACGGAACAAAATGATCTGAAGGAACTAATGGTAGAGAGTAATACAAATAACATTTCTGAAATAATTTCAGATATGGCCAGCAGTTATTGAAGATGTTTTTAAAGTTTCTCCTTTTGGTTGTTCTTAAAGAGATTGTGCTCAACAGATGAATGAAAAGACAGATATCAAACAGAATGACCGTTAAAACTGTGCTCCGGTGAGCTAAGTATCTGCTCGTATTATGTTACAATAAAGTCAGTATGATGAAACTTCATACTTTAATTCATTCATAAATAATTCATGAAACTTTTGACAGGATAGGTACATCAACATTCTACAAGCACCTTGGACAATTTCTATAAAGCAAACTGCTAATTGTTTAACCTTTACCCTTCTAAATTTCTAAAATGGACTGGCCCATCATTCAATTATGGCAGTATCATTTATTATTTAAAGGCGTGTTCACTGAAAATCAACTGACTGAATAGCGAACAGTGCAGACCATGATCAGCCTGCACAGATGTGCAGGCTGATCTTGGTCTACACTGGGCGCAAAGGCAAAATCAATTGCCGCCAGCAGGCCGGAAGTTAATTCATAAATAATTCATGGAACTTTTGACAGAATAGGCACATCAGCATGCTACAAGCACCTTGGACAATTTTTATAAGCCCAAGACATGTGCTTGTTTAATCCATCCATTTCTGGATTACTAATACCATACAAAATGCATGCAAAAAAAAGCATACACAAAATTAACAGTAGCAAGACCTCCATTCAATTATTCAAACTTCTCACACATAAGTTTAAATATTTCTTCCAAATTTTCTATCAAAATAAATATAAAGTGTCTTAACTTTTAAGTCTGTTTCAATCAGACTAAATAAACAAAAATGACTACATAGCCATTGTTTCTGTTTATAAATATAGTTTTCAAAATTAAAATTTTTCGTGATTTGATTATTATAATACATTATATACAAATTCTAAAATAACATTTGCATGATACTTTTTCATGGAAAACTATTATCGATCACAAGAAAATGGAATCACGGAATGCGTTAATAAGAAGCAGCGGGGGAAAACAGGACCTTGTGATTAAATTCATCCGAATACCAAGTGACCAGCAGGACATAGGAACACAGTCTGGATATCATTATTTTTACTACAAGCTAGCTCTGTATTATGTCAAACGCAGAACAATATGTCACTCAAGGAAATTGTTACACAGTTTGAGAAAATTAGTTTCCTTCTTTTTTGCATTAGCGCCCTGTGGAGTCATATTTCTTATTCCGACAAATCTACAAGTTTTATATTTTGTCACTAAAGGTTAATTGGTAAATGTCAACAGATTACCAATTATTGTACCAATTGCTTAGTATCATTGGTGTGCCAGTACAATATATAGGTATACTATGCCGCTGGACATACTGCTGCTGTTTTGACTACCCGTGATTTGATCGGTATTTCTGCATGCTATTTGAAATTCTTTAAAGTTACAGTCACCAGACAACTCACAAATTTCGATTTAAATGCTTCTTTCAAATATTCAGAATTTGCCTATGGTAATTAAAAAATATCCCCAAGCAGTTGTCACACCATATTTTTCAACAAAATTAATGGAAGTGTATTGAATCTAGCTTGGCAATGAAAATGCCTGCACATGCCGGGGACCTCACTCTTTCTACCTGTATCGCGGATTTTGTCATTTTCACTTACAAGCCGGATTCAATCCACTTTAGTTAGTTTAAAAAATGGCATGAAAACTATCTTGTCTTTTTTTATTATCATCAGCAAATTCTGAATATCTTAAAGAAGCATTCAGATCAAAAGTTGCGGATAATTTGGCGACTATATAAGTAAAGAATTTCAAATTAGAGAAATAACAGTCAAATCACAGTGGGTAGTCAACATGGCGGCTATATGTCCAGCCGCAGAGGACCTGTGGTACAATATATTATGACAAAGTTAGCCATCCATACAAACAATTCAAAATTTCAAAAATGAAAACAAACAAGAGGGCCATGATGGCGCTATATCGCTCACCAGAGTTGATCTGGCCTACTATCCTAGTTTTTGACCCCACATAAGCCAGTTTCGAATTTAACCTAGAGATCATCAAGACAAATATTCTGACCAAGTTTCAAAAAGATTGAGTCACAAAAGTTACCTTTAGAGTGTTCACAAACTTTTCATTTGATCTGACCATATGACCTAGTTTTTTACCCTAAATGACCCAGACTCAAACCTGACCTAGAGATCATCAAGACAAACATTCTGACCAAGTTTCATAAAGATTGAGTCCCAGCTGTGGCCTATAAAGTGTTCACAAGCTTTTTTATTGATCTGGCCTACCGACCTACTTTTTGACCCCACAAAACCCAGTTTCAAAACTGACCTCGAGATCATCAAGACAAACATTCTGACCAAGTTTCATAAATATTGGGTCACAACTGTGGCCTCTAGTGTTCACAAGCTTTCCCTTTGATATGGCCTACTGACCTAGTTTTTGACCCCACAGTACCTAGATTCGAATTTGACCTAATAATCATCAAGACAAACATTCTGACTAAATTACATAAAGACTGAGTCACAACATTGGCCTCTACAGTGTTCACAAGCTTTTCCTTTGATCTGACCTCCCCTGCGAGGAGTTCAAGAAATAGTTCTTGAATCTAGTTCTAGAATAGTTCATGAACATTAAATGGCCGTTATAGAACTTCCAAGTTCTAGAACTTTTTCTAGAACTTATTCTAGAACTAAACCTAGAACAAATTCTTGAACTCCTAGTTCTAGAATGACAATTTAATGTTCTTGAACTATTCAAGAACTAGTTCAAGTATTAATTCTGCAATGATCTTGAACAGTTCAAGAACTTCTAGATATGATTACAGAAGTTCGATATAACTGAGTCCCTTCCTTTGACTATTCAAGAATAAATTCAAGAACAAATTCAAGAACTAATTTAAGAACCCTGTCGAAAATTTCATGAACTGATCTTGGCAGGGGCAACAAACAACATTTTTTTTGAAACTACATTACTGTTATTTAGCAGACTGACTATCCTATGAAATCTGTCAACTATAGGTCAAAGTGATGTTCAGTTAGTGGCCAGAGACTGTGGTCAGTTTTTAGTCTCAGTCACTGTGAAATGACATTTTACACCCTCAACAAATGACATGAGTAAAACAGTAAACTAGAGTGGGATTGGGGGCATAATAAGAAGTAAACAATTGCTGCATAAAATACAAAACATTAAGTTAAACAATGTATAATTTAATTTAATCTCAAGATTGAAATTAAGAAACTTAGCTTTGCTTCAGGGTCGTGAAAACTTGGGACATTTTAAAAGGATTTTATATTTTTTAAAATGAACAATTAATGACAACACCATAATTACTTATCTGATATTCATTATACTCGTGTTCCTTTTTAACCATTACTTACTGTAGTTGATAAATATTTCCTGCTTATTTGCTGCACAAACTTCTCAAAAATTGCTGAATCATATGTGCAAAACATTTCCCAGCATGCAACAAAATAATGGAAACTGATCATGTGACATTATGAATTTTAATGTTCAAGAACAGTTCAAGAACTTATTCATGATTGTAAAAGGTAATAAACCTAAGTTTTTTGTATAATGAATGAACAGTTCAGAAACTCACAACTGGGTTCAAGAACTGGTACTGAACTAGAAAAAGGTTTTGAATTTTAGTACTTTTAATGAACCTGTGTTCAAGAACAATTTTTGTTCTAGACCAGCAGTAACTGTTCAAGAACTCTGGTAAAGTTCTATAAGTTCTTGAACTTTTGCAGTTTTTGAACCAATGTTCAAGAACCATCATTGTTCTAGAATCACAGTCTAAGAACTATTTTGCTGGTTCAAGAACAGTTCTTTAAGTTCTTCAGAAGTTCTTGAATGTTCAAGAACTTAATACTAGTTCTAGAACATTTTTTACAGGGGCTACTGACTAGTTTTTGACCCCACCAGACCCAGGTTCAAACCTGGCCTTGAGATCATCAAGACAAACATTCTGATCATATTTCATAAAGATTGGATCAAAACTGTGGCCTCTAGAGTGTTCACAAGCTTTTCCTTTAATTTTCCCTACTGACCTAGTTTTTGGCCCCACATGACCCAGATTCAAACTTGACCTATAGATAATCAAGACAAATATTCTGACTAATTCTAATGAGTTTCAAACTTAAATTGTGGTCTCTAGAGTGTTGACAAGATTTTCCTTTGATCTCGCCTAGTGACCTCGTTTTTGACCCCACATGACCCAGTTTCAAACCTGACCTAGAAATCATTAAGACAAATATTCTGACCCAGTTTCATAAAGATTGAGTCACAACTGTGGCCTCTAAAGTGTTCACAAGGTTTTCCTTCGATTTGACCGTGTGACCTAGTTTTTGACCCGCATGACTCAGATTCAAATCTGACCTAGAAATCATCAAGACAAACATTCTTACCAAGTTTCATAAATATTGGGCCACAACTGTGGCCTCTAGAGTGTCCACAAGCTTTTCCTTTGATCTGGCCTACTGACCTAGTTTTTGACCCAACATGACCCAGATTCAAACTTGACGTAGAGATCATCAAGATTACCATTCTGATCAAGTTTCATAAAGCTTGGTCACAAATGCGGCCTCTAGAGTGTTCACAAGCTTTTCCTTTGATCTGGCCTACTGACCTAGTTTTTGACCCCAGATGACCCAGTTTCAATCTTGACCTCATCAATACTAATATTCTGACCAAGTTTCATAAAGACTGGGTCACAAATGTGGCCTCTAGAGTGTTCACAAGGCAAATGACGACTGGTGAGCTAAAAATGATCCTCAGATATCATATATTGAATTTTACATGATCTTTTATTAATTTTTTTCACTTAATTGGCAGTTTGCAAACATCATGGAAAAACAAACAAATCATTAGCAAGTTGTCAATATCTTCAAAGTTATACATCCAAATAGAAACCACTCAAAAGTTTAATCTGTACAAACATAAAAGGTGCTCTGTGTTTGATGATTTCAAACAGGCTTCAATCAAAGAAATACAGTAATTTTATTGTATGTGTGTAGACATTAAAACAGCTTGCTTGTGATTTTTATTAATTAGGTATGTTTCTAAGATTCTGATATTCGACCTGACTGTCTCTTGACATAACTTAAACAAGCCTATGAAAAAGACAGTGAAATTGCGTAAAATCTACATTAACTTACATTAAATTATCTTTATTATCTGTCATTTTTTTGTCCACTCTCCCCAAAATTTTGTGGGAGGCACTTAGAGTTGCCTTTGTCCACCCTCTTTCAGTTTGTTTGTCCATTTGAATTTGTGTCGAAAGTATTTGACCCAGATTAAACAACACATGATTGTCATTTGGCATGTGAAGCTTTGCACCTATAGTTTTAATGTTTGATTACACAAAGTTAGACAAGTTATGGTTCATGAGATGATGTTTTAAGTCTTTTTTTATTTTTAAACTATAATGGCCCCTAAAAGGTGCCTGAAGTGCCCACATTTGAAAAAATCTTGGAGAGGACGAACAATAATGCAGTTATATAGAGAAGTTATGTAAAGGGTCTCTATAGTGTACAGAGATTTGAATAAAACTGAGAGAAGACCTTACAATGAAGCTACAGACCAGCATCAAGTGGTTCATAACAAGAAGTTTTTTTAGAGATCTTTCTGATAATTAGTTAGGCCCCAATTTGAAAACACTTTTGAGAGGACCAAACAAGTTTAATGAAATTCCATCAAGCAGTTCATGAGAAGAAGTTTGAAGGTTTTTCTATTTTCAGCTCTAGTGGCCCCTTAAAGGCGCCATGCAAGCACCCTCATTTGAACAAACTTGAGAGAGGACTTGCCAGGGTATATCAGTGACAAGTGATTTCAGAGAAGAAGTTTATGTAAATTATGGATGACAATGTCCACCAAGGTACCTTCTTTTCAGGTAAGCTAACAAAAAACAAATCGGACAAAAAATTAAGAAATTTCTCCTGAATCTGAGCCGCACTATTCTATAATCAACACTGTTTGCAGAGCTACACAAAGGGTTACTTACAAAATTCCACCAAATCTTACTGATCGACAGCAAGCACCTGTTAATCTGTTTCAATCTTTACAACTGTTTCTCAATTTCTAATTTTTTCACTTTAAACATCTCTTATTATGTTAAGAAGAAAAGAAATATAATTACATTAATTTGAATTAGCTTCAATTAAGAGTCAACTCCTGTTTGAATATCTTCATGAGTTACCTCCTATTTCAATGCCTCCTGTCTGAATAGTGAATACCTTCATGAGTTACCTCCTATTTCAATGCCTCCTGTCTGAATAGTGAATACCTTCATGAGTTACCTCCTATTTCAATGCCTCCTGTCTGAATACCTTCATGAGTTACCTCCTATTTCAATGCCTCCTGTCTGAATACCTTCATGAGTTACCTCCTATTTCAATGCCTCCTGTCTGAATACCTTTAAGAGTTAGCAGTCCTACCTGAATTAATTTCAAGAGTTACCTCCAATTTGAATTAGCTTGAAGAGTAATACTAGCAGTCTTATTTAAGCTTCAAGAGTTACCCCCTGTCTGAATAAGCTCTGTCTGAATAAGCTTAAAGAGTTACCTCCTTTCTGAATAAGCTTCAAGAGTTACCTCCTATTTGAATTTGCTTCAAGAGTTACCTCCTATTTGAATACCTTCAAGAGTAACCTCCTATTATAATATCTTCAAGAGTTACCTCCTATTTAAATACCTTCAAGAGTTACCTCCTATTTAAATATATTCAAGAGTTACCTCCTATGAAAGCAGACACAATGTGTTTTACCCTGCCCTCTGCATTTGCATCGAATTGTGAAGAGGTATTTGCATAAAAGTTGATACAATTCTGTCAAAGGGGCTATGATATTAAAAATCAGTAGATTAAACTGTGTCTGGTTTCCTGTAAGTCATTTAGAGATTTTCATACGTTACGGTTACCCTATAAATACAAGAGGGCCATGATGGCCCTATATCGCTCACCAGAGTTGATCTGGCCTACTGACCTAGTTTTTGACCCCAAATGACCCAGTTTCGAAATTAACCTAAAGATCACCAAGACAAACATTCAGACCAAGTTTCATATAGATTGAGTCACAACTGTTGCCTTCAGAGTGTTAACAAACTTTTCCTTTGATTTGACTATGTGACCTAGTTTTTGACCTCAAATGACCCACATTAAAACTGGACCTAGAAATCACCAAGACAAACATTCTGGCCAAGTTTCATAAAGATTGGTCACAACAGTGGCCTCTAGAGTGTTCACAAGCTTTCCCTTTGATTTGACCGGGTGACCTAGTTTTTGACCCCACATGACCCAGATTCGAACATGACCTATAGATTATCAAGACAAACATTCTGATTAATTCTCATGAGTTTCAAACTTAAATTGTGGTCTCTCGAGTGTTGACAATATTTTCCTTTGATCTGGCATAGTGACCTAGTTTATGATCCCACATGACCCAGTTTCGAACCTGACCTAGAAATCATCAAGACAAACATTCTGACCAAGTTTCATAAATACAGAGTCAAAATTGTGGCCTCTAAAGTGTTCACAAGCTTTTCCTTTGATTTGACGGGTGATCTACATGTAGTTTTTGACCCCACATGACCCAGATTCGAACTTGACCAAGAAATCATCAAGACAATCATTCTGACCAAGGTTCATAAATATTGGGTCACAACTGTGGCCTCTAGAGTGTTCACAAGCTTTTCATTTGATTTGACCGGGTGACCTAGTTTTTGACCCCACATGACCCAGATACAAACTTGACCTAGAAAATCAAGACAATCATTCTGACCAAGGTTTATAAATATTGTCACAACTGTGGCCTCTAGAGTGTTCACAAGCTTTTCATTTGATTTGACCGGGTGACCTAGTTTTTGATCCCACATGACCCAGATTCGAACTTGACCTAGAAATCATCAAGACAATCATTCTGACCAAGTTTCATAAATATTGGGTGACAACTGTGGCCTCCAGAGTGTTCACAAGCTTTCCCTTTTATCTGGCCTACTGACCTAGTTTTTGACCCCACATGACCCAGTTTCGAACTTGACCTAGAAATTATCAAGACTAACATTCTGACAAAGTTTCATAAAGATTGGGTCACAACTGTGGCCTCCAGAGTGTTCACAAAGGCAAATGTTGACGGACGGCACACGACGGACGCCGACGGACTCCGGACAATGACCGGTCACAATAGCTCACCTTGAGCACTTTGTGCTCTGATGAGCTAAAAAGTCAGTGGAATACCAGCGGTTCCCAGTGGTTTCTAGTGGAATTCCACTGGAAAAGTGACTACTGGAATTACAGTGGTATTATCACTGGCATTCCACTGATAGTGGAGTTCTAGCGGAGTCCACTGGAATTCCCATGGAGTCCACTGGAATTGAATTTCACTGGAACCAATACCACTGGATTTCAACTGACCAGTGGCATTGAATTTCCTTTGAAATTTCTCTGTAATGTAAAATAATAATACTTAGATTATATATACATTCTTTCCGATATAAGTAAGTAACACACTGAAAAAATTAATTTTTTCACAGAAACTGCTTTCACTTTTTTTAATATCACTGGGAGAAAATGATGGAAGAATTATAATTCAATCATAATTCTATCTTTTCATTACATATATTAGATTCAAGACACAGATTTGCTTCATTTACCAAAGAGTGCCCGCTTTCCTCAATAGGGAGAGCACAGATCTACGAATCTCGGGGATGTGTGTTCGATCCCCGGGTGGGGCGTATGTTCTCCGTGATGATTTGATAAATGACAGTGTGTCTGATACCATTCGTCCTCCACCTCAGATTCATGTGGGGAAGTTGGCAGTTACTTGTGGAGAACAGGTTTGTACCAGTACAGAATCCTGGAACACTGCCTGCAGTTACATAACTGAAATACTGTTGAAAAATGGCATTAAACCCAAACGATTTTTTTTTAACAAACAAACAAACAATCATTTAACAAAGAAAGTATCTCTAAATGCAATTAAAATGGTAGTCTAGGAATTATGTCTACATTTTAGCTTAATGTAAGTAGTTTTTTCTTTTCCCTTAGAAATAGAAAAGCCATTCAAGAATCTCTCAAGTCTCTGATGAGAAAGATATCCCACTAATTAAAGTCCTGTTTTCCCCATTTAGTGTCCCATCTTCTGAGAGAAAACCATAGAAACTTAAGAATGTTGCTTTGTTGTAAAATTGGAAGCCATATTTTACCTCCTCTGTCATCATTAAAACATGGCTGAGGAAGCACAGTGGAAATGTTATTGATCAGTGATTAACACCATCTCAGCATTTTGCAAAAGAATTGTGCCGAGCTGGAATGTCTCAACAATTAATAACATGCATGCAAAACATCATACTGGAAGCAATAGGGACACCCAAACAAACAAATCTGTATAAATTTTTAAATCTTAATTAATACAAAATTAATGAAAATAAAATACTCAAAACCCATTGGCTGCCAGGTCTCAAGTCTTTAACTGATTTACTTAAGTTTCAGCAAAATCCCTTGAAAACTGCAGGAAGATCTGAGTTATCAGGATGGACAGACTGTCACAGACAGACAGTAGCAAATGTTGACCCTTCCCTGTGACCCCTAATTTTCAATAACTGACATTTATGCCTAGATATAAATAGTGTGTCAGGAATGTTTACCTTTTAATTAAAACATTTTCTGACATCAGTGACAACTCCATGAAAGAAAATCCCTATGATCAACTAAAATTCCAATTTATTTTATCTTTTCAATAATTTAAAATCTAAAAATTCATGTCCCCCAGGGTAAAAACTGTTTGTGCCAAAACCATTAAAATTCTTTGTACACACAATCAAATTATTTCGCAATAATATTTTTGACAAAAAAAAGCTTAGCTGAAATACAGAATATTCCTTAGCAGTATGGTTACATTAAGTCACTCTAAATTCCCAAAGAAGTGACATCTATTGACAATTTAATCCTTAAAACTGCCATGCATTATGAAATTTACTTGAAAGAGTTTTTATCAGTGCAGTTATTAAGAGAATGGAACTTAATTTTCTCAATTTTACAAGTTTGCAAACTGTTAGAAAAAAAGTGAGTGGCATCATACAGGGACACCTATTTTCTTAACTTAAGAGGTATCACTAAAGGTATCACATATACCCCAGTCACACATACGGCGCGGATAGCTACGTCTAGCCACGGACAGAAACGTAGTAACCCGTATCGTTCGGATGATGATAACTGAGCCGTATGGACTGGTACAGATTGATACGGATTAATACTTTAAGGTACGGCACAGGTACTGATCAATACGGATAACTACGTTTCTTTCTGTGGCTAGACGTAGCTATCCACACCGTATGTGTGACTGCGGTATAAAGGTGATTAATACCCCAAGAGGCCACTTATATATAGGGAAAGTAAAATGTTGTGACCATGACATTGAATCTAATGACCTTACTTGTGCAATATGTATTTTGTCTTGATAAGGTTAAGTCAAACAATGCTTGTTTTTGAAAAATCCTTCCAGTGGTTAACAAGATATTCTAACACGACCAGCAAATAACCTACATACATGTAGAGCAAAATCTATCTCTGGTTATTCTGCAATAAACCACTCGCGTGCAATGACATTATCCAATCCAGGCGCGTAGCACGGTCGTAAAAAGTAGTTACCATTTTTTGTAACACTTCTGATACTAGTTTGTAGTGTTAGGATCGAAATAATAAGTTCCCAAGTGCGATTTATTGTAGAATAACCCGAGTTTTTCGTTCTCATGTGAAACAATATATCATTCAGGCCTACAGCCTTTGTGATACAATGTATATTCTTACACATAAGAACTCAAAACTTGGTTTATTCTACGATAAACCACGTTTGGGAACTTATTATTTCTTAATTAAGCAGACACAAAGTTGAGTAATTTGATCTATAACATACAAATGTAACATTGACATTGGACTTGGTAACCTGGTTTGTGCTCTTGTTAGTTTTATAAAATATCTTCTAACCTGTTTATAAGATATGGGCCGGATAAAAAGTCAAGCCATTTGATCTTTGACCTCAGTGCGACCTTGAACTTGGACCTAGTGATCTAGGTAGTAAGCTCTGTATGTTGTCATGATAAAGTAAATTTTTTGATGCTAGTTTTATGAAAATCTTCCAAGCAGTTTAGAAGATACTGATTAAGCTGACACAAAGTTTAGCACAACAAAGTATGACCCTAACCCGGGACTGAGTGACTTGTGTTGTGCACTCTGCAAATTCTTGATGAGGAAAACAACTGATGCTAGTATTATGAAAACCTTCCGTGTGGTTCAGACAATATTGAGCTGACAAGAAGTTAAGCTATTTGACCTTTGACCTCCAAGTGTGTACTTGACCTTGAACCCAGTAATCTGAGTTGTGTGCCCTGCATGTCATCTTCATGAGGATAATAATTGATGCAAGTTTTATGAAAATTTTCTCAGCAGTTACGAACATCTGAAGTTGACATGAAAACTGACGGACAGATGCACATGCTAGACTCCAATATAAAAACACATATATACTTTGTATCTGGGGGTATAATAACTGCAACAGTATACAGTGCAATGAAAACCTAAAATGCAGCTTGCTTTCTTCTTGGTGTGAGCCATTAAACACTTTTTGTTCATGACTACCGTAGAATGCGTTTTGTCACCCAGGTTTTGTATCTGTAATGGAGCGGAATGTACTCCATAGTTGGAAATATTCGGTGTTTTAGCTGTTTTTTTTCCCTATTGTAGTACTAATACAGTCTCACTGAAAGCGTTTAGATGAGAACTCGAAGGCAGGGTAGGCCGTCACTTGTTCAATGGTTTTTCTATTTCTAGCTCTGGCAGCACCTAAAATGGACCAAGGTGAACCATATCAACAAACTTGATAAGAGGTCTATGCCAGGATGCTACTGACCAAGTTTGGTGTAAAGATAACCTGGTGAGGTAGTTTCAGAGTAGAAAATGTTTAAGTAAAAATGCTGACGCAGAACAACAGAAGACGAACAACAGACGCTGGACGCTGGATGCCAGAACATTCTACCTATACTAATTAATAGCTCTCAGTTCAGGTGAGGCAAAAACTGCTTTTGTTCAGCTCATTCTGCAAGACCATTACATGCCAGGAACCAGTCAACCCTGGAAGAGGTCAGCTCTTCTGTGAAGAAGGTATGATTTATAGTTACTGAGTCAAGTGTGTGCGGTGAACTGTCGCTCACTGGTTACTGAGTCAAGTGTGTGCGGTGAACTGTCGCTGACTGGTTACTGAGTTAAGGTAAGTGAGTGCGGTGAACTGTCGCTCACTGGTTACTGAGTTAAGGTAAGTGTGTGCGGTGAACTGTCGCTCACTGGTTACTGAGTTAAGGTAAGTGTGTGCGGTGAACTGTCGCTCACTGGTTACTGAGTTAAGGTAAGTGTGTGCGGTGAACTGTCGCTGACTGGTTGCTCACTGGTTACTGAGTTAAGGTAAGTGAGTGCGGTGAACTGTCGCTCACTGGTTACTGAGTTAAGGTAAGTGTGTGCGGTGAACTGTCGCTGACTGGTTACTGAGTTAAGGTAAGTGTGTGCGGTGAACTGTCGCTGACTGGTTACTGAGTTAAGGTAAGTGTGTGCGGTGAACTGTCGCTGACTGGTTACTGAGTTAAGGTAAGTGTGTGCGGTGAACTGTCGCTGACTGGTTACTGAGTTCAGGTAAGTGTGTGCGGTGAACTGTCGCTCACTGGTTACTGAGTTAAGGTAAGTGTGTGCGGTGAACTGTCGCTCACTGGTTACTGAGTTAAGGTAAGTGTGTGCGGTGAACTGTCGCTCACTGGTTACTGAGTTAAGGTAAGTGTGTGTGCGGTGAACTGTCGCTCACTGGTTACTGAGTTAAGGTAAGTGTGTGTGCGGTGAACTTGTCGCTCACTGGTTACTGAGTTAAGGTAAATGTGTGCAGTGAACTGTCGCTCACTGGTTACTGAGTTAAGGTAAGTGAGTGCAGTGAACTGTCGCTCACTGGTTACTGAGTTAAGGTAAGTGTGTGCGGTGAACTGTCGCTCACTGGTTACTGAGTTAAGGTAAGTGTGTGCGGTGAACTGTCGCTCACTGAAGATTTGATTACATCAGCTGGAGCAAGAACTGAGAGTCAAACCTGTACTGGCCTGGGAGATAGTTCCTTAGCTAAAACAACTGTTACAGTTGCTTTCCTAGAAATACATCAAAATAGATCCAAAAAAACTGTTTGCCAAAACAAATATTTGTATAACCTAGCTCTATTGTAATAAGGGAAGAAGAAGAATACAGAATCTGTTCAACAAATCATACAATTTTGTTTAGTCTAGCACATAGATCTTAGTTTGAACGAATGCCTATAGGAATGATTTAAATGACTGACTAAAACATCATTACTATTTGTGGTGGATTTGGTAGTTGAGCCAATCCGCAAAATTTAATCCAAACAAATATATATCATTTCCCATTTATTATGGTCAACAGTAGATGTCAGTCTAGGTCAACAGTAGAAATCAACAAATTCATATCCTTCTGGCTAAAACCAGATAAAATTTTGTGCCAACTAAAATTAACCTTTACCCTGCTAAATTTCTGAAATGGACTGATCCATCATTCAGTTTGGGTATTACCACTTATTACTTTAATAAAGAGGTGTTCACTGAAAATTTACTGACTGAACAGCGAACAGGGCAGACCATAAATGTGCACTGGCCGCAAAGGCAAAATCACTTGCCTTCTGGCGGCTAAAGGTTAAAAGACTTTACAGTATATGAAAACTGACGAATAATCCATTCTTATAAAAATAATTATCTATAATGGCTTGAAACACCCAACCAAGACATTAGGGCTTTTTTATGCCCTCCTTTGAAGAAGGAGGGGTATATTGTTTTGCAGATGTTGGTCGGTCAGTCGGTCGGTATGTAGACCAATAACTCAAGAACGTTTGGGCCTAGGATCATGAAAGTTGATAGGGAGGTTTGTCATGACCAGCACATGACCCCTATTGATTTTGAGATCAGTAAGTCAAACGTCAAGGTCACATTGACCTGGAAGAGTTAAATGGATTCCGGATGATAACTCAAGAATACTTGAGCCTAGGATCATTAAAGTTGATAGGGAGGTTGGTCACGACCAGCAGATGACCCCTATTGATTTTAAGGCCAGTAGGTCAAAGGTCAAGGTCACAGTCACCCGGAACAGTTAAACGATTTTCGGACTATAAAAGAGCGCTCCGGCCTAGGATCATGAATGTTGATAGAGAGGTTAATCATGACCAGCAGATGATCCCTATTGATTTTAAGGTCAGTAGATGAAAGGTCAAGGTCACAGTGACCAAGAATTGTTAAACCGTTTCCGGATGGTAACTTGAGAATGCTTGGGCCTAGGATCATGAAACTTGATAGGGAGGTTGATTATGATCAGCAGATGAACCCTGTTGATTTTGAGGTCAGTATGCTGAAGGTCAAGGTCACAGTGACCCGGAACAGCTAAGCAGTATTTTGGATGATAACTGAAGAACAATTGGGCCTAGGATCATAAAAGTTGATCCGGAGGTTAATCATGACCAGCAGATGACCCATATAGATGTTGAGGTCAGTAGGTCAAAGATCTTGAGGTCACAGTGACCCGGAACAGTTAAACTGTTTCCGGATGATAACTTGAGAACGCTTGGGCCTAGTATCACTGAACTTGCTAGGGAGGTTGATTATGATCATTAAATGACACCTATTGATTTTGAGGTCAGTAGGTCAAAGTCAAAGTCATTAGAACTTTTGAACAGTGACCAAATAATTTCTGTTTCTTGTGTGTTGAATTACTGAATGCAACAAGGGGGGTATTTTGTGTTCTACGAGCTCTTGTTTTTACAAGAGGGCCATGAAGGCCCTGTATCGCTAACCTGACCTATTGACCTAATGATCATCAAGATTAACATTCTGACCAAGTTTCTTTAAGATATGCTCATAAATGTCACGTCTAAAGTGTTAACTAGCTTTTCATTTGATTTGACCCATTGACGTAGTTTTTGAACCCACATGACCCAGATTTTGAACTTGACCTAAAGATCATCAAGATTAACATTCTGACTAAGTTTAATGAAGATACAGTCACAAATGTGGCCTCTGGAGTGTTAACAAGCTTTTCCTTTGATTTGACCTAGTGACCTAGTTTTTGACCACACCTGACCCAGATTTAAATGTGACCTATAGATCAGCAAGATTAACATTCTGACCAAGTTTAATTAAGATATGGTCATATATGTGGCCTCTACAGTGTTAACTAGCTTTTCCTTTGATTTGACCTGGTGACCTAGTTCTTGATCCTACATGACCAAGATTCAAAACGGATCTTGAGATCATCCAGATTTACATTCTGACCAAGTTTCATGAAGATATAGTCAAAAATGTGGCCTCTACAGTGTTAACAAGCTTTTTGACCTGGTGACCTAGTTTTTGACCCCAGATGACCCAATATCAAACTCGTCAAAGATTTTATTGAGGGTAACATTCTGACCAAGATTTTATTGAGGGTAACATTCTTACTAAGTTTCATTAAGATTGGGCCAAAACTGTGACCTCTAGAGTGTTAACAAGGTTTTCCTTTGATCTGACCTGGTGACATAGTTTTTGACCCCAGATGACCCAATATCGAACTCGTCCAAGATTTTATTGAGTGTAACATTCTGACCAAGCTTCATTAAGATTGGGCCAAAATTGTGACCTCTAGAGTGTTAACAAGCTTCTCCTTTGATTTGACCTGGTGACCTAGTTTTTGACCCCTGATGACCCAATATCGAATTTGTCCAAGATTTTATTGAGGGTAACATTCTGACCAAGTTTCATTAAGATTGGGCCAAAATAATGTCACCTCTAGACTGTTAACAAGTTTTTCTTTTGATTTGGCCTGGTGACCTAGTTTTTGACCCCAGATGACCCAATATCGAACTCATCCAAGATTTTATTGAGGGTAACATTCTGACCAAGTTTCATTCAGATTGGGCCAAAATAGTGTCACCTCTAGAGTATTAACAAGCTTTTCCTTTGATTTGACCTGGTGACCTAGCTTTTGACCCCAGATGACCCAATATCGAACTCATCCAAGATTTTATTCAGAGTAACATTCTGACCAAGTTTCATTAAGACTGGGCCAAAATTGTGACCTCTAGAGTGTTAACAGTCAAATTGTTGACGACGGATGACTGACGACAGGCGACTGACCGACAACGGACACAGGGCGATCATAAAAGCTCACCTTTGAGCACTTCGTGCTCAGATGAGCTAAAATTGGGAAGAACCGGTGCCTGTACCTGTCCATTATGGGAATATTTAGCACAGATTTTTACCAAAATTGGCACTATGACACTTTAATTAAGCTAATGCGGTGGTGTATCTTTTTTTAAAGATACTTCTTATTCCAACTCTTTTTCATCTCTATTCACAAGTTAGTGCAAATAACTGATTATCTCTCAAGATTAAAATGCCTTTAAAAGCTTGCGACAGATTTTTTTCCAAGGAGAAATTACATTGTTTGATAATAACCTGCTCTCCGCTCTTTAAACAAACAATACAAATTGACCAACCAATATCATTTACATTTTCCTATATTACAATATTGTGTGTACAGTCAATAACGCTTCTGGCATAAAACTCTGTCTACTGCTTGAAAAGTCTGTATTGTGTGATAACACATATTGTAAAACAATATTGGTTATAGTTTCATTGATCAATATTCTTATTTTATTATATGGAAAAAACTATCATTTATATGTTATATTACAAATGTCACACTCTCAATTTGACACTACAATTAAACCTGCATTTGAAGCCACCTGCATTAAGAGGACACTTATCTTATTAATAAGCAGCCTGCATTTGTCCTAATTTCAACTTACCTTAAAGGTCCAATACTAAGGAAAGTGAACATTTTAATTTCTTTTAAAAAGCACAGAAACTATTTCATTTTATTGGAAAATGAAAGTTGGTATGTAGAAATTCGAAATAAATCGCAGTATATGTACAATTATTTTTCTATGAAGTATGAAGAAAGTTAAAAAGACCTGGGGGGCCATTCTGTCGATTCATTGAAATTTCAACATAATACACATACATTTCTTTGAGTTCCAAAGACCTTCTGTAAATTTTGACCTGCCAATCTTCATTATTTAGTGTCTTGCAAAAGTCTATGCACTGGCTATGAAAAAAATTGCCAACTCACTTCCCCTTAGTAATGGACCTTTAAGCCTGCATTTGTCCTAATTTCAACTTATCTTAAGCAGCCTGCATTTGTCCTAATTTCAACTTATCTTAAGCAGCCTGCATTTGTCCTAATTTCAACTTGTCTTAAGCAGACCACCTGCCTTAAGCAAATAAAATGTACTGACTGCTTCCATGACTGGCTGTTTAGTACAGGTCTGATTAAGAAAAAGTTTCATGTTTGATTTGGCCAAAATAGGAAGGACATAATAACTGCTGAAGATAACACAGATGAACATTTAATTTGTTCTCAGAGGAGCTAAAAGCTGACATAAATTGTCACCTACACACACAAAGTGGATAACTGCCTTGATATTATTAGCCCTTTTCATGCTGGACACGATTGTTTCTGCCTTTGCGACCAGTGTAGATCAGGATCTGAGCCATGCAGTCTGATCATGATCTGCACTGTTCGCCAATCAGTCTGTATCTTTTTGGTAATCACCCCTTTTAACAGTTAATGGTTCTGTCTAAATTGAAAGATGAACAAGTTCATTATAGAAATTTAGCAGGGTAAGGGTTAGAAATAGATAATCCACTTTGAAGCAACTGCAGCTACTCCAAGACAAGCTAGATATAGATTCTGCGCACTCATCAAAATGTTTGTAATTTGCTATGTTTCAAGTCAAGAAAAGCATAAGGAAAAAATAACAAAATTTCGTCTGGAAAACAAAAGCAGATATCCAAAATAATTCAATGGCAATTACTCTAAAACTTGTCAACAATTTCAACTTTCCACTGCATTTTCTGTACCCAGTCATCTTCAGTGATGTGACCTTATTCTAGAAGATTTTTCTTCCCATTTAAGCAACTAAATAACTCATGTACAAGTTCCTGTCAAATTTAGTATTTTGGACTTACACATGGATTTCGTTATTCTAACAGACTTTTGCAAAAAGCATAGCAATTCTCTTAACTTTCATTTCCATTTGATTAAACAACTGATTGCCGTTGGTAAACAGACATATTGATAAATGGTGTTTACCTAGTACTTGTAAATCGTTTATCACCACAGTGCTACCAATACCGATTGTACCAATCTTACTTAAATGTCTGTACGGTTTGCCATATCTATTTCAAAACTGCACCGAATATACTCGGGTAGATCTTTTCAAACCTGACCCGTGAGTTCCTGAAAATTTACGAAAGAGTGTAATAGGGTTATCTAAAATGTAAAATCTTTAACGGTTATACAGACTAAATTTTATTATATTGAAACACTGCAGGCTGTCAAATAGGTTCTCATTAGTACAGTTCTTTTTAACTATACTACATACTTATACAACCTGTTAACCCTACTTTAACAGAAATTGATTAATCTCTTAACATATACCTTTATCTTAAATTCTTAATATTCTTTTTTGTACAATATCTTGCATGTCACCATTCATATCACAAACAAAACCTCATAGCTTCTATTGTTCTACCTTTCATGATAATTCATGGCTAATTAACTACTGACAAGATAGTTGTATCTATTTCGTTTTAAAGACCCGTTTTTTTTAATTCATGTTTTTACATAACTGTCTATCAAAAGAGATTAAAAAGAAATCATTAATTTAAAGTATGAAAATTAAAATGAAACAAAGAGCTCGTAGAACACTAAGTGCCCCCCTTGATGCATTCAGTAACTGCACAAGGAACAGAAATTATTTGGTCACTGTGCACTGGACGTTTCATGTACTGACCTCAAATCAATAATTATGGGTCATTTACCAGTCATAAGTGACCTCTGTATCAAATGTGATCTTAGAACAAAGCATTCTCTAGTTTTTTTGGCAAAACAAAGTTCTAGTGTTCTGGGTCAATGTGACCTTGACCTTTGACCTCAAAATCAATAGGGGTCATCTGCTGGTCTTGATCAACCTCCCCATTAAGTTTCGTGATCCTAGGCCCAAACAATATTAAGTTACCATCCGGAAATGGTTTAACTGTTCTGGGTCACTGTGATGTTGATCTTTGACCTACTGATCTCAAAATCAATCCGAGTCATCTGCTGGTCATGATCAATGTCCCTATTAAGTTTCGATATCCTAGGCCCAAGCATTCTCAAGTTATCACCCGGAAACAGTTTAACTGTTCGGGGTCACTGTGACCTTGATCTTTGACCTACTGACCTCAAATGGGCATGCATAAAATTATACGTCCACGTATATACTGACGCTTACACTGGTAAATATATAGGTGAACATGTATATATAAGTGCGGCTACAATGTGCGTGTACACATAACCATATACGTCCATGTGTGAACGTATAAGTTTATATGTGCACGCGTAATTACACTGGTGCACATATATATATGTGGGCACATCCATATAAGTGTGCACCTACATATTTCCGCATGCTTGTGTAAATGACTTTAGACACAAAGTCTTTTATCAAATTGGCAAAGAGAACATACCTTCACCCAGGAATCAAACTCATTATACCCCACGATACAGAACTGTGCTCTCCCTATTGAGCTACTGTAAGTGGCCAACATCTTTACAGAAATAACAAATCACAATATAAGTAATTATTGTGTCATAAAGCAATTCAAGTCACTTTCTTATCAGATATTAGTATATTAAAACAAAGGATAAAGTTACAAAACAATAAGACTACAAATTATCCTACAATGTCATGACTGACATGACCACACTATCAATCTTCATCTCGGCACAAAATGTGGCCAAGTGCTTCTATCTTTCAATGCATGCAGTTATCCTTTTTTTGTGTTCAGGTGAAGATTTAGCCTGATTAGGTGATGAGTTTGTGTATATATGTCGTAGTCCAAACTGGAATCTAGGCAGATCCGGAATCTGCCTAGACCAAACTAGAATTCTAGTTTGGTTTAGATTGATTCCAGATCTGCCTAGACCAAACTAGAATTCTAGTTTGGCTAGACCGATTCCGGATCTGCCTAGGCAAAACTGAAATCTTCTTGAAGATAGATAATTATCCATACGTTCACTGAATTTTTCTTTTTGTTTTGACATTTTGTAGTCAGTAAGACTCTCAAACTTGTATTACATCATAAACTGAACATAAAATTTATGCAATGATATGAGCTTGAAAGTATACATAGGCAATATATAATGGTTACGTCTTTGTCTATTTTTAACGCCTTAATTGGTAATTATATATTTTACTTGACAAATTAAGGCATTTATACCGTATAACCCCGTTTAAACGCCCCCGGGGGCGATGCATTTTACAAAAAATTTGATCCAAACGATGTCAGTAACTCGTATAAACACCCCCCTATTCATCCCAATTCATGCACTGACATAACCCGATACGTAATCGTACTGGGAATCTGTGTAAAGTCGCGCGCTGAGTGACATGATCCGAGTTAAATTCGATCAATACTGTAGCGTCATTAACTTTATGTGGATTTACCTGCACGTGGCATTATTCGGTACTTACACACAGTAGATTTATTTGTGCCATGCCTGTTCAGGATGTTGACGTGTTTAAAAGTTTGCGTATAACCCCGTATCAAGTGTGTTTTTTTTAAATTCATTTGTATTGTAACGGAATTGTTATTATCTGGATATTACTCTGTTGGATCTAGGACCAATTTTTGAAGTTAGATTTTTTTATTTTCCCCCAAAAAATGTGGGGGGCGTTAATTAGAGGGGGGGCGTTAATATGGAGTTATACAGTATTTATCTTTTGTTCTTAACGGGATTCTTCAATGCTTTAATGCAAAAAAAATAAACCAGAATATCGATTTTCATCTATTACAAATAATTTTTATAAGTTCTTAACAAATATTCCACTTTGGCCTAGGCAGATCCAGAATCATCTAGCCAAACTATTTGTGTAAGATTATTTTAAAATTGGGCTAGCAGTTTCACACAAAAAGATTTCTAAATTTGCCACTATATACATACAGGGAAAACTGACCATACTCTCTGTCGGCCATGTTTTTTGACCGATCAAAAAAAAATTGAAATACCTTGGTAGATCAAGGGTCACACAAGGACCATTTGTTTAAAATTATTTTAAAATAGGGCTAGCAGTTTCATACAATAAGATTTTTAAACTATATACATATAGGGAAAAGTGACCACGCCCTCTGGCAGCCATGTTTTTTGATGAATAAAAGTAATTTGAACAATCTTGGTAGACCTGGGTCAAACAAGGACCATTTGTGTAAAATTATTTTAAAATCGGGTCAGCTGAGTTTCCTACAAGAAGATTTTTTAAATTTCCACTATATACATATAGGGAAAAGTGACCACACCCCCTGGTGGCCGTATTTTTTGAAGAATCTGTATAATTTGAACAATCTTGGTAGAGAGCGACATTAGGACCATTTGTGTGAAACTATTTCAAAATCGGACCATCGGTTTAGGAGGAGATGTTGTTTGAAGTTTTTTCTATTTTTAGCTCTGGCAGCCCAGTTCATGTAGGTGCAACCAAGCAGAACTGTTTGAACAACTTAAATTTGGTAGACTGGACCACTCAAGGAACATCTAGGCCAAGTTTCATCAAAATCCACATTCAGTGGTTTTGAAGGAGGATGCCGTTTAAACACAATTATTGACAACAGACGCCTTGACGGACGGACGGACGCATGCACAGACGACGGACACACTTTGTGCTCAGGTGAGATAAAAATCTATGTGTTTGATTAAACTGCTGAATTAATGTAAGAGTATCATGCCCCGATGAAACTTTATCATATATATAATATTAATATTGAATCTTACCCAAGATTTCTTATCCTGAAGGGTTACGGTATCAATTTTTAAATTTTTTAAATTAACATTTTATCTTATGCCACTCTATACACCGCAGGCATCCAAATGATGTATATGCGAGGTAATTAAATTTACAACACACTCTGAATTGAATATCTATAATCCACAAATACGAGTGGACCTCAGATTTTAATTTTTTGGCTGTGCCTTCTACAACTTTTTCAAGAGTTTACGATTATTAAGATATTTAAAATTTTCACTTATCAGTCAAAACAGTCTGTAAGACATAATTGCATTTACCTGGAACCAGGGCTCCGGAAATTTTGATAACTCAATCGGTCCGAAACGAAAATCCTGACATCGGCGCTACCCCACCAACTGCATTCCCAATATTACATATTTTGTAAAACGTGATAGAGTAAAGATATAATCAAGTCATGCATTAAAACTGAGTTACCGGTCACCGCGTGTTTCCATACAATGAAGACAGTTATTCAGTGTTATGTGTGATTGTTACTTTGTTTAAATTTCGATTTTTTTCCGAGAAAATACTTGTAAGGATAAAATTACCGAGGCATTGACACCGTGTGCGTAACTAGTCTATAAGCAAACGCACGTGACCGGTACCGTATACACGGCAGATACTTTGTGATGTTTCCTCATTCTTTGACGGAATTCTATAAAATACAATTACACGACACATATTCTCTGCTAAACAGTCTCGGTATTTTAAGAATACTCTGCCGCGGACCGAATGTGTACGTTATATGAACGCTGAGATCGAATTTCCTGCATGTATAGTACCAAAAGGCCACGCTTGTTGGCCACGGATATTTCATTTCACTTATGTTGTACTTCAATAAGCAGCTACATTTTAAAAGTTATATGTTCTCTTCTGATGTAAACAAAATTTCATTTTGAAACGTTTTTTAAAAGACCGATTTGATAAACAGCACCACTCCGGTTTTCTTTATCATTCATGTTTGCCAGTCCTTTTTTTTTTTCTTTTTCTTTTTTGCACCATCGGGTTGCAAAGACGATTTTCTGCACTTGTTTCAACTGGAGCCCCAACAAATGAATCTTGTATTTTTTTCAAATCAAGTAATTATAAAAAATATTTTGATTGGTTTTCCGTGTGATGTCTCATTAAATCAAAGACCTATAATGTACAATTATAGCTCTTTGATTAAATGCAGTGACCATTTGTTTTTTACCATGATGAAACATAGCCTTTTGAAATAAACCATCCGTCGGATTTTAAATAAAAGAAGTGGATCCCAGTCGAAATGATTTGGATCCAGTCAGACATATTTGGAAACCAGTCAAAAATGTTTAATACATTGCAGTCAGCTGTCTGCAAACATTAAAGGATGTGCCACGCTAGTACTGATTGCGTCACGTGCTAGTTACGGACCGATTATCAAAGTGACAGTCAGACTGTTTGACACGTTTATTGATTATCTGAGGGTGCGACCAACAATTTCCTGCTTGGCAGTAGATGGTGTATTGAGATATCAGACAGAAATTTATACTTTTCTCCATTTTTACGGGACCGATTTTTTTTGTTTTTTCACTTTATGAATCGGTCTGAAAAGTAAAAAATCGGTCCAAAACCGACAAACCGGCAAATTTCCGAAGCCCTGCCTGGAACCCATTATACTAGAATAAACAATTCCATAGTGTTTGGTCAATACGTCAGAACATTATATATATCAGCAGGCCAGCCTAATCTTTTTGAAGATATAACAAATGAGAACACAGCAAAACTTTTGGTGGTCAGTATATAATTATATCGCAATCTGAGATACAAAAAATAATATACAATGTTAAGGTGCATTTTATGTATTTTTAGAAACAGCAATACAAAAATAACTATTTTGTATAGTCAAGCTGTCCAGTGAAACGAGGGTCAGTATACGTGGGTCAGTATATGCTAAAAAGTACTTGCTGTAGTTTTTGACAACAGTGTAATTAATTTGATCGTTAATACTTTTGTTTTCCAAATAGATTTAACAAAAGGTTCGCTAGGCCATATCCACATGATTATGATACATGATATGAAAAGTTGCAATGTCAGCTATGTCACACTGATAAATATACCTTTTTCCACATTTTATGGTGGGTGTTTTTTTGTTTTGTAACTCGATACTCAAACAGAAGCTACATGAAGGACACTGACCTTTCATTACTGCCAGGTGACAATTACATGACTGAACTTTGAAATATAATTTTTACAGCTTTATGTATATATAATTATAAATTACTTTGACCAGTTTACCTCTTTGTTTATAACATATCAGAAATTCTATAAACCCGAAACAAACAAGTTCGATATTATATCTCCTTCAATGAATTTTAAGTTACTGTAAAACGGTCCTAGGTTGCTCACCTGAGGAACAAAAAATGCAGCTCAAAGTTTTTCTTTGAATTGACTGGGTGACCTTGTTTTTGACCCCAGATGAATGTAACTAATCAAACCTGACCTAGATTTCATCAAAACAATCATTCTGATCAAATTTCATAAATATCAAGTGAAAAATGCACCCCCTATTGCAACTTGCACAAAGTTTTTCTTTTATGTGACTGGGTGACCTAGTTTTTGAACCCGGATGACCTATATTCAAACTTGATCTAGAATTCATCAGAACAATCTGATCAAATTTCATGAATATCTGAAGTAAAATGCAGCCCTATTGCATACATAAGGTTTTTCTTTGATTTGATGTAGTGACCTAGTTTTTTACCCCAGCTTATCCATAATCAACTTCAACTAGACTTCTCCATGGCAATTATCCAGATTAAATTTCATGAATATCCAGTGAAAACTGCAGCCCCTAAAACACACACCAAGTTTTTCTTTGATATAACTGAATGACCTAGTTTTTGATCCCAGATGACCTATATTCAAATCTGACCTAGATTTGATCAAGACAAACAATCTGATCAAATTCCACGAATATCCTGTGAAAAATGCAGCCCCTATTGCATAAATAAGGTTTTTCTTTGATTTGACCAGGTGGCCTAGTTTTTGACCCCAGATGACCCATATTTGATCTTGACCTAGTTTCAACAAGAAGATCATTCTCATCAAAATTCGCGAATATCCAAGGAAAAATGCAGCCCCTATTGCACACACACAATTTTTCTTTGATTTGATCGGGTGACCTAGTTTTTGACCACAGATGCTTCATATTCAAACTTGACCTAGATTTCAACAAGACAAACATTCTTATTAAATTCCATGAATATTCAGTGAAAAATGCAGCCCCTAATATTGCATACACAAGGTTTTTCTTTTATTCAACCAGGTGACCTCGTTTTTGATCCCGGACGATCCATATTCGAACTTGACCTAGATTTTATGAAGACAAACGTTCTGTTCAAATTTCATGAAGATCCAGTGCAAAATGCAGCCCCTATTACATACACAAGGTTTTGACATGTCTTTGATTTGACCGGGTGACCAAGTTTTTGACCCAAGATGACCCATATTCGAACTTAACCTAGATTTCATCAAGACAAACAGTCCGATCAAATTTTATGGAAATCCAGTGTAAAATGCAGTCCCTATTGCATACACAAGGTTTTTGTTTAATTTGACCTAGTTTTTTACCTCAGATGACCAATATTTGAACTTCACCTAGATTTCATCAATTTATTTTGTTGGGTTTAACGTCGCACCTACACAATTATAGGTCACATGGCGACTTTAGATTTCATGAAGGCAATCATTCTGATCAAATTTGATGAAAAGCAAGTAAAAGATGTAGCCTCTATTGCATACACAAGCTAAGTGTGAAGAGAACAGAGACAACGGATGACAGACATCAAGCGATCATAATAGCTCACTTGAGCATTAAAAATTAAAATTAACTTAAAAAGGGGGATAATTCTAATTTACTCAAGATGCTTCTTGGGCTGAACATGTTTCCAATTATTGTTATCAACTTCTGACCAAATTAGGTGAACATCCATCAAACAGTACATTTTAAAGGTTTTTCTATCATTTGCTTTTGAGGCCATTCAGTAGAGTAAAGCAGTATCATTTGAACAAACCTGAGAAAGGTTCAACAAAGAATGATACAGATTGCATGTATAAGTTTGGTGAAGATCCATCAAGTGGTTCATGAAAAGATGCTGTTTTAAAATTTCTTCTATTTAGAACTCTGGTGGCCCCTAAATGAAGTCAGTGGAACCAAACGAAAACCAAATGACAGAAGTCAGCCGTGTTGATGTACTTATAAAATAGACTTGCCCGGTTTATAGGTTGGTCAGGGCTACGGATATGTATTGTATTTTGCCATCGGAATATTTCTATAAAATGCTTCTTCCCCTTCCGTTTGGATCCGTCCATGTTTACAAACACGTTTGTTTATTTTATGGACTGTAGATGGTTCTGTTTATTTAAACCCTGTACAATATATCCACTTACAAAACATTTCTAAACCAACAGGTCAAATATACACCTATAATGTGCACACTACCTGTAATTGTTGGATGACCATCCCCCTACTACTTGCGAAATCATGATGCATGTGTACCCATCAATTACTGTGAAATCATTAATATTCATGGGGGACTAATTTTCGTGGATTTCGTGGTCGAGTCGATCCACGAAATTTAATCCAAACGACCAAGGAAAATTCCCATTCATTTTGTGTTCAAAAGTAGAAATCCACGAATTCATATCCCCATGAAGTTGCCGTTTTGACCAAAACCACGAAATTTCATGCCCACGAAATTAAATGATTTTACAGTACCTCAAATTCAACTGATTTATCGTCTACAGGTTTTACTACCCAGTCACAGGTAGTCTGTGTTCAGACCCTGTGATTTCACAGGAGATAACTCCTGAGGCTATTCGAATTTTGTATAATTATGTCCCTTGTCTTCTCAAAACACACGATAATCAGAACCAAGACTGAAGAAGTCAGAATATATAACAGAATTATTCTTTCTAAAAAAAAAAGATTATTTAGTCGGTAGCCAGACTAAGTTGAGAGATGTCATTACTAAATATGTCATTACTAAATATTCAGGACTGAGTCATGCATCATAACAATCTCACTTTCTGAGATATTCGTTTACATTGTAAACCTTGTACATTTTCTGTTTTTTTTTCATTGCCTGAAAAGACTATATTATCATCTTTTCTCCCCCTGCTTTGTCAAAGTGAGTTTCAAATCTTTAGGCACATTATTTCAGATTTGGTCCAAGTAAATCAACTAACCGGTGATCCTACACGGTCATATGATTATTTTAACCCTTATCATGCAGGACACAATTGATTCTGCCTTTGTGACCAGTGTAGATAATGATCAGCTTGCACATCCATGCAGTCTGATCAAGATCTGCACTGTTCGCCATTCAGTCAGTATCTCTTTAGTAAGCATCTCTTTTAACAGTTAATGGTACTATCCAAATTGAAAGATGGACAAGTTCATTATAGAAATTTAGCAGGGTTACAGGTTAATAACAGTTTATGCAAGCCTAGGTATTAATTACAATTTCTGAGACTGAAATACCGCAACATTAAATTCTTTCCAAAATCCGAGGTTTAATGGCAACAACATACATTAAACTGAAATAATTATGGTAATTTTAAGCTACAAAATTTACATTTTTATATATTTCAATTTCCTTTCATTATGTATACAGAACAAACGATTTACATAAAAGAGGTGGGCCCAACTGGATATTTCAGTGCTAATGTCAATGTTTTACAGGTTGGCCATGACATATAATTTCTGTTTCTTTGATATGATTTACAATTTTCAGAGCTTCATTATTATCTAATCCTTGATAAACAGCAGCACAAAAAGTGGATAACTTTATTTCTGTGCAGTTACAAATGTATCCACCTTTGGTGACGTGGTGATGTCAGACACAATTTAAAACAAGAGCTCGTGGAACACAAAATGCCCCCCGCCCCCTTGATGCATTCAGACTAACTGCACAAGGAATAGAAATTATTTGGACACTGTGTACTGGATGTTTGACGTACTGGCCTCAAACAATAATTATGGGTCATGTACCATTCATAAGTAAACTCTGTATCAAATGTGATCTTAGACCAAAGCATTCTCCAGTTATAAATTGGCAAAAAAAAGTTCTACTGTTCTGGGTCAATGTGATCTTGACATTTGACCTACTGACCTAAAAAACAATAGAGGTTATCTGTTGGTCATGACCAACCTCCCCATCAATTTTCATGATCCTAGGCCCAAGTGTTCTCGAGTTATCATCCAGAAACCTTTTAACTGTTCCGGGTTATTGTGACCTTGACCTCTGACCTAAGTACTGACTTCAAAATCAATAGAGTTCATCTGCTGGTCATGATCAACATCCCTCTTAAGTTTCTTGATCCTAGGCCCAAACATTCTCAAGATACAGTCCAGAAACTGTTTAACTGTTCGAGTCACTGTGTCCTTGACGTTTGACCTACTGACCTCAAAATCAATAGGGGTCATCTGCTGGTCATGACCATCCTCCTATTAATTTTCATGATTATAGGTCCAAGCGTTCTTGACTTATCATCTGGAAACCGTTTAACTGTTCCTGGTCACTGTGTCCTTGACCTATGATCTACTGACCTCAAAATCGATTGGGGTCATCTGCTGGTCATGACCAACCTCCCTATCAATTTTCATGATCTTAGGCTCAAGCGTTCATGAGTTATCATCCATTAACCGTTTAACTGTTCCGGGTCACTGTGACCTTGACCTTTGAGCTACTGACTTCAAAATCAATAGGGGTCATCTGCTGGTCATGACCAACCCCGCTTTCATGATCCTAGGCCCAAGCATTCTTGAGTTATCATCCGGAAACCAATTGGTCTACCGGCCGACCAACATACCGACCGACTGACATCTGCAAAACAATATACCCCACCTTCTTCGAAGGGGGGCATACATGTCATGAAGAGTAGCTTAATCAGTTCTAAAAACTCATTTTTGGTCTCATATCCCCCCATTATACATTATTTCATCACTGAGATTTAAATCACAGAAGTAGTATTGGGATAGCTGCTGAGTCAGGCACAATATATGACCCTGATCAGAATTTAGGACTGCTGATTTTTGCTGATTCAGGACCAGTTAGGTAAAACTACTTTCTTACTATGAACATCAGACTATTATCTATTTAGGTACAGAAAGCACATATTATATGACAGTTCTGAAACAAGAGCTGTTTGCAAACCCCACATGTCAGGCTGTCCCATTTCCCATCCTGAGATCACTATATATAATATTATGGCCTTGCCCTTTGACCTAATGATCCCAACACAACAATGGCTACCTGCTGACTGCAGGTAGTCACCATATATGAAGTTTGTGGACTATAAAACCAAAGCATAGCTGAAACTATTTTGTGCCTCAAGGTCATGTTGAACTTGACCTTTGACCTACTGACACCAAAGACAAAACGGGTCATACTGACCAAAGGCAATCATCCTGTGAAGTCTGAAGGTAGTAAGTCATAGGATTCTTAAGTTACTGATTTGAACCCATTTTCAGTCTCGATGTCACTGTGACCTGAAGTCTTGACCTAAAAAGCCCAAAACAATAAGTGTCATCTACTGACCACAGGCAATCATACCAAGACCAAGCATAATTCTCTTTACTGTAGAAACCCAATGATCTTACCAAGCTACAAACTGACAGACAGTCTAGACAGAAAGACAGACAAGCAAAACAATATACCCCCTCCTCTTTAACCCATAACAAAATGGGTGTATACCAAATTATCTCTTTTAAACATATTCAGAAAACTAAACATGCAAACACAGATTTTCATAAGTTCACTATTATACCGTGTTCAGACTACGTTTTTAATCCTACATTAACTTGGGTTTATTTTTTAAACTCGTTTGCGTCCACACTATATGTGGTGTAAAACGTAAATTTTGTAAAGGTCAAGTGGTTTCTGTAATGTAGCATTAAAACTACCTCGGGAGGTGGTTTTAATACTACATTAAAAAGTAATGCTATATTATTTTACAAATGTGAACGCAAATGTGGGTTATAACTGGTTTTACAATCCCAAATCCACAGATCTTACCTTTTGGAGGAAGAATACCATGTGTTTCTCTTTTGTATCAAACAATTGATGCCATGGCCGGCAAAAGTAATTGGACTGTTGTTGAAACAAAGACATTAAATTGCGATATGGAGTCATGCTGACGCTCAAAATGGACAATAAATGAAATGAAAAGAAATTCTTAGATGAACACGTAAGTTTAAATATTGATGACCCCTTCTTGTTTCTGTTAGCCTCAATTCTTTGTAACCGTGTTTGCTTATTGCAAGATATTTGTTAACTTCCAACATTGCATTATATATTTAAACCACATTTCTTTGCCTAGTGTGGAGCAAACTGGATTATATTTTGATGGGTTTTGAATGTCAAATACCAATTATAGCCAATTAGTGCCTAATAAAAATAAAACCGTTCTGCTAGTGTGAACACGGTATTATAGTTGTTTTGCCAATCTTGCACATCATTTTTGACAGGAAGGCAAATGCCAATCAGCTAATTTAGAAAATTTAATTTATTTAATTGTAAATTTTTCAGATGAGAAAGAATTTTCTTTTTGCTTTATTTAAAAGCAAACTTTAATATTTACACATGTATAATGTCTTATTAAAGGCAAAAATATATGAAGGAGCTTTTATCAAAGAACAGCAGCAGATTATGTCTTTTCTTTAACACAAGTACCTTTCACTGAAGCAGTTCTGCCACCTGTTTTAGGTACATATCAATGTTCCTACACCCCCCACCCTGAATCTACCTATAATTTGCAAATTGCAAATCTAACTATAAAAAAAAAAAAAAAAAAAAAAAAAAAAAAAAAAGTCCGGAAGGATTAAATTCAGAACTGCTATTTACAATAGATTAAATTCATGAATATTATGCATGTGCAGTTGTGCATTTACACATATACTCTGGGTACTATTCGGTTTTTTCCTATCGCCGCTTTTTTATATAATCTTACTATAGGAAATTTTTGGTATTTTCATATCCGGGATAGTACCTTGTACTAATTATATGTATATAATTATATGTATTTGCATTTTGATATTTTGATTAACGTTTTCCCGCCATTTGACGTTACGTTATCAGTTTTACGTCACGTCCGTTGTTTATATTTGTATGTGTATTATCCTGATGAAGGCGTTAGCCGAAACGTTGATGAGATAAAAAAAACTATACATAATATGTGTTGTTGTTGAAATACCTATCGCAAATCTAACTATCACGTTTTTCTCTCATACCAAAGGTATCGATGATTGAAAATGTATTTAAAGCTGATAAATAGCTATAATTATGGTGTTCTATCAAGTAGTAGCTGTATTATATAAGGTGGAATCTTAAAGCTTAGTCATTTTCCACAAAACAATTCAATTTTGTTACAGAAAAATAAGTTGTTCTACTCCTACTTGGTCAAATAATTTTGTTTTCAATATTCATAAAGCAGTGAAAATCTGGCCGGGTACTTTCAAAGATTTCGATGGGAAACACCACAAAACCATTAACTGTCGAGTTGGACGACACTTGGCAATTACACAAATAACACAGTTAATGGTCAAAATATCTTACAGAAACCTTGGAACTACTGCTGGCAGTTGCCATTTTTGGCTGATTACATCTGGGGACTTTTTTATGTATGGGAAAACTAACGAAAATAATACACTTTCAATTTCACATTCTAAAACTGGGTGTTCAAGTACTGCATGAAAAATAAATGATTACAAAGTAACAAAATGGAATCTGAATATAACAACTGCTATTTGCATAGTCTGAAACTATAAATAAAAGACATAAATGCTTGCAATTCCATCAAAGGTTAAACTTTAAATACTTCTGAAAAACTGGTTTTATTCAAGAAAGTGCTTATTAGAAGAAATACTGTATGTCCAGTAGTAACTATATGCTACAGATGACAAAGATCTCCTATTTCAGTAGAACCAGTCCTGTTTTTAACTTAATACCATTGTCATTTTAGGAGCCTGGCTTAAAGCTGCTTTTTCACAGCTTTGGTGAAAAACATTAGATACTATAAAATGTATACAATACATTGAGCACATTATTGATATAATGTATATATAATTAAATAATTTGATAATGGCCTTGTATATATTGCATATATTGTGCCAAGGACAATCTTGCTGGCCCAAGGCCAAAGGCTGAAGGCCAAAAATGGCAATGGGAGTCAGAAATACAATTTCGCAATCACATCAATGACGATTTTGTTTATTTGTTTGTGTTGGTCAGTTGTGACTGGTATCACTTGCACATTACAAGTCATGTTTCACCTAATATTATATACGCAGTTAATTAATAGAGATTTTAATAAACAAGAGGACCATGATGGTCCTGAATCGCTCACCTATCCCCACATGACCCAGTGTTCAACTGAGTATGACGTCGTTATTTCTATTATTTGACATAGTGACCTAGTTTTTGAGCACATGTGACCTAGATATCATCAAGATAAAAAATTCTGACCAATTTTCATGAAGATCCATTGAAAAATATGGCCTCTAGAGAGGTCACAAGGTTTTTCTATTATTTGACCTAATGACCTAGTTTTTGAAGGCACGTGACCCACTTTTAAACTTGACCTAGATATCATCAAGGTGAACATTCTCACCAATTTTCTTGAAGATCTCGTGAAAAATATGGCCTCTAGAGAGGTCACAAGGGTTTTCTATTTTTCGACCTACTGACCTAGTTTTTGACCGCACATGACCCAGTTACGAACCTGACCTAGATATCATCAAGTTGAACATTCTCACCAATTTTCATGAAGATCCATTGAGAAATATGGCCTCTAGAGAGGTCACAAGGTTTTTTCTATTTTTAGACCTACTGACCTAGTTTTTGACCCCACGTGACCCAGTTTCAAATCTGACCTAGATATCATCAAGATGAACATTCTGACCAATATTCATGAAGATCTCATGAAAAATTTGGCCTCTAGAGAGGTCACAAGGTTTTTCTATTTTTAGATCTACTGACCTAGTTTTTAACCCCACGTGACCCAGTTTCGAACTTGACCTAGATATCTTCAAGGTAAACATTCTGACCAATTTTCATGAAGATCCATTGAAAAATATCGCCTCTAGAGAGGTCACAAGGTTTTCCTATTTTTAGACCTACTGACCTAGTTTTTGACTGCACGTGACCCAGTTTCAAACATAACCTAGATATCATCAAGGTGAACATTCTGACCAATTTTCATGAAGATCCATTGAGAAATATGGCCTCTAGAGAGGTCACAAGGTTTTTCTATTTTTAGATCTACTGACCTAGATTTTGACCCCACATGACCCAGTTTCGAACTTGACCTAGATAACATCAAGGTGAACATTCTGACCAATATTCATGAAGATCTCATGAAAAATATGGCCTCTACAGAGGTCACAAGGTTTTTCTATTTTTAGATCTACTGACCTAGTTTTTAACCCCATGTGACCCAGTTTCGAACTTGACCTAGATATCATCAAGATGAACATTCTGACCAATTTTCATGAAGATCCATTGAGAAATATGGCCTCTAGAGAGGTCACAAGGTTTTTCTATTTTTAGACCTAATGACCTAGTTTTTGACCCTACGTGACCCAGTTTCGAACTTGACCTAGATATCATCAAGATAAACATTCTGACCAATATTCATGAAGATCTCATGAAAAATATGGCCTCTAGAGAGGTCACAAGGTTTTTCTATTTTTAGATCTACTGACCTAGTTTTTAACCCAACGTGACCCAGTTTCGAACTTGACCTAGATATCATCAAGATGAACATTCTGACCAATTTTCATGAAGATCCATTGAGAAATATGGCCTCTAGAGAGGTCACAAGGTTTTTCTATTTTTAGACCTACTGACCTAGTTTTTGACCCCACGTGACCCAGTTTCGAACTTGACCTAGATATCATCAAAGTGAACATTCTAACCAATTTTCATGAAGATTTTATGAAAAATATGGCCTCTAGAGAGGTCACAAGGTTTTTCTATTTTTAGACCTACTGACCTAGATTTTGACGGCACGTGACCCCGTTTCGAACTTGACCTAGATATCATCAAGATGAACATTCTGACCAACTTTCATAAAGATCCCATGAAAAATGTGACCTCTAGAGTGGTCACAAGCAAAAGTTTACGGACGCACGCACACACGCACGGACGGACGGACGACGGACACCGCGCGATCACAAAAGCTCACCTTGTCACTTTGTGACAGGTGAGTTAAAAACAAGTACACGTCTGACAGTTTCCATGGACTAGTGCTCTAAACAATTTATAAAAGTGGTGAATACCTGATACTACTCTTTGATTAATCTTTTCTATCGATGACAAGGTTCAGGTCCCTAATTTCTAACTTTGGTCATGTAATGGATACAAATTTGTTGGAAACATACCGGTATCCATCTAATCATTTACACGTACTTATTTTAACAAAATATTAATTGATTTTGACCGTTACAGGTAATACATAAAATTTAATTTCCCTATTCTTGTAGCAGACTTATTTTAGCATAAGTATAAATTTGACAGACATTTTCCAGTGGAACTTTATAATATTAAATTATCATTATCTCCCTTTGTTTATCTTGGCTGCACAACCAAGACAGACTGGAAATGAATACCGAATTTGCTTCAGATTATCAAAATATCCTGATTCTATCTCATGCAAATATAAACTAAATATTATATCAAAATTAAAATTAATACTCAGCTTTTTAAATACTGCATCAATATTTTTTAGCTTATATATCTGGCATGAAATTATGACCTTTACTAGGCAAGGGACACCATAATACTAATATGGTCTACATTTTCGTGGACAAACTAGGGCTAATGATTTTAACAATCATATGTCTTTGATATGATACTTCACACTGTGTTTCACCCGATAATTACCCAATTCTATGATTTCATGTCAATCAGAAAAAGTAGAATTTACAAAGTAAAATTTTTACAAATGTTGCAAAGGCAGTATCACAAGAATGTGAAAGAGCTGCTTTAAAGTTAAAAGTATACACAGCTAATTTATTCAGAAAACTGTCATTTTATCATAAATTTCGTGACATTTTTGCTGGTAAAAAGGTAAGGGTTAATTTTGTAACTAAATATTCTAATTTTCCTATCTATGTTTCCGGTTTAAAACTATAATGAAAAAAAAACACACAACCTTTTGCCATTTTTCAGCTTTGTATTTCATTACATTTTAAGATGAAATTACTGCAAAATACTTTTTCATCAATCTTTTTCTATAAAACGTATAAAATATGGTAATTTAAACAACTGACCGAAGCAGGACTGAGGTGCACTTGTGATTTGTTGCAAAAGTGTGGGATTGCACATTTAACATGTTTAAGTCTTGTTCAACCAATATCAAACTTCTTTCAGAAATTATAAAGAATAACATATTAGAAAATAAAAATACAGATTTTTTTTTTCAGATTTATAATTTGATGTTTGTATAAGCATTTTTAGAGTAGAGTAAATAAAGCACTGCCTTATGTTTCACATTCAGAGATGACCCTGACCTTGAGCTTCACGTACAGACTGTAGCACAAGCAGAACACAGGTCAGGCATTTCTTCTTGATAAGACCAACATTCAACAAAAGTTTCATACTGCCATTCGATGCTTTTCCAGATATAGACTGGACCCCAAAGCTGGGACTTAAACTTTGGCACAATCTGAAAAAGGGTTTTGCATATCATCTTGATCAGTGGAACACTGTTTATACTCCTTTCGAAAAATCCTTTTGATGTTTAGAATACATAATAAGACCAGACAGGAATCTTAAGACTCAATTTTTTGGCCTAAAAATGTGACCTTGACTTCTGGCAGTCACAACTGAAACATGTGTTTTGCATGCTGTTTTGATAAATGGAACTTGCAACCAAAATTTCTTAAACACCCTTCACAGAATGCAGAAGAAATGCAGCAGACAGATATTGCTTTGACTCAAACATCTGACCTTCAACTACCACCTTGACCTTTGACATGTGTAATCAGATTTGACTTCTACAAGTTGCCTCGAACAGACGAGTGTGTATTTAAGATTCAAAGAGGTTATGTACATTGTACAAAACAATACTAGACATGAAATTAAAGACTAAAATTCAGCGTTCTCTTCTTGAACATATGGGTGATGAATATTCCAACCAAGTTTCATAATTATCCCACAATGCCTTGAAAAGTCGCATGGACTTGAAATGAAACTGGAAGGAAAGACAATGTGAGATCCTTGACGGATAGTAAAACATCGTAAGAAAGAAATTCAATTCTCTTTTCAGAAACAAAATAGCATGTATGACAATAAAGTTTGTAACATTTCCGGCAAACTCTTTCTAGCAAAATTTGTCACTTTTAATGCCATTTAACATAACATGCACAATTATCAATATTTAAAAGTAAACTTTCAAAGACGAAAATGCCAGTCCACAATATAGCGTTTTCATCCTCTACTTAATTTATAATTATAATATAAAAAAAAACCTCGATAAAGTCATATTCGTTTCTGCACAGGCCTTAATTACCAACGAATGTTATTTATAACACCGCAGAATAAATATTTACAAATGTCAAACCTGCAACAACTCTTATGTTATTTCTTTTTTGTTGGATGGTTAAACTCTAATACAAGAATCCATTGTTCATGAAGTTTTGTTTGATATGTTTAACCATGTGTTTCTTCACATGTAAGTCATTCAGTCTTTGAACCAGTTTTCCTGCTTTCTGTACTTCTTTGCTTTTTGTCTGAGGACAATCAGCAAATTTGTTTTCTCTGTATGTGATTTCTCTGTATTTCAAGGAAAGCCGTTTTGAGTTTCATTTACATCCCAAGTATGCCAAATTGCCTGACTAGAATACATAAACCTGCCCACTTAGCTCAGTAGGTAAGAGCGTTGGTCTATGGATCGCGGGGTCGCGAGTTTGATCCTCGGGCGGGGTGTATGTTCTCCGTGACTATTTGATAAACGACATTGTGTCTGAAATCATAAGTCCTCCACCTCTGATTCATGTCGGGAAGTTGGCAGTTACTTGCGACCCCGCGATCCGTAGACCAACGCTCTTACCTACTGAGCTAAGTGGGCAGGTTTATATATTCTAGTCAGGCAATTTGGCATACTTGGGATGTGGTTGAACAACCCATCATTCTGCAAGAAACCTTGAAATCTTCCTTCAATAATAAAAAAAAATCCATGTACAGGGTATGCAAGTTTGCAAACTGAAGATGATACTGCACGTATTGTGGTTCCGAGTCAACAACTTTGAGCACGCTCAGCCTCAAGGCCCCTAACTGTAATAAAGTATTGGTGTGTGGACCTACTATATTTATGGTACATGTATCCGATCCACAAATAGATTACATTTTGATGCCTGGTGACCCCATGTTTTTTTTGGTATCATTTGACATAGTTGTGTCTGCTGAACAAAAATTATGAGAATTAGTTGTTTTTACTATTTTTTACATTTATATGTAATGCTTTACGTGTGGTAAATTGCCTCGATAATAAATATCTATATTTAACGCACATTGAACACTAGATCCTCTATAGTGGTATTGGTATCAAGAGCGGAAAATTTCTTTTTGCCACAGCGGTCCGGGTTCAATTCCCGATACAGTCATCTTTTTTTCTTGATTTGGCATTTTTGAAATAGTTTAGAAAAAAAAAATTCATATTCTAATGTTCATAAAATGACCAAACTTCAATTTGAAAGAAAGATCATATTTTAGCCCAAATCTGGAGGTCAGTGCCTTTAATAGCGCTGTTAGAACTTGCTTATAAATTTGTGGACCGGATACCTTAAGCAATTAATTTTCGACATAAAAACAATAATCCATAGAACACTGACATTGATGCAAATTAATTTACACAAAGAAATACAATATAGACCTACCCAGAACCAGAATAATTAGAAATCTTTAAATCTTTAAAACACAAAAAAAAAACATTTAACAAAACACAATTTCAATATGCATATTATCATTTTCTCAGATTTATGGCTTTGCATATCATGCAATTTAGGAAGTCTAAATCAAATCAGATTTTAAATCAAATCAGACTTTCATTTAGCTCCCAGTAAACATTAATGTTATCAGGCATCAGACAAATTTTCTGCTTAGAATTTGCATTTAAATTCACATCCACAAGTTTCTTGCCTGTCTTTATATCAGTACAAATGTACGTCTTTCTCAAAAATTTACTTAGCTAACAGTAACTAGTAATAGTTAAGTCTTAAAGAAGGGTCGAGCTGGCTGCTAAGGAAAAATGGTTAGTGGAAACCCAGGGTTCAATTTTCTGTCCACATCATTGAGCAATGTACAATATGTAACATGTAAGACACGTCTATCTCACCCTGAGGTACTATGAAAATTGCTTATCACTTCCTTTAAAACAGTTGAAGGGTAAATAACAAGTAAAACTACAAACACAAAAATTTCTTTAATTGATATATCTAGTCTATTGCCAGGGCGTTTGGTAGGCTCTGAAACATTTCAGCAGGTCAAGCCGATGCATGGGGCATTTTTGTGCTAGTAAATTATGAGTTTCTCAATTTTCGCGGGTCAAAATCCGGAACCTTGGGTCTACCGAATGCCCTGTGTTGCAGTGACTTCTGCAATATAAAGAAGGATGCCTATTTTGCTATCCATCAAATATATACAGGTGGAAAATTCATGAATATTTTCGTAAAAGGGAGATAATAAGGTTTTAACACATATTGCAAATACTGCATATACATAACTCTGCAGGGTGTTTTACTGTCTCTTTTGATAGATCTTGTGTTCAGCTAGTTACACATTAATCAAGAAAGATATTTGTCTACTAAAAATTAAAATACATTAAAAAAAGTGTCTATTTTTTTTAATTTGGCCCTAAAATAAAAGTATTCAACCTGTGTATATTTATCTGAATGTAAAAACAGAATTCCTTTATCCTGTATATGATGTCGTTATTTTCTTGGTCTTAATTTGCTCAGATATTATATTGAGCACTACTCAACACAACAAAAATAAGCACAGATTTTCATGCTTTGATGGAAAATCTGTGTATATTTTTTAATTTTTCATGCGGATTATCTCCCTTGAAGGTTGTTATGTAAATATTTTGCACCAGAACTAAAGTTTAATAAATACCAAACCAAAGCGTTAATAACTACACAGTATAGTGCTTAGTCTAACGTAGTCATGTGACAGTAGTGAAGAAGTTATCAAGGTGACGCAAGTGGGCGTAAGTTTTAAATTAGAGTAATTTAACCTAATAAGAACTGGTTATTATCAGATTATCACATGCTAAGCAAACTTTAAGAAAACATTCATCTGATGTCTAACTGGTATGTCTTTGTAGCAATCAGTTTTTATATCATGTTTTTATTTTGAAGTCATTGAAAAATTAAGGAATCCAAATTTGAATTGGCAACAAAAAACAGCTGAGTCCATTTCGGCTATTTTGTTTTAACAAAAAACAAACTTTTCAGCGTAACAGCAGTATCATCATAAATATTGAACCAGGCATTCATTAAACACAAAAACCTAACAACTATTATTTAACTTGTTTAAAATATGCACCTACCCTCCTCTTCTAAATCTTGGTTTAATGAGACCTTAATTGCACTCAGCAGACAACCTGTGTCAGTTGTCACTTGCTAAATGAGAGATCTGCTATTCAATTCAAAGTATTTACCAATTCTTTTAATGCTGGAAAAACCATCATTTTAACAGTTGACATTTCATGATTTGACACTAATAATTTAACAATTCAGAGAAATAATAAAAAGACAGTTATAATGAACTTTTGGACCGTACAATTAAACTGTAAAAAGGGGTGCTGACCAAAAACTAATGACTGAATGGTGAACAGTGCAGATCATGATCAAACTACACAGATGTGTAGGCTGATTATGGTCTACACTGGTCACAATGGCTGCGAATCAATCGTGTCCAGCATGATAAGGGTTAATAGTAAAAAAGCAACATATGCCTTCCATGTTATAAATTATTATTGGCAAAAGCCAAATTTAAAAATAATTTGGGTGCAAACACTTTTAAAAGTTAAAGTTGTAAATGTCTCGAAACTTATTATTTTCAGCTAACTGAGGGTTGATGGTTACAATATAAATGTTATATACATTCACAAACCTGATTCTTTGGTATTAATGCTGGTAATGATGTTCGTCTTGTGGATCTATGTGCAGAAAACGCATGGGTGGTCGACGAACTGGACCGACGCCGTTTAATAACAGGGATCTTGCCGTCATGTGTCATGAAGTTGTTGATTGCAGGTTTCAGGACCATTTCCATATATTTTGAGACAATATATCCCACTAGACCACAGATATATGCTATATATGGTCTTAATCCAAAAGGAATTATACCAACTGAGGAACACATTAAAAAACGCGAAAAGCTAACTAAAGAAATCACAATTGCGCTGTTTGTTGTTTCTAAAGAAGAAAATATGCTCGCTGTACAAACTGATAGTAAAACACTAAATAATATCGCGGGACGGCTGAGGTAGCCTCCATCTTGGTCAGTGCTCGGATCATTCCGCCACTGTCCAAATGTAAGCTGAGCGAAAGTCTCACCCACCATGCATGCACAAAATAAAAGATAAACACTAGTGGTACTCCACGTTTTTCTGAGGTACAGTGATACCCAGTAAAATGCACACACAACAGTAAACATAGGTACGAATATTGAACACAGCCGCTGGAAAAACAGCCCCATGTCACATAACTGATAAATAACGAAACTTAGTCCGAGGAAAGCCATTCCATAGAAAACACCAACATTTTCTGACACATTGGAATCATTCAATCCGATCCAGTTAGCGATTAAACTGCACAAATTACCCCTTTCTAGCGGTTTTACTAACACTTGTATATAACCGTTATTATCTATTTCTTCTTCGTCTTTGGAAGAATCGTTCTTCGAGCCTCTACGGGATAAAGAAGTTCTTTGGAGGGCCATTTCTGCTACCCTTTTTCCCCTCACTCCATACAATCACCACACACACAACTGACTGACAGTTGAATACACACTTAGAATCTTGGGAAATTATCGATTTGCGTATTGCAGAGCGCCCTCTAGTGGGAATCTCCGTCATAACGCGGAAGTAAACAAAAGCACGTGGCTCAACGTAAACAGAAATTTGCGGTGTGGTGCAAAGTGCTAAAATTTTGACCGAGAGTGAAACCACACTTATCTGAAATTCGGCATTTAATAAGCCAACACATAACGACGATAAGTCGCAAGGTATAACATATAAAATTGGTATTATATAGAAATATTAATTATGCCCTTCAGATTTGTTTAAAGGCCTAGATTCACTACTATATAAGTGTCCCCCACCCCCCAATCCAATATACAACTCCCATCTTATCTGCTGCTTATCAGCGATTATGTAACAGTAACTGATTAGAGGGCAATTAGCACAGCAGGGACCCCAACTAGACCATGAAGATGTGTGCAGTGGAGTTGAAAGAAATTATTTTTTCTTCAGTGAATGTGAAATGATAATAATAATAATAATTATTATTATTTTGATATTATATAGATAATAATAACTACTACTTTAATGTTATAATAATAATAATAAAAATAATCATAATCATTATTATTAATTATCATTATTATTATTATTATTATATTACATATAGGATGATAAAAGAAACAGTATTAATATTGAAAATAATAATGATAATAAAACACAAGTATAGTGAAAACTTCATGAGTTCTTTGTGTTGACAAACAATTTTTTTCGAATTGGAAATTGATTTTATTGTATTCATGTAATTAACATTATTTGAATACAAAATTATTGTGTTCCATCTATACTCGATTTTCCTTTTCAGTATGTTGCCAAAAGTGACTTTTTTCATGCTTTGCTTTGTAACTTTGAAATGCAAATTCTGTTTTCAGTTCTAGACAAATGTTATTTGCAGTATTCTGCAAGCTTTAGATGAGTGAAAGTCGCATTTTTCTAAAATATCACAATTCTCCAGACAGAATTTGAAAAAATAAAAACTTGCATATTTCTTTTAATAAGTTTCTCATTATTTCATTATTGTGAAAATAAGTTTCTGATTATTTTATTATTGTGTTTGATCAAAAAATATTTTTCTTTACATAGAAATGCCAAAAATAACTAGTATAACTTTAAAAGTTATCAATTATTCATTAATTTAAAATAAATTACATAATTTCCCCTTCTCACTAATAGATACACTTGTAAGGTAGACTGGCTCTCCAATAAACAATGACCCTTGTTTATTGGAGCCATACCGTGATGGTCATTAGCCCCCAATTGTGCTGGTGAAGACAAAAACCCCTTGGCCCACTGCCAAAATCTAGGCCTTTAATAACACTGCTCAATTGGCATTATATCGGGGTGGCTTATTTCATGATGTGATGTTTTATAGTTGTCATACCGGTGCCTTATAAGGTTGTTCACATGTATTTGTACACATGTAAAAGACATGTAATTTCATATAACAACATTGATTTCAAATTAAACGTAAACTATACAATATATATATAATAATACAGCTATAAAACAACTGTTACTAAGGCTGTAAATTGCAAACATGCTAGCTGTAAATCTATAGCAAAAAAAAAAAAAAAATCACAACTGCAAAATATTACAGATGTAGTGGAACAACGTAGACAAGCTTATAGGATAAAACAATACACTGTGATACAATAAAAAATATGTTTATATCATATGAATTCCAAAAAATCACATAAAAGTGGGGTAACTACACATTTTTTTATAGAAAATCTCTATTTTATCACAGGTGTCAGACGCATGGCTTGGACGCAAATAAGGGGTTACCCTTACTACATGCCTCCCCAACCATGAAACCATTGGAAAAACAACAAACTTGATGGAGGATTTAATATGTAACATACTTACCCATGTTGCGTTTCCATCTAAATAATTTAAGTGCTTTGTTGTATCATTATTTTAGACAAAAAGACCTGAAGAACAGAAATATTATCAAGTTATACACTGTGACATTTGTACATTTGGTGTAGGCGGCAGTAAGACTTTTTTCCGTGACTGTGACTACTATATTTGGCTTTATGTAAAAATATGTAGGAAAAAAAAAATGAAATCACTGTTCTTAAAATATCGATTTTAAAAGACGGAGTATTAGTTTTAAGAGTTTTTTTCTCTTTTTTTTGTCAATTTAAAAATCTTCTGAAATATACATTACATAATCCATGTTCTAATTTTCATTTTATGTTGAAGTAACTTCCAGTTATGTTTAACACTGAGTTACATTAGGATAGACACATAACACTATTAGTTTGTTAGATATGTTGTTCCTGCATTTGATGGTTTCGTCATTGATTGTTGTCTACATATTTTACCCAACCCCCACCCACGGGGAAGCATATAGTCGCCGCTCCATCCCGCAATGCGCAATGCTTTACAAGAATATGTTTCGGCAGCCACTGGTTGGAACTCAGCGGAAGTTCATGGGAAGATTCACTATCAAGAGGAGATGCGCAAATTGTCCTCATGTTCCAGTCTGATGATTTTTTCACTGAGTTATTGCCCTTTGATTTTTTAACATATTATATTATAGTACCATTTCTTGTCCGGAGTATTCCTCAGTAGCCATTAGCTGGAATTCATCAAAACTTCACAGGAAGCTTCACTCTCAGTTAAAAGAAGATGCGCATTCAGTCCATTTGTTCCAGGTGGATGATTTTTCATTGAGTTATTGCCCTATTAGTACCTAACATTAGTATACTAAAGTAGCATTTCTTGTCCGGAGTATTCCTCAGCAATCACAAACAGAAATTCATCAGAACTTCATAGGATGTTTAAATCTCTAATGTTGATGCGCATATTATCTTCATGTTCCAGTCTGATGATTTTTTTCACTGAGTTATTGCCATTTGATTATTCAACATTAGTATATTAAAGAACCATTTCCTGTCCTGAGTATTCCTCAGCAAATCATCAAAACTTCATAGCCGTATCACTCTTTAAAAGAGAAACGCACATTGCCTTCGTGTTCAAGGTGGATTAGTTTTCACTGAGTTATTGCCCTTTGATCATTCTGTAGTAGTACTATATCTTGTCCAGAGCATTCCTCAGCAACCACTGGATGGGGTTCACCGATACTTCTTAGGAAGTTTCATGCGCATATTGTATTCATGATCCGGTCAGATCTTAATTTCACCGACCTTCTGCCCTTTTGGCTATTCAAGATAAGTAAACTATAGCGCCATCCTATTGAGGAGTATTTCCCAGCAACCACTGGCTGGAATTCAGCGAAAATGCTTCACTCTCAACAAGAGGTGCTCCTATTATCTTCAAGTTCCGGTGGGATGTTATTGCCCTTTGATTATTCAAAATTAGTAAACTATGTGTGCCACTTTTATTCAAAATTAGTAAACTATGTGTGCCACTTTTGTTTTTTAAATGTGCAATAGTCATATCCATCGGTTTTACTGTATATATTTACAAAATGTATTATACATCTATACACTGCTACAGGGTTACGATGTGGCATGGGTTTTCCTAGCGGATATTAATTGTTGTTTTATGTGACCATAAAGTGTATATATGTAGTCATTCGTGTGAGTCATAAAGCATTTCATTTTTGGAGTTTCAGAAAAACATGGATTATATATAGTGATGTATTTATGTTCTTATTACCAAATATCTACAAGAAAAACGACATGAAACCAAAAATCCAATTTCGGATATCATAAAATCACACATATTTTGAGACATTCTTGAGTTTTAATTCTAGCATAAAACTACTGTTCTTGTCACTTTTCGGGATGTTTTAACAGGAGAGAAAACGTGTGTTAAAAGAGGGATTCTCGCGCGCACGTGCTGTTAAAACACCTTTTTATACATGCGCGTTCCGTGGCAAAGCGTAAACGGATAATTCAAAAGGAAATGACATCATAGTCAACGTGAAAAAATAGCGTGCACTTTGCCGCGCATTTCATGGACATTTAATGACGTTGAGGGACAATATATTCATTGACTTGGTTTTTACGCGTTTAATGCTAGAATAGCGTTAGCGCATGTTCTTTTAGTGTTATAATATCTTCCGAATCCCTCGGGTACCAACCAATCCCCCGGAATTCTGCAGATGTTATAACACAAAAAAAAAAAACATGCGTTATCCCTATAGTGACATCATTTTTTAAATGTATTTCAGATATCATAAAATGAATTTGCTCTTTGTTGATACATATTATTAAAGAGAATTAAGAACTTGAAAAAAAATAATCGTATATAGGGATATTAAAAATTCTAATATCCTTAAATCATTTTATGAGATCTTTAAGTCATTTTAGATTGTTACAAAGAATTAAGGATATCACAAAATAGTAAAATAAATAGTAAAACGGTTCCCCATACTTGAATATAAAAATTTACGGCTTTATTGTCGAGAACCTGTTTACTGTATTTCTGGTCACGCCTCGGTAGCCTAGTGGTAGAGCGTCCGCTTCGAGTGCGGGAGGACGTAGGTTCGGTCCCCGGCCGCGTCATACCAAAGACGCAAAAAATGGTACTAGCAGCTTCCTCGCTTGGCGTTCAGCATTATGGGGATAGTGCTAGGACTGGTCAGCCCGGTGTCAGTATAATGTGACTGGGTGGGATATCATTCCACGTGTCTACGGCGTGATATTCCAGTGAGGCAGCACTATAAAGTTGGGCATTGTGCTCACTGCTACAAGTAGACACCGTACTTTACATGACTGAAAAATTGTTGAAAAAGACGTTGAACCCGAACACACGCACACGCACACGCACGCACACACACACACACACACACACACACCCCCCCCCCCCCACACACACACACTTTTCATTTACAGGTCTTTTACAGGTCTTTTACACATGTTAGTTTAAATCTCGGGTAGTTTGCAGATGTTTTACAGCTGTAAAACGTGTCCTACTATTGTACAGAATATATCTAACTGCCACAGAAAGTTATCATGCGAAACGCATTTTTTAGAGGTTGTATCGCATTTTAGGCTTCCGAATAGTTCTGTAGCAGGACAGAGGTAAAGCACACATACACGTGGCTCTTACCCGAGTGTTAGATATTATAGTTGGAAGATTGGGGGATCACACTCTATACTCCTGATTTCGTATTCAAACAGAGTTACCAATTGACCGCTGCGTCAGTTGTGGATCGCACCTAACTTGGTCCCATTTCCTCTCCCCTATCATCATTTATCGTAACTCTGCATATCAATGCTTCGTTTCAGTAACAGTTCATGATATTCGATACTACAGATAGAATCCGTATTTATGGGACTCAAAGGCCCAGATGTTATTGAACGCCCCAGATGCCTCTTTGCGGTGGGTTTATTTCGTCGAGAAAATGCAATTATTTACTTGTTTGTGCTGTAAATTTGTTTAACAAATAATCAAGGCCTTCGAGTTGTTTATCGTCTGATTTACCACGGTTCAGAGTTCAGGTGCGTAGGGATTGAACCACGAGGGCGTTAGCCCGAGTGGTTAATTACTGAAGCATCTGAACGATGAACCGTGGTAAATTAGACGATAGAAAACAAGAAGGCATTGATTGTTTTCATTCTGACATGCTCATTGATATATTTTAATAAATATTATACTGGAATTCATTTACGCGAGGAGTAATGTATCGGACGTCATGCGGCAATTTGACGTCATAACTGACGTCATAATGCTAGATCTTACCGGTCCGCGCGTCAACCGTTGTTTATCGCAGAATATACAGAGCTTGATTTCCTTCTTTGTTTAACTGGAAATCTAACCGAGTCATGTTAGAATGTTTGTTATAAAGATAGCTAGTGCTTTGATACGCAGAAATTGTGCATTTTCCGGTTCTTTTTGTACATTTTTAGATTATTTTGTATAGGTATGCGGCAGTTTAATCGGAGCACTGTACAATTGTTTTTTTTAGAATGTAGATATATAAACTGCAACTGCTAAAATATCTTTTGAAGTTGATCGAATAAATCTAAATTTAATATATTACGTTGCATGGTATTCAGGGGCGTAGTTGGCATTTTATAAATTGCAGGCCCGATGCGCCGAAGAAGCGAGTTTGGTAGTGGGTATTGGGGTATCCTCCCCACGAAAATTTTGAAAAACTAGAGTGTCTGTGGTGCATTCTGGCGGAATAAAACCAGTGCTAAGCGGAGGAGTTTAATTCAATAAAAACATACAAAAAACGATCAAAGTTCAGTTTATGACTAAGTTATCATAACTATAAGTATAACTGACCCAACATCAGTATTATCAGTTCCATATCAGTCACACTGTGAGTGATATAGGTTTTCTATTTCTTTTATTAGCATCCAGCAAAACAAAATAAACAGAATTTGTTTGTTTTTGAGTGGATATGAATACATCACATTGACAGTTGATGCAATTAAATATTTTCATGAGCAGGTAGCGCGAGTTATTGTATCAGTTCTCGATGTGATATTCCATATCCATTCACAACAAACAAATTCTGTTTATTTTTTGCTGAATGCTAATAAAAGAAATAGCAAACCTATATCACTCACAGTGTGACTGATAAAAAATATGTTCCTTATTTTACTATGAAACAGATTTTACAGTACAGTCTAGACTTCTTTAATCATAAACAATACTTTCAAACTTTAATAACAGTTTTTGTTTTCAATATGCATTAGATCCACGGATTACTGAGAGGCACCGAGGTGTAGGGGTAGAATTAAATCATGCTTTTTATCCCCTTCACAATAGGGGCCGCTGATAGGCCCCTTCCCTTCAGTAAATTTCTTTTAAATCATGCAGTTTTCCACAAAAATTGACTTTACATCAGGTTTTTATTCCCCTTTGCTCAAATACCTAGCTATTCACCCCACCCCCAAATAACAGGCCTGGGCCCCTTCCCCTCTTGGTAAAAAAACCCCTGTAAGTACCGTCGGACTCCTAACCCGGAAGTTGCGGGTTCGAATCCCGTCCGCGTAATTTGATCATGACATTCGCAACCCCTTTTTTCGCCGCAAGTACTGTCTTTCTGCCAACATTAATAAAGTTGTGGGGCGATAATTGGCGGGGCGGTGGTATACGAGCGAGAAAATAATTAAAACTACTGGTATCTGTTTTATTTTTTTAATCATTGAAATATCTAATAAATATAATATAATTACATGTTCAATATTGGTCAGGCGCGTATCTGGGCATACGCCTATATGCCTGTGTGTACAATTCAAATTCGACACAAACTGTCAGCGAAAACAAAACGAACATATAAAGGAACACAGTGGGAACCGCACAGGAACGGCCGGTGGCAACACCTTCGAACGATACATCTATGTGTATTTTTCTTCTTTCTAAATTACACATTGCTTACAAAGCTGGGCATAGTGATAGTGCTTCATTTCTGTATATCATACTTATCTTCTTTGCAGTTTGCAGTTCACATGATCAGTGGCATCTGGATTATTGTGATCTATAGCGTAAAAGTGAACAAAGCTTATATAGGGAGTACGGACATATCATTTGATGTCGAACATATATTGTGAATCGTTTTAAGTTTCGTATATTTTAAATGAATTCGTAATGTCATATGATCTTAATTACATATGTGTATATTGTGCATCCGTTTAGTTGAAGTTTTCTATACATGTAGAAGACATTTCGCATAGATATGTCTCACAAGAACCAAAAGTTCTGTTTGCCTAAGTGACAAACTTAAGTAGAAACAAGCGAAAAATGAAAGTAAAGCAAGTGTTTAATGTCATGGAAAACAATTCAGTTTCAGAGGTTTAGTATAACATCATCAAATGTAATTTTTACAAGTACGTGTTTATGTCTAAAAAGAACTGTCCAGCTTTTAACAGTGTTTAATGTTGGGAGGAAGACCCCGGATGTCTTCTTCGGATATAACTTTAGGCATAAACTGATACCTTGATAAAGCCATAAAGTATTCACAAAGCCAACCTGATGGTTTCCACACAATGAAAAATGAAAAAATAGACACCTCGTGCGAGGTTTCGAACATACAAAGATACAAGCGGATACAAGCTAAAGACTATGTTTCAGAGGTATACTAGATCTGAGTTTCATATTTGAAAATATGAACAGTTACTACGCTTAGGTAAACATAAAGTAACAGGTTTATCTGTATTAACAGTACTATATGCTTTAGGTTTATAATAAGACGTAATGCATGTATAGCTAAACACAGTATTAATATTTGCTGCTATTACAAAAAGTTTAGCAACGATTTATATTTAATTGACACTAAATCTCAGCATACATGTACATGTACATGGATGTTTTAGATTCAGAGCAGCACTTCAGGCGAAACATTTTGCCACAAACCACCAGTTGCGATACTCAGTCAAATAGATATTCTGTTGTGCATGCAATTTTCTACGGCAACAACCGAGATCTCGTTTTCTACAAACATACCTACATACCACTTTGCCCATTGAACCTCGGTATACTCAATTTGGGCATGTCGGAATCTGTTTGCAAAAAGGAACACCCGCCTGATTGCTATTCAAGTATCAATAAGATGCAATAAAACAGAGCTGTGGGAGAATAAAAATGATAATCTTCCGTTATCTTGAGTAAGAAAAACGTGACTGCTTACGTGATATCGAAGACTTTATTAATGGTTGCAATAACATCTATCAATCTATTTCCAGATCTGAATACAGAAATAATTTTAGCAATGCGCGCAGTTTAAATTTGCATTTGCTAAAATTAGATGTTTGATCTGACTAAAAAATGTTAAGTTCCCCATGAGAAAACTTGAAACCTTTGCAATGTGTGCACTGATACATTAATCAAAAACTTGCCAAAATGTTGATGCAGACGCAATGCATTAAACAAGTTAAAGCATAGCAAAAGTTCCTTCTAGGGCACATCTATATAAATATATAATGATCATCTTGTAAAATTTGGGTTGCAATGTCTGTTAAAAATATTGGTCATCAGTGTGCGGAACCCCAGAATCGGACACAAGGACAAGACTATTCTACCATATTGACATTCCGTATCCTCCCGTTTAATCAAGGAGTCAGTGGCACAGTGGTTAGCAGTTTGGACTACGCCAGCGATCCGCGTTCGATTACCGGACCCGGATCGATTCCCGGTTGCGGCTGATATCCCGACTAGTGTTCAGTACTGAGTGATTTACTTTAATTTGTTTCCAACAGTATCAGTCTAGACTGGATGCTGGGGAGGTAAATGACGCCTGCCGTGAGCTCGGCTGGAAATAAGTTGTTCCATCAGGTGAGGACTTTCGCCAAGAAGAAACTTTACTTACTTTTTAAGCGCACCTGGGGGCGTTACATTTTGCACCAAGAGTGCGTTTATTTCTGTACCAAAATACAAAAAAAAAAAAAAAAAAAAAAAAAAAAAAAAAACACACACACTAAAATTTAAAAAAAGAACTATGTTGTTTTATACTGCCTAAAAATGTCAAGTAGGTATTTATGTAGACAAGCTTACTGTCGCTGAGTGGCTACTTTTTAATTTCTTACTTTTGCAGCCACCGCAGTTTGACCGTCACAATATAAAACAAACTGTATACGTCGGATTAGTCCAACTAGTATTTATGCTAACATAAATTGTTAAATCCAACACCAAAGTAAATACGTTACCACTTTCAGTGGAGTAAATACGGCAATAAGAATACACTGGCTATACACATTTGACCCGGTCAATCCAATTCCACATGTTGCGTGAATTTGTTACATATAATTAGAGGGTCACAATGGGATTTGTTTTCTCATATCGGACCATGCATTCGAAGAAAACGATAATATTTATTTTGTTGTTTACATGTAAATTTGCTGATATATGTCTATCTGTTTGTACACATGTTATGCTCTTCAAGAATGGAGGAAATAAAAGAATCAATCAATCATCCTATGTTATCCGTGGAACGCGTTCAGTCAGAGTCGCCTCAATTAGGAAATAATATGTTTAACGTCAGAGAATATTTCTAAGTTCACGGAGTTTGATTGGCCAACTCGTAATGACAACAGATTTCGAGGTCACTTGCTCAGTCAAGTGTGACTTACCGGCCCTAAGTATTCCTTCTCAAGAGAAGGAACAATTAAGCACTGACGAAGATTTCAAATACGATTACCACAAAAATTAAAAAAAACCTAGTATACCTTTAAAGTGCGAGGTATCAAAAACTTACCAAAATGCTGATGCAGACGCAATGCATTAAATTAATGCATTGACGAAGATTTCAAATACGACAAAAACAAAAAAAAAAATAGTATACCTTTAATGTGCTAGGTAACGTTCCATTCATTGCCTATGTAATCTTGACGTTGTGGGATATTAAATGAATAATAAATAAATAAATAAATAATCATAGTGACAGCTTTACACACGGTTCGAATATTCGATTTTTTCACGTGTGTAGCAGTTAGATGCAGTTACCCAACCTGCCATAGTGTTAGGCCCCTTTGGCGTGAGCGGGTCTTGGCAGTTGTACAATAAAATATATCATAGAATGACACAATGTTTCAGTGACACAAATATTTTGAAACATAACCATATATCTACTGTTACTATTGATGTCTAATGTACGAAAACAGGGAGAATATTGTGCAGAGCAATTCACAGAACTCTGATTCTTCAACGTTCTAAGTCTCAGCCGTGCTAGAGCGATACACAGTTTCATGGTCAAGTTAATTAGGACTCTTAATTGTAAATAAAGTATACGAAAAATGGTTGTATTCCTCAAATATCCTGGGCTGCTCGAGTTGCAGTTTTTGCTTTAAGACCATGTCACGATCCCTGCCATTAAGCATGAGCGGTGTGCTAAACTTTGATTTTAAATGATTACCTCCGTAATATGTAGTACAAATGTGACAAACAAAATAGATTAACGCTGGAATATAGCAAGAGAACGCATCTCTTGCCTAAAACATTCACTAAATCTCAATTTTCTGGGAGATGGAGACCCCCTCCCTCACCTACATCATACTCGCAGCATCGCTGCTTCGTTCGTAACTATGCTGCTCATATCTAGCGTACAGTTCAAAACCATCCAGGCACGCTCCCGTTAGTGACTGATTCATTACCTCCTACAGCCTAACCCCCCTTAACCCTTCGATTTTTGTTGCATATTTGGCATTTTTATTTTTTCACTTTCTCGGATAATCTGCAGGCCCGGGCCTGCAGTGTCTTAAAGAAGCTACGCCACTGGTATTTGTAAGGTAAGTCATGTTGCAACTTAAACAAATTTCGTTCATTACCATTTCTAGACGTGACACTCAAATTAGGTACGCGGCCGCTTTATTTTCAACTTTAACGGTAAAATAGAAATTAATTTCTTTAAAATTCTTCTGTTGCTCAGTAACAGTTATATAATATTGCCATGTAAAAGCAAACGCTTATGAAAATTTTTTACAAAGAAATAGTTTTATGACAGAAATACATGGTAAAATATTTCAATGTATAAAATGATTTAATTTGCAGTATGATTATATGAAACGGCAGATGTTATTTGGACCATAAATGAAGACATTTTACAGATGGCAAAATATATTGTAACATTCCAAAAAAAATCTAAAATCATGTTATCATTGCCAGCGACTATATTTTTTCTATCATTTGCAAATATTCCGCCGTCTCAATTCAAAAATAAATTACTTATCAAAATTTCATGGGGCCCAGCGTGTAGGTGGCTTTACTGTTACGCGACCAGACATGATTTACGGGCATTTTTTATCGTTGTTTTGCAACAGCAAATCGTTAACACAAGTAAGGAAGTGCTCATACAACTGGAACCAACATCTGACAATAAATCAATATGCATTTTTCATAAGGCTGCAAAAAATTGTAGAAATGTTTGCATTATATATTGACTGACCATCGTAAAACATTTCAATCTACACTTTCACTAGTTCATGTTGTACGTTTTCTACGTTAACGTAGATAATACCGGACGGTCATTAACCAGTTCTCGTCGTATATTTATTTGCTGACAGTTTAGCATGTGCATTTAAGGACCAACAATAACAAACTGATATTATGTTTATGACATTGGTCGAATATTCAGCTGGCGTCAGACGTTAACAGCCGACTGCTATCTGTCAAAAACAATAACTAGACCGATCAAATGTTACGTCAACCTTGCAAAACAGATATATAATACTTGCTCGATCACTAGTTCGTGGTGTATATTTCATTTGCTTGTTGTGCAGATATAACAAAATGCGCAGTGCATTTGCTAGTTTGTGCTATATGTTGTTTTTGTAGACATAACAGTTTGTTCTTTGAATATCTGAGTTAGTGCTGTACACGCATTAGTTCTTTTTCTTCAGTGTCATCTGCAGTGCCATCTCGTACATCGTCTCTAAACTTTGTTTGTACAAGAACGTTTGTCAGCTAAAGAAAAACCCCAAATAGTGATAAACAGTTGTAAAACAGATAAAAGCCATATATGCTTACATAACTAATGGAAGCCTGTTAATCTTGAATTAAAGGCCTTCAAGGTCTGGGCTGTGGCGACATGCTCAGGGAGTTGATTACACAATTAGATGCCGCTCGATGGAATGAGTTTCGATATGTGCTAGTTCTACGAAATTGAACTAAGTACTTGTACTAGTATCGGAGTATATGGCCTCGAATGGAGACAGCAGATGGACAGAGACGAGGTTTCACTGGGTCTCTACAAGAGCATGAACGAAGCGGTACGTCGTCATCTCTCCTCGCAATCATTGTGATTGTACTAGTGTAGTTTTGTTAGCCTGCTAGACAAACTGTGTTGCCTGGCCTACGCTGTGAGGCATCTACCTTTTGTATGATTCTGCTGATGTAAGGGTTCTGCGTGGCTGAGCTATATTCAAGGATCGGTTTGACCAGATTGAGGGCTTTTGACATCTGGGAAGATTGCACCTAGACTGTTGTCGGCATTTTGCAAGTTCAGCCAGTGTGATCGTTACAACTCAAGTTGTCTGCAATAATAATAATAATAATAATAATTAATAATAATAATAATAATAAGAAGAAGAAGATGTCTTCCCTGTTGTACAAAAGTTAGGCGGTGGACATGTATAGTGTATAGTATTATGAAGTCTGGCATTTTTCAGCTTACGAATAAATCTTATTACTTCTACACTTTGCTGGGCTATATTACATCTTAAAGTCCTTATCCCGCTGTTGCAAGGGTCCAGATCATACTGTAAAATGGTGTAATCAACGGTGTTCTGTATGTTACTGTACAATAGGCTGCCATCTGCAAACAGGTCTGTTTTGGAAAACACCTCCCAAGCCCTGGGGAACATCTGGAGTCACTGTACGATTCTCGTTGATAGCTCTTCGGCTTCTGTTGAAGCCATCGTTACATGCAGCCATGAATGCCATATTGGCGGGAACCTCAGCACGAGGTTTTTGTGTGGCATTTGGCGATTTGTTACTGAAATATAAAAGTACAGCCTCTATATGTTGCTTGTCTTGTCTTTCGTGTCCGACCGAGATATTCTGCAGGGTAATTATCAGCTGCAAGTCGCATGAATGCTTTTTGCAGAGAAGAAGCAGTGTTGTTGGTCGAGTTGGATGTTAAAGACGTATGGGTATCTTGTAATCTGGCTATGAATAATCTGTTCACGTTTCGTTGAAGAGATCAAGGTGAGCTTCTGCCACATCTCTCCACTATTCCTGGTAGAGTCAGTAGGCTGTCTTCCTTTACGTGACAAGCATTTTAGTTGCCGTGTAATCCTTTGCCTGTGGGAGCGGAATGATTTTTCTTTGATGGTACTTGAGAGTGGCCGGTAGGTCTAGTGGCTACACGCTTGACTGTCAAACTAGAGGCATGGAATTGAACCATTGAAATGTCTGAGATGCTTTTAATTATCTCCCACCCAACGAAGGTGTCAGTACTGGTTTGAACTTCGGACCTCTGGATTGACTGTCAAGCGTTTTACCACTAGATCGCAGTTTATTCTGAGCATTAACTAGCTTTTGCATTTTTAAGTTCATGCTAACAGAAAGTATTGCAGCATCCTTAAATACTAAACAAGCATGTATTAGTTTGTTATGTAAACATACTTTTCCGTCTGCTTTTTTACAAGTTTTATGGTGCGAATAAGTTTCTAGTGTAGATACTACAGTCAGTTTTGTGCTTTATATATATACCAATCCAAACTCCTAACGCCCCCGGATAATTTTTGTAGTATCTTCCACATTTCTAACAATATATTTGCCAAATTCATTACACATGTAAAATCATATCATGTTGGCAGTTTTTATTAAATTTTCAACGCAAACACATTTCATTTATTTATTTTACAACCGCGACACCACGTATTTATAAAATCAGAAAAAAAAAAAAAAAAATACTGAGAGAAGTAGTATTAGTAGTGCCTTTTAAAATGATGAAATGTTATTTATAAAAATGCAGAAGTGTAGACATAAGCTTTACAATGATTATAGTCAAATATCAAACCAAATTTGAATTTAGTCCCAGGAAGTTATTTTGTTTTAATTATAATTTTCCTGCTTTATAACGAAATTCACACAAAATTTGGTTTAAGCAGTAGAAGAAGGAAAATGATGCAATGAAATCATTCGATCATGTTTAGCCTGCTAAATTTCTGGTCCATCATTTAATTTGGGCAATGCCATTTATTATTCGAAGGGGTGTTCAATGAAAATGTACTGACTGTGACTAGCGAACAGTGCAGACCATGATCTTGGTCAGCACTGGTCGCAAAGGCAGAATCACTTGCCGACATCAGACTAATGGTTAATATTTTATTAACAACATTTTTTTTCTTTCAAAATGGTACCTTTAGTAATATGAATCAATGATATTGTCAGTGATATCGAGGGGGTGGTAGAATGTCTTTAAAGTGTATTAGTATGGGCGGCGGTAACCGCCAAAATTAATAAATATACAATCCATTCCTAAACAAGTAGGTCAGTGCAATGAATTTCAGCGCCGTCTAATCTAAAGCTCCACCCCGTCCAATATATTTGCATTCAACGCATTGCATTTTGAGACCATTTAATACAAAACTTCATTCCATATATTTAAACATGGAACGATGCATTGAAGAACTTGGAGCGGCGTATCAAAATTTGACGCCATGCAGCCAAATGTGAGCCGTTTAACGAAACACGAGTACGTGCATTGTAAAATGTTAAAAAGACTATCAGTTTATAAGTTTGACCTGTTATAAATATAGATTCTGGGTCAGTTTTACCTAAAATATCTTAAAATTTGTCCTAAAACGGACCTTGTGGTAAAATCCTAACATTTAATTTTAAACAGTTCCTGCGATTTATCTCAGTATTAAAAGGGACATAATGTTTGTGAAACGAAACATCTTTCTTCTTAGAGTTAATCATTAATTATATAAAATCAATGTTAGCATGTTTATGTTTCTAAACAGTATGTCTAAATTACATGTACTCCACTGTACAATGTTTTGCCAATGTTTGGTTGTTATTTCGGGGGTGGGTGGTGGGGAAGACCTTATGCCACCAAGTTTTTGAACAGTATTTGAAATTTTAATTTAAGTTGGACAGTCAGTTTCCTGGATTTCATACAAGTATTAATTTTATCTCCACAAGTATCTGCTACGCTCGCTCGGTTCACAAACAGGCCCGGATCCAGGACCGGGCCCAGTTGGTTGAGAAGTGACCCATACTCATCAAAGATTCACCCTACTATTTTGGTAAAGGAATATTTTTTTCTCAAAATTTAGACCCAGAAACGCACCAGAGGCCACCATATTATACCTGTATTTCAAAATTTTCCAGGGGGAAAGCCCCCAGACCAGCCAAATCAAGAGGGGAGTAACGTACCCCTACAATACGTCAAAATTTAGACCTAAAAATGCACCAGCCAGAGGCCACCATTTCATGCCTATATTTAAAAAATTTACAGGGGGAGAGTCCCCTGACCCCCCTAATATGAGGGGAGTACACACACCAATAAATGCACCTGAGGATACCATTTCATACCTGTATTTCAAAAATATTCCGATGGAAGACCCCCTGAATTCCCTAACATATATGCAGTCATAAAACTGAAACATTGATATTATTTTATTAATAATTAACTCTGGAATTTTTTAGTGTTTGTTAATTTTGTCATTATTATTTCTTTTACTGAGTCTGTTTCACGAAGCATACTTCTGACAAAGCTTAAACTAAGAAGAAAGATGATTCACGAAAATCAGTAAGATCCCTGAGATAAATCGCAGGAACTGTTTAAAATTAAATGTTAGAATGTTACCAGAAGGTCGGTTTTAGGAAAAATTTTAAGATATTCTTATGTAAAACTGATCCAGAATCTATATTTATAACAGGCCAAACTTATGAACTGATAGTTTCATTAACATTTTACAATGCACGTTCTCGTGTTTCGTTAAACGGCTCACATTTGGCTGCATGGCATCAAATTTTGAATCACACAACACGGTTTCAGTATGCATTAGACGGCGCCAAGCTTTAATGAATCGTTTCATTTTACACTGCACGAATTCATGTTGCATTTTAAACGTCTTCACATTGTACTGCATAGCATCAAGTTTTTATACACCGCTCTTAATTACACAAAGCGGTTTCAATATGCATTAGACAGCGTCAAGTTGTAATAAATCATTCACTTTACACTGCACGTACTCATGTTGTGTTAAAACTGCTTCACATTGAGCTGCATGGTATCATGTTTTGCTGGGTGATTTCATATTTAATACGGTGCATCGCAACAAGTTTTTCAATGCATATCGTCCCATGTTTAAATGGATGGAATGAAGTTTTGTATTAAATGGTCTCAAAATGCAATGCGTTGAATACAAATATATTGGACGGGATGGAATTTTAGACCAGACGGCGTTGAAATGCACTGCACTGACTGACTTGTTTATGAATGGATTGTATATTTACTAATTTTGGCGGTAACCGCCGCCCATAGTTTTGCTTATGTAGATTTAACATACATTTGAGTAGTGACAAACCGGCATAGACACTTGGAGTTCAAGTCACCCTCCCCTCTCCACCCCTGCCAAAAGATCAGGCAATAATCTTAGTCTTTTCAAACACTTTGAGCATATTTGCAAACATTAGATATATTTTGTTATAATTTAAACATGTTTTAAAAATTACCATGTACTATCAACGCAATAACTGATTTTTAAAACATGTTGAATTTGTAATAAAACATATTTAATGTTTGACAAGTTTTAAAAGACTAAAATAATGATATTTGGCAGGGGCGGAGAGGACAGGGGTGCTTGACATCCAAGAGTCTGTGGTGACAACTCGATAATTTGGTTTTATTAATACAATGTAATATTGTAATAACCAGAAAAGGTATTACGAGTGAAATATACGAATAAACAACAATACTTATAAAATGGCATAATGTGTAATTCTTTTGGAATGTAAACTAACGGGGATTAAAAATCAAGTAATTGTTTTTTTTATCTATACGTTAATAATTTGTTATATAGATAGTGTATTTACGTTGTTGTACTAGTTTATGATTCATTATGTGTATTATGTATATTTATTAGTCTGTTAGTATCACTTCATACTTCATGCTATTCATTCATTACATCTTTATGTAGATATTGCGTTTAGTTATTGTTAGTTTATTGTATACAGATACATTTTACATTTTATTCAGGCATTTGCGAGCTCGTGTCATTTACAATACATGGCTTTGTTATGTGCATATAATGTTTTGCGCCTGTGCATTTACTAGTTCTTGGAGTACATGTACATTTATGATCACTTTCTTCCAAATTTCAAGTTTACTCATTGTCTTTCAGCTAAATGTTTCATGCTTCTAGCGGGCCTATTGATTCTCAACAAACGGCAGCAACGACATGGCATCTTCGCTAAGAACGACATGGCATCTCCACTAGCAAAGACATGGCATCTCCGCTAGCAACGACATGGCATCTCCACTAGCAACGACATCTCCGCTAGCAACGACATGGCATCTCCGCTAGCAACGACATGGCATCTCCGCTAGCAACGAAATGGCATCTCCCCTAGCAACGACATTGCATCTCCGCTAGCAACGACATGACATCTCCTCTAGCAACGACATGGCATCTTCGCTAGCAACGACATGGCATCTCCACTAGCAAAGACATGGCATCTCCGCTAGCAACGACATGGCATCTCCGCTTGCAACGACGTGGCATCTCCGCTAGCAACGACATGGCATCTCCGCTAGCAACGACATGAACGACATGGCATCTCCGCTAGCAACGACATGGCATCTCCTCTAGCACTTTTTCAGTTTGTAGCAGCTACTTTGTGATTTCATTGATTAGCATAATTAATTTTGATGCATATTTTCCAAACATAGATTTTCCTAAATGGAAATACATGTATATTGTTATACATGTATTAGAGTCTTGCATCACATATTGTCGGTTTTGACGGCCCAGACCATACCGAGGGGTAACTTTGCAGAACTTATCAGGCGACTTGTGTTAGTCTCGGATGTCTAGTTCCAAGTTCAAGGTCAGATTTTAAAGTAATTTTGTTTTTTGTAACTTCCTTATGCGGTGATGTGTATTCAAATAACTTAAAACAAACATCTGCCATGAAAAGCGAAGTGCACCGTGCCAAAACCAGACTCCTGTTCTAACGTTAAAGGTCTTTGTAAGTGGTTAAGAGATAAGATTATTTTCTTGTCCGGTCTTCAGTTCTCGATGGAGATTCAAAAACACTTAACACAAGCATTAACAGTAACGCTATTGCGTGACTCGTGTGTCTCGAGTCCGGTCAAACACAATTGACGTCTATCGTTTATTCCAAATAATTTGGCACGAATGACCAACATAAAAACTCATAAGACATACACGTTTGTGTCTAGCGTGGACATCCGTGTCCTTCATGTCTTACTTGAATACGTCATCACTAAATGAGCCGCGCCATGAGAAAACCAACTTAGTGGGTTTTGCGACCAACATGGATCCAGACCAGCCTGCGCATCCTGCGCAACAGGCTTTGAAAGCGAACAGCATGGATCCTGACCAGACTGCGCGGATGCGCAGGCTGGTGTGGATCCATGCTGGTCGCAAACCCACTATGTTGGTTTTCTCATGGCGCGGCTCAAATATCTTACGTATTCCTCGCATAAATTAGCATGTAACTTTTTTGTTTTACCATGTGTGAACTCTTTTGTAAAATGTCAAAGTGAATGACGAACTAATTTTTTTTTTAAATGAATGATGAAACTATTTTTTACCAAAAATGTGCATTATATTGCAAAAGGTACTGTATGTCTTGTAAACCATCATTTTAGAAAAAATATCGTTTCCCGATCTGAACAACTGTCTTTAAATGTTATCATATGGCATATATATTTTAAGTCATTTTACACGTAAGCACTATTTGCTTAAAGACACCAGTTTTCACCAGTGATGCAAGGAAACATGTTTTTTAGAAATATGTGTAATTATATTAAATAGCCATGATATTTTGTCAATGCGTGGTGTTAACTTGTTTGACACAGCGTTTTATTATGTTGAAAAGCTATGTTATCACGTAGAGTTGTGATGTTAACTTGTTCAAATAGTGTCTTATTATGTTAACTGGCCATGTTATCATGTCAAAGTATGATCTTGTTTGCAGAGTGTGTTATTATGTTAAAAAGCTATGCTATCTTGTTAACGTATCGTGTGATCTTGTCTACAGAGCGTATGCTTATGTAAAAAATTTATGTTGTCTTGTTAAAGTACCGTGTGATTTTGTCTACCGAGCGTGCAATTATGTTAAAAAAACTGTTATCTTGTCAAAGTGTTGTGTGAACTTGTCACAACAGTGTCTTACTACGTTAAGTGCTATGTTATTATGTCAAAGTACCATGTGATCTTGTCTACAGAGCGTGTTATTATGTTTAAAAGTTATGTTATTTTGACCATGTCTACCGAGCATGCTACTACCCAGTGGGCATTCGACGTCGTTACGACGTTGATACGACGTCGGATACGGACGTCGATTCGACGTTGTGTTTTGGTTGAAAATGTAAGTTTTTTAGACGTCGAAACAACGTCGACACCCGACGTCGATTCAATGTCGGGTTTCCAACGTGTAAACAACCTATTTTTCATAATGGTTTTCTTCTAGAAGCTATAATTAAGCGTCGATATCGAAGTTTTCTAAATCAGGACTTTTATGTGAAACTTCCTTTGATTCCAATTTCTCTAGTGATAACTTTGTTGGATTTAGAAAGTATAATTGTTGACTCGTTTCTCGTTGTTTACAACCGGAAATGAATATAGCACGTGGGTTTTTGGCGCGTTAAGTAAAAAAAGTGTTTTTTTTTTCATATTTTTAAAGTTTCTGTGATTCATTTAAGTTTAATTCATGATAAAAATGAGTTTAAAAAAATATCTAATTTAAAAAAGATGAAAAAAGTACAATGTTTACTTCAGAAAAATCGTCTCCTAGCGGTGACTCATACTTTATCAAGGGGGGTAAACTAGTGAATGCAGTACCTGGAGAAATTGCGATGCATCTTTTATCCATTTCCGATTAATTTACTAATTAAGCAAATGACTAAATTTTATTGCAAAACGTTAACCAGGTCCACTTGCAACAATTACAATTTCGACCAAAATTCAACGTCGATACAACGTCGAAACCTGACGTCGTACGGATGTCGCACTTCCGACGTCGGGAAGACGTTGTATTTTGGTTGTCGACGTCGCGACCTAATAACAACTTAGAACCGACGTCGTTTCGACGTCGCATGCCCGCTGGGTATGTTAAACAGCTATGTTATCTTGTCAAAATGTGATGTAAACTTGTCAAAACAGTGTTTTTTATGTTAATACGTTATATTATTATGTCAAAGTGTGAAGTTAATTTGTACAGATTAACATAGCTTTTTGACATAATAAGACACTTTTTGGACAAGTTAACATCTCACTTTGACATGATATCATAGCTTTTTAACATAATAACACCGCACTCTGAGAAGATAACATGACTAGTTAGCATAATAAGACACTTTTTGACAAGTTCACACCATAAAGTTTTGACATGATAACAGTTTATTAACATAATAATACACTGTTTTGACAAGTTGGGACCAGATTCTGACATGATAACATGAAATGTCCCGCCATAAGACAGCTGCGGCGTTCCATAGTATTGTATACGATGAAAGAAATTTATAACAAACAATTTTCAATCCTTTAGGCAATCCATTTGTTGTACATGTACTAATTAAAATGCCAAAGACAAGGCGGTCATCACCCTTAAAGGGCTATTTACATCCTACTCTACATCAGTACAGGTTACTGAACCTTAATTGAACATGCGATCAATAATTTAATGCAGAATTAAACAAAACAATCTACATGTATATAATAATTGTACAGTTTTATGACTCAGTGCCGTCTCACCACTGTTTGACATCGACATTCGAAGTCTGGAAACGAGCTTTCAGCGAGAAAAATCTTCATGTGGCGAACATATATTATTTATTAAGTTCCTTATGCATATAAAGCAGTTCTTAGGACCATATGTAGATACACCATGTTTTAAAAAACAGGATTCTGGCGTTTAAATTCTGATGACCTGACGTATCTATCAGATCAAGTGCACGTAGTACATTGTTCTCATCGAGACGAAAAATGTATTGTATGCTAGTCCTGTGACATCCTACTTCTTTGCATTTTGTAAAATCAATGAAGATCTATGCTTGACAGAAGATGCATTTTGATCAGAAAACACCAGACAAATTTTTTCATGGAACTAGTCATACACCACCAGTATAATTGGCATTTAGGATTTGGCAGGGTGTGATGAAATTATTTCTTGCATCAAACATGACCCCACTTCTTTTGATTTTAGTTAGCATGACATATCTTCAAGAAAATGTAAGTTACGAAATTAAAATGGGTCCTGATGTTGCGCGGTATTGAGATAGGTCATTTTTATATAGAATAAACATGACAAAATATTTAGTGTGTTATAACCTATAAGATGACATTGGTATAAATAAATCAGTGCCAATTTGTGGTACATGGGCTAGTTTGATTAGAATTTGACTAGAAATATTTTCTTGACAAATTAATGACCCCACTTTTCTTGATTTTAATGAGATAAAACTCAAGAAAATGTAAGTTTACAGAAATTTAAAATGGGTTGATTTTTGGTCATAGATAGTGCAATTTTATATAGACTAAATGAACAATCACTATTTAGTGTGTTCATAACCTATAAGAGTGAATGGTATAAAAGTAAATCTGGTCAATATTGTGGAAATGCTAGTGTATTGTAAATTTGATAGTAAATGCAAATTAATTGCAATTTTGTGAAAATGAGGAATATAACAAAGAAAATCACATTTCACTGTTTTGGGTTTTTTTTCAAAAACTGATATTTATAGGCTACTGACTGCTATTTCTGTCCATCAGAGATAAAAGTGAAGATATATAACAGTTTAAATGTGTAATTTGCATGCAGATCAGAGTAGAAAATGTCAAAACAGGGCAAAACAAGGCTGAATTTAGGGTAACTGCTTCAACATTATGTCGCGACAGCTATTTTTGACAAAATCTGACGCTTTGTCTTATGGTACTGAAAATGCCATAAAAACTTGGAAACAGTTGATATCAAGCTAAAACCTTGTATTTCTTCATGCATTTGGGTTTCTTGTACATTTCAAATGAAATTGGCACACTGTCAGAGAAAAAGTTTTTCTTATAGGCATACAGACACTAAATAGAAAAATGGCGCGAAAAAAATGGTAGTCGCATAATGGCGGATACAAATAGTCCTCAGTTTTTTCGCTGTGTAGAGCTATTTTCCTTATTTTCTTTGCATTTTTTTTGGTAAAATCACATGACAGATCTATGCTTGACATGAAGATAGCATTTTGATCATGAAATAACACCATGACAAAATTTTTCATGGAAACTTAGATCATACACCACCAGTATAATTTGGGGTCTCATTTTTTAGCTGATTTTGCAGTTTGTGTGTTTGACTGAAATTATTTTTCTTGCATCAAACATGACCCCCACTTTTCTTTTGATTTTTAGTTAGCACTGACAATATTCTTCAAGAAAATGTAAGTTACAGAAATTTAAAATGGGTCCTGATGTGTGCTGCGGTCATTGGAGATAGGTCAATTTTATATAGAATAAAGAACAACAACTATTTAGTGTGTTATAACCTATAAGATGACATTGGTATAAAATGAAATCTGGCCAGATATTGGTGGAAATGGGCTAGTTTGATTAGAATTTGATAGAAAATGACAAATTAATTGCAATTTTGTTGAAAATGAGGATAAAACCCAAAAATATCACATTTTCACCTTGTTTTTTTCATTTGTTGGTTGACTATTTCTGTCATCAGAGAAAATGAATATTATAGGCTAATGACTGCATTCAGAGTAGAAAATGTCAACAGGCAAAACAAGGCTGAATTTAGTAACTGCTTCAACATTATGTCGCGACAGTATTTTGACAAATTGCAGCTTGATCTTAGGAGTAGAAAATGCCATAAAAACTGGAAACAGTTGATAACAAGCTAAAATTGGGTAATGTTCACATATTGGGACAGCTATTTTGTACATTAAACTGAATTTGTCACTATTACTGATGCAGATTGAATCAAGAACTTGTATTTCTTATATGGCTATACAAAGAATGATCATCTTAAATAGAAAATGCGCGAAAAAAAATGTAGTCGCATAATGGCGATACAAAAGTCCTCAGTTTTTCGCTGTGTAAGCTATTTTCCTTATTTCTTGCATTTTTTTTGGTAAAATCACATGACAGATCTATGCTTGACATGAAGATAGCATTTGATCATGAAATAACACCATGACAAAATTTTCATGAAACTTAGATCATACACCACCAGTATAATTTGGGTCTCATTTTTTAGCTGATTTTGCAGTTTGTGTGTTTGACTGAAATTATTTTTCTTGCATCAAACATGACCCCCACTTTTCTTTTGATTTTTAGTTAGCACTGACAATATTCTTCAAGAAAATGTAAGTTACAGAAATTTAAAATGGGTCCTGATGTGTGCTGCGGTCATTGGAAATAGGTCAATTTTATATAGAATAAAGAACAACAACTATTTAGTGTGTTATAACCTCTTGTGGAATGCCAAAATCTAAGATGGCCGCCAAGATGGCTGCCAACATTGAAAAATACCAGACAAATGTATTTCAACTTTCCAAATGGTTTTAATGTATCTACTGGTACCATGCTGGAATACATGGCAAACACATTGTGCGGATTATTGTTGATAGCGAGCATAGCTCGCGAGCAATTGCGCGAAGCGCAATTGCGAGCGCGTAGCTCGCCTTACGGCAATGTGTAGGCGAATATAACAAAGGTGTGCCGAATGGGCCAAAGTGATGTAGCTGAAAAATTTTCCTCTCGTCTGGGCGCCGCCATTTTGGGTGCCGCCATTTTGTTCTACTTCCGTCAAAGTCGGGAAAATTGTTTTTTTTGTTTGTTTTTTTTTAAATTTTATATTTGAGTTACAATCTCTATGTTCATTAGGTGTCTTTATTTTTAAAAAAGTTATGTTATGGAAATAATTTCAATTTTGCTTTTATTTTACAAAGTGCGTGTCCCTAGAGGACAGGTGCTCACAGGAAATGCTTTGTTGGCAGTGAATACAGAACTTCATTTGATTGCTGAATATTATCCATCACTCAAAAATAATGCAAGAAAGATTTCCAGTTGGTAGAAAAAATATGATTTTCTTTTAAAAGATCAAGCATTGGCCAGAAAATGGGATAAAATATCATAAATAAGCATAAAGCCATAAGAACGCCACAAACAGGTAATGACGTCACCGTGACACCGGCTTTCCATAAATTTTGCAACGTATGATATTCGCTGTTACAGGTATAATGACACTAATTTTTTGTTTCTTTTCATCAAGTGAATAGGTTCTTGGAATTGTTTTAAGCAGTGAACAGTTTCTTTGCCGTTTAAGCTACGCTCGCTCAGAGGCTTTGCCTTTTTCATATTATTTACAAAATGTATTCTGCCTTAGTTGTCAGAAAATAGCTATAATTCACCACTTTAGGGCAATGTAACTATTTCTAAGGCTGTTTTAATCTGATCTATTGTCGAATTGTCTTTAAAATAACCTGTTATTATATCGCAGATCACGACCTATTCATGGAAAGTTCATAAGCAATTTCAAATACCAACGGCTTTTACCAATTGGACCATCAGAAAATGGGTGCTGATCACTGAGTAATATCTGTCTGAATATCAGTCAATAAAAATATGTATCGCTATCATTATATGTCATTAATTTATCAGAGTGTAAGCAACCAGTAATTGCAATAGTTTCATATATGAATAACAAATATATAGTCTTTGAAGGTAAATAAGATGCAGGCTTTTCCAGTTTGCAGTTCGCAATTCGAATCGCGAACTGCGAACTGCGAACTGCAGACCAGTTTGCAGTTCGCAATTCGAAACGCGAACTGCGAACTGCGAACTGCAGACCAACTTAACTGATATAGTTTAAAGGCTAACAAAAATATAAATGTATTGATAATTCAAACAGTCACAAAACTGGGATATGGTACTCAATTAAGTCACAATATTACTGTACCATTTATTTTGTTTTAGCCGGGTACTGTGTTAGTCAGTTTATTACAGCACGTTACGCTACTGCGTCCTTCGGTAGAGGAAATAATGCCACTGTGTCGATCGATTTAACACAAGATATTTCACTGTCAATCTGTTTGATAAATTATGTAATTCAGACTTTTTTTATACAGTGATATATTGTTTTGCTTCAGTCAAAAATAAAACGGGCGTCGCCGATTCAAAGATTTGGAGGGTATAACATGCACCGGACGATATTGAAGCTTTTTGTTCACGCAGTCACAAAACAGGCGGGCACCGGATGGATTCCTGCAAGGACATGTCGGGCGGGCGGAAAGTTTTCAAATCTGAGATTGGACGGGGGCCATGCGGCACTCGGAAGGAATATACAGGAAACCGGACACCTTTTAACTGCTGCGGTACCTGCTGCCTACAGTGAGCGGTCACAGGGAACCAGTGATGTCACAGGGTGTCCCGGGCGAGGAAGAGGAGGACGTCAGGAGCCGAATGAAGATCGAGGAAAAAATTGTTTCTTTGCTTCTACTACGACACGTGAAACTCAGACTACAAGAATAGGCAGAGATGTAATACGGAGCTGTTTAAATTGCAAGAAACATGGGTCAGGGATACATAGGTAAATGTATAAAACTTCGATATACATGTACATGTAACTCTTCTTTAGTATTTCAATATTCCCTTTTGTACTTTTATATTCCTTAAGTATGGCGTATTGTATAAATGCTGTTGACTGGAATAGGAAAAGAGTAAATGTTTTCTTTGGGCAGCTGACAGCATTTCGAAGCGGTTCATCTCGATACGCACGGACATTAGGAAACTTAAGATGTTGATAAGGCAGAGAAAGTCTGGATATGCAGAAACGAAGGTTTACCAAGCTACAAAGGTGGAAAATGCAAAGATATGCGTTCCTGGACGCTTACCTGAAACCTATGACATCTGGGGAGGAGCTGGGGAAGGTATCTTACTGTTTTGGTTGACCTTTACATTTCCAATTTCCCACCGCCATTTACCGTACGGATGTGTATCTACGAGGGATGTTCGAAATGAATTGCTTATTTCTATCTGGAGACTTCAAATTTCAAGTTAGCCCAAAAGGGCTCATTTCATGCCCTCGAAGTACTCCCCGTGGCTAGAAATGCAAAGTTTCAGCCGATGTGTCCACTTCTTGAAGGCGTCACGGTACGCTGATTTGGGCACAGTAATAAGGTACTGATGAATAGCAGATCCAAGTGCCTGTCGGGACTGGTATTTCCGCCCAGCAAGAAATGATTTCAATTTCGGAAACAAAAAGAAATCACATGGGGCAAGGTCTGGGGAATACGGGGGGGTGAGGCAAAACAGTTACTTTTTCTTTCTTCAAAAACGCCGTAACTATTGCGGAGGTATGAGCGGGGGCATTGTCATGTAGAAGACGGACATGTTTAAAACCAGTGGCAGGGCGTCGTTTCTGATAATACTTTTTCAGTTTCTTCAGTACTACGTCTTTGTAGTACTTTCCGGTGATGCTTTTGCCCTTTTTCACCGGCACTTTTATTGCGACTCCTTCACCAGAGAAGAAGATTGCATACAAAACCTTCTTTGCACTCAAAGAACGTTTGGCAATTATTGGGCGTTTGCTGTGTTTAGTGGCCCAGATCTTATTGCTAACCTTTCTGACGGGCTCAAAATAATGGACCCAGGTTTCATCACCTGTGACGACATTGGCAAACTGCTTTTTGTCATATTTTGGAAACATTCGAAGCAGCTTTTTGGCCACTTTTACCCGTTGCCTCTTTTGCTCATCAGTCAACAGATGTGGCACCCATCTAGCAGAAATCTTTCTGACTTTCAACTGCTTCTTCAAAATAAGGTGAACCGTTGATAGTGATATGCCTACCTTTCGTGCAATATCACGAACTGTAAATCTGGCATCTCCTTCAATGATTTCCTTTATTTTGGAAACGATTTCTTTACGAGATGCAGATTTTGGCCTACCTGATTTCGGTGCATTTTTGATGGACTCTACACCAGACTCATATTTCTTTTTCCACCGCCGAACTGTGTCATAAGACACACAAGAAGGTCCATAAGCAGTAGAAAGTTCAGTCATCAGCTGCTTCAAAGAACAACCAAGTTTTGAGCGAGCTTTGATGTAAGCCCGTATTTCATCTTTCTTGTCGACGCTTCTACCAACCATTTTTACTACAGTGGTCAATGATTGCGTGTATTCAAATGGCAAATTTTATGTCTTACACTCAGTCTAACATGTACATTTATACACCGTTGTGTAGGTATTGAATAACCCTATACAGGTAGGTATTGGTTTTTATCGTGCCCCACGTGGATATCGAGCTAGAGGACAATAAGCAATTCATATCGAACACTCCTCGTATAACACAAAACAACTTACCTTTGCTGTTATGTGGTCAGGCCTCACAGGAACTTGGGGACTCAGCTATTGAGGTGGTAGAGGGAGGAGACAACATCGGCGAGGTAGTGGAGGAGGAACCGGTCCGTGGCACGTCCGTAGAGTTTGAGGGAGAAAAGCCTAAGACAAGCAGTGTGGTGCATATCCTGAGCTTGCTGGACGTGAACCGCAAAGAGATGAAAGCTCCAGACCAGAGGGTTAGAATAAATACAAACTTTCTGAAGTGAATAAGTATTATATTGTCAAAATATTTCCATTTTGTACACTTTAGAATTCAACTTATGTTTTTATCTATCAAATAGAACTTACTTTTCCAGTATTCCAGAGTATATACAAGGTATTACAGAATATATACAAGGTATTTTGTAAGGATTCAGTTAATATGAATCCACTGTATGACATCTTGTCATCTTTAGAATAATTAAAAAATGGCCTCTATTGTCAAATTTCAATGATGTTTTCTTTTAAAGGAACAGTGAGGAACTTTGTAGTGTGATTTATTCATGGTTCTATTGCTTTGTTTTATTCACACAATATCTAATGGCTTTCAGTCAGTGGCTCTTGGGATTTTTTTTTATAGAAATCAAAACGGTTGCCATTAGGTCCATATCAATTGTGTTACACCCTTTAAGTTATATCAAAATGCAGTTTGTGTAATGAAAGCTGATATATAGGATAATTATAGGTTATTAACTTCGTATCGAGAAATATGCACAAGTTAAGCGCGACTTTAAGAGCGCAATATTATTCCCAAGGAGAACGAATGCATATATGTTGACACAAAGCCAACAAGACCTATCAATAATTGTGATGAATACCCCCAGACAGCAGCATTTTGTCAGAAGAACAGGGGTATTGAAAATATGATACATTGAATTTGTATACCGTACTGGGAGAAAATGTAAAAGATGCACAAAATGTTATGCGAAACTGTATAAAATCTCCAAATTTCATTGCTGTACTCTAAAAAGAAGAAAGTAGGTCAGTAGGTCAAAATCAAAGTCACTGAAAGTCAGTTTTGTGATGTGTGTCCAAAACTGTAAAAGTGGTCAAAAGTTTATGACAATATCTTAAAAATGAAGAAAGTATGTCAGTAGGTCAAGGTCATGGTCAAGGGACCATGTCATCACTAAGTGTCATCAACTAGTTATACTTAACAGCATATAAAATATGTTAGAAATTTTTTGAAGTCTTTTTACTAATGTAACTCTATTCAAATCTAAAACAAATAAAAGGCCATAACTTCGTGAAAAGTCAACCAAATGGAACGCACTTTGCACATGCACGACTACACTTGGTACCGATGATAACAATAACAAGGTTTGATAATAGTCATACAATGACTGAGAAATAGCACGGACAATTTTTTTCTATATACATAATAATTATGAAGAAAAGTTTAATAAAGGCCCATAACTATGTGAAAAATCATTAAAAATGAATGTGCTTTACACATGCACAAATTGACTAGGTACCAATTTTATGAAAGTCTGGCATATAAGGTCAGAGAAATAGCGCGGACAATTTTTTTCTATACATATAAAGAAAAAAATTGATAAACGGCCAAAACTAAGTAAAGAAATCATCCAAATGGAACCCGCTTCGCACATGCACAACTAGGCCTGGTACTGATAATTATTACAAGGTTTGATGGAAATCTGGCAAAAAATACTGATAAATAGCGCGAACAATTTTTTCCATATATACATAAAAAGAAAAAATAATAAAGGGCCATAACTTCGTGAAAAATCATCCGAATGGTACCCGCTTCGCACATGCACAACTAGGCTTGGTACTTATAATACTTACAAGGTTTGATGGAAATCTGGCAAATAGTTGCTGAGAAATATCCCGGACAAATTCCTTCTACAGACGGACGGACGGACGTACGGACCGGAATCCAGTATAACTCCCAGAAAATAGTATCTGGGGGTATAGTAATTTTTTTATTACATACGTATCTGTACATATAAATATTATTTAGATACTTTGAATTTATTCAATAGCCTGGATGATATGGTCAAACATGACCTAAATAAAAATATAACACGACACACGTTGAATTGACGTCACGAAATTCAGGCATGAAAAAATATTGACGTTTCCGATTCAGCTGTAATTTAATGGGGAACAAAAACTAGTATATATTAATACATAGTATTACCGATGATAAAGGATTATGTGGGCACTGATATCTAAACTAAAAAGATATTGTAGACAAATGATATTTTCAGTTTACGCGGATCAATTCTCTTCTAACAGTCCGTTACATCTTGAAACGATAATAGATCTGTCTGTATATCTAATATATATGATGAACATGTTCAAAGGCGCTTTTCATACAACGGCAGTCATACTGGGTGCCATTCATCCTGTACTTGTACAGCAGAACTACCCGCAGAAGTAAACAATATTTCGAACTTATTAGAAAAATCAAAATTTGTTGTTACAAAGATATTTTTAATTACATACATATCTTCTTCAGCAGCATTTGATATTTTACAAATGTCTTTCTGCAAACCATTAAGTATTTCAATAGACTGAAAAAAATATCTTTTATATCACACAATGGGCCATATTTGCTCAATGCAGACAAATACGGACGCATGAAATATAATGCTAATATAAAGGAATAAATCTAAAGTAAAGTTACTTATATCAAATCCATTTTTTGTGATATCAAAAAAGCAATTTATTGTGTTTTTTGTATTCATATTTATATCGCTTAAATACGATTATTTGATGTACAAGCTAACTGGAAGGACACAGAAAGAAGTGAATTGTATGCACATAGTGTTGTACTGATAATCGTCCTCACCATTTTAGTCAGTTTAATCAATGAATATCAGTTTTGTAAACATATTACGTTACCCATATGCATGCAACATGTTAAAGCACTTTCCATCAGATTGTACAGAATTTAGTAAACTCATCATTTGAAAATGATGTTTCATATAAATATATTAAATGTACTTAATAAATGTGCATACATGCAACTTGCACTTGCACATGTAAAGATTACAAATTTGATAATGTTATCAATATCAAGTCCGTTACAACCAAATTCATAGTCCTTGTAACTTTTCAATGCTTTAATTGTATTTTTATACATATACCTAACTGTTATCACTCCTTAATTAATAAACGTTCTGTCACTTGCCATTGTCAAAATTGAAAAGAAGACGAAATTGTAATAAATTAAGTTAGGTATGTACATGTGTTAACCACAAAAAAATTGAAGTTTTCAAATAATCAATTCAGAGAATATGGCGCATACTATTGTAGGGATAACGCATGTTTTTACGTGTTATAAAATCTGCAGAATCCCGAGGGATTGGTTGGTGCCCTTGCCCGGTAGGCAACTATTCTAGAGGGATTCTGAAGATGTTATATCACGAAATGAACATGCGCTAATGCTATTCTAGCATAAAACACTAAAAAACTAATAAACGAATATAATATCCCGCATCGTCATTAAATTCCCATCAAATGCGCGAGAATGTCTGCGTTATTTTTTATGTTGACGTCATTTCCTTTTGAATTATCCATTTTTAGGCCGTAATGCATTTACGCTTTGCCACGGAACGCTCATGTATTAAAAGGTGTTTTAACAGCGCGTGAGCGCGAGAATCTCTCTGTCAACACACGATTTCTCTCCTGTTAAAACACCCCCGAAAAGTGACAAGAACAGCAGTTTGATGCTAGAATAGAAAATTTAACAAAGTTTACACAGTTTTATTGTAATATATCTTCGAATGAAATTTAAACTGCAAAATTATGATAATGTTTATTCAGAAGCCATTCTGGCAGTTTCTGTCGGACATGCCATTCTGGCAGTTTCTGTCGGACAAACATGCTATTTTCGTATAAGAAAGTTAAAATGAAGAGAATTTCACGAGGATAATCTCGGCTGCTTTATATATGTACCATACTGGGCAACAGATGTTTAGAAAAAAAATCAAACAAAACATCGTGAGGACTGTTAGCAGCATGACTGTACAATCCACTATAATTGCTGGTACCAAAGATCAATACCATTTCCATAGTACCGAACTGTCAACGCAGATCAATTTACATTCTACAGAAGATTTGAAAAATAGATTATTTTGCTTGAGCATATAGGGATTAGGTTAAACCTCTATTCCATAGACGCAATTTAAATGAAAACAATGACAACATTTTCATGGTCAAATTTACAACAAAGAGAGCTTTACAACAAGGGCTAGGAAATTGACGTAAAATGTAAGGTATATGTCATATGAAATGACTTTAGCAAAACGATATACACTAATGAAGTGATAATTCTCCGCGCCCCACAGGCGTGGATTATTTGTGATGGCTTTTTGTAAGTGCAATGTATGTCGTAAACGACGATTTTTTCCTTTCGATTTGCAAAATTTCAAATTTTTGTTTTAAATGTCTGACCTGGCCCATAATAATGACATCAGATTTAAAAACACAAATGAGAAAAATAAGTTTCACTAAAAGAAAAGAAGCAGCAAAGAAATCAAATAGCAGAAAAGAAAGCAAATTTTGTCGGACATCACCTGGAAAATTCCATTCGTTTTCAGTTTTGATGAATGCGCCAAAAAGAAATAGTTTGGTGAGCATGTATTTTCCATAAACTCTTAAACATGTATTTCTCAAGCACAATCATATTGATGGCTTATCAATAATTATTGTAAATGTAAGCATATCCAAATATTTTGTTCAGTGTGTTGCAATAACTACCGTTTGTATAATGATATTGGCAGTAGCTATGAAAAACAATTTGCGATTAAGGCAACCTCACTCGCATTTGTTAAACGCGCAAGCTGCCTTGCGTGTCTGGTAAATCCGTCTGCGTTAAAGACATACCAGTTTTATTTTCCAACAAAATTTCATAAGAGCCTTTTATACAAAATTCTTTAATAATAAAAATGGCAAAAACCAGACATGCTTCTGACCCGTCCTGTTTTACATGTACATAACATTAAATAATAAAAAAGGTGATCCACACATTTATGCAGTTATTTGAAGAAGATATTTACGTCCTTGGTAATTTACATACTATTTCTTTAAAAGTCGTTTTTAAAGTTGTTTATCGTCATCCCTGGTGTATTTGATAAACATTCATTATAACTTTTTAATGCTTTTATTATTTAACGTTTGAACAGTGAAATAGTAATTTTCGCAAACGCACAAATAAAAAAGCAAATCCTGACATGTATTTTTCATAAAATCTTGTCAATTTTCCCAAAGACGTTAATTACGTCCTTAATTTCTGTAGTTTCTGCTCTGTTGGTCCAAAAACTGTGGAATGAACTGCCGTTAGAACTACGCAAAAGTAAATCATGACACATTAAAAAAATAATCTTAAGATACTGTATCGCGTCATTGTTCTAAATTTTTTGATAACTGTTTTATATGCGATAGCAGCAGATGATAGTTTTTTTTTATTTTTTTGTAAAAGGTTTTACATTTCAACATTTGTATTTTCAAGGTTTGTTTAATTAAACGTAATTGTTGGTACAGACTCTATGGGTAGGGTAGTGTGTAGTATTTCTTTTTTTCCCCCAAATAATCTGTGATAGCACCATTATCCAGGGGGTTTGAACCTCTATATGCAGCCCGTCTCGGCGTACCATGTGAGGCTTTTAGCACTGGTATTCGCAATGGAGGTAAAATAACCTCAGGGGGAAGGGTGCGGTCATGACATTTTATTTAAATAAGGCTGTTATGTGCTTGTTATTATTGTCGTTATTATTACTGTTATCATTATTATTATTATGTACAGCGCCATTGAATATATCATTGTATAGAAATATGCGTTTAATCAAATTATACAGTTTCAGTTACTTTTGTAAGACATAATAGTTCAAAGTTAAATTATGCAAATTAGTAATCTAAATAGCCGCATTGGTTTTTCCTTTTAAACTGAGAGTTTCAAGCCCCTAGGCGGGATAAAATGATGTTTATTTTGTTTCATTCATTGTATCTCTTAGTCCTTCCTCATATATCAGGATTTAACTTGAAATTATAATGTAGAGCCCACATGACTGATCAGACATTCCTTGATAACGTCTGAGCAAAGTTGGAAACTCATTCATTTCGTATGGACATCTATGTAAGTTTGAATTTAAGAAACACTGTGTGTATACAATATACTTCATTCCATATACCGAAACTTGAGGTCAATATCACATATCGAGGGTTCAATGCAATAAGGGCGTATCTACATATGATTATTATAGGTAGATCAATAAGTAGGTCACTAAATACAACAACAATAAAAGACCTACTCACACTACAAAAGCATTGTTTTTTTTCTCCAATATTCATGAAATCCCATCAGGCTGTCTGTTTGCCTAGGGTCTACAACAAAGATACCAGTATCGTTATCTCATCTCCTGTTCTATCAGTAATACGTACAGTGCGTTGTTTGGCGCGGAGTTTCCTTTTGCTGCATCTTGTAGCAACTTTCGTACTTGTCAATATTTTACTTAGCTTCAAATTTACATGTATGCATTTTAGAGATATATTCTAAAGTGATTTAGTTATAGAAATATTACATATATTTGCATCCCTCTGTATAAAGCACTGTCTAGTATGTCTTTACTTAGTTTGTTCAAATCATACCAGACTAAACTAAACATTGGTCCTCCATAGGGGTCATTTATTAATTCCCTAGTAGGGACTATATTTTATCGGTTCCGTCCCTCAGTCCGTCCGCAATTTCTAAACTTCTAAGTGCATGGACCAATTTTCAGATTTCTTCACGCAAGTATTGCCAATAGCATAAGTTTGTGTCATATAAACTCACATAAAGGGCACTGTTAGCCTACCAGTTCATTATGGTTATATAACAATAAAAGATATTGTTCTTTTTTCATATTAAATTCAGCGACTTCAATTTTCATACAGTTCTAGATTTTCACTCTGTCGTAGACCTATTTTCCTCAAGATATCCATACATTTGCTTCAAGAAAACGAAAAGAAAAATGGAAACTGAATAGCATGCAGTGAAATGCAAGTCAACTGAAGTCAGGTACCCTCATAATGCCGCATTTCAGAAAGCGGTCCGCAGAATAAACACCCGACTTTCGTTTTCAAGTAAACAACTAGAAAAAATATGCGAATATCAGCATGAAAAGTGTTTTATTTTATGTAAAGTACATTTAAGAGTGATGCCCATTAGGTTCCCGGTTTACGTGCAAATGCGCTAAAAATGGAAAAAATAGGATATATTTAGTAGGGACGACGAAAGAAAATTTTTGACTGAATTACTGCTATATTATAACCTTATATACTGGAACTGTTCTCTCCGCTAGACCTACAATTTTTTGAACGTACGTAAGTGAAGCCTCGGAGAGATAACGCTGCCACACCTCAGTCTCAAAGGCATGGGCAAATAAAAATGTAATTAAAGCAATGCATTATGCCTTATAAGGCTTATTTATACATATTATACATATCGTATGTCTTGCCAAAATATAGTATAGGCTAGACAAAACACTTCCACAAACAATTTGTTCACGTAGGTCATGTGGTAAATGACGTCAAGGGCACGTCATAAAACTAAAACTAAGAAGTAGGAAGTGTGAACTGTGAAGTCTGAAGTATAAATTGTGAACTATGAAATGCAGAGTATTAATCATTTAGTGTGAACTATAACATATGAAGTATGAAGTACGAAAGTGTGAGCTATGAACTTTGAAACATGAATTTTGATATATGAACCTTAAAGTATAAACTCTGAAGTATGAACTACAAACTCTGAAGAACGATGTCACCAACAGGCTTTCGTAGTTAATTCTATGTGAGATATCTTTTTTTACCATTGGCGGGAGTTTTGAATTTGCGTGTCAAATTTAGCAAAAATAAAGCTCTCAGAATCAAGAATATTACATTATCTACCATGCAGTGCTTTTTTCCCCATGAAAATTGCATTTCTCTGAAATCCAAAGCCAATTAGATATGCCTGTTTCATGGCAAAACGTAAACGTTTTACGGCCCCGTAAATAGAAGTAAATAAGTAAACCAGTGTGAGAGAAAATTAATCCTTTTCATTTAATTTATCTTTCTACAGGTGATTGTTCCTGAAATTACACTTACAGAATCCCTCATGATATATTTGTGCTCTAGTCCTAACCGATCAATCGGGATTCTGCAGATATTATGACACGAAATTCATGCGTGTAATCTACCATTATAAGAACAGTGATGCATTCTCATGAATATTATTACATAGTGCATAGTTTGCAGATTGAAGCTATTGAATCTTGGTGATATTGTTTTGGCATTATGCAAGATATTGAGAGCGTTTAATGTATTGCGCTTTCGCGGAATGCCGGAAAGAATTTCAGTAAAACCGCATTATCACCACTTAGAGTTGTTTATAAGAATGTAAGTAACCGCCTTCCTGCCCTCCCCTACCCAGTTGTTCTCTAACGGACTGTGGACCGCCTTATAACTAATTTAGATAATAATACAATCTATAAAAAAAACATGGAATACCGCAAAGGAAAATAATAGCAGACAGAGTTTGACTGAGTCTGTTCATAAGAGACGCGCTTCTCATGTCCCTAGCATGAGTGTAACTGTATTATACAGATAAGTTGAAAGGAATCCATGATCCAGAACAAGACGAAATCCATTGAAAGACTTAAACCTTACATCTTACATATCATCTTTATACATATCATTAAATATACTCATGAATAAAACCGTAACATTTCTTTTGTTATTTATTCTTTAGCACAAAGAGATACAGCTACGTTAATTTATTAATATACATGTACATATCACGGCCATTTTATAAGAGTGGCAAAGTCACAATAGGCAAAGTATATAACGTATATATATTGAACTTCTAATTTCTCAGTCAAGTTGTAAATATTATACATAGGTACACGTCAATATTTTCAATATCTCATCTGTTGAAATAACCACTGTTTGATTCTAGTTTCCTTGTACATAATGATTATTTGGCATCCGGTGTTCCTAAAACAATATACACAAAAAGACATAGACAGTATTTAATTCTGTCTGGACATTCTTCTTATATATGTATAGATTATGTTTGTCTAAGACAGAGAGCAACGTCAGGACAGTCTCTGAGGGGTAGGTGTATTATTTTTCCATTTCGTTCTAAAATTGTCTCACGGAACAGTTAGACGAATTTCCAATCCTGATCAGTCTTAAGGCTCATATTTTACAAATAAAGTAAATATATATCAATTAACACTGCTGGGAAAGTACGAAACACAGAACTTTTAAATATAAGCATGAAGGCAACAAATTGTAAATTGTATGATTTTTGTATAATCATAAATTGACAATGAAGTTAGCATCTTTGATGTTTCTGTAGGTCAGACATCCTTCATCTCTTGTCAAACATTTATACCTTGGCTCATTCTACAAAGTGGGTAACGGCGTAAAACTGAATATTCGTTTTTATTGAAGGTTATCAAAACAAAACATAATGTCTGACCTCAGCACCATATCAGGATTCAGTGCATTACAAAATGGTGAAAAATTATTCTTTATTGTAACTCTTTAAATTTGGTAAAACTGTAGAAGTTACCAACTTTAAGCGTGGTAAAGTTGCTGCACACAGAAAACAGTTTTTCTCTCTCTCGAAACAGGATATAGAAATAAGTTGATGAAATTGTGTAGATATGTGAGTTTCGCAAGTAAAGAGAAAAGTGTGTGCTTTAACAGACAATAATACAAATTAGTTTTATTTTTCTCAAATGAGCATATTTTAAAGGTACACATTTATCATTTCAAAAATATGATTGAAAACAAAAGCTTTTAATTAATAATCTGACCTTTAAAACACGAATGTACGATTATATGCGAACATAATTATGGTTTTATTTAGATAAACAATGCATTTCAATTTATTTTACCTTGTAGATATTTTCCAATGAAATGAGCACGATTTATCAATATTCACCGGCAAACGCATATAAATATAAACATTTAGCGAAGTGGGCATGCTATCTTTTAGCGTTTTCTGAAACTTACCCATTGTATTATTGTGCTCTGTTTTCTTGTATTGTTATATATGACAGCGTTAAGAAATAAGGGCTATCAGGACAGAAACAGTTTCGAGCTACTTGATGTAAAGAAGAAGCCTATTTGGCGCCTTAGTCATTATATACACACAATTGTTGAATATTCTTACAACGTGGTTTATACATTATTTCTGGCCGAAAATATTCGTCTTACAATATGACATTTCTATACAATACAAAATAAAAGCATTTTGATAATGCTTTACAGATCGATGATCTCTCCATGAACTCACAGCACTGCCATAGCTGTGGACTTGATTAGTTTTCTCAGATTTCATTTATGCCTGATGAAGCCGTCGAATCGTTTTATTTATACAATATTAAGGTTGAACAGACGGTTACTAGTAGTTTTTTTTTCCTTTGATGACTTGCTGCGGCGCTCGGTGTTAAAAGTACAAATTAATATTTATAAGGTTTTCGAAAAAAATATTTGGTGTAAAATCCGTGCAATCCAAAAATGTTCATATTTTTAAAGGAAGATTTGTATCAACGTTAGTGTACTTAAAGCTGCTTTCCACACTCTAATTAAATTTCGTTATAGAAAAAAATAATTATACTTGTACGTGGTCAAATAATTCTGGTTTCAATAGTGAAACATTGATAATTGTTAAATTCCGCGTATTTTCAAAGATTTCAATGGTAAACTACTAACTGTCGTCGACGACACTTAGTAGTTATAAGATAACCACTATTTGGCCAACAGTAACAGAAACAGCAGTAACACCATTTGCAAACACTAACGTTTATTGGTCGACAGAGCTTAAAAATGTGCGGCACATGTTCCTTTTCAGGGAATATATAATACAATCTATCATACATCATTTTACAGATACATGTATTTAAATATATTTACTGTCTTTCAAATTCATTATGGCCCAGGTTTTTATCTCTGGTATGATATAGGTAGTTCACTCAGTCTTCTACCTTATGTCTTCTATGAGAATACCGTTAGAAGTACTTTCCCCAAGATAGAACACTGCATGTTCAAGCATTTGAAGGACAATATAGATACCTTAAAAATGGTGTACAGTGAGTGGTGTCATATTCCCTGGCATAGTAATTGTTTCATTGTTCACTAACGGCGTTTCTCCCATGACAGCTACATACAAAATTGATTAATACACCCTATTCATTCTCAAAGTATGCGCGTTGCCCTACATGCATTTAAAAGAAATTAACATCACGTTTAAATTCATGTATAATAAATTGTGTCACATTCCCTGACAGTTTGTCTTTAAGCTGTTGAATATACCCCAACGAACATTTACATTGCATATAAGGCCGTATAATAGAATATTCGCCGTTAAGTACCGAATTTCTTTACCCAGAAGCCTTACTGTGCGCTAGGGCAGCCATTTTGTTACTGTTTGCCAGCTAAGTGTGCGCTCTTTTGATTATCATAGTCTACTTTCAATTTCACGTTCTAAAAATAGGTTTCGGTCCTCCGAGGAAAATAAGCAATTACAAAGTAACAAAATGGAATTTAGATAAAATAATTACTATTTGCATAGTCTGAAACCATAAAAAATATATATAGACAAATGATAATACTGATGGAAAGTAGCTTTAAGAAATTGGTGGTATTCAAGGACGTACTGTGATGTTTTAATTTAAGTCAAGGTCCAGCTGGTTTAATCATCTTTCGTTCGTAAAAAGACGTTGAAATGGCACACTGGAGATATATAGAATATGCCAATTTAAGTCTGAACAATTAACATACATTTTTTGAAAATAAGGTATTATTAAAATAAATGAAGAACATGAAAAGCTTTTGAACATTTACAGTGAGTGAAATAAATTCCTGATGCTCTGAGATACTAGTAGATATCTGTCTGGATCAGATTATTTATTATTTATTTTCTTATATACTATTAAGGATACTAAGGCCTAAATCTGTTATTAATTTTCTCTGCCGTTACGAGCTGATCTACGTAAGACTTTCCTTTCCGTAATTCTACTGTCTAGTCTTGTGGCTGTATGAAACATTTTCCAAATAGTATTTTTGTTTAGTTTCCAATTGTCTTTAGTTTAGATATAAAACAATAAAAAATAAGGATTCCAAATATCTCATTCATGTCTTTTTGTGTTTGTGAAAGTGATTAGGTTAAAAGACGAAAATTACGATAATTGAGCCGTGCCATGAGAAAATCAACATAGTGGGTGTGCGACCAGCATGGATTCAGACCAGCCTGCGCATCCGCGCAGTCTGTTCAGGATCCATGCTGTTCGCTTTCAAAGCCTATTGCAATTAGAGAAACTGTTAGCGAACAGCATGGAGCCTGACCAGACTGCGCGGATGCGCAGGCTGGTCTGGATCCATGCTGGTCGCAAACCCACTATGTTGATTTTCTCATGGCGCGGCTCAATTATTTCTTTCGATTATAATTACCATTTAGTTTACAATAATGGATTAAGTATGCCACATTTAAGTGCTACTACGAATACGTTGGAAATAACAAAAAATATTTGATTAGAATGGGTTCAGGAAAATGCTAGATTGTGCTAGCAAAGTTGGTGCTTGTATCTATATATCATGTGCTGTTCAGGAATGTACAAATATGTTTCTGAGGTCTTTGATACATGTGCAAAATGTCTTCATAGATAAATGCTAAGTTTGGCATTTCATTCTTTATGTGCGTTAACTCGCAGGTAATTACGAAAAAGAATGTCAAAGGTTAGTTTAGTTAGAAAAACGACTTGTGCAGTTCTCACTATTCAGAAATGTACATTGTCAAAATATGTTAAATTAGTTTTATCCGCAGTCGTTAAACGAATTTTTTGGCTTCGATCTTGTCCCAAAGACAAATGCATGCGCACAGTGATTAGATTATTACAACTGTATTGCGTTTTGATCTGTTGAAACAAAGAGTAATATGTTCTCTATGGGCATTCTAAATGCAATAACTTCTCACTTCTATATGACCGTCATATTGATTCTGGTCCCATGTCAGACATATTACGTCATCGCAGCCAGAACTAAATCGTTTCTCTGTTCAATCAGAAAAAATGTATTTTTCTTACGTGAATACGTGTTGCTATACTGTAGGGATAACGCATGTTTTTTCGTGTTATAACGTCTGCAGAATCCCGAGGGATTCTGAAGAAGTTATAACACGAAAGTAACATGCGCTAACGCTATTGTAGCATAAAACGCGAAAAAAACGAATAAATGAATACATTATCCCTCAACGTCATTAAATTTCCATGAAATGCGTGGGAATATCCGAGTTGATTTTTCACGTTGACGTCATTTCCATTTGAATTATCCGTTTTGGGGCCGTAATACGTTTACGTTCTGCAACGGAACGCGCATATATAAAAAGGTGTTATAACAGCACGTGAGCGCGAGAGTCTCTCACATGTTTTCTCTCCTGTTAAAACACCCTTAAAAAGTGACAAGAACAGCAGTTTTATGCTAGAATATCCTACAACGTCATTAAATTTCCATGAAATGCGCGATAAAGTCTACGTTGTTTTTTCACGCTGACGTCATTTCCTTTTGAATCATCCGTTTTGGGGCCGTAATACGTTTACGCTTTGCCAAGGAACGCGCATATATATAAAAAGTGTTATAACAGCACGTGAGCGCGAGAATCTCTCTGTTAACACACGTTTTCTCTCCTGTTAAAACACCCCCGAAAAGTGACAATAACAGCAGTTTTATGCTAGAATATTCGTTAACACTGATCGTAAACGTCTGTGACATTCTACCCTCGTTAAAGTCTTATATCTCTCTTGAACGAACGCTATTACTTTCTCTGATTTTGCAAATCAGCTCCATTTCCTTTTAACTTGGCAATTTATCACATCCGTCTATAATTTACGAATCCAGAAAATGTTTATCTATATCGGCTTAAAAAGAAAAAAGAAATTAATCTGAAAAAATCAACCTTAAACCTTACAGAAATATCACTATTAAGAGGACCATTCTAAATTATAATGACAATCGCGCGCTTCTGTAGAAGAAAAAGTTTGTTGAAAACTGTCGTACCGTTTTGGAAATAGATACATCATATGGGAAGTCTGCAGTATCAGTGAAGACTGTTTACAGGTCGATACGTAAATCAAATAACTGGGTGATAAGACACAGTGTGCACAATGCAAGAAGTTTATGTCAATGCGATTTTCCCTTATAATTCTTGCAAAGACTTTAGAAACATGCAAAATTATTTCAAGTATAGGGTATGAAAATGTCAACTTGTTGAAAGAAAACCCTATACTTGAAATATTAATCATCATAATATGATCATTATTAACACCATGACATCAGACAGGTCGTTCATGTTTTCTATGTCACGACAAATAAGTGCACAGACAGACTGAAAAATCCATTATGAAAGTATTTTGTAGCAAACAATATTTCTGAAAAACTAATAAGATATTTTGCACACTCTGTGCAACAGTGCTAACATTGCCAACTCAAAACAGATGAATGCGCCGACAATGCGTTCCATCTTTATTTTCCCGGAATTCCTTAGGCTATTATAATTAGAATTTTTTTGTTGTTGCTTCCAATGACAGAAAACAACTTTTTTGTATTCATTTTATCACGTTAATATGACATGTTTAATTCATTATTGTTGACGGAAGAGTGTAATTATTACCGTGCTTCGCGTCATTAAACTAATTAAGTTGTCTCAAACATAACAAGACTTTGAGAGAAGATATGGCCAAAATTGAAATTTCTACTCTGAAGATGTTTTATCACCTCACCTCAACAAAGCTGGAGATAAAGCATCAAGAAGACAGTTTAGCCGATGAGCTGAAAATACCAATTTATTTGCCTTGCGGCATTTGGAAAAGAATCCGACATGAAGAGTCCGATTACGGCACATATTAACGTTAACAGATATTCTGGAATCCGTTTTCATACTGGCTTTAATATTGCATAGCTCTTGCCTCAAGAGACAAAATAGTTAGTGTAAAGTTCTAACTATAGAGACGTTCAACATAGTTAGAACTTTACACCAATTTGTTTAGTTAGCTATTAAGACAGAAATATTGAATTTCAATATGAGCCGTGCCATGAGAAAACCAACATAGTGGGTGTGCGACCAGCATGGATCCAGACCAGCCTGCGCATCCGCGCAGTCTGGCCAGGCTCCATGCTGTTCGCTTTTAAAGCCTATTGGAATTGGAGAAACTATTAGCGAACAGCATGGATCCTGACCAGACTGCGCGGATGCGCAGGCTGGTCTGGATCCATGCTGGTCGCAAAGCCACTATGTTGGTTTTCTCATGGCACGGCTCATATGTTGAAATGTAAGTTTGCTGTCTTTGCGGGCATGGTTAATGTTATTAGTTTTAAAATTCATATGATCCAAATACTTATTCTGATCACTTATCAAACATATGACGTCACTTCAATCTTATTTCTGTGTTTTATTAGAGCTTTTACTGGTCGCTCACGTATCATCCGTGTTAAAGCCTTATGTCACCTGGTCGTGGACGTTGTTATCTTCTCTGTTATGTATCTTTTTCTCAATCTGGACCAACAATAATTCAACTTGACAGCCTTCCTAATATCAGTCTGCAATTCACAAGTCTTGAAAAGACTCTTCACATTATTCTTTTAGTAACCGCGTTTTTCAATTGAATAAGTAAGAAATGAAAATAAGAATAATACATAAACTTCTTGGGATACGCAATGAAGTCTAAAGGAATCTTAGATCATCATGGTAAAACCATATATCTTCCGTAAACCAGATGGACGAATAATTTTACACGCCAAGTTAAGTCTCGAACCACGTGTGAAGAAGAAAGGTAAGGAAAATTTACTTTCAAGTTGCATTTAAAGGTACTAGCATTTAGAAATTGAACAAAGAGAACACTGAACAGGTGTAGTTCTAAACATGTAAATGTAAAGTGAATAAGAAGCAAACCATTTAAAAAGCATAATCAGTGCATTGCCAGCTCTTTTAAACACTGCTTAAATAAACTACACCAAACTACACTTTGTTCAAGGAAGGTCGCAGAAAAATCGTAATGCCGATAGTAACATATTCTAAACAATTTACACTAAAGAAGGTTGCAATACTCATATGCCCATTTTTGCACACGCTGCAAAAGATGACAGAAAAAAATTGAGCGAATGAATCAGTAGATGTCTCAAATACAAACAAGAATTGCATATTGGAAGTTAATGAGAAATAATTGAGAATTCGACACCTCTTTATGTCCTTCATGATCAGCAAAACATGTAAGAATACTAAAGCATCTAGATATGCATCTAAATCTACGAGATTCAAATGAGACCAGTTTTACATTATGACGTATTTCAGCAGGTCCATAACGGCATACAAGGAGGCATATGCAATTATATGGACACAAAGAATCAAATACAATACAAATAGTTATGGATTCGAGCCTCACTCGAGGCGTTGAAATCTTCATGTGAGGAAGCCATCCTGTTGGCTTACGAAAGTCTGTGGTAGTACCCAGGTGCCCGCTCGTGATGAAATAATGCAAGGAGAGGCACACGGGATCTTCCTCCACCATCAAAGCTGGAAAGTCTGCATATGACTATAAATGTGCGACGTTAAACTCAACAGAAGACAAAAAATACCCGCGTGACAAAGGGAATATGCAAATATATTTCCAATGACCTGAAATGTATAAAGCGATATCGCTTCCAGATTGACAGTTAAAAATATATAAAAATAATTTACTACTAAATAAGCCGATGATTACGATACAAAGTTTGACAACATTCTAATAAGTACATGTGTATATAACTTTATTGTTTGACTGAACCATTTTCATTATTACTTTTCATTTGCAGCTACGAACTTTTGATATTTCGGAAGTAATTGACATAACAAGAATTCACGGACAACCTGCAGTTCAGTTATTTTCTCGTACCATAATTTTGTGAACTTGATAAAAGGCATCCAATGACCACATTTCTTATCTGAAAAGTAAAATTACACTAAAATTTCTACTTCAAAATCTGTATATCAATATATAATTGCACGAATATTATCCCTACATGATACTTTAAATTTCCCCTTAGCTGAGATGCAATAAAAACTGCTTTTAACTAAACATTTAACGGCGGATTCAGCCGAAATCTAAATTCCAGACAACAAATTTTGAAAAAGCATAGAACTCTAACATCCAGTTAATGCCATACAATTATACTCAGTAATGTACCAAATGCACAGAAATACAATTAACTTTATGCTATTATTGTAAGAAGATGCCATCTAGCTAAAAGCAGATCGGTGGGATTCCAATCTCATTTCATTTTAAAGGAAGAAATTAAATCTCCGCTATAAAGATTTTAAACAGTTGTTATTGCGACTTTTCCGAAATTAAGAGTAACTCTAATATGACTAGCAATGTTTAAATCATGACAACGATATCATGTTGACGTCACGTCGACCTGATATTTAGCGTCATGTATGCATCTAGAAATAGCGCTTTCAAATTGATCAAATACTTTACTTAATAGCATGTCAAAAACAAAATGCCATATTGCACAAGTATTTTGATTAATTTACACACATATTGAGTTAGTTCTTTGGCATCATTTTTGCCCTAATTTTACAATAAAACATATTAGAATCAAAATGATTTATAGCAAAACAGTGTTTGAATACTATTTACACACTCGGGCGGTTATACGTCGTTCGAAATAATTTCACTCGGCCTCGTGACTGTTTTGCTAGAAATTATTTCTTAAATCTAGGCACATATATAGGTCATCCGGTCATTGTTCTGATATTGTTTTTATAACACTGTGTTGGTTCTGTAGATGTATATGAAATTTTATTATAGGAACTAGAACTTCCTTTTTACATATTTACCGTAGAGCTTGCGAACTATGCAGTTTTATAAATGAAAATTATTTAGTGTTTGCCGAATCTATATCTGTCTTCTCTTATGACCCGTCTAGACTGTCATGTTTTCTTGATTATAGGAATCAAACACACAATACATAGTCAGAGTATCTGCAGTATGATTACCCTCTAGTCAACGTTTTGAAATGAGACCTCACTATTTTATATGTTTCAAAAAACCTTTGGCTGTTTCTGGCCAGTAGAAAAATAAAACGATTTTTTTTTTCATTTTCTTGGAAAATATAAGTTTTGAATCTCAATTTATGTTATCTTATAGGTAAGCATCCCTTTTAACAGTAAATGGCACTGTCCAGATTGAAAGTTAGGCAAATTAATCCTAGAAATTTAGCAGGGTAAGGGTTAAGTTCACGAGTCATGCGTCCCTCTTCATTTGTGATATTATTTCCACATCTGAGGTTAACGTATTTTGCAGTTCTAGATGGGTAGAAAAACGCTAACGTTACAACATTTTAAGTCTGTATACAGTACCTCCATATTTCCATCATTAGTATGGTAAAAAAAGGTATTTGAAGAAAAATATTAAAGACACTTTCAAAAAATTTCTTCATGAATATACCATATTTTCTTTCTCTGGTTTGCATCTTGGTGAAAGTAAGAAGACTTAAGGCGCTTTAAGACTGGCATTGTAACAGGTTGCCACTGGGGTATGTTTAAGAACCGAATGTTATTTATTGTCTGTTTATACTGGTATAAACCATATTGGGACTTCCGGCAAATCCGCTATCGATTCTTGGACGATTTGCCAGAATTTACATTTTGATGTACGTCGCTATAAAAATGTCACATGAGGTTTACACTTTTACTATTTTCTTAGCAGAACTGCCCAAAGATCCAATTTTGATTTAAAATAACCTTAACATTAATGAAAAATCACATAGTTCTATCAATTTAAATTAACATTTTTTTATTTCTATAAAAATGCATGGTAAATATAAACATTTAACAATGTATGCGTTGAGGCACGTGCCTCAAGTTGTTGTGTTTAAGAAAACGTTTTTTTTTCCAAAAGAATAAAAATCGAGTATAGTCACTGGTTTTACCCTTGGCATTAAACGCCCATATTAATTTATTCATTTGAAACTGTATACTGACCTATGTACTTTATCTGTGATATTACATCGAGTAAACTAGATAATAACAGTGATCTGAATTAAAAGTAAAACACAATGTTGCCGTCTAGATACCGATTTTACGCACTTTCTTCACATTATCACATGAGGAAACTGCAAGTTTGTGAGAGACAAATGCGCAAGGTCGATGTCCGTTGACAATAGTAATGTGTTGAAATTCTTACAATGTAATAAGAAAACTGCATAATGTTTTGAAACAACTTGTTTTACACGCACGCATTGTTTTTCACCAAGTATTTGTTCTTAACTTGCACAACAAAAACTCTATATTTTGCGTGATACACACAGTTCTGACACATAAATAATGTCTCCCTCGCGTGTGTTAAAGTTTGAGAAGAAACTTGTCACTGTGGTTGTGTCTTTTTTGATGGTTAACAAAAGCTCTCAAGGCGCCAAATGCATTTATTACTCATTGTTGAAATAGAAATGTGGTATGTAGCGACTCTGACTAGATATTTTTTATTTTACTTTTGGTGTTTTACTTAATTGGCACACATAGCTAGAAGGAATATGTTATCTAAAGTCTCCTGTAAAATATCCCCAAGTAGAATGTACAATGTTAGATGTAAAAATGAATTTCGGTATGCAATCAAACAAAACTATTAAATGCATATATATCCATCAGTCGCAGCTTTTGAATCGGTTGTGTTTCCTCCTGTTTGGTTGTATAATTAAATCATTATGTTAGGTCCCTTTAAAGTAAGGTTCAGATTAGAAAAAAATTATAATAAATAGTACATTGTATTTATTTTATTCTTGTAGATCCTTTGGTAATGGTTCTTGGAACTACGGGTCTTTCTCTTTTTATTGGGTTTAGTGTCAAACCAACGTAATGTAGGTGATATGACGAATTTTCCAGCTTTATTATCCCCCGCCGATGAAATCGGGAGGGGGTATTGAAATAGCGTTGTCCATCCGTCAGTCCGTGCGTCCGTTCGTCCGTCCGTCCGCAGCCATTTCTAAGTAACTAGTTGGTAGAATTTCATGAAACTTGAAATAAACATGAACCAACATACTGCGATGGTGCCTGTCAAGTTTTCTTTTGATCAGTCAATTTCCCTTAGAGTTGTTGCCCTTGATTTAATGAAAAATGTCCGTACGCATCCATTTCTCAATAACTAGCAGGTAGAATTTCATGAAACTTGATATAAACATGAACTAACAAACTGCGATGATGCCCGTCAAGTTTTGTTTTGATTAGTAATTTCCCTTAGAGTTATTGCCCTTGATTTAATGAAAAATGCCCAAAAATGTCAGTCCGCAGCCATTTTCAGTAACTATTAGGTAGAATTTCATAAAACTTGAAATAAAGATGGACCAACATACTTTTATTGTTTAAAATCTACAGATTTGTACATAACAAACCAACCAATTGGTAGAATTATATTAAACTTCTTTCATTCTTTTCCATGAACATGTATCATAAATATGTGAAGTTGTGTACCCACACCTGGTCATCACCTTGCCTTCGTCACACCCCCTCCCCCTCCCCCCCCCCCCCCCAACAAAACAAATTTTTCATTCTTTTTTATTAATTTTTTTCGCAAACCATTCATGAATATTTATCAAAATGCAAAGTTGTACTGTTTCCCACCTCACTCCTCCATCCCGCTGGCCCACCACCCCGATCATGCACCCACCATTTTATTTTTTATTATTTTTTTTTATTTTTAATTTTCCATCAATATTTATATGAATGAATTTGATATTTTCAACATATGATGTTTTGTACCTCACCCGGTCACCCCCGCTGCCCCTCCCCCACCCCCACCCCCACTCCCCAAAAACCCATTCATTTTCTGTTAAATTGATTTTGACTATTGAAATTATTTGCTTCTTAGTAACATCCTTAACTTTTTGCCGGACGTATTTATTTGCCATTCCTCACCACAAACCCTTTCGGCGGGGGTACCAATTCATCGAATTTGTATCTGTATAACTTTTCCGCTCCTTAGCTGGTACTTCTAGAACGAGATTAAATCCTTTAACGCAGATTGTGAGAAGACAAGTTAAGTATGGTCTTTGTAAGCAGGTACAATGACATAGGTTTAAAAGCTGAATTGAAGTAAGGTTTTATTAACAAGAGCGAGAACTTTGGAATATTTCCAGCTTATTTTAGTAGAGAGGTCTTGATTATCTTAATTTAGCTCAAGAGTGAGCTGTTTTGATCACTATTCTTTCATTAAATTGTTTAATTGACATACTGTAGATATTATAATATGAGAATTAAATCAGAATCATTATCTTATTCTCTATGAAACTCATGTATCTTAATGAATTTGTAAAACACGGAAAATGTTTAAAGAGTTACTACGTGTTCTTGGATGACCTTTCTGGATTTTAGGTCTGATTATTGATTTATTTTAAAACTGAGACATATATTCATTAACTGAACTATTGTGGCCTGAACCCACCTTTACTTTTTGTTGTTTGAAGAATATCTTCATTTTCTTACGGTCGCCTACAAAACACTTCCACTTAATCAGCTTCAGATTCTTCTTGCTGTTTTACTGTTGTTTCGTTTTGATATATAAAGTATTTTCCCAGGAGAATTTTCAGTTTTTGTTCGCGATCGCCTTTTCTTTAGATGTTATGTAATTTAAATTTTGTGAATATTTCCATCATGATCTTTTCTTTTATGTTTGCGAAAGTAATTAAGTTTAAATGTGCAAATTTACGATAATAATTTCTTCAGGTTATAATTATCCTAGTTTGCAATTATATTGGATTAAGTATATCACGTAAACGTGCACAGACATATACATTGTAAACAAAAATATTTATTAGAATGGGTCCTGGAAATATGTATCTATTAAGAGTTTGCAATTCTGTTATATAAAATATGTTTCGAGGTTTTTGAAAGTGTTTGATACAGAATGAATTTGATATTTGAAAGTATGCCATTAAAACACATAAATATTTGGTAAACATACATCATTTTTACTAACAATCTACCTGTCCATTGCATGTTCTGTCGTACTCTCCCGTACAATGGATACCTTAAATATTCCTAAAACGTTTTTTCCCCTTTAAAAATGAATTCCATTTGTAAAGAAATAAAAGACAAAAATGCTGAAAACTACGTTTCATCTAATTATGTGAAGTATGTGAAGTATCAGCAGTGAGACATAATTGCAACTGCATCAAAACGAAGATATGTAACCAGTGGTGGAAATTGTCCGATCGGGAAATTCTGCGCCAAAAATTGCCAGATCGGGCAAGAAAATAGTCCATTTATATGTACTTTAGAAAAAATAACCTATGCATAATGATATTTGACCTAGAGATGATCTGAATGCTTGTTTCGAATCTCTAAGGGTATATCTACCATTCAAAATGTTTTTTTAATTGTCTAGATTCTGAGATATTTAGCCATAAAATTACCAATTTGTCCAATTTAAATGCATTTTGTTCACTTTCCCATTTTTGCAACATACTTTCCAGATCGGGAAAGTGACTTTCCCAATTAGGAAAGTGAATATATTCTAAAATGTGGGAAATGGCTAGCAGATTCACTAAAAAATGTGGCACCGACTTTATGCAAACTGACTGGAAAATTACAAAGGAAGAACGCATTCCTGTTCGACGTAATATTAACAGTAAAACCCTTAAAAATTTAGACAAAATTTACAAAAATGAGCAATATGCAACTACGGTGTCAGACTGTCATTGATGTGTTTATTATGTGGAGAAGAACTGTATTGAATGCCATTGCGCATTAAATGAAGCTCTGCCTAAACAATTGATAGACTGAAGCATCTTGAGGTACAGATGACACGGACTATAATGATAAATGTAATATCGATATCAGAGGTAATATACTATATACACAATGAACATTTTGATAGATCCAGTTCTTAATGATTATTTTAAAATACAACTAATAAATTATAATTCTTGAATTTAAATCGTTTGATTTGATATTTGAAGAAGCATGTATAGGCAATATGTATATTAATACACAATTTTATGAAGTTCCTATTGATTTATATGTACATTTGAATTAAAAACTAAATGAGCCATAACATAAAATAGCATATGAGCCGCTCCATGAGAAAACAAACATAGTGCGTTAGCGACCAGTTTGAATTCAGATCAGCCCGCGCAGCTGCGCAGTCTGATCAGGATCCAAAACATATGGAATTAGAGACACAGTTAGCAAACATAATTGATTCTGATCAGACTGTGCGAATGTGCAGGCTGGTGTCGCAATGCATATCAAATTAAAAATATTTTATGTCGGACACACCCAAAATTTTATATTTCAGTATTGTCACAGGTCCTTCAGAGTCTATATATAGTTTGCACCCGTGGCCAAGTCAACATGAAAGAGGTTGAGGTGTGATTCAACCAGTTAAATATGTTGTATCTGTCCCTCATCGCCTTGGGGAAATCATTGAGGATATTCTGATAGGCGCAATATTGAAGTATCCAGCTATACACAACTAAAATGCACATTGCTGTAATTACAACTACACCATGTACACTGAAAATAAAACTGTTTTTTTTTTCACTCACACTAATTCAATTTTGCAACTTTTTGCATACGTTCAAATGTTTTTGTTTCCATTTACAGGTTTAACGTTCTGGTTATAACTCTCTCGAAGTCACTTTCCTGATTGGGAAAGTCACTTTCCTGATTGGGAAAGTCACTTTCCCGATCTGGAAAGTAAGTTGCCAAACAAAAAAAGTGAATTTGTAAGGTTAAATATCTCAGAATATAGACAATTAAAAGCAATTTTAGCGGTAGGATCTTAGATATACCCCCTGTGTTACGAAATGTGCATTTAGATCATCTCTAGGTCAAATATCCGTAAGCACAGGTTATGTTTTCTAAAGTATATAGAAATGGACCACTTTCCTGCCCGATCTGGCAATTTGTGGCGCAAAATGTCCCGATTGGGCAAGGTGTTAGGGGAATACCCAAAGATCCCGATCGGACAATTTCCCCAACAGTGTTTTGAAAATGAGGAGTTTTATAGAAGTTTTGTTCCTTTATCCAGTACTTTTCTCGAATTCAATAAATATATCATTAAATTGACCATTGTTTTGTAGAATAATACACACTTTTTATGTGCTATCAAATTTTTCACGTAGAACATCCCTTTCTTTCTATGATTAGATGTGTTTGAATTTTGTCTCAACATATCGGGCTAACCGTGCACAGTTTTACAACAGCCTTTGCACCGATCTTGTCCAAAAAGACCAAAGAGTATTTGAGAACACAATCATTATGGTTTGTTTGTTTCGATTTTATTGCGTTTTGATGTGTTGACAAGACGTTATTTGCTCTATTTTGGCATTCCATATGCACTTACTTCTCAATTTTATATGATGGGCATATCAGTTCTAGTCACGTGTCAGACATATTGCGTCATCGCAACCACAACGGATCCGATTCTCTATTTAATCAGAAAAAGGACTTACCTTGCGTGATGATGTGTTCCTGCTATACTTTTCGATTACACTGATCGTGAACGTCAATGACATTCTATCCTTGTTCTAGTCTTATATCTCCCGGCCACGTACAGTATTATTTATTCTGTTTTTTTTGTACTTCATTTTCAAACGACATGGCAACTTAATATATCGGTCTGTAATTTACGATTCTAGAACACATTCGTCTACATTGAGTTTGGAGGAAAATAGAAACGGAGCAAAAGATATCAAAGTAATTAGAAAAAAATAATAAAAGCCAAGATGCCCGTGCCAAGTTCTCAAAATTTTTAAACATTATCACTTGAAGGGATATCGTTCATTCCAAATAAAGAAACTTTGAAAATGCAGAAGAACATCAAGCAAATAGATCTATAAAACGAAAATAAAAGTAAGAATATATCAGACCATTTTACTGTTCATATATGATATAATAATCTGTATATAATGTAAAACGTTTTCATTATATTGTTCCTTATTTTAAACTTATGCACATAAGACATTATGATTGCCCAATAACAGAGTTGTTCGTGTTTTTAAACAAATAAACAATGACTAGTATATGTGTTTTCAAAATTGAGAAGAAAATTGCCACTACAGATGTTCCTTACTGATATTCCCTGTGATGTTTCCTGGAACTTTTTGTCACCACCGCGGCAGAAAGTGCAACATTTAGTTGACTATTTCATTTAAGTCTGAATTAGTAAATTATCATAAGCATAATATTTTCTACTGACTCCTTCAAACAAATATTTTTTCTGTAAAGTTTCTTAGGATTAGGAAAATGGTATAAAAGACGTCCTTTAAAGTGTTGTTTTAAATAGGTAAATAAACACGTTTTAATGACATGTTGACAGTATGATCTTTTCATTAGTGTTAGTTTCTTTTATTTCTATACCAAATAGTAATATGAGACAGACAAAAACAAGATATTTCTAAGGATATCATTCATAAAACTAAAGGAAGTCCTCTGGAAACGGATTCATAAAATTACACCTTTTTGAGTCTAATTAAGAATGCGATTGTTATAAAATCAGCGGGACAGTCTACACCAGAGAAACGAGTCGGGACCCTTTAACTGATGTCGAATACTCATATAAAATTATAACAATTATTATTATCAACTGTAGTACATGTGCCTGAATCTTCCTCTTTCCGTCAGATTGTTATTAGCTCGACTATTCGAAGAATAGTCTAGCTACTCTGCTCAATCTGGCGTCAGCGTTGCCGTCGGCGTCACACCTTGGTTAAAATGTTGCATGCAAGTACATACAGCTATCATTTAAAGGCATTTTGCTTTGAAACTTACTTTTCTAGGTCAATTACCAACCTCACTGGGTCAAGTTTAAAAACTGACATGTATTTTGAGCAAATTATTCCCCATTTTGGACTTAGAAAATCCTGGTTAAAGTTTTACATGCAAGTTACTCCAAAACTAATGCAGATACTGAATTGAAACTTCACATGTGTCTTCTAGTTCTATGTGTCTAAAACTAGTTGATAGCATCAAGTCCCATAATTCTGACCTGCATTTTGGCCAAATTATGCCCCCATTGACTTAGAAAATCCTGGTTAAAGTTTTGCGAGCAAGTACATACAGCTATCACTAAAAGGCATATAGATGTGAAACTTATTTTTTCTTTTTCTAGATCAATTGCCAACCTCACTAGGTCAAGTCCCGTACCTCTGACATGTATTTTGGGCAAATTATGCCCCCTTTTGGACTTTTTGGTTAAAGTTTTACGTGCAAGCTACTACCTGCAGAACAAATGCAGATATTAAGTTGAAACTTCACATGCGCCTTCGGGGTTATAAAACTAGTTGATAGCATCAAGTCCCATAACTCTGACATGCATTTTGGTCAAATTATGTCCACTTTTGAACTTAAAACTCTTTTGTGATATTTCAACATTTTGGGTAATATTTTCCTGCTTCTGGGACCACATTTCGAATAGTCGAGCATCGGCTGTCTTACGGAGAGCTCTTGTTTTTTAATGGATGTAAGCAAATACAGTCATAATTTCAAATCAAAAGCTAAAATGTACACTTGGTGCTGTTATTTCAGCCTTTTTGAGGTGAGGTAAAAAGAAATATTTTCCAAGTAGATATTTCACTTTTATAACCGATTTTGTTTTATCTTTAGATTTGATATAATTGAAGATTTGCCATTCTTTCCGTTGGAGTTTGCATTGTAATTGTTTCACTATTCCATCAACAATGATGAATTAAACACGTCACATTTACGTGCTAAAACGAAGACAAAAAGTTGTGTTTTGACATTGGAAGAAACAAAAAAAGTAATCATTTAAATAATTTATATTTAACTGAGAAAATCTGGAAAATAAAGAATTGCATGCATACGAGAAGTTTGCGCTTTTGTTTTTTTAGTTAGCAATGGCAGAACTGTTGAATCGATTTTTAAGTTTTCTAAAACACTTGTTTGCTGCAAAACATGATCATAATGGAGTCGAAATTTTACATTTCACATTACATCTAAAATAGGAACTGTAGCGAAAGTATTATAACATTCTATGTTATTTTCATAACGGCTTAACATTAAAAGTAGCCTACAAAACAGACCAGATTAGATGATTGTACAAGGTCCAAGATGCTTTTGCATAAAGGTATACAGCTGTGTCACCACAATGAACACTGTGATCATTTGGTATTAATAAACATGCATTATTGCAAATAATTGTTAATAAAGCTTATATCATTGCGCGTGAGTAGGCAGTAGTTCAATAAAATATAATTCTTTTTAAATGCCGAAGTAGTTCCTACACCTATTCTTATTGTATGTGCAGCATGTGATATTTCTTAGTTTGTTGTCCTATGCATTATTATCATCTTTTTAGATATATTGCAATATGGTAAATTAAATAAAATTAAATCGGCCTTTGGCGAAAATCGAAAACACAAAGACATCTTCTTTAACCAAAGTATATATTTGAACCTGTTTTTAAATTGTCTGATTAAAATCTTTTTTTGATGACGTTGATCATCATGATCACGATGATGATGTTGATAATAGCTATTTGATTAACTATTTTTTGTTGATGTTGATGTTATATATTAAGTAATAGTACTAGATATATAATCTGTTTGTGGTATGTTTATTAATATTGCAAAATAATGGAAATAGTATTTATTTTCATAATGTCACAGTTGAATACGTAACTATGATTGCACAGTATCGTCTCTCATTACTGAGCAAATCTTGTGACCATCAACATAATGATTTTAATATATAACGACTTCACAATTAAAGATCTCTTACACTGAAGATTAATATGATTATTTGTGCGTCTATACGGGTATATTGGGACTAATCTTGCAAATCAATGAATCACGGTAGATGTTCTTGGATGATTTTTTAAAAATATCTTTTCAGCATCTAAACAGAAGAGTCAAAAAAGATTCGTCCATGTTCAACTGTAATTCGCCTTCCGATAAAAACGTTTTTTTTTTCATTTAAGATATTTAAATATTTCCGCGTAAAATGAGATGAATATTTTAGGTACGGTTTGTCCTTCATAGTACATTTGAGCCGCACCATGAGGAACCAACATAGTCTGTTTGCGATTAGCATGGATCCAAACCAGCATGCGCATCCGCGCAGTCTGCACAGGATCCATAATGTTCGCTAACAGTTTCTCTGATTGCAATAGGCTTTGAAAGCGAACAGCATGGATCTTGACCAGACTGCGCGGATGTTCAAGCTGGTCTGGATCCATGCTAGTCGCATACACACTATGTTGGTTTCCTCACAGTGGGGTTCATTTTTCGATTCAAAAAGGGATACTGACGAGAGTTCTTTTCATTTACGCGCGTCTGTTTCCCGGGCTGAGATGAAAATGTGTTGAAAAATACGTATTTCAACGTAAGTAAGCATAAAAGAAAGCGAAAATTTGTCTGTTCGTGAATACGGAATAAACCTCACCTCAAAATGAAGCAATTTTTTGTCAGTATTTATAGTTATCTTTAATCTCTGTGAGATATATTGCATAATTCTTCACTTTAAACTTACAGATATTCTCGATAACAGTAATATTCACGAAAAGATTAGAAATAAAAGTAAATATTCCTATTTGATTGTTTTCCTTTTTTACACTGAAAAGCTATCCTCTTGGAAAGGTCATATGCTGATATGGTTTTATTTTTAATAAACAATGTATCTAACGTTATTCAATTATATATATATTATTACAGATAATTTCCAGGAAATGAGCCCGATTTAAGTTATCAAAATTGACTGGAAAAAGCATACAAATAGAGACTATTAGTGGTATGGATGTGTAAACCAGTGTTTTCTACACTTTATCCGTATTGTGATAAGTTTCGACGCTCAGTTTTCTTGTATTTTTACTTAAGACGGTTTTGGTAATCAAGGTATCTAGGAAGAAATACTTCCGCACTAATTGATATTAAACAGTAGGCCGTTAGCGCCTTAGTCATTGTATACAAACAATTATTGAATATTCTTACAAGAGCAGTGTATTCATCAGTTCAGGATGAAAATATTCGTATTACAATATGACATTTCTATACAATACAAAATAAAAGCATTTTGATTTCCCCTGACCGTTGATGCTATACAGATCGATGATCTCTCCATGAACTCACAGCACAGCTATAGCGGTGGATTTGATTAGTTTTCTCAGATTTCATTTATGCCTGATTAAGCCTTTGAATATTTTTACTAATACAATATTAAGATTGAGCAGATAGTTACTAGTAGTTTTATCATTTGATGACTGGCTGCGTCGCTCGGTGTTTAAAGTACAAATTAATATTGATGATGCTGTCGAAGGAAATATTTGGTGTGACATCCGTGCAATGCAAAAATGTTCATACTTTTGATAGGAAGGTTTTATCAATGTTAGTGTACTTAAGCAATTAGTGGTATTCAAGGACATACTATAATATTTTAATTAAGGTCAAGGTCGAGCTGGTTTAATCAACTTTCGGTCGTAAAAAGACGTTCAAAAGGCATATTGGAGATATATAGAATATGCCAACTTAAGTCTGATTTATTAACATACTTTTTAAAAAAAATTAGGCATGAATAAAAATATAATATGTAGAACATGAAAAGCTTTTGAACATTTACAGTGAGTGAAATGAATTCCTGATGTTCTCAGATTCTGAGATACTAGTAGCTATCTGTCTGGGTCAGATTATTTATTTGCTTTATTAAAACGGAGAGTGAAATATTTGTCTTCCTATATACTAAGGATACGAATGCCTAAATCTGTCTTTAATTTTCTTTGCCATTACGAGCTGATCTTTGTAAGGTCCAATCAACACATGTACCCTCCTTTCCGTATATCTACTGTCTATTCTTGCGGCTACATGAATCATTTTCCAAGTAGTATTTTTTACTTTCCAATTGCCTGTGGTTTAGACATAAAACAATAAAAGATAATGATTCAAATATCTCATTCATGTCCTTTTGTGTTTGTGAAAGTGATTAGGTTAAAAGACGAAAATTACGATCACTATTTCTTCCAATTATAATAACCATTTAGTTTACAATAATGGATTAAGCATGCCGCATATAAGAGCTACGAGGAATATGTTTGAAATAACAAAAAATACTTGATTAGAATAGGTTCGGGAAAATGCAGATTGTGCAAGCAAAGTCGGTGCTTGTATCTAAGTAGTGTTTGCAATTCAGGAATGTACAAATATGTTTTGAGGTCTTTGATACATGTACAAAATGTCTTCATACTTTAGATATATGCTAAGTTTGGCATTTCATTCTATGTGTGCGTTCACTTCCACGTAATTACGAAAAAGAATGTCAAAAGTTGGTGAAGTTAGGAAAAAACGACTTGTACGACATCAGAGTGCTCACTTTTTCAGAAATGTACATTGTGAAAAATATGTTAAACTAGTTGTTCCACAGTGGTTAAATGATTTTCAACAGTCTTATTTTACTGCTTCGATCTTGTCCCAAAGACAAATGCATACGCACAGTGATTAGGTTATTACAATTGTATTGCGATTTGATCTGTTGAAACAAAGAGTAATAAGCTCTCTATGGGCATTCTAAATGCAATAACTTCTCACTTTTATATGATCGTCATATTGATTCTGGTCCCATGTCAGACATATTACGTCATCGCAGCCACGACTAAATCGTTTCTCTGTTCAATCAGAAAAAATGTATTTTTCTTACGTGAAAATATGTTCTTGTACACTGATCGTCTGTGACATTCTACCCGCGTTAATGTTTTATATCTCCCGAGAAGGAACGCTATTATTTTCTCTGATTTTGCAAATCAGGTCCATTTTATTCCTACTTGGCATTTTTAACATCCGTCTATAATTTACGAATCCAGAAAATGTTTATCTACATCGGGTTAAAAAGAAAATAGAAGTTAATCTGAAAAAACAACAACAAAAAACAACAACATCTCAAACCTTACAGAAATATCACCAAGAGGGCCATTCTAAAAATAATGAAAATCGCGCGCTTCTGTAAAGGCAAATGTTTGTTGAAAAATGTCATACCGTTTGGAAAATAGATACATCATATGGGAAGTCTGCAGTATCAGTGAAAACTGTATACCTAAATCAAATAAGATGGTAATAAAACAGTGTGCACAATGCAAGAAGTTTATGTCAATGCAATGTTCCATTATAATTCTGGCAAAGAGTTTAGAAACATGCAATTATACATTTTGATTTGTCAAAAATAGTTTGGAGTTTTCCCAAAATTGTGTATTTTTATGACTAGTTCAGGTGTTTTCACAATTGAGAAGAAAAGCGTTGCTACAGATGTTCCTTACTGATTGGTAGTCAACGTCTTTTTGTCACCATCGCTGCAAAGAATGCTACATTTACTATAGTACTTGCTTGTTATTTCATTCAAGTCCTTTTTTTGTAAATTAGCAGAAAGGCATAGTACGAAATTATCATAAACATAAAATTATCAACAAACTACTTGAAACAAAAGAATTTCCTGTGGGATGTTTCTGAGTCTTTGGAAAAATGGTTAAAAACAACTCATTGGAAGGAAGTTATACTTGATTACAGAATATGAACGGTTTGTTGTTGGAAGGGGAATGCTTATAAGGTGTGGTCATTGTAGGAATATTTTGTAGAGTTATTTAGTGCCGTGATAGTTCCAACATATGAATGTAATAAAAACGTTTTATACACATTATTCGAGAGCATAAATTTCTTATTAGTGATACTTTCCTATCATGGTAGGTGAGCTCGGTTGAGAACTGATGCGATCACCTATGTTCGTCAACCTGTTTAGTCCTCGTGTGTTTGCCTTGTATGTGAGTGTGTGTTTTGGATCTGCGTGCTGTGAGTTTCGTTTTGGGGAGGCTGCGTTTTTGGAATGTGGCATTCTTTGTTTGACATTCATCCTTGTTTTGTGTAAAATTGCCTACAGTAATACGAGAAAAAACAAAGATTCTCTCGAAGCTGAATAATAAAATGAACCTTTTTTGAAACTGAATCTGTTTAGGAATGTGAAGCATGTAAAAATCCCTGGAACAGTCAGCGCCAGCGAGGATGGCAAAAGTATTTAGTTGTTGAGATTCTAGGATATTTTTCCTAAAACGGATGCCAGAATATCTATTAACTTTAATATGTGCCGTAATAGGACTCTTCATGTCGGATTCTTTTCATAATGCCGCCGGGCAAGTAAAGTCGTTTTTCCAACTCATCAGTTTAAATGTCTTCTTTATGCTTTCACTGCAGCTATGTTGAGGTGAGGTGATAAAACATCTTCAGAGTAGAAAATTTAATTTTGGCCATATTTTCTCTTTTAGTCTTTTCATATTTGAGACAATTACTTAGTTTAATGACGCGAAGCACGGTAATAATTACACTCTTCCGTCAACAATAATGAATTAAACATGTCACATTAACGTGATAAAATGAATACAAAAAAGTTGTTTTCTGTCATTGGAAGCAACAAAAATAATTTTCTAATTATAATAGCCTAAGGAATTCCGGGAAAATAAAGATGGAATGCACTGTCGGCGCATTCATCTGTTTTGAGATGGCAATGGTAGCACTGTTGCACGGAATGTGCAAAATATCTTATTAGGTTTTCAGAAGTACTGTTTGCTACACATTACTTTCATAAAGGGGGAGAGATTTTGACTTTTCAGTTTGCCTGTGTACTTATTCGACGTAACTTTGAAAACAAGAACGACCTGTCTGATGTCATGGTGTTAATAATATATGATGATTATTATTATGTCTCCCACCACACAGCGGTGTGGGAGACATATTGATTTACTCCAGTCTGTGTGTCTGTCTGTGTGTGTGTGTGTGTGTGTGTGTCTGTCTGTCACAAACATTGTGCGCACTCTTAGCCGATCACTTCCCATCTGATCTTCACCAAACTTTTACAAAATGTGTTTGACCGTAAGACCTCGGCCAAGTTCGATAACTAGCCAAATCGGTCCAGGCACTTCGAACTTATGGCCCTTGAATTACCGAAATATGCTCAGGTCTTGGGAGCTAAAAGGACCCATATACTTCTAATCATTAGTAGTAAAGCAGTCCCTTTAGGGCACTTTATTTGCGCTCTAAGTGCAAGCTTCACCAAACATGAACAAAATGTATTTGACTATAAGACCTCGACCAAGTTCGATATCCAGCCAAATTGGCCCAGGCACTTCGGAATTATGGCCCTTGAATTACCACAATATGCCCAGGTCTTGGAAGTTAAAACGACCCATATACTACTAATCATTAGTAGTATAGGAGTCCCTTTGGCGCACTTTATGTGCGCTGTTAGTGCAAGCTTCACCAAACTTGAACAAAATGTGTTTGACTATAAGACCTCGGCCAAGTTCGATAGCTGGCCAAATTTGCCCAGGCACTTCGGAATTATGGTCTTGAATTACCAAAAAAAAAAAAAAAAACACTCAGATTTCTTGCGCATTTTTGACCTCAAACTAGTGCCTATACTACTTTACTACTTAAAAGTAGTATAGAGGTCCTTTTGGTGTCAAAAAGCGCATACACATGTGCTCTAAGCAAATAGTATATAAAGGCTGACTTACTATTTAGATGATTAGGCAGTTGTGGGAGACATGCGCTTTTCTCAAAGGCATCTCTAGTTTCAAGTATAGGTTTATCTTTCAACAAGTTGACATTTTCATACTGGGTTAAATATTACACACCTCTTGCCTCAAGAGACAAAATTAGAGAAGTTCAACATACATTTTGTAGTTAGTTACACCAACTTGTTTAGCTAGCTATTAAGACAGAAATATTGAATTTCTTGAATTTCAATACGTTGAAATGAAAATGTGCTATCTTTGCGGGCATGTCTATTGATATTATTTATTTTTATTTTGTTGGGTTTATTGTCGCACCGACACAATTTTAGGTCATATGGCGACTTTCCAGCTTTAATGGTGGAGGAAGACCCCAGGTGCCCCTCCGTGCATATTTCATCACGAGCGGGCACCTGGGTAGAACCACTGACCTTCCGTAAGCCAGCTGGATGGCTTCCTCACGTGAAGAATTCTACGCCTATTGATATTACTTTTCAATTAAGAAATGAAATTATTTTTTTCGCCCGATTTATGTTTAATTTGCCGATCCTATTCTGTCGTTCATTTTAGCATGAACACCGAATAAAAAAGTTTCATTTCTTATATTTACATTATATTTCCTTTCCATTTGTAAACAGGATAATATTATCAATTGCAAATATTTTGTGGCATTTAACAGTAAAATCAGCTTCCCGGCCATTCTATTCACCACACGGAACAACTGCGACGTCATCTAAAGAACGTTCTCCCTGAATATACGCGGACGTCGTCAAAACAGCGGCCGGTTATCACTAAGCAGCGATGACGTAAATTTCGCGCTTTTCCTTTTGCTGCTCATACGAAATGATCGTCAAGATTTTCAATGGAAAAGAATAGGGCGAATGTAAATATATTCATATGGTCCACATATTTATTCTGATCACGTATCAAACATATGACGTCACTTCAACCAAGGCGAAGAAATTTGCTTCAGAGTGATATAAGCTTTTATACTGATCGCTCACGTCAGTGATATATCATCCGTGTTAAAGTCTTATATCACCTTGTCATGGGCACTATTTTCTTCTCTGTTCTGGATTTTCTTCTCAATCTGGACCAATAATAATTCAACTTGACAGCTTTCATAATATCAGTATTAGATATGCTTTACATTTTTCCATAAATGATGTAAGGTATGCTTTACAATTGGCGTTTTCAATATAACTTCTTCTCGGCGATATATGACCATTTTGTGTCGATTCGTCGTAGAACCCAACTCACTCACTCACTCACTTATGATATCAGTCTGCAATTCACACGTCTTGGAAAGACTCTTCACATTGGTCTTTTAGTAACCGCGTTTCCAATATAAATAAGTAAAGAAATGGAAATATGAATAATACACCAACTTCTTGGGATACACAATGAAGTATAAATGAATCTTAGATCACCATATAACTTCCGTAAACCAGCTGAATGGCTTCCTCAAACGAGGAATGGAATTTTATACGCCAAGTTAAGACTAGAACCACCTGTAAAGAAGAGAGGTAAGGAAAATTTACTTTTAAATTTCATTTAAAGGTACTAGCATTTAGAAAATGAAACAGAGAACACTGAACAGTCATCAAATTATTTTCTTTCGAGTTCATGCAAATTCTGTAAATCAAGATGTAGTTCTAAATATGTATAGAAGCCAACAATTTTTAAAATCATTATCAGTGAATTGCCAGCACTTTCAAACACTGTTTAAACAAACTGCACTTTGTTCGAAGAATGTCAGAGAAAAGTTTTGATTCCGATAGTAATGGTAATGTTAGTGAGCATATTCTAAATAATTTACACTGAACAAGGTTGCAATACTCATTTGTTCCTTTTTTTTCACAAGTAGCAAAATATGACAGATGAACCGAGCCTGCTTGTGAATACTTCAGGCTTGAGATATGAGAAGGCATAATCATACTGTATTTATTTGAAATTGCACTGTGATTGATATATAGGCTAAATAAAAACTTTAGCATTAATGAAGCTAGAAAAAAATTCTCAGTACTTTAAAATTTTCTGACATATCTTACCCGTAGGCAGTACATGCCTCATTGCATATTGGAAACTAATTAGAAATAATTGAGAATTCGACGCTTCGTTATATCCTTCATGGGCTAGTTCTAAATATAAAATCAGCAAAATATGTTAGAATATTAAAGAGATTCAAATGAGACCAGTTTTACATTATGGCATATTTCAGCAGGTCTACAATGACATACAAGGAGACATAAGCGATTATATGGACACAAAGAACCAAATAGAAAAATCTTTTACTTAAACCCGCGTGACAAAGCGAATGTAATAGGGTTATTATAACAGTAGCTCGATCTGAGATGCTGTATTCGGCTCGAGTAGATTTTTGCCAGATCGGATCTCACAAGGCGCGCAAGCACCGAGTGTGATCCGACCTTGCAAAATCCACGAGAGCCGAATGCAAAATCCCAGACCCAGCTACTGTCATAATGGCCCTTTTATTATATACCTCTGCCTTTTGTTTGTTGTTTTGTTATTGAATGAAATCTTCAATGTTTATCAATATTAAAATGGAACTATGTGAAGTTTTTACGTGCGTTATTTATAGAATTGTGTCAGGTTATGCATATTACTGAAAGTAGTCCGGCAGCATACAATACGGAAGGTACAATATGGAAATATTAAAGGTACAATACGTTTTTATTTCTGCCTGTTCATATTTAATTGTGAAATACAAGCCGATCTTTTACATAATTTATATACGTATATAATAAACAAATATATCTCCAATGACCTGAAATCTAAAGCGATGTTACTTCCACATTGACAGTTTACAATGTTTGTAAAATATACAAAAATAAATTAGTACTAAATAAGACGATATTTAATGCGATATGCGATTAATTGCGATATAAATGTGACAGAGGTGTATTTGGTAGAACTCAATTATTTCTGAGGGTTGTCACAAAATAAGATTCATAAGGGTTTGTCGATATTTATTGCATTGTTGGAAGATTATGCAGATGATTGGTAGAATTGCAGGGTGTCCTACAAACAAACAAACACAAGCATTAGCTATAACATAAAATAAAATAAAAGCAAATAAAAGCAAAATCAAAGCAGTTAGCTATAAGCAAATAAAGCTAAATTGCATCATTCTATGGAGAATTTACTTATATGAAAATTATGTTTTCTTCTAAAAACAACTGACAGTTTAGAAAACAGCTGAAATGTCATTGTTCATGAAAACTGGAGAAAAGGGAATTTTAACCAAGAAATTCATGAACAAGGGACAGGACAATGGACAACCTGGGATTTACCTGAGCTGTAAAACAGCTGTAAGTCTTTTAGAAGAAGAAGAAATGTTGTAGTTGAGAAAACTACATGTTTCCCCTTTCAAGAAAAGCTGTCAAGTCCGTGTATAATTTCAATTACCGCCAAAAACGTGATTTTGTGAGATTTTAGTGTGCAGCCAATCAAAACTTGTTTAACATACTCTCTCGCATCAGTGATTTAGATATTACAATACCAATTCTTTTCACTCACTGTGACATAAAGTTAAGCGACATTCTATTAAGTGTATTTGTAGAAAACATTATTGTTTGACAGAACCATTTTCATTATTACATTTAAATTGCACCTACGGACTTTTTATATTTCGGAAGTGATTGGACACAATAATAACTCTAGAGTAACCGCAGTACAGTTAATTTCTATTGTCATATATAAGTTTGTGAACTTGATAAAAGATATCAAGTGACCAAATTTTATATCTGAAAAGTAAAATTACACTAAATTTTCTATTTCAAAATCTGCATATCTATATATAATTGCAAGAATATTATCCCTAAATGATACTTTAAATTTCCCCTAAGCTGAGATGCAATTTAAACTTCTCGTAACTGAAAATTTAACGGATTCAGTCGAAATCTAAATTCCAGACAACAAATTTTGAAAATAGTTGTTTAAGCAGAGAACTCCAACATCCAGTTAATGCCATGCAATTATACTCAGTAATGTACCAAATGCACATAAATACAATTAACTTGATGCTATTGTTGTAAGGAGATGCCATCTAGCTAAAAGCAGATCGGTGGGATTCCAATCTCATTTCATTTTTAAGGAAGAAATTAAATCTCCGCTAAAAAGATTTTAAACAGTTGTTATTGCGACTTTTTCGAAATTAAAAGTAATTCTAATATGACTAGCAATGCTTAAATCATCACAACGATATTATGTTGACGTCACGCCGACGTGATATTTAGCGCCATGTATGCATCTAGAAATAGCGCTTTCAAATTTGATCAAATACTTCATTTAATAGCATGTTTAAAACGAAATGTCACATTACACAACTGTTTTGACTAATTTACACACATATTGAGTTTGTTATTTGCTTTGCAGAATAATTTCCCATCATTTTTGCCCAAACTGAATTCTTCCGCAAGACGTACTACCATTTCCGGTCCTGGCGTGTATAAACAAAGGAGCGTGACGACCTACCATTTGGCGCAATGCATGAAGAAACAGTTCTATCAAATTGGATGTGAATTTTACAATAAAGACATATTAGAAATAAAATAATTTATAGCGAAACAGTGTTTGAACACTATTTATACACTCGGGTGGTTATACGTCGTTCGAAATAATTTCACTCGGGCTCGTGAGTGTTTTGTTATAAATAACTTCTTAAATCTAGGCATACATGTGGTCACCCGGTCATTGTTCTGATATTGTTTTTATAACACTGTGTTGGTTCTGTTTTTGTTTGTTTGTTTTTGTGTTCGGGTTTAACGTCTTTCTCAACAATTTTTCAGTCATATAAACGACGGTGTCTACTTGTAGCAGTGAGCACAATGCCCAGCTTTATAGTGCTGCCTCACTGGAATATCACGCCGTAGACACGTGGCATGATTCCCCACCCAGTCACATTATACTGACACCGGGCTGACCAGTCCTAGCACTAACCCCTAATGCTGAGCGCCAAGCGAGGAAGCTGCTAGTACCATTTTTTACGTCTTTGGTATGACGCGGCCGGGGATCGAACCCACGACCTCCCGCACTCGAAGCGGACGCTCTACCACTAGGTTACCGAGGCGGTTTTGTTGGTTCTGTAGATGTATATGACATTTTATTAAAGGAACTAGAACTTCCTTTTTACAGATTTACCGTCGATCTTGTGAACCATGCAGTTTTATAAATGAAAATTATTTAGTGCTTTGCTGAATCTATATCTGTCGTCTGTAGACTGTCATGTTTTCTTGATTTATAGGAATCAAACGCACAAGCATAGTCAGAGTGTCTGCAGTATGATTACCATTTAGTCAACATTTTGAAATGAGACCTCACTATTTTATGTTTCAAAAAATCTAAGGCTGTTTCTGGCCAGTAGAAAAATAAAACGATTTTTTTGGAAGTTTTGAATCTCAATCTATGTTATCTTTTAGGTAAACACCCCTTTTAACAGTTAATGGCACTGTCGAGATTGAGAGACGGACAAGTTAATCATAGAAATTTAGCAGGGTAAGGGTTAAGTTCGCGAGTCATGCGTTTCCCTTCATTTGTGATGTTATTTTCACATCTGAGGTTAACTTATTTTACTGTCCTAGATGGGTAGAAAAACGCTAACGTTAGTATACAGTACCTTCCTATTTCCACCATTTGTACTGTCAAAAAGGTATTTGAAGAAAAACATTAAAGACACTTTCAACTTTCTTCATGAATATACCATATTCTCTCATCTCTAGTCTGGTTTGGATCTTGGTGAAAGTAAGAAGACTAAAACGCTTTAAGACTGGCATTGTAACAGGTTGCCACTGGGGTATGTTTAAGGACTGAATGTTATACATTTTATTTTGTCTGTTTATACTGGTATAAACCATATTAGGACTTCTGGCAAATCCGCTATCGATTCTTGAACGATTTGCCAGAATTTACATTTTGATGTACGTCGCTATAAAAAATGTCACATGAGGTTTCCATTTTTACTATTTTCTTAGCAGAACTGCTGAAAAGATCCAATTTTGATTTAAAATATCCTGAACATTAATGGAAAATCGCACAGTTCTATCAATTTAAATTACGTTTTTTTTATTTCTATACAAAATGCATGGTGAATGTAAACATTTAATAATGTATGCGGTGAGGCATGGGACTCAAAGTGTTGTGTTTAAATTAACGTTTTTAAAGAAGAATAAAAATCGAGTGCATTCACATGTTTTACTCTTGGTATTAAACGCCCAAAAGATATTGCTTATTTGAAACTGCATACTGACCGATGTACTAGACCTAGATAATAACAGTGAACATTGTATTCAGTCGTATGAAAAGGGGTTCTAGTGAATTATAAGTACCTGTGGCAGTCATAAACAGAATGTTGACGTTAAGATACCGATTTTACTCACTTTCTTCACATTATTATAAAGTCTTAGAGGAAACTGCAATTTTGCCAGAGACAAATGAACAAGGTCGATGTCCGGTAACAACTTTTCTGTGTGCACATTTTCTAAATTCTTACAATGGGTAATAAGAAAACTACATAGTGTTGTTTTGAAACAACTTGCTTAACACGCACGCATTTTCTTTTCACCAAGTGTTTGTTCTAAACTTGCACCACAAAAACTTTCTATTTTGCGTGATATACACATTTCGGACAAAAAAATAATGTCTCCCTCGCGTGTGTTAAATATTAAGAAGAAACTCGTCACTATGGTTGTGGCTTTCTTATGGGTAACGAAAGCTCTTAAGACGCCAGAAACATTATTACCCATTGTTGAAAAAAAGAGTGGAATGTCGCGTATAAACATATGTTGCATATCCTTCTGTCGCAGGGTTTGAATCGGTTGTATATCCTCCGTTTTGTTGTATAATTAAATCATTAACACCAGGTTCCTTTAAAGTATAGATAAGCTTCAGATTAGAAAAGAATAGTTATAACAAATATATTTTCTTTTTTCATTTGCGGTGTGATTTGTGATAATGGTTCTTGGGACTACCATACTTTATCATTTTTATTAGGTTATGTGACATACGTTTGATGATATGACGAATATTTCAGCTTTATTTGGTACAGAAAGACACCACGTGCCCCTCCTCGACTTTTCGTTAGCCAGCTGGCTTTCTCACATCGCACGGTTATCATTCAATGTATCTGCAGATTTAACAAAATGCCGCTTTTTAGCTGCTGGAGCCTCTACACTGAGATTAAGTCCTTTAACGCAGATTGTAAGAAGATAAGTTTAATAAAGTATGGTCTTTTTAGGCAGGTAGTATGACATAGGTTTTAAAAATCGAATTGAAATAAGTTCTTATTAACATGAGCGGAACATTTTAAATAGTTTCAGCTTTTTTTTTTAGTAGAATGGTCTTGATATCTTAATTTAGTTCAAGTATAAGCTGTTTTGATCCCCCTTCGTTCATTAATTTGTTTAATTGACATGCTCAAGATATTATAATATGCGATTTAAGTCAGTGTCTTTATCTTTTTCTATTGAAACTCACGTATCTTCAGGAGTATGTAAAACATGGAAAACATTAAAAGTGTTACCGAGTGTTCTTGGATAACCTTTCTGGATTTTAAGTCATATTATTGATTTATTTTAAAACTGAGACTTATATATTCATTTACTGAAATACTGGGTTTGAACCATCCTTTATGTTTTTTTTTGTTTTTGGAAGAACCACTTTATTTTCTTACGGTTTTCTACAAAACACACGTACTTCCGCTTCTTCGGCTTCAGACTCTCCTTGCCGTTTTACCATTGTTTCTTTTTTGAGATCATACGTTTATGTAGCATTTCCCGAGAAGAAATCTCAGTTTTTGTTTGTGAATGTCTTTTATTTAGATATAATGTAATTAAAGATTCGTTAATCCATTATGTATGAGAAAGTTATTAAGTTTGAAGATGCAAATTTACGATAATTATTTCTTCCGCTTATAATTAACGTAGTTTACAATAATGGATTAAGTATATTATATTAACGTGCACAGACATATACAGTGGAAACCAAAAAATATTTAATTGAATGGATTCTGCAAATGTGTGCTTACTGCTTATCTAGAATTTGCAATTCTGTGGTATGCAAATATGTTTTCGAGGTCTTTGAAAGTGTTTAATACATTCTGTCATCATTTTGTTTCCACAATCCATTCAGGTTTAGTAGTTTGTCGTCAAAACACAGAAATGTTTGGTAAACACAACATCTTTACCAACAACTTATCTGTTAACATTACATGTTCTACCGTACTGTCTCGTACAACTGGATGTTTTAAATATTCTCAAAGTGTTGTCACCTTTAAAAATGAATTCCACTTGTAAAGAAATAAAAAAGAAAACAATTGCTGAAAGCTACTTTTTATATAGTTATGTGAAGTATGTGCAGTGTCAGTAGTGTAACAATATTGCAAATGCCTCAAAACGAATATATGCAGCAGTTCTTTGAAAATGGCGTGTGTCCCCTTTATGCAGCGCTTTCGGGAACTCAGTGTATATATCAGTTAATTGACAATTGTTTTGTAGAGTTATACACACTTTTTATACGTTATTAAATATTCATGTGATACAACTTTCCTCCAATGATTAAGTGTTGTTTGAATTTTGCCTCAACATATGGGCTAACCGTTAAAGCGTTATATTTTCACCGATCTTGTCCCAAAAGACAAAAGAGTAGGACGTTATTTGAGAACACAATAGTTAGTTTATTACAATTTTATTCCGTTTTGATCTGTTGGAACAATACGTAATATCCTCTATTTAGGCATTCTATATGCAATAACTTCTCGGCATATTAATTCTGGTCACGTATCAGACATATTGCGTCATCGCAACCATTCTCTATTTAATCAGAAAAAGACTTATCTTGCGTGATGATGTGTTCTTGCTATACTTTTCATTTACAATGTCCGTGAACGTCAATTACATTCTATCCTCGTTATAGACCAATATCTCCCGGCCACGTACATTATTATTTTTTCTGCTTTTGTACTCAATTTTCTAACGACTTGGCAACTTAATATATCGATCTGTAATTTACGAATCTAGAACATGTCCGTCTACATTGAGTTTGGATGAAAATAAAAACGATATTTGAAAGAAAATATAAAGGATATCAAAATAATTAGAAAAAATACTTCAAGCGAAGATGCTCATGCCAAGTTCCTAAAATATTTAAAAAAATTTGAATGAGAGCTATCAAGGGATATCGTTGATTCCAAATGAAGAAACTTTGTAAATGCAAAAGAACCGCAGGCGAATTATAAATGATAATAAAGTAAAAATAAATCAGACCAATTCTTTCTGTTCCTATAAAATAATCTGTGTATAATGCAAAAGTTTTCATTATATTGTCTCCTTATTTCTTCAAAGAATTTTAAAACTTATGCACAAAAGACACTATGATTGTCCAAAACTAGAGTAGTTTAAACGTGTGCATGGTTTTTAAACAAATAAACAATGACTAGTTTACGTGTTTTCAAAATTGAGAAGAAAATTGTCACTACAGATGTTCCTTACTGGTGTTCCTTATGATGTTTCCTGACATTTTTGTCACCATCGCTGAAAAATGTGCAACATTTAGTTGCCTATTATTTCATTCACGTCTGAATTAGTAAATTAGCATAAGGATAATATTATCTACTGACTTCTCCAAACAAATTTGTTTTCTGTGAAGCTTCTAGCATAAGGGAAAATGGTATAAAAACACATCTTTTAAAGTATTGTTTAAAACAGATGAATAAACAAGTTTTAGTAACATTTTTACAGTATGATCTTTGCATTAGTGTTAGTTTCCTTTATTTCTATACCAAATAGTAATGCGAGACAGACAAAAGCAAGATATTTCTAAGGATATCATTAATAAAACTGAAGGAAGTCCTCTGGAAGCGGAACCATAAAAATACACTTTTTCTTGGAGTCTAATTAAGAATGCGATTGTTATAAAATTAGCGAGGCAGTAAACACAAGAGAAGCGAGCAAAAATGTTTTGTTGTCGGGACTCTAGGATATTCTTCCTTTAACTGATGTCGGGATATTTATTAAGTTTAATTTATGTGCCTGACTCTTCATATATTCGTCAGATATGTTATCATTTAATGGCTGTAATGCTTTCAAGGCAAAAGCTAAAATTGTTGCTTTTATTTCAGCTTTTGTGAGGTGAAATAAAAAGAAATATTTCCAAGTAAATATTTCATTTTTATGACAGATTTTTGTTTTTAGATTTGATATAATTGATGATTCGCCATTCTTTCCGTTGAAGTCTGCACGGTAATTGTTTCACTATTCCATCAACAATAATAAATTAAACATGTCACATTTACGTGCTAAAACGAGAAAAAAAGTTGTTTTCTGACACTGGAAGAAACAAAAACAGTAATTATCTAAATAATTTATAATTACCCGAGGAAATTTGGAAAATAAAGAATTGCATGCATACGAGAAGTTTGCGCTTTCGTTTTGGTTTTGAGTTAGCAATGGCGGTACTGTTGAATCAATGTTTAGGTTTTCTAAAACATGTGTTTGCTACAAAACATGCTCATAATGGAGGTGAAATTTTGATTTTTCGGTCTACATGTGCACTTTACAGTCCGAGAGCTAAAAAAGGATAAAACAATTTGTGTGCAATCACAACTTCATAATGAAGAAGATGATGATTATTATAGCAAGTATAGGTTAGTTTTTAAACAAGTTAACATCATTATCGATACAATGTATATATTTTGTACAGCTTTTGCCCCAAGAGGCAAGAATACAGATTGCAATAAATTGTTTAATTAGGCAGAAAGACTATTTCTTGCATTTCAGTTCGTTTGAGAGAAAATCAAAGCATGTCGATTTACTTTAATAAAATTTGTCTTTTTTACATTTGTTATGATAGAATAGCGTAAATACAAGTTTGTTCCTGTTACAGAAACTGTAGAATCCCTCAGGATATGTTGCTGCTCTTGTACATATGTTTCCCTCAGCATGCAGCAGATATTATAACACGAAAATCATGCTTTATCATTTGTTATAAGAGTCGTAGAGCATTGTGCATTCTCATCAATAACAATGCATGTTTCGCAGATACGGCGCACAGATATAGATTTAAGCCATACATTTTTTTATGCTAGAATAGTGTAAAAACAAGTTTGTTCCTGTTACAGCAACTGTAGAACCCCTCAGGATATGTTGCTGCTCTTGCACAAATATATTCAAGCCACTTAAGAGGTAGTGATCTGAGTGTTTTCAGGCAAAAGAAAAGAAGACGAAAATCAATAACAATACTATTACGACAAAACTAATAACAAAACTGAATCTACAATTCTATTCGTACTGACTTAAGACCGTTGGATTAAATTATAATATAATCTATAAGAAGCATGGGATGCAAACTAAGGAAAATAGTGATAGCAGACTGTGTTTGACTGAGTATGTTCGTGTGCAACGCTCTTCATGCTCCTAGCATTAGTGGAACTCTCTTATGCAGATATATTAATCCAAACGGGACTAAATCTAATGCAAAATTTATATTTCATATTCAAAACATATAAAATAGGAACTATAGCGACAGTACTATAACATTCTATGTTATTTTCATAACTGCTTGACCTTAAAAGCAGTCTATAAAACAGACCAGTATAAGATGATTGTAAAAGATCCAAGATTCTTTTACATAAAGGTATACAGCTGCGTGAACTTATTAATAATTATACGCCCGTTATAGTTCGAAATGATTAACACACTCCACTGCAACAACCTCACAACAAAGTAAAAAGTAAATGGTTTAAATGATAGTGACAGAATACTTAAGTGTTTATTATCGCTTTGTTAAAATGCAGCTACTGATAAATGGCGTTGAGGCCAATTGAAAATGTTTGTTTTATGGCCATAAATGAAATGAATTTCTATCTTAACCCTTTACAGGGTGAATCAAGTTGTAAAATTATACTACGAATGTATATTTCCATATTCTTTAATACATTATTTTTTTAAATATTATGTGTTTGATTCCAGTTTTTATTTGCATATAAGAATAATTTGGACACACGTGTTCCTAACTTATTATGTACCAGAAAAAAATATTTGTCTGTGTATTCTTACTAATGTTTGTGACCCTCAATATAACGATTTTAATACATAATTAAAGATATCTTATATTTAAGAATAAAACGCTATTTTGTGCGTCTGTACGGCTATAAACCACATTGGGACTTCTTGCAAACTCGTCCATGTTCAATTGTAATTCGCCTTCCGATGAAAATACAATTTCTGTTGTTTTTTTAAAAAAAATATCGTTAATTTTTTTTTCGCGTAAAACGAGATGAATATTTTAGTTACGCATTGTTCTTTATAGTATATTTCTCGATTCAAAGAAGGATACTAACGAGAATTTTATAAAGGAATGATGCTAGCAACAGAATGAAATAGCGTTTGTATCTTTGTAATGTTACAAGACGTCTGGCGTTATTTTCATTTACGCGCGTCTGTTTCCTGGGCTGAGATTAACATGTGTTGAAAAATGCGTATTTCAACGTAAATAAGCATAAAATAAAAAGAAATTTTGTCTGTTTTCATGAATATGGAATAAATCTCACCTCAAAATCAGGCAATTGTCACTATTTATAGTTGTCTCTATTCCCAGTGAGATATATTGCATATTCAATTAAAACATACAGATATTCTCGATAAAAATATCATTCATGTAAAGATAAAAAATAAAAAAATATTTTCCAATTTGGCTGTTTTCCCGTTCTTTTAACAGGAAAAAATATCCAATTGGAAAGATAACGAAAGTACGGTCATATGCTGATATGGTTTTACTTTAATAAACAATGTATCATGTATGTATTATTACAGATATTTTCCGGGAAATGAGCTCGATTTAAGTTATCAAAATTCACTGGCAAAAGCATACAAATGGAGACTTTTAGTTGCGTGAGTGTGTAAGCTGATAGTGTGAAAACTGATAATGTTTTCTAAAATTTACCCATATTGTGATAAGTTTTGCCGCTTAGTTTTCTTGTATTGTTTTCTAAGACGGATTTGTTTGGTAATTAAGGTAATCTAATAAATACTTCCGCACTAAATGATATTAAACAGTAGCCCGTGGGCCTTTGTCATTGTATACAAACAACTGTTGAATACTCTTACAACATCAGTTTATTCATCAGTTCTAGACGAAAATATTCGTCTTACAATATGACATTTCTATACAATACAAAATAAAAGTATTTTGATTTCCCCTGACCGTTGATGCTTTACAGATCGATGATCTCTCCATGAACTCACAGCACTGCTATAGCTGTGGATTTGATTAGTTTTCTCAGATTTCATTTTGCCTGATTAAGCCTTTGAATATTCTTATTAATACAATATTAAGATTGAGCAGATAGTTACTAGTAGTGTTTTTTTTTTGATGACTTGCTGTTTCACTCGGTGTTAAAAGTACAAATTAATATACATAAGGTTGTCGAAGAAAATATTTAGTGTGGCATCGGTTCAATCCAGAAATGTTCATATTTTTGAAAGGAAGGTTTGTATCAACGTTAGTGTACTTGTGTACTTATTAATAAACAATTAGTGGTATTCAAGGACATACTATAATATTTTGATTTAGGTCATGGATGAACTGGTTTGATCACCTTTCGTCTAAATGGCACACTTGAGAGATATACGTTCTTTGAAAATTAGGTTTGATTTAACCAGATTAGGTATGATTAAGAATATGAAGAACATGAAAAGCATTTGAACATTTATCGTGAGCGAATTAAATTCTAGATATTCTGAGATTCTGAGATATATATCTTTCTGGATCAGATTATTTATTTGCTTTATTAAAACTGGGAGTAGAATATTTGTTTTCCTATATACTAAGGATACTTAGGCCTAAATCTATCTTTAATTTTGTTTGCCATTACGTGGTGATCTTCGTAAGGTCGTCCACTTTACGCATGTGCTTTCACTTCTTTAGCTGAAAATATACCCTCCTAACCGTATTTCTACTGTCTAATCTTGTGGCTACATGAAGCAATTTCCAAGTACACTTTTTTTTGGTTTCTGATCTTTTGTTTAGATACAAAACAACAAATGATTCCAAATATCTCCTTCATGCCTTTTTGTGTTTGTGAAAGTGATTAGGTTAAAGGACTAAAATTACGATAATTATTTCTTCCGATTATAATTACCAGTTAGTTAACAATAATGGATTAAGCATGCCACATTTAAGTGCTACGACGAATGTGTTGGAAATAACAAAAAATATTTGATTAAATGGGTTCGAGAAAATGCAGATTGTGCAAGGAAAGTCGGTGAAAATATGTTAAATTAATTTTCCAACACGTTAAACGATTTTCAACAGTCTTATTTTTTTTGTTCCGACCTTGTCCCAAAGACAAATGCATAGGCACAGTGATTAGATTTATTACAACTGTATTGCGTTTTGATCTGTTGAAACAAAGAGTAATATGTTCTCTATGGGCATTCTAAATGCAATAACTTCTCACTTTTATATGATCGTCATATTGATTCTGGTCCCATGTCAGACATATTACGTCATCGCAGCCACGACTAAATCGTTTCTATGTTTAATGAGAAACAATGTCTGACGTGTTTTTGCTATACAATTCGTTTACATTGGTTGTCTGTGACATTCTACCCTCGTTAAAGTCTTATATCTCCCGTGAACGAACGCTATTATTTTCTCTGATTTTGCAAATCAGCTCCATTTTCTTCCCACTTGGCAATATTTTACATCCGTCCATAATTAACGAATCCAGAAAATGTTTATCTACATCGTGTTAAAGCTGCTCGCCCGCACAAAGGTTTACGGATTCACCGCACTATATGGTTATGTAGGAAAAAGTAAAGCGTTGCAAACGGTTTATTATTTTTCAATATAGCCATATAGTGCTGTGAATCTGTAAACTTGTTTTCATCAGCCATTTTCTAAAAACGCTACGTAGCTGTTCGCTTATCTTGTTGATTATACCTTTTCATTTAATATTCTTGTTACAAAAATGTTGCTTTTGAGAAATTTATTTTTTTCGACCAAACTGAGGGCGAGCAGCTTTAAAAAGAAAATAGAAATTATATCTGAAAGAAAATATAAAACCTTTAACCTTATAGAAATATCACTACGATGACCATTCTAAAAAAAATTACAATCGCGAGCTTCTGTAGAAGTTTGACACGCAAGGAACTCGTGTAACTTAACACTACTAGGCTGTAAAAAAGCTTCTTATACTTTGACTCAGTGTTTTGCCATCGCGTTTTCACCATCGTACCATCGCGTTTTCACCATCGTACTATCGCCTTCCGGTTAGAAATGCGTAGTCACATACACTTGTATTTTTGTCAACAATAGATGAATGTACCTCAATGTATTTTGTGAGAAGAAATTTACCATTTAGATTCTGCTGTTTTGCAAAATGTTTTACAAAATGTTCAGTGCTCAGTTCAGTAAAACTGTAAAATCTTCAAGGCCACGTCCTTTGTATTTTATGTATGCATGGAAGTAAATAAAAAGCTGGGTGTAACAGTCACATGGTATTATTCAAACTCAGCTTATTCTTGTTAATAGGATATAAAAGGTACATAGTGCAATGAGATTGTTTCAAGCCTGTATTTTACTGACACATAATATTATACTGTACCACTGCGCATGACCACCGGAAGGCGATGGTACGATGGTGAAAATGCGATGGTACGATGGTGATAACGCGAGTGTACGATGGTGAAAATGCGATGGTACGATGATGAAAACGCCATGACACGATGGTGAAAACGCGATGGTACGATGATGAAAACGCAATGGTATGATGATGATACGATGGTGAAAACGCGATAGTACGATGATGAAAACGCGATATTACATCGACATTTCACCATCGTACCATCGCACCATCACGATTTCATCATCGTGCCATCGCGCCATCGCGTTTTCGTCACCGTACCATCGTGCATCGCGGTTTAGTATTAAATAAAAAGTCACGATTGTCCAAACGTAACACCGTAGTGAACTGCATACTTCGTATGGGAAGTCTGCGCTATCAGAGAAAACTGTTTACAGGTGGGTCCGTAAATGTAAAAATGGTCAGGCAGTACTTAAAGACAGCGCCCGTCACGACAGGGTACTATTCGTAGTTTTATACGTGCTGTTTGTGGTAGACCTCGCTGTAAGTAGCAGATTTTGTAACGGCATGTATGATGCCGGCGTGCATGTCATAACCTGTATTCTGATTACGCACCAATGTGTTACGCATTAATTAGGATATCATATTGAGCATATGGAAGATAACACTACAACATGTAAAAAATTGTATCAAATGTTCCTTAAAATAAACTTGAATGAAGGCTCCGACACATACACATATTGTAAATTTTTGCACCAGACTACGTCACATTTAACTTTATAATAACTATTCATATAATAAAATAACTTGGTGATAAGACAGAGTGTGCACAATGCAAGAAGTTTACAAGGTATATCAATGCAATATTCACTTATAATTCTTGCAAATAATTTAGAAACATGCAAAAGGACATCATGATTGGTCAAAAATAAAGATTTTTCTAAAAATTGTGCATTTGTATTATTAGTTCAGGTGTTTTAACAATCGAGAAGAAAGTCGTTGCTACAAATGTTCCTTACTGATTGGTAATCAACGTCTTTTTGTCACCATCGCCGATTTACTAGAGTATATGCCTGTTTTTTTCATTCAAGTCTTTTTTTGTAAATTAGCAGACAGGTGTAGTACGGAATTATCATAAGCATAATATTATCAACGGACTGTTCGAAACAAAAGAATTACTTATTGAAAGTTTCTGAATCTTTGGAAAATAATGGTTAAAAGCAATTAATTGGAAGGAAGTAATACTTGAATACAGAATATGAACGGTTCGTTGTTTAAAGGCAGACTTATAAAGTGTGGTCATTGTAGGAATATTTTGTAGTTATTTAGTGCCATGATAGTTTCAACAGATGAATGTAATAAATGTAATAAAAAGTGTTATAAACATTATTCGAATTTCTTATTAGGGATACTTTCCTACCATATGGTAGATGAACTCGGTTGGGAGCTAATGCGATCACCTATGTTCGTCAACTTGTTTTGTCCTTGTGTGTTTGCTATGCATGTGAGTGTGTATGTTGGCAGTGTGCCCATCTGCGTGCTGTGAGTTTCGTTTTGGGGAGGCTGCGTTTTTGGAACGTGGCATTCCTTGTTTTTGTGTAAAATGGCCTACGGAATAGTAATACGAGAAAAAAAGCAAGATATTTTGTTTAAAGATTCCATTCGAAGCTGAAGCACAAAATGAACATTTTTTTGAAACTGAATCTGATTAGGAATGTGAAGCATATAAAACTCCATGGAACAGTCCGCGCCCGCGAGGCTGGCAAAAGTATTTTGTTGTTAACATTCTAGGATATTTTTCCTGAAACGGATGCCAGAATATCTATTAACTTTAATATGTGCCGTAATAAGACATATCGGAGTCTTTTCCAAATGCCGCCAGGCAAGTAAAGTCGTATTTTCAACGCATCAGCTAAACTGTCTTCTTGATGCTGTAACTTCAGCTTTGTTGAGTTGAGGTGATAAAACATATTCAGAGTAGTAAGTTTTTTTATGTCTGTGACAATTTGATTAGTTTAATGACGCGAAGCACAGTAATAATTACACTCTTCCGTCAACAATAATAAATTAAACATGTCATATTAACGTGATAGAATGAATACAAAAAGTTGTTTTCTGTTATTGGAAGCAACAAAAATAATTTTCTAATTATAATAGCCTAAGGAATTTCGGGAAAATAAAGATGGAATGCACTGTCGGCGCATTCATCTGTTTTGAGTTGGCAATGGTAGCACTGTTGCACGGAATGTGCAAATATCTTATTAGGTTTTCTGAAGTTTTGCTACACAATACTTTCATAAAAGGGGAGAGATTTTGAGTTTTCCGTCTGCCTGTGCACTTATTCGTCGTGACATAGAAAACAAAAACGACCTGTCTGATGTCATGGTGTTAATAATGTTCATATTATGATTATTATTATTTCAAGTATAGGTTTATCTTTCAACAAGTTGACATTTTCATACTGGCTTAAATATTACACATCTCTTGCCCCAAGAGATAAAATTAGAGAAATTCAACATAGTTAGTTACACCAACTTGTTTAGTTAGCTATTAAGACAGAAATATTGAATTTCAATATGTTGAAATGAAAGTTTGCTGTCTTTGCGGGCATGCTTATTGTTATTACTTTTCATATGGTCCACATATTTATTCTGATCACGTATCAAACATATGACATCACTTCAACCACGGCGAAGAAATTTGCTTCAGAGTAAAAATAAGCTTTTATACTGATCGCTCACGTCAGTGATATATCATCCGTGTTAAAGTTTTATATCACCTAGTCATGGATGCTATCATCTTCTCTGTCCTGGATTTTCTTCTCAGTCTGGACCAATAATATTTCAACTTGACAGCCTTCATAATATCAGTATTAGATATGCTTTACATTTTTACAAAAATGATATAAGGTATGCTTTACAATTGGCGTTTTCAATATAACTTCTTCTCGGCGAAATATGACCATTTTGTGTCGATGCGCCGTAAAACCCAACTCACTCACTCACTCACTCACTCATAATATCAGTCTGCAATTCACACGTCTTGGAAAGACTCTTCACATTAGTCTTTTAGTAACCGCGTTTCCAATATAAATAAGTAAAGAAATAAAAATATTAATAATTAATCAACTTCTTGGGATACACAATGAAGTATAAAGGAATCTTAGATCATCTTGACTTTTACACGCCATGTTAAGTCTCGAACCATCTGTAAAGAAGAGAGATAAGGAAAATTTACTTTCAAATTCCATTTATAGGCACTAGCATTGAGAAAATGAAACAGAGAACACTGAACAGTCATCAGATTATTTTCGTTTGTTTTTTTTTTTTGTTTTTTTTTTGTTGGGTTTAACGTCGCACCGGCACAATTTTAGGTCATATGGCGACTTTCCAGCTTTAATGGTGGAGGAAGACCCCAGGTGCCCCTCCGTGCATACTTTCATCACGAGCGGGCACCTGGGTAGAACCACCGACCTTCCGTAAGCCAGCTGGATGGCTTCCTCACGTGAAGAATTCTACGCCCCAAATGAGGTTTCGAACCCACATCGATGAGGGGCAAATGGTTTGAAGTCAACGACTCTAACCACTCGGCCACGGAGGCCCCTATTTTCGTTTGAGTTCAAAATTTGTAAATGAAGATGTAGTTCTAAACATGTAAATGTAAAGTGAAATAGAGGTCAACAATTTAAAAATCATTATCAATGCATTGTCAGCACTTTCAAACAATGCTTAATAAGCAAATTTTATTTTGTTCGAGGAATGTCGTAGAAAAATTTTAATACCGATAGTAATGGTATTGTAAGTGAACATATTCTAAATAATTTACACTAAACAATGTTGCAATACTCATTTGTTCCTTTTTTCACAAGTAGGAAAATATGACAGATGAAACAAGCCTGCTTGTGAAGATATAAGAGGCATAATCATACTGTATTTATAGGCATAATCATACTGTATTTATTTGAAATTTCACTATGATTGTTATATAGGCTAAATGAAGACTTGAGCATTAATCAAGCTAGAAAAAAAATCGCAGTACATTAACATTTTCTGACATATCTTACCCGTAGGCAGTACATTGGAAACTAATTAGAAATAATTGAGAATTCGACACTACGTTATGTCCTTCATGGGTTAGTTTTAAATAACAAATCAGCAAAACATGTAAGAATATTAAAGCATCTAGATATGCATGTAAATCTACGATATTCAAATGAGTCCACTTTTACATAATGACATATTTCAGCAGGTCCATAACGACATACAAGGAGAAATAAGTGTTTATATGGACACAAAGAACCAAATAGAAATAGTCTTTTTTTCTTAAACCCGCGTGACAAAGCGACTATACAAATATATCTCCAGTGACCTGAAATCACTTTCAGATTGACAGTTTACAATATATAAAAATAATTTAGTAATAAATAAGTTTATATTTAATTACAACAATACAAAGTTTAGCAACATTCTATTAAGTACATGTGTATATAACATTACTGTTTCACTGAACAATTTTAATTATCACTTTTCATTTGCAACTACCGACTTTTAATATTTCGGAAGTAATGGAACACAATAATAACTCTAGAGTAACCGCGATACAGTTATTTTCTCTTGTCATATAAGTTTGTGAACTCGATAAAAGGTATCTAACGACCAAATTTCATATCTGGAAAGTAGAATTACACTAAATTTTCTATTTCAAAATCTGTATATCAATAAATAATTGCACGAATTTTATCCCTACATGCTACTTTAAATTTCCCCTAAGCTGAAATGCAATTAAAACTTCTCGTAACTGAAAATTTAACGGCGGATTCAGCCGAAATCTAAATTCCAGACAACAAATTTTAGTTTAAGCAGAGAACTCTAACATCCAGTTAATGCCGTGCAATTTTACTCAGTAATGTACCAAATGCACGAAATAAAATTAACCTTATGCTATTATTGCAAGAAGATGCCATCTAGCTAAAAGCAGATAGGTGGGGTTCCAATCTCATTCGAGTTTTAAGGAAGAAATTAAATCTACGCTATAAAGATTTTAAACCGTTGCTATTGCGACTTTTCCGAAATTAAGAGTAATTCTAATATGACCAGCAATGCTTAAATCATCGCAACGATATTATGTTGACGTCACGCCGACGTGATATTAATCGCGCTTTCAAGTTTGATCAAATACTTTACTTAATAGCATATTTAAAACGAAATGTCACATTGCACAGCTGTTTTGATTAATTTACACACATATTGAGTTAGTTACTTGCTCTGCAGAATAATTTGCCATCATTTTTGCCCAAATTGAATTCTTCCGCAAGACGTATTACCATTTCCGGTCCATGCGTGTATAAACAAAGGAGCGCGACGACCTACCATTTGGCACAGTGCATGCGTATTGGATCTAAATTTTACAATAAAGACATACATTGTATTAGAATCAAAATAAATATAGCAAAACAGTGTTTGAACACTATCTATACACTCGGGCGGTTATGCGTAATTCGAAATAATTTCACTCGGCCTCGTGACTGTTTTGCTTTAAATTATTTCTTAAATCTAGGCATACATGTGGTCATCCGGTCATTGTTCTGATATTGATTTTGTAACACTGTGTTGGTTCTGTAGATATGTACGTCGCAATAAAAAAAGTCACATGAGGTTTCCACTTTTACTATTTTCTTAGCAGAACTGCCATAAAGATCCAATTTTGATTTAAATTATCCTTAACATTAATGAAAAATCGCATAGTTCTGTCAAATTTAAATTAACGTTTTTTTTATTTCTATACAAAATGCATGGTGAATGTAAACATTTAACCATGTATGCGTTGAGGCATGTGACTCAAAGTGTTGTGTTTAACTAAACGTTTTTAAAGAAGAATAAAAATCGATTGCAGTCACATGTTTTACTCTTGGTATTAAACGCCCTAAATAAATTGCTTATTTGAAACTGCATACTGACCGATGTACTAGACCTAGATAATAACAGTGAACATTGTATTCAGTCGTATGAAAAGGGGTTCTAGTGAATTATAAGTACCTGTGGCAGTCATAAACAGAATGTTGCCGTTAAGATACCGATTTTACTCACTTTCTTCACATTATTATAAAGTCTTAGAGGAAACTGCAATTTTGCTAGAGATAAATGAGCAAGGTCGATGTCCGGTAACAACTTTTCTGTGTGCACATTTTCTAAATTCTTACAATGGGTAATAAGAAAACTACATAGTGTTGTTTTGAAACAAGTTGCTTAACACGCACGCATTTTCTTTTCACCAAGTGTTTTTTCTAAACTTGCACCACAAAAACTCTCTATTTTGCGTGATATACACATTTCTGACAAATAAATAATTTCTCCCTCTCGTGTGTTAAATATTATGAAGAAACTCGTCACTATGGTTGTGTCTTTTTTATGGGTAACGAAAGCTCTTAAGACGCCAGAAACATTATTACCCATTGTTGAAAAAAAATGTGGAATGTCGCGTATAAACATATGTTGCGTATCCTTCTGTCGCAGGGTTTGAATCTGTTGTATTTCCTCCGTTTTGTTGTATAATTAAATCATTAATACCAGGTTTCTTTAAAGTATAGATAAGCTTCAGATTAGAAAAGAATTGTTATAACAAATATACACTTAACAAAATTCCTAATTGGTCAGTTTATATTGTATTACTATTTTGTTAATAATGCATGTATTTACAAGAAATTTCACATAACGACATTTGAATAGGTACTGCAGCTAATTTTTGATTTATTTTTGGCCGACTCACGACCAGCGTAACCGCATTAGGCGTTTTGACCAATATTGCATATTTTGCACGTGCAGAGCATGCGCACCAATATGCACTTGTTAGTGAACATTTTTAGCATTACTGACAAAAGTCCTACTAGAAAAACACATATCATTGTGAAATTGACACAAGAGCAACGCGCCCGAGCTCTCGAAATTTTACAACAAAACTCAAAATCGGTCACTTCATTGAATTGTCCTTGACTTAAATTTTGCCAAAAGAGTGTGGATGGTACATAACCAACAATTGAAAGTTCTAGTAAACGGAAATAAGGTTAAAAATGGAAATAACCATCAACGTAACAGCTACAAACAAATTATATCAAAATTTCTTTGAAATTGCAAAAAATATTTACACACGTGTCGTAAATGTGTCCCTAATAGCAACATTCCGACAGCTCGATCGCGTTGCTTTTGTGTCAATTTCACCATGATATGTGTTTTTCTAGTAGGACTTTCGTCAGTAATGCCAAAAGTGTAAACGAACACGTGCATGTTAGTGGACATGCACTGCACGTGCAAAATATGTAATGTTAGTCAAAACGCCTAATGCGGTTACTTTGGCTGTGAGTCGCCAAAAATATATCAATAATTAACCGCAGTACCTATTCAAATGTCGGTATGTGAAATTTCGTGTGAATACATGCATTATTAACAAAATAGTAATACAATATAAACTGACCAATTAGGAATTTTGTTGAGTGTATTTTCTTTTTTCATTTGCGGTGTGATTTGTGATAATGGTTCTTGGGACTACTATACTTTATCATTTTTATTAGGTTATGTGACATAAGTTTGATGATATGACGAATATTTCAGCTTTATTTGGTACAGAAAGACACCACGTGCCCCTCCTCGACTTTTCGTTAGCCAACTGGCTTTCTCACATGAAGAAATCTATGTACAAAACTGGGTTCGAACCCATTTTGATGATGAACAAGTGATTCAAAATCAGCAGCCTTACCTCGCTTGGATGGCTTACGGAAGATCGGTGGTTCTACCCAGGTGCCCGCTCGTGATGAAATAGTGCACGGAGGGGCACCTGGGGTCTTCCTCCACCATTAAAGCTGGAAAGTCGCCATATGACCTAAAATTGTGTCGATGCGACGTTAAACCCAGCAAAATAAATAAAATTACCTCGCTCGGCCCATCGCAAGGTTATCATTCAACGTATCTGCAGATTTAACAAAATGCCGCTCTTTAGCTGGAGCCTCTACACTGAGATTAAGTCCTTTAACGCAGATTGTAAGAAGATAAGTTTAATAAAGTATGGTCTTTTTAGGCAGGTAGTATGACATAGGTTTTAAAAGTCGAATTGAAATAAGTTCTTATTAACATGAGCGGAACATTTTAAATAGTTCCAGCTTTTTTTTAGCAGAGAGGTCTTGATATCTTAATTTAGTTCAAGTATAAGCTGTTTTGATCCCCCTTCGTTCATTAATTTGTTTAATTGACATGCTCAAAATATTATAATATGCGATTTAAGTCATAGTCTTTATCTTTTTCTCTTCCAAACTCGCGTATCTTCAGGAATATGTAAAACATAGAAAACATTAAAAGTGTTACTGAGTGTTCTTGGATAACCTTTCTGGATTTTAAGTCATATTATTGATTTATTTTAAAACTGAGACTTATATATTCATTTACTGAAATACTGGGTTTGAACCCTCCTTTATGTTTTTTGTTTTGTTTTTGGAAGAACCACTTTATTTTCCTACGGTCTTCTACAAAACACACGTATTTCCACTTCTTCGGCTTCAGATTCTCCTTGCCGTTTTACCATTGTTTCGTTTTTGAGATCATACATAGAAGAAATCTCAGTTTTTGTTTGTGAATGTCTTTTATTTAGATATAATGTAATTAAAGATGTATGAGAAAGTTATTAAGTTTGAAGATGCAAATTTACGATAATTATTTCTTCCGCTTATGATTAACGTAGTTTACAATAATGGATTAAGTATATCATATTAACGTGCACAGACATATACATTGGAAACCAAAAAATATTTAATTGAATGGATTCTGCAAATGTGTGCTTACTGCTTATCTAGAGTTTGCAATTCTGTGGTATGCAAATATGTTTTCGAAGTCTTTGAAAGTGTTTGATACATTGTCATCATTTTGTTTTCACAATCCATTGAGGTTTAGTAGTATGTCGTCAAAACACAGAAATGTTTGGTAAATACAGCATCTTTACCAACAACTTATCTGCCCATTACATATTCTACCGTACTGTCTCGTACAACTGGATGTTTTAAATATTCTCAAAGTGTTGTCACCCTTTAAAAATGAATTCCATTTGTAAAGAAATAAAAAAGAAAACAATTGCTGAAAGCTACTTTTTATATAGTTATGTGAAGTATTTGCAGTGCCAGTAGTGTAAAAATGCCTCAAAACGAAGATATGCAGCAATTCTTTGAAAATGGTAAGATGTTAAAGACGTGTGTCCCCTTTATTCAGCGCTTTCGGGAATTCAGTGTATATATCAGTTAATTGACCATTGTTTTGTAGAGTTATACACACTTTTTATACGTTATTAAATATTCATGTGATACAACTTTCCTCCAATGATTAAGTGTTGTTTGAATTTTGTCTCAACATATGGGCTAACCGTTAAAGCGTTATATTTTCACCGATCTTGTCCCAAAAGACAAAAGAGTAGGACGTTATTTGAGAACACAATGGTTAGTTTATTACAATTTTATTCCGTTTTGATCTGTTGGAACAATACGTTATATGCTCTATTTAGGCATTCTATATGCAATAACTTCTCGGCATATTAATTCTGGTCACGTGTCAGACATATTGCGTCATCGCAACCATTCTCTATTTAATCAGAAAAAAACTTATCTTGCGTGATGATGTGTTCTTGCTATACTTTTCATTTACAATGTTCGTGAACGTCAGTTACATTCTATCCTCGTTATAGTCCAATATCTCCCGGCCACGTACATTATTATTTATTCTGCTTTTGTACTCAATTTTCTAACGACTTGATATATCGATCTGTAATTTACGAATCTAGAACATGTCCGTCTACATTGAGTTTGGATGAAAATAAAAACGATATTTGAAGAAAATATAAAGAATATCAAAATAATTAGACAAAATACTTACAGCGAAGATGCTCATGCCAAGTTCCGAAAATATTTAAACATTTTTGAATGAGAGCTATCAAGGAATATCGTTGATTCCAAATGAAGAAACTTTGTAAATGCAAAAGAACCGCAGGCGAATAATAAATGATAATAAAGTAAGAATAAATCAGACCAATTCTTTCTGTTCCTATAAGATATAATAATCTGTGTATAATGCAAAAAGTTTTCATTATATTGTCTCCTTTTTTCTTCAAAGAATTTTAATGCTTATGCACAAAAGACATTATGATTGCCCAATAATAGTGTTGTGTAAACGTGTGGATGATTTTTAAACAAATAACAATGACTAGTTTACGTGTTTTCAAAATTGAGAAGAAAATTGTCACTACAGGTGTTCCTTACTGATGTTCCTTATGATGTTTCCCGACATTTTTTGTCACCATCGCTGAAACATGTGCAACATTTAATTGCCTATTAATTCATTCAAGTCTGAACTAGTAAATTAGCATAAGAATAATATTATCTACTGACTTCTTCAGACAAATTTGTTTTCTGTGAAGGGAAAATGGTATAAAAACACATCTTTTAAAGTATTGTTTAAAACAGATGAATAAACAAGTTTTGACAGTATGATCTTTGCATTAGTGTTAGTTTCCTTTATTTCTATACCAAATAGTAATGCGAGACAGACAAAAGTAAGATATTTCTAAGGATATCATTAATAAAACTGAAGGAAGTCCTCTTGAAGCGGAATCATAAAAATACACCTTTTGAGTCTAATTAAGAATGCGATTTTTATAAAATTAGCGATGCAGTCAACACAAGCGAAGTGAGCAAAAATGTTTTGTTGTCGGGACTCTAGGATATTCTTCCTTTAACTGATGTCGGGATATTTATTAAGTTGAATATATGTGCCTGACTCTTCATATATTCGTCAGATGTGTTATCATTTAATGGCTGCATTGCTTTCAAGACAAAAGCTAAAATTGTTGCTTTTATTATGCACGGTAATTGTTTCACTATTCCATCAAAAATGATGAATTAAACATGTCAAATTTACGTCCTAAAACTAAGACAAAAAGTTGTTCTCTGACACTGGAAGAAACAAAAACAGTAATTATCTAAATAATTTATAATTACCCGAGGAAATCTGGAAAATAAAGAATTGCATGCATACGAGAAGTTTGCGCTTTCGTTTTGTTTTTGAGTTAGTAATGGCGGTACTGTTGAATCAATGTTTAGGTTTTCTAGAACACTTGTTTGCTACAAAAAATGCTCATAATTGAGGTGCAATTTTGATTTTTCAGTCTACATGTGCACTTTACAGTCCGAGAGCTAAAAACGGAGAAAACAATTTGTGTGAATCACAACTTCATAATGAAGAAGATGATGATTATTATAGCAAGTATAAGTTAGTTTTTATACATGTTAACATCATTATCGATACAATGTATATATTTTGTACAGCTTTTGTCCCAAGAGGCAAGATTACAGATTGCTATAAATTGTTCAATTAGTCAGAAAGACTATTTCTTGCATTTCAGTTCGTTTGAGAGAAAATTAAAGCATGTCATTTACTTTCATAAAATTTGACTTTTTCTTACATTTTTATGCTAGAATAGCGTAAATACAAGTTTGTTCCTGTTATAGCAACTGTAGAATCCCTCAGGATATGTTGCTGCTCTTGTACATATATTTCCCTCAGCATGCAGCAGATATTATAACACGAAAATCATGCTTTATCATTTGTTATAAGAGTCGTAGAGCATTGTGCATTCTCATCAATAACAATGCATGTTTCGCAGATACGGCGCACAGATATAGATTTAAGCCATACATTTTTTTATGCTAGAATAGTGTAAAAACAAGTTTGTTCCTGTTACAGCAACTGTAGAACCCCTCAGGATATGTTGCTGCTCTTGCACAAATATAGTTAAGCCACTAAAGAGGTAGTTATCTGAGTGTCTTCAGGCAAAAGAAAAAAAAAGACGAAAATCAATAACAATACTATTACGACAAAACTAATAACAAAAACGAATCTACAATTCTATTCGTACTGACTTAAGACCGTTGGATTAAATTAGGATATAATCTATAAGAAGCATGGGATGCAAACTAAGGAAAATAGTGATAGCAGACTGTGTTTGACTGAGTATGTTCGTGTGCAACGCTCTTCATGCTCCTAGCATTAGTGGAACTCTCTTATACAGATATATTGATCCAAACGGGACTAAATCTAATGCAAAATTTATATTTCATATTTAAAACATATAAAATAGGAACTATAGCGACAGTACTATAACATTCTATGTTATTTTCATAACTGCTTGACCTTAAAAGTAGTCTATAAAACAGACCAGTATTAGATGATTGTAAAAGATCCAAGATTCTTTTACATAAAGGTATACAGCTGCGTGAACTTATTAATAATTATACGCCCGTTATAGTTCGAAATGATTAACACTGCAACAACCTCACAACAAAGTAAAAAGTAAATGGTTTAAATGATAGTGACAGAATACTTAAGTGTTTATTATCGCTTTGTTAAAATGCAGCTACTGATAAATGGCGTTGAGGCCAATTAAAAATGTTTGTTTTATAGCCATAAATGAAATGAATTTCTATCTTAACCCTTTACAGGGTGAATCAAGTTGTAAAATTATACTACGAATGTATATTTCCATATTCTTTAATATATTATTTTTTGAAATATTATGTGTTTGATTCCAGTTTTAATTGCATATAAGAATGATTTGGAAACCCGTGTTCCTAACTAATTATGCACCAGAAAAAGTATTTATCTGTGTATTCTTGATAATGTTTGTGACCCTCAATATAACGATTTTAATACATAATTTAAGATATCTTATAGTTAAGAATAAAACGCTGTTTTGTGCGTCTATACGGGTATAAAGCACATTGGGACTTCTTGCAAACTCGTCCAAGTTCAATTGTAATTCGCCTTCCGATGAAAATACAATTTCGGTTTTTTTTTTAAATATCGTTAATATTTTTTTCGCGTAAAACGAGATGAATATTTTAGTTACGCATTGTTCTTTATAGTATATTTCTCGATTCAAAGAAGGATACTAACGAGAATTTTATAAAGGGATGATGCTAGCAACAGAATGAAATAGCGTGTGTATCTTTGTAATGTTACAAGACGTCTGGCGTTATTTTCATTTACGCGCGTCTGTTTCCTGGGCTGAGATTAACATGTGTTGAAAAATGCGTATTTCAACATAAATAAGCATAAAATAAAAAGAAATTTTGTCTGTTTTCATGTATATGGAATAAATCTCACCTCAAAATGAGGCAATTGTCACTATTTATAGTTGTCTCTATTCCCAGTGAGATATATTGCATATTCAATTAAAACATACAGATATTCTCGATAACAATAACATTCATGTAAAGTTAAACAATTTTTTGGCTGTTTTCCCGTTTTTATAACGGGAAAACATATCCGATTGGAAAGATAACGAAAGTACGGTCATATGCTAATATGGTTTTATTTTAATAAGCAATGTATCATGTATGTATCATTACAGATATTTTCCGGGAAATGAGCTCGATTCAAGTTATCAAAATTCACTGGCAAAAGCATACAAATGGAGACTTTTAGTTGCGTGAGTGTGTAAGCTGATTAAGCCTTTGAATATTTTTACTAATACAATATCAAGATTGAGCAGATAGTTACTAGTAGTTGTTTTTCCTTTGATGACTTGCTGCGTCACTCGGTGTTAAAAGTACAAATTAATATATATAAGGTTGTTGAAGAAAATATTCAGTGTGGCATCGGTGCAATCCAAAAATGTTCATATTTTTGAAAGGAAGGTTTGTATCAACGTTAGTGTACTTGTGTACTTATTAATAAACAATTGGTGCTATTCAAGGACATACTATAATATTTTAATTTAGGTCAAGGGTGAGCTGGTTTGATCACCTTTCGTCACTTGAGAGATATACGTTCTTTGAAAATTAGGTTTGATTTAACCAGATTAGGTATGATTAAGAATGTGAAGAACATGAAAAGCATTTGAACATTTATCGTGAGCGAAATAAATTCCAGATGTTCTGAGATTCTGAGATATATATCTTTCTGGATCAGATGATTTATTTGCTTTATTAAAACTGGGAGTAGAATATTTGTTTTCCTATATACTAAGGATACTTCTACTATATACTAAATCTATCTTTAATTTTGTTTGCCATTACGTGGTGATCTTCGTAAGGTCGTCCACTTTACGCATTTGCTTTCACTTCTTTAGCTGAAAATATACCCTCCTAGCCGTATTTCTACTGTCTAATCTTGTGGCTACATGAAGCAATTTCCAAGTAGAATTTTTATTTTGGTTTCTGATCTTTTGTTTAGATACAAAACAACAAATGATTCCAAATATCTCCTTCATGCCATTTTGTGTTTGTGAAAGTGATTAGGTTAAAGGACTAAAATTACGATAATTATTTCTTCCGATTATAATTACCAGTTAGTTAACAATAATGGATTAAGCATGCCACATTTAAGTGCTACGACGAATGTGTTGGAAATAACAAAAATATTTGATTAAATGGGTTCGAGAAAATGCAGATTGTGCAAGCAAAGTCGGTGAAAATATGTTACATTAATTTTTCCACACGTTAAACGAGTTTCAACAGTCTTATTTTTGTTTGCTCCGACATTGTCCCAAAGACAAATGCATAGGCACAGTGATTAGATTTATTACAACTGTATTGCGTTTTGATCTGTTGAAACAAAGAGTAATATGTTCTCTATGGGCATTCTAAATGCAATAACTTCTCACTTTTATATGATCGTCATATTGATTCTGGTCCCATGTCAGACATATTACGTCATCGCAGCCACGACTAAATCGTTTCTATGTTTAATGAGAAACAATGTCTGACGTGTTTTTGCTATACAATTCGTTTACACTGGTTGTCTTTGACATTCTACCCTCGTTAAAGTCTTATATCTCTTATATCTCCCGTGAACGAACGCTATCATTTTCTCTGATTTTGCAAATCAGCTCCATTTTCTTCCCACTTGGCAATATTTTACATCCGTCCATAATTTACGAATCCAGAAAATGTTTATTTACATCGGGTTAAAGCTGCTCGCCCGCACAAAGGTTTACGGATTCACCGCACTATATGGTTATGTAGGAAAAAGTAAAGCGTTGCAAACGGTTTATTATTTTTCAATATAGCCATATAGTGCTGTGAATTCGTAAACTTGTTTTCATCAGCCATTTTCTCAAAACGCTACGTAGATGTTCGCTTATTTCGTTGATTATACGCAAGGAACTCGTGTAACTTAACATTACTAGGCTGTAAAAAGGCTTCCTATACTTTGACTCAGTGTTTTGCCATCGCGTTTTCACCATCGTACCATCGCGTTTTCACCATCGTACTATCGCCTTCCGGTTAGAAATGCGTAGTCACATACACATGTATTTTTGTCAACAATAGATGAATGTACCTCAATGTATTTTGTGAGAAAAAATTTACCATTTAGATTCTGCTGTTTTGCAAAATGTTTTACAAAATGTTCAGTGCTCAGTTCACTAAAACTGTAAAATCTTCAAGGCCACGTCCTTTGTATTTTATGTATGCATGGAAGTAAATAAAAAGCTGGGTGTAACAGTCACATGGTATTATTCAAACTCAGCTTATTCTTGTTAATAGGATATAAAAGGTACATAGTGCAATGAGATTGTTTCAAGCCTGTATTTTACTGACACATATACTGTACCACTGCGCATGACCACAGGAAGGCGATGGTACGATGGTGAAAATGCGATGGTACGATGGTGATAACGCGATGGTACGATGGTGAAAATGCGATGGTACGATGATGAAAACGCGATGACACGATGGTGAAAACGCGATGGTACGATGATGAAAACGCAATGGTACGATGATACGATGGTGAAAACGCGATAGTACGATGATGAAAACGCGATATTACATCGACATTTCACCATCGTACCATCGCACCTTCACGATTTCATCATCGTGCCATTGCGCCATCGCGTTTTCGTCACCGTACCATCGTGCATCGCGGTTTAGTATTAAATAAAAAGTCACGATTGTCCAAACGTAACACCGTAGTGAACTGCATACTTCGTATGGGAAGTCTGCGCTATCAGAGAAAACTGTTTACAGGTGAGTACGTAAATGTAAAAATGGTCAGGCAGTACTTAAAGACAGCGCCCGTCACGACAGGGTACTATTCGTAGTTTTATACGTGCTGTTTGTGGTAGACCTCCCTGTAAGTAGCAGATTTTGTAACGGCATGTAGGATATCATATTGAGCATATGGAAGATAACACAACGACATGTAAAAAATTGTATCAAATGTTCCTTAAAATAAACTTGAATGAAGGCTCCGACACATACACATATTATAAATTTTTGCACCAGATTACGTCACATTTAACTTTATAATAACTATTCATATGATAAAATAACTTGGTGATAAGACAGAGTGTGCACAATGCAAGAAGTTTACAAGGTATATCAATGCAATATTCCCTTATAATTCTTGCAAAGAATTTAGAAACATGCAAAAAGACATCATGATTGGTCAAAAACATTTTTTTTTCTAAAAATTGTGCATTTGTATTATTAGTTCAGGTGTTTTAACAATCGAGAAGAAAATCGTTGCTACAAATGTTTCTTACTGATTGGTAATCAACGTCTTTTTGTCACCATCGCCGATTTACTATATGCCTGTTTTTTTCATTCAAGTCTTTTTTTGTAAATTAGCAGACAGGTGTAGTACGGAATTATCATAAGCATAATATTATCAACGAACTGTTCGAAACAAAAGAATTACTTCTTGAAAGTTTCTGAATCTTTGGAAAATAATGGTTAAAAACAATTAATTGGAAGGAAGTAATACTTGAATACAGAATATGAACGGTTCGTTGTTTAAAGGCAGACTTATAAAGTGTGGTCATTGTAGGAATATTTTGTAGTTATTTAGTGCCATGATAGTTTCAACAGATGAATATAATAAATGTAATAAAAAGTGTTATAAACATTATTCGAATTTCTTATTAGGGACACTTTCCTACCATATGGTAGATGAACTCGGTTGGGAGCTAATGCGATCACCTATGTTCGTCAACTTGTTTTGTCCTTGTGTGTTTGCTATGCATGTGAGTGTGTATGTTGGCAGTGTGCCCATCTGCGTGCTGTGAGTTTCGTTTTGGGGAGGCTGCGTTTTTGGAACGTGGCATTCCCTGTTTGTCATTTATCCTTGTTTTTGTGTAAAATGGCCTACGGAATAGTAATACGAGAAAAAAGCAAGATATTTTATTTAATGATTCCATTCGAAGCTGAAGCACAAAATGAACATTTTTTGAAAGTGAATCTGATTAGGAATGTGAAGCATATAAAAATCCATGGAACAGTCCGCGCCAGCGAGTCTGGCAAGAGTATTTTGTTGTTAAGATTCTAGGATATTTTTCCTGAAACGGATGTCAGAATATCTATTAACTTTAATATGTGCCGTAATAAGACATATCGGAGTCTTTTCCAAATGCCGCCAGGCAAGTAAAGTCGTATTTTCAACGCATCAGCTAAACTGTCTTCTTGATGCTGTAACTTCAGCTTTTTTGAGTTGAGGTGATAAAACATATTCAGAGTAGTAAGTTTTTTTTATGTCTGTGACAATTTGATTAGTTTAATGACGCGAAGCACGGTAATAATTATTCTCTTCCGTCAACAATAATAAATTAAACATGTCATATTAACGTGATAAAATGAATACAAAAAGTTGTTTTCTGTTATTGGAAGCAACAAAAATAATTTTCTAATTATAATAGCCTAAGGAATTTCGGGAAAATAAAGATGGAATGCACTGTCGGCGCATTCATCTGTTTTGAGTTGGCAATGGTAGCACTGTTACACGGAATGTGCAAATATCTTATTAGGTTTTCTGAAGTACTGCTACACAATACTTTCATAAAAGGGGAGAGATTTTGAGTTTTCAGTCTGCCTGTGCACTTATTCGTCGTGACATAGAAAACAAGAACGACCTGTCTGATGTCATGGTGTTAATAATGTTCATATTATGATTATTATTATTTCAAGTATATGTTTATCTTTCAACAAGTTGACATTTTCATACTGGCTTAAATATTACACACCTCTTGCCCCAAGAGATAAAATTAGAGAAATTCAACATAGTTAGTTACACCAACTTGTTTAGTTAGCTGTTAAGACAGAAATATTAAATTTCAATATGTTGAAATGAAAGTTTGCTGTCTTTGCGGGTATGCTTATTGTTATTACTTTTCATATGGTCCACATATTTATTCTGATCACGTATCAAACATATGACGCCAATTCAACCACGGAGTAAAATAAGCTTTTATACTGATCGCTCACGTCAGTGATATATCATCCGTGTTAAAGTTTTATATCACCTAGTCATGGATGCTATCATCTTCTCTGTCCTGGATTTTCTTCTCAGTCTGGACCAATAATAATTCAACTTGACAGCCTTCATAATATCAGTATTAGATATGCTTTACATTTTTCCATAAATGATTAAGGTATGCTTTACAATTGGCGTTTTCAATATAACTTCTTCTCGGCGATATATGACCATTTTGTGCCGATTCGCCGTAAAACCCAACTCACTCACTCACTCTCTTATAATATCAGTCTGCAATTCACACGTCTTGGAAAGACTCTTCACATTAATCTTTTAGTAACCGCGTTTCCAATATAAATAAGTAAAGAAATGGAAATAATAATAATTAATCAACTTCTTGGGATACACAATGAAGTATAAAGGAATCTTAGATCATCTTGACTTTTACACGCCATGTTAAGTCTCGAACCGTCTGTAAAGAAGAGAGGTAAGGAAAATTTACTTTCAAATTCATTTATAGGCACTAGCATTGAAATAAAGAAACATGAACAGTCAGATTATTTCGTTGAGTTAAAATTGTATGAAGATGTATTCTAACATGTAATGTAAAGTGAATAGAGGTCAACAATTTAAAAATCATTATCGTGCATTGTCAGCGCTTCAACAATGCTAAGCAAATTGACTTTGTTCAGAATGTCGAAAATTAAATACCGATAGTAATGTTGTAATGACTTTAAAATTACCAACAATGTGCATACTTTCCTTTTTACAGAGAATATGCGCTGTAATTAGAAGCATAATCATACTGTATTATTTGAAATTGCATAGATGTTATAGCAGAACTTTAGATTATCAAGTAAAAAAAATCGAGTACATAACATTTTGACAATCTACCCGTAGGCTACATGAAACTATAAAATATGAAATTCGACACTACGTTAGTCTAGGTTAGTTTAAACAATCACAAAACATTAAATATTAAGCATCTAGATATGCTGAAATTACGATATCAAAGAACCATTACATAGACATATTCAGCGTCCATAACGACATACAGGAGATGTTTTATTGAACAAAACAATAGAATAGCTTTCTTAACGCGTGACAAAGCGACTATACAAAATATTCTCAGTGACCTGAAATCACTTTCAGATTGACAGTTTACAATATATAAAAATAATTTAGTAATAAATAAGTTTATATTTAATTATAACATACAAAGTTTAGCAACATTCTCTTAAGTACATGTGTATATAACATTACTGTTTCACTGAACAATTTTAATTATTACTTTTCATTTGCAACTACGGACTTTTTATATTTCGGAAGTAATAGAACACAATAATAACTCTAGAGTAACCGCGATACAGTTATTTTCTCTTGTCATAAAAGTTTGTGAACTCGATAAAAGGTATCTAACGACCAAATTTCATATCTGGAAAGTAGAATTACACTAAATTTTCTATTTCAAAATCTGTATATCAATAAATAATTGCATGAATATTATCCCTACATGCATACTTTAAATTTCCCCTAAGCTGAATGCAATTAAAACTTCTCGTAACTGAAAATTTAACGGCGGATTCAGCCGAAATCTAATTCCAGACACAACAAATTTTAGTTTAAGCAGAGAACTCTAACACCCCGTTAATGCCGTGCAATTTTACTCAGTTAATGTACCAAATGCACGAAATAAAATTAACCTTATGCTATTATTGCAAGAAGATGCCAGCTAGCTAAAAGCAGATAGGTGGGGTTCCAATCTCATTTCATTTTTAAGGAAGAAATTAAATCTACGCTATAAAGATTTTAAACCGTTGCTATTGCGACTTTTCCGAAATTAAGAGTAATTCTAATATGACCAGCAATACTTAAATCATCGCAACGATATTATGTTGACGTCACGCCGACGTGATATTAATCGCGCTTTCAAGTTTGATCAAATACTTTACTTAATAGCATGTTTAAAACGAAATGTCACATTGCACAGCTGTTCTGATTAATTTACACACATACTGAGTTGGCTATTTGCTTTGCAGAATAATTTGCCATCATTTTTGCCCAAACTGAATTCTTCCGCAAGACGTATTACCATTTCCGGTCCAGGCGTGTATAAACAAAGGAGCGTGACGACCTACCATTTGGAGCAGTGCATGCGTATTGGATATAAATTTTACAATAAAGACATATAAGAATCAAAATAAATATAGCAAAACAGTGTTTGAACACTATCTATACACTCAGGCGGTTATGCGTAATTCGAAATAATTTCACTCGGCCTCTTGACTGTTTTGCTATAAATTATTTCTTAAATCTAGGCATACATGTGGTCATCCGGTCATTGTTCTGATATTGATTTTGTAACACTGTGTTGGTTCGGTAGATGTATATGAAATTTTATTATAGGAATTTACAGATTTACCGCAGTGTTTGTGAACTATGCAGTTTTATAAATGAAAATTATTTAGTGTTTGCCGAATCTATATCTGTCTTCTATTGTGATTCGTCTAGACTGTCATGTTTTCTTGATTATAGGAATCAAAAACACAACGCATAGGCATAGTGTCTGCAGTATGATTACCCTCTAGTCAACGTTTTGAAATGTTTGTTTGTTTGTTTGTTTTGGGTTTAACGCCGTTTTTCAACAGTATTTCAGTCATATAACGGCGGGCAGTTAACCTAACCAGTGTTCCTGGATTCTGTACCAGTACAAACCTGTTCTCCGCAAGTAACTGCCAACTTCCCCACATGAATCAGAGGTGGAGGACTAATGATTTCAGACACAATGTCGTTTATCAAATAGTCACGGAGAACATACGCCCCGCCCGAGGATCGAACACGCGACCCCGCGATCCGTAGACCAACGCTCTTACCTACTGAGCTAAGCGGGCGGGCTGTTTTGAAATGAGACCTCACTATTTTATATGTTTAAAAAAATCTAAGGCTGTTTCTGGCCAGAAGAAAAATAAACGATTTTTTTTTCATTTCTTGGGAAATACAAGTTTTGAATCTCAATCTATGTAGAGCTTGCAGTGGTATAAATATGCATGCTATTACAGGTGGTTTAACCCTTATCATGCTGGACACGATTGATTCTGCCTTTGCGACCAGTGTAGATCATGATCAGACTGCAATCTGCACTGTTCACTATTCAGTCAGTATCTTTTAGGCAAGCACCTCTTTTAACAGTTAATGGCACTGTCCGGATTGAGAGATGGAAAAGTTTATCATAGAAATTTAGCAGGGTAAGGGTTAAGTCCACGAGTCATGCGTTCCCCTTCATTTGTGATATTATTTCCACATCCGAGTTTAACTTTATTTCCTAATATGTTTTATTTTTACAATTCTAGATGGGAAGAAAAACGCTAACATTAAACCATTTTTATCTCCGTATACAGTACCTTCCTATTTCCATCATTAGTCCTGTCAAAAAAAGGTATTCGAAGAAATAATTAAAGAGACTTTCAATTTTTATTATGAATGTACCATATTCTCTCATCTCTAGTCTGGTTTGGATCTTGGTGAAAGTAAGAAGACTAAAAACGTTTTAAGACTGGCATTGTAATAGGTTGTCACTCGGGTATGTTTAAGGACTGAATGTTATTTATTGTGTGTATACTGGTATAAACCATATTGGGACATATGGCAAATCCGCTATGTATTCTTGGACGATTTGCCAGAATTTACATTTTTATGTACTTCGCAATAAAAAAAATGTCACATGAGGTTTCCACTTTTACTAATTTCTTAGCAGAACTGCCATAAAAATCCAATTTTGATTTAAAATATCCTTAACATTAATGAAAAATCGCATAGTTCTGTCAATTTAAATTAACGTTTTTTTATTTCTATACAAAATGCATGGTGAATGTAAACATTTAACAATGTATGCGTTGAGGCATGTGACTCAAAGTGTTGTGTTTAAATAAACGTTTTTAAAGAATATGTACTAGACCTAGATAATAACAGTGAACATTGTATTCAGTCGTAAGAAAAGGGGTTCTAGTGAATTAAAAGTACCTGTGGCAGTCATAAACAGAATGTTGCCGTTTAGATACCGATTTTACTCAATTTCTTCACATTATTATAAAGTCTTAGAGGAAACTGCAATTTTGCGAGAGACAAATGAGCAAGGTCGATGTCTGGTAACAACTTTTCTGTGTGCACATTTTCTAAATTCTTACAATGGGTAATAAGAAAACTACATAGTGTTGTTTTGAAACAACTTGCTTAACACGCACGCATTTTCTTTTCACCAAATATTTGTTATAAACTTGCACCACAAAAACTCTCAATTTTGCGCGATACACACATTTCTGACAAATAGATAATGTCTCCCTCGCGTGAGTTAAATTGAGAAGAAACTCGTCACTATGGTTGGGTCTTTTTTATGGGTAACGAAAGCTCTTAAGGCGCCATAAACATTATTACCCATTGTTAAAAACTGTGGTATGTCGCGCATAAACACATATCCTTCTGTCGCAGGTTTTGAATCGGTTGTATTTCCTCCTGTTCTGTTGTATAATTAACTCATAAATATTAGGTTCCTTTAAAGTATAGATAAGCTTCAGATTAGAAAAGAATAGTTATAACAAATATTTTTTTCTTTTTTTCATTTACAGTGATTTTTGATAAGGGTTTTTTGGGACAACCGTACTTTATCTTTTTATTAGGTTCTGTGTCACATAGACATACGTTAGATGATATGACGAATATTCCAGTATTATTTTGTAAAGAGAGACACCAGGTGCCCCTCTTTAACTTTTCGTTAGCAGCTAGCTTTCTCACATGAAGAAATCTATGCCAAAAACTTGGTGATGAAGAGCAAGTGATTCAAAATCAGATCTTACCTGCCTGGCCCCTCGTAGTATTTTAGGATCATAATGATCATTCAATGTATCTGCAGATTAAACAAAATGCCGCTCTTTAGCTGGAGCCTCTACACTGAGAGTAAGTCTTTTAACGCAGAGCTTAATAAAGTATGGTCTTTTTAGGCACGTGGTATGACATAGGTTTTAAAGTCGAATTTAAGTAAGTTCTTATTAACATGAGCGGAACATTTTAAATAGTTCCAGCTTTTTTTTAGTAGAGAGGTCTTGATTATCTTAATTTAGCTCAAACATCAGCTGTTTTGATCACCCTTCGTTCGTTAATTTGTTTAAATGACATGCTCAAGATATTATAATATGCGCTTTAAGTCAGAGTCTTTATCTTATTCACTTCCAAACTCATGTATCTTCAGGAATATGTAAAACATGGAAAATATCAAAAGTGTTACGGAGTGTTCTTGGATAACCTTTCTGGATTTTAGGTCAGATTATTGATTTATCTTAAAACTGAGACTTATGTATTCATTTACTGAAATACTGGGTTTGAACCCTCCTTTATTTTGTTTTTGTTTTTGGAAGAATCACTTTATTTTCTTACGGTCTTCTACAAAACACAGGTGTTCCACTTCATCAGCTTTTTACCATTGTTTCTTTTTTGAGATCATACGTTTATTTAGCATTTCCCGAAAAGAAATCTCAGTTTTTGTTTGTGAATGTCTTTTATTTAGATATAATGTAATAAAAGATTCTTTAATCTATTATGTATGAGAAAGTTATTAAGTTTAAAGATGCAAATTTACGATAATTATTTCTTCCGCTTATAATTCACGTAGTTTACAATAATATATTAGGTATATCACGTGCACAGACATATACATTGGAAACCAAAAAATATTTAATTGTATGGATTCTGCAAATGTGTGCTTATCTAGAATTTGCAATTCTGTGGTATGCAAATATGTTTTCGAGGTCTTTGAAAATGTTTGATACATTATGTCTTCATTTTGTTTCCACAATCCATCGAGGTTTAGAAGTATGTCGTCAAAACGCAGAAATATTTGGTAAACGCAACATCTTTACCAACAATTGACCTGTTCATTACATGTTCTAGCATATTGTCTCATACAACAGGATGTTTTAAATATTCTCAAAATGTTGTCACCCTTTAAAAATGAATTCCACTTGTAAAGAAATAAAAAAGAAAACAATTGCTGAAAGGTACTTTGTATCTAGTTATGTGAAGGTTGTGCAGTGTTAGTAGTTTTACATTATTGCAAATGTCTCAAAACGAAGATATTCAACAGTTCTTTGGTAAGTTATTAAAGACGTGAGTCCCCTTTATGCAGCAATTTCGGGAATTCAATGTATATATCAGTAAATTGACAATTGTTTTGTAGAGTAGTACACATTTTTATACGCTATTAAATGTTCATGCGAAACAACTTTCTTCCTATGATTAAGTGTTGTTTTAATTTTGTCTCAACATATGGAGCTAAATGTTACAGCGTCATATTTTCACCGATCTTGTCCCAAAAGACAAAAGAGTAGGACGTTATTTGAGAACACAATGTTAGTTTATTACAAAATACGTTATTTGCTCTATTTCGGCATTCTATATGCAATAAATTGCGTCATCGCAACCACAACGGGGTTGATTCTCTATTTATCAGAAAAAGGACTTTATCTTGCGTGATGATGTGTTCTTGCTATATTTTCCGTTTACACTCCGTGAACGTCAATGACATTCTATCCTCGTTATAGTCTAATATCTCCCGGCAATTCTTTTTTGTACTCCATTTTCTAACGACTTTGCAACTTAGTATATCTGTAATTTACGAATCTAGAACATGTTCGTCTACATTGAGTTTGGATGAAAATAAAAACGATATTTGAAAGAAAAAAACAAGGATATCAAAGTAATTAGAAAAAAATACTCAAAGTGAAAGTGCTCATGCCAAGTTCCGAAAATATTTAAACATTTTTGAATGGGAGCTGTCAAGGGATATCGTTGATTCCAAATTAAGAAACTTTGTAAATGCAAAAGAACCACAGGCGAATAATAAAAGAAAATAAAAGTTAGAATAAATCAAACCACTTTTTTATGTTCATATAAGATGTAATAATTTGTGTATAATGCAAACATTTTTCATTATATTGTTTCCTTATTCCTTCAACGAATTTTGAAACTTATGCACAAGAGACATTATAATTGCCCAATAACAGAGTTTTTTTTAAACTTGTGCATGATTTTTACACAAATAAACAATGACTAGTTTGCGTGTTTTCAAAATTGAGAAGAAAATTGTCACTACAGATGTGCCTTATGATGTTTCCTGACATTTTTTTGTCACCATCACTGAAAAGTGTGCAACATTAGTTGCCTATTATTTCATTCAAGTCTGAACTAGTAAATTAGCATAAGACTAATATTATCTACTGCCTCCTCCAAACATTTTTTTTTCTCTGTGAGGTTTCTGAGCATTAGGGAAAATGGTATGAAAACACATCTTTTAAAGTATTGTTTAAAACAGATGAATAAACAAGTTTTAGTAACATTTTGACAGTATGAATCCTGTTCACTAGTGTTAGTTTCCTTTATTTCTATACCAAATAGTAATACTAGATAGACAAAAGCAAGATATTTCTAAGGATATCATTAATAAAACTGAAGGAAGTCCTGTGGAAGCGGAATCATAAAAATACACTTTTTTGAGTCTAATTAATAATACAATTGTTATAAAATTAGCGGGGCAGTCAACACCAGCGAAGTGAGCAAAAGTGTTGTCGGGACTCTAGGATATTCTTCCTTTAACTGATGTCAGAACAATTATTATACAATTCTTACACGCCCCGCATCAATCCAATGTTATTTTGCGATAACCCATGCGAGTGTAAATACAGACAGTAGTGACGTCATCCTCTATGTATAGTATGATTCAGGTGCGTAGCACGAAGTGTAGTTCATGTCGTAAAAAGTAGTTACCATTTTATCTATCACTGTTGATTCTAGCATGTCGTGTTAGAATCGAAATAACAACCTAGTTTTTCGTTCTTATGCGAAAAAATATATCACTCAGGCCTACGTGATATATTCTTACGCATAAGAACTCAAAACACGGGTAAATCACACTTGGGAACTTATTATTTCTTAATCATAACAATTGAGTATATGTGCCTGACTTCCTATATTTGTCAGATACTGTTATTTTTTAATGGTTGTAAGCCAAATACAATCATACTTTCAAATCAAAAGCTAAAATGTACCTTTGGTGCTGTTATTACAGCATTTTCGAGGTGAGGTAAAAAGAAATATTTTCCAAGTAGATATTTCCTTTTTATAACCGATTTGTTTTTTTTTTAGATTTGATATAATTGAAGATTAGCCATTTTTCCGTTTAAGTCTGCACTGTAATTGTTTCATTAATTATTCCATTAACAATAAAGAATTAAACATGTCACATTTACGTGCTGAAACGAAGACAAAAAGTTGGAAGAAACAAAAACAGTAATTTTTAATATCTAAATAATTTGTAATAACCTGAGGAAATCTGGAAAATAAAGAATTGCATGCATACGAGAAGTTTGCGCTTTCGTTTTGTTTTTGAGTTAGCAATGGCGGTACTGTTGAATCAATATTTGGGCTTTCTAAAATACCTGTTTGCTACTTAATATGCTCAGGCGAAATTTTGATTTTCCAGTCTGCATGTGCACTTTACAGACCGAGAGCTAAGGAAAAGAGAAAACAACTTGTGTGAAATCACAACGACTGTGTTCCTTTGTTTGGAGAGCTGCGTTTTTGGTGCCTGGCATTCCCTGTTTGATATTTGTCTTTGTTTTTGATAATGATGATGATGATGATTATTAGAGCAAGACGTATAGGTTATTTTTTCAACAAGTTAACATCATCATCGGGATATATTTTGTACAGCTTTTTTCCCAAGAGGCAAGATTACAGATTGCAATAAATTGTTCAATTAGTCAGAAAAACTGTTTCTTGCATTTCGGTTTGTTTGAGAGGAAATCAAAGCATGTCGACTTCATAAAATTTGACTTTTTTTACATTTTTTATGTTAGAATTGCGTAAATAAAAGTTTGTTCCTGTTACAGCAACTGTAGAATCCCTCAGGATATGTTGCTGCTCTTGCACATATATTTCCCTCAGCATGCAGCAGATATTATAACACGAAAATCATGCTTAATCTTTTGTTATAAAAGTTGTAGAGGATTGTGTATTCTCACTAATAACAATACATGTTGCGCAGATACGGCGCACAGATATAGATTTAAGCCATTTAGAGGTAGTGGTCCGAGTGTCTTCAAAAAAAGGCGAAAACCAATAACAATATATTACGACAAAACTAATAATAAATATAAATCTACAAATAAACAACAAAGGGCAAACAATTATTGTAACAAGTATCATTCCTGTATTTAGCGAAAACTTAAGAGTGCTTAAATAAAATACCTTCGTTTAGATTTATTTAAACGAATGTAAGTCACCTCTCCGTCTCCCAGAGCCTATTCTTACTGATTTTAGACCGTTGGATTAAATTATAATATAATCTGTTTGAAGCATGGATTGTAAACCAAGGAAAATATTGATAGCAGACTGTGTTTGACCGAGTGTGTTCGTGAGAGGTACAACGCTCGTCATGCTTCTAGCATTAGTGGAACTCTCTTATACAGATATATTCATCCAAACAGGACTTTACAAAATTTATATTTCATATTACATTATGAAATAAGGACTATAGCGACAGTACTATAACATTCTATGTTATTTTCATAACTGCTTAACCTTGAAATAAGTTTATAAAACAGACCAGTATTAGACAAGAGAAATTTTTGCTGCATGGCATCAAAGAAGCCGCAATATCTTTGTTCCTTAAATTGTCTTAGGCATAGAAATATGGAAGTTGTCCATGAAGTAAAATGTTTAGTAGAATAAATGATTATAAAATTGCGCCACGTAAAATTATGTTTGGTGCACAGTGATGTTAAGATTCCGTATCATCAATACTTGTATGGCATGCAGAAGGATAATTATCCTTCTGCATGCCATACAACATCTTAGGAATTGTTTTACACTGAAACTAGATGATCTTGGACAACATGTCAAGATCGACAGGTGTCAAAAGGACTAACAGCACCAAGTTTGACATTTGACAACTAAGTATGACTTTGAGGTAGGGGTCTCTGTAAAGAAATTTAGTTCCATGTAATTCTTTCTGTCTTAAAAATATGTTAACCCGAGTTATGTCTTGAACCCATTTGCACACAGGCACAGCAGCTACTAGCAACAAAAACATCATGTACCAAAATGTAAATTTATACCACTGCATCACTGAAAAGAAACAGTAACTATTATAACTGTTATGTAAAAAGAGTTTTATTCAGTTAGCAGACGTCTTGGAATGTGAAATATAACTCGATTATAAATTTTTACACGGGTCGAAAAGAAAATCTTCTCGATTTAAGGTTTTGAATCATTAATACCAACTTCTGCTAATTTTGACCAAAAGCTTTAGGGCGGTCATTCAGGAGATTATCTTCAATGGAATATTAGGGCTTTACATCTCTATAATTTGTCATACACGCAGAGTTAAAAAATGCCATTAAAACTCTGATGAATTGGTGCCTATTTTGCAAGTCACACACATACTCCTTTCACTCTAACACAAAGAAAATTATTATTCATTTAAATCAAAGTTATCACAATCCAAGCTTTGCAAAGTAAAGGTATTGATCTACAGATTTCGGCTTTGTCTTATTATGAACGTTAGAAAATGAGTTTTCGTTTCTAAACTATCTTAAAAATATATAATATAAAAAAGATTTCCTTTTAATTATGCCTCAATTACGTCTTAACACTTTATATTGTCCAACATTTATCCCTTTTTAAATCTGAATCCATTGTTAAAATATTCATTCTGCCTATGTCCAACTTTAACTCAACACCATTCAATATCTGTTTAATATTATTCTTAACTATCATTCTTTTATATAATAACATTTTTTTTGCAATACTTGTAATACTTTCTGCTGAGGCTACATTGTTGAATATATTTATTGATTATGTTCATACACATGGATCAAAATGAACTGTAATTGACTTCTTATCTTATTATGCACTGTCCTATTAGATAAGACTTACTGATAACATAATGCACCTATAAATTGTTTATACATATTCATTTATCTAACCAATAAGAAGACTAATATGTTTTCATTTAGGTATCATAGCTTTTACATAATTGTAATTAAAGATTAAGGGTAATACAGACTTTTATGATGATTTAAACTAGTGAGATTAGTAAAACAAAACTGAATCTCACTCAACTCATGAAGACGCGCTGACCACCTGTTATTATCTGCGGCCTGAAGGCCGCAGGTATATTGGAATGCAACAAGTAGTATAGCACATGGGGACTGGGTGATTTCACGTGACTTTTTACCGATATGCGATTGGCTTATCGCATTTATGGAACGCCGTTTTTGCAATATAGCTAGCACTCTATATGATATATAGAGAAATGTTTGTGACTTAGATTCCTCATTCATTATTTCATATAATTTATTCAAACTTTCAGCAATGATCAATATTGATACCTTGTTGTGCATAAGGGTTTTCATGTTAAAATTGCTCTTCAATTTCCTAGCTTATGGTCCTGTGTTGTCAAGCAAGTCCAGGTGAAGGCATGAATCACATTTGTGAAAGCTCTAGTAAAGTATTTCAACAGTCAAGGAATGCGACCAGTTGTGCTTAAAGTTATGTTATACATGAAAGGGAAATATAGTTATTTTTGCTCAAAACAAAACTTTCAGAATTAAGAAATACATAGTTCATATATCTACTTGTAAATCATGTAGAATGGAGTAATATTTCTTACATTAAAGCGTAATGGTATAATAGAAACAAAACAAGTACGTTATTCACCCATAAGTTATACTGTCAACAATTTCTGGTCTGTATAACTTCTGGCCGCAGGAAATCTTTCGACTTGTAACTAAATGTTGATTAAGATCTCTATCCACAGGAGAAATTTATTGCAGGGCCATGGTTCCGGGTAATAAATCTTCGTAAGGTACTGGAGCAGATAAATTCGAAAACCAGTCTGTATAGACTTGCATTCCTACAGGTATTTTTGTTAGAGAGAAAGAATTTCAATTGCTAATTTTGCGCGAAAAAGCTCATTTCAAATATTCTATTACCTTATAAATATATTTACATTTTTCACTAAAGTTAGTTTATGATGTAAAAATATGCGAAATTCACAGAAATAACTATCAAATAAATCAAATAAAGTATTTAAGAAGAGGACCCTTGACAAGTCTACAAAAATGGGGAAAAGTTCTTTTACTATTGTTGCTGACAATTTAATGTTATAATTATGATTATACACCTGCATCAAAAAGAAATTAGATGATTAAAAAAAAATCAATTTGATTTTATACCTTCAAATTTTATTAAATCATTTAGTGTTATGTGCAATTTTTACAATCTATACACAGGTAATACAACAACTGATCCTAAATTGATGACGTCATCTCCACAGGACAAATTTTTAAGCGTACCTACTGGAAGCCGCCTCCTGGGCGGCGTCCAATGATTGTACAAAGTCCAAGATATTTTTACATAAAGATATATAGCCGCGTCAACTGATACATATACGTCCGTTATAGTTCGAAATAATTACACACTTCACTGCAATTTTCTAACAGCGACAACCTCACAACAAAGTAAAAAGTGAACGGTTTAAATTATAGTGACAGATTACTCGCTTTGTTATGTTAAATGGCATTGAGGCCAATTAAAATGTTTGTTTTATGGCCATAAATGAAATGAATTTATATCTTAACCCTTTGTAGGTTGAATCGAGTTGTAGAAAAATACTATGAATGTATATTTCTATATTCATTAATATATTAATTTTTGAAATATCATGTTTGATCTAGTTTTTATTTGCATATAAGAATGATTTGACAACCAGTGTTCCTAACTAATTATGCACCAGTAAAAATATTTAATACTGTCTGTTTATTCTTCTTTTGTATTAATTGATAATGTTTGCTGAAGATAGAGTGTAACATCATGACAGTTTCTGAGGGGTACGTTGTGCTGAAGATAGAGTGTAACATCATGACAGTTTCTGAGGGGTACGTTGTGATGCTGGAATGGGAGCGAAGAGTGTAACATCATGACAGTTTCTGAGGGGTACGTTGTGCTGAAGATAGAGTGTAACATCATGACAGTTTCTGAGGGGTACGTTGTGCTGAAGATAGAGTGTAACATCATGACAGTTTCTGAGGGGTACGTTGTGCTGAAGATAGAGTGTAACATCATGACAGTTTCTGAGGGGTACGTTGTGCTGAAGATAGAGTGTAACATCATGACAGTTTCTGAGGGGTACGTTGTGCCGAAGATAGAGTGTAACATCATGACAGTTTCTGAGGGGTACGTTGTGCCGAAGATAGAGTGTAACATCATGACAATTTCTGAGGGGTACGTTGTGCCGAAGATAGAGTGTAACATCATGACAGTTTCTGAGGGGTACGTTGTGCCGAAGATAGAGTGTAACATCATGACAGTTTCTGAGGGGTACGTTGTGCCGAAGATAGAGTGTAACATCATGACAGTTTCTGAGGGGTACGTTGTGCCGAAGATAGAGTGTAACATCATGACAGTTTCTGAGGGGTACGTTGTGCCGAAGATAGAGTGTAACATCATGACAGTTTCTGAGGGGTACGTTGTGCCGAAGACAGAGTGTAACATCATGACAGTTTCTGAGGGGTACGTTGTGCTGAAGACAGAGTGTAACATCATGACAGTTTCTGAGGGGTACGTTGTGCTGAAGATAGAGTGTAACATCATGACAGTTTCTGAGGGGTACGTTGTGCCGAAGATAGAGTGTAACATCATGACAGTTTCTGAGGGGTACGTTGTGCTGAAGATAGAGTGTAACATCATGACAGTTTCTGAGGGGTACGTTGTAGTATTTTCCCATTTCTTATTAAAGTTTATTCAGGGAGCATGAAGATACAGTTTAAATTCTCAGACGGACATATAGATCGTTTAGATATTATTACCCACCAAGATAAGTTGTAATGTTAAAACATTTGAATGAAGTTTACCGTATTTTCCGGCTACATCATAAAAGTAAACTTGTTTAAATTCGGAAAAGTACGAATGTCGGAAAAGATAGTTTTTTTCAATTGATTACAATTCGATATCTCCTTAGTATTCCTTATAATTCTGTAATCAGTTGAAGTAAATAATCTTTTAAGAGAGAAAATCGCCACCAATTACAGTTAACAAGTCCCTTGCTACAATTCACTATGTCACAATGTACATGTATTATGCATAATGCTATATTGCAAAGTTCTTGGTGCGTAACTGAATGTGCCAGATTGTATTCGTTTGAGATTGAAAAAAAAGTAAATATTTTTCTGAAGTCATGGATTCCGATAATAAAAAGTTAAGCTAAATGCTATAAAAATACTTACGCATAGGATTAATCACTTCACACTAGTCAATCTAAAATTAGTCACCAAGCCCGAAAGGTACAAAGGACTGAACAGTACTATTGTCAGTAAGCAAAACAAGTATACTAACCTTACATTAGCACGCATGAAAAAAGCACAAAAGTACATGGAAGGTCATAGTCTTGTATTACCAAATTGTAATAAAGCAGTATGCAGGTACTGGCGGATGTCCGCTTCCACATCTTTGGTGGCAAGGTGTCTCTTAATGGGAAATAAATGAGCCGTGCCATGAGAAAACCAACATAGTGGGTTTGCGACCAACATGGATCCAGACCAGCCTGCGCATCCGCGCAGTCTGGTCAGGATCCATGCTGTTCGCTTTCAAAGCCTATTGCGATCAGAGAAACCGTTAGTGAACAGCATGGATCCTGACCAGTCTGCGCGGATGCGCAGGCTGGTCTGGATCCATGCTGGTCACAAAGCCACTATGCTGGTTTTCTCATGGCGTGGCTCGAATGAGTCTTTGTATTTGATCGGCACATCACTAATATCAAAAATTAAAATCAATGGTAGACTTGCCAGCAGGACAGAGCACCCCTCTAAGGCAGCCATATAGCCACTGAGTTGTTTTCATGTACACTAATGTTTATGTGCACAGACAGATACATTGGAAACAAGAAAAAAATATTCAATTAGCATGAATTTTGAAACATATAGATTGTGCAAGCTTATTCTTAGAGTTTGCAACTCAGCAATGTGCAAATATATTTCTGAGGTCTTTGAAAGTGGTTGATACTAAATGTTTCAATATTTTATGAGTTTCTGATGTCTCAAAATCATTATAGGGGGATATGTGCTAGGTTTAATTTGTCAGTCTGTTTGTGTATCTAATCACCCGGTTGTCACACAAACATTTCCACAGTTATTAGTGCGATAAAATAAATAACATGTGTGACATTGCAGCTCTAGAATATTCAATTTTTACTGTAGCAATATGTTTTAGTTTTTCAACAACAATTTAACATTACTAAAAAGTTCCATATTTTGCACCGATATTTTCCCTAGAGACAAATGAATGGAACTTTATTTGTAAACCCAATTATTACTTTATTACTATTTTATTGCGTTTTATTCTGTTAAAACATGGCGTAATTTGCTTTCTGTGAGAAATCTAAGTACATTAACTTCTCACTTTTATATAATTGGTATATTGATTTGCGCCACAAAGCCGTTGCCCTGTTTAATCTGAAAATAGATATGTTCTCGCGTGACGACGTGTTCTTGCTGTACTAATCGTTTACATTCATTTCAACGTCAGTGACATTCTACTGTCTAAAATCCCCCGACACAGAACGCTACTATTTTCTTTGCTTTTGCAAGTTTGTTCTATCTTTCAGTCACCTGACAACATATATCCATCTATAATTCACGAATGGTGAACACGTTCGTCTACATAGTGTTAAGAAGAAAATGGATATTAAATCTTAAAAAATCAACTTCATGACAAAAAGTATTAGAGGCATAGGTGCACATACCATCTATTTTGAAAATACTTGTACGTTTTTGAATAGAAGATATCTTAGGATGTCTTTGATATCAAATGAATAAACATTAAAATGTAAACAATTATGGAAGGAAAAAGTTAAAAAAAATCAGCTATTTTCAATTAACTCATATTTTCGACTATTGTAAGAAAAATGCTATGTTTATAAGACATCGTATTTGATGTTAACTGGTGTATTTCTATACAGCTTTGTTTGACGCTTTGCTATGTGGTAAGAAGGTTGACATCTTGTACTAGATTGACTATTTTTGTATTGTCTACTTCTTATTGCGTGCGGTGATATTTTGTATTATCGGTAGTGACGACATACATGTTGAGCAGAGTGACATTGTCTACTGACGGTAACATTATCATCTATTGACCAGATTCGTGTATATTATACTATGTTGAGTGGGTTGAGCTTGTCTTCTGGTGGTAGAGAAGACAAGCATTTATCTTATACACGGTTGTTGGCGGTGCTTGATTTCTATTGATAATGATAACATACTTGTATCTTTTACTGGTTTGAGTCCAGTAACGTTGTCTCCTGCCGGAAGTGACAACACACGTGTATCTTAAAGTTAGTTGTGTGCGGTGACATTATCTGCTATACTAGTGACGAAATAAAGTCATGTAATACACAGCTACATGAGGTGGCATATTGAAAATATACGTGTATCTTATATACGGTTGGGTGGTTGACATATCGTGTGCCTTGTACAAAGTTGAGTGTTCATGATATTGTCTTCTATAGGTAGTGACACCACTCACATATTTCATAACGGGTTCGGTATCGTTGTTTTCTATTGTTAGTGGCGACAAACGTAAATCTAATACACAGCTGACTGCTGTGACATGTTTACTGCTGGCAGTGACGGCATAGGTAGATCGTATATTGGTAGGAGTGCGATGACATTTTCTACTACTGTTATTTACGACAAACTTGTTTCTGAAGCCGGGTTGAGTGCTGTTTTATTGTCTATTATTGGTAGCGATGTCAAACGTGTATCTTAAATTAGCTGAGTGTAGTGACGTTGTTTACTATCGATAGTTACGACATAAGTGTGGTAGAAACATTTTCCACTAACCGAAATTACTACATAAGTGTATCATATACTGACTTGTTCGCAGTGACATTGTATACTACTGGTAGTCTCAGGAGGCAGCTTTTATATGTGATGTTTTATAGAGAAAGGCACCTTCATGACAGATCTTTGAATATATGACCTGTATCTGAAGACATTAAGTCGCAAATTATAAATGTCGTTCAAGACATTATGTAACATACAAGGCATATTGTCATCATCGGCAGATTTTGTAAAGGAATGTGGAGCACCTGCGTCCATCACGTTTATCAACACTAACTTATGGATAACACGACGTGTGCATAATGCAAAAAGTTTATATTAATACAATGTTTCCTTAGAATTTTTTCACAGAATTTAGAAACATGCACAATGATTGGCCGTAAACGGTGTTATTTTTTCGAAATTGTGGATGTTTTGCAATAAGTAGACAAGGACTAGTTCACGTGTTTTGAAAATTGACTACAGACGTTCCCTACTGATGTTCCTTACTGATTTTGCCAACATCTCTGAAAAATGTGCAACATCTAGATGTCTGTTATTTCGTTCATGTCTTTATTTGAAAATTAAAAGTAAGGTGTGGTATGAAATTATCATAAGCATGTAATTATTAACAGACTCCCGAAAAAAAATCCCCCCTGGAAAGTTTTAGGGTCTTAAGAAAAAATGGTTTTATCATAAAGTATTGAGTGAGTGAGTGAGTGAGTTGGATTTTACGGCGAATCGACACAAAATGGCCATATATCGGACAGAAGCTGTACTTGAAAACAGAATATGAACGGATCATTTTTTGGAAGGAAGGCTTATTAGGTATGGCTTTTGTAGATATATTTTGCATAAGTCTCATTCACACTACACCGTATAGCGTTAACGTACGTCCAACGTATAACAAACTTTTCAATCCGTTTATGTCCGTTCGCATGCGTTTCTTTTCCGCTTCTCATGCGGCGCTTGCGCTCCTTGTCCGGTGATGTTCGTTCCATCCGGTGAAAAGTTTTGAGCATGTTCAAAATTTAGAACGTACACAACCGGACAAAGTTGTCCGTAGGATGTAAGGTAGCAATGCGCTGATATGCGTTTTGTTCGTTACTCGTGCGTTCCCTATTCTGAACTTGACCGGTTCGCATCCGTTCTTGTCCGGTTCGCATTCGTTCTTGTCCAGTGTACCTAATTCACGGCCAGACTACTACCGGACATGCAAAGGATGTAACGTTTGTTCTACGGACGATAACTGACAAGAACGTTTTGTCAGTTTCTCATGCGTTGCACTTTCGTTTTTACGCGATACAAGTCCGTTACTAGTTAGGTGATATCCGTTAATTGAACGTTATTCGTCCTGTATATATGCGTTAATCTTGCGGTCATTTAGCGTTTTATGCACCCCATACACCGATTGCAAGAGCATCGAGCAGCAGCGGGGGATACCTTTCGTCACCAGATAACTTTCTGTCGCATTTTTTTATACGTTTGGCGTCCGTTAACGCTATACGGTGTAGTGTGACTGATACAATAGTTATGTACACGGTGTATGACCAATCCTATATTGTTGGTAAAAAACTTCAACTCACTGGTGCGTACAAGCACCAAACCTAATAGTCTTGGATAAACAAGGTAAGTCGGAAGTGTAATGATCTTATTTATCATCATTATTCCTAGATTCGTCTGTATTTTATAACTTGGATGATTTTACGGAACAAATCGAAGATGTAAAAATGTAATCCACACAGTATTTTGCCAAATTTTGTATCCGATGTATGAAATAAAATGTGTTTTCAGTTTCATGTAATAGCAGAGGAAGGTGACATATGTGTTGAAAATGCATTTGACATACGAATCCTGGTATTTTGGTATTGTTCGTATGTTTAATTATATGGTGTTTAATATTAGAATACCGTTTACACATAAAAAAAGCGGAAATAACATCTCGCAAATGCAAAAATCTTGCAATATTTAGTTTTTAGTAAGTCAACTATATTTTTTGTATAAAGGCACCTATATCAATTTATGTCACAAATATTTCGTCCCAGAGCTTAGGAAACATTAATTTTGGGAGATATTTGTGAGTGGTGTCTGCTTCTGGCTGAAAAATCCTTGCTTTATCCTTCGGCATATAGGCCTATTTGTCCAAACATGCACGTGCCAGTTTTTAATCTTTGTATAAAGCTTTGTGTATTATAGTGTCGAACTATTGAGACCCCTTTTTCTCTGTGTGCATTACCTCCCGAATCCTATCCTTGCAGGCCAGGTGGCCTGATGGGACTCGAACTTCGACCTCCCGCTCGACGCTAGACCAACGGAGACGCAAAACGGGACTTTATTGGGTGTATCTTAGTAAATGTAGATGTAGCTAAGGCTAGCAACGAGCTACTCTCTCTCCCTCTCTCTCTCTCTTTGTCAGTTAATCTTGATTCGCAATCGAGTATAAATAAATAAAACAAGGTTGTATTTTTTTTAGTTGTATTAGCATAATATTTTACAAGTTTTCATGAGCATATGTATTTACTAAATAATCCCTTTTTTGGGCTAAAATGTTCTCCCTGATCTACATACAAGCTATTACACAGTTGTTTTATATAAAGCAGCGGCTAGATCCTAGTTTCCGATTCTAGGAATACGAAGTTTCGTATCTTTAGATAAACCTGTGGGGACAGGCTAAGTGTACGGAGGGGTTTATGAGCATGAAATTTACGTTAAAACATGCTTAAAGAGAATTTAAATGTCCTTAATGAAAATAAAAAGCCAATGGGGAAAACAAAAAGTGGCATTTTATTTATAATCTTTTGAACTTAAATCATTCGAGAATGACAGCGATATTTCCTCCATTCAATTAGTTTAATCCAAAAAGGCGGCAAGATAATTACGAAATCAACGGCAGACCTGTAACTCGCTATTTTAAGTAAAATATAAGTAAGTTTACAACAGCTTAAATGTAAATATTTACGTATACATTTCATGTTTTTAATATGCTTCCGTAATCCTAGCCTGTCCTCATAGGGTTATCTAGAGATAAGGAACGTCAGTCATCATAGAATCGGTACCATAATCCTAGCCACTGCCTTTACATAAATGTTCACTTCTCTTACAGCAAAAAAGGCTGGTTTTTAAACTCGTCCTTTGGTGACACAGCGTGTTTGTTATGTATACTGGGTTCATAAAGTGTATGAATGCTTAACAAAATACAAGATACATACATTTCCCGGCCGAATCTTTCGTTTGAACACAAGCGTATGTGGTACATATTACGGTAAAGCAATGACTGCCTCGTCTGAAACATCTAATTTACAGAAATTGTTTATGTAATCCTGTTACGTGACATTTAAATTAAATTGTCGTCCTTCGCCTTCCACAGCGTATTTCAGGCCTAAGGCCACAGTTATTTTTCCTATATGTTCTATATAGGCACTGGACACTATAGCAATTTTGCATGCATTCAAACCCCCATAAAAATACCCGAACTCAAAAGAACTATTCAAGAGAAAAAAATCCAGCCACAGTAAAAATTGGGTTGACTGGCTCTTTTTTCCACCATTTTGAACCAGATCACATGCGTATGAAGAATACTCTCTAGATGGCCGCAAACAGGCAAAACAGGCCCTATCAAAAAGTCATGCTATGCATATTCTGACATTCTCATTCTGTCAAATTGTACATGTACCTACTATTTCATATCTCCTCTATTAAATCATGCCATTTTTTGCAAGTCTTTCACTCAAAAATTCACCAATATTCACCATCAAACAGAGGAACTATTTTCCGCGTAACCACTTCCGTATTGTCAACCAAGGGCAAATAACCTTGGTCTTGTGCCATATCGCACAATCGCCACGCAGAGTTGCCCTTCATTACACTGACATTCTCCTCTGCAACAAGCTATTTTCAAGATTTTTCACGTAACTTGGAAACGACATTTTTCACAAGGTTTAAGAATACTGTTTTTTTTTCAGCACAGTTACTTCAACACATAGTATCCAGAAAAGAAATCATTTACTAGCATTCTAAATGCACAGACTATATTTTTGTTTCATACAGTAACTCTGTAAATAGTGTGATGAGCAACGGTGCAAGAAAGTGCGTAGGTGCGTGTTTTGGAGTTACCACATCTACATGGTCTGTCAATGATCTTCGGTTTGGCTTATGGAGGCAAAGTAGCGGTGACTGAACGCCACTTCCGAGCACTGAAAAAGAAAATATAGTTGCTAAATATCACATTAAAGTTTTGGAAAATAACGGAGGTGCCTCAGTTCAGTGTTATACGTAAAATATAGGTGCTTTATATTTTGATTAAGTCGTGTTTTTAAGAGTAGAAATTGATTTAAAAAATGTTTTCTTTTCTTTTACTGTTTCTACAGATAAAAATTGAATATATTTGTAAAAAACTGTGCTCAAAACATCACGAATCTTTAAAAAATTGCAATAAACGATTTACATCTGACGCATTTTTACAGCAGTACTCAAACTGTAACGATTATTTGGTTGCTGAAGCCTTTCATTTTGATTTTATGTTCCGTGATAACATCCGTAATATCAACTTACGCCTCTAAAGTCGTAGTTTTCCACTTACCCGCCTCCTGCTCCATAGAATGTTTACATTTTTTGTACGTACCAGTTCGTTGTTTATATCAAAAAGTGAAGGCACCGCAAGTTTTGTACCAAATATATAGAACTGATCATACACCGTGATGTAGCACTATGATAGTCTCAACAGATGAATGTAATATTGTTCTGTCGACACTCCTGCCTTGAACCGGGAACAGTTGTTGAGTTGGGTTCGGACTAAGAGTGATGACAATATATCTGTATCTCTAGCAAAGAGGCAAAAACTGTGTCCAGTCACACATCTTTTATTCTGATATAACATCTAAGCAGGTCAATTTCATAGGTTCCACATATCTCTAGAGGTTACTGTTCTATGATTCATATACAGTATGCGTATGTCAGGTTGAATTTAAAAATGGTGGAGCCCATCTTTATGCATTCAACATAGGGGTTACTATCTTACGATTGACAATTGAGGAACCGAAAAATGGGCCTTTTATAGTTTAAGCACAGCTCCGCATACGACAACGGTACGTGAACAGTGACGTTTTATAATCTTTCTGGATAACAACATTCCAAACGAATCCCCGATATATATTGATCAAGAACAGTTACGACTATTGATTAATACCGTGTTTAGGTCTGACATAAAATACGCGAGTCGAAAACGTTGATGTAACTTCTAGTTCTAGACGATCAAAAATATACATGTTCCAGTTTCACGTTACTAATCGTGTGTAGATCAGTTGGAAGGTCTAACAATACATAGTTTTCAGACATTATCTAAGAGCATAATCTTCTTATTAGGAATACTTTCTAAACTCGGGGGTGAGCTAATTTGATTACCTATGCTCATAATACGAAAAAAGCATAGAACAAGATTCTTCATGTAAGATTATTTCAAAAAATGACATCAGGCAAATAAAGTCGTATTTTCAATTCATCAGCTAAAATATACTCTAAATGCCATAACTGCAGCTTTGTTTAGGTGAGGTGATATGAAACATTTTCAGAGTAGAAATTTCAATTTTGTTTTTGATTGTTTCTTTTTTTTTCAGATTTCAATTTTCACAATTCTTTTTCTTTAAGACAGGTATTAGTTTAATGACACTAAACACGATAATTATCACACCCTTTCATTAACAATGATGAATAATAGTGCAACACGAACGTGATAAAATGAATACAAAAAAGTTGTTTTCTGTCATTAGAAGCGAAAAAAGATTTTTTTCTAATTATAGTAGTTTAGGGAATTCTGGAAAACAAAGATGGAAAGCATAGTCGGCGCTTTCATTTGTTTTGAGTTGGCAATGGGAGCACTGTAGCATTGGATGTGCAAGAATAATTTTTAAGGTTTGTTTGCAACAAAACACTTTTATAATGGGGGAGAGATTTTGACTTTTCTGTGCACTGATCCGTCTGTGGTCTGGAAAACAAGAATGACTTGTGTGATTTCAGAGCTTCATGTTGTTATTCTCTCCTCTCTAGTCTGGTTTTCATCCTGGTAATTTAAAAGTAAAGATCGCCTGGTAATTTAAAGGCACTGACCTCCAGATCGCATGGCAATGTCAAAAAGATAGAAAATTTTCATATATCTGAAAACTTTTGCTATATTTCTTAAGAGAAAATTGTCAGATAATAAAAGTTTTTTTTTTCAACTTTTTATTCATTCAAAATTGAAAAGCGTTTGTAAAGGTGTACCGCAGGTAAACTGCCTTTAATGAAAAGCCTTATTTCTAACAACCGTTTAGTACGCATTCCTCCTTGGTTTATTGAATTAAGATGCAGGAGAATGTTTAGGCCAGCTATAAACCCAGCAACCGCATCTGTAGTTCCTCATGGTTCTTTAGGATCAAGGTGGTCATTAAATGTATCTACATAATAATAAAAGCCGCTGCCTCCAGACTGAGATTCAGTGCTAAAAAGCAGATTTTAGGCAAGGTAAATCTTTAAAGCATCGTCTTTGTAGGTTTTAAAAGTTGAATTGAAATATGTTCTTATTGACATAAGCTAGAACGTTTTAAATAGTTTCGGCTTCTTTTTTTGTAGAGAGATTTGATCTCTTAATTTAGCTTTTTGTTCAGCTTTCGTTCGACAGTCTGTTTAAATAGTATATTGAAGATATCATAATATGCGTAAGTGAGGTAATATGAAACATTTTCAGAGTAGAAATTTCAATTTTGTTTTTGATTGTTTCTTTTTTTTTCAGATTTTTGTTCAGCTTTCGTTCGACAGTCTGTTTAAATAATATATTGAAGATATCATAATATGCGATTTGAAAGTCCGTTTGTTTACAAATTCTAGGACAGCCTTTCTAAATTTAAGATCCGATTATTCATTTACATTAAAACTAAGACTTGAGTATTTATCTACTTAAGCATTGGAGTCTGAACCTTTCTTTATACTTGTGTTGTTGCAAGAACGTCTTGATTTTCTAACGATCGTACAAATTCAAATGTGCTTCCACTTCATCAGCTGAAAATATACTTGCCGTTTTGCTATTGTCTCTTTTTGAGGTTAGTTTTTGAAGAAGAATTTTTTTTATTCTCGATCGTCTTTTGTTCATATATAATGTAATTACAGTTTTGTTAATATCTCCTTTAGGCATCTTTAGAGTTTACGAAAGTGATAAAGTTCAAAGATTTATGATAGTAATTTCTGCCGTTAATTACTGCCTGAGTTTGCAATAAAAGATTAGACATGCCACATTTACGTGAACAGCGGATACATTGGAAACAAGAAAAATAATCATTTGATTAGAATGGATTCTGAAAACTACGAATGGTGCATACATAGCCGGTCTGTGATATTCAGATATGCTAATGAGGTCTTTGGAAAGGCATAATACATAACTCCTCTATAGTTTTTGATAACTCAGCATAATTATGAAGGCAATATGTACTAAATTTGACATACAATTTGATTCAAATGTGAGTTCTTTCATCAGAGTGACACAAAAGAAAGCCCAAAGTTGCTGGTATTAACACATTTGCGGATGTCTTTAAATTGTTTTTGGTACTGGCAATATGTGTAAATGTTGAGTTCTGCTCAAACCGGGGCTAGAGGGCGCAGACGGTTACATGCATTTCCTCTACAGTCCATGCACAAGCTCAATCAAACCGATCCTACAACATTTTCTTTTTTGTCGTGTTGAGCGACCTGCAGAGTTTCCACTTTTTTCCATCTTAGTAAAATCAAGGTAGACATGTGTGACATCACAGTGTTCACAGCTTTGTAAAGTTTATTAATATCGTAACAATATGTTTAATTTTGTTGTTTCCACAATTATTTATCATATTTTCAAGAGTCTTATATATTGCACTGTGTATTTGTGAACACAATGAATAGATTACTGCAATTCCGCTGGAATTCGATCTGTTGAAACGGGAGTAAATTGTTCTCTGTGGGTATTCTAAGTGCAACAACTTCTCACTTTTATATCATAGCATATTGATTCTTGTCACGTGTCAGACATATTACGTCACTGTAGCCACGACGAAGTCGTTTCCATGTTCAGTCAGGAAGAAAAAATAATAATTTTCCTGCCTGATGATGCTAAATCGTTCACAATGATCGTAAACGTCCTCGTTATAGTCTGATATCTCCCGGCAACGAATGCTATTATTTTCTCTGTTTTACGAGTCTACTCTCTCTTCTATTTACATAGCAACTCTATACATCAGACCGTAATTGAAAAATCTAGAAAATATATGTCTACATCGAGTAAAGAGGTAAGTTTAAACGATATTTGAAAAAGAAAACAACATAAAAATATCAACTTCATGAGATAAACTACTGTAAACAATGATGCAATTGCCGTCTTAATTTTTAAAATATATAAACATTTTAATGGGAAATACCAAGGATGTCTTTGGTATCAAATGAAGAAGCCTTAATCGCACGCACGCGAGTATAAAATTTAAATGGAAGTATAAATAAATCAGACAATTTTGTTTTTAGATTGCATAAAAGATAATAGGTAAGGGTAGATTTCTCGGAAGCACAGAGCACCAAAAAAAAAACACAGCCCCAGAGCCACGCATTTGCCAACAACAACAAAAAGCTGTAATGGAAAAATATTTCAGAGGGGTTGCTTCTTCGAACATCCAACAAGTACATATTAATCTATGCTAAATATTGATTGAGGGGAAGGAAATAGTAAAGGGCGAAATGAGGTGGGGGGGGTCGAAGTGGGGGTGTGAAGAAACCCGAAGGGGAAAGATTAACAAAGACGAATATACAAGGGTATGCCATATTCTTTAGAAACAGTCGCACTTCAACGTAAACCACAATAGCACAGACACTCGAGTACCAAAGATAAACATACAACTATAGACGTAAGGCTTATAACCTGAATGTGAAACAAACAAATATTTCCAAAGACTTCTTGAAAATCTTTTATAAGTGTTATGATTGATTATTATAACATTGTAAGTATAGTATGTATTTGCATTTGAAATGCAACGGATAATCATAAATAGATAGGAAAATGTCTTAGGAAATATGTAAAATTAATTTTAAATCTTAGCAGGCTTGTAAAACGTTTAGAAACTCCCACCAAAATGAAACTATCAGTAGTGTTTTTATAGCTGACTGTGTAAATGAGTAACTTATAAGCACAAATATCTGGACAAGAAAAAAACAATTTGACAATGAGGACAAAATAAACAAATGCCAATAAACATCATGGGATTCCATCTAGGAACTCTCAGTGAAAGAAAAACATTGCTGATGATTTTTAAATCGGACAATATTGTGCATCAAATTTGATTCTCAAGTAAACACGACGATTTTCTCTTGAAAGTACGAATGGGTAATTTTGAAACCTACGCTTCATAATTTCATTTTTGAACTAGTATGAGACATGACAAAGTAGCACGACTATAAACACAAGAAACCGTGTCCATAATGTAAAAGATAATAGGTAAGGGTAGATTTCTCGGAAGCACAGAGCACCAAAAACACAGTCCCAGAGCTACGAAAAAGTAAAGGGGAAATGGGGGGGGGGGGGGGGGGGGGGGGGTGGAGGTGGTGAGGGAACCCGAAGGGAAAGTTGAACAAGGACGAATATACAAGGGAATGTCATGCTCTTTAGAAACAGTCGCACTACAACGTAAACAACAATAGCGCAGACACTCATGTACCAAAGATAAACATACAGCTACGATCAAATGAATAACATTGAAAAACGAACAAGCAACACATAAGATAACAGTAGGGCAACGTTATAGACTCACAAGCATACAAACACACCCACACAAGTAGGAAAAAAACAATCAAGTAACGTCTTAGGATTCGGCTGTCAAAACAAAAGGAAGCCACGAAAACTTACTAAAAGTAAAGGGGGAGGGGATGCAATAAGTAGCGTAAATGCAAGGGAAAGGAGCGGACAGTAAGGGGGGTTGAGGCGAGGAAAAACGCTTACAACAAACAAGAAAACATACGCAACAGACAATACAAGACAGACAAAACAACCAGTTGAAAATAGGGGCACCGCCTTGGAACGGTCAGTAACCTATATAAAAGAAACTGGCCCTCATCTATGTGGGTTCGAACCTCACTCGGGGCGTTGAATTCTAATGACAGCTGGCTTACGGAAGGTCGGTGGTTCTATCCAGGTGCCCGCTCGTGATGAAATAATGCACGGAGGGACACCTGGGGTCTTCCTCCACATTAAAGCTGGAAAGTCGCCATATGGCCTATCATGTGTCGGTGCGACTTTAAATAAAAAAAACAACAAATAAAAAATAAAAAAATAAAGGAAACTGGGGGTTTAAACGCGTTTAGGGCATGCCAATCTCGCACTTACCCTATTTTCAACAAGTTAAACAACACAATGTAAATAAAATCCCCGCTGAGAAAGGCTCTTACATTAGTGCAAAAATAACAGATATATAAAGCAAAACATAAAATTAAGGTAAATTTAAGGTATATTTACACCAATGTACTCAACAACTTGTCTGAAGTCAGAGCAACAGGAGCCTAACTTTTAAGGACACGGCTAAGAAAACTGTAAGACAAAAATCAATTCCCTCCGTCCGTTGTATGCAGGATTTAGGGGAAAAGCATCATGGAGTCTTACACTTTATTAGTCATCGCACCATCAAATAGGAAAACGTAGCAATTAACTGTAGAGCGGTCAATCACTAAACATGCACTGTGCTTCACGATTTTCGCGTCGTATCCTCTTTTAATAAAGTTTTTGACCAATGATTCAAATATTTGATTAAAATAAGGGGTATGTTTAATTTTCCGAATTTTATAAACTACATCTCCATAGTATTCCGTGTGTGTAAGTCCAACTTTTAAAAGTGTTTTAAGGGGTGTATTGTATTTTTTCTAACAGTTCCGTCGATCTGTAGTAAAATTTACTAAAAGCTTTCTGTAGCTTATGATAACGGTAACCCTGTTGTAACAATTTCTTGGTGATATGAAGATTTCTGTGATTAAAATCATCTATCTTTGAGCAAGCTCTAGCAAAACGAATTAGCTGTGAAATAGAGATATATATAGTCACCGTATGATGTTGCTCGAGGGACATCTCCATCAAGATATGGAAAGTTCACAATTTCAAAATTAAAATCGTCCCTTTTGTCATATATTTTCGTTTCTATATTATTATTCACAGTTCTTAAATTTAAATCCAGAAATTGTAAGAATTGTATGCAATGTATTCTTTCCTTAATATTCATTCAAAGTATTTGTATGTGAGACTTATGCACAAAAAAGATCGTTTATTATAATGATCGACCAATAATAATAACGTACACTGTATTCTAATTTCTATTGAAACTATATACAATTACGAATCTTAACACAGTTGTTTAATGAAGTCTTATTAAAAAGTCACGTTATTAATCCCCCGCCACAAGTGGTGGGGGTTATAGGAATGGTCTCTCCGTCCGTCCTTCTGTCCGTAACACTTTTGTGTCCTTTCAATATCTCCTAAACCCCTTGAAGGATTTTCATGAAACTTGGGTCAAATGATCACCTCATCAAGACGATGTGCAGAACCCAGAGTCAGCCATGCCGGCTCAAGGTCAAGGTCACAACTCAAGGTCAAATGTTTGAGACTTCCATTTTGTGTCCGCTCTATATCTCCGAAACCCCTCGAAGGAATTTGATAAAACTTGGATCAAATGATCACCTCATCAAGATAATGTGCAGAACCTATGAGTCAGCCATGCCGACTCAAGGTCAAGGTCACAACTCAAGGTCAAATGTTTGAGCCTTCCAAACCCCTTGAAGGATTTTCATCATACTTGGGTCAAATGATCACCTCATCAAGGTGATGTGCAAAATTTATGAGTCAGCCATGCCGGCTGAAGGTCAAGGTCAGAACTCAAGGTCAAAGGTTTTAGTCTTCCATTTCGTGTCAGCTCTATATGTCCTAAACCCCCTTCAAGGAATTTTATAAAACTTGGGTCAAATGATCACCTTATCAAATTGATGTGCAGAACTTACGAGTCAGCCATGCTGGCTCAAGGTCAAGGTCACAGCTTAGGGTCAAAGGTTTGAGCCTTCCACTTGGTGTCCACTCTATATCTCCTAAACCCCTTGAAGGATTTTCATCAAACTTGGGTCAAATGATCATCTCATCAAGAGCTCATGAGTCAACTCAAGGTCAAGGTCACAACTCAAGGTCAAAGGTTTGAGCTCTGTTTCTCCTAAACCCCTTGAAGGATTTTCATGAAACTTGGGTCAAATGATCACCTCATCAAGACGTTGTGCAGAATTCATGAGCCAGTCATATCAGTTCAAGGTCAAGCTCACAGCTAAAGGTCAAGGGTTTACCCTTTCACTATACATAACAGTGGCGGGGGATTTAGCTGTCTTTCAGACTGCCTTGTTTTGATAATTTCATTTGTTATTAAAACTGCCGAAATGTAGCTTGGATGGTTTGGGTATTTTGTCTTCTACGTTAAGGCAGAAATCGTCAAAGTTACATCAAACCTTTAATTGCGTCAGAAATATTCTGTAGTCGAAAAGTTGTTTTATAGTCTATATTGAAACAGTCTATTAACAGCTCGTGTATATTTTTGTTTGACATATTGTAGAAAGCGACATTTGTTTTTAAATCATCCCAAAATGAACGTTTTTTATGTCTAAAAGAAATGAACCTGTGCCTATTTTATGTGTCACGAAATTGAGAAACTACAGGATTTACAGAAACTGACCGATGGACTATCATATACTTGACTGTATATAGATTATAACGGTTGATGTTAGGAAGGCAGATGTGTACAGTTATACATAGACAATGGTCTTATATATTGAATCTAATAAATCAATTTAATTGACTTTATTCGAGAGCATAAATTTCTAATAAGTTTCCTTTCGGGGAAGGTGAGCTTAGATGTGTGCTAATTTGATCGCTTTACTGGGCAGTTTGTGTCAAAGATACCAACAGAAATACGAAAAAGATAAAAGCAAAACAATTTTCTTTGTTTGAAGAATGGAATGTGAAAATATCTTTTTTTTTCGAAAATAAAATATTTGTTACAAAGTACCTTCATAATGGTTAAGACTTCGACTTTTCTGATGTTAATGATTATTTTAACGATTATTATTATTTAAGTAATTATGGAATAGTTTTTAGACAACTTAATATTTTTACACAGTTCTTGCCTCAAGAGACAAAATTACAGAAAATTGTTAGAATAATTGTATTATTTAGTAAGCTAGGAAGAAAATTGTCTTGTATTTCAAAATACTGAGATGCGACATGTCCTCTCCTTGCGGGCATGATTAATGTAATTACTTTTCACTTTCATGTTCTCATTATATTGATTCTGATCACGTATGAAACATATGACCTCATTGCAACAACGGGGAAGAAATTTGTTTCCCTATTTTATATAAAAGAGCAAAGTAAACTTTCACACTGATCATTCACGTTAGAGATATTTATCCTTGTTTTAGTCTCATATCGCCTGGCTATGAGCGCTATTTAAAGGCTGCTCCACTTCAACAAATAATTGTTCAACATGGCCATCTTCATATTATCAGTTTGCAATGTATTCTTCTTGAAAATTTTCTTCTATATATTTATTAACCGAAACTACCAATACAAAAAGTAACAGAAAAGAAAGTATGAAGAATACATTTTTATACAAATTATTTAAGGTGAAAATAAAGTAAAACTATATCTTAGAACGATAGTTCACACGTATAAGAAAGATTATTTTGTTGGATTTAATGTCAAACCGATTCAGTTCAGGTTATATGACGACTTTTCCAGTGGTGAAAGAACCTATGTGCTCCTACAGGTATTACAACAGGCATGGGGTAGCACCTGGGTAATTCAAATGACCTTCCATACGCCAGCTGGACGTATTCCTCTTCTCAAGAATTTTACACCTCATGCGATGTTTCGTTCCACGCGAAAGAAGTAAGATCTACTTCAAATTCCATTTAAAGGACATAGTATTTAGGTTTACAACCGAAAGCGCATGCCAAAGAGAGATGTTAAATATGGTCCGGCTACTTTCTTTTTAGTTCATAGAATATTAATAAAGTAAAATGTAATTCTGAGTGTACATGCATTTATCTGAAATTTAACTACAATTACTACATACGCCAAATTAAGACTCCAGCATTTATCTATTTTGAGACTTAATTTCACAATATTTCATTAATAATTGTTTAGTTAGGTAGCACAATAATTATCTAGTAATAAATGACTTTCTTTGCGGGCATGGTTAATCTAATTACTTTTTATTTTAAAATGCTCACCATATTGATTCTGCACGTACCAACCATATGACGTCGCTGAAACCACGGTGGAGACATTTGTTTTCCTAATTTTCTAAAATGAGTATAATTAGCTTTCACACTGATCGTTCACGTCAACGATATTTTATCCGTGTTATATCGCATGGCCATGAACACTGTTATTTCATCTGTTTTTTTATGGCCTCTCATTCTTCACAAATAATCGTTGCCCATTATATTCTAACTGGGGACTATAAGCCGCTTTTTCGTGGAATTACATACTTCTGTATCATTGAAGGTTCCATATGCAACGCCGTACCAAACCATTTGCGGATGTCTCTAAATTGCTTTTTGTACTTTTAAAATGTAAGTAGCATACATTTCCATGATCTGACTAAATGAAATGGAGCCTGCATTTTTTTTCCATTTTTGTCGTGTTGAGCGAACTGTGGAGTTTCCACTTTCTCATTTTCTTAAACTTACCCCCTTTTTTATGTTATCAGTCTGCAATTACCGAAAATACCAACAAGATATTAGTAAAGAAAAGCAAATGTGAAGAGTATTTAAACTTTTTGGGAAAGAAATATGGTAATCAACAAAGTAAAGAAAAATATTAGGACACGGTTCACACGTACAAGATTATGTATTGGTTAGTTAAACGTTTCACAGACAATCTAGGTCATATGGCGAATTTCCAGTTTCTGCTTGGGAAAGAAGACCTCTTGACAATTGGCTTATGAATAGGCGGTCATCTTAGTAGAACTTCCAACCTCTGTACAACTGAGAGAAACAACCAAGCCTGCCAATGTATTCGTTAAACTGACAGTATACTATGGGATGAGCATACATGTATTTACTTGAAACTGCACTGCAGCAACAAATAGTAAAGTCTTTTAAGCCTAACCTAGTTAGAGGATATATTTTGTCAATATTTCTAACATTTTTTGACGTAAATTACAGTGTACAGGCCGTGCAGTTCTCGCGTAAAAACTACGATTACATACTGGAAACTAATAATACATAATTGGGAAGTCTAAGCTGCACTGTGTCCTTCAAGGGACAGAAATTCATTCTAAAGCATTCAAACATGCATATAAATCTACAAGATTTAAAGTGCAGTCGGATCTATACATTCTACATATGTCAAAAATGCAAAAGGACATTCAAGGAGGCATAACATTGACACAAAGAACCAAACACTAACAGCCTTTTGCCTTGATCCACGTGACAAAGCGTATGTTATACCAATGACCTAAAATATATAGAGCAATGTAACTTTTAGTTAAAAGTATACAAAGTTCTTAAAGCATATAAGAATAAGTTAGTATTAAATAAATCTACATATAATGGGTAGGGTATAAGGTTTAGGACCATTCTATAAAGGACACACTATTACAGTTTGAAAAATGCAGGAAATACAATTCAAAGTGTAATTTTATTTAAAAAAAAAAATTAATTCGCCACTACCGAAAATTGAACAGACTGCTTAAATTCCGATAGTAATCGACACAGTCATAACTATGGAGGTTTTTATAAAATCAAAGCCCTGAAAGGACTGATAGCCAGTGCTTACTGAGTGATATTTCAACCGATACATCTGAAGAATCATTATTTCAGTGTGAATAGACCGGTCATAATTTGAACAATCTTGGTAGAGGTCCACTAGACAATGCTACATGCCAAATATATAAGCTCTGTGCATTGTAGTTCAAGACAAAATGACTCTTAAAGGGTTTTCCTATACAACTATATGTAAAACTAAGTTTTCCCCAGGGTGGGGCCAATTTCAACCCTAACCCTAACCATAAATCGGAGTGTTTCCGAATATTTCGAATGTTAATATAAAGTTCATTAATATTTCTGGAATCCATTGCTTCTTGTTTCTGTTGTTTAAAAGAGTATTCCCCAGTTGCTCACACACTCACACAATACAAAAATTATAAAGATTAATATGGGACTATGTTTCACACGTCCAGAATATTTGTGTGATGCAGTCACATAGAAATAGAAGTAAAACTCAAACGACGCAAGATGGAAACTTGATACAGAGCTATAGCCAGTTGGTAAAGCACATTGGTAAAGCACTGGCTAAAATCAACATAGATACTTTTTAATATCGATATATTTTGTATCAACATTATCCCCTCACATACAATATTTTTTCGTTAGGTTCATATGCAACATGTAGCTGGAAAATTGAAGTTTAAAGCCGAAATCTAAATTCACAACAAATTGTGATGTCGAGTAAACTTGAAGTCTAATCAGAAATCTCAAACTTCCGGTAAATTTCATAAAATTATACACAGTAATGAACCGAATGCACAGAAATATTACTAAATTGATGCTGTTATTCCGTATATAAAAAGAAATCATTAGCTTAAAGCATTTGAGTTGGGTTCCAGTTTCTATAACTATGCTAAGAAGACTTTAAATGGCTGATATGGTGACTGTCGGGAAATTAAATAATAAATGAAAGCATACTTTGGTCATCAAGTCATTTCTTTTGTTATTAATTTCATAACGGAGACTTTCACTGTTCTGATTCAGTAAATGTCTATAAAAGTTTATTTCATGACCTCTAACTTCCTTCTGACAGATATGTTATACAGAGTTCGTGAGTTTATTATAATAACTATGCAATTTTAATACTGAGAGTGTTTGCCGAAACTGTCCTTTGTTGTTACCTCCAGACGTCTTGATTGTCATGTGTGTTTGAGTTTTGAGTCAAACACACAACGCGAAGTCAGGGTTGCTTCTTAATAACAACCTCAATTTGAATCTTAAATTTAAATAAGACGTGACTGTTTTCTACATTTAACATAAACTAAGTATGCTTCTGGCCAGAAGAAATGTAAAAAGATCATTTCATTTTATCGGAAAATACTTGTTATGAATCTTGAGCAACGTAGAGCTGACAGTGGTATGTTTGTCCGTTTTCAATCTCAAGAGTCACCTATAAGTTCCTCTGCATGTGTAATATTATTTGCATATCTGAGGTAAAGTTAATTCTTATGCATGACCTATGTCTGCAGTTCCAGACAGCTGAAAAATGCAAATGTTACGTCTGTTTTTAAACCTGGAGATCATTCGCCTGTACACAATTGTCTTCCTATTTTCTTCATTAGTGCTGCTAACAAGTTGATTGAAATATTTGAAAAAAAGAAACCTTTTCTTTTTTATTCAAAAGCAGCAAGGATAGAAACTGAGAATAGAAACTCATTTGAGTCGTATCATGAGAAAACCAACATAGTGCATTTGCGACCAGCCTGGATCCAGACCAGCCTGTGCATCCGCGCAGTCTGGTCAGGATCCATACTGTTCGCTTTCAAATCCTATTGCAATTGAGAAACCGTTAGCAAACAGTATGGATCCTGACCAGACTGCGCGGATGCGCAGGCTAGTCCATGGTGGTCGCAAGGTGCTGCTCATTTCCGTTAAAAATTTCATATCTGAAAATTGGTTGGGAAACCATTGCTAACAGAAAACCTTTAATAAAAATAAAAAATAATCTCACACATTCTTATCTGTCAGACCTTATTCTGTCTAGTCTAAGAAGAGAATACATATATCCTATAAGAAATCATGCTGAAAACATTCAAATTATATTACACATACTCCTAATTATTACAATTACTTCCCTCCATGAACGACTTCGAGACTCTTCCATATAGAACAGATATTGCTTCTTCTCTATCGTTTTCGAGCGTATGTTAGTTAATGACATTCCCACTGTGCCCTGTTCCAATATACCCTCTGTCTTGAGTAAGAAAAAATACGTTAAGTTTTAAGTATAAAATTTCGTATAAGGTAACGTACCTAAAGCAGTTCGCTTTCATTTTCACTTAATGACTAAAATATAATTTATCTACAAGCAGTTGGTATAAGTACTGCATGGCTCTATATGCATTCTTACATTAAATGTTTATTAAATGCTTTAAATGATTACATTTCAGTGCTCAGTATTACATTGTCAAATTCAAGAGATTTAAATTTCAGTGAATGCAAATATCAGGACTGTCTTTTGTCAATAACAGCTTGTCAACATCCGTTAATTTATTGTTATTAACACTGACACTGTCAATACCACTAGTTTCACTGTCTATTTCGTTTTATTTTTATTTTTCATTGTAAAAATTTCATAGATATTTATAATCTGAACCTATAGTCTTCGCTTATCGGTTGCATACAAGTGCTGAATCTGATAAACGAACTATATGGATGTAGGGATAAGGGAACAGTATGGCTGAAGGGATATACAAACAGTATGGATGTAGGGATAAGGGAACAGTATGGATGAACAGTATGGATGAAGGGATATACAAACAGTATGGATGTAGGGATAAGGGAACAATATTGATGAACAGTATGGATGAGGGGGTATACAAACAGTATGGATGTAGGGATAAACGAGTAAACAAACTGTATGGATATAGGGAAAAACCAACAGTATGAATGTAGGAAAAAACGAACAGTATGGATGTAGCGGAAAACGAATAAACAAACAGTATGGATGTAGGGATGAGGGAACAGTATGGATGAACAGTATGGGTGAAAGAATATACGAACGGTATGGATGTAGAGATAAACGAATAAACAAACACCATGGATGTCGGGATAAACGAATAAACAAACAGTATGGATGTAGGGAAAAACGAACAGTATGGATGTAGGGGAAAACGAATAAACGAACAGTATTGATGTAGGTATAAACGAACAGTAGATATATACGAACAGTATAGATGTAAGGATAAACAAACAGTCTGATGTAGGAATCATCAAATAATATGGATGTGCACGGATGGGAATCTTTACTGTTTGCAAAACCCTTACGCTGGTTTTCGTCTGGCGACGCTCAAATATGAATCATAGCTTTAGAAATACTGCGAGAAAACTGATGTATTCTTTGTGTAGTGACATTCAAATACATATATTCTCTGAAAATATCACCTGACTTAAATGACAGTCTTTACATAGCATACATCACAAAATCGTTTTTTAAAATTATGTACATAATAACTAAAACATATGTTCTTAGTTAATGCATAACACAATCCACTTATTACCTCAGACATCTGAAGAATGAGTAAAAAAGTAAATGCTATCAATAGCTTATGTTATTCTCTTAGTTCCAACCCTTACTTTTTCAGACATTACACGGTATAATATGTCTTTATAATCCGCTATTGCTAATAACTTTGTTGTTTATTTCTCCGACCATGTGTATTATTTGATCGCATTATTTTACTTGCCAAAATTCTTCTTTTTATTACATTTTCATATATTTACATTATCTTTTTTTGAAACGTTTACATAATTTACAGTTGCCATTTTTTGAAATAAAAATTGAAACCGGTATCCGATGTTAATTTATTTTTCATCATTCGTTTTACTTTCTGTGAGAGATATGTACTTGTACTTATTTTCTTGTAATAATTATAGTACTGCTGACAAAGTTCATTGAAATCCTCAGCATGAACACGCGCTCTGATAATCCGAATTACTAGTAATTAAGATACATATGATGTTGTTCGGTTTACAATTATATACTAAAATACGCAAAAGTTTATACATATTGGACTAAAACAACCCAATTATTACACAATGTATATTTAAGTTATAAAAGCTAGCTACAGATAGATACAAACTAGGAATTTATATGAAGTATGTTATAATTGCAAAGAAGTTCCTCTTTATTTTCTTGAAAAGTTCGGATATGCGCTAAATTATTTTTGTTCTAAATTGAATAGACGACGGACAACTATTTGACATTACTTAAATAATAAACTTAATAGTATAAAACAATGATTTATTTCTTACAAGTCCAATCAGATTCATCCTAATCATGATATGAGCCGCGCCATGAGAAAACCAACATAGTGGCTTTGCGACCAGCATGGATCCAGAACAGCCTGCGCATCCGCGCAGTCTGGTCAGGATCCATGCTGTCCGCTTTCAAAGCCTATTGGAATTAGAGAAACTGTTAGCGAACAGTATGGATCCTGACCAGACTGCGCGGATGCGCAGGCTGGTCTGGATCCATGCTGGTCGCAAAACCACTATGTTGGTTTTCTCATGGCACAGCTCATATCATTATTATCATTTCAACTTTTAGTAAAGATGCAACAGCAGTCACTATACATGTATAACGTGTTAGAAAGCCAATTGCCAATGCCGTTTCTTATGCATACATATAAAGCATGCAGTACAAAATGATTGTGGAAGGAACTCTTTTTCTGAAATTGTGATGTTTCTTGTTTACGGAGCCGCTTGCCTTGGTCAGTACAGAACAATGCTCTGTCCGTGAACTTACTGCAATGTCACAGCGGCGGATTTGATTAGTTTTATCCGATTTCGTTCATTATTGATTATGTACACTACTGTTGTGAGAAGGTCGACTATGCAAAGAAAATTTTCATAGATATTCATGCACACTCTTTATCTACAAAAAAGAAGTGTTGAAAGAAGGAATAATGGCAATGATAATATTGCGAGAATGTTTCTAAAGACAGAAACATTATATACTGACTGTTAATAGACAAACATTATATACTGACTGTTAATAGACAAACATTCGGCGCTGACTTTGATAGATAGTATTTGAATAAGGGACATTTGATGTCTGACATGTATTTGTGTTCTCGGCGAATATTCTATTTCAAAATGGACTCCGAAATAGATTGTTGTAACAAATATATCAAAATATCTCTTTTGTAGCTGTATATCATAGGGTTAAATAGTGAAGTCTTCTTCAAGAAGATTACTAAATGGCTTTGGCGTCAGATGTTATGTTTTGATATCTTAAGAAAGTAGCGTTTGGTATATGGTTACATATATTGATAATATCTAGCATAATGAAGAAAGCTTTCCTACTGATTTTGATTTTGGCTATGGTCTGGGTATTGATGGGAAAAGCATTCCTTCTTCATACACAATTAATAAAAGATATATTTATAATAAGCGGGTCACATACAATGTTTTATTGACAACAACATAGGAGATTTTTTCATTGATGCATCTTTTTAGTTCGAGATCATAAACGGTCACTGTATTCAGTGTCCTCACAATACCTGATCTTGGTGTGATTACTTGTAAGTCAGTTTGGAAGCCATCATTGAGCATAAATACAAGTTGTGAGAATGAACGATCTTAATTATCTAAAAGTAAGGGGAAAAGGCTTGCTAGTGTAGCTCCTTCCAACTACCTGTGAAGTATGAAGAAAAGAAAAAAGTGCAGCCTTTTACATTTGTACATTTCATAACACAACCCTCAAATAAACAGAGCCTGCAAAACATTGCATAAATAGTAAAGGCGAAAGCAAATGCTTCACTCGGATTAATAACGAGAAAAACAAACATAATTAAAGTCAAAGAAATGGCGTTTAACACCAGGTTGAATACTGCTCCACCACCTGACATTCACAGCAAAATCTAACCATCAGCCAAAGGTCAGCAGATTGATACGTCGGCAACAGATATGATCAAACTCAAAGTGTCTCCCCCAAATACTTAAGGAACTGAACTGGAAATCATTTGAACAATGCAGTATTCGAATCCCCGTTATTACATTTTACAGAATCAAGCAGTTATATATCCATCCCATACCTTAAATAACATGATGTACTTTATCAAACAATATCACCTTCAGTCCAATGGGTTTGCACATCATTTAACCGTCTGTCTAGACAGACGTATCCTTTTCATATTCTTCATTGATTGTTGGAAAGTTCACTATAGATGTGCTTGTAGTCATAGTGTCAGGTTGATAAGTATGTGTCTTCTGATATAACCTTTCAGTAACATGTGTATGGACTGCTAGTCTTTCAGTATAGTTTTTTGTCGAAACTTTCTTAATTAGTTTTTTGTTTAAGGTAGGAAAATCATTGACGCTTACTTAACTTTATAAAGGGTTGTGTTTAGAGAGAATACTCATTAATACCCAACACCCAACGCCCAACGACGATAAATATTCATGTAATGTTTTTTCCAAACAAAATTAACTCAGACTTTATTACAAGACGTTATTTTTCATTGTTATTATTTGCAGCTGTTCCCAGGTATGTTTTAAACAATTACCGATGTGTCTTCTGTGCAGTTAGAAACAAGCTTTTTATGTTTGCATTAGTAATTAGTGTTCACAAAGCAAATGCAAAACGCACAATCATAATTACTGCAAATAATCAGATTGTTGTCAACAGTGTTCAATCATGTCTCCTTTTTCTACGTGAATCATTTCTACGTACAAGACGATAAATATGAAATATCATTTTCCGCGGAGGGAAACGCGAAATATAAGTAAAACAATTTGTCGTGGAAGTCTTTTGGATTAGTTCTAGATTTATCTAATGTTTGCAGTGGTATAACTTGCCCTTACGTTCTCAGCTCTGAACGAAATCTGTTATATTTAGTTATGTTTGACTTATAAACTAATGACTTACCATTTTTGCCGATATGCAAATAGGCCGATCCGTTCCGAACGAAATTTTATCGAGCATCCAAAGTAATTCTTCTTAACTTTTTGCATGATTTCTGACAAATGAGGTAGACAAAATTAGTATGAAACCTTGTTTGTTGGTAGCGTCTTCTAAAATATCAGAACTGGTTTTTGAGGTGGCATAGTCATGATCGTTGTAGATAAGTTTCAAACTTTCTCAATATAATCCTACTAAAATCAAACTTGAATGAATTCAGAAAATGTAACAATATTTTGTATGATTTTATGATGTTATCAGCTTTAAATTATTTACTTGCTATAGAAAGAAGGTTAATTTTCAATCTGTCAATTGACAATTTACACCAACATCTCATTTTGCTCAACATTGGACTCAAGAGAAAACATAACTGATTCTTAATGGTATCAATACAATGATCTGTTTACTCCAATTACAATTGCTTGCGTTTTAATCTGTTGAAATGTGTCATTGAATTCTCTCTATGGATATCGTAAATCCAATTACTTCTCACTTTTGCATCGTCGCCATATTGATTTTGGTCACGATTAATGACGTCATAGCTGCCATGGCAGAGAAAATTGCTTCTTGATTTTATCATAGAAGGTAATTTCCCTGCCTGTTGATTGCTATAAACATCTTTCATACAGAAACGAAAGACTCGTCAGTGATATTCTATAGTCGTTATTTGAGTTTCTGAGAATCTTATATTATCGCTGTAATAAACACCTTTATTTTCTTTGTTCTGGCATATTTCCTTATTGTAACGCACGTATGTAGAACCTGGCAACGTCATTTTTCAACGGAGAACGAAAGCTTAGTATATGTTATCTGAAAATATAACCTGAGGACATGGTTATCAGATTCGGATATGGAAAAGGCCAACAACAATATGTTTTGAGAAAATAAAGGAAATGGCTGTCGTATCAGTGTATAGTGAAGGCCAACAACCATTGTTTAAAGTTAAAGACTTGAGCCTTACGTGTACGAATCTAGTTTTGTTATTTAATTTATCTTTTTCTAAGAACTGTATAAACAGGTATATGGCAACCAAATATGGTTAAACAACCTGTAAACTGGTATGTTATAAAATGCAGACACTGAGAATGTTAAGGGAAATGCAGGGGAGAAAGTAAGACAACTTGGTTTAAAATTATGCACATCATTTAAGTTTTTAAAAGAGATTTGAAAGAGCTTTTATTAGTGGACACGATCTCATTGGTAACCGCTCAAAATAACTTAACTTACATGTTTGTAACTTACATGAAGCTTGGTATAAGTTAAATCATCCAGACTACTACTCCGAAATTGTTAATTTGAAAAAAAACTTTGATATTTAAAAAGAAAGGGACCTAAAGAATGGGAATGGGATTTGCATGAAAGCATGGCATTTACAGGCTTTATAGAGATCTTATCAGTGTAGCAGAAGCCCTGTTTGTTTATACATTAGAGCCCACATATACCGAAACAGAATTTCATAATCACGATAGTTTGAAACGGTTTAAGATTTTTTCTTGGTTTCTTTTTCAGTCTGTTGATATATGTGGACTCTCTTTTGGTATTGTAAATGCACTAACTTTATACTTGCAATTGTCTGATGTTACTGCAAAACACGTGCAAAACAAGTGCCATTGTTTTATTAGAGAAGGGAATGTTTTACTTGATGAAGTAAGCCAGTTTCCTATTATAGCCAATGTACGTTATCTGAATAAAAGCAGTAAATATATTTTGTAGGAATTTATGTTCACTTTGTTATGTATGACGCATATATAATCAAGGATTCCTTCAAATGAGTATGTGCTGCAAAAATAAATGAATTATCTTATCTCTTTAGTCAAAATCTGTTCTAACAATTAACTTGAGATCAGTCCAAACCGGTCCTCCATACATGTACATTTTCAGTTTTTCAAATTTTTGAATGTCCTATTTAAAACTGAATGTCCCATCTAAAGTTAAGGTCTTGGTGCTCTGACTTTATACAAATTATCTCGAATAACCCTATTTGTATGTTAACTTGATGTAGTTTTGTATTTTGTCAATTATGTTAGAGCTTTTCCCAGCAAGAAATTACTTTTGTTATCCATGTTTTGTTAAAAATAGGGAAAGTCTAAGGTTAGCATACCCCAAACACGTTTAAATAATCTGCTTTTTATATAGTTTATTCACTGTATATATTGCTCACAAAAGGTACATACACGTATATATGTGTATACATATCTAAAATACAACTCTGTAAATTGGAATTGTACAGTTTGTCATGATTCATAGAAAAAATAATATTGGAAATAACAATGATAATAATAACAATAATAATATACATATTTAAAATACAACTCTGTAAACAGTTGGAATTATAGAAATAATCAGTTCAACATCTTAAGTATTAGACAGAACTATTTTGCATACTTTGGAGTTTCATTTAAAGCGTTAATCTTTATATCTAAATATGCATTTTTCTTGTTGACAATACCTTTGCAATTCGCAAATCGTAAGGCTGAAAAATTATAAAAGATTAAAGATATGGACAGATTTTCCGGAAGCACAGAACACTCCAAACACAGTCCTGGAGCCATGCATCGCAAGATAGGCCCACAACAAAAAGAAGCTGTATCGGAAAAACATTGTATTGTTTTGTATTGCTTCAACATGATAGTCTTTCCGTTACTCTTATATTCGTACAGAAAAAATAAAAAAGATATATTATTTATTTTGACAAGGATAGTTAATGTAATATTGGTCATGTATTTGCATATGCAATTGTATTGTGGAAAACATTATCGTTAGCTTGTTCTAGATATAGAATGGTAATAATACAATTATCAGAACATTGAATTCTTAAGAAATCGATGGATATTTGATGTTTTGAAATCTGAACATCACCAAAAAAACAGAAAGAAAGAGTTGTTTTACATGAAAATTGCACAGCTTAAATTTGATGCATTTTATGTTAAATAGAGGATATTAATATAAGTGTCTTCTCATATTGAATTTATGAAGCGAGTTGACTAACATGATAAAATGCGAGGCTCTGTCGAGCATTTTATCATTTTTATTTAACGAGTTTTATAAATTCAATATGGAAAGTCACAAATGTAATATTCTTTTTATCACATGTTAGCTTTTTCTGCCGAAACATCAGAAATTCTATTTTCTTTTACTATATAAACAAGCCGATTTAACCAACGTCTCCTATACTATAAATGACGTCAACGTCAAAGCTTTATTTTATTACTTTTATTTAATGGCTTTATTACACCCCCGCGTTGTCAAACATGTGATAATTTAAAATAAAAGCCCTGAAACACATTTTGTTTTTGTAAAGTTTTGTTCCACATATATTTACATAGTAATATTGAGGAAAAATGTCATTTATTTGCGAATTTGTGTGCTTTCCCTTTTGATAACGTACTCTGTTAAAAATATATAAATGCAATATTCTAAAAAAACAATTGTCAATTTAATGTTGGATTCTTGAATTCCCGAAAAGGAACCACATTTAGGGGACACCTTTCTAGACAGTGTAGCGCCTTAGAAATCTCACCGTTTGCAAAGAAATGCAATCTGACTTAAGTACAATTACTATTTTGCTACGCTTAGGATCTGAAGACGAGCTATTGACAGTGTAGCGCCTTAGAAATCTCACCGTTTGCAAAGAAATGCAATCTGACTTAAGTACAATTACTATTTTCCTACGCTTAGGATCTGAAGACGAGCTATTCACAGCCTCGTTCTGAAGACCCTTCCGCTAGCCAATCAGAAGGCTTACTTGAAACATTGTGTAAGCTTAAAAAACTATATTTTGTCTGGGTTTGTCATATTTTCAGTTCTTACAACACCCATATGACGACCACATCTCGACTACGCCCTCGTGTTTTGAGAGAAGTCATATGTAATGGTACGGACTTGGTCACGTAAAGTGTCAGATAGCCGGTTAGCTCAGTCGGTAGGACACTTGTCCTGTAAGCGAGGGGTCCCGGGTTCGAGCCCCGGACTAACTGCATATTTTTTCTTACCCTCTGACATTCGACGCTATTTTGATGGTTCAGCCAAATGCTTGATGAAACAAGTCGTCTGATTGGTTCAAATAAAAACAGATTTGCCAAAATAAAAATAGCAATACATGTATTGGAAAAACAAAATATACAGAAGACGAATGTGAATGGGTCATTCTCAGATTTTCGTTCCGAAGATCAAGTACTTTAGTCAGATTGCAAAGAAATGTCTTCGTTTCGATGCATTTGCAACAATGTACGAGTGATGAAATATCAAATAACTTGGTTAAACGCTTTTCTATGGCAAATTAGCTTACATGAACAATTCGAAATGGCTGTATTACATATACCGTCTGTGTGGTTATCCTCATTTTTTTATCAGAAAAAAAAAGAACATTTAAAGGAATATTTATCTCATTATTATCATAATGCATAAAAAATATAAAAAGTTACTGAAATCATTCCAATTCAAATTAAGTTTACGCACGTTTGGTGAAATATGAATTAGCTACATCTGCGTAACGCGAAATTTAACAAAATACAGCCGAACCCGATGGGACCAACAAAGTCTGTTCGAGGTATCGATAGTCGAGCCATCGAAACAATATACTTATATACTTTGGCACTTCATTTTAAACTTGTCAACGCATACGGGGGAGATGCCTCATATTTTGCTCATTCTAAATGTTGTATATGTTTTTCTTGTGGATACGAACTTTACCTCGTATTTAGTATGTTATAAGCATTTCATACGTAGATCTTAATTTGAATTAAATACTTTTCTATACTTTTGCAGCGATATATTACTTGATATAACATGATGAAGAACAATGTAGTGTGGTTAATTTCATGACTATTTCGCAACAGAGCTAGGCTAAGTGATGGCATATAAAATATACTAAGAAAAGCAAACTCTTTCTAATTGTTAAAAGCAAGGAACGTATATAAAACTGAAAGAATAAATATTCCCTTATAGAAAATATGTAGGGATAGGTGAGGGAGATTTTATTAGTACAGCGATGTTTACAGCTGTAAACTGCATGGCAACATGTACTTACCAAATCTTCTAGCGTCATACTTAAGACTTTTTCAAATCTTTCAGATTACTATATGCACATATTTTACCCATTTAGAAAAGTATATTATTAGTAAAATGTCAAAAGTACAGCTAATTGAAACATGCAATTGAATATCATATACTTTAGCTACTTTTATTCACACAAATGTCTCAACCTATTTAGAAGCGGGTAAATAAAAACTTAATATATTTAAGTATCTAGCTCATATTTTATTGTTTATTGTAGTCATTTAAAACTGTTCAGAGCTCCATTTTTGAAAGTGGCATATGAGATGATGTTTTGACACGAACAAATGTAAGCTGATCCCGATAAGGTAAAATATCCGGAAAAAAGTTATGTTGTTTGTGTGAGTGTGTGTGTGGTGGGAGGGAGGGGGGGAGGTGGGTACTCATCCGAATATACCTTTTAACTGATGAATAAAACTGAACATTTGCGCATGTTTTTACCTGTCAGAGATACATTGTTCTATTCTATAAATTAATGAGAAAAAATGTATGATTGCCTTATGTTTTTTCTCATAGCGTGGCGACTTTGATCTTGCTCTAACGTATTTATATCATACTGCATTTCACCATTGAGATGATATACTGTGCTAGTCTGTCGTATGACTGTATAAAATATTTATATATAAATGTACTTTTACATATGTTTCTAAGTCAATAAAGTACATTACAATTTGGATAGGCTACCTCATTAGTATATGTTAAAGTTGCTTCTGCATAATAAACGATAAAACTATGTACTATTGCTACGACGTTTACGTAAAGGTTGAACAAATGTGTATGTTACCGGATGTGACCAATGGGAAAACTGCATTGCGACATCACATTAATACATTTGCTGTAGGGTTCTCGAGAAGTATAACCCACAAAATATGTAAAATTAGACTGAATATTTCAAGTAGTACTTATAAGATACACATCACCATCGTGGTTTACAAATTTATGTTTTGGTATGAAAAACATGATTTTTATTTAAAGCGCGTGTGAAGACTATCGCCTTCTGTAAGCTAAACGCGTCCGTATGTTTCATACCCAGATGTGAACTACTAAACCACAGTCTATTTCTTAATGGAAGGGAATGTAAGATGAACACTACAAGCATTTTTACACAACTTAGATTGCATTTGATGAAATGAAATAAATAGTTCTACCGAAGTTAATTAACTTTCCGAAACGGGGCTACAAATATCAGAACGTTTGGATGTACAATTGCTTACAGACGTCGTGTCGTCATTCTTTTGTGATTACACTGGACATTGGTCATAAGACACTTTCATGATCATACATGCTTGTATAAATATATGCCGTAAGTTGAAAAGTTTATCTATAAAACAATTAAATTAATGAAAAGCTGAATCAGTGTAAACAATGTTAAAGAAAGACAAATAAAAAGATGTGCTTATGTGATATAAAAAGCAAATTAGCAGTTTCCATTTTTGTATGTACTACATTGATGCGTTCGAAATACGCACCACTTAACATTTAAAACAAGAATATATTAAGCTGATTTTTATTTTACACTATGGCTATAGACCTTTAGGATGATAGAAAAATAATATCTCTGTAAGACTTTTTCATGCTTCGTGTCATTAAATTATGTTTTGATGTCAATTTTCTTTCAATCTAAAAATATTCATATATCAGATATAATTACAGTTTGATTAACGTAAGAAATAAATCGCGACATAGTACTGCACTAAACATAATGATACAAGCATCATGCCGTTACAAAGAGTAAAACAGCTTTGTTAGATTTATAGAATCATTTCACTTAAAATATCACACCCATGTCTTTATATAAATCACGCTGTTAAAAATATCGTATTTTATTTACATATATTAAAAACATTTTGATTCAATTCCTGTGCATCGGTGCTCTGAACTGTGATAAATCATGCGAAAAACCACTCGACGGCCTTCTTTATTTTTAATTTTATAATAAAATTTTGCTAGGCTTCATTTATCGAAGTAGTAATAAACCGGACGTCATGCACATTGACGTCTAATGACCATAATGCTGTCTTATGTCCGTTATTTGACTGTCAAAATGGCGCTTTTATTTGTTGAGCCTTATAGATACATGAAGCGAAATGTTACAGGTCAATTAAATAGCAAATACGATCTTGTTGACCGTGCATGAGAACCAACAGTGCTTGTGACCAGTGATCCAGCAGCTGCGCATTCGTGCAGTCTGGTCAGAATCATGCTGTTCGCTAACAATATCTCTAGTTCCAATAGGCTTTGAAAGCAAACAGCATGGATCCTGACCATACTGCGCGGATGCGCAGTCTGGTCTGGATCCATGCTGGTCGTAAAGTCACTATGTTGGTTTTCACATGGCACGGCTCATTTGATAAATTGCTAAAAGGTTCTGTATCATAAGGTTACGGTTACTTTGAGATACAGTGCATACTTATTGTTCAACCCTTTTGCATTTGCCACATGTTCTTCTTTGGTTGTGCCTTTGGGGACGGATGTGAGACGCCAAATTAGGTAGTTAGTAAAGCCCATTGGAACAGAGGTACTTTAATTTTTTTTCATAACGCCCTGATTCGTTGGGTTCTTAACGGTTTTTTTCTGCCTTCTGCAACGGCATTATATACATTTGGTACCTGTGTAAACAATAAGTTTATGAAATCTTGAACAAATCGTTTGTAAGTATAGAATGAAAAAGCAAATCACCACAAGTAGACTAAATAATGTTAGATGTAAGGTCAAGTGCACCAGAGCGTTTACCCAGCTCTGTAGTAAACATCAACCTGACTCCCACTTAGACAAGAATGCTGTCTGTTTTGCGTGATTTTCTTTTCTCGTAGTAAATAACTAACGACTAGTTACCGTGTTTCCAAAATACAGAAGAAGATTGTCACTATGGTTATGTTTTTATTGACAGTTTGCCGCCGTTAACATTAACAGATTACGAGTAAATAAATTGCCAAGTATTTCTCGTAACATTAGGAATCTGCGAGGGAAAATTGCAATTCTAATAATTATACGTCATTACAAAAATCGGCATGAAATGGTTTTAGAATATATTGTCTTAATTTATGAATTACTGATCTTAAAGAATTTTACATTGTTACCAAACAGTATACAGAAATAAGACCTTTGTAGCAATAACACGCTGGTATACATATTTTTTTTCAGATTTTGTGGAATAAATACGATAATTAAGATGTTTTTATTGTTGCAAAAAAAAATAATGAAAAGAACCATAAGAAAACAAAACCCACCCCCCTCAAAAACACAAAAAAAAAAAAAAAAAAAAAAAAAAAACACTCAATTGGAAGGGGTGCAATAGGCAAAGTATACTTACCAAATTCATACATATGCTAAAATAACGCTATCAGGGTTTGGCAACCCGAACAGGAAAATCAAATATTGAAAAAAAAAAACATTCTGATATGTATTATATAGTCAGTGAAGTCGAATAAGAGTAAATATGTTTTTTTGGTAAAACTTTCAGTCATATCTATGACTTAATCAAAATCTCATTGACCACCTTTGTTTGTTTGTTTTGGGTTTAACGCAGTTATTCACAGTATTCAGTCATGTAACGGCGGGCGTAATAATCATGTTCCTGGATCAGTACAGTACAACTGTTCTCGTAATAAACTTCCAATGATTATTGAAGGACAATCATCTCAAAACAAAAAATGCAATAAAAATATAAGTCACCGGTATCGAAAAAGAGTTATCTGCCCTTGAAAACGTCATTTTTGGAGGAAATGACGTTTTCAAGGGCAGATAACTCTTTTTCGATACCGGTGACCTATGATTTTTATTGCATTTTTTTGTTTCTTAGATGATTGTCCTTCAATATCCAAAGTTTAAAGAAATTCTGTTATTGGGAAAATTTTCGCACCAAATTCTAGCATACGTCCTTAACGCAGTTTTTCAACAGTATTTCTTTCATGTAACGGCGGGCAGTTAACCTAACCAGTGTTCCTGGATTCTGTACCAGTACAAACCTGTTCTCCGTAAGTAACTGCCAACTTCCCCACATGAATTATCAGAGGTGGAGGACGAATGATTTCAAATACATTGTCGTCACAGAGAAGAAACGCCCGCATGAGGATCGATCTCGCGACCCCGCGATCCGTAGACCAACGCTCTCCCTACTGAGCTAAGCGGGCGGGTACTTGACCACCTTAAAAATGAAATCTCGAGTGTAGGATAATTTCGGAAATGAAACTGGGACTGTCACAGTAGTACAGAGAATCGAGCATGTCTCACTTTAAAAGATTAAAGATTCTAGGATATACGTCTATGATCCGTATATATATCGGGGAGTAAGAGGGTTGGGGGGGGGGGGGGGGGGGGGGGATGTTTATTTAATATTCTAATATTTGCCCCTATTTGCCTAAGTTTTTTTTGCTTTTGTATGGCATTGGTATTGAATTCTTATCACTGTCATATGACGTCAGTGCAATCACAGGAAAAAATTCGTTTCCTTATTTCATCAGAAAAAGTAATTCTCTTGCTGGACAACGTGTTCTTGTCACTTTAAGCCTTTGCACTGATCGTGAACGTTATTGTCATTCTTTCTTAAGGTCATATATCCTACAGCAATAAACACAATTATTTCCTCTGTTTCACTTGTATTCTCCGTTTTCACACAGTATTGTTTAATTAGGCCATCTTATATATCAATTTGACTTTGAGTAAAGATTCACCTATATTGCGTTTACAAAACTATTGATGTAGAAAAAACAAACTTTGAAAAATAATATGTTTTATATGAATTATATTCAAACTGAGAGAATCAAGCAGACAAACGTTTGTCTCTGATCTGTCATGCAAAAGAACCATTCCAGTTCTTAATCAGTATATATATCTGATGTAATATCACACTGATACTATACGCCAAAACCTTAAGCATTGACCTTGTACGTTAAAACAAAATCTCAGAATTCTCATATATAAAAAAATGCCTTGCTTCTAGTCAGGAACTTCAATTTACTCATGTCTGTTAAATTGTCTGACTCATTTCTTTGTTATTATAGAAGCAATTCAATTACTCCACTTCTTAAGCCGGTACGAAGGAGCTGCATGAGTGTTGCATATTTCATAACCACTCATAATTCTGTTTATTATTCAGCTTGGTTGTGTTCTTTGCTTCCAAAGGATATTCTTGAAAACATATTTGTTATAATTGACTCAAGAAACCCATTAAATACTAATAGGTAATTTCAAATTAGCTTCATTATGACACATGCTTAAAACGTGACATGCTTAAAATAGTTCTAAACTTATCTGCTTTTGGCGATGTAGCCCCACTGCAGTGAAATGCGTTTATCACTGGGTTCCCAAAAATATTCTGCCTTTATCATTAAGCTTTATATAAACAGTCGTTGAGTGAGAATTCCTCCCTGGAGTATTGATGAAGGTAGGAGTATTTTTGTTACCGAGGCAACCTGGGTTCGATATCCGACTCAGACAGGTTTTTTTTTTTTGATTCAGCATTTTCTAAAATAGTTAAGAAAAAAGAAAACATGATTATATTCCTATGCTCATTATATGACCACACTTAAGTTTTAAAGAAAGATCATTTTAGCCAATAGCGTCATTTAAATATATAAACGTTTTCTATATTGGGCTAAACGTCTTATGTAATATTTACAACTGTCTCATTTGTTTTAGATACGGCAGTTTCAAGTTTTGGCAGTTTGTAAATGAAAACGTTTAGTTGCCTAAATGATGACTAGAAGAACACAGGTAGTTTATCTTTTAAACTATTACTGCTAATAATTGTTTGCAATAAATACAAGCTAGTTTTGAGTTATATACTGTAATAAATCAGCCTCAAAATATCAAGTGTTGTAAAGATGATATAAAATCATTCCGTTATGGCCACAGTACATGAAAATATTCTAAAAACTTATAGTCTCGAGCGAAAAGATAGGTGTATGAAAAATATTTTTGAGTAACTATTCACTGTGGAGTCACTACTATTTTATTATTTTCGGATCAAAGGGTAAACTACTTAGGTAACTAACCAGCATATTTAATTAGATGAAGAAAATGGTAAGTGTGGTCATACGTCATACGGCAAAAATGAAAACGTTACAGGCCAGGTTTGATTGAACTAGTTCATCTACAGTAGTTAAAATGCGTACTACCGTCAACACCCTTTTATCCATTTATCATTATATACTGTTATTAAAATGCAAAAAAAAAAACATTATCCGAAGTAAGTATCATTTTCATTTTCAATGGAGCAATTCCCCTCACTTAGACTTACTTTTACATTTTAATGACTAAAAAAGTGTACTGCAATTTTAGCAAGCATTCCAAGCTTGACACTTGACTACAAAACGATTGTTGAATAAAAAGATTATTTCATTTTGCCTTAGAGGATATCAGAAACATCCTTTTTGTATTTTGGACCAGGCTTCTCGGTCTGTGTGTCCACCTGTCTATCAGAGAATAGGGATTCTCACTGAAAGGACAGGGTACTGTAACAACTATTATATATCAACTCATATGTAAACCGTACTTTTAACCACAGGTGGCAGTAACGTACGTAGTATACAGTTTATGCGTCCATGAGCCATTAAATTCATTACAATTATAAAAGTTTTTCAGAGAAAAAAGACAAAAAGTCATTAAAAAAAAAATGCACCTGTGACAATGAGCCATGAGAAATGTAGATACGACATGTGCATTGCTTCCAGGTCCGTTTTATTTTTCTCAAAACAATATTTCCGTATCAATAATTGGCCGTCTGTTGGGCAAGTGAATATTCTTTGAAATTCAGAAAAAGACTCAAGTTGGTACTACAAATGTGTGGGATTTATTCGGATAGAGAAAACTCTACCGTTTTTACGCTGTTGCTCGCTCGCTGTGCGTAAACAGTTTGCAACTGGGCTTTGAGGTAAGATTCACTTGCCCAAAAGACGGACAACCATTTTAATATTTGAAAAACAAATACGGACCCAGAAGCAATGCTTATGTCAAAATTTACATATCTACCTTTCTCATAGCTCATTTTCATTGAGGCAAAAATTTTCAAAACGACTTTTTGGAATTTCTTTCCTTTGAAAACATAATAATTGTAAAATATTTATGTGTATGTGGCTCATGTACCCATACTGTATCCTAAGTACGCTACTGCCACCCGTGATTTTAACGGTGTTAAAGCAACACGTTTGTATTACCTACACTAATTATCAAAGAATGTTAAAAGGCTACTGATGAATTATGTCTTACTTAGATTTGTGTATAACTTTTACTAAATATAGCTCTCGACACGAGAAACAAAACAATAGAAACATTTTTGTAACATTTAAATGATTATTTTTTTCTCGAATGATATTATCTAGGGAAGTTGTAATGTAATATATAATAGCATGGCGCTGCCTGCTCCCCAGGGAGAATGTGTATTCTATAACTTTTCAGTTCTATGTCACAGAAACTCCATTTGTTATAACTTGTCAGACATAAAACGTCATCACATTCACAGAGGTAGATTATTTCTTTACTTAGACATAGCTTTCTTGCCTGACAAGTTTTTTTACCAGTCTGTCTGATCTGGAACATTCTCGCCTTTATAGAGTAACAGCTAACACTGAGATGAAATATTCCATTTAGATGTCTTTCTCACTGATAAGAATTTGACGACAACCAATCTCTGAAAGGCGAGGGAATAAATGATCACAGTGGCCTAAAATTGTCGTCAGTTTGTGTATTGTTTGCAACTGTAAAACCTGTACAGTACGTGAAGTGTACGTTTTAGATGTAGCCCGTTCTGCAAAACACACTACTCACGCTATATCTGATATACATTGCAAACATAGCATTGGGTTACACATTGCTCAGAGTAATGTATAGTAGAAATTCTAAATAAATCTTGAATCAAGGACTCCATCAATAAGTTTGTATTAGTTAGTATTGAGTTTTTGCTTATTTTCATGTTTGGGCTATAGATGGGATGCTGTATGTTTTATTTCCAGTGACGAACAAAACTCTTATAGTCTGTTTCATTTTATCTTTTTATAGATTTTATTAAATTTCTTTACATGTGTAAGCCTTAGAAAGTATGTTGGAAGAAGAATGTTATTTATCCAACTATACAAGTAACAGTGACAAACACGCGAGCACTTGGTAGCTAGGTAAATAATACTCAGTGTTATATTAAAGACACATGATACAAATATATATAATGTAGGTCATAGTTTTTGTTATGAACATAAAATATTATGTACATTTCGCGTTTATATCATATGTTAAATAATTGTTTTCTTACATAATTGCCCATTGTTTGAATATTGATTAACACATTAGAAAAACTGAATTAAATGTTTATAATTGCCTCCCTTTATCACTCTAACTGCTTGTTCATGTGTACAGATGGAAGTAGTGATTTTCCAGCAATGTTATTGTGCATCTTAAGATCTTTTGGATAGCTGTTTTATTTGTTTTTAACTGTATAATCAGTATTTTACATAGAATTAAGTGCTTTATAGAAATTTAACTTAAATGTTAATGTATTTACGTATTTTAAGGCAACAATTGCAAAATGCAAAGCTAAAGGTGATTTCGTTTCTTTTTAGCGGATTAAGTATGTAAATACTAAGATCTGAGTGTCCAAACTCGACAAAATGATATAAACTTCCACAAGGATATACTGTGCATTTTTCACTAACAACAAACAATCATAGAACGAACATGTCCGTACCTGACAAATAACCACAGTCATTTTGGTATCAATGCAATCCAATGGTTGCTATAAAAACAAAATAAACATTGATTTTAGATGGAATGGTTGTTATTGCAAAACTTTTATTTACAAAAAAGGAAAACAAATATGAACATAACTTAAGGATGTACGAGCGTTTTTGTTTCAGGATATCTGCCATTTTGAAAAATGTTTTTCCGCATAGTGCTTTCTAATAAAAGTTTTGCCAAAAAATAATTATAGATAATTAAAAAAAGGCTAATAATATACCATTTAAGCAAATAGATTATACTTTCTGCGAAAAAAAATCACCCTTATTTTTGCCTGGTATTTGCCTAAAATTTACGTAAGATTTACAATTGGGTAGGGGTAGATAATGTCAAATATCTATTAAAGTGGAAATGTTTGGTTTTGAAATTTTCCTGACTGATACATATAACGATGAGCTATAATTGGAATAAAAGTTTTTAACATTATATTATCTAGAAAACATATATTAAAACAAAAAGAACAAAAATATCAAAATTCACCAATTTTCAACAGTTTTTTTCTTAATAAATCTCTTAAATGCACGTAAATGCACGGTGACCCCAGCCTTTTTCTTTTCATTTTGAAGCATAATGTGAGTCATTTAAGCTGCAAAATATTTTGAAAATCTTAACGTCAGTATTTCTTTTTGTAGATCTAAATACTTTTTTCCATTGACAATAAAGTAGGTGGGTTAATTATGTCAATATGTGAAAATGAAAGAGAATTGATAGTGACATTTATATTTATATAATACTGGCATCACCTTGTATTCATATTAACCTTTAACACCTGAAATCCCTATAAAATTAAGTGGGATATTATATGTTTTATAAAGTACCACCGTTTTCTAATTTTACAAAATTTCAGAATTGCTTAAACAGTGGGTAAAGAAAATGCCCTATAAAATTAAAACGAATTCGGTGACCTATTTTTTTCTTCTCTTGTTTGTCTTGGAACCAAATGTTCTTCAAGCTCACTGAGTATGAAACAATCTTTACGTTAGAAAATATTCGCTGTCACATCCTTAAATGAATTTCAGTGAGGAAGTCATATTTTCAAACGCAAGTTGTTATACGGCATACTGTTAATAAATTATTTTAGGCAGGTTTTGTTGACCACACACTCGGTAAGGTAAAACGTTCTGGTCGCACAGGCTGGTCTGGATCCATGCTGGTCGCAAACGCACTATGATGGTTTTCTCATGGCGCGACTCAAATGTATTTTTGCTTTGATGCATCTCGTTATCCCATAATATTTACGTCCTCTACAACTATTAATCTAGGCGATAGTACGGTTAAAACAACAAGAACAATAAAAACCAGGAAGCCACATGCGATCATGGTTAACATAAGTCCGAAGACTTTTTCCATGATTTATGCTAAACGTAAATTGTATGCAGTGTTTAGAAGTGCTTGTTTGTATTATGATGATATTGGCATTTTAAAAAATATTCATAGTGTCGAGTTTATACAGGTGGATCTTTCGGGGTAAGCTTTATTTTAATGACATTTATTTGGATGTAAGTTGTGTCCCTACCTGTCTTCCCAAACTTATTTTGCATTATACGTTTTCAAAGGAGTGTAATGACGGGTTGAAGAAGTCCAGATGCTTGTTTTATTATACAACTAGTTGTTATTTGAGCGGACAACCATTGGAAACGTTTGGTATACCGAATGGTTATAAAGTTTGTAGAAATAATCTTCTTAGAAATAAACATGGATTTTGTTACAAGCAGTTTTGGTGATATTAGTTGCAATTGTGTCCACGTAAATTAAATAGTTAACATTTATTTGACTGTCATCAACAAAATTTAGTGAAACTTTTATTGTCCGATCTGTTGTTATTATTTTCTGTTTACATAATAATAAAATTATATTGCCAAACTGATTTGTTTTTATGCCGTGAAAGCATAACGAAAAATCGTTGTTCTTGCAACAAAATATCTTTTGTGTCATTATTGTACGTGTATCATGTATGCGAATAAAAATACGTTCAAATATAAATAACTAGGAAAGAACTAGGAAAACAATTATACTTCAAAATTGAGTTACGTGTCAAGGTTTTGTCTGGTTTTAGCTAACGTATGACCGCCTTATAACGCTGTTGACATTTATCACTTATTGGCTTATTCACATTCAAGAAGTCACAATCTTATCACATTCTTGATAGACTGTTGACAGATCGTTTGCTTTGATAAAATCCCGTAAGAAATTGATACTGTGATATATTTGGACAAAAATTAGGTCACTAGGTAAAAAGTATAGAAAAATGATTATAATACATATTCAAATATTAGCCCAGAGGATCATCTATGATAACAACTTCAATGGTTTGGAGTAGACAACAGCCTAAACTATGAAGTCAGGAACTGGGTCACCTGTGTTGAAAGAACTAGGTCACTGATTTAAAACATAGCGAAAGCTTATTATATTTTAAGAGTTCACTTTTAATCCTGATCTAGTCAAAATATTTATCTTTATACAAGCTACATTATCTTCGAAAGTTTGTCTTATGCGGTGAAAATAGGTAATCAGTTCAAATCATTAAATTTAATTGATATTGTTTGGTTTAAGGTTGCACCGACACAATTATAGGTCAAATTGCGACTTTCCAGCTTTGAAGGTGAAGAACCCAAGGTGCCCCTACGTGCATTATTTTATCACGAGCGGGCACCTGGGTAGAACAACGAACTTCCGTAAGCCAGCTGGATAGCTTCCTCACATGAAGAATTCAACGACTTCTGTGAGGCTCGAACCCACATCGATAGGGGCAAATGATTTCATGTCAGTGACCTTAACCACTCGGTCACAGAGGCCCCTAAAATCATTACATACCTATTAAACACTCGTAAGGTAATATTTTACACTTGCTTCTTTTATGCAATATACAAATTATGGCCGAGTTCGAAACTTGGTCATATTTGCTAGTTTCAATAATTCCTACTTTAAAAAAAAATGTCAACACCGATTTTAATCGAAATACCTTTAATTTCAATACCTATAAAATATTACACATTAGATGACATGTAAAATTATGACTCTTTTTTAAGATCAATGAAAATTCTGTGAAATATGTTTATGATATATGCTATGAAAAGCTTACTATTGTCAGTGTATATTTGATTCACTTATTTTTTTTTATCTATTTTCAGGTAATAGCTAAGACTATTCTTAGACAATATGAACGACAAAAATATTCTGCTTATGAAATCGCTTAGTTGAGCTGAAATATGTTTGAATTGGACAATTTGATCAAACTGGTGTTTTTTGTACTTTCTTAACATGGCCTTTCACTTCGTACGTGGTACAGCTGCCTCCAAAGCCGTTTAAAACGGTTTTACTGTTGGTGGTGATATGCTTATTCTGTGTGCCCCATGTCGAAGACCCAGAGTGGATATAGATTTTTGAACTTCGTCCGTCAGTCATTTAGGCACACTTTATGTGTATTTGACTCCTTCTACTCTTTCCATCTAATTGAAATGAAACTTGTTGTATATAATAAATAAACATGAAGCAGACCTGCGCAAATTATCAGAACTGTCATAGCTGTTAGATTATTTGTTCCAGAGTAATGATCGTATCTAAACTTATAATATTAAACTAGATCAGAACATCGTGCTCTCAATTCCTTCTTTATTTTTGAATTTAGTGTAAAGAATTATACCTTAACAACATAATTTGGACATGCACATATTATCAGAACAATTGTGTTCAATAGTGGTTGAGTTGTGGCCCTTTATTGGATATTTGAGTATTTCAAGTTTTTTTTCAACTTCTCGTACAGTTTCTATCAAGTTCAATGAAATTTGTAAACGTCATTTACATCACGCAGACACTCGCATTTCAACTGGAGTTTCATATCCGATATCTTTTTGGATAGGCCCCTTTTGAACATTAAAATATAACTGCATCAAGCATTTTTAGACTGTATGTGTCATACAATGTCGACTGATCTGCTTTTCTGAAATTTCTATGCAGAAATGTATTTAATCTATGTACTGGCGATAACTAAATTTTGTGTAGACACGTATCAATTTTTGTCGAACTACAAAATACAACACTTGACATCTTAAGTATCTTTATCTTTCTTTTAAAACTGGCAAAATTATCCACAGTAGGCGTAAATGGATTCCCAATACTACTAAATAAAAAGAATGGCCATGATTCTAGTGCTTTAAAAAACATATATCATAAATAAAAATGTGGATCAACAGGTCTCCAAACACGACATAAACGAAAATGTTGCAGACTCGGTTATATTAAGCGTAGTGGAAATGCAGTGCAATATACGCCCTTTATCCTCGAGGTTGAGCAGAACTCAACAGGTACGCATTTCATAAGTACAGGATTGTAACTGAGAGACATCCGCAGATGTATTCATACGCGGGGCACAAGGAACCTTTAATGATGCACAGATTGTAGTTCCATGAAAAGCGGCGTATGGTCCTCAGCTAAACTAATGGCTGTGCCGTAAACGAGAAAACAATGGGCAGAACTAAACAAACTATAATTTAGAGAGAAGGGAACTCTTGTTACGGGTCCTGAATATCACAGAAAATGCAAAAGATAAAATCTAAAAGCAGACACCATATCCATTAAACAATACTAAAATATTTTAAAGCGGGAGTATTGGAACAATCTAGGCCGAAATGTTCAAGCCGAAATTGAACAGTACACTTTCACAACAAATATGTTGTGCTGAACGATCTGAAGAGAACAAAATATAACAGCTCTGACTTAAGGTACGTGGAAGACTTTTTACGGCCGCCACATGGCACAGACACAACTGCGATAATAAAGTGGACCAACAGGTCACCCAAAATGTCATAAACGAAAATGTTGCAGGCTCGGTTTGATAGAGCCAGTTCATGGACGGCAGGAGAAATGCTAGCAATCAGTTTTTCTGTTTTGGTAAGGTCATTCTGCCTCTCCAAATTTGAATGGTTGCCTCAGATTTGCCGGTTTAATATTTTCAGAAACAACTAAAAATGTATGTGTCTCTTTCGCTCGCATTGTTGAAACAGAATCTTGTAGAAACTTTTTGTGTACTGTACAATAAAATGACGTTACATAAATTATGTACAAGTTAATATAATTCCAGTCCCAAATGGTTCTCAAATGAATTCTTATCACAATATTGACATACCAAGTACATACATTGTCATTTTCTTTCACAGATGATACTTATATTTAATTGTATAAAGTACCGTTCCTTAATGCAAATATACGAGTTTCTTAGAATGATTTCATACATTGATATAAAATCAGATTTACATCATTTAAATACGGATGATTATGTTTTCTAATTAATTTGATAACAATTTTGTTGTAAAATTATGTACATGTTGTGAATGCAAATTTTCTGTACTAATTAATTCTAAATCCATGTTGAAATATTATAATGGACGATACTTTCTATTTTTTGTCGTTTTGTTTTTGAAACGAGAGTACAACGAAAAAAATACATATTTTTGTTCTTCGCTTGCTTGTTTTTACTCAATATTACTGGAATCGCCTCTCTTCTAATATGAACATCCAATAAACTTCGAAACAGGGTGATAATACTCCGTATTGTAACTTTTGTATTGTATATTATCGAACTACTTTCACTTCATATGCATAACCTTACACAGTTCTATGAATAGCGTATACCAAACCTACACACCAAAACTAAAAAATGTAAATTTCGTTCGATAACAAATTTAGAGTAGCTCGATCAAGGATCATGTTGTCGGCTCTCGTGGATTTTGCCAGATCAGTTCACACGACGACGCTTGGGTGTTTCGCGTGTCCGGGCAAAATCAACTCGAACTGAATACATCATCCCATATCAAGCTACCATTATAATAACATTATCATATATAGCAGAAATGGAGAGGATACGGATATTACGTACAACGATAATATCAGTTCTACAGTAAGTAAAATGTAGATATGCATGCAAGCAAAAACGAACAAAAACATGGGCCAAGTCGTTTCACAAACGCAAAATAAGGCACCTCGCCTGTTTTAGGATAAACGAACGCTCCAAGGACGACTTGCGTCAGCCACTTCAGCTGCAAACGGCAATTTTACTTTCTAATTTGTATCTTAATACCTTTAAAGTTGTCTTGTCATGTATATTGAAGCAGCATTTTGTATGTCAATTTTTAAAAAGCGTAGTATTTTGACTATCTGGTCGAAAACGTCCCGAGACAAATTACACACTTTGTTCAATACCAAAACTGTAAAGTATTTCTTCCCACAGTTTTTCGGTAAAATGAACCTTTACCGAAGAATTTATTTATTTGTTGGGTATAACGTCGCTTAACCAAAGAAAGCAAAACAGTTTATCAAATATGACCGACCTGTGTGTGACATCACTGCTATTAGAAAAGAATTTTGTTAATTAGTGTCAGTTAATTAATCTAGTTTATTATTCAATTGAAGTCGAAAAATTAATAAAGTCTTGGAATATAAGTCTTCGTAAAAAAATTGTGCAAGTTTGTTTTCATATTTAAACACCATCATCATACAGCTGTAGGAGTTCTTGCACTAAGAGACTGATTATGGAATCTCATCAGCTACAATAGATTAAATGATCAGCTTATTTCATATGGTATATCAATTGTTGATCTATGGACGTGTTTGCTTCATAAGAGCGTTTTAGAAGCGATAATATGTAGTTTTTATGTGTGGTAATATTTGTATTGATTATGATCACGAGATCAACATATCGGATTTGCTACCACAGCTAAAAAATGATTCCATTCGTAAAAGTTATTTTCTTGTCTGATGATTTGTTCTTGATATAATTATCGTTCACACTGATTGCACACGTTACCTCGTTTTGTTCTATATCGTTCAGCAAGGGACAAATTATCATCTGTGTGTTTGCATGATTCCTTAAAAAATCTTGCTATATCGTCCCGCCATTCATAATTTTAGGAAAAGAATAAAGTATGTAAAGCAAATAGTGTTGCATATGCTTAACGACTTTTCTAATTCTGCAAAATTTAGACAAAGTCAAATGAAATTTGTACGCAATGATTCATTGTAATTGTATTATTATAAAACTTAACAAAATTGATTATCTGAATCATTCGGCCAAAAGGTGATAATATGGTAATTCTAAATCAGAAGTCACATAATTAGAAAATTACAAATCACAGCAGTACACTTTGAACCTATGAATTTGATGAAGTTAAAATTACTATGTACTGAATGTTCAACTTTGTTAAATCTAAACTGGACATCCGCCAATATTTTCATAGTCACATGTTAGGTTTGTGCCGTCACGTATGACACCACATTTATGGATGACTTTGAATCACGCAGTATATTGCCCATCCATAAGTTTCAAATTTTCTCAGCCTAATAGGCAAAATATATATGATTTTATGAATATGGCACAATATGGTATTAAAATTTGCATCAAGAAATATGCAATCGTGTTTTCGTTTTCGCGGATTAATATTTCACAGCTAATGTAGCACAAAATCTCAACTGCAGAACTTGTCCATAATCCTCAATACAAGTCTAATAATCTTTTAATGCACACTTGCAGAATAGTATCCTATGTCAAGATAAAATCATACTCTATCCGTCGAAGATTGTAATATTGCAAGATTGTTTAATCCTATAGATAGCACTACTTGTCGCATAAAGACCAGCACCAAGTTGTATTAATCTTTTGGCTACATTTTTGAAACTGCACGGCTCAGTGAATACATGGCAAGCAATTGATATCACTGTCATATTTCATTCAACTGAACCGATAATTTAAAAGTGTACCTAATCTTCATTTAAGTCTGTCAAAATCTGGCAGATGTTCTGAGATAAAAACAAAACAAAAAACAGTAGTAGAATTAGTAAAGTCATGGACTAAGTAGCATATAATGACAAACACAACAAATACACAGCAGAATGCTGGATATCTTATAGTGCTTGATTTCCTTCAGAAATAGATGAATCATATACATCTTCATTTCATTTAATGACCTTAAAAGTTTAAAATGCTTTGTTTTGTTTTATTAATGTTCTCTTGTAGTTCGTTTATACGTTCTTTCAAATGCCGCACAGGTTTCGTTATAATAATGCCGCTATTAAAAACATCAGTTTTAAAGTAATTCCGATGAAAGGTTTAATGTTATTACCGATTTATTTGCCTTTTTACAAACGTAACAATGAAGCAAATGTCTCTTTATATGTTCAATTAAGATATTGCATTTTATTATTATTTACTGCCATGGCGATAAAAGTTTATGACGCAAACACAAAACAAGCATAGCTCCTGGAATTTATAATCTTGTTTTTGTTTAATTAGAAGTCATTACTCTACGTCAGTCATGCCGGCGTACAAAATATGCCCATTTAAACGATTTTATTTTTTATCTGCGACAGGAAACAAAAGACATAATTAATTTCGTCTTGACGTGTTCTGGCATTTTTTCCCGCGTTTTCTCATCTTTTTGTTTGCAGTTTGTACAAATGTACTTTTTGCTTATCGGAATAAATTTTGCCTGATAGTTCTTTTCTCTTTTCTCAGTTCCCTAAAGCTCAGTAGTGCTTTTATAAATTTGCAAATATTATTTTTCTTTTCGATATGGAGTAGGTTAAGTTGCACAATGCAATATTATATAATTAATTAATAGAACAAACCTTTAAAACCTTAGATTTCACAGTTTGCAAGACACGAGAGCTGGTTTTTAGTTGTAACATAAAATAATTAGGTGAGCTAAACTGCATATTCCGTTTCAATCTGTTATTTCCTCTCGATAGACATTGGCAATTCTTTTACTCCTCACCCTTATATTGTCCCATATTGATTTTGATCACAGAGTCAGACAAATGCCGTCATTGTAGCCATGGTGGAGAACATAATTTCTTGATTTCTCCAAAAAAGGTAATGTTCCTGCCTGTTGACATCTTTCTACTGTTACACTCGTATATAAAGATCTGGAATGACACGTCAGTAACATTCTTTTCTCTTTTGTTGATTTCTCAGACTCTTATATTCCCAAGGCAACGAACACTATTGTTTTCATTGTTTCAAGTCTCCTTAAGTATGGTACACACATGTACGAGGGGCGTTCAATATATAATGTAACTCCGTATGTAGTTACGTAACCGCTGGTTATTTTTAGATGCGGTTTTTGGCACATTATAGAGCAATTTATTAGAAACACAATGCTGTATAAATTATAAATATAGGCAGGTTCAAAGTAAAAATATAATCTTTCTAGTGAGGTTGACTCAGGTATACTAGACCATAGTTATTATTTTGGTGTGTCCTGGGCATCCAGAGTCTGAGAATAATAGAATATGTTTAAAAATAAAAAAATCTATCATTTTTCTTGGCTGTTGAGAGCGATTAATCAAAATTGTAAGAACTAGTTTCGCAATCGAGAATTAAGATACAAGTATCAACTTTAAATACAAGAATTTTTTAAACATGATTATTGCGCCTGACAAAATTGAAGAGGCTTATTGTACTCACCTTATCATTTCTCGAGTAAAAATATTATACACACTCAATTTAAAACTGTTCTAAACTTTTTTATTTTAGTTTTCATATGTTTTTGTGAAGATCATGATTTATTTATTTTAGGAAATGCATATTACAATCTCAATATTTTGGACTTAAAATTGTCCAGTATACCCGAGTACACCTAACTCAAATGGTTACATTTTTATTTTGAATCTACCAAGTTGTATAATTTATATAGCATTGTGTTGCCAATAAATTGCTCTATAATGTGCCGAAAACCGTATCTAAATATGATAAGCGGTTACGGAACTACATACGGAGTAGCATTACATATTGAACGCCCCTCGTATATTGAATAAATAAAGAAATACATCTTTTGAGCGAATCAGTCTGTGGCAAAATGGTGAATTCTTTTGGTTTAAATATCGGGATATTATCAGGGAATAATGATAAATGAATATATGAAGGGAACCACTAATACATTTCATAACTAATATTATAGAAGTACATTTTATCCACTGTGACACTGTGAGCTCTATACTACATTGAATCAAACCTTGATATCTACTTGTGCCCACGCAGATGCTAGGTGGTTTTCTCACGTATCTTGTTGTCATATCGATTCTGGTTTCATATCAGACGGTTAACGTTATTGCAACCACTGCAAGGAAATCTATGTCTGTATTTCATAAGAATATATAAGGTTCTTTCAATAGTTGTAGGCGCAGATGTGTATAGCCAGTCAGAGGATAACTGAGCTCATAAACCTTTATAACACTTAACCCAGAACCGCACCTGTAAGTACTGATAGACCCCGTTTTGCAAAATGGATTTAAAAAAAATTGATAAATATAAATAGTTATTTCGGTGTAGGCATTTTATAGTTGTACAAGTCCGAACGTGTAAGCTTCAATACAGTTAGAACCTTGGCGCATTTTTAAAACAAAAACAATAAGGAATGTTTCGTTACTTTTATTGATAAATCTATTTGTGCTTTCAACGAATCATCTAGAAAAATAGCTTTTATACTATTTTATTTTTTTAAATACTTATGTATAAGATCATTCATTTTTAGAAACAATAATATATAGGTTTTTTGGTTTATGTTTTATGTCCTTTACTAATCAATGACGCAAAAACAAAAACAACAAAAGAAAAACTGTTTGAGAAAATGATTATACTCTATTCAACAAAAATAAAAAAGGCAATCGAGTCAAAAACTAAATATAATAAACTGCCGTATTCTTTGAGGAAAAAACATCATTTATTGTGTTCTGGAAGTCGATACGTTTGTCTAGTTTGTATAAACAATTAAAACTATTTTCTTTAATTTTTTAAAAATTTAAACTGTTGAATACAAAAATGTCTTATTTGTTTGTAGCTCTTTGTATCTGAGAAGAGATACACCTTCAGTCTTTTTGTACATCAGCCTGTCATTATGTAACAAACGACTGCCGAAACAGCTGGTTTGAATTAAATGGAAAAAAACAACAACAAAAAATGTGACATCGCAATCTTTACAGCTTTATGCATGAGTGTTGTATTTGTTGAAATAGGGCAATGTCAGATTTTTACAATTTACACTGTCGTAGAATTTTGCACAGTTCAAGAGGCACTATTACAGAACATTATGGATTGTAATCAATTTCATTTGTTCACTCGTATTGCAATTGTCTTGCTTTTAGATTTGTTCAAATGAAACTATTTGCTGTTTGCGTGAATTGTAATGCTACATCTGCTGACATATTATTTTGACCACGTTTCATATTTGAGGTCATTGTAAATACAACGAAGCTATTTGATTTGAAAAAAGTACTTTTCTTTCCTGCTATGAGACAGGTTTACACTGGCTGTGAAAAACCTCGTAATGTTTCTATATCCCCCGGGAATGGATGTTATCATTTTTCTGTTTTGACATGTCTACTCCATCTTCAAATATAAACCAGTAAATGTATATATAGATGCCATTTCTCACGTCTAGAAAGTATTTGCACAAAAAAAATATAGATAAAAAATGAAGGAACATAAATAATATAGAAACGTGTAATTAGATAAACAAAAATAATGAATATGTATATTTCAAGAATATACAAGGCAGTATTGAAAATGTTAGGCCAGTTTTGAAAGAGATATATGGTGGAAATTACTGTATAAGCAATTTATACATAGAAGTCAAGGACAAATACGGAGAAAGGTGAACAGCATTTCAAAAAGAAACTATCATTCGTGTTTTATTGTACATTATAATTATAGTGACTGTTGATTATGGAATGACATAGCTAAATTATATTTAATGAAATATGTTATAACAATGCTGATAACAAACTTGTAAACAGCAATATTTCAATCAGTCATGAAATTTGTTTTTATTTTGTAAAAAGAAATTAAGCGATCCAGCCGAAGCAGACAAATGTATCCGTCATACAAAAACAGCAAAAGTTTGTATAATCCTATATTCCAAAAAAAAAAAACGAAAGCATTTACCGTGGAAAATGTTTACAATATAGCTGCATCTCCTTTAGTAAATGATCCCGAGCCAGGTGTCCAAACTTTTTCTTCTTTCTTTTGATTAGTTACCAGAATATCTATAAACATTGTAAACCAATCCAACAGTACTCGTTCAAAAACGAGTAGCGGTGAAGATTGGTCTCAGTGTTTTTGTATATTATATTTGGAAACTTACAGTTTATTCAATACAGAATTCCGTTCAATCCGACGTTTTTGGGCTGGTTTACAAAATGTGATCTGTATGTAGTCTCTATATGCATATGTAGCCTCTTCTTAAGGGTAAGGGTTTAGCTGTCTGAATGAAATGTAAAAGATACAAAATCTATTTCATATGGTAATTATAGAGATTATTTTCATATTTTATAAGTTTCGTAAAATACTGCATTTAATAATGGAAAGAAATTTCTACTTGATATATATCATATTTGGTTACAAGAACCTTGTTCTAGCAACTCGTTGTAAATGCTATCACTGAGAACTATACCATATTAAAAACCTGAAAAATGGGTTTTTGTTGTTTTTACTTTTTAATAAAATTCTTGTCTTTTCAGTGATTATTTGCGATGTTTTGTTAGTGTTTAATGTTGTATAACTGAATTAAAGACTCTTGTTGTTGTCAAGTAAAATGAAGTAAATACAAAGCCTATTTTTTTCGAATTCAGCACTCGTAGGTTAAATTTTCAAAGTTGTTGAGAGCAATAGACATAGGTATATTGAGGTATGACCTAAGCTGTCAAGAAAAGACCCAGTAAATCCGATGGTATTATTATTATAATGTTTGTTATGACAAAAAAGTAAATATCATATTAAAATGTAATAAAAAAAAAAAAAAAAAAAAAAAGAGAAACAAACAAGATCATTTCCTTTAACTTAAGTTTAACACGCAGTTTAAGTAAAGGTAAGATGTAGATGGAAAAGCAGGCCAAAGACTCGAAAAGAAATTGTGTTAATTTATTTTCGCCACATTATGCTGCATATTCTAACATTTTCAGAAAGAAAAATGTAATTATTGTTGTGAAATTTCATAGAAAATCATGAAAAAAGACGGAAGTGCCATAGAAAATGCGTAAAAACAAAGAAAAATATCAAACAGGGAATGCCACGCACCAAAAGCGCACACCTGCACAACTGACAAGCTTGAAATATACATTTTCATTGGTCATTAAGAATTCCAAAAGAAGTTATCAATAAGCGAATCAAGCGAAGAGTTGCACAAACATGTGTAAGTGGTGAGTCTTGTTGAAATAGCAGCTATAGTTATAGTTCTGTATGTCAAATAAATGCTCACACATAAACATTACACAGGGCTAGATTTCAAAGTATTTCTTTATCTGAGAAACTATTCTATTCCAGCCGGTGTCTAAAGTGGATATTGAGATAGGCTTAAGAAAGCTAATAGACAATCGAACTCTATGCTTCGACATGACATTCAGCGGTATTATCTAGTAATAATTTTGATACCTGCTGGCTATACATTAATTACCTTATCAACTAAGCGAATTTATACACCAAGAACCTCGTTCTTCTTGCCTCTTTTAGAGTCAGAAAATGACGCAAATGACACTATATTCTAAATATAAGCAGACATATACCAATTGCCATGCGTCGAAACTTATACAAGTTAGAGAGCGGCATGAAGAACGAAACGTAACACGTGACTCAGCAAATACACATTATTTAACGTGTTGGAGAAATCTTAGCATTAAGTCTTGGTTTATTTTATGACACCTTCATTACAATGAATAGTCCATTTGGGCTGAAATGCTTATATATAAAAGTTCTTTTCAAGTGTATCAGCTTTTTATCAGCTTATCTTTCTTTATCATATAGCTCAGGGTTCGTTCCAATAATCTCACTATCAATGACATCTTCGATGAAAGTTTTGCTGTTATTACCGATTTGTTTTCCTTTTATCAAACTTAACAAAATACTAAATGTCTCTTAAAGTTTATATGTTCAATTAAGAAACTGCTTTTTATGACTGTCATTGTGATTAGATTCCATGACGCAAACACACTACAATCATAGCTCCTGCAAATTATAATCTTGTTTTCGTTTAATTAAAAGTCATTATTCTGCGACAATTATGCTGTCGTACAAAACATTCAAAGGGGCACACAAAACACAATTAATTCATTTAGTCTTAACGTCTTCTTGCAAAATGTTTTTGCGCATTTTACATCTATTTTTTTTGCTTTGGTTATAGGTATATATAGTCTTCATGTCCCCTTTTCCTAACGGAATACAATGCGGCTGGTAGTTCTATTTCTCATTTCCCTAAACCTTAATAGTGTTTTCGCGTTTTTTTCCTGTCGGTGTTTAGCCGGACAGCACGTCTTTAACTAAATTTAAGTCATTTTCTACTAAATATAAGCTTTGGATTTAGGTCTTTGTAGTTGTACATCTGATTTCAACCCAAGTTGGTAGACAGTATAAGTTTTCAACTTAATAGCTGATGGCATTATGACCACACATAAAAAATATCATTGCTAGTTTGACTGAGGATACAAGTTCAAATTCATTAAACCGTCAAACCATGCCAAATGAAAATGATGTGTTCAGGTTAAGCGTCTTCTTAGCAATTGTTCAGTCTATAAACAATGGTATCTACATGTAGCCATGAGCAAAATGTCCAAGGCCCTACCTCGCTAGCATATTACCCCGTAGACACGTTACATGATGCTACATCTAGTCTAAATATACAGACACCATGTTAACCCGTCGAGAACTATCCTTGAAATGTTGAGCGACTAGAGAGGAAGCTTCTTATACCATTTTACTCATATGAGCTGTGACGCGGCCGGGGATCGAACACACAAACTTCTGCACGGAAGCAGAGACTCTACCATTTGTCTACCGGGTAATGCGGGTAAAATATATTTATAGGTAGCAATATTCTATATGAGATTATGCCAGTATCAGTTCTTTGTTTTCGCTGAGAAAATAAGCTAATTTGTACAATGCAACAAAACCTATGTCATGGATTTCACAGCTCTCGATTCAACAGTCAAAATTCAATAAAATATTTAGATTTCCCAAACTGTCATATATTCTGTTTCAATCTGAAGTATTTCTCTCCATTTCTTCCCGGTGAACATTGCAAATTCCATCACTTCTCACCTTTATATAGTCCCAAATTGCTTTTTATCATGTATTTAGACAATGCAGTCATGGTGAAAAACATAATTTCTTGATTTCTTCAAAGAAAGTAATTTTCCTACCTGTTGACGTCTTCTTACCATTGTACACGTATATAATGATCGAGAATGATACGTAAGTAACATTCCTTTCTCTTTTGTTGGTTTTTGAGAGTCTTGTATTCCCTAGTCAACGAACATTATTGTTTTCATTGTTTGAGCACGTCTGCTTTATTTTGTCACACGCATGTAAAATTATAGATATATAAGGAAATGACAAAATGAGCAAAGTCAAACGAGCTGTGGAAAGTTAGCGAACACGTTTGATTTCAAAATACAAAAAAGTAATATATAAGTGAATCACTGGTGAATTTATAATAAAGATTGTAGAAGAGCAACTATTTTCACCCTGCATTTGAGACAAACCTTGCTATCGTTTTATGTATACTAGTATTTGGATACTCGGCAGTTTTCTATCTGTTGGTATTATAAATGCAATACATTCTAACATGTCTCATCGACATATCGATATTGTTTCCATATCTGTGTCCATATTTCATCAGAGCATATAAGATTCTTTACTAGTTGTAGGTAAAGATGTGTATATCCAGCTCGAGGGTAAATAGTTTGTAACAGTAACTAGTCTGAATTAAAACAAAATAGACAAAGTGTTTGTTACTTCATGCATAATTGCTGTTATTGTTCAAACAGGACAACATTAGTTGGATTTTTGCACAAAGAGAAAACATTACATAACATATGATGCAAGGTGAAAATAGTTGCACTTCTAAAATCTTAGTTATAAATTCACCAGTGATTCTCTTATATATTACTTTTTTATATTCTCTAATAGTATCTCGACATTTGAAATCAAACGTGTTCACTAACTTTCCACAGCTCGTTAGTCTTTGCTCATTTTGTCATTTCCTTATATATCTACATTTTTGCCCTTAGAGAAAACATTACATAATTTATTTTTTATTGCTTAAACGTTTTACTTATTATTCTGATTACGTCTCAGAAATATGACGTCACTGCAACCTAGACAAGGCTATTCAATTTGAAAAAAAAGTAATTGTCTTGCCTGATGATGTTTCTGCTATAATGATTGTTAAAACTTGTCGTGAAAGTCGTGCGTATATTCTATCCTCCTATTTTTTAATTCTCCGGCAACACACGCTATCATTTTCTCTTTATAGCATTTCGATCTACTCCATCGTCAAAAAAATAAATGAGTAACTTTGTAAATTCATAAATCGACGTCTTTTCACATGTAGAATGCATTCCCTTACAAAAGTAATTATAAATAAAACAAGCAAGATATATATATATATATAGTAGAGAGAATTTATACGAACTAAATCACCAACACAATATACCAGACCAATTACGGCAAAGCGCCTAGCAGTACAAACGAACACACACATGCCACAGCAAGTCCACTAACCCAGTAACATTAGATCCGGTGCTGCTTTATATACGAGCCCGAATTGTACTACACATTCGTACTGGTTCAACATTTGCATATATATACTCAAATCTCTGTTTTCATGTCTCACAAGTCAGTAGTGACATTTTAGTCTTTTTAACTGATTGGGACCAGAGAAGCTATATTTTCTGTCTCTGAAAGTTAACTGGATCTCAAGGATACATTGAATATATAGAGATAGTTTGCATTAAGGGATATAAATATATTCAGAACAGTTGACTTTACCATACGTGAGATCCGCTAGGATACAAGTTCGCATTATAAATTATTATATAAGAGAGAATTTATACGAACTAAATCACCAACACAATATACCAGACCAATTACGGCAAAGCGCCTAGCAGTACAAACGAACACACACATGCCGCAGCAAGTCCACTAACCCAATAAGATTAGTTTCGGTGCTGCTTTATATACGAGCCCGAATTGTACTACACATTCGTACTGGTTCAACATTTGCATATATATACTCAAATCTCTGTTTTCATGTCTCACAAATCAGTAGTGACATTTTAGTCTTTTTAACTGATTGGGACCAGAGAAGCTATATTTTCTGTCTCTGAAAGTTAACTGGATCTCAAGGATACATTGAATATATAGAGATAGTTTGCATTAAGGGATATAAATATATTCAGAACAGTTGACTTTACCATACGTGAGATCCGCTAGGATACAAGTTCGCATTATAAATTATTATATAGTAGAGAGAATTTATACGAACTAAATCACCAACACAATATACCAGACCAATTACGGCAAAGCGCCTAGCAGTACAAACGAACACACACATGCCACAGCAAGTCCACTAACCCAATAAAATTAGTTTCGGTGCTGCTTTATATACGAGCCCGAATTGTACTACACATTCGTACTGGTTCAACATTTGCATATATATACTCAAATCTCTGTTTTCATGTCTCACAAATCAGTAGTGACATTTTAGTCTTTTTAACTGATTGGGACCAGAGAAGCTATATTTTCTGTCTCTGAAAGTTAACTGGATCTCAAGGATACATTGAATATATAGAGATAGTTTGCATTAAGGGATATAAATATATTCAGAACAGTTGACTTTACCATACGTGAGATCCGCTAGGATACAAGTTCGCATTATAAATTATTATATAGTAGAGAGAATTTATACGAACTAAATCACCAACACAATATACCAGACCAATTACGGCAAAGCGCCTACCAGTAATATATATATATATATATATATATATATATATATATATATATATATATATATATATATATATATATATATATATATATGTAATTATAAATAAGACAAGCAAGATATATATATATATATAATAAGATGATAATTTATATACAAACGAGAAAAAACATGTATTTATGTTAGAATTGACAAGGAAGTATAAGAAGTATGAGCAATATAGGGTATAAACAATTTATACATAAAGCAGTGGCCAAATACAGGAAAGAAGTAGAATAACATTTCAAAAAGAAACTTGTTGTAACACTCAAATGGACATTCTCTGACCATTTCTTGTTTAACAACGAAAGGTCTTTTGAAGTTGCACGAGGTCTAAGATGGAGTGAATGCTTAGTGATGTGTGTATCGTATGCATTATTCATATTCTTTAATCTAGATGCAAGTCTGATATATGTTTTGGTTTTAAGTCAGATTAGAATACGGGGCATGTATACTAGTGTTTTCACCTCGTCCTTTTAGAAAACGTGCAAAGTGGATTCTCATTTTCATTTTGTAATTATTCGCATACTACTTTTGTTTGTTGATTTACTAATAGGGAAACACGTATATGAAAAATTACTGTACAACTATGTACTTACAGATGGTTAACATATTTCAGTTTTATCGGTTGCCGTATACCTTACATTTATATTTTAAGTGTTTTAAATTTCACAGAGCGTCTGACTGCATAGATTGTGTCTCCTCTTTTACAGAAGAACGCTTATTGATATGTAACATTGGATAGATTATGCACAATTTAAGTCGACAGCGTTGGCTTTATCGTAGTTTAGGACAAAGTAATGGGAAAAAGCAATTTGTTTTTAAAACTGATACAGAGGAAGCGTTCTCAATTTTTTAAATCTTGACAAGTTAATGGTGTTTGAATCAGGAAAAATGACTACACTGAATTACATGCAACGGCCTAACAATGGTTTTCTGAAATGTATGAACAAATATGTTATACAAATATTAACACAAAGTCGTTCAGTTTCTTTCAGAAAGGGCTGGGCCACAGAACATTAAACAAAATATAAACGAAATACAAAATATACGTGAACTTAAAGTTTTAAAATTATTGTATAAAATTATTATTAAGTGCATGAATTACAACGTTGTTAATATATAAACATGAAAACTACAGTCTAGACATTTAATGTTTGACATTAATCGAAATAGAATATATTGTGCTAATACATTGTACAATCACAATTTTAATAAATTTCAATAATATCGACTGGAAAGTTTTTGCCGACTTATATGCAATGCATCAGTTCTTTTCTTGTAACATTTTATGCATATCAATGACCTTTTCATCCGTTGTTGCATGTTTTCTGTAAGGTTTTCATACAATGTTACCACTTGGTTTATGGAGTTACAAATTTGCATATCAATCTATTGGCAGTCATAAGTGAACATTTTTACTTATAAACTGTTGTTCTTTAGTCAATGATTTATATTTAGCATTTGGTCTAATGTCCGTTGTAAGTGCATTCTATGAGTTAAAAAAATGTACTAGTCCTATACGAGAACGCAATTGGCAGAACGCAACGGACGGGATCCTAAAAAACTAATTATTAAAACCGATAATTACGTGTTTCCACTATTTTGCAAAGTGTCAATTACAGCTCATAATATATACCCTAACTACCAGAACAGACAAACAAATTCCTACCCACATTCTTTTTATAAGCTTTGTTATGCAAGCCTTTGTGATGCTTTTTGCTAGCTTCACTGTATAAAGGTGCGTTATCCTAGAATTGGTTTAGGGTAGTTTTCCAACACCTAAGTGGCGTTGTACACAATCCAAACATTTTGCACAGCTCTGTATTAAAGCGACAAAATATATGAAACAATCATGGGTTTCAATGAAAAGAATTATTTATCTTTTAAATCTGTAGAACTATGTGACTGTTTACTCTCATTAAAAAATGACAATTCAACTTAACATCGATGTCATATTGATTAGACATTTATGGCGTCCCAGTATCCATTTCGAAGAGGAAAACTCTTTCTCGATTGGATCAGAAGGAAACCGTACTAACCTTACCTGATGATATCATTGTCTGTAAATAAGTCGTTCAAACAGATCGAAGATGACCGTGACGATATTATTATTCTGTCATCGTTTGTTTTACAAAGTAGCGAAAGCTTGTAAAAATTACCCCATCAACGACTGTTTTTCTCTTGTATGGTATATTCATCAACCTGTTGTTCAGAAAAACATCCTGTTTTATATTGAATTAAAGTCGAGAGTAGAAACCAGGTAAGAACACAGCTCGCACGAAAAGAAGTGACAAAGCATTACTAGTAGTGATTCGCAACCTATGGCAACGGCTGCATTTTTCCAGTTGCCCTTATTACAAACATCAGCATAACAAGTAACCAGGTTTGCTTATTTTAAAACAGCCTCATAAGAAGAGTAGGATATATTGCACACTTATTGAATAGCTTGCCGGCGGTCAGTTGCTAAAAGTAATGACTTTCATTTAGGTACAAAGGTAGTGGCCTTTTATTTTATATGAAGATGAGGAGAAAAAGATATAAAACAATTTCCAGGTAGTTCCTGTATTTGCCTTAGATTAGAAGTCTAAATAATCATATTGAATTATTTTACCGGTGTATCTGTTCACTTTCATGCATAATATCAATGCGCTGTATATCATGTTTTCACGGTATCGCATTTTCCTGATTTCAAGCAATTTTAAAGAATAATGTATTTTCCTAGGTTTATTTCTGAAAATCCACTGCTGGTATTAATGACATAAAACATTGCATGGAAAAGTAATTTTCTCTAGACCCGTAAAAAGGGTCAGTGTTATTCCTAGCAGTATATCAGGGTAATATATATGTATACAATATCAAACTATTAACATTGTTCCCTAGCGTGTATTATATTTTAGTAACTCTGGCAACAGGAATGTTAATTATATCTTTTTTACATTTCACTTTTGATATAAATGTTATTATTTATTTCAATTTTATTCATATACCTAAAACGAGAGGAGAAGATACAGAGAACCTATATTATTAGCTAAATGAACATAAAATAACAAATAAATGAAAATTTACTGAAGAAATTGCATCGAAAAATGTTATTTTAGACACGTAAACAGCAGTATAGTGACATTTTATAATAAATCGCTATCCACCCTTTTATTATACAACAACAACAAGAAATATATCTGATTTAAATTTTACCGATTTTTTTGTAAGACCAATAAAGCGTTCCAATATATATATCCAACGATACCCGTTAGCTTACTACCTATCCCCTTTCGACTTCTACGCCCGGATAAGCACGCTGTAGGTGTTGCGGTGGCGCCAGACCAAAGTGACAGAAACACGGGAATTGTGTGAGAGAACGATTAGGTCCAGCGATCTTGGATCGGCGTCATTCGATGTAAAATTATAAATTCTCTGTAAGTAGATCAATTTTGCTAGGTTTTCGGGTGCACCAAGTAATAGGGTATGCCTCTATCTTAGCTTATAATAACTGAATGAGGTTTTCTTCTCATCTGCTTTTCTGCTTTGTATACAGTAAAGTCAAGTATTATCCTCATAAATGGTTTTGAAATACATTGATAACTACAAAGCTGTTTCGCTTCGAGATTTATTTACACGGTGACACTAGTTCATTTCACTGTATCATTCTTTTCATTCAAATATGATTATTCTAGGTATAATGATTAAACATATAAATACCAAAATATCAGTGAAAAAAAAAACACCTGATATTAAATTCTAATTGTCATTTTTTCTTTTCGAAAATGACTTGTACCCGCCTAACATCCTCATGAAAACAAACGAACAAGGGAAGATTATGAAAAAAATAAAAATAAAGTGGTACTTAAAGTTCCCTAGAATAAAAGAAAGATTGTCTGAAACCCAAGTTAAAAGCTATTAATTTTGCGCAGTAATTGCCAAGTAACACGATGAAGTTCATGATGTCATACTTACGGAATAATGCTTTATAGCTTTCTTGTATTATTTTAACCATTATTAAGCATAATTTAACCATTTAGCAGAAAACCTTAGACAGGTTAATAACATTTACCAAAAGGATGAAAACACTTTAGTTTGTCGCAAATATTGACAGTTGTGAAGTCTCAACATCACTTCCATTTTAAAGAAGCTCATTCACATTCAAAAGCATATCTCGAAGGTCACTTTTCATAATTGTCTGAACTCTTGGAGAAATATTTTACATATCAGCAAAGTATATCCCGGTCCAGGCACTGGAAATTTCTGAGATGCTCTTGAGTGTCTCCCATCTAACTAAGAGGCATGTACTGGTTCTTTCCAAGAAAGACGGCTTCGCGTGTATCGGTGCTATACACCGGGCACGTTAAAGAACCAGGCTGTCTATTCGCAAATGAGCTAGGCTAAGTAAGCCGAACAAGCCTGTATCTAAAAAGGATGTCTCTCTGTCTGTTCTGGGGGCCTTATCTCACTCTGTCCCTCTGGTGAGATCGCTCTGTGTCTGTGCTAGTAGAGGATGAATTTCGCGCGTTTGCGTAAAGCGCCTTTGAAGGTGTTTATCATGAAAGGGGCGCTATATAAATCTGGTATAATATAAAATATAATATAATATATACAGCAATATCACTTTGCAAATATTATCTACTAAAAGCTGTCAGAATGTATGTGAATTACTTATAGTAAATCTGATATAGCGCGACTATACAAATACAATAGCTCTGCGTGACTTTTTATTATATTGTTTAATTAAATATTACCATTGAAGTATTAAAGAAGACTCACTGGATAATTCAGAATAATGAAATCCATTACAGCACGCGCAGAAACCTGCAAAATGATGCTGTTAATGTGGTATTGATTAGTACAACAGTACAAGTTAATTAAACTTCATTTAAAGTTCATATTTTCTGAATCCAGTCTCAGAATTATTCAGATAAAAGTGCTTGTGAAATCATGAATCAATGCAGGTGATAAGAGTTGTAATATCTTTATAAAGGTTTGTTATACCCGCCCTGTTATCTTAAAACTCGTCAACAGATTGAGCAGAAACTTCAACCAGGCGATCATAAATTCTTACCTAAATTAGCTTAATTAGTTTACAGTTCTTGTTGGTTGTTAATTTTCTTAATCTACTTAAAAGGTCGGTGGGTCTAACTAGGTGCCCGCCCGTGATGAAATAATGCACAGATGGGCACATGAGGTCTTTCTCCACCATAAAGCTGGAAAGTCGCCATATGACCTATAATTGTGTCGGTGCGACGTTAAACCCAACAAAATAAATTTCCTTAAAATGGAGGAGTTAATTATTTCGAACACACTTCTAGAGGACTTGTAGTATACCATATCTTAACGAGGTACATCATTTGGCTAATCAAACTTTCAAAAACATCTTAATGCATTAGATCAGTTTTTAATTTCGCAACATCTAATTAACTTGACAAAATAGTTCTAAATTACACTTGTAGAAAAATTATCAATGTCTTGTAGCTGGCATGATTTTGATGGGTCTGGATTACATAAATAATCCTTATTTAGCGTCATTTTCTTTGATATTTTAAGCGGACCAACACGTAGAAGGAAATTCTATTTTATGAATGTTCATCTTTTAACTTTGATAGCTATTAATGAGTTGAATCAGAAGCTTTGAGCAAATATGGTAAAGGGTAACTCAAAGAACACAGGTGAAATAATATTAAAATCAAATGAAAAGTGTTTGACTAGATGATTTATAAAATTGCCATTAACAAGTGACCACTCCCTTCGACAGCTAATATAGATTAATTTGAACTGAACAATCTTTGCAGAGAGTCAAACAAGAAACATTGCATCATTGCATACAAATAAAGTTGTTTTTTAAATCAAACCAGCAGTTTCTGACAAGAATTTAACTTTAAGTTTCAACTATATACATTATAAAGATACGGGCTATGCCCAATAGTGGCAACGTTTTTGCGAATTGTTTATTCCGAGGTATTTTCGTGTAAAGATTTTCTAATGTTAACCGAAAAATGAAAGAAAACGATAAAACAAATTCGGTTTTGATTAATTTCATTTTTAAAATTTTATGCCCCCATAATGAGGTAACCCCATTTATGTGTCCGCCATAGGTGAAGAGAGGACTGGAGGTGCCTAACTTAATCTTCCCTAGGTTAGTATGATTTGTATATATATAAACCATATGAAATGTACACTATATGTTTCGGATTAAATTGGTTATCCAAATGATCACAAAATAAGTGCGAAAGTTTACAGGGTAGACAGGCGAATACCCTTTTTAAACTGTTATTAATCGATAACAAATATTTAAATCTTAATCACGAACAAGTTACAAGTGCTAGTATCGATTTAAATAATGTAAGGTAAATAATTCTGTGTAGTTCAACATATTTGAATTGTAGTTATGGCTTCCCCTAATATGTCATTGGTTCGGAGTCAACATTTACATGTACAACATTTTTACGAAGGTGGAGCTTTTTGCTGAAGTAATATAATTCTGGTTTAACTAGCAAATTTGACACCTTATTATATCATGAAAGTTAACCTGTCTGTTTGACATTGCGAGGAGACTGACGAAATCTATGTCTACTGAAGATATTTCCAAGTGTATAAAGATGTACTTCAGATCAATATTTTTTGTGGATTTTCATTATGTAGCTGAATAACTGTAATAAAATCTGTAAGTTTGTGTCTTGATTTCTTTTTGGAAATGAAAGACGTATAACAGAAACGTCCAGATTGTAATGATGCCAAAATATTTATTTGCCTCCATTTCTGTTTAGATTCTATTAAAATATGGTGGAATAAATTAAAAAAAACCCCAAAAAACCCCACTCCACATAGATAAAATAATGCTTTTATCAGATTTTGAAAAGCGATGAAAGACATGCTGCAAACAGTTGAGTGGGTTTTTGTAACATTCTTATTTGTTTTTCCCCCCACTCCAAGCTATTCTACGTCCCTTAATTTTAGAACACAATTTTCAATATTTGCTTTAAATGTCGTTTTTTTCCTTTTTCTTTTGGTATATATGTGGTGTTTTATAAGAAAAGAAGTAATCAGAATTGAACGTACTGAAATTTTCTACGAAGTGATTGGCTACTAAAGCAATCTTTGAAAACTTCATTTTGGTTAGATTTTATTTATTTATTTTGTTGGATTTAACGTCGCATCGACACAATTATTGGTCATATGGCGACTTTCCAGCTTTGATGGTGGAGGAAGACCCCAGGTGCCCCTCCGTGCATTATTTCATCACGAGCGGGCACCTGGGTAGAACCACCGACCTTCCGTAAGCCAGCTGGATGGCTTCCTCACAAGAAGAATTCAACGCCCCGAGTGAGGCTCGAACTTACATCGATGAGGGGCAAGTGATTTGAAGTCAGCGACCTTAACCACTCGGCCACAGAGGCCCTTCATTTTGTTTAGAAGACAGGCCGGGGTTTCATTAAGGTCCGAGGGGTAGGGACTCACCTTACTATAAAACGTACCTGGTAAATTGTGTAACCTAATAGGAAACGTTTTTGTTTAAATACTGTGAAAGTAGGCTTTACGAACATCCAGAGTAAGTGGCTTTACTGATCGAACAAATGTTTTATTTGATATTTGATGTGAAATGTTTTTTTCTGCCAGAATAGAGTCATATGCTGAAGGTTACAAGATACTGTTTCCCATCATAATGATAATAGGAATTTAGGTGCTACCTAGAAGGCAGAGCTCCCTTGAAAAATCACCAGTGCCCCTTGAAAATTAAAGGAGTGCTGCTGGAATTATCTGGAATCCGTTTTAGCAAGTTTATGTTCATTAAGATCTATTAAAATTTTAAGAATTGATGATAATTTATGATTTCTGAATGAATGTCTTAGAATGGATTAAGATTAAATCTTGACATGTGAAAACTCTACAAATATGCTATACGAACTAAAGAAAGTTACGGTTCTTTTTAGAAGGAAGAATGCATCCAACTTTAAGGCAAAAATACTGCTATGATAGACGTCTGATATGGGAGAATGAAAATCATATACATGTAGATCTACAAAGCTTGTTTAAAATCCAAAAGACTAGCCATCTTTAGTAGTGATGAGAATTTTACCCAGAGAAAATCACTGCCGAAATTCTCGAAAACTTCCGTTTTATTTACTGAACTGCTAAGTTAACAGTCTACGACATTTTTATAGTTAATCTTTTAGCACTACTGGTATAGAATAGGAATGGTAGTAGGAGCCTTTTCATGTTTATTGATAATTCATAGGCAATACTTTTTTTTCCTAGTAATAAACACTGGTCAGTGATTTTTAAGCTTGTGGATGAAATATATGTGAACGGGGAGAAGAGCATTATGTGCTTTTCACAGCTCAATGCCTGTATATTTTGATCCCAAAACCTTAACATAAGTTTTATCTACAGATGGTACATTGGAACCTGACATCACTAACAAAACACTTGTTAAATTTCACATGAATGACTTTATTTTTTACAATGCTTTTAAAACTCACAATAAATAAATAAATAAATAAATAAATAAATAAATAAATAAACAAAACTGAAATAAACAACAAAACAATAAAAAACATGCATCTAGTAAGGATCGAACTCCCGACTTTTGGTTTCCAGCGCCAACTCGATAACCATTGCACCAATGTGGAAGTATGACGTCAATAACTCAGATATAATAAAATTTCAGTTATAGAAGCGTGATGAAAATCGTTTCGCATTGAAAATATTGTATTTTATCTGTTTATTTTTTCTTCGTAGTAAATGTATTTAGCACTAAAGTCTTATTATCAGACGCTCATTTACATTTTTATTCAACGTTCAAAGCAGTAAGCGAAACGCTTTTGTCAACCGTAAACAGCAAGCGACTACTGACGTCTTACTGATTAATCACTATGAGCATTGTGTGCTGGAAGAAACCCGGACAACACCGATTCCAAAAAAATACCACGAATTTTCAACTCGATAATAATTCTTTACACAAATTTATTCATTTAGTTTTTCACACGTTTAACCGTAATGCTACTCTGCTAATAATATATGTCTTAAATTGAAAGCGCTGCATCGGGCTATTTTTGAAAAAAAAAAAAGAACACAAACAAACAAAACGGTTTTTTTTTATTTTAAATAATGCTTAAATGAGCACTGATTTTTTTAACAACCACTGAATTTTAAGCTGACCAGTTAGCTTTCAGGATTTACTGGTTCGCCCGAAAATACACTGTCCCCGGGTCATCGGACCACCGTTTGTATTGATCCCTGCATTTCGTTCCGGCAGGTATTGTTTTACGAAGAATCATTACACCCTTTGAAGAATCATAACATCATCAACCGAATCATAACACCTAATAAACTGCGACATTTCCGTCGTAAACAACGCTCTCACAAGTTTTGTGGGGATGAATCAAAACGTTTATGTATCTTTGATTAACTGACGCCGGCTAATTGCCACAAGAAAACGTGTGTGTTCGCAAACAATAGCAGAACACGGTATGGGTTGCACAGAACCGCTAAAATGTCATCATGTGTACAACTTCTAAAGATGACAGGGTGCTGCACGGTAAATCTTGTATGTATGTAATCATTGTTCTATCATGCATCGAACATCATTCGCTGATATTTCAATTGTAGTAATATCAGGAATAAAAAGTTAGAATTCCTTACCTGTGTCTCTCTTTTTACATTAAAACCGTCATAACCGGAAGTCAGATCAGAAGCATTTCCATACATAACCGAGAGGATTACCGGGCGTTTATATGTAAATAATGCTTGTAATATCATTGAACATCATGCTCTAGCTCTTTACGAAGGTAGGGATATTTGCTAAAATACTACTAATAATTTTGATATTTATTATAATTTTTTATTATGTAATAATGCTTCTAATATTTTTGAATATCGTTTTCTAGCATGTTTACGATTTAACGAAGGTAGAGTTATTTGCTACTAGCTGCAAACTAAAAATAAAAGCGCTATAAATAGATCCACGTAATGTGTGGAATTTCCATGTTCATGACGTACAAGTTTAAATTAAATTTTAAGTATAAGGAGTGGTCACAGTTGTGTTTTATTTAGGACTTTGTTGATAGGATAGAAGGTATAGAAATTTTATTACAAGTTAATTAGCTGATGTATTTAATTTTAATCATAAGCGATGAATGGGTTCTACTTGCAACATTGTGAACTGTCCTATAATAAGTGATCGAAACAATAGAGAGTCTGACTCTAAAGTTAAATGTATAGCTAGGTTACTATGCGTGTTTGATCTGCTAATTTGTCAAAGATGACTGTATCGAAATAATTATTTCTCTGTAAAAAAGAAATACTAATCGTAAACAAAATATCAGAAAAGTTTTAAAAGACGGTGAAAATATTTCGGTTTAATACTATTTGGAAATAACGTTAATCTTAAAATGTTTGAAAACAATTTTGGAGTTAATCCAAAGACCAATGACAAAGAGCAGGTCGCTGTGTCATTTAACTTTCAAAATGTGGCAGAACTCGTAACATCAAGCAGTAGTGTTTGTAAATTTATTCAAAGGTCTGTCATCGGTCTATCATGTCATTGAATACGACCGATCTTTTTTGTTGGATTTAACGTCGCATCGACACATGATAGGTCATATGGCGACTTTCCAGCTTTAATGGTGGAGGAAGACCCCAGATGCCCCTCCGTGCATTATTTCATTACGAACGGCCACCTGGGTAGAACACCGACCTTCCGTAAGCCAGCTGGATGGCTTCCACACATGAAGAATTCAACGCCCCGAGTGAGGCTCGAACCCACATTGATGAGGGGCAAGTGATTTGAAGTCAGCGACCTTAACCACTCGGCCACGGAGGCCCCACGACCGATTATATTTATTTCTTCTTTTCCTTTTTATTATGATTATCTAAAGTAGCTAGGACCTTTGCAATAATTGATTTATTTATTTGGGTTTTACGGCGCACCAACACAGTAAAGGTTATATGGCGCCAAACAGGACTACAAATTTTGGTTTCATATATCATTTACATCGAAATAAAAACATGAGGTATGGAATCAAAATTTGCATACCTGCTGGAATCACAGAGTTACAGCAAAACCAAGTGTTATGACCCTATTAGTCGCCTCTTATGATCATACAAGGGTAAGGCAGTGGTTCCAATTCTTTTCATACACAGATCGTCCCAGAACCACATGGGGCCAATTGCAATAAAATTCATGTAAAGAGGTATTGTTAGGCTATCTCTGCTACGTGTTTTAGTTATTGTTGCTAATGAGATTCTCAAACATGTTTTAAGGTAAAATAGTATTTTTTTTTCAAGCTCGCCCACTTAGCTCAGTAGGTAAGAGCGTTGGTCTACGGATCGCGGGGTCGCGAGTTCGATCCTCGGGCGGGGCGTATGTTCTCCGTGACTATTTGATAAACGACATTGTGTCTGAAATCATTAGTCCTCCACCTCTGTTCATTCATGTGGGGAAGTTGGCAGTTACTTGCAGAGAACAGGTTTGTACTGGTACAGAATCCAGGAAAACTGGTAAGGTTAACTGCCCGCCGTTACATGACTGAAATACTGTTGAAAAACGGCGTTAAACCCAAAACAAACAAAAAATAGTATTTTCTTTCTGATGCAAAAGTAGAACCATAACGCAAATTGTATGATTTTGATTTGTGTCATTAATTTCTACGACCAATCATATTTTGTCTTCTTTTCCTTCGTATATTCATGTATAGAGGTACTGTTAGGCTGATGTCACGTTTGTGTTCATTATGGTTGGTAATGAGATTCTCAAAAACGTTTTAAGGCAAAATAGTATTTTCTTTCTGATACAAAAATAGAACCATAAAGCCAAGCATTGCATAACAATTGTATGGTGTTGATTTGTTTCAGTCACCTAAAATTCTAAATATGATGGGCCTTAGATAGAAAACACTTATGTTATATTACACAACTAAAGTATAACCACAACGCCTATACGACTAGATCAAATTCATTGTTTGCTTGATAAAAATCTTATCAATGTTTTAATCAATAATTCATCTACCTTCATGTAGTTTACTGATTCCTGAACACCAGCTATTTTCATTCCAAAAGGTTAGGATTGGTTGAATTGCGTTTTTCCTCGTTTAATATATAGCACGTTTCCGTGTGAGAGTGGTTGCACTTTTATTCGTGGTTTGGTGGTTTTAATTTGTCATGATTTCTCATTGCATCTTTCTAAATCAGTCTAATGACTAATGCCTTACATAACGTTATAGTTATTTTGCTAATTTTCTGGTATTACTTTACGACCAAAAAACATAATCTGTTTAGATAAATATTTGAAATATCTTGTACTTTATTACCCATTACCGTCAAAAGAAATTGAAACTCGTTATTTTGTCGATACGCATGCGCAGTTAGACTACATTGGTTTTATCTCTTATATTTATTATGATATCTTTTTGCAATGGGCACTGTTATAAATGACAAAAATTACACTTCAAAGATTGTTTTGATTTGGCGGGGCCCATGGAGAACTGAATTCCAGTTTTTGTAGAATATCCTTATTAAATGTATTTCAGTTAGTTATCTGTATAAACTTACTACACGCCATGTACCCGGATAATCCTAACTCTGTTCAGCGACCCTAACTCAGTGCCAACATGGCTGACAGAAAGACGATGTATGTAGTTAATTTCCTTGTCTTTTTTCATGTTTTTATGTTAGTATGCAATGTTAGCGTAAAACTTTTGATAGTCATAATATCCTGTATTGATAACATGTTTTGTGTACTAAATATTTCAATCAAAATGTCACATTATGTGGCTGGAATTCATTAAAATGTACTCAAAGAAGTCTTCAAAATGAACATGTTTTATGTTTCTAACTGTTGTCTTGCAATAAGACCTTACGTATTAAATGTATTAGTTTCATAAACATCTCTTTGACAATGTTTAACAATATCAAAGTTTGAAATTGATTTTTATAGCTTAAAAACGTATTGATTATGAGGTGGGTTTAAATTTGCGGATAATTCCTAACTGATATAGGAAACAGTGCTGGATAAATACGAACTTAGAATGGATAAACACCTAACCAAACGAAAACGGCTGTTCGTCTGTGCTTTTTTATGGACTGTTGATGCTCGAAGTTCTTTGACCTACCCAACCCTGCAGGGATGTGGGATTCCTATGTCCAACTTATCCGGCTCGTAATTTTTTGCCGGCGGACAAGTGCATTTTTCTTGTTCGTTGGGACTGACTTCGTGGATTGACTCAACCACAAAATCCATGAAAATTAGTCCCCCACGAATATTAATGATTTTACAGTACAAGAATGAATTTGTCCGGAGAATGTCTTCTTCGTGCGTGGAGGGATTTTGATGTTACTCGGCAGAAATCTTCACCACCATGGGAGGGATTGTCTTGCGCAAGAACCAAGTCCCTAGGTCTAAGGTCAAGATCACACTGAGAGGCCAAAGGTCAGATACAAGAATGACTTTGTCCGGAGCATTTCTTCTTCATGCATGGAGGGATTTTGATGTAACTTGGCACAATTGTTCACCATCATGAGGCACCCTTATTTTTAGATAATACTTCCCTTTCCCTTTATAAATAGCTTATATTGTAACATTTTTATTACTGGCTGTAGGAAAAAATCGAGACCCGTTTTTTGTGGTACAACATGCATGTTATATCGAATTTTTAGGTGTATTATGACTTATCTCTACCTGGTAAAGAGTTATGTGTGGACTTATATTTTATAGATTTTTTAGGATTAACTTACACTTGTTGTAAATATAAATAACAATAGAGAAAATTAAGTACCTCTAGTAGGGGACTTTGTATTGCATGGCAATACTTCATTCACCTGTTTCAAATTGAATACTAGTAACATGCAGTCTGACCAATTTACTTGTCTCCTTGTAAAATGGACGAAAAGACTGAAATTTGTAACTATATTAAATGCCGTATTAGGCTTGATATAGATTCAAAGCAGATATTTTATGAGTCGTGTGGTATATATGGACCTCAGGCCATTTCAGAGCGCACAGATTTTAGGTGGGTTAAAGCTTTAAAAGCTTGAAAATTATCTGTTGAAGATGATACCCGTTCTGGTAGGTCTAAAACCTCTGTTACCAAGGCAAACATAGTTGCTGTAAAAGCTGTGGTCGAACAGAATGTGCGATTGTCGGTGAAAGATATAGCCAGTTGTGCTGGCATATCAGAAGGCATTGTACAAACAATTCTGAAAAAGCATCTGAGAAAGATTTGCGCTAGGTGGGTACTTCATTTGCTCACTGAGGAGCAAAAGAAACAACGCCTTAAATGTGCCCGGGAAACATACAAAGTCTGTGATAGTCGGGTTATTTCTAACTTGCTAACAGGTGACGAAACCTGGAAGCAACAGAGATGGGCTGATAATAAGCAATGGAAGCGAAAATGTCAAAAATGCCCTTGTATTGTCAAGAGAACCATAGGCCAGTCGTTCAAGTGCCTTGTCCTTTTGGTCATACGACGATTCTACAAAAACCCCGTCCTGAAAATGGTGAACAAGTTTTACAATAAGAAACGTCCAAGCAAAGAATGGTCTGGAGTCCATCTTATACACGACAACGCCTCCTCTCACAAGTGCGAGGTTGTTAAGTCTTTCTTGGCTTCTGAAAAGGTGGAAGTTGTAAACCATTTGCCTTATTCACCTCACTTGAGTCTCTGTGACGTTTTTTTATCCAAGGCTTAAGCAAATGCTTTCTGGAAAGAAATATTAGTCCAGAAGTTCTCTTGTCAGCGCCATTTATCAGGTCCTAAACAGATACAAAAAGAAGACTATTTATCTGCTTTTCGTGATTGGGTTATAAGGTCACAAAAATGTGTTTCGATAAAGAGGGAATACTTTGAAGGTTGTAATAAAACTAAATTTGAAAAAAACGTAGCACTTATAATAAGAATTCCGAACCAAATGACAGAACTTTTTGCAGGACCCTCGGCTTGATAAACTAAAAAAAAAATACCATTTGGTTTGGGTTCGATGTGTCTCAAAATATCATAAGTAAAGTAAATAAAATGATACTATAAGATAACCCTATTTTAAAATCATTCTACATTTTATGAAGATAATTATTCTGACTAAGTTTTATATAGAATATATGGCATCTGGAGTGGTTAGAATTTCTTTTCTTTATTTTAACTGTCGGATCAACTTTTCCTAGATTTAATTAAGACAAATATTATAACTATCTTTCATATTGATCAGATAAACAATTTAATCTGTATCGTGTGTTAACAATTAACTTTATCACTTGGTTTAGTGACCTAGTTTTTGACCCGGTTTCAAAGTTAACCTACATTTGATAACAGCAAATACGGTTTAATCAGATCCAGTAGAAAATATTGTCTATAAAGTTTTATCAATGTTTTTATTTCTATTGTATAACCTCGTTTCCTAATCCATTTTCAAGCTAGATCTAGATTTTATAAAGATGACCAGTTTAACCGGGTTTCATAAAGATCGAATACAAAATTTGGCTTCTAGTATGTTTACAATTTTTTATGCTTTGACCTAGTCACTTAATGTCTGGGACAACATGACCCATTTTCAAACTCTGCCGCGATTTTGTTAACACACACATTTTGACTAAGGTTCATCACGTTTGGGCTAACACTATAGCTGCGTTCATGTGGTCACACTGTCTGACTATAAAATCAGGGGTCGTGGGTTCGATAGGATAAGAGTTATAGGTGTTTTACACCTAGTACGCTAAAGAAGAAGGGAAACCTTTGGAACGAACTGAAGTGTCTTCTGTAAATTGTACGAGAGGTGTTCAATTTAATATGAAACACCATCAAAACACACCTATAAGATCTTTCAGCTTACAAAACCTCGTGTAAAGCGATTAATTAATGTAAAGTAGTGTATCGTACACATACTCAACACATTTGAATGCAAAATGCAATATGGTTAGAGCAAAAATAAATGAATTAGTTGAGGGTTTTGTTTTAGGGCCTTTGAAGCAAAAAACGTCCTACAGAAACATTGTGAAACAAATAAAACAGATGTGACATAATGTTTCTTTTGCTACTGTGCATCGCATTCAACATGGTAAAGGTGTTATTCGAAATAACGTACGCAAAACACTCAGGTAAAAGTGGAACGTCGTACAGCAGCTACTGCTGACGTCGTACGGAAAAAACTGTAATATAATTAAATTGGTGAATCCGCCAACACAAAGAGAAATGGCAGCTAAGTGTGGAGTGTCCTTAGGCACCTTAACAGAATTATAGCCAGTATTATAAAAGCCAAACTCAGGAAAAAATGCCGTGTTCATAGGCTTAGTGAGGCCCAGATTCTGAAACGACGTGCTCGATCATGGTGTCTATATCTCCGTCAAACTGTGGAAAATGGAAAAACGTAGTTACCACTGGTGAGGCTATGTTCTATATGGGCGGTAGTTATGGTCGACGTCGTGTTTGCTACGTTCGTTCTAATGAGAGAGACCTGAACAAACAGAAGTTTGTGAAACGAGTTGCATTTGCACCTGGGTTTATGGTTTGGGCCGGTGTTAGTTTCTATGGCAAGATATCTTTGATTTTTATCAATAAAGGGGTGGAAGTCAATGCCAAGTATTACATAGGCAAGGTTCTAAAGCCATTCTGTAGAAAAATGTTCCGCGCCTTTTTCCTGGAAGAGAGAATGATATGGTGTTCCATCAAGACTCGGCTTCTAGTCAAACTGCTAATTTCACCACTGATTTTCTCAACAAACACAGAGAAAATTATATAACCAAAAAGCCAAAAAGCCCAGATACAGCTCCCATGGACTTTGGTATTTGGGGCATACTGAAACGTAGGCTACAAAACGTAAGATCTATACCATGACTGGTCTTAAAAAGGCTCTTAAAGACGAATGGAAAAAACTTGAGCTGTCTTGCATAAACCGGACTTTAGAATGCCGGCCTAGAAGGTCTAGAATGATTTACTATTGCCAGGGATTCCAGATTGAGCATCTGTTGCAATACAACGTATACGAGTAAATAATTAAGCTGTGTTTAAAACTGTTTCATAATAAATTGAACACCTCTCGTACTATCATACAAATAACAGTACTAACTGTTCTTCTGGAGGAGTCACGCATATGGGTTACCAGTGGCGACTATAAAGTTAACAATCTTACATACAAACAAATTTGTTATACCTATTGTACTTTTATTAGTTACTGTGTTTACAAACAGCACTATTCCAGGCTCCTTTATAAATCTAAAATACTTGCTGTTTTTATTTTGGAACCATCAAATTTCGGATACACTCAGATTAAATGGTTGTTATCTATAGATAAGTAGGAAAGACAATTGATTTAAATGTCTTCATCGGTTTTATCAGTCTTTCCGATGTTGTACTTGACTGTGATTGCTTTACACAAAATAATTTTAGTGTAGTATGTGCTGATTTAATTGCTGCTATTGTAATATTTTTCTATAAATATCGCTGAATATAAATATCAAATACCAGATGATATGAATAGGAATAATCATGTTAAGTTATTGAATATATCTTGATTTGAATCAAGCTACTAATATATCCACGTAGCTGTAATTTCCATAGTTCTACTGCGCATGCGTGTTGCTAATGGGGATACATGTCGAAAATGCAGATCAGTTTGGGACATATAAACATAGTCTTGCAGGTGAGCTCTTAAATTCTGCAAGTTAAAATAGAGTAAACAAACTCTTAAAGTTGATCAACGTATTTTGGCTTAAAATAACACTAAATATATACATATTATATATAAAGCAACATTTGTTTTTCATTTAAAATGTGTATACATGGATTTTGGTGGAAGCTCTGTAGCAGTTCGTCTGTTTTGGAATCCTTGTATTTTTCTTGAAAGCTTTTTTACCCCAATTCCAATATTATCTAAACTTGTTGGAGGTACAACATTACAGAGTGCACACAATAAGTCATCTTATTTCAATGTCAATGAGGGATCGAAAGTGTTATAAAATATTGCACATTCTTGTACGGCCAATAACTTTGTTACCCTTTCTCATTATTTAAAAATTGTATGGGTATATACACATTTGTGTGTGCAGTAGACAGAAGACCAATATCAGGAAAGATAAGACAAGGTCAGCTTTTAACGAGACGTGTTGAGCGATCTTTCCATTGATTATCGATTCCATCTGATTGGAATGTCTCCTTTATATTAGCTATTTAAAACCGTATATCAATAATGCAGTTCCTTATATTCAATGCATTAATGTTGATAATGGTTTGTGCAATACATTGAAATAAAGCTCGCATACGATCCCGTAGAAAGCAACACAACCTTTTGCATTTTAGTTTAATTAGTTCTGGCCATTTTCTTTATAAACTCCTGCGTCCTCGTGAAATTATTACGCTCAAAGTATAACCGCCCATTATATAAATAGTTCTGAAAACATAGTTTTTTTTCTATAAATTATTCCTTAAATAAAAAGCAGAGGATGAGGATTTTGAAACATTGCACTTTCTGTGCCATCAATTGGAATGAGCGCTAGTTGCAGTACATATACGTTATTAAGAGATTGCACTTTATTGGCCGTGCTATACCTTTGCTCCCCATTTTAAAAAGATTTGGTGTAGGTTTAATCACAAACATTATGGTATAGGATGCAAAAAGCCGTTTGCGTTCAGTTTTCTCAGTGATTTTTATACTTTATGTGAATACTGGAGACATGAGAATTCTAGTTTTATAAATGAGAAATAATTTCCTTAACTTTGGAAAAGTTCTTAATATTGAATAAATTTGCAACTGTGATTCCAATTGCCCTTGTCGCTATTGATTATTTGTCTTATTTTCCGTTATCATACACTTCTTCTATACACGGGCAGTACCACTTGCAAACGGGCAATAACATAACATGAATATAACGAAGTAATAAAATATTCAAATAATTTATGGTATGGGTCATAAATAGAAGTAAAAGGAAATTACTAAGCTTTACAAATAGCTTAATACGCACTACATGTAGAAAAAACTATTATATTGTGTTGTAACAGAAACGAAGAATGACACACTTTAAACTTTGAGTGTAGCAAGACTTGTATCACGTATTTTACATCCTCCTTCGTATTTTACTCGTTTTCAGTTCATGTTTTAGCTTATATAAGAACGAAGTTCTCATGGGTACTTTTATGATCTTCCTACGTATGTCGTTTCTCAGCCATTTCAGTGTTACATCATTGGAGACTCATTTCTTGGAATGATTCTGTAAAATTAGAGATTTTTATGAGGCCAAAAGTTCGCTTTATCCAGTACTGGAATAGGTTCGAACTATTCGCGATATAAGGTTTACTTTTGATAATTTGATTATAAAGTTATTACAGTGAAATAATAACATTTCGCGAGTATTTATTTTCGCGAACATAAATCGTTAGTGAATAAAGCGAAAATAAACCTCATACAAAAAACTGACGTTACAGTAAGATCACAAGATTTCGGTTGATTTTGATGGTGGCAAGATTGCTTTTAGTAATGAGCCGTGGATTATTTAACATTTTATTAATGCTCCAATAGCAACTTGCGTGTGGTCTTGAATTAGTAAAAAATTGTTAACATTACTTGAGTAATCCTAATGAAATGTGCATAGAATGTATAAACCATTAGAATTTAGCCAAGTTTGAAAATGGCGAGATTGCTCATTGTCATAGCCTTTGAGTCAGTCACAATGTTAACACATTAGAAGCCACATTTCTTGAGTAATCTTCATGAAGTTGTTATCGAGTCTGTATATTCATGAGAAAAGTTCGACAATGGGTAGGCAAGATTGTTGTTCACGAGATTTAAGGCATTAAATTAATCAAAATTAGAGACCATTGTTTTTAAACATTTTCTAAAAACTGAAACAGAATGTAAATGACTACACGATCATTTAGTAAAATTGTTACATTGCACAAGCTTGATAATAGGTAGCCTTTGAATTTGTAGATATTGCATTGTGTACACTTTATTACTGAGTGTGCTAAGCCTGATAAGCGGTCCTGTTTATATAAGTGATACAACGAGTCATTGTAAAATATTGTTTCGGATTTTTTTTCCAGAACATGCCACATATGACGGATCTTAGTATAGAATCTTCACAGCCGACTAAATATTGAACCTCAATGGCAGTTTTAAATTCATTTTTCACGACTTCAATACGTGTAGCAGTTTACCGAGCAAGATCTATAAGCATATTTAAGGCTTCCATCGTTGCTGGAAAGAGGAGACAAGAACCAAGAACCCGGAAACAAAAACTCGAAACAAAAACATATATACCAAAACCAGCTACAGCAGAAATTCAGCGAAAACTTTTAATCGCAAGTGACGTAAAAGAGGCATATGCTCATCATCAGTATAGCACAGATGGGACGCATCCAATGTTGAATTCCAGAACACTGGATAGAGGCAGACATTAGTAGCAACTAATCTCAAATTATCTTTGATGTACTTTTTTTGTTTGTGAATTTGTATATATTTACTTATAAATTTATGTTTATGTTTTTCCATTTTTGGTCTTTCTGGATAGATTTTGTGTAGTCATTGTTAAAACATCAGTTTTCAAGATGAATAGAAACAAAAACGTACAATTTAAAGAATCCGCTTTCTACCAGCATGAAACTGAAAATAACGGAGACAGTAGTAGCTTAGTGGTAAGAATTTTATGCGAGGCTGGCCAGAATGTTTTGCCACATATTGACAGCTTAACAAATATATTTAAAAACAGTCTGATTCTGTATGAAAGTGGAAAGTCAGTTGTCTTCACACAACTATCGTCTGATCTGGTTGACAAGCTAGAAGATTTTACTGGAAAAAGTGATCTTAGACTGAAGCTCGAAAGCATAGGTTGTTGGTCGGTGATGTATGATTCTTTCTTGATTTACAAACTGAACGATAAAGACCAACTAGTTTTACCAAAGGTCCAGAGAACGGAACTTCTCTTTGAACGATTAAAGGGTAAACATCCAGTACAACCCGTGTATGTAAACTTTGCAGATTTATTTCTAGACGGCTACCAATGTGGGAGTTATCTGCCTTCTAGAACGTTGAGGGATAACAAATTAATGGAAAGTTATAAATACATCTCTTTAAACCCTTCCAAGCGGATAATATCGCTGAAAAGGTTAAGAAAAGTTAATATATATACTTCCAGAACTTCATCGTTTGCTTTTCCATTGTCAGGAGAAATTTCAAAATATGAAAACTTTCCACAACAAGTTTCTGAAGAGCAGAGTGGAACCGAGAGGAGTGTTTTCGCGTTTTCTAATGGGTTGTCTTTGGCATATACAACTGATCAAGCCTCAAGCCTAGCTATAGGTGAAAGTGTGTATAGATACCACAGATACAATGCTGCTACAGAGAGTGAAAGTTCACATTCTAGTAATATTAGACAATTTACAGGAACTCCTTCGAGTACTTCACAACGGTCAAGACATCCTAATTATTTGGAATACAATAATAGACTACGATCATATGCTCGCTGGACACACAGAAGCCCCGATCCTGTTACCTTAACCAAAGCCGGCTTCTTTTATACGAGTAAGTCGATTATTTGTTTTTATGTGCATGTGTAAAGAAAAACCATATTAAATAGGTATGAGTAAAAATATAAATCCTGATATTAGTTATGCATTTTGTAAAGTATTATTATTTATATTTTTTCATTTCGCCTTTTCGTTTACCATTCATAACTCCGTATTGTCTAATTTATCGTATATTCTTGAGAAAGCATTGCGAAAAAAGACCAACACATGATAACGGTGTATATTCTTGGCTGTTTTGTCTTGGAGTCAACGAAAACGACAATAACTTTAAAATAAATACTTAAACATACACCGTTGTGTAAGAATGCATTAAAAACCCCAGTATCTTAAATGGAAATAAAATATTGAGACATATAAGAGGAATGTTGACAAAAGATATAATTATGTAGAAGAATATTTTTATATGTTTCCTCAAAGGAAACCTTCCTTTGACGCTCGTTTTTTGTTTTATCATAAAAGCGTTTTGTTATATATTATATGATATATCAAATAGATGAAGGAGATCTTGTCAGATGTTATCAATGTGGTATTGGCCTGAAGGATTTCTCTGATGGAGACGATCCTTTAAAGGAACACGTGAGGCATTCTAGTAGTTGTCTTTATTTGATTCAGTTGCTAGGAGAGTCAAGGCTTACAGAGTGGAAGGTAATGTTGTTGAAGAAATATTAAGAAAATTAGTTACCATCAGTCCTGAAAATAATATAAAATATGTTATTTACACATACTTTATAAAAGAAGAAATATATTCACTGTTTAAATTTTTGATAGATTACATACATTGAAACAAGAGCGGGTTTCATATATATATATTTGATAATAAACCTGAATTCGCGCTCAATAAGATTAGAACTGTTCGTCATAAGAAAAACGCTTAGAAATCATGAAACAGGATCTACATTATATGCATTTTTATTTAAGAGAATACTCCAAGCCAACGACCCGGAATTGAACCGACAAAGGCAGTTGAATGGTATGTAATTTTATTTTACATAAATGTTAGCACGTTGCTCAAAGTGACCTCTTCAGTAAAAAAAAAATTCACAAGATGAAACATATATGTCGACACAATAGATCCATTCTATGAATAGACCCGTTTATATGGCAGAATCATGTTTTAACATAGTTAAACACGACGAAGAGATTATGCGCCTGCGGAATAATTTCACAAGGGCGTAGTGAGTTCTCTATGCGGCGTGTAACTGATTCGGAGAGTTTAAATGTATTAAAGCATGCTTCTGCTATATATGTTTTCGATGATAGTATGTTTTTCATGTAAACAAAAAATTGTAAAATGAAACGTAGAAGCGTTATTTCTGAGCGTATGTATGGTGCCAAATTGTATGCCAACTTGACTTCAACGTGACCGTATTTTGATAATATTCAAATACTAAGAATATGTTACTCGTCCCGCGAAATAATTATAATTATATTTTTCTAGTTTGAAATATCTGTTATATAAAATAGTAGGTCACTATCATTATTGTCTTAAAAATTTAAATTTATTAGGTATATCAAAAATAATATAAAAGTCGAGGCTTTAGCCGAGGATTTATTTTTTTTCCGTTTACGAACCTAATAGATATTAATTTATAAAGACAGTAACCTATATTTATCCACCTTCTGATTTAAAATCATTTTTAAATAAAATTACCCACCAACTAGGTATGTTTCTGCCTTAAACAAGAGTTTAGAAATTAATATATGTGACCAGTCTACACTGTCTCTTAAGTAATTTGAATTGATATAGCTCTTAAAAATCCCACTAATAAAAGAGAAATATCTAAGACTAACCATATGTTTTGTTACCGACTGCGTACTGCTAAACATAATTAAACATTAAATAATTTGAATTTGCTGCTAAGTGAAATTCCATCTGAAGTTCAATTGCAAGTCGGATACCCATTCTCGCAGAGCAAACGTTAAACAAGTGTTAAATGTATCGATAGACCATAACGCCACTTGATTTAAAAAAGAAATAACCGTTTCCTCGACGATCTGATTCAATAACATTCCTTTCCAGATGCAAAAGTTTTTGATGTAAGTGCAGTAAACTGAAATACTGCACAAACGTTATGGATGAGTCACCGTTAGTTTCCTCGAGCGATCTTGTGGACATTGCAAAGGACATTCATTAGGGTCTCATGTACCTATAAAAGCTCGTTTATAAAAATCTTTGCATGAATATGTATTTGTAGCTGTAAACCAAAACACGTCGTTTTGAAAAAAAAGTCAAAAAAGATGTTTGGCAATTGTTTTTCGTCACTAACCTAAAAAAGCAAAATTTATTATACTCCTAGAATTTGCCCTTTGTTTAGCATGAATGTAGGATAAAAATGATTTATCGTGCTGTCATGTTTTGATTTGGGGAAATGTGGGGTGGGGGTTGAGGTGCGCAATCATGACAGCACGACATGTCATAAATGTGCCATCATGTACTTATCACTCAGTGATATGACACATTAATCGGCCGATTCAGAAAGACGCAAAACTTAACAGTGGTACTTAGATTTAATTTGATTTATTCAAACGATATATTTTTTATTTGTAAAACATACCTTTGACCTCTTTATGATTCTATAGTTAAGATCGTAACATGTATTTATTGTCTTTCTCAGAGCGACATAATATTAGTGCAGTGGCAAATAACTTTCGTCATCCCGAATATCAGACGTTAGAATCCCGTTTGGAAACATTTACCAACTGGCCAGCACAGATGACACAACGGCCGGAACAGTTAGCTGATGCTGGGCTATATTACACTGGTAAAACACACGTCATAATTGGCTATAAATTACCCGTATGTTGTAACTATATATGCACTATATGCACTTGGGATATTCATGCGCAGCAGCTGTTAATGTAAAACATCTTACTATGTTAATCAGCCGAAATGTTATTTGGCAGAAGCGTCCCTTACTTGTTCCCTGCTGGTAGAAACATTTTTGGGCTACAGTTTTTTACAGCCCTTCTGGATTTTAGTCAACCATTCATGTACGGTCAATATAACGCAATTAAATAGTTTCAAATAAGTTGGTAGAGACATTCACTGTAACAAGGGGTTCTGTAGAATGATGTTATTACACGAAATGAACGTGCGCTTACGCTGTTCTAGCATACAACATGTAAAAAGCCTAAGAAATGAAGATATTGTACGTCAATGTCATAAAATGTTTTTGAAACACTTTCAAAGGCGCTGGAACATTTTGGAACTACAGTATTGTATTGTTCCCGCCAGCCCTTCTGGATTTTAGTCAAAACCATTCATGTACGATCAATATAACGCAATTAAATAGTTTCAAATAAGTTGGTAGAGACATTCACTGTAACAAGGGGTTCTGTAGAATGATGTTATTACACGAAATGAACGTGCGCTTACGCTGTCCTAGCATACAACGTGTAAAAAGCCTAAGAAATGAATATATATTCCATCAACGTCACATAATGTTTTTGAAATATGCCCTTTTTATATCAAACACTTTCAAATGAGCTATATAAACAAAAACAATCACTCAGCGTGTCAATTCATCGAATGTGGATGGTTGTTTCGGTCATATTGTTCAAAATTCCAATAAGTTCAACAAAGTTTAGTTAATGTTTTAGAAAGATAATGTGGTGATTTTGTCTTTAAAAAAATGTCTAAACTTATTATTTTCATCTTGTTAAAATGTTTGGTTTCACCCGACAAAGCAGTATTGTCGGGATTAAGCTCTTCTTTCTTCAGATATGCCTCTGTATCACCATCCAACATCGAAAAAGTCGAACATGTTATCCCCTCTCAGATTTGCTTTACATAACATGCAGGTTTATTGACTGCATTTACAATGTGCTCGACAAAACATACTGAAAAATTGATTTCTTTGCATCAAATGATTTTTTCTATAAAGGTTTTGAGGACCATGTGCGTTGTTTTGCCTGTGACGGCGGACTACGTCGCTGGGACCCAGAGGATGATCCATGGATAGAACACTGTCGATGGTTCCCTGCTTGTCCATTTGCTAAAGAAAAGAAGGGAGATGAGTATATTGCCTTGGTCCAGGCAGCCGTTGCCTTAGAAAATGAGGTTAGTAACAAAGTTTTACTCAATGGTTTTTCCTAACTGTTCTCTTCAAGTGTCGAAATGACATCTAATTCTTAAACATCAGACTCTTCAGGCCAGAACGCCTTGTCGCAAATACACATTTTGCTAATAACTATAAAATCAAAATAAGCACAGATCTCAATCCCTAAACATTGAATTTTTAAATGCTTAATGTACTTGGTTTAATTTTGTTTATTACAAAACATTTGGGAAGTGGGGACAGTACTCTGATTGCAAGAGTTTATGCCTTAAACTACAAAACGAACACTTTTTATATTAACTACAGTGCAACAAATCGATGTAAAACATATGGTTTTCTTTTATTGTCGATTCTTTACTTCTTATTGTTAACAACTTATAAACGATGGTTATATATTTCTTTCCATATAAGGGGAACGAATCAACTCAGTCGCGTGGTCCGGATCTGTCAGGGGCTATGGAACAGATGACTCTCAGAGATCCAGAATTTAGAGCCGCACTAAATGAACATAAAGACGCGTGTCTAGAGATGGGTTATCAGTTAACAGATTTTAACGAAGGAGTGCAGGAACTTAGAAACAGAGGTTGTGTTTTACACTATTTTCTTTCAATATAGTAGTAATTGTGTACTTGTAAAATTTTCTATCATTACGTGTTTATTACATTGACTCTACCATCAAGTGCTTTAAAGCGCAAAAAATAATGATTCAGTAAAGTTCTGTTTGCAGTTAAAGTACAACTTTGATAAGCACATTCAAATTGGCACATTTCTTGAAACTGTTATTTCAGCATCATAGTACATGAATGGTAAGTATAAAACCGAACTATGCTGTCATTAACATGCCACGTTCGAATCAAAACTTGCAGATTTATGGCCTCTTAAAGGTAGACTTTATAAGATAAGTCCGGACTACGTTTCTTATACTATTGATAAAATCTTAATGACACTTCATAGAAATGGTCAGTAACAAGCCTTGTGGGCATATATTACGGGTTTGCGGATTTTTCATTACGGCATGACTCTTTGATGCGCAAAATCTATATAGAACCCGTCATTATTGTAGCATGTTTATCTGTTTACTTCAACGTTAGTTTTCCTAAAAACTGCCTATGCAAGTTTAAATGTATGGGGAGGCATATGTGATTTTTTTTCAAAGGCACTTATCTATTTTATAAATATAAAATATTACTGTTTGTATAAACTACATTGAGGAACTCGAATTGGTTTATTGCTGGCAACTGAAAATCTCATGCTTTGTACATACTGCATTTGGCATGGGGAAACCAATATGAGTTGAATATATATATGCTATGTTTAAACGTCTACCCTGCCTTTTGTCACGAACAAGCCTGGATAAACACGTACCACCACAGCAGCCAGTTTTTAAACTAACGTTTTAAAATTATTTAACTACAATAGATATATTTACAGTTATTGTCTAAACGAAGTTTAAGCCTGACCATTTTCTCCCAAAGGAAACAACATATTAGTGCATAAACTTACACGAATACCTGTGTATAAGTGTGACAAAGAAAATTTTGTCTCTGTAATAGTATCCATACCTATGACAAACTCAGCAGCCCGTTGCATTCTTTGAATGAGAGGCATTTGGCATCTGATAGTAATGTTTCCATGATAAATGAATATCTACATATAAACCATGTCTCTTTTCGTTACAGAAACAATTAATGAGATGACTTTAGTCTAGACATTAATATACAATCGTACAATCAAATAAATGCAAGTTCATAACAAATATTAACTTGTTTCATAATTTGGTTATTAAAATAAATTTTACACAGACTTTGACTGTATCACTTCCAGTCACGTTTTAGTCATGTTTATCGTTTAATTTAACCATGTTGCTGAGTCAATCATTTTGCAGGCACTATAAAACCTACTATTGAAGAAATAATTGATGTTATCGAAGTTATCAAAGCAAGGAAACTGCAAGACAGTGCAAAACAAGCCAGACAAAATGGTAATGTTTTCAAATTTGAACATGTAGAGTAAAGCCTACATTGCGTATATTAAAGAACAAATAGTTTCTTATATAATATTATGTAAAATAAACTTTTTTACAAAAATCATTTTGAAGCATAGACAGCAACCAAACAAGACAATAGCAGACTCTGTTTCAGACTGTTGAGCCTGTTCCTGATCGGTAATTGAACACCCCTCACAAAATTTAGCACCTGAATCCCGAAGAACCTGAAAACATACCAACACGAAATCCAAGTACAGGTCGACACATGGCACTAAAAGACTGCTAGGTCGGCACACGACACTTAAAGAATTAATAAAATCTATAACATCATTTGGAATCATAGAATGCAACAAATTAAAATAATAGCAGACACGTTTTCACTGTGTATATTTATGTATATTGCAAGGACATAATCATCTAAACTTCTGTTTTCCATAGTTTTACAGATAAAAGTTTGTATCAGACTGATTTTATATATTTATTACGATGTTTGCACTAACGTTCAATGTTTATTCTGGTTTTACTTTTACAAACTTATTCCCAAACGGATGCACCTCACAGCTTGTCTAATTTGTTTGAAGCTGCCAACAAACCAGAGGGACTGGAAGGTACGCTTAAATGGGTTAACCACCTCTTCCACCCCGAGGTTTGCGCAAACATCTGCGGATATTTCTAAATTGTATCTGGTACTTGTTACATGTGCAGATGTTGAGTAGTTTTGCTTAGTGCGGTATTAGAGAGCGTGTAGTATGTATTTCCACGGCCGCCCGCAAACCGAGCCTGAATATTTTTTTTGTCATGTTTGGCGACCTATGAAGTTTCTGATTTTCCTTTTTGTTTTACATTTTCATTTTTATAAACATAACATATCTTTTTCTGACGTCACTAAGCCAGAACAAAATTTGGCAGTTAAGTTTAATGGATCTTTTAATCAGTATCTAGCTTGGAATTTGTTGTTAATGTTATGTAATGGTTTTGTATTTATTTTCAGAAACACCACTGGAAGAAAATCAGCGTCTAAAAAGTTATATCATATGTATGTCATGTGGTCGGAATAACGTGAATGCTCTGTTTTTACCTTGCACGCACCATCGCATGTGTATGGAGTGTGCAGAACGCATTACCCATTGCCCAGTGTGTAAAAAATATATACGTCAAAAAATCAGGACCTACTTGGTGTAACTGGACTGAACAATAAAGTTTCATAACGCGGGGATGTCAAAGGTTAACAAAACCTCTTTCTTGAACAGTCAATAACTCTTCCATCCATTAAGGGATTTTGATTTTTAAAGGTCAGGTCACACTGAGAGATGCTGTTTACAAGGCACGGTACTTGGACGTACGATGGCACGGTAATGGTTAAGAACTCAGTCCGTAAGGTACATCGCAACACCTGTGAAAACGACTTGATGAAGGTCAAAAGTCCTGAACCAATTCCAGCTCAGCCACAAAATAAACCAGAATCTACTTTATATCATGGAGCAGACGTCAATTTGGACTAAAATTTTTATTGTATTTGCACTTTTAGTAAACAATATATATACAACAGTACCTGTGCAAAATTACTGAACCGTACAGTAAAACAAACTTGTAAAATTCACCTGGATAATAAAACGCTATATAGTACTGGGTGCTATTAAAGGAGGACTTGATTTTATAAAACTTGAGTGATCTTATAGCAAATATCACAATGTGTTTTTGATTTGTATGGGCCACTAATTAATATTGACAATATAGTCATGTTTCTATATTCGAAATTTAATTTTCGCTACAAGATTGAAAGATATATAATACTAGTTTTGTATTTTGTATGAAACTTTTCATTGTAAATACACATTTTCTTTTTGCAGTGATGCTCTATTAGTAAATATCTGTGTTGAAACATGTTAATATTTGTAGTACCTATGTATATCAGATAAACTTGCAGTACATGTAACGTACTTTATATAGTTACTATATTAAGTTTGACAATGAAAATAAAACCCAGGTAATTTGTTCTTTGGAACATGGGGTCATGTATAAAGTAAATTCCTTTTTAGACTGATATCACTTAGAAGATGCTGTCGTTTTGTTGGTGTTTTTTCGTTTCTTATCTAAATCTTTATATCTTATGCTAAATAACAATTTTATTTCTGCTAAATGTGATTTTTTAATTCAGACAACATAAATATTCACTACCTACCAATGCGAGTACTATCGCATTGCCAGCAGATTCATCTGTGTATTTAGACGTAGTTTTCAATATCAATATTTTAGAAAAATTAGAGAAATCCTTTGGAATCTCTTAAAAAAGTCGACGACTACACCATAATCTTTTTATATTCTACAAAATGAAAAACGGCCTTACTCCTGACTATCTTTCTTCTCTTGTTCCACCATATATAGGGGCTAGGTATAATTTACGTAACGCCACTGACATTCCGCCTATACGCACCAGAACTACTCTTTACTACAGTGCCTTTCTACCATCGGCTCTTAGAGATTGGAACACACTTTCAAGAGAATTGCAAAATTCAACTTCATTAGCTTCCTTCCGCATTGAAAACTAGCGCTCCGAAATGCCCTAATTATTTTTTCGTAAATAGGCAATAGAAAATGGCAAGTATATCATGCTCGGCCCCGTACCGATTGCAGCTCTATAAACCAACATTTGTTCAGAAAAAAGCATTTCTCCGACATCTCTTTGTCAATGTGGTCTTCCAGAGAGTAACCATCATTTCTTCTTTGAATGTCACTACTATGATGATATCAGAGTCCGTCTTCTTGAAACTACTTCTAACTATTACATGGAAATAAAATCTAACACTAGAATTTGCGCAAGGAGTGTTTTAACACCATAATGTAAACAATTAGTATGTTTCACTGTTTTGGTAAAGTTTCATAACAATATAACTTTTCCCTAGCAGTGAGAATCAGACATACTAAAATTGGGTCAAAATTATACTTCAGAAATAACTGAATTGCTGTCTTTGTGTTAACATAGTGTAAATAAAGTTGGATATATATGGCTTTAGTGTGTCAGTGACGCTGTTAATCTTAGGACATACAAACACATAATATGTTCAGTGGAAAATACTCTCGCATAAGTCGATAAGTATTTTACTACCAAAATCAATATAACTGTGTTACACCTTCTGGGTATCTTTTACTTATTGTAAGTAAAAAGAAGAGATAATTGGAAATATTATAGTTGCTAATTTACCTCTTAGGAAATTATCATCCAGATGACATTAAGTGTATGTTCCAGTATCATTTGAATTTTTAATGACCAGAACAGCCTATATTATTTATATTTTTGCTTGTAAGCACTAAATTTTAAGTGTAAACTAAGAGCGCTCCCCTTAAGGCTGTTTTGTTATCATTTTTCGAGAACGAGACTAAAATTTCAAATATTATGTTAAACTTCAAACGATAAAGCTATAAGCACTGAGGACATGGGAATAAAAAAAGAACGCTGCATAGAGGATATTACATGAGTGTCTTTTCATATTGAATTTATTAAGTTGAATAAAATAATAAAATGCGAGGCTCTATAAAATGCAAGGCTCTGCAATGTGGAAAGTCACAAATGCAATATTTTTTTCATCACATGTTAGCTTTTCCTGCCGAAGCATAAAAAACTCTACTTTCTTTTACTTAAGAAATAATTTGTAGCAAAACAGTGCTTTATCACTATGTATACACGATGGGCAGTTATACGTCTGGCGTAATAATATCACGAGGGCTAAATACTTCTAATATATTCTTTATTGTAAAATTTATATCAGATATGATGGAACTGCTTCTTCGCGCAAGCATGGCGCCAATAGTAGGTCTTTGTTTATACACGCCAGGATCGGAAATGGTAATACGTCTTGCGGCAGAATTCATTTCGGGCGAAAATAATTGCGAATTATTCAGCAAAGCGAATAACTAACTCAGCATGTTTGTAAATTAATCAACACATGTGTGCAATGTGACATTTCGTTTAAAACATGTTTTTAAGTAAAATATTTAATGAAATTTGAAAGCGCTATTTCTTGATGCGTACATGACGCTAAATATCACGTAGACGTGACGTCAACATAATATGGTTGAGATGATTAAGGTATTTTATCACATGTTTGACGTCGCGTCGCGGGAGTGTAATAAAGCCATTAAATAAAAATGATAATACACTAGTATAATAAAGCTTTGACGTCGACGTCGTTTATAGTTTAGGAAACGTTGGTCAAATTGACTTGTTTATATAGTAAAAGAAAGTAGAATTTTTGGTGTTTTGACGGGAGAGGCTAATATGTGATAAAAAGAATATTACATTTGTGACTTTCCACATTGAATTTATTAAACTCGTTGAATAAAATAATAAAATGCTCGGCAGAGTTTAATAAATACAATATGAAAAGACACTCATGTAATATCCTCTATGTTGGTCATATTAGAATATAATATAAACAAATCATATTACCAACGTCTCATTTATTATTTTAAACAACGTCGGCGTCAAAGCTTTATAACATTAGTGTATTATCATTTTTAAGTAATAGTTTTATTACTCTCCCACGACGTCAAACGTGATAAATATATATACTTTGAGATGAAAAATGCCGACATTACCATGTCTACACATTTGAAATGAAAGAAACAAACTTTTTTATTTAGAACTGACAGTCAGCAGAGAGTACATTTTCACCATTATTGACTTCATAATTATATCTGCTTTTTTATCCACAATAAATACCGGCTCAGGAGATTCACATCACATTCGGAGAAATCGCAGACATCATCTCGGCGTACCCGCTAGAAAAAAAAACGAGTTATAGATCTTGGATAAAAATAAATTAGTGAATCCTTATTTCCGTTCGTGCTATTGTGGCATTCTCCGTCTGTTACAGGTAAACCTGTGCTCGTATGAGCTATATGAATGGCAAAATGATGCCGAAATAGCAGACGAAATCCCGCTTGCATTTCGGGTACACTAATATAAATTCAAAGTATTCTTTGACAGGAGTCTCAAATTTTCAGTTTAGTACTTTAGACTGTGATACTAGTATTTATATCAATTATTTCTTGACGAGCTATTCTCTCTGTTTTAGCATAAACTACACTCGAACTTACAAAATACCTGAGTAGTCTAATTTTGTAAAAAGGGTAAATACTGAGCACTAGATTAGAAAAACAATGTGCCTTTAATTTACATTCCCTTCGAATGATAATCAGTTTATCGTCATGTCTACCATTTTCCGTTCGCCTCTTTATGTAATAGTATAGAATGCAGGTCACGACCTAGTTGCCGCTCTTAGTTGCCACTTGCTAGTTGCTATTTGCCAGTCCAATAAGGAAAACGTGCTTAAAAATATTTATTTTGATCTGTGTGCAGTTTCTCGTTTAAATTTGAAAGTATTATAAGACTGGTCGTTAAATATCCTTTCTGAATATGTCCATTATTACTTTGTTTTCCTTTTTTCTATATTATAGTTATCAAGTGTAACATACATGTATATCAAAATGACCTTATAAAAGACAACATTTTTGTTACAGCCATACTGTAATTTAACCACCATTTTTCTAACTACCCAAAAAGAATTCCTTTAAAAATAGTGTTAGAAGCCATGAAGATAAACAATGTATTGTTGTAAATTCATCTTTACACCCTGCTTTGTCCGTGACAATATGAAAAGTTATTTAAACTTAGGCTGACGTTTAGGTCAATTTACAGATAAAAGTGTACAGTCCTTGTCTTAGACTTAGAGGGTAAACTGTAATTCTGTAGCACTTTCTAAAACCTATCACCTTACATGTTGTATAACTGGTGGAGAGTAAAATAAAAGGTTCATGTAGATCCGCTCCCAGAGATTTACTTTAATAAAGACATGGTTTAAAGTAAAGAAAAATCTGTTTGACTTTTTTGATTTCAACAAGTCGTTCATCATATAAATTATTCTCAAAAATGTAACACTATTATATGGAAGGTAAAATCTACAACAAAACAAACCGCTATGTAATATTACTTACATGCACCTAGATGACGACTTTTAACTTTAATGCTGCTAAATTGAAATAAAGTGAGTTTGCATAACGTAAATCCGAGTGTCTTTCCCTTGTCGACTGCACATTGATTAGGTTAGTATTCATATAATTATTCTAATTCTTAATATCATATAACGTTCTAAATAACATTCTCAATATGACCTGATAAGAAGATCCTTTGGTAACATAGCATTCATCAAAGCTAACAAATTGCAGATTCCGGTTCGTTGAGTCTGGTTATGAGAAGTCGTTATCGTGCAACAATCTTCACTTAACCTGTCATCGGATTAAACCGGGAAAGATTCTAAATTGTCTGCATGATTATACGGGTGACACTTTCTAGATCACTGCTCCCCTTTGTTTAATTTGTTTCCAAAGGAACCACGACGTTTTATTTTAAAACTTAATATTAAGCACATGCCTATTCTCAAACAAATCCCTTCCTCTATCAACTAAGTTTCATAAAAAATTGAAAACTCATAAAATTAACACAAAAAGGACCAATCTTTATGACCAGAGGACATACACACAGGTTGACAAACGGGGACAAACAAAATATCAACGTTTACATTAAACACACACTATCTATATCCAACGTTTCATAGATAATCTCATGTACTTTTAAAGTTATGGCAGAACTAACATTTTTATTTTGTGGCTTCTGAACAGACAGCCAGATCGACGAAAGGGGAACACATGGAAAAATAGAAAAAATAATAACAAAAAAAAAAAAAGGAAGAAAAAAAACATACATGTTGGCGGACGGAGGAATAAACTTGAAAGTGTGGTAGGGGTGTTGCGAATTCTTAAATTCATACATCTATTCCGGTAAAACCCCTTAAAGGACTGAAATAAATCCTGAGCCCCAAGTCCGGGGCGACATTTACAGCTGTAGAAGTAGCACAGGCTTAAGCGGAAAACCACTGATTGTACCCCAAGGATACGAAAAATAATTGCACCAATCTTGACTTCAAAGAAACATTGTTTAACCTAAGTATTCTTACAGACGACATGAAATTCATTGATTTGATACACAGGAGGGACATAACGTGCCACAGAGCAACTTCGAATTTGTAAAATTATTTGTCAAAGGCATTGTATGCTTTAAACTTTGAGGTATGGTTGTTGCAATCATTTATCGCACAGGTCTACAATCTCCTCAAAAGTTAACGTCAGACTTTTTAATGTAGTCCTTACTTCGGCCTAAAAAATGCATTTAGAGCATCAGTAAGTTGATTTCTAACATATTGGCCATGTTTAAAGCATAAAAAAATGCAGTTTTGCAACTTTTTGTTAAAAAAGTTGAAAAAAAATATCGCCCAAGGCCATAAAAACATTTAGGGTGGGGCCAAAAATTTAGGATAGGTCGGGATACAGGAAACAAACAATTTTTGTTTACGCCTTATCTTTTGAGGAGATTGTAGACCTGTACGCCTTTGATATTGTGTGTATGGATGCTAGCCGTTTACAAGTACAGGGTGGCCAAAATTTTTTGTTGAGCAGGCTGAAGTAGAAAAGTAGGCGACCTGTTAGGGTTTCCGGGGGCATGCCACCTGGAAAATTTTGAAATTCAGCCTTCATTTCCTGCATTCTGGGGCATTTTAGGAGCATTTAAGAACACCTTTTCCACTACAATTTTATTTTCACGTTTTTATGAGCTCACCTGTTGAATTTGGGAAAAATAATAAAATTAAGTTTTCTTAAAGGTAAAATTCTTTGTTTCTTAGAGAAAATTAACATGAATATGAATTACGCCGAGTTTGTATGCAGCAGCAGCCACATAATCTTTGAATGCGGTCCTAATGTTGCCTTTTCTTCTTTCCTTCTTCTCTTCTCTCTCTGTTTTTATTTGAATTTTCCACGTGGGGGTGGGGGGGGGGGGGTGTCCGGTCCTCCGGTCCCCTGGACCCCCCTCTGGATCCGCGCATGTTCATAGTCAAAAAACTAGGATTAACGATGGATAAACTAGGTTTTTCAAAAAGCATGTAAACCTATTCTTTCGAGCGAAAACAAAGGATAACGTCGTAAACCATAGTTCACACTCGTAAACATAGGTCCACGTTTGTAAACCCAAGTTAAAGTTCAATCGAGAAACCTAGTTAAACGAACGTAAACATGGGTTCAAGAGCGTAAACTATGGTTTACGCCCGTTGTTCTATGTTTTCGCTCGAAAATATACGTTAGTATTCGATAATTCTAGTTTTTCGACCAAGAATGTAATTATTGCCGCGAACATTGTTTACTTGGTTTGACGAGATGAACCATAGTTTACGAACGTGAACCTAGGTTAACGTTCAGAAAAATTGGTTTCTCGAACAAAACTATGACTTTGGTCGTAATAATATGTTCAAGAGCGTGAACCTATGTTTACGGTCGTAAACCCATTTTCACGGTCGTAAACTTAAGTTCTCGATCGTATACATATTTTCACGTTCGTAAACTATGATTTACACTCGTGAACCCTGGATTACGCCCGTAAACATAGGTTCACACTCGTTAACTTACATTAACGGCCGAAATTCATAGTTCAGTTGGAAAACAAAAAAACTAGTTTAAACCTGGGTTCACTGGCGTAAATATGGTCAATGCCCGTTATCTTATGTTTCGCTCGAAAATATGGGTAAGTTTTCGAAAAACTTGGTTTTGCGTTCGAAAAACCTACTTTATCGATTGTTAATTCTAGTTTTTCGATCGTGAACCTGGGTTCACGTTATTATTGGGTAACTGGCGTGCCATAACCGTTTATATATGTTTATAAAGAAGCAATAATAAACACTGAGGGACATAATATCAGATAAAGTATAAAGGTAACAAACACACCATCTATACTTCGATATGCAAAGGCCCCCCGCCCAACCCTCCAACACACATACACACAAACACATCATGTATGAATGTATGGACACTGATCAGATGGGGTGATTTTCTTGTCGGTATGCGGTAAGCACGCTACAAACCGGACAGTTAATGATTATGGTCTAGTCCTGTTCCTTCCCTAATACGATGATTAAGAAAATTGACGGACCCGTAATAGTGTACATCCTTTTTGGAAGAGTATTCTATTCCTACCATAAGACTACTTTAATTTTTCAAGCCCCACTAGGACCAAACTTTGTTCATAATATTTCTTTTTTCAAGTAAGATAAACTTTTTTTTTTTAATACTTATTATCATTGATAGTCGTACAAAAGCGGAAATGTTTCATTTGTTTAGCCATTTTTGGCTGTTTAAAATGAATTTAGCCTGAAGGGTGAATGTTTAGACATCTTTGAAAATACTTTGTTACATTTTGTAAAAGTTCTTGATTTTACATTTATTCTTTTGTTTACAAAGTTTCAAAGAAATGTAGGAAGTTTTTACTTCTGCCTATGGTTCTTTTTGAATGCAGAGTGCAAGGCTATAATTCTTAAGAGTTGGCGCTTAATTTCTGTCCGATTAAATTCTTTTACTCGAGGCTCCCAAGAAAAATTGTTATCGACACTTTTATTTTGTGTTTTATAATTATTACGCAATACTTTGAGGTTTCATTTAGCAAAATATTTGGTAAATTGAATTCTCTACGATCGTTTGCGCAATGGCTATCACTTTGAAATTTGTCTCTGTTTCAGCTGGAGGAAAAATAACAATCAAACAACAATGACACGGTAAAAGACAGTGTGAAACAATGACACGGTAAAGACAGTGTGAAACAATGTTAAGGGGAGCGGTAGTCTAGTGGATAAGGTGTCGCCCCCTCAATCCAGGGGTCGTGTGTTCGAGCCCTTCTGGGGTCACGACCATGACTTTTCATAAGACACTAGTATTGGTTTTTCCAGAAAGCGGACTCGAGAGTGGTTCAAATAAGCTTTAAGCTTTCATAAAAAAAATCGAGCTAAAACAAAAAAAAAGTATAAACTAACTTCAGGACTGTATCAATTAATGCATTTGTTAATTTAAAACATTACCGTTACGGGTCCACTATCTTAATATAACCTGAAATACAGTTGAAATACAGTTGAAAAAAATCGCTTACATCTACGCCCCCACCATTTAAACAAAATGGTGACAAAGCACTTTCTTACAATATATCTTTTAGCATTCGCCAGAATGTTTCGAAAATGAATTTAGTATAGAAATAGCCAAAAAAAAAAAAAAAATATATATATATAAAGCATGTACGCTCTTTAGGTATACAACTCGTAAAGTGGTCGTTTGTTTCTTCTCACGTTACTGTGGCAATTCCAGGCAGCGATTACGTCCAGTAGTACCTATTGCAAATGATCTGAAAGAATAGATTCTTATAATTTTAAGCTTAAATATTAGACCTGACATAACTCATATCACTATAAGTTAATTTTAACTAATATTTCATATTTCTAATTTAAAAAGCCTTCATATTTTCCATGTCATGTCAGGTCGTCGAATAATGCGCATGTCGACAATTGTTTCCCGGAACCAGCGTTTGTTTAATTAGCTATTTACAGACCGGGGTCATAATCTATAAGGAAACGGTCAACAGTGTTGAGTAACGAAAAAGTTCCATTCATTCATAGGGGCGAATTAATTTACCATCATTATGTCATATTTTCTAATTTATCTTCCAAGTATTTACCGTTAGAAAAATTAGACATAATTATAACATGTTAAACCAAATAGATTTATTGAATCAGGTAGTTTTAACAATCTTTATACAACTCTATGGCTAAACTGATAAACGTGGCGAACTATTTGAATTGCGCATGAAATTATATTTTGTGTTGTCAGTCTCAGCACCTTTGAACTTTAGTTGAACTTTGTGGAATCTCGATTTATGGTTATGATAGTCTGGCGAATAAATCGCCAGCCTAAAAGTGAGAAATTATAGGTAATATTGAATAAAAATGTACATGTTCAAAGTGTTTGTTGAAATTTGTGAAAAAAAGCCATAGACACTTAACGGCTTCGATCTTACGACCTCCAGGTTTCAAGCTATCGTGACTTGCGTACATCCGTATATACGTTTTAAAAAAGAGGAGGGCTTTTATTAATGTTGTAAGAACTTGTTGCCGAACCATTTTTGCTTTACTTCTTTATGCTGTGTATATGTTCTGTTATTGCAAATATGTAAAGAGCAAAGAAAATATGATTAACCTAAACGTTTTAAATATAAACCACTTTGATTGCTGGTTACTTTCCGTATCCGAAAATCAACCGAAGATTAAAATATTTTGTGCACCGCCCATGTAATCGATATGCATTTGACAGTTCAATACAATAGAACAATATAATAATAATAATAATAATAATAATAATATGAAAACACAAAATTTTGCTATTCTCATATCTGTCATGTAATCACAATCAATTCTGATATTATTAAAGACATACGTTTTAGCTCGACTATTCATAGAATAGTAGAGCTATTGGACTCGCCCGTGCATCGGCGTCCCGATTTGGTTAAGTTTTTGCATGTAAGCTGGTATCTCAGTAACCACCTGTTTGAAGGGATTGAAACTTCACACACTTATTCACTGTGATAAACTGACTTACATTGCACAGGTTCCGTAACCCATTTTTGCCTTTATTTTTTACAAAATTATGCCCCTTTCTCGACTTAGAAATTTTTGGTTAAGAGTTTGTATGGAAGCTGGTATCTCAGTACTCACTAATGGGAATGGATTGAAACTTCACACATTTGTTCACTGTCATGATCTGACATGCGCTAAACAGGTCCCAGAACTCTGCTTTGTTTTTTTCTCTCCAAAATTATGCCTTTTTTTCCACTTAGCAGTTTTTGGTTAAGGTTTTGTATGTAAGCTGGTATCTCAGTACTCACTAATGGGAATGGATTGAAACTTCACACACTTGTTCACTGTCATGATCTGACATGCACTAAGCAGGTCCCATAACTCTGCTTTGTTTTTTCTCTCCAAAATTATGCCCCTTTTTCCACTTAGCAGTTTTTGGTTAAGGTTTTGTATGTAAGCTTGTATCTCAGTACTCACTAATGGGAATGGATTGAAACTTCACACACTTGTTCACTGTCATAATCTGACATGCACTAAGCTGGTCCCATAACTTTGCTTTGTTTTTTTCTCCGAAATTATGCCCCTTTTTCCACTTAGCAGTTTTTGGTTAAGGTTTTGTATGTAAGCTGGTATCTCAGTACTCACTAATGGGAATGGATTGAAACTTCACACATTTGTTCACTGTCATAATCTGACATGCACTAAGCTGGTATCATAACTTTGCTTTGTTTTTTTCTCCAAAATTATGCCCCTTTTTCCACTTAGCAGTTTTTGGTTAAGTTTTTGTATATAACCTGGGATCTTAGTATCCACTAATGGGAATGGATTGAAACTTCACACGCTTGTTTACTGTCATGATCTAACATACACTGTGCAGGTCCCATAACTCTACTTTGCATGTTTTCAAAATTATGCCCCTTTTTCAACTTAGCAGTTTTTGGTTAAGATTTGTATGTGAGCTGGTATCTCAGTATCCACTAATGGGAAAGGATTGAAACTTCACACACTTGTTCACTGGCATAATCTGACATGCACTAAGCTGGTCCCATAACTTTGCTTTGTTTCTTTCTCCAAAATTATGCCTTTTTTCCACTTAGCAGTTTTTGGTTAAGGTTTTGTATGTAAGCTGGTATCTCAGTACTCACTAATTGGAATGGATTGAAACTTCACACACTTGTTCACTGTCATAATCTGACATGCACTAAGCTGGTCACATAACTTTGCTTTGTTTGTTTCTCCAAAATTATGCCCCATTTGATGGATTGAAACTTCACACGCTTGTTCACTGTCATGATCTAACATACACTGTGCAGGTCCCATAACTCTACTTTGCATGTTTTCAAAATTATGCCCCTTTTTCAACTTAGCAGTTTTTGGTTAAGATTTGTATGTAAGCTGGTATCTCAGTATCCACTAATGGGAAAGGATTGCAACTTCACACACTTGTACGCTGTCGTGATATGACTTGCAGTGCAAAGGTTCAATAACTCTACTTTGCATTTTACAAAATCATGCCCCTTTTTCAACTTAGCAGTTTTTGGTTAAATTCTTATATGTAAGCTGGTATCTCAGTACCCACTAATGGGAATGGATTGAAACTTTACACACTTGTCCACTGTCATGAGCTGATAAGCACTGTGCCGGTTCCAACACCCTGTTTTGCGTTTTAAAAAAAAATATGCCCCTTTTTCGACTTTTGTATTCATTCAATTGACAAGGCTGTTGAATAGTCGAGCGTTGCTGTCCTCCGACAGCTCTTGTTGTAATTTATTCTTTAAAGGATCTATTTAATACGAAATTCCTTCTTATACTGATATTGATGCTTGTCGTGTTTAGATGGCGGAATCAATTGAAACTTTTTGTGTTAAATCAAAGAAGTATAAAATACAGTTCTTTGGTTAAATGAATGCTGATCCCAATTCATTAACGTCTTGGAAAATATCTATAACAGTGTCGATCCAGCAGCCAAGGCGGCCAACAATATTACTTTCATTTGACGCCTTCGTCGTATTAATAATTTACGAAACGAACTTGATCGCACTAAAGCTTATACATTGAGTTCTTCTTTTGAGCAACATTTGGTCACTGATCACATCGCTAAAGTTTCTTATTTGCAAGTTCGTATAGGTGATCAACGGATTTTTAAATTATATAAACAACCAAATAAAGCTCGTTTCACTGCAATCTGACTAAAGTACATCTCCAATTAACACTACGCACATTGGATCTAAAGACGTGCTATCGATTGCCTCGTTTTTACGACCCTACCGCTAGCCAATCAGACCCATACTTACAACATTTTATATGTGAAAGTAGTTTAAAAAATTTATATTTAGCCTGGGTTTTTCATATTTACAATTCTTATGACGACCACATCGCGACTACGCCCTCGTGTTTTGAGAGAAATCATATGTCATTGTACGGACTAGGTCACGTAAGGTATCAGACAGTCTGTTAGTTCAGTCGGTAGGGCACTCGCCCTGTAAGCGAGGGGTCCCGGGTTCGAGCCCCGGACTGACTGCACATTTTTCTCACCCTTTGACATTCGACGCTATTTTGATGGTTCAGCCAAATGCTTGTTGACTCAAGTCGTCTGATTATTTCAAGTAAAAATAGATTTGCGAAAATAAAAAAGAAATGTCGGAAATCCAATGTATACAGAAGACGAATGTGAATGGGTCATTCTCAGCTCTTCGTTTAGAAGATCAAGTACTTTAATCAGATTGGTTTCACCTCTAATTTAAGCTTTTGTACCAATATAAGTTATTAACGTCAAGCGTAACTGTTGTAAAAACCCACGTAAATAACATTACGATAAAGTATACGGAATTCTAGTGAAAGCCTGGATTGTTCTACTTTGTATACCAGTTAACCAAATGATTTAAATAAGCCCTTATTAAAGGCCGTTTGCCTGGGAGAATGATATATTCTCTCTTTTTGATTGATATAAAATTCTTTTACTAGCTGCATTGTTAGAACAATACTATGCGGACATGTGCGAAGTTTGTAAAGCCCTTTCCCTTGGGAACAATCTGAGCAACCCCTTGTCACAGCGTAATTTAAAGACACTTCCGCGTGAAGGTATTTCGAATCGGGATGTAGTTTACAAACTTCGTAAGATTTTGAGCTGTAATATTTTTCCAACTATATTTGGTAAAATTAGTAAATGTTTTTATTAAAAGAGGTTATGTTCCCTGCGCTTCTCTCCTTGATTTTGGCTGACGGAACAGGGTGTTGACTCTATGATAGGTAAAGTCACATTTGAAAATGAACTTGCACCAGTTACTTTAATTGAACACACGAATGAAATATACGAGTCCAGAACAGGCGAGTCGACAATCAAAAATTGGAAGAACAAATTAGTCTGGAAAACGATATAATAAAACCACAGAATGCATTCAAGAACAAGCGAAAGTCACTTAAGTTCTACAATGCTATATAATATGTTTGAACCACCTCGATAGCCTAGTGGTAGAGCGTCCGCTTTCAGGAATAAGGTGTCGAGAGCGATTAATATAAACTATACATCTTCCTTCACAATCGACCTAAAAGAAATGATGTATAAACCTAAATTTTTGAAAAATGTAAATTAAGCAATAGCCATCGATATGCCACAAATTAAGTTTCGTTTACAGGTATACTGCCTACTGTTTTGACGGAAACGTCAAGAATAAACAATAAACTATTGTAGATTATAAGTAATTTATTTCTAATTAAGCGTATATCATATGACATATTAATCACAAGCTACATGTATATCAAATTACAGAAAAGTAGAGATAAAGCAAAACATTCTGGATTCTGATTATTATGCAAACATAAATGATTCTGATAATGTTAAAGGCACTGCCCTCCTGAGTTTGGCTAAATTATCTTCTTTAAACTAAAGTTTGGTCATATCATGAACATTAAAACATTAATTGCTATTTCTAAATTATCAAAACGCTTTTTAAATCCAGAAAAGAACACGTATGAGCGGAAATAGAACTCAAGGTTGCCCCTCCTACCATCTTGACCAATGCAGTGTGGAGAAATTTGAACTTTACAACCATTTATATTAGTTTATCCTCGGTATCCCGTAATACATTTTTTTTTATTTCTGATTTGAACATTTGGTAAAACATCAAATAATTATTTGTTTCCAAACATATAATCTATCAATACTTAACTAAGTTTCAAAGCCTTCTTAAGAAAAAATGGCAATAATTTCCTGATATCTTAAAACATGTTTTTCTTTGTTGTTAATATGAACATAAAGACTTTTCGGTCATAATCTATTATGTTTTCACCCAGTGTATGTCAGTTGTTATATGAGCATCTGTAAATCAACAAATAAATTTCATGTAAATGCACTGAAACATGACTGAAGAACCAGTACCATTTCTAGAGGACTCAACATATTAAAAACCTGTTGGAATCTATGATATACGATACCCTAACCGATACAACAGTGGTGACTGAACTTAACCAAGTTTAATTTTACATTTAATCATATAATTTCTTATACTGAGAATTATGATGGAATATATCGCGTACTACTTTATGCACTGTAATGGAAGGTGTACACATTATATATCAGTGCATCCAAAATGTGTTCAGTTGCCAAGTAAGCTGCGAACACTTGGTCTATCTAAAGATCTGTACTAAAATAATTGTGCCAAATTTCTCTGTAGACACGGCAGTCCAAAAGAACGAAACAAAAGACATCAGACAGTGTGCATTAAAAAGCAAAGTGGTTAGTTATGGTAATGATCACTTATATTCTTGAATGTTTCATCGCTTTTAACTAGCGTGACCTTAATATTGATTATCTACTTGCACCTGCTGTTGTTTCAAGTTTAATTGCAGAATCCTTGACATTTATTGTGTAGCACATTACTGTCAGCAACTGCAAGAATGACTACAATGCGGATGAAGATATCAGATAAGAGTTTAAGTCAGTGTCAAATGTATTTAGTAATAACAGAGAAAAAGTTAAATGTAAAAATGACCAAAATATAAAAGGGACACAATAAATAGAACATTTCTTCAAGAGCAATGCATCATGCGTCAAATCATGTTACTAATAATATGAAACAACTATTTCTAATTTGAGCCCCATTGGGGTCACGACCATGACTTCTCACATGACACCAGTACTGGTTTTTCCAGGAAGCGGACTCGAGAGTGGTTCCAATAAGCTTGAAGCTTTCATCACAATCGAGCTAAAACAAATTAGTATAAACTAAACTAATTTGAATCAATCTATTAAAAATAGTGATAGAGCAAAATTGCAACACAACTTGAACCTACAAGAGTTGTTATTCTTGTGTCATGGGTTGCGTGTGATGATGTGATACAAGCATTTTAGTTTGCATTAAATCTACGTAGTAGCAAAAGAGATATGTCTTCAAACTCAGAATGAAATTTGAATTAAATGGGGACATTTTTTATGACCTATTTGCACCGAGTTATAGACCTTGTGCTGTTTAATGAGGACGATAATGTGGAAGGATTATTTCAAGAGGAAATGCCACAGTTGCCTATATGTATATAGTGCAACAAATTTCCTACGGGAGAAATTTCTTTTAACTTTGTGTACTGACTTGGACACAAGTTTAAAACAGAAATATGTATCAAAAAGGTATCCGGACTTGATCTTTAATTATCTGCCCTTGAAAGTAGATTTTATTTCGGTATTTTTCTACTTTCAATGGCAGATAATTCCTGATCAATAGTTGGTTCCTATGGTTTGTTTTATTTCATATTTCTGGTTTTTATTTTTTGTCAGTGAAAAAAGTTTAAAGAAGAAATTCCTTCTGTAAAAAATGTTTTCTCCATGTTAATATAGAGACTGTTGCAAATGTTCTTAACTATGAACATGACAAAATGATACCGCAAAGTCCTAGTCTTTCTCATGGAACAAATTTCCTTTAACATTGTATACTGAATGCAAAGAAGTCTGAAACAGAAATAAAATTTAAAATGCATAGTTCTTTTGCTTTGCTCTTGAATTATCTGCCCTTGAACATTTAATTTTTCAGTATTTTGTTTTATTTTCAAGGGCAGATAACTCAAGATCAAGCCTGGGTGCCTGTGATTTTTAATACATTTCCGTTTAAAACATGATTCTCAGTAAATACACAAAGTTTAAAGAAATTCTGCCAGTAGAAAAAAATTTGCCTATACACATATATGCAGCTGTCCCATTTCCCCTTAGGGTTGAATCAAATTCATTAAGTAAAAGCAAAGATACAGTATATGCATGAACATTAGCCTAGAAAATCTAAGTAAAGAGAAACATAATTCATAAAAATATTTCAAGTATTATAACCCTGGTGTCGTATTTGTGGGAGGGATGGTGTTGAACAACTATTTACTTCTAAAACAGAGATAGAGTGAAAGTGCATCATCAGATAAACCTTGAATTTCAAAATTAAAAGGTTATAATCAATAAAATATTCATGCCAGAGCTATGGCCCTTGTGTTATATAATGTGGGACACCTATATTAAGTTTGAATAAAATCCCGTCTGCATTTACAGAAAGTGAAAATGCACTAAAATTGACCTAAATTCTAAGCTAAAAAAGAAATATTTCTAGAAAAAATTGTAGCAGAGTTATGGACCTTGTTTAAAGATGAGGGTTATGATGTGGAACAACTACTTCAAAACTGAATCAAATCCATGCAGTAATAACATCAATAAAGAGGAAGTGCATCACAGCTTTAATCAAGTTTGGACGATGCCGGGTCGAGTAGGATAGCTCTCCAAATACAAGCTTTGTATAGTGGATATATAGTAATTTATTCCTAATGAAGTGTCTATGAAATATACATCACGCACTACATAACATTAAATATGATATAAAAAAATAATAGAAAACTAGATGAAAAGCAAAGCATTCTTGATACTGGCTATATAAATAACAAATAATCCTGATTAAATATGTAAACACGACTCACTAAAACATGTTGGTTATTATTATTTATGCTTTTCTCAAATCCTACTTACGTTTGTATGGTATCATATACTAATCAGTAATAATTGCAACAAGAACTCAACTTATTTTTTTCAATGACAATGAGTCATGACCTTTAATGATTAACCAGCATGAACCTTGTAGGATCCGTTATGACATTAAAAGATAAAGATTCTATAATTATAATTCAGGATATTCTAATCTGTTTATCAATTTTATACATTGTCAAACAGTATAGTAGTCGCAACTTGACCGCGATGGTTGACCTTAGGCTGATTATTCATATCGATTATTTCATTATAGAAATCAAGGGTGCTTAGGGTAACCTTGTATATTTATATGGAATTAGTTTGTATACATTGCAGTATCAAAGTATATATACTTAATTTGATCAGTTAAAACTTTCCAATACACTAATTTATATTTACACAAATTTATATTTCCCTTTTCTCGTGCAGCTCGTGTTTTACGTACACTCCTTTTCAATAATAGGTTGTGCCTCATTATGTATTATAATGCAAAGGTCAACCATCGGGGTCAAGTTGCGTCCACTATATCGTATCTGTAACCATTCTTACATAGTTTATCTAATTTCAAACATAATATTGACTAGCATTTGAAATTACTTAAACTAAAACTGAAATACGTTATTTGCTTAACTTATGAAATATATTTTGCATTCAGATAATCCAGGTAAATCAGGCATTTACATATTTTTGTTGAGAATAGTAGCTAGACTTAACAAAGTCTTATTTCATCTTATATAATAAGATTTCTACTGAGAAATATTTATTAAAAACACCATAGTGATACCATTTTATTCATTTTTTATTTTTTGTTTTTGAAATATGCAAGATAAGACATATCTGAATGATGCAATTACTTTGTCAGTTCAAAGTGAAAATTAAGTCTTTATGTATCCGGTATGTGTAAAAATTCACATTGCTTTTAAAACTGCCAGATAACATTTAATTTACTGAAATATAGATGTCAGTTCTGTACTAGTTATTGCAAAACAGCATCACATATGTCGCAAACTAAGCTTCCTGGAATACTTCCAAAGGATTATGTAACATGAGCATGACAATAATTGTAATATAGCCTTACGAAAAGTTAATCGCAATCACAATTTAAATGAATGTGCCAAATGATGGGTAATAAATTTTCAATTAAGGATATATCATATGATAATTAATCACAAGCTATATATCAATATTATAAATGATATAAGAAAATAGCAGACAAATAGATGAAGTCAAAACATTCTTGATCTTGATTAAATTGTAAAAAAAACAAATGATTCTGATTAAACGAAAACTCAATACCTTTTAAACCTAGTTAATTTTGCATTTTATCATAAATTTGCTTATACAACACTGAGAAATATTGATTAAATATTACACATAATAACATTTTATGTATTTACATAGCATATAGATCTAGTCCATGTATCTGCAGTCAAGACATGCATCTGAATAGTGTATTAAACCATATCTTTATCAGTAAAAAGTCACATTCTGTCATTTTTTATGTAGAATGCATAAAAGTACAGTCACATTAATTTTAGAATGCTATGTAATATTACCGAATTTTGCATCAAACCTAGGTTTCCCGGAATACTGCAATCGGTTGAAATAAACATGACAAGAGAAAATAATGTGTTATAGTCTACCTTCTGAGAAATTAATCAAAATTAAGTAATATTATAAATGGTGTATGAAGAATAATATATGCGAATCAAACAAGGAGTATTCGGTCATTTGGCCTGTCCACTAGTATATAGAAATCTGTACTTCTTATAACAAGATTTCCAATCAATTCCATGTAAATGCAATGAAACCTGACTGATATAATAAGACATTTAATGAATGACCGGTATGAATTTTAATACATTATAATGTATAAAAAATCTATAATTGTTGATCCTGTAACATGTACATCAGTTCCATAAACTATCAAACAGTATATCTATCATCATTACAATTCATGTTTTCTTATAACAAAATTACAAAAAGGAAAAATGTACATTATTTACATATATTCAAAGCATTTTCTTCTAGTACATAGATATCTTAAGTAAAATAAGTATTAAGCGTTCAGATAGATCAATTTGTAACTAGTACATGAACCTTCGTATCAGTAACTTGTGTTATTCTACATTGTTACTTATTATCCCCAAAAGTTACTCACCTTAACTTTATCTTCTTATATTACACTCTTTTTCGAAAAAATAATGTTTCAAAATTTATTCATGCTCGTTCCTCTTTCAATATGTCTAAGTACTGCGCCCTCCTTCCACATCCTCATTACATCCACGACACCCAACAACACAAATGTTCCAAAAATATTTCAAGATATTTCTATTGCAAGAACTGTTTTCTTGTAATTTCACTTTCTTCCGAATAGTCGAGAGTTATGTCCTTCCGAAAATTCTTTTCTTAACTAGTCTTAATCAATCGATATTTAATATTTTGTGTAGATACAGGCATTACACAAGAGATAGCACGCACTTACTTTAAGTGCTTTGATTAAAATAATCAGTTTTCAAGTAACGCATATTAAACAGTATCAAAATAGTTGCATGGAATTAGCAAGAACAAAATAGTTGCAATATCTCTGTGTATATTAAAAAAAAATTACCTCCAGATTTTTCATTCAAACTTTTGTTCAATTTTGGATTTGTCTCGAATACCCTTGTATAATTTTGTTCAATAACACAGAGAAGAAGTTCAAAAAGGAAAAAGTGTATGTTCCCTCTTTCCCACAAATATATCTTTAAAGAAGTATTTCTCATTTCGAAATAGGTATTTACTGTTTAATGTGTTAAAGTCAATATCTGGATTTATTTAGAAAAATAAGAAGATTAAATGAAAACATTGACACCATAACAGTGAAATATGTGTCATTCATTATTCTTCAGAAATTTGTCGTATAGAAATTTATTGATTAGAAATAATCGTAGACAAATTAATGTAATCTAAGAAAAGTATTGACAAGTTTTTTTTTCTTGTTTTTTTTTCTTTTTTTTTTAATTATTTACATAATTAATCAACTCTAACATACTTGCTTTTCTTTTGGTAATGCCTTTCTTATAATACAACACTAATAATTTATACCATTCGCAAACAAACACATAAAAATCACATAAAGTACTTATACTCAACACGTAACAAGACTTATAATTAACAAACGATGAAACGATGAAACGATGAATTAAACCAATATTCATAAAGAAGCCTGAAAAGCAATCATGTATAGCACTTAACAGAACGATTGACAAATGATGAATTATACCAATATTCATACAGATGCCTAAACAGCAGTAAGATATAGCACTTAATAGAACTTGGAATTGACGAATCATAAAGAAGTTAGTTGGAAATCCTCTCTCAACAGATGATGTATACTAACAAGGTGCAAAATAAACTGAAAGTAAATAATAACTATTGTTATTATATATACGAAATATAAGCAAAATTCATACACACAACAGGACGAACTGCTGAAAACGATTATATAATGCATAACTAAGCTATATTAATATTTATATGAATCACTCAAAAGCACTCATAAGCAGCATTAACGAAATTCTTATCTAAAACATTAACGACAGACACACGTATGATGTATAATAGGATTCATTATGTATCTGAGACGACTATGCACCAAGACATGTACTACGGCATCAGTATTTTTGTTAATTCAAGGAACATAATTCCGAAGTGCCAGTTTCAAACTTGACCGAGGAATCATTGTCTAAAACATTTTGTTCAAGTTTGGTGAAGTTCGGGTGAAAATTGTTCGACTTTGAGCGCGGACAAGATTTATGACGGACTGACTGACAGACAGACACAGATAGGAGTAAATCAATATGTCTCCCATACCACTGTGTGTAGGAAGACACACTTATGGTTTATTGTTGCACACCATCGGAAAACAACGTCCCATAAATGTCATTACTTTGCAAATATTAAGTTCACATATTGTTGTTTTAACGATATGTCAAATTCAGCAAATCCATTGGTCGCTTCATGATTTGAAGATTTTTTTACCAGTCTTAACACTCGTTTTCTAAAAAACATCTTCATGAAACCAGTGAGGAAACTGACTGACATACGAAGGATAAATACAGCGTAAATGTTTGAGACCTCAGTTGTCAACTTCAACTTGTTGATTTCGTTGTACATGTAAAGTGAATGTATGTGTATTTTAGGCCTGCCGGTAGTCATTGACTTGCGATAAATGTTCTACTGCGAAATGTCTGATAGATCAGACACAAATCATTAGCCAAAAAGTACAAGCACATGTCTCTGTATATAATGCCAACATATATATATATATTGTTGGAACATTCTTTTGTTGATGATCTATGATCGTTTCAAGATCCCAACAAAAGAATGTTCCAAGATCCCAGGTACATATAACGGCACATTACGGAAGGAATAGAATTACGTTCCAACATACCAGGTATTTTAAGGATATATATATGCGATTCTGGGCAGTGTCGTGCAATGCTGTGATTTGCTTCTCCACGTAGCAACCAATGCTGCACAAGAAGCAAAACTAGCGACGAGCGTCTATCTATATGCGGGTCTCAAACTTTCATTACTTGTGCCATTTATAGTTAAAACGCGTGTCTTACTTTACATATCCATGATTTTTCATGTTATGCAGTATTCACGAACACCAGTGGTAAGGTGTCTTAAGCACTTGCGGGTAACAAAAGTAGTTAATTACGGGTATTCAACGACGACTGTTGCAAAGTAAGAACTAGAATACAAGGAAAATAATGTGTGATTTACTAATATATGGTAAATAGCCATTTGACGATTGTCAATATTCCCAATCTACAGATGTATAGTAAATTGTGAGCATACGAACTTGATACTTATCCTAGGATGCCGCACTGACTTTACGCCGAAAACAAATGCATATACGATAGATCGATGATACACTTGTACACTACAGGGAACAGATGTCTTCAAACAGATAATAATGCAACAATTATCTAGCAGTTGCATTCCTGCGGCATCGCAAAAAATAAACATTGTTAAAATTAAAAGGTTATTTTGACGTCGGGCATACTGGAAATTATTAAAATTGCTCTTGCTAGTATGGACCTATTAAATATTGTGGATGTTGGGAACATGATAACATGACTTGAGAAAAACGCTGAAGGGAATATTTTCTTTAACTACTGTTATCATGAAATTAAGAATAAATAACAATAATGAATAGCAACAGTTTCAAAAAGCTGCGTCAATTATAGATATTCGAGCTTTTTAAAATCGCTTCTAATGATTTTTTATATTTTGTTATGTGTTTTTTTTTCTTTTTGTCATACGATTAGGTGGCTCATACAAGCACAAAACACTGATGTTACTAAAGTTTTACAGTTTGTTGGTTGTCTGTACTTGATTTGTCTTCCGCTTTATTAAGATTCTGTATAATGGTCATTAATTTCGCGTCTAAGTTTTTCATTTTTTCCTGCAATCTCGATTCCATGCTTTTCATTTCCTCCTGCATATCTCTGTTAATTGTTCTTACTTCATTCCTAGATTCTGCGTCCATATGTTTCATTTCTCTCTTCAGTGTCTTTATCTCTTTTGATAAACCATCCTGTGTTAGAAATTAATGCATTTGGTCAATTTAACTTCATTTTCATCTTTGTAATAATTGACAAAACACTCAGTTGTTTCATAATTCTATGCACAGTCAGTACACAGAAGGTTACTAGCTACTAAACTGTTAAATAAAGAATGTTCATACAATTACAGACTTTTGTTATTTTCCATTTATTTCATGTTATAGCAATATAGCAAGTCTTCTTTACAGATTTTTGCAGAGGACTTATTATAATTTATCCTAGGATATAGATTAGGCTTATGCATAGCATTAAACTACATGTATTCAGTGACAATATTTTATCTCGAATTCCAATTGCATGGCACCGCCTTTTTAACTTCTAGATACTGTTAATTTTTTATTGTTATAATTACAAACTATGGTCTTGATGGCGCCACTAAACTTTAATACAGACCATACAAGGGTTCGTCGCCCACTTTGACTTGTTTTAATATAAGTAATGAACAAATGCCGAAAATTGTTCAGTATGTGAAAAAAATGGACAAATCGAGGCGTAATGCACCGAGATTGACCATTCTTTCACACAATTGATAGTTTGAGGCTTTTGTCTTACTTTAAACACGGTTCTCACGTAAAAAGTCAAAATTGTTGTGATAGTGTATAATTTCTCAATTATTGTCCACTTTAAGGCAAAGACAATTCAATAACTTGTGCCTCTGTACTAAATTTAAAACAAGTAGAACGGAATTAAGTTTAAATTGCATTTTAAGATTTATTGCAACAAAATAAATGAAAAAAAATATTTGAATGTTTTAGATACTTTTACAAAACTAAAATTTACATTGGCCTTGTTAGTGAGTAAGTTATAGGAAAAAGATGTTTCTTTTTGTGAAAGCACCAAACTTTGTGTGTGTGTGTTGTTCGTTTTGTCCTGATGTGTAAGCTTTGAGTGTGTGTGTGGTGCACTCGTTTGCGTGCTGGGGGGTTCGTTTTGAGGAGGCTGCGCTTTTGGTGCGTGGCACTCCCTGTTTGATATTTTTCTTTGTTTTTTTGTATGTAAATATTTTTGAGTATGCTGAATCCAAAAAAGGAGGAGGCACGCAGTTCGCTAACCTAAGTTAGCTTAAAATGAGGCCTCAAAAAGGGACATACATTTTGTTTATTTTAATCATATATTTATGAAGGCAATGTCCAAAAGGTTAATTTATAACATAAATTAATAACTATTATTGACATAATATTTATTTAGCTACATATTATACACATTTGATATATGTGACACTGACAAATGACATAGATGAGGCCCTAAAAGAGGGAAAATTGCATAAAATTTTTATTTACAGGATGACTTTATTTTTAAATGTTAGTATTATATCACTCGGTAAAACTAATTTTGGCATTTAATTATATCAAAATATCATGTAAACATTCTTTACATTTTGAGGGTTATTAAGAGTATATTATAAAAAAAGTCCACATATACGTACATACTGTAATTCATATAATTGATTTTACAGTACTTATACTGTTTATGGTGTACCGATAATTCGATTTCCCGATGAATATTATTATTACGCATTCAAAATAGCAGCTAAAGGATGGATTATTTTGTGTTTTTCTTGTAATTCAATATCTAATTTGAATTCATGTAAGACATATTATACAAAACATAATATATGTTTTTCCAAGACAAGTAATGACTTTAAGCTAAAGAATACGATCATCCTAATGCTTTCTTTACAACAAAGAAAAATGGAACGTGAACTAAATGTATTGTTGTATTTATTATTGCTAATTTATATTATATCCAATGATACTTATTCATTGAATTAGATTAAGATTTCAAGTTTTATAATCAGTCTAAATTCCGCTTTCTGGAAAATAGCACTATGATAGATTAACCTTTATACGGTTTGAACCAATGAATTTTCTATTGATCTGACAAAACCTTTACCACCAAACGGTCTCCCTCACTGAACCCCTCCACAGGGTTTATAACTATAAACATTTCTGAAGTGCAGTGATTTACTGCAGACACCCCAAGAATACAAATAGTACATAAGAATTGTTTAAGATGAAAACAGAATTAAAGAAAGTCATACCAAGTAGAATTAGATGCATTTTTTTAAGGTAAAGATTAATCGTTAAGTTTATAAACAATGCTTCCTTAAAATATACTAAGTTACAGTTATCTTGCATACTAAACCTGTTGACAATTAATGAAATAGTGTATTTTTGTCACTGGTTCCAAATCGGCCTATATAATGATATCATGTATCAGATAAAGAAATGACCATTCAGAACATTGTTGAGTATGCTCAGCATATTTTCATGAACTTACAAAAGTTGAAAGAAATGAAGATCAAGATACCCTTAACAAATAACTTTTAATTTTATGCGTAACAACCCTTTCATTACTTAACTAAAACTGTTACTAAGGTTTGCTAGTGTTTCACTTTCTAGCACAAATGTCTTCAAAACGTACACGGTAATGGCTTAATACATTTATATCTGCCTTTGTATGTATTCTTGTAGTTACATTGATGAGTTTACTACAACTTATAGCAGATAAGTATGAAGTGTATTACATAATTAAAGCCATGTACCAGCTCTCTTGTCCATTTCCAGTTCTCAGGATTAGCAAATGTCAATGTATGCTATAATGCCGGTCTACAACCTGCTTAATACAATGTCCTTTGCTACATACGTGAACATCTCTCAGGAGATTGCTTTCAATACGTCTAATTGCTTAAGAAATATATTCCCTGGTTTCATTTTGATATTTCTTTGCATGATAGAACAACCTAACCTTCCAGTTGTCATATGCGCTTCTTGAATCTTTTAACACGGCATAACCATAAGTAAAGAGACAGAATGCCTTGCAATTGTATTGAGACAGTATAACAACCAAATAATGCATTATATAGAATGTTAGCTTTAAGTCTACGTTCTTTTTCATGTTGAAGTTTTGTCTTTCTGTCCTTATTTTATGCAAAATAAACCCTGCTTACTATGCTTATTACGGAAGTAGTTAGCATGTACTAGAACTGTTTGGAACGGCTAAATGAAGCTACAGCTAACAACTAGCAAACTGTTTTCCTATAGAAAATAACAGTGTGTTTCAGTGTTGGTTACTCGTGACATTATTCCTTTTTGGTATTGTTTTTATGCATCTGCGGCAAAGAAATCTGTACCAAGTCGCATACCAGTTAGTGCACCACATGTAGTGACTTCAAACTTTTGGAACAATACATGGCCATGTTATAAACAAAGATATCAACTGTAAGTAAATAAATAGTGCCAGATAAATTTCCTAAAGGAAATAGTAACATGAAAACATCTAAATTACCCGATGTTCAGATTTCTAACATTCATATATGAAGCCACTTGTTTTGGGAGAGACATTAAGGTATGAACATACTAAATAGCTGGCCTTCTTTATCCTAGATAAAATTGATTTCAAATGGCTAAGGCACAGAGCAGAACCCGTTTTAAATGTATGTAGTTTACATTTTTACATATTTTTAAGAATATTGCCAGTGCTGAAAAAAATATAAAAAGAGGTTATGTACTTTAGTCAAACAAACCAACTACAATATCAACTAAAATGATACACCAAATTGTATGACCTACAGTTCCAAAATAAACCTGTCATGCTATCATATTATTGCGAAAATGCTTCTTATTTGTCAAGGATACATCTGTTTTGCAAGTTTACAAGTTATGTGATTTCAGCAAAAAGAATGTAAAACAGGAAGGAAGAAAGCTCTACAGAGCAAGGAAGGAGGACTCTTTGAATGCGCCATTTTGCATCTACCATGATTTTTTCCGCGCTAGGTTTCTATTTAGTGTCTGTATACCTTAATTGTGACCCTTGCATTGCTTAATTCTGTTGATTCTGGATTTACTAGTAAAGACACCTTACTTTCATGTTGAATTCTTCATGTGAAGAAGCAATCAATCTGGCGGAAGGTCGGTGGTTCTACCCAGGTGCCCGCTCGTGATGAAATAATGCACAGAGGGGCACTTGGGGTCTTCCTCCACCATTAGTGCTGGAAAGTCGCCATATGACCTATCATGTGTCGATGTGACGTTAAATAAAAACAAAATACTATGTACACTTCATTAAATGCCTGTGCAATAACACAATCATGTACACGACATGTATAAGAAATATAAATTTGTCAAACAAACGTATAAGAGAAGTATCGAGAAACCTATTACAATTCTAAGATATTTATTGGATGGGTGTAAATATCAGTTTCTTTATTTTATGGGTCTTTGGATGAGTCATTAGACCTGAAAACTTTATTATGTCATAATTATGTAACATACAAAAATGATCCCTTAAAAAGCATTTCTTTTTATATAATCTATTGCCCTAATAAATACATATATATAGAATAACTCATGGACCTAAACCTGTGAATACTTTTTACTTTTTTATATATTATACATGAGATCCACGAATTCTGTCTCTTTCCTTAATTTAAGTTCAGTAATACGGTATTTTAACGATTTACATAAATTTATTTGCCCTTAAAATGTGATTTTCAACAATTTCCCCTTAAAGGATCTCATTTTATTTTCCTGAGCCATGTAAATTGAATATGTATAAAATGTTATTGAATAAAGTTTGCGTCAAGGGTTATAATTGGTAATAAATGAACGTTTCTGAAATTGTTCTAGCTATATTTTATTGAAATAAATAAAAGGTAGTTTCCCTTTGGGGCCTCATGTTTTGGTATATTCAAGTCAACAAATCGTACATTTAGTTCATTTCTGATCCAGTATATTTTATGATACTTAAATACAAAATTTCATTATTTCTTCATAAGAAACATCTTTTCACACGCAGTTATGAAATTAAACATACAGTAATATCTGATAACCTCCGTTTTTAGTATGTATCTTGAGAAATAAGAGTATTTTGTAGTAAACTTTGTATATCTGTCAATACCAAATTGCTGTTTGTCTATGCTAGTAATATGTTATCTATGTTTAGATCATATCAAACGTTACTTTACAGATAAATTTCAGTTTCAGGGAAAAAAAATTCAAGACATTTTACCTTCCATTTTTAAACTGATTTAAAAGGAGGTTCTATGGCAGATATAGCATGTCTCCTCCCCTTGTAGGATTTGGGATACCTTAAAGTAAATTCATGCAAAATATGGTACTTTCTTCACAAAGGGGAACATCTTTGCCATTCTTTTGTTCCATATCTTACTCGCTGTGTGATATTAGAATCAATAGTTGTCCGTGCTTCGTTCATGCTCAGTTTGCAGTTTTATGTAGATCAAGTACTTTAATACAAAGACGGGTCCAGGTGAGGACGTTCTAAATGTACGTGTATGTTTTTTAAATATTACTCAGCACTTTTAACCGAACAATGAAACAGATATGCCATATAGTAAGTAAGATTTAATTCAATTTTATTTCTGCTTTTAAAATTCTGCGTTGATCAGTTAGGGAGGAAAACTTTACAGTTCGATTTTAAAATTCTATAACAGCGTTAATCTATTTTTCTTCTTTTCTTCTTCAAGAACCAAATGAAATATGCATCAATTTAAAGGTCTTCATGAGTAAAAGAAAGACATCTTTTAATCATAATATATATTATATCATAAGCAATTGAACTTTTAATAGAAAATCTCAGGAAAATTGCAAAAGTACGTTTTACAAAAAAAAACATTGCAAACGTTTTACTTGATACATACCACGTTTGTGGATGGTATGAAACTTCCAACACCAAACATAACAAAACTTGCAATTTTAAATACATCTGGAAAGAATAGCAATCTACAAACTACGAAAGTTAAAGGAATTTATTCGGAAAAAATGAACTTCTTATCCCGTATTTACGAGATAAAATTACTCGTATCACATAGCACTGAGATATTTACCCGTTACGGCGATTTCATATCTCGTTTTTTTCCGAGAAAATCTTTCATATTCCGTAAAAGAAAGATATTGTGACATTATTGCAATGTGTTTTTAATGTTAACCATTCAAAATCAGTTACTGAAGGAGCTCTTATCCTGTTGTAACGACCCGCTAGCTAGGACCCTGAGTAACAAAAAGTCGCTCCTTTAACGAAATGTAGTGTCCAGCAGGTAATACAAAAGATATTGATTGTTTCAAGTAGCTAAAACCATGTATTTTCAGAAACTATTGATTATCATGCAGTACCGAATTGCGAAATCGGTATTTTTCAAGATGGCTTCCAAATTGGCGGCGATACATATCTACCCGGGTTGATGTCTTTGCATTGAGATTGCGGGTGTTTAAAATAAGATTTTAAGAATATTTTTTCACATACTGATAGCTTTAAGACTAAATATTTCACAGAAAACAATGTAATTGTGTATAACGTATAAATATCAAATATAACTGTCAAATAAAGGAGCAAACTGCATTTTTAAAAAGTTGACAGGTAAAGTTTTAAATAATGTGATTAATTTAAGCTTTAACAGTATATATCACAACCAGTTATGTGATCTATAATGTATTCATAACTGAAAGATTGTAAAAAGAGTTAGTTTAAAAGTACTTGCTGCTAAATAATTTCATTTTGTACACGCTCGAGCACACGACCTCAGAATTTCACGCTCATTAGGTATATGTCTTTCGATTAGATAAAAAGTTTTTTTTCTATTTTGTTTTCTTTTCAATCAGATAAAGCTTCTTTTTTCTCTATTGTTATAATAAATTAAATCAAACTGTAAATTAGTTCACCGGTGTTCGGATACGCCTGTCCGAAATGTTAATGATGACATTCGTGCGTTTGATAGATGCAATGTTGTGATGTGCTTTCAGTTTAAGTATGATATTTCAGCACATATATTTTAAATACATGAACATTAAAATGTGCAACATGGTTTTTAAAGATATATGTGTGCCTAACTGAAATAAAACGACCCTTTTTAGTCAAAATTGCATTTACTACCTATTATGTTATCCAAAGAGGCTATAAACAATAAAGGTTGAGTTGTATTAATTGCATGATATATATCTTATTAATATCCGTTTGTCATAACCGTTTCCATTTTTTAAAGCAATCAAATTTAAGAGTAAAGAGAAGAATTTGTTCACAAAGTTCTGGTTTAACCGTTGTTTAAATGGAAAAGTGAACGAGTAAAAGCAGTTTGGTTGGAAAGGTCGTTGGGGTTGTATTCACAGGTTTGACTCTAAAGTGGATTTGATAACATACACGTGCAACATTGAAAGGGATATAAACTGTTCCCGCCCTAATTAAAACTGGAATCATAGTAGAAACAGTAGAATGTACAGAACTTCGTTCAGGTACCTAAAATGTAATATTGAATTTCATCCATTTTTCTCCTTAGTGAAAAAAAACATCAAATACATATTTGATTTTAAATCTAAATCCAGTACAATATATCTCAAGCTATGCCAAACAACCCGTTATCCAATGGTATCAAATAACATAAAGCGCAATAATTTTTGAATTTCATAAACTACATCTCCATAGTATTCAGGTTTTGTAAGTCCAAGTTTTAAAAGTGTTTTTAGGTTAGTATAACTGCATTTTTCTAACAGTTCCGACGATCTGTTGTAAAATCAACTGAAGGATTTCCGTAGCTTATGATAACCCTATTGTAACAATTTTTTGGTTATATTAAGATTTCTGTCATTAAAATCCTTTATCTTCGAGCAAGGTCTTGCAAAACGAATAAGTTGTGAAGTATAGACTAGATACGGTATGATGTTGCTCGAGGGACATTTCCTTCAAGGTGTGGGGAGTTGACAAGTTCAAAATTAAACTTGTCCCTTTTGAAGAATTGGATGACATATTACTGTAACATTTTCAAACTTGATGTATATACTTTGCTGTCAGTTTGGCTATCAATTTGTCGAAACAGTATCGAAATACTTTCTTACAAGGCATATCAGTATCTTACTATTAGGATGGTATTTACAAACGTCCTAAGCATCTGGATCATGATACTTGTTCGCTGTATTTTAGTTTGGGGTATCCTACTACTAGTAGGCAAAGTAGTTACGTTGTAATACGTTGAATTACTTATCCGTCCTTGCCGCTGTGGATTCGAAACTGAAGAGTGCAATTATTTCGTGTAAAGAAGACATTCAGCTGGATTACGAAAGACTGTTGGCTCAAACTAGGTTTGTACAGCTATTCCTATCAGGCCTTTGCCCTTGTTATCAGGCTGACTGACCTGTGTGACAGCCGGCCAGATTCATATAAGGGAAACATGCCATTTTTACCAATAATTTACTTTTTTCAATAAGACGCATTGTTTTATGTTAAAAACTATGGTGTGCGATTAGCTCTACATTTTGAATGCACAATGCATAGAACAAGCACCAATTTTAAGTGTTTAAAGATCAATACCTTCAAGAATGGATTTCACTGATAAAAGATAGCGCGCTTAACTGTCACTATACAGAAATTTCAAAAAATGACACTGTACGTGAAAAGTATAGAAACGCGCTGGCTAAGCTAAGAACATTATGACATGATTAAGAAATAGAAAAGGAGAGGTACAACAAAATAGAAAGAATTCAAAACATATATAAATCTTATATTGATCTTCAATGTCTATTCAAATATAGTTGGAGATAACATAGATAACACACGGAAATAATGTAAGAACTTCTATTCATACATCTTTCTTATGCGACAGTGCATGTATAAGCATTTCGGATAGCAATATCTGAAAAGAAAATCATTTGAATAAAGAAAGCAGCATTTTACCGAACGTGACGTACGTATTGCGCACAGACTTAAGTGCTGATATCATCTGCACGCGTCAAAGACGGTATTTAAAAGGGAATGATTTAGCGTTTAGAAAATTGTAAAATAAGGATTTAGTTTACATTTATGTTGATGCATATACTTTACAAATTAAATATATCTATAATATATATATGATTTATGCCTATATGAAACTGATAAATTAACTAAATTATCACGCCAACCTTTCAAAATGAGTTTTTACAACTTATTTAACAATTAAATGTAATATTATACATGTCAACATAAACCAGTATCAACACTTGATTACTGATAAAACTTATCAAAACTGTTATTGCATTGAAGATTCATCATATTTAAGATTGTCTGTAACATGTTTCAACAAATGTTGACTTCAGTTCAGTTTTCCATAGAAAGTGTCGGCTGCGCAGAAAGATGCGCATAAAAACTATAGGAATTCCCTTTAAATCTGAATTTGGTGCAGAACAACATTGACAAATTTTACTTCCAAATAGTCATCGTTCAGCCTTTAGTAAATTCCGCTGTGAAGATGTGGCACCATTGAGAATTGAAACGGGACGTTATGAAGGTTTAGATACTGGAAAACAGAAAATGTCATTTTTTTGTGAAAGTATAGACTGAAGATGAAAGTCATGTACTTTTGGATTGCAACATGTACTATGACATTAGAGTTGACTTGTTTAATAAAGCCAGATTTATTTTATAAATCCACATTTTGGTATTATGTCAAAACAAGATCAGATAAAGGAAATATTTTCCAACCCATTATTGACTAGAGATAGTGTTAGGGCCTGTTTTGATATTTTAAAAGAAATATCTTTTAAACTATGTAGATAATGTACAACCATCTTTCACTCTCTTTAACAAAATAAGATATCTTTTAAACGATGTACAAAATGCACCTTCATCTCTCATCTCTTTGATAAACAAAACTTTTTATGTTAATTCTAGAATGCTACTGCTAATCAGTTCCTTTATGATCTGATCATAGGGGATATTTGTTTTTTGTTACACCAATGTTTTTGAAAGTGCGCGTTTGCGCCTCTTTTCAATTCTCAGTGTTTTATTCTAAACATTTTAAGGCAGTATTAAAACTTGGATTAGCAGTAACAATCTAGTTTTTAGGAAATATATGATAACAATTGTGTCTGTTAATTATACAGTAATGTAGATGTCTATAAGTAGTTTCTTAAAGTCTCTTGTAATTCATTTATGAATGGCAATGTACTTTAGTTATATGTAAATTCTAAATAGAACATGTCTTAATGTGATAACATGTTTTAATTTCATGTATATTGTACATTGATGAGACTATAATAAAATAAATATGTGTTTGCCCTGAATTTCTCGTACTGGATAAGTTAAGCCAGGTATTAGCTCAATCTATTTCATATAACTTGTATAATTTACCTAATAGTGTTTAATATTTCATTATTGAATAATAATAACAGTTATAGATAAGATTCTCTTGCATGGTTAAAAGCAAATTTACTTTACGGCTAGCAGCCGACTACGATGAACAAAGACCATCAGACATTAGTGTTGGCCACTGAATATTTTCCACAACAATATATATAATATAGTCTAAAACTATCAAAGACAAAATCCAGTTGTTGTGAATAATTTTCACAGTGAGAAACTAACATTCTGCAGTCCGGCTGATCAGACGGGAGCCACTCTTTTTTGTACGATAGTAACACTACTGAAAACATTGAAGTAAGTAAAATGGTTTTACGTGAAATATAAACGTAAACAATATAATTCGGTCAGATCGGCCAAAGTTTCATGCAATACTTATAGGTAAAATAACTGAGGACGCTTTACTATAAGGATGTTACAGCGTTATATAAATGAGGCAATGGCAAAGAAAAACAACAACAACAACAACAACAACAGCAAATGATATTGAACTGAATCGAACATTTTTGATGCAAAATATGTGTAAATATTAGTAGTTATCACATTAAAATATATATCAAGCAACACATTTTTTTTCTCCTATGCCGACTTAAAATTTTTAAAAAACCCCCCTTTTACGCACTTTTTCTGTTATATTACTATATTTTGATTCGGGTAAAATTGGAGAGACACGCATTCGATGTACATGCATTTCAGTAAGAGAACAAGGATACTTGTTACAAATGTTCCATTTATTTAAATATCCATATGATCAACGTTTAAAAGCATAAAATCTGGTTTGCAATAACGGACCGACAATAAAAAAAAACCATTCAAAGTGAGAAAATGGTCATTTTAGGGTCCCAATTTTGAGCACAAAATTAAAGAATTTTTTTGTATATCCTTTTTGAGCCGCGAAAACGAATGTATTATAAACCACCGGGAAAACGTGGGAAAACATCATTAATTCTTTATGCAAAAAATTGAAATTGACAAAGGGTTTTTTAACAAAATTTTCAATAATCCCCTGTGAATTTTTTTGTAAGGGAAATTTTTTAATTTTTTATTTAAATCCCTTGAATGATATTTTCAATTAACATCATTTTTAACATTCTTCCTATATTTAATGATTTGCCCCCATTCTTAAAGGGAAGGAAAAGAAAAATATTTTTTACTTTTTATCAATTCAAAAATATATTTTCGATCAAAAAAAAGAAATTAGTATTCAATATTGGTTAAGTTTTTGAAAGAGAACAAAACGAATTCCTGAAACAAATCAATGGTGTGTTTCCTACCGCAATTCTCGTGTCCTCATCTAACGCCCATCAAATTATCATTTTATTTTAAAATATCTACACTCAAAATATTTACTTTTAATGCAGTGGGGGAACTCCCAAATTATTTTTTATTATTTTTATTGAAAACATCCATAGGGGACAACCCTAACCTGCTGGAAAATGGTTTTCGACTGATAAGAAAGTGCATAAAGTTTCAATCCCAATGGGGGACGTCCTAGCTTCTGTCACTTTCCTTTCGGGAATTTTATTTTTAAAATGTAAGCACGAATTAAAAAAAAGACAAATATTAGGATGTTTAAATTTAACTTTTTTACTATAAAAATACGTTTTTCCCCGGGGGTTAATGCCTTCTTACCCTTTTTCTGTTAAGTTCCATATTCTCCAATCTTCTTCTAAACCCCAGTTCTTTCTTTTTGGCTGTAATTTTTCCCGTCAGTTGCCCCTTTTGACATTGTTGTCTTGACTTGTCAATACTCCCCATTAGCTTTGAGGGACCTCACCTCTGGGGGGTTTTCTCTGAGGGTTTTCATACTGCCATTGGGTTTGATTTACCTCACCTCCCCCCATTCCATTTTGTCCCCTTTGGTAACCCCTTACCATTTTCGAAATACCCAAAGTTTGGGAATCTTTCCATTTCCCAAAGAAATCAAACCCAAATTGAATGTTACGAAGATAGTTGTGGCAGCATTCTAAAAGTATGAAAAAATAAAACTCTTTTTTTTCAAATTTTTCAAAAAATTTTCTAACGTACTGCCCCTCAAACACTTTCTAAAATTGTAGATGTTTCACCCCCATTTTTTCAATTTGAATGTGAGGGCAATCTACAAGACCCAAATAAAAGGGAAAAAAATTTTGATCTAATCAACGTTTATTTCTTCATTAGTTTTTAAATAAATTAAATTTCCACTGGATATTTTTTTATTTAACGAGTTTGAAGAATCTTTTTCATAAGTTTTGAGAACCATTTTTCTAGGTTACGTAAAATTTTTAAAAACTTAAAACGTGTGTAAAACCTGAATAATCAAATTATAAATTTAAAAAAAAATATTGATCTTGCGCTTGAATTTGATTTTGACCAAATCCTGATTTATAAGTTACAATTAAACTGATTTTTACAGTAACATACACCAAAAAACCATAAATTTATTTTTCCATTTTGTTTAATTTCCCTTTTTTAAATTTACTTGTATATATAGCTTTTCAATCTTCTGTATAAACACATTTTGGTTAAATGGGGGAAATTTAAATCATTAAATCAAGTAAAAATTTGATCGAAAGAACTTGCATATAATTTGAGGACAAGGGGTACTATTTTTCTTTTTGGCCATTTTTTCTCACTCCGGAAAAAATGTGTCATCTTTTTCATTTTTTATTGTTTATTATTAAAAAACTTTAAAAAAACATAATGAAAAAGGGGGAAAAATTAAAAAACGAAAGTTTAAACTTGTTAAGACTATTAAACCTTTTTTTATAAAAGGGAAAATATGTTCATAAAATTACATTTAGATACCCGGGCAAAAAAAAGAGTATTAGGACCCTCGCAAAAATTAAGGGGTTTTAAAGTGCAAAATCGAAAATTTTGGGCAATAAATAAAAAAATAAAATATATCAATATTTTGCGTTGCTTTTATTGTCGAATGCTGATGAATGTACAATTGTATGTGCTGAGTTTGTTATTCTTTTAAAAACCCAAACCGGTTAAATACTTTTTATAGTACTTTTTTAAATTTGAATTAGCTTTTAAAAATATTTGAAAAATTTTTTTCCTATTTTTTTGATAAATGCATTCGAAATTGCTAACTTTTTGCTCTGTCAAATCACCCCCCTTTTTTACTTTATATAGGAAATTTTTTCAACAATGGCCATTTACCATGTTCGTTTTCTGAGAGTACTTACAATCTTTGTGGGGTCATTGCTCCGGGGTTCTTCTTTAACATTTTTTCTTAGACATATTCCATAAAAAATTTTGATACTTATTTTTGCATTTCCTTTTCTAGGCCGGCTTCTGTTTGGAATTCCGTTTTTACTACACTAACCCAACCAAAAATCACACAGACAAAAATTTGTAAAGCACAACACCCCCAAGTTATAAATTTAATTGCACTGGCCTTAAACAGGTTTAAACGAATGAAAACGTGCCCTTAGATGTAGCCAAAAACCTTCAGTGTGAACGCTTTTACTTTTAAAATTTAAAATAAACATTTTTTCCTACTAAATTCAAATCAGAAAGGGATTGAAAAAAATTGTTTTAAAATTCTGAAATAAGAAATTTTGGTATTTTTTTTTTTTCTCATGTCTTTTTCGCGTAAAGGGGCAAAAAGCATCAAATAGCAAATAAAGGGAAACTCCCCAAATCCGCAAGGTCTTCATTATCAATTTTTTTCTCAAAAAGGGGATTTGCTTCTTTTTGTGCAAAAAATTTTGGGTGGTTTTCCGCAAAGTTGGTAGATCAAAATGAAATAATATTTACAAAGTCTATGAAGGGCATATTTTGAAAAGGTACTGCAGAATCAAATTTCTAATCATTCATATGTTTTTAAGTACACATTATCCCCCTTTAACTTTTAGTTCAGCGATAAAAAAAGCATTAAACCCGCCTATTTGTTATGAAAGGGGGACAAGTATGGAATTACCCCCCCCCACATTTAAACAAAATTCTCTAAAAACTAAAATCCGTTTGGGCTAACTTTTCCCGGATGAAAAGGTCATTCAAAAGGCTAACTTTTAGCAAAAAATATATCAAATCTTTTTGTAGGGGAAAAACCCTTAGGAACCCCCCTTTTAATAATCAATCATCCGTAAATTAACTTTGGGAAAAAAACCCGATACACATTAATTTTGATGTCCGGTAAAATTTAAACCCAGTGATAAAAAATTTCAAAAAAACAAATCAAAAACGTTTTTAAGATGCCCAAGTATTATAAATCCTCTCTTCAAAAAACTTTTTAATCCACAATTTTAAGAAAATCCTTCAAAGTAAAAATCCAAATAGTAATATTTTGTTTTTAAAAAAAAAGGACAATTTTAAAAATAATATAACTTTAGTTTCGGGTTCTGTCTAAAACAGCCCCCATTTACTGTATAGGGAAGATGAATTTTCATGTAACACAAGAATAAAAAAACATTTTGGAAATAAACAAGAACCATCCTTTTAAAAATAAGTTTCCCCAAAGTTTTCAGTAGTGACAGAATTTTTCTGGAAACACAACAAAATTTAATTTATACTGTCTCAAAACAGTCAATAAACAATATTAAACCAAAAGGGGGATATTAATATATAAACATATGCAGATTCCAAAACAAGGGCCCGAGAGCTTCGGACTTTTATTGCAAAAATTTGAGCCAAAAGAACTTTAAAAAATTTTTAAAAGTATTTCAGCCAAAAATAAAACTCATTTCTTAAGTGAACCCCATCCCCCCCACTCCCCAAAAACCGAGAGCAAACCCAAAACAGACTGAAAAACATCGTCGAAGACATCGCGAAAAAAGGGGGGAAAACAGAGACTGGACACAGGGGGCAGAGCCCGGGGCCCTGATAAATGAGTTCCCAGACAATGTGCCCCCAACATCGATTGGGGGTCCGGGGGTAGAAAAAAAGGGGAAAGCAACATCGGGTTTCCCAAACAATCCCTACCTAAAATTTGATCAAAAAATCGTATAAAACACACCCTGGACCCGAACAATCCCGAGGGACGGGGAAAAGGGCATTCAAAATGCTGGGAGGGGTCCCTACATAAAATTTTTTCAACAGCCCACTCTCACAATCCCACCCAGTCGGAAGAGATGCTCCGAATAATCCGATGAAGCCTCCTCGACGAACTCTAATATTATGGGCGAGAAGAAAATAGAAAATACATTCTTAAAACGACCCCAAATCAGCTTTTCAGGCCTCTAAGAGGTCCTCAACAATTTAACCAACATGTTAAAAAACAATTCCTGCCCGCGAACAACAATGACATTTCGATGGTTTCCTGCCATGTGGGCAAGCTGGAAATGGGGCCCCAAAAACTTGCAAAGGAAAGCAATCATGCAAAAAAAAGAGTTAAAAAAGGGATTTTACGGGACCCCGTTATTACCCATATAGGGGAAGAAAATACGGGAAAACTAAATACGGGCTGTAGGGCTTGTAATTTTAAAAGTCCGAACAAAAAATACGGTTTCCGAAACTTGAAATACGGAATTCTTATATACGATCCCCGGTATTTTATTGAAATAGGGGAAATTCAAAAGGGTTTTCTATCGTAACAACACCGTTATCCCGTTATTCTGGTGTACGAATAAAAATCCGTATATTACAAAATAGGGGACGTATATTTCCCGTATATGTTTCATATACAACCCCGATATTTCCATATTCGGGATAAGGGGATATTTAATTTGTATATTTCGAAGAAAGGGGTTTAAAATTTTCCCGTATTTTTTCGAACAACCCCTATTTCCCGTAATCCGGAAATAGGTTTTAAAATAATTTGATTTTTCGAAAATAGGGGACTATAGCCCCGAATGTTGGATAAAACTCCGAATTATTCCCGTTATGCCAGAAATACGGGATTTAAATAATTTGAAATTTTTTGAAAAAGGGGACTTATTTTCCCCGTATATTCTTTGTATACAACTCCGTTTTTTCCTTTAATTCTGGTAAGGGTTTGAAAATTTGTTTTTTCCCCCGAAAAACAGTGAAAAAATTTTCCCCGTATGTTTTCGATAAACCCGTTTATTTCCCCGTATATCCCGGAAAATACGGATTTAAATAATTTGTATATTTCGAAAATAGGGGACGTATAGTCCTATATGCTTGGTATACACCCGTATTTTCCCCGTATACCGGGAAAATAGGATTTAAAATTTTTATATATTTCAAAAATACGGGATGCAATCAATATTGGTAAAATTTATTCTCCGGCCTTTCAAAGGTCAAACGTTTTGCATGCGAACTTGTATGTATGTAAAATAACCCAATATTGAAAGAAAGAAAAAAAAAAGCATTCACGGACCAAAACGGTATAAAAACAAACATGAATGAACCCACTTTTCATCAGCGCTTTCCCCGATTTTTTTTTAACTTTTAAAACAAATGCGTTTGGAAAAAAAAAAGATTAATCAATTATCCCTATTTTTGTAGTGATAAATAATCCGGATCATGCCATAAAAAATCAAATGCAGCAACTCTTTTTCTGCACTTTTTCCAACGCTTGTCAACAATGCAAAATTTATAGAAAAAAAGGGGAAAAAACCCATTTATATTTTGTAAAAAAAAGTTATAAAACATTATTAAATTTTTATTTATAAATCAATTCAATTTTTTTACAGACCAAAAAATCGATAAAGTTCGCGCCAAAGATTCGAACAAACCCCTTTCTTCTTTTAATACATACGTCTGCTACCGACCGAGTATTTCTTTTTTTTTGTGTTTTTTTTGGGGATTAACTTGCGTGACACACTTATAGCCTTTTACGATTTCCATTTTCTTTTTAGGATCCCCAGGTCCATAACGTTATTTTTTTCACGACGACCCCGCTTAAGTCTTCCTCCAGGAAAATTTCAAACTTTTTGGACTGAACCCGCAAGGGGTGATGGCAAGGTTTGAAGTTCGACTAAACCCCGGGGCCCGGGAGACCCCTGGGTTTGGACCTTTAAACCAACATGTAATAGCATAGTTTTTGGTAATAAAGAAACAAAATTCAAATTTAAACCCAATCATTCAGTTTAATAAAATTCAAAGAGCTAAAAATATGTTTTTTATACCTTTTGTTTAAGTTCACTTTAGGTACTTAATTATAAAATTTTTTAACGAAAATATTTTCATATCCTTTTTATTTTGTTTCAAAAGAAAATTTTCAATTTCTATGTAAGTACGGGGGCATAGCGAGGACATAGAAAATATTTTTTTTTTTCTGTGCGCACGTGTTAGTCCACTGCTAGTGGGAATTCACCTGCGCGGGTGAAACTATCACGTGCGCAATTTACAGTATCACGTTCGCACGCTATACTCCATGTGGCATGTGTTAATAAAACTTGGCCTGTTTAAAGATCAAAAAAAGCTGAAAGATCTGCAATTTTTTTAAATGGGTGTCTTTCAAAAAAAGCGTTATTTTAGTAGCTGTAAATTTTCAAGTAAATGTTTTTTTGTTTTTGAAAAAAGGGTATATCTCATTTTTTCGTTGGTAATTTTCCGTTGCACTTCAGCTAAAAACTGCGAACGTAACTATCACATGCAACTGTTAGCTAAGATAGTTTTTACGTGCGCACGTGTTAATCAAACATTTTCCAAAGTGTTCTAACATGTGCAATGTGGTCTAACCGTCCACGTATAAATAAAATGTTTCCATGTCCCCCCATTCCCCCTATAACCTGTTTCCCAAAAATTTATTTTCGGGATGTAGTGCCTTTAATTGACCCACACATGTGAATATTTGTATTTTTCCGTAAATTCATTTTCAAGCAAACTTAAATACGTACAAAAATTAATATAAATTCTAGTTGATATTATACGTCGCATTGCAGTGCTGAGCGCAAAAACGTTTACTGCTATTTTTCAGGTAGTGGGTTCGATTTTGGCCATCCTTTTCCCCAAATTTTTTTGCAAAATTTCCACTTATTTTTTTTAAACACACCGTGATATTTATGGGCCTTTATTAAAATTTCATTTCACCCCTTGAAAAATCCCTTTTTTAAAATATTTAGACAAAAGACACATACCTGCCACAAGCCATACTAGAAATAAATACTTTTAAGGAAAAAAAATTAAAAAATTTATAAAATAAAACAGGGAGCGATAAAATCACATACTTTACTTTAAAGAAATGAAAAACCCGGGGAACGGGGTGGGGGTGACACTGATTAACTGTATAAAATACAAAAATTGCAAAATTAACGAAAACGCCAAAAAAAATTGGGAAAGATTAATAGTGCCTTTTTTAAACAAAGATAAAAGCATTTACACTGATTTACCCTCTCCACGAAAAAAAAAAGGGGACATTTAAATTTTTGGGAACATTTTATGCAAAATTAATTTAAAAAAGTTGCAATTTAAATAAAACAGAAGAGCCAGCCCCTCCGGTAATCTAATTGACAATTTCAACATTTTTCTACCCGCAAATTTACAATATCAAAACTCATGAATCCCCAAATTTTCACAAAAATTTCGAAAATTTTTGGGGGTCTTTAAAGCATAGATATTAGGGATGATTTTTTCCGTCCAAAAGGGGGGAAAACGCTTCGCGCTTCATACCCCAGCGTAACATCTGGCTTTAAATACCGCACGCGATAATCTTATATTTCATATTTTAGGGGAAAGGAAATCACGATAAGTACTTATTTATTTAATATGTTTTAATTTTTTTTTAAAAAAACGATTTTTTTTTTACAAACCCCCCATAATTTAATTTCAATTAAACGAACACGGGTTGTTTTTTTTCTTTAAAAATTCAGAAACGTCAAAAAAAGGGCATTTAATTTTTAATCTTAATATAAAAAAAAAATTCAGAATAGCCGTTCATCATTCATTCATTCATTCATTCATTCATTCATTCATTCATTTTTTTATTATCATTTATTCTTTTATTCATTCGATGATATTTTTTTTACAATCATCATTTAACATTTTTATTCATTCTTTCATCCAAAAATTTTACAAGGTGTCATCACCAAATGTTTTTATGTTAATGTTTGAAATAAAAAAAAAAATTGCAAAAATCATTTGATAAAACCCTTGGGGTTAAACGAGATTAAAGTTTTTAAGGGCAAAAACAACCTTTAAATTTTTTTTTAGAAAGTAGCCCAGCTAGCTTCTTTAAGAATGAATAAGGGGCAACACATTCATTCATTCGATCAAAAATGAATCTCGGAAAAGCATTAATGAAGTTAATAATTACAATCTTTTTTATTTAGAAAATTGGGACCCGGGAAATTTAAAAATAACGTTTTTTCAGATCAAATTTGAAAAAAATTACAAACTTTGCCTCTGTCAGAGAGAAAATGTTTTTTGAAAAAACATGTCAATATGAAAAAATTAAAATATTACGATTTTTTTGGGTTCTACAGATTTAAGTCTATGTAAACGGTTTTATGCGTATTATTTTTTTTAAAGTATTATTCAAAAAAAACTGGAGTAATAAAAAAAAATAGCAAATTTTATTATTAAACTAAAAGTTTTTAAAAATTTTTAGTGACCCCAAAAACATAATACTAAGATCTTTTTTCATTTCCAATTTTATAACACTTTAAAACCCATAAAACGGGGAGAGCTTTACCTAAGAACAAATAACCAATTTGCGATTTTCCCTACTAAGTGTTGTTTTTTTGTATAAAAACGGTGGGGGGGGGTGAACGATAATAATAGCTTTGGGCATTATTTTTTTTTATCTTTTCATTTAAGGGGAACGGTACTAAAGATTACTTTATGAAGTTTAAATTAAAATAAGTGAAATGCGAAACAAGTCGAATATTTATAAATTTATTTATTGTTAAAAAAAAGTAATATTTGAATAGAATAGGGATCTAACTATTTTTAAAAACTTTCATATTTTACATCTAAAAAAACATTTACTTTCAACCCTACATGTACAAACAATAAGTAAATTTCTCAACTTAGTTTGTTATTTTAAATCGATTTTCAACGACCATTATGAAATTTTCACAAAATTAAGGGACGATATTTCCCATGATTGGTATTTTTTTCATTTTTTTTTTTTTCTCCATTTTGCAGCTTTAAAATTTCAAAAAAGGCCCAAATCTTTTTTTTTACACGCAAAAAAATTACTTAACAGGTTTTCTAAGAGCTTTTTATATACAACAAAAAAATGGCAAAAATTTGGGTTTTTTTTTTAAAAATTTTTTCTCCCGATGAATAAAATTGTCATTAAATTTAAAGTCAATTGGGGGAAACGATTTTTTAACGCAAAACCGAGTCAGTTTCACCAAAAATTTTTGGGAAAGCCCCTGTATTTATTGAACTCCCGGGTTTTTTTTTTAACAATTTTTAAAAGCGACATGATTTCATTCATTTTTCGTTCCAAAAAAAAAGAAAAAATGAGGGGGTGGGGTCACCATTAAAAATTCGATCTATTTCCATTTCGCTTCCCCCACCCCCCGTAAAAAAAATAATGATACCTTAATTTTGTAAATTTTGGGCCCAACTTTATGTTTATTTCACTCATTATGCAACTTATTTAAAATGTCCCCTTTCGATACTTATTTCTGTTAAATTTTAAGGGTGGGGATTTTGACGTTCCTCCCTGTTAAATTTATGAAAAGTTTAAAAAATGAAACTAAACCCCCCAAGAAAGAAAAAAGAATAAATTTAAAGACAGAAAAAAAATTTTATATTTCAATGCAAAAGCATAAAACCAAAAAAGACCCACACTTGTATAAGTGGGGTTTAAAATATTTTTATGACCCCTTTAAACAACCTGGGGAATTCATCCCCAGGCAAATTGAAAACCAAGGAAAATTTTAAAGGGGGTTTTTAAAATTTACACAATTAAATTATTTTTTTTTATGTAATATATCAAACTTGGGGGTAAAATAAATTTTAAAATAACGCAATTTTTTTTAAAAGAATACTTAAAAAAAGGGACTTGCCTCCAGATCGCCACAAAACAAAAAAAAATATAATGAGCCCGGCCCCGAAAACCAAAATAGGGGGTTTTCGACCCCGCGGTTTGAAACCTCGCATCGCGCAGTTGCTCAATCCAAGCTGTTCGCTAACATTTTTCCCAATTCCAATGGCTTTGAAACGAACAGCATGGATCCTACCAATGCACGGGGTCGCAGGGTGTCTCGTCCATTGGGCGCAAACCCCCTATGTTGGTTTTTTAAATTTAATGCATTATATTTTTTTTGATATATGGGAAAATTTTTGGGTTTTTTCAGATACTGACAGACTATAATGTTGCGGAAAACATGAGAATAATGTTTTTTTAAATATTTTTTGATAAAATTTTTTATATTTAACGCCATTAAACACTAAACCCTTCATTGCTTATTGGTAACGACAGCGGAAAACTTCTTTATGCCCCGCGGCGGGTTTGATCCCGGCGCGACCATCTTTTTCTAATTGACATTTTTAGTTTTTATGAAACGAAAAATTCCTAATTTTTTAATTTTATAATTGACAACTTTCCCTTAAAAGTATCTTGAAACTATAATTCTCTTTTTAATCGAAACCCCCCTTCAATATTTTACCCTGATTTATTTGTAGAAATTTTTTCGTCAAGTTATCCGGATTTTAAAGGGAAAATTGATTAAAAAATTAAAAACCGGGTTTTCCTAGGGCTATATTTTCGAAAAAAAAAAAAAAAAAAACAACTGTGAAACAATAAAATCTCGGGAAGGGATTTTGCATGTCTACCCTTTTTCTGTTACTCACCCGGGCCTGTTCAGTCACGAATAACATCGCTCGTGCAAAAAAAAAAAATTCGAAAAAAAGGGGATTTGTTAAAAGAAATCAATAGTCTGTAAATTCGATCTTTAAACATTCAACAAACTAGACCTTTTTTTCATTTTTCCCCAGTTTTTACTGAACACTGTTACATAATAATATCGAATATTTGGCAACCTAATATGAAAAAATGTAAATTAATTGTACTCTGATATTTTTATTATAATTTTGTTAGGTTTAACTATGTGCTTTTGGGTAATTTTAAATCCCAAATTTAAATAAGTTTTTTTTTATACTTAATAAGGGTTTCTGAAATTTTAAAAAACCAAAATGATTTTAAATTTTTTTTTAACATAAAAAATAACGTTTTTGATAAAATTTTTAATTTTTAAAAATTTTACGACGGGGGATTGGAATTGAAACTCTTCAGTTGTTTTAACCAAATATTTAAAACGTTACGAGGCAATATATCGTTCAAACTTTTCAGTCACAAATTTAAAGAATTTTAAAAAATTAAATTTAAAAAACTTTAAAAACGCACTGTTATTCACTTTAAAATTTTTATCAAAACTGTAAAATTTAGCAAAAGTTTACGTTTAAAGTACTTTTTTTTAAATTTACCGGGGCTTATTTTTGAATTTTGGGAGAATAAAAAGGGGAATGTTATTTGATCCCATTACCGCACTTTTTTGCTTTTTAAGTTTTGTGAAGGGAAAATTTCTTGAAAAAATATCTCACTACTTATGTTATTATTTTGTCATTTTTTAAGACAATCCCTCAAAAAAGGGAGGATTGCCGACAATGTGACGGCCTAGAACACATGCATTTTTTATTAAATATAAATTTGGGGATAATTTTAAAGAAAATAACCCTAAAATGCAAAAAACACGAGATAATTTGTATTAAATATAAAAGGCACATTTAATAATATCTAATTTTTTCGCGACGAAATGAAGGTGCTTCACACTTAAATGATTCGCATCCCCGCCCACTGTTTTTATTCGTCATCTTTTTACATCTTTAAAGATAAAAAATTTTATCAGTATCTATGAATTGCAAAGTCCATTTTTTTTAACTTTAAACTGCATTTTTTTTTATTCCACTGACACAAAATTTTTTGGGGAAAAAAACGGGACGACTTTTTATTTACGATAAGAATATACTTTGTTGAAGTTTCTACTAGTTGATCAAAAAAAGCAACAGACACCCCGGGTGACCCTTCGTTTCAGGGCATTTGTAACAACAATAAAGTTATACTTATTTAGTCAGGAAAATGAATATTTCCAGGGGGTTTATTTGACCTGCTTTCATATCGTTTTCCCCACAGAACCAACATGGGCTTTTTAAAACCCTTTTGAAAACTCTTCGGACATTAAAGGGGGGTTTCTGCTTTCTTACAACCAAAACAAAAACCTATCGGAATCAACATTTATGGGGAAAAACGAAAACAGCAACAGTATAAAAGAATAACCAATGATTTTTGTCAAACCCAGAATTAAAAATGCAATGCAGTTTTTCAATTAGAAATAAAATAATTATTGAAAAATCGATTTATTGATTACTCACATTTTAATTCTGAATGGGCAAAAAATAAAATGACCATAATCGTTTTTAAAAAATGATTTAAAAATATTTAAGTTGAAAAAATGTTAATTTAATCTACATTTCCAATTTAAAAACAATAGAATTTTTTCTATACCCTGTCTTTTTCTTTCTTTTTTTTAACATACCGTATTCTGCTGTAGGTATGACTGACATTCATTTTGTCATCTTTCAGTGTGTGCCCATATACGAAATCAGTTCACATAAAAGAAGAATACGGGATTTGTATACTACACATAGTGCATATACGGGAAAAGTCTGGTAAATGTATCTTTTAGAAATACTGGTCCGTGAATTCCCCGAATACGAAAACCAAATTCAGTCTAAATGTGACACAAATATGAAATCTGTATACTCTGCATATCTTGCATAAACGGGGAAAAACCTGGCCCGTATATCAAAGACTACAGGTTCGTATATCCCCGTATATCAGATGCAAATACATTCCGTATATGACACAAATACGGGATCCGTGTATTGCGTATACCATGCATATACGGGACTAGTCTGTAGCCCGTATAGTAAAAAATACAGTTTCGTATATTCTCCGTATATAACACAAGTACGGGATATGTATTTTGCGTATACCATGCATATACGGGACTAGTCCGTAGCCCGTATATCAAAAAGTACAGTTTCGTATAAAAAGGTAAAGGTAAAGGTCTTGTTTATTATAGTGTCACCCCTATTGAAAGGGCCAGCCAATTTGACTTATGAGACACCTTTTATTGTGCGTACCAATTACCTTCCAACTTCTACCACTATGCCAGGTGCCAGGCGGATAGAAATCGGTAACCATTTATTTAACTAGCTCGCGGCTCACGAACCTGCCATTTTGGAATGAGTCCCATGACAAACATCCCCCGGACGAACGCTCCCCATGGGGCTCGAACCTTCGACCTCCCGATCCCGAGGCGGGCGCCTTAACCACTGGGCCACGGTGACCGTATATGCCCCGTATATGACAAAAGTACGGGATCCGTATACTTAGTATATCATTCGTATACGGAAAAAATCCGAAGCCCGTATATTAGAAAATACAAGTCCGTATATGCCCCGTATATTAGATGCAATCACAGTCTGTATATGACAAAAATACGGGATCCATATACTACGTATATTCGGAACATACAGGCTCATATACGTGTTCCGTATATTCTAAAATACGGAAAGTATACGTGAAAAAAGTCTGAAGACCCTTCGAATACATGCAAATGAAACTTATGTTAAAGCAGGACACGAATAAACACCATTTCTAGGGATTTTTTTTTAAAAGTTCGTATATTGCATATATACGGGAAATATACATTTATGTATATTCGGCGTATACGGGATCCCGTATATGCATGACAAATATACGGACTTCCCGTATACTAGATGTTCCGAATACGGGATCGTATATTAGGTCCGTATATTTGTAATATACATCCCGTATATTCTCGTATTTTCGAAATATACGGGACCGTACACTCCCGTATATTGACCCTTTTTTCGCAGTGCAACCAGGCAAATACATTCCCAACCTCCAACTTCATACAGAGAAGCTTAGACTCTCTTGAAGAACAGCTTTGCGTCAGACTGAAAGAACATAAATAGAGGCTACCTGCCAAATCACGACAGTCTACACAAGCTTAAGGCATAGCCAATTAACTGTCTTCCGTCTGCGCACTATAGACTGTGGCCTGAGAAAACATATGAAGAAGCTGGGTGTTGCAGAGACAGATAAATCTCAGTGCCGGTCAGAGGAACAAACACCATTTCACATTCTGCAGAGCTGTTTCTATCTGGAAGAAGCACGCCAGAAACTTTGGCCAACAGACATCCTATTTGAGACTAAGCTGTGGAGAGATGCCAGCGACCTGCAGATTACGGTGCAGTTCCTTGCCGCATCTAATCATTAAGAATAAAACGGCCATAAGAAGATGGAAAGCAGGTATGAAGTAAGTTAGTAAAAGTTAACATTAAAATGAATTAACATCAAGTTATAACGACAAGATATGTTTGAACAAAGAAAAAATAGCAGTGCTATCTTTTGAATTTATTACCCGAAAATGAATTTTAAACTTTAATAACAGGGCTGATCTAGACTCGTGTCTTATGATATCTTCATTGCTGACATTGACCTATATATATATATATATATATATATGAAACTTCAAGGAATAACTATAAGATACTAATAATGACAAAATACTTTTAAACAATGTAAAGTATTGCAAAAATGCTATTTTTGCGATCTTTCACGGAAAATTGACCTTTTACCTTTGATATAAGCTTTACCAATCACTGTTTTGAAATTAGATCTGCATTGCTGACATGGACTTACAAATAAACATAAGACAGAATTATTTTCAATGAAAAAAATGACAAGATAATTTTAACGAAGAAGAAATTGAAAATGCTGTGTTTTGAATTTTTACATGAAAATGACATATGGCCTTTAATGTCAGGTTTGGGGCCTCCGTGGCCGAGTGGTTAGAGTCGTTGACTTCAAACCATTTGCCCCTCATCGATGTGGGTTCGAAACCTCATTTGGGGCGTAGAATTCTTCACGTGAGGAAGCCATCCAGCTGGCTTACGGAAGGTCGGTGGTTCTACCCAGGTGCCCGCTCGTGATGAAATAGTGCACGGAGGGGCACCTGGGGTCTTCCTCCACCATTAAAGCTGGAAAGTCGCCATATGACCTAAAATTGTGTCGGTGCGACGTTAAACCCAACAAAATAAAATAAATAAAATAAATTAATGTCAGGTTTGACCTTGACTAACTTTTCATTATTATTTCATCAGTGATATTGTCTGTTATATATACTTTAAAAAGAATAATGATCAGTTTTACTATTAGTGACAAAAATAACCTACTCCATAAAGAAAATTATTGCAAAATTGCTATATTTTTGCGAATTATTACACAAATTTGACAACAAGCTATTTTTGAACAAAGTAATGAGCAAGTATGCTACATTTTGTGATTTTTTTATACAAAAATGACCCCTTACCTCCAATACCAGGTTTGACATTGACTTATTTTCTCTTCCAAGACACCGTCTGACATATATACAGTAAAATGAACAACGATCAGTTACTAAGATGGCAAAACAAATACTTTAAACAATAAAAATTATTACAAACAGGTGATATTATTGCAACATTTTACTTACTTTTTTGACCTTTGACCTTTGATATTATGATTGACCTTGAATGTTTTGAAATAAGATTTGCATACTAGACATCGCCTAATTTTCATACATTATTTAAAATGAACTGATATCGTTGACTAATATCGACAAGATATTATTAACAAGAACAAAAGTTAAAGAGCTATTTTTCAGTCTTTTACATGAAAATGATCTTTGACCCTTAATATCACATTTGGACTTGTCTGATTTTAGACTTTATTACTGACATTGTGGGACATATGTACTTTAAAATAAAGGACGAGCAATTACTAATAATGATTTGAAATAGCTGTTATATTTCAAACAGGAAGCTATTCATGCAATTATTCACACAAAATTGACTTTTGATATAAGCTTTACCCTTGGACGTTTTGGGGTTACATCTGCACTGCTGACTTTGCCTGACATACAGGCATTAAAACAAATTAACTTCAGTGACTAATAATGTAAATACATATTAAACAGATTAAAAAAGTAAAGGAAACATTTTTCACATTTTTAAATGAAAATGAACTTTGATCTTCAATTATCAGGGTTGACCTTGACGTTTTGCAACAAGATTTGCATTTCTGTCTTGGTTGATATATAAACAATACATATATAAAACTGAGTGACTTATGATAACAAACTAATTTTTAAGAATAAAAATAATTTTCAAATATGTCAATTTTTGTGATTTGTACATAAATTACATTTGACCTTGAATATCAAGTTTGTCCTTCATTCCTTTTTGATGAATTTCTTTTTGCTGACATTGGTTGACACATATACATATACTGGCAAACAGATAGTTAATGTAATTAAACAGTGAAAAAAAAAACCTGGTAGACGTAAACTTTACCCTACCCCCTAAATTTTTAAAGTGAGTTTTACCACCCCTACCGCAAACATAAGTAAACAAAATATAGATAGGCACGGCTTTGACACTTAATAAATGAGTTTACATGGAGGATATGAAATTCTGTTTTCAAAAAAAGTATAAACTTCTTTTGGCCCCAATTGTTGCAATAAAAGTCCGTGAGCTCTCGGACCATAGGTACTGTGGCTAACAACTCGCTATTCCTGTATTTTTACAGTAGATACTGTGGTGAACGATTCCCGAATCCAGTACTGTTACATACGTTTTCTTTATTCAACCTGATCATCTATATCAATAATATGATGTAAGATAGCTCATACTGTAAGAAAATAGGAATGTTTAAGATAAAGCCGAATATCTATGGTACTGTAAAATTAATGACAGTACAAGATAAAGCTGCATATTCAGTACAGAAGGAACTGAAAGAAATACACAAGACAAAGGTGCAAATAAGATAGAGTAGGTACTACAAGATATTATGACAACATAAGACAAAGATGCACATTCAGTACAGTAGATACTGTAAGAAATAATGATTGGATAAGACAAAATCGCAAATCCAGTAGAGTAGGTACTGTAAGAAATAATCAAAGCATAAGACTTCGTCACTTGTAAAATATATCTTAAAATAAATGTGTATCTTTTTTCTATGGTATATGTGTCTGATGTTCTTTTATTTTGGCTTCTATTAGACAATCGTGTTCACTAGTTTCATAATCTGGGAGTTCAGTAATCATGTATCCTTGCAATTTCTACTGGGTGGCAAAGTCATGAAATGGAAGTCTTTAGAAATGATTTTTTCTGCATAAATTTACCAAGTCGTTTATTGTGTGAACAAGGACTGCCTTAACTACATACGGAATAAACGTAACGAAACGGAAGTCGAAACGGAATATCATTAGCTAATGGTGTATTTGAGTGCTGTTGTTCAGCTTGAAACAACCCACCGAACAGTTTATCTCCTGTCGTTGTGGATTGCAGGTTGATGCGGCTATATGTCTAGTACTGTGTGACTAGCGATTTTTGGTCCAGAACATGGCAAAATTCTGAAGGACTGTACCATATGGATTTTTTTCTCGCCATGTTGTTACCATATTCAACTGTGAAGGGACTTAAACGGATTTTATCACTTTAGTCTATCCTAAAGAGTCTGTTCCATCTGGATATGACCTGACTGTGTTTGATAGCTGTAATATGATACATATTGTCCTCCTTAGCCCTTTGTTTCCTTTTTTATGGTAACTTTAATGTACTTTCTCTTTTGCTCTGCTATGACTTGATAGATTTGTTTTAAACATAATAGACTATAACGGTTTGCCCTCATCATAACCCACATCATATGACAAAAGCGCCACAACTCTGGCACGAGTATTTCATGAATTATGTCCGTTTTTACTCAGAATTTCCGATTTAGTTTGATGCTCTTTAAAGTATTTTCTCAACCTGTTTCATATAACACAAGGTTCATAACTCTTGCATCAGTAGTTTATGCATTATGCCCATCGTTTTGTTAGAATTTCAGGTTGAAGGTTTGAAACACCGTCACTCTATCTCTGTTATTACTAAATGAAACTGATTCAAACTTAAAATAATTGTTCCTCATCATCTCCAAAAACGTAACACACGACCGATCACACTGGCACAAATTATTCATGAATTATGCCCCCGCCAAACCCCCGTCCCTCAACCACACTATCTACTATGAATGCCTGATGAACTTTCACTATATATCTGTTTCTGTTTCTGAATGAATTTGTTACAAACTTTAAATAGTTGCCCACATCATATGACACAATGTCTAAAACTCCAACTGATATTTTTCATGCATTGTGCCAACTTTGTACTTAGAAATTTAGGTTAAAGTTGTTATGCAACCTCATTTTATCTAGCATTTTACTATATGAATTTGATTCCAACTCTAACTATTTGTTTGACATCACTACCAATATCACATGACACAAGGCACATTACTGGCAGAACTATTACATGAAATACACAAATACTCTTTCAATTTATCTCTGAGATTTGACTCCAAGATTAAACTGCTGTCTAACAATACATTTTAAATCTGAGGCTGATAAAATCTAGTTTCCTCAGATATGTTTTCTGCAGGGTTTCAGGAATTTGCAATCTATAGGGCTGTCAATATTTACACTAACCTCTCATAATCATATGCCTTTGATCCGATGTTTATCCTCTCACAATTCGATACATATTGACATATGGATGCCATTGGATCAGTCTAAACATGATTTTGTAAACATTGCTTCTGCGTACGATTCAACGGTAATTGTTTGACTATTTTGTCAATAGCTTGTAACAAGCAAATTCGATGAATTAGTATCCCCCGCCGAAAGGGCTAGAGGTGAGGAATGGCAAAAAAATATTTCTGGCAAAAAGTTTAGGATGTTACTAAGAAGCAAATAATTTCATTAGTCAAAATCATTGTAACAGAAAATGATTTTTTGTGGGGCAGCGGAGAGGGGGGCAGTGGTGGTGACCGGAAGAGGGTACAATATTTCACCCGTTGATTATAAATATTGATGGAAAATTAAAAATGACAAAAACTGGATGGGGAATGGGGACGCATGATCGGGGTGGTAGGCAAGATCGAGTGGAGAGTGAGGTGGGGGGATACTACGATTCTGCATGCTAATAAATATTCATGGAAGGACTGAAAAACAAAATAATAAAAAGGATTTTTTTTTGGGGGTGGGGTGGGCGGGTGAGAGGGGGAGGGTGTGTGACTAAGGCAAGGTGGTGACCAGGTGTGGGGACAAAACTTCACATGTTTATACTAAATGTTCATGGAAAAGAATGGAAGAAGTTTAATGAAATTCTACAAATGGGTTGGTTTGTTATGTACAAATCTGTAAAATCTGTAGATTTTTAAACAATTTAAGGGCAATAACTCTAAGGAAAATTCCAATTGAAAAAAAAATCACTGGCATCATCGAAGTATGTTGATTCATATTTATTTCAAGTTTCATGAAATTCCAGCTTGTTACTGAGAAATAGCTGCAGATGTAGATTTTTCATTAAAGCAAGGGCAATAACTCTAAGGGAAATTGACCAATCCGATAACATATTTGACGGGCATCATCGCAGTATGCTGGTGCATGTTTATGTCAATTTTTATGAAATTGGTTTAAACATATTTTATTTTGCAATATTTACAACATGATTACAAATATACAATAAAGGATTGGACAGGAAGCTTTATAAGCTTAAGGTTGTCCTCTCCCTTTTACAACAATGTGCATATATAGTTCATGGCAATAGAAACCTTCAAATGCATGGAAAAAATTACAAACGTTTACTAAAGAACATTACACAGGTGTAAAGTAACTATTTATAATGTTATCCGTAGTAGGAGATACTGGTATAAAAAAGAAAGAAAAAGGAACAGAAATAGTAAGAAATTGACAACAAAACTAGAGGCAATTACATGATGGAGTAACTATCACTTAACACAGTTAAAAGGGTTTGATATGCTATTTTTCATGTAAGCTATTTCTGATATGTTTACTTCTTGTAGATCAAAATCGTTTGGATTTAACAATGTAACACTGAACAGCAGTAAATATTTCTACGTTGGAATCATCTGATAGGGCAGGACTACCTTGTAAGATAACATTTAATGTTGGAGTACAAAACTGGGATTTGATATTGAACAATTGTATTCTTAAGTGAGAATACCTCGGGCATATGAAAAAATAGTGATAAGGCGTTTCTACATCCCCGCAGTCACAATTTGGAGACTCAATAATGTTTTTAGCATAGAACTCAGAAGATAGAGAGCTGCATTGCGTACGTAGCCTTGTATGAAGTATCTGAGATTTTCTTACTCCTGTCAGAAAGTACTTTGGAGCAGTAGGAATGTCATTATTTAACATACGCTTAAAGGATGCTAGAGAACAAGCATTCCGTATTTCGTCTGGAAGAGCGTTGAAGTCCCGTATGACTGATGGAAGGAAGGAATTGTAATAAAATGCAGTATGTGTGGACATAGTCTGACTATTTTCAGCATTTCTAAGAGGGTATCTGTGGTCTCTTCCTACATTAGATGGAACAAGGTCTGAAAGATAGGACGGTGTGAGGTTATTTTTCATTTTATAAAACAGCACTAACTTATGTTTTTTCCTTCTGTTTGCAAGGGTTTCCCAGCCAACTTCAGATAAAAGTTTGTCAATAGAAACGAGTTTCGTTGTTCCAGTTACTATTCTTGCTGCTTCATGCTGAATTTTTTCAAGTTCCTGTTTTTCATTTTGAGTGCAATTGTCAAATAGTACGTCACCATATTCAAGAATAGGTCTAATGAATGATTTGTAGATTACCTCAAGAGAATTTCTGTCTAGCTGAAATTTTAACTTTTTCATGACATTTATTCGCAGCCAGGCTTTCTTTGTTATGTACTCAATTTGTGTAGTCCACCTAAGATCATTTGATAGAAAAATACCTAAATGTTTATGATTATGGACTTCGTTTATTTGCTGACCCTGCATTAATAGTGGAGGATGATAGACTTTATTTTGTTTGCGGGATATCAATAACGACTCAGTTTTAGAAGGGTTAAAGTTTACTAGCCACCTTGATGCCCAGTTTGAAATTTTATTAAGATCTGAATTTAAGATAGCAGAAGCAGTATTTGGATTTTCAACTACAATTGAAAGGCTCGTATCATCTGCAAATAACCTTATATGAGCTTGAATATCTAGGATTATGTCATTGATGTAGATTAAAAATTAAAGGGGGCCAAGGATTGATCCTTGGGGAACCCCTGCAGTGATTACTTTTTGAGATGATTTACAGCCAGGAAGTATAACACTTTGTTTCCTATTATACAGATATGAGGAATACCAGGATAATAAGGACCCAGAGATCCCAATAGACTTAAGTTTATAAATGAGACCCTTGTGCCAAACTCGGTCGAATGCCTTACTTATGTCACAAAATATAGCCCTTATCTCTTTACCAGAATCAATAGCTTGTGAAAATAAATTGTGGATATATGTAAGTTGGTTTACTGTACAGTCACCCGGAACAAAACCAGACTGCAGGGGAGAGAGGATGTTATGTTCATGAAGAAAATTGAAAGTATGTTGAACACGATTTTTTTCAAACACTTTATTGACAGTACTTATGAGAGAAATAGGACGGTAGTTATTTACAAGAGAGGGGTCTCCAGACTTAAAAATAGGTGTAACATTAGCGTTTTTCCAACTGTTTGGAACTGTAGAAATACGCAATGAGTAATTAAAGAGGTCACACAAGGGGCCGGATAGTTCTAGAGAAAGCTCACGAAGGATACGATTATTTATACTATCAGGGCCTGCAGCTTTACCTAGTTGAAGAGATTGTAAAACAGATGTTACTTCATCTGGGGAAATAGTAATACTAACAAGGAGGTCGTGATCAACAGATTGTGGGTGTGGCAGCGGGGGTGCTGAGTTCTCATCTATACGTGTTTGACCAACAAAAAAGTCATTGAACAAGTTGGCTTTACCAGGCATATCTTCAATAATTTTATCATCATATGACAAGGGAGGAATAGAGGAGGAGGAATATGGTTTTATGAAAGATTTCAAACAAGACACCAAGTTTTGTTGGTTTGAGATTCTGATTTTAACTTTTTAGAAAGAAGATCCAACTGTTGACTCTTTGCAACACGGATTTTGTTAACTATAAGATTGCGGAGGTTTCGAAATTTTTCCCAGTGATACGGAGTGTTTCTTTGTCTTGCCTTTCTATAGTAACGTTTACGTTTCTAATTAGTAATCTGATTTCATTCGTGAACCAAGACGGTTCACCCTCTCTGATCAGTACTTTTCTGTTCGGGATACATATTTTGGCATTCTCAATAATTTTATTTACAATGTTTTCCGTGTACTTATCAATATCCTCATGTTTGAGAGAGTCCCAGTCAAATGTTGATGTTATTTGCCTAAGTCTGTCGTAGTTACCCTTATCGAATATCCAAACGTGGCGGTAAAATGGTAGAAATTTTGCCTTTTTAAGGTTTAAAAGTCCATAAACTGGGCAGTGGTATCTAACGTTTTGAGGAAGAAAAGGGTCACCAACGCCACTTATGTGTATTAAGTTTTTATTTGAGGTAAAAATTAGATCAATGATTGAGGATGATGTCTCAGTGAAATGTGTAGGTGTATCAATTAACTGCGTCAAGGAGAACTGGTCACATATACTACTGACTTTTTTGTTAGAAACCTGGTTGGCTATGTTAAGATTAAAGTCACCGGCAATAATGATGTTTTCAATACCTGTATCAAAAGCAAGATGAATAAAGTCTAATATCAAAGAGTGTTGAAAGGCATCAGTATTTGGTGGCCTATAAAATGTACCGAAAAGAATATGTTTGTTAGAAACTACTATTTCAATCCAAAGACATTCCACACCGTTGATTTCAAGATCACGCCTTCTTCTATAGTATAGATACTGTTTTACATAAAGAATAACGCCTCCATATCCGTCTGCTCGGTCCTTTCTCTCAGGAAGTGAAAAAGACTCCAAAATTAATTCGTCGTTAGGAAAATCTCTATGTAACCATGTTTCTGAAAAAGCTAAGATATCGAAGTCCTTTAGCTCTGCATAAAGGGAATCTAACTTTAAAGCTATACTTTGAACATTTAAGTGGATAAAGGAGATGTGTTTGGAGGGATCAATATGCTCCGTAAAGGTCGATAGTGAGGATGATGACGATATGGAATCATTCGATCCAGGTCCTGGGTTTAGATGTACATCACCTGATAAAAGTATAAGTGAATGAATATTCCAAATTTGGACGGATATAAACAGTATAGCAATAGAGCCAAAGAGCAAGGATGAGAAATATATGTTTTTAATCTGCTTTTGGCTGACTGGGTATCTGCGACTGTTCAACTGAACCTTAAGGTTGTGTAATGTTGTATAGGAGAAGAAAAGATCCGAAATTACAGCAAATGGCAGATAACTATCACAGCAAGAATAAAACAATAACCATACCAGAAAAAGAAATCTGAATTTAACAGGCAGATAAATTCCTCTCATGGTGGTAGATGACTTACGTTTCATAATTACGTTACTGCAGAACACAGCAGAGGAAACAATAGGAAAGCCACCATGAAAGAGAAAGTCCTGGTAAAAACTTTAGGATAACATATCAACAGGTAGTACAATACAAAACAATACTGAATTGTTGTCAAAACAAAGGAGAAAAGAAACCAAAACAAAAAACAAGAGAAAAGTAAAATCATATTTGTAGAGAAGGAAGATAGATTATACTGGAATCAATGCAGTTGACTGATATTTTAAGGAATAGGATTAATTTTGTATAAATTAAGGATATGGTGTGAAATTCAGCCGCTCCAGGTCTATAATGTATGGTGTTTTATGATATTTAAGTTTTAGTTATGAAGTAAAAGTAGTGAATAGAAAGTATTGCTCCTGTTCTGTTAGATCAAATGATTAACGTTGATAATAAAAAAGAAATCGGATTGAAACTGCAGAATTAGCCACAAAAAAAAAAAATAAAAGAAGACCTACCATACATGACCTCGTAGTTTAAGCCTTACGCCATTTTTTTGAGTTACAGAGAATATTACTTCCAAAAGAAGGGAGAACAGACAAAAGCTAAAACTGACACAGGAGTGACTTATACCCTCCCATACGGTGTTGTCACAGAAGAATGGTAACCATCAACCATAAGAAATTTTAAAAATACTTAGAATAATATAAAACGTAAAAAAAACCTTAATACTTAAAACAATGTTTACTCGTCTTTTGAGTACTTCATCCTGGGCTTCCTCGGCACATATAAGTAATACTACTATATGTGCCTAGGATGAGGGATGAGGTAAATATAAACATATCTAATATAAGAGATACACTAAAAAGGAATACAAAAAGTGTCTTACCGACACGTTACCACAAAAAAATTACACAGGACTAATAATAAAAATGTTACCTAAAAATACCTAAAATATTGAAAATCTAAAAATAAAATTTCTAAAAATAGACTAATTTATGGAATTTAAGGGGAAGTAACTCAGTACAAAAGTTAGAAAAGGTTACGTCCCTTTGGCTCTAAGCCAATCAGAATGATATATAGTGGAAATGCATCAAATTAGTCTGAAATTCTAAGTAAAAGTGGGCATAATTCATGAAAAATTGGTGTCAGAGTTATGCACCTTGTGTCACATGATGTGGGTGAAAAGGTGGAACATCTATTTTAGGTTTGAATCAAATCCATTTAGTAGTAACTGAGATATAGTGAAAATGCATCAAAAGTGACCTTAAATTCTAAGTAAAAGGGTGCATAATTCAAGAAAAATTGGTGTCAGAGTTATGCTCCTTGTGTCACATGATGTGGGTGATAAGGTGGAACATCTATTTTAAGTTTGAATCAAATTCATTCAGTAATAAGTGAGATACGGTGAAAATACATCAAAATTTACCTTAAATTCTAAGTAAAAGGGGGCATAATTCATGAAAAGTTGGTGTCAGAGTTATGCTCCTTGTGTCACATGATGTGGGTGATGAGGTGGAACATCTATTTTAAGTTTGAATCAAATCCATTTAGTAGTAACTGAGATATAGTGAAAATGCATCAAAATTAACCTTAAATTCTAAGTAAAAGGGGGCATAATTCATGAAAAGTTGGTGTCAGAGTTATGCTCCTTGAGTCACATGATGTGGGTGATGAGGTGGAACATCTATTTTAAGTTTGAATCAAATCCATTTAGTAGTAACTGAGATATAGTGAAAATGCATCAAAATTAACCTTAAATTCTAAGTAAAAGGGGGAATAATTCATAAAAGTTGGTGTCAGACTTGTGCACCTTGTGTCACATAACGTGGGTGATAAGGTGGAACATCTATTTTAAGTTTGAATCAAATCCATTTAGTAATAAGCGAGATGTAGTAAAATGCATCAAAATTAACCTTAAATTCTAAGTTAAAGTGGGAATAATTCATGAAAAGTTGGTGTCAGAGTTATGCACTTTGTGTCACATGATGTGGGTGATAAGGTGATGCATCTATATTAAGTTTGAATCAAATCCATGTAGTAGTAACTGAGATAATAGATTTCGCGACGCGACGGGACGGGACAAAACTGAATCCTATATAGCCCCCCCCCCCCCCGGCCCCCCCCCCCCCAAAAAAAACATGTTTGGTGGGGGTATAATTATCCAAAAATCGTACTATTATCAACAAGAAGTTGAAATTTAATGTGTTCTTTTTTGCAACTTGTTTACGCACGTGACAATTTTGTATTAATTCATCACACTTAAAGCACCATTATCGTTAAAAAATTGAAGAGGCAATCAAAGAGATCAAATTCATCCCTACTATCTGACTCATTAATTTTTGTGTTACATATGAATTAACGGTAAAATCTTTTGTGTTGAACTCTTTTTCTATCATATCTTTATCCGAGTAGGATAGTACGTTTAGCATGTGTCTTTTACGAACAGAAGCGTTCCCGTCTCTTTTATTTTGTCTTAATTTACTGCCTACTGCTTTCTAAAACTATTTGAATTATTTCATAGTCGGCTATGTAACTGCTATTCATTGGTATGCTCATCAACGTCATATTTATATAGGGTTTTGTTTTCCCTTGGTCTAATAAGTTCTAAACAATATCACATTTGGATATTATGTATAAAACAACATTTATAACTGTGCCTGGTTCTGCTGGATCATAATCCTTATTTTGTTTGATAGCCAGATACTCAAATAACTGCAAAGTCCTATTGATATATACTTATCTACATCGACTAATTCATTTCTTTCTTTCCATTCCAACTACAAAAACTTTTCAGATTACTTAAGGTTTTTCTTTACATTTGCCAATTTACAAACATTCTTCCTTTTTTCCATTGTCAAAATGTTTTGTCAAAATGATTGCAGCGTATTTATAAACAGGTCACATTACTGACCAGACACACTTTTCAATTGTCCGTGTGTTACAGCTATCTTTTAAGAGCTATCAAGAATAATAAATTGAAATAAAGCACTGCAGATGTGGTAATTTTATATCTCGGTCAGCATATTCTTACGTTTCTTCGCCAGTTTGAAACTAAAGGAACGTCACCCTCCCGCTTGTTGAATTAAATTTAAAACAAACAGACGTCATATCCGTTTAATAAATGCAGTTTGATGCCACAATAGTTAAACTGAAATGTTACAATAGGAGGTGATAAACTAAGGTTATTCAACCTAAGTATAACGAAAAACTATGAATTTATATACATCACCAAACATACTAGCTTATCGATATCGACAGAGGCTATAGAAAGCATAAAAAACAAAGACAAATATCAAACAGGGAATGCCACGCACCAAAAACGCAGCCTCCTCAAAACGAACCCCCTATTCAAATGAAAGTCAATGAAGCGTAACTGATGACAGAAAATGTGCTAGATTTAGTTAGCATTACAATGATAAAACTAGCATATTCATATAGGCAATAGATATCAAAACACGAACATGTAAAGGAAAGCGTCAATGAAGACGTCGTTGCACATCAATAAACTAAATATGTAGTAAAAACATAACTAAGTAACATACCATTAGATTCACGACAACAATGGTCATAAATAGCATGAAGATGTAGAAGAACACGTGACTGATGGCGTTATAGTGCACTTTCTCATCAAAGAATATCGTTGTGTAGTCAAGCTCGCCTATCATCATTTCTGTAGTCTTCACCAAGGATATCCAAAACGTGCTGAACGGTTCCTATAGCAAAAAGTCATTAATAAGTTACTTATTCTCAATCATAATTTAACATAAAATGTATATCTAAGAGAAAAAAAGTGACTGAGTTAATGAATGCTCGTACAAAAATGACAATTTCATTGTTCACGGTAAGTGAGCAGTTCGAAGCACTTGTCAGATGTTGAACGACTATAGAATCGGATAATTTGTATATATATATATAACGTGTTATTTTAGCAATACTTTCTGATCAGGAAAGGTTTTAACTGGTTTGGATTGAAATAAACATGAAGCACAAACGCACACACTATTGGCAGTTTTACTTGAGACTACGGAAAATCAACAACTGACTTTAAATTAAAGTAGACAAATTATTACAAATACCCAGCAGATATTTCTAATATGTCCCGAAAGTCTTCAAACTACATAGAGGATATTTGTTTGTTTGCAGTGTTATTTCGAAACATATCTCCACCTATAATTGAATATTTTCACAAAGGCGTAGTGAGAATATCAGAATTGTCTTCCTTATCGGTGAAGATATATTTCAATATCTCACTGAAAACAAACAAATTTTCTTTTTATTTTATGCTTATCGGTGAGTATCATAAAATTTCTGTTTTTACATGCTTAAATGCACAAATAAGACCAATACTTCATGATGATATTATGATTTATTTAAGCTACCTTGTTACATATGATGAATCCGCTAAGTTACCATGGACACTAAGCATATTGAAATGGAATAGTGTTGATCAGGTCCGTGAAATCAACCCGACGCCATTTTGTTTTTTAAAAACAAAAACTGCATTTAAAATATTTTGTATACAAATGCACAATCTGCGGCCAATGTTAGTAGTTAAGTAAGCATATTTAAAGCCTTTTGTGTCAATGCCGTTAGTTCGTTGAATAACCGGAAGCTTGCTTTGTTTACAACACGCTGAAGGTCAGATAAAAAACACGAATGACGTAAACAACTGCTGGGGAATATTCGAAAGTTCTTGGAAAATCAAGCTGCAGAATTAAATATCATCATGGATTCAAAGGAAATATTGATCTAGAAGCTGTATAGAATAACGAATAGCAATGGAAATTGGAACACAACTGGCTTGATGGGAAAGTATTTCGACGAAAATGCTTGCATATTGCGTAAGGTTGAGTTGATGTCTTGTGATAATAAACTAAGACAACAACCAACTAAATGTGCTATCGCCATTAAGATCTACCATACAATAGTGATGAACCGGTGAAAAGTGGTGGAAGTACGTATCTATAGCTACATGAATGGCAAGACCAAGCAACCAAGGTAACATTTCTAGAGCATTTCTATTATTTCTTTGGCAAAGCTTTTACTATATAGGATTGTCTAGCTGTACATGACTCGTGTATGGCTTGAATATTAGAATAAGCACAGGGTATCAGCTATTCTGAATGCAACAAAGGGAGTTAATTAAAGAATATATTATTTTAAGGGAGATAATTTTATCTGAATAAAAAGAAGTTCGGCACTGTGAGTGATATAGAGAAATATCTCACTGATATTTTTCAGCATCTCACCAGTTAGCATAAAATAAAAAGTGTTTAACGTTGATCCAGTGTATTGCTTTACCTAATTTCCGGACAATAGGCCGCTGTCCCGTATTGGCCGCAGCCGTATATTTTATCTATATCAGCATATGTTTGTATTCATTAGTATAAAATTTGAATTTAGAAACAATGCATGTATTTCGTTCTATTCTATGTGAAGTCCATTATTGATATAAATTAGCCTAATTATTTATCATTCAATGGGATATATTTCATATTTGCTAATAGAACCACAATATGATACAATAACACAACTTCTTGACCTCTGTATTTCAGTTTACCTGATTTTGAAGCAGACAGTGAAAAGTAATGGCAAATGCGACAATCAGAAAGGAGAGGACGAGGAAGAACTTCATGAACACCTTGCCGACCCGGAATAGCATTACAACATAAATACCAATCCAATCGAATTTCTGGGTAAGTAACAATAGATTTATCCATGCCAAGAAAACTGACACTGTGCCACAAGACCATTGCCATTCCTGAAATATGTTCAGCACGCATTTGTCTTGATATAAACATAACAGTCAATACACGTTGCAATAAGATGATCAATCAGTGTAGATGAGAGTTATGCCCTGTATAATAGGGGCCAATAAAGGTTGATAACTGAAAAAGTAAGTATGGTAAAAAATATTTAAATCATATATAATTCAGATCCAAAGAAAGCTGATGATGTCAAAAGCTCCAAGTTCTTTCCTATATGCGCAAGATAAGACCATTCTTAGGATCATTCGTAGGAAAAGGTGAAAATTACAGACGCTTTAATTCTAGTTTCAGTGGAATTGCTGTACAAGTTCTTAGCTTTAAAAATAAACATTCTCACTAAAAGTCAAGTGGCATATTTATAAATTCATAGTTATGCCCTGTACAAAAAGTTCATAAAGGGAGTTAACATACAAATAAGCATGGAAGAGTTATGGTCCTTGTACAAAGCACTTCCCCTAAATGCACTCTATCAATGTATATAATTACCATAAATACCCTACCCTTGGTTTACAGTTATACTCTGGACAAGAAAATTCCATAACGTTTGTGTGTTTTCTTGTTTAAAGTCTTTTTCAACAATTTTCCAGTAATATAAACGACGGTGTCATTTTGTAGCAGTGAGCACATTGCCATACTTAATAGTGCTACCTCACTAGAATATCACGCCATAGACGCGTGACATAATATCCCACCCAGGCACATTATACTGACATCGGACTGACCAGTCCTAGCACTATCCTCTTTATGCTGAGCGCTAAGCAAGAAAGCTACTAGTACCATTTTTACGTCTTTGGTATGACGCGGCGAGGGATCGAACCATGGGCCTCCAGCACTCGAAGCGGACGCTCTACCACTAGGCTACCGTGGCGGTTAAAATTTTGATAATAGGAGAACACTAAAATGTAGCGGTTGCACAGTTGTGATTCTTGCATGCGACAGTAAAAGGTAAGGATGGTAGAGTTCTTGCACATGACTCATCATAATGGTCGTCATGCTGACCATATGTTCAATATTTTTAATTCTATTCTTAATGTCATTGTTACAAAGTCATATATTTAATATGTAAAGAGGTATGGCATGTATGAAAAATATCATTGAATGAAAATAAGTGAAAAGAAAGTAAGGTAAAGGAATGGTTCCTGTACACTCCACTTTCTCTAAATGTCAAATTTCAGTATATGCAATATCGTAAATAACGCATAAGGTAAGGTGCTCTGGAAAGGAACACTTCATCACATCATGCTGATATTTGGTGCATTGTTTTTTTTTTCGAAATCAAGACAGGACTAGAAATCTGGACGGACGAACGGACGCTGTAATTACAATATGCCACCAAAAGGTGGTTGGGCAAAAGTGGGCACCTCATTTTGGTCTGGTGCCATTTGGAGGGGGCATACACAATAAAAAATAGAATAACTGTTAAAATTGAAGACGTTAATAAAATGTAAATAAAAAAATGAAAGAAATAAAACTCTATATATTAGAAACAATGAGTAAATTCAATCTTGCTATTAAAAGTTTTATGCAAAAAAGAAACATATAAATAAATTCAGCATACAGGCCTATATCCTGTATCGGTAGAGCCACTGGGATGGATCACAAAAAGTATGGATAAAATGTACGCTATCCATTGCAAAACATTTTCTTTCTCCATAATGTATGACCTCATGTTGCATGAGAATATCAGTGTCATTTCACATATCTGTAAAGGAATAGTTACTGGGTTAGTAACCACATCAAATTGTGAACACAAAAATCGTAGAGTGGTGGCTTCTAATCGGTTGCTCCTTAATGCTACTTGTTTGATCCTTACCACAAAAGTTGAGTTTTTACATGCGAGGAAGCCATGAATAGATATGCGGTTCTTCTAAGGTTCTAGTCGTAATTATTGACAACACCTGTTCATGTTTAATGCTCCAGTCCTTTGGTATCTGTAAACTATTGATACATATCTCATATTCGCAGTCGTACAATATTTATTATTTACATAAGCAACGTCATTATTGATAACGTCGTAGCCTGACGACGACGTCATTAATATTCTCCTAAAGATCCATATTAATGGTGAAACCGGTTAAGATTGTAATATTACTCAATTAAAGTATGTTATACCAAAAGGGCATTTCCTTCAATATTTTTTCCGGGTATATATATAAATCCTGTCAACTTCAATCAATGTAACGGACATTTGCAGGGCCATATTTCACAAGTAAATAATAACAGCAGTTATCATTTCTACCTTGTTTTCTTGAAACATTTCAAACCTTGTCTAAGATATGGACAGAAAACGAAAAAAAAACAACATTATTTATCTCGACTGAAACTTGCATCGTGGTATTTCCCTGTAGCGGTTAACATTTCTCCAATGCTTTATTTAAATACTTCAAACATGTCATAGATGTGGCTTGAACGACAATTCCAAAACTATATCCCTCGCCATGCCTGTTAATTATCAGCGGCAGTAAATAAAATTCTGTCTTTACAATAGTTTGTTTGCAAGTTAAAGGTAATGTATAGCTTTTCTTTGAACGATAATCAATAGATCTTGAAGCAGTTATTGTTCACAGGTTTCACCTTTTAAATAAAACTAAGGTTTTGGATCAATTATTGTCTTTCAGATAAAAATGACGTGTAAAAAGCTACATCAATATAAAATCAAAGTAAACAAGTGAATGAAGTATTGCCATGCAATACAAAGTCCCCTACTGGAAGTCACCTAATCTTTTCTACTGCATTATAACATAATGAACCGATATCTGTCAATGATGTATAAACAATATTATACTATATATACACTTGGATTAAAATTTGCATATACAAAAACTTACAGTTGTTGATCGTTTCATACCATCTATAAATATAAAAAAGAGAGCCAGAATGTCACAATATATGCCGGTAATAGCAACTTTCTTTACACTAGCACCTGTATTTTCATATGGAATTGTTTAGGCTAGTTAGAAAAAAAAGTTATGATATAAGTTATTTATAGTAACAGCAAAAAGAAGTTTAAAAAATGCTAAAAAACCGATATAATATAAGCCAAAACAAAACTTTTAACCAGGTCGAGATAGGTTAAAATACAACAAACAATTGGATGTAACATGCATGCATGTTGTACCATAGAAAGTGGTCTCGATTTTTCCCTACCGCCAGTAATAAAAACTTTATTGTTTAAGCTATTTATAGTAATAACAAAGAAAGGTAATTCTAAAAACAGGGTTCCTCATGGCGGTAAACATTTGTGCTAAGTTATATCAAAATCCCTCCACGCATGAAGAAGAAATGCTCGGGACAAAGTCATTCTTGAATTTGACCTTAGGCCTCTAAGTATGATTTTATAACTAGGGACCTGGTTTTTGTGTATAACAATTCAGGTCATTGTGACAAATATTTGTACCAAAAATCACTCCATGCATGAAGAAGAAATGCTCCGTAGAACGTCATTCTTGTATCTGACATCTAGCCTCTGTGACCTAGACCTTAGATATAGAGACCTTGTGCATAACATTCCGTTTTATGGTGTTTATCATTTGTACAAAGTTATATTAAAATCCCTTTAATGATTGTTGAGATACTGGACAGGAAAATCCCTTTTGGCTTTTGACTTCCAAGTGTGACATTGACCCTCAGCTAAGGGCTCGAGGTTTGTGCACGACACGTTGTCTCATCCTGGTGAATATTTGCGCCAACTGAATAATAAATCCTGTTTTGCATGACAAAGTTAAAGACCGGACACGACAAAAATCATATTGACATTTGATCTCCAAGTGTGACCGTGACTTTTACGCTAGGGTTCTGAGTGTTGCGCATGGCACGCCGTCTCATCATGGGGAACATTTATGCCAAGTATTACTGTAATCCTTTTGATGGATGACTGAGTTCTGAACAAGGCACAAAACAGACCCTGTTCATGACATGTTAACATTTGACTGACAAGTGTGACCTTGACCTTTGAGCTAGGGGTCTGAAAGTTGTGCATGTCATATTGTCCTATTTAGGGGTACATTTTGGCCGAGCAATATTAAAATCCTTTCATGGATGGCAGAATTATGAACCTGACAAGAAAAAACCCTGTTGACCTTTGACCTCTAATTTTGACCTTAACCTTTGAGATAGGCGTCCGAGTTTGTGCATGACACGTCGTCTTATCATGGGAAACAGTTGTGCTAAGTAATATTAAAATGATTGATGAATGACAGAGTTATGGACCGGCCACAAACAGACCCTGTTCATACCATATTAACATTTGACTGCAAAGTGTGACCTTGACATTTTAGCTAGAGATTTGAAAGTTGTGCATGACACATTGTCTTATTATGAGGTACATTTGTGCCTAGTGATATTAAAATCCCTTCATGGATGGCAGAGTTATGGACCGGACAGGAAAAAAAAGTCATGTTGACCTATGACCTCCAGTTGTGACCTTGAGCTTTAAGCCAGGGGTCCGGGTTTTGCGAATGACACGTTGTCTTATCATGTGGAACATTTGTGCCAAGTAATATTAAAATCCCTTAATGAATGTCAGAGTTATGGACCGGATACGAAATTGCAGACGGACGGAATGACAGAATGACGGAATGACGGACGGACGGGAAAGTGCATCCCTATAATTCCCGAAATTGGTTTTCAACCAGTAGGGGATTTAAAAGGGAAATAATTTGGTCAAAAAGAACTTATGGAACGTTATGTATAAACGTACTGTGTGAAGTTTCAATTAAATGCATGATTAGATTTCAGAAATATTGAAAGGAATAAAAAATTTGGGAAAACGTTCAATTGTAAAGGGGAAAACAAAATTTAACCTGGTATGTGCACTTGTTGTATGATCCTTAAGCATACTGTTAGTTTCAACATGACATATTTATGGGTTCAAAGATTAGAGGAAACGGTACTGGGATGGACAGGACTAAATGATTCCAATATAGCCATAAACAAAGTTTGGTCGGGTATGAAATTCGTATCTCCATAATGTAAAACGTGAAAGAGAGTAACTGAAATAAGTACCTCTATGATTAGTTCTATAGCAGTCAAAACGATGACAGAGTATTTTGCAAATGCCGCAAATGGTGGGATCCTGTCTTGTGTGACGTCTGTTGAAACACTGAAATAAAGCTTATTTACTAGGTTATCAGTTCTAATTGGAATTATAATACATTGAGATTTTGAAACCAGAGAAGTATATGATTCGTGATGTAAATTTAGATCTATAGACCCGTCTGTGAGTATTTTTAATGGAAATATCCTCCTTAATAGTTTCTGTATGTTTAAACTGCATGTATAAGTGTCAGAATCCAACAATTATAATGAAAGAGTTCGGTGCAAAAGTTTGAGATATAAAATTTTAAGGGTGACGACGCACTTAAAAAAATAGAAAAAGGTCAATGAAGGCATGAAAACCTTAGTGTATACAGTAAAGCTCTGTGTTAATTCTGTTGTGTAGAGGCAACACTATACGAACAAATCTTAACAAAGAAATAATTTATCACCTGAAGGAATCATGTTTTGAGATAAAATAAATATCCCAGTTTAGCTACAAAACTGATAGAAGCAACAATTAATTTTAATATAGACATACATATTATTTTCTTTTTTTTTGTATCTGTGACTAACTGCATAAAACAAGATCTATCCAACGAGCAAAAATAATTTCAACTTGCGGTGCTAAAATTTGCATCATATATGAAAATTGTATTATATCTCTTTTACAAAATATTTTAATTTTTAAGACAAATTCATCAACTCATTGAAGAAGTCATTGCAATGTATTGCATCAATTTAAAACAATAACATTTTATTTGTTATTTGCGTGTTACTACGAGTTAAAACAGACTGAGGGAAAAGACGCTATGCGCACACGTTTCTTTTGAGTTTTACTACTCTCCTTATTTACCAAAATCCAATATTTTTTTCCAGTAATCTGTAATCACGCAAAAAATTTCTACGAGAACTGTAAAGATGCTCAATATTTACGCAAATTGATATTTAGGGCTGCATACTGTATTTGTTGACATATACTGGATGTTACTGTGTTGTCATCAAAATGGCCGTAAAAAGTAAAATAGCCGTCAAAAATATGTATATAAAGTTGTGATTTATTTCATGAGCAGAATCATCATTATACTGTAAATAAAAAACCTATTGATCATGAATTTTAAATAGTTATGATTAAAATTAAGTTTTGTCATACCTCTATGGGAAAGATTCTAAAGACATAAAAATATTTTATAAAGCCGATTTCAGTAACATATACACCGTAATATTTCATATAATTTGAAAGTTGAACACTTTACTTAACGAGATATATACATATTTGTTTCCTTCCAAATAATGTTTATTCATATGTACCTTGCAAATACAAAGAGTATTATACTAATTATACTAGTACTATATGTTAATTATCGAAGCAGCAGTTATCAGCGTTGCCATAATTACTATCACATTGGCAAATAGCTATATTCATAGCATTACTGTCTTTGCAGATGAGATAATATTTGCCTTTTCAATAGTATGTGTGAAATATAAAGACATTAAACATGAAACCATCATCATTTTCTTTGCAAGTGGCTAGCAAAATCCACTAATAATTACATGTGTGTTCCCAGTGTGTTTGTAGTTAATTATCTTAGTCTTTGTTATCAAACTATAAAAGTCTCATATAACTGCTCTTAAATATATGCATGTGCCATGCAAAGCCTTATGTTGATAAGCTAGTGAGTGTATATTTAAACAGGTCGTACCTACTGTAACATGTATTATATCTATACAAAGTATATTTAAGGTATAGATGTGGCAAAAGTGACAAAAACTGTCGTTAATTGATATTACTTTCTTAAAATACCATCCTCGTTACTATCTGATGAGTAAATATTTTTTGATATCATCGTTTACAGTTATCCATGTTTTGTCGCGATTTAAAATCTCTCCTCTGTTACGCGTACTTTTTCAAATATACGTTATAATAATGGTGTTTTCCCTCTGTTTCTTTATCATATACCTTGAATGCATCAGTAAGAAGGCTTGTTTTCAGTATATGCCATCAAGGTATCAAACGGTTATCAAATATTCAAATAACTTTATCTCTTCCGTAACTTATCCCTTCCGTAATATAAAATCTTAGCTGAACTTACAGTCTACTGAAATGCGTTAAATACAAACAAATTTTTCTCATGTGTCACTCGAAGGAAGCAGAGGCTTATATGCAAGGACTTTTAAGTGTAAATTGACAATTATTGATAGAACAGTATTTCAAGTAAATGAGGTAAGTTTATGAATGTATATAAACATTAATTCTAATACATGATGTGCACGTAATCATATTTTACGGTGTTAGAATGTGTTTTCTCTGCTTGAACATATAACATTACATAAAATACAGTGCTGCAATAAATATACATTTTTAAACATGTCTGTTAACGAAGGGAACATTGTTTACGTAAATTCAAGCGCGGCATTCAAATTTCATACATGAAAGTTTGGCCAAAGAGAGACATGGCAAAGCTGACTCAGACTCAAATATGTGTTTTTTCTGACTATTTTCTCAGTAGAAAAGTGATGCAGAATTTGAGTTTTCCCACAGTAGAGGAGGTGGAGGTGAGATACTTTGTCGGAATGCATTGAAAGTGTCCTATTTTAATTACTGCACCCAATGTGACTCATTCTGTGTTCAGTAATATCTGCACCTTTATGTAACACTTAAAACCTATTATGCGGTATTTTCTCTTCTAAAAAATGTGCTTTCGGCGACCAAATGTTTTATTTTGTAACGGAGGAGATACTGTGTTACGGAGGTTGCATATATATTTTGTTTTTAATGTAACTGAATTAAGGTATTCTTAGACTTGTTTCATTGTAATTAGATTTCTCTGAATGTTCTTTTTTATTTGACAAACTATTTCTATTCAATACGGAGAGAAGATATTGTAACACACAAAACTTATAGTGATTTGTTTCCAGGAGAAAATGTTGAATGCTGAACGTCCGAATCATCGATGCGACAGACTAAAAGACAGATAATTTTAGTAAGGAAACGTTTATTAAGACTATTAAATGCTTTTGAGATTGTAGACAAACACACCAACACCATCTGTTAGTGGATACATAATGCAAACATGCCTTCATACGTTTTTCAGAGGGTCTCTTGTATTTCGAATCTGATATTTAGCTTAATGAAATAAAATTGAAACTAATAATACATTTTTTTTTGTTTCTGTTCATATTTTCGAGAAGATAAAATAAATAATTTTTACATGAGAACCAGCTTGTATTAAGTCAAATGATGTTTGAAAAGTCTTTTTAGCATAAATTAGAATTGATATGCAATAATATCATACAAACACCAGACAATTAACAACGAACTTGAATAAAGTCAACAGCTGTATGTGCTTCACAAATGGTTTACATTTATTTATGATATATTTGTTTTATTCTTTTTATTCAAAATCTTAGCACATATAAATGAATTACGAACATAATTAATGTTATCACTTTATATTAATTATAGAGAAAGCTTTAAAAATATTGGATGGTGGAAGAAATAGTTTTTGATATACTGTTTTCAGACCTTAGGAATCCTGACATTCCATAAAAAGTGATATTTGTTCTCAAGGACATTTCACTTATACATTTACGGTCATAATATGGGATACTTTCAATTACAGACAATAAGGGTCAGGATCCCTAACTGAACTCTCAACACGTATTAATAGTTGGCGGTCGTAAAACTGGTTTTGTTAAAATTCAGCATGATTTTATAAATTCCCCTCTTTACAATTAAATCTTTTGAAAAAAAAGCTGGGCATCTCTGAAACTGACACTGGGAACACTTACGTGTGCTACCCCAACCACCTCCCCCTAGCCCCGCTTTTTATCGTGCATTTTATAAATGGTGCACATGAGCTTATACTTAATACTTAAAACTTTAATACTAGAATTGTATTACCGATCAAAGTCTTTGACAGACTAAAAGACAGATAATGTTAGTAAGGAAACGTTTATTAAGACTATTAAATGCTTTTGAGATTGTAGACAAACACACCAACATCATCTTTTAGTGGATTATATATACATAATGCAAACATGCCTTCATACGATTTTCAGAGGGTCTCTTGTATTTCGAATCTGACATTTAGCTTAATGAAATAAAATTGAAACTAATAATACATTTTTTTTTGTTTCTGTTTATATTTTCGAGAAGATAAAATAAATATTTTTTACATGAGAACCAGCTTGTATTAAGTCAAATGATGTTTGAAAAGTCTTTTTAACATAAATTAGAGTTGATATGCAATAATATCATACAAACACCAGACAATTAACATCGAACTTGAATAAAGTCAACAGCTGTATGTACTTCACAAATGGTTTACATTTATTTATGATATATTTGTTTTATTTTTTTATTCAAAATCTTAGCACATATAAATGAATTACGAACATAATTAATGTTATCACTTTATATTAATTATAGAGAAAGCTTTAAAAATCTTGGATGGTGGAAGAAATAGTTTTTGATATACTGTTTTAAGACCTTAGAAATCCTGACATTCCATAAAAAGTGATATTTGTTCTCAAGGACATTTCACTTATACATTTACGGTCATAATATGGGATACTTTCAATTACAGACAATAAGGGTCAGGATCCCTAACTGAACTCTCAACACGTATTAATAGTTGGCGATCGTAAAACTGGTTTCGTTAAAATTCAGCATGATTTTATAAATTCCCCTCTTTACAATTAAATCTTTTGAAAAAAAAGCTGGGCATCTCTGAAACTGACACTGGGAACACTTACGTGTGCTACCCCAACCACCTCCCCCTAGCCCCGCTTTTTATCGTTTATATGTCAAAAACAAAGCACATATGTCTGAAATTCGTAGAGAATGCAAAATTCATCAAGATTTTTATTTGTATTTTTGTAAATACTTCCGAAATCCATCAGCTTCTTCATACAAACCTAGAAACAGGGATACAAAACTAAAAAGGCGTTTGTTTTTCTATGTTCAGGATAGCGAAATGACAGACAAAGGTATGTTAAAGGTTAAGCTGTAAAAGAAAACAAAAAATTACACTGCATACGCTCAATATCCCGTAATCCAGGTATCCTTTATGTAAGGAAAATATCCTGCTACTATCCTTCGTGTACTGACCAAAATTATGAGAACTGTGAATATAAAAATATAATTGACCCATGGGAGAAACGACACTTGAATTTGTTTCAATTCTACTAATATATATGTACAAGTGATCATTCTTAGAACGTATTTTTCTTGGATTAGTGAACAAAACAAGCATATCAAATAAGACTTTCAAATCTAGTTACAGTGGCGCCGTTCAATCTCGTTTGTAAACGCTGTTAAAACGCTTCTGAAACGTTTCTCATTTCCCGGTTATCTCAGTGATAGTCCAATCAAATGATATCGAAACGATAAGCTTTAATCGAGAAACGATCAGCCAATCAAAAGCTTGGTGGGCGTTCCCAATAAGTAAAATGGTATCTAAACAAGAAGCGTTAATCGAGAATCATTCAGCCACTCAATAGTACGGTAGGCGTTCCCAATTAGTGGATCGATCACCAAAAACAATAAGCTGCAATTTATTCTACTTTGAAATGACGAAAATGTAAACTTTTTACATCCGATATAACGAGATACTGGATAGGTCTTAATATTAATATAAAAAGAAAACGAATTATGAAAGAAAGCAATATCGATCTTACAGTTTTTATGAATAAATGACAATATATGATTCGGTGCATGAAATGCTCTAAAACGGTCTGCCATGTTTGTTTTGTAATTTATGTAATTATTACCTCATATTTCACTTAATAGTTGAAACAGAAAATAAATTTTAAAAAGTTTCTTTCTTCATTTTTAAATGAGTTACATATATATACACTAGCGTATAAAACACTCTTATCGAAAAGGACTGAACATCTGAAAGGATTTCTGATATATTTATCATAGGGTATTATTTAAGTATTTCTTCGTATTTCATTTATCAACAGGAAATAAAAAAAATCTGTTTTTAAATGAAAGAAAGACAAAATATTAGTCAACGCATAAAACACACTGATCGTAATTAGAAATGACCTGATATATATGTATTATTGCACTTTATTTCATTATTCTTTTATGAGTCATAAATAACTCGTAAAGAAAATAAATGCAATTTTAGCCAAATAACACAACAGTCTTAACTATGGGTCGTAAGACAGATTACAGATAAGATCAATTTAGGAAATACATGTTAGTTTTGATTGAGTTTGATTGGATTATCACACCTATCGATTATAACCATTAATTAGGATATTTGCAAGTACATAAAATTTGCACGCGACACGTTTTTCCGCACACTTTTATTATACCTTTGACTTCTAAACAGCTGACTGCCTCTATTTACTTTAGGTGCTTTCTTCAAATAATTTTGCTTTGATACTATGGGTGTAAAGTGTTTTAGATTTTTACTATATATGTTTTTCAATAAAATACACAAAGGATTAGCATGGAACAGTGTGACTGCATATTCTGTAAGGTAAGTGTATTTAGATATGACTGTGCAACATATGACATAATTAACCATATCATTTGAAAGTGAAGAACAACAGGTAAATTTGATATAATGTTCTACTTGAGGATATATTCAACGAATGACATGCCAGAGAAAGATGGATTTTTATGTTTCCGTTGTTTATTTTATTCCTCCTCTTTTGTCTCAAACGTTCATGTCGATAAAATAATGCCAGTCGTTTTCCAAATACCCACATCTCTATTTCTTAAATTAATTTATCAAAAAAGAAAGTTGCTTCGAAATCTACATTTTTGTTATCTACATTCGCCATTTGTAACGCTTACAAGATGAAAAGTTTCAATGTAGATTCGTTATAACTCCATTACCGTGACCAAAGATAAAATGAGTGTATTTTATCAACGCAAGTCACGGTGTCAGTATTTAAAAATAACGAGGTAAAAATGTGTATTGGAAGCAACATGCCGTGTGTAAAGTTATGATGTAAACGTAAAATGTCGGAACATCCCGATCCTAGCAGACTAGCTCCTAGACTATGATATAATTTTTTTTTACATTTTTCTGATGAAATGTAGTGAATTGAGCTAGTCTATATCCTATGTCCAATATCATAATTTCAAATCATTCCTCTGTGAAAATATCTAATATAGACTGGCTTTTGTCTCTATGAAATTGAATTCGTCCAAAAAAGGAAAAAATGTAGAAATATATTTATTATCAGTCTAGTGGCTAGTCTACGATCCTAGTATCTGTTTATTTCGTGTGCATAACGAAACTCCATATTTAGCAACAAAAACGTAACACTATACTTTACTTTACTAATTGACAGGCACATGTTAAAGGATAACTTTGTTTAATTTGGGTTTAACGCCGTTTTTCAACAGTATTTCAGTCATGTAACGGCGGGCAGTTAACCTAACCAGTGTTCCTGGATCCTGTACCAGTACAAACCTGTTCTCCGCAAGTAACTTCCAACTTCCCCACATAAATCAGAGGTGGAGGACTAATGATTTCAGACACAATGTCGTTTATCAAATAGTCACGGAGAACAGCCCAGCCCAAGGATCGAATTCACGACCCCGCGATCCGTAGACCGACACTCTACCTACTGAGCTAAGCGGGCGGGAAAATTAGATGATAACAAACCCGCATCCTATCTATATACTACCTCCATGGGTCATGTCCCTGGAAACTGGATTCGCCCCTGGCAATCACCGTGAAAACGAATACTGTGCATACTCTTTCAATGTAGTATATTTTTGCGAAAGTCTGTTTTTAGTTAATTAATATTTAAGAAATAGTTAGTTCCCTATCGTGGTTTTTCGCATAAGAACGAAAAACTCGGGCTATTATACGATAAATCACACTTGGGAACGTATCATTTCGATTATAACACGACATACTGGTATCAACAGTGTTAGAAAAAAAAGTGGTAACTACTTTTTACGACAGTGGTACGCACCTGGATAGATAACGTCATTGCACGCGCGTCGGTTATTACAGAATAACCCGAGATAGATTTTGCTCTACATTTAAGTAGGTTATTTCTGGTCGTGAGAGAATGTTTGAAGCGTAGTACACTAAAGAAGGAAAGTAGTGCCACATTTTAACTATGTGAGCCGCGCCATGTGAAAATCAACATAGTGGCTTTGCGACCAGCATGGATCCAGACCAGCCTGCGCATCCGCGCAGTGTCGTCAGAATCAATGCTGTTCGCTTTCAAAGTCTATTGCAGTTAGAGAAACCGTTGGCGAACAACATGGATCCTGACCAGACTGCGCGGTCTACGCAGGTTGGTCTGGATCCATGCTGGTCGCAAAGCCACTATGTTGATTTCCTTATTATGTGGCTCATGTATATATAGATATTTGATGAAAATGTTTAAGAGTTTAGAATAGTTGCTGATTTACGATTTACGCAATGTTAAGGCGATTTCAAGATGCCAAAATTGTTGATCAAAGTTTCGGCCACAAGGTCTAGTGTCCCATGTGGCACGCTTTCTGTACTAATCATGCTGATAATGTGACGTATGACTTGAACATTTATCCAGACCAACTCTTTCCGCTATATTCTATACCATGTCGCCTTAAAATACGTTCTTAATATTGAAATTGAAAAAGAAATATAGATATAAATTGCTAAATAGTGTTTAATACAGTTAGATAGATGTCTAATACAGTTAAATTTAAGGGAGGGATTTTGTCCGCTTCATCCTTCATATCATATATGAGGGTGTCTTTTTTAACTGACATCCCGATATTAATGAATTCCGATTCCTTGAACAACATTTCTGCTTGGAATTAATTTAATAGGTATGGCTTGAGGTAGAGATGACCCCACTCTCTCCCGCAATAAATCCTTATTTTAAATAATACTGTCAATTGAAATTATTAGCAAAAATAATTTATACATAATCAAAGTTTCAAAGTCGAACGTTTAAAAAAAAAAATAAAAAAAAATATCAACATTTTCACATTTACGCAAAAATGTTACCAACTGAAATCGCATTTAAAAATACGAAAGTCATATAGCATAAATGATTTCTTTCTTAAAACACCGATACCGGTATGGCAGATAACATTTAGTCTATGCTAATTAGAGGACCCTCAATTCTGATTATAAGTAGATCACAAACACCGCAAAGGCGGTATTGTACTTTGAACTTTTTGGGACCGGATATTGGTCACATGTCAATCAGTGTAATATATTGTAATGATGCCTGTTCGGAATTAAACAATTTTGTACAATGCGAAAGAAGGCTATGTTCAGCTTCTTTTATATGCATATTTACTTTTTGCTGTTTTCACTGCTTTCTAATTCAGTTTTCTTTTTACTTACTTATTTCTTTAACTTTGTTTTGTCTTTTGCAGTTAGCTGTAAGAAATTTAGAAAATATAAACGAATATGTGAAATAATAATTTCAGGGAGAGGCGAATTCCATTTTTTAAACTGGCTGAATGTAAAGTTATGTGAACAAAATTAGAAAAAAACGGTAATAAATGGCGGGGTGGGGGTGGACGGGGTTAGGAAGTTAACGTAAAAGAGGGGATAAAGGGGTGGGATTATGTGTGCTGTAGGTGAAAGTGGGGAGCGGGTCCAGCGGCGGCGACGGTGCTTTCAGGAGTATGATTAATTTTGTTCTAATTCTTCTCTTGAAAAATGAGATTTTACATTTAAGGAAAGTATATGGTAAATGAAACGAACGGACGCAAATTCAGTTGAAGTGTAACTTCAATCCTGTGAAGTCAGATTGTATAAAGAATATCATAACAATTGTTACATAATAATTATATGCATAATATTAAAAACATCCGGCAAATACAAAATCTAATTCATTCTCGCATTCGCAAGCTTTTTTTAAAAATGATTTATTGCCTCACATGTCCAGAAATGAGACCGTGTTTTGAAGAGTATTGTCCCTTGATTATTAAGCCAGATCGGTTAAATTTGGTTGTTTCCCTTTATACCATCTTAAAGGCCTAGATTCACTACTATATAAGTGTACCCCCCCCCCCCCAAATCCAATATACAACTCCCATCTTATCTGCTGCTTATCAGCGATTATGTAACAGTAACTGATTAGAGGGCAATTAGCACAGCAGGAACCCCAACTAGACCATGAAAATGTGTGCAGTGGAGTTGAAAGAAATTAATTTTTCTTCAGTGAATGTGGAATGATAATAATAATAATTATTATTTTGATATTATATAGATGATAATAACTATTACTTTAATGGTTATAGTAATGATTATAATAATAATAAAAATAATCATAATCATAATCATTATTATTATTATTATTATTATATTACATATAGGATGATGAAAGATACATTATTTGAATATAAAATTATTGTGTTCCATCTATACTCAATTTGCCTTTTCAGTATGTTGCCAAAAGTGATTTTTTTCATGCTTTGCTTTGTAACTTTGAAATGCACATTCTGTTTTCAATTCTAGACAAATGTTATTCATAGTATTCTGCAAGCTTTAGATGAGTAAAAGTCACATTTTTCTAAAATATCACAATTCTCCAGACAGAATTTGAAAAAAAAACACTTGCATATTTCTTTAAGTAAGTTTCTCATTATTTCATTATTATGAAAATAACTTTATGATTATTTTATTATTGTGTTTGATCAACAAATATTTTTCTTTACATAGAAATGCCAAAAAAAAACTAGTATAACTTTAAAAGTTATCATTTATTCATTAATTTAAAATAAATTACATTGTTTCCCCTTCTTACTAATTGATACACTTGTAAGGTAGACTGACTCTCCAATAAACAATGACCCTTGTTTATTGGAACCATACTGTGATGGTCATTAGCCCCCAACTGTGCTGGTGAAGACAGAAATCCCTTGGCCCACTGCCAAAATCTAGGCCTTTAACGCGAGTATCGACTTTTGTTAATCTCTCTTATCTTGATAATCTTGACCTTGCACTGGTTTTGTAATTAGGGGTATTGCGACAACATTGTGAAACTTTTTACACAAGCGGAGTTTATACCTTGCCCGAGGCAATTTGCAGTGTATTCCTCAAATTGGTGATTTTGAATGATAATCGGGTTTTTGTTTCAAAATTGAGAGCCGGGAAGGATATTCCCATTTTAGATATGTATTTAAACTTTTGATTATATCTTTTAAGGGCAAAATATATGTGAATCATAAATTAAAAGTTAATTAATTAAAAAATAATTTTTGAAATTTAAATATTTTTATTCAAACATGTAATTTAAAATAACAGTTTTAACCTAATTTCAAAAAGACGGAATTAGATCGACGTACATGTTTATTACCAGATATACATAACATTCTTATTTCTTCAAATTGGTGATTTTGAATGATAATCTGGAATTTGTTTAAAAATTGTCAGGAAGCATATAATTCCCATTACTCAACGTATTTTTAAAATATGTATTTAATGACCTCCAGATTTGGCTAAAAATAATCTTTCTCTCAAATTGAAGTTTGTTAATACTAGAACATGTGTTTTTGTGTCTAAAATATTTCGTCGAAGCCAATAGCGCTATAGCGGAATAAGTGAATTATGACTTCAAAATATAGATTTTTTTTATAATCGAGACAGTTTACCCTGAGCAAAGCGTTACAATCGCTTTTCGATTTTCGATTTTCATCATATAAAGTAAAAAAAAACCAGCGAATTCTCAAGTATTTCCGTAATATATAGTTAAACTTTGTCAGTAATTAAGTTTTAAAGCCTTCTTAAGAAATATAGCATTTATTTCCAGATATCTATAAAAGTAGTTTTTCTTGTTGTCGAACGATCTGGAGGATAGTCCCTTTAATTTTTAAAATATTTTTATGAGGGCGAAATATATGTGTATTTCGGGTCTCCTTGAAAATGTGTCTTTTCAATTTAAAAAAGTTTTTAAATATTATGGATCCGTGGCCTATAAATGCATTTTACTTTACAATAATGTGAATTTGGATTTTGAACGGTAAGATAAATTATCAAAATTTATAACTCCATATCCATAATTTAGATTTTAACTTTAACGTGTTTATGCAAGAGACGTAATAATTGTCCCTTTATGCCGCGGGGCATGTCAGACAAACAGATACTAATCCAATTAGTAACGGTAATAAACAGAAATATGTCAGCATTCGGTTAACTTATTGTCAAACACGTTATTTGACTTTATCATACATATATAATCATTACAAAAAAATAAGATAAGAAATTTTTAACAACAATATTATAATACTTACAAACAAGAAACATGAAATTTACACCCGACCCAATGGACTTGTTATATTGACATGTACAATATTCAAGTTTAAATATGAACATGTAGTTCTATATGTTAATCAACTTTATGTTATGTTACGTTTTAATGCAATAAATAATTCTAGTTGTGAAAATGGTATTAAATGAATTAAAAAATGGAATATTTTTATCTAAACATGTAATTTAAAATAACTTTATTTTTATTTAATCTGACAATGTAATGACATTAAACACGGAATTAGATTGACACACATGTATAGTCTAATTCAGTTTATCCGGTGTCAGTACACGTGTACTGTGACGGGCAAAATTTTCCAAATTAGTAAAATCAGTGATATTCAAACGTTTAGGGAAGCAAGAAGGCATAAAAATAATTTAAAAATAAACTCATTGAAAGAAAGATTAATTTTTCTAGTTTACTTCAATAACTTAATAAATGTTGTGAGATGATTATAAATATAAGAATAAATCATTCTAAAAGACCATGTAAAGCTTAAAATCTGTCATTTCCTATAGAAATCATTGGGACTCGGGATCAAAATTAGTTACTTATTTCAAACGCTTAGGGAAGCAAGAAGATCATATTTTATTTTATTAAAAACTATATTGTAAGAAAATGCAAATATTGCAGATTACTTCAATAACTTAATAAATATTGTCAGATGATGCTTTTGATGTCATTTGATGTGTTAAAGTTTTTCTCCTTCTATATTTCAATAGGCGTAAATTGACCGATAATGGCTAATCGATACACCCGATAACCTGTTTTCAAGGGAGACAATTTCGCCAATAAGCCAGCAAATTGGCTTAGATTTCTGGGTATGTTTGGATCCGTTAAATTTTTTTATAACTTTGATCCTTTTCATGCCCCTGACAGATAGTTAACTACTGTTTGAATCAACATGTGAGGCACAACTGTCTTCCAATGCAGATTATTGACCAGTTTATGTCATTAAGAGAGCTTTAAAATTATACTATTATTTATTTCCGAATCAGTTGAACACCGTAAATTCAATCCACGTGCTACTGTGACATTTAACGTTTAAGGCAAAGAAAAATATCTTTTATGTATGTGTAAGCAGATCATCTATTATAGTAAATAAAATCTACTTCTCCTTAATTGTTAGCAAAAGCAAATCGCAAATTTAAATCTTATTTTCTTTTGCGTTGATAAATTGATTTGTGGAATTATGCCGCTAATAATAAATAAGTAGGTAAATGTTTTATTAACGTGACATGTACATAAGTATTAAAACACATATACAAAAAATAATACAGCACCCGGCTAAAGGTTCCTAAAAGTCACCTAAAATCATATACATGTAATTGTCTTAAATTAAATATTGCGAACATGCTTTACCCTAAAAGTATGCTGTGGTTCATGTTCATAAACAATTCAACTATCAGCTGAGAAATATATATCACTGACATGTGCAGACAACAATAAATTAGAACGTCTTTTTTTAACTTATGAATAAAACCAATGTATGTAAACGATGAAACAAAAGAATTTGAAGGATTACATGTTCAGAAAAACGTTTGATCATATTGTTAAAAGTATATTCTATAAGTTTCTGTGGTTACTTTGCTTTCTTAATAGCTGTCGTTCACATTTTAAGTGCAATAAAGGGAATTTCTAGTTTCGTTGAGATTTCTTTAATTCACGAGATCAGATTTTATTGACTTGTTACAAAAATTCAACCTTAACACAAACCCGTAATAGATGATTATGTCCCTATTGAATAAAACTATTCAGATTTTTTCACGGTTATGGCTAGATACCAATAAAAGAATTTGTTCTTTGTTTCATATAAAATTCAGCTACTTCAGAACAATTTTGTTACAGTTCCTAGATTTTCACTCCGTCGTAGACCTATTTTCCACAAGATATCCATACATTTGCTTCAAGAAAGCGAAAAGAAAAAGGGGTGTTGAATAGTATGCAGTGAAATGCAAGTCAACTGAAGTCAGGTACCCTCATATTGCCGCATTTCAGAAAGCGGTCCGCAGAATAAACACCCTACTTCGTTTTCAAGTAAACAACTCGAAAACATGCGAATATTAGCATGAAAAGTGTCCTATTTTATGTAAAATTCATTCCACGAGTGAAATAATGCCCATTTGGCCCCCGATTTACGCGCAAATGCGCGAAAAATAGAAAAATTAGGATATATTTATTAGGGACTTCTTTCGACTACACCACGGATTGGCCGAAGCACATTTTTGACCGAATTACTGCATTATAACCTTATCGTTTCTTTTCTCGCTGCGCAGGCGCAATAATCTCTCGTTTCACGGTTCTCGTTTAACGGTGCGCATGCGTATTTCAAACACGTTTCTCTTTGTTGCACACGGTTATCGTATCACGAACACTTACCTAACGGATACCGCCTCTTTTCCCGAAAGCACGGAAATTTATCGCAGGCGCCACTGTATATACAGAATTCTTATGTACAAACTCTATAATTTGAAAGAATGTTGTATTTTTTAATCAAACATTGCATGATATACTGCTCTTGTTGTCCTCAACATTTCAATAAGTTATTTCTCGTAGTTTGATTACACAGTGTACATGGAATTCCTTTTTCAATCATAAGGTCTATGACAATTGTAAGCGTAAGAAATTACAGTTTGACAGGCCTATTATGTTTAAACACTTCATCGAAATTTAAATAGCACTGGTCATTTTTACATTTGTTTTACGTGTTTGACCGTTTATGACAGGTTCTAAAAACGCCGTTTTTCAACAGTACTTCAGTCATGTAACGGCGGACAGTCAACCTAACAAGTGTTCCTGGATTCTGTACCAGTACAAACCTGTTCTCAGCAAGTAACTGCAAACTTCCCCACATGAATCAGTGGTGGAGGACTAATGATTTCAGACACAATGTCGTTTATCAAATAGTCACGGAGAACATATGTCCCGCCCAAAGATCGAACTCGCAACCCCGCGATCTGTAGACCAACGCTCTACCTACTGAGCTAAGCGGGCGGGCTCTGAAATTATCTAGTTTATAGTTGAAGTCAATTACGAATCATTGGTACACATATCATTTAGGCGAGGTAGCCATAGAAACTTTTTATACATCCGTTCTACGTTTTAACAGATAACATTCTTCATAGTTTGTCAGCTAGTCTAAGTCTTAGTCACCTTAGCGATTAGACCCATTTTATTGCTCAAGATACTACAGACACTTGAGTCATTTAACTCGTATCTTGACAACTATTTATGATTACTTAATTTCGCTATTTATCAGAATTCGATAAGTAATCATATGTCCTATTGTACAGAACTGTTGCTTTCATTTCAAAAAAATGTAAAAAGAATCAAAACAAATTGGTCATGATTAACTTCCAATAAAGGCGTGGTCAGTAAAATCAGAAGTAAAACAAATTTTATTTTATTTCATAGTGTTTCGGTTTTTACCAGTATTTGACAAATTGTTATTCCATTCCAGTGAACTTCTCTATCATTTCAAACATAGCCTATTTTACACAAGTCATAAATTCAAAAAATGAAATGATCAACATTAGAACATTTTTTACATCAGAGGTCGCTTTTTCTAGATACATAGACAGACTATGATAAGTATGCCAATTAGAATATAACCCATTTTTGATGATATTTATATCAATCGCATTACTAAGATATTTGCACTCTGTTAACTTTTGACCTCAAAATACCCTAATAAGAAACTCTACAAGGAGGCAGTCCCCTTTAAGTTTCATGTGTGGTCTTAAGGCTCATTTTATACTTGTCATAATCTAAATATTTCTAGTTTTTGTAGCATAAACAATTAGCTAAGAGGTTAAGCTTTCTGATTATGTTCTCATCATGTATTGGCTCGAAACTGAAAAATATATTTAAATTCATTTTTGCTACGACATATGACACAACGACAGAGAAGTGTCCGAATCTGTTCTGACATATGAGAAATGCTTAGTATTAAATCAAATATGGTATTTCTCAAATGCATATAAATGAACATATAATTAGTAAGTGAATAATGAAAATTTGATAATAAAGACGTCCATGTAACTACAAATTATAAAACAAACAAACACAGAAAATGGAAACAGTAAGGAAAACGGATAAGAAAACAAAATTGATCTGAAAAAATATTCACAGAGGAAGAGAATTTCTGTAAAACGAATTAGATGTCTCGCTACTGATATCTACATCTATATTTTACCCGAATGAGATAATTTGCCATATAAATAACGGACAATAATGAAAATAAAACTGACATGATATTTACAATGTAAAAGTTATCCGAATTTTTGTTTTATCTTTGATCATGAAATGGACACGTCCGGGCGTTTGCACGGGAAGGGCTACAGCTTTTTCCGTAAATACTGACCTGGCACTCATGAATACTCCATACATTTCTGTAAATTAATTTTTGGTGCCCAAACCTTAAAGCGATAAAACTATTGAAATTCAAATACAAGTTATATATTTCTTAACTGATATCATGTCGCATGTGCAGATAGCTATGCGGAAAACGTTCAGCTGCCATTATCAGGGTGGTGGGCTCGAGTTCTATCATACTCCTATGTTTGGCAAAATCATTTTTGTCTTCAAATTATATCTGCAAACTCAACAGGCAGGACATTTGCCTTACTTGTCTTAGTTTTCTACAGCCAATTTATTTCTTTGTGCATGTCATCTTTAAAATATCTCAGATCGTACGACGAATTACTATCATATGCGTTTCGAAGTATTTTCAGGAATATTCAGGACAAGTGTTTGTTTATTCAAGGAACAATTAAAGGAAATGTCATCAGTAGAAAAATAGAAATCAAAAAATAAATACTACAACAAACATCAAGTAAAAACATGAAAGTGTTACACAAAACAATGTCTGAAGGGTGGCAATATCGATAAAATGTTATTACCTTGAATTTAAAAATAGGATGGTCCGATGTGAATTCGAACCCATGGTAACATGTGTGGAGGTCAGACAGCTATTTATTACACCACAATGTCATCAATTAATTATATTTAGGTTATTTTAGTAATATAGGTATTTTCAGGATACAAATATTGCTTAAACTAACAAAAATATCGGCGAATATTAATGAGAGCCAGGCCAATAATTACGGACAATACTTTTTTGTCATGATTTTACATTTAGAAACATTGTCACTTTGACTGTGAAAATCAGGTGGAATAGTATTGCTTATGTAAGTATAGTCTATATCTGGATAGAAATTGTGAGTTGTGTAGTCATCTCACAGGAGAGTGAATCGTTTAAAAGCTATAAACTACACTGATATGGGATAAAGGCAAAAAATAATTCTTATGTAAGTTAGTTTGTTAAATATCTACAGGTGTTGTTTATTCAAAGTGTGGATGTCTAGATATCGTTGTTCAAATCACTGATTTATCCCCTGTAAACAGATGTAGGGTATGTTCCTAAAACTGTTACACATTCCCCTATGAGGCAACACTATGTACCTATCTGGATTAAGCCTTGAAACATACTTTAATAACCAAACACCTGTGTACATGGTGTGTAATGCCTCTAAAAAGTTACAAATGCTTGAATGACAAAGAGTTTGTTGAAGAGGAACGTTTTGTTCCTAAATCGTTAAATATTTAATATATTGAAAAAACAAAAAAAAAAAAAACAAAAAAAAAAAAAACAGCGACCTATCTTTCTACACAACATTTTCTCTACCGCTATACAACACAAATGACAGGAGCATGGGAAATACTTAAGGATTCTGAAGGGGGCGACCGATGTCTTTGTACATATGCACGACGAAAGTTTGACATTACGTTGCAGTCTTCGTGGACTTAGAAGTTCAAAGTTTGAATTCAGTGTATGTGAAATCTCTTTAGAAAACTCCAGTACTTTGAAGTTTTACCATCTACTGGATATCGTACATTTATTATGGTGGCTGATTTCTGCCATTTCGCGTTTTCGCCCCGCGACCCCGCAAAGCGAAAACACGAGAATTAACAAGTTAAAATGGCGGGGGCGCGGGGCGAAAACTCGCTATTTAGCGGGGGCGCGGAGCGAAAACACGATAATTAGCGGGGTCGCGGGGCGAGAGTTAGTAACTGGTATGTCGGGGGCGCGTGGCGAAAACACGATAATTAGCGCTGCTTAAACGCCGAGTTTTCGCACCGCACCCCCGACATTCCAGTTCCTAAATCTCGCCCCTCGACACCGCTAATTATCGTGTTTTCGCTTCGCGCCCCTACTAAATAGCGAGTTTTCGCCCCGCGACCCCACCGAGCCAAAACACGAAAATTAACAAGATAAAATGGCGGGGGCGCCATCCGAAAACTCGCTATTTAGCGCGGGCGCGAAGCGAAAACACGATAATTAGCGGGGGCGCGGGGCGAGATTTAGTAACTGGATGTCGGGGCGCGGTGCGAAAACTCGGCGTTTAAGCAGCGCTAATTATCGTGTTTTCGTCTCGCGCCCCCGACATACCAGTTACTAAATCTCGCCCCGCGACCCCGCTAAATAGCGAGTTTTCGCTCCGCGCCCACGCTAAATAGCGAGTTTTCGCCCCGCGCCCCCGCCATTTTAACTTGTTAATTCTCGTGTTTTCGCTCGGCGGGGTCGCGGGGCGAAAACGCGAAATGGCAGAAATCAGCCACCATAATATGGCGATACATTTGGTTTAGTCATTAGAAAACACATACTAGACGAGCCGATAGAATTTTTTTCCAAATATATCCCGCATTGACAGGGAAATGTTAAATTATCTTTTTATTTTATGCCTTATTTTCTCAGTATAACAGGATTTTTAACCAATTATACAGACATGATGCAATCTTTAAAATTTATATAAAATTATCGCGTTTGTTGATGTTGATTCTTATGTTGATACATTATCGGTCAACGGTTTTTTATTGTTTAGGTAACAAAAGGTTCGCATCAAAGTTATTGCATCGTCCAATACAGAAATGTATTTGGCGGTCACATGGCGCTAATGCAAACAGCTGATTTGGAGAAAATATAGGAATAGAAGCATATACGTACTCGGTGAACTTATAGGGCGCTTGTACATAAAGTGCAAAACCAGTGAGCATCGCCAAGTACAGCACATACAGAAATACGTTGAGGAGATAAAAAATAAGACCGATGCTGGTCCATTTCTTTTTCAGAAGTGCAGAAACTAGAGGATGGTCAAGAAGTTCTGTTCTTTTTTTTGTTACCTGCAATTATAATAAACAAGAGGACCATGATGGTCCTGAATCGCTCACCTCTTCCTACATGACCCAGTTTTGAGTATGACGTCGTTTTTTCTATTATTGACCTATTGACCTAGTTTTCGAAGGTACGTGACCCTTTTTGAACTTTATCTAGATATCATCAAGGTGAACATTCTCACTAATTATCATAAAGATCTCATGAAAAATATGGCCTCTAGAGAGGTCACAAGGTTTTTCTATTTCTATATCTACTGGACTAGTTTTTGACCGCATGTGACCCAGTTTCAAAACTGACCTAGATATCATCAAGGTGAACATTCAGATCAATTTTCATGAAGATCCATTGAAAAATATGGCCTCTAGAGAGGTCAAAAGATTTTTCTAATTTTAGACCTACTGACCTAGTTTTTGACCGCAGTTGACCCAATTTCAAACTTGACCTAGATATCATCAAGATGAACATTCAGACCAACTTTCATACAGATCCCATGAAAAGTATGGCCTCTAGAGAGGTCACAAGGTTTTTCTATTATTTGTCCTACTGACCTAGTTTTTTAAGGCACGTAACCCAGTTTCAAAATTGATCTAGATATCATCAAGATGAACATTCTGACCAATTTTCATGAAGATCCATTGAAAAATATGGCCTCTAGAGAGGTCACAAGGTTTTTCTATTTCAAGACCTACTGACCTAGTTTTTGATCGCAGTTGACCCAGTTTCAAACCTGACCTAGATATTATCAAGATAAACATTCAGACCAACTTTCATACAGATCCCACGAAAAATATGGCCTCTAGAGAGGTCACAACGTTTTTACATTATTTGACCTACTGACCTATTTTTTGATGGCACGTGACCCACTTTCAAACTTAACCTAGATATTATCAAGATAAACATTCTGACCAATTTTTATGGAGATCCATTCACAAGTATGGCCTCTAGAGAGGTCACAAAGTTTTTCTATTTTTAGACCTACTGACCTAGTTTTTGACCGCACATGACCCAGTTTCAAAACTGATTTAGATATCATCAAGATGAACATTCAGACCAACTTTCATACAGATCTCATGAAAAATATAGCCTCTAGAGAGGTCACAAGGTTTTTCTATTATTTGACCTACTGACCTCGTTTTTGAAGGTACGTAACCCACTTTCAAACTTTACCTAGATATCATCAAGGTGAACATTCTGACCAATTTTCATGAAGATCTCATGAAATATATGGCCTCTAGAGAGGTCACAAGGTTTTTCTATTTTAAGACCTACTGACCTAGTTTTTAACCGCACGTGACCCAGTTTCAAACTTTACCTAGATATCATCAAGTTAAACATTCAGACAAACTTTCATACAGATCCCATGAAAAATATGGCCTTTAGAGAGGTCACAAGGTTTTTCTCTTATTTGACCTACTGACCTAGTTTTTGACGGCACGTAACCCAGTTTAAAACTTGACCTAGATATCATCAAGGTGAACATTCTGACTAACTTTCATGAAGATCTAATGTAAAATATGACCTCTAGAGAGGTCACAAGGATTTTCTATTATTTAACCTACTGACCTAGTTTTTGACCGCAGTTGACCCAGTTTCGAACTTGACCTAGATATCATAAAGGTAAACATTCTGACCAACTTTCATGAAGATCCATTGGAAAATATGGCCTCTAGAGAGGTCACAAGGTTTTTCTATTTTTAGACCTACTGACCTAGTTTTTATCGGCACGTGACCCAGTTTTGAACTTGACCTAGATATCATTAAGGAAAATATTCTGACCAACTTTCATAAAGATCCCATGAAAAATGTGACCTCTAGAGTGGTCACAAGCAAAAGTTTACGGACTGACGCACGCAAGCACGCACGCACGGACGGACGGACGGACCACGGACGCTGCGCGATCACAAAAGCTCACCTTGTCACTTTGTGACAGGTGAGCTAAAAACAGCATGTTAACGTTCGACTTAGGTTCGTTCAGCATTTTACAAAAACTAATAGCAATCCTTGTTACATTATCATACAAGAAAAAATACATTTTTTTCCAGATTAGCTGTATAAAACAAATACATATATACATACATGTAATTCTGCCCACTTGTAAGTGTTTGAACAAGTACGTATATACCTTCCAAAACACGAACAGAATAAGCATCCTGCATATATGTGCGAGTTACGAAACAATCGAGAATATTTAAATATAGAATTAATAAACTTAAATATGCCGCACCTGTAATTACATACGACTATACATAAGGTAAAATGGAAACAACAACGTGTTAACTAGGTTTTAAAATACACTAACTTTGATGTTTAAGTCAAAATTATTTTGTAAATTGTTGGAGTTTAACATTCTGGTCATCGATAATAGTTTTTTCTCTAATCAGCATCTAGTTTTAATAAAGACAGCACTAGAATTTCTGAAATAATACCTTCAGACAAAACATTGGGACTTTAAAAGCAATGTATTGATATTATTCATCAGTTTGAACAGTTACTCTAAGTATATTCTCACCATTATCATGAGTGGATGATTTCTTGTAATCTCATTGGCGTCCTCCGTGTACGGTTTGCCTCCTACAATGAAATATTATTATCATAATGTATCAATTAATTCAAATGTGTTTTGTCAAACACAAAATAAAATCACTATGGATGATAAATAACGTATTTACAAAAGGCAAAGTAGACGAAACAACAATTAATTAAGAAATGCTTTCAGTCTTAACTAAATGTATTGATAAATCGTATCAATTTATTGTTCTCTGATTTATCCAATCCAATTGATTTTATATTAGGCATACTTAACGTGCAACCGTTGGAGCGAAATAAAATTGTGGTTACCGTTTATTTTCTTTTTAACTGAGACGACATTTTGAAGTACAAGTGAATATGAGGTCACTACCAAACATGACAAATCTCTTGAAATGCTAGTTATGTTTAAACCCTTTTATTAATGGAAAGAAACATGTCCTCACTTACGACACGAATTACGCCTGTCATTGATATTTTTCGAGTGAAAAAAAATCCGTGATTTATTCTACTATATATCAGTTATAAAATGAATACTCTATAGGTTTATAATGTTTTAATAGAGAAACCTTGCCGATAAATTTGACTCAGCGACAGAAGACTTTCAAAGAAATTTACATTTGATAATTTATTAGAATCTGTAAAAAGATTCCCCGGAAGCATAGAATGCAACTTAAAAAGAATAATGGCAGACCCGGTTTGATTGAGTCTGTTCCTCCACCTCTGATTCATGTGGGGAAGTTGGCAGGGCCTTGCGGAGAACAGGTTTGTACTGGTACAGAATCCAGGAACACTGGTTAGGTTAACTGCCCGCCGTTACATGACTGAAATACTGCTGAAAAACGGCGTTAAACCCAAAACAAACAAACAAACTGTTCATAAGAGGTAATAACATGTGCAAAACCTCACTCGCCCCCTAGCACCGACTTAAGCGGAACTCTATTAGACATATATTGAAAGGATTCCATGATCCCGAAGGACCAGAAAATATAACAACCTGACAGCATTTGCTATGCAACGAAAATGAAAATACGCTCACGCAGTTTTGGACAGTTTTATGCCTGATTTCTTTATAATCATAATAATATCAGAAAAAATTATCGTATCCATTTGTCATAGTAATTAACAATGTGCTGTATGTGAGATTATCGCAACCGCTGACCTAGTATTATATGTGTCACGCCAAGAAGTCTATTAAAATTACTTATGTATGAAATGTGTACTTGCTACATGTCTGTACTTAGACATGCGATAGAATGTATATACAATAGACTTAATAAGATATTTAGAACATTTTGACAGTTGCATTTTTTATCAAATGACCCTAGTTTTCTGTTTGCTAAATGTATAATAATGTACATAAAAATAGTGTAAGTAAGCAGAGAAATAGCCTTCTTGAATGGACTATATAATAGTACTAACAGCTGCCCGTTAGAAGTGCTGTAAAAATGCAATTAAAATGTGTTTTTGATTTGTAATTTCATTTACAAATTTTAATTTCATACTAAAAGTTAAGTGGCCCTCCGTGGCCAAGATTCTAAGGTCACTGTTTTCATATCTCTGACCTCTCTCCGCTGTAGGTTCAAACAGAGCTCGGGATGTAATATTCTTACAGTTGTATATAAGCCATCCAGTCGGCTGGTTGAATGTCGGTAGTTCTATCCTGGTACCCATCCATGCCTGGAAAAATTGGGGAGCGTCTGCCTTCATCCGCAATATAAACCGGAAAGTCGCTATATGGCAAGAATTATGTCCTTGTTACCTTTTCATCCAGTCACAAGAAGCTTTAAAACCAAATTCTTATTACTTGTCTTTCCAGCTTGAACATCACCATTGGATGTTCAAACCCCGTTCGGGGTGTACAATGTTTTCAAGCCAAGAAGCTATTCAGATATCGTATATATAAATGTTCTTACCCACATCTTTCCACTTGTTGACTAGAAGGTGTGTGTCATCAAGAAGTTCATAATCAAAATTTACACTGAACTCGTCACCTGTACCGTCGACAGTTGTACAACGATTGAACACCTCTCTAGCAACATCTTATAAAAAATCAAAACAAATTGTTATTTTGAAAATGGTCATTTGACTTTTCATTTTGGCTCCCGGATCTTAAAATTAGTGCAGGTCATAAATGCATTTTCCCCGAGTAGTTTTAGTCCATACATAATTTATAATTGTTTCATCTGCATGTTTTTTTAGAATATTGATCAGAAGTAACTAATGCTTCATAAGTATTTTTGTAGTTTAGAATAGGAATAAAGGCTCGCTATATCACGATATCAGCGTTATAGAGCAGGGTACGGAAATAATGGGCGTACGGGTCTACCGTGTACCAAGTAAAAACAAGTCAAGCTAGATAATTTACTGAAACAATATCAGAACAAAGAATTTGCAATGGATATCTAAGTAAATATAATTCTTTATTTATATTCTTTATAATTTGACTTGATAAATCTACATGCCAAGATCTGCTTGGAAGAATGTTTAATGCCCAAACTGCCTGAAAGGTTTGCATTTGCATAATTATCTCTGAATTCATATTGAAGTCATATGTCTTGATTTATAAATATTTATAAATATATGATTTTACGACGCTGTCTTTTAGTCTCTATTTTGTCTAATGCACTTGGTAGTCTCTTGATCTAATAACTTGCAGCCATGAATGGGACCCTTTATATGACGGATTAGCCCAGCAGAGACAAAGGCCGCATGACAAATGACAAGCCACAATTATTGCAGATCATAGTCATTTACAAGTATATCAACACGAAGTGCCACCCAACTACAGGTACACTCGGTCAGTAACCTGACAGTCACTTTAAGGGTGTCAGAAGGTAATAAGAAAGGAAATTATGCCTGCAAACTTCGAAAACAGAAGCAAAAGCTGCGAGCACCTGTTCCGTAACAGTCACTGGCATAACATAACAACAACAAACAACAACAAAATTTATTCAGCATTAAGTAATATAACATTACTTCTAGCCTACATACAAGTGTAGTGACAAAAACAATGAAAATTTTGCTTTCAGTTCTAAGAGAAATGTGAACTTCAAATATATCTTTAAGCAGAAGCTTAAGTATTACGATAAGTTACTAAAATAACAATAACATGTTAATATTTATTTGTCTAGTTCTTTTCTACGTTTATTTGCAAAAAATATATATTTTGATAGATTAATTATATCTTTCTTGTTTCTAGACATTAAAAGATTATCAAATTTTTGCAAAGTTGGCCAGGTAAAATAATATGACTTTAAGAATTTCCTACGTAAATCTGAATATATAGGACATGTTAACAGAAAATCATATTCGTTTTCTACAGTTTTCGATGTACAAAATTTACAGACTCGTTCTGATCTTGAAATATTGTAATATCTTCCCCTCTCTATTTCAAGACTATGTGAAGATAAACGAAATCTACTAAGGGCGACTTTGAATCGTTTTGCTAGGCTATAGTAATCAAGATATGGTTCGAGAGTAAAATTATGTTTGAACCTAGAATATGTTATTAATCTCTGTGAGTTATTGATATCTGCATACCAAGTTTGATGATACTGATCAAATATTCTTTGTTTAATAAAATCCCATACTTCTGAGCAGTAATTTAGAACTGAGGAAACCAACGTATCAAATAATTTACATTTTTCACTGGTTTTGAATTCATACTGGTAGAAAATAGAAAACAGTCGATACAACGCTTTTGATGCATGATCTGCTATAGCTTTTTGCGTACGCGACCAATTGCCATTCTTAAAGAAGTATATACCTAAATATTTAAAGGATGATACCACTTCAAGTTTATCGCCGTATAAATAAAAGGTAAAATTGGTTGGTCTCCCTTTTTCGAAGATCATGACCTTGGTCTTACTTGTATTTATTTTTAAACCAAAAGTATTACAGTACGTTTCTACATTCTTTAACATACTTTGCAAAGTTTCAGGATTGGTAGAAAATAATACTTGATCATCAGCGTAAAGTATTAGAAACAGACTAAGTTCATTGATAGAGAATATACCATCAAGATCAGCATTTATATTTTTCATTAAATCATTTACGAACATCATAAATAAAAGTGAAGAACTTGGGTCTCCTTGTTTTACCCCTTGATGAGAGTTTATAACATCTGGGTGGACTTGCCCATTATACTTAACAGAAGCACGAACAACTGCATACATTGATTTTATTGCTTTTACCATTTTGGTGCTAACATTTTCTGCTAGTAATTTTTGCCAGAGGAATGAACGATTTATTTTGTCGAAACATTTCTCGTAATCTATAAATATAACATAAACAAATCAATTGTGCATCTTTGACAGCAACTGGCCTCGATTAAAAACAATCAGTGAATGGTATAATGAGCTCGTTACCGGTAGTATTTGCAAAAATGATATATAGTTTCGTTGTGTTTAGCAAAAGGTTTCGGCGAAGGAAACGGTCTGCGCGTGCGCCAGACAAGAAGTACTATTGTTGCATGTTTCAGGGGCGGACCAACGGAGATCTTCAGAGCACTGTGCATTCTTACTCCTGGGTTATTTTAAAATTAATCATGGGAACATTTTAATTTGGTAAGTCGAAGAAGGTCTGTACACACGTTGTCTACTTGTTTTACTTATTTCATGAGTATGCTACGTTTCAGAGTTCCTGTTAGATGGATTTCAACGATATCAATCTGTTTCAGAGCTCCTGGCAGGAGATGGTAGGCATTAACTTTGCGTCTGCCAATGACCTGAGGCAGATCCATGGGATTAAAACTAGGCTTGTCCAGTTGATTGTGCAGATTCCTTTGAGCAGATGCAATATCACACCAGTTATAGTCAGTATTTCTATGGTTACTGTAAACGGTAGTACTTTACACAGCGATGACTTCAATCAGATTTATGAACTTACAACATATTATGATGACGTAAATTCACCCACTCTCGGTGAGTTTGAGTTCCTTCTAGAGATGACATAATCGTCATCATTTATAAGTAGGGATGGCAACGAGTAATATTTTATACTCTTAACGAATATTTAAATGTCCTGTCATTAACTTATCAACAACATAACTCAAAATCTTATGTGTTTATCATGCCCTAATCAGCGATTCGTATAGTTACGCCAGAAACAAAACAGATATTTAGGAATAAGGACTCACTTATCTTTATCGTCACTTGCGTCGCCTTTTGTAACATAAGGACAGTAAAAAGCAATATTTTATTCTGGCTTCATTTAGATTTAAATTATCTTACAAGGATGTACATCCTACGTAAGTTAGGTTCACATCACAAAAACTATACGCAGCTTAAAACTTCTTATTGTCGGATTATCACGTGTAATAGTTCTAAACGAAAGTTAGCAAAGGTAGATTTTTGACAGTAGATAAACGTAATAGCATGTAATAGTTTCAATCAAATGAGGTATTTTGCAGCCTGTGGTAGAGTCAAATGAACGCAATATAAAGAAATATTCACCTTTAAGTATACTAATTGGCTAATGTAGAGTACATATTAACCATACGAAATGCATTTACTCGTTAAATTTCACGTAAATTAATTTTACAGTCGTTTCGACTGGGTAAACAAATAAAGTGCATTACATCTGACTTGTTTCCTACACTTTCCGGCATTTTTTTACTTATATCTATCTTTGATCCACCATGATTTAAATCCGAATCATATGACCAAGTGATGTTCGATGTTATTTTAATTACCGGCGGTTCGCACCTATTCTGAACGACGATTTGTAACAGATTTGTCACAACTGAAGTGTTCTAATGGCAAGAAATTAGCTGTGTTAACTATATGGTGCATAATCATCAACTTAGCGACACGCTTATACTAGCACACAACATGACAGATCTAACAACTTCGGAAGCCATTTTTGCGCGTATTTATGATTAAAGCGGTTTGGAAAAAAACATAAAAAACATAAAAGAACATTTTGGTTCTTTTATTTGGCTTTCTCATATTTGTTATGATCATTTCATAATTATTCTAATATTGAATTAGTGCTCGAATATTTGAATAGTCGTTGCCATCCCTGTTTAAAAGTGGTCTGTTTTCTAGCAAACAGAAGCCTTAAAACACGATGGTGAAACAACATACTGGTAAAGATGTTTCATCGACAGTCAAGGTTTACCCGACATCTGTCGCTTTGCATGATTCCTAAATAAATGTCAGCAATTTTTCCAGCCCAACTAACCCAATGATGAGCACAGGCGGTAGTGCTAGGCATTTCGCCCATACTAACATCATCACTGTGGGACAACATATTCGGTAACTCGGCAACTTATCTTTATAGCACAGCCACCAAGACCAACCCTTCCACTGTGGTACCCGATGCATTCCCACATGCGAAACATCACACAGAAGAAGCTAGGATTCACATCTGGCATAAGGAAGACTAAGACAGATACGGTAGCACTGACGATGAATTTAGTACAGAGACATGCCTTAAAATAAATTCAAAGAGGGAAACACAAGATAAGGGTCTTGAAGCACGGCATAAGCGTGTCGATTATGCGATTAACATGTTGCCAATGAACCTGCACTTTGTTTGGAAATTGGAAATGGAACTATTATTTTTTTGCGCAGAAGTTTGCAATTGGACTAAAAAGTTCACTTAAATTGTCTGTGTTGGAGTTTCAATGGCTCGACTGCTTCTACTTTTCGCGTTTCCGTATATAATTGTAGGGGATAGCTAGACATTGGAAAGTATATACGTATGTTTTTACTATCTGTGTAATATTCCGAATACACTTTAAGTGGTTATATCTATTATACAGCAGGTATGATTGTTAAACACACTCATGTTTTTGTTTTCATTTCTCAACTAGTATGCTATAGAAACAAGATTTTGTATATACCACAGGCGTAATATATTATACTTTAAATAACTCATATACTCACAGTATAATGTGATATTTTTTCGTTTGAGAATAACTTGATTGTATTTAAAGTTGGCATACCTGGCATATGTGCTATAAGCTTTCTCATCGGTGTTTGATATTCACCAGTTGTATTCTGTAGAAACTTCTTCCAATTATCGCTTTTGACTATTACCAAAGCTACTTCCCTGAAACAACCAACAAAACATGATGAATTGCCAAAATCCAAAACTATCTTGACATTATATTTACTAATGCAGAAGTAATTCTTAGGTTACGGATATCTTCCTCTATTATCTGCATGCTACGGATCAATGGAAAGTGAGCAGATAGCAGCTGCAGCAGTAACAGCAGTAACAGCAGATGTTTGGTACAACTGCTGGCAGTTACAGCAGTTACAGCAGTTAGCTGATACAGCTGCCAGCAGTTACAGCAGTTAACTGCTTCAAATGCCAGCAGCTACAGCAGGTAATTGATACAGCTGCAAGCACCTACAGTAGTTCATACAAAATACAATGAACAATGATGAAAAAATAAGTCAGTAATCCAAATGATAATGCTGGTCATTTAATTCAAACTTAGGCTTTAAATTTTCAATAAGGTATGTTCATTAGGAATAATTTCCCTATCATGTAATATCCTACCCTGATATCATGTCACTAAAACGAAAGTAGGGAATACGTATAAGTTAGATAATTCATACAAGTGTGTAACCGGCTGGTATCATCATGCGTGGGAGAATCAGAGGCTCGTTTGCTAACCAAATTACGTTCCCTGAGATTCTCCTAAGCATGATGATATTCGCCGGTAACACACGCGTGTGTATTGTCTAACTGATTTATCTCATGATTAAAAACAGTAAACTGGATACATTTTTAAATATCCTAAATTTAAATATTTAAAAATGTTTTCCCTCTAATGAGCCTCCCTTAGAAACATTTCATAATAATTTACATAAGCACAAGCAGAACAGTAGGGTAGCATGTGAACTTTAAGAAGGTTTGACTGATATGTATGTTTATTTTACAATCAATTCTTTTTTTTAAAAACCTTATTTAAAGACTGAAAACCATTTCTAATTTTTGTGAAAAAGTATATTTCTGAACTCTTGTTTTTTGTTGTTGTTGTTTTAAATAGGTGCTTTTGAAATATTTTGAGTAGATCGAAATAAATGTTCTTAAAATAATATTTATTTGTTTTGAGTATGCATACATAGATCTTTTGGACTATACATACATTAGAAGGAAATCTTATAATGTGTTTTAGTAAAAACACCTGTGCCTTTAAAACTGTGAGCGATACCTGTGTGCAACGAAATTTAGAGCACGACTGCTAACCGTGGCGATACCAGAATTTGGTTAACACAAAACGTCAAAGAAAAATGCCACAGTCATGCGATAACAGTTTTTAATGAAGAAGAGAATAGTTTTCATCCTGCAAATATGGCCAGATAAGTAGCTTAAAACTGGTAGTAGGCGGTCAATGAATGTGCACAGCAACTTCTGCATACCAAAGTATTTGTCAGAATATGTAGCTTTCAGTGCCAGTTTCTAGTCACTGGGCAAAGTCCTCAAATTCAGGATGGCCGCCAAGATGGCCGCTGATACAGGAAAATGATATCCAATATACAAAATTGCAAAATAAAAGTATTTAACAGTTGTAAATTCATTTGGAATTATTATAACATTTTTAAAGTTATATATTTGCAAAATTATATGCATTAATTGATATGAAATAAAAGTTTTTTACACATTTTATACCCATTATATATGGACTAAAATGTGATGAATACCATTTTCTTAAACATTAAGTCGATATACTTCGGTTGTGTTGTTCCATTTACTTTTGTTCCTTACACTATGCATTCCCGAGCTGAACAAAACAAAACAATGTAAAAGTACGAAATATATATTTAGACGTAAATATAAAATTATCAAATTTATTTAAAAACATGGCCACCAAGATGGCTGCCACAATGTTTTTGCATTGACTAATATAATATACTGGCAACATTTCCTTGAATTATATGCTTCAACTTGTTGATTTCTTTGCATTATACCAACCGTACATAAGTTGATTATTTAATTGCATAGTGATTTATAGAGTAAATTGACATTTATAAAATAAATGAAACAGTATATAGGTGTATACATGCATACCAGATATAGCTTATAAATATACTAGTATACACATATTTATACATATACATATTCTTATAAACCATCGGGTCAATTTTGATGAAACTTCACAAGGATGTTTCTTGGATAGTGTTCTTTCAAAATAGTCCAAAGCACTGAATTCCATACAGAACTCTTGTTGCCATGGTAACCGCAAGGAAAAACTTTAAAAATCTTCTCATCGCAAAGCCACAGGTCCTAAGTCTTTGATATTTGGTATGTATTATGATCTCATGGTCCCCTACCGAGATCGTTAAAATTATCTCCTTATAATCAAAGTTGGTCCTGCCCAGGCCCCGCTTTCACTAACGTTCTCAAGTCAAAATCTCAGCTCAAGTCTGAGAAAAATCTCAACTTTGATTCTCAGCCTGAGATTTTTCTCAGATTGGCTTTCACTAAAAATTTCTCAGTAAAATCTCAACTTACGCGCTGAGATTTTTCTCAGATTTCTTGAGTCAAGGGTTGGGCTGTCTCAGAGCTTTTCTCAAAGAAACAAAATGGCGACTTTTCGACAACACAATGTACGCCGCCGCCGTAGTCGGTGCCATTTTCACGTTGTGTTCACCAGCATGGCATGGATGACAACAAACTTTTTCAGAGACGGTAATTTCTTAATTTCAAGGGAAGTAATCCAAGTAAAACTAATATGGCCGATTGTTGCTAGGGACACTGTTTACGCTTTTAAAACACATGTAGCAATTAATTTACCACAATAACAACATTTTCAAACCTTTTTACTGTTTCTAAAATGTTTCTTTCTCGTCTTGAATGCTACACAACTTTGAAGAAAATATTATATTAAGTACGATAGACGTTTTACTGTGCCTATATTTCGTACCAAAAACGCTCGTACCGAGATATACTGACTTGTGCAGTAACATCCCTAGAAGTCCTTATTCTTAGCGCACAACAAAATTGTGAAATTTCGTTTCACAACTTGGGGGTTATTTTCAAGGGGTGATAAAAATGAACAGTTAGTGGTTGGCTCAAAGCCGGGACCCCTTGTTTACAGGGTGTGCGCACTATCAACTGAACTAACCAGCTGCTGAAACAATTTCCCCTTTGTGGTAATCAAGTCCTATACCATAATAAACTCCCCTGCTATATAAAAGTCGTCCTTTAGTTTATAAAACAGTCGCAGTCCAATGTTGTGCACCTAGTTAGTTGAACAGATTGAGTAAAATGTGCAATCAGTCTACTGTAGGGCTCAATCTTGGGGACCCTCTCATAGAGGACTAGTACTCTACCAACTAAGCTAACCTATTGCTTAAACAAATCTCCACTTTGTAGTAATCAAGTCCTGTTGCCTCATAGGCCTCAGTAGCTAAGTGGTAGATGACCCACCACTTCAGTGGGATATTGTAGGTTCAGTCTCTAGCCATGTCAAGTGATAAAAGTTATTACATAATGGCATGATGTTACATACGGCTCTATACACCAGCTTGATTATAAGTAATTACTCATTAATAAGCATTTGGAAATATTTTGTTCTGCATTTTGCAGTGCTGTTAACTGTTAACAGCTATACTTTAGATATTTCACATTTAGCAAACTTGTGGCAAATAGCATGATGTAATTGAATAAGCAGAAAAACTGATGGACACAAAGACAATGAAAAATATTTAAGTTCTAATAATTTATTAATGTTAACAGAAATTTTTATAAGTTGACAACAGTTTTATTAATTTATAAATAAATATGGCATTTCATAATTTGATCTAAAATATTGGTTGAACATTTAAAGTACAGTATTTTTCAACTCTTTCCAAAAATATCAGAAAATCTTAACTCTATGCTATTGATAAAATTTATATTACCAGTAAGTTGTTAGATTTCAGTATGATTTACAATAATTTTAAGTAAAATTTTATATTTCACTGTCATTGTCTTCTCAGATAAATTTGATTTTTTTTAAAAGAACTATGAAATGCCAACGTGTACAGGTTTTCATTTCTTTTATAATTTTCATTTACTGTTCCAGTTCACTATGTTCCTTTGAAAATGTTTATAATTACCTTCTGTTCACATGTTAAAAGTTATGTTGTTGACTCAAGTTGATGGTGTTTCTCTTACTGATGAGTCCTGGAAACACTGTATGGGTCACAAAATTAAATTGGGACGAAACACACCTGACAACAGATGTTGATAAAACCAATCAGTTGCATTTATAACCAACTGAAGATAAAAATAAGAAAATGTTATAACTTAAATCCAAAAACATTTTTAAAACTTTGCATGTATTTTCAAATTTATCTGATTTTCAGGTGTGTCTAAGGCTGTTTTCATTCAAATGACATAGTTTAAAAATTAGTTTAATAGTTAAATGTGCTATTGCCTCCCTATTTCCATATAGGAGTGCATTGTGATGAAACAATGTTAAAATGCTCACTATTCCAATAATTAGTTAACCAATAATAGTAGATGGTTTTGTAGTTAACAAGAACTGCCACTCAGGGTCAATTAAAAGAGAAAACATTAGAAATGACTTAATTACATAACAAATTATCAAAAATACAGGGTGGTTTTTAAAGTAAACAGCTTAAAGGCCTACACCATGTAAATTTCATACAAAAAAAACCTCCTTTATGCAAGAAACTTTCCAAAAATAGAATGTTTATCAGTTGGTTAGAAAACTACTACATATACTTTCAATGATGCACATGAATTTATACTGCACAAGCCAAAAAGGGAGTTAATCAATAAAAACTGATTTAATATTTTCAGTAATATTTTCACCCATGCCAATCTTTGACACATAAATGCGATAATTAAAATTCGAAAACAAGAAATTAATGTGTCTTATGTTCCTAACAAACAACGTGGCAGCCACATTTAAATTTAATGTAAACAAAGATAATGCCTTCAACAATGTATATCTATCGGCTATATTGTTTTTTTTTTTAATAATTAAGCTTTTTCTTCTCTCTCACCTTATTTTAATTCAGTTCAGTTTTATAAAGTGTTTTAGGGCAAATTACTTATATCCAATCAATGAAGTCAACAAATGTTTGCAATATCAGCTGAATGGCTCAAGCAGTTTTAACCCTTATCATGCTGTACATGGTTGGTCCTACCATTAAAAATAGAATGTTTATCAGTTGGTTAAAAAACTACTACATATACTTTCAATGATGCACATGAATTTATACTGCACAAGCCAAAAAGTGTTTTAGGGCAAATTACTTATATCCAATCAATGAAGTCAACAAATGTTTGCAATATCAGCTGAATGGCTCAAGCAGTTTTAACCCTTATCATGCTGTACATGGTTGGTCCTACCTTTGCGACAAGTGTAGATCATTATCAGCCTGCACATCTGTGCAGTCTGATCTTGATCTGCACTGTTCACCATTCAGTCAGTATCTTTTTGGTTAGCACCCCTTTTAACACTTAATAATACTGTCCAAATTGTAAAACGGACAAGTTCATTATAGAAATTTAGCAAGGTCCTAAGGGTTACAGTTATATTAAATTATATAGCTAATTGTGTCCCCTGTGCACCCAAAAAAGTGTGACATTTACATGAAGGCTAGTTTTCAACAGTGTGTCTTTTTAATCAAGCTTTATTGTAATAGCTTTGATTTTTTATGTAACTTAAAGTCTGCACATTTAAAGCAAAATACTTCTTTTCATAAACTACATCTCATTCTTACCAATATGTCACATCTTGTGATGGAACCCTCTTCACAAAATATAGTGAAAAAAAACAAAAACAATTTAAATGTTGAACACTACAGTTTCATAACCCCATTACTTTTCTTGAGTCCTAATGTTTTCCTAAGATCTTAATCTTTTCAGCTTTGAAGACACAATATGACTATTTTTGTTTAATAAATCAACTTTCTCAGAATCTTGATGAAAGTCTATACACACAAAAATGTCCCCTGTGCACCTTTTCAGTAGTTTAGTGTCAGATTTCTTATATTCTTTAAATAGAATGTTTTTTACATAGGCCCCCATTTCCACAGTATATCTTGCAGCTTGTTCCTTTCACATGGCAGATATATTGTATTCAAGGAGATACATCAGGAGGAGGTACATCAATCTGAAAAGGAATTGTTTTTTTTCTATGTTATATACAGTACACTATCACAAATTTCAGTCATGTAATGGTGTTCAGTTAACCTATCAAGAGTTCCTGCATTCTTTACTAGAAATGACTTGTACTCACAGACAACTTCCCATTGTAAATGAGTAAGAAATGTTGGACAAATGACTTCAGACATGTTCTTCTCTCAAACTGTTAAAAGATATTTCATGCATAGCCAAAGAATCAAACTTACAACTTTTCTTGATTCATAGTCTAGTGCTTTTATTCTGAGCTAGGCATGCAAATTATCATAAGTGAAAGTTTCAAACCAAAACCAATACTTGGTCAAAATCAGACTGATCCATTTCAAATGTTTGTAAATGAAGTGCCTCCATTCAGGGTATCAATTTGGTTTCTGTATATTTTGCAAGCATGATTTTATTTATTGTTCTCCTTTATTTCCTTTTGAGTAAAATTAAAATCTAGCATGGTCTGAATTATAGTAGAGTTTGCAAATTTAGGAAACATTGAGACTAACTTAGTCAATACATACTATACTTGAAATCACAGGCCAGACACCAGTACACATACTGCCTTCAGTTCAGTGTTTTGACATGTTGGTGAATGGTCCTAGAACAACTCAGAATGGATTATCCACTGTCATTAGCATCTTTTGAATCAGCACATAGCTCAAGCCTGACCTCTGTATAAGCTGAGAATCTTCATCAACAGGCTGTGACCTGATATAAATTATATAAAATTGCTCTGTAACCAGGTTTAAATATACCTTATTCCATTTATAAGAAGGAATATCAATCTTTAAATTACACAAAGATTTTTATAATATAGAAAATCTTAAACACTAAGTCTGAGCCTTAGGTATACAAGATCAATGGTTACTGGGTGCATGTACATAAGCTTATAATTATTAGCTACATAAATTTGATATCTACAAGAATCTTAATAAAATTGTGTGTGGGTGTGTATTATATAAACCACATATAAAATATATAAACATATAAAATTAAATAGCATACTTTGAAACATATGCATTCATCACAATGAACATTTAAAACCATTATCAAAATCTGTGACATTTCAGGGATGCCTTACAATTGAAATAGCTTTTTCTTTCATAATGATTTTCAAAAAAAAAACCCAACATATTTTAGCATTTTATTGAGGAATTTCATATTCTGTCTCTATTTAGATCTACAATATACAGAAGTGTACAGAAAAAGAAGGAGAAGCTTCAATATACAAATATATATTCTACTGATTGGAAATTTCCCATCATAAAATGCTATTATACTGTCATACAGATTTTCAAACTTCTGTTTCAAAAAAATATTTTGTTACCATGCTTGTGTCAAAAAATAGGTTTTATATAGTCCTGTCTCAAGTTATGATATATTACAAACCTGCAACATTTAAAAACAGGAATAAGCTAGGCCTATATATGACACCTGTAGTTTGTATCTCAAGTGAGACTAATGTTTATACTATTGTCTAACATAACATATTGGTTATTCAGGAAGTCTGGGGGGTGAAAGTGCTGCAACAATGTAATTTAAAAAAATGGAATACATTTCAAACTGAAAGTGAAAGTAGAAATGAAAAGTAGATCTAGGATCATGTAAAGCCTTTGAGACCCCCTCATGTAAATTTTCATAAATGGAAATTATACCTGACAGACCAATAATATTCATAGCACATATACACAAGTAGCAGATACTTTCTATAAAGGTCACCTTGTTTGGTTATACTTTGTATTTTGTCTTAAACACATGTACCTCTTAACTGTCCACATTCTACCTTGTAGAAATGTCAAACTTTTATTTTTTTTTTACAAACACATTTTTTTCTGTAAATTTGTTTTTGTTGTGTGTCTAACATACTTATCTAGGTACTCTGGTTAATGAAATCTAATCAACTTTTATATTTTTTGAAATATTGCATTTTTTTTTTCATTTTGACAGCTCTACCTACTTTCACTTTCATTTTGCATTTTCAAAAAAAATGTACATGGTTTGCAGCACTTTCAACTCACAGAGTACCTGGCGAAATACGTTAGACACAGAATTAATTTATAATCATGACAGAAATGACAAAATGCTTTTAAAAAAGAAGCTCGATATCTTCTACAAAATAGAATGTGAATATTGTGTTCAAAGTTTGAAATGCCTACAGTAGAGAATGCATAGCTATATTTATGTCCCAGCAATCATGAATACACTAATTGCAGTAATTAATATGTGAATCATAAAACAATGTATACTTACGGCTGCACATCTGATTCCCATAAACATATGCCCGATAACATAAAATTGTCACACGTAGTGTAACAACATATGGCTGTGTTTACCTAATCCCATATTTGGTAAAGAAAACACATGCAATATGACGTAGTACCCTCGATTGTGTGTTTGATTGGTTCAAAAGTGACAGGTTTGAAGCTGATTAATTATAATATTGAAAATACACTGCCATACCTTTGTACAAACATACAATTTGGATATATCCCGAAACTGTACATGTTGTTTATGAACATTTCTCAACGCTTCATTTCGTCTCAATAAATGAATAAATCCACTGCCCCCAACTATGCACTCGTGTTCGTGGGAAAGTTCACGCGGCTCCTTGGATGTTTGGCCGCTTATGTCTTAAAAAATTATGGCTCAGCTGAGAAAAATCTCAAGACTTGAGAAAAAGTTTAGAGAAACCCAACTTGAGAAATTTCTCAGCTGAGACAATTCTCAGACAATTCTGAGCCAATCTTGAGCTGAGAATTTTCTCACTTTGAGAACGTTAGTGAAAGCGGGGCCTGGAGGTCGCTTTTTATTTACTTATATAAGGAAATACTTTGAAAAATATTCTTCTCAAAAACCACAGGACCTAGAGCTTTGATAATTAGTATGCAGCATTATCTAGTGGTCGTCTATCAAGATTGCTCAAATCATGCCCTTATGGTCAAATATGGGTCCCTTGACCCCTTGGGTCACATGGTTAATATAGACTTGTGTAGGGAAAAACTGAAAATCTTCTTGTCCAAAACCAAAGGGCCCTTGGCTTTGATATTCAAAATGCAGCATCATCTAGTGGTTCTCTACCTAGATCATTCAAATTATATCCCAAAGATCAAATATGGCACCGCCCTAGGGATCACGTGGTTAATATATACTAACATAAAAGAATAAATGAAAATCGTATTGTCTAAAAGCATAGGGATCAAAATTGACTGCGCTCCGGGGTCAACAGTTTTTACATTGGCTTCTTTAGGGAAAAGCATTTAAAAATCGTTTTTTGAATCCATAAGTCCCAGAGCATAGATATTTGGTTTAAGGCATGCTCTAGTGGTTATCTACTAAAATTATTCAAATCATGGCCCTGGGGTCAATATTGGCCACACCCGGGCGGGTCCTTGTTATACACAGACTCATTTGCTTTTGAAGCAGTTGCATGGAAATTTGGAGCACAAATATAATGTTTGATACAGATTTCAATACTGATCTTGAATAAAAAAGGAAAGAAAGAAGTCCAATTTCTTGGCAAAACTCTACAAGATAACCATGTTACGTCTCTTGACAGTGGCGACTGCATTTTATTGACGGTATGCCAGTTATTAAAATGATTTGTGTACCAGCTTTTTTAATCCACATTCTACGATACGCCCAATATATTCCTTTAACATATATTGGTAAAGTCAAGATGTATAACTGGAGTGAAGCGGATACATATCTTTTTCGATAAATACAACTGCAACAGTATTAAAGCAAGCATCAGAATAAACACATCTAAAAATGTATATGTACAAGCACACTGATGAGTTCCAAAAGATTTGAAAAGTTTTCTCCTAAATGGACAACACAAAGAAAGACTTGCTCGTTATTATACAGAGTATATACTGTAAAATATAAGGTACAGTGTCATTAACAATGCAGTGTCAATTAAACCTTGGTGGGCAAGGTGATAAAGCAATCGAAGTTACTGTTGACAGTAACCATGTCATAAATGAATTGGAATCTAACCATGAAGAAGCCCGAAAACCTTCCACAAACAGAGAACAGTTTTACCAGCACTTGCTACGTTGTTGCTATCAGTTAATGGTATAGCGGAATGCACTTCTGCAGAAGCCAGAGCTTACACCAGCAAAAGACTTCGGCTATAAGTACACTGGAGAGAATAAATGCTAAAAAACATAAATTTATGATACAGCCAGCAGCTGCTCCAGAACATTTGAACGACATGTTATTTAAAAAAGCATTTGTACAGATGAGTACATCTGTTTTATCAGCGGTCAACCATGTACATTAGCATGTGCTTGCGATTGCAGTATAGGAGACAAAGACCATAGTATTCGTACTGATGACTGTACTGATATTATGTCTGATTGTAACAGTTTATATACATTCAGGTGTATGTTACTTCTTTGAAAGAATCAATTGTTCTCATTTGTTATATATTTGAAAATGCAGAAATGTTTGTTATTTTAACAGAAGTAAATACGTCTTAAAAGTAGACTTAAAATTACTAATACAAAATCATCTGTGTGTGTTCTTGCATTTTGTACAAATCTCCCATCAAAAGATTTTCGGCATTACCCCATTTTTATGTTTTCAGGCAGTATCTTATGAAATTCCCACATATTTATTCAAACACATTTTTCAATCGTAGGAAATGCTTATCCTACATTTCCGCTTGTTATAATCACTTCATTTTACAATACATCAGCAAAAATGATTACTTAAATATCGAATAAATATTTGAGGACTGATATTGTATTTGGGCTTGCATTGCAGGACATACAGACAAAGAAATGACATTGTGTAGAACTATGCATACAATTTTAGACTGCATCGTGTGTGACAATGATTGAGATGACTCAAAACATATTATGTCAAATTGTATCAGTGAACATTTGTTCAGAAATATGTTGTTATTTATTTTAATAAACTTACTAGAATTGTTCTCATTTTACTGATTTATTTTGATGCAGATATAAGTTAGTACGTGTATTTTATTCCTACAGAAACAACATTTTTACTAGTATACTTTAACTGCGAATACATTTTATGTATGATTGTGTGTATTTGACGTATACAAAGATACCCCATTAAAAGTTTCCAGATAGTTTCCTACATATGTTTACAAAGGCCATTTTGCAATCTAAGGCTTTTCTACATTTTGTACTGCTATAATTGCCCCATACTACAAAGTATGAGCAAACATATATTTTCGTGAATAAAAAATGAATAAAATTAAAATGTTGTTATTTCTGGATTACAGGAGATACAGACAATGAAATGTGTACAAATGTACACAAAATACACATCGTGTAGGCTAGTGACTTAGATTACTTAAATCATATTATGCCAGTTTGTATCAATCAACATTTGTTCAGTGTATGTAGTTTTGTATTTAGAATTAACATTCTAAAGATTATTTATTGATATTTTAAAAAGATTGCAGAGCAGTTTCCCGGCTTATACTGATGTTATCATATATTACAAGCTTACAAGTAAACTTAAAATTTCAAAGACATTATTACGTATGTTGTATTTGGGTCATTTTTAAATTCTCTTTTTACAAGAAAATGACCAGTAAGCAGTTAATAAGTTTTCAATCAGAATCTGATGTACGAAAAAATCTATCAATTGCTGCTTAATCTTCAAACTTTTATTTCAGTCTGCTTTAATTACTTTATAGAAAGAGTTAAGAAACACATGTTTACTTAAACATCGAACCTTGTCATAATATTAAAGTAATACATTTTCATCATTTGCAAATTAACCACACCCATTTAATTTAACTCAGTTTTACTAATGTCGGTATATACCAAATTTTAATCATGTAATAATTCTTTTTCACCTGTTTGTTCTGTCCAGAAGAAATAGTTTGCACATTAAAAATCCTGCACTTTACTTAGCATGAATTTTAAATTATTATGTTATATAAGTGTAAGTAGATTTACCTCACCTACTAAGCTGTTTACTTAGTCATTGATTGTTGTATTAATAGATAAATTAATTAAAAGTATTCATGTCAAATACTCATAATATAGTTTTGAAATTTCTGAGCATAATAAAGCATAAAACTTGTAAAAAATAATCAAGCAATTAAAAGAGACATAATTATTAGAGGAATGTGTGAATAACAGTTATTTTTTTCTGATCATTTTACATGCAATATCCTCCATATTTTGTATTTCGATTTACTTGAAGATAAAATATACAATGATTTTATCTATTCTGCAACAGAAACTTTTACAAAATTAGGACCATGCCTATAAAATGGAAACATATTGTCTAGTCAGTATGAGTTTTAGTTTTCGGTGGCCATATTGGCGGCCATCTTGAATTTGACCACTTTGCCCACCACTTGGGTTCTGTCATCAACTGGTTTTGGAAACTTAAGACTGTTACAAACATGTTGATATATAGTTTGCGATATGCACATTCGTAGACCACCTACCCCCATGAAAGTGATCTCGTTTGCGGCAGTATTTTGTTTTTGTTTTGTTTTGGGTTTAACGCCGTTTTTCAACAGTATTTCGGTTATGTAATGTCGGGAAGTTAACCTAACCAGCGTTCCTGCATTCTGTACAAGTACAAACCTGTTCTCCGAAAGTAACTGCCAACCTCCCCAAATGAATCAGAGGCGGAGGAGGACGAATGATTTCAGACACAATGTCTTTTATCAAATCGTCACGGAGAACATACGCCTCGCACAGGGATCGAACTCACGACCCCGAAATCCCTAGATCTGCGCTCTCCCTACTGAGCTAAGCGGGCGGGCTAGAATAGTTTTGTATTGCAACTCGAGTACTATTTTTATGCAATATCATAGATAGAGTTTATATTCATTAATATTTAAGTAGTAATTTATCATGATACTTGAATAAAGGAGAACTGGAACTAATAAAACAATTTACATCCAGAGGCAATAAGCAAGGGTGTCCGTGTACACTAGTTGAGTGCGTGAGCTTCAAAGCCAGTGTTGAACGGGTATTCCCGAATTTTCTAGGCGATTTCCTGTCCGATAACCATAGAAAAACACGGGTTCCCACTGTGTTTGCGTTGTAAAGTTAGTGGACGCCCACCACACACAGGAAGTTGCCATTTTCGAAAAAAGTATTTTTTTTTCTTCTTGTTTAGTGACGGCCCTGAACGGATATTTGTGATTTTTCTCGACAAGTCCAGTCCCGTAACTATAGAAGAACCCTGGGTCCAACCAGATTGGTGTTGTAGAGAGGATGGACATCCATTTTGCCCAGGTGTTGACCGTCACGGGAAATGTCGTGTTTCCGAGCAAATGTGGGATTTTGTTTTAGGCCAGAAAGGCCAAAGTACACTTTTTTGCTTGCAGCAGTAGATCCCGTTGCCATAACCTGGAAAATTCAAATTTTGCCCCGAAAAGATCATCTCTAGACTAAACGTGCAATGTCCATGGCTTGAAATGTTGAAGAAGCAAGGATGTGTAACTTGTTTGCACGTGAGAGTTAAAACACGACTAGATTATTATGACAACTACTTGAAAACACTTTTTGGATTTTTTTGAAAAATAAAATGTGTATTTACAGCATAAAATTAATATGACTCCTTCAAGCCGTTTGATGTGAGATTATATAACAGTGTATCAAAGAGTAAAGCGTAACTTCAAATAAAGATGCTTGAAATGAAATTGAAACTGTCTTGGAAAAATGTTTTCTGTGTAGAAGAGGAGATGTATGGTTAAATAGATCATCAAATTTGCAGTAGAAAGCCAGATACTATATTATTATGTGGGGTCTCATTTTTGTTTTGATTTCACAGTGTATTTGTATAACAGATAATACTTTCTGCAATCAGTCATTACGCCACATTTCTTATGATTTTTTTTCTTCAAGAACATGTTAAGTACAGACGTTTAAAGGGTCCTTGTGCGTGATTTCATATAGAAAAAAAGACACCAAGCTAGTAAGTGTGTTTATTAGAATATCAACAATGACGTCACAGTGTTGGGTTAATTGATTTCGATTGAATAGTTTTGTTTTCGTTTTTATCTGTGTGTTTTTTGTTGGATTTAACGTCACATCGACACAATTATACATCGTATGGCGCATTTTTAGCTTTTCATGGTGGAGGAAGATCCCAGGTGCCTATCTCTGCATTATGTCATCAAGGCGGGCACATAGGTAGTTCAACCAACCTTCCTTAAGCCAGATTGAATGAATTTTAAGAAAATAAAATTTATTTTCAAACTAAATACTTCTATATAATACGTCTTTTGTACTGTATGATTGGGTGATACGCAGCTCGTAATCTTATACTCAAACATGTTTTCTGACGAAGACTTATTGAACATTTAGGCCTTTATTAAAGTATTATTTTTCCCTTGAAAAAAGAAAGGGATAGAATGACAGTATTACAATCGATTAATAGTCAATTACATAATAATGAAATATCGGTACAACTTTTATACATTGATTTTAACGTCGAAAACTCGTTTGGATAGAGGCCTTGCAGCTGTGTTTGACCACATGGACATATGGTCCAGTAAATTTTATGCCGAAAGAAATCACCAAAGCTAGGTCTTTTCACGTGATTTGAGGAAATCTCGACGGATAGGGGCGTAGTGCAAGTAGTTGTTCACACCTATAGACCATCTGGTTGGGTTTGCCTGGGAAACACAAAATATATGTGTATACGATCATTTTGAGTTATATATGGCCGTTTTTACTTGCAGTTATTCAACTTTTTTTCTTTTGCACAAAAATTTGCTTGATTAATGAACTGAATCACGGGAATAATTTTGAAAATGTGTCCTTGATTGCCTGGTGATTTATTACGAGCCACTTGTCCCTCGCTGCTCTCAACCCGAAACCCCGCATATGACGTAAAAATCTTTGATGTGAGGAGAGCTTCCAGCTGACTTACAAAAGGTTCGTAGTTCTAGGCCTGCACAGGTGCCCGCTACTGCTAGCTGCAAAGATGCCATGTTTTATTGATTGTATCGTTGTGACGATTTAAAATCCAACAAAACAAACAAACGTCTTAACGAATTTTCGAACCAACTAATCCTTCTGCAGACAACATAAAAAAACACTCGTTATTCCTACATTTTCATACTGCGTATGAACATTTATTTCTAGATTAAAAGATCCTTAAAAATATCGTCTTACATGACTATTTAAAGTATTTTTGTTTTTAAAATGAACAACCCTGATACTTTTTCATTTCTCGTTAAAGGTAAAGACTTATCAAAAAGAAAATAAAAACAATTTTATTTTACGCGAATTACATGTATAATCTCACATTATCGAAATATTCAAAATGTTAATATATGTTTCTCATTATTAAGGGAATGTTTCTGTTTTATCCTGTAGATGTAACCTATGGTAGGTCATATCAAAATTTGAAATAAATGTTTAGATTTATTTCTCCAAAAAAAAAAAGTTTCTGAATTGCTTCAATTGATAAGGGTATCATCAAATAGATTAGGGACCGTGCGATTCAAAATTTGGATTTGTCATGTTAATGCCAAACTATTTCAGACCTTTTTGAGATTTTATTTTAGATATCCTTTATACCTTTATATATATATATATATATATATATATATATATATATATATATATACACACGTTGTTCCCTTGTTTCCTTGACGTCAACGTCATTTCTATTGAATTAATCCCTTTCTCTTATTGTTATATATTTAGACACGCTGATGAGCCATTCACGGCGAAACTAGTTTGTGACTTTTATATTAAAATTTAAGAAAATCTAAGCGAGCTTGTAAAGTCATTTTATAATTTTACGATATAACACACACACACACACACACACATATATAGTTGTATATGCATAATGTAAAAACAAAACTATACTGGAAATTTTACGAATTGCAATACTATATTATAGCTAACAAATCTAAACATGCAAGTTTAATTCTGAAAATAATAGAAAATTGTTTGTGTGATTTCCATGATTTAAAGTCACCGTGCCCATTACCTATTATATGATATAAAACAAAAACTTACTCGTGGTTTTCACCGATCGCAATATCCAAGCCATTCCTTCCATCTAAATCTGTGTTCGAAGAAAATTCTTCATTTACAAGGAGTTGAACAACTTCAGGGTGGCCGTTCTTAGCTGCATGATGTATTGGACTGAACTATTTATGAATAAATTTTTCTTATTCTCATAATCATATCTGACATACAAATATGATTATAGATGTAAAAGCCAATAAAGTGCATTTTTATCCGTGTATTATATTCATAGTGCAAAAGAGTTGTTTAGCATTTGAACATTTTTAATCATTGGTTTTAATGAAGAGTGATAGGTAAAGCTAGAAATTGCTTCCTCATTTATAACGGAAGTGTAAATTGATATGTTAGTTTTTTCCATAGCACAAGAAGACATGATGACCTTGAACCGATTTGATTTAACGTTGCGTACTGCTCGTCGTCTCAGTATTATAGCAAATATGTGTGCCAATCTATTTAAAAATTCTGTAAAATGGTTGAAATAAACGAAACGCACACGGCCTTGGACATCAACGTACGACCTTGAACCAAAGGAGCATCGTTCTTTACATCGACTTATTAAGGGAAAACATTGGTGCCAAGTTATAAGGAAACCCTTACATTGGTTAAAAGCACCTTAATTTTAAACCGATATGACTGCATTATGTCTCATTAGATTATAACTTACGCGTTTACAAAGTTAAAAGTAATATATTTTCCAAATGTGTAAAAGTACAGAATGTAGGAGAAATACTGCCTATTTTACCAAGCCCATGACCTTGAACCGTGACTAAACATTGCGTTTTACACTTGTATCATGACAGAGAACATTGTACCAAGCTATTTTAAAAATATTTCAAGGGGGTAAAAAAGATACAGAGTGGCATGATTTTGTGACGGACGGACAGAAATATGGATGGACGTACGGACGGACGACATGTCCAAAAGATATGTAGCTCTCTTAACTTGCCTAATTTTACAAAAAAAAATGCCATACTCTGTGCTATAAAAGGCCGGTAAACATGATGATATATGATCAGCCTTTGGTTAATAAACAGAAACCATTTTGTGTCTTAATCGCAATGTGCACATACATGAAGATATTTAACAATACATTTAGATAATACCATCAAATATGTAATATATAGATTAGACAATTTATCACAAAGCCTCTCCACCATCATAGTTTTTGAAGAATGGAATTAAAGATCTGGATTCCTTACATTACATGCTTCTTTCAGGTATTTACACATTCCTGATTCTTTCTTCTTCTTATCTGAAGACATCAGTCTATTGAATAGGTTGATATTTGGCCACGAGATATGTGGTATGGACAATACACTCCATTATGAACAAACTGGTCTCTCAAACGACATTTCAACACGTTAGAAGAAACATTTTCATCAAAATAATTCCAAATATACCCGTACCAATGACTCATTAATAGCGACTTAACTTTTTAGCCAAAAATGAACATTAGCATTATGTCATCTTATATTGTAGTCGATAAATTTTACACATGTGATTCTCTATTCTTATCAATTCTCACCCAGTAGTTTAATATTTTCTCATTGCATAAAACAGATATATGTTATCTTCCAAGTTCGAATACAACAGCCATATTTGGAGTAGATGGTTTAACTCATTGAATCTATTTGCAAAACTTTATCTGAACTCTGTTTGTTGTGAACACCGAAAACTTCTGCACAATAAAGTGAAAGGTTCAACCATTCTATCAAATAATAAAATCTTAGTTTTAGCATCGAACTTGATTCTCGTGAAAATAGAGTGTAAACTATTTATAAATTTTAATGCTTGGTCAGACAAAGATTTCATTGCACCTAGCATTAAACCAATGCATTTGAAAATTTATCCCGAGGAAACAGAATAAATCTACGATTTCAATGTTTTCATTATTGATATACCAACTATAGTTAATGCTTGTTCTTCTTTTTCTTAAAACAAACGTTTTTGTCTTCTTAACATTTATCTTTAAGCCCCATTCAAGGGGATATGTATATAAGCTGTCTAACTGTTCCTGTTACGGTTAATTATAGACAAACCAAATGACACAAACGGCGATTTATATAAGGATTCGTTTAATTAATGTTAATACTGCATAGTACAGCCCGATATTAGCATAGCGAATTTGAATTGAGTATTGTTATTGGTTCTATGAAGATTCATTTTATTTTTAGCTCACCAAAAAAAAAAAAAAAGAAACTTTTAAGATATTATTGCTATATTTCCTGAAAAAACGTAGATAATGACAAATAACTATGGAATGAACACAAATGAGAATTAATTATTTTTACTATCATTGACGACTTAAAAGCGTTTGTCAAGAGTTACCAAAGATATATTGCCTTAATCATAAAGCTTCATATATGACCGTTGAGTACCGATTTATCCATGGTATATTGGTAGAGATGGTAGGAACATTTTTATTACTGAGGAAACTCAGATTAAATACCGGAGGATTCGTACAAAGTTGTAACAAAATATTCTAGCACGGAGACGTCTAGAATTTTGCTCGAGTTGCTAAAATTGAGTATGGGGTTTTGGAGTGGTGTTATTCATTAACAATAGACAATTCACCATTACACGAAGTCCTAAGCTATTTTTTGTTTGCTTCTTAAAACATGATGATGATATATATATGGTGGTTTTCAATGTTTAGTATGTAAGTCAATAGATCATTTGGATTTCTGTATATAAAAATACTTAAATAGGAAGGAAAACGTTAGACTAGCACCAATATTAAAAACTGAATGAAAGTAGACATTTCACAATCAGACTGATTTAAATTAAACGTTTAAAACTCTTGTTGGTTACGAAATGGCAGTTGCTTAAAGTGCCTTTTATAGTGGATTTTAATATAATGTACAAATGCATTACAATCCAAAAAAAAAAAAAAAAAAAAAAAAAAAAAAAAAAATATATATATATATATATATATATATTAATAGTTCTAACAATTCAAATTAACTAAGTATTATTTGATATGGTACTTTCAGCACATATTATGTGTTGATAGTGAATTATCAATTTTTACCAACCGTTCTCGATGTTCAAGATCTGGAATTTCAAACTTATTATTTGCAGGATTGACTGTACAGTGGCGCCTGCGTGTTTGCTTTGTGAGTTTGTGTAAAAACGCGAGCATCACGCGTGTTGAAGACAAAACGTTAAACGTGTTGCACGATTAGAAACGCGTTCATAAACGAGAAATAGTTATTGCGCATGCTCAGTGTGCATCGTGCGCTGCCGCGCAAATAAATGTTCTCCTGCGCATGCCCAGCGTGCCAAACCGAGAAGTTTAAATGCGCATGCCCAGCGTGCAAAACCGAGCAGGTTAAATGCGCATGCTCGCATGCTCAGCGTGCAATGGATTTCTTTAAAATGTACATGGATTCATCGTCTTACGTTTCTAGTTTGAAAGGTGGTATTTCTTGCAAATTGTATTTTGGATTTGAAAATTTACTTTTTTGATCATTTCCGTAAAGAATTTTTTTGTAAACGGTACACGCGAAAAGTACTGTACGTCAATGTTGTCTACGTCATAAAATAGCGGCAGTTCCACTGCACATCAAAGCGACGACACTGAAATTAAATCGCCAAGGATTTGATTCGTCTCCCATCACTAAAGTGTTGAAATGTAATTATAATGACGTGATTACTGCACCAGGTATCAGAAAATTGATTAAATTGTGTGTTTCCTGGAATTTAAAACAGCCACAAGCGGCAGGATTTCAGCGGACTGCGCGTGTGAAGAAACTGAAAGTAGAAGAGGTGCATTTACAATGCATTAACTTTGCACTACAGAACAATTCAAATTTGACGGCGGCAGAACTAAAGAGGAAACTTTTAGATGTGTTCGGGTTAGACGAAAATTAGGATGGAATGCCAATATGACAGGGTACTGTCAACTGATCTCGGACTAAAACAAAAAGTTCCGGAAAAGATGGTCACTGTACATGCTATCAACAAAGGAAGACATTTCTGATGTTATCTTTACTGATGAGTTAACAATTGAAATGTGTTCAGTAGGCAGCTTAACTTTCCACTGTAAAGGTTTAGCTATGGACAAGATTCCCTCAAAGGCTCCAAAACCAAACCATTTATATAAGGTAATATTCAAATTGTTTATCTTAAAGATAATTGCAATTATTACATGAAGACTTGTATTATTTGCCGGTCCATAGTTTGTGCTATTGACTGGTCTGCAGTTCAACACTAAGTTTTCCACACCCTCTAGCCCCAGGTTGACTAGTCGAACTAATCAGACGCTAACTAGTCAAAATAATTCGACGTCCAGATACCTGTTGAATATTCATCATTAAGTAAAAGAGAAGAATAGGCGTGCAATTTACAGACTATTCACAGTTTTAATACAATAAGCGATAACTGCTACAAGTAAAATGATCTTAGCCTGCAAGCGATCTTTTTGCAGCATCCATCAAAAATTAAAAAAGAAAGAAAATTTAATGATCAATATATTAAATGAAGCCAATTTCTTCAGCCGTTGCCATGGTGACGCACACCGCTTCATTTCTTCGACCGATCTTAAAAGACAGTTGTTACTTTAGTTACCTAATAATTGTTCTAACATTAGTAAACAAGAGGGCCAAGATGGCCCTAGGTCGCTCACCTGAGTAACACGCAATAACCGTGTAAACATGTTTTACCTAGTGATTTCATGGAGACAAATATTCTGACCAATTTTCATTGTTAAATATTAGACAAAAAAACGTGGCCTCTTGAGTTTAAATAGCTTAGTCTTTAATTTGACCTGATGACCTAGTTTTTGATCCTACATGACCCAGATAAAAATTCATCCGATATTTCATGCAGACAAACATTCTGACAAAGTTTCATGCACATCAAATGAACGAGAGTTTCGAACTTTGGCTAGAAATATCAAGATAAACATCCTGATTAAGTTTTATGAAGATAGGTTTATAAATGTGGCCTCTATGTTGTTAACAAGCTTTTCCTCTGATTTGACGTAATGACCTAGTTTTTGACCCGACATGACCCAGTGTCGACCCAGGCCTAGAGATCATCAAGATAATTATTCTGTGCAAGTTTGTGTCAAATCAAAGCATAAATGAAACCTCTATATGGCTGAAAGTGCCAAAATAGAAAAAAAAAAGAAAATGTTTGCCCTTTTCAAGGGCAATAACTCTAGAACCAATGCTGGAATCTAACCGATTTTCGAAATGAACCGAAATTTCATTGTGACTTAAGTCATGTGTAAGTGCGGTTAAAGTCAAACATAAAATGTCACTTTTATCATGTTCACAAGGTATGGTAAAAATTTAAATATTTTGGCTCTTTCAGGGGTCAATCAGGGACCGTAACTCCGGAACCTATGATTGGATCTGACAGAATCATCATGAAATCCAAAATTTATTGTTGTTAACGATATTTTGCAAGTTTGTATCAAATCAAACCATAAATGAAGTCTGAATGTTAGCCCTTTAAGGAGACATTTCTCTGGAACCCACTATGATTTGGCCAGTTTTCGAAAGAAACCGAGATATTATGCCAATACAAGTTGTGTGCAGGTTTGATTAAAGTTAATTTTAAAATATGGTTTCTATCGTGTTCACAAACCAAAAATAACAAGTCTTTTTTTAAAAAAAATATGATAAACATAGGTAATTGTTAGATAAACTATTTGTTAAAGCATAGCCACCCGACGCATACCTTTGTCCGACAGGATTTATATACAATATTGTAATGTACACTATACAAGCGACCACACTTTCTTTCATGCATGTGTATATAGTTATGCTTTAAATGCTCTTAATGTTGACCTCACCATGCGCATAATTAATCAGCGGTTTTCGTCATTTGATTTACTTGATGATAATTATTTGTTGTAGCAAAGCTACCTGCACTGTTTATGTAATTGTCTGGAAATGAGCACGCCTGTAACTGGCTTTATTGATATTACAGGGTGATATTGTGTTACAGAAAAAGGACAGATTATTAAATTTTGAATTTGCCGGTATGTACTCCCCAGCCAAATAAATTTCATTTACTGTTTTAGAACCTAGGAGGTGTTTTACAGGTAATATTACGTTCGCTTTGGTTTAATACACGTCAGTAATATAACGTATCGTATTAAATAAACCAAAAGAAACTAATTCACCAAACAGTGATAAATCTCTATCTGGCATAAACTTCAGCCTTTAGTAAGTTATGATAAATTTGTCGAATAATTTTGTGTGAAGGCATCTTTGTCTACCCATATATTTATAATGCTTTTCTTCCGACAAGCGAATCATTATTGAACAGTCCCACTTTCACATTGTACACATGTGCCCGATTAGAAATGTCATTTCACCAAAGAACATGTATCTTTAATTTCTGTTCTTCAATCTTTAGCGTTTATGTGAATTCTCTAAATACTGCTGTACTCGGCACTTTATATTTATACCCGATGATTAAGTCTCTCGCGTTCCGCTCACAAAATAACAATGATATTAAAAATTTGCACATTCAATGTTAAAGGTATTGCTAATATGCATTTTCAACTGGTTCCGTGATAGTGAATATAATGTCATTATGATACAAGAAATACTCTGTAAGAATCAAGATTATATAAGATGAGAACGAGAATGGGGCGCTAAAGCGTTTTTCAGTGGAAACAGTTCTTATAGTAAAGGTGAATGCATATCATTGAAAAAACAACATTTATATTAAATAGATATTAAATTTTAGATAGTAGAAAGTTGCAATTAAATTGTTGCAGGCAGATTGCAATATCTGACATTATCAGTATGTGAATTTGAGATACTTCAATATATATATAGTCCCAACTTAGACGACAGTACTTTGAATATGTAGAATCTTTAATTGCAAAAAATTATGATAAGTCCATGGTCGTAGGAGGCGACTTTAATACTGTCTTAGATGTAAAAATCGACAAGAAAAATAGTGATATCAAAACACTCAAAAAATGTTGAGGTGTATTTAACACAATAATCAATAATTATGACGGTTCACTATCCATTGCCTTAAATTAGTTCACGTGACTTTGATTTCGTTGATTTACTGAATCGGCGAATAACGTCCGGCAGCATCGCGGGTTAATTATATCTTTAAGGGACCCGCGGGTCATAAAATATTTTATGATATTTAATCCATTCGTATGTCAACAATATTTGGCTATTCAAGACACACTAACGGGCGGATGAGTATATTGGACTGTTTTCTACAAATCTACAAAGAAATTTGCTTTCTTTTACGGTGATTTTGAACAGGATTATGATTTTAAGAAACCCTAGGTACTATAAAATGCTGTTTAAGCGGTAAAACAATTTCAAGACAAGAATTGAATTCCAGACTTCGTGATGAATCTATTGAAGTTCAAAATAAACTTGATATGTTATTAGTAGGGATGGCAACGAATAGTGTTTTTGTAGAGATTTACCCTAAGCCCTCTTAACATAAGGAAAACAATCTGTTTATGATTTTTTTGATCTTTACATATTTTTCTTTTCAAAGTGCTGATCTTTACAGTAATTGCTACTAATCATACATGCTTTTGTCCTGTCTATAGGTAAAAAGCTCAATACATAGAAGGTATGGAACAAAATACAAAATGTTTCTAATAACTTAGAAAAGAAAAAAAAAGTGATAAAAAGACCGTTTCAAAATTAGTTATCAACAATGAAACTATTAACGATCCTAAAAAGATATTACACGAAACTAAATCATTTTATGAAAACATTTACAAGAATACTTCGTCAGTTAACACATTGCATAACCTCAGGTCTGCTGCACCGGTGACGGTTCACTAACCATTACCTTAAATTATTTCACGTGACCTTGTCTTCGTTGATTTACTGAATCGGCGAATAACGTCCGGTAGCATCGCGGGTTAATTGTATCTTTAAGGGACCCGCGGGTCATAAAATATTTTATTATATTTAATCAATTCGTATGTCAACAATATTTGGCCATTCAAGACACACTAACGGGTGGATGAGTACATTGGACTGTTTTCTACAAATCTACAAAGAAATTTGCTTTCTTTTACGGTGATTTTGAAAAGGATTATGATTTAAAGAAACCCTAGGTACTATAAAATGCTGTTTAAGCGGTAAAACAATTTCAAGACAAGAATTGAATTCCAGAATTCGTGATGAATCTGTTAAAGTTCAAAATAAACTTGATATGTTATTAGTAGGGATGGCAACGAATGGTATTTATGTAGAGACTTACCCTAAGCCCTCTTAACATAAGGAAAACAATCTGTTTATGAGTTTTTGATCTTTACATATTTTTCTTTTCAAAGTGCTATTCTTTACAGTAATTGCTACTAATCATACATGCTTTTGTCCCGCCTATAGGTAAAAAGTGCATGCTTTACACGAGATACTATGTACATAGCCAACTTATCCTACAATAAAGTTTTTAGCGGAGTTGTCTCCATTTTTTTCCAGCTATTTTACCCAGGATCTTTTTCAGCTCAAATAACTCTTTTTCCGAAAAATATCTTAAACATTTTGTTTTCAGACCGCGTACTTTGATGCAGTTAGCTACATATATATCTAAAATAAATAGTGCCTTCTTGAAGTTTGTATTTTTAATAATGCCGATTATATGGTTTTCGAATGTTCTGTTAACCTTCCGTATTCCGTCATCAACTGACCAATAAAAAAGCTCAAAAACTTATGTGTTTATCATACCCTTATCAGCGACTTGCATACATTCTTTTTTCGTTTACACCAGAAATGATACAGATATTGACGAATTAAGACTGACAAATCTTTCTCGTCACTTGTTCATCTTTTGTACTATAACATATTTGTGATATGCCTTAATGTAGATTTAATTTATACGTTTTATTTCTTACAAGGATGTAGGCCGTACATGTAAGAAAGGTTCTCTCCACTCACGTTACATGAATCCGACTTACTAAATTATCGGATGATCGCGTGAAATTCTTCCAAACAGCAGAAGGCATAAACAGCATTTTGACCGAAGATTAACGTAATAGAATGAACTTTTTTTTTCAGTCAGATGAGTTATTTTTAAACTGCTGAAGAGGCTAAAGAGAACAATATAATGAAATATTTGGTTTAAATGCACTACTTCCCTGAATACGATATGCATTTATTCGTTACATTTAGCGAAAATGAGTTTAGTCATAGCTACCGGATGATGTGATACACGTCAAAATACAAAATGTATATACATTTGACTAGTTTTCTATACTTTATATTTGGTATGTTCCTATGCTCAGATTCACCATGTGATCTTTGATTGAAATCCAAGACATAAGTTGAAGTGTAGTTCGATGTTTTTGTACAAGCGCTTCTCACCAATTGTTAACAAGGCGTTTTGTAACCGATTAGTATCATTAATGTTTCTCAAGGCAAGAAATTAGAAACTGAAACTGTTTTATTTGATTAAACGCCTATTTTTACGCAAAACATATTCAATGGCGTTTTACAAATACATAAAAATACGACAAAAAGTAAGATATTTAATGATATATATGACATAAATGAGCATAAATATCATTGTGAATAAACTATTTAGTAAGCATTAAAAAAAGATCAGATATCAGATAAGATTAATAAAATATTAGAATATTAAGATACAGTAGGACAGCTGTTTGTTATTAAGTAAGAATAAGTGGGTTATTGCGACAGGTCCAGAAGTTATTACAAACAACTGTATTATGTATTTGTTATAATATAGTTCATATTCGAATGTGTTTACACAATAAAATTACCCAGTTCACGTTATTTCAATCTCTTAAAAATTACAGTCACAGTCTCTAAAAGAGTGCAAAGTAATTTCCAAAATAACGAGTTTTCAACTTCTTTTTGAAAACATCTATTTTGTCTGAGTTCCTTATTTCGAGAGGCAATTCATTCCAGAGTTTAGGTCCAACAGTACCAAAACTTCTGTCGCTGAACGTTTTGCGCTTGTTGAAAGGAACAACGAAACACCCAGTAACGGACTTTGAATAACGCAAGTTCCTTGTCTGTGTTTGTTTTATGAGAAGTTCAGAAAGACATTCTGGAGAGTTTCCAACTGAACAATTATACATGTAGGTGAGCATTTTGAATGTGATTCTGGCTTTGATTGGTAGCCAGTGAAGGTCATACAGCGCTTGCTTGGAACTGTCATATTTTCTTCGATTTAGAACAAGTTTTGCACACATGTTCTGAATTCGTTGCATTTTGTTTACTTCGCTTTGAGCAATACCAAACAGAATGACATTACAATAATTTAAATGGGTTATCACCAATGACAGGACAAGGGTTTCGGTAGCCTCTTTGGTAAGATATTTCCGAATACATTTTATTCTGAAGTAGTTGAGCATTGCTGTTCTACACTTTCGTTTTACATGCTCTTTTAGATTCAAGTTTTCATCCAGGAATGCACCTAGATATCGAATAAAGCTCACTGATTTCACTTCATCACCTACAATGCATACTTTGTCAGTTGAACACTTTAAGAGCTGTTGCCTACTACCAAACATGATGACCTCGGTTTTGGAAGTGTTCATTTTAAGCTTATTTTCATTCATCCAGTTGTTGATTGTTTTAGCACATTGTTCAAGTTCTCGTATTGCCTGGGATTCTGCTGTTGGAGATGATGGTTTAAAGCGTTTATTAGCAGTGTGGTCATCCGCAAAGCCGTAAACTGAAATCGACGGCGGAATAACATCAAACAGTGTCCCCGCATATGTCAAATATAGCCAAGGTCCTAAGCAGCTCCCTTGTGGAACGCTACAATTTAATTGGAGTGGAGATGACATGGTTGAATTGACACTTACACGACAACTTCTGGGGCGCAGATAGGAATCAACCCAGCTCAGTGCTGTTCCACGAACGCCATACTGCTTGTTTAACACATCAACAAGAATGTCATGATCTACAGTATCAAAAGCAGCACTGAGATCGATGGCAATTAGCGCCGTAACTTTTTCTTCCCCATAGCATCCAGTAAATTATTTACAAGACGTAACAGTGCTGATTCGCAAGAATGGTTTTTCCTGTAAGCAGATTGTTTTTTTTGGTGTTTGTTTACATGATCACTGAGCCTGAACAGAGCTGCTTTTTCAATTAATTTTGACAGAAACGATAGATTACTAACAAGCCTGTAGTTTGCGAATTCAAGTTCCAGTCCCATTTTCTTAAACAACGGTCTTACAATTGCCTGTTTCCATTTTGTTGGAAAGATGCCGTCGCGCAACGACAAATTAACCAATTTAGTAATAACAGGCAACAGCTCATCCAAGTATGATTTTAGCTCTTTTGTTGGTAGAATATCAAGTTCACATGATATTGTCTGTAGTTGGTTTATAAGTTTTCTAACTTCTTCCTCGCTCAGATCTTTAAAACTGTCAAAACAAGGAATATCTTTTTCGCATGGTTGAAACTTATCGAGATGTTTCAACGATTCTCGATTTTTTTCGATTTTATTCATGAAATGATCTGCAAATTTCTCAGCCAGTGTACTGTCATGTCCAGTTGGCATAGGGTTCTCAGACCTAGTGCCTGTTGTCTCAGATACAAATCTATAAAGCTTTTTCGAGTCACCTTTTGCATTAATAACTTTTTCACTCAGAGATGATTTTTTCTCATGTTTGAGTTCTTTTTCATAGTTTTTACATACTGTTTTGAAGGCTTCATGCAGATGTGATTGTCTATGATAAATTAGCGGTATAAATTACAGGATACAGTGTCAATACCATAACATCGTACAATTTCGGCACTCTAGTATACAAAATTACACGTTTAACAACGACAGAAGACATTTTCGCGCGTATTTCTGATGATAGCTTTTCCGTATGACATACGTTTAAAACGAAAATGTTGATCTTTCAGTCTGTTTTTATCTATTTGTAATAAATTTATATTTTAACGAATATTTGAATAGTGAAACAGTATTCTAATATGCATGTAATGAACGACTATTCGAACATTAGAATATGCGTTGCCATCAAATAATATTAGATGCTAAGAAATCACACAAAAATATCAGGCACGACTGCCGTCCCCAGAATCAAGTGTCACAAAAGGAGATGTTTCATAGGTCATCAAATTTGACATATTGTGTCCAGATATCCCAGTTAAACACACACAATCAATTTCGGAAAACCAGTTAAAGCTGTACTTGTGACCAAATATTCAGCTATCCAAAATAGGTCATTTAGAACTTAAGATTCAAAACAGTTGAAAATTCTTGTGTTCGTGGCAAACTTTTTTGATACGAATTCACAAAAGCGCCGGTGGTTAACCCGATAGGTTCGGGTTCTGAACATCAGTCTCTTGCAGTATATACAGGTTGTATTCCGTCCACTAGCGCAGTTTCTCGGGACGATGGTTCGGTTTGTAAGGAATAAAACATAAATCTTAAAAGAGAGAATATCAAAAATGGCGATTCTTGTTTTGTAAAGAAGTTAAGTTAAAATTTTCAGGTTGATCAAAAGGATTCTCAAAAACTTAATAATGTACCGTGTTTATCTCTGGACGTTAGGTATAGGAATTACAGGCAGGTAATAAAATGTATACGCTCTCCAATGGATTGAATTTGAGAAATCACAGACGAGTTCGCGGGTTATAGCGATAGTCTACGGCATTGCCTTATGCACCTAGGTCAGAAGAAACTATGGTTTTTACATTAAATAATACTGTATGTATCACAAGTACTAAAATGCATCACTTTGATTGGTGCTATTTACAGAACTTATTTCTGGTGGTCAGATTCATACATAGTATTTTACAACGAGTTCTTGCTCTAACAAAAAGTTGGTTCCATTATGCTATCGTATACAACATAATGTATGGTGCTGGGATCCAGATATCAATGTGATTAACCCAAATCGTTCCTAAATGACCCAAATCAAATTATCTACAGCAATCAACTATAGTTTTAGTAATGACAGAACGAAAATCTGTCCTTACTTATATATATATCAAATACATTAAATATACAAATTGTTCTGACAATTTCGCCTTATCTTTACGTCAACGGGTACTTCCGGCAGATGATAACAAGAAGCGTATATGTCAATGTTACATTGTATGACCTTTCTTGCAAACAAGAATGATATACATAAAGTGTCATGTTGATTAACATTTGGGTGACACATATATTTGTTTGAATAGTTTATATTTTCTCATTTATACACGCTTTATTGACATGTCACTGAGTGTATAACGTAAACTTGTTATAAAGCAATGCTACAATACTGAAGTTGTACTTTTGCCTCATAGTGACGATACTTTGTCATACATGCAATACGCTATACCTTGTTACTTATTCGTTAAGATACAAATTGATTTCTAAATTTCTAAATAAAAAATTCCTTTTGTTAAGTTAGTATTCATTTATTTTCATTTAGGTTCTCATGTTTTATTTAATGTTATTTTTTTGCTCAGATGAGAAGGGGTATATAATTGGCCTTCAAATCTGCCATTCTCGTTTGTACATTTGTCCAACGTTAATGCAACTTTGATATATTTTTCTCAAGAAAACTAGTTTATCAGGTTTCGTGCACAATAAGTCATATTATTACATTTTATTTCATTGGATCGCGCACGAGTAATGTTAGTCTCTTGACTTACATTGCCTAAATCTTATTAAAGTGTTACGATTAAATCTTCTGTCACGGTGATTTAGACAAAGGCTCGCTTCCACAAATCTCAGTGAAGCTCGGGCGCTGCAGCAGAGTGATTCACCCTTTGGCTTTGTGTTTAAGGAAGATAATAATATTGATACGTACACGTCCTTCATTATTTTTTTTAAAATATAGTTTGGATATATTTGAAGCATCAAATTGTGTCGTAAATTATTCAAAAGTTTCTTTTTATGTGTTTTGTAAGTCACTTACTTGCGTGAGCATGATGCGGGTTTCGAACACGACCGTAAGTCGGTCTTTTGTCTCCAAACATCTCGGCCAGTTACATATTTAACATGACGTACAGTGTGAATGAAGCCGTAAGCCGTAATTATCTTTTTTTGGCTCTCACGCGTAAGTTTTCTTTTAATCTTGAGTGCTGTTCCATCTAATCGTGAAAATTGTTTTAATAAGTTTTAATGCATGAACTTTACCTACCATTATCCGTGGTCATACTGTAGATGATTTTATACCAGGGACATAATAATCAATGTTACAGGTGTCAATGCAGTCGGTCCTGTCTCAGTGACAATTCGAGTCGTACCGGCAATATGTCACAAGGTCATTTGCAAAAGACTCCACAGTATGCACTGTGAAACCAGCTCCGATGCGAAAGATTTAGAAATCTACGTTTTGTCAACGTTAGTTCATACAAACCGGAACGTTCTGCGTCCCATTTATTAATCATATCTCCACCAGGCACATACACTGATCAGCTAGTGAGTGCATATACAAATAATCTCTGCGCACATATTAATAAGTATGCTCCCTTCCACACCAAAGTCTCAATCTCAAACTAAGAAATAGCTGCGACTGGTTTACAGATGAACTTAATGAGGTTACACATTTAAAAGGCAAATTTAACATAGACTAATGCGTTTTTATTCGTAAGCTTCTAAACCTTATTGATAACTCTGATCAATTACTTTTCTTTTTGTTGGGTTTAACGTCGCACCGACACAATTATAAGTCTTTCCAGTTTTAATGGTAGAGAAAAAATATTTTTCACGGGCGGGCATCTGTGTAGAACCACCGAGCTTTCGTTAGCATACTGGATGTCTTCCTCACCCGAAAAATTCTACGTCCGATGTGAGACTCGTACCAACATTGTTTGAGAGGCAAGTGATTTGAATTAAATCAATTAAAGTCCAATATAACCAAATATCTGCTAGAAGCTAGCCGAAAAGCTGCACTGCCCTCCGTGTTAACCTCTACATAATTTTAGTGAACGTTTAGAAACTGTTTAACCAATACAATTGGAAACATAAGGAACGATATTAACTCGCAGATGAACTAATCAGATGAACTTAGGAACAGTACCCTTAACTTGTCCGAACAACAGGAAATTATTGTTAAATAAATGTCTTGTTGATTGGACTCCTCCAACAAAAAAGAGGCAGACAAGACATACACAAATCTCCGAAAAATATGTGAATTTGATACAATACTAACAATTATTTTGTCTTATTAACTCTAACCATTGATAACAAACTTCATAATATAACCATGAAGTTAGATGTACTAAAGGGATGTAAGAATAGAAGACAAGATATCTCCTTGGAAACATACAGGCTCGAGTTCCTTCTTCTGTTCAGTTCAAAACCCCTTGATATTGAAGTAGATGCAGGTCTAGAACAGCATCAAAATGCAAACAAGCTACATGACGAAGCGCAGTCTACATACGAAAAGTGTCACGAAACTAAAAGAATGATATCCTCCAGGCAAATATTTTGTAATTGGCTTCTTGATCTATATGTACTTTTTAACACAACTCATCACCAAACACTGTTACTTAGCCTTTAACAACATACTGGAGTGATAGACACAGCATATGCACGGATGCTGTACTATCAAATTTATCTCCAACAAACAATATGAGTTGATTCTGAGTAATAGACACTTGTGTTTATGAAGCATAGTGTGCGTCAGGGATCAGATCTCGGTCCCAATTTACTACATTATCTTACCAAAGATGACACAAGTTATCTTGTCAATAGTTACCTCATGATTAGACAACTATAAAGACTGTTTGAGTGATACCCGAAACACCACATTGAAAAAACTTCTCTCGGCCACAACAGCTGATATGATCACATACAGTCATATCACAGCTCCAGTGGTTACACTTGAACCACTCCTGTCAAGATATTAGTGCAGCTGATACGCTGGCTGCTTTTCAAGTCAACTAACAGTCAATTGGCACTTTTCAATCTGACTGATTTTTCTCTTCATTTGAAAGTGTAGATCAGTAAATGATCCCATACAGCATTTAAATCTTGGTTAGATTTCAAAATATTTCAAACACTAAAACGTTTTTATTTCATTATGTTGTGATCTCCCATTGTTTGCAATAAAATTATTCTAAATACTTTATTTAAATTCTTACTTGACACCAGGAGGTGTATTAATTCTAATTAGCACGTGCATTCAGATGTTCACCAAAATGTGCCTGCCAGGATTCAGGGCAAACATGTAGGGCTTCATTAGGGCTTTTGACAGGACAATGTTGTATAGTATGTATGAATTTAAAATTCTAAAATTTAGTTTTAAAGCAGTTGATATATTTTGCAGCGGATAAGATGAGATGTGCCTTTTATCAATACATATGGACAATTAAGTAAACGACTACCTCGCTAACTCCCGGCCTGGAATATTTAACGTATATTATATAGAAACAAGAAATATCTTTAAAAATGATACACGGCCGCATAAGTAAATACACACTTTAAGCTACGAAACGTGCATGCACTTTACACATTTACATACGATCGGGTACTTGTAAAAAAAATGTATTTTTTATGTCGAACATATTTAACGGAACACATCTTTACATCATAGTTATATTAATCTAGGAGACTTTGACAAAAATTAAGAATACAAAGCAGGAGCCGAAAAGTGGGAGACGAAATGACCATTTTTGAAATCGTCAAGGGATACGAAATGACCAAATTTGGGATGAGTTGACCGGGGGACGTGCTGGCTGTAAACCGTTTACGGGAGATCACTCCGTATCAGAGTGGCAGAGTTGACAGGTGTGTACTGCAATTGAACTCTTGCCGCAGTTTCACTACCGAGGGGATTTAGGTTCATGACGTAAGTTATTTCCACAGGAGTCTTGCAACGGATTATACTGTCTAACAATACAGCTCAGAGCACATGCACATCCCTTAAGAAAATATTATCTATTCCAGTCGAAAACCTGAAGAATGTTTCATCCACCAATCAGAAATTACAGTTTTAAGCAGCTGTTAAATGACCTTCATCCCAGATAGTAAAGACGAAATCAGTACCGGCCTGCGGCCGGAAAAAAAACAATCTTACTTATACTGAGTATTGTTATTATTTATTGTATTTTGAAAACATGAATAGGGACGAAACGGGTGTTTCACGTTCAATTCCCTCTCTTGAATAAACTTGAATCATTATGTTATCTTTCTTCTTACTTGTTCTCTATGCTTCGAAAAGATCATGTGATAGATTTCATTAATTATACTGTTTTAAGACGTGACCTTAAACAAAAATGTAATATAATGTCAAAAGAACAGAATCTATAAAATCTTTACTTCTAGCATAATTTATAAACTCTTCAAAATATGACATAAGAGAACAATTGTACTTCTTGAACATTACAGTACAACCTCTCCAGAGCGGCCCTCTCTTAAGCAAAAACCTCTCTATAACAACATCATCAAAATTTCCCTAAGCTGAAATATATAATTACGCATTTACCTCTCCAGAACAACAACCTCTACATAACAGTTACTATTTGTATCTCCCAAAGGGTGTTGCTCTACAGAGGTGGCACTGTATTCTAAGACTTATTCATAAAAACCGAATCTAGACCAATAAACCAACATTCATTTACATAAACAAGACTAGATTTGCTGACCATCTAACTGGGCTACTGCCTGTTACTAAAATGCGTCTACTATTGTGTACGCTTAGCCTACAAGCGATCATTTTACAGTCTCTATCAAATTCAAATAAAAATGCAACTGAAGAATGCATCTTCTGAAATAAATATTGTCAATCTAGAAAGTTAACTATATTCTAATCAAACCTGAAACTAACGTAAAACAATTAAAGAGGTAACAATGAATAGGTAAATCTTTTCAGTCAATTTTGGCAAAAAAATGTTTCGGCAGAAAGATCAACAGCAACATGAAATAACGCTATAAATCTTATTTATAAAAGAAATAATTAAAAAATATTGTAATATATGCATGTGTCAATAATGTGATTTTGCATGTGCGAACTTTCTTATAGTCATTTAGACAGTGTTCTCTATCATTTTAAATCCGTTTTGTAAGTATTGATGTAAATAATACATGTTTCAAGTCTCATTGCTAAATTATAGCCCCTTTTGTTATTCTTAATATTCGACTAATTTCATCGGACGCTGCTGTGGTACAGCACAACGCTACATTTTAAGAGCGAGTTCTTATGTAACTAAATAAGGTCGACTACTTAAGTCAGATTTTGGTAAGAACAATCTTAACTATATATGCATTAATTCTTGATTTTAGGCAGTGTCTTACTACGGAAAACTTGTTTATTAATGCACTTAATAAAATGAAAAATAAATGTCTTATTATGTTCAGAGAGTTTGAAAAATAACTTGATCATTGGTATACATTATAACTTGTCGCCCTGTCATATGATTAACGTTCTGCATTGAAACAATTTCACCCTGAAATCGCGAGATATACATTTCTCTTTCTCGAATACCGTGGCTCGTTTCGGCATTATGTCATATTGCCTTCAAATATTTGATCGAGTGTCTATGTAGAAATTCACAAGAAATCTGAGAAAACGCCTACAAATTTACCAACTCAAAAAAGATGTCTTTAAATGTTACCAGATTTTCATCACGGCAGTTCCTTGCACCATGTTCAACAAGTATCTTTGTGATTTCCACCAGTCCTTTTCCTGCTGCATAACTTAGTGGTGTTCTGAAGTCTATGTCCGTGCTTTAAAAATGGAAATAGTTCATTTGATTTGGTTTATGTACTGGTAATAATGATAAACCCGGACAGAAAATGAGGATTTTTTTACCTGTAACGTTTTTATTTCTGCAATTGTTATTAACGGTTGGTATCAAAATAAAGCTTAACATTTGCTGAAAACTTAACATAATTCAAATTCATAATTAGTAAGCAAACTCACATGAAGTCAGGCCCTGAAAGGGTTAAGCAAAATGGGGACTGTACGAACGTTGACTGATGATAAATTCGATCACTTTGTCATTTACAAAATTTTCCACCTAGTATTGTATTGAAACTTTCCCAAAATGTTGCAACAGTCATTCCGAATCAAATAATGACAAGAAATATCTTTAAAAATGATGGTCGGCGAATTGTAATAAGGAAAGAAGTTTGTGAATTTTTCATCTAACATTCATCTTTCATCTAACATTGTTCAAATTGCAAAACTAAACACCGTACTTTAACAATTTAAATGGTTCTCTTTTAATTTTTCGCAAAGGTTTCGTAGGGTTGCAATTTTGTTTCGTTTATCCTTAGACGAATAATTACAGCAGTAGTTTGATGAAGATTCATGAAGCGGTTCATGAGAAGAGGTCATTAAACGTGTTTATATTTTTAGCTAAATTGGTCCCTATCTCAATTTGTAACCAAATAGCAGGAGACCTTACGATATTGTTACACATCGAGTTTGATAAAAATCCATTACATTTTAGTGGTTAATGCGAAGAAAGGCATATCTACTTTTAGCTATAGTGGTCCATAATAGGGCCCAAGTTCCTATATAAATAAATTTGGAAGAGGACCTTATAATGATGCTCCAGACCAAGTATGACAAAGATCCACCAAGCTGTTCATGAGACGCTGTATAAAGGCATTTCTAGTTTTAGCAGCCCCTAAAAGGGGTCAAATGTCCCAGCTGAACAAAGTTGGCTGCGGGCCTAATAAAGATGCTACAATCAAGTTTGATTAGAATACATGAGAAAAAATCAATTAAAGGATTTTTTTATTTATTATTTTTATTTATTTCTAAAATAGGCCAACTGATCCCGCTTTAACAAATGCATATTCGCTATTCGTGAATCTTTGGACAATGACGTCACACCTATAAAAAGTGAAGGTCAGGCAAAACATACAATTGTAATTATTTCAATATTTCTGTTTCATAAGCAAAGCTTGACCGTAGTTATATCACAAAGATAAACCGTATGCAACGTACCTTCATTTCAGTGTAATGAGATTCAGTCATTATATAGCATATATATAATGAAACAGATTTCAATATTTGCATACCATACTAAAGAAAAATCTTAATATATAACAAATCAGTTAAATAATTTGTAACAAATATATCAAAGCAAACAAGTACTCATTTTAATAAGCAAACTGAATAAGTCACAAAAGCAAGAAACCTTTTCATATACAGACGACAATTGTAACAAGGAAAATCTTTTAAAAAGCACTTCTCTACATAAAAGACTCTTATCACACCCTTATTCATGTGATACGCAGACCGTATTCATCTCTTTCTTTAATTTGATATATGTTGGTATTTGAACAGGTTTTTAACATATTTATTAAACTTACTTATTATTTTGAGATATATCAATATTCTTGCTAAATATACTGAGCCAAAATTAGCTTTAAAACTGTGAGCAGCGTCGTTTAGGATAAACGTTTTGTCTACATTTCACTCAGCGTAGCACAATCAACAGAGTGAAAGAAATTGACACTCTCGTCCAATCAGGCAGAGTGTTGCATAAATCTTCCATTTTGATAAATTATCTATAATGCGTTATCAAGTAGTTTGATTGGCAAACTGAAGTCACGTGGCATAGGTTAACGAAAACGAATTTAGACGGCGTCGCCGAAAAAGTGAGCCAATGTCAGGCCTCTATGTGTTGACAGTGAGCATGCGTAAGAAAACACCCTCTTCCCAAGTAATTTTGGATGAATATTTCTTATACAGATCAATGTAAGTCATTTACTTATACAAAATATTTACCAATTTTGTTTTTGTTTACACCAGTTGGTGTTTTAAGTAGTTGCTATTAGATGGTGTGTTCAATTATATAAATAACCGATTGCAATCGAATAATTACAAGGTGGTCGACTTTACCATCTGTTCGGGTTTATCATCAGTACCAGTACATTATGATAATGATAATTTATCAAATAAAGCCATTACATGAATTTGATAATAAAGCGTTGACGTTGACGCCATTTTAAGTATAGGAGACGTTGGTCCAATTCACTTGGTCTACGAGGGGTGTTCAATAAATACCCGGAAAAGTGCTCTCATTTCTTTATTTCTAATCTCATTTTGCTAAAATTTAAAAATATGACGGATATGAACATACTGAATGCAAATACCTAAATTACAGATTTCAGAACATGCACAATACTTATTTGTCGTCTCGTATAATGGGTAAAGAAGAAAAGAATATGGTAAAACGAATATTACATTTGTGTCTTTCCATATTGAATTTGTTAAACTCGTTTAAGAAAATTGATAAAATGCTCGACAGAGCCTCGCATTTTATTGTTTTATTCAATTCGTTTAATAAATTCAATATGAAAAGACACTCATGTAATTTCTTTTTTTATTTCAAATCTCTTGATGACAAGAGGCAATCAAAATGAAAATAAGCTTCCGTATGAAATTAACAAAAAAAGATAATACAACATAAGCAGGTCTTTAAAACGTCTTACAATTCCTTTCCATTTAACACGTGATGACTAGTATAGTAAGATAAAATGTAATATCAATCAGTACAAATGTTGCTATCAAGGATATTAGATTTGTAATAGCAAATAGTATAATTATTAAAGATTTATTAAATCTTATTTCTAATTAGTGTTAAACATAACAAAATACTGATAATGAAGTGTGTTAGTAATGTTAAAAATTTTACTGGACAAACTTCTGTTTACAAAACTGTTTGTTTAGATGTTTGTTTGTTTTGTGTTTGCAGTTAACCTAACCCGTGTTCCTGGATTATGTGCCAGTACAAACATGTTCTCCACAAGTAACTGCCAAAATTCTCACTTGAATCAGAGTTGGAGGACGAATGATACCAGACACACTGTCTTTTATCAAATCGTCACCGAGAACATACGGCCCGCCCGAGGATCGAACTCGGATCTGTAGATCTGCGCTCTTCTTATTGAGCTAAGCGCGCGGGAATCTTCAATGAAAAATATATATATGTTTCAAAAGTCTAGAGGTTTCTTGTGGACGAAAAATTTTGTAATTGTTTATGAATACATCCTTGGTTTGGATATGCGGCCAAATATGCCATTTCTTATGATATCGTGGTATGCATCAATCGTATAAAACTAGACAAGTATTTTATATTTGATGATTTCACTGACCATTAGTTGTGTTAATGTTTGTTCATGGCCAACTCAACATTTTAATAGAAAGATATTAAAACTTAACACTTAAATCCCAAAAATCTTAAATAAATATTGCGCGAAATATGACGATTTAAAAAAAAAAATGCTGAAAATATTTTTTATATGCGTTGTCTGACCCTGACAAGAGAAGGTGCGAAAAGTCAGTGTTTCATATCCAGATTTCTATTTGACATAGCCTTCAATCATTTTATGTCCATGACTTGACTCTACTATAAAGTACAAGATCGGATGACTTATAAGCTTAGCTATTACATAGCCATAGATAAAATGATTTTTTTGAAAAACATACTTGTTTCTGATGCATGAAACATCGCATAATAGTTTGAATTACATGTAGATAATTTTTAGCTAGAATCCTTAAAGGGAACAATTGTAGTAATTTTAATAGATACTCAAGCACCACTTCCGGAATAGTCAAATAATGGTGGAAAGAAATACCCTATTTCTAACCAGAAATGATATTTTCATGTTCTGTGTGAGCCATTTGCTGTCTTTTATGCTGTTTGGGTCGATGCTTGGCTTGACAATTTGGTAGCACTTCCAAGTAGATTGTTTTAAATTTAGAAATTTAAACAAACCAAATTACACATGTACCCCTCCATGTATTCAATCTATCATTTTTTTAGAAACACCGTAGCGGTCACAAGTCAGATGAAAATCTCTTTTAGAATATATATGACCCTTATTGTACCCCCCGACAACAAAGTTGTAAGGGGGGGGGGGGTATACTGGTTTCAGGTTGTCTGTCTGTCTGTCTGTCCGTCTGTCTGTCTGTCCGTAGACGCAATCTTGTGCGCACCATCTCTCCTTATCCCCTTGACAGAAATTAATGAAACTTCACACAAGTGATCAGTACCAACAGTAGTTGTGCATGGGGCATGTTAGGTTCTTTTAGAAAAAAAATTTGCAGAGTTATGGGACTTTGTTTTTTTGTTACTATACTATATACATAGACACAATCTTGTGCGCACCATCTCTCCTCATCCCCTTGACACAATTTAATGAAACTTCACACAAGTGATCAGTACCAACAGTAGTTGTGCATGGGCATGTTAGGTTCTTTTAGAAAAAAAATTGCAGAGTTATGGGACTTTGTTTTTTTGTTACTATACTATATACATAGACACAATCTTGTGCGCACCATCTCTCCTCATCCCCTTGACACAATTTAATGAAACTTCACACAAGTGATCAGTAACAACAGTAGTTGTGCATGGGGCATGTTAGGTTCTTTCAGCGACAAAAATTGCAGAGTTATGGGACTTTGTTTCTTGTTAACATACTATGTACATACAGTCTGCATATGCAATCTTGTGCGTGCCTAATCTACCAAACCCTTACACACAATTTAATGAAACTTCACACAAGTGATCAGTACCAACCCTAGTTGTGCATGGTCATGTTACATTCTTTTAGATAAATATTCTGCATAGTTATGGGACTTTGTTTTTTGTTACTATACTGTATACATACAGTCTATATACATACAGTCTACATAATTATGCAATCTTGTGTGCGTCAAATTGCAATGTACTGTGTCAGTGCATGCGGGGGGTACATTCATCACCTTTAGTGATAGCTCTAGTTTTTCTTGTTATGTTTTGTTTTTGTTTGAATGTCATTTATTATCAAATGGTGAGTAATTCCTCTTTAAAATGGGCCACTTGATTATGTACTACAACTCTCAAAAGTTAGTTTATTCTGTATATGTTATAATAGTAATGTGTTGTACTATTAAACCTTTACCAAATACATTTGTACTCGTCTTTATATTTTTTTGGCCAAATAAAATAAATATTTTCACATTACATCCTATATAATAAATATTTCTCATGCAGAGGATTCTCAATCAAATTTAACATTATGAACTTTCTTTTTATAGGATAATGTGCTTAATTGATGTAAAGAGTAGAGAAATCATTTATCGAACACTTGTGATGTTTGTTAAACAAGTTTGATTTGATAACATCGCTAGAATGTTTGGTCGAGGAAAAAAAGATAACCATTAGAGTTTATCAGAGGAGAGGAGGAACATTACTTTTGTGGTGCATAAAGTTCAATCTGCGATGAACATAGCTTTATACATTGTTTTGTGAAATTACGAGTTTCAATACACTATAAGGGAGTGTTATTTCTGATTTTACAGGCAAAATATTGATCTGCATAATCTTTAAACTAGTTTTATCTTACTCAAAGAAATGCGATAACTGACAAGTTTTCACATTTAATCAGCTTGATTAATTTTTTTAGCTACTTTCGCTAAAAAAACCGCATACTTTTTAATGTATGAAAACAAATGCCCAAATGTCTATTATGCTTTATCAACAGAATCTACTCCATATTTTGCATTGAACTTTTATATAACGTCCTTTAAATTTTGAAGTGCAAACTTAGGTATACAAAGTAACAAAGAATGATAAGAATGATATGCTTTGCGAGTGATTATTTTCAAAAATGGTATTTTTCCATTCAGGCAGATCACTACGTTATTCATATCTTCCCGGTGTTAATTACAGCTGATTTGTATATAAATACGAGACAATTTATGTTAATTAGGTAATAAATCTTTTACTTACATAATTAAATGTAATTTCTGACTTTTTGTTTGAATGTCAAATAATACACAACATGTTTTTCTCAAAATATACTAGAAAGTTCTATAAACTCATTTACTTGAACATATATTTTGAAAACATTGCAATTATGACCAGCTTCAGAATATGTGTGTGTCCTTTTATGCCAAAATAGCTAAAGTAAACGACTGGAATATTTTACTTACTAATGATGTACGTCTACATGCTCTTGAAGCAGGATTTCTACTGACTCCTTGTTGTTCTGTAAAACTGCATAATGTAAGGCAGATTTTTTTTCTGAACAGTCCATCCCTATAAACGTTGTCCTAGATATACAGAAATGTATCACTGTCTTGGTAATATATAATTCTGTATACTTTTATATTCATTTCAATAACTTCAACATCGGAAACCGTCCAAAATATGAAATTTTGAATTTAAATAGGTAAGAAATAAATTAAAGCTTATATTTTGGTATCGTTCAAACGTAAAACTGGTTATCGAAGACAATTTCAAGTCTAAGCAAAAATAATTACCATTCCACATTGTGTGTTGTTTTCATCAATTCCTTGTGCTTCTTCAAGATCTGTAAGATATTTTAGAAAAGATTTTTAAATTGTGTGACTAATATATTCTTATGACAGTTTGTATTATTCTATTTTGTTCGTGAAGTATAGATTTTAAGCAATACCTTTTTCAGTTACAGACACTTTTGGTAAATACTACTTATTTTAAATGTGTGTTTTGTTATGAAGTCAATAGTCAATAAAAAATGTTCCTCTGAAATTTTTATCATTTTTTAGAAATAAAATCTTAAATACACTTAATGATAGCAGTACAGACGTTTAGGAAATTGAAGATATGATAACTTTATTTAATTCTATCGGAAATGTAGATTTATAAAAGAATTCTGACAGAAGATTAGATGGGGTTTTTTAACCTTTAACCTATGCACAGTAACAGTCTAATATTTTATACTTTTAAATAATCGATGAAATTGTTTTCTTTGCCTGGGCAAGAAACAATTATTTGTTAGGATCATGGGAAAGTTGGAAGATAATATGAACTTATACAGTTATCCATTTGAGAAATACAGTTATATTTCTAAGAAGATTTCGGCAAGAATATCTTCAGTTATCATTATGATTTTTTTTTTGTTGGATTTAACGTCGCACCGACACATTATAGGTCATATTATGATTTAAATGATTTAAACGATCTATTGTTATCGCAAAGACAGTGGTTTATTCTAAGATATTATTGTGAGATTTAGGTACAATAAAGAAATATCATCAACTTCAAATTAATTCAAAAAATAATTGTACCTTTTTATAAAATCAGCATTTTAATTACCTAGTTACAATTTTAATTCAACGAGCTGCAGTAGTCGTAAAGATAGGGGTTCAGAGAGGGGTTGGTCCAAATAATGACGATTTCTAACTAAATCAAAGGGATGAAATACCACCCCAGCCATCCGAGCTACATTTTTGCCAGTTTTAATGACAACAAAATTAACTACATAGCTTGGCCTTTTTAATTAGATGTTATGAAACAATTGTGATAAGATTCATAATTTTATACATTTTCTTTGTATTATTTTGCAATCAGTGTTTAGTACATAGACAACGTTTCTCAATAATCGAGCCAATTAAGCTTCCTTTGTCGCCACTCATATGTTCCGGTTTTGAGAACTAGTAACATTAAATGCATTTGTATGTCTTTGAATAAACCACATTTACGGAAAATGCCTGCATGACGAAATAAGTTTGTTGGAATAAATAATGTTGATATACAGAGTTATCATATGTCGAAAATCTACAGTAGGATAATGATGTCTGAAAAGATAGTAGATATTGACATTGTTTCAAAATTCTACATTAAACAAATTTATTAATTGTAAATTAACCGTAAATTTGGTACTGTACGTGGGAAGTCTATATTCTTTCGTCTTTCAGCAAAAAGGAAAGAAAACTAAAATATTAGTCTGTTATAAATTTTATTACTCGTATGAGCAAAATATCTAATTCATAACGTTATTGTTTAGGAAATAACACGTTCATGAAATGCTCATGACATTTGTTTGAAACATGCCATTGATGTTTACATTATATGTTTGCGAATACGTTTGTGATTTTATTTATTCTGTAATAATGCCTTGAAGCTCTATTTTATATTAAATATAACACGGATTTAAACATACGTGTAAAATAATGCAATCAGAGAGGTTTGTAATTCTATATATTATATATCATAATGTCCATTATTCCAATCTAATAGAGTTTTACCCTTAAAAAAGAGGTCGTAAAATCAACTGAACTGAGAGACTGAGAATTGTATTTGAAGAAAAAAGAAAATATTACATAAATGCTTGTACTCTAATGTTTTACGGTTAGCTTTAGAATGGACGTGTTTCATTAACATTGCTTGTTATTTTACTCTGACACACTGGATGTTTCACTATATAATGCATAACATCTAAAATGCCGCAATCCTGGTACAGGTAAATATAGGTTACATTCAAACCCCTTTTCCTAAAAATTCACAGTATATTTTAAAATGTTTACTTTAAAAGAAATAAAATCATTTAAATCATATTATTTAAAGGTATTTTCAGAAATGCATTTCAAATATGGTGACATCTTCATTAAAACTAAAGAAATAACTCTTGAAGAATATTGTAAAATCAAATGTGGTTTCCAATAGCAATTATGTTAACAAACCTCAGATTACTTCTGTTGCAACAATTAATATTTTGACAGCTGTTTCTTATCAATATAAACGTTCTGAACTCATTTCAGTTGGCTATTTTGACGTTATCTTTCAATTTCTTTATTGTTACGTCAGAGGGTACCAATTTCTTGTGACAGTAACAAAGTAACAGTAAGACAAACTAGCAACTTTTAACAATAACAAAATTTTATTCAAAGATTTATTTAATAATTCAAATACCTTCAAGCATGAACCGTAAAATCCAGTATATGTTAGAATAATCCAAATCCTGTCCAGGTCAAATTTAAATCCAATTATAATAAATTTCACAATGTTTCACACAATTCAAAAGTAATTTTGGCATATCCAAAAATTATAATTCCTCTCTTCAATTATAACTTCTTAATCCAGAAAATTTTAATATAAATCTTTCAAATAATCCTTCAAAATATCAAATAATCAAACTGGTAATATTTAGTTATTAAGAAATACAGGAAAGTTTCATCAATATCTACAAATACGTTTTATACTCCAGGTTCTAGTTCTAATGTCAGGCATCAACCTATTCATTGTATCATGGACGGTTCCAGAATTGTCATGTTACAATAAGAATAAAAAGAACATTCTATTAAACTCAAGGACAATCCTTTCTGATAATAAGTGTCAATATAATACAGAACACAATAGAATATTCTTGATAAAAGTGAAATTTTATAGTAAATACAGAATGGTGTCTTAAAATAAGGTCAGCAAACAGTGTTTTGCCTCCGGGGAAATACATATACATAACACTTCCCAACCTAAAGAAAAAAGAAAGTTTGATTAAACTTCCTTTTAATTTTACAACATGATACAAATGAACAAGCATTATGAATAAAAAAGAAATATATCATTTTACAACTATAACACATGTAGTGAATAACAATATCTATAAGATCTAGAGCCCTTTGTTCAATTCCTGGAAAGGTCATCTGCTATATGATTGTCTTTGCCCTTGATATACTGAATATCCAAGTTATACTCTTGGAGTAAAAGACTCCATCTTAGCAATCTCTGAGTTTTGTTTTCCATTTTGTTAATGAAAGTGAGAGGATTGTGGTCACTGAAGACAACAATATGGTTTTTGGCTGCACTTAAATATACCTCAAAGTACTGAATAGCCAAAATAAATGCTAAACACACTTTTTCAATAGTAGAGGAATTTCTCTGAAGTTTATTGAACTTCTTTGAGAAAAAACAAACAAGATGATTAATCTCAGAGTTGTCTTCTTGTAGCAATACCCCTCAAGCACCAGTATCACTAGCATCTACTGCTAACTTAAAAGGTTTTTCAAAATTCGGTGCCAAAAGGACTGGTTCACTCTTGAGTATGGCCTTCAAATTTTCAAATGACTTTTGACATTTATCATTCCAGATAAATTTTGACTTTTTAGAAAGTAAATTGGTTAAAGGTTCTGCAATAGACGAAACAACTGGACAAAATTTTCTGTAACTGGAAAATCAGAGATGGATTCAGCCTTAGAATCAATTGGATTAACTTGACCCTGTCTCACAACATGACCTGAAAAAGTAACACACGCTTTACAAAATTCATTTTTAGATAGTTAAATTGTCAATTTTACTCCGCTGACTCTTTCGAAGAAATCCTCGGTGATCTGTTGATGCTTTTTGCCAAGTTTCGTGGTGTATGATGACATCATCAATGTATCAAACGCATCCTTTAAGTCAAGAAATGACTGAATTTACAAGTCGTTGAAATGTTAAGGGGGGTTTTTCATACCGAATAACATAACTTTGGAATGAAATAATCCAGACGGTGTAACCATGGCTGAAACTTGTTTAGCTTGTGAGAAGAACTTGCCAAAATCCTTGTAATAAGTCAAATTTCATTACAAATTTTGCCTGTCTAGTTTAATTGATACAATCATCAATTCTAAGTAATGGAAATGAATCAGTTTTTGTGACGCCGTCAATTTTCCTGTCAATTTTCCTGTAATCTATACACAAGCGTAAAGATTTGTCAGATTTTGCAACAAGAATACATGGAGAATACCTCTGTTACTTGGCTCTATGAAACCATTGTCCAACAAATATTGAATTTCTTCTTTTAAATGATTCTGCTTTGTTGGATTCATTCTGTATGGATGTTGTTGAATTGAAGTAGAATCTGTAAGTTCAATGTCATAAAAATTTTGACAGATCTAGAAGGTACACCCGGAAATAAATAATCATATTCATGGATTAGTAGTTTCAGCTCTTCTCTCTGTTGAGGTTCCATTTGTGAAAGTTTTTCCTCCTGGTGTTGAAGAATGTCTGAATTTTGAAGTTTTATTTGACCATTGACAGTGTTGTAATTATGTTCAAAGTCATATTCAACTGAATTTTCAATTTCTTCATTAAAAGATAAATTAACACTAACAAGATATGGGACAGAGTTATTTCTATCATGTATTCTTTTAACATATTTATAAGACAAAGCTGCTTTTGCTTGCGCCTCCCAGTTCGGATCACTTAACCTCTTGTCAACAGTATAAGGAACATAATATCTTGCATGTAGTGGTTTACCAGGAACAGGTAAAAATACCAAAACTCTATCACAAGTTCTTTCTTCTGCACATTGATCATATCTTGATTTCTTTTTGTTTGAGCAGATTGCATCCAGTCCTTTCCTTTTATCAAAACGATATGTTCGAATCATATTTTCAATGTTTGATGAAATCTTTCTAAGGCACTTTGACTTTCTGGGTGATAGGCTGAAGATTTGTACTATTCTATGCCTAAGCTATGTAATACTTGTTGAAATATGTTATACATAAAATTAGAACATTGGTCAGACTTTACAGATTTTGGGAGACCAGCAAATGTGAAAAATTTAGTTAAAGCCTTAACAATGGATCTAACTTTAATATTTCCTAAGGGAACAGCTTCAGGAAGTCTTGTTGAAGCACACACTAATTGTCTAAAGGTACTGGTTCCCTGCTCCTGGCTGAAGATGTGCCTTAGGTATTTTCTGTGTGTGTGTGTGTGTTCGGGTTTAACGTCTTTTTCAACATTTTTTTCAGTCATATAAACGACGGTGTCTACTTGTAGCAGTGAGCACAATGCCCAACTTTATAGTGCAGCCTCACTGGAATATAACGCCGTAGACACGTGGCATGATATCCCACCCAGTCACTTTATACTGACACCGGGCTGACCAGTCCTAGCACTATCCTCTTAATGCTGAGCGCCAAGCGAGGAAGCTGCTAGTACCATTTTTTACGTCTTTGGTATGACGCGGCCAGGGATCGAACCCACGACCTCCCGCTCTCGAAGCGGACGCTCTACCACTAGGCTACCGAGGCGGTTTAGGTATTTTCTTATTGGATTTGCCTACCATTTGACATGTGTGACACTATACAATTGTGACACATCATATTTTTATATTAGGCCAATAAAAATGATTCAAGATTTTGTGATATGTTTTATTTACACCACAATGACCTGATATGGGCGTTTCATGAGCCAGGGAAAGAATTTCCTGACAATTAATTTTGGGGCCACAATCTGGTAATTAACTGTCAATTCATCATCAGCAGGGACATCTGGCGGCCGCAATTTTATCATCAAAATCCTACGTTTAACAAAATAGCAGACAGGGAACCGTGAATCTTCTTCTTCACTTATAACGCCCGCCCGCTTAGCTGAGTAGGTAGAGTGTTAGATTACGGATCGCGGGGTCGTGAGTTCGATCCTCGGGCGGGGCGTATGTTCTCCGTGACTATTTGTTAAACGACATTGTGTCTGAAATCATTAGTCATCCACCTCTGATTCAAGTGGGGAAGTTGGCATTTATTTGCGGAGAACAGGCTTGTACTGGTACAGAATCCAGGAACACTGGTTAGGTTAACTGCCCGCCGTTACATGACTGAAATACTATTGAAAAACGGCGTTAAACCCAAAACAAACAAACAAATCTTCTTCACTTTCAGACTTTTGAAATAATAATGAAGTTTCAGGGTCATTTATTTTTGTTCTTGAAGAAGCTGTGAGCTTGACATCGAAGTTGTCAGAGTCTGTTTGTTGAACATACAGATTTGAAGAACAGAATTATCTGTCTCAGAATTAAATGTTTCGTTGATAATAGTATTAGAAAAATCAAAGTCTAACACTAGATCACTGTCAATGGCTTTCTTAGCCGTAGGACGGGTAAACGCACAAGAAGGGTAAAGGACAGGAATTTCCTGCTCAACTGAATCAGGTTCATGATCAAAACAAGGTGTGACATTTACGAGTGGATTTATCACAATCCTATCTCCAGCCAGGTCATTTCCTAACAGTAAATGGACACCTTTAAATGGTAAATCAGGTCTAATACCCATAGTCACATGCCAGTAACCAAATCTGAGGATACATAAACTGTATGGAGGGGAACAGAAACACAACCACACTCCATCCCAGCCCGCCCGCTTAGCTCAGTAGGTAAGAGTGTTGGTCTACGGATCGCGGGGTCGCGAGTTCGATCCTCGGGCGGGGCGTATGTTCTCCGTGACTATTTGATAAACGACATTGTGTCTGAAATCATTAGTCCTCCACCTCTGATAATTCATGTGGGGAAGTTGGCAGTTACTTGCGGAGAACAGGTTTGTACTGGTACAGAACCCAGGAACACTGGTTAGGTTAACTGCCCGCCGTTACATGACTGAAATACTGTTGAAAAACGGCGTTAAACCCAAAACAAACAAAAAAAAAAAACACTCCATCCCTTGAATAAGTACATTTATAGTAGGAGAAGTCTTCTCAGAAAAGGCAGGACATCTGCACGAATAAGAAATTGAGAAACCTCAGTATTCCTTAGGATTAAAATAGAAGTAGGCTGTGTAGAATCACCGATAACTGGTAAAGAACCATCAGATATAAATGACTCATAAACCTCCATAATTGAATCAGAATTGGTGTCCTTGACACCAGTAACAGTAATGAGGTTATCAGTACGAGGCTAGAGTTAGACTTCAAAGAGGTAAGACCTGTAGGTCTTGCTTCATCTCTTCACTGCTTCGTCTTTATAGAAAAACATTGAGAGATAATGTGTCTAGGTTTCTTGCAAGTAGGTATAGACAATGGGTTTTCATCATGTTTATTACCTGTATTTTCCGCAGGTGTATTACCTGAAAATTAAGATTTTTGAGAACTTTCTGTATTAGAATTATTACCAGATGAGAAGCTAGAATTGTTTTTGTGAAAAAGAGGGTCTCTTGTTGATATAAGTTGGTTTGTTGAAGGAACTTTTATGCGTTAAAGTATAATCATCAGCAAATCTATCAGCCTCTATTTAATTTTCAACCTGTTTTTCATCTAAGAAAGTTTTGACCTTGGTGCCAACACACTTTTTAAATTCTTCAGTTAACATTAACTGCCCAAGGTTATCATAACTATTACCTATCTCCTTTGATGTATACCACCTATAAAATAACTGCTTTTTAACTCCGGCAAATTCAACATGGGTCTGGTCAGACTCTGTTCTGCAATTTCAAAATGCTTGCCTTTAAGATTCCGGAACTAGTTCATAATCTTTCAAAATTAAATTTTTGACATAATCACAATTTGAGCTTTACAGACAGCTGTGTATCAACTTCACGGGCTTTGCCAATTAATGAAGACTCCAATTTTCCTTAGGATTTTTAAGGTTTTCAGCTATTTTCTCAAAATGCATGAAATATTTGTCAACTTCTTTTTCTTGAAAAGGTGAAACTAACCTGATATGTTTGGTGACATCAAAGTGAGAAGGATTTCGAGGGTCTGAACTTCTACTTGCCAATTTTAACTTTTTCATTTCAAATTCATATTGCATTCGTTTTTCTTCTTTCTCTATCCCTCTCTCTTTCTTCTCTCTCTCTTTCTTTCTTCTTTCTCTCTCTCCCTCTCTCTCTCCCTTTCTTTCCTTTCTCTTTCCCTCTCCATTTCTAACTGTTTCTGTTCTAACTGAAATTCCATCTTTAATTGCATTACTTTTAATCTTAAATCTGACTGAGTTTCAACAATAAGTGACTCAGAAGATAAATAACAAATGTCTTCCTCAATAAAATACTGAACAATAATATTCCTAATTTCTTGTTTGAGCATAGAAGACTGTACTTCAGAAATGTTATGATGCTTTGTAAGCAGAAGTAAATCAGATTTCTTTGCTAACTTGAACATCTCCTAGGATGGCCCAGCCACAAACTTGACAACATCAAACGTCAAATTGATAGCTGCTGGTATGTATACTGTGCCAAAAAAGTGTTCAAATACAAAATAATTTATAAATTTAGGCTAAAAAATCTAAATGAAATACTAGATTCAAAAGTATAACAGTCTATGGTTTTCCTCTCTTCAAAGATAACTTTTTAAATCCAGAAATGTTAATATGAATCCTTCAAATAATTCTTCAAAATATCAAATATTTAAACTGGTAATATTTAGATATAATGAAGAAATACAGGAAAGGTTCATAAACAATGAAGAAATACAGGAAAGGTTCATAAACATCTACAAGTTTTATACTCCAGGGTCTAGTTCTAATGTAAAACGTCAACCTTTGTTTTGCCTCAGGGGAAAAAGACATATACATAACATAATGTTGAATAGAAGAACAGTTGTAGCTTATCGACGTTTGTACTTGTAATGTATTGCAGATCGTCATTTTGGTAACAATTCACTGTAAAATCATATGTAAGATATTTAATTAATACAGTATCAGGTGATTTTTTGTTAAAACTACCAACATGTTCAAAGCTATATCTCATTCATATGTACATATTTGATTAAGGCAGATATGTTGAAATGGTACTTATTTTACTTTGAATAGTGTAATATGATAACGTATTTTATTGACAGTGAAACTAACTTTAATTATAGTCCATTGTAATCGAACTGGCGGGGCGGGGTTCTGCGACGGTCCACTGCATTATTGTGCAGGATATGTAGTATATTCGGCAACCTGATATTTTATCTGGTTATCTACCTTACACCTTACCATTTTTTGCATAAGCCAGAGATTAACCTCGCCCCGCCAGGTCAAATAATACGCACTATAGGTGATCTAATAAAGTATAGAATGGCTACCAAGCATTTGACCAAAATTATCATTTAAGTGAGTTAAAGCTATCAAAATATGAGCAATATGAAGGCTTTAGCTAGTTTGTATGACAATTTTGGAATAATTTCATTTATCCGATTTAAATGCCTGTCACCTATAATATTACATTATTTTGGAATTGCTTCCCTTTTGATGTTCCAAATTGGCTGGTAATGATTTCCCATACGTTTTACCTAGTCTCAGTATTTAAACTACGGTCATAATACTATTCCACTAGTGAAGAGTGAGTGGGTATCGCCAGAAATAAACGAAAACAATAATTTAAGCCTACAGATATTACGATTCAAAGATATCTGATTTCTAGTAAATGATTACTTGATCTTTGTTTTCTTTATTGCAAACATGCTGAAATAATTCTTTAGAAATGATTAGAAGTTCTTAAGAATATGTTCTAATATGATGGATGGACAAAGTTCATAAATTTGGCATTTTTTTCAGTATGTAAAAATCATGTATCATTTTGTAACAACGAAGCAATATATTATTTATTTCATGTAATAAAAGATTACATTTGTGAATAGATTCGTCACCATCCAAATGAACAACTTACCCAAAAATATATAGAGATCCCCCTCTAGTGGTATTTAAGCTTGTTTGAGCCTTAGCATCCGAAAAAAAAAACACTTGCAGTCTCCGGGTCACAGTGACCTTGATCTATTGTTCGCAAAAACAAATCGAATCTTTCTTTAAGTAGTGCTTAGTAATAATAATATAATATATTGATAAGTTTGAAAGCTTATAATAAGCTATATTACTTGGCGAGTCCAGAAAGGAAACATGTTGACATATGGACGTATAGATGTACGGACGGACGGACACCGCGATTTCATAATACGACCTGTTATTTCAAAACCCGGGTTTATAAAATTGATGCTCTGTCTTCTACAAAGGCATTGAGTACATGTACATTTGTTCTTAGCTCTTAATGTTAGTTTTTATATGAATTTACAAGGTATATTTTGTATGTTTTGGCCCATGCCTTCTGTTGCCACTGTGCGTTAGGTATTTACCTGGCGGGATATTTTTATATTTGCACTGTCCTGTAAATTTGGAACATGGCGGGACTTAAGAGTTAGGCTATTGCTTCATAAACCGGTTTAAGCTCGCATGTGTTTTTTTCTTTTTGCCACTGATTGTTTTAAGACGGTGCCCGGCTGTGTTATTGTCGTGTGCGTCCGTCCGTGTCGTGTACAGGGGGAGGTGGGGGCTGTGTTTCTAAAACATGGTTTCACTGAATCACGTCAGTACTTACAGAGAACATAGAAGTCGTTCGGACAAGGTCAGTACTTACAGAGAACATAGAAGTCGTCCGGACAAGGTAATTTGAAAGTTAGACAGTCAACTAACGAATGTGGTGTTGGGTGTCACAACATTACGAATGTTGCAGTGGGAGTGCACTTTTCAACTATGTCAAGTTTAGACTTGATCTCTTTATCCAGCATATAATCGTGCTTCGTATAGAAGCAGTAGTGTGTCCTATAACATAACATACCTTTTTTAGATGATAGTGCTCTTGTTCTTAACTCAAGCGCTAAACACGCTCTATAATAAACTGGATTAAAAGATAAATTCATTATTTTCGTGACTATTATTACACTCAATGTCAATTGATATTTGTTTTCAAACAGAAAATTAAGTATTAAGGAATTCACGGATGTTTCAAAGTTTGCTATCAATAGCCGAGTCATTCTTGACTTTTAACTTACTAGTACACGTATATAAATTTGAGATCATAACTATCGCGTGCATCAAACAGATATAACGTTGAAAAATGAATGACCCTTGAACTATACATACATTTTGTTTGTTATAAACACATAATTTAAGAAACATACTTTTAATATGTTAGTGTTGTTGTTCTTCATTGCCAAATGCAGAACAGAGTTTTTATTCTTAGCTGTCACGTTTACAGTAGTAGCAGGATTCTGAAGAAGTATCTCGAACACCTCCAAACTGCCGTAGTTGGCAGCAAAGAGAAGGGGCGTCATACCAACTTTGTCTGCCAAGTTTATATCAGCATGCCTGAAATATGCAGATAATGCCGGTAATATAATTAATTCTGTAGAAATACGTTTTGGGATTATTTCCCTGCCGAAGGCAAGTTACAATGATAAAGAATGTGTTTACAGTTGGTTTAAACAGTATTTTATCAACATAATTACATCTGTTACACTAAATTGTTAAATGTACAAACATATAGGATTGAGTAGAAAGCTGTAAGCTTTTTTTTGAAAACTCTCTCCGTATGTGTTTACAGTTATTATACAGAATCAGACAACATCGTTTATGGCTGTTCACGAATAAAAACAACCACTTAATTCTAAGTTACAATTAATACTGTGAACTACTCTATTGTCCAATTACCGTGCGGCAAAAGGTTGACAATATTATTATTTCCAATACATTTTATTTACTTTGATTAAATATCAACACTGTACAGTTTCAAACTACTAATTAGTCAAGCGTAACAAGGGCGAAATGGCCGCAGACTTTTAAAATTAATTCGTATCAAAAGATGGAAAATTATAACATTTAAGCTAATTGGGACTTCAAAAATGTGTTCGTATCTACCGATTATTCGTATGAAGCGAGTTCGCTATTACCGAAATAATTTTACAAAGGTATCAGATACATGTATGACCTTAGACGGAAAGAAAATAGAATAAAAGAAATACTTATACATGTATATAAGAAAATCCACGGTACGGGAAGAAATAAATTAAACGGGTTATTACAAAATAACCAACTCCTCTGCGGGTATTTAAAAGAATTTAATCTTTAACCGGTTTCATACAATTATAATAATCAGGAGGTTATGTCTAACGTCGGTGTTGTAACAAGGGTCGTCAAATATATTGCCGAATGTTAATGACATAACAACATTCTCTTACGTTTGTAAATAGGAGGGGTAGGTCTATCTGTTGTGTGGCGGACAGAAGTATACTGTTGAACATTATATCCTAACAACTTGTCACAAACTGATATACGGGTCTCAAAGTATCTGTAGTATAAAATAGAAAAAAGTGGAAACTTCGCAGGTCGCTCAACACGACAAAAACGAAAATGTTGCAGGCTCGGTTTGATTGAGCCTGTTCATGGACGGTAGTGGAAATGCATTCTACCGTCCACGCCCTCTAGCCCCGGATTGAGCAGAACTCAACATTTACACGTGCTAAAAGTCATAAAGCTATTTAGAAAGACATTTTAGTTATTGAGATAAATGTCAAAATACCTCCCATGTTTTTAAACATTTTCCATCTACATTTCATTAACTTCGGTTCAGTAATAAAGAAGTTAATATTTTTTAAACTTCAGAAATTTATGTGTTTATCTCCAACACCACTGTAACGGGCCTTAAATTGTCCAATGTATTTTCCAGCGGTAATAGTCCGAGTTCGCGTCGTGTTGTGACGCACGTGTAAAATTCAATATTTGGCGGGACATAACCATTTAAATTGACCAAATATGCTTAGCGCACACCACATTACCCACTGACAGAAGGTTATTTTATTCTAATCTTTGTAGAAATTAAATTTGCGCGATCGAGATAAGAAGTTTATTTGTTAGAATTTTGTATATTTTTAATTATGATTTTATTTTGTACCTTTTTGTTCATTCTAAAGAATTTTGTATAAGGTTTACTTTTCAGCAAGCTATTAGTTGGTTTCTAGTTGTCAGGCTAATTTATTGAATTTTTCTGACTTTTGTAAATTATTTTTTTCGAAAGAGGAATCTAAGATGTTTCATTTGTATTAGTTGTAAAATTAATATTGAAAATTGTGTAACGTGATATTTAGCAAGTATTTTCCTCCTAAACCGTATTTATTATTTGTTTCGTTGTAAATAATGGAACGCCGGTACTGCATTGCATTGTATTGTATGTTATACTATAAATGTATGGTTTTACAAGTATAGTACCGTATATTTAATACATGTATTAATTGCAATTTAAAAATATTGTGTGGCAGTGCATTGAGTAACTATAAAGTGTCTGTTTTGTTACATGGTAGTCGATAATACAGAGTTATCGCTCATACCAGATATTGTATAATGTTTAATTCGTATTGCATTATGTTAATTTGTGGTTGAAAACAAAAACAGCTGCAGTTAATCATCCTCTTATTTATAATTTTGCAGCATAATTTTCTCATATCTTTATCATACTTTAACTTTAGTTAGTCTAGTAAGTAAGTAACATGAGAATTGATAGAAGTATCAAGTGACGTATTGTATTCAAGTGAGGTATGAACTTAATAGCACGCATACTTTGTATAACTAGCACGTATTATTAATGAGGTGTAGCAGTTTGTACTTTTATTTGTATTTGCTATGGTGATTACCATATAATATATATTTTAGCTTCTTCCACCAGACGACACTTTTCCTGGTGATTTCACGACCGGGAAGAGATATATCCGTGGTTTTTACACCTCGCCTGGATGTGAATTCCCTGCGCTGAGACTCTACGTTCCATGGTTTGGCCTTAACCGCCAAGCTGTTGATCTTTGTAAACGACTGAGATAGCTCAGGGATACAACCACCGGATATGGGGAGCCAGAATGGCATCAACGCTTTTGCAATTTGATTGGACAGTATTTTAAATGTGTTAAATCTTTAACGTGCCACTCTATTCAAGTGGAACTGAAACATCTGTTAAACGTCACTTTGAAACTGTATTAAAAATATCGGACTCGAATAAGCCTGTAAATATTGTAATGAGTATCAAATTGTTCGTATAGTTTCTGTCCCCGGTTCGACCATCCTGTCACACAACTATATGCGATAAGTGCGGTAGTATTCGGATGCGTTTATCAAAGCGGAATGTTCATACTTGAATATACGGTAGCACATGTATAACCTCAAAATATACAAAACCTAACTTAGTACCAATATATTTTCGTTTCAATATGTTAGGTCACATGAAAAACGTAGTGAAAATAATAGCGTTTTGTAAAATTTAAATTGTCACGAGTCACATATATCTGTAAGTTTGGGTCAGATTCCTTGAAAACTGCAAGAGGAGTTATCTGAAGAAACCTTTCAATAGCATGTTGCAATTTGTAAAAGCTCAGGGGGGCACAACTCCTAAATCGCGCATGATATGGCACGTTCAGTGAATCAGATAAAAACGCGCCGTTGGTCGTAAATTTCTATATGAAATATTTTGACAATACTCATGACAAATGACATACATGAAACTAAGGATGTGCGTTTTAAACGTTGAATTACCAATCTTTTATTATTTCAACAAAAGTTATATACGTCTCCCGCCTATGAACATTGCATGATATACAACATCTTCTACAAAGACTTAGGGAGCAATATACTTACAACGTATATAACCATATACATACAATCTATGTAAAAACATTATGTAGTTTGAAAATATCTGGAAATCTACAGCTGGTGAATGGTTTCAAATATAATATATATTGTTTAAAATTTAATGTGATTTTATTTTTAAATTGGAAAGAAAACATTATTACAAGTATAATGTATGCAATTAATATACAAATGGATTGCATTACATTTTCATTATGATACTAATGAAACGTGATTTTAAATTACACAACAAAGGAAGTAAATGCCAGTGTTGGTCCATGCAGAACTGCACTACATATCTTATTATTGCAATAATAATGGTGCTGCATTTACCTTTATTATATGTTCTAAAATAACCTCAGTTTCATTGGCCGAAACCGCGCATCAGCTTTCAAAATGTATATTTTATGTTTAATGGTTAGTGGGTTTTCCCCATTAAATATGACTTTCTGAAAATGGAATAGAAGTTTCACACAGTCATTTTAACTTTCAAACATTAAATTTGTTGCAACAAATATTTGTTCATATGATAAAACAGTTATTGACTCTTGAGCCATTGAATATGATGTGATATTCGCCTCGGTCAATATTATCCTGTTCCGGTGATCAATAATTGTTAATAGATTTTATACAAATAATCTATCTTTTACATGATTTCATTTTTACGTTAGTGGGAAAACTGATAAAAGACACATGTATAGTATTTCTTTTTAAAAAAGGGTAGTGATTTCATGCCCTAACAAAAAAAACTTAAGTCGGGTGCCTATGATCTTGACCTTTGCACCGAACACATTTTCTTTTAATGGGGAATATTTATATTAAGTTATTTGAATATACATTTTTGAATGAAACTTTACAGAACAGACAAAAAATACCCATATTTTTTATCTCTCTAGGTGACCTTGACCTTGATCTGGGGGTCAGAGTCTAAAATGCAATACATCATTTTGTTATTGTTACTGTTTGTGTCAAGTTACTTAAAAGTTCATCCATGCAAAGTAAAGGTACTGACAAGACCAGAAAAATGACATGTTTTGTTTGACATCTAAATGTGCATTTAACCTTTGATAAAAGGTGGCTCGGTCTCGCAAGTGACATATCTTTTTATTATTGGAAACAAGTGATTTTGAAATCCCTTGACAAATGGTATATTGTATAGTTATGGTCCATACATGAAACTGATGCTCTAAAACTGTGACCTCTTAAAGTGACCTTGACCTTGGAGCAAAGGTTCTGGGTCTTGCTAATGACACTTCGTCTCATTATGTGGACTATTTGTGCAAAAGTATTTCAAAATATCTTCATGAATAAGTTATGCACCGGACAAGAAACATACCGTGTTAACATTTTACCTCTAAGTATGTCCTTGGCCTTGAAGATATTGATCTGGATCTTGTGCAAGACAAGTCTTCTCATCATGGGGATCATTTGTGCCGTTTTATTTCAATATCTCTTGATGAATGTCTGAATATTTGACCAGACATGAAACAGATCTTGTAAACATTTGACCTTGACCATGAAGTTAGGGGACTTGATCTTGTGCTTGACACATTGCCGTATTAAGGGACCATTTGTGCTAAGTTATATCAAAATCACTTTATTGATAGCCGAGTTAAGGTCCGGACACGAAATATGACGGACGGACGGACGGACAGAAGGACGCACCTAATTTCTATGCCCCCTTCTTTTCTTCGAAAAAGGCGGGTCACAATAAAGTCAATGTGATGTATGCTTGTCAATGTACTTTTACATTGTGTAAGACTGGCTATATAAAATAAGAATAAAAACACGTGAAATAGGAAACATTACTATATATACAACTCAATGTATGAAAAGTGACACAAACAGACTTCCGATTTTTCTTAAGGTTTCGATGGAGGCCTTGAGAAACAAAAATCAAACAACACCAAATCATAGAAAGAAAGAGTTGTTTTACATGAAAATTGAACAGCATGTAAAACATGTATATTACTTTACGAAACAAGTGTCAGTATACCGATATAAACATTGAATTCCGGAAAAGGGCTGCCTAAATGGGCTCCACTTCCGGACAGTTAAACGCCTTTAAAAACTCACCATTTTCAAATAACTGTTACACATGTTTGTTTTGATGCATTTGCAATAGCGTGCGAGTGGTGAAATTTCACGTAACAAGGTGGAACATAGTTTTCAGCAATTGTTTATCTTTTTTTTTTACAAATGGCATTCATTTTCAAAGGGAGACAACTTTTTCTCAAAGATTACTTAAAATAATCGGAAAAAGTTGTTTCCCTTTGAAAATGAATGCCATTTGTACTTAAAATAATCGGGAACAGTTGTCTCCCTTTGAAAATGAATGCCATTTGTAAAGAAATAAAGATAAACAATTGCTGAAAACTGTGTTCCACCTTGTTATGCGAAATTTCACCACTCGCACGCTATTGCAAATGCATCAAAACGAACATGTGTAACTGTTCTTTGAAAATGGTGAGTTTTTAAAGGCGTTTAACTGTCCGGAAGTGGAGCCCCTTTAGGCAGCCCTTTTCCGGAATTCAATGTTTATATCAGTATACTGACACTTGTTTCGTAAAGTAATATACATGTTTTACATGCTGTTCAATTTTCATGTCAAACAACTCTTTCTTTCTATGATTTGGTGTTGTTTGATTTTTGTTTCTCAAGGCCTCCATCGAAACCTTAAATTCATTAATAAAAAATATGTACAATACAAATATTTTTATTATGTCTTCAATTATCGATAATTATCTACAATAAAATGTGTGCAATTATGCACTTAATTGTGACCGGATATTTCAATGTTGTTTTAACGCGTGTAATTAGGGGTTAAATGCCACAGTTGCCTATATGTAAATAGGGAAAACATTTTCCTACGGACATAATTTCTTTAAACTTTGTGTTCTGTTTGAGAATCAAGTTCAAAACGGAAATATTTATTAAAAGTCATAGCTACACAGGCTTGGTATTGAATTATCTGCCCTTGAAAATACTAAAAAATTCAGTTTTCAAAGACAAATAATTCTAGATCAAAGCAAGAGAACTGTGCGTTTTAATTTTTATTTCGGTTTCTGACTTCAATTGCAGTCAGTACGCAAGTTTTCAAGAAATTCGGTCCATGGGAAAGAACAGGCCTTTGCGGTATCATTTTGTCATGTTCATAGTTAAGGACATTTGCAACAGTCTCTATATTGACATGGGGCAAAAATTTTCTTACAGAAAGAATTTCTTCTTTAACCTTTTTTTTTACTGACAGCGAATCAAATAAAAAAAGAAATACATTCAGAAAAAAGGAACCCAGCCTTAGTCATGACCCTTGAACGTCGGAAAATACTGAAAAAAATCTACTTTCAAGGGAAGATAATTCAAGATAAAGCCTGGGTACCTATGATTTTTGATACATATTTTCCGTTTCAAACTTGATTCTCAGTCAGTACACAGAGTTAAAATAAGTTCTCTTAGTAGGAAAACTTTTGCCCTATATACATAGGCATTTACCCTTAATCGACAACTTTTGCCCATTTATGTTGAGGCATAAGTAAAATGATACACGTGATATAAACGTTTCATCTAATATTTCATTTGTTAAAAATTTACAGTATGTTTTGTCATCAAAAATTTGTTTATATATTTTAGGTAAACAGTATTTATAATTGGGGTAAATAACATTTGTTAAAAACATACATTTTTCCACTGTTAAAATTTACTTTGAATTGTACGAAAATGTAAATTCGTACATTCAAGAACCCACATCTAAAAACAAAACTAGATCAGTTTTTTTAATTTTCAAAACTTAATCATGATTAGCTGCTTTTCGAACATAGGTTTGACATTTCACTTTTCGCATGTGCAAACAACATTTTTGTGTTATCCAACAGTTAAACATTTTAAACAGGAAAATTAGCTTCAAACTACTAAACAAATAAAGTAAATTACGATTTAACCATTTTGATAAGGACACAAACAATTCAATTTCATAGCTTTTGTAATTTGTTTTTCTATTACATAACATTTTGTATTTCGAAACAGAAATCTTAAACAACATTAGAAATAATTAAGCCCATTGCTGCAAATGAGGTGTTTGAAAGTCAGCAAATATAATGTTAATTTGTATCAAACTTAATCAGATATCTTACATTATACACACTAAAGAAAATCAAATGTATTCTCAATGTAAAGAATGAAATGGCGACAAGAACAAGCCCAGTTACTTCTCACTGGATTTAAACCGAAGCTAAAAAAATTATATGTTCTCTTAAACGTCTTGGTCCTAATTATGATTTTGCCCACATTATTCCCTGTTTTGAAGTATATTCTCGTATAAAGGCTTATTCAGTGTTGTTATATTTTCTTGTCCTTTATATATGTATATGTAACAGACTTCCGCTTACACCGGTGCTAGGGGACGTGAGAGGTGTTGCACATTTCATTACGACTCAAAAACAGAATAAATCAAACTTAGTCTGCTGTTATTCTGCTTGGTTGTGTTCTATCTTTTTACAAGTTTTGTTAGTATTACATGTTCGTTTTTACATGTTATTGTTTCTATTGCATTAAAGTTGGGCGTACACATCAACATAAAATATCCTGACGAATTCATGATATTTGGCAGAATCGTCCGAAAGGGTAAAACATGTAATATGCAAAATGTGGTTAATGTTTCTTATTGTTTCCTGAGGAAAAAAGTACAAATTCTAGTTTAAGATTTGCATTTGATAAATATTGGGACATTTCAACTACCTGAAACAACAGAAACAATAGGCAAGTTTTAAAACAACGCGTAGCTTCGGACTGTACCTATTTTCAATCTTTCTTGACTGCGCAACCAAGATAGGCAAAATGATGTAATAATAATTTCATAAACTTGCAATTCTAATGAAGTTTTTCAAACTATGTACTTGTCAAGGCAAACTTTTAACAAATTTAATATAACTGTGCTTTTGTTTAATTCTTACCTAGACAAAATGTTTTATACGTATGCTTAAATAATGCTAAAAGGATAAACAGGAACATCAAATTCATAAATATTCCCAGCAAAAATCTGACATGCATTAAGAACTTAGTGAGCAGAAATGAGTATAAATGATGAGTTATTAAAGTTTTAAACAAATACATTAGTGACAAAAAGCAACCACCTTTAAGCATAGTTTAGTTACTAAGTGGAAAAGGTTTTCAGTATTAAGGTTACTATGGCCTTGACATTCGACATACTCAACCAAAATAAATGGGTTCCTCAACTAACAACATAGGCATTTATCTTATGAAGTTTGACGACTTGAGGCCAAAATGTTCAACAGTGTATGAGTGGAAACTGTTTTCTATCACAAGATCAACAAGACCCTTGACCTTGACCTAGTGACCCCTAGAAAAAGACCAGGGAGCATTTGTGACTGCGTGGTCAAGGTCGCTGACTTCAAATCACTTGCCCCTCACCGTTGTGAACTCGAGTCTAACTTGGGGCGTTGAATTTGTCTTGTGAGGAGGCCAGACGATTATCCTACGAAATTCTAAGACTGTTTGACCTTTGACCAAATAATTTGGAACTTCTACCTTTTGACCATCAAAACAATAGAGATTATTAGCATCTTATAAGGTTTGACGGCTGTAGGCAAATACGTTCTTTAGTTATTGAGTGGAAATAATTTTTGATTTAAAGGTCTCTGAAACATTCACCTTTGAATTACCCACCAAAAACTAGGAGTCATTCACAGAAAACAAACATTATCCTATAGAATTTGACGTCTGTAGTCCTAAGCGTTCTTCAGTTATCAATTGAAATACAATTTTCAGCTCAAGATCACCGCGAACTTAGTAACTAAAACCAAAGGAGTCGTTGACTAGTCACGACCGACCTTCTTCCAACTTTTAGAGTCCTGCTCAGAAACTTTCTTTAATTATGAATCGAAAACAAAGGGAACGGACAAAGGACCGACCGGACGGATGGTCTGATTACTGTATGCCCTTTCGAGCCTTTCGAACTTAGGTTGCCTGTCCCGACCAACATGCTTTGATAAAAGGACCAGCCAGAATGGCTCCAATATATCGTTGGACTTAGCTTAGATATTAAGTAGTTATTTAACCATTTTTACCGAATTCCAAACATTAAAGGAATAGCACTGCATTTTGACCTATAACCTATGGCTCTGACTGGCTAGGTTCGTACCAGGCTTGTCTTATCTATCAATGTACATTTGTATCATTCGTAATGACGTCATGACGTAATATGACAATATGAAGACTATACCCGAGTCTATCTGTAAAACATAAAAAGCAAGCACGTTTTACTTACTTATTTATGAGTTCAGTTGCTATATCACTGTAGTTCAGTAATGCAGCTATATGCAGTGCTGATCTTCCTTCATCATCCTTGTTGTCCACGCCTGTCAGACTTTTTTCAAGTATTGATGAAAGTAATTTCATACTTCTGCCAATGACAAAGTAGTGAAGCAAGTGGTATTTAGTTTTGTCATACATTTCATAAATGTCCTCTAAAGAAAGTAGCAGTATGGGATTCACATAGAGTTCAAAGTACGTCTGCTCCAGTAAGAGACGCTCTTTCTACGAATAAAGGAAACATATATGAAACATCATTATGTTCAAAGCATATCAATGTTTCGTATGAAATCAAACAAATCCATACAAGTCATGATTATATTTCATTTAAGTTTTATGGATTTCATAACTGTTACAGGCATACATTGTTTTGAAGCTGTAATAAGTAAAAGTCTGACATATACGATAGACGCAAACCCCGCTTCAGTTAGGAAGTTTAATAAATCTAATTGTTATGCCTAGTTTGTACTTCTCATAAAAGCTCCTACCTTACACTATTTTACTCCTAGGCACTACTCCTACTTATCTTGTAGGACATGGTAATTCTTACGTACGACTTCCTAACTTCTGCATACGATTAACAAACTCCAACCTTTGCAACACGATTTATTATCTTCCTATGTACGACATTAATAACTCCTATGTACGACGAAACAGCTACTACGTAGAAACATTCTTTGTTTCATATAAACTATCATCAATGCAGATGTACGCATCTTGAAAGAACAACACTGTTTTTTTTTGTTTTTTTTTATTAAAATTATTATTAACATTTACAAAACAACATGTGTACATTTCAACAAGTTTCGTTTTACAAATTTGCATTGTTTTTCAACATATATCATCCAAAAATATCTAGGTCAGTTCAGGTAGATATATTAAAAATATATATATATATAATATTAGAAATTCTCTATAAACTTATTTATAAATGTACCTCTTTCTCGTTTATATTTTAAGTACTGTTTAATCAGAAAGATGTTGACAATGTTTAATTCTTTTGAACGTTGATTACTTAAGAAAAAGGATTTGTATATACAAAAACTTGCTACAGTTAAAATTATATTGAATTCAAAGTAATGGCTGTTGTCAAAGTTGTATCCTAGAACAACACTTTTTAAGTTCTCTATATTTCTATGAATACCAAGTGACTTAAAGGTATTCGATACTCTGTTCCAAAAAGGTCTTATCAAATGACAGTCAACAAAGAAGTGTTCTAAATTGTCTGGTATTTTTCAAAAACTACAATTAGGATTTTCGTTAATTTTCCATTTACACATGTTTTCACCATTGGCAATACTATTATTAACCAATTTGTATCGAAACTGTCTATATCTATTATCAATAGACATATTCAATTGTGAGTAAAGTTTGTTCCATGGTATTTTGAGACCAAACTTGCTTTCCCAAAATGAATGCAAATATGGTTTCGAGACTCTTTTCTGCAAAAGTGTATTGTATATCGCTTTGTTATTCAAGGATTCTAGTTTTAGTGTTGAAAAAGGAAGAAGTTTTGGATTTACTTTAACGCGGGTGCGTTTTGACTCTTCTATTTGAATTTTCTTCAACCATAATTTTGGTATTGCGTTCTTTAAAGTAGTTATCTCAGATATCCAGTTAGATCGGTTTTTTAATTTGTCTAAAATAGTATTTTCGCTAATTTTGCCATTGTTATCAATGATGTCATTTAAGAAAACTATGTCCAAGTTTATCCAATTGTTAAACAATACAGTTTTATTTTTATATTTAATTAGCTCATTACCCCAAATAATTTCTTGACGTACATAAAATGTTTTTGGTAGCTTTTTGTTTATATTTCTGAAAGATATCCAGTTGCTAATAATATTCTTATAAAATTCAGGAATTTTATAAATGTTATTTGGCAGACTTTTTATTGAGTTTGAATTCATATGGAATACTACAAAGTTTTTACCAAAGTTGTCAAAATAATATTTTGGGATTACTTTCCAATTAGCTTTTTCTGATGATAGTAGTGATTTAACCCACTTTATCTGTAACATGACTGTGAAACTTTCTAGATCAATCATGTTAATGCCACATTCTTCAGTTGAATTAATCAGTATACTTCTTTTGATTTTTTCTCTCTTATTCCCCCATAGGAAGTTAAAAAACAAAGTGTTCAATTTGTTCATTGTATTATTAGGTAAGTATATTGATTGTAGCAAATAAGTAAATTTTGGGAGTAGGATAGATTTTATAACGGTTACTTTACCATAAAACGTTAATTTTCTTTTATTCCATTGGTTGATGAGTTTTTGGCACAATTCTATTTTAGATCCCCAATTTAACTGTTTTCTTCCATTTAATTTCACCTACAATTTCATTTGAAAGTTTAGATTTGCCTATCCACATTCGTTCAGTTTTATTTATATTTAGTGATAATCCTGAATATTTTCCGAACGTTTTGATAGTAGAAATAGCGTTTTCAATATCTGCCTTGTTTCTTACAAACAAACTAGTGTCATCAGCAAGTTGTGTTAGTTTTAGGTTGAACACTTCATTTTGAACTTTAACAGGAATACCGGAGATGTTAGTATTGTCGCGTATTTTATTTGCTCAGACCTCGGCAACAATGATGACAAGAAGAGAAGAGATGCTGCAGCCTTGACGAAGGCCCCGTGTAAGCTTCAATAACCAACCAATATTTAATATATATGAAATTATGTTATTGTAAAGCGAGTGTATCCAGTTTATGAACATAGGTTTAAAATGGAATCTCTTTAATGTTTCAAACAAAAATTCATGATTAATTGTATCAAAAGCTTTGCGAAAATCGAGGAAAAGGATAGCACCATCTATGTCGGTTTCTTCGCAAAAGTCTATAATATCAGATAATGTTGTTTCCTATAAAACGATTTTTTATGTAACCTTGTTGATCTAAATTTATACTAGAAGGTAAAACTTTTTGTAATCGAAGTGCTAAAACTTTGGTAAGTAGTTTATAATCGTTATTTAAAAGTTATATGAGGCGGTAGTTTTCTATGTTTGTCGGGTCGCCTTTTTTATATAAAAGCGAAATTATGCCTATTTTTTGAGTTTCTGACAATGCTTTACTTGTATATGTTTCATTTAAACTGTCGACAAGAACGTGTTTTAAATATTATTCCAAAAAGTGACATAAAATTCAACAGATAACCCATCACATCCGGGACTTTTGTTTCTTTTCATTTCTGAAAGAGCTATTTCACATTCTTCAGGAGTGATTAGACCCTCACATGTATTTGCTTCATTTTCTGTGAGCGTTTTATCAAATCTTACAGTATCGAAATATTCTTCAATATTTTCATACTGGCAATTTTCTGTATACAAATCCCTATAAAATCTTACTTCTTCATTAAGGACATCTTCAAAGTCTGTGATTAATTTACCATTAACATTTAAAGCACTTAATAATTTTCGAGATTGTCTAGATTTTTCGAGCGAGTGAAAGTATTTTGTGTTACTTTCCCCTTCGTCAATGACCTGTACTCGGGATCTGACCTTTGCACCGTTAACCTTTATATCATATAATTTATCAATGTCAGTTTCTAGTTCTTTAATTCGTTTTAAAGTAATATCACAGTTATTTTGTTCATATAATATATTTAAGTGTTTAAATTGCTTTTCTAATTCTGATAGGTAATCACGTTGTTGTTTTGCTTTTTTCTTTGAATATGCAATTGATTTCTTTTTAATTTCATATTTTAATATTTCCCAACGTATTCGGCTGTTTATATTTATTAGGCTAGCATCTTTTTCAATATCTTCTATTGTTTTAATTATCATTTTTTTTATATTCTATATAATTTAGAAGAGCGTTATTTATTTTCCGGTCCGCGTTTATTAGGTAGATTAATCTTAAGAGATATAGCTTGATGATCAGTGAATCTTATTTGTGCGGGTCTTATGTCCGTATCTGATACTAAAGTTGAAATGTTATTATCTATAAGCCAAAAGTCAATTCTGCTTTTTTCAAATCCATTTGTGCGTCTCCAGGTAAATTGGTTTTTATTGGGGTTTTTCATTTTCCAAATGTCGCACAAATTATGATTTTTTATAAATTTTACAAGATTTTCTGTCGGTTTGGATTTTATTCGTGTTACGTGATATTCTATCCGACATATTTAATGTGTCATTGAAGTCACCGCCAATGATTTTTAATCCATTTTATTATTTGGTGCATATAAGCAAAGCAACGAAAACATTGTCTCTACTATACGTATGTTTATCAAAATATATCGACCTTCAATATCGGTAGAAGTATCAAATATCTCATGTTCAAGATTAAACGATCTTTTTATTAATATGCTGCAACCTTTACTGTTGTTCGAGTCAAACGAATTGAATATTTTGAAATCTTTGAAGTCGACCGATACGTCATCTAAAATTTCTTGTGTGAAATGCGTTTCTATCAAATATATTATATCCATTTTTTGCTGTTTAATATATTCTGAAACTCTAAGGCGCTTCTGTGAACCACGCAGACCTTGGGCATTTAAAGACCCAAAATGGATTTTAGACGCTATCATCATAATTCAAAATTATGTGCGTTTTGTACATGGAACCTACAAGTTATAATATATACTGGTAAACAATCGAGGATAAACTTTGACACAGCCGTTTTGAGGTAACTGTTGCAAAAAAAAAAAAGAGTAACACTTATCGAAAATCAAAAATATAAGTGTTGCTACGTTAATATGCATTACCAAAATGTATACTCCTCTCAATGCCAGAATGTGAAAAGTGACTTCCTCTACCGAAGCAACTACATTAATGCAGAGAGTAAGTAGAAATACTGTGCTCAATATAACAATAATATCTTGAATTTTCAAGTACATGATATCTAGAAAAATGATGTTACATAGTATACAAGCATATTGTAATTTCAATATTTGCAAAATTGAAAACATTTAACGCATCATTTAATCATTTTCGTTAAATGAATGATTAATCTGAAACTAACTATAGTTTCAAATACTTTACACAAAATACCCCCTATCATTTCATAAATAAAAGCAAAAATGTAGAGCGGCAAAACAAAATTCTCGTATTCCACGTGCATCATGATAGATATTGACAATGATTTAAGGCAAGCAATACTTCTCTACAAATGTTTGGTTTTCAATCAACATGTGCAAAATATTCATTCTTTACTGAAATATCTTTAGATCTTTACATATCAACGTTTGTGTATTTATTAGGTTGTGCAAATGTTTGGTTTCAATCAGTATATACAATATCAATATTAAACTACAAATATATTTTTTTAAGTGTTTACACATCAACACTTGTGTATTTATTACGTTATACATATAAGTTTTATTGCAATCACTGAAAATCTTTTATTCAAAATGTGCAATAATAATCGTGCAATAATCCATTTACTGCAAGATAATCCATAACGTTTTTGTTTAATGGGTTATTCAGTCTCACATCCATGAAACGTTCCAAAGTATCTGATGTACACCTCATATTAACAAATGAAGACCGAGAAGAGTTACTTCTTCCTATGATGCTTCTTGTTGTCAGTCTGGTCCACTTTATCACGATATTCATCTGGAGGTGTTGGAGGCGAACGTTCATTCACTAGTTTTGGTTTGTCTTTGTTGGGAGTGAAACTGTCTTCCACAAATTTCTGCGTTTCCATGCGCATACTTACACCACATCCGATGCCTGCACTTGATACTGGTGACGATGGCAAAGATAACGCCCGATAGCCATTTCCTTCATGTGTAGCTCTCGTGTTTGGATGTATCTCATTGGATTCAGCTGTTGCAGAATCAGTTTCTGTGCCCTGTTCTTTTTCAGACTGCTGTGTATCACCGACAGGACATTCAAGCATCTTATGTCCAATCTGCAAACATTTTTTACACACCCAGTCCTTTGGGTATTGACTAAACACATGGCCGTCTGACAAACACTTAGTACATTGCTTTGGCCTAACACCTTTGTCGCCTTGTTTTGACTGTCCTGAATGGATAACCCGCGCAGAGTAAATCCCAAAATTCATGAATTGAGACAGGGGCTCTTTGATGGTAGATGATTTGACAGTTAACAACCTATCTCCCGTTTCACAATTCGTTAACTTTTCATTGACACGTAATTTCTCACGAAATAGCGAACGGATTTCAATACCTTTCTCAGTTAATGTACGTCTGATTAATTCATCATCAACTGTCAACGGAATGTTCTTTACTCTTACTCTTGTGACTAACTCACTGTCAAGTCGACCTGGAGCAGTTTTTAAAACACTGACGCGTTTACCCCTAATGAGTACCCCTTGTGTCATAAGCCTGACTTTGTCCTCGATATGTGTTACATAAATTCGCCATAATCCTCGAATCCTTTGCATACCCGTGATATGGGAAGCTGGAATTGTATTGCCTATTGCCATGTATAGTTCAGCATGCTCAATCCATTGCTGTGGTTGGCCCTGCTTTCTGGTACCAAAAACCTCGGTCTCTCGCAGGTACAATAAGAAAGTCTCTTGATTCAGACCTTTATCCGAATAATCGGCACTGTCCGAGTTCTCATCAGACATTATTCAGATGAAATTCTGAGTTTTCCACAAATAAAAGCGTACCCCTTATAATATAGTCCGATTTATATACACTATATATTGATCCTTCCAACATCACTTTTTAGTAGTGGTTGGTTGTCATAGAAATCACCTATTTTGATTTTTTGTTCGCGCAGTAAATCCCTTAAAACTTGCCATAGGAAGAGAAATTTGAAGAAAAGGACAAAAAGGAACAAGTTAGGATTTATTTACTTATAACCTCTTTCGATTACACGACAGAAGCATATTTAAAAGAATAATGACCGTATTCTTATACGATATAATTATTGTCAAAATTCCCAGTTATTTAATTTTACAGTGAAGACATACGCAATACCAAACATTTAATCGATTTTTTATCAAAATATTTCAAGCTTTACACGTTATGGAAAATTAGTCAATGTAACCTATACCTATTTAGAGGGCTAGATTAAATTACAGGATGTGTGTGTGTGTTTGGGTTTAGCGTCTTTTTTCAACAATTTTTCAGTCACATAAACGACGGTGTCTATTTGTAGCAGTGAGCACAATGCCCAACTTTATAGTACTGCCTCACTGGAATATCACGCCGTAGACACGTGGCATGATACCCCACCCAGTCACATTATACTGACACCGGGCTGACCAGTCCTAGCTAGTCCCTTAATGCTGAGCGCCAAGCGAGGAAGCTGCTAGTACCATTTTTGCTCTTCGGTATGACGCGACCGGGGATCTAACACACGACCTTCCGCATCGAAGCGGACGCTCTACCTCTAGGCTACCGAGGCAGTTAAATTACAGGATGTACCGCAGCCAAGCGGACACATTGAAGTCTAAAAAACTTTTATACGTAAGCTCATTGTACCAATGATTTCAACAGACACTGAATATCCTGCAGATTCTTTGAAACATCTTGATCAAACCGAACCGAATCATCTGACATTGTGTGGCGACTTCGACGGTCCTAATATAAACTGGAAAACCCGCTTTGTCTTTAAGACACCTAGATGTACAACTTATTGATAATCATAAACGGATGCAAAATTAATACAAATCCATGGGAAACACCTCAGTAATGAGAACCCCTTGGACCTTGTTTGAACCGCCAACGCATCACTTGTCAAATAATCAGTCCAATCCCCTCGTATTTCTATGGTCATTACTGGCCCAAGCGTCTGACCGTTCTGCAACATTTGTAAGTCCCAAAAAGTCTATCTATTCTCCAAGGTTGTCTAAAACTCTATCTTGACAGTACCAATAATTATTTGCATTTTAAATCTGATATAGCACTCTTAACAACAGAATCAATAAAATTCATCGAAACACATGAAACACATGAAAGTCCTGCAAAAGCTAGCATGGGTTAATAACAAACTACGCGTAATATTGAAGACGGCTCGCCTAAACAAGAATACTAGGATACATATAAGCTTGTCAAAGTACATGCTCTTCAAAAAGAGTGCAAGCGACAATATGGAGCTTGAGGAAAGAAACTATCTCAATAACGCTATTGAAAAAAACATCGTGTCTTCCTGCAACGTCAATCCATCAAAATCAAGGAAACATGAAAACATCGACAAAGCACCACTTAAACGAAAAGAGAATCTACTCAGAGATGTCAAAGCCAAAGCCGACATCCTAGTAGAACAGTGTTATCACTAGAGATAATGACTGCACTAAACTCAACGTCAACACATAGTAAAATATACCTAATAGTAAACCTCCACTCAGTCTAAAAGGCGGCTAAAATTAAGTAGAATATGTCAACACTGTGGGACTAACCAGTATCCCCATTATTGTCATAAACGCCTGTGCAAAGCCCAACGTCAAGTAGTGCGTGGGATTTATTTACAATTTATTTATACAGGCAAACTACATTCAGGCTAGTGATTCGAATTCACATTTGTTCCATGCATCAAATTATAATTTTAGGTAACACAGTTCAACAGAAATAAACTTTCAAAATTCTAAATTTCATTAGCAAAATTAAAGTTTAAAATATAAAAAAAAATCACGTGCCTCAAGAAAAAAAATCCGAAGTTACTGTTGTAATGGCTGTTCAACGTTTGCTAAGATACGACATTAAAACAAATTAAACAATTAATTCATTTTAATTGGTCTAATTAAAATGTTGTTTTTGTTGTTGTTGTAACATTATATAATAAATGTGAAATTGCCTACAGCCAAAAGACTTTGAGCTATAACAGTTTGTACCGACAAAACCCATGCAAACCAGATTCTAACAGAAGACAATATATTCCGTAACAGCTTCCTTCCGAGTACCTACGGGTACTGCTGGAAAAGCCGGAATACAAAAGGTACCTAACGGATTTTTTTCTGCCTGTTCATATTTACTTGTGGAAAACAAGCAGTAATTTGACAAAATTTATATAGTAGGCATAGGAAAAGGAGATCGATATAATTGCACCTTTACTTATCCTACCAGGTGTTCTGTATTACAAAAGTGCTTCTATTGTGACATTTTGATACAAGCAAAACTGTATTATCTGCACTATAAAATACTTACTGGTATTTCACTTTATTATCGGCTTGTTAAAAGTTATTTTTTACCATAAGTAAGTTGACAAAATCATAGTAACCAGTGTTTCAGGGGTAAATCAAACACATATTAATAAATCCTAAACGATTTTGTTGTGCAAAAATGTATAATATTGTGTCTTAAACCATTTTCGTTTTCTACTCTATTGTGTAATTACAAGGGAAGTAAACTAATAAATATCTCTGCTTTAAAGTACTATCCCAAGGCAAGAGTTGACATTCTTTGCGGATCACAACTTTGAATTAAATATTAAAATTTCTGTTGTTGATATTAGCAAAACTATCATACATTGCAAATTTGTGAAATCATTTTTGTTAATTTCAAGGACTTGGAAATCAATTTCTAGACGTTATTTAATGTATTTCTATCAATGAAAATGTTAGGGTCTATCTCTATATATAGGTATATAATAAGGTTGCTAAAACTAGATGCATTGTTGAAGTTTTCCCAGAAATAGCCATTACAGTCCCCACGCCTTTTAATCTTATCAATTTGGTGTAGCTAAACAATACATGTAAATTGCATATAATCTAATAATTCGTATAGAATATACAATGAGTGATAGATGTCGACAATGATTTATATTGAGTTTTCATCAACTTTCTTTCATTCTAGGTATTATTTTAAAGCAAATTTTCATAACTCGTATTCTCTTATTGTATGCTATATTTCTTTTAACGTTCAGCAATAATCGTATTTCAAATTTAACTCGAAAAGAGCGGTCGCAAATAATGAATATGTAGATGTAGTAGCGACGTGTAAAATTGTACAGTAAATTAGTTGTTGGTGGAACAAAAAATAAATTGGTTAAATGCTTCTTAATTGGTGCAAATAAAATAATTTAAACTGCCTCTTCAGCTTGAAATGATTCTTTATGAACAGTACTTGTGATATCTTGAGACATTTGAAGCATTTAATAAAATCTGTAAAAAGATCCTTTGGAAGCAAAGAATGCAACCAAGAAGAATAATAGCAGACTCAGTTTGATTGAGTCTGTTCATGAGAGGTAATGAAATGTGACACACCTCTCACGTTTTCTAGCACTGGCTTAAGCGGAACTCTATTACACATATGTTGAATGGACTCCATGATCCCAAAGGACCGAAAAATATAACAACACTGAATCCAAGTACGAATCTACACTGAATCTAAGTCTAAAAGTAATTATTTCGAGTCAGGTTGCACACGGCAATGCACTATACTGCGAGCGACGTTAGCAAAGTTTTTACATAATCGAATATGTTTATTTCACTCGTTCTATGAAAGAAGCGGCTACGTCAGCAAAATCTAGTATAACCATAAATATTATGTCGTTAAACAATAATGTTTACTTTGCCGATTCCTCTACTTTTAGTGCGCACAAATGCATTTATACCAGTGCGAGAATATCACAAATAAGCAATTTTAAGAAATATCGCGAGTGCTGTAGAGTTAATGTACTTAAAATACCTCGAATACAAAGCACTTCGTATGTTATTTTCATTTGTCAATTCGTTTTTCATATGTAGAAATGAGTTAAATTTCAGTTCGGGGACTCTAAATTTTGAGTAAAAAACTGCTTAATATATTGATAACCTAGGGAGACCTCCCCCGTACTTTCGGCAAATAACTGAACTACAGAGGGTTTACATGTTATGGAATGATACTAAACGTAAACAATGCTAGACAGATAAAAAAAATTGTTTTTCTTTTTTCGTCGATCTGAGCTGAATCTACAGGTATGGTTAACGTGCTGATTTTATTACATGACAAAACATGCGCTATCCATATATAGATGTGTATCAGCATTTCATGAAACACCCAAACTGTTAATTAAACTGTTTAAAGTATTCGCACCAGCCATGCGTCATCTTATCTATGCTGTATTAAAACAATTAACATCTACTCATTTTCACTGTTATTGTAGGTTTCCTATAATATAATTTTATTACATTCGAACATTGTTGCTCGAACTTGGATATTTCGAACATCACCATTCGCTCATCGTCAGTTACCAGTTAAATCCCTACATAATCTATCTTTTTCGGTTGCTCGAAATATCGATAACTCGAACAAATTTTGGTCGAGGTCCTGATAACGGAGTTTGACTGTATTTTGCTTTGGGGACCAGAACTTAACATATATATTTTCCCGTTCATAATACATTAATTACATTGATCAGACTCTGGTGCATTTTCTCTGCCAAAATTAGTTAAACGAGGGTATTCGGGTGTTTAGACATTCTAATTACGGAATAAAATTTTCGCGGCATAAACAGACAAAATGACGCTATAGACTAGAACTTATACTAAGAATAAAGTAACACTCGGTGATTTAATTAAGATACATTATAACCTATTAGCCGTTTACTAGTTAACTTAAAGTGACTCCAACAATTGGCATATTGCGTTTCATAAATATGATTCCATAGCCATTCTATGATGCATGCCAAAAGAAAGAAAAAAGATTGAGTATTAAAATGGTATTATTTGTGAAAACAATACTAGTATATGTAAAAACTATTATAGTATTCTTCAAATAGATACACATCTCTTGCAAAAACTTCAATGAGCAGGACACATGTGCCCAGTGTAGGAGTTCCATGAAACCAAAGAGTATCATATTCTTTCCTATATAATCAGAAAGAAGAGATACAGAGAAATCAAATATTACTGAGAATCTATATCCATTCCTGTTAAATTAAAAGCTTTATAAATCACGAACGGATCTTCTTAATTATTATAGAACATTTATATACCCTTTCAGACCACGCAAATTTCTTTCAAAACGTGACACACATCAAATACTTGAAAACAAATGCAAATCGTCATTCTGTAAAAAAAAACGGAGAAAAATATATTCTAATAACTACACCATCGTGAAACGGACTGGACTCGAGCTTTTTGCTAAAAATGTTCTTTCTTTAAAATCGAAGTTTGATCATATAATGAGCATAAGAATATGAGCTTTTGTTTCTAAACAATTTTAACATTTGCCAAATCAACACACATTTGTTTCCTCGGTAATAAAAGCTTTTCTACCATTTGGACAAATACATTACAGAAGAATTCTTACTTAATTGACCGCTTATATAAAGCTTTATAATTAAGGCAGTTTCTCTTCGGTACTCTTTTCAGTTTTAAAAAGAAACATCAGAAAAAAACTAATTGCCATGTTTTTCCATAAATCATGATCTGTCAGTCATTAAGTTTAAAATGCCTTCTCAAATAATATAAACATAATTTCTTTAAATCTTAACATGTTCTATTTTTTTCTTTGTATCTTTGTAGTCGCAGGTCAGTCCCTTTCAAGACTGAAATGTCGTAAATCTTCTACCAACAAACCATACAACTTCAGTTTAAAAATCCTTCTTTTAATTGGTACATGTAGTTCGTCGTTATTCAGACTTATTTACAAATAATTACTCCTCTTAGAGAAGAGCTGGTCGAAATTCCGACTGAAATAATTCTACACAACAAGCAATGTTTCAGGCGAGCTAATCCACTCGGTCAAGGATGCCCCTGGACTAAATAAGAGTTTACATATTGAGAAGCTCTTTCTATTGTATTTGGAATAAAGAAGTTTCACAATTATTTGTACGTTAAATAGGTGACATTAAATACAGACCGTATGCTGTTGACGTCGTCTTAAAAAATGGAATCGCCTTTCCAGCGATAGAGTGAGGCTGTCTCATATATAGACATAATATACATGAAATTCGCACATCATGTTCTGATTTCGTTTTGCATTTGTCGCGGATTCTAATGACCAATAGGCATTACATTTATCTCATATATCACTCCTTCAATGTTGTAAAAGGACTTAGCGCAAACAACAGAATTGCTATTAAATAAACCCTTGTCAGGATATATACTACACTTAAAAAAGGCAAATATTCTTACTTGTAATATGTATAGTGTCAAATATACATGTACTGAGGTAAACCCTAGTATAAACGCCCCCATCCGAAACAAACGCAACCCTCCTATCTTCCAAAAATTGTGGGGTTTTTTCTTATTTTTATATATACTTGTACTACTGTATAAGGCAATGAGGTTTTGCTTGCAAGATATACACGCATTTCTATATAACGAAGTATAAGAACCCCACCAAAGTACGTCAGAAATGTGAATCATCTTCTCCCATTTGTCAAAGAAGTGCTTTTTTCATACATGTGCAATTTTATGCCAAATTAAACACCCACGTCCCCTAACAAAAGCAATCACCAACGTCCTCATACACACATTTTATTTTCGTTTTTTAGATGTATTTACTCATAGGTCAGGGCCAATAAGCCGTGACATTAGCCTGTCCTCGACAATTGTTCATAGGTACCAAATTATTTTCCAGGATCATCTGAGTGAAACTCAAAAATTTCCATGTAAAATCTCTTTTGTACGGTGTTCCGTTTGTGCTAGCGCCTGCTCCCTGTGAGCGCGAATGTACGACGGAAAGATAGCGAACCGCGACAGTACGATGGCGAAGCGCGACAGTGCGATGGTGATAACACGGTAGTACAATGGCGAAGCGCGACAGTACGACGGTGACAATCTATCGTACTCTCGCGCTTCTCCATCGTACTGTCGCGCTTCGCCATCGCACTGTCGCGCTTCACCATCGTACTGCCGCGCATCCGGGTGTTATTCAAATGTAAATCCCCCCGCAGAGTGTCAATCTGGCATGATGATATTAGAAAATATCATACCTTAATATTGTTTGAAATTTACCATTCAAAAATAATCTCCGTTGGTCTATGACTATTTTACTTTGTTTACTTAAGGGATAATAAAAATTAATATCAACCAGTAGGGTGTTGTTTAAACGACTATCACACGACGAATGTTGTTTATGAACACAATATCATTGTATTAAAAATTAACTCTCTGCGGAAAAATAAATGATAATGTATTTACATGCAACTAACTGTTTTGTGAGTAAATGTTGTTTAATCAGCTTTTATATTCAAAGCCATGAAACGTTAAAAGTATCTATTGTCAGCTTAAAATAATACAAATGCACTCTTGTATAAATTGTGCTTAATATAAAGCGTTTGGGTAAAATTTATAAATAAGTGTTAATTAGGTCTAGAATGCAGTTTATTGTCTCCGCTAACCTTACCGACCCTACCGTTCTACCACTGACCCTAAAGTTTTAATTGAAGATCTATGTTAAACAGAATTATTAGCACGTAAATCCAAAGCACGTCCCTCCGTCTGACGATATGCCGACTAAGTAAATTCTTTTGCGCATGCTTGACAGGAAGGCAACAGTGCGATGGTAAAGCGCGAAGATGCGATGCGATGGCGAAGCTCGACAGTACGATGGTGAAGCGCAATATACGATGGCGATGCTAAATGTAAGAAGTCTTTTACCCAAAATTGATGACATTCGTTTACTTGCTCATAAAACTAGAGCAGCATGTATTGGAATTTCTGAAACTTGGCTGGACGATTCCATCTTTGATACCGAAATTCACATTGAAAACTACAACATCTTACGAAAAGACAGAAACAGGAATGGTGGAGGTGTCTGTATCTACATAAGGAGTGATTTAGCTTTTAATCCACGGAAAGATCTTTTACATGATGAACTTGAAGCAATCTGGTGTGAACTTTTACTACCGAAGACGAAACCCATCATTTTTGGCGTTATCTACCGTCCTCCAAAACAGTCGAACTTTTATAATATTTTAGAATCAGTATGTTTGAATACATCACATTTTACTTCATTTGAAACAGTGATTTTAGGAGACTTCAACACTGATGTGTCTAAAAATAACAAAAAGTGTACTTTATCATCTACTTTGAGAACTTTTATTGACATGTTTCATTTTAAACAGTTAATTGTTGATTTTACAAGGATTGGTAAATTGTCATCTACTATAATTGATCTCATTCTAGTGTCTGACATTGACAAGATTATACAGTCTGGTGTGATAAATACATGTATAAGTGATCATCAAATGACATATTGTACAAGAAAAGTTAGTAAAAGTTTTATAGGTGTGCATAATAATGTTAAAGTAAGATCCATGAAAAATTATAATAGAGAAGATTTTCAGAATATTTTATTGAATGCAGACTGGAGCTCTGTTATTTTGTGTGAAAATGTTTCTTTTGCTTGGGAATCATTCAAATCTATATTTTAACAGCTGTAAATAACGTAGCACCTGGTTAAACAGGTTAGAAATTAAACAACGCACTGAGCCCTGGATTACCCAAGAAATTCTACAAAGTATAAATGAACGAGATAAGTCGTTTCATGTGTATAAAAAGGACAGGTCAGATGTTAGTTTGGAAAATTTTAAGCAGCTCAGAAATAAAACTCAATACTTAATTCATAAGGCAAAACAGAAGATAAAATAGAAGAAAACAAGTCTGATTCTAATTCTCTTTGGGATGCACTCAAGAACCTTGGCCTGCCATCTAAGAAGTCTAATACATCATCTCGTTCTAACATTGGTCTTAAAATGGATGATGATAATGAGATATGTTTTAATAAGCAAAAAGTTTCTGAGAAATTCAATGTTTTTACACAACAGTTGCTTCTAAATTGGTAGATAAATTGCCTAGGTCCCTCCAAAGATATGGAAGGAATTTTGTTTTTTCTTTTTACTCACAAAAAGGTGTTTTTTCCTAATAATTTTTCTTTTTCAGTAATGTCTGAGAATAAAATTTTAAAATATTTAAGTAAACTCGGTGTAAGTAAGTCTACTGGACTGGATGGTATTCCTTGTAAGTTTGTTAGAGATAGTGCATCTATTATAGCTTATCCTCTCACACATATCATAAATTTGTCTTAAATTCAAGGGGTAGTACCAGATGAGTTGAAATCTGCAAGAGTTGTTCCCCTTTTTAAGAAAAATGATAAAACAGATGTTGGTAATTACCGCCCTGTGTCCATACTTAGTATAATTTCCAAGATTTTTGAGAGGGTTGTTTATGAGTTGATGCCTATCTCAATGACAAAAATTTATTGTACAAGTTTCAGTCTGGTTTCAGAAGAGGAATTTCAACTGATACATGTCTCATACATCTTTCTGATTATATCAAGTTTGAAATGGATAAAGGTCATCTCATAGGCATGATTTTACTTGATCTCCAGAAGGCATTTGACACTGTGGATCATTCTATCCTTCTTATAAAACTTGAAGGCCTTGGTCTTGGCCTGATGTATTACGTTGGTTCAGATCATATTTATCTGACAGACAACAACTTGTAGATGTCTCTGGAACCTTTTCTAAGCCTTGTAAAATTACTTGTGGTGTCCCGCAAGGGTCAATACTAGGACCTCTTTTGTTTTAATTTATGTGCATGATATGTCTGCAGTGGTTAAAAATAAACTGTTACTCTATGCTGATGATTCTGCTATAATGGTCTCTGGTAAAACTAAGTCATCTATTGAAAATGATCTAGCTAAAGATCTTGAAATTGTTAGTCAATGGTTAATTGGTAATAAATTGTCTCTACATCTGGGTAAAACTGAATCTATTATATATGGTTCCAAGCCTAAACTTAGGACTAATAGGGACCTTAATATAAAGTGTAATGGTCAAAATATTAATCCTACCTCAGCTGTCAAATAATTGGGTGCAACCTTAGATCAGAGTTTAACTGGTGAATCTATGGCTAGTTCCATTATTAAGAAAGCTAATGCAAGGTTAAAATTTCTTTATAGAAAGAAGGCCTATCTTAATGAACATACTAAAAGACTTTTGGTTTTATCCCTTATTCAATGCCATTTTGACTATGCTTGTTCATTTTGGTATCCTGGTTTAACAAAATTTTGGAAGGACAAACTACAGGTTACACAAAATAAATTGATCCGATTTGTATTGAACTTGGAACACAGATGTCATATTGAACAACATCGTTTTATTTCCCTAGACTGGTTACCCGTTTCCAGAAGAGTTGAACAAATTACTCTTTGTCATGTTTTTAAAATAAAAAAATGGTCAATCCCCTGATTACATGGGTCATCATATCGTTAAACAGGATTCTGTTTACGCATACCAAACTAGATCTAGCCAAAATGGGTCATTTGTGCCGCCGAAAGTTAAAGGTTTTGGTCTAAAGTCTTTTTCCTACTTGGGCTGCAAGTTATGGAACATGCTGCCTCCCCACATAAGACAATTGCCCAACATATCTAGTTTTAAAAGGGCGGTAAAGGACCACTTTCTTAACGATAAGCTTCGTTGCTGAACTTAAGTGTTCTTTGTGTTATCTAGTCCCTGGTTGTAATGCATTTTTTTAAGAAATTATGTTTCACAATGTACTGTGATATTGATGTGATATTGGTGTCTATTTATTAATCTGTCTTTCGATTAATTAAGAATCATAAATTGATTAGTTTGAGCAATTATAATTACATATGCATAACATATACGTTATTGTATAATAATGAACTCAGTAATTTTTGGAAATGGAAATAAGAGATTTTTTTTCTCTTTCTTGTGTCATCCTTGATATTGATGTGACTGACAAAGTTCATAACACATTACTTCATATGACAACTTTTATATGTGATTATAAATTTTATTATATGCATGTATTGTAACTATGTTATGTTTGCTCAATTATCGAAATAAATCTATCTATCTATCTATGCTCGACAATACGAAAGTGAAACTACAATGGTGAGTACTTTGCTTAAACGTTAGAATATTGCCTTTCTTTTGTCAACTATGAAATCATATGAATCTTAACTTACATATTCTTGCACTCCTGTTTCATTTTGAGTTGATGTATAAGTTTAATTATCAGTTTCATAAGTATGTTGTTCTTTTGTATAATGATTTCTGCATTGTTGTCTGTTATTGTACGCTAAATAGGTTCTTTATGTATACATTAATTATGACTTCTATCTGAGTTGCTGCCATTTTGGTTGTCCTAATAAATGAGGCGTATGTTCTCCGTGACGATTTGATAGAAGACATTGTGTCTGAAATCATTCGTCCTCCACCTCTGATAGTTCATGTGGGGCAGTTGGCAGTTACTTGCGGAGGACAGGTTTGTACTGGTACAGTATCCAGGAACACTGGTTAGGTTACCTGCCCGCCGTAATCCGTCGACTGAAATACTGTTGTAAAACGGCGTTAACCCCACCCCCTCCGCCCCGAACCCACCCCCCCACCCCCCTCCCCCAAAAAAACAACATTAATCCTTTGTTTGTGTGAGAGTAAAGTATATCTATAAAGTCAAGCATGTAATGCATTTTTGTTTGAATTTCAGAAACACATGAATTATAGTGATATATGTATGTGCTCATTAATGAAATATTTACTGTTAGAAACTGACTTGTATAGTAAGACCGTTTTGGGTTTTGTTCATTTCCAATATTTATCACAAAAATGTCATTTAAGTTAATTTAAAGTCAAACAGGTTATGCTAATGAAAAGGGACATACAATCAAAATCACAATTAGCTATAAAACATTTTAAAAGAACGACATCCTAAGAAACAATTTTAGTACCTAAATCGTAAACAAGTTAACAAGTATTTAAACAAGTGTATATGTTAGGCCAAATACTTGAATGTAGGATTTATGTGTTTTTGTTTTTCCTTTTCCATCCATCCCCAGCTTTTATTATATTTGACTGGCTTATCATAGTAGGTAGTCCCCCTTGAAAATTATCCGATAATCAATATTGGTTTCCCTATTGATATTACTTTGAGCAATAGATTATATAGGAAATTTATTTTTAATGATTAATTTCAAATATGTATTTTGGTTTGTAAATATTTACCAGATATGACAGTGAACTCCAGTTTCTTCTCTTCAGTTTAATGTCAAAATATTTATTCTAACTGAACATCTTCTTGCTTCCAATTTTGTTTTAAAAGTATCACCGTCGCTTATGTTGAACATATAGTGAAAAACAGTAAAGTTTTCAATTTCTTATATTTTTTGAGGCAAATAAATCATATTTGCCAAAGCATGACAATTTATTATCACATATGTAGGTATTCTTGACTTTATAAACAATACAATAATATAATTTTAAGTGTAATAGGGTAAAGGCTTCTTGCTTCCATTTTACTTCAAAGTGTATCCAGAAATAAAAAAAACTTGTGGATTTCTTAAAGTTCTGATGTAACTTAAACCGTGTTAATTTACGGAACTGCATATGCCAACAACTGACGTGCGATTCAATATAGTCTTTTGAAACAATAACGTTCATAATTGTCTAATTAGTCAAAAATAGAAAAATATGAAAAGAACAGAATAGAACAGAGCTTTGATTTTTCACCACACTGTTTATGAGAACAGTATGAATCAACATAAATTACATAATTTCCGACTGAAAGCTAAATATCTTTGGAATATTGAAACATTTGACGACAGGAGAAAAACTACTTCAAACAATAATTTTCTAATAAAATAGTGTAATTTGCAAGTTAGGCGTTCATTGAAATCTGGTGAGTGGGGTGGGTTTGTTGGGGATGGGGGGTGTAGGGGGCGGGGTAGAGAGAGAGAATGTGTACATTTATTTACATAAAAGACACAGCATGGTTTCCACGATGAGCAGAGAAAGGGTGAAATTAACAGACGCGCAATATCATGTCTATTTTAGAAATGAAATCCAAGCTTGAAAAAAAATGGCATGCTTTCCATGAGTTCGCACGGTAGGATTATCTCTTTAGTACGACCTACATTTTTTGTCACGGTTTTGTGCGTGGAAATCATGAAAAACAGCCACCTTTACAGCTAAAGACTTTAGTTTACACGATAAATTTGATTTCGTAATTGAATTGTATAGTATGTACAAACACATATCTGAATGGCATATTTGATTTATGTATAATGAAGTAACTTAGATACTATAAATAAGTAGATAGGATGAATCAAAGCTAATTGTTTAAGAAAATGAGTTAGGATCTCTATGATACACATACACATTGGTATGCCGATCAGAAAAACATCAGAAACTTGATTCATAATTCAATAAATTCTAGCCCGCCCGCTTAGCTCAGTAGGTAGAGCGTTGGTCTACGGATCGCGGGGTCTTGAGTTCGATCCTCGGGCGGGGCGTATGTTCTCCGTGACTATTTGATAAACGACATTGTGTCTAAAATCATTAGTCCTCCACCTCTGATTCATGTGGGGAAGTTGGCAGTTACTTGCGGAGAACAGGTTTGTACTGGTACAGAATCCAGGAACACTGGTTAGGTTAACTGCTCGCCGTTACATGATTGAAATACTGTTGAAAAACGGCGTTAAACCCAAAACAAACAAACAAATCAATAGATTCTTTTTTTCTTTGATTTCTATGGAAAACCTTGGATCAAGACCAGTTAATAAACATGTGTTTGCGTGTTTTAGTAACATGTATGTTTTTTTAAGTTTGTTAAAGTGGTCGGGTTTTTCTTTGCCATTGCCTGTCAAATACAGTATTGCTTAGTTTATTTCTTTATTTTATCATGTTTTAAAGAGTACACTTCTAGGCATGAAAGTTAAACAAAAGTACCGTTATATGGGCAAGAACAATCAATCAAAATGGGAATACATGTATCTTCACTCAAGTTTCGTTTTTCTCGAGGAAAACTATCATGTATACATGTGTTTGTGGGAAAGCTCGTGTATGAAATAATTTTCGGATTTCAATGTTTGACGGGATTCAAAGTTTCCAAAAGAAAAGAAATTTATTTAAATGTTTTTATTTTCTGTTACATGACAACACGAATTTCGCAATATCATAAGCTAACATAATGTTTTTTTACAGAAATGGTTTATATCCTTACGTGAATAATACTTCTATAATTAGATATGAATCTACAAAACAACATGATTTATATCAAAAACTGGCTACATGTTTTGTTGCTTTCTATGGAGTAACATGCGAGTATTACCTAAAGCAAAATATAAGATCAATGCAAAATCCATGACAAAGAATTATTCACTTAGATCATGAATGACACGACTTTAGCTAATGTAAGAGAGGCAATCGAATTTGAAGGGAATTGCTTTAACACCGTCAATAATTAAGGGAGAGAATTCTTGCAAAATCTCGTTAAAAGCTGACCATGTGCAGTAAAAAGCCAAATCACTTTTCAGAGCAATCAAAGAGAATCATTTACACGCTAATGGAATATCACAAAATCTACAAAAATCTTTTGGAAGCATATTGCAAAACAATAGCAGAATCGGTTTGACTGTGACATGAGATAAGATAACTATGCAACACCCCTCACCCCAAACCATAAACTTCACAGTCAACTGATACTTATTTTCCAACTTTGACATCGATCGAGCCTTTTTTTTCCATAGTTATGACAGCATTTCCCTTACACTCACATTAGTTCTGAAATTATTACAACACGTACGTAAACAATTGTATTGAAACGGTTTTGATTAATTCTATGCCCACTTACACGATATTTAAAATGTATGGTTTCTTCTCGTACTTATGCAGTTCGAAGATTTAGCTCTTTTTCTTGTTTTTCTGTAATATGTCACATTTGTTTCTGCCATCTTGAGCCGAGTATTCCGAATATATATTTACTTCCGTTCTACTATATGTTTAATTGAAAGGCATGTAACTCTTGTTAACTTCGGCATTTATTCATAGCAGATTTGTCTCCCTTTTATTAAGACGTTAACATACCGTTACTCTTTTTTAAAATTCATGTTTTCGAGATTTAGTCTAAGTATTTGTCAAGATTATTCTACAATTAAAGAATTGTGGATTTATGATATTATAAAAACTGTATTTGTTTTTGTCTACTATCATATGACTATCTCGGGAACTATTCTGTCTGTTATGGAAACTTTACATAAATACTAAGAAAATTTGTATATCTGGGTCAGCAAATTCTGACCCTACGCCCAGTACGTTGTTAGTCGTAAATCGGGTTCCCGACAGCCAATTTTCTGTCATAAACCAAAGGAAGGTTCCCAAGTGGATCCCTGATATTATATACATTTTATTTATCTCCGAAGGGTGCAGACAGTCATATTCTGTCACGACTCTGTAGTGAGATTTATATAAGTCGGGATACGGGCGGCCTTTTCCGTCACAACCCGTGGGTTTCCTACTAGTTTTCTGCAATAGGACTATCAACATACAGTACTAGCTTGTATTCTTGTTGTCACATACTGCCTAGATTATTATATCATAGTAAAACTTGAAGTTTTTGTATCTTTTGATAAGGGCTCTAATTAATAAAATTGAAAACCATGATTTGGCTTAGTCTTCAGTTTGCCCAGATAGAGAGTAAACTTGATATACTCAGTGTACGGACCTAGGGTAGTAACCGCCCTGTTTACATAAACACAATGCAGACCTATTCCTCGAACAATAACTATTACTTAAACATAAAAATAGACTTTTTGACAAGTTAAGACTACATTCTGTCATGATAATATGAAATATCACGACATAAGACAGCTGCAGCGTTCCATATATCAGTATGCCTTAAACTACGTATTTCTTTCTCATTTTGGAAAGTTATATTTCAAAGTCATTGTCACAACAATATATTTTACTTGAAAATTATAATTCATTAATAACTTCCTGAATGAATTCTTACTATTTTTTTGGGTTTTAGCACCGTTTGTCATTTACAACTTGGATTGTACGTGCGTGCTTCTGTATGGTGGGATGGGAGGGCTATACAGTCCCTGGCTCGCGGATTTTTCAAAGTCCGCGCTTCCCCGCGATTGTACCCTAGCGCGGACAATTTCCTGAGCCGCGGGGATGCGCGTTTTTTCATGCATCTCCGCAATACATTTAACAGCGTCCGCCGCGACCAAATGCAATAAAATCGATTGCTGTGTCCCGCGATGATGGTCGCGGCGCATCGCGATGAAGTGCCGGTGGTTCGCGGTGTATTGCAATGAATCGCTGCAATTTACAGGTAAATGCAGTGGCTTGTTGTTATGTATATAGTTAATTTAAAATTTCAACACTATGATGGGATAAGAAATGAAGAAATTAAACAATGTTTTATATTTTTGGATCATTTATTTCTTCTTACTTTTCTATTTCAGGTGTTATTTCCATTAAATCATATTATTTAATAAATGCAAGGATTATATTTTTAAAACATCAGGGTTATGGAATTTAATATCATTATGCCTTTGAACTTGTATAATACATGTATATATACATGTACTACTGTATAATTTGTTAATTCATTTAGACAAGATGAAAATAAATATTATTTTGTATTTTGCAAGCATTTATATCTTCTAACTATTCTATTTCAAGTATAATTTCCATTAAATTCTATGATTTCATAAATGCACAAAAGACTGTTATTGCTTTTAAAATTCTGGCGTTATGTAATTTCATTGAACTCGTATACTATAATTAGCTTATTCATTTTAACCAGATGATTTTGGTTTTGAATAATATTGCAACAATATTTAATAAAACACTATTTATGTTGAAGTAATTGATGTTGATGGCTGAGTTGCGAAAATACACCACACATCGAAAATTCGATTTCATTCATCAACGTATTGTGGTCGATAATTGCCCCAAGTTCAATGATGCCTATTTGTTTTAATTCCGAGATATGAATTTAATTACAGTTGATTACTTGTTTGAGTGTTTCATGCAATGTTCTAAAATTTCCACTGATCAATTCGTTAACCAATAAAAATGTTACTAGTCAAGCATTAAGTACACGTGAAAATTAAAGTCTTGAAAACAGTCATTGTTCAACATAGTTGTGATATTGTGTTTAACTTAATAGTTATAGAATTACGCTGGAATTAAAAAGTAACCTATAATGGCACTTCGTCAACGGACGAATCAAATTTCGCATTTTCTTGTAAAATACTTGTGTGACGACAAGAAACAGATCAGGAGTAAAGGACTTATTAGAACTAACGAAGAGGTAATTGAAAATTTCACTTCGTTATCTTATATCTTATTATTTTCCGGGAGTTTTGCATAATATGAGCCGCGCCTTGAGAAAACCAGTAAAGTAGCTTTGCGACCAGCGTGGATCCTGACCAGCCTGCGCGTCCGCGCGTTCTGATCAGGATCTGTGTTGTTCGCTAACTGTTTCTCTTACTGCAGTAGGTTATGAAAGCGAACAACTTGGATCTTGTCTAGACTGCGCGGTCACAAAGCCACTATGTTGATTTTCTCATGGCGCGGCTCAATTATATAGTGATTTTTTTTCAGATATTATCAGATTACGAGTTTAAAAATCATATATTTACAGTTTTTTTTGTAATATTTTAATGATAAAGTCTGCTACATGTAAATAAGGCGTGGAAGGTGTTACATAGTGAAATTTAAAAATATCGAAAATGATTTTATAATGTATATAAAGTAACTGCATTTAAAACGGAATTGATTTTCCACCCGATAATGTTCATGAAACTTTTGCCATAATAATGATTGATTTAATAAAAACTAGAAATATATATCATGATAACAGATAAATTTTCCATGGATGCAAAATAAATATCATAAAAATACTTTTTTAAGTCAGTGCTTTACACTCCAACAGAAATACGTATGTTTTCATTATATTAACTAACTTATTAGAAAAAAAAGCGATCCATCTATCCATTTTATTGGCCCCGAATTGCCACTAAATAAGGAGCGTTAAAACAACACAGAGATATACAACACTGATAATCTATAGATGCGCTTTGAATATAATTATAATGCCATTTTACTTTTTCGCATCATTGTTTTGTTATATTTATTTTGGAAACAGTTTGGTGAAATTTGTTACGTTACGCAAGAAAAAACTGCCACTGCTCATGAACTAAAGTTTATGCACTACTACTTTATTTACTAACTTTAAAACATTTAAAATATATTAAAACTTTAAAAACACCTTTATAACAACAATGTATTTACGTCCGATACCTTCCAGTCACAGGTTTATTTTTAGATTATACGCCACGCCTATATGTTATATCGATAAATATGTTACTCCATGTACTTTACTATTCGCATTATGGGTAACTATTTCGCTTTATTGTATGTTTTTAAATTGACGGCATTTTTTTATTATTAAAGATTTTTTAATTCTGTTTTTGCCTTTTCTAGCCAAAAGTCCAAATTTAATATCCGCGTTGATTTCATTTTATTTACGTTTTAGACATAATAGCTATTTACGACCGCGCGGTATGAAATTTTACCGGTAATTTTACTGAAAATCGGTCGTTTTTATGTAATTTTGTTTAGTTTAATGTTTATATCTTAATGAAAATGCCCTGACATTCTAGCTGTATCTATCTTTCATCGATGTGGAAAATTTGAAGCAAATCTATTGGATAATAAAATATCTACACGCAATTTCTGTGTACGGGACACCTCAATTTCGCGGTATAATTCTTAGCTAAAATTTACCTGTTTACCTGTTGCATGCTTTCGGTTGCCTGTCGTCTGCTTGTTTACTGTACTTCCTCACTACTGGATTTTCCTATGGTGACTTATACCTATTACCCTGCTCTGTTATGTTGTTTATGCCACCATAGGTCCCTAACATCTATCTACAAATGCTGCCCTAACTTTACTTTAAATAATATTTACTGCCTGTGACTCCTACTGAATTTCTTAAAGTTATTTCTTATTAAAGTTTTATTACCTTTGTTTCTATTCTATGTAAAACATGTAAAAATTATGTAAAATTTGGTTAAAACTGTTAAAACTAGCTAAAATTTGATAAGCGTCGGCCTTTGCCGAAAACGAAAACACAAAGACTCTTATTTCTGATTTTTATTGTGCGAGTGGGGCCTCCGTGGCCGAGTGGTTAAGGTCGCTGACTTCAAATCACTTGCCCCTCATCGATGTGGGTTCGAGCCTCACTCGGGGTGTTGAATTCTTCATGTGAGGAAGCCATCCAGCTGGTTTACGGAAGGTCGGTGGTTCTACCCAGGTGTCCGCTCGTGTTGAAATAATGCACGGATGGGCACCTGGGGTCTTTCTCCACCATCAAAGCTGGAAAGTCGCCATATGACCTATAATTGTGTCGGTGCGACGTTAAACCCAACAAAAAAAATTTATTTTGCGAATGAATATAAACATTTATTCTCTACAGGAAATCACTAAATTTTAACTTTAAACTACAAAATTGCGACGCCAAGCCCTACGTGTAAATTTTGAAATTGATCCAAAAGGTAAGATAGGAATACATTTTAATTTGTTAAATACTATAGATAAATTATTAAACTAATGGAATGATTACATATCAACATTAATTTTATTTATTTGTTCTTAAACCCTATTATTTGTCCATTTTAACAGAAAAAACTAATGCAATTATACATGTAACAACAGTAGACAGTTTGTATGTATTTAACCTACAAAATTTACCTGGATTTCGCGGTGATTGCCGGTGGTTCACCGCGATCCATCGCAACCACGACCCGCTGAGATTATTCCTCGTGACTTGCCGCGGGCATTTAGTGACTTTTATTGCGGTGTATTATATAATCATCGCGATTTTTCGCTCTTGTCAACAGCCGTTCAATGTGAAAAAATCATCGCATTTTTCCACTCAAGGCAAATATTTGTGCCGGTGGTAACGCGGAAAAAGCAAAATCCGCGAGCCAGGGACTGTATGTTATATGTAGATTGTGTAACTTATTGCATTTGTATAATATTTTCATAATGTTAACCATGACAACACATTTTCCAACGTCGTATTAATTTTAGTTTCGTACTAGCTTTCTAAATTGTATTGAACTCGATCATGTACTATACTGATGAAAGCGTATTCTTTGGGAAATTTTAAAGAAGTTAAAAAAAAATAACAGGCATCATCAAAGTATGTTGTTTCATATTTATTTCAAGTTTCATACAATTCTACCAGCTTGTTACTGAGAAATTGCTGCAGACCTAAATTTTTCATTAAATCAACGGCAATAACTCTAAGGGAAATTTACAAATCAAAAACAAACAAAACAAAGAAAAACTTGACGGCATCATTGCAGTATGTTGGTGCATGTTTATTTCAAGTTTTATGAAATTCTACCTGATAGTTACTGACAAAATGGCTGCGGACGGACATTTTTGGACAGTTTTTTCATTAAGCCAAGGGCAATAACTCTAAAGAAAGTTGACTAATCCATAAAAAACTTGACCGGCATCATTGCAGTATCTTGGTTCATGTTTCTTTCTTCAAGTTTCACGAAATTCCACCCGTTACTTACTGAGAAAAGGCTGCGGTCGGACATTTTTGGGCATTTTTAATTAAATCAAGGGCAATAATTGTAAGGGAAATTGACCAATAAAAAAAAGAAACTTAACGAGCATCATGGCAGTATGTTGGTTCATGTTTATTTCAAGTTTTATGCAATTCTACCTGCTAGTTACTGAGAAACGGCTGCGGACGGACGGAAGCACGGACGCACGGGCGTGACGGACGGACAAGGTCATTTCAATACCCCCCTCCCGATTTCATCGGCGGGGGATAACAATGAACTGTTAGTATATGTTTCAGTTTTAAAAGACAGTGCGACGTTTTGCAAAAAAATAAAAAGTAATAATAGTATTTAATACAAAAATATGCTTCTGAATTCCGCAATATAAGATATGAATTGTTGGCTGATAAAAAAGGGATTTAAATGTGACAGATCATGAAACTAAAAGTAAAGTTACGGAAAAAAAGAGCGTGAACGACGCGGATTCTTACTGCATTTATATTGCTGAATATGTTTCAGCTATTTAAAACCGTTCCTTCGAATTTGCGATGAAATCATTTATTTCCCGACATGATCAATTTGACCTTGATGACGACACAATCTGCATAATAACTTTAAATTATAAGATGAAAAATATATTAGAAGAGCAAAAGTATTCTTTATCACGATTGAAATAAATACTGCACTGCGTAATCCGAAAGAAAATATAAGTATTATTTACATCATTTTCAGACAGATTTTGGCATTGTTTTCATATACCTTTTTTATAATATACGATCTATTCATAACAATCCAAACCAGGATTGAAAGATGACCACAGTCTACCAAAACGCGATAACAAAATATTGGGATGGCAATAAATAAAATGACGCCAATTAAGAACTAATTGGATCAAGATTACCGACAGCATTTCCTAAATAGGTGCGATACAAATAACAGGTTTAAATTATACACTACACGATCAAAGGTGAAATGAAAAACGAATGGTCAAATTAGAGAAATGTTGTTTTGTTTTGACTTGACACAGTTCTTGCGAAATGATCGTGAACGAGCATATTAACATGATCTCTAGAAAACGTTAATTGAGAAAAGCTTTTCATCACCATATTTCCCAGTAATTTTTATATTTAGGTTGTTGTTTGGGCAATATTAATGCAGCGTGCTTGGGTAAAAAATATCTTTAAATGGCTAAACTAACTTCACAAAACTGTTTTAAAAATAGACACGACAACATCGTAATTCATACCCATAACGTGATAATATTTAAGCAAAGAACTAAGTCAGTATTTAAGGTTGTTTTATGTGCGTATATATATGCATTTTGTATCTGTTAATGTAACGAGAGTTACGTTGTATTTTCTAAATAAGTTTCTGTTCTGTTTTTGTTCAGTAATTAATGAAAAAATACACTTAACAAAATTCCTAATTGGTCAGTTTATATTGTATTACCATTTTGTTAATAACGCATGTATTTACAAGAAATTTCACACAGCGACATTTGAATAGGTACTGCAGCTAATTATTGATTTATTTTTGGCCGACTCACGACCTGCGTAACCGCATTAGGCGTTTTGACCAATATTGCATATTTTGCACGCGCAGGGCATGCGCACCAATATGCACTTGTTACTGAACATTTTTGGCATTACTGACGAAAGTCCTGCTAGAAAAACACATATCATTGTGAAATTGACACTAGAGCAACGCGTCCTGGCTGTCGGAATTTTATAACAAAACTCAAAATCGGTCACTTCAATGAATTGTCCTTGGGTTAAATTTTGCCAAAAGAGCGCGGATGGTAGATAACCAACGATTGAAGGTTCTTGTAAACGGAAATAAGGTTAAAAACGGAAAAAACCATCAAAGTAACAGCTACAAACAAATTATATCAAAATTCCTTTGAACTTGCAAAAATAATTACACACATGTCGTAAATGTGTCCCGGCTAGCAACATTCCGACAGCTCGATCGCGTTGCTTTTGTGTCAATTTCACAATGATATGTGTTTTTCTAGTAGGACTTTTGTCAGTAATGCCAAAAGTGTGAACGGACACGTGCATGTTGGTGCACATGCCCTGCTCGTGCAAAATATGTAATGTTAGTCAAAACGCCTAATGCGGTTACTTTGGCAGTGAGTCGCCAAAAATAAATCAATAATTAGCTGCAGTACCTATTCAAATGTCGGTATGTGAAATTTTGTGTGAATACATGCATTATTAACAAAATAGTAATACAATATAAACTGACCAGTTAGGAATTTTGTTGAGTGTATAACTGATGACGAAACTCGAAACTGCAATTAATTACTGCTTAATTAAGTAATAAGTTTAGCAGAAATATATAACAGCATAATTTAATGCAATATCATTTTTCTTTTCTTTGTAAATAATACGTAAAATGCAATAATTCAATATTATATGAATATAAAATGTGTGTAAGTGGCGTTTTTATGAAATTGACTTTCGTTATGCTATATAGATATATAAGACAATCAAATAAATTTGAACAAGGGTCACTCAACCCTTTACGCATATAATCACTGTGAAATGCCACATTTATCTATTCAGCACGAAAATGAAACTAAATTAAACATGACATATTTAATTGGACTAGAAACACAGAAAACAAACGCACGTAAACTTTTCTATAATGAAGCAAAATACTTGAGTATATTTAACCACATGTTTCAAATGGAAAACTGATGCTAAAATATTAGAAAGTAGTCCAGTAGGTCACATTAATGGTCACTGAAAGACAGTTTAAAGATTGGTGTGCAAAACTATACATGTAGAGACTTACCCTAAGCCTTCTTTACGCAAGGGAAACAATCTAATTATATAGTGAAATTGTTGAGTGAACACCGTTTCTTAATCCTAATCATGCCCATGTTATATCAGTGCAAAGGAAAAGTAAACTATCTATGATAAATGCCATGTATGATTACATAGTTATGCATCTAACAGTCTCGAAATTGATTTCTTCGATTTTCTCGTATTTCTAGATATTTTTCCCATACTTTGACGCATATGTATGGGTAGTTCAGATTGTTCTCTTTCCAGTAGTAGCCTTTTCAACATATTTCACCTTGTGAAATTCTGTGGGTTTTGACTTTTTTAGAAAAATCGTAGGTTTGTTTACAAATTTCACCACAATATATGTCCTACTTTCCCCAGGGCAATCAATTATTTGATCTTTACATAGTTTTGTATTCAGGTTGCTAATCCATGTGGCAAGTATGCATGCTTTTTTCATGATTAGAGGTAAAAAGTGGGTAGTTTGCATGAGGTACTAGGTCAATTGTCACCTAAGCCTATCATAAAGTCTTTGCGGAGTTGTCTCCATTTTTTCCAAATATTTCACCCGGGATCATTTTCTTCAGCTCAAATAACTCTTTTTCAGTAAATGATATTTTAATAATTTGTTCAGTCCTTGTATTCTGATTCAGTTAACTTCACATACATTTAATATAGATAGCTCCTACTTAAAGTTTGTATTTTCAGTTACAATGCCTAATACATGTCATCCAAATTTAAAGGCTGGATCTTAAACTAGAGTGGTCACAAGCAAAAGTTTATGGAAGACGTAGACCTACTGACCTAGTTTTTGACCGCAGTGACCCAGTTTCAAACTTGCCATAGATATCACCAAGATTAATATTCAGACCAACTTTCATACAGATCCCATGAAAAATATCGCCCCTAGAGAGGTCACAAGTTTTTTTATTATTTGACCTTCTGACCTAGTTTTTGATGGCACGTAACCTCATTTCGAACTTGGTCTAGATATCATCAAAGTGAACATTCTGACCAATTTTCATAAAGATCCACTGAAAAGTATGGACTCTAGAGAGGTCACAAGGTTTATCTATTTTTAGACCTACTGGCCTAGGTTTTGACCGCACGTAACCCAGTTTCAAACTTAATTTAGATATTATCAAGGTAAACATTCTGACAAATTTTCATAAAGATCCATTAAAAAATATGGCGTCTAGGGAGGTCAAAATGATTTTCTATTTTTAAACATACTGACCTAGTTTTTGACCGCACGTGACCCAGTTTCAAACTAAACATAGACATTATCAAGGTAAATATTCTGACCAATTTTCATGAAGATCCATTAAAAAATTTGGCCTCTAGGGAGGTCACAAGGATTTTTTTTTTTGACCTACTGACCTAGTTTTGGACCGCACATGACCCAGTTTCAAACTTGACTTAGATATCATCAAGGTAAACATTCCGACCAACTTTCATAAAGATCTGTGACCTCTAGAGTGGTCACAAGCAAACGTTTGCGCACGGACGGACGGACGATCACAAAAGCTCACCTTGTCACTTTGTGACAGGTGAGCTAATAAAAAAGCCTTGTATTAAAACACAATTTAACCCTTTATCATTTTCATGATTAAACTAATGAAATGTGATAAAGTTTTTGCAGCGAATATAGCATGCATATTATAAATATATGAGACGCGTCAATGAAATATATCTTACCTTTCGTTTAGTGAAACGTGAATATAATACATAGTTTGCATATAATTTGAAGTCAGTCCCCTACTATGTTCATTGGACCGAATTTGCCGGTATCTTGTCATTGGACCAAAACTCTCATTACCTGATAAGGGTCTTCAAATTTTTTATGATAGGCGGAATTACAGTCATTATATTTTATCGTAGCTTGGGAACTCACTCTGACAATTTCTAACTTTTTTCTACCTGCAAATTGACAGCCTGGGGAAACCTGTTTTCCGACCGCAGCGCCACCTACATTACACCCGAAATACGCGGGTGTTTGATAAAGAACGATAACTTCTGAAAGCAATAATCCATGGCTCAAAATAGAAACGAAATTCTCACGGAAAAGACAGATCGGAATCGTGTACTTCCGACGGTTTCCGAACATTTCAGGGCCATAGACAAATACCAGTTTGTACCTCCCATAGCTTTTCCAGCATGTTGTAACAAATATTAAATATGTCAGACTAAACTTAAATGTGCGTCATACCTATTAAGATGTTATATCAATGCAGCCTAGTGATCTACAAAAATTGTCAAATTTTCGGCAGCATTGCCTCGTTTTCGTTTCAAGCAAGCGCAACTATGATCACATGTTAATTAGGCTATTTATAGAAAATCGATAACCAGTAGTGACATAGAAACTCCTTCAAGCCACTCGTGAGAATACTATTTTAGAAGTTCACGAGATGAAATAAAATTACATCTTACACAAAAACAAACAAACAAATTTTCTTTTTCTTTTATGCTTTTCCGCAACAATAAGATAAAGAAACTGGCATTTTCGTCTTGTTCGATAAAATGTTTCCCACTGGAAGCCCCAAATACACGGACCAATGCACAAGTGATCAAATACCAATACGCAAATAAAATATACCCAAAATATATCGGCAACAAAAATACGTACTAAAAATATTTTCCGCCAAGACCCGTGGTTAAATCATCTCTTCGATTTATATGACACGTTCTATAGTATCAAATTTGAACTGTTGCAACTTGTGTTAATAACTTTTTACTAGGATAACAGCGGAGTAATATTAAATGTCATTCAAGTATCGATACGGCCGCCATGTAGGAAAAACACTTGAAGCGGAGAAAGGATCTGTCTTGTTCTGAAAACAATCATTGGATTTATTTTAATTCTTGGCAAGGGTAAATTGCTATTTTTCATTTTTGCTGGAGTGTATGAAAAAAACTCTTTATTGCACCCGGTGACAACGGCTTAGCGAATGCGGGAAATGCTTCATTCAATGTGTAGTTGGAATCGGACAGGATAGCGCATTGAATAAGAAAATGGGATATTTGTTTACTTGCTTGTCAATAGACTGTTTTGTGTTTTTTTGATTCAATGACAGTTTTTGCTGGGCTGTACATGAATATACCCGAACATCTTCAAATTTAGTGCAAGAAGACCTACAGAACAGATCTTCAGACTTTACTGAATTGCAAATGGTATGTTCTAAGTACTTCCGTTTATACAAGCGAGACGAAAGTTTGAATTTGATTTGTACATTTAAAACTACTCAAAATGTAGCAATAATGTTGAATGCAGGAAACTGCATGAAGAAAATTAAAAATTTAGTGATGTGTGCCAACAGCTTGTCAAAATAAATTATTCAGGTTGTTTCATATTTGTGATGGCAATCTAAATGTCAAACTTTGAAGAACCAAAATAATGGAGGATAAATCACAGTACACAGGTAAAGTTATCGGTTTTATCGCTTGCGCACATTGGCGTGTAGACATGTTAGTCCAACAAATATGAAGCGATTCTAGGAAATATTGAGGTGACTTTTTCAGCTATGGGCAAATATGAAATTCGTGAAATAATCGGCATTTAAACATAGCATGTAAAACGTTGGTAGCGATGAAAATTTCATAGGAAATTGCTTCAACTATTTTGGTCTTTCGGGTGTTTGACGACAGTGGGGATATTGCCCATATGAAAAAGTTATCTCAATATTTCCTTGGATCACGTCAAATTAGTTTGACCTGCCAACATTTGCCTTCATTGGGCTTCAGTATCATTTCACCTTCAAGTCTGTTATGCGCCTGCATACTGTTCTTTTCCCTTAGATACTGATAATAATGATGAGAATCAGTATAAATATCTAACTTATTGGAATGAAATGGGTGGATGATATTTATAACTTTTACTGTCTCTAACACTGGCGTGAATGAGTGCGGTATGAATATCTTTCACCGTTTGAAACAGTGGCACATAAAGTAAGGGGAGTTGTGTTTCACTGGGTCAAACAGCAGCATTAAGGTGAGTGGTTTGTTTTACGTTTTACTGTTTCAAACAGTTGCATAAAGGAGAGCAGTATTCTACTTTTCAAGTTTCAGGTTTATTCAATAAGTTCTCAGTTTGTATACAGTCATACAAAAACATTAGATAAATACAAGATTTCACAAAAATACTACATATAGTCACGCAAATACGAGGGCAACACATTGACATTGTTCTAATTGAGGAAACTATTTATAGATATTCAAACATCATTACAAGGTTAAAAATAGGTCAGATAGTGTCATTCAAAGTGTAATTGAAGTAGACACATGTGGTTGCTTGACCATTTATTCGTAACGGGATAACCATTTATTCATAAGGGGATTACACGTGAGGAATTAAAGAGATAAATGCTTATAATGATCTTACTACGTTATTTAAGAAGAATTTAATGATATAGGCTTTTTAAGAGCAATATTTTTTTTAAAAAATTGCAACCAAAAATGTGAAAGTAAGATTCTTCATATTAAGTTGTAAAATGTTCTTAATTCTTGAAGTGGATTTAATGTGTACTGCTGGGACAAGAGTCGTGGTTGTGGCTAATTTGTGAGTATTTTATACTTTTATAATAAGTATATACATATGATTTTAATAAATTGGTAACCACTGGTGCAGATTTGTACTTTAGGCTATGCACATTTTCATGGACATCTGATTTATTTGTAAAAATTGCTTAATAAGGTAATGCCCTGTACAGCACAGTTGCTTGTCAAGTACAGTGCCATATTATTCAATATGCTCTTAGTAATTTAAAGAGCATATTCTATGGGAGTACAGTACTGAGTAGAAAGTATTTGTCTGCAAATGTAACACTGTAACTTTTCACTGTTTTAGACGTGAAGGGGAATGGTATTTGTAACTCACTGATTTTAACAGTTTCCTCAGGGACAGCGGTATTATAACATTCGCTGTTTCAAACAGTGGTGTGAAGTGGTGGTATTTTAAAGCACTGATTTTGACAGTGGCATGAAAGAGGAGCTGTATTATAACTTACACTGTTTCAAACAGTGGCATGAAGGGGAGCAGTATTATAAACTTCACTGTTTTAAACAGTTGAAATCATTGGACAGGTTGTCTAGTAGTTATAGTGTCGGCTGTTTAATCCGGAGGTCAACTGTAGTCGTACCCTCCCATATGACACAAGTACCACTTTTAAACCTTCCAGGGAATGTAACTACTTTTTACAAGCAGAAATAAATACTGAAACATTTGAAACAATTTCAGTTTTAATACTCTAACAGTTAAAAAGATTGTTGAAGTTACAACAATTTTTTATTCTATTTGATATTCTAGTTAGTTTAAATGAAGCAACAACTTCAAAATTCAACAAGATGACTGAAAATGAAAGAACCCGTTAAAACAGAACAAACTTTAATTAACGTCATCATTTTGTAAAGATGAAAGTCTATTTAAATTTTCATCTGTGAAAATTAAAGAACTCTTGATAAAACTGTACAACAATTTGAATGTATTTCATAAAAATGTAAAAAATGAAAGAACGTCGAAAACTACTTCAACAATCTAATCTGCACCTCCCCTCTGTACAAAAAAGTAATAAAAATATATCCAATATTGATCTCTGATATTTGTGAAATTTAAATAATTTTGACAAAAATTGTATAATAAATTTCGATTTCATTCATTTCATTTGTAAACAAATGAAAGATCTGGTGAAAAAAAAATAAACAACTTCTGTGGATATGGAAAAAAATAATGCAATGTTTTGAAAAATACAACTATTCCGGAACAAAGTTTTTGCATATATTAACTTGTTCGTCAAACAAGTAGGTTTACTCGCTGTTGCTATCAGAAATACACCTGATTCTTTTAAATGGCCTCTGACGAGGAAAATCAAGAGCTGGTGATCCTTGGCTTGAAGGTCCATCTTGAGTGCAGGATATTTGAAGGTTATTTGTTTGTGACAGTTGTTGAGTTTCAGTCCTTCTGCCCATATTAATGATCACATTGCCATGAATATTTGAATTAATGAAAAAAAAACCTGGGGGATACAGTTGATACCAACTGGACCTGAAGTAGATGCATGGTCAGGGTTGCAGACAACGGTGGAGGAAGATTTTGTTGATTTATTTGACAGAATGTCAGATATCTGGCGGTTTTGAACATTGTTTAGTTTGCTGTAATTGTTAATGCTGTTCACGTTCTTGTGTCCTGATATTTGCTTGATGTGATTTGCTGGTATGCTACCATCACTAAGCTTCTGAATCAGCCTTTTCCCCTGAAAGGGGAAAATTAAATTAAAACTGTATATTTTCACCTATAACATGTGAAAATATTACATTTGTTACAGGTTTTCAGTGGATTATTGAGATGATTATCTGTGTTGAATCAACTGCTATTTTCAGTGAAAAGTATCAAATATTCATAATTGGGCTAAAACTAGATCTAATCTTTTCTACTTTAAGCTTTAAGGTACTGAACTTTACATGGAACGACACCTAAAAACGAAATTTTAGGTAAAAAGAAATTATTGTTTCTCTAGAAAACTTTTAAACTTAGGTACTGACAGATTATGTACTGTAAAAGCAGAAACTTACGTTATGGTTTAATTTTCGCTGTATTCCCGAGACCCTGCATCTCGCGAAAATTAATCCTGGCATAAATATTCACCATTAGCATAATTCTAATTCAAGTATGATACCATTTTTACAATTTTGCAAATATTAAACCTTGTGAACATACTCAAAATTTCAAATTCGCAAAATTTTGACCCAGCGAATATATGTTTTTTATTTTATGCTTTCTGATGAAATATTGAGATATAAGTGAAAAATATATTTGATAACACATGAGAAATAGTTGTTTTTACTCATTTTTTTTTTCTTTCATAATTGAAAAGTGTTTGTAATGGGGAACCGGAGCTTAACTGCCTTAAAAGTATAATCATAATTATTGCCAAGTATGAACTCCTCCATGGTTTACTACCTACTGGTCAAGAAGGTAGGAAAGTTTTTGTTGTGGAGGCAGCCTTGGTTTTGATTCCCGCCTCTGGACATTCCGTTGATTTTGAATTTTAAAGATACATTGTAGTTTAGAAAACAAAAACTTCTGTTCTAATGTTCAAAATATGACCAACTTCAGTTCCTAAAAGGCAAAATGTGTGTGTGTGTACGCGCGCGTGCGTGCGTGCGTGCGTGTGTGTGTGTGTTCGGGTTTAACGTCTTTTTCAACAAATTTTCAGTCATGTTATATAAACGACGGTGTCCACTTGTAACAGTGAGCACCATAAAGTTGGGCGTTGTGCTCACTGTTACTCTGACCCATCCTTTTTTGTTACTGCCAAAATGAAATTGCAGAGATTATTGTTGAGTTCCTCGGGTGGAATAAAATGAATCAACCTATCCTCATTTCTTGACATCAAAAAGGCGTCATATCACAGACAGTTTTCTTACGTGTGTTCTCGTTTTCGTTAACGACGAGGAATTCATCAGAATCCACCTCAGAGTCTCTGAACATTCTTTCTCCACCCTGTGCTACCTGGAAGTCGCCAAATGGCTCTGTATCAAAGAAGTTATCCACTATTTGTCTCATAAATTCAGGATCTATTTCCGATTCGGCCATGATGACAGTTGACAGTAAGCAGACGTCAAAAAGTTATACATGTATTGTTTGTATTGTTTGTAAACAATCTAGGGGAGGTCACTCGAATTGCATAGAAGGGAAGTAACCATTGATAGTGTTTGAGGCACTTTAAGGGCAATTTAATTATTAAAAGTAGTCCCAACTGGAGTACTGTGAAAAATGTATTTGATATTTTTCACTGTGAAATTATCAAATATATTTTTCACTTATATCTCAGAATTTCATCCGAAAGCATAAAATAAAAATATCTTGTTCATAATATTGTTACAATGTTTAAAGAATATTTTGTACCACTTCATATAAATGTTTATTTATGAAGCCCGTTCAACTTTATTTTGCAAAATTCGTTTTAATTTATTTAGTTATCTTTGAAAATGTCAATGAAGTTCCTCTTTATAGTAGTTGGTCGATGAGAAAAGTTTATATATATTTTTATTATTATTTTTGTTTCTGCAATAGAAAAAGCCTCATCATTATTTTGTGACGATAGATTCAAATTCAAGACTAATCAAGATATTTTGAAATTTCTTCGTTCCTACAAATATAAACTTCGGAGTGTTTTAATATGGTGTAAAGGATGACTTTGTTTAGTTTTATTCATTCTTGTTTGTTTATGTTGCGCTATGTAATCATTGTTGTTCCCAGTCATTGCTTATCAATGATGGGCTTTGTAAAATGTGAATAAATTGAGACCAGTTTGGAACATGTCTGGATACTGGCGGAGGTTTTGTTTCTGTAGATTCGCCGTATGAATACATCTGCGGATGTCTCTAAATCATAACATGTGTAAGTTCTGAGTTCTAGTCTAGAAGGCGTGGACGGTAGCTTGCACTTGAACTACCGTCCATGAACAGGCTCAATCAAACCGAGCCGGCGACATTTTCGTTTATGTCGTGTTGGGCGACCTGTGGTTTTCTATTTTCCATTTTTTCTTATCATACACACAAAACACCCCAAGAACAAATACCACTGCAATGATAGTTAAAACAACAAATAAACAGCATGTAATAACATTCAAAGGACGCGTTTGTTAATCTTATAATGCTGTTGCTTCGCTTGTATATGTTTTACGACAAATATATTGGCCGTGCATAAACTGCACAAGCCTTAAGGAGGTAGGTTACCTTAAAAAATTGTATATGCGCATGTCCAACCGGAAGCTAACGTGACGATTTACGACGACGTGTACGACAAACTAAATGTGTCTGTATATCCATTCTTCTGAAAAAAATCATGACTCTTTCTCCGATCTGATTCTTCGTGTTTTAATAATGCAGAAATGATGAACAGACTGCCGGAGAAACGCTTCAAAACATTGTTGCCTTAAAATGACGTCATTGGCGTCATGACGTTACGTGTCAGTTACCGCGGAAAATTAATAGCTTTTGTTTTGAAAGTAGGCAATCCTGTGCATTTTCTTTACTTGAACTAACAGTCATTATTTGCTGAAATATTTTTCTTAGTCTTTCGCTCTGAAAAATGATCAGTATTTTTCTTCTTTTATTAGTTATAATGAAATGTTATGCAGATTGTAAGAAAATTGATGATGGTAACTGATGTTTTTGGGAATACAATTGGATTAAGGCTACTTATTACGGCCATTTTCAAATAGGAATTGGGCAGTTTGATCTGTAGTACATATTTTTCAGTTTCCGTTGAGAATTTGTTACTTATACCAAAACTAAGCTCAAAAATTGTTCAAATTTCAATAGAAAATTCTGGTTTCTTGAATTAAATTGATGGTACCATGGAAACGAAGCAAGTGACCTATATATCTAATTGTAAAATTCAAAAGCATTGACACTGCTCTATTTAAGAAACTCAGCCTCGGCTTTTTATTGGCATTTCAACAATATCCATGAGAATAATATTAGCATGCAGAACGATTTTTCCATAAAAAATGTCAGACGAAGGGTACTGCTGTAGGTATTTGAAGCTGTGAAATTTGTTTTAAAAATTCAAATAAGACGGAAATATTACTTACGTTAGAAATAAAATGCTTTAAAGCTACAATAACAAGACAGATTATTTTATTCAGTATTTTTTTACAAGAAATTACGATAAAAAGCAAGATAAAAGCTATTTTAAACATCTCTTTTGCCATTGTTACTTTAAAATGTTAAGAAAAATAGGGTACCATGTAAAGTGCTTGGTATTTTGCTAATAATATTACCCAAATATTCCATGTTGGTCAATAACAGAATGGCACTGAAGCCGTAGAAAAACCCGTTTTCATACATAGTTGTTTAAAAATGGGAGAAAATGCGTTACCATGGAAACACGAGCCACGCGACATATACATTTCTAGCTTATATTAGAAAGCTAACGCGCATACTAATAAAATTAACAATTATGCAGAGTTCTACGGATAACAATGAAACCGAAGTACACTGAAAAGTGTTAAATATACGTATTTTCCTTCTTCTTTCAGTATAAAATACCTTTGGAGGGCCATGTACTTAAAACCACGATCAAAATTGTACTTGAAGGGATAGAGATAAACGAAATGGAGTTTGTAGCAGTTACAACATTAAATTACATGAAATACAAAAACAAAAAAAAATGCTGCGGTTTAACTAATATGAATTTACCCTGGTAACAAGGTAACCTAACTCCTTACGTAGAATGATACATTGTATCATTTTCAATATTTATTCCATAGTGTATTTATATTTTTTTCCAACGACTGGCTTCATTGTAAGTTTATAGTTATCTAAATAACAGCATCTTGTTTTGTAACATATCTATTGCTAGCACTGCTTGATTGATTGTTTAATCGGTGCTTGTAAACAGAGCCGCCATTTGCGATTTTGTCTAACGAAATTGCATATGCCGGCGTTAGTTCGATATAATATAATTCTTTTGAATTATTAACAATTTTGTTTTATTTAAATGCCGTAGTAGGTCCCTATACTTATTACGCTTTTTTCTCTATAGCATGACTTTGTGCTATTCCCTAGTCTGTTGTCCTTGATATTTTTCATTATTTTATAATGTAATGCATTATCGTAAATTCTATAAAATCAAATTCGCCTTTGCTGAAAAGCGAAAACATAAAGGATCCCGATTTCCACTTAAGTATACCTTGGAATCTGTTTTTCATGTCTGATTTGATGATAATAACGATGCTGATGTCGGTAATAACTATTGAATGAACTATTTTGTTTGTTAATATTGATGTTATATATGGAAATAAAATTTATCAGTTGAAGCTTTCAAATATTTCCAAAAAAAAAAAGTTTATAGTATATATATTTGTAATGTCATCATTTAATACACATTTAAATATTAAACAATATCGTGTTTCATATGATTGAGCAAAGCTTGCGGCATTCCCGTGGCAAGGAAAGTGATCTCAACATAACGGTTTTCATTCTTAATTAAAAATATTCATACAAGTAATTGATTGCTTTCATTTGATAGATTATTCTACAGTATCTTTGTCCTTATTTCATTTTGATAATTCGATCTACAACCAAATAATCTAGGTAGTAATTCTAATATGTTATTGGCATCGCGTAACACAGGACACGCATGGTTCTTTATAATATAACTCTCAATTCAAAAAAGAATACTGAACGAGAATTTTAAAACAGATTGCTGCCTATAATAAAAAGAAATGGCACTTTCGTCTCTGTAATGTTAAAAGACATCCAGTTCCCGCAGTGAGATTCAAATGTGTTGATAAATGAGAATTTTAACGTAAATAAGTCTAAAATAAAAAGAACATTTTCTGTTTTCTTGAATATGAAACATATCTCACATCAAAACGGGGCAATTGTCCCATTGTCATTCACGCTATGTGCACGTGAAAGCCCATTTGAAGAATTTTTAGGGAGGACCATATAATGATGCTATAAGACCGATCAAGCGCTTCATGAGAAAATGTTGTTTAATTGTATTTCAATTTTTAGCCCTAGCGGTTCCTTAAAGAGGTCTAATGACCCAACTTGAAGACAATTTAGAGAGGACATTATAATGATGCGACCAAGCGGTTCATAAAAGAGGCCAAGGTGAACCATTTGAACAAACATGATAGCAGGCCATGCAAGGTCGTTGCTGAGAATGTTTTGTGTAAATCTGACTATTTGTGACAGAGGTAAATATGTTTGAGTACAAATGTTGACGCAGGACGCAGGACGATGAATGACTGACGCCAGACCACCCAATTATACTAATAGCTCACCCTGATAAATCATAACTCTCTTTTTAAATGTTTTAAACCTTATTCTTTTGTGTCCTTTTAGGAAATCTTATCTCACTTTCCGTGTGTAGAATTTATTAAAAAAGCTTACATCATTATACGGACGGCTCTTGTTATAAATAGGTTAATAGCCAGTCTGCTCAGCAAAAGTAATGCAAATGTACAGTTCAATGTCTTCATTAGTAGCTTGTTTCGATTAATTCTTAATAATATCTTAACTGTAGAATCCACCCACATTTATTTTTCAAAACATCGAATAGACTTAAATGAAAACTTACATCCGGAAAATCAACATCCATACAATCCGTATACATCTTATCCTGCAAAATGAAAGAGAGCACTGTCATGCATATAGCTATTAAACATGAAGTATGTCTGGTATGGTAATGAATACTGTGTAAATTATTATTACATTTAATTTATTCGTAACTTCTGACTTCAAATTTCAGGTTTATAGTAATCAATCTTAGCATTAAATCATGAATTGCACCGTTAAAAACCTGTTATTAGATAGAACCTTCTACAGCATATAATTTGTCTGCTGTCAAGCACATAATATTATGTATTCAATGCAATTTGCTAATACTACATATCCGAGCAAGTTAAAGGTGGGGGCAACAGACTTCCCAAGCAGGCAATTTGGTCAGAACAGCTGAGTGTCACACGGCGTTCCTGTACTAATGATCGCAAATTTTATTCTACCACGCCAAACAGCAAGTACTTCTATACACGCTATCTTAAAAATTCTTTCACAAAATTAAGTACTTCATACTTTTCAATTTGATTTTATGCCACTAACAAAGCAGCAGTCAACATTAAAAACTTAACTTTCCCATGGAAAATGTTTCTTAAATTGATGAATCGTTATATTTTAAACTTATTCTACACCAGGCACATCATAACATGACTTTGGAAAAAGTTATTTGTCATTTTAATTTTTATAGATTTTCCCATAGAAAAATCGTTCCAATATTTTGGCCATAGGAAGACGTTCCTATGGGAATCATTTCCTATGAGAAATCCTTTCAATGGGAAGACTTTTAAATTATTTATATGGGAAATATATTTTACGGGAGATATTTCCCATGGGAAATATTTCCGACGGATATATTTAATATAGAATAAGTCATGTGTATAATTTTCCACATAAAGTTACTTTATAAGAAACTGAATATTCCTAACTGAATAATACCTTTTTAGATATGGAAGTCGTCGATACAGGAAGTGCGTAAATGATTATGTTACAATTTTGAAACAGACTGATTTTTGCTATTCTTAACGCAGTTAAAATTTTCATGACAAACGGTATATTGCATATGAATGTTCTGCGCTATATCATACGGAATTCCGTTAGGGTCCTCTGATCTGAAACGCGATACTCAATAGTGCGATGATAAAAACGCAAAATCACGAAACTACGAATGTGAAAACGTGTGTATGTGTGTGTGGGGGGGGGGGAGGGGGCGGTTGGCGTCTTTTTCAATAATTTTTCTGTCATATAAACGACGATGTCTACTTGTAGCAGTGAGCACAATGCCCAACTTTACAGTGCTGTCTCACTGGAATATCACGCCGTAGACAACTGGCATGATACCCCACCCGTAGCATTACGATGATAATAACACGATACAACGATAAACAAAACGCTATAATACGAAAGTACGATGAAGATAATACGATATACTATCTCGTTTTTACCATTGTGATATCGCGATTTCGATATTATAGTAGCGTGATTTCGTACTATCGTACTGCCGCGTTGGGGCATATCACCCAAGTTTCATGTTAATCCTTCAAAGGGTTTATGAGCAGAAATCCAAAGGTTCCAACCTTCCCTGGTGACAATGATCTTGAGTGCCAGAAGTCGGCTCACAAATTCTATACTTTGTCTTGGGAGGGGGAACATGTCAGTCACGCTCATTGATGGAGCAGGCATAAAATCAAAGGTTTGATCCCTTGACCTTGACTGTTGAACTTGAGCTGGTAAAATTATGATGATTCCTATAAAACGACACTGTGCCGTATTCGTACTTTTTACCACCCAAAATGTATTAGTTTATACATAATTTATTTTAGGTCGATTGTGAAGGAAGTTCTACAACTTATATTAATCACTCTCGACACCTCATTCCTGATGGAATCCATCGCCACGAGGGTATGAGAGAAGAGGCCAGCTTCTGCCCTTTTAATGCTGAGCACCAAACAAGGGAGCCACTGGTACCATTTTTGCGTCTTTGGTATGACGCGGTCGGAGATCGAACCCATGACCTCCCGCACTAGAAACGGACGCTCTACCAGTAGGCTATCGAGGCGGTATTCAGCTTCTAATCATGTTACTATAATAATAACTATAAGATTACCAAATCTGAACCATTTTTATGTTAACAAGAGCTGTCCGTAGGACAGCCAAGCTCGACTATTCGAAATAATGTCCCAGAAGCAGGAAAATATTACCCAAAATATTAAATATCAAACGAGTTTTAAGTTCAAAAGGGGACATAATTCGACCAAAATGCATATCAGAGTTATGGGACTTGATGCAACTAGTTTTATAAACCCGAAAGCACATGTGAAGTTTCAATTCAATATCTGCATTAAGTCCAAAAAGGGGCATAATTTTCCAAAACTACATGTCAGAGTTATGGGACTTGACCAAGTGAGGTTGTTAATTGATCTAGAAAATGAAAAATAAGTTTCAAATATATATGCCTCTAAGGTATTAGGCCCCTAATAGTAATGTTTAAAAAATGGCATTTGCTTGGTATATTCTTACAGTTGACCGTGCTTCGCACTTCTAATTATGCAAATTTTTAAAAACATTTACCGTGCCGTTTTTTTATAAATTTTGTGTAATTTATGGTATTTCCTAAAGCTCAAGTTGAGACAAATTACAAAGTGGTGGCCTTTATCTAAAACGTTTTCAGAGAATTCATTATTCCATTATTTTTTATGAAAGAAACATCAAACTATTGGTAAACAATCATAACACTTAAAATAAAAACTGTCAATATCATTTTTTCTAGGGTGCCTCGAGTAAACGGATTTAATCAGACAGAATTCAAACTGTCAAATATTGAAAAATTATGGTCGAATCCTGCGGGTCTGTTTTGAATTTTGCTCACTTCATTCAAAAATAACCTTGGGGCAGAAGTAAAACCTACCTATATTTCTTCCACAATATGTAATCTAAAAAATGAAAGCAAAATAGAGAACTTTTACCGCATGTAACTCAGTATTTTTAAAGATGTCTAACTCTACCCCTTCTACTTTAGGGGTAAATTCAATTTGAACAGCAAGAAATCGCATATTAAATGATTTTTTTCCACTTTTGTACAATAAATCAATAACAAGTCTTAAAAGAAGTAAAAACTTACTAGAAAGAAAAGAAAATAAGAAAAAGAATTAGTCCCAGTAGGGCTTGAACCTACGCCCCCCTGAAAATTGCTGTCAAGGTAGGTTTATGGTAGGAATTGAATACTCTTCAAAAAGGAGGCACTCTATTATGGGCCTAATACCTTAAGTAATATCTGTATGTACTTGCACGCACAATTTTAACCAGGAATTTCTTAGTCCAAAGGGGGCATAATTTGGCTAAAATGAAGGTCAAAGTTATGGGACTTGATGCTATCGCACTAGTTTAATAACCTCAAAGACACATGTGAAGTTTCAATTCAATATCTGCATTAGCTTTGGAGATAGTAACTTGCATGTATAACTTTAATCAGGAGTTTATAAGTCCAAGAAGGGGCATAATTTGCCTAGAATACATGTCTGAGTTATGGAACTTGACCCAGTGAGGTTGGTTATTTATCTAGAAAAAGAACAATTGTGTGTCAAATCTATATGCCTTTTAGTAATATCTGTATGTACATGTACTTGCACGTAAAACTTAACCAAACTTTTCTAAGTCCAAAAGAGGGCATACTTTGGCCAAAAAGAAGGTCAGAGTTATGGGACTTGGTGCTATCAACTAGTTTTATAACCCCGAAGACACATGTGAAGTTTCAATTCAATATCTGCATTAGTTTTGGAGATAGTAACTTGCATGTAAAACTTTAACCAGTCCAAAAGGGGGCATAATTTGCTCAAAATACATGTCAGAGTTATCGAACTTGACCCAGTGAGGTTGGTAATTGACTTAGAAAAAGAAAAAAATAAGTTTCAAAGCTATATGCCTTTTAGTAATAGCTGTATGTACTTGCATGCAAAAACTTAACCAAGGTGTGACGCCGACGCCAGGGTGAGTAGAATAGCTAGACTATTCTTCGAATAATCGAGCTAAAAAACGCCTGTTCAAATTATTTCGATCGTAGTAGTGGCTCAGTCTGCACAGTGACAGGGTCGTGCAACAGCACAGTCAGTCACGAATAAAACAAATCCACATTAATGCTGGTTTGCCGTCATTATCACATATCCAGATATAACTTTTATATTTATACGCAGATGGTGTAGTGAATTAAATCTAAGAAAATAAATACTAATTTAAAATCTTCAATTAAATATTTGTTGCAATTATAATCTGAAACGTACTTATTTTGTTCGCAAAATACTACATTTGTAATGTGCGGTCAGTTTTTTATCTCTACATAACACGGAGAATTTTTTTTTCGGGGATTACATATAATTATTTGTATCGAAAAAAAATCTAAGTCTAACTATTTACGCCCAATAAAGAATCAATGTATGCCTAATATCGAGGCTTCACAATCAGTCTTGAGATATTCATACTTAAAAGAAATGAAGCTCAGCAAATGTTCCCGTCGGTTTAAGAAATATTTGCTATATTAATTTGAATAGTAGTTTCAGCTCTTTTGTAAAGGGAATTCTAATTTAATCTCTCATCTTCAATAAGATGAAGTAAATAAAAGATTGAACTGTGCAGAAAAATCCTATTAAGATTTTTATCCTAAATTAGATCTAGGAACAGACGAACTAACAACTTGAATACTAATATTAAGATAATATTATTTCTATGAAATCAACTATTTAGTGATATTTGTTTACGCTGAATAAACATTTTATAAGATTTTCCTTATTATTAGGCGATTCTGTTTTCAATGACGAGTTTCAGCAACTTTTCCCTCAAAAACTGGTGCCAGGTAAATAACTATTTTCTGTACTCATTTAGACATCCTTGTTATCATTTGTTATAAGAAGATCGAAAAAACTATTATCGCTTACACTCACTACAACAATCTTAAATTTATAAGTATTTTTGAAAAAAAATCCGCAAATTATGGGGCAAACAAGCACTGTAGCAAGTCTAGAGATCATCGGTTAGATGATAGGGGATGAAATTCCTCGAGACGGTAGCGTCCGTATATTGTTATTCTTCTTTGTTGTCTGCATATACTAAGACAATTATTTCGATGTTTTTTCAGTTCCGGTTTATGTACTATCTGCAGACTGGTTGTCTGCAAGAACAACACAGCACCCCGAATCATTATGATTATATGAATAATTATGAAGAATTTAAAGTGTGCATGGGAAAATTGGAATTTTACATATATATGAAATTTCAAACTTTGCTGTTGGAAATTGTTTAAGAAGAGATTATCGTTCATGGTGTTGTTATACTGGATGCGCACTTTTTTAGGAATAATGTGTGAGCATTTTAACAAATATATTTATAATTGTGAAGAAATTGTCAAGGAAAGAGTGATTTAACAGAGAAAAGCATATTAGAACTAACGTTACATGATACAAAACTGACGCTAAATAATAAAAACAACTTTAAATGGTTTAACATTTTTAGGCTCGCAAAAATACAAATCGATGGCGCTAAAAATACAAATTTTCTATAGGGGTATATGGAGAATTTCTTGATTTGTTGACGATTTCACGAAATTATTATCTCATTTTATGCACGACTTGTCACACAAAAATTATAATAATATATAGCTTTGTATGTTTTCAGTTAAATAAACAAAAAGATTTTCCTAACTGTGTTTTCCCGGAGTGCTCGCCTTTGTAAACGAAGAACAAAGTGGCATGTCATGTATTCGGTCTTTATACACTCTCTACCCTGTTATTAACATTTTAATGGTAAATATTGGAATCAGTGGTACATTTTTGATGTTGTAGGTCCTTCCAACTGAGTTTCAAACGTATCCGTGCCGTCGTTACATATGCAAAATGAATCCAAATTTTAAAAATATGTTACAAATTATTTACAGGCACGTAGGAAGCATTTTTAGATTGGGGTGGTGGGGGCACACATTTTGAAAATCAGCCGAGCTATAAGTAAAGAACGCTTTTTTTGTTTTTCTTTAGTCAAAGCACTACTTGCTGAGCTGCATTCTTAGGAAGATGCGTGCTTAGCGCATCTAAGATTATTACAGAACTGCAGGTCACAGCTCAAATTTTCACTCTTATTACAACAATTCAAACTTATAGTTTTGCAAATTACCCGCTGCAATTGTATAGTTTTGTTTAACATGGATTCAATAATTACTGTTACTGTTCTTTCAAGATTCCGGACGCTTTGTTTCATGACAACCATTTTTTGCATTTTAAAATGTGATTCAAATGCAATTTCAAAGCAGAGAACCCACTAATACTACTAAGATTTCTACGGACTTATACAAATTCGGTAAAACATGATTCATAAATAATATTTTATGAGTCTATGTTTTAGAAACATCACAACTCCGACTGAATACGTACCTTTTTGGTATGTGGAGAGTCTTATAGGAAAATAAAAATGTATATAACAATTAGTAGAACTTCGAAGAAAAACAACATGCACAATGACAGGTTAATACACAGCTGATGTGAAGACGTGTTTGACATTCCAGATAATGAAATAGACTACTGTTATACTGATGTAAATGGTAGTTGTTAACATTAAAAGCAACAATACAATTTACTTTTTAGTGGTTGAAAATCACAAATATATTTATCGATTATCGATCTGAAATTACAGAAGTATCTCTCAAAAAGAATGGGATGAACTACAACACATGGTGGAAATCAAATACTGACATTGAAACGTGCAAGAAGACTCATTTTATAGGATGCTTTCCAGGCTCGGTTCCAGAAAAATTTCATTTGGGGCGCATGCTTATCACAGGTAATGTGCATAGAGTGGGCTATGTACGGGAAGTGGTACCCCCAAACGCCTCCTGATTTTGAAAATATGAAAGTGTTATCAAGGTGTTATTAGAATGGATTAATTTTCACGCATTGAACGTACACATGCATTGAATGTACATCTCAAACCTAGGTTAAATTGAATCTTAACTATTATTCTTCTTGCTTGCATTCTTTGCTTCCAAAGGATCTTTTTACAGATTTTTTTAGTCAGCGTAGAACACACATTCAATGCGTGCGTACTTACCGTGGTATGTTAAGGACATGCATTTATTTTGTTTAAACTTTAAACTATCTCGTGCCTCGTGCGCAAGACATCTTATCTCGAGCGTACGGCATCTTATCTCGTGTGCACGACACCTCATCTCGTGCACACAACATCTTATCTCGTGCACACGACAACTTATCTTGAATGCACGACATTTTATCTCGTGCGCGCGACATCTTATTCCGAACGCATGACATCATATCTCCAGCGCACCACATCGGGCGCCAAGCATATTGAACTCTCGAACGCACGGCGTCTTATTTCTGGCGCACAACATCTTATTTCGAACGCACGACATATTCTATCAGTGTGCGACATCTAAATCTCGTGCGTACGACATCTTATTTCGTGCGCACGACAACTTATCTCGTGCACACATCTTATCTCGTGCACACGACAACTTATCTCGAATGCAGGACATCATATCTCGTGCTCGCGACATCTTATTCCGAACGCACGACATTATATCTCCAGCGCACTGGTCACACCTTATGTCAGGCGCGAAGCATATTGCTATCACAAACACACGGCGTCTTACCTCGAGCGCAAGAATCTTATCTCGAGCGCACATCTTATCTCCTGTGCACGACATATAGCCTTTGGAAATTGGTATTGCACACCGGCCTTCAAAGCCGAACCTTACCTTGAGTCATGGCCCTTAATTTGTTGCAGCTCGTCTGACAAACTCCATGATAATATTTCCAGAGTCGCAAGAATTGACGGAAACTAGCGCGGATTATTGTTAATTTAAATATATTGAACAATGATCCACAAAACTAAAATTAATGCAAGTGTTGGCAGATCCGCACATGTTTTCGTTGATTCTGGTGACGACATTTTACCAGTATATAATAAATTGATAGACTTAGTATAATAACCACATGTACATAGTATATAATATACCAAAGTATTCAGTTTCTTTTGCGTCGGTTGTGTGTTATTCTGGAATCATTGAAGTTGATATTTTAATATAATTAAGGATGTAAACAGTTAATATATTAACATCAAACCGTTTAGATATAGTTTTTTAATATTCCGCCATACTAACGTTCCTGATTTTTTTCCTAATAGGTTTCAAAGTACAATACAGTCCCTCAAATTTTTTTATCCCCTCTCATTTAAATGTCGATTCCTTGTCCAAAATGAAATTAACAGCAAGTTGAAAGTTTCCTGCTGCCAGAAATTACATAGACATATCCATGTTCACGTGCACCCTCATATTAACGCACGTGCATCTAAAAATATACAGGTGGACGTATTATTTTTAAGCGTGCACGCACATTCTAGCTGAACTAGATATACGCATGTACTTGTACATTAATTTATATGTGTACGCGTAAATATATACGCACGCGTATAATTAAACGCGCGCATGCGTAATTTTATGTGCTTGTTTATATAAGCGTGCGCATATATATTTTCCATTATACGCGTTTAATTTTATGCATGCATGCTTTATTCTGAGTGTTTGTATATTTACAAATATGCATGCACGTATGAACGTGCACGTGTAAATTAATATATAAACATATACCTACATATTTGCAATTACACGTACATTTTAAAATTTATGGATGTTTTGACGTTGTAGGAATGAAATAAAGACATAAATACACAAGTGTAATACAGTTCTGACGTTAGCGTCGGTTTAATTCGGATTTACTTGGTCTATCGTAGATATTCTAGCATAAAACTGCTGTTCTTGTCACTTTTCGGGGATGTTTTAAGAAGAAGGAAAACATGTGTTAACAGAGAGATTCACGTGCTGATATAACAATTTTTGATATATGCACGTTCCGTGGTGAAGTGTTAAGGTATTACGGCCCAAAACGGATAATTCAATGGAAATGACGTCAACGTGAAAATGAAAACAACAGATATCCTTGCGCATTTCATTGAAATTATATGACGTTGAGGTAGAGTATATTTATTTATTCTGCACTGGTTTTATGCGATGTTATAACACGAAAAACATGCGTTATCCCTACAAAGTAAGAAGAAATTTTGATGTTTCAGCATAATAAATCTTGCATGTGATAAAAATTCTTCCCACAGAGCCTTGCATTTTATTATTTTATTCAATTCGTGTAATAAAAGGTGCTAGAGTTTACTGAATACATGTTTTATAAACCAATCTAATGTACTAAACGTCTCGCAGTACATTTTAACTACATTGTATAATGTCCAGCATTTTTCACTAAATAAATAAATGTCAATGAAACCGAGGATAAACCTTGTTTGTAAACTGTAATGATAGGAATTCTTTCCAATGGGAAAACTAAATTATCTTTTTGTCTAAACAAATAAACTAGCCAGTGTCATAAAAGTATTTTTACAAAACATGTTTCCCATGGGAAAACACTGTTCCCATAGAACTCTGAAGTTTCATTTAATATATAAATTCGATCAAGCAGGCAGATGAGCCAAGAAATCAGTTTAGTCCTGAAAAGGTAAAGCGGCTACATTTGAACGAACGTGAAAGAGGACAATGCAAGGATGCTACAGACCAAGTTAGGTGAAAATCCATTATGTGGCAATGCGATGAAGTCATTTAATCATTTTGCTATTGTTTAGCTTTAGCTAAAAGAGCCAGACTTTTGAATAGACTGAAGAGAGGTTCGTACAAGGACGCTACATACAAAGTTTGGAAAAGATCCGTCGTCTGGTTCATGAGAATAAGTCGTTTAAATATTTTGTTCTATATTTAGCTCTAACGGCCTCTAAACGAGGCCAGATAGAATAGTTTGAATAAAGTAGTGGAGCAAACATGCTGAAGATCCAACAAGCGATTCATGAAGAGATGATGTCTAAATGATTTTTGTTTTCATTTTCAACTCTAGTAAATATAGTCACATCAGATCATGAAGCAGAGGCCAGTCAGTGTAGGAAGCTGGTCAGGGTAAATTATTATTAAGTACATTTGCTTGATAGGTGTAAATTTGTAAGGTGCTAAAAATCGCAAATGAATGTAAATCATCAGTAAATGTAATTAGGTAAATCAGACAGGAAATGAATGCTGATTGTAATATATTCTAACACGATCCGATTCATTTTCCTATTAAACAAAGAAGGAAGAAAGCAGTGAATTATCATACAACAAATCACTGCTCTGACGTCACAATTATTACGTCATGGCGTCAAGCGGCATAGCGGCGCGCTGGAAAAGAAACCGATTGAAAACGCGCAAATATTTAATGCATGTCATTAAGGATGTACTTTAAAATCCTTTATAACGTATTAGAATCGAAATAATATATCTCATTTAGTGATTTGCTCTTGAATAAATCATTGCTTGTCGTTCAGATGCGTATTATTATATCACTCGGGCTACGCCCTCGTGATATAATTCCTTCGCATCTGAACTCCAAGCAATGATTTATTCAACGACAAATCACTGGATGAGATATATTATTTCTTAAATAAAAAGCATGTCTCTAAATTTGAGTGGAATGTAGTGTCACAAGTTTATCAGTAATGAGTCTTCAGGCTGAAATTTAAGAAGGCAAGTGAAGGGTTTATGTTTTAACCCTTACCATGCTAAATTTTTATAATGAATTTATCAATCTTTCAGCTTGGACAGTACCATAAACAGTTCAAAGTGGTGCTTACGAAAAATATACTGACTGAATAGCAAACAGTGCATCTTTATAAGACTGCATAGATATGCAGGCGGATTAGTCATATCAATCATGCTACGGGTTAAAATGATAATAAGTAATAGGGAAGGAACAGAATCAACTAGATGTGCTTCTTTTTTAAATGTTATAAATAAAAGATATCCTCTTCGTGCATTTAAACGTGCTCAAGTAGATTTTCATAGGAAAAAGAATGTGGAAGTAAAATGTTAACTTATTACATGGGAAATATGCCGCAAATGATAAATAGTGCTTTGAAGATTTTATTTATTTTACGCGACTATTTATGTCTGTAAAGTTTCATATAATTCCACCTATAGTATTTTAGAAGAAATACGTATATATTTTATTAATATGGCCAATAAAGAACAATAAATACACAAAAAGAAGGGCGTATTAGCGGTATGCTCAACTAGGCTCTATACCAGTAATATCTGCAAAGTTTACATGAAATCTGAATAGGAGTTCTGGAGATGGAGAAGCGTAGACAAGAATCTCTTTATAGACTGTATGAATAAAAATCGACGAGCCATGCCTCAGTGGAAACTCTCTAGGCCGTTACACCTCAAATACTTGGCAATGTGTGACTTTTCTTGCTACTAATCATTCCTATGATTCCTATCAAACTCCTACGGTATAGAAGAGGTAGTCCGGATAAATTGTATTTAGAAACGACATTGGTGATGTCAATACTCCGCCAGAAAAGTCCGAGGGGGACAGGCCGACTATAATACTTTTAACAAGGCTTCATGCTATTTCCTCACGTTAAGTTTTATTAAAACAACCAGATGATTTTTAAAGTAAGCACGGACAAGCTAAATATGGACAGATGGACGTATGGATATGCAATAATGATAATACCCCTTGAAATGAAAATAAATAATAATTTTTTTTAATCTAAATACAGAATTCCAATTAATTGTAATACTTGTCGTGACCAGTTTGCTAAATAAAATGCTATGTTTTGGGTTAAATACTAATTTTTCAACATATTCAACAGCTTTAATATAAACCTGTGTTATTCAAATGAACACATTCTTTCCCCTAAAGCTCAAAAAACAAAATCTTAAAAAAAAGTCATTACATGTATGTTTTAGTGCGTGAGGACAAGGCAGCAAATAATATCATCATCTTTTGACGTCTACTTATATTATTGTTTTACTTATGAACCAAATACTCCTAAAGCCTACAGTTTGAGAAATTCTAATAAACATGGCCTGGTTGCTAATTGCATAATTCCAGTTTCACACAAGATGAACGTCCCACAATGTAATTGCTAAAAAAACTTTTTAAATAATGTTTTAAAACTTCTGTCATCGCTAAACTGTTTCAATATTTATTCTTTCAAGCAATTTGATCGGTTTAGCCGAGACGTTCTTACAGTGATGAACCCTTTTTATCATTATTGTATTTATGCGCGAACTGTAGCATTAAATTAAAGTCGAAACCAATAGCATTAATATCAAAACAAAGGCAGTTAATCTCTTATTGTTGATCGAAACATGTAAGTGTGAATACTTATTCACTAAGTTAGATTCCTGTCCGATGATCATGGTTTCAATTCAACATTTGATTTGCTGTCGATTTTTAACGTAGAACAACACCATAAAACATTCCTATAAAATGAAAAACCAATGCATCATTACTTAAAAAAGAAAAAGGATTTAATATTTTTGTTGTGGTGTTCATGCATGTATAAAACATAGATATATAACAAAATGGCCCTTTGCTGCTTTATTAAAAAAGAGCTTTATTTGGAAGGGCGTATACATATACATACATGAATACCAAAAATTTCCTATAATGAAGCTCTTGTGCCACTTTAAATATATCTACGAGTATATCGTTAACATTTTGCCAAACTGCTATGTAAGGCTGCATAAGATATGTGATAAAGTATTTGAAAAGGATGGTAAATACCTTTTTTGTCGGTGAAATATTCTGGCGATATCCTAGATAACTTCAAAATCAATAATTACAATGTTTCCGTATTTAATGACTCTACATTGTATACCATTTTAACAGAAATTTTGCTAGGAAGAAAGCAACAAATCTAAGTTGCATTATTAAACAGTATACTTTGTCAACCAGTAACGAGGTTTATAAAGTTCTCTTCTTCTTATTAAAAAGCATTTTTGTCAGTTTTCCGACAGGTAATGGAAACGTATTGTGCATCATTTGTCGCATAATTGTTTTTATTTTATTTAACTGATTTATATGTTCAGATTTTCTCCAGATACGCAGCTAGATATGTCTAATGCATCTAATAATACATCATTATATTTGTATTATATTCTTATAATTGCAATTCCGTATTTTCTTCCAATGGCTGACACTGTTCATCTCTGGGAGCTCAAATGGAATAAAGCTATCAATTTGGATAGTATTTTTGGATTTAAATCTCATTTGATATTAATATTATCCACAAAAACAAATTTATCACACGGGAGGTGATTTTAGAAAAAGTTTTGAAAGTTTCCCTTATTTAGAAAGAATGTAAAACGATTTTTGTTGACAAACATCAAATACTATATCTTATATTTCATACAATGTAGCCAAAATAAGATTTTGTGCGGAGTACTTAAAGTCATTCCCTAGACTTAATTTCTGTGAACATATTTTTCAATACTACTATCATTTTTCTTCAAAACATATTCTAGGCTATTGGTATTTTACGGAACGGAATGGAACGGAACGGAACCAGGTTTGGGGCACTCTATTGGGTATATCTGCAATGTTACAAAATATGGTTTGAAAATTACGAAATTATGACTTATGAATAACACCTTTTGAACTGAATTCCATAATAGCTTCAATTCACTCAATTGAATGATTTTAGTAGACTTATTGAAAAAAAAGAATGTGTCTGGTTCCATTCCATTCCATTCCGTTAAATACCATTACCTATATGGGTATTGGTACTTTGCGGAACGGAACGGAACCACAAACATCTCAGTGGAATGACCGCCTGCACTAGCGGATCCAGGTGGGATGCACCCGGTGTCCCCCACCCCACAATAAAATATGTCAAAAGTTATGTAAAAAATATTAAACTGAATTCCATAATAGCATTAATTCACTCAATTATATCATTTTTAACTATTTTTAGTAGTCTTATTGACTGAATTCCATAATATCTTCAATTCACTCAATTAAATTATTTTAGTAGACTTATTGAAAAAATGAATATGTCTGGTTCCATTCCATTCCGTTAAATACCATTACCTATATGGGTATTGGTACTTTGCGGAACGGAACAAACCACAAACTTTAAACAGATTTCACATTCATCTGCAATCTCAGTGGAATGACCAGCTGCACTAGGGGATCCAGGTGGGGTGCACCCAGTGTCACTCTACCCCACAATATAATATGTCAAAAAGGAAATAGATCCCATTTTTTCCATTTGCACGTAAACCGGGACCAAATGGGCATTGTTTCAATCGTGGAATAAATTTTACATAAAATTAGACATTTTTCTTGCTAATATTGGCATGTTTTCGAGTTGTTTACTTGAAAACGAAAGTAGGGTGTTTATTCTGCTGACCACTTTCTGAAATGCGGCAATATGAGGGTACCTGATTTTAGTTTACTTTCATTTTACTGCATACTATTCTACACCCCTTTTTCTTTTCGTTTTCTTGAAGCAAATGTATAGGTATCTTGTGGAAAAAAGGTGTACGACAGAGTGAAAATCTAGAAACTGTATCAACATGTTGATCTGAAGTAGCTGAATTTTATATGAAATATAGAACATGTGTTTGCAAGCATTAATTTGAAGGCTTTAATCATAATCAGATACAGATACAAGTGAGAAATATGTGACAGCCATCGACACTTATGATGATAAAATCTGTAAAAAGATCCCTTGGAAGCATAAAATGCAAACAAAAAAGAAAAATAGCAGACTCCTTTGATTGAGAGTAATAAACCGGCTTAAGCGGAACTCTATTACACATTATATTGAATGGACTCCATAATCCCAAAGGTCCAAAAAATATAACAACACTGAATCCAAGTACGGCACTTAGAGTCATGTAGTCTACAGACCATGTTTGATGGAGATCCTTCAAGTGGTTCATGAGAAGAAATTGTTTAAAGCTTTTTCATTGTACTGAGGTGGCGGATAATTGTGACATCTTTTTAGTTCGTTCCGCTCCGTTCCGCAAAATACCAATACCCATATAGGTAATGGTATTTAACGGAATGGAACGGAACCTGATGGATTTATTTTAATAAGACTTTTAAGATAATTTAATCAGATGAATTTATGATATTATGAATCTCCATATAATAGCTTTTATTCATAATTGAGGGTTTCAGTTCTCAAGCCATATTTTGCAACACTGCAGCTATTCACCATAGCTAGGTAATATATAGTACAGAAATATCCTCCACCACCAAAGCTGGAAAGTCACCATATGATCTATGATTGTGTCGGTGTGATGTTAAACCCAACAAAAACAACAACCAAACAAATTGGCCAAAGTCGCTTACCTGTTTTTTTTTCTATATGTCAACAGACAAAGTTTGATGAAGATCCTTCAAGTTGTTCATGAGAAGAAGTTGTTTCAAGCGTTTCCTACTTTAATCTATAGCGGCTTCTAAAAACGGCCTCCACTTTAACAAATTTGAGAGAGGACCTAATAATGATGATAGCAGATAGGTCATTGTACTGAGGTGGCGGATGAATGTGACATCTTTTCAGTTGGTTCCGTTCCGTTTCGTAAAATACCAATACCCATATAGGTAATGGTATTTAACGGAATTGAATGGAATGGAACCAGACAAATTCATTTTTTCAATGGGTCTAACTAAAATAATTTGATTGAGTGAATTGAAGCTATTGTGGAATTCAGACAATAAGACTACGAAAATAATATAATTGAGTGAATTAATGCTATTATGGAATTCAGTTTAACAGTTTTTTTTTCATACCTTTTGACATATTTTATTATGGGATTGGGGACACCGGGTGCACTCCACCTGGATCCGCTAGTGCAGCCGGTCATTCCACTGGGATTGCAGATGAATGTGAAATCTGTTTTAAGTTTGTGGTTCCGTTCCCTTCCGCAAAATTCCAATGCCTATATAGGTAATGGTATTTAACGGAATGGAATTGAATGGAATGGAACCAGACAAATTCAATTTTTCAATAAATCTACTAAAATAATTTAATTGAAGCTATTGTGGAATTCAGTCAATAAGACTACTAAAATGATATAATTGAGTGAATTAATGCTATTATGGAATTCAGTTTAATAGGTAGTTGTTTTTTTTCATACCATTTGACATATTTTATTGTGGGGTAGGGGGACACTGGGTGCACCCCACCTGGAACCGCTAGTGCAACCGGTCATTCCACTGAGACTTCAGATGGATGTGAAATCTGTCTTCAGTTTGTGATTCCGTTCCGTTCCGCAAAGTACCAATACCCATATAGGTAATGGTATTTAACGGAATGGAATGGAATGGAACCAGACATATTCACTTTTTCAATAAGTCTACTAAAATAATTTAATTGAGTGAATTGAAGCTATTATGGAATTCAGTCAATAAGGCTACTAAAATGATATAATTGAGTGAATTAATGCTATTATGGAATTCAGTTTAATAGGTGTTTTTTTTTCATATCTTTTGACTTATTTTATTGTGAGGTAGGGTGACACTGGGTGCACCCCACCCGGATCCGCTAGTGCAGCCGGCCATTCCACTGAGACTGCAGATGAATGTGAAATCTGTTTTCAGTTTGTGGTTCCGTTCCATTCCGCAAAGTACCAATACCCATATAGGTAATGGTATTTAACGGAATGGAATGGATTGGAACCAGACATATTCATTTTTTTTTCAATAAGTCTACTAAAATAATTTAATTGAGTGAATCGAAGCTATTATGGAATTCAGTCAATAAGACCACTAAAATAATTTAATTGAGTGAATCGAAGCTATTATGGAATTCAGTCAATTAGACTTCTAAAATAATTTAATTGAGTGAATCGAAGCTATTATGGAATTCAGTTTAATATTTTTTCATAACTTTTGTTTGTTTTTTCGTTTGTTTTGGGTTTAACGCCGTTTTTCAACAGTATTTCAGTTATGTAACGGCGGGCAGTTAACCTAACCAGTGTTCCTGGATTCTGTACCAGTACAAACCGGTTATCCGCAAGTAACTGCCAACTTCCCCACATGAATCAGAGGTGGAGGACTAATGATTTCAGACACAATATCGTTTATCAAATAGTCACGGAGAACACAAGCCCCGCCCGAGGATCGAACTCGCGACCCCGCGATCCGTAGACCGACGCTCTACCTACTGAGCTAAGCGGGCGGGTTCATAACTTTTGACATATTTTATTGTGGGGTGGGGGACACCGGGTGCATCCCACCTGGATCCGCTAGTGCAGGCGGTCATTCCACTGAGATGTTGGTGGTTCCGTTCCGTTCCGTAAAGTACCAATACCCATATAGGTAATGGTATTTAACGGAATGGAATGGAATGGAACCAGACAAATTCATTTTTTTTAATAAGTCTACTAAAATCATTTAATTGAGTGAATTGAAGCTATTATGGAATTCAGTTCAAAAGTTGTTATTCATAACTAATAATTTCGTAATTTTCAAACCATATTTTGTAACATTGCAGTTATACCCCATAGGGTGCCCCAAACCTTGTTCCGTTCCGTTCCATTCCGTTCCGTAAAATACCAATAGCCCATATTCTATCAGTTTCAGCGACCATCAAGATATGTCCGTTTTACTGTATGGATAATGTAAGTACATGACCAATTCAAAACTGGTATTTAAAAATTTAAAACTGAAGCAATCTATGAATTAAATTTCATGAAAATACAAACTGTTTTAATTTGAATACAAATTCAATTTAGTACATAAAACATTACATAACTAATAAATGTTTTAACTGCTACAAACACAGTTTCATTTATCTCTGTCCCTTCAAGTATAATTTGTACCCAGGTTTGAAGAACAGGACCCTCTAAGGTATATTTGTTTTATTGAAAGAAGAAAAAAATACGAATATTTAACACTTTTCAGTGTATTTTGGTTTCATTGTTATCCGTAAAAGTCTGCATAATTGATAATTTTACTATTATGCACGTTAGCTTTCTAATATAAGCTTAAAATGTATATGTCGCGGGGCTCGTGTTTCCATGGTAATGCATTTTCTCTCATTTTTAAACAATTATGTATGAAAACACGGTACCCTATTTTTCTTAACGTGTAAAGTAACCTTGGCAACGAGATGTTTAAAATACCTTATATCTTGCTTTTTACCGTAATTTCCTATACAAATATTAAATAAAATTATCTTTTTTGTTAATGTAGCTTAAAAATATCTTATACCTAACGTAATTAATATTTTCCTGTTATTTGCATTTATTTAAACAAATTTCACAGCTTAAAATATATACAGCAGTACCCCTCGTCTGTCATTTTTTATGGAATGCTGCTGTTAATCTCATGGATATTGAAGAAATGCAAATAAAAAGCCGAAGCTGTGTTAGACCAGTATCAATGCTTTTGAAGTTTACATTTAGATATATAGGTCACGGGCTTCGTTTCCATGGTAACATCAATTTAATTCAAGAAACCACAATTTTCTACTGAAATTTGAACAATTTTAGAGCATAGTTTTAGTATATAAGTAACAAATTATCAACGGAAACTGAAAAATAGGTATTACAAATCAAATTCCAATTTCTATTTGAAAATGGCCGTAATAAGTAACCTTTCATCCTGCTATATTCCCAATAACCTCAGTTACCATCATCCATTTTCTTACTTTCCGCATAACATATCAATATAACTACAAAAAAGAAGTAAAATATTGATCATTATTCAGGGCGAAAGACTCATAAAAAATATTTCAGCAAATAATTGCTGTTTAAAAATAGTTCAAATGAAAACAAAGACGTACTTTCAAAATAAAAGATATTAATTTTGCGCGGTAACTGACACTTAACGTCATGACGTAAATTACGTCATTTTAGGGCAACAATGTTTTGAAGCGTTTCTGTGGCAACTTATTCATTATATCTGTATTATTAAACCATTAAGCATCAGATCGGAGACAGGTTTATGATTTGTTTTCAGAAGAATAGATATACATAGAAATATTAAGGTAACTTATCTCCTAAATACAAGCACATGATTTTAAAACTGAATAACAATTATATCTATGTGAATAAAGTGCTTAATTATGAACTTGTTTTAAGTCTAATCAGGTCCTTTGTTATAGCATTCTTTGTATTGAAACGAATATAAGTGTTTCCCAGGTAGGACCAAATATACATAGAATGAACTCTATGCCTACAGACGAAAACTTTGGTATCAATTTTCATATTGATTTCAGTTAATAAGAAATGTATTTTGGTATCGCGTTGTCAATTCAGCTCTAACTAGAGGTATCACAAAAGGTCAATCTGATATTCCCTAAAATGTTAATAACTGAACAAAAATAAGTACACTTAACTCATTTATTGTACCAATAAATAATATATAATATTAAGCAAAAACTAATTTTATTGGGTTTTTGCAATAAACATATTTTAATGTGGAGTTAAACCATTCTTTTTTTTTGCAATTTTAACAAAGTCATCAATTTCCTTTGGACATAATATCCAATATTGTTTTCGGAAGATGTATACTAGTATACCAATTTTGGAGCCAAAAATATAAAAACGTTTTTTTTTTTTTGTTTTTAAAATTTGGAGTTATACCGTTACTGCGCTAAGGTTACCATATACAAACACCAAAACTCTAACAAAATTACTCATTTTTATTATGTTTGCTTTCAATGAGTATCATATACTATGGAAAGAAGCCATTTAAATCAGGAGTATCCAATTATCTTTCAATATTTTTCTCCAAGTTAGTTTCATTTTTGCCAGGTGCACTAACTCCACTAACCAATAGTTGTCTTGTTTTCAACTGGGATGTTTATATATCACTTAATGTGAACTCATTAATATTTTAAGGGTACCGATTTTCGTGGATTTCGCGATTAAGCAAATCTATGAAATTTAACCTCAACAAACAACTACAATTCCCATTCATTTTATACTTAAATGTTAAAATCCATAAATTTATATCCAACGACATTTAATGATTTTTACAGCCCATAATCTCTTATCTAACACTATTTTTTCTAATACTCGACCTAAGTTCACAACAATCACAAAAGAATTCGCGTCCCCCGTTTGGAATTTCTAGTAGTACAGGAGTTACACTGGATATACGAGGGTGGGATCAAAAGTAATGCAACCAATAGGTTCAAATGACAACTGAAGGTTAGAATAATAAAAATCTTTATTTCAAACCTTCAAAGTAATCTCCTTTGACAGGTACACAACGTTTCAATCTTTTAATCCAATCCTTAAAAGCTTTCTGATAGTCTTTTTCAGGTATATCACTTAGGAGGTTAAATATGGCGGTCCCCAACTTTTGGCGGGATGCATATTTTCTGTCTGCAAGCTTTTTCTTGCAACGAGGGAAAAGGAAAAAGTCATAGAGGGCTAGATCCGGAGAATAGGGTGTGTGTTCTAGAACATATACTCCCTGTTCATTCAAAAACGATGTCACAATCCCAGACTTGGGACTCGAGGCGTTGTCATGTAACAAATGGATGCCTCGGATACCCGTCTTTGGTGGACGTTTCTGGAAATACTTGAGAAGCTTTTTAAGAACTTTTTTTCTTAATATAAAACTTGGCATTCATTGACTTGCCTTTAGGTACAGGAACCTGGATGGCGAGACCTTTAGTATTGAAAAATATGGCATACATATACTTTTTCACACTTGCAATCCTTTTGGCAATGCAAGGCCTTCTGGCATTGTTGGTGAGCCATATTCGGTTACTAATTTTTCGATGCGGTTCGAAGAAATGTATCCAAGACTCATCTACGAAAGACCCGCGGTGACATTTCAACTTCATTATTTCACGCTTTCTGCTTCATGATTTCACGATTTCCACTTCATGAATTCACGAATTCACGATTTCTATTTCCTGATTTTACGATTTCCACTTCATGAATTCACCAATTCATGATTTCAAGAATTCACGATAAAACTTCACGATTTCACGGTTTCGCGAATTCAAGATTTCGCGATTTCACGATTTCCACTTCACGAATTCACGATTTCACAATTTCCTCTTCATGAATTCACGATTTCACGAATTCACGATTTCACCATAAAACTTCACGATTTTACGATTTCTTGATTTCACGAAATCACGATTTCACCATTATATTTCACGATTTCACGATTTCCACTTGAAGAATTCACGATTTCTCGATTTCACGATTTCATAATTATAGTAAAATTTTTCAACTTCTCGCGATTGTATTAGTTACATGACTATATGACGTAGAAAACCGCAGGTGATATTCGCTACATGTAAGATGGCGTGTTATATAATTGTACAACCAGGTTTAGGTACTGAAAGTGAAAACTGGCCGAAAATGCCCCAACTGATGAGGAAATAGACCTACAAACAATACTTTTAGAATGCATTATTGCTTAAATGTGAAATTGTTCCAGTCCCTTTTTTCGGTTTTAGTAGGCTCCCCATCTTTGTGCTATTAAATGAAAAGCGATGCATCTTATTCTCATGTAAGTTATTGCCACCTGCTGTGTAAATGGTATGCAAACTGAGTTGATCAAGAGTACGGCCTTACCACGAGGACCGTTTAAAACGTAAAAAGGCTACTTAGACGTTTTACTACGTTACAGTCGTGGAAAGGATATACATACAAAATATTAATTCAATCCCTGCAAGCATTCTCTTTTAAATGAACAGAAACCAATGTGTCTATGGACGGAAAGACGGATTCCAAAATAACGGAATGACGGACAGACAACTGCAAGGCTTAATGCTCTTAATGCCGTGGGCATAATAAACATACTTATATATTTTGGAATTGTCTAAAACAGTAAAGCTACTTATTTTGTTCATACATGTTTTAGTGTTGAAAGTACCCAATACTGTGTTGGTACAGGCACCAATATCCCTCCCCAACCTCAACATAGACGAATGCAGGAGTATAAACTCATCCTCTGTAACCCAGACCATTCATTGCGTTCATACTTCATTGAATGGAGAGTAACGGAATGGATTGGCCAAATGGAACAACTGAAATCAAGAAATCATGAAATCGTAAAGTTTAATGGTGAAATCGTGAAATCAAGAAATCGTGAAATCATGAAATCGTGAAATCAAGAAATCTTGAAGTTTTCTTCGTGAAATCATCGTGAACTCATGAAATCGTGACTTCGTGAAATCGTGAATTCATGAAGTGGAAATCTTAAAATCAGGAAGCAGAAATCGTGAATTCGTGAATTCATGAAGTGGAAATCGTGAAATCATGAAATCGTGAAATCAAGAAATCTTGAAGTTTTTTTTCGTGAAATCGTGAATTCATGAAATCGTGAATTCGTTAAATCGTGAATTCGTGAAGTGGAAATCGTGAAATCAGTAAGCAGAAATCGTGAATTCGTGAATTCATGAAGTGGAAATCGTGAAATCAGGAAGCAGAAAGCGTGAAATAATGAAGTTGAAATGTCACCACGGGTCTTTCGTACTTATCACCTGTTACTACATTCATACATGTTTTTAATCGTATCTTGGAAACCTTTTCAAAAGCTTGCGCGCCATCTTAACGCGCGTACGTTTTTTCTCATCAGTGAGCAAATGCGGGACCCACCAAGCATTTTTCTTCATCAATTTCAAAATATTTCGCAGAATGCGCAGCACAGATGCTTTTGTAATGCCAACCATGTCCGCAATCTGCTGATAAGTATATCTTGCGTCAGAAAGTACTATTTGTTTGATTTTTTCAACAATCCTTGGACTACTTGCAGACTTATGTCGACCAGTTTTAGGAGCATTTTTGACAGACTCTACGTCTGCACAAAATTTCCTAACCCATCTTCAAACTGTGGAAAAGGACATTTCATTACTACCATAAACAGCACATATGTCAGCATAAATGTCCCTTGAACCTCTTCCGAGTGAAGCGCAAGTCTTAATGTAAGACCTAATTTCGTTCGCATTTTTTACACTTTTACCAACCATTTCGCCTAACCGCCTACATGTAGGGTTTGTGCAAATGTGAATTGTGAGCGAGATTTTGTGTCTACATGTATAGTTTATACGTCGATTGAAAGCTATTACGGGGAACACGTGCAAGGCGTGAATTTTGTACTCGCGCTAAAAATAGCGGTTATCAATAGCCAGTGGTATTACCTTTGACCCCATCCTCGTAATTATAACAAGGGAATCTTTGCTTAATTAACAGTACGAAGGTGCTACATGTAGCGAGTAAACAGTGAAATATGGCATCTATTGGTAACTCAAGGGCACATTACTCTCACCCTTATAATCTAATATGGCTGAAGGTAACATATAAATGTATGCATTCTTTTTATATAAAATAATTTAAGAAAGAAATTAAGTTGGTCAAGTGTAGACATAGTATAGGCATAGTAAAATATGGCATTGGTGATATATCAAGTGCACATTACTCTGGACTTACTTCTCCAGTCTGGCCCATTATTAATCACAGCAAGTTATACATACACTGTGTTAATATGAATAGGATGTATAAAATAATGGTGACTGAGTGTAGACAAAAGTACCTGGTCCAGAAGACCTATAAGAAGTAAAACATAAATACCATTTGTTTTAAAATTGTTCTATAGATTTCAGTATCAGTTTGACTTTCTCCAGACTGCATTGGTGTTACCTGGAATAGAAATGAAAAAGATATAAAAAAAGTTACTGTAAATATTTTAAATATTAACAATGGATATAATACACAAGTTTGCAAGCAGAATGAAACAGCTAGCATTAAAACAAGATTTCGTTGCAATTACTAGAGGGAACTATTGAAACAAATTGAGAATTGCAAGAAACCTGAAGTAAAATAGTTCACTTTTAATTCTGAGAAGCCTGGGGGCGGGGTTGGGGGCGGATACTGCAAGTACCTGAAACCAGTACCTGGACTTAAAGTAAAAAAAATGTTGGGGGAGGGGAATAAGTTAGTTTTGAAGGGTTTTGGGTTTAGATGAGTAATACCGCGAAACAGAATCTGAATTGGAAGAATACAACTGCTCCCCAAAATGGGTCCAAATAGGACCGTTCTCATGACTGGGCAGTTACTTATATAAAAGAACAAAGACTTTGGAGAATGTCGCGACGATTGAGAGTACACTGTGGCCGAGGAATATTTATTAAAATATCAAGACACTTAACAGAAAGTAATTAAAAATACATGTGCTAAAGGGACGGGAAAATATGTGAGGGGTGCAGAATATGAATGAGAGATACTATAATACAGTTTCAAGAAACTGAACTAAACGTTAAAAATACGGGAGTATTCAAGTGACCTTGACCTGTGAGCCATTGACAATAATCAACCAAATAAGACCTTTCTCAGCTTCGTCATTAGATAAAGTTTAAAATTCGTAGCTGTTATACTTTCTAACGTAGAGCCCATACACGAATAACTAACCAGAAATTAAATATGGTCCATGTGAACTTGAACTTTGAGCAACTGATCCCAATGCAATAGAAATCGCCGTTTTTGTGGTACTTATTCATTGTGGTAAGTTCGAAAGCCGTATTTTTATACTTTATTGATTTAATAGTTCAAAAATCATTTTCAGGTTAAGTTTGACCTTGACCTAAGACCCGTTAACAAAATAATATATAAGGATCCCCCTCAAATGGTATTTAGCTATTATTCAAAGACTGAAAGCTATAGGTATAACACTTTTAGACAGATGAACAACGCGATTTTATGATACGTATATTTTCAAAGAACGGGCGTATAAAGATCCGTTTGATTAACGCATGTGGCGACCATGATGGCAGTCTGATGCAACTGTGTATGAAATTTTGCATGCATTTATATTGACCTTTTATCAAATGACCTTACACACAGTAAGGGTCATGTACTGACTACACGCAAACATCCTATGAAGATTGATAATAAATGCACTCTGACTTTTAAGCGAATAACGGTTTAAGTGTAGCTCTAGGTCACTTTGACATTGACCTTTGACCTACACACGAGAGGTAATCATTTTATGACGATTGGTGAGTAAAGAACAATGTGCTCTTTAGTTATTGAGTGTAAATCTTTTCCTGTCTATTATATGACTTTGAAGTTGATCTTTAACCTACTGATACCCAAACCAGTAGGTGTCTACCGCTTGCCACAGGCAATCATCCTATGAACATTGGCTACTATATGCCAAGGTGTTCTTTTGTAATAAATGGAAACCGTTATCAGTTTTAACCTACTGACCCGCAAGGCCGTGAAGGTCAAAATTTGACCAATGCAAAATTAGCTAAGAAAACGTTTGGCTACCATTACCAAGCATTACTAGTATCTAGTTTTTGATCGGAAACCAAATGTGCTACTGACCAACCGACCGATGTACAGACAGACAGACAAACCAACACACAATAATCATTTTCCTTTATGACGGAGAAACATAAAAAGTGGTGTGGGTGTAACTAGGACCTGAACACTGACCCTAAAATGTGGATAGTCATTTAGGTGGTACATTGTATAAAATTTGAAAGCTGTTGCTATTTTACTTTTTGAACTGGAGTCCGGAAACATTAAATCTAATAAAAGTTAAGTTAGGTCATCGCGCCCTAGACCTGTGAGCAATTGCCCCATAAATTCACAAGAATCTTCCTCTAGAAGTACTAAAAAATTGAATAAAATTTGAAAGCCGTTGCTATCATACTAAATGACAGTTTTTTAGTTTCCAGATTATTATTACCAAGACCTCTAACCTTACGCGATATCTTTTTTCATGACGTAAAGTTTGAAAGCTGCAGCCTTTATACTTTTTTATTGTCGATTTCAGAAAGGAAAAAAACAACAAAAAAATACCAGAATTAAAATCAGGTCCATGTGACTTTGACCATTGGGCCGCTGATTCCAAAAATAATAATGATCTTTCCTTAGCGGTACTGAGTCATTATGTACAGTTTTAAACCTGTATCCATCATACTTTATTACTTACAGTCCGAAATCATTTTCAGTCTCCAAAATACTGTAGCCTTGACCTTTGATATAATATTCCCAAAACAATAGGGATCGTCTAGCCTTGGAATCCTGTCTGATACATACCAACTCTCTATTTTTCTCGAACAAAATACAGCTTAGGGAAATATATTTTCTGGAAGCAACGCCCCAATACATGGATGTATCATAGGTAATGATAACTTTGGAAATCAGTAAATAGAAATATAATTCTCACGGAAATGAGAGATTGCGATCTACGAGCGCTTCAAGACTTTTCCTGTCTACGAACAAATACTTTTTTGTAACTCCCGAGTTTTCCTTTTTTTTTGTCTTTTTTTAATATCTTTGATATATCTGTATGAACTTGAATGTGCATTATTGTTATTTGAGCTAAACTACAGTCATGAAAACATAGAAATTGTAGTATAGACAGTAGGCTATAGACGCATGACATTTGACTCTAACCCATAACGACTTACATCTCTCGTGGACTTTGGGCTCTGATCATAAACCGTTTATTCTATCTTTTAACAAGCGATTTAGACATATTTTGCATATAATCTCCGGGACTGCTGTCGTAAGCCTAACTGAAAATAAACTTAACATTAAACTGATAGAATCTTAACACAATAACCTTCTACCTTTAAAATGCTTAGAGAAATAATATTCTACCTTTAAAATGCTTAGAGAAATAATATAACGGTAACCAATATTGGACGTTAAGCAGACGAAGAAAGGATTCACGAGCTATCGGAAATGTACAATGATTCGTTACAAATTAAGGTAGTTCCACACGTTTGATAAACCGGAAGTGATGGCGTAACGTCATTATCCGGAAAACGTAGAATAAAGCCTGGTTCGGCGTATGGAAATGAAAATCATTTTATGATTTAATGGCAACCTGAGAGTAAAATTATTACAATGGTACTGTTGCTATATTTATAAAGTCAAAATATGGTATTAAAACATATGACACGTTAAATAATTCAAAATAATGTCTTAAAATAAGCGTGAAATGTCCGGTTTACTTTAATCATGATGAAATAGCTTATAAGCAAGCACACGGACCTATACATTTTATTTCATCAAAATACAGGCCATGTCTTTATTTACAACTGTGAGAAATTTCATAAAAATCTACATTGTAGAAAAATTTCTATTCGCGAAAATGTTATGAAATGATTTTCCTGTAGACTTCTATTATGAAATATTGCATGAGTTCCATATTTTTTCAAATCAGTCTGGCAAAAAATCAAGCACACGACCATATTTTTTTATTTGCTGATTTCCCTACGTATATTTTAAAGTTTTGAAAAATCAGAGCTTAATCAAATTCTACATTGTAGAATAAAATTTCGATCGAAACATGCAGAACTACCTTTAACGTGCAAATTTTAGCAACATCAATGTCGTTTTCTTATTGAAATATTCATTACCTGCGTAGAAAAAGATCAATAAATATAAAAAAAACAATGCTAATGAATATTTTATATTGTGACATTTGGCTTGCAAAGGGAAACATAGGGATTACATTGGTAATTGGCCCTCAATTTTCGGAAAGTTCAAAAGTAAATAACAGTATGTAAAATGACTTGCTCTCAGTATATTGATGTCTAATCTTAAAAAAAATCGCTACAAAAGCTGAAAAAAAAATCAGTTTAAGTAACACAAATCACATCCGAACCACCACGGGTATCAGCATTTTTATTAATTTTATAGCAAAAATCGGTCTTTCGTCTTCAAAGTTCGTTTTTTAGGGAGCCCTCTCCCATAAAATATTTGAACGTTAGGGGTACGTAAAATGTCAATAGTTTTCAATAATAGAAATATTTTTTTGTGAGTGAGGGCTCCCTTACGACGATTTTTTATGAAAAGTCGACACTGAAAATATTGAACGGCGGCGCAACTAGTGTTGGTTTAGTTTATATGTTGCAAGGCATAACTGATTGGATTGTCTCCCTTTACAATCAAGCGTCCGGTCGACAAGGATTTTTACAAAAAATAACATCTATAAAAAACATTAAAAGTTGGACGTAAAAGGGGATGTCATGATTACTGGTTATGCAGTTTTAACAAAATATATTTTGCAAAGAATGTATCATACCGAGAAACATGGAATATTATCAGGGTCCGAGAAAAACCCATAGAAATAGATGGATAGACAACAAAAACATCTTAGTTTCAGAATTCCAAAGAGAAATTTCTCTTAGTTAGGACCGTTTCTATGCTAATTCTGTTACAGGTTTATGCATATTTTAATACCCTGATATGTTTACATTGATATTTTGATCAAACATTTGTAACATTAATCATTTATTATTTTGTTTTCCAATTTACTAGTATTTTAAGTATACACACAAGTTACGCTAATGTTTTCTTTCACAACAGCACATAATGCAAACATTTAATTTTTCGTAAACAATTGTCCTCGCAGATTTTTATGTTTATTTTTGGTAAATACATGCATTTTGGTAAAAAATGGCATATACTTTGTTGTCATTAAATGTTAAATAAACGTGATTGACCATCTTTAAAATGGTCATTTATTATTGAATGTATCTGGAATTTGATGAAGTTTTCGGTAACCATTTTTTCATGTTTCATTTGATATCTCACATAAATATATCCAATAGTTGTGTGTTGCTTCAAAATTATCAAATTCGTTGTCAGTGAAACAAGTTCCAAGTTTTTTAATAAACGTGATTGTCCACCTTTAAAATGGTTTCATTGTATATTGTATGCATCTGGAACTTTGACGCACACTTCAGTATCCATATGTATGTTTCGTTTGATATTCGATATTAATGCGCCTACGAAATGCTTGTCTTCAGCCTAAAAATTCCTGACATTATTAAATTCATTTTCCGTGAAAAAAGTTAAATATTTTTCTATCGATGTGAGATATAAACGGTGTTAAGATATGTCATTGGAGAAGAAATCCAGCGTACACAAGGTTTGGAAAGTAAGTTTTTCAGTCGAGTTAAACACTGATAAATGTTGACATATCGCTGATATTGGAATTCCAATAGGAGAAAAAGCAATTTGTTTGGATAAAATAATTTTCAGAATAGGTCAGCTTTAAAATTTAAGGAAAAACAAGTTTTTTTCACATATTGAATATCACTCAAAATATAAATCATTTCTTTTCATAAAAAGGTATACATATATTAGTGTTGTTAAATCTGCAAGTGCCCCATTCTCCTCCTTTAACTGTTCATAAGAAAAATATCAAAAAGTTATCGCTCTACATTTGTAGGTAAGCTACAGTAAAAGCTGTTTTAGATGTCAAGTAAGCATGTCTACAATAATCCGTTCTTAATAATGACATTAATATTGACATTAAAGCCGAGTAGAATTGTTTAAAAGACAAAACAGAATAAATATACCTTAACACTATCACCTAAGGGTTTCTTCTCTTTCATAATTTCTGTTTCCCAAAATATCATAATAAAATTTAAATGTTCAATATTTAAGAAGATGTCATAATGATAATGATATAATGATGATATTAATTATTCTAACCAGGATAAACTCCCATTTTTCGAACTCAACGGTTCGTCTCCAAAGAATTAGGAAAGACATAAATATATAATAGAGACATAAAAAGGCATATAAAGGCCAGCCACATGTTTGAGCCTCACTCGGGGCTTTGAATTCTTCATGTGAGAAAACAATCCAGTTGTCTTATGGAAGGTCGGTGATTCTACTCAGAGCCCGTGATGAAATAATGCAAGTGGGGGCAACTGGGGTCTTCCTCCATCGAAGCTGGAAATTCGCCATATGTAATCGTGTCGGTGCGACGTTAAACCAAAACCTCAGTCACCTTAACCAACTTGTAGAATCATACATATGGTCTCCATTTCCAATCAGCAATATGACTTCCAACAGGTTTATTTTACTATAGAATATGTTTGTGGTGTTCACGCAAAAGATTATATTTATGGTACTTCATAACTGCTAATATAAAGGAATCTAAAAGCATATACGTTTGATGTTATTTCTCTGCTAGAATGAAAATATTAATCGAGTAAAAATGTCAGAAAGGATCTAACTATACGCATCATTTTAGTGATTCACTAAAATGGATATAATTCCATTACAATAAATACAACCAGTTTGGACAAATCCCACTATCCTACGATCGCCAGTTTTAGTCCATATAATACTTAGGATTACTGAAGTGCATTTATCAGGAAAAATGTATACTAGCTAGAATATTTCAGAAGGGATGATCCTTAATGATATTTAATTATACTAATGTAACCGACGCTCATTCGTTTTAAAACATATTTACCCCACAACGTAGTTCAATCAAACACCTCCTTATATCACATTACATTTTTAGCCATTCTCAAATTCTCAAGTTATAGGTCAGGCAATCTGTCCCGTTAATATATACATTGTTGAATTTGTTTTACGAACGCTGTCGAGATTTACCATGTGGAACAGAAATGTGACAGGACAAACCATTTTGTAATAAAAATAACTATTAAAGTATAAATAATCTGGACTATTTTGTATGTCTTCTGTTTGGGACTAAAGCTTAAATGTTGTCAAATAGTTGTGTTTCAACAACTTAATTAATCGTGTTTACATATGTTTAAATATACACAGCTTTTTTTGTGTTGACAAATATAAACATCATATACCTTGGAAACATCATATACCTTGGTTATATGATATGCTCAGTTTAACTCGAATTTCCTCACTTCAGGTGTAATTCGGAAAATTACCAATCTCGAATTTAATTCCTTCACTTCAGATGTAATTCGGAAAGTTGCCAGTCTTTCTATACTGTACAAAGAAGACGTTTTGGACGCATATTGTTTGCCGCCGAAAACATAAATATTATTTTGCCTCTTTTTTCAAAGGGAAACATACATCGCTCCCTCACTAGACTACCATTTTCTTAAATTGACACATGTTAGTTGATATTACCATGGCGAATTATTGCTCTGGTAGCTTTAACAAGATGCTAATCGGAACAATTAGAATTATTTGGAGGGATGACTTTTATTAAAAGAATGCTGTATAACTTGTGTGGGGATTTTCCATCATGTTGTTTATGAGGAAAATGTCGTTTAAAGAGTTTGCTATGTTAAGCTCAGGCACCAAGTGCGGAAGTATATCAACAAGCTTAAAGATATATTCATGAAGTAGTCTTGTCGTAATATTTTGTTTTACTCTAAAAGAGGTAAAATTGAGCCATTTGAACAAATTTGAGGGTAATACCTTACATGGAAGCTACAGACGAGGAAATCAAACGAAATTCCTCTGGAAACGCCCTCTCGCCATCTCCACTGCTCTATTTGACAAAGACGGGCACAATACCCCTTTGATTTTTAACATTTATTAGCCATCACACAAAATTTATATACAAAGTTCACTGGGTAAGACGTACAACATATTTATAGATTTCAAATCGCTATTAATCTTGGTCAAGTGTATAGAATGGCTTTCATTAAAAGATTAAACCTACTTGCTCGAATGAACGATCCTGAGCAATATCTGAATGACGACACAGAATGAATTTATTTGTATATACAAAATTGTCTGGTGTGGCATTGGTCTTTTGATGCGTCAAGTGTGGTGTGGTGTGTGCTTTTTCATATTCCGCTTTCAGCCTCTGCCGCTGGCTAGCCTTCTGGTGAAAGAGACCGAGTGCGTAAGTCTTCCCTGTCAGTACATTACCTCTCTGCAGACAAGTCCTTCGCAGTGTTTCCCATATGGTGCCAAAAAACATGAATATTTGCCTCTTTTTCCAAAAGGGAACATACAGCGCTCTCTCACTAGCCTACCATTTTCTTAAATTGACGTATCTCAGTTGATATTACCATGGCGAATTATTGTGAGATGTTATATTTAGTTGTGATCTGTTGTTTGTAATATACTAATTCCCTGACAATCGTGAGTATAACTTTGTTGACAAAATGTATCTATACAAAACATGGATTTGAATAGATCAACCTGATACCCAAAGTTGCGAAACACATGTCGCTCATTTGGTTTTATCATGGGGAAATAGAAAAGAAAACGCGCTCTCCGGAATGAAAGGAGGCAGAAATGGTGACTATTTTGTGCATTTACAAGCTTAATTTCCTATATGACTTTTATGTTTTATGAGCTATTGCCCTCACACAACCAACCTTTCAAATACATAACGATATTATTCGTTGTTACATATATGGTTATTTCATACTTCACTCATGTAACTGACCGACACAAAATAAGACATTTCCCTATTCGGTGACACATTAACGTAGTATTTATTATGGGTGCAAGTATATTTATCTTTAGTTTTGACAGTGGCATACGTATGATTTACTGGTATTAATAGCATTGAAGGAAACACAAATATATAATAATCATAACAATACTTACGATATAAACGTTTTGATTAAAACAAAAATATCATGAATTTAAAATACCTATGACTGATTTCATTTTAATCTTACTTGATCAGAACGATTTTTACACGAGCATTCCGTTTCTGCATGTACTTTGTTTTGAAAGAGTACTGATAAACTTTGCGGTAAAGTTGCTTCAGTTTTCATTCTCCTACCTTTGTAATGTTTTACTTTATATACATGTTCGTGATCGAAACTCCAGATAGTTTTGTTTGCAATTAAATCATGTTCAGTTTCTAAAGGAAAAATCGTCACAAAATTGGGAAAAAGACTTTCCGAGTGTGGGATTCGAACACATGACCTTCACAAATTTTGAAAGATTAACCATGTAAAGTCAACGTTTTACTGAAGCTTGGTTTTCTAAAAAAAGATTAAAACAGTTTGGAAACAAAATAACTATATCTGGAGATGTTGTAAACTTTGTTTAAGTCTTTTTAATATTGATTGCTATTTTCCCGGGCAAGAAATAATGATTTTCATGCAAAAGTCAGGGACTGGACTGCGAGTCATTGCGGAGTTCGAATTAAGATTCTCCGATTTTTATTTCCTGTTTCCGCATATCGAACCTAAAATTTTACTTTGCATTTAAATAAGCGCAAAATTCTTAAAGAAAATCAAGTTTCGGTTAACCTGTTATCGGAGAGAAAAGCGCAAATAAAAATAAATGCTTTTTTCTGTCATTCTTCCTGATTTAGAGTCATGTGTTTGCCTCAGTTCTATCTTATTCAAATTAATTACCTACTACTAATGTTTTCGTCTCAAGCCTGAGTCATGAGTTGATATCCTACTCTGGGAACGTCATTTTTGTAATGCGGTACTATAGTTTAAATCATGATAATGTATACAATGTATATATAATAATACACAGTTTAAATGTAGGAACACAACAACTGAAAAATATACTGAATATTACGCCGATTGGGAGATTATCCAAATAAGTTATCTGTGTTTTTGTTGTATGCATGAGTTCGTTAATCCGAATGGTTTTTAAAGGAACCACACTTATATGTTTGACTGTTAATTCTGTCTTTTGAACGAGTAGAATTGAAGGAAAAATAAATTGTCTGCTTAAGTACAGATTCAAGGGCGGATCCAGGGATTGGGGCATTTTTTCTCGCTCGCTACGCTTGCATAGGTAATCCATCATTTGTTCTGGGTGAAAATATAAATATGCATTTTTTCTCGCTCGCTATGCTCGCATAGGCATTTATCTTTTGTTTGGGTAAAACAATGCATTTTTTTCTTCCTCGCTACGCTCGCACAATAAAAGTCCGACAAGTTTGCATGAGCTCCTATAAAGCTTTTTTATTTTACGTTAATAAACTTTAGTAACCCCTCCCCATAAAAATCCTCAGAAATCGGGCTTAGAAATTCCATTCCGAGATACTTAAGCAAAAATAAGTCTGACGAGTCATTAAAACATGGACTATACGTAGCATGTTTTTTGGGTTGATTTTATCATAAAACCTGTCATTTTTCAATACCAAAAAAGCATCTCAGAACGCCAAGAATGCACCAGATGGATCTATTGTTTTCAAACCTTTCCGGTGGGGTGGGGGGGGGGGGGGGAAAGATGGGGACATGCCCACGGACCCTCCTAGTTGTTCTACTACAAATATTTTCACCCCTTACACCAAATCCTGTATCCGCCCTGAGATTTGTGAATGCCTAATTATTTTTTTAGTTAGAACATAAAGAAGGAACTAAAACATACAATATTACTTATTCTTGCAAACCAGACGGGGATTTCCGGTATCTTTACCGGTGCTGGAAAAGTCCATCTTACACCCCGGGGTGTAAGATGACTCTCGTGCTGTAAATGACGTATAAGAACTGCATATATGTAAAAGACTTGTGTAATAATTTATATTCTATTTAAAAAACGGAATGAAAATTCAATACCTTGACAGTTCCTATTGGTTCCTGATAGTATATTTCTCGATTCAAATCACGTCATTTTATAAAAAAATACGCTGCAACTGGTAAAACAAAACAGGAACTAAACATTGTTGTTTGTTTTGAAACGTCATAACGTCTTTCCTGTTTACGGACGTTGGTTTCCCGCCCTTTGTTTAAATACACTGCCATAAGAAATAGTTCTAAAAAAGAAATTGGTGTTCAATCGATTTTATTTTTAATATTATTTCTTGAAACCGGTATGCAAGAAGAAGATTCTATCACTGGTTTCACATTTATTTTGGGACCGCTTTACTGCATACAACTAAACAGGAAAATAAACCGAGTGTATTATAAATTGATAGTGTATCATGTCTACTTCCCTTTATACACTATTGATAAATATCTTCGCAACACACTAATTTATGATATGTTAAACTTTAATGGTATTTAAAATAACTTAATAGCAATTTTATCATTCAACCGCTTATCTACCTTGACGTAAAAAGGCATGTTCTAAATAATCTTTAAATGATGAATTAATACCGTCCCGTTCCTTAGTTAAAGAAAAATGTCGCTCATGCCCATTCGACATAGGGCTATATATAATTATATAATCCCTTGCAGATCCACGACTGCCTTGCTTTGACTAATGCGCATTAAAACAGATAATTAGGGATTCACAATGAACATGCAATACACAATCTTCAATCACATTGATCTTCATTTGGACAAATTTAAGTTAAAGTAAATGGATAAACTGATATAATCCATTTTTTAAAACTTATGTTTTATGGACATTTCTAAAACACTGGCTAAAACACTAACATGTTAGTTAAATATGTTCATGATTATTCTGACAGAACCGTGAAATATTTTTAAAACGCTAGCGTCGGCAGGTTTAACTATGTAGGGTCGGGTTACCCGAAACAAGCATTTTTTAGGCCTTATTATGTACGATGATTCACGCTTTAAACAAACAATACATTGTGTACTGACAATCACTTAATAAGAATTTAAAATTTCCATTTAAACAAACCGAATATTCGAATATATCCGAATATGGCAAACCGAATATTCGAATATTGATTTCAGTATTCGTCCCCATCCCTAAAAATTAGGTAACAGGAACTCAATCTAAAGAGTAATGATTTTACATTCATGTTATTTTGTGTACAAACAACTATTTAGTGTACAGGGATTAATAACAAGCTTTCAAGATTTACATGAACTCTATGAGAAATTTAGTAAAAACATACCGACTGAAATTCTAAAATTCAATGCTGTTTCCTATAAGCAAACAATCGAATAAGTTACACGCGAATATTTACATTCGCTATATTCTTTCCCATTGAAAATTATCACGTTCGTTTCGTATGAACAGCAACTGGAAAGGGGCGAAAGTTGCTTAGTAATAGCGGGCTGTTGCTTTGACGACTTCCGCTTATAGTCAGGGAGAACGTTCCTTATATGACGTCGCAGTTGTTTTGTCTGGTGCACAGAATGGCCGGGAAGCTGATTTCAATGTGAAATGCAACAAAATGTGTGCAACTTATAATTCAATCTTGTTTATAAATGGAAAGAATGTATAATGTAAATATTAGAAATCAAACTTTTTTTAGATAATCATGCGAAATGAACGACAGAATAGGATCGTCAAATTAAAGATGAATCGCTAGTGCGATTTATGCATTTGCCGATCCTATGATGTCGTTCATTTCGTATGAACACCGAAAACATATTTCATTTCTTAATTAATAAATTCACGGCTATCGACAAAAATTGAACCAACGCTGAGTTCAAAAGGGAGTACCATTGGAGAAGCTAGTAAGCACATTGTTAACTCTATAGAGGAGAGGGCAGTGCGTTTCGGGCTGGTAACTGGTGCAGCATTCCATGGATTAAATAGAATCTTTTATCCTACAAAAAGGGGTTATCATCGAAGAAACAAGACAATGGTACCAGATTTCCATTTGTCATGATCTGAGCAGTAATACATATACGTACCCGGCAAAGCATTTCAAAAATAAAAATCGTTATTATAGCAGCACGTGAATTGCCTTGTTTGTGCATGATTATTCTCCCATTAATATATTGACGGATCCAGTGAAATGAGTAGTTCTTATGCAAGGATTAACATAACAGCTGACCCGCCATTTTAGTTTTTTGCAAATAATATAAAAGTACTAAACGTACAATGTTGAAATTTAGTCTACGCTAGGAACAATATGCTGTTGATAAGTCTTCAGATTAGGTTATCATATAAATTTGCTCATTTTACGACTTCAGCCCTTCAAACTATTTGCAAAACAGCAAATGGCGGGTAAGCTCTTTATTTCAATATATATCCGAAATGAGAAAAATAATGTTTGCAAAGATGGGACTGTTATTTTGTTACGTTTATCTTATTTTTCTACATTTCATTTTGTTAATCATATACTTGTACCACTTTTGTATGAAACTTTTATCATATTCAAGGTTTATACAAGTTTCAGTTATTGAGCAATTTACACATCTTTTTTTTAGTCAAAGACAAGCCTAAGCTTAGGAAGTGACACATTCCAAGAATACAGCTCTCCAAAACGCAAAACGATATGCACTGACACAATCAAACGTTTACGAAGTGACACGTCCCAAGACCACAGCTCTCATAAACGCAAAATGATATGCATTGACATAACCATACGTATACGGAGTGACACGCTTCAAGACTACAGCTTTCATATACGCAAAATGATATTCATTGACACAATTATACGTATACGAAGTGACACAATGAGACAGTAATGTCAAAGAACAAAGACGTAGTGTTGCACCTCTTTGGAACAGCCAATGGCTAAAAACCCACCCGCTTAACTCAGTAGGGAGAGCGTTAGTCTACGGATTACGGGGTCGCGAGTTCGATCCTCGGGCGGGGCGTATGTTCTCCGTGACGATTTGATGAAAGACATTGTGTCTGAAATCATTCGTCCTCCAACCTCTGATAATTCATGTGGGGAAGTTGGCAGTTACTTGCGGAGAACAGGTTTATACTGGTACAGAATCCAGAAACACTGGTTAGGTTAATTGCTCGCCGTTACATGACTGACATACTGTTGAAAAACTGCGCTAAACCCTAAACAAACAAACAAACAATGGCTAAAACATCACTGGAAATTTTAACTAAACAGACTTTACTCGTGACCCCAAAGTCACAGGCAGTGTAAATGACATTTATCCCCCCTCCAAGTTGAATCAATGATACATACAATAATAATATAAACGCTCATGTAAAAACAGGCAAAAACAAACTGAACAATACACACATGTACTTAATGTCTTGCAGAAGGCAGTATTATACAGAAACACACATAGAGACATATGAAACAGGCCGAATTTAGCTATCAAATAGATCAGTCCCGGCAGTGGATTTTAAAAGCTGCCGATATTGATACATGTCCTTAAATAGCATGCAGACTGAACAGTTTATTTAATTTAGTTCCCTACTGGTTGAAAACTGATTTCGGGGACTACAGTATTGCGCTTTTCTTTCTGTCATTCCCTCCGTCGGCAATTTCGTGTCTAGTTCATAACTCTGACACTCATTAAGGGCTTTAAATATTTCTCGGCACAAATGTTCCCCATAATGAGACGACGATTCATATTCTTGACCCCTAGCTCAGAGGTCAAGGTGATACTTGGAGATCAAATTTCAACAGGGCATTTTCCTGTCCGGTCGGTAACACCACAATCCAGTGATGGATTTTAATTTGACTTAGCACAAATGTAGCCCATAACAAGACAATGTGTCACGCACGACTTCAAACTCCTAGCTTAAAGATCAAGGTCACACTTGGCAGTCAAATATAAGCATGATATGACGGACAACGCCAAAACTATATCCCTCCGGGGGAAAAGGGTTCTTTCTCTAGCGTTACCTAGTCAAGTTTGAAAGCCATTTCTGTCAAACTTTATCACTTAGAGTCCGGAAATAAATTTCTGACAATTATTAACTTTCATTTTCTTTCGGACAGTTGACAGCCTTGGGATTTTTTCTCGACAGCAGCGCCCAAAATATACGAATGTATGATAAGGAACTATAATTCTGGAAATTATATTGTTTTTGTATTTTCAGAGGCTTTTCTATTTACAGTAACAAATTTTTGATACATCGGTATGAACTTGAATGCGCGTTATGGTTATAAAATTTTAAAGACATACAGAGCTCATTTAAACATTAAAAAAAATGAAAGGCGAATTCTAGGAATTATTGCCTCGTGCACATATGCATCTATTTGAACAAGTATTGACTGGGTTATTTATAGAAAAATCAACCAATAGTAACAGGAAAAATCACATGGAAAGTAATACTAATAAGCGCCAATTTAGACGTGTATGTATAGAACTCACAGAGATTGGGTAGTCATAAATTATCAGCGACGTCCTAGGTCAGGGATCCTTCTCAAGTGGTGTTATTCTTCCTGTATAGTTTGAAAGCTGTACCTATTGTAAATTTTGACTTCAGAAAAAGTTTGATGGACGAACGGATAAGAAAGTCATTCCATTAGTTCGTACTTTCAACAAAGGCATTTTAGAAAACAATACATCATTTATGTATTATATGTATAAATATTGTATTTATCATTACTTACACAATTACTAATGTAATAGCTATATATATGCGGTATATAACGTCATAATACTGTAAATATGAACAGTCCGATTACGTTTTCTCTGGTGTAGCAATCCACAGTTGTTACATTCCAATTCAAAATTGACCCGAAAGCGGAACCTTTTATTTGTCAATATGCTACACTGGCTACGATTGTTACATGTTATAATCTTACACGGCTACCGTGAGTTGACAATGTTTTCTTTTAGGACATGCATGTAATATTCGATCAATTTCAACAATGTGAAAGAAATCAAAATCAAAATTCTGAATACAAGATACAAGTCGCCCCCTGTGCAGTCATTTTCATTTAGATATGAAGTATATAGATGTGTTAAAAATCCACATTCAGATCTTCGGCCTCCATCTACTTTAAACACACATACATGCATCTCATTCCCTAAACGAAAATACACTAATAAATCCCTACACTAAGTAATTTGTTTTTTAAATGAATTTCAAATACAATCATATCTTAATTACTTTAGATTTAATGTCATAATGTTAACCACTAGAAATAAGTCCATAGGGTACAGTTGTCCAAAATGTGCTGTTTTTCAAACTAACTCAAATAACTTAAGGGACCACCATTCTAGAATTTTATTGACACTGCTTGCTATAAGGAAGCATTTACTGGTTTCTATGAAAACGTCCTTTTTATGCTCCAAAGCATTTGAACAAACTTGAGAGAGATCTGTGCAAGGATGCTACTGACACATGTTGTTGTAATTCTGAACAGAAATGCCTCAGGAAATGTGAATAAGTTAGGGTGACAATGGACGCAATTCACTCATACTAAAGATTGAAAAAAAAAAACCGTTTCAGTGAAACAACATGGCAACTAGGCATGGCAGGGGTAACTCCTATAAAGTTTGGTGGAATTCCAACCTGTGGTATCGTAGATATAGAACAGATCAAAGAATATGACAAATCAACGCTAATGACTCAGTTGAAAATAATCTATGCAGAACATGGCAATTATATGCAAAGCTACGCTTCACACAAACGACTCATGAGGTTTGAAGAAATTCAGACTGACTGTAAACAGCAAGTATTGTAAACGCTGCAAAATATGACAAATCAATGATCATTACTCCCCTGAAAATCATTGAACCAAAACATGTCGATCATATGCATGATAGGACTTTGCGCTCATAACTCTTTTAATGTTTGGTGGAAATCAGTCCAGATATAATAATAATAATAATAATAATAGTAATAACTTTATTTTAAGAAGGTGACATATTAAGAGTACATAGTATACATACAAGTTATTTCCAATATGGCCTTCTACATAAATGTTAAAACACAGAATCTACAACAATAAGAGTATCAATAGCACAATTTTAACGACAAACACACTTTTAAAACAAACTCGATTTGAAATGATTTTACCAGGAGAATAAATCAGTGTAATTCATTTTGCATACATGTACATTCATCCATCAATATCATAAAATTTAAAAGCTACCCTATACGACATAAAATGCATGATAATTTATGAAGATTTGAGAAAAAAAAAATGAATAAATAAATAAATTAAAAATCTCAGTATTAGTAACGTTGTGCTTGTAATAAATAATCCTTAATGTTTCGTTTAAATGTTAACAGATTATATTGAAGTTTGATGTTTGATGGAATGGAATTCCTTATATGCGTGGCTTTGTATGAGAATGTTTGTTTCAAGTAGTTTGTTCGTGGCTTTAACAAAGAAAGATCTTTACGAGTCGATGAGCAATGATTATATATATCGTTATGAGCAAAAGATAATAATTCAGAAATATTTTTTTTTGGTACAAGGTTATGGTCACATTTAAAAACCAGTACAGCCATGTGATAATTGCATCTATTTTCAAAAGTGAGCAGATTCAGATTTTTAAACACGCTACCTGCGATATGATTTTTTGTTATTACACGAATTGCCCTCTTTTGTATATTATATATAAAAGAGAAATGGCTAAAACATCATAAAATTTGACGAACCAAGGTCCATGATTAAAAACATAAAATCTGAACATTATCTAGTTATGCACTACTAGGCTTAGCAATGATTACTTTTGTGAAGTTTGATTTAATTCCTCCAGGTTGTATTGTACCAGTTGTCCAAAGAAGGTAATAACAACAAGGGTCATTCATAACTTCAATGAAAATCACTGAACCGAAACATGCCGACAATATGCACAATGAAGCTTGGCACTGAGCTTTTGAGTAAGGTTTGGTGAAAATCCGCCAAATAACATAAGAGAAGTGGCCGAATCATAATGAAATTTGATAAGTTAATGGCCATAACTCCGCTTGAAATTAACTAACTGAAAAATGCCGACGATAAGCACAACTCGGCTCAGCAATAATCACTCTTGTGAATTTTGTTGTAAACCCGTCTAGTAGCGTTGAATGAGTTGCATGGATAAACTTTGTTACATGCAGAAGGACAGACGTACTGACAGAATGACAGACAGATGGACATCACTAACACAATTCTTCTCCCTCAGTAGTTGTGGACACTATTTTTTCTTGACTGAGACGTAATTAAAAATGGTACACAGTATTGACCTAAGAATACCTATGGTCATGTAGGGTTGCATCACTGGCTATGTCCAGATAAATTTATGGCATTCGGTGAAAGTTTGCCTTTTTTTCATCCGTAAAAGAAAACGAGATTTTTCACTAAGTTGTATTTCGAGTAGGTCACTTGCAAAGTTAAAAACAGAAATATATTGCAAGTAATTTGTATCTTTTAACATTATCGAATTTGTGCTTGTATTGTTCTGGCAATAATTAAAGATCTGATATAAAATGTTGAAGAAAAATCAATTAATGAAGAAAAATCTGTTAAGGTAGAACGCGACACTTTGCGAACTTTCGAGTAGCGTCTTGAAATTTTGCATGTGTAAAGTTGACCATATTTCAAACAAGATGCAGTTTATTTTATACCAATAGAGCCTACCAGTTTTTGTACAAGAGACGTCAAAGTTGACCACCAAAGCCCGTTTTTGAAACTGGCGTTGCCGCGTATCCTTGGCAACTGTTACGGGTACTGCAACGGCACCAGCCAACAAATTTTCTTAACTTATACATTATTAGACGAGAATTATTATTTCCTTTATGGTGATGTAAAAATCATTGTTTTACACCGACAAATATTTGAAAAATGGAATGAAAATCGCCGTTTTTGACTAAAAATTGACGTTCAGTTTCGCAGCATTTTTCGGCTTTAAATCAGCATATTACAAAATCCCTGAATTAAATTTTTGACTTTTTTCAATAAACGGTGTTTTAAATGTATACCGAGTCCAAATGACAAATATAACTGGTGGGTCACCGATTTAGTTTTTTCTGTACATGTGATTTTATTTCCCCCACCCCCATGCGTAAATTGTGTACTGTAATTCGACGTCTGCAGATACGTTTGAGACATCATGATCTGGCCATTGTGTTTAGCTTATCAGCTGCACCATTTACTGTTTTACTGGTTCTTAAAGACCTTTATACAAAACAGAACAAACATTTTGTTCCATGGCAAGACGTTTATATATAAACAATGATGAAAGTGTATTAAAAAGTGAAATCTTAGTACATTTCAATATATTATATAACGTGCCACTGGTGCAAAAATAAAAAATCCGAAGCGTTTGGATCTTTAAATGCGTCAAGGGGACACAATTTGCTATAATTAAGGTGGAATGCGCCTAAATTCAGAAGTTATTGGGTTCCGTTTCGACATTTTGTTTAATTTAAAATCCAGCATATTCCTCATATAATGCGTATTTTACGTTTTTGATATTTCTGTAACGTTTTCCTCCGCAAACCTTGGACGTCCATTTTTGATGAACCGTGATTTCACGTCCGTCGGACTGTTTTCGTAAATCGTTCTGTTCAGTCATCAAGTATATGCATTTGAAATGGTATATAATTTGTAGTGATCACTTAACCTTAGACTCGATATTCACGTTAAAGTTACGTCAGAGCGACAAATAGGACGTTGAGTTTTGAATAAAAAATATGCTTTAATCTTGTCTAATGTAAAACCCAAGCAATATAATTTGCTTAAAAAGTAATATGGGGCCTCCGTGGCCGAGCGATTAAGTCACTGACTTCAAATCACTTGCCCCTCATCGATGTGGGTTAGAGCCTCACTCGGGGCGTTGAATTCTTCATGTGAGGAAGCCATCCAGCTGGCTTACGGAAGGTCGGTGGTTGTACCCGCTCGTGATGAAATAATGCACGGAGGGGCACCTGGGGTCTTCCTCCACCATTAAAAGCTGAAAAGTCGCCATATGACCTATCGTGTGTCGATGCGACGTTAAATCCAACAAAAAATGGTAATATGATGATGAAAACTTTATTTAATCGCAATGACTATTTGTTTCTGTAAATCTTCATTTTAATATAAAATCAAAATAGCCTTTAAAACTCTGTTACCGTTGGCGAAATTATTACGGTGAATTACATTACTCTACCCCTACCCCAGATAAAAATACGTAATTAAACAGGTTCTCGTATGTCTTGTGATCAATTTTTAACCTATTTTAAGAAGAATTTAGTCAAAAGAGTCCTGTACAACTTTGCAAGGATTTTTTGAATTACCTCTTAAGTTCATAATTATACATGATCGATACACACGACATTGTAAACATTTACAAAAATAATAAGAAAAATTAAAAGCCCTAATATCGTTATGTCATCATATTGGAATAAACATCACAAATTTATTTAACTTTATTATAAATTTTACGTTTTGGAAATATTTCGATTGTTTCGAGAGTAGTTAGACACCCCGATTCCAAAAGTGCAGCCACGGGGAAACAGGATTTATATTCATTGTACGGAGGCTGTTGCTCTGAAAAGGTTAATTTATTAACAACGCTAGGCAGAAACACCATCCTTTACAAAGAGGTTTTAGCTCTCCAGAGATGTGTTTTAAGAAAGGTTATCCTTGTATTCATAGACACATAATAGAAACATATTCCATATATAATATTTTTCCTAATATTAGAGACCTATCAAACATAACAAGTACGAGTAAATACTCTGCTAAAAATGATAGATATTCCATAAAATAAAAGAAAAAAAAAAAAAACTGTTTGTTTGTTTTAGTTTAGCGCTGTTTTCTGTTACGATAGGCGGTTAACCTAACCAGTGTTCCTCAACAAGTAACTTTAACTTCACCACATAAAATCGGAGGTGGAGGACGAATGCCTCCACCAAATTGTCACACCCTAACCAGGGATCGAAAAAGCGATTCATAGAACTGAGCTAAGGGGATGGGGTAAAAGAAAGAAACACAGAAAACAGTGGTTGTGATGGAAACTCGCTGTAACTCATCAGCGGCTAAACATGTATAATTCTATGTTGTAATTATCTATATGAGCGACTCAAGAATCGTAACTTTGTACATAGGACCGACGGCTCAAACTTGCTAGACAAAGTCCTGGTTTCGTATTTACAAGATATTAGGATTTGTACCAGTATATGTATATGTGTAAGATTTTATTTTTTATTTATTTTTATTTTAATAAGCTTCTGAGATGTCAACATTCAGAATGTAACAATTTTCAAACAATTTAGCACTTCACTCATCAGAATTTTATAAAGCTACGCTTATGCGTTAATGTAACTTTATGATAGTATTCAAAGCGATACCTCTTATTGAGCTGTGCCATGGGAAAACCAACATAGTGCATTTGCGACCAGCATGGATCCAGACCAGCCTGCGCGGATGCGCAGGCTAGTCTGGATCCATGCTGGTTGCAAACGCACTATGTTAGTTTTCTTATGGCGCGGCTCATATCATGATTGTCCTGGAACTCATATCTCAAAAAGTGCATTTTGCTATAAAATTTCAAAATACTCTGACTAGTAAAACCAAATCCCGCCATCAAAATATGTGAACATTTGCGTGGAGCTGATAATTAACCGGAAGAGACCATAGAAACTTATCTTATTGTCATATGTTACTAGGCTGGCGAAGTTAGAAACGAAATAGAAAAAATATATGACCATGGGATGTGCGGACGTGCGTGCGTGTGTGCTTATGGAGGAAAAGGGATAATATCAAGAAAAACACGAAACAATTAAGCTTTACTCTCGTGGATGGCGAACTTAAAAATATATGAAACTGCTGTATAATACTGATCTATGATATTTTACAATAATGATGCTTTAACTTTTTGTTTCAAATGTGAAATCTCCGAACTATCTAAACAATTGCATATGTATGAATTCTTCGTTTAAGCAGTGTATTACAACGGAAAACTTGTTAAATTGGTACTTTGAATAAGAAAAAGATGAAAAAAAATCATTATTATATAGAAAAAATATTAAAAGCGATTTTCAAAATGTCTGAATTATGATTTCTCGAACGTATCTGCAGACGTCGAATTATGGTACAAATATTTACGCATGGGGGTAGGGGAAATAAAATCACATGTACAGAAAAAACTAAGCCGATGATCCCCCAGTTTTATTTGTCATTTGGACTCGGTATACATTTTAAACACCATTTATTGAAAGAAAATCAAAAATTTAATTCAGGGATTTTGTAATATGCTGATTTAAAGCCGAAAAATGCTGCGAAACTGAACGTCAATTTTTAGTCAAAACGGCGATTTTCATTCCATTTTACAAATATGTGTCCGTGTAAAACAATGATTTTTACATCACCATAAAGGAAAAAATAATTCCCGTCGAATAATGTATAATTTAAGAAAATTTGTTGGCTGGTGCCGTTGCAGTACCCGTAAGGATACGCGGCAACGCCAGTTTCAAAAACGGGCTTTGGTGGTCAACTTTGACGTCTCGTGTACAAAAACTGGTAGGCTCTATTGGTATAAAACAAACTGCATCTTGTTTGAAATATGGTCCACTTTACACATGCAAAATTTCAAGACGCTACTCGAAAGTTCGCAAATTGTCGCGTTCTACCTTAATTTATCAAACTTGCAATTTTCTTAACTTACTTACAGTATGGAATGAATTATACTTTGATCAATAAGAAAATATGAATTTAACAAAATTCCTAAAGCAGCTATATGTGAGCTTATAATCTTTTATTTTGACTAAAAATATATACTATGACGGCTTACTTCTCAAATTGAAATTAACTTTCCTTACACTTTTTAATATCTCACCCAGACTAAAGTTCAGCTGAGCTACGAGTGATTTATTTTATTTAGATTTAAAAATCAAGGGTAAAGAATATCTTGTCATCATTGCAATTTCAAATATAACGTTAACTTGGTATAATAAATTTTTACTTTAGTGTTTGTGTTATCTGAAGAAATATTGGTAGTTGATAATTTTATTAATATATGTAATGTTTCAGGACCGTTGGAATCATGTAGTCAATTCAATTTTACTTTTATAATAGAGTTCTGATTAAACCGTTGCCATGATGGATTTTGGACAGTTCGAAGACCAAACCAATAAAAAAGTGGAAAAACACATGTCGCTCAAACGCCGAGTCTCTGGCTAGTCTGTTTGCTTCATATCTATGCCTCCAGTTGACCATTTTGTAGATTTTATTAACACGTATATGTTGCACGACTTGTGTATCTATGATTACACTTTTCCTCTCAGTTATATTGTTTTTCAAATAGCTAACATGTCATTTTCTTTGTGATTTTTAAGGAATATCAGAGTTAAGATATGAAAAATATAATAACTATAAGCATTGTACCATACCATTTATTTTAAGACAATTTATAACCATGGTAACAGAGAAGTTTAAAGTAACTTTTGTTTGGTATTGTTTTCATACAAATTTACTAATAATTATATTGTTCTACATCAGAACTCTCGTTTGTCTTTTATGCAGACAAACAGGCATTATGTCACATAATTTCTGTACCCAAAGTGAGGTTAAGAGCACACAGCGGTGAGGGGCAAGTAACACATAGTCAGCGACATTAACTACCTTACCATGGAGGCACCTTTGATGGTTTGAAAAATACATTCTCGAAAATGTATGATTTTATCTTTTGTAAAAGAGAAATTACTCAAATTTACATTTTGCTACGATCATAGTTCTTTGATAGTACGCAAGGTACATCAATATGTAATCAAGCTAGAGTTATGGTTCATGATTACTGCACTCCATATCGATGACAAAAAGGACAAACGGACAGAGTAGCAACTACGAAACATTCCAAAAGAGCAACAGTGGAGAATGCGTTGCGAGAGGCAAACGTTAATTTTTGACTTTGTCAATAAACTAATTTATCGGTTTTGCGAACTGATCAATCAAAACTAGAGATATGTTTCTTGTGTTAAACCACACCACAGACGGACACTTGGAGGAAAATGGGTACAATTTATAAATTACCTCTCTAATCTTAGGATGACAAAGATGTGTGTAGTGGCATACATTTTACAAATGTATAAGCTAGAGCTATTTAACGCGTACTGTGAAGACGTCTCCTGATGTCAAGGGCATGTATGAAGTTTAAAAGCTCCTTGCATGCAAAACGTTCGTACGCGGACATTGACAAAAAAGTGATTACAAAAGTTGATTAAAAAAAAAATAGTTGAGCTTTAGAGTTTGAAAAAAGTCCAGTAAAAAAGGCCTACTAATGCCTTTCACTTGCAATTTGGGGATCTGTTTGATCATGGCAATTATCTTTAAAAAAAATAAGCTAATATAGAAGACAATATGACTTTAACGACTGTAAGAAGATCCATTACATCTATATTTTTAGTTGCGAAAGTGCCACAAAAACTGATTCACCACAGACTCCAATTAATTTAAAACTTACGAAAGGTTAATTTTTTTCCAATTAATCAAACAAACAACCCATCTTTGGTGTTGACGGGATTGTTTTAGTACATCATGATGATTTGAAAAATCGAGGAAAAACGATATTTTGCACTGTAAGAAACAATTTGATCCAGTCATGCAGAACTACCGATATATTAATATGTTTATAATATATAATAATATGTGTAGCCCATTCACACACACACACACACACGCGCGCGCGCGCGCGCGCGCGCACGTTTAATGATATTACAGTTTCCATTGATATTACAGAAAATCAGATATCACATTAAATTTTTAAAAAATGCGTAACATTTTCTATAAAAATTCATCGGAAATTTACTAAAGCACTATAAAAATTATAAACGTTTGAAATTTCAGTTTTGGTATATTAAACGTTGCCAGAAAGAAGTCATGATACATTTAGCTGCGATTCTTCCTAAACTTGTTGAAAATTCTGTTTCTTTAGTTGACGATTGTGCTATTGATGGATATAGATCAGGTATAAAATATGGCCTCTAGAATATTTCTATAATAAGCTACCTACCTTTTTATTCTTATTTTGGATGACTAAGTTTCGAACTAATGATGTCATATAGATCAAATAGAAAATATGGTCTTTAAAATGTTAACAGTTTAGTGCTATGATTTTACTTATTGGCTTAGTTTTTAACACAGTTCCAAATGTATCTTAGGGTTTATGAACAAAAACATTCTTACTAAGTTTCATAGGCAGGTAGAAACTGTGCCCTCTCGAGAATAAACAATGCTTGCATCTAATTTGACAAAGTAAACTAGATTTTTAGTATATATATTGCAGTTTCAAATCTGATTTTACTTTTTTAAGACAAATACTTTTGTTTGCTTGCTTGATTGGGTTTATCGCCATTTTACAACAGATTTCAGTAATGTACCGCTGGGCAGTTAACCTAACCAGTGTTCTTGTATTCCGTACTAGTTCAAACCAGTTTTCCTCAACTTACTGCAAACTTCCCTACATGAAAGAATCAGATTTCAGACAAAATGTCTTATCAAGTTGTCACAGAAAACATACGCCTCGTCCGAAGATTGAATTCACAACTCCGCGATCTACAGATCTGCTCTCTGCCTATTATTTCTTTTTTTTTTTCTTTTTTTGGGGGGTGGGGGGTTGAGAGGGGGAGAGGTTTAATGTTACACCGACACAATTTATGTCAAAGCTTTGATGGTGAAAGAAGACCCAAATTGCCACTCCCTGCATTATTTCACCACGAAGGGCAACTTGGCAGAACCGCCGATCTTCCTTTAAGCCAGCTAAATGGATTCCTCACATGAAGAATTCAATGGTAGTACTAAGGCTTTAACCCACATCGGCGAGGGGCAAGTGATAAGTAGTCAGTGACCTTAACTACTCGACTACGGACAATTTGGTCTACTGTAGAAAATTAAGTCTCAAAATTTGAAATCAATCCATTCCTAAGGCAAACTGGCAAATTACAACCAAGCAGACAAGACAAAAACAGACATATGAGAAAAAATGACACAGTGGGACACCCATCTCCGAAGACATACACGCACACGCGCAAACACAGTCAGGAAAAACAACAACCGGCGGACAACATTATGGTGGGCTCGATAACTCAATTATAGTAAAAGGAGAGGGGTGGAAATGTAAGGTGGAAATTGGGTGGGGTTATTTGGGTAGGCGGTAGAAAGAGCAAAAAAAACGCCAACAACAAACAAGACAACATTCACAACACAAAATACAAGACAGAAAAGAAGCACTTGAAAATAGAGGCACCACTTTGAACGAGCAGTAACCCATGTAAGGAAAACTGGGGTTTCACGAGACAGTGCAAAATACCAGATAATTTAAAGTAAAACATAAATAGGGTAAATAATCTGAGGTATAATTGCACTTATGTACTCAACAACTTTTCTGTAAGTGCTGCAAACATCGAACAGTTTTGTTTTCGATTAAATTCTGTTAGCAAAACGAGCAATGATACACATATAGCAGGTAATACAAGTGCTCATAGTAAACTATTGCAACTTGTCCACATTCTATCTTCAATAACGCAATTATTTTTAAAAATTGATGTAAATCTCTAAGCAAACTACTTTGAAAAACAGCCATTTCTGTGAAGTAACAAAACAAAAAATATTAACCTTGTGTGTGGTACTTTGTTCAGTTTTCGCTTCATTTTCATCTGTTCTCTGAAACAGAAAATATCAAATGGCTATGATAATTGTCAAATCTTGAAAAAGTTATAGTTTTGCAATTCAGAAAGTATCTTCAATATTTCTGATGACATAAGAATGCATGATAGGATGCAATCTGAAATTTGAAATAGAAAGATGTATAAGAAACGTCATGATGCTTGTAAGATATTCGTTAAAAAAATAAATATATATATATATAACACCTAAAAGCTAGGGAAGGTGAAATTACAAAAAAATGTAGCATGGAAAACATTTTAATATAATGCAGCAACAATGAAACAAAGTTTTTGCAAGTCTTAAATGCATGTTAGTAACAAACTCGTGGTTACGACGATTAATAAATTCAAATCTCAGTCATCCAACTACTACGTATATAGCAACCAAGTATTGCATCTACCACAAAAAGTATGTTGACCTGTAAGTTAAATCATGCACCAAGTGGCATTTTGCACTTTAGCTATAGTCATGATAATGTTATATGACATGCTTCGAGCTATATTTGCATTTCGGACACCCGGCCTCTGCTCTAGTACGAGTACATAATTTCAAACGAAAGGCGGTCATTATCAAACACTGGTTCTTTAATATCGAGGAGTATAACTATCCTGCTGAAAAAGGTAATGTATTAACAATTAGGTGAGAACAATAATGCAATTGATAGACATAAATTAGTAGAGCCAGTACCACAAAAATGTTGAAAATGTTAAGGACCTCGGACATTTTCCTATTCAGATTGCCTATCCCATTAAGTAAAAACTGATTCAGAACTAGTTCTAGACTTTTAAAATAGCATGATAAAGATAGTTAAGGTGGAATGCGCCCCATTATTTTTGCCGAATTTCGTCCTGAGATTTGTACTTTACAAAATTCAGGATATATGCGATTAGGTTCCGATTTTACTTTCTCGCCATATTGTTCGAGTTTTTTTTTTTTTTGCTATCGTAACATGGCCCCTGACGTCATTTTTCGTGCAACGTCCAGTTCCGAATCCTCTCGGCATTTTTCCTTTCTTTTTTCCTTTCCTGCGCTTTTTATGTCATAATAATGAACAATACAAAATAACTGTCACTTTGCATTTAGAAAATGCTACGCACTGGTACGAATTTCGGCGAAATAAGATTGACGCTTAAGACATCAGAGACGATATTGTGACGTTAAAACGGAAAAACGCACATCAAGTTTAGCTAAAATGTTTGCCCTAAAATCCAGTTTTCAAAAAATCGGCCCGCTAAAAAAACGTATAACTTTGGTACGTTGTTTCACTGTGACAGTATGTTTACATCTAGAAGACACATAAATACTTAGGGATCACCGACTTTTATTTTTCAATATCTGATGATATTTTACCCTTACCCCATTTAGAAATGACACGCTAAATCGTGTTTTATTTAACAAAATAATCTAAATAGTATGCGAAGTTGCATGCATTAACGGAAACGCGGAATGTATTGAGAGACATACGGGGAGATTGTTATAGAAAAAGTCGGAATTTTTAAAACATGTAATAAATTGAAACATTTAGTGATTACGGACATGTTCAGAAAAGATGAATTGTAGATATGAACTATCTTGGTGCAAATCTTGTAAACGACATTTCGTATCTAAGAATATTATCCAAAAAAAATTGTGGACTTTGTTCATTGGTTAAATTTTAGTGGTCAGAATGTCAACCCCAAACTAAAATTTTTACATCCAGGGCATCCGGAGAAACTTATATGACTTTTACTAAATCTCCATACTCTTTAAATCTGAAAGCTGCAACTGGTGAGTGTTTTATAACATCTTTTCTGGTAGTAATTACTTTATTAAGAGTTTGTTACTGCACTTCATTAAAGCGTTCTCGCCAAGAAATAAATTCTTTGCATCGGACCAACAGCTGTGTTATATTGTAATAAAAAGACAGTCTCAAGAATACATTCTCTGCGTCGGACCAGCTGCAATACTTTATCGTCATCTGTACATCTGTCTTTCAGGAAGAAAGTAGGGCTGCCTAAGTGTGACCTCGCTGTCTCTGTCTCTTTGTCTCTCTGTCTCACTCTCTCTCTCCGGTGGGGCTCAAACTCGCGATTCAGAGGCGAACGCTCTTCCACTGAGCTATAATTGCACACGATTCCACTTTCAGTGAAGTAATCTTGTCTAGAGCATCCGCCTCCGGTGCGGAAGGTAGCGACTTTGATCGCCAGTCGTTTACCAAGGATGTGAAAAATGATAGCATTTTCTCAGCATTATGTCGATAGAACAGACTCTCAACTCGTAATCTTGCATAAATGAGATTTGGAGACTGGTGTCTAAATTGGTAGAATTTATTTCATGATTCGCCATATATTAAACAGTGTAAAAAAATGATAATTTCACATCAGATATAGGATCCGATATACTATTTTCGTGCTGAGTATACATGTAAAATGGAGTAACCGTCTGACAGGAGTCGAAAAATATTTCTATTAAAATCAGGCAAATGTGCATATTACAAAATTACATTTGAACGAACTTTCTAAATGTTTAAAGTATATATATTCACGACATAAAATCGACAACGGAGAGCATACAAGCTCTTTTTTTACAAAGCTAAGACACTGTTTGAACGTTAACCTATTTCTCAAGCTTTGAATTTGCATTTTGAAAACATCAATAGCAAATAAACAATGGATAGTAAAAGGGGATATTGACCTGGAACTCATAAATATTCCGTATATTTCCGTAATTTAATTCTCGTTGTCCGAACCTAAATAGCGTAAATATATTTTTTGATGATTAACAAAATATCGCATGTGCAAGTAGATGCGGGGACAAAACGATTAGCCATCAATCTCGAGGTTGTGGGTTCGAGTCCTCAGTCTGATAATATTTTTCTTTTAATTTCATCTCCAAATCTTTCAGGCCAGAAATTGAAACTTATCTGGTCAAATTTTATGGTTCATTAATTGAAAGAAATACACTTGGATTCAAGATATTTTGTAGAATGTGTGGAATTATAAAGGTATCTTAGATAAAAAGACAAAGAACTTGCGAAAATTGATACTACAAGTAAAAACAATTAAAAATCGTGAAAATTGTCGCTGAAAGATATTGTAAGAATAAAAGCAAAAACGATAATACCACATTACATTCTGTACATTGAATAAACAAAAATGGTCTGAGGTAATTTTAAACCCATGTTAACGTACGTGGATGTCAGACTAATCATAAAGGTTATTTGTGTAATAATAGATCTTTTCAGGATACAATATCGCGTAAAGTAAATGCCCAAAAATATTAGCGAAAATTAATGAGTGCCAGGTCAAAACGAACGGACTATAGTATAAAATATACATTTTGTCAAAGGTGTTTAATAGATCTTTTCAGGACACAATATTGCTTAAAGTAACGAAAACGCCCGAACATATTAGCGAAGATTAATGAGTGCCGGGTCAATACTTGCGGACAATAGGATAAAATGTATGCATTTTTTTTCAAAGTTGTTTTCTTTTCTTCTGCGGTTCAGATCAAATATATCGTGAAATTTTCGTATAATAAATACATGTCGTTTTTAACACGAACGTCAGTTGTGTAAGTTGAAAACACATTCTTGTTAACTCTAACGTCATATAGCATCAAACCATGTGGGGTTGGGGTAAAGTTATAGTACATTGCGAAAAATTAAAGTCGGTGACATCTAAGTATTTATGTGTCTGTTAGACGACCACATACTGGGAAACAACATACCAAAGTTCTACATATTTTTATGAAGCCGATTTCTTATAAACTGGATTTTAAGGCAAAATATTTAGCAAACTTTGATGTGAGTTATTCCGTTCTGACGTCACAATATCGTCTCCGACGTCTTAAGCGTCAATCTTATTTTGCTGAATTTTGTGCCATTGAGTAGCATTTTCTTAATGCAAGGTGACAATTATTTTGTGTTTTTCATTAATATGACATTCAGAGCGCAGGAAAGAAAAAATGCCGAGAGCATTCGGAACTTGGCGTTGCACGGAAAGTGACGTCAGGGGCCATGTTTCTGACACGATATAAAAAATCTCAAACAATATGGCGAGAAAGTATAATAGAGACCTAATCAAATATATCCTGAATTTGTACAGTACATATTTCAGGACGAAATTCGACAAAAACGTTTGGGGCGCATTCCATCTTAAAGATCAGTTCTTGATATATTTGACTACATTTTATAAATTTGTGCACAAAAAAAAAAAGACTCGGTTGACATTTCTTTTGAAATATGAACATTGATAATTTTTCCGTATTAAACATCTTTCCCCGAGGTGACGCAACCAAATGCGCTTGTAAATAATCATTATATACGTCTGCTGCAAAAATGGTACTTGGTCACAGGGTAAAAAGTGTTAAAAATTGAAAAAAAGCTACATACAGGGTGTCAGCAAATGAATTATATAAAATAAAATAAAATTATAAAATATTCTAACACTAATTGCATGTGTTTCTTAAACCTTACATAGCTACAGTTTTATTCGTTCCTTTTTGTAAATATTTCAAGCATAGTAAAACTATAATAAATAAATAGTGGGCATATAAAATCAAGCTTGAAAGCAGACAGATTCTGTTAAGTATATCTTATGATTTTTTTCTATCAGATCTGCTGCCTCTTAAAAATCTTTCTTAAAAGTCTATCGATTGAGTGTCATCAGTATCAGGACAAAGCGTGTGTCTCAAGTCATGAACCAAGCAAGTGGCTTACACATACTCGTATACAACTGGATGTATGTGTCTTCAACCTAAACATGACAAAAAGATACAGACGAATTTCTATGGAAATAGTGCCAATGTGGTGAAAATGTCTTATTACCTTTTTACCTAACTGTAGGTCACAATTATTTCACACCTAGAATGCATTTTAAGAACAGCTTTTGCTTTAATTCGAACCAAAGAACCACTGGATCCAGTATCCTCAATTCTAACAGTCCAGACACCTGAACTGACCCCGGTGCCTCCAGAAGTAACACTGACGCCTTCCAAAGGTAACACTGAGGCACCAAAAACTAACACTAACGCCCACAGAACTAATACTGACGCCCCAAGAACTTACGCCGACACCCCTAGAATTAACACCAATTCACCCACATCTCTGAAACTTATTCCGAAGCTGTCCGAAATACTAGTAACGACCTTCAAAGAACTAACAGTGACACCCTACGAGTATCTGCATTAATGTTGATATTAGCTGTACCATTGATATATTGGGGCACTAGGTATTTTATTATTACATGTATTATTATGTTGTTTTATTCTTTTTGTATTGCTAGGCATTGAAAAATTATAGGCTAAATGCGCAAGACTCTGTGGCGTAGCCACTATGTTTTAAGCATGGGCCTACAGATAATATAGGAAACTGAACAATTAAACACATTAAAAGGAATATTAAAGGGCCTTGAAAATAGCAAATGATGCATCTAAAACGTGTCCAAATATGTCATAAAATGGTAAAAACCAGGCATCACTGGATCTACAGTGGCCTAGGCAGTCCTCTACACCCTTCCGCTTCAACTGAAAAAGGTCAGCTACGCCAATGCATGACCAGCTACACCACTGCATGTGTTCAATATATAACCCTCTTTATAATAACCGGTCAGTTTTGTACATGCATGTTAATAAACGGATAATCTGCATTCTAAACGTTTATTTATTAATTTAAAACATTTACTTATAAACATGTCTGAAGTTCAAATTTGCGCATTTTGTCTTATAACTTTTTTCCGTGCGGTCAAAGTATTTTTTGAAATAGTTTGCTGCTGCGTCCGCCCTTAAAATAAACGAATAAAAAGGGCACGTGTTGTCGTTGGATTTATTGCTAAAAAACTTTGAAAATCATAGATGAATGCCGAAAACCCGACGCGTAAGACTGTAGAAACCATGACGTTACCGTGCTAAATATGTTCCGTTAATACAATGAAACAGAATACTGTAAATTTCCTACAGTACTGTAATATTCTTATAATAATTCTAAACGGTGTGGCAGAAAACATGATTTCAGATGGTTGAAGTATATATTTTAGTGACCACACAGTTTATTAAAAACGAGAAGCTTCACATATACTTGCAACATCTATATGTAATACTGCACATGTACAGACAGTAACACACGGAAGGCCAAAAGAAAAGGCATTGTAATTTACAGGAATATTGTTTTCGAATAACGACAGTTGATTGAGACGCTCCTATAAATTAAACAAACCGCTGTTTTTACTTGATGAAATTGTTGTGGTCTTTTTTTCGAAATTAAAACTGTCTGCCTCACGTTGTAATGCATACATGCTCGCCAACACTGTTATATATATTTTAGTTATGTACCTGCGGGCATTAAACCTAAACAATATTCATGGATTTTGTACCAGTACTAACCTGTTCTCTGCAAGTAACTATCAACTTCTTCAAATGAATCTTAGGGATCAGCAGTGGGGGACGAATGATCTTAGACATACAGTCTTCAATCAAATCGACAGGGAGAGGGAATGTTTATCTCTTAAAGTAGTAACTGACCTTAAAATAAATATCAAAACTTTTGTTAAGGGTATATTCAACTGTATGTCAGAAAGAACTATAAATTAATAGCTATCTTTCTACTTAATGCTAAAATACTAGGCCCGTCAGAAATGCTTAGCAAGGTTCTGAGAACTCTGCTCGTATGTTCTAAAATGATTGCATAAAATAGCAAATGCGTTCGTGCGTGCTGTAGTTAGTAGTGTGCTACGTATGCGGTCGCACGCACATGCGTTCATGTATATGACTCCAGCTCGGGAATGAGATGTGATAGATAAGATAGTATCCAAGATATATCCACTACAGTATTTAAAACAGCTTTTAGCTATTTCAAACGTTTCACCTAAGCGCAATATATATTAAATATAATGCAGAAATATCGAATAAAAATGCATGTTTACAGTACACCATCTCATCCCCAAGCAGTATTATCGAAAAACAGAGTTTGGCAAAGAAGAGAAAATGGGCTCGCTAGAAATAGTTTTTCAGGTATACGGTAATTAACTTTGATAATTACATATTTTGTTTTATACCTAAAAGAACGCTCATATTTTGAAAAAAAAGTGCTGAAGTTCTTCACAGAGATGATGTCATTATCTAAATGAACTTTGCTTAGTATTTGAACCCACCGCTTCCTCTCCCCCAACCCAACGAAGTTGTAAGGACGGTTTTTTCGGAGTCATTTGACCGTCGGTGTCTATGCTAAACTCTTGCGAAGCTTTGCTGATTTACGGCACCTCAAAGCAAAGGCGAGTGTGGTGAACTACATAAACAATGGACTTGTAGATTTCTTGGAGTAACGATGTGAAACTTGATAAGCAAATGTAGAAGTGCTTGACGCATTCTTCATGTTACACATTTCTGATGTACATCCATGCGCGGTTCCACATTTCGTACAGAAATTTGTAGTCCTGTTTATGGCCATATATCCTATACTGTGTTGGTGCGCCGTAAAACCCAAATAAATAAATAAATAAATAAGAAATATGGTGAATGATCACCAGTATGGGTAGAACAGCGTAACAGAATTTCATGTGACACGTTTCTTATCCGCACCTCATGCGCATGTCAACTTTTTTTCAGGTATTAGGTTTGAAATGCGCAGGCTGGTCTGGATCCATGCTGGTCGCAAACCCACTATGTTGGTTTTCCCATGGCACGGTTCATATATGTATCTATTTATTTTCGTGTTAAAAAGTTTTGAAAGGCGGATGAAATTAAAAGACAGTTCGCGTGCTGATTAAATCAACAGAAAGTTCAAGTGCTGTTAAGCTTTGCGCCATAATAGAAAACATAATTTTATATATTTCTTTGACATCTTTCAACTCAATCTGGTCCATTGAAATATATAATATACGCTTACTTTTTTACCTGATCTCTTACATACTGTGCCGCGTGCTGAAATAATCTAAATTACAATATCCAGTTGCATATATTTTCTGGTGTATTTAATATGTGAAAGAAATACATTAAATAGAGCACTGTGTACTGTGAATTGTAGTTATGTCCTTGATTAGAAACTTAGAAATAACTTGTTATAGATAATCTTCCCTGAAAACATAAATTTTGTTAAAAGTTGTTATAAATTGTCGAAAACTTCCAGTGATGTATCACGGTTATTATGTTCCATGTTTAAATAGGTGCTTGCATAATAATAAATTGAACATAAAACTTTATTGCTTTAGTCATAATAAATTTTTCAAAAAATGTCTTATTCATAACGAAATTTGGGAAAGCAGGGTTTTACCTTTTCAACAGGAAAGAAATAGCCCTAAAGCAAACGCCGTGAATAAAAACAACAAACAGAAGAAATGTACTCGCGTTAATAAATGACGCAATACATCAAAGCCCAATGTCGGCGTATCAAAAATAATATCAGTTTGAAAACTCTGTATTTGTGATAAAAATAGACTGGTGTACAGTTAAAAACATATAAAAACGGTTTTATCTAAAGCCGTAGTTACCCCGTTTATTGTTACAGTCTTGACTTGCTAAACATCTTGGAATGACGTGTCTTGTAACGGCCTGTCCTGTAACGACGTGGTATAATGTCCTTAAAAACGTCGCGCTTTTCGACATTTAACTACGACTTTCAACGTATTTTAGCAAAAATTCCAACGAGAACACATGCATTTTTTATTTGATAAGTTTAAAGGGTGAACATTACTACAGACGCTTTCAAAAATGAAACACTTTGACTGCACAGAAAAAAAATTAAAGGACAAAATCCATAATTTTGCACGTACAAATTTTATAACGATTTCGGCGTCAGCCAATTTGTTTTCAGAACAAAGACGGTCTTATAATGCACTAAATATATTTAAATTTTGCCAAATATATCGGAACAGACAATTGAATGCACAAACGAAAAAAATAATGAAATTGCCAAAATATTAACAGAAAAACGAGCAATTGACGTGAAAAATCGGATGCCACCAGGTGGCGCTTCTAACGTAAACGCACAAACGTAAAATCGAAAAAGATACATACATTCTGAAAATATAGAGTTTGATCTATATTTGAGCCAAATTTCATACTTTTCCGTCGAACTTCTACATTCCGGTCCTAAGGTGTAGATCGACCTTAAGATTTACACCTTGATTTATTTTATTTTGCTCAGAAAAGTTGTAGCATTATTGTGTACGCTTCGGTAGCATTTGTCACTGATAGTGACAGCTCTTGTTTGTGTCAGAATAGCTTTCCTTTTTTGTTCCTATAAATAGCTTATTTTGTAACGGTTTTATTTTTTGGCCATATGGCAAAAATCGACATCACTTTACTGTGGCAAAACATGAATGACACATAAAATGTTTAGTGTATTTTGACCTATATCCACGGGAGGGGATCCAACATATGTATTCCCAAATGGGCACCGCTTAAATTCATGTTTGCTTCCGGTAGTATATATGTGGTAAAAATTTCGCAGAAAAACAGGTGAGGTTTTTATTTGTGATTGATTTTGCGGAAATGACATTGTTTTGCCAAAAAATCGCGATGCAGTGCAACCGAGTATACATTAACTAGCACGCAAGTGCATTTACCTGATCTGTATTTGTAGAAATGACGATGAAAAACGCATCCTCCGTGAAGCGGTATGACTGAAAAATAGCAACATTTTTATCAACAGGTGGAAATATGTTGTTTAGTTGCCCTGCGCCTGCTTAATTTTGCCCTCGCAACCTCCCGTATGCAAAACCCAACCCAGAAAAAGAAAAGTTTGGTGATCACTTTGATAGAAAAATGTTTTTGGGCGGAAAACCGAATGGGATACATATGTTGTGCATGGGCTACATATGTGGTGCATTAGACATTTTAGAACTCCACAGATCTTGAGCTTAAATGGTACCTTGATAAAGAAGTGAACTGGAAATACGTGCCAAGTATATGTCACATTATTCCAAAAAATATATACATGTATATCAAAGGGATAACATATTAGAAACGAGCACAGCTTTAAGCTTACATATGATGCTGTAGAACAATTTCCACTAAGCTCCTAAATCCGAAGGGGTTTATGTGTTGCTTATGTGTGTTGACTTGTGAATGTCGGGAATATGCATGTTTAGTTTGGTGTATAGCATATTAGCTGCCGATACGGTCTGCGTAATTATATGTTATTGAACCTAGTGTTCTTTTCGTGTTTGTTTTACTCGTTCATGTGCGCCTCTATATATGTTTTCGGTGGTATTTTGCATCGTTAACTGTGGAAATTGTCTGTGTTTGAGTCATATACGTGAACTGAGTTATAAAGCCAAATATCTGTGTCCCGGGCAACGAACTCGAAAATAAAATGTAATAAATACTTAAGGGTCTGGGATTTCAATTCAGAGGGTGATTTTGGTTTGCCCGATACAGAATTATTTGCCCGGCCACTCCAATACATAAGATATTATGGACCTGGCACTTACTTGTGTTGAACTACGCAGTAACTTCGCAAGCTAGACCTATATAGTTTGTGGTAATATAGGAGGGAGGATATACTGCAGGGTAAAAAATTGTGTGAATATAACTGAGAATGGTCATTTAATTATGAAACATGTACTGGACCCTTAATTTGATTAAGTTACCTACCAGACGCAGCTATGTTCTGATTATATGACCGAGTACCTTGCAGTATATCATCCCTCATATATTTCCACAAACTAGGATAGGCCTAGAATGTGGAGTTGCGGTATACATGTAACAACGTAGTTTTACACAAGTAAGTGCCAGGTCCACAATATCATATGTACATGTAGTGGAGAGGCTGGGCCAGTAGTTCTGTATCGGGCAAACCAAAATACCTCCTGAAACACCCTGACCGTAAAGTATTTATTACATTTTATTTTTGAGTCCGTTGCCCGAGACAGATATTTTGCTCTTTAACTCAGTTCACGGACAGACAATTTCTACAGTTAACGATGCAAAATACCGCCGAAGATATAAATAGAGGTGCACATGGACGGGTAAAGCAAACATGAAAAGAACACTAGGTTCAAGAACATATAACTACATTGACCGTATCGGCAACTCATATACTATATACCAAACTATACATGCATATTTCCGATATTCACAGGTCAACACACATAAGCAACACATTAACGCCTTCGGATTCAGGAGAGATGCGTTGACTCCTAAGTGAAAATGTTCTACAACATCTAAAATAAGCTTAAAGCTGTGCTCGTTAATAAGTTATCCCTTTCATACAAATGTATATAATTTTTGGACTGATGTGACATATACTTGGCACGTATTTCCTGTTCGTTTCTTTATCCAAGTACCATTTAAGCTCAAGATCTGTGGAGTTCTAAAAAATCTAATGCACCACATATGTAGCCCATGCACAACATATGTATTCCATTCGGTTTTTCTCCCAAAAATATTTTTCTAGCAAAGTGATCGCCAAATTTTTTTTCTTCTGGATGGGGTTTGGCATACGGAAGGTTGCGAGGGCAAAATTAAGCAGGCGAAGGGCAACTAAACAACATATTTCCACCTGTTGATAAAAATGTTGCTATTTGTCAGTCATACCGCTTCACGGAGGATGCGTTTTTCTCCGTCATTTCTACAAATACAGATAAGGTAAATATACTTACATGCTAGGTAATTTACACTTGGTTGCACTGCATCGCGCTTTTTTGGCAAAACAATGTCATTTTCACAATATTCAATCACAAATTAAAATCTCACGTATTTTTCTGCTAAATGTTTACCACATATGTACTACCGGAAGCACAATAGTAGAGCAGTATACCCCCAGTTTTAGCAATCAACCTGACCACCAAAAGTTACAAAACATGTCATATACCAAAATGTTTGGGAGGGTCTGAAGTTTATTGGACTGCCGGCATAAATTGCAAATTTCTGGTGCGGACCGAGAAATCCAAGATGGCGTCCAAGATGGCCGCCATTTTAGTCTTTATACGTAGATTTGAAAATAAGGCTAGTAAATATTTATAAAGAAAACACAAGTGACTTAACCACATACAAGTATCTAAACTAAGAAAGTGTTAAATAATTGTTATATTCTCGAGGTCACTCAAGGTCAGGTCAAGGTCATACTTAAGGTCAAAAGGTCAAAATCGGTCTAAAATCACTGTTTTAGCTACAATCATTTTTATTTTCTCCAAACTGAATTATGTAATATGTCATTTCTCATATCAGAGTAGATCTGTGTGTACTGCAGTTTCATTTGCAATATTTTACAGGAGTACATTTTGGTTACTATGGTTACCATAGTTGAAACTAAATACGTTTCAATGATGAGTTATTGTCATTACTTGATCTGCGTCGGCGTTGCCTGGTTAAGTTTTATGTTTAGGTCAGCTTTTCTCCTAAACTATCAAAGCTATTGCTTTGAAACTTGCAACACTTGTTCACCATCATAAGCTGACTTTGTACATCAAGAAACATAAATCCATCCTGCATTTTGCAAGATTTATGGCCAATTTTGGACTTAGAAAATATCAGATTTCTTGGTTAAGTTTTATGTTTAGGTCAACCTTTTCTCTTAAACTATCAAAGCTATTGCTTTGAAACTTGCAACACTTGTTCACCATCATAAGCTGACCCTGTACATCAAGAAACATAACTCCATCCTGTTTTTTTTCAAGAATTATTGCCCCTTTTGGACTTAGAAAATCAGTTTTCTAGGTTGAGTAATATGTTTAAGTCAGCTTTTCTCCTAAACTATTCAAGCTATTGCTTTGAAACTTGCAACAGTTGTTCACCGTCATAAGTTGACTACGTACATCAAGAAACGTAACTCCATCCTGCTTTTTGCAAGAATTATGGCCCTTTTTGGACTTAGGAAATCAGTTTTCTAGGTTGAGTAATATGTTTAAGTCAGCTTTTCTCCTAAACTATTCAAGCTATTGCTTTGAAACTTGCAACAGTTGTTCACCGTCATATGTATCCCATTCGGTTTTTCTCCCAAAAATATTTTTCTAGCAAAGTGATCGCCAAATTTTTTTTCTTCTGGATGGGGTTTGGCATACGGAAGGTTGCGAGGGCAAAATTAAGCAGGCGAAGGGCAACTAAACAACATATTTTCACCTGTTGATAAAAATGTTGCTATTTGTCAGTCATACCGCTTCACGGAGGATGCGTTTTTCTCCGTCATTTCTACAAATACAGATAAGGTAAATATACTTACATGCTAAGTAATTTACACTTGGTTGCACTGCATCGCGCTTTTTTGGCAAAACAATGTCATTTTCACAATATTCAATCACAAATAAAAATCTCACGTATTTTTCTGCTAAATGTTTACCACATATGTACTACCGGAAGCACAATATAGTAGAGCAGCAAACCCCCAGTTTTAGCAATCAACCTGGCCACCAAAAGTTACAAAACATGTCATATACCAAAATGTTTGGGAGGGTCTGAAGTTTATTGGACTGCCGGCATAAATTGCAAATTTCTGGTGCGGACCGAGAAATCCAAGATGGCGTCCAAGATGGCCGCCATTTTAGTCTTTATACGTAGATTTGAAAATAAGGCTAGTAAATATTTATAAAGAAAACACAAGTGACTTAACCACATACAAGTATCTAAACTAAGAAAGTGTTAAATAATTGTTATATTCTCGAGGTCACTCAAGGTCAGGTCAAGGTCATACTTAAGGTCAAAAGGTCAAAATCGGTCTAAAATCACTGTTTTAGCTACAATCATTTTTATTTTCTCCAAACTGAATTATGTAATATGTCATTTCTCATATCAGAGTAGATCTGTGTGTACTGCAGTTTCATTTGCAATATTTTACAGGAGTACATTTTGGTTACTATGGTTACCATAGTTGAAACTAAATACGTTTCAATATAGCCGTTATTTTAGATCTATTTGGTGGATTCATGTACAAGTTTTTGAAAAGAACAAATGTTACAAATTTACTTCTGTTGTGGGTAGTAAGAAGAAGTGATATAATTTTGGTACTGGTCAATGTCATTTCAAGGTCAAGGTCAAGGTCAGAATAGACCAAAATTACTTTTTCACTTACAAATTGAGAGGATAGATCTGGTAACTATAGTAACACCTTAATTATGTTCTTCACTATAGCCGGAATTTTATATCTATTAGGCAGATTTAGATATACTTATGAAGAAAAGGCATGTAACAGAAAGCCTGTTTTTTTCTGAAAGACAGTTTTTAACATACAGAATATTCTGGTCCATGGTCATTGTCATTGCAGTGTTTTAAAATGGCCGCTATTACTGTCCTTTTAGGTCGCGTCAAAAATAAGGCTATTAAATATCAATGAAGAAAACACATATGACCTAATGGCATACAAGGTCATACACAAGGTCAAGTAGGTCTAAAATCACCGTTTCAGCTGCAACTTTTCTTCATTCCGAGACTCCAAAATGAATATCATTACAGCTTATTTTTCATATGTCAGACTAGGCTTGTGTGTATGACAATTCATTTGCATTATTTTAGGGAGAAAAATTTTGTTACCATATACAGTTACCATGGTGAAACCAAATGCGTTTCAATATAGCCACTAGTTTAGATCTAGTTAGTGGAAACCGGTCACGGCCATTTTCAAGGTCATATTCAAAGTCAAAGGGTGAAAATAGCCTAAAATCATCTAAACCCTATACACATTTTCAATATTTTAAATTCCGCGAATTTTCATATTTAAGATTGTATATTTGTTTAAACATATATAATGATACATATTTTGCTTGTTTGGCTGTGTAGAAGACAATTATTGTAGACGTCAAGATCACGAATTTAATATATGGTTTGCGGTGAGCGTTCTGGCCATAATGATATATTACAAAATATTGCAGATATCACACTTCCTTTAGCATTTTTAACCACATATTATAAAAGACATTTTCCAATCCAAAGGAAGTATTTCTTTGTACTGTTACTTGATATTTCATCTCAGCATAAACATTATCTTCAAATCTTTTTTAGCTTATCTGATTTTGTGAAAAAAATGATGAGTTATTGTCATTACTTGATCTGCGTCGGCGTTGCCTGGTTAAGTTTTATGTTTAGGTCAGCTTTTCTCCTAAACTATCAAAGCTATTGCTTTGAAACTTGCAACACTTGTTCACCATCATAAGCTGACTTTGTACATCAAGAAACATAACTCCATCCTGCATTTTGCAAGATTTATGGCCAATTTTAGACTTAGAAAATATCAGATTTCTTGGTTAAGTTTTATGTTTAGGTCAACCTTTTCTCTTAAACTATCAAAGCTATTGCTTTGAAACTTGCAACACTTGTTCACCATCATAAGCTGACCCTGTACATCAAGAAACATAACTCCATCCTGTTTTTTTTCAAGAATTATTGCCCCTTTTGGACTTAGAAAATCAGTTTTCTAGGTTGAGTAATATGTTTAAGTCAGCTTTTCTCCTAAACTATTCAAGCTATTGCTTTGAAACTTGCAACAGTTGTTCACCGTCATAAGTTGACTACGTACATCAAGAAACGTAACTCCATCCTGCTTTTTGCAAGAATTATGGCCCTTTTTGGACTTAGAAAATCATGGGTAGGACAATTTTTCTATTATACCCAAAAAAAAAATCAGATGAAAGTCAGCACCCGCAAGGCGGTGCTCTTGTGATATCTATCAATTTCCGTCGGCTTCAACATCTACAAACGTAAAATGGTTGTACAAAGGCAGATCTTTTGTGGTAACAGATGTCACCAGCATAAAATATTTTGCAAGTCACTGGAAATTGACACTGCTAATGGCTTTTCACCTTCAAATTGCCACTTGTTCTATTTATAGTTAAACTCTGGTAGTTATTTATATCCAACTTAAATTTGCAGTTTCAAATCAAACAATAAAGCAAATTTATTAGATACCAAGTTTCAATTTGTATTTGCCAACAAATCACCATAAATTTTCAAACAAGAAAAGGTTTTTCAAAAACAGAGGGTCTATATCTTTCTATTGTAACATTGCCAGTATCTCAATATTTCTTAAATCCTAATTGGGAGTATTGCATGGTCTAAACGTGCTAGCTAACCTTAAATTAAGAAAAAGCTTCAGAATAAGACTGTATTCACCCAGTTGTTCTTAAGCGCTTTGGGTAGAAATTGTTGATGTTCTGGTAATAATTGTCCAAACCTCTCTCCTGTGGTTACTAGCCTAGCGGATTAGTCCCACTGCTCAAAGAGGGAGACCCAAGTAACCTAGCAGACTATTGGCTTATGTCTATGTTTTGGTTAAGCTTTCGCTCACCTTACGTAACACAACATTCTTCATGACCTCCAACATGGCTTTCATGACAAAGTATTGTCTGACTCAGCTGATCGTATTTAATTTAACAGATGAAATGGCTAGAAACATCACCATTTATAAACAAACTAACTTGATCTTGCTAGACATAAGTTTAGTATTTCAAAAGGTAAACCACTAAAACTTCTTCTAAAGGCGTATGCCTACAATTTCTCGAGTGGCCTGTGGCATTCCTACTCAATAAATTCTCTTACTTCATACAATAGAAATAAGTTTGTAACATTTGTTCTTTTCGAAAACTTGTACATGAATCCACCAAAGCTATATATTAAACAGTTTAGACAAAATATGGAATGGTTTGCAAAAGTTAACTAATTTCTGTGTCAAAGAAGGGCCATAACTGAGCTACAGTACTTGTCCTAGTTATGTAGTCTTGCCTACATTTGTAGCTATGATGGGAAACAAGTGGTCAAAGCCATTTGACAAACATGTTTGACAAAACATGGACCGGTATGAAAAATTTAACTGATTTCCAAGTCCATAAAGGGCCATAATTCAGCCGAAATAGTTGAACTATTGCCTAAAGATGGAAATCATGATGAAAAGCAAGTGTTCGAAGTTTCAAAACCACATGTCAAATACAAATAGTTTTGACGAAACATGTACGATGTACGAAACCCGAACCAATATTCAAGTCCAAAAATGGGAATAATTCAGTCAAAATGTAATAGAGTTAAGTACTCTTGCCTCAGATAGATATAATCTGAAAAGTAAATCCCTCGAAAGCACCGAAAACAATGCAAACAGTGAAAATTGCAGACTCGGTTTGATTGAGTCTGTTCATGAACAGTAATGGAAAATGCAACACTGCCCACGCCCCCTAGCACCGGCTTAAGCAGTATTCAGACTAATATAATAAAGAAGTGTTCAAAGTTACAAAGCCACATGTCAATAGATGATGCAAAACATGGACTTGTACGTAATCTGAACCAATTTCAAAGATCAAAACGAGCCATAATTCAGCCAAAATACTTGACAGAGTTATGTACTTTTGCTTACTGGTAGGTACTGTTATAATAAACAAAGTTACAAAGCCACATTTCAAATAGTTTTTACAAAACATGGACTTGTACGAAATCTGAACCAATTTTTAAATCCAAAAGGAGCCATAATTCAGCCAAATTACTTGATAGAGTTATGTACTCTTGCCTACTGGTAGAAACTAATATATTTAAACAAGTGTTCAAACTTTTAAAGCCACAGTCATGTCAAATAGTTGTTAGAAAACATTGACTTATCATTAGAATAGCTTCAAATGCAAATTTAACTTTAGGCTTCATAAAAAAACATCACAACAACCAGTGAAAATGTCAAAACTCTAGGAAATAAATATGAATATAATAGAATAGAGAAAAGTAGAAACCTCACAGGTCACTCAACACGACAAAAACGAAAATGTTGCAGGCTCGGTTTGATTGATGTCTTTTTGGAAACGAAACAATTTAATAGATAAAAAATGATATAAATGATAATGGTTATTTTGACATTTTATTCTTAATATGTATGACCTTAAAAATTATCTTGATAAACCTAAAATATAACATATTTTAAACATTTGAGTATACTGCAAATATATCTTAATTAAGATTGCAAATGAAATTGTAAAACACATAGGTCTATTCTGAAATGAAAATCTGTACCATTTGAAAAAGAATGAAAACGTGTGTATGGTGTCACAGTACGAACTTTGTCACGTTAGGGGAGAAGATGTTTCCGGCAGCCAGTTATCTCGGTTGGTAGAGCACTCGACCTGTAAGCGGGGGTTCCCGGGTTCGAGCCCCGGACTGACTGCATTTTTATCTCACCCTGTGACATAATGGCGTCCAACATTGGACCGTGGCATGCTTGCTTGGTCAGTCTTACGACGCTTTTTTTGGTGGGGGGGGGGGGGGGGTGTATGTCACGGTACGAACTTGGTCACGTTAGGGAAGAAGATGTTTCAGACAGCCGGTTAGCTCGGGCGGTAGAGCTCTCGCCCTGTAAGCGGGGGTTCCGGGTTCGAGCCCCGGACTGACTGCACATTTATCTCACCCTGTGATAATGGTATATTAAAAAGTGTTTTTATGTGTTCTTTTTGCTATTTTGACCAACTATCCTTGAATGACCTCAATCACTTTCAACAATGTAACATTTAAAAGAACCTTTCACTACAAACAATTAAAAGGAGTTTGTAAAATGTGTTGTTTTTTCACATTTGTATGTGATTGCACCAACTAGATCTTAATAACAGATATATTTGAACCAATTTTGTTTCACCATAGTAACCATGTTAGGCAAATGTACACCTCTAAAATATTGTAAATGAAATTGTCATGCACACAAATTTGTTCTAATATGAAAAATTACCAGTTATGTCATAGAATTTGGAGAGAATGTAAAACGATTGCAGATAAAATAATAATTTTAGACATTTTTGACCTTTTGACCTTGCCTACGGCCTTAAACTGACCTTGAGTGACCTCAGAAATAAAACATGATTTTACACATTGTTAGTTTAAATACTTGTATACAGTTAAGTTACATAGTTTTTCTTCATAAATTATTTACATCCTTATCTTTAAATTTACCTATAAAATCTTAAAATGGCGGCCATCTTGGACGCCATCTTGGATTTCACGGTCCGCACCAAAAATTCGCAATTTATGCCGGCAGTCCGATAAACTTCAGACCCTGCCAAACATTTTGGTATATGACATGTTTTGTAACTTTTTGTGGCTAGGTTACTCATTAACTAAGCCATTTATTAGGTTTTGCTGCTCTATGATTTTAAGCGGTGCCCATTTGGGAATACATATCTTGGATCCCCTCCCGTGTATATCTACATAGTAAAGAATTTTTTTGTTGACATAGAAATATATTTTGTATTTGGATGATTGTTTCTAATAAATAACTTTTATTAACTTAACTTAAATATTGAAACGAAACCTGTTTCAATCGGCTGGAACATTTGAGTCATTCAGGCAGTGTGTGAACAAATAATGGGTTTGATATTGTTGCATTTTGGGATTCATCATTCCAGTTACCGTTAACACTCAAATGTGTTCAACCTAAATCAAACTTGTTCATAATGTTTGCTTCGATAAAATCTTGATAAGGTTAGATAATGCGTCATCTAGTGTAAAAATATGTCAGTAGGTCGTTGACAAACTTTGATTACAGTTTCACGATTTAGAAAGTGCCTATTTTATTTGATCATGAAAGCTGGTCAGATCATTTTATAGCTTTGCTTTTCAAGGCAAAGTGAAGGTGATTCTAATCAATCACGCATTGGCAAAGTCACACCTTGATTAAAGATTTACTTTATCGTCGTTGTTAATTCGCAGAACACTCTGGAACAAAATATAATATGAACAACTTGTTGACAAACATGACGTCTCAAAAGAACGTAAGGCTTTTGAGTAAACAATGAATAATTAATATATATTGATAATAAAGTAAAGGATAACGTGTACATGTGCATACCACATATTTATGATGAATTTTACCATCATAGCAACGTCTTTTCTACTTTCGTTTAAAGACTTAGCAGTTATTTATTGGATTTTTTTTTTATATTTTAAACGAGGAAATATTTCAAGGTTTAAATTTATATTTAATCACTTCTTTAAACAGAACAAAACGTGTCAAGATATAAAACTAGCCTAATTAAATTAGCATTGTGGTTTGACACATTGTTATGTTTATATAGCTAGTAAAATATAAACTATCTTTGGTTTTATTGTTAAATCGTTTTAAATTTGAAAGTGTCGCCAACATTTCATTGGTGTGAAATTTCTTTGAAATCATGCCAGCGCTTTCAGAAAAGACTACGCAATAGTTTCACTTGCCATGGGGACAAGAAAGGTGAACATGATTGATTAATATTTTAAGATTCTTTAAAGAAATTGTAGCCGCACGGCGAAATGATGAAGGAGTTCATCATCAATTTAGCAGTTACAATGCAAATTCATTAAATACAAAGCCAAAACGAAGACAAGATGTTGAATAAATTTGATTAAACTACTTTAAAATGCATTTCATATACATTTTAAATTTGATGCATCTGGAACTTTCATAGCCACGTTTCATGTTTCATTTCTGATTTGACTTTAATATACTCATAAAGTGCTGGTGTTTTCCCTCAACATTCCTTGGATTGTCAAATTTGTTGTCACTGTAGTATTTTTTTTTCTATCTGTTAAAATATGACGGATGCGAAAATATATCATTGGAAATGTAAGCCTGTGTACTCTAATGTTGGAAAGTAAGACTTGTATAGCTTTTCAGTCTAGTAAAATGCGGATATGTCATATCATGATATATCGCTGATACCGGAACTTCAGATTGCTTATAAGAGAAAATACAATAATTTTACCCATAAACATGATAAAATTAATTCAGAATGGATAAATGTTTAAGAATAACCAAGTATTAGTTTATATATTTTATTAAGCATAGAATATGTAATACCATCCTTTTAATAATGTGAAATAGATATGTGTTATTTTGTCTGCAAGTGCCCCATCCCCCTCCATCAACAGTTTATCAGAAGAATATGAAGGAGAAATGTTTTTACACTAGCCGATCTAGACTTGAAATAGTTGAGCTGTAGCTAAACGGTTTCACGCCATGGAGCTGTTGCAGATGTGAAGCACTGTGTTATCTTGTCATACTATGATATTTTCTAGATAAAGACACTAAAGCCAAATAGTTTTGTTTGAAAGACAAGTACAGAATATAGTTACCGCAATACTATCGTCTGCAGTTTTCTTCTCTTTCAATTCTGTTCCCTGAAATATCAATGGAAATAAAATTTAAATGTTAAATTATTTAAAGAAGCAATATGATGATGATTCAATAGTAATAATTATCATAATATGGTGAAAGAAAGTAGACAACTCAAGTTTGCAACGCGTTTCGTATTAAGATACATCTTCAGGCAAACATACAATATATCAATGTATACAAAACATATGTATGACCTCATGACGTCAGTTAACATGACATCATAACGTCAAAGTATGACATTACGTTTGGCGCACTATTTGAGTTATATATATAGCCCAGAAAAAAGCAACAGAACCTATAGTTTTAAGAACAATATAAAATTTAATGTAAAAAAAAGAAAGAAAAAAATAATAAATTGATTACACAGTGAAAAATGAAAGCTTAAAACAAATCAATAATTAAATAATAGTGTGCACAACAGTATGTCTATAACAGCAAGTCAGGATCAATAAGATTCAATGATACTACTGATAAGGACAGCCATTAAAAGCAAACAATATAAAAGTACCAGTAGTAACTGAAATGCTTGTAACATATGCATTAAACAGCTCAAATAATTAATTGGAATAAATAATACAATGTCAAATGAATTACAGTATATCATAATGATAATAACAGTAATAATCATACTAATTCTAACCAGACAACTACCTCAAAACTTCGTCTCAAAACGTTTAGAAAAGAAACTGAGATTAAGTAGAGCATGAGGCATATACAGGCCTTAGTGCCACAAAGCCATCTTAACCAAATGTTAGAACCAGGCTTATGGTCACCATTCCTCATGCATAACTCTCCAGATCCGCGACTGGATGGACATCTGACGTAACCAAATGACGACAATTGCATCACGTGTATTGTATTACGTAATATGTTTGTGATGTTCATGCAAAAGATGATATTTATGGTATAGTTCGACCACGTGTTTTGAGCGGTGACGAAATGATGCACGTTTTAATCAATCATATCGATATTCGGTCCATACCTGGCTGAAAACTCTCTATAGAGTAAGTTGATACGTTTGTTTTGTTTACCGTGAACTTTATTATATCGCTTACGCAATTGGTAAAACGTATTGATTGCAAACCGTGAGGTGTGAATTCACGCCCAGATTACGGTCGTTTTTATTTTCTCAAGTATACGAGAATCATTATTTTTTATTTCATTTTAGTCAAGAATATTTGACTCTTTTTAAAAACCATTTAATATATTTCAATAAATTAAATAATGTTTGACTTATTTTTGTTCATTGTTTCTATATTTGTAATGTATTTTGCTACTTTTATTTCAATTTAATTCATGTCACATAATTTTAACTTCACTTGCTGTGTCTGTTGACGACCCTTTAGCTGTATCAGTCTCTGCGTTGTTAGATGTTGTTAAGCTCAATAATCACCGATGCTGGAATATCATCTAAAGCAATATATAACTCCCAGTATTTTTGTTCAACTGACAGTGCATTGCCAATACACCTAGATCAATGTCGTGCAATGATTATTGAAACAGACGATTTATGAAATGTGAATTTTTAACTTACCAAGGCTCGAACCTCGAAAAGCCAGTTTGTTAAGACAACGCCATATTTCTGTGGCCATGCATTCGTATACATTCTTTGATAATTTATACCGCTTTACTATGTATTACATATATGTTCCTACCCTTTTTTCGCGAATCAATTGTTACATAAATTAATCAAAGCTCAAAAACGTGGTCGACCTATACTTCATTACTGCCAACATCAATGAACATTAAAACATACACGTTTGAAGCTATTTTGAAATATTTTATCCCCTAAAAAGAAAAATAGAAATCAAGTAAAAATAACAATGAATTATCTTTCTATTGTTATTTTAAACCTGTAGGTAGCATATTGAGATGGGATATTTGAATAGGGCCAGCCTCATTTCCACTGAACAAATTAACCTTATTTAAATATTTTTCGTCAGCTTCGACTACCTGGGAAAATATAATTTTGGACATCACAGAAGTGTCATGAACAGCGCTTGGAACATTTATCTACACCAAAGTATTCATTACATTTCATTGTTGACGCATGTAGACAAATGCAAATGGTGAAGTAGCATCTGCACAGTAATATAACTGTGATATACAATGTCGTTTTAAAAAATTTTATTACAGAAAAGACTCTCAGAGATAAGAATGACCTCCATTTTCCTGTGAAATACTGACCCGCAAAACGGGTTGTTCTTCTGACCACTGACAAGCAACCAATGAAGATCGACGACTTTAGCCCAAAGCAATTTCCAGTTATTAATTGAAAAATGATTTTCAGCTCAAGGTCAATGCGACCTTGACATTTGAGCAACCGATCTCAAAATCTATGAGGATCGTCTGCCAGTCACGACCTACATGTCTACCAAGTTTGAGGTTCCTAGAAGAAGGCATTCTAAAGTTACCAATTGGAATCCAATCTGATGGACTTATAGACGACCAGTCCAGTAACTATATGCCGTGTTATTCCGCAGGGGTCGAGGACAAATATATTTTCTTCAGAAAAGGTAAACTTAAAAAACTCTTTGTTGTTATATCTGCAATTGCCCCAGCCCTCTTCAACAGTTCATAAGAAGAATATCAAGAGTTATCACTTTACACTAACCTAGTTGTAGTTGAAAAATGTGAGCTATTGTAATACTTTGCGACATCAAAAACCTGTTGAAAATGCGAAGTACAAAGGTTTGTTGTCACAAAATAATCCTTCGTAAATATCAACATTGAAGTCTAATAGTATCGTTAAAAGACTAACCTCGTCTGGAGGTTTCTTCTGTTTCATTTCTGTTTCCTGAAATATAAACGGAAATAAACTCAAATGTCAACTATTAGATACGCCAATATAATGAAGATAAAATAAAAATAATCACAACAATTCTAACCAGAATAAACCTTTATTCCTTAGATAATATTTGTTTATGTGCGTATGTCGTGTTTTGAAGATACCTCACACGCGTTTCTTTGTATGATTCATAAAGTGCCCTATTAAATGCTTATTGTCGTCATAATGACATTCTCTTTAAATGATGTATAGGATTAATCAATTTCTTAAATTGGCGGAATGTGGCGGGCAACATGCCCCATCCCCCTCAATCAAAAGTTCATCGGAATAACATGAAAGAGAAACGTTTATACACTAGCCAAGTTAGATTGGAAATATTTCAGCTGTAGTTAATCAAGCTCACGACATGGATCTTTGCAGATGTGAAATACAGAGTTATATTGTCATACCATAATATTTTCTAGATAAAGACATTAAAGCCAAAAAGTTTTGTTTGAAAGACAAGGACATAATAGATACCTCAACACTATCGTCTGCATTTTTTTCCCCTTTCAATTCTGTTCCCTGTAATATTATCGGAAAAAAATTTAAATGTTAAATTATTTAAAACAGCAATAGTGATGATGATTTAATGCTAGTAATAATCTTACTAATTCTAACCAGACAGGTACCTGAAAACTTGTCTCAAAACGTTTAGAGAAAAAAATGAGATTAAGTAGAGCATGAGGCATATACAGGTCTTAGTGCCACAAAGCCATCTGAACCAAATGTTAGAATCATGCTTATGGTCACCATTCCCCATGCATCACTCTCCAGATCCGCGACTTGATGGACATCTTATGTCAGCAAATGACGACAATAGCAACATGTGTATTGTATTAAGTAATATGTGTGTTGTGTTCATGCAAATGATGATAATTATGGTAGAGTTCGACCGCGCGTTTTGAGCCCTGACTAAATGATAATTGGGTTATTTCGATATTCGGTCCATATCTGGCTGAAAATTCTCTATAGAGTATGTTGATACGTTTGTTTTGTTTACCATAAACTTGGTTATGTCGCAGACGCAATTGGTAGAACGTAACGATTACAAACCGTGAGGTGTGAATTCAAGCCCAGATTACGGTCATTTTATTTTCTCTAGTATACAAGAATCATTATTTTTATTTCATTTTAGTCAAGAATATTTGAAGACTCTTTTTAAAAACCATTTTATATATTTCATTCATTTGGTCTGACTTATTTTTGTTCATTGTTTCTATACTTTTGATATATTTTGCTTTTTTTTCAATTTAATTCATGTCACATAATTTCAACTTCACTTGCTGTGTCTGTTGACGACCCTCCAGTTGTGTCAGTCTTTGTGTTAGACGATGTTAAGCTCGATGATCATCGGTGCTGGAAGATCGTCTATAGCAATATATAACTCCCAGTATTTCTGTTTAACTAACAGTTTTTTAGCCAACGCCATATCCTTTGGACTATGCATTCGTTTGCATTCATCGATAACTTATACCGCTTTACTATGTTTTGCATATATGATCCTACCCTTTTTCGGCGAACGCCGTCTAAATTCGTTTTCGCTTCCTATTCCACGTGACTTCAGTTTGCAAATCAAACTACTTGATAACGCATTATAGATAATTTATCAAAATGGAAGATTTATGTAACACTCTGCCTGATTGGACGAGAGTGTCAATTTCTTTCACTCTGTTGATTGTGCTACGCTGAGTGAAATGTAGACAAAGCGTTTATCCTAAACGACGCTGTTCACAGTTTTAAAGCTACCTTGGGCTCAGTATATTTAGCAAGAATATTGATATATCTCAAAATGATAAGTAAGTTTAATAAATATGATAAAAACCTGTTCAAATACCAACATATGTCAAATTAAAGAAAGAGCTGAATACGGTCTGCGTATCACATGAATAAGGGTGTGATAAGAGTCTTTTATGTAGAGAAGTGCTTTTTAAAAGATTTTCCTTGTTACAGTTGTCGTCTGTATATGAAAAGGTTTCTTGCTTTTGTGACTTATTCAGATTGCATATTAAAAGGAGTACTTGTTTGCTTTGTATATTTGTTATAAATTATTTAACTGATTTATTATATATGAATATTTTTCTTTAGTATGGTATGCAAATATTGAACTCAGTTGAAATCTGTTTTATTATATATATGCTATATAATGACTGAATCTCATTACACTGAAATGAAGGTACGCTGCATACAGTTTATCTATGTGATATGAACTACGGTCAAACTTTCCTTATGAAACAAAAATATTGAAATAATTACAATTGTATGTTTTGCTTGACCTTCACTTTTTTATAGGTGTGACGTCATTGTCCAAAGATTCATGAATAGCGAATATGCATTTGTTAAAGCGGGATCAGTTGGCCTATTTTAGAAATAAATAAAAATAATAAATAAAAAAATCCTTTAATTGATGTTTTTCTCATGTATTCTAATCAAACTTGATTTGTAGCATCTTTATTAGGCCCGCAGCCAACTTTGTTCAGCTGGGACATTTGACCCCTTTTAGGGGCTGCTAGAGCTAAAACTAGAAATGCCTTTATACAGCGTCTCATGAACAGCTTGGTGGATCTTTGTCATACTTGGTCTGGAGCATCATTATAAGGTCCTCTTCCAAATTTATTTATATAGGAACTTGGGCCCTATTAGGGACCACTATAGCTAAAAGTAAATATGCCTTTCTTCGCATTAACCACTAAAATGTAATGGATTTTTATCAAACTCGATGTGTAACAATATCGTGAGGTCTCCTGCTATTTTGTTACAAGTGGGGATAGGGACCAATTTAGCTAAAAATATAAACACGTTTAATGACCTCGCTTCATGAATCTTCATCAAACTACTGCTGTAATTATTCGTCTAAGGATAAACGAAACAAAATTGCAACCCAACGAAACCTTTGCGAAAAATTAAAATAGAACCATTTAAATTGTTAAAGTGCAGTGTTTAGTTTTGCAATTTGAAAAATGTTAGATGAAAGATGAATGTTAGATGAAAAATTCATAGACTTCTTTCCTTATTACAATTCGCCGACCATCATTTTTCAAGATATTTCTTGTTTGGCGAATAAACTGTCCTGCATAAATTAATAACGGCTCACAAAAACGTGGTCGACCTATACTTCATTACTGCCAACAGGAAGGAAATTTAAAATATACACATTTGAAGCTACTTTGAAATATTGTTTCTCTCCTAAAACGAAAAATAGACATCAAGTAAAAATAACAATGAATTATCTTTCTATTGTTATTTAAAACCTGTAGGTAGCATATTGAGATGGAATATTTAAATATCGATGAATATTGTTTAACAAGAGATCGCTGGGAAAATGTTGAGAATAGAGAGAGAGAGGGTCAGCCTCTGTCGCATGGAACAAATAAACCTTATTTAAATATTATTTGTCATCTTGTGCTACCTGGGAAAATATAATGTTGGATACCACGGAAGTGTCATGATCAGCTCTTGGAACATTTATCTACACCAAAGTTTTTATACATTTCATTTTTGACGTATGAGTATGCAAATGGTGAAGTAGCATCTGCTCCGTAATATAACTGTGATATACAATTTTGTTTGTAAGAAAATTCTTACAGAATAGACTCCCAGAGATAAAAATGAGTTCCATTTTTTCTGTGAAATACCGACTTGCAAAACAAAGTGGCTCATCTTCTGACCACTGATAATCAAGTGTAGGCCAAAGCAATTTTTCAGTGATTGACTGAAAGCTGATTTTCAGCTCAATGTCAATTCGACCTTGACCTTCGAGCAACTGATCTCAAAATCCATAAGGGTCGTCTGCCAGTCACGACCAACATGCCTACCAAGTTTTGTTTCCTACGTCAAGGCATTCTAAAGTTATAAATTGGAATCCAATGGGACGGGCGGATAGACGAACAGTCCAGTCACTTTGTGCCATCTTATTTCGCGGGAGTAGGGGACATAAAATGTTTATATATCATTGTTTGCAATGTGAATAAATTCCGTACAGTAATTTGAGAGTTATGCCCTGGACAGACGGACGGACGTAAACGTGCACAGACGGACGCCACATTTTTTCTTCGGAAAAGGCGGAGAACAAATTATGTGTTTACTTGCAATGAGAAAATAAAATACCATTAATTATTCTTAAGTTCGTCGATTTTCATGACCGAAGCTGAAACGACAAGAGTACAGCTGAAGTTGTGAAGATTCGCGTTCGAGACGTGAAGAACATTGCAGCTGTCATACGATAATCTTTCCTCAAATATGACTTAAAGTGTAATAGCTATGTTAAAGCTAAGGTTAAATATAATTACCTCGTCATCATCGTCTGCATATTTGAAAGAATCAATTTCTTTTTCCTGGAATATCAAAGAAAATCAAAACTGAAATGTCTAATATATTGTATTCGTAAAAACATGTATTTGATTCCATTTACTAAATGATTTGCCCAGTGTGTAATCATTATATTGGACTTACCTTTGATGTTTTGTTCAGATTATAGTAGAATAAATAAAATATCTGATCTGTGTTATCTCTGCAGATTTCTAAAGTTATGGCAAACCGTAAGTAGGCGAGGGATTGCCACAGATCATATCTATTATAATCTTGTCTGATTTAGCACATTTTGATTGACTGATGTTCGTAATAAATAATCATTAATTACAAGCAAATTATAGAAAACAAGACACATCTAAATGACAGTTGCCAGGACTCGAACCAAGGGTCCTGATCAAAGCCACATCTAAATTGGACGGATCATGGCATACATTTAGACAGAATAAAATCATTTTTTCTGGTTGTTTTCGGTTTCAGGGATGACAATTTAAAAATATTTGATAATGAAAAGATCGCTCTGATAAGCCGTATAAGTACGGTTAACTGACGTATAGCTAGGACTACAGTGTGCTGATTTTAAGTAATTTGACTCTGGCAGAGTTTACTTTTAACAATCGTATCAATATGGATCTAATATAACTTTTAAAATAAGTTCTGAACAAGTAAAAGTGAATTCGTGACTTAATCTAGTTGGTCCCGTGATAATAAGCATACCCAAATATGAACCTCGGTTCTGTTCGCCTTTGCTACTTCTTAGTTATTTAGAACAAGTCTATCATGTAACAGTCCGAGAATTGTGTGATTACATACAGCCAAAGATTCCGATACAAACAAAACATAAAATGATTATATTTCAAGCCAGTTTGAAGTTGACCAAGTGATCTTACCAGAGTGACATGCAAGTCCAGAATTGATGGGACTGGCATCAAACAAATCGTTAATTTGATAATCTTTCCAAAATAAGACATTTACTGATGATGTCTTATTATACCCTGACTGTTTTCATTCCCATGACACGACGGTACATGTTTTTGAAATCAATCTCTTTGTGTACGGGCATTGAAACACTTGTAATATCTGTAGGATGTAAACATATAAATTAACGAAAATGCAGGCGCAACCCACATGACCTTCATCACAATCTTTTTTTTTTTTCTTTTTTTTTTTTTGACCAGCCTGGATAATTGACCGGAGTATAACTTTTTTACTCTAGAATTGCCTTTGTGCACTGACGTATATTCTTAAAGACCCACAACTACCCAGTGACCTACTTTGTCTTCCCAAATAGACTTCGTGAAAATAATTCTGATAATACTTGTATTGTGAACCTACATTGCATGATGACAGGTGAATAATTTAGGCCTTATCTGAATTACTATGTTTTAACAACTTCGTTTGCAAACTAACTCAGTCAATCTCTTTTCAGTATAGTTTAAAAAAAATATCTACATTACACTGTTGAAAAATATGGTCTAAATTCAACTTGTGAGCATGATGCCACATTCAATCAATGAAATATTTAGACATTAAACACATGGTCTTGGCCCAATATAGGTAACTGCAATTTGAAACGAGATAATTGTCAGCGTTTTATAGCGTTCAGCTTTTGAATTCTGACTTAGGCTTTAGGCATAATTTTGTTTCTGTTGAGCTTGTTCTTGTTGCTCTATTACAAAAAGTACGTTTTTTTTTAATACAGAGTCTTTCATATGCGTTTTTCAAATAATTACACAATAATATTAGATTAGTGATGTCTGTAAATCTCATACAAACATTTCTCAAGTCAAGAACATTAAAATTCCATTTGCATCTACCTATGTGCGAGAAATATACTGGAAAAGTGGGTGTTATTTCTGTGGACTTACATATTTCGTAATGAGTGAAAATAAATGATGAAAAAACTAACATCTGTATTATCAGCTTTTGTTAAATAAGCGGAAGGAATGCATGTATAGCATAGAGTTGCATTTAGACCTGGTATACGGTATTACATGCTTATCTTAACTTTATGCAAACGAGCTATTGTTTAATTGCAAACAGGAATTAGTTGTAAAGGAAAAAATTTACTATGTTGTACAGAGCAACAGCAATATTTGCAAGTACATGTCAAAGCCATTCCATAGCCATTTCATAGCAATGCATTTCTGTTTGTTTGGGCTTGCAAACTGCATATATATATATATATATATATATATATATATATATATATATATAACCCGACGAGACAAAAAGAAATCATCAAAAGTTGGCGTTATTTTCGTTAGTGAATAACTATTTTTAGATTTTTGGCAATGTCAGAAATGTACATTAAGTATGACCGACAAACAGAGGCAGCTTAAACTCGTACGATTTTATTCAGTCCACTGTTAAATTCGTGTTCTTGCTAATGATTTCCTCGTGCAGCCTGAATATGTCAACCGTGTACTTCTGTTGAGCGAATTTCATACAGGTACATGTGTTAGTCCATACTCGTCCTTATTTGCAGAGATTTCCTTTCAAAGATATCAGGTTTTGATAAATGCCGAGTCTAAATTTTGAAGAGGGGGCCCAAATTATTCCCATGCTCGGAAGTGGGCGAACGCAAGAACAAGTCGCTAGACAACGTCTCTCGTTCGACAATACTGCGTCTCGTCCTACGTGTCAGGGGCATGGGAACGCTTGTTGATTGGCCCCGTTTGAGCCATTTGCGTGTCAGATTTGTGACGGCTGAATCCTCGTCACGTTTATAAGTAGGTAACCGTGAAAGGTCTACATTATCTACCGTAGGCACTACTGCGGTCTTGTTTTTTGCTACGTCACTGTCCCCAATGTCTATTTTTGGCTCTCAACAATCGTGGTCAGCGTTGGTATAATGAATTATTTAGTGATGATTCATGCCCAAGTTTGGGAACGCCGACGGACGTATCCGTGTCTACAGCCGACGTCGTGAACGCTACGCTAAGCATTGCTTTCTGCAGCACAATCCTTATGGTTGAAACGAAGCTATAGTCTGTGAATCCATGAGCCATAGGTTTACATCCGAACTCGTCGTGTACAAAGGGGCGTTACATTGACCAGAAATAACGTCCTGTGTTTATCCCTCAGGCTAGGCCCCTCATCCGAGTTTTAATGGTGGAGTGCCTTTCTGAACGTTTTGCGCATAGTTTGGTAAACCGTACGATTTCTAAGTGTCAGTTGGCTGGTTTCTTCATATGAAATATATTTTTCATCTTAAATGGCGTTTACACGAGGTTATGTGAAGCAAGTCGGAGACAGTACACCGACCTTAAATGCCTTAAAATATAAGTAAGGACAAGCTAAACATATGAACCGCGGTTTAAATATATGCATTACTTAGAACGACCTTTAAAGGCCTCCGGGTTAACCTCAGAAAAGTAAAACAAAACAGCATAACAAAATATATTGAGATTTATTCTACATAATGTACATAATTCTCGAGCGCTTTTATAAACAATTACTGCCAAAAGTCACGAAATCAACATTTATGAGAATTTTCTGACATCTCGGCTTTGTTCATGTACTTGGTTTTTCCTCGTTGTGAACCCGTTATAATTGTATTCTGCAAAAGACTGATGATATACACACTGATGAAGGATTTCTTGTTTACACAGCGTCTTAGAAACAATGTTATTCATTTTACATTAGATTATGTGGAAGAACATATTCACATATACAACGTTCAGTACATTCAATCCTTTGTGAATCATTGTGCCATTGACGGTAAGGGACAACAACGTTAAGTTATTCATAACAACTGTTTTATTTTGTAGTTTTATTCCATGCATGTCTACTCAAATAAAAAGGTTCTAATATTATCAATACACAATTATGCATAGAAAGTTATTCTACATAATGAACTAGAATTATGTCGACATTGTATGATACACGTCCCTGAAAATGCTCCATCCAATAATGTAACCGACGGATCAACAATGAAATTAAGTCAACAAAGAGAAATAACAAAAACAACTGAACACAAAACAAATGCACGTGTCTACTCGATTTTATTTGAAATGAAGAGAACTATAGAAGACTACATAGTAGTTGTCATAGGCGTCAAACGTGTCCAGACAAAATAATCAACAATGATAGTAGTTCTGACAACATGTACATATTAACTTAAAGTTGCTGATGTATACCAAGTTTCACTTCACTTTTAATTTAAAGACATACCATGGATTCGAATTTCCGTGCATTCGGATTTTCAGTCATTTTAAGCATGTGTCAACAACAATGAGTATTCGATAGAATTAGTGCCATTTTCTGTCTTGAGGAACATCAGGGTTACCCATGGACAAATTATCAAATTCAAAATATTTTTTCCTTTCCAATCTGAAAATGATAGGTAAGCATGGCAAAAGAAATTGTTAAATATGTCATATGTAGGTGTTCTTTTTGTTTTTGATTTTTTTTTTCACAATGTCGCAAATGTTTATAACTTAGATAATAAACATTACTTTCTATTTCTATATTATTCAAATGATTTTATTATAAAGTAAGTAATATCTTATGTTTCTTTTTTATTTTGTTAAGCCAATATCAAAGCTTAAAACATGAACTGCGTAACTTTTGTCTGACTTTTGTACGGAAAAGCTATGTCTGCTTGCAAAAGTTGTTCTCACAAACAGTCTCAAAACACTGTTAAAAAGCTTAAACTGTTTCCCTTAAGGTAGTTCGATACATTTTGTGCGCATGCGCGAATGATCTCGTTTTACGTAAAGTCGAAAAATTTAAGTGTGTTGAATTTTACTTATTTTTGGCTTGCTTTCCAAGAGAATCTTCAATAATCGGCGTCTTAATGGAAACGGTAGAAGCAAACTATTCGTTGAGGCTTTTAAATCTAAGTTTATCGCGGGATTTTTAACGACATTCACCGGTTTCGTAAAGCGGTCGTTTGTTTTGGCGCAATGCGGAAGTGTCGTCTTGATGCAGTTTTTTGGCGAAAAAGTTGACGAATTCTTCATCTCACTACGTCTGTCATTTGTTTTACGTTTGCCATCAGTTTTAGGCAGTAACTGTTAGCTGTCGAGAGTACCGGAACAGACTGTGAAGTATTTCTATAGATCTAAATATGGTTCGTAAAAAAGGACATTCTGGCAATTCGGAATTCCTACACTAGTGATCCATGAGGACTTTATCCAGTTTCCAGAATGGCAGGAAGGAAGGACTTATTGAATTGGACCAGTTGACAAGGCAGCTTACAAAAGTCAGAAATTTAAAAGCAGCCACTGGGTGACAGTAAATTAAAGCTTGTCTACATTTTCCATAAAATTTCCAAAATAAATACTGGAAAAAAAACAACATGGAAATACATACGACAGTCCGACATGTCGGACATCAACACAAAAGCACCAGAATGAATGCGGAAGTTGTCATGAGTGGTGTGGCATTGTTCCTGTTCATTTATGGTTTACAGATTCCAAAGTCTGGTGAGTCATGTAAAAAATACTAAAATATATTGTATTGTCATTTGATAGTAGATCATACTGTACTGTAATTGTTTATTAATTATTTTAGTTCATTCTAAAGCCCTCAACAGACGGTAGGTTTTAGTTGTACAACACCAATTAAATTTAAGATGTACACAAGGAATAGCATCATACACACGATAGCCAAATGTTATCGTGTGTATGATGCTATTCCTTGATTTCGTAAATCTTTCTTGACCTACAGATTAGGACATGTTCTATTTTGTAAGATTTGAGCCGCGTCATGAGAAAACCAACATATTGCCTTTCCGACCAGCATCTGTGCAGTCTTGACCATGCTGTTCGCTATGAAACGGTTTCTCTAATTGCAATAGACTTTGAAAGCAAACATCATTGATCCTGATCAGACTGCGTGGATGCACAGGCGGGTCTTGATCCATGCTGGTCGCAAAGCCATTATGTTGGTTTTCTCATGGCGTGGCTCATTTGTGTCATGCATAATCAAATTCATGGAATATTATTTTTTATTAAGAATGGTTACATTCAGACATTCTTTTCAGTACCTATTTTGAAATAGTACATCTTTGAGATAATTAAATTAGTGTTGTACAACTAGAACTTTATATCTGTTGAGGCCTTAAGTTTCCTTTATCTTTTCTGGAGTAATGGACCATTGTGCTTAAATATGTTTTATCATGATGATTTATGAATGAATTAATAAAGACCTAGTATACATAATTTTAAAATATTTAATTATAAGTGATCAAGTTAGTATTCTGTAACAATGCGAATTGTATTGATTATCAATTTTCAGAACCAGATATGATTATGTCTATTTTCAGAACCAGATATGAGAAGAGTACAGTTTGAGAAATGTCTTGGTAGAACAGATACTAAGGAAATAATAAAGAGCAGAACAGACCACATTTCTCCTTCTTATAACTGGTAAAGTTCCAAGTAAGGGCGAGTACAATAATGCAGCCCCAGTGAGAGTTCGTGATGGGGTGTCAACTGTAAATGTGTGGTCGTTAAATGATGTGCAGTCAGATTGACAAGTATTTGAAGTAACATTAATTTATAAATTATCAATTCTGAGAGAAATTTTTGCTGAGCTTTGGGCAGGATACTCTTAAAAAATACGTGAACCAGAATTTTATATTATAAGTACAATGTCAGATGTACTCCAGACTTCACACATATGTTGATGTTTATACATATGTGGTGATTAATTTGTCAAGTGAAGAAATTTTATGAATAATGTTAGTGGGTGACAGAACAGAAGTACAAAGTCAATTACAGAGGTCGATAACACTGAGTTTAGGATACAGAAAAAATCCGGTGATTCTGACGAAACAACATACATAAAAAGATTATACTAGTAAAATGAAAACTTTTAGTGTATGGAAACGTTTGGAAGCAGGTTTACCATTGACAGAAGAAACAGTATTTACAGACTGGTCTACACTTATTTTGATTTGACTTTTACACGGTGATTCCTCCAGTAAACAGCTAGTGATCTGAGGGAATTGTGATCATTATATCATACAGGTTTAGGGTGAATGTAAAATTAATGTGTATTTAAATCAATCAAAAATTTTCAAAATTGGATGTTGAAACTTTACAACTGTTTAGTATTTCAGTAATCAGTTAGGATTTTTTAGTGATTTCAATAAAGTACAAATGAAAAAAAAAAGAATCACTATCAGCCAAGATGATGTGCTATTGTAAAAGATAGAAAGAAAATTCACAAGTCACATTAACTTGGTAAAAGGGATTTTAACAGAATTAAACTATAATTGGTGAAGGATTCTGCATGTTGTATCAAATAGCTATAATGTATTTTGTAGTTCTTCTATCTATTTCTTTTCAAACTAAGATACAAGATACAAATTTTATTTAATTAAAGTCGGTGTTAATATACAGACAACATTAGCTATGTATTGCTATTGACCGACAAACTAAATTTTATCTCTTAAATCTATTGAAATTGCCATCAAAATAAAAATTTCTTTTAAAAACAATATATTTTACAATTAAAAGGTATATTCAACAAGCCAGTACTTTGTTACTAATCTTAGTCAGTGGAATTTATTTTTAGACTCGTCCTATTTTTTTTTATTCAGTTTCTGGATCCCCATTTATTAGTTACTGTACACATTTTGGGATTCCAGCAATTTTCCACATCCTCATTACAAGGTAGTATTGATTTTTCATTGGTCCAGTGGTTAACTAATTTTAGCATAAAGTAAAACTGTTCTATTAATAGATTTTCAGAAAATCTGTTTGAGTATTTATACCCAGTATACAAATTCATGTACTTTTATTTGATTTGAACATTACTGTTTAATATTATCCTGAACAAATTACAGGTTTTCTTTGCTTTATATTAGAGAATTTTGGTAAATTTCGTTGATGAAAGGTCCAAGGAACTTTTCTCAAATAGTCAATTAATAGAAATTTTCAAATGTAACATCTTGTGCAGTGAATTAAAAAGAAATTTATTTATTTCAGTACTAGTCAGTTCTGAACTTGAAAGATACTTTGATAGGTTTTTAGCTCGACTATTCGAAGAATAGGGGAGCTATCCTACTCGCCCCGGCGTGAGCGTCACACAAATGTTAAAGTTTGCGTACCACCCCAAATATTTTCAAAGTCCATTAAGATATTGCTTTCATATTTTGCATACTTGTTTACCATCATGACCCCAGTCTGTAAAAAAGAGGAGGCAACTCTGTCAAGCATTTTGACTGAATAATGGCCCCTTTTCGACTTAGAATAAATGTTAAAGTTTGCGTACACCCCAAATATTTTCAAAGTCCATTGAGGTATTGCTTTCATATTTTGTATACTTGTTTACCATCATGACCCCAGTCTGTAAAAAGGAGGAGGCAACTCTATCAAGCATTTTGACTGAATTATGGTCCCTTTTCGACTTAGAATAAACGTTAAAGTTTGCGTACCACCCCAAATATTTTCAAAGTCCATTGAGATATTGCTATCATATTTTGCATACTTGTTTACCATCATGACCCAAGTCTGTAAAAAGGAGGAGGCAACTCTATCAAGCATTTTGACTGAGTTATGGCCCCTTTTCGACTTAGAATAAATGTTAAAGTTTGCGTACCACCCCAAATATTTTCAATGTCCATTGAGATATTGCTTTCATATTTTGCATACTTGTTTACCATCATGACCCAGTCTGTAACAAGGAGGAGGCAACTCTATCAAGCATTTTGACTGAATTATGGCCCCTTTTCGACTTAGAATATGCTTATAGTAATGTTAAAGTTTTACTCATTGCTTATCAAGCACTGAGAATAGTCGAGCGCGCTGTCCACTGACAGCTCTTGTTGGTCTACTACACACTTTATATATTTCTATGGCCTGATTAGAAGTAGCCTGTTGGTTTAAATTTAATTCAGTTACTTACTATAGGAAGAATTATTTAAGGTAGCTCAACACAACTTCTGGACATTAAGGTGATTTATTATCATATATAATATAAGATAATTTTCATTGAGTCCTACATACCAGAACATTTTTGAGTGACAATTAGAAATATTTTAGATTACTTGGGGTGGTTCACTACCTGTTAGAAATATTTAAGGTGATTAACCATCTGTTAGAAAATGATAATATGGTACAGTACTGGGACTTGTTTTTGTAGGCAATTATCACAATATGAAATTTTATAGGTGCTGAATTGAAGGTCATTTCCTCCATGGTTATTGTTGTGGTGTTTATAACTCCCCCGCCACAAGTGGTGGGGGTTATAGGAATGGTCTCTGTCCATCCTTCCCTACTTCCGTCCTTCCATCTTCTGTCCTTCCGTAACATTTTGTGTCCACTCTGTATCTCCTAAACCCCTTGAACATGTTGAAGGATTTTCATGAAACTTGGTTCAAATAATCACCTCATCAAGACAATGTGCAGAACTCATGAGTCTCCCATGTCGGTTCAAGGTCAAGGTCACAACTCAAAGCCTTCAATTTTGTGTCTGCTCTGTATCTCCTAAACCCCTTCAAGTGTGCTGTTAACATACAGCTTTTGTGATATATCAGGAGCACATAATTCCGGACAAGCTGGTCTGATCATACCCAAAATCGAGTTATTCCAAGAGCTTGTGCTCGTATACATTGCCATTTAATCTGATCAAAATTGTTACGAAAATGTTCAAACTAGAACGTTAAAATTGTCAAATATTGCAACTTTTATATAACAGGGACAGATAACTCTGGACTTGCTAGCCTGAAAATGCCTGAAATCTAGGTCTTGCAAGACCTTGTGGCCGTACACATTGTCTATTTTAGACAATTTTCTAAGTTTATTCAAGATTTCTTTAAACAAAAATGATACAATTGTAAAAAATGGGTAAATATTGCTATTTTTTACTATATCAGGGGCACATTACTCTTGATATACTGGTCGGATCATCCCCATAATGCAACACATTCCAGATTATGTAGCCATGCATATTGTTTTTTTACTTTGGTGAAGATTGTTATAGTAATATTCATGCTGGAGTGTTAACAATGCTATATAATTCATACTTAACTTTAAAAAAGTGGGTGGGGTAATATTACATCTATTTTTTTATGATGAAATGTCGATGTAAATGGTTTGGAACTATTTTGTTATTTAAAATTGTGTTTTGCACACATGTTCATATTGTTTAGGCGTTTTTTTTTCATGAAAATATTTGTTGTTATAGCTTATTTGCCAGCAAACCCCAATATTCTAAAATTTTGGTACTTTCATGATAAAATACAGAATATCTCTCTTATATGTCCGGTGACCCCCAATTTTTTTACCCTTATTTTGAAGCAATTTTGAGACACAATATATACAAAAAGTATTTCAAAAATCTTAATTGTAGAAATAATGTTATGCTATCTTTAGACTGATACAAGTACTGGTCCCATTGGAAAAAAGTGGGTAGGGTAATTATATTGCCTTGTGAAAATGAGTAACAGTATTATGTGAAAATCATTAAAATTTCATATTGACTTCATAGCATATTCAAACTGAATTGTTAGAAATACAATTATTTTACAACTGATAAAGATAGTTTGTCTTTTGAAATGTACCCCCAATTTTTCCAGGTTTTTCAAATTTCACTTTTGTCTTGACAGTGTGTGTAGAAAATGGCCGATATAATGAAAAGGAGTTCGGTGACCTACCGTTTTTTTGCTTTTATATGAAATAGATACTAAAGATCTTCAAACATGCAAAGTATGAAAAAATTCTTAATTGTAGAACAAATTGGCCTGAAATGTATCCAACATCCTTAAATAGGCAAGTGTCAAAGCGTTTGGATTTTAAAGTCAGAAATATAGGTGACGTAGTCTGTTTTCATAGTTAATATAATATTATTTTTACCTTTTTTCTGAAAGTATAGACATTTCAGCATGGTGATAAATATAAAGAGCATATCATAATCATCAGTTAAGAAATAGGTACCGTCCACTTTCTTTGAAAATGGCACTAATTACTTCACTCGACTACCTTTCCAATAAATCATAAACAACATTTTACATAAGCATCACATTATCTCAACTACAGTACCAAAACGCTGCAAATTTTTGGTCCTTAATCAAATCGGATGATTCGTGAAAAGTATTTCAGTGTTAGTATAGTCATTATTTTGCCAAAATGTAAACAATATGCACAAACTAGACAGGTTTATGTAAAGGACCAGAAGAAAGAATAAATTACATTGTCAATATGAAATAACAAACAAACATATTTAGTTTGTAGTAATGGTTGTTGAAAAATCTCAACATCTGCTTCCGGTTCAACATAGGTACATTGAAAATATTATCATATACATGCACCACTTCCTTAAAAGAGGAGACACGATGATTTAAAATGTATTTTGTAATGCTGAAACAAAACAACAGCAAAGTATAACAACCTTGAGCAGCAGGGGAATGTATTCGTGTTTGTTCTCGTCTTCACTCGACTCCATTTCTGTTTCCTGAAATCGGAATGAAAATAATTTGATAGTCAAATAAACAAATTCTGTGACTGATTTGCAAAAGGATGAAACAATTATACAAAGAAATAACACGCATAATTGAGTTGGCAGGAAGATACTTCCATCTTCACGTTGCAAGCAAATTCAATGAATTATCTTTCCCAACAAAATGTATGCTTCGTCCCAATTGTTCAAAAATAATCTAATGTTACTGTTAATTTGGTAACAGAAGTAAGAATATTAAAATATCTTAAAGTATATCAGCAGACGTGGTGGTCCAGTGGTTAAACTGAATGCGAAAACGACCCCACACTCATCCCATTAACCTTGACCCTTCTAAATTTCTACAATGAACTGGTCCATCATTCAATTTTGTCAGTACCGTTTATTTTTCAAATGTGTATTTACTGAAGATTTTCTGACTGAATAGCAACAGTGCAGACAATGATCAGTCTGCACAGACGTGCAGGCTGATCTTTGTCTGCACTGGTCGAAAAGGCAGAATCACTTGCTACCAGCAGGCTAAAGGTTAGAATAAAATCAACAAATCATTGTACTTGTTCATTTCAACAGACACGCGAATGAAACACAATAGCTTCTGGAATAGGAGAGCCTTAGTATCTTGCACATTATTTTCAATAACAATTACTAACAGCCTTCTAGAGAAGTAGCTCATATGGGTTGCAGGTGTCGACTATAAACTGTCAACACACACGAACTCACAAAGGCATACGCATGCGCACGCACGCGCCCATGCGTCCATGCGTACGCGTGCACGCATGTTCTTGACTAGATTTAGCAATAGAGGGGCAGAAACAGTTACTGCAGTTTGCAAGTTTGCAGCTAACGTAAAGGTAGCAACACTAGCGTAAATATGTATCTTTTATTTCGTCAAAATTAGGCCCCTGTATACATAGACATTATTACTGCTAGAATGTTTAAACTGTACATACATAGGAAACTTAGTTCAAGGCTATGAAATGACATCCTACGGCAGATTTTATACTTTAGGCTAATATTTGGTATACTGTACAATAATGTGTCAACTGAGAAAATGGTGGTAAGGTTTCAGTATGTAAGACAGTATTATGTTAAATGGTTTGAAATAGGCGAGAAGTCTGACCGTAAATAGCTCTTGTTCTGCACTAAAAATGATTAAGCAAAACAGCTAATTGAAACCTACACTGATTATACTTTCACTTACAAGAATATTGTAGCAATTCAGTCCAAAAACACTTACCAGGATATCATGGTAAAAAATTAACTTTTAAATGGAGGCATGGCTGAAATATGATTATGATATATGTACCGACTGACTTATTCAAAAGTAATACAAGCGGTTTAATTACAGAGTTTCAAATAAAACTGTCATTGATACTTCGTTTATGTGAGGCACATGCTAATTATTGGTTTTTAAGGTATCCGATCCCCAAATAGATAACATTTTGATTCCTCAGGATCGCATTTGTTTTTGTTTTGTGTTTGGCTGTCCTTTGAAAGAGTTATGGCTGCTTAACAAGAATTAGTAAATAACCTGACCATAAATAATATGCACGAATCACTACAACCATGTTTTTGGACTGCAAAATGATAAATTATACACTATAGTCTAAGAGTAATGGGAAACTATAAAGTAAGACAAATTCTACGAAATATTTAGACAATACCACGAATTCTGGTGGTCTTATGATTTATGTTTCGTCAATGATTCACTCAAGTACAGCTTGAATTTCACAAGGAAATACGAACAGGCTGATAAAAAGCCTGTATTGTACCATCCAAAATTCAGTATGATTCTACTTTCCGTATCTTATGTTGCCGGACTACTTTCATTAATATGCATATATGCATGAGCTGGCACAGTTATATAAATAGCGCACACAGAAACATTACTGATTTCATTTTAACATTAAAGATTTCGTTCTGTTACAAACAAGCTAACAAAAAGATGGAGGTATATAAAAGGGTCATTACAACAGTAACTAGATTTGGGATTTTGCATTCGGTTTTTGTAGATTTAGAAAGGACGAATCACACTTGGCGCATGACTGAAACTCATGAAGAGCCCATTCTATTAAGACACCTCTTTTTAGTAGCCCCTGAGCGGACTTCTAAAACAATGTCCACTGTACATTGGGTCAGTAAGGGTTTTATTGTCTATCTACTGTAAAATACTGAAATAACTTTGATCTTAAAGGCTGTCAGTGCCTAAATACAGAAGAGTATTCAAATACCTTATTGTCTATGAACTGAAAATACTGAAATAACTTTCATCTTAAAAGCTCTCAATGCCTATATTCAGTAAAATATTCATTAAACACCTTCGACCAGTCTCTCATTGTCCATTTACTGTAAAATACTGAAATAACTTGGAGCTTAAAGGCTCTCAGTGCCTATATTCAGTACAATATTCAGATACCTTGGACCTGGCAGGCTCTTATTGTCCATTTACTGAAAAATACTGAAATAACTTTGTCCTTTAAGGCTCTCAATGCCTATATTCAGTAAAATCTCAAATAGCTTGGACATGTGAGGCCCTCATTGTCTATTTACTGTAAAAAATACTGAAATAAGTTTGACCCTAAAGGCTCTCAGTGTCTATATTCAGTATAACATTCAAATACCTCGGACCTGGCAGGCTCTTATTGTCTATTTACGGTAAAATACTGAAATAACTTTGACCTTATGTTCAGTGGAATATTCAAATACCTTTTAAAATATATGCATTTTTTTTTCATTGCCCGCTGTTAAACGACAGATATGAGGTTGTAACTTAATGACTGTTGAATTATGTTTTATTGTCAAGTAAAAATGAAACACAATTTGTACGCTTGCAGAATGTGTTTTGTAGTAGTGCAACTTTCTACGAATATATGATCTTTTGACATTATTTTGCGAATAGAACAAGTCAATGAAAGTACAGACTGAAAAGGATAAATGGATATGCTTAAAGATATTAAATTAATAGTCTTTAAAATAAACATCTCTGTTATGAGTTATCTCGATAAATTATTTGTTATGTTTTAGTTACGATTTTGTTGCACTAAGTTTATGACCAAATTTCGAAATGATTTGATAAAAATAATATAGATGGTATTTGCTCCATTTCTTTGGTTGAATACAACTATGTTCTTTGTTTCTTCTGTAAAGTTTTCAAAAACTGATTTGCGTCCATGTTGCACTTACACATCGAATTGTTTCTTAATACGTGAAAGAATCACCCTCTGAGTACAAAAAATACTTTTTGGTTGGGATAAGTTAACAGATGAAGTCAACGCTATACATTTTCGTCAAGTACATAAGTATTTAAAGCAAATGAAACGATTCAGCAATGACTAATACCTTGAGTCACGAGTAGCTGTCGTTTACATGTGTTAAGGGGAAAACAAGCAAATATATTTTAGTACTACATATCAACATTGTTGCATCGGGGGGCGGAGAGAGGTTGGGGGTTGCGTGAAGAGCGAACAAAAAATAGATTCCCTTTTTCTTTTGTTTAATTAAATTTGATATATTAATGCCATAGATTATCTTTATTGTATTTTGTTCCCAAAATTAAATATGAAATATTGTATATAAACATTTATCTAGTGTCTATGGATCTTGAACACAACTCATTCGATCATTTTGCTACCTTACTTATTTCAGTATCCGTCATTGATGTTGGAAAAACTTGTGGCTTTACTCATTTTCTTTTTACTTAAACCAACTTCGTCATATGTATGTTTATTGTACGGATGTATTGCATTTTCTAGATTTATATAAGCAATAAAATATGATTAAATCAAATATATATTTTTCACCAATTTAAGGACCATAACTCTGGACTGGCTATGTGAAATTGCAAACAGAATAATCAGGTGTACAGCTTCACTTACTAAAAAGGAATCCTCAAATGTTATATGACTGTAGGTCAAGTACTTTAATGCCTCTACATTGTAAATGCATACTTTTGGCTAAGCAAACTCTGGTTACCGTATTGCATATTGAATAAAAAAAAAAAAAAAAAAAAAAAAAAAAAAAACTTCCCAAACTGAATAGTATTCCTAAATGCTTTCATGACTCTTGGTGCAATATATATCAGATTTGTCCTACACAAACTTTTAAGCGCTTTGTGAGTTTTTTTTTTTTCACTTAAATTTTGAATAAATTATACATAATGTAACATATTAGACTTACTTCCGCTTAATTTAATTCCAACTGATAAACATGAGTGTCTTTTCATATTGAATTTATTAAACGAGTTGAATAAAATGATAAATTGCGAGGTCGTGTCGAGCATTTTATCAATTTTATTCAACGAGTTTAATATAATCGGTGTGGAAAGTCACAAATGTAATATTCTTTTTATCACCTGTGAGCCTTTCCTGTCGAAACACCAACAATCTACTTTCTTTTACTATATGAACAAGTCAGTTTAACCAATGTCTCCTATATTATAAACGATGTCGACATCAAAGCTTTATACGATGTCGACGTCAAAGCTTTATTACACTAGTGTATTTTCATTTTTATTAAATGGCTCTATTACACTCCCGCGACGGAAAACATGTGATAAAAACAAAGAAATATCACTCTAAAATCCGAATTAAAAAAAAAATGGCATAACGCATAATTCCATGTGAAGATTTATTGAATCACGTAACAGTTTGTACGTTTGAGTAATAATTACTTCGCGTGTCATCTCATGCCTCTCACAACATGCACACACCTGTGCCTCATCTACAGCACGAAGTTCCGGAGGACCCCTTGCGGAATACTCCTCAGTTCCTGCACAAGGGCCTGTTCCAGTGCACGGAGACAGCGAGAGGCTGCTGGTCGACTCCGCACTGGCCTGGTCAGCTGGTTCCACGGATGCTCAATAACATTAAGATGCAGTGATTTAGGCGGGAATGGCAACTGCTGCTCGTTCTTTTGTTGGAGCAATATCTGTGTCGTATGACAAGTATGGGCCGGGACTCCGTCTTGCAGCAATTACGTCAGATGCTAATAATTTATTCTAGTATAAAAGTCTAGAAGCGATACTATTCATTTAAGTTTTACAATAATACTTAATCAGAAATTCTACGATTTCAATCACATTAACGTAAGAGCGACATCATCTTAGTGAAATAATGAATGAATTATTTGCCACTGATTTGATTAACCCTTATTAAACATACATTTTGTCGAAAAATGGAATTTAATGTCATAGCGTCTGAACGTTTAGTTGACGTTACCAATTAATACTATAAATGTAGAGAGAATTACAAGCGAAACAACATTCTGAAAATGTTGAAAACTGCTTTGAAAGTTAATGAACGTTTATTTAACGCTATTAGTTAATATACTATATATGTATAAAGTATTAGAAGCGGGATATCGTTTTGAACAAGTTTAAACTGCTTTGAAAATTAATGGACGTTTATTTAACGTTTTAAATTAATTCACTATAAATGTACATACTGTAACAAACAGGATTACGTTTTGAGCCAGTTTAAAAGTGATTTGAAAGTGTGATCAAGAACAATTCAGGTTTGTTTAAACAGTAAGTAAATTTAATTATTTTATCCTTCCAAACAGTAAGGACAATTGTTTCTTTGCAAGGCTTAAGTCTAATACTTTGATGTAGTTAACGTGAACTTCATTTAACTAAACGGAGGTCCTTTTATCTGAAATACAAAACTATAAGAAGAAAGAACCCAGACGAAGCTCATTATTAGTAACTAACAAGAAACAACATTGTGAAGAAACCATATATTAGATAAAAAACAAACACATGTTTTGACAGTAAATATGTTTTTTTTTTCTTCTTTTTTTACATTTTGATGTCAATATCATTTTTTTCCTGACATGTATTCATTTTTCTGTAAAAGAAAAGAGATATTTTCAGTTATTATAAAATAATAAGCAACTTGATATTGACGTTTGATTTACCTCATTTAGATTTGTCTTTAAAACGTAGATTAATAGCAAAAAGCTGTGATACGTGTTTATTTAAACAGACTTGCTAATTGCAAATTTTAATAACTCCTGTACGTTTTATAGTCGTACTTTTATATCGACAAATATAAAGCTTGTCACTAAGTTCGTACCCATCCGTACTCGAATTGTGTTCGTATTCAAAACCTTTCGAATGTAAAGTTATTATTCTTGAAATTGTGCTCCTGTTCACCAAAATTTTAGGTAGTATGCAAAATAATTGGTAATGATATGTTGCTAAAAACGAGAGATAGTGTATGCTATAAGCCGAAAGATTGTGTACTTTTTAGAAGAGTTTTTGTTTTGTATGATTCTTGCGTATTTTATCATAATGTTACAATTCTGATGTAGAACCCATCGCTGCATGAAGTATTTAACAAAATATAGGCCGACTTTTATGAAACTTTACCTGTGGAGATTTTCATTCTTCTTGACATAACTTTTCTGCATGTAAAACATGTACACATTGACCTATTTTGTACAAAAGCATGTAAAGAACAAGGTTGGAGCCGTGCGAACTAAAAATGACATAAAAGTGGATTTAATGTCAATGTAGACATAAATAGATTGATATGACTGAAACTTTTCTAGTTGACAAATTCATTGCAATTTTCTCATAAAATGTTAAGAAGCTTATGACAAAAACCACTGGACCGTAACAAATTGTATTCATTGTTAGTATGTACGTATTTGTTTGTTACTATAGAAAAAAAATACTTAAAAAAAAAACATGCAGATGATAGCCAAGAAGACGAAGGTAGTAATTCGCTAGATATGCTCCTGGAGAACCGATTACACCCTGACGGTATTTGCCATTCTTCGCGTGTTTTGGCATTCTTTTCCAATTTCATTCTAGAATATTTCTTTTGAAATGTTATCTTTCTTTTCCATCTAGCTGGAAGCCTTGATATTAAGTAATTGATAAGAAACTTTGAGGAACTGGACGACGTTATATTATTGTTATCATACCACATTTATATACTGCCCTTTTCATAACAAACATGTTTAAAGACGCTTTACAAGGCACAAACGCAGCCTAGCAGGGCGCGAAATTCATCGTATGTACTCTTAACTAGTAGACAAAGACCCCGAAATAGAGAGAGAGAAAAATCCCTTTTAGATACAGGCTTGTCCGGCTAACTTAGCCTAGCTCTTTGCGAATAGACAGTCTGGTTCTTTACATGTCCGGTATATAGCACCGATACACGCAAAGTCGTCTTCCCTTGGAAAAACAAGTACAGGCCTCTTACCGGACTTTCTCTCTTCACTGCAAATAAAACACTCGCCAACAGCTTTGCCTTATTATCTTTTAGTGAAAGTTTTAAAATCCATCAAATGTATGAAGGTTTTTCCGTTACTCGAGTTTTCTGTCAGAAACAAAATTAAATGTATCTTTCTGTCGCGTTCTATGTATCTTTATCAGTTTTACTTTGTCTCGTTGGCGCGCACATCAAAACAGCACACACAATTTCAAAATTTTGTAATGGTGTGTTGGCATGTGTGCCAGGACGACACAAAGAAACGTACTGCATAAACCGCGCGCAAGTCAATGCAACATCACGAAACAGCCTAAATTAGCCACCGTAGATAAACCAACGACAACATTTACATCTGATGACATACTTAACTTATTACGTATATCGCAGAATATTTGAAGACGAATTTCAAATGTTATCATCGACGAAATGAAATTAATTGACGGGCTAGATACAAAAAGATTAGTTTTAAATGAAAGAGTATACATCAGTTGATATATTTGCGGCAATGTTTTTTTTCGCAGGTTTTAATCATGTTTTTTATTTTTTTATAAAAGATAAGGGTAAAGGTCTTGTTTATTATAGTGAAACCACTTTTGAAAGGGCCAGCCAATTTTGTTTATGAGATACCTTTATTGTGCGTATATCCCAATTCCTACCACTTTGCCAGGCGCCAGGCGGATAGAAGTCGGTAACCATTCATTTATTAACTAGCTCGCGGCTCAAGAACCGGCCTTTTCATGACAAACATCCCCTCCGACCTCCCGATCCCGAGACGGACGCCTTAACCACTGCGCCACGGTGACCGGTTATAAGTGAAGATAAAATATAAAGAACATGAAAATGAGAATAAATGCAAAGGCCATAACTCCCCTCCTCTAATCACCTGACAACTCGTTTTGTAGATTCTTATTGAGACTTGCTTTTAAATTTAGCTCAATATTTGCATGTATGGAAACAAAGGTTTTGACATCTTTTTTTATAATATTAAGACATTTTAGACTTTGCATTTGAGGATAATACGGGATTATATTTGCTTTTGACTCCTGATTAACTCGAATTTCAAATGTCACGGGAATAATACTGTTTTGTTTAATGGCTAAACCTTACAAAAATCATGTCCTGCATACGATAAGCTTACATTAAGGGAACATGTTAAAGCTTTTGTAATGATTAGAAGCTTATGGCTAATAACTATGTTTACATAATTTATTGCCCTTTCACACATCTGACCTTGATCTGAGGATTTAAACTTATTCTTTACCCTGAAGACAAACTGTTGGATATTTCTGAAGGAAAGAAAACTGAAATAAAAGTGCTGAAGACTAGAATCTGATAAATTTGTCGGGCATTGACAGCAAAATAACAGTGTATAGAGACGGCCAGAAAGACAGACTGAAATATTGAACAAGAGCCTGTAGAACACGAAATGTCCCAACAACCCCTTGAGACATTCAGTAACTACAAAAGGAACAGAAACTATTTGGTCATTGTGCACTGGACATCTGACGTACTGACGACAAATCTATAATTAAAGGTCATTTACCAGTCATACATGACCTCTAGATCAAATCTGAATTTAGACCAAAGCATTCTCTAGTTATTTGACAAAATATGTTCTAATGTTCTGGGTCTATGTGACCTTGATCTTTGACCTACTGATCTCAAAATCAACAGGGGTCATCTGCTGGTCATGATCAACCACCATATTAAGTTTCGTGAATGTCGAGGTCCTAGGCCTAAGCATTCTCAAGTTATCATCCAGAAACGGTTTAACTGTTCCGGATCGCTGTGACCTTGACCTTTGACCTACTGGTCTTAAATTTTTCGTGATTCTAGGCTTAAGCATTCTCAAGTTATCGACCAGAAACCTTTTAACTGCTCTGGATCACTGTGATCTTGACATTCGACCTACTGATCTTAACATTAGCAGAGGTCATTTGCTGATCATGGCCAACCTCCTTATCAACATTCATGATCCTAGACTAATCATTCTTGAGTATTCATTCGGAAACCGTAGACCTGTTCTTCGTCAATGTGACCTTGACCTTTGACCTGCTGACCTCAAAATCATTAGGGGTCACCTGCTGGTCAGCTCAAACCAAGGCGATATTTCACGCCTTTAGATACCAGCACGCCTGTAGCCGGTGTAGTAAAGTCACAAAGTTACCAAGGAGTAATACAAACATCTTTCGATACATAAAATATTAGGAATGAAAAAGAAATGGAGTTATCAGATATAAATAAGTGTGTTGAGATAAACACGTATCATTGTTTTTTGGTATTAATCTATGTTTTAAATTCAATTCTAAATAAAGTAAATCAAACGTATATGATAGGATGCTTATTGTTTTATAATTAATAAACAATAGCTCTAGTTATTTAAGTAAATGAAGACAAGTCAGAAAAATATATTGCTATTAAAATGTAAATAGATGAAGAATATTACTTTTCAAACATACGGTTTCTTCACAACGTTGCTCATACATGTAATGAGATTTTCCGTGTTCTTTCCACATACAGATGCATATTACAGATAAAAAGATACCATATAGGCAATTGAAGTTTACGTTAAATGCATCAAAGCATTAGACCAATACCATGTTGTGAAGAAACTTTTCAATAATTGTTCTTACTGTGGAAAGGTAACGTAGAGGGCATATACTTTCAAAGAACTTTTAAACTGGCTCAAAACGTTATAACGCTTATGATACTCATTACATTTATAGTAATAATAATAACGTTAATTAAACGTTCAGACGCTAGCCGTAATTCAATTTTAGAAAAAAAAGTCTCTAAGGGTAAATTAAATCAATACACGTTCTACAAAAGCTAGAGGGTAAATGTTTGATCAGTGTTCTCATTAAGTTTATATAGCACTGGCTTAATATTAGTTAAATCGTAAGATTTTTGGTAAGTAGTATATCAAACTGAAGCGAAATTTATAGTAACGATATATTTGTATATTTTGTATTAATTGAATGAAGTCACAGCGTATGGACGTTTAATTAATTATTACGTTATCCCGTCCAGACGTTTAATTAATGTAATCTGCGGCGGAAAAAATCATTTATCACGTGATGCTGTCTCAGATCTGCATTTTTTTCCTTTATCGTCTGTAAATCAGTTTTTTGGGTCAGGGGTGGGCGGTGAGGGCAAGGAAAATGCTTTCCTCCGACCCCATTCACTCTTAAAATTTGTCACTCAACGAAAGAATGATATGAAATTTAATATCACATGCACAGAAAACCAAAATAGCACCTTTGTGCATGTGATATTAAATTACGGATAATAAATATCATATGTGCAAAATGAAAGAAAACAAATGAGAAAATAAATCACTGGGAATTCAAGTTAAAGTATTATACAAAGTTAACTAATAGGAAATTTTCATTGGGCATTTTTTGTGAGGTATAAACATATTTTTTTTATAAAATCATTTAAATATTGTAGAACTTGAAACAATACTTTTTTGTGTTTGTAACGGATATTTCTTTTTTTTTTTTTTTTTTTGCAGGTAGATCTATATATACATCTGTTGTTTTTATTTACAGTCTTCGTTTAGGTTTAGCATGAAATAGGATTGTATATAGCACACTTTACATTACTTTACATCACACAATTCAGCTGCATTACTACGAGGTTTTGCGAGCAATATATTTGTACAATACTTTGGAAAATTTGCTGAACTATGAAATGCTACTTACCGAAAACTAAGAAAAATCCAATTATTTCATGCCAGTTTGCCTTAAAGATGTCGTCGTTGAATACACACTAGTAAATCTGCTTCCTTAATGGTTAATGTTAAAATGCGCATGCCTATTAACCTTGACCATATTACTTCTCGAAACTTAAGTAAGCGTAAAATTTGTTGAAATACACAATTTCTTCTACTGTTTTTTTGAAGGATAACCTGCTAAACCTAAGTAAATCATATTTACTGTCGTGCAACTGAAACTTTTTATACGGATTTTCTCTTGAAATTCTGTATATAAACACTGTACTGTAATTTTAAACAATTGACATGTTGAGTTTGAATCTGAATTTGAAAAAAAAAACAGTTTGGTTAAGAAACTTTAAATTGACAGGTAACTAAATATAGTTATTTCTTTTTCCTACCTTAAAAATATAAGTAGAATTTACCCGCCTGAAAAACACCCAATGAAATTGTGAATGATTGATTGCATGTTTGCTACCAGTAATTATGTTGTAACGTTCGGAGAAAATGTTTCTTCTTCCATACAGTTTACTTGGTGAATAATTTGATTGTTGCAACTTTCCAGATGATTCGACGTAAAATGGCATTAATAATTTGCAGAAGAAACAATAACCTATTTTTTTCCAATGGACATAAATTAAATCGTACCTAATTTCCTGCTACTAGGTTAAACTATTTTTCTATATCTCAATTGCAATGTACTTTAAATTTGATATATCTTCAACGAAACTTCTAACTCCCACCTCAACATCTTTGTTGTTATCAGTTCTATTACTAATCATGCTAATAGTACATTGGAAATCAACATATGAAAATTTCAACAAAACGGAGCGATGTGATGATGTTGTTAATTTTACGGTTTTAACCTAATTTTAAGTCTAAACTTAGCAATTCATAAATGAACGAATTCCGTTATATGGTAAAAAAAAATCAGAAACAAAATATCATTTTTATTAATCGAGTAATCACTGAAAGGAAAATTGCACGGGTGACATAATAACGATTGAAAATGTAATATGTTTTTGGTATTAATGATTAAGGTAAAACCAACAAGCATGTCTGCTATATTTTTCCGCTACTTTTTGTTGCGGTCCTTTTTAGCAATGCACGGCTGTCCGACTCTGGTTTACGGTGTTCTGTGCTTTTTGGAAATCTATCCTGACCTTTTTTTTATCTTTTCTTTGGTTGCAAAATTTTTCAAATAGGTCTAGCAAAAAATCAAGCACACGACCCTTTCTTCTTTATTTTCTTAATTTGCTAAGTTCAATTATTCTGAAATTTTGAAAAATCAGAGTGTAATCGAATTCTTTCTTCTGTCGTTAGGTTTAACGTCGCCCCACCACAATTATATGTCATATATCGACTTTCCAGCTTTGATGGTGGAGGACGACCCCAGGTGTCCTTTCGTGCATTATTTCATCACAGACGGGCATCTGGGTAGAACCACTGACCTTCTGTAAGCCAACAGAATTATTTCCTCACATGAAGAATTCAACGTCCCGAGTGAGGCTTGAACCCGCACCGGTGAGGAAATCAAAGTCTACATTGTAGAAAGAAATTCGACTCGAACGTGCAGAACTACCTTAATGCAGCAGATATATTTCATATAAATGATTTTATGATTAAAAAAGCATAAATATATGTACACTAATTTCCTCCGGAAATTGCTCTGCAGATATTTATAAAATAGTGGAACAAGCTGTGGTTTTCAAAGGAAGATTGTTTTGGGCTGTCATTTGATTCGTTTCCAGACTATCATGTCTGTTAGATACGTGTGCAACATTGAAACCTTAGTCAATGTCTTCGTATAACTAGGGAACATAATTACGTTGTTAGTGGTTAATAGCTTAAAGGTCAAGGTTACGGGGACCCAACTTCAGAATACATGATCTATGTTTGATTCTATCGACAATCTGTGTCACCTATGAAATTATATTATCAATTTTCATATAAGAATTAGTTGTGGTTCTGGCCGTAAAAGTCTTATTGACAGCATGATGTATTTTCAATTTAATTTATAGACACTTAAATCACTGGAAGTGCGTGTGTTTCTTGTCGATTTACGTTTGTCGACACAGTCCCTAGTCTGGGTCAGACAATATATTTAAACATATCTAAAAAACGTAGAGGACTAGTTATTTGCATCGGTGGATTTCGTTACAAATCTAAACAGTTTAAGGTATACCAAATCTTTAAAGGGTGTATTAAATGATTGTTACAACAATTGAACATTCTTGTTCGTTTTTCGCCAAAGTCATTTTTCCACTGCCATCAAGTACTGTCTGACATTAGGTAAACACACCGTATAGTATGTTAGGCGGTGCGTGACAAATGTTAACTTGTACATTTTCATGATTAAATGGTATTGCATTTTTGTAAGAAAAACGGTATAATTATGTAGGCATGGTCAAAATCATGCATTTGGTATTGCATTTCTTTTATTTCCATATCATTTATACATCACTTCAGTAATTTATTCATTTTAAATAAGTATGTCTTACTTACAATTGTTCATTGTGACAAATATTTATCTCCATGCGAACCTCAAATAATTATTCGTGATATGTTGCATTTACAGTTGTAAACTGTACCTAACTGTAGGCATATTTACTACAGGGGTGACTAACTCAAAGGTCCCTTAAGTCCTAAGGTGGTCGTAACGTCACCTTTTCTTGCTCGTATGGATTTTTTTGATTAACTCAATCTTCTCGTAAGATACGAAATACCTTAAGTAATGCCGTATCTTAAGGTAAAAACATGGTGCCTTATCTATATCGTAAATAGATAGAAAATTGAAGAAATTAAGTTTTGTTTAACTTTCTGATTAATTTTTCATTTATAATCTAGCTTTTCCCATTGCTGTTGTTTTTTTAGATCAATATAGAGTTAATTTCCTAAAAAAAAAATGTTTTTTTTTTTTCGTGTTCCTGCAAGGCAACGTTCATTTCAAACCATATAAAGTTGCCTTAATACAAGTATTGAGCAATAGCATTTTATTTAGTAAAAAAAACATAAGAGATACGAGTATTAATGAATATTTGCAAAGATCTTCAAATGACCTCAAACATGCAAGTCACTTTTTGAATTGATGGTTTAAACCTTCTGATGTTCATCAAAACATTTTTTTAAATCCCAACGTGTGTAGGAAATTTTCAGCCAATATTATATAAATTGATATTTCGTATGTTATTTATAATTATAATACTGATACTTTCTTCTGTCTTATATCATATATTTTGCTGTGTGATTTACAGATTAACGCATTTATTTCGGACTCCTACTTACGAGGACATGTTTGAAGAAATATCAGATCTCGACGTTTCAGTCGTTCAATTAAGATGTTCCACATTTTAATGTAATTAGCTAGTTCAGTGATTAATAAAACATTTTTGTTATATATGCATATCTGACACTCTGGGATACGGTCAAAATAAATGTATTTGCCTAATGCAGATTTTGGTACTCCTAGTCCTACGGTTTAGTAAATATTTCACAACTGTCATTCATATAATAATTTCTATTGTAGACACGCACTTTAAATGCTTACCGTGCTCAAATGTAGATTTATATCAACAAAAGTTTTACCACTATTACAAAAAGTGGATGACAGTTTAGCATAATGTGATATCTTTCATGATCCTTTCATGATTCAGACACGATAGTAAAGAAATTTTAGTAATCTTCAAAAAATTTACCAGATATAATACAAGTTTGGCGGTCAAAAACGTTTACTGTATCAAAATGACAGTATATGATATCAGATACATTTACATTATAATCTAAACACTACAAAATGCAAAAAGTGTCTACAATACTATGGAAAAAATGGTCCGATGAAACTGCATTTAAATGTAAATAGCGAAATGAATGCCGTAAGTTAAGTCTTTTTGCCTTTTAAGTTGCTTGGATCTCATTACTTGGTAATATGAACATAAGTTGCAGTGTCATTGCATTTGTAAAACAAAATGAGAAAAAAACTCTTGTTAACTGCGTTCGAATAATATAAACAGACAGAAGCCTTAATACTGTAAATGTACGGAAATTCAAATGATTGCAGGGGAAAAAAACGTCTTCAACTAGAGATGAATGTATATCTACTTTCATTCCAAGAAGAGCAGAGGATTAAGTTTCCCGTCAAATTCTTCGACTTAAATTACTCAAATTTAGAATTTAAACCAACAACAGCAAAACTCATTCGGTCAGATGTGTTGAACCTAATGATAAATTCTTGTTACGCGTTTACACATGCCATTGCTTCAAAACTGTACGAGTATTTTATACGAATAAAAAATTATATATTTATCACACTAAATAAGTATATTCGTGTAGTACACGTTAAGTCTTACAGCTTTAAATATATCAATAATGTCTGTCTCAAAAGAGTTATGTCATACGTTGTAGATACCAGTATAAACTTTGATCTTCACTCTTCAGTTTCAAATAAGCTCCAGTATTGTAGTATCAGTCAAGGATGAGGGTCAAAGGTGTTGCCCATAATTATATCAAAACAATATCTTAGAGTTTTTCGTTCGGAACAATATATACGTCAGCTTGGGAAGTTTCTAGATTGGCTACTTAAGGCAAGTGGCTGCTTAATTAATACCTGTAGGTGACCGCTAATGCAGGATGTACTGTATACCTCTATCACAGTTCAACATTAAATGTGTGCAAAAAGCCTCTTTGAATCTTCATTTCATCTTATATCTCATCCCATTAGCCTTCAAATTTTATTTTTTGAATTACTTTTTATATATTATTATTGTCGAGAAATAACGATATGCCTGTGCGTATATTAGTGTGCTGAGCTACGTGCCTATCATGTGCATTATAGATCTACGCAGGTCATACCGGCCAGTCGCTTTTACAAGAAGCCACAAGTTCTCTTTTTATTCCCAGAATGTTTACCCGTGGGAAGATTCAACTGACCCACACAAACGGAAGAGGACTCCCCTTTTCACATCCTCCCGCTGAGTAGCTTCAGAATTGGTTGCGCTACGCCCTGACTCCCATATATATGTAATAAAATAGGCCTGTTAGAATCCACCAAATAGCTGTTTCTAAACATTCAAAGGGAATGTATTTTTCATTCGCGTAACATTCGAATCCGATTGAAATTCGCACTCCTCCCATCTTCATTTCGTACTTTGGCACTTATAACCGGAGCAATAATTTACGGAACCTGGGAATTGGGAAGTTGGGATTGATTACATCCTCCACCAGAAAAGTTTACATACCAACGTTTTCTGGCTATTCTATCTTCAAAATAAATTCATTTTTTTTCCAAACCTAATCTGATTTCAAAATATGGTTAAGATTCAAAATAAACCGATCAATTTGTTGGTGTCAAAAATAAAATCATTTGAAACTTAATGATTTATCATTATAGTTTATATGTAATTCATTTTTATCAAAATATCTTTGATGGACAACGGTGCGGTTTATTTTCACTTGTTTTGAAGAATATTAAGCGCGAAGTTGCTGTTGAGACGATAGGTAATGCCGCGTGGACATGTGGTATCATGGTCAATTAATGAAACTTCATATATGCTGTAATCATTAATTAATTAATATGTATTTGAATTTTTTTAACCTAATGAAGTTTATGTTAATTTTACGTCGCAAACAATTTATTAAATGGCATTCTGCTCTTATATGTGTGGTGATTTATACTGACATCCAGTCTTTTTAGCAACATCCTTGTCATTGTATGAAAGAACTGTTTTTTTTATAGAATACTAGTGTCCTTTTCAGCATGACATCAACATTAGACGGAACTTTGATTGTAGGGAAAATTGTTTGAACATTTTTACATTTAGTTTTACTCGTATGAGATAAACCAGGAGCTCCATCAAGAAGAATATTATACATTCACCTCCCAAAAAGTAAGTCCTGTGTTGCACCCGAGACCTCCATCGCAAGAGAGACACATTACAAATGAACCATAAATTAATATTAATACCCGGGGTAGACCACGGAGTGGAAAGAGTAATTTTTTCTTTTAAATAAAAAAAGCGCACTAAGGTGTGTTTTTCATATCATATATCCTATTTTTCCTTGGGGGAGCCCCCCCCCCCCCCCCCCCCCCCCCACCACCACACACACAAACCATCATATGGAGGAGGGTAGGACACAACCTCCCTTAATTCTTTTTTAACACAACCTCCCTTACTAACCACTGTCGGCGCTTTTCCTTTACCATTCAAATTTACATATATATATACATATTGTGTATAAGTTTATCGCTATTAAATTTTGGTCAGTTACAAACTGTTTTAGTACAATTACATAAGAACCTATTAACTTTTCCTGATCACAAATGTGGCACTTGACTTCTTTTACTAGAAAACACATTAGAGTGCCAATTGTAAGCCATTAATTTCATACGAATTTCATTCACTGTTGGCTTATAGGCCAACTGGCCGGGTGTTTTTTGATATGTCTGAAAAAGGCGATAAATAATTATATCAACTATAATTATATCCTTTCCGCGGCCGTAACGTAATAAAACGTATCAGCGTCTGATGGCCTTTTCACGCTTCCGAAGAATCAACAATTATTATACGAAATTCATTTTAAAATATTTCTGAAATGTCTAGGTTGCCGCTTTCAAATATGGAAATATCTGACATCCGATGAATATATATACTGACATTTTAGACAACAGCAAAAGGGACCTTATGAACGATTTCACGAAGTTCCAAAAATCTCCATATACCCTTGCTCCGGTACGGACACCTGTGGGATTTAACAAGTATTTTCTAATTGCTTTAGTTAAACTAAATCAACACAAAAATGAAGGAAATAATTACAAGTTGTGATATAATTTTTTCCTTAAAGATAGGACAATTACAAATGTGAAAGATTCCCATTTCATTTTTATGCACTTTTTTACATTTACGTTATCGTAAGTCAGGCTCAACATACGAGGCTGATAAGGTATGCTTTGAGTTATCGAGATAGCGTTACCTTAGTGTCGTAAATAACCTCGTAAATTCAGCGATATCGTAAGTTTCGAGTTAGCCACCCCAGATCAATATAATTCAACCTTTACTAATCATACTTTATCTTACTTGTGGTGAACTACAACAGAAGTAAACTTGAAGTACCTTTCGTGAGTGTACCTTCACTATAAAATGTTGAGAAATACTTTGCTTTATTTATGTCTTTCAAACCTTTAAACATTTTATGATTATATCTCTACTTGCTTTAAATTAGGTAAGCTGCTTTTTTTTGTTCAGTTTCATAATAGTTAGACTTTATAAATAGATACTAATATCTTTAAGGTATTTCTGTAAATTCGGTTCAAAATGTATCGATATGTGAAACTTGAATTTAATCTGACTTACAAATGTCACAGATTGACTGTTCTATGGAGCATTAGAATGAAATAGAAATATCTCGACACAAATCTCGCTATTTCGAGGAAAATTATTTTATGCAAGCTTTTCAAAGATATCTTATATTTGTTCTCTTTGTTTATTCATCGTTTCATATAGACAATTCCAACAAAGGAGGGACCAAGTTTAACTAAAGGCTCATAATGGTACAAAGCACATAATATTATTTAAACTGTATTTTTGTAAATAAAAAACGTACATGGCGTATAACACAACATTCTTTACGACGAAAGTTTTTGCAGCCATACCATGTCAAACGTCTACAAATTAAAAATACGTACATGGGCATCCAGGTTTTACGGTTTTGACAGGATAATATATGATTGTTTCATTTGAAGGGTTTGTATATTTGTGTTGGACGACTGATTCTTCAGATAAAAGTTTAGTCACATTTCACGTTTTACAAACAATATTGTTCATGAGACAAAACGACTTGCGTGACACTACCATTATTCTTTGAACAATCTGCTAACCTGTGCCACTTTAAAAAAAATCTGTATCTTCTTGTGTTTAATATTTAGATGTTTCCTCGTGAGGGAAAACCGATGTATACAAGCAAGGTAAAATAAAGTGTTTGTTTTTTACAGTTCCATTCCTTCTGAAGGGTCAAGCCATATTTGATTATGAGACACATTGCACAACATTACTTCCAGATTCCTATTTTAATTTCTATTTACGCAGTCGGGAAACATTATTATACAAGTTGGCGTCTCTCAAACAAATATCTCTTCAGTAACAAGATCAGCCTTTGACAAGGCCCGAACCTATGACCTCTCGGTTGCGGTGCAGGTTCCTTGTCTAATTATCCACCGCAGCTTGGAGTATATTCAGGAAATTACAGTCCCAACATCAAAATAGAAAATAGGAAAAACAGAGACTTCACCTCAGTTTTTAAAATATCAGAATGTTAAGATTGCAAAAAAAAATGTCTGAACAATTTCAATTATGTCGGTTTCGTATATAAACTGCATGTAACCGGATATGGTCGGCGCAGGATACATAAATTATTTTAAAATCTTCACTAGGTTAAGTTTATTACTATGTTTCGTTCGTCTATAAAGACAAAATGTCGGTGAAGTCGCCACGCTTGCCTGATTATGTTACCATTGTACCTTTAACAATTGATAAAAAACGACGGCGTTTAACCTTAAACTAAACGCAGATGTCGGCAATGCTAATACTTATAAGCGTACTTTGTAACGTGTGACAGATAATTATAACTATTTCTTTATGAACTTTGTTTTTTTTATTCCTTTATCTGTCAAATTTCCTTACTACATGTACATTGTAATAGGTTTGAGGTATTGTGATTTAAGATTTGAAATATCCGAAACAGCGAGTAGTCGTTGAATACATTCATTGTTCAGATACGAGTGAAATAATAACACACAGCTGAACGACTACGAGTATTTGTAAGAGTTATCTACTGTTTTAAATGAACTATTTTCATTCTACAGTGATACCAAGGATTAATATCTACATCCTTACAACATAGATTTATACCTCTATTTTCGACGACATCCACCAAATATTTGCATGTTTTATGCTGTTTTCTTTTCCAGCGCGTCGCAGCATCAACGTTTGACGTAATAATTGTGACGTTCAAACATTATTTTTGCATTATGGCGCATAGTTCCAGTCTTTTTGTTTAATACGAAGAGATATTGCGTCAAGATATAATTTAAATACATTTTTAACATTCTTTCGATTCAAAGATATCCTAAATTTATTTCGACATCTGAATCTGATTTTAAACAATTCAAGAAACCATTTAAATTATTTTCATTGAAACGTTTCGGTGATTTTAAAATATGTTCATTATTGTAAGCAACTCATTTTTATATCAAAGATGTAACGTAGCGGTAGATAGGCACCCCAAACACATCCAAAGAGCCGTGCATTGCAAATCGTCCCACAACAAAAAGAAGCTCTAATGGAAAAGTATAGTAGAAGGGTCGCTACAAAAATCCAACAACAAGTACACTATAAATATATGCAAAATACATAAAATTGGGGATGGGGTAGTAGGAGGTTGAGGTCGGACGTTAGATTAAAAGATACCAGTTTATCATTAAAATGAATTCATTATACAAATAGAATAAAACGGAACTGAATATATCAAATAATCGTAAAAAAAGACATATTTAATCTTTTACGATGTCTAAGACGTATGATCTCAATAAAATAAAGAAGCGATAATATAAAACGAAATAGTAAAATCGGAAATTTTCTTCCTGGTTCACACATAAGATAATGCGCAAAAAAAAAATTAACATAAAGCTGTAATAAATATCGTATGTGTTATAGTTACGAGTCATAAATTGAGACAGATATAATTTGATACAACATTCTCGTTGCTTATATTTATTTATATTTTGTAGCGAAACTATGACCAATAGACAAAAATTGGACAGCATCGATGTTTACTATTCTTGTCTTCCAATTAGACAAATTCCACTAAGAAACCATATAGATGTTTGCAGTAATAAAGATTCCAAAGTTTCAGATGTTCCCATTTTATAAAATGAATTTAGATATATGTAGTACTTCAGCTAGGTTAGCGGAAGAAAATTATTTATACATAAAATGCTATAAACTAGAACAGACTACAGTGACAGTTAAATACTAAACAATGAAACTGCAAAACGTCAAGTTACATTTATATACACACACTGATGAGCCGATAGGCGAAACTAGTTTCTACTTTATGTAAATTGAATACTGTAAGAAAGGCATGTCAAGTCGTTTAATTTACTTAATATTATACAATCCTGAAAGGCATACGTGTGTTTTTGACAAACCAGAAAATAAAGTCAAACGACCTTCCGCTTTTCCCGGAAGTAAAGAAAATGAAAGTACGCAGGCTATATTTGAAATCGAAAGACGCATTTTGTTTTTTCCCTGTAGTCAGAGTTCGGGCGCAGGAATCCACCCTCTAAACGTTTGCACGTGTACTAATTTTTCTTTCTTGCTTATAAGAAGTCAACCATTTCTTACGATTTGAAAATACTTAGGATTTAGCAAGATATGTTTACATTTCCTCTAAGAAAAAAATATTTGCACTCGGATAAACACAATCCCACAGGAGCAATGACATATGGAGAGTTTTAGAATGTCGTCAAGTCGTTCAAAAGCCCGCGGGAATGTTTGTGACTGATACCTAAGTTCGAGGCCACAAACATTTCCCAAGGGCTTCTGCAGACGTTAATAAACCAAACGTCGCTATACCTGCATAATAAACAAGAGGACCATGATGGTTCTGAATCGCTCACCTGTCCCCACATGACCCAATTTTAAACCGAGCATGACATCATTTTTTCTATTATTTAACATTGTGACCTAGTTTTTGAGCTCATGTGACCCAGTGTTGAACCTGACCTAGATAATTCTAACCAATTTTCATGAAGATCCGTTGAAAAATATGGTCTCTAGAGAGGGCACAAGGTTTTTTATATTATTTGACCTACTGACCTAGTTATTAAGGCACGTGACCCAGTTTCGAACTTGACCTAGATATCATCAAGATGAATATTCTGACCAAATTTCATGAAGATCCATTCAAAAGTATGGCCTCTAGAGAGGTCACAAGGTTTTTCTATTTTTAGATCTACTGACCTGGTTTTTGACTGCAGTTGACCCAGTTACGGGCTTGACCTAAATATGATCAAGATGAACATTCTGACCAATTTTCATGAAGATCCATTCACAAGTATGGCCTCTAGAGAGGTCACAGTTTTTTTTATTATTTGACCTACTGACCTAGTTATTAATAACACGTCACCCAATTTCGAACTTGACCTAGATATCATCAAGGTGAACAATCTGACTTACTTTCATGAAGATCCATTGAAATGTATGGCCTCTAGAGAGGTCACAAAGTTTTTCAATTTTTAAACCTACTGACCTAGTTTTTGACTGCAGTTGACCCAGTTTCGAACTTGACCTAGATATCATCAAGATGAACATTCAGACCAACTTCCATACAGATCCCATGAAAAATATGGCCTTTAGAGAGGTCACAATGTTGTTTTGTTACTTGACCTACTGACCTAGTTATTAAAGGCACGTAACCCAGTTTCAAACTTGACCTAGGTATCATAAGGATGAACATTCTTACCAATTTTCATGAAGATTCATTCACAAGTATGGCCTCTAGAGAGGTCACAATTTTTTTTTTTTTTTTAGACCTACTGACCTAGATTTTGACCGCAATTGACCTAGTTTCAAACTTGATCTAGATAGCATCAAGATTAACATTCAGACCAACTTTCATACAGTTCCCATGAAAAATATGGCCTCTAGAGAGGTCAAAATGTTTTTATATTATTTGACCTACTGACGTATTTTTTAAAGGCACATAATCCAGTTTCAAACTTGACCTGGATATTATCAAGATGAACATTCTGACCAAATTTCATGAAGATCCATTTAAAAGTATGGCCTTTAGCGAGGTCACAAAGGTTTTCCTATTTTTAAACCTACTGACCTAGTTTTTGACCGCAGTTGACCCAGTTTCAAACTTGACCTAGATATCATCAAGATGAACATTCTGACCAACTTTCATAAAGAAAGATTTTTCATACGAAAAATATGACCTCTAGAGGGGTCACAAGCAAAAGTTTACGCACGCACGCACGGACGACGGACGCTTCACGATCACAAAAGCTTACCTTGTAACTATGTGACAGGTGAGCTAAAAATGACACGAAGACTAAACGTATTGTTTTTTTTTATGCCCCCACTTTGGGGGGGGGGGGGGCATATAGATTTGCCCTTGTCCGTCCGTCCGTCCGTCCGAGAATGTTGTGTCGCGCCTAGCTCCAAAAGTATTTGACGTAGAGTCACAAAACTTTACAGAAATGTTGGTCAGCATGTGTAGTTGTGCACCTGGGGTTTCGCGTCCGGATTCATTCAGTCATGTAGAAGTTATGGCCCCTGACTTAGTAAAAAATTGGTCATTTTCATGTTGTGTCGCGCCTAGCTCCAAAAGTATATGACTTAGAGTCACAAAACTTTACAGGAATGTTGGTCAGCATGTGTAGTTGTGCACCTGCGGTTTCGCGTCCGGATTCATCCAGTCCTGTAGGAGTTATGGCCCCTGACTTAGTAAAAAATTTGTCATTTTAATGTTGTGTCGCGCATAGCTCCAAAAGTATTTGATCTAGAGTCACCAAAGTTTACAGGAATGTTGGTCAGCATGTGCAGTTGTGCACCTGGGATTTCGCGTCCGGATTCATTCAGTTTTGTAGGAGTTATAGCCCCTGACTTAGTTAAAATTGTTCATTTTAATGTTGTGTCGTGCGTAGCTCCAAAAGTATTTGACCTAAAGTCACCAAAGTTTACAGGAATGTTGGTCAGCATGTGCAGTTGTGCACCTGGGGTTTCGCGTCCGGATTCATTCAGTCTTGTAGGAGTTATGGCCCCTGACTTAGTTAAAAATTGGTCATTTTAATGTTGTGTTGTGCGTAGTTCCAAAAGTATTTGACCTAGAGTCACCAAAGTTTACAGGAATGTTGGTCAGCATGTGCAGTTGTGCACCTGGGGTTTTGCGTTCGGATTCATTCAGTATTGTAGGAGTTATGGCCCCTGACCTGGGAAAAATTTGTCATTTTAATGTCATGTAGTGGGGGCATCTGTGTCCCATGGACACATTTCTAGTTGTTTCTTTTTTTTTTTTTTTTTGCTTTTTATTATATTATTTACGATTAAGGTATAATTTTTCATTCCAATTCTGTAGTTCTTAGAAAGTGTTAACATATCTATAAACGGGGTCAACAAATCAACAACACAACCGAAAGCATTTTCAAACAGGACATTACCAAAAATTTTGCATATTTCATAAAAGTTCGGTATAGAGGAACACAATTTCAAGAATAATAAACTTACATTCGAGATACGAGAAATTATATGTACGGAGAACAGAACGAGGTTTGAAGATTTACAAGGATTATTGTGATAAAAAAGTTAAAACATACTGACTGAAAGTTCCCAAAATCACTGCAATGATTCCTATAAACAAAACATCGCTCAAGCTACAGGCGTTTAATACCTTCACAGTTATCGACAAAAATCGAACCGATGCTCAATTCAAAAGAGAGTAACAGTGGATAAGCTAGTGAGCATGTTGTTGACTGTAACAGGAGAGGGCAGTTCCTACAAAACAAAAGCAGTTCTTTTTTTTTTTTTTTTTTTTTTTTGGAAGAAACAAGACAAGGATACCCGATTCCATCTGTCATAATATGAGCAGTAATACATACACGTCCTTGGAAAAGCATTTCAAAAATAAAAATCATATATTAATAGCACGTGAATTGCCTTGTTTGAACACGATTATTTCCCGTTTATACAAGAGCGAATTCAGTAAAAAAAAGTAGTTTTGCAAAAATGAACAAAACAGCAGTCCCTCCATTAGTTCTTTTGCAAAGAATTAAAAGATACTGAACGTGCAATTGTGAAATTTAGTTTCGGAACAATATGCTGTTGATAAGTTTTCAAAATTTTAAATAAAGATTAAAATTGATTTTTCATTATTTCAAACGATGTTATCATAGAAATTCGCTCATTTTACGAAGACAACCCTTCTTTGAAAAGTCGAAAAATACACTAACATTCAGATTCACAATAAGCAATCAACTCTATCAGGGAAGAAAATGACACATGTATTTTTCAGTCATTTTTGAACTATTTCCAAAAATATCAAATGGTTGGTTAGTTCTTTCATATATCCGAAATGAGAATGAGATATCTGCGAACTTTTAGATGGAACTGTTGTTTTGTTATGTTTCTCTTATTTGTGACATTTCATTTTGTTAATCACATACTTGTACCATAATTGTATGAAAATTCTTATTTGATGTTTTACGAAATGAAATCAATAAATATACTTAAAAATCCTCACGGCACAGTATTTTAAATATCAAGTCAATGTGTACGGTACCTAACGAGGTAAAGAACAATTAATAGATTAATAATATTTGTTCATTAGTTTAAAATTATATTGAATGCCAGCTGAAAAAAAAAATGTTGCTAGTTTATATCTGGCGTGCGACTCTAGTCATATAAACATTTTACATTAACAATTATCAAGGTTGAAGCAGTGTTTTATTGTAGTTTATGATACTTTACTTTGCCGTGCTTTAGTAAAATTTATAATAATTTAATGGATAATCACTTCTTGCATTTCTCATGCACTAAATATTACACACAATACTCACCAACATGGACAGTCTTAATGCCAGACACAAATGATTTTTTGGAGTTCCTTTCGAATAATACGGCTGAAGTCCGTGCAAGGAGCATGAATGGTGTTGCAACTTTAATTACGTTTTATGTACTGACCAATCAGTACTTCCAAAGGATCTTTAAATTCAGAATAAATTTTATTCACAATCACAACTGCAGTGTTAAGTGAAGAGGTCTTACAAAAGTTCCGGTACTTCAACTCCGCATTAATATACTTTCTTTGGAATCTCAGAATTATTTTTGAAAGGAGTTCCCCTTAAAGGGAATTCCTATAGTTTTTTATGCGCATCTTTCTGCGCAGCTGACACTTTCTATGGAAAACTGACCTGAAGTCAACATTTGTTGAAACATGTTACAGACAACCTTAAATATGAAGAATCTTGAATGAAATAACATTTTTGATAAGTTATATCAGAAATCAAATGTTAATATTGATTTATGTTGTATTGACAAGTATCATGCCTGACAGGTATCTTGCTATTTTTGTGGTTGTGTTTTCACATCGCATTTTAGTACAAAGACAGTGTTGTTAATATAATGTAAGATAATTCACTTAGTACTGATAAGACAATATCACCTTTCAGATTATTTAGTATTCAATTATAGAAAGAATGAAGAATTTTTAAAACTATTTTTTAACTTTTAGCAGACATACATGTAATCAATTTGGCCGGGCTCGCGCCATTTCCGTCCGAACAGGTGTTGTATTCTAGCGGTCTTAACATAAAATTTAGCCTGGTGACCCATACATTTTTAGCCATTTTTATGTTCACAATACCATTATCTATACACAAGAAAAACAGGAAAACATTCTATGAAAGAGTTTTTTCAAAATTTAAAAAAATATTCTTCACTATGGGTATTTTTCATTGAAAAAAGTTCACAAAAGTAAATATGAAACAATATTATTTTTTCCATTTTTACCCATTATTGTAAGGATAGAGTATTACAAATATGACTATGATATCAAATAAGTATATAATAAAATATGTAAAAAGAAAAAAACCGTATTGTGCTCCCTGGATGTATATTTTGGTTGGTATTTATAAAAAAGCAGAAAATTATGAAAATGTTGAAAAATCGCTGGCAGTTTCAGCAACAGTGGGTGTGTTCAAAAAAATTTTCACAAAAACAAGCCTGGTGACCTATTGTTTTTATTTGTTCATTGTTTTCAGCACAAATTTTCCTATCATATATGTGAATTTAAAAAAATTCTATGAAAGGAAAAAAACTATAGGAATTCCCTTTAAGCCGGTGCTAGGGGACAGACTAAATTAAGATGACTATTATTTGTTTGGTTATGTTCTATGCTTCCTTGTGTACTTTTCATAGATTTTATTGAAAGTTGATACATTATTCCAAAAATATGGTTATTTATGTATGCATACATATGATCCGAGAGACCTTTATTACCACAAGGAAACCCGGAGTGAAGATACATTGTTCTTGACGTGCACGTTTTTACATACTTTTGTCCGCTTTGTAATGTATGATTACTCACCATTGACAGTTGCTGTTGAAATGAATACAAGTTATTTTTTCAAACCTAAATAAGTCCCCTAAACTTACATATTTTACCATACTTTTTACTTTGAATAAAACATTGTTTACGTTCGCTGTTCACGTTCACCAACAATAAATTATTGGAATAGAAATTTTATATTCTAAAGCGTTTATAATGTAAAAGGCATTTTACGTTTTAAGTTTGAAAGACATACATCAAATTTTCTTCATGTACTTATTCCAGACCTATGATCAAATTGCATTTCAATTACTACAAAAACGCCTAGCTTCCTTGTTATGCAGTTTAAACATGCATGTTTCAAGTGTGAGACAACTGCACTCACCAATCAATTTTGTTATAAATTGTTATGTATAAAAGCTGAATCAAATGTTTACTTCTTATTTGATTCTATAGTGTAATGGAGTCCATTCAATATATTTCAAGGACGGCAGATCAAGAGGTCTTCATTGGCATTGCATATTACAATTTCACTCATGCATAACAAACTGAGACGGTCACCGCTATTTAAACACCTGTTCGGCTTCAAAAAAAAATACTTACTATAAATCAAGGCATATCTCAGGGGAAATATTACCTTTATTTAAGTTAAACGGAAGACATTGAAACACTGGACACACTGGACTCTACCAAAGTATCAAAATGGCAGAATACATGAACAAAATATAATTTATTTATCCTTCCCCACCATATCAAATTGAAATGGCCATATTGTGAAATGTGTGGGCTAATTTTCGTGTAATTCGTGGTTGAGTCAATCCACGAAATTTAATCCTAAAATCATGTTTGTTTCAGGCAAAAAGTCGTCAAGGTTTGCGGGTAATTAGAGATGTTAAAAATCCATAAAAATAACAGCCATAATACTTCACGTTAGACAGTCGAACTGTAACGCTTTACTATGTGAAATTGTATGTGCGTCCGAAAAAAGCCTAAATGAGCAGATTAACATTAATTTTGTATTCACAATCTCGCGAATATAAAGCCTCGCGAAAATACAAATTTAAATCAACATTTCTAATTCACGAAATTTTGATGCAGCGAAAGTATATTCTTTACAGTATATCACTGAAATTGAAATCACAACATTCCGTATTTACTTCATTGATCAAACCAAGCAGTGAATTTCAAAAACAGTAATGAGTATTTTGCTTTCTACGGTGTACTCGTACACATATGATAAAACTATCGTCTGAAAAAATGAGATCTTTTACGTTAAGATTTTAGCTACACGTAAATCTAAAAGTACCCATCTAAAGGGTGAAAGAAATTAAACGAATTTAAGCATTTTGTTGACTAGTCATTTATATATTTAGATTGATATCATCTGGTACAGGCTTCACTATATGGTCTAAACTTGTTGAGAATATCTATTGAAACGAAACAAAGTTTTATCTTCGGTGCGCGAAGTCCGTGCTTCGTTCATGAACTGCAAAATATTCTATTAACAGATCTCAGTAGACAATTATACGATTTAGACACGTGGTATGAAGCGCGAATATTAGACCATGTGACCGAATAAAAGTATAAGTGAGTGATAGATACCAGCCGAAGTGGAGGCATGCTTTATAGCTTGTGCAATGCGCGTATATCGAGCCAAGATCCGATGATGCATTTATGTTTTGCATGGACTGAATAAAGTAAATTGCTTGATATTTGATTAGCATGGTAGTTGCTTATATTTAATTTTTATTTAAAATTTTACCAGTGCAAATCTATACAAAGAGTTATCAAATCTATTAAAGGAGGGCAATGACACTAGACTCGAATCAACTGAACAGCCAGCACTCCCATTCTAAATAATAACCAATCTCACATTTGAATCTTTGTACCCAGCAGTCTAAACTATCATAAATTCTGTTTACAAAATAGTTAAATAATCTTAGACATGACACCGAACTAAAATTTAGTCCCAGTGAATAATAATTGTACAGTTTCCTCAATCATACACTCGATATTTCGAATCAAAGCCTCTTTGTAAAGAACAAACAAAAGTCGGAACTAAAATAAATGTAAACAACCCGATTGAAATGCACGAGCGCATGTTGGTATTTAGATAGTAACCTACCTGAATCAAGATAATATTTTGTTAACAACCTGTGGTCGTGCGTTTTTCAGGTCAATACGTCTGATACTAACCCTATCAAAACAAACATATTATGCAGTAAGCTGTGTGCTATTTGCGGTGACCAACTGACTAAACTAACTTGCTAGAAATGCTAATGAACTGCACTAAACATAACAGCAGACTATAGAACTTAAACCAAATTAGAGCTATCACTAAAGGTGATAAATGTAGCTCCGCACGCGCTGACACATTACATTGCAATTTGACGCACAATCATGTGGACTGTATGTATATAGACTAGATGTATACAGCATAGAAACCAAAAAAAAAAGTCCAATAACTCTGCAGAATATTTATCTGAAAGAAAGTAACATGCATCATGCACAACTAGGGTTACTAATAACCACTTGTTCTAAGTTTCATTAAATTGTGTACATGGTTTCAGGAGATTAGGCGCACACAAGATTGCATATGCAGAGTCTTTATACATAGCATAGTTACAAAAATTAAAGTGCCGTAACTCTGAAACTTATATGCACCATGCACAATTAGTGTAAATCACTTCAGTTAAGTTTCATTAAATCGTGTGAATGGGTTCAGGAGATTAGACGCGTACAATATTGCATATGCAGAGTGGTTGTACATGTACATAGCATTGTAACAAACATCATAGTACCGTTACTCTGATTTTTTTTCCGAAATAAGCTAGCATGCACCATGCACAATAACAGTTGTTACTGATCACTTGTGTGGAGTTTCTTGAATTGTATGCATGGGTTCAGGAAATTAGGCGCGCACAACATTGCAAATGCAATCTTTATATAGTTCAGTATAAAAGACTTTAGGTCTCGTAATTCTGCATTTTTTTTTTCTGAAAAAAAAACTCACATATCCCATGCATAACTATTGTTGTAACTTATTACTTGTGTGAAGTTTCATAAAGTTTCGCCAAGGAGACAAGGAAAGATGGTGCGCTCAAGATTTTGTCTATGGACAGACAGACGGACGGACTGACAGACAACATGAAACCATTAAATCCTCCTTACAGATACAATTACTGAACCTCATTTCCAAAAGCTTCATATGGGCGGTCCATTATCCTAAATGGTAAAAGTACTGACATTTTCTCTGCATGTAAGTTACAACTGCTGGTGTCGAACACCCAGTCCTTTTAAACATCGTCCATGAGAACATATGTCATGACCGGGATCACACGCTAAATGTCCGCTTGAAATGGATAAAGGTTGGTTGCTACTCAAATATTTATCGGCTTGAGTCGGGTTAGAATTTGGTCTTCAGCCTCAGTTCATTTAGCTCAAAACCAACCCTATAGAAACAAAAAAAAATCCACATGATATTAGTACATGTAAATAATTGCACGCCATAATGTAAGCTGTGTTACTCAACCGTGCAACGATAACATCCTTGCTTCATCCGTCTTTCCTTGTTTACTAAATTATAATGTTACTGTAAATATCGAGTATCAAGGTACTTGCAAAATTTTTGCATAAATTTATCCGAGTTCAGTTTGTGTCACGATTGTTCGCCGGATGAAAACTGAAATTAGAGTCTAATTTATCAGATTTAAAGGATATTTGAAACTTCTGTCCTCATATATAGACCAACAATTGTACTAAACAGAGTTCAGAGTATCTTTTCATGGAAAATAAGAAATCAGCCCACTGCATTTCTTTGAAAAAGATAAAAATAGCAACGTCTCCTAATTTAAGTTTGTTTATTTCATGGACATCGACGCAACTTTAAAGTTACTTTTTGTTGCTTTTAGATTCCTCTGAGGTCTAAACTGTAGGCTATTCAACTTGAAAGTACATTGTATATGCTTGCCTTTTCTTAGGCTGGTGTGTTTGGTGTATTTCTGAATCAGATAGTGTATATTTAGCTCATGGTGGAAAGATTGCGGGAGTGGACACTCCATCCTGCAAAAGACTGGTATGCATGATGTTAAATCCTGCAATCTGCTGAGTTTTAAGAGGAAGATATTTATGTCATGCGTTTTGCGTTTTCTTTAAATTGGTTTTTGTATCTTTGATTGTTTTTAGTGATGGTTCTTTATAATTAGGAGTTAAACATAATACATATTATTTTCCTTTTGGTCTTTCTGTCTGAGAACTGTTTTCAATAAACTGGTCATCTCATTTTCAAAGAGTGTTGCAACCTTTCTGTATGAAAGGTGTACGTGATTCCTTCCCCCAGGCAAGTTTGAAATTTATGCATGCTAACTCCTGAATTCTAAGAGGATTTCAACACTAAAATATGGCGAACGCTTACTCTATGCTTATCTTAATAAAGTCCAATAATGCTTTAAGGAGAGAAGACATTGTTGTGTAGGATTTTTTAGAATGCTTGGTCCTTTTAGGAAGTGATCAATCATTGTTTCAAAAGTGATATGAAGAATTATAGTTAGCTTTTAGAATAACATTATCTACATATTCTTTTAATAATTAGGAAACAGATATTACACTCAAACGTTGGTGTTCCCCTCTCCCATTTCCATGCTTTAATTCCTAGGTATACAGTATTGGTAACAATACATTCATTAAAATAATGCAGTCAAAACTACCCCTTACAACTTCAATACTTTCAACAAATTTTACACTCTTCTACAACAGTGTTTAAAATTTAAACGTTGATGGAAATGTTGTTCTTCCATGATGAAGAAAAAATAGTGTTACATATATACTAACCTTGTAATTATAAAACATCAAATCTAAAAGCAATTCAAAAGCAAAAACATATGGCTTTCAGAATAATGGATATTGTTTTAAAGAAAAATCTGACATAGAGCCAGACTTATTTTTGTCATTGATTTTGGGAGTTAGAATTTTACTCTTTTTATTGTTTGTTCAGTTGAAGCCTGAATTTTCTTTTCAAGCACACCTCGATAAATTAGGAAAACTATTTTTTTTTGTCAAAAACGTCCCAGTACCTCCCCACTGCCCTCATCTCCCCGCAGAATATCAAATGATCCGCCCCTTATCAAACATTAATATGAAGTACTTTTAGTCGATGTAAACGGTATTTTGCTTTTTTTGTTCTTTATGTATGTAATGTAATAAAACCTGATGGAGGTATTTTGCAAAGAATATTATTTTCCCTAGAATGAATAACTTTTATAATCTTAACATCGGTTTTCTTAAACTAAATTTGCATATATATATATATATATATATATATATATATATATATATATATATATATATATATATATATATATATATAAACAATCGATTATGCATGGAAATTTTATAGTTATAGCTGTGTAGTTTTGTTTTTCAATATAATATATTCTATGTGATTATACAAATTTCAATTATCTAAAAGTATTTATGAATTATGAAAGGAAATAAAAATGCTTCATGCTCATCTATAAAAACAAACAAAAAATAATAAAAAAATAAAGACGCAATATCTTTTTCGCGTTAGTTTATACATAATTTATTTTAGGTCGATTATGAAGGAAGTTTTACAACTTATATTAATCACTCTCGACACCTCATTCCTGGTGAAATCCATCGCCACGAGGGTATGAAAGAAGAGACCAGTTTCCCTTTTAATGTTGAGCGCCAAGCAAGGGCGCTACTGGTACCATTTTTCACGTCTTTGGTATGACGCGACCGGGGATCGAACCCACGACCTCCCGCACTTGAAGCGGACACTCTACCACTAGGCTATCGAGGCCTTTACATGTTTTAACTGAACTAAGTTATGTAGATTACGTTTTCAGATTACATGAACTTAATATAAGTAAATGAAAGAAAAGAAAAAAAACACTGGGAAACATCAGTTTATTGAGATTAGTTGTTCATGTTTCATTTCCTCACATAAAAGACTCAATCTGACCTATTGCTGTTTGATGTATTCAGAAAACCCAACATTAAAAGATAATACTATGGTATTTAATACAATTAAAATGTAATGGGTTCTTGGTTAGCAAGGGTAGTCACCTTAAATCATCCCCACATTGAATTTAAGAACACCTTTATCAAGTCGAGCTTACGACATGTGTAATATTTAAATTTACAGCACACAGTCTTAGTGAGTTTGGTTTTACGGCGTATCGACACAAAATGGTCATATATCGCCGTATCACACACTCTTAGGTGATACTGCTTGGAAAAGTACCAATTTAAGTTAATGAGTCAGTACAGAACATTATGCGGGATATAAGCCGCGACCGGGAAACCTACCCGGGTCGCTCGCGTTGTAGTTTTACCTGTTAATCACTGCACTACTGACTCTTTTCATAATATATTCCAAAGCCCTCTGGAAGACTTAATGCAATAAAAAGAGCAGAACGATAGCAATCTAAATTTCAGTGGCCTTTTAATATGTGCAACATTCCCGCGAGCCAACAGCATGTTGTATTTTATCACAAGTACCAACATTTTGTAATCTATGTTTCTGTCTATCTATAGTGTCGTATTCTTTTCTAAATCAACGAATGCTGTATAGGCAGACAGATGGCCTTTTTGCGAGTTTCTATGATATTCGCTATTGATGATATATGATCTATGGTACCCATTTTTCTTTTTAAATACATTTTACTCATCTGCAACAATGTTGTTACTCACAAAATAAGAATTCAACCTGTCATTCAAAATTGTACTGTAAACCTTCTAGATCGCCGAAGCAAGGGCAATATATCTATATGGAAGAATATCTCTTGGATTAAATGTAAAAGACTTAGGGTTAGGGTTGATAATACATTTCTACATGTAGACGGTACAATACAATGATAAAAACAAGTAAAAATAAGTATCACTATACACCATCTGTTGGCATTTCATTTACAACGAATGCCTTGTCATGTTTTGCTTTCCATATATAATTGTGAACTTAAAAACAATAAAACGTAATAATGTAGGGATAATACGCGTTTTGTTGTGTATTAACGTCTGCAAAAGACCGCGGGATTGTTTGTTACCGAGACTGAAGGTCTCTTGAATAAAAAACATAACACGACGATGACGTTACGATTACGGTATATTTTAGTTACCATTCGGTTGTTCTTGAAAACGGTAAACATGTTTTAAATATCCGCAAACGGGGCACACATATCAACAACACTACCAAAAGCGTGATTTGAAGGTTTTTTAAGCATATTATTTTTATTTCTAGTTATTACAAACGTTACATTACCCATAATCAACAGGCTTATACGTAAAAAATCGGGCATGAGGGGCTTTAGCGCCCGCTTTTAGTATATCAAATGGAGCATAAATGATAATGCAACGGTCAACAACGTAACTGAGGCAACAACTACAAGATTTGTGTAAGAAAAGCAATCAAAAAGTGAATTTGGAACGGTTTCGACGGTCGTGTCTCTACACTGTCCCTTCGATAACATTTTTTACATAGAAAATCATTGGCCTCGGGTTGATAGTCGACGATAGACAAATAATCTTGCCACGACATGGACGTACTCGTTATGGATATAAATCAAGAAAAACACACTTAGTCTGAAGAAATTTAAAATTTCCGTGACACATGTAAACGCTTTTCCACCATTTTGCACCGAAACACATTTTTCTCGCTTAAACCATCGATGGATACTTTACATGTCCTACCCCCTGCATAATTTTGCATATAACTTAAAAATTTGATAAACAGGAACACAATTTAAAAAAACAACTTTACATTCGAAATATTTTTAGTACGAATACATTTAGAGTACGGATTAGTACGAAAGTAGTGACTAGCTTGCGAGGTTTATTATATAAATTCTGCGAAAAATTAGGTAAAAACATACCGACTGATACTAACAAAAATCATAAATATAATACCTAAAAAAGAGCAAAAGCACAAGATACACGCGATACTTATTTATTCACAGTTATTTACAATAAATGAACAGACGCTTTGTAAAGTGAGTAAACTCTAAGAGAAGCTAGTGCGTACATTGAATAGGGTTGGAAACTGATACAGTTAAACATACTTTGGATCACATTCTGCAAGATGAGGTTATTATGGAATATCAGTCGCAGAAATACATACAGTCGAATACCGTTACCTCGATATTCAAAGGACTATAAAATTTGCATCGACGTATCCGAAGTTCGACGTAACGATATCGACTATCTGGGACTTGTGTCGGACGTCTATATTGTCATTATATCCAATACTTTTTTAAGAGGGCTTGAAAGGGGAAATGAATAATATAAAACGTAAATACGATTTTAGTTTTATTTACAAATAAAACATCTCAATTAAATACATACATAAAGCATTTTAATTTTTCAAAATATACATTTAAACATTAGCATTTTTGTTCCTTCCCTAAACAAGTCTGAAACGTTCCTAGTTGAGTAGTCATTTTGACTGTGCTTCAATAACGAAAATTTGCCAGTTAAATACGCATATTGTTACTCAATCCTAAATAGCAGATTTTACTGCGTCAAACAGAAAATATTTCATCCAAATTAGTTGTTATATTTGAAAACAGTTTTCCTGCTTACTTTATAACACTAATTATTGAGAATTAAATGCAAACTTCCTGACATTTAAATTGGATTAAAGATTAAATAACAAACAAAACAAGCATACAAACTAACTTAAATATGATTAATACATCGCCGGACAACAATAGCTTGATTTTCACACCTTACAAATAACATGGATATTTTTTGACAAGCTGTGATATCGACGAAACCAAGTGTAAAAACAGTACAGGTAAGTTGACAGGACTGAAAAATCTCATCGAGCTAAACAAAATATCGAGCTAATCATATCGAGGTAATGATAAATAATTACATTAAGATAAATAGAGAAAAATCGGGACCGACTCAAACACATCGTACTAACCGGAGTATCGAGCTAACCGATATCGAGGTAACGATATTCAACTGTACATACGTCCCTGGCAAAGCATTTCACAAAAGAAATCTAGTATTAACAGAACGTGAATTGCCTTGTTTGCACACGAGTTTTCTCCCGTTGATACATGGGCAGATGCAGCGAAAAGAAAAGATTTTATGCAAGAATTTATTAAAACTTTGGGCTACTATTATTAGTATTTACATCATCCAAATAAAATCATTTACAAAACACAGAGCTGAACTCATTTCAACATACATTTTATCCAGCACGCACACCTTTAGTGGATGATTTATGTAACACATCTCTAGTAGATGAGGTCACAGTTCTTTTATCTAAAATAACTTTAAGCACTGGGATAAGATTTTTCTTAGTTTGACTGACCTTAGTTTTACCTATGGACTTCCAAAACTTATTTTGATCCATCTCATATTCATCTATCACACTTTACCTGTATGTTGTACAAGTATTTCATCTAAGTCTGCTTTAAAACATCTTTCACACTGCTACTATCACAAGCTAACCACTGTTTCTCTGCGATACATAGCTTTGACCACAGGTCAGTCAGTGACTCATTCTACCATTGTTTTTTTTTTCATGTCTATGTTTCCTATAGTTACTGAAAATGTTATCAGTAACACTCTTGTGTTGAATATTTGAAGACATATTATACACCAATTATGATCGTACTTCTCCATGGCCGAGTGGTTAAGATCGCTGACTTCAAATCACTTGCCCCTCATAGATGTGGTTTCGAGCCTCACTCTGGGCGTTGAATTTTTCATGTGAGGAAGCCATCCAGCTTGCTTACGTAAGGACGGTGACTCTACCCAGGTGCCCGCTCGTGACGAACATAATGCACGGAGGGGCACCTAGGGTCTTCCTCCACCATCAAAGCGCGAAACTGGCCATATGACCTATAATTGTGTCGGTGCGACGTTAAACCCAACAAGATATTAATAAAAATATACTTCATTCAGTGCATGATCATAAAGGATCAGGACATATAACAACTCTGAATTTAAATGCATGGAGAGACTTTATACAGCCGCGATACATCATATATAAAGACTGCTATGGTGACACCTAACACGGCCTTATTATTGACATTAGTAAAACTATCATACTTATTTATTGAATAGAAGTCTTCATAACCTGCTTTCGATCGCCTTAACCAATGCCTGATATGTACTTTTTTATATTTTTCTCCGGTATAGCTTCTTGCCATATCTTGTAAAATAAAAGACAATTAAGGAACAGCAATGTCTTGTGTCAGATTTAAAGATGAACATCGACAAATATGCAAATATTTAACAGGGCTTATATATATAAATCTTTGTAGATAAAAGTATCCGCTTGTGGACTACTAGTCTGACATGCTGAGGATATCTTACGGTCATATGATATACACTTACTGAAATATAAAAGGAAGTCCTTGAGCGATAATATCACATAATATTATCTCCGTAAACATTCTGTTCTGTGACACAATAGTCAAATTAAACATTTCTATAATAATAAAACGAATAATTTCAAGGAATTATTTCTGAAAACCTAGAAATGGTTTCGCGCTATTTGAGACTTTCGCGACTAGTGTGTCTCCGCCAACATTTGTAGTCGCGAAACTACCATATGGCGTGAAAAACGGACACATTTTATTTTAAAAAAATAGTGAGTGGCCCTCGAAACACATGCGGCCGCATGTGCATTTCCGTATGGCATATAGCAATTTATAAGTTAAAGCAAACACTGAACAATTCTCCTCACTTTCTCATCAGCTGAGAATGGAAAGATCTCTGAATTATGCCAGTTTCTTCGTTCTCAGTTTATAACATTGGCTTCTGCCTCTTTGCAATGCTTGTAAGTTGCTATGCAATTTAGCTAGTGATTTTTCGCCTCTTCAAATTCATTTCTAGAAATTGTTACATGCTGTCTGCCATAATATCAATGAAATAATGTCACGGCCATTCCCCATCCCGCTCTTTTTGTTTGTTGTTTTTTGGATGCTTATAAGAATAGTATTATAATTTTTGTACTGACGTCTCTTATACATGCTATGAATTGCCGGTCCAATACTACCACTTCATATTTTCTGCAGTAGCGTACTGTGGCAAGTTTGCATGTAGTTCTCGTGTGGCCATCAGTGTGTAACATTATCGCATTCGCATTAACCGTTAATAAATATGTATTCAAGAAATTACTTGAAGTGTTTAAGACCCACCACGACCTAGTGACCTACTCTTCCCTCCCATGTGAACTTTGTGCAAATAATTCTGGTAATACTGGTAAAATACAGCTTTTCAACAAGATAACAGGTGGACAATTTAGACCCTGTTTTCACAACTTCCTCTGCAGACTTATTCAGTCATTCTCTTCTCAGTACAGTTAATATATACATTGTATATAAACATAGAATAATAACTATCTTACACTGTAGAAACAAAGTGTGGTCTAAACTCACTTTGATACATATAGTACCGTGCATACTACTACATTAATTTAATAATATATTTAGAAATTAAACACATTGTCTTAGCCTTATATATGTCACTGTCGATTTGTAACTAGATACTTGTTATTTCTCATTTTCTCCATGCAAAAAAATGTATAATTACAATCATGGAAATACAAAAGAATACAGTTTATTTTTGTGGTACGTCTTTAAGGTAACTTGACAAACAGGCACTACTGACGTTGACATTTTAGGGAAAAATACAAGTATATATAACTCTCATAATATACTAAGTATTTAAAAGTGAACCTCAAATAAGAACTGTCAGTGTTAGTGACAAACGCCCCCGAAGTGTGCCAAAGAATGCTACAGTTGTCTGTGCAAAATTTGGTAGAATTGTTTAGGTATGAATCATTTTGTTACCTGTCCAGATGAAAAGAAGATCTCCAAAGGTAACTTTGACCTTGGAGCTATGAGTCTGGTTCTTGGGTATGACACACCAGTTCATTGTAGGGAATAATTGTGTTTAGTAATTTTAACATCCCTTGGTGGACGGCAGGGTTATTGACCGGACAAGAAACGTACAATGTTAACATTTGTCTTCTAAGTGTGACCTTTACCTTGAAGCAAGGGGTCTTGGTCTTGCGTTTGACACGTCATCTCAATATAGGGAACGTTTATGCCAAGTAATTTTAAAATCTCTCCATCGATGGAAGAGTTATGGAATGGACAAATTCATCTTTAACATCTAAATGTGACATTGACCTTAGAGTTAGTGGTTTGGTTGTTGTGCATGACACGTTTTCTCGTTACGGGGAATATTTATGCCAAGTAATTTTGAAATCCCTTGATGAATGGCAAAGTTACGAACCGGACATGAAACAGACTCTATTAACCTTTGACTTGACATGTATGTTTGACATTGGTCTTAGAGCTACGGGTTTGGGCCTTGCGCGTGACACATTGTCTTATTATGTTAAACGTTTATGCCACATCTTGGAACTAGGGGTTTAGGTCTTGCGCGTGAAACATTGTCTCAATATGGTAAACATTTATGCCAAGTTGTTTCAAAATCCCTCCATGAATGACAGAGATATAGACCGGACAAGAAAATGACCTCGACCTTGGAGCTAGGGATCTGGGTCTTGCGCATGACACATTTTCTTATTATAATTTACACTTATGTCAAGACATTTCAAAATCCCTTCATGGATGGCAGAGGTATGGACCAGACACAAAATAACCGACCCTGTTGACATTTGACGTTAACCTTGGGGCTAGGGGTATGGGTCTTGCACATGTCACGTCGTCTTATTATGATAAACATTTATGGTAAGTACTTTCAAAATCCCTAATATAAGGCTTGATGAATGGCAAAGTTAGAACCGAACACGAAACAAAACGTTTAAAACTTGACTTCTAAGTGTGACCTTAACCTTAGAGCTAGGGGTCTGTGTCTTACGAATGAAATGTCGTCTAATTAAGATTAAAATTTATGCCAAGCTATTTCAAAATCCCTTTATGGATGACAGAGTTACTTATAGCCCGGACAAGAATGTAAAAAGTTACGGCCGACCGGTCGGACGGACGGACAGTGTGATTTTAATATGCCCACATTCGGAGGCATAAAAATCAAAAAAGTTACCGTAGTGTAAGTAAAAATTTATTTGCTGAAACATTGTTTAAAGAAGTAAGGGAGTTATTAGTAAATAAATAAAATCCTAAAATTATCAAAAGTTTCACGAAATAGATATATGCTTAATAGCTTAATAATAACATTTTATATTAAGTCGCATTTGTTCTAGTGGGTTTAATTTGTGCACAAGTCAGTAGTAGTGTACCTGTATATACAACTATGTTTTGCACGAAATGTCACGGATCAGAGGGGTAGGTAGACCGGCTGTACTCTAACCCGGCGCTGTATTAACAAACTAAGGCAATCCAAAATGGTAGTATATTCTAAATTCATGGCATGAAAGTCTCTGTATATTCTATCTTGGTCGTAAGCAATTTTAAGTTGGTCATTGCATCAAGACTTAGGCAGCCACCTACCTTTGACAGCCGCATGGGTTCATTCTTTTGTGGGCTGCTTAATACAGATTTGGCTGTATATATACATTTTTTGTAATTGCGATTTTGTACCTGTGTGGGTCTGCATACGTTTGGGTTAAAGAGCATACCACGAGACAAAAATTAGAACAGTAAAAATTCTTCACATCAAATGTATGTGTAAATGAACAAGTTATGTATCAGGCCAAATGCCTGTATTTAGTATCTGACAAACGCTGAATATCATGTATACATGTTGAAATCACATTTTACATGCGCAAGTGCATGATAGCAATATCTCTCTATTACTAAGCATGCAGTTCATAATATTTTTTACCATCATGAATGAAATAACAGGCAGACAAAGAACAATAATTCGTGTAGAGTAATAACCCGTGCATTGAATATTTGATAATATAGAAAAGTCCCTCTAAATAAATGACTAATGAAATAGCCGCTGGTCATTTGATGTATGTTTGCTTCAAATATATATTTGCAATTTGCAAATGCTGAAGGTCAGGCTTGCAGATGCTTCCTTTCATTTATCTTTTACCTGTCTAGATCTTTTTATTGCGTTTCGTGAATGCATATGTGTAAACTGTTTGTGTATATATGTGCAAGTGCTCGCGTGTATTTATCACACATGTAGTTAAAAAAACATCCGTGGAGGACTAGTTAGGGCACAGAGTTAAGAACAAAGTTAATATTTTCTTAATCACTGTCACATTAAACATCTGTAAACTGATGTTAGAAAGTGGTTATCTTAAACGATAAAATATTGCATATACGCTAGAAGTAACCATTTGCTAAGCTAAAATCGGACTGGCCAGAAATACGAACTTGTCCTCTGAAGATAGTGACCAAATATCAGGAACAAGAGGCACAATAACTTCTATCGAGTCGTTTTGTTGCATTTACCAGTAATCTCTCGAAATATTTTATTTTGAAATGTAACCTTCTTTATACATCTTATGTATGTTATACAAGTTGGAAAGAGTCAACAGCTGCTTCAAAGAAAAAAAATCACAATAGAATTATTTCCGGATGTCACATAAAGTTACATATATGTATTATTGATATCATTATTAATACATATTTGTTTCGCAGAAACACTTGTTGCAAAAAAGGAGAAGTTGTTTCATCCTGAGAGAGCACTGTAATTATATTAAATATTTTTTACTTAAGATTTCAATCAAATGGTGTTCTTTAACTTGTCACATTATATATAACAGAAGCTTTAATTGCCCTTAGTGTGATTTACTTGCAGAACATGTGATTTAGTTTATCCAAGTTTTTACTGAAATATTATTTCTTATAAAAATGTTAAGGATCTCAGTATAGCGAAGCTAAAATTCATCATGAATCAGCTAATCTAACTATCAGGAGAGTATTAGGTCTGAAAGCAGTTTCCACAAGAGATAAAATAAATGCTTTCTCTAAACTGGTCTGTCCAATCCAAGACATGTTTGAAATGTATTGGCATTACTTAAATGAAAAGAATATGTATAAAATTATGCAATCATTCCACAATCCACTAAGTATATATGAAGTACACACATTATTCCCAGTGTTTGTCCGAATCATTTTCCCCATTAACCCGTCTGAATACGAGGGCTCTTCAAAAATAATATAATTTTTTTCTCTAGTTGTTTGGTTTAGAGCTACGGCCCCAAGCCTATGTATTGTTTTTTGGGTATTGTTTGGTACCCAAGTGTGTGTTAGTATGATACGAAAACCCGGGAAGCTGCCGCAAACCGAGATCAATATGTTACGAAAAGTAATTGGTTGCAGCATCAAGTGACCTGTGACGTAAGCTGCGCAATGCGGAAATATTGGAAGTTTCCCGATTGCAGTTGCTCTTTTGTTTGTCTGTTATTAAAATGGGGGTGTACAGCAATATGAATATAACTATAAAACGTAAGTCTGTACAATAAACTGACAACTTCTCAATTTTGACGTTTACATTATTCATGATTGAGCTTACATTTATCCGTTGAAGTAATTGTTAAAAAGATTTATCGGGCAGTTGTGAAATCTGTTAGAGAACACCTCCCCCCACCCCCCACTCTGAAAGGATGTAACCTGTCAAAAGGTGTCTCAAAAGACATTTAGCCGGCATTTTTTGGCAGGATTATTATGGTTGGTTCAATTATTGTTGTAGGGGTGTTATTAAAACAAGTTAAGGAAGTAGCTCTGCAAGGTATATTAAACCATTTATACCACCGTATTTTGTATATCAGTGTTTATATTTCTGTGTTCGTATTGTTATAACTGGCGAATGCCACGGCAAGTATTTTCAGCCTGGTAAATATAAAACCATTTAACCCATAGTCTTCAAACTTCATAGGATAATTGGTCTCATTGAGCAGAGAACCCCTATTGTTTTTGCGGTAACTGGGTCGAAGTCACAGGTGCCTAGTAAAGAAAATTGATTTCCGCCAAATAACTAGAACTCTTTGGGCTAGAGTCTTAAAATTGTATATGGATGTTGGACACTAGTAGTTCAAAACCCAAAACGCCAAGAGTTGTTCAGTACCCTTGCCTCTAAAGTTAAGACTGGCGTTCCCATCAGAACAGCAGTAGAATTCGCAATTATGTTTTGCATAGAATCTTATGTTATGACCCCTACCCCTGCTTGTCTAGTTATGTATGCCAAAACCAGCCAAGCCTTTCCTTTTTAAAAGGAAACTTTATTTTAAATTTTCGTATATGGTCATTTTTAGACAGTCGTTGATTTGATCTGTAAAAATGCTTTATATCTGAAATACTATGTTACAAAGCCACACATAACATAATTATTTTTTGTATTTGTTTTAGCATTGATGGAAGCATTTCATACTGATTCTCTCATTCATTATGAAACAGTACTATGCACCTTTAAACGTTGAAGATGGCATGGAATGGAAAATGGAAAAACTTCGGATCATGGTGAATATTTTCGAAATTTAGACAATATTCTGTTTTCTTGCTGATTATAAATATAAGAAAATCAACAATAAAAGGTCGTTCAATGATTTTTGACTTTGCAGTTGATATTTTCAGAAAGTAGTTACTTAAAAAAATGTTTCTGTATTAAAACTACTTTTATGTGCATACAGTAAAAAGTAACGTCTGTTGATATACAGTATAAGTGGATTTATTCGCGAGTCAAAAAGTTCGCGGGCTAGCGAAAATATTCGCAAAAAAAATCGCCGATAACTGAAGTGCAAAAGCTATGTTCTACCCGACTGTAAGGACGTTTTCCGGTGAACGTGGACATTCACGCTGGCGTATGCTTTCGCAAATTTCCTGAAGTCGTTAACATTTCCACGTCTGGGAATTTTCCATTCATGCAACAGGTCAGAATCAAACACATAATATATTATTTGAGCTAAAACCTTATCTTCCATGCTTAGTGTCAAACACCTAGACTTAACTTGATCCATCTTTCTTGATATAGTTAATAACTGGAAAAAGTATAATCACGTTACAGTACAATTTGAACTTAAACACCACCTGTAGGAATCAGGAACTGTGATATCTTGAACACTACTGGTCCTAAAACAACAACGCGTTTTTTACAAAGCGGAAGTGTAGAAAAGAGCACACAATAAAGTTAATCTCGATGTTTTGGATATATAACAGTTTCCATTTTGACTGGCTTTCAATACTTCAACGCCCGTCTCTAAGCATATAACAATTTTCACAACAGTTTTTAATTTGCCAGTCTTTTCGGCGTATATACATCGTATATATCTGACTGGTTATAAACACTTGAAAATACGTCTAATTCAGACAGTAACACAAAAACTCATTTATATTGTATAGTGCAAAATTCATATTCTCTTAATTATTTAAATTTGTAAATTGTGCATTCGTTTAGGATCGAATAGCATACTCAATATCGGACTTATCTGTCAGTGTTGTATATTTGAAAAAAAAATAAAAGAAAATAATCTGTGGTCTGCCTATTGATTGATTTCAGATAGAGCAATCTTCCTATTCATATTACATACAGTCAAACCTGTGTTTAAGATCACCTCTGAACAGAGACCGCCTGGCTCTAAAGAACACATTTTAACATTTCAAGTGTAAATAAAGACCATCTCCAAATAAAGACCGCATTTTAGCTCTCCCAGTGATAGACTTTATAGACAGGTTTGACTGTAAATGATTCATATTTTGACGAAAGTGTCTCATGTTCGAGGTATCTTAGTTGTATTAGCTTTATGTTTATCAGAAATGTTATACATTTGGTTGTTCTTTTATCATTTTCCGATAAGTTCTCATTAAATTAAGCGTGTTGACAAAAACAAATACATAGATATCTTCAGCGCCTAAGTGAAAAATAAAATGGAAAATCCGGACAATATCGTAGAATATAGGTCATTAGTATTTTCTAAACAACACTGTATTAATAAGACAATTATATTTTAATATTTAAAAGTAAACATTACTAAAAAGTGCTATGTTCACAACGATATAGTGATACATCATATCTACTAGATTTGTTTTTTTTACTTCTCTAAATGTATGTGCACCACGGATTATTTGGTACATACCCAAATAAATTCACCGTATAAAGTACATTTTAGGACCAGATAACAATAACTTGGTAACACATAAAAAGTTAAGTACCACAGAGGTCTTCAAATGAACTGATCCCCAGGAACAAAAACAGTTAAAGTTCCTTGTTTAAAATGGGTAGTCGACGTAAGTCCCCAGCTGGAACGTTCGAGTCTACTTATTTCCAGCTGAGCCCACGGCAGGTGTCATATTTACCTCCCTAGACCAGTCTAGGCCGATACTACCAGATACAGCACCAATATAAGTAAATCACGCAACATTAGGCACAAGTCAGGATATTATCCACGACCGGGAATTGAACCCGTACTGCTAGCGTTGTAGTCCAACCTGCTAACGACTGCGCAACTAATTCCCTCATAAAAAGGAAAAAATAATTATGTTTATAGATATTTTAGACTGTTAGAAGAAAATATTTCGTGACAATGCCCTGGCCTTCCTGAATTATTGAATTGTAAATCAACGAAACTCTATGATAAGCAGGAAAAGTGCACGCAGTTTTGTACGACTTTCAAAATATTCATAAGAAATTCATTTGCAACTCGGACTGTTTCTTCAAAAAACCTTGCATGTATACACGCATTTGATACTATGTTGAAATGTATGATATGTGTTTGTATTCTATGCTTTTTGTGTATGGTATTCTTATAATTATAGATAGCCAAAGGCAAAATTTGCTGCCGATTCGCCATTTAACATGAACTTTTACTTTGAACTAGTAATTGTAAATTCCAAAAGAATCATACGGTTTCAAATAGCCCATTTCAATTGTATATGTCAGAGGTGGGCCGGTGGTCTAGCGGTAAAATGATTGACTGTCAATCCAGAGTTCCGGGGTTCGAATCCCGGTCCAGGCACTGGAAATTTCTGAGATGCTCTTGAGTGTCTCCCACCTTACTAGAGGCCAGTACTGGTTCTTCCCAGGAAAGACGGCTTCGCGTGTATCGGTTCTATACACCGGGCACGTTAAAGAACCAGACTGTCTATTCGCAAAGAGCTAGGCTAAGTTAGCCGGAAACGTCCGTATCTAAAATGTTCTCTCTCTGTCTGTTCTGGGGGCTTTATCTCACACTGTCCCTCTGGTCAAATCGCTCTGTGTCTGTACTAGTAGAGGATGAATTTCGCCCCTTGTGTGGCTACGTTTGTTACATGTAAAGCGCCTTTGAACGTGTTTGTTATGAAAATGGCGCTATATATATCTGGTATTATAATAATAATTATATGTAGAGACAGCGACATTTTCCCCATTTTAATTGTAAATATGGGATTTTGATAGCCTTGTAAGTATGACTTCCCTGATGTTTTCACTGAGGGATTATGATACCCTTTGCAATACTGTATAGGGGAGTCGATATCCCCATGTCTTTATTCAGTGTATGAGTGTTTGTTCCTGTGGTATATCGTTACATTTTAATTACCATCACATAAGTAATTTGAGTATTTTAGTTTGTCATATATTTCACAGCTGCTGGACTACTGCTATTTATTCAGTTAATATACAGAAATGCTGGTTTACATGAGAACTATATTGCCGGCGACAAATATTGAATTGAACCATTTTTCTATTAATTTTAGGATTAAATATCTCTTTATGTCTTTCACAAACCAGTCTTTCCATAGCTTGTGAATTTTTATGGTCCATTCTAGGTTCACTGTTTTGTGATATACTTAATTCATTTATGGATATCACAAATTCATTAATGTATATATCAAATTCATTTTATGATATTTTATGATACAGTGTGTATCACAAATTCATTTACGGGTATTACACCCCTTATGAAAAATTATGTCTGAATCGGTGTGAAACTTTCTGAATTTGCCAGATTTCATACTAAATATTTCTACACAAAAATCTTCTATATGAATATTTCTGAATCAAGCATTTTAGGAACTGAACATTTCTGAATATTTTCTGAATATTTCTGAATGAGATATTATTTTCAGACGTCTGAAAGTTTAGGAATAAGAAAGTATGAATTATTCAGATGACTTTTTATCTGAATTATTTTGAGTGCAAATAGACTGAATTTTTCAGTCATGTGTGTGTGTCAAAACATTTCTGAATATTTGCTGAGTATTTCTGTATGCGTTATTAACTATTCAGATGTCTGAAAGTGTATGAATATAAAAAGTATGAATTATTCGGATAACTTTTTATCTGAATTATTCGGAGTACCAATTGACTGAATTTTTCAATCATGTGAGTTTGTCAGAATTTTTAGACATATTTGTAAAAAGAATTCTAAGACCAAGATGAAACAATAAAGTTAACTGGTTTTATATATACATATTTAAATTGACGTTTGGCCTTACTGACATTGCAATGGATATTGTGTGTTATAGGTTAGGCATTGTGGCAGACTGTGGACAATTTCCAATGCGAAATATGGATCATCATTTTAAAATGATTAAATATGTTAAAATATGTTGAAACATGCCTTTGTATCCACAATCATGTTAGCTAATCATGTTTTATGAACATGTTCAACCATCAAACATTATTATGCCATAATCTTTTTTTCTGCAAAAAAATGTTTTTAAGCCTTAAACCAGCCAGAACTAAATTAAAACTGATGTAGTGTTCAGATACAGCAAGCAATCAGAAAAAAAGGCAAACTGTTCAACTATGTTCAACCATGATTATTCAAGAAATATTTTTTCTTTAAAAATTGATTTCCTATGTTTAAAACCAGAGTTAAAGCAAAATAAAGCACTCAAAACGGGCAGAGGGAGTTGCAGTATAAATAACAAGGAATAAAATAAATTTAAACATGTTCAAACATGGTAGACCAAGGCACTAAAAATGGCAAATAACCTTGCATTGGTAAGAATTTCCTGTCTGACAATAATATTAATACTGGATATAAATTTACTTTATAATTTACTGATAATTCAAAACCAGATACTGACAAAACTCCGGTTATACAGTCGTAATACAATAATCTGTACAATTCAAACTTTAAGAAAGCCAAGAGTGAAATTTTCACAACGTGTTAATTTCACAGAGCACTATGTTTTGGCGGAAACAAATGTAGGTCTTTCTTTTTTGTTGTTCATAATTATTTGTAGCTGCAGTGTGTATTTTTTCACATTGAAATGATAGAGAAAGGAATGATTAAGTGCAGTGGGTGCCTTTTAATCTGTATTTTGATAATAAATGTCAATAGTTTTGTGAAGGCACTATTGTCATCAGTTTTCACGATCTTGGTATCACATTATAAATAAAAATTTTACCTTTACTCGCCTGAGCTCTAGTGCTTTTAGAAGACCAAGTAATAATATTGTGATCATCTCTTGTCTGTTGTTTATCACATAATGTTTGCCCAAGTGTTTCATGTGTAGAAGATAACATTGACAGTACTCAAATCCACACAAGTTATATCTGAACATTCCATCTGAAACTGGTATCTGAATTGGGGCTGAGTGTTTTCAGATGTAGTCTGAACACTTCTGAATCTCGGCAACAAATCTGTAGTAAACCTGATTATCGATCAACGTTATCGGGTTCGCAATTCGTGTATATCCAAGAGAGACTACTTTTGCCGAAACTACCGGTCAATGTATTAGAATGTTGGCCATGGTATCTGAATTGGGCCTGATTTTTTCAGATGTGGTCTGAACACTACTGAATCTGGACAACAGAATTTTTCATGAAAACTGACTCAATTCGTCTGAAAATGTTCCATTTTAAGGACAAAATCAGACATCTGAATGTCTCCGAATTTTGGCTGATTTTTTTTCAGATGTAGTCTGAACAGTTCTGAATCTCAGTAACAGTACTGGCTGAATTTGTATGAAAGCGTTCCATTTTAAGGACAAATTCATACAATCTGGAAGTCTCTGAATTTTTGCTCATTTTTTCAGATAATAGTCCGAACAGTTCTGAATCCCGGTAACAAAATGTGTCTGAAAACTGGCTGAATTCGTCTGAAAGTGTTCCATTTTAAGGACAAATTCAGACATGGTTTCTGACCATATATTCAGACACTTTCATCTAAAATTCAGCTTAATTTCAGATCCAGTTTTAGACCAATTCAGACATTTTTTTGATGAGGGACATTAACTTTATATCATCAACAACTATTTTTCATTGATTGCATTTAAAAATAAACTCATAGATATCTTAAATTCTATTTGCTTGGATCAATTTTATTTTAAAATACCCTTAATTCAAGTAAATGATGTCTTTACTTCTATTTTTAATTACTTTTGCAAATCACAAAATGAAATGAAGATATTATTAAATAGTATTTATCATATTACATAAAACTAAATCGAATTTATGATATCACTAAACCAATAGTGCATGGTAGGATATCATTAAGTAAATTATTGATCTCTTAAATTTGGTTTTAGGATAACATTAAATGAAATCGTGACATCAAATAGTTTTTTTTCATTGGTTATCTAAAGTTTAATTGATTATATCAATAAATATGTTAAAATGTTACAATAGTACTAATTTGAATGAAGTATTGATATCTATAATATTAACTTAGAATAACATATATTCAACTCCTTTTGAGAAAACCTGAAATAATTTACTTATATTATTGAACGTATTTTGCGATATCCTAAATAAAACCAAGTATAGGATATGAAGAAATGTTTGTATTCATAGATATCCCATCTTCTATCTTGTGATATCCTTATTCTCTGAATTATTTGAGGATACATATAAATAAAATTGTTAATTAAATGATAATAAAGACATGTAAAGACATATCCGTTAGACTTTAGAAGAATTTTTTATCCTCAAAATAAACTTTTTTTTATCAACACGAATTTATCATATAAATAGCATCAACAAACGCGATCGTCCGCTCTATATTATGTTTAGCTGTAGTTCTAACTACATGGAAATTCACTGACTTGCTTATTTCATTAAAATCTTAAAATTTGATATTTTAGAGTATTTAAATGATATGAAAACCATATAGCCAGTTATTACAACATATCTCCTTACCGAAAAACAGTATTGAGATGTTAGGTTACGTATAACCCCCCCCCCCCCCCCCCCCCCACCCTATTTACTTTAAGTTTAAAGCTATGTGCATTTACTGCAAAACTTTATTGCAAAACTGTATTCATTGTATCATGAAGACATTTGGTTGCTCCACGAATGCTCGTCTACCACAACCGTTGAAATAGTTCCACTAAATACAGAATTAATGTTAACATAGGAATTTTTTTTCTTTTCCAAAACCGCAAGGCTTATATATTTGATGTGTGGAATTGTCAAGTAGTCATGTATCAAAACTATACTAGCAGCGTCTCTGAGGTGAAAAGGAAATCACTTACATTTCATAAACATCTTTCAAAAAATATTATTGTCTAAAACGCATTTGCCATGACCTTAGATAAAAACATGTTGTATGCGTAGTGATCCTCTTCCAAGTTTGTTCAAATTATGCCCTTGGGTCAAAATTAGCCTCATGTTGTACTTCAAATATTTTCCATTGACTTGTATAGAAATACACTCTTTCCTGTCTCAAATCGTTATGCCCTGAGTTTAGAAATTTGGTATGTAGCATTGTGTAGTTGTCCTCTACAAAGTGTGTTCAAATCACACTCGGGTTTAAATTGTACCCACACAAATTAAAAATAGCCATAAAGGAAAACCTTTAAAAGAGTTATTGTCTAAAACCATAATGTCCGGAACTTAGATATTTGGCATGCAGCATAATGATTGTTTTGTAATTCTCGCATACCAGAAGATTAAAATGCTTCTCTATTTGAACATTTGGCACATTTCGCAGATATTTTCACGGTTACGTTTGGATAATCGTGACGTTTAACTGAATCCTTAACCGAGGTGCACAATGTTACGATGATGAAAACTCAATTTCGCCATGACACGATGACGAATTAACGATTGCATGGTGGTGAAAACGCGATAAACCGATGATAAAACCGCGATATTACGATGGCATGATTTTGAAATGTCGATGTAATATCGCGTTTTAAACATCATACCATTGCGCGTTTACCACCGTTATATTCCATTTTCATCATCGTACCATCGTGTCATCGCATTTCCACCATCGTATCATAGCGTTACCACGGTCGTGCCATTGCGTTGTCATCATCGTGACATCGCGTTATCACCATCGTACTATTCGTTTTCTCCATCAAATCAGCGCGTATTCACCACCATACCAACGCGGTATCTCAATCACACCATTGGGTATTCACCATCGTGTCATCGTCTTCCGGTGGTCATGCGCAGTTTTACTGTATTTCTAACAGAAGGATGGCATCTGATTCTGATTCAAGAGGTATTTTAAAACAAAAGTCAATTACATTGAATTGGTTTATCAAATAAAACAGTGTCTTAGTATTTACAGACTCTTTAAATACCTTATGTATCAGAATCAGACGACATCCTCCTTTAAGAAATAGTGAACAAATTGTATCTAGATAATATCAGTAAAGTTAAAATTGTTTATGCAATTACTTAATAATCTGCAATCAGTTATAAATGATAAAAGTGAACAAAGATGGGTATATGTTAGCCGGGGAAGCCGTCGATAATATTCGTGCTTTACCGGAAGCAACCATACCCAATATCTATGCATTAAAGATCCCACTGATTTGCGCTAATTAGTGTTAATGCACAGATCCAAAACTTTCAATCATTAATGTTAACATAAAACAGACTGACCAAACGAGACTGTCAAATACGATAAGCCTAGTTTTCACAATAGACCACGTGTGTTTTGTTTGTGATACCGCTTGTGAGCGCTTGACCTTGGTATCAATAGAGTAACAATAGAGGGAGGAGTCAGATGAAATGTATCGACAAAAACTGGAACTGTCCATCGGCATTGATCGAGTTTCTGATATTATCAACGTCTGGGACAAAGGAGTTTCCATGTAACTACTGATTATCGATTTTTCATAAATAATCTAATTAAAATGTGATCATATTTGCACTTGTTTGAAACGAAACGAGGCAAAACTGCCAAAAATTCGGCAATTTTCGCAGATCATTATGTCTGAATTAAGTAACATTAATATCTTTCAATTATCATTATCACATTTATTCTGACATATTGAAAATGTTACAACTTGCTGGAAACTATGGGAGTATAAACTGGTATTTGTCTATGGCCCGGAAATGTTCAGAAATTTTCGTTAGTACATGATTCCGGCTTTGTCTTTCCTTTGAGAATTCCGTTTCTATTTTTAGCCATGGATTAATGTTTTCAGAAGTTATCGTTATTTAATTTTTATCATACACCCGTATACTTCGGGTGTAGTAGATATGGCGATGTGGTAGGAAACCGGGTTTCCCTAGGCTGCCAATTTGAAGATAGAAAAACGTTAGAATTTATCAGACTAGATTCCCAGGTTAAATGTCTATTAGCAAGAAGGTACATTGTATGACATTTCATACAATTGCTGCGTATATGAATCCTTTTACCTGTAACTGTACATACAAGAATGTTTGCTCTGATACAAGTACAAGGGATTGCCAACATATTGATTTGATAATATTTTTTCACTGCGAAATTTGATCCAGTATTATATCTAATAAATCTTCTCAAGATTATTTATATTTCTTTGCAGCTTTTGAAATATGACGACTAAATTAGCGTAAAGTCACCGTTTTTTTTATAATTTGTGAAGACAATCAGTATGATATCATCCAAATTGGAGATTTTGACTGACATTTTATCAGTAAATTAAAACGTGCAGCGTCAGAGGTTATCAGCATATGAATGATAATTTTGAAATAGAATCTAATTTAAAACTAAAACGAACCTAATAACGATCTGCAGTAGGCCATACTTGAAAAATGTTTTGGAAACTGACTGCTACAATAAATGTCTGTACCACAGACGAATTCTTAATAAAAGAAAAGCCCAAATTACCCACACTTCTAAAATATAAATCCTTCATACTATAGACGGTAACCCGTGACATAGAAGAAGGGGTTGTTATAAAATCCGCGACATTAAAGAGACATAATTGCATTAGTTTATCTTTTATATTTATAAACACACTATAGTAACGTTTTCAGATAAAGTACAATCAAAATTAAATTAGATATTGTTCAGAAATATCAATTATGTGAAATGCAACTCTACTCGGAAATCCGTTATCTAGGCTCGTCCGAAACTATTTCTTTACCGGTTAGGGAGGATAAAAGTGCTATGTTTGATGTCTCGTTAATGATTTTTATGAAAATTGGTTGCCTGTCAATAACTAAAATTCTGTTGAGACGAGAGTTAAACACAATGAAATCAAATTTGCCTTTGCAGCAGTTGTGTTCCAAAATCACTTTCCGCGGCGGTGTAATGTCCACCTGCATGTCGGAAGTACACACAGAGAGCGACTACCGTAAAACACAAAAAAATCACATATTATGTATTCTAAAATAAACAATTTCTGGTCCCTTTTTCCGAAAATATACGCAGGTAACACACTAGTTAATCATGAGAAAGATTGGGTGGACATTGTACTCTCATTTTAAAAGTTAAAACTGGATCTAAAATAAAAGCTAAGATTACCAACAAAATAATTTAATTTAAATTTTAACTGCGTCAGTTTCGTTAACACACTAGGTAATCGGAGATGTGTCAGTTAATTTTAAATCTTTACTAGGTGAAGGCTTCTCGTCAGTTGTATTGGCTATAATGCAAAAATAGGTGAATTCGCAGCTCTTGTCTGATCATGTAACAGGTAATATTTAGCGTACTAGAAAAAGATTTGTATTGAAAACGAAGACGTTAAATTAATCTCATATCTACAGGAAAGTGCAGACAACAGAAGACGCTCCAATTGAAAACTGTTATGCGCCAAATCTCGGGACTCTTATCCCAATGTATGTAATTTTAGCTGGCGGAGCGGAGGATTTAGCTCATGTGTTTTCAATGATTATAGAGAGCGTATGTAAACAAATACAGGTATATACTGGGCAGCCAACTGTAACGTAAATATTATTTTCATGACCATTTAGATAATGCGAACCTACTAACTTAAAACTTTTAAAGTATATGGATAGACAAAGCATATTTATACTGAAACGTACGAAAGGCAATATCTTCAAGGGTATTTATCATTTTCATATGAGTGAACTTTAAACTCCTTCTACGAAGCTAGTGTCGTTACAGGGTCATAAGTATTTCAACGTAAAATGTCTGATGATATGATGATACTAAGAACCAATAAAGCATGAGCTAAAAATACAAATACTGAAGGTCTTCCTTTGTTATGGAAATTGAAACCTTTTTCAAGTACTTCTGTGAAAAACGTTTGGCAGTATCATTATTCTAGGAATAAAACATAAATAGATCGACCTAGCAAAGTGCGGTTATGTTTATGTAAGAAGGAAAGCTGATTAATTACTCTTTTTGTAGTTGTCTGATTTCACATCGGTCATATTCATAAATTACTATATTTGAATAAAGTAATATAATTGGATATCATGGATAAAATATCGGTCGTCTGCTAATACACAATCTTATGTGAAAATGTTTAAAATTGCATAAAAACGAAAATGAAATATGTTTAGATTTTGTGTCAAGCGAGTATATTAGTCGTAAGTCATAAAGGAAGTAATATTAACAATATATCTAGCTGTACACAAATATACAAACAAGCCGCGCCATGAGAAAAACCAACATAGTGGCTTTGCGACCAGCATTGATCCAGACTAGCCTGTCTTGTTAGGATCTATGTTGTTCGCTTTCAAAGTCTATTGGAATTAGAGAAACTGCAAGCGAACAGCATGAATCCTAACCAGACTGCGCAATTTTTTTATATTTTTTTTTCAAATCAGCAATTAAACTAGGAGTCAAATCTTGTGGGATTATGGGGTGGGGTGCGGTATATTAGTATGCTAGTAGGAGATGAGGGATAACTAAAAAATATTTTAGTACACCAGGACTGAAAGCAAAAGTTCCTCCTATCGCCTATTCATCATTTCCCCTTGCAATTGTGCTCCCTTGCTTTGGCATCCCCTCCCCGTTTTAGTATGTGTAACTTGTCGTGCCCGCCCTAATTTTGGCTGACGGAACCCTAAGGCGGTACCTGATTGTAAATTATTCCTGCTTAAATAAGTGTGTGCATTTTCTATGTCTGTGTGTCTTGGGTGGTGCCCTACAATGGTGTTATATCTTACTTGTCAGTTTATCTATGTAAGTTAGTTATGTGTGTGTTTATCTTTTGTACAGGAGTGTCTGCGCTGCTGTGGTTTATGTTGTAGGGTAACTGTGATTAAGGAACGTAGCATACCTTTTTTGGAATATTCATCCTTGTTCCACTTTATCTTCAACCCCTCCCCCACCAAAAAAAAAAATGAAATAAAATAAATAAATAAAATAAATTAAAATAAAAAATGTAGGAATTCCGCATCAAAATGTTTTAGCTTTGATAAATATATAAAAAATGTACTTATTAACTACATTCATATTTTAATTCTCCATCACTAACAGTCGAATGTTAGTGGTAGTACACATGTTTACTGTGTTAAGCCATTACACATGTATAACTGTGTACTTTTTTTAAACCTAACACATAGAACCATGCATACACATTACATAAACAATATGTAATAATCAATCATATTTCTATGTATGGAATTTCTATGTAGAAAACTTTAAAATGTAAATGTTAATAACTTTGTATAAGCATGATAAGGCCAACGTAATGAACAGGAGGGTCATGATAACCATAACTCGCTCACTTGAGTAATATGAGCTACATGTTTCAAATGTCAAACTGATGCTAAAATATCAAGAAAGTCAGTAGATCACATTCATGGTCAATGAAAGTCAATTTTAATTTCGGTATTATTTAAGATCGGTATACAAAAAACTGTGCATGTCATCCAATTTTCAAGGCTCTATCTTTAAAAACGGGAATGTAGGTCACCAAGTCAAGGTCACATTCAGGTGACATCATATTACTTGGTGTCATACGGTAATTATAATTAAACAGTCTAGGACATAGTATCAGATATTTTTAAGTATATTTTCCTAAATAACTCATATAAATATAAGTGACCCGTGGAGGGGCCTCTTTTCACCTCAGAGGCATTATTTGAACTATTGTTGTAGAGGACTACTAATCAATGCATCATACCAACTATCAAAAGCCTAGGCCTTGCAGTTTCAGGCAGGAATTTTTTTCCTATGTAAGTCTATGTACAAGACTGGGACCTCCAGGGCGGGGCCTCTTCATCCCAGGTTAATAATTTGTACAGCCTTGGTAGAGGACCACAAGGTAATGCTACATACTAATCAAAGGTCTAAGATCTAGGTCTTGTAGTTTCAGACAAAATGTTTAAAGTTTTTATATAATTGGAATATACATTTTTGGTAGAAGACCATAAGACAATGCTACAAACCAAATATCAAAGGCCTAGATCTTGCGGTTTCAAACAAGGAGATTTTAAAACATTTTTCCTATATAAGTGGCTATGTAAAACTTGGGACCATTGGGGCTGGGCCATATTTGACCCTAATGGGATCATTTGAACAATCTTATAGAGGACCACTAGATGATGCTACATGCAATATATCAAAGCGCTAGGTCATGTAGTTTTGTGCATAAAGGTTTTCAAGGTTTCACTATATAAGTCTATATAAACGACGTGATCCAAAGGGCTGGTCCATAACTAACTCTATGGGGATAATTTGAATAATCTTGGTAGGAGATCACAAAGATAATGCAAAAAACAGGTATCAAAGCCATAGGACCTGTGGTTTTGGACAAGAAGATTTTTAAAGTTTATCAGTTTGTCTGCCATGGCAACCAGAGTTCTAAATAGAATTCAATTAAACAATTTTGAAAGGAGGCCACCAAAGGATCATTCCTGTGAAATTTGGTGTAATTCTGCCCAGTTGTTTTCAAGAAGAAGATTGTTTTAGAAAAAGTAAAAACGGACGTACGACACGACACACGACGGACGGCGCACGACGGACAAACACGATCACAAAGCCCGCCATGAGTCTTGATAATGGTAATGATCAATATTTTAGATATATACCGAAACTAGCTAATCTCTTGCCGAAAAGTAAACATTTTACAAAATTCTGTAGAATGAACAAAAATTAACTAAATAAAAACCGTAATTCAAAAATCATACAAAAATCTAAAAAATACATTTCTTACCTCGATCGAGCAAAATTTCTACCAAGAATATCAATGTGACATAATTTCGTCTGACTGTTAAAAATGTTGTGCACTAAGCATGTCCAGTCCAGTTTATTTGTAGGGTTATATCCCTCCAATTTAGATTTTTACGGGACTTACGACATAGCCGTGAACTAATGCGGTTTCGATTTTCACGGGAATTACGATATAGCCGTGAAATCCGATTACTTTGGCGCGGTTGTGAATTGGACAATTTACGGCCCATTATAATGTTTTTGGGTATAAAATATAAGTTACTGTTTTGAAAATATCAACTTCCTTCTAACTGAACCGAATTAAATAAAATTACATGGACATTAAAGTTATGAAATACAGAAAACATTAGAGGTGTTGTATGCGCAAAATCTATATTACCCATATACGGGAAGAAATACGGGAAAACTAAAATACGGGCGTGTACGGGGCTTGTATATTTAAAAGTCCGTATACTGATAAAATACGGAATTCTTAGTTAACGATACCCCGTATATTATTGAAATACGGGAAATTCTAAAAAGGGTTATTCGGATCTTATACAACACCGTATATTCCCGTATATGTCTGGTGTACAAGAATACATAAATTCGTATATTACGAAAACACGGACGTATATTTCCCATATATGTTTCATATGCAACCCCGTATATTTCCAGTATAATCTGGTAATACGGGATATGAATAATTTGTATTTTTCGAAAATACAGGTCTTACATTTCCCGTATATTCTTCGTATACAACTCCGTATATTTCCGTACATGCCGGAAATACGGGATTTAAATAATTTGTGATATGCTATATAGTTATACTCTTTTTAAAACATTGAGTGCAAATGAAGCTTTTGTTTTCTCTATTTATGATTACACAAATCTGTATGCCTTTAAAATACTTCATCCCATGGAAATTAGAGCTATAGTCTCTAATTGTTGCAAGATAGCACAACCTTGTAAGTAGACCCTCTGGACCAGGGAACGTTTATAAGGCTTATTACAGCACCTTTGCTTAGTACAATGGACATCAGTACTGAACAAAGTAAAAAGTGACATAAAGCTTGAGACTGTGTGAAAGTGAAATCAGTAAATAAGTGTTTTAAGATGATTGGATTAAGCTCTCCATATCATGAAATGTCTGTTAACAGTGACGATAATGACGATTGTAATGATGACGACGTCCCTTTAGCTTTTTATCAGTTTCGGTACACGTTTGAGGACTTCTAGTCTTTCCACCAAGCTTTGCCAATAGAGGTTGACTCCGATCATTGGGAATGTACTTTAATGGAGTCATTTCAGAATCACGAGAAGATGTTGATGAGAGTGACTCAGCTAAATGCATGCATTCTATAACTGAAACCTGGCATGGGTATCTTCTACAAATCTGACTGACAAAAAACTTTACCGGTATTCCAACTGATGTCTGGTCCTGGAAGAGCTTTATATTTTTAATTTGCAACAATATAAATGTGTGCTTTCGTATCCCCGTAAATCCAAATCCAAATTATAACGCATGCACAGTGAATTTCATTTTTTAAATTAGAAATTCGATCTCGTGCGAACATGCCGTAATATTTGAAGTAAATGTGCAGTTAAACATTCCTTATAGAACCAACAGACACAAAATGTGTAATGTCAATCATTTATGACTGTCCCAAACGTTGTCAAGATCTGTATCATATTCGAGCACATAAAGATAATTAGTGTAATTAGTGTGTAATTAAATTACACAATTGCAGGTCTTCTTCTTAATAATTCTATTGACCTAAATCACATTGTCTACAGCAGCAAGTGCATGTTTTAGGTAGTTTTCATATGCAACGTTATAACTTTGAATAGTAATGAGGTTTCCAAAACGGCACAAAATGTGTGAAAATTTTCAAATTTAATAGGCATTGTGGAATTTCAGATGTACTCGCCAGTTCTTACAGATGATGAAGTAATTTAAAGTTTCAATAAACGTTCTGTATTCATCATCAATTACAAACAACATCTTACAATAAGGAATAGAAATGATTCGTTAAATATTTCTTACACGATTATAAAATTATACATTGCACTCCTGGTCATGTGAAGCCTTCACCCGGTAGTCTAGATTACAACGGAGATGGGATAAGATTTGTTCCTCTAAATTTGTTAACCGCTGAACCGGACAAAACGAACGCTTGATCCAAAAGACGTCCTTTAAGAGGCACTCTATTGAATCATGGGCATTCGGTACATTTGTTTGGCCAATAATGTGACAGGTTGATAATTTTGTAACCAAAATTAACTTCAAATTAACACTCAGGAAGTTTTCATAAATAAACAATCTAGACAAATGCATCTTAAATGAAGCATATTGATATATAAACTTTGTATGATACTGTTAGATATTTTAATGACAACATTTATTGATAGTGAATTAGATATAATTTGGAAATTTTTAAGACAGTTACCTGCCAGGATATCTGACTTTTTTGTCACAGTGCCTTTTCCCACTTTCTTTTTCTTTTGTATTTTATGAAGATATCCTACAAGTTGAGGTATAAAAACAATGTTATAGGATGCTATAAACATATAACACTTTATAGAACACTTATTAAGAGGTTATCTTTGTTATCAACTGTCTTTAAAATGGCCGACAAGGAATTCAACCTTTAGTCAAACTTCCAAAACTTCCAATGCCTCTATAAATATTAGTTGCTAATTCTCTACAACATAATACGTCACAAAAACCTTTTTACTGTTTTCACATCCAGAATCTAGGCAACTTCCACACTGCGGCTATTCTTGTGGTATTCTTAATAATGATTTGACGAACAATGACCTCAAAGTTTGTCAGAATTTGAATTGTCTTAGATGAAAGAATTAGAAAATTTTAGTTTCTAGTTTCTGGAACAGCATAAGAAAAAAAACGACTGTCCAGTATTTTAAACTACTAATTATGCAATAATTATATCATGTCACTAATACAGGTTTTCTCATGGAGCGGTCCATATTTATATGTTTATTTTTTTAACTGGCGATCTACTGAAAATATACAACCAAGACCTTTTAATTTCTTTAGCTTATGTTAAACATCTTCTCTGTTAACATGAGGTAGTGCCAAGGACAGTGTAATAAAATAATACATAGTAATATTTACATTTGGAACTGACCTTGAACTTTATGATATAACTAAAAATTATAAAAACGGACTTGGAAATGGACCCAATCTGCCAAGCTCCATAATTTCAAAAAGTATGTCAGACTCAAATAGTGTAGTTGTATTTTCTTACTGTAGTGTTCATCTGGATTTTGACATTAGATATGTTAGAATCATTGAAGAAATTGACAATAGTGACTCTGAAGCAGACAGTAACAGGGTAAATAAAAGTTATAGTCCTACATCTAGGCCAATGTTAAATTATTTTGGAATTCCAATAAACACTTACAGTTATGTGCATGTAAGACAGACTCTAGAGTCAAATACAATTAGTATGAAACCTGATAGTTATATTTATCAAGGAGATTGTGAAGTTTGGAGATCCAGTAACGTATGTGCTAAACTAGACATCTGGAATCAACGCTCCAAGGTACTTTTCCTGGCTGGATCATTGAGATTGAAGGCACTGGAGTACTACACAAATACTAAAATAAAGGAGCATTATAATTTGCTTGTAACCAGACTTAACCAGAGGTTTTGTGGTGGGAATCAAAGGTCAAAATTATTGTCCCTATAAGAGATTCGTTCTAGACTCCAGTAAGAAAGTGCGTCCATGTTTGCAGATGATGGCCAGCAGATGATTAGAAAGGCTTATCCTACTGCATAAGAACTGATGACACTCCATAAAATTCATCGAGGTGTTTGCTAGAAATGTATTATGGAAAACTGCAAAACCGTTGTACAGAACAAAAAAATGAGCCGTGCCATGAGAAAACCAACATAGTTGGTTTGCGACCAGCATGGATCCAGACCAGCCTGCGCATACGAACAGTCTGGTCAGGATCCATGTTGTTCGCTAACGGTTTCCCTAATTGCAATAGGTTTTAAAAGGGAACAGCATGGGTCCTGACCAGACTGCGCGGATGCGCAGGCTGGTCTGGATCCATGCTGGTCGCAATCCCACTATGTTGGTTTTCTGATGGCACGGCTCAGATAGATACGAATCATTATTATAAACGAAAAGAAACCGATCTGTATCTTGTTTAATGCCATATATCTTTTCTTAAACTCCATTAAGGAATAATGAATGCTTTATATAAAACGGACCTGAATCGACCCTAAACATAGTAACAAATGTCCCTGCAAGCAAATGCTAAATGTGCTTGTCATATCAATGTACATTTGAGCACATATTTGGTAAAATTATTACGACGTTAAACTTACTCGCATTTACGGGTACAGTTGTTCGAGTGTGTGGTACCATCGTCTCCACATACTGGGAGATAGTCTTTTGTACAAACACAGCCCTCTGTGTTTATAACTAATAATAATGAAAGAAATAAATAAACAGAATACAGAGCCATTGTTGAGCGCTACGGATTTAATTTGCATACCAGTTATTTAAAATTGGCCACATCATAGTAATGTTATTTTACAATCTTTACTTGTACCATATTGTTGTACCGGTTAACATTGAAAGAAATATTTATTTAAAAAGGGACAACAGTCCAACAAGATAAAGTCATTTGAGAAGAACTCAGCCGTCCATGTACAATTTATATACTGTAACAAAGAAAAATGCTTCATGATTGAACATAATTGCACCGCCCTTTCATTCTTTTTTCTGTATACACCGTGAAACAATTAAAATATGAGCGTGTTTATTTTTCTTAAATTATTATATTCACTGCATATATTTCCATGTATTGTCGCAGGCTTTGTTAATTCAAAATCAAAATGGACTGTTATCTTAAATAGCAAATGTAGTTTATTAAATTTACATTACTAGAATCTTTAGCACAGTGTAGTCCCATATAATACATTGAGTGAGACAAACTATTGTTCAAGGTCTATGGATCGAGTGTCGATAGTTTTGACGTCTGACCGGCAAACCATTCAATACTTGTTTGGGACATGACATAAGAAATTGATTTCCACATTCTATATTTTTAATTCATAACTGATATGTCCAGTAAACATGTAATTATTATAATCCAATCATAAAGCACAATATATATTAGGGGTTGAGTTATAAAATGTATTGTTAGTTACACAGTTTGTAGTTCACCCTTTATAAAATTTACTCATATAAGTTAAACTATACACTGTGTAAACAATAATAGTCAAATTTGCGTCTATTTTCACAATATCTTTTCTTACAGCATCGTATTAAAACAATGCAATGGAGATAAACGTCTGTGAACAGGAAGGACGTCATTACATTTCATGTCAAACTCCGGTTAAGTTCCTCTAAAAATCAACCATTTTAAGATTCTTGTGGTGGTTGTAGGTGCAGATGTGAATATATGGTTTTAAGGGCGAACTGTTTCGGCGATAGCGAGCCTCTGCCATTTTACCACGTAAACAGTTGCCCGAGAGCCGGATATTCCCATCTACACCTACAACCAGTGACATAATATTTTTCTTGCATACAATATTCAAGAAATGATAAAAAGACTCAAGTCAAACGAAATACTTTCTTTTCTGAACAATTTACTTACAACAGCATAGACAAAGAGCGGGAATCAACGTCAGTAAGCAGGAGAGACGTCATGCCGTTTCGAAGACAAATAACAGCGTCTAGTCCCAGTTTAGTTTTATCACTTGCAGCGTAACGTTAATACTTTTTATAAACTTACGATTTCTGAATCAAGAAATGGATTATAGGAGTTATCAAAGCATAGGACTTTTTCCCGTTTAATAAAATAAACCAAAGATTTGAAAAATAATTAATAGCAAAAAAGGTGTTTAAACATGATGTTCGCACGATGGGCGGTTATACGTTGAGCGTAATAATTTCACGAGGGCGCAGCCAGAGTGAAATTATTTCTACGATGTAATACCGCCCGAGTGTATGAAAAGTGTTAAAACACGATTTTGCTATTAATTGTTTCGATTATAATATGCCCTTAATCTAAAACAGTAGATAAAATATGATAGCGCTCTTTCTTGGTCGCAACAAAAACGTTACTGTGCAACGTTATTTATTTTTGACATTTTGATTGTGTTCCATACTAAGTTGTTTCTGCAAAGCCTTTCGTCATCATGTTGTAAATTACAGTAAACAAGGGATACAACTCTCATGAACCCTGCGGTAACAAGGTATACAACTCTCATGAAACACTTATGTGTAAGGTTATATTTGACCTGATCACAACTAATGGACAAATACGGTTCTTGCCTTTACAAGCTTAAAATTTAATACTTAGAGAGACATTATTAAATGTATTATAAAGCAACGTGTACATTCTTACTTTTAAGTAGGTAACAGTAATCATTTCATTATAGTGTTAACTACAGTTAAAAATATTATTACCTCCTACCGACAGCAACAAAAGGCACATCAGAAATACAGCTTTCATTTTATCTGCAATGGAATGAAAGGCAATGTATTATTCTAGAAAAGATAATGTACCCCAGCAACTATGCTCGACAAAGCAGCAATATTAACCCTTATCATGCTGGAAACGATTGCTTCCGCTTTTGCGACCAGTGCAGATCATGATCACCATTCAGTCAGTATCTCTCTCTCTTTTTTTTTTTGTATGCAATCCTTTTAACAGTTAATGGTACTGTCCAAATTGAAAGATAGACAAGTTCATTATAGAAATCCAGTACGGGTAAGGATTAAAAGAAAACAAAACCTGCAGATTTGCAGGCTAGCTTCCTACTGCGACAATTTCCTTATCCCTAGCACACATGGAGAGGATCAAGCGAACTCACTACCTCTCTATCAAGGGTCCGCTTTAAACGTGCATGCACAGATTCAATGAGAAATGACATAAACGTATTGTTTCACTTTAAAATTTAATGTTTTCTCGAACAGATATGTTACAACTATATTCTAGTTAAAATTGTTTAACCATAAATTGAAATAATTATTTTATTGTCTAACGATATACACCACACCAATCTGATATCAAAATGTATTAACACAGAAAAATAATAAGTTTCATGAACATTTTGAAAATACAAATGAGAAACTGAGGAGAAATAAAGCACAAATCTAGACATGACATTTTAGTATATAGGAAAATAAACTGTTATGTCAGAAGTTATTGCAGAATCGGTAAATGATCTTAATAAGTTTAAAGTTATTGTATAAAATATTTAAAAACGCTTACTAGAGAAGATTGAAGCTTCTGTCAGAAAACGATTAAGAGATCCGGAAAGATTCAGCTTTTATACATCTTGAGCTCAGGCAACATATGCGTTTTTGCTAAAAGCTATAGCAAAAGAATTCATCATGTTTATTTATGCAGCATGGTTAAAGTATTCACGCAGATGTCTACAAACCTTAAGGCCTTTCTGCCTGTCAAAATATGGCATTATCTGGATTTTAAAGTCCTTGTTTTTTTTCTTATCCTCGCCTGTTCTTGTTGACAACCACACGATCCAAATTAGTGTTTGGTAAAATACAATAGAACCTTATACCGTGTTTCAACAATTCACTACATAATCGGCTGATCTCCAACATTTAATTATAATTTACTATTGTCGGGAAGACTGAGACGGCGTTTTCAAGTGCATAGCAAGAATCACTACAACCTTTTCCTGGTTACTTGGATTTAAAATAAACGGATAAAAATATGTTTTGGTTAAAAAAATAATGATAAATATTTCTATATTTTCATGATCAAATACACTAGATCTACATATTTTCTTCAAGATCGAGTCATTGGATTAGATCTAAGAGATCGCCCGCGCCATTTTCGATTATATTGAAACAGCTTTAAGCACGTGTACAGGATGTACGAATCCTTTCACTAATTCATTTGCATTTTGACAGTACTAAAAACAAGTGAATACGCGAATGCACTGCGTAAACAAACATTTTTCATGTATTTTGTACTGGATTCAGTCTACCTGAAGACTGCATTAACATTAGTAAAACTGAAATTCAATGGTGAACACGTGAAAATGTTACTGACACGGTGCCAATGGCAAGGTAAAAGTGTGTTGTATAATGTTACAAAAAAGATGAAAGGAGTCCATCAGGAAATCAACATTCCAAAAGGCACTTCGCATTTGTTCCAAGTGTACATGTATAATATTTTATTATTAAAAGGCAACTCTATTCCCAAGTGGAGTAATGTACGAGGGTCTACCTTTCATTTTCCAGTTGGACGCATGTTCTTGTTCATCAGTAAGTGTCTAGACAGAGGAAATGGCCAGTGCATTGACTGTTTATAGACCATACAAATTGGCAATTATCTGCCAACAATACTTTTTTGAATACTAGTATGGGAAATATCGTGATGTTTCTTGCTAAAAGGCATGTGTACTTAATACAAGACAGCCTAGATATATTTATTGTTCTTGTTTTTTTTTAATTATTGTAGGGCAAGCCTAATAACATTCTGCCTGAATAATTGCTTTCATCATTGATATTAAACCATATTCGAAGCAGCTGTAGCAGCCGAAGGTATAGGGAATGTTTACATATTAAACGCGCAATACAACAGGTATCAATCGTGCTTATTTTTTGCTTTGTGTTCTAGAGTAATAGCATACAGGTATGTCTGACTATTTTGTCTGCATGCGATTTTTGCGTTATATCATAAAAACATGCAAAATCATTAAATATAACGGCTTTATCAAGTTTTTTTTTCATTCTTAACATGAAATCAATGCGGAGTGTGTCTAAAATAAAATCTGGAAAGTAGATCCCTTGGAAGCACCGAGAACAACGCAAATAGTGAAAATTGCAGACTCGGTTTGATTGAGTCTGTTCATGGGCAGTAATGGAAAAAGCAACACTGCCCACGCCTCCTAGCACCGGCTTAAGCAGTATTCAATCTTCAAATCTAAATGAGTTGAAATCAATGATCCCGAAGGACCAGAAAATATAACAACACTGAGATGAAGTCGGGGCGACTTTTTACGGCCGCCACACAGCACTTAACACCCGCTGTTGTGAAGTAAATAAAATCTGGAAAGTAGATCCCTCGGAAGCACCGAGAACAACGCAAATAGTGAAAATTGCAGACTCGGTTTGATTGAGTCTGTTCAAATGATGTGGACATTTGCTTAATAAACTGAGTTCTATTATACAGGCTGAATAAACTCCCTACAAAATGCAACAACACTAAGTCCATGCACGAGGAGATTACGTCCGGCCGCAACACAGCACATAAAGGCTACTGTTGTGATAGTTAATTAAATGTATGAGAAGATTCTTTCGAAGCATAGGATTCAATATTTTTGCTCCAAATGACTAAACATATTCCTTTTAAAGGCACTGACATCAAGATTTTGGCTAAAAATGATTTTTCTTTTAAATTGAAGTTTGGTCATATTATGAACATTAGAATATGAGTTTTATTTCTAAACTATTTCAAAAATGCCAAATCAAGGCAAAAAGATGACCACGTCGGGAATCGAACCTGGACCGCAGCGGTAATACAAAAGTTTACTGCTGTAGTTACCAATAGCGCTAAGGAAGATTTAGTATTCATTGAGTTTTTACTATAGATATTTATAACTGAGGCAGTTTACCTCGCGTAAAGCGTTACAACGCTTTTCGATTTTCATCGTAAAAAAGTAGGAATAACAACTGATTCTCGTGTGTTTCCATAACATATAGTCTGTCAGTAATTATGTTTCAAAGCATTCTTAAGAAATAAAGCATTAATTTCCAAGATATCTAAAAATAACATCTTTTTGTTGGAGGCCAGTGCCTTCAAAGATCATTTATTTCTTGCATACCTGTGTTGGAAAACTCCATCTTACACCTAGGGTGTAAGATGATTGTCGTGCTGTAAATAGCGTATTGCGAACTACATATATGTAGAAGATTTATGTAGTAATTTAAAGTTTATTTCATAAAACGGAATAAAAATCCATTACCTTGATAGTTCCTCTTTGTTCCGTTTAGTGTTTTTCACGATTCAAAAAAGGTAAGTTTATTAAAATACAAAACGTTACGCTGCAAGTGATAAAACAAAACCGGACATAAACATTGTTATTTGTCTTTGAAACGTCATGTTTACAGACATTGCTTTCCCGCGCTTTGTTTAAATACGCTGCTGTAAGTAAACAGTTCTAAAAAGAAAATCATTCATTTTATTTTATATATACAATTATTTCTTGAATATGGTATGCAAGAAAAGATTCTATCACTGGCTGTAGGTTCAGATGGGAATATCCGGCTCTCGGGTAACTGTTTACGCGGTAACTCGGCTAAGCCTCGTTACCGCCTTAAACAGATACCTTCGAGGCCGGATATTTCCATCTGCACCTACAACCAGTGAAAGAATCTTCCATCATTTTGTTACACGAGCGCGTGACTTTTCGTGCCAGTCGGAAATTCTAAAATATCATGCGCTGACGTAAAGGAGCAGAAATTGCCGACTGGCAATTCGAATCGACTACCTTAACGTATATGTACAGTAAGTTTTTTTCCTGCCATTCTTTTGCAGTAAGTCAAAGAACTCGGCCTGAAGTAAATTACGCAGTAAGACATCCAGAGTATCGAACTACGGAATTACGCCTTGCAACGTTTGACAGATGGCCAAGGCAGATGATTCAGACACCTAGAAAACTGGCCGAGGCCGGTCTTTATTACACTGGTAAGTTGCATGTATTTTGACAGGTACCCGTTCAGTTTATATTGCCGTTCTGTTTAATTTCCATGCAAAATGTCTGCTTTTCTACTTTTCTTTCTCACTATATTTTCTCTAATCCATTATGATCACACCTGTCTAGTTTGTTCAGCCCAAAACTTGTTGGCAACACCTTCTCATGCATCATAGTATTCCTGGTTTAGTTGTAATACTTAACGACGGCTTCTCAAATCTTCTATTAGGACTGTCAATTACTTAGTTACATGAGTAACAAAATTTCAAAAGGAGCCGACATGCATTCATATAGATTCCAAGGGCGCTTCCAAGTCTTCATGCTTATCTTGTTATTGTTGCATATTTCTAGTATACCCGAATATTCTTTCTTACTGTACGCGATTATAATATCTTTTCAAACGCAGAAACACAACAAAAGCATCACCTAAGAACAGCCTCCGTGTACACTGTCCGTGTAGAACTTTTATACTAACCTTTGTTTAGCACAATTCCTTCTCAAAACTCTGCCTGTAGTAAACTTTTACATAAGGCTATCTTTACTTCTGTTACTTCTGCTAAATGCTGTTCACTTGAATCTAGGCCCAACGAGTTCCTCTAAATCATCTGTGTCTTTCACATCACCAGAAACAATAAACATTCCAAATCATCTCTCTTTTATCCACCTCAATGTTCAGTGCGATTTTGACATTCTCGCCTTTTCAGAAAAGGCCAAAGTAAATAACTTTTAAACTTTCTGACAAACTCAAACGTAGTTCTCTATCATCTAAGGACTGGTGGAAAACTCTTAAATCCTTTACTTCTAAACCAAATAAGAATAACATTCTCCCTCTTCAAGATCTTAACACCAACCAAACAACATACTCTGACCTCTATAAGGCTAATGTCCTTTGTTCAACAGACGAATATTGACGACGACAAAGAGAAGCACCTGACCTTCGCCCTCCCAGCTCCTTGTCCTTTCTATCTAATCTAATACTACACCTAGTCGAAATCGAATATGTCCTCACGTCATTACAAGTTGACAAAGCAGCAGGACCAGATGGTATCAGTAACAGTATCCTACGAGAAATTTCGCATGAACTCTCCTTCCCTCTTTGTAAATTATTCAATGCATCTTTACAAACTTGTACACTGCGAAAGAAAGGCAATGCATCACTTCCAAGTAACTATCGGCCAATTTCTCTTTTAAACACAAATGAAAAGGTGTTCGAACGTCTGGTATTTAAGCATGTCTTTAACTATCTTTCTAACTACAGCTCAGTCCGGTTCTATTCCTGGTGACTCTACTGTCAATCAACTGGTCCTCATTTACGACACACTTTGCAAAGCTCTTTATAATGGGCTGGAAGTTCGTGTCGTTTTCTTTGACATAAGTAAAGCCTTTGACAAAGTATGGCACAAAGGTCTTCTATCCAAACTAGAACATGCAGATATTACTGGGTCTTTGCTCTCTTGGTTTCAAAGTTATCTCTCAGATAGGCGTCAACGGGTTATACTTCCAGGCACTCAGTCATCATGGGCTCATGTTAAAGCAGGTGTTCCCCAGGGGTGATTCTTAGGTCCTCTGCTATTTCTCATCTTTATTGTACATGAAATACGATCCTGTATAAATCTCTTCGCAGATGACACTAGCCTCTATGTAATAGTAGAATTACCTGATTCAGCCGCAACTCTTCTCCAGTCTGATATCCAGGCAATCTTGTCCTGGGCCAACAAATGGTTAGTTACATCCAATCCATCTAAATCTGAATCTCTTCTTGTAACCGGAAAACGTAACCGTCTGCAACATTCACCTCTACAAATGTTCTACCAACGAATTCCATCAACTTGACAAAATACAAAACGAGTGTTCACGTATTGCTTCTGGAGCAACAAAACTCATTTCATTGGAAAATCTACACCAGGAAATCAATTTGGAACCCCTATCAGACAGAAGATACAAGCACAAACTCGTTGTATTTGATAAAATGCAGGCAAATCAACCACCTGATTATCTCTCATCTTCGATTCCTGAAGCTGCTATCCCACGACTTAGTATACATGCCAAATCTGCTTTATATTAGGCCTAACTATAGTAAAGGAACAAGCGTGGGAGCCATCTGGTCTAGTCGCGTAATGGCTGCCAGGTATTTGAACACTAATTTTTCACTTGGCATGACCAGAGAGGTCTAAATTAAAGCTGGTTTCTGTTTAAATTCTATTGTTGGTGTATTTTTGACATTTTGGTAGAAAAATTTGGAGAGGAGGTTGCATTTGGTGAAGTGAAACTCAAATTTATTTAGAGTAGTACTTCCAGGTCGTAGCAGTGTGATGTTAATGTGATTTTACAGTAATCAAATGTGACAAGAGAAGTCTCTCTTAGAAGATGCATGACCCCTACTTTTCTCTTCATTTTATGTCAGTTTTATCATAACTCTTTAAATTGAAGTAAGGATTTGTTCTCTAAAATGGGTCTAGCTATGTTTGGTAGCTCATTAAAAAATGTCAGTGTTATATAGAATATATAGGGAACACTATTTATGCTATTGTGACCTATTACAACTCTTATTTTACCTTCAATCACGCGTGATTGGAACCAACTACCAGCAGAGGTTCGCAATTGCTCAACTTTGTCAGCCTTTAAAAGTCAAATTTACAAGAACAAAAAAAAACACCACTGTATTATTACTTTGGTAGCAGAAAACTCCAAATTCTTCACACACGACTTTGCACTAAAAGCAGTCCCCTCAACCAATATCTCTCCGTCTCCCTTATGCACGTGTGGGAAAAATGAATCAAACTTTCATTTCTTTTTCGAATGTAGATTATACAGTGTTTGCCGTAACGTCTTACTACTTAATCTACAAAATTATGAGATTGATCACAACACAGTGCTCTTTGGAAACCCATCTCTTTCCGACCAGGACAATACTATAATATTCACGCATTTTAAGAATTACATATATGAGAGTGAAACCTTTCATTTTCTTTCGAGACAGTACTCCCCTCTACCTTTATCTATCTTTCCCCTTTCTAATTACTGTAACCTTTATTTCTTAAGGCTGTTTTCTTTTTTTTCTTTTTAATTGTCATTATTATTTCATAATATACAGATACTTTTATCATGTCATATTCCCACTACGAGTATAATATAACGCTCTCTTGTATTTACATACAAACTGTATTGTCAATTCTATAAGACATGTCTTTCATTCTTATGCTTTCCTTAATATCATGTTGACTTGTTGTTGTAAACATACAAATCTATGTTAGGTACTCTTAGGAATAAATATGTTTAAACTATAAAATGTCTTCAACTGCGTCAAGCAAAAATACTACATTTACTAAGCTTCTATTACAAATTATGAAAATGTATCTGTACTGTTTTGATATACAGCCTCACTTCAATATCTTTTGTATTTGAAGTAATGAATAAGTAAACGTGTCTGACATGCTTAATTAGCTAATTCTTTGTTGAAAGAATGGCACTAGTATATTGATAACGTTTGTGAAACTCAAAAATATATTACTGACGTATTGTTTGATATAATGTGTTATGATCCAACTATAGCATACACTTAATATCTGCTTGTCGATCAATAGTCAAAACAATTGCCAGAGGTTTGATATTACATTACTCATATAGGTAGTTTGTCCGGTCTATATTGAGCACATATTTACTGAAAAAAAGGTCTAAAATTTTTAATAAAACTGTGAAAGTTAATTTCTGTTGGTTGCTGGTCTATTGTAAAAAAGTAATGAACTTCTGTCCTCAGGTAATATCTTTTTTGCTATTGACCGGCAAGCCAATCGAAGGGTCCGACTAAAAGTGTTAAAATAGGCAAGTGGTCGATATATTCAGGTGTTCGGTATAGGAAAGTAACATTGGTTCAAAACTTTATATTCTAATATTTATTTTTTATTATGCAAGATTGATTAATTATAGTAACGTACAAGTCACTATATTATGCACAGACACTTGGGTTTCGGAACAGCTACGACCCAGCCCTAGTCTAAAATTTGGCCAGATGCAACAAAGACCTTTGAACAACATAATAACATCTTTTAAAATAACAGTTCAATCAAAATCAATCCCGACGTGGTTTAGACCAGGACAGGGTCTTAGTTGGTCCCAACCCCAAGTGTCTGTGGTATTATGTTACGCATAAAAGCTTTCTTTAAAAGTCAATACATTGTTATCTTATAAAAAATTAATATAAAAGCAAATACACTTCACACACAACGAATGGAAGTAGTTTTTTTCTTTCCAGGGTATATAATGTCTTCCTCTTCTCGTTCTTAAGGAATAGGTATTGAATCGTAAATAATAAAAATAACTTTCAGTCCTTTTACAATGGCTATAATAATTATCTACCTTTATTGGTGCACAAAGTATTTCAAATTTGTTGCAGTTTTGTGCAAGTTAATTATGACGCTTCAGAAAATTCATATCTCGCACTTTAGGACTCTATTAATACAGTAGAACGAATAACTCCTAGTTTATTTAACACATAAGATATTAATGTGACCGTTATGGTGCATTTTGCTGACCGTGCTAGAGTGTGTCACGCTATTTTTAATGTCATAATAAAGGGAATTCCAACGGTTGATCAATAAGGTGTCTGTCCTAAGCAGGGTCATGCTATATCTAGGTTACCGCTTAGACTGTATATTTCTTAATATTTACCTTCTTTACATATCTATTATCATAATTATTATTTCATGTATTATTATTATTCCTTCGTATTATTCCACAATTATGTAAACAGTTTGTTTGTAAGATTTAATATTAAACGTTTTGAGTAAGCGTGCAATATATATTTCGAAATGTTACGGATTATAATAATATCAAAACGCAAAATTATATACTAGTTTAAGCTAGTAAATAGTAGCATTATTTCGAAGTATTAATATGCAAACGTTCAGTTTCTATAAGTCAGGAAACATTTTAAACAATATAAATATATACATTTTAGGCTTCGAAGACCATGTGCGCTGCTTTGCATGTGATGGAGGTTTACATCGCTGGGACCCTGACGATGATCCATGGACTGAACACTGTCGCTGGTTTCCAGCATGTCCTTTTGACAGACAGCAGAAAGGCGACGAATTTATAGCACTAGTGCAAGCCTTGGCTGAATATGGAACTGAAGTATTATGTTAAAATCATTTAAAAAACAAACATGGATAGATATCCAGTTCGAAATTCATGTTTCAGTGGAAGCATCCCTCTTAAACTGTACCCTTCAGCAGTGTATGTTTTGATACATATATGTGCATGATTGGTCTTATATTATCGCATTAGCACATTTACAGTGTAGAAGTTCACGTTAATATTGCTTGATCACACGTGAACACTGTTGGATTCTATTCAGATTGCAAGAAATGTTACCGTTTTCAGTGTGAGAGAGAAAGGTGGTTATCTTATCGTAATTTTATTGATTAAGTTGCATTTAGAATTCTATCAACTAATTTAGACTACTAAACAATTGAAAGAACCCTAGACAGCTATTTGCACTTGTCTAATGTAGTTTTCGGTTGCTCTCGGCAGCTTGCATTGTCAAGAAAGTAGACCCATACATTAGTATAGATTTATATTATAGTATTTTGCAAATAATGATTGTATTTTTTTATCGTTTATCGTTCAGCAGATTGTATCACTGAAAATATAAGTATGACGTATAAAATATCTTGAAACAAATGTATGAAATGAGCAGATTAAGTTTAATTATATAAAGCATGTTACCATTGTTTTTGGTTCTGTTGCTGTAGAGGGGAACAATTTACTATATGTGATTTTTTTTATAGAAATGCATATTTAAGAAATTAAAAAAAAAAATGAAACTTAAGTTCCTGTTAACTGCCTTTGAAATAAATTTTGAAATTGTCATCAATATTTCGTAGAGAAATAGTGATGGTATATCAGCTGAGATGGAGCAATTGACACTGCGCGACCCAGTATATAATGCTGCTTTAAACGAACATTAAAAAGTCACGTGTTTAGAAATGGGTTACCAATTAGCAGATTTCAATGAAGCTGTACAGGAAATTAGAAATAGAGGTCAGATATTTAACGACACATTAATTCACGTAATGTAATGGGCTTGATAACTGAAAAGTATGTGATATGGACCGAAATGATATTTTACGAGGCCTTCATTTTTTGCATTGATGTGTCATTCTGGCCAATCCGAATTTATATATTTATAGTTTATGTTATAATAAGAATTATTTTCTACAAATTTTTATCAGCTTTCATATTTTTACAGAACATTTTGATTTATCAATTAGATTTCATTGACGGAAACAGCATGTGTGCTATTATTTTGTTCGAGTACGTTCTATGCTTTCAATGAATCTTCTTATAGATATTACTAATATAAACATTTTTTCCAGCTTTTGGTTCCCAAAAAGTAAGGTTTCTTTTTCAAGAAACATACCTAGAGAATATTATTCTAATACTGAGGAGATTCAGTTTGCCTGTAATTCTTTTCAGATCTCTTAACTGATTTTTAGGTACAGTTTTGCCAACGATTGATGACATTCTCGATTCTACTGATGTAATCAAAGAAAGAAAACGCCAAGCAGTTGAACTAGAGAAGAAACAAAACGGTAATTTATACAAAAGGATGAACATATATTCACTGTATATGTTGCTATTGTCAGAAGTGTTACCACACATTTACACTAACCATTTTAGAAAACACATATGCATAAATTATAACTATAATACCTTTGAACTAATACCTCAACCACGCAAGATTTTTTTGTATGCATGCACGCACGTGCGTGCGTGTGCGTGTGCGTGTGTGTGTGTGTGTGTTTCTATTTTTATCAAATTCTTACATTGGGACACTTTCCATGTGCAAAAGGGATTTAATTTTGTCAAAAAAGTAAGAATTTGATAAAAATAGAAACACATTTTCAGCTATTTATTTTGACAAAATTATTCCACATTGATGCTTCGAAAATGTTGGAACACTGTCTTTATCTTGATATCAATGAAACCAAATAAGGTATTATATTGGAACATCGCATTAATCTAAAGGGCCATCCAACTGTCTCCTTTTTGATTCACCCTCTCGAACATTTAAGACTATCAATTTTAAAAGAAATTTAATGTCACTTGAAAAGTCTATTCTTAAATGCATATAGAATTATTTTCAGCTGACTGTTACAGTTGCGCAGATTTATTTTTAATTACCTCAACTTTGTTTTTGTTTGTTGCCTAGACAAAAGAATACCTGCAAGTACTATCTTGCCGAGTAACATTCGTGCACCACCCTGCATACATTTTTACAAGTAAATATAAGGTCACTTACAAAGCAAAAAGAGAAAGACGTTTATATATAATCTGTGTAGTATTCCATATGATAAAAACAGTTTTGTTTCAGTTCATTGTTTTGTTGATATTTGTTGTACAAATTGTATTTAACGAATACGTTTTTATTTGTATCACGCTACAGTAATGTAATAAAAAAACAGATTACTTTTCCGTTTTCAGAAACACCACTAGAAGAAAATCAGCGGCTGAAACGTTTGATCGTTTGTATGTTATGTGGTAGGAATAACGTAAATGCTTTGTTTTTGCCGTGCACACACCATCGGTTGTGCATGGACTGTACGGAACCTTTGACAAATTGGCCTGTATGTGAACGTTATATACGACAGAAAATCAGAACGTACCTGGCATAAACAAGCCAAAATGAAATGTCAAAATCATGATAGAATACATATTAACCATGTTTCATATTTAAATGTATACGCCGTACACTTGACATTGCTTGTTGGTTTGATTTATTCCAAGTATGAAAACATTAAAATTGGGACCAGTGGTGACTTGTGACCTTTCAGAAGATTTTGAACTTGTATCTGAGGTGTACTTTAGCATCAGCAAATGCTTTCTATAGGACTGAATGTTTAAGTTCTAGAAGCCTAAGTGTACCGCGTGTAGATTTGATTTGGACCAGCGTTTGTAGTTCTAAATAGAAATAGAGAGGACATTTAAGTGCGCATATTTTGAAATGAACAAAAATGGTATAATGGCAACGAATATTATAATTTCTTCTTCAAATCCCATAATAATTGAATTTAAACTAAGTCTTAAAAACCACCATTAAATATATTATTTAGGTGCATTTTCGATATAGAAAAGATCGTGTTAATGGGTGAGTATATGATATTTACATAAATACAAATACAAAGAGAAAAACATGAAAAACAAGGACAAAAAGAGCACATAAAGGAACACAATGAAGTACTCCATGTCAATGGTCAGGAGCAAACAACTATCAGTGGGTATAGGCCGGTTGATGCGCCTTAGATAATCCTATCATGTTCTAAAGTTACAAGAGTGAACTCCTTACATATGCAATGTTTACCAGTGTGAAAAATATGTGATCATTCTATATAATAATCCATGTACATATCACATTAATCATTGTATATACGTTAAAGTATTTAATAATCATCGAACAGCACTCAATGTATATACGTTACCGCATTTAATAATCATGTTATAGTACCCCTTGTATATACATTACCGTATATAATACTCATGTTACAGTACTCATTGTATATACGTTACCTTATTTAATACTCATGTTACAGTACTCACTGTATATACGTTACCGTTTTTAAAACCATGTTACAGTACTCATTGTTTATACGTTACCGTTTTTAAAAACCATGTTACAGTACTCATTGTTTATACGTTACCGTATTTAATAATCATGTTACAGTACTCATTGTGTATATTAATCATGTTATTGCATATTTTGTTATTTTAAAAGGCTACTTGAAATATATTGCTGAATCTCTTTGTATTGGGAGAAATAAAGAATAATAATTGATCAATTTACATATTATCAGAATTACGATAAGAAAGGAATTATCTACATTTACAGCGATTATTGTGTTTAAGAAAGTATACGACTCAGAAAATAGAGGGAATGTTTGGCGAAAATAAATGGTACCGATATTCCTTGTTGAACGCATAATGCTGTAGATTCCTTTATTAAATGTCCTTTTAATGTGTGAAGGTAAATGGGTTTCACACATATTTGTTTAATATCTCCACAAGTTTAAGATAATGCAGCTGTGATCTTTTGTCTGTATTATTCGGAAAAAAGTTTTGTTAATAGTCTTGCTGTTCAGCTCAGAGGTTTAGGTCCTGTGCCACAGATTAAAACGTTTGAGCTGTTTTTCAAGTGCTAAAAGTTCGCAGTATATTTCAAATGAGTGTAGATGTCTAACTTTACTTTAAGGCCTGAAAAAGTGACAATGTCTTTGTACACTATGGAAGAATATATAACCTGGCAAATATGCATAGCACAATAAAATTCCCCTGTCAATTCATGCTGTATCGTCTGTAGTATGAGTGTTTAAGCAGAATGACTAGCTTGAATCTCACTGGAGATCAAGTATATAGAGACCAATAATGAACTCGTTTCTTCACGAATATGACATAAATAGTTTGGATTTTGTTGGATTAATAGTTACAGCGACGCAATGTAAGTCATATCTTTTGGTGTTGAAGGAAGACCCCAGTTGTCCCTCCTGTCAAGAGCGGGCACCTGTATAGTATAATTGATGTCGTGGGCCGGCGCTCAGTTAAAAAAAACATTCTGTAAGCCAGCTGCATAGTTTTCTTCAATCTTAGTTTTCTCAAATTAAAATGTATTTACATGTAACATCATTTCAGAGTATCAATATAGGTACTCGTGTACGTTATACACATCAATCTCAAGTTATCATACAATAAACACATTTTAAAGTCATATGAAATGTAAATTAATACGAGCGGTCATCAATACATTCGTGGACATCGTCGATGGAGCGACTATGAAATATCACCGTATAGAACAGTATAAAACAAACAAGCATGCAATTTTCTAACTGACCTTCACATTGTATATGACAGTTAGGAATCACCATAGCAACCCCTTGCAGCTATACCACCGCAGCTCATAATTATATAGACGTAAAATTAAGATTTATTTTAGTATGTATCTAATGGAAATGACGTCCACGACATCACATAACGTCTTCTGAACAGACTATACTGAATGAGGTTTTCAAATCCTAGAAAAAAAATTCTGTTCTTTTCTGTTCATTAAACCCTAACCCTCCAGAATCAAAGAATCAAAACTATTTCATGTTTTCACAGTTTTTGAAGAACTTTGAAAATCAAATTTAGAAGTCTGTGATTCAAGGAAAGGTGAAAATCGAATAGAAAAGCCCCGATTAATTTAAAGGTTTTCGTAAGAGCTTCCAAACAATACAAGAGAATCTAGAACTGCATCATAAGCGGTTGCACAGGAAAGTACCGTCTTTCTAAAAATTCCGGTTAATTCATGTCCGCACAAATGAAGCTTTCAACAAGTTGAAACTGATTCAAATATTATTTATTACCCATAGTTCTTTGAAGCTGTAGCTTAGAAAAAAAAAACTTCCAAAATATAACTTGACTGAACGCCTCGAGTATTCGACATCCTTTCTGTTTTTGCTTTTGTCTTCTGCCTATTCGTTATTTCTTTAATTTACGAGAATCGTGAAAGGAAGAATGATGTTATCTATCTTATTTCGCTTTATTCATTACAAAATAATTTAACAATAGGATCAATCCATGTTATTCAATACAATTACAATACATCTCAAGGATGCGAATATTAAACGTAACGTATAAAAGCTATAATCAGGTCAAGTGCCATATAAGTTACTGTGCTGTCATCACATTTTGCACATAACTTGGCCAACTTAAAACATACCTGCGTCAATCAAATAAGTCAAAATTATATATGTTGTCTAAAACTGCTATTACGCCTATTACAGCCGTGTGGTTACGTCAGATTAAGCATAAAAAACGTGACCTTAAATAAATCCAATTCCAATATGTAATATTGTATGTAAGTTATAGCAACTGTTAGCTGAGAAGATAATGTAATTCATAACAAGTAAGTCTAAAATTAGACAATGAAATACAGCATTAGTATCACTGTCAGAGCAATCAGCAAGTACACCGTTGCCATGAATTTGTATGACTTGGCATCACATGGCCTTGTCTGCAGAGGTTCATAAGTTCTGTCCCACTGTGTCAAAATAGCTTGCCGTGCACCTTTCCATGATCCAGGCCCCATCAAACGGAATTGATAAGGCGTACAAGGCCCGAAGACACATTTTATAGCAAGGATCGGGTCCTGCATAAAAAGTTTCTCTGAAAAAGGAAATTATAACCTTCAGATCTGTCAAAAGTAAAATTCGTATCATTAATTGTTAAACTGTAACATAAAACAACACATAATTAAAAGCTTGAATCATATCTGTAATGGCTATTCCATTAACAAGTATAGTTTCATAGCTGCGCCGTGGTTTGTCCAGTTTTACTAATACATTGTATTTTTAAATTATATAATCAATTTAAATGTACTACCAGAAAGGTCAAATTTTTCAAATAACTGACACAGAATATCAGAAATAATTTACAAGCCGTTGTATAACGGACAAAATTTCGTTTAAATAAAAAATCAAAGGCCTGAATGGCCTGAGAGTCGGCTAATGATTGATGTACTGGTAGTATAGTCCACCAGTTTAGGTTGTTTTTTTTCCACCAACTAAACGGAAATTTTGTTACAATAAATGAAATGAACATTCAATCGATGCCTAGTAAAACTTTGATTGACATTGTACAAGTATTTAAACCCAATATATTTCTGTAAAATTGAAGAGTGGTTCGCAGAAATTAAAATGTTGAAAGTAAAAACTACAACTTGACAGCTGAAATTAAGATACTGCCCATGAATATATATATTTTTTTAGTAAACATTTGCCTCCGGCATTGCCAAAAGAGGCAATTATCGGCTGGTATATATTCGTACATGATAAAATTTGAATATGACAATTTATATATTAAAATTTTACAGTGCGGATTGTCACATACAGTTTGTAACGGATGGATGAAAAACTGTTCAGACGGACCTGGCGATAACTGTGTCATATATTAGGTATTGTTCAATCATATTATAAGTGATGTGAATTTAAAGTATACATACTTTTGCGTTTAGAGATACGTAAATGTTGCCGAGTGTCAATATATAGTGTCACGAATGTTTACACTGACAGGAAAATTGCGCATTCGAAACTAAGGGAAGTTACTCGGACTAACTACCAATTTCGGAAAAGATAACCGATATTAATAAAAGCAGTTATTGTTTAGTTAAAACCATCATTTATTCTATTTCAGACCTGTTAATCCCTTCAGAACCGTGTCAATAATCCCCAGGTCCATGCACTTTCTATTATCCATTTTGATTCATGTAGACAGACAGGCCCAGATTGGGCTGAAAAATGTTTGAGCCATTTTTACTGTAAAGTGGCAATATGGGGGAGGGTGTGGGAGGATACCCCCTCTTGCAAGTAGGGTTTGGGGTATCACCACAAGAAATTTTTGAATATGTAGACCCTTGATACAGCCGTTGGTGTGATTTCTAACTGAAAATTTTATGTTTCAGTTTCTAAATATATTACCTAGATTCTTTTTAGTATTACAATATCCAAAGTATAAATGACTGTCACTTCATATTTTACTTTCAGATCATGCTTCAGGACTAGAATATGAGTCTGATATAGATTCTATGTATGTGTTATAAAAATAAATTCTAGAATCATTTCTGTTACAATAATATCTATCGTGTCTGTTACATGAATATTAAAATTTCATAACACAGCTCGATATTTACTCAATATATTATATCCGGATACGCTTACACTTTCCTAAATCTCAAGTTTCAACAATATGTTTTACAAATTGTGATGATACGAAGACAGTTTAGCAGCAATCGGCAGTATCTGACATTGAAGTTTACGGTGAAATTACCTCTTATTTAAATCATTTCATAAAAACTTTTGTTTCGTTTCGTCAAAGCAGTCAGACATAGACGATCTACTTTCGATTTCATAAACTACAAGAAAATACAATTTAATGTTTCGCCGATTTGTTTATTTCTCGAAAAATAAGAAATAAAATCATTTTTAAAATCAGTAGAGACTAAAGAAACCAGTAAGAGCTTTTCTCCCGATAATTTATCCGCTTACTGACTGCAAAATTCAAACCACACAAAGTCGTAGAAGTGTTGTTATAAACAGGTCACGTGTGTTTGCCGACAAGTGTCCAGAATGTAATTAGGATTCATCCGCGAAGTCTCGCGGAAGAATTTACGTACTGCACATATCTTTTTCGGGTCATTTAAAATGAAGCAGTCAGAATTTAATTACATCGATGTGGTAAACTCTTTGGTAAGAGACATTCCTGGACCAATGCTTTCAGAGGTACCCGACTCAATAAAATACTAGCAGTATGTTCTGGAACTATATTTTGTCTTTCACTGGATGTTACGCAAGCTCAGTAAGCCGGCGCAATTCATAAAACGCACAGCGCAATAAATTTGTTATTTGCGCAATGATTTTAAAGATTATTTTTTGAAACGGACAGGGTAACAAATAGATAATTTGACTAATAAGTTAATATGCAGTTTTTATTTGAATTTGTGAACATCATATTTGCTATTTTGTGAGAAAAGGGCATAAAATTAGTCTCCATAATCATATGCGCAAATGTATTACCAAATCCCGCAGTGCCATGCAAAGAGGCGGTTAAACATTTTGGCCTGAACAATAAATGTAAGTGGTACAGAATGTGTCATCTATTTAAAATATAATACTTTTAAACATAGATCGGATGTGATTGCGGTGAGAAACCTTTGAAACGATGTAAATGATACATATGAATTTAGTTGAGATAATTTTGTTTTTACTGGGTTTAACACCACAACGACAAAAATTATAGATTATATGGCTATAAAGTAAACTAATACTGAAACAGTGCATGCCCCCATACTGCTTCATTTGAACAGAAGTGGTAACTGATATGTAATATCTCTATAAACTATAAAATAATTATGTTATAGAGCAGACAGGGGAAAACTCGACATTTCACATCAAATTGTGGTCTTGATCTGTTTGTCTGGGTGATGTGCATTGTATGTTAAGTTGTCTCATTCTGGTAAACTGTATTAGAGTTCCTTGATTGATGGCTGAGTTATGGATCGCAAAGGAAACAAAACCTATCGAACTTTGACCTCCAATTGTGACCTTGACACTTGGGTAACGGATCTGGGTTTGCGCAGGACACATTGTCTTACTATGAAAATATTTGTGTCAAGTAATATTAAAATTCTTAGATGGATGACAGATGTATAGATAGGTAAGAACCATTTCACGGATAACCGAGTTATGGACCAGACGGGAAAACCCACCTCCAAGCGTGGCCTTGACCTTTGACCTAGAGGTCAAGGTGTTGCGCATGACACAATGTCTCATTTTGGGATACATTTGTACGAAATGATATTAAAAACATTGAGGGATGACAGAGTTATGGACCGGACATTACATATCGTCTGATTGTGAATCTTGTTGTTCTTCTTGCACAGTAATCAAGATCGACATTACTCTACCTTTGTAATATTATATTTAATCCCGCTTTTAAATTTTACAAAGAGAAAACTATTTTTGATACTTAAGGTTATAGTTATTAGGTACACATTTAGTGCATGATGAAATTCAAATGAACTGTGGAATTGAGATCGAGAACAAAATGAGATGGGCAAAGGAGGAAAATGATACCTTTCAGATTGGGAGGACTAGTCTTAACAACACGAGGGTCATGATGACCTTGGTTCGCTCACGTGATTAATATGAGCTACTGTACATGTTTCAAATATTTAACTAATGCTAAAATATTAAGTAGGGCAGAAGGTCACATTCATGATCACTGAAAGTCAGTTTCAGAATCGATGTGCAAACCTGTACTCGTCATCCAAATCTCAAGGCTATATCTAAAAACAAAAAAACAAAAAAAAAAACAACAATAAATAAAGTAGGCCAGTAGGTCAAGTGACCCCTAATAACTTGGGGTCGTCAGGTAATTATAATAAAACAGTTTATGAAATATGATCAGAAAAGTTTTGAAGTATTTATCCTATATAACTCATATGAAAAGCGACCCCCGGGGCACGGCCTCTTTTCATCCTAGGGGCATAATTTGAAGAGTTTTGTTAGAGAACCACTAGGCAACATACCAAGTATCAAAGGCCTAGGTCTTGAACTTTCAGACTAGAAGATCTAAAAAAATCCTACATAAGTTTATAGAAAACTTGGAACCTCTAGGGTGGGGCCACTTTTCATCCCAAGGTAATAATTTGAACAATCTCGATAGAGGACCATAAGGCAATAATACATACAAAATATCAAAGGCCTATGTCTTGTGGTTTCAGACAAGAAGATTTTTAAAGTATTTTCCGTATATAAGTCTATGTAAAATTGGGGCACTCCTACCCACACACTCCCTCCCCCGGGTGAGGCCTCTTTTCACCCCATGGTATTAATTTGAACAATATTAGCAGAAGACCACCAGGCAATGCTATACATACAAAATATCAAAGCCCTAGGCCTCGTGGATTTTGACAAAAAGATTTTCAATGTTTTTTCCCTATATAATCCTACGTAAACCATGTGACCCCCAGGGCGGGGCCATATTTGACCCTAGGGGGATAATTTGAATAATCTTGGTACAGGACCACTAGATGATGATACATACCAAATATGAAAGCAGAGTTCTGCTTGGAAATCTTTATTTTTTTAACAATTTGAAAGGAGGCCATTAAAGGGTCATTCCTGTGAAGTTTGATGTAATTCTGCCCAGTGGTTTTGAACAATATTTTTTTTGAAATTGTTGACGGACACATGACGGACGACGCAGTACGCACGACGGACGTTGAGCGGTCACAAAAGCTAACCATAAGCCTTTGGCTCAGGTGAGCTGAAAAAAAACGGAAGGAAGTTATATATATATAAAACATTATTTAAAACAAAAGCGGGTCTTGGTGGCCATAAAGACATTCATATGACCTTAACATTTTGACAATAAATATATGTTGGAACAAACTGTAACATCTAATGCAACAAATTATTCAGTAAAAACCTATCATCCCAAATACGACTGGTTCCTGAACAGAAAAAGAAGACAAGCGGAATCATTTGACAAGAAATTGGATAATGAACTCCCGGCCCAAATGTGCAATCAATCAGAGCCACTTGATAGTACTTCAGGAATGTCTATTAAATGATGCCACAGACTTAGTCCTGGCTTGCAAAACTCTAAATGCCGCTTATTATATTCTTGTCATAGATGCAGCCTTAAGAGTTTTGGACCAGACCTACTATGAAACCATTCTAAAATTAAAAGTCGTCCAACTTTTCATTGCAGTCGTGGTCAAACTGAAATTCTGAACGAAAACGTATGGGTATCTTGATAAAGTAATTACTTCTACATCAGGTAACACCATTTACCAAATTCTGCAAGCAAATCTTACAAAAACATCGTCGATTTTTACAAGTCACTTTCAGATCTGCATCATTTCGGCGGCCATTGTTGGAGCTACTGCGAGCTTCTCGCATGACGTCACCGCGCGAACCGTTAAAAATATACATGTAGAACACCTTGTTAACAAAAAAATAAATGATACATACCAGTTTTCTTGAGGATTTATCTATAAAAATAATAATTCAAATCAATTCGAATAAAAAATTACCCTTTTCCCAACCATTTTGTCACCGGGACGCTAATGTAACTTCAAACACGAACGGGCACATGGTAGTGCTCTCTTAGTGGTTCACGCGGGTGAAAGGTCAGTCTTGTAAATGAGCAAGGGCGGCGTAAAGTAAATCTTTTCATGGCAGTTCGAAATTTTCAAGTATTTCTGCCTTCAATTATGGGTTTGGATGCATATAATATGGCACAATGGTAGATTTTACTATACATTAGCGGATTAACTAGATATGTGTCCATGGGACACAGATGTCCCCACTACATGACAAAGAACACAGATAAGATTTTTCTATGTCAGGAGCCATAACTTCTATAATACTGAATGAATCCGGAAGCGAAACCCCAGGTACACAACTGACCAACATTCCTGTAAGCTTTGGTGACTCTAGGTCAAATACTTTTGGAACTATGCGTGGTACAACATTAAAATGACTAATTTTTAACTAAGGCAGGGGCCATAACTCCTACATGACTGAATGAATCCGGACGCGAAACCCCAGGTGCACAACTGCATAAGCAAACAAACATTCCTGTAAACTGTGTGACTCTAGGTCAAATACTTTTGGAGCTACGCGCGACACAACATTAAAATGACTAATCTTTTAACTTAGTCAGGGGCCATAACTCTTACACGACTGAATGAATCCGGACGCGAAACCCCAGGTGCACAACTGCACATGCTGACCAACATTCCTGTAAACATTGGTAACTCTAGGTCACCCAGCATCAATATTTGACCTGACTGAGAGAGACCTATACAACAATTTTGCAGACCAAGTTCGGGGAAGATCGATGAAGAGGTTCGTAGGGAGGATTCATTTGTTTCTCTGTGTTTCTCTATCTATAACCCTTGCAACGGCCAAAAAAGGCTACATAACACTTGAAAAACCTTGAAACATGTGCATACAAGGATACTACAGACACGGTTTAGTGAAGATAAATTAAGACGTTGTTTACAGCGTTTTACTATTTTAGCACAGGCAGCCCCTCAAATGGAGCAAATGGAACCATTTAGTACACTTAAGAGAGATCGTTCAAAGGATCAAACAGGCCAGGTTGGGTTGGGTGGAAATTCAACAAGTGGAGTAGAAATCATTTAATTACAAGGAATGGGTAAAACCGAATAATGCTCCCCGATGCATGTGCTTGTCCCAATATAGGGAATGACGTATAAGAAACCAAACAATTTAAATAAAACAGCTAAAATTATGGTTCTTTGACACTACACTTCCCGTCAATGGCCTCTATCATTAAAACACTAGGTAGAGTTATGGGTTTTTGAAAGTGCACTTCCCGTCAATTTCTAGGCCACTATCATTTTGTGAAGTTTCAAAGAAATGCCTTTAACGCTTTTCAAATAATGTTATGGACAAGCTTATTTTGTATAATAAAGAGGGATAATTAAAACACTAGTTAAGATAGAGTTATGATTCTTTGACACTGCACTTTGTCTCAATGGCCTTTATTATTATTTGAAGTTTCAACCAAATGCCATTAACACTTTTCAAGTTATACTCCAGATGAAAAGTGTCATGGACGAACGGAAGGACGGACAAAGCAGCAACTATGTGCTCGCCCTTCGGGAAACATAAAAATCTATAATTTTCTATTTTAAGATACTGTGAATTCAGTAATTACTATTTTTATTATTATTTACCAGCTTTTTTAAAGCGCTCTTTTCATTCATAAAATAAACGTTCAAATGCAATGGTCACACAAATATACTACAAACAAAGATCTACAAACTTGTTCATTAAAAGTTGTTTAAGTATTGACTTTATTTTAAGATTTAGTGTATCCTAAACGAGGTCAAGCAAACCAATTCAACAAACTTCAAGGAGACATGTCCCAGGGTGCTACAAGCCCGGTTCGGTGACGATCGATTATCTGTTTCTATTGAAACTGTCGGCTCGTACAAATGACCTATAATTATAGGTTATTAGCTTTATATCGGGAAATATGCACGAGTTCTTCAGCGGAAATATTGCGCGACTCTAGGAGCGCAATATTCTTCCGCTGAAGAACGAGTGCATATTTCCCGATGCAAAGATAATAACCTTTTTATTACATACGCATCTACACGTATAAATATAATGTAAATATCATAAATTTGTTCAATAGCCTGAATAGGATTGACAATACTGAACTAAAGAGAAAAAATAATGCAACAACACGAACTGAAATTCAGGCGTCAGTGTATGGAAAAATATTGACGTTTCCGGTACCAGTGTAACTTAACGGGGAATAAAAACGAGTATGTAACAAGTAAAACTACGGGCATTTGTACATATCTAACAGAGGTTCACTACATGATGTTTTCAACCTGGTTTGGTGTATTTCTGATAATAAAGTTGAGAGTAGATGCTTAAGTAACAAGAGGACTATGAAGTCATGAAACAGTCACCCGACATCATTTCCCAGTACCTGATTTGGTCTTAGTCTTTCTTTATTATCAGGTTGATCATTAATCATTTTTCAACGATATGACTTTAGTGATGTAAATTTCTACCAGCTGGATATCCGGTTAATTTGGTTAAACACCGCATGTCTAAGTTACTCTGGTTATGCCCTAGTGAAATTATTCCTCATACGTATGACCTCTCCGTATGGCTGAGATATATTTTGTGTGGGTCTGCTGTATATTAGTTCCTAGATGTTGTGGAAATGAACCCAGCGTGTTTAACTGTGTATTGTATAATTATCTGGTAGCGCCAACCGAAAATCATATATAGCTGTTACATTGAACTGAGAAAAATATAAATAATTCTATGACATTACAAAATATACTTTAGACATTTATTATCTATATATAGTATTACATTGAATTATTACAAATATTCAAAACAAAAACATATGTAAATATGAATGATTGAGCCAATTGAGCGCATTATGGAATAAAATTGATAGACAAGCATAAAACATTGTTTGATATACACTTTTAAATATCATATCTAATCTAAAAACTTATGTTTATACGTAATACTGGTACACTGAAACTGAGTTTTCATTATATTAACAAGAAATTCATAAAACTTGTCCTGTATATCAGACGTTTGACGTAAAGTCACTTTAATATAAGAGATATTTTATATATTGTATTGCTCTGGTCCGTCCGTCTTTCCGTCCGTATTTGTGTCGTGCATACCCCGAACAGTTTTTGGCCAAGCGTCATCAAACCTCACACAATTCAGCAAGTGAAATTGTTCACCTGGTATTTTAAATGAAATCTCACACTGCCAGACCAGTGTTATGGTCCTTGAATAGTCAAACATACAAAAAAGTGGAAAACCACAGTACGCCTAACACGTCATGAACGAAAATGTTGCAGGCCCGATTTGATTGAGCCTGTGCAAGGACGATAGCAGAAATGCATGCTACTGTCCACGCCCTCTAGCCCCGGGTTGAGCAGAGCTCGAGCTGATATTTTATGCAAGAAAGTGCCTGAAAGTTTGTGCCGCACGTATCTTAGAAAGTATTCTACGTAAAATTACGAAACAGTCGCGAATGAAATTGTGCACCTGGAGTTTTGTTAGAGATTTCATTCAGCCAGACTAAAGTTATGGCCCTTAACTTAGTCATAAATATACATAAAAGAACATATATTTTTTGTCGAACATATAAACATTTTTGACTAAGGATCATGAAATAAAAAGTGGTTACTTAACAGGTCGCTCAACACCACAAAAAACGAAAGTTTGATAGAGCCTGCCCATCGATGGTAGTGGAAAAGAATGCTACCGTTCGCGCACTTCAACACCGGGTTGAGCAGAACTCAACATTTACACATGCTACAAGTATAAAAAACAATTTAGTCCTATCGATACACATTTGTTATTTTCTGACTTTTTGTCGTCCGAAATAGTGCAATCAAATCAGCATATTTGCTCACTTTAAAAGCCTCCCTTTCTTACAGTCATTCAGTTGATTTTATTCATATCATTTATACTGTTAGACATCCATATGTTCTTCAACGAAAAAATATTGCATGACTTTTGAAGCGCAGCTTAAATATAATACTTGCAATAAACAATTTCAATTTTAAGTCTCAATGTACAATGATATGGAAAAAAAGAACACAAAGTTATAAACAACAATCGGAAAGTACATAGAATGGCCCTTAAGATATAACGCTCACCAATAGCTATGACTTTAACAAACGCAAGCAGGATTCATATACAAATACTTTTGATGAAATGTGCTGACAATCTGTGCAACAGCTTAAATATGAAGAGAGATGCTTTCCACAACATTTGTTAACTAGAGCTATCACTAAAGGTGATGAATGTACCCCCCCCCCCCCTCCCTCGCATGCACTGACACAGTACATTGCAATTTGACACACACAATATTGCATAATTATGTGGACTATGTATATAGACTGTATGTATACAGTATAGTAACAAAAAACAAAGTCCCATAACTATGCAGAATATTTATCGAAAAGAATGTAACATGCACCATGCACAACCAGGGTTGGTACTGATCACTTGTGTGAAGTTTCATTAAATTGTGTGCAAGGGTTTGGTAGATTAGGCACGCACAAGATTGCATATGCAGACTGTATGTACATAGTATGTTAACAAGAAACAAAGTACCATAACTCTGCAATTTTTGTCGCTGAAAGAACCTAACATGCCCCATGCACAACTACTGTTGTTACTGATCACTTGTGTGAAGTTTCATTAAATTGTGTCAATGGGATGAGGAGAGATGGTGCGCAGGACATTGTGTCTATGTATATAGTATAGTAACAAAAAAACAAAGTCCCATAACTCTGCAATTTTTTTTTCTAAAAGAACCTTACATGCCCCATGCACAACTACTGTTGGTACTGATCACTTGTGTGAAGTTTCATTAAATTGTGTCAAGGGGATGAGGAGAGATGGTGCGCACAAGATTGTGTCTATGTATATAGTATAATAACAAAAAAACAAAGTCCCATAACTCTGCAAATTTTTTTTCCTAAAAGAACCTTACATGGCCCATGCACAACTACTGTTGGTACTGATCACTTGTGTGAAGTTTCATTAAATTCTGTCAAGGGGATAAGGAGAGATGGTGCGCACAAGATTGCGTCTACGGACAGACGGACAGACAGACAGCCTGAAACCAGTATACCCCCCTTACAACTTTGTTGTCGGGAGGGGGGGTGTACAATAACAAAACCCCAGTGATGCTCATAAACTTTTCACATTAAAGAAGACTAGCATTTGCTCTACGGTAAAGACCTTGCACGTTTAGGAGAAGACTGTTGAAATTATCAGAATAAAAACTGATTGCCCATTGTGTTGGGTAAAAAAGGAACCAACGTCTTGATTCAAAATACCCGAAAGAACTTCATTTAAGGATACTTAATTACAAATATGAAGAAGATCTGTACTGCTGTTTCAAATATGCGATTTTAAAGTTTTCTATTTATTACAGCCTGTAAGACATTAATCCTGTGGCGATTCTGAATTTGACTCGAAAGAACTGCTGGTCAATGATAGACGTGACATTTTTTTCTAAATAGTCTACAAATGTTACCCTTGCGTTTATGTATTCAGTGAATAAAATCTTTCGTTATAGTTTTGAAATGCATCTTCCTTATGAGTAGTATTTCTGTATTATTATATTCAATTTTGCCGGGCAGTTTCAGAGACGAATATTTTAGTTAATCAAACAATTGCTATGGCAATCAAAATGTAAGAAAATCGCAAACAATTTAACAAGTTTTCATTTCTGAACCATCAGGATCTCTTGCATTAAGTTTTATCCGAAATCGAAAAGTCTTCCAGGCAGGAAGTGGTTTACAAAGTATAGACCGACGGAAACGAAAAGGCAAAGGACATAAGGCGATCACAACGTACATGTGAGCTAATACCATTAGTTAGTTTTGCACTTTCCATAATTACTACTGAAACGTGTCCAGAAAATACCGATTCATCAACATACTGTATATCACAAGACAGCTGTAGTAATGTTGGGCGTAAACTTCTCACTACCGACCATTGGTGTCATGTGTTTTCTTTATTCACATCAAATACATCAGTTAAACGGAAATCACAAGGTGCAAGTGTGAATCATGCACTTAAGGCTTGCTTTTATCATCAGGAAGGCTTTGACTGTGCCGTCCTTAAAATTCTTCTATTATTTTCTTTAGATACTAATACTTCTGCAATGCTGACTGTACCACAGCCGATTAGTCAGTCACTCATGTCATACAGTCTTTAGCAGCTGTCAGGAATGTTTCCTTTGCATTTAGCATCAAGATAAAGCGATAATACTAACCTGTCTAAATAAACTGGCATGCACTTTAATCGAACTGTTATTGGCAGAATGTGGTGACCATAACCTTGTTGTTGTAACGTCGTTTCAATCTTTGATTCGTCATAGATCTTTATGTCCTCATTCATATAACATAAATTTCCAATAATTAAGTCTTTCAACATCCATCTTTTGTGTAATGTTTATCAGCACCTAAACATCAACCATAAACCAACATTAAAAACACTGCATCCAGAAAACATCATAACAAGACAATACTACCTCAGTAAACCACCATTTCAGATCATGATAATGAAAGGACATTAAGAACTTAGAAATACAGTTGCTTTACAAAACCATGTTTCCCACTTGGAGGAATAACCAGTAGAATCTACTAAAGAAAATGCTTTACAGAAACACATATTCAACAGATCCGGAAAAAGGTCCAGTTTTTTGCATGTTTGAATGTCCCATTGATTACCATTAAGCCACACATGTTTCATGATTCACGCCAAGTATGTCCGTATTTTCTGTCGTATAATTTTATCGCAGACAGGGCACCGGGTCAATGGATCCGCACACTCCATGCACATACGGTGATGCGTGCACGGCAAGAACAGAACATTGACGTTATTCCTACGGCACTTCATACAAATGATAAAATTCTTCAAACGTTGGTTTTCTTCAGCTGGCGTTTCTGTAAAATAAATACATGTATATAAATATTTACTTGTCATTTCGACTAACGTGTTGCAGGCCACTGTTAGAATTTATAAGATTCAGTAATGTACCGCGCCATTAGAGACCAAAATTTTAATTATCTAATTTTAGATATTAATTGTTACCAGTCGGCAATTAACAGAACATGAAATTTCGTTAAACTAAATTAATCCATATTTGTCATTAGTTTAAGGGAGACAACACTTTTGAGACATTGCACTTAACACGCGTTTAATTAGATGGGTTCCATTGTGTATCCCGATTTCGCCCGATACAACGAAGCCTCCCGATTTGCACTCTTTTCAGTCGGGCTAGTTGCGCTTGAATCGAGGTTCATCTGAGGGATGTGCCGAATGTAACATCACGGCGCATTTCGGAGTAGTGATCACTTGTTCGCGATCGGGACAGCCAGCGTGGTATGAATCGAGCCCACCTATTTATTAAACATCTCTGATCAATCAAAGTACAAAAGGTTCTGAAAGGCTGGCGAGCTTTAAATACCACTAAAATACCACTTGACAGAGAAACTAAAGTAAACCTTGCATTGGAAAGATTTGAAAATCAAAGGCCTGAAGGGCCTGAGTCGGCTAATGATTGATGTACTGACAGTATAGTCTACCAGTTTCAGTTTGTTTTTAGTTTTTTTCCCCAACTAAAGAGAGATTTTGTTACAATAAATGAAATGAACATTCGGTCGATGCCTAATAAAACTTTGTTTGATATTATACAAGTATTTAAACCCAATATATTTCTCTAAAATTGAACAGCGGTTCGCAGAAATAAAAATGTTGAAAGTACAAACTACAATTTGACAGCTGACACTAAGATACTGCCCATGACTTTATATATTTTCCAGTAAACATTTGCCTCCGATATTGCCAAAAGAGGCAATTATCGGCTGGTATATATTCGCACATGATAAAATTTGAATATGACAATTTATAATATTAAAATTTTACAGCGCGGATTGCCACATACAATTTGTAACGGATGGACGAAAGAGCTGATATTTTACAGATATTATAATGGGCCTGGCGATAGCCTTGTCATATGTTAGGTATTGTTCAATCATATTATAAGTGATGTCAATTTAAAGTATACTTACTTTTGCGTTTAGAGATACATGTATGTAAATGTTGCTGAGTGTCAATATATAGTGTAACCAATATTAATAAATGCAGTTCTTTTTTAGTTAAAACTATCATTTATTCTATTTCAGACTTGTTAACCCCTTAAAAATCATGTCTGTTATCTCGAAGTTCATCCACTTTCAATTATCCATTTTGATTCATGTAGACAGACAGGCCCAGACTGGGCAGAAAAAATGTTTGAGCCATTTTTACGTGGTCGGTAGCAGGGTGGGTGTGGGGAGGGGAGTTTTTTTCCGCTTTAAATTGCAGTCAGATTTTGAAATGGGCATTGCGGCAGGTGGTAAAAGGGCAAATGTATCAAACTGTAAAGTGGCAATATGGGGGAAGGGTGTGGGAGGATACCCCCTCCTGCAAGAAGGGTTTGGGGTATTACCACAAGAAATTTTTGAATATGTAGACCCTTGATACAGCCTTTGGTGCGATTTTAACTGAAAATCTTCTGTTTCAATTTCTAAATATTTACTAGATTCTTTCTGGTATTACAATATCCAAAGTATGACTGTCACTTCATCTTTTTACTTTCAGATCATGCCTCAGGACTAGAATATGAGTCTGATATAGATTATATGTAGGTGTAATAAAAATAAATTCTAGAATCATTTCTGTTACAATAATATCTATCATGTATGTTACTTGAATGTTAAAATTTCATAACACAGCTCGATATTTACCCAAAATATTATATCCGGATACGATTACACTTTTCTCCAGTTTCAACAATATATTTTACAAATTGTGATGATACGAAGACATTTAGCAGCAATTGGCAGTATCTGACATTGAAGTTTACGGTTAAATTACCTCATATTTAAATCTTTTCATAAAAACGTTGTTTCGTTTCGTCAAAGCAGCCAAACACAGACGATCTACTTTCGATTTCAAAAACTACAAGAAAATACAATTTAATGTTTCGCCGATTTGTTTATTTCTCGAAAAATCAGAAATAAAATCATTTTTAATATCAGTAGTAACTAAACAAACCAGTAAGAGCTTCTTCTTCCGATAATTTATCCGTTTACTGACTGCAAAATTCAACCCACGCAAAGTAGCGTTGTTATAAACAGGTCACGCGTGTTCGCCGACAAGTGTCCAGAATGTAGTTAGGATTCATCCGCGAAGTCTCGCGGAAGAATTAACGTACTGCACATATCTTATTCGGGTCGTTTAAAATGAAGCTGTCATAATTAAATTTCACCGATGTGGTAAACTCTTTGATAAGAGACATTCAAATGCTTTCAGAGGTACCCACTCAATAAAATACTAGCAGTATGTTCTGGAACTATATTTTGTCTTTCGCTGGATGTTACGCAAGCTTTGTAAGTCTGCGCAATTCACAGAATGCACAGCACAATAAATTTGTTATTTACGCAATGATTTTAAAGATTATTTTTTGAAACGGACAGGGTAACAAATGGATAATTTGGCTAATAAGTTAATATGCAGTTTTTATTTGTCAATGAATTTGTGAACATCATATTTGCTATTTTGTGACAAAAGGGCATAAAATTCGTCACCATAATCATATGCGCAAATGTATTACCAAATCCCGCAGAATCGTTATGCGTGTTTATGCTTAATGAGTTACCGCGGAAGAAAATACGTGGCTTTATTCGAGTATTGCACAATTATAAGTCATAAATATGACAGATTACATCGTATATTGGTCATAGCAAATAGGATTGATATAAATGAACTTCATTCGATCAATGAACTCTTTGAAATTAGAGACAATCTAATGGAACTACATCACTTCGCTGTGTTGTGAGGCCATTTAAGAATGAGAAATCGTGCGATAGCAAGGACTCGTCAAACGCTTGACAGCGTTTAGCCGACTCAAAAAGGTTGAATGAAGCCACCAACAGTTTTTCAGCAAAAGATATACATATGAATGAATGACTGAAGTTACCACAGTGTTTTTAAGTCAACAAATTGAAATGAAACGATTTTTAACAAACGTGCAGTCTGAGTAAGAGCAATTTGCCTACCCGTTGTCATTTATGTTGAAAGGACAGAAAAATCAGTAATTTATGAAGCTAACCTTATATTTCTTCACTTCAGTTCATCCCCTATCCTTTAATGCATTTCAGAAAACATATAATTGGCCAGTTTCAACTCGCAACTGTTTATTTACAATACATTTTGATCATTTTTACAACAAAGGTAAAATATTTTGAGACAATGATTTTTTTTCGACAAAGAAAATTTTATTCCAAATAATATCAAACTGACCGAAAGTATTTAAGCATCATGTCTGGTACTGACACGCCGTAAAATTAGGATCAGGTGTTGTTCACAGAGAAAATTGCAAAGACATACAGGAAAATATTGTGCATGCTTTCAGGTTTGATAACTTCTAAGATTATTTGTTTCAAAGAAATCTGACGGAAAAGACAGACGTTCGCCCGAATTTTGAACGAGTTACACACTCCTTTTGCAATGTAGGGGGCGCTAACGTATTATCATTACCGATAACTGTTATCAATTTTCCAGTGTTTAATGAAATAGTTCTGTGTTCTAGACTCATAAAGTTGTTACCTAAACGGGAATCGCAAGCACTTGTAAGAGCTTTACGGTATACTTGATCTTTTATTATCAATGAAAGTTATTTTGACTGATATCTGAAATACATGGTAATTTTACATAAGATGTGAATACCTTTAAAAACTTATTCAGTGCTTATTATTCTTTCTGAAAAAGATTAAATTTAACGTATTCTCGGACCAATGCATTATATGCAGAAATATTTAAATTGCTCATGCTTTGGATATTGTGTGTTTAGTTTCGTGATACGTTGGTCCTACCGATATCCAAGCAGCGGAAATTTTTACTTTTGCAACAGATAAAATAGTCACTTTAACTTCTAATGCTGCTTATGCACATGATATGTACGGTATCACTGGAGCTCGTAGAAAGAAATCAGGTCGTCAAAGTTTTTGTTTGTTAGAGTGTAAATCAAACAAATAGAGCTAACTCTTTTCTAAGTCTTTTCAAAAGTTAAAGCATGGTACAGCTAATGATCAACAGTTCACACGCAGTGCAATTACTGTATAAGTGCGGAAATACCTTTAAGAAACCTCTTGTGGTATTTAAAATAACTTATTCCCCCTAATGTCGAGTAGACTATCTCACAATTTAATTAAATTCTACGTGTCACTTTCCTGGAAAAGGATAAAATTAATACAATACACCTCCATCCCTTGTTATATATATGACGACGATACACTCCTTGCTACCGTACAATTAGATATATGTATCTTAAAACCGCGGAAGAACCCCTTGAATCTGAAGTGTTCTATTGTTCAATACGACAAAGGGTGGATCCAGGGGGAACTGATCACGACAGGCGAACCCAAAAAAGCCGAAGAGCATACATTTTTTAATTAAATTATTAAATATTAAATTGAGCGACCAGTCGTTTTGAACAAATATTTATATCGATACTAATTTATGATTGCTGAAGTGATAGGAACGGAGCGCGCTAATTTCCGTATGCCTACTTAACCAAAATCCTGGAGCCGCACCTAGCGATGATAAGAAACTCTCATCCTTAATTGTTAATATGTCTTTCAAAGAAAAGGTTTCAATTTACAGAGAAGAAACTCTCAAGTAATTGAAAACAGTCATATTTGTTTTGAATGAATTAAGAAAATACGATGTGCTAAAGGCAATAATTGTAGTTTGTGAAAGATAACGCTCGGCCGATGGTTAAAACTTATGACAATTTTGCATTTGAAAATACTTTTGAATTGTCAATATATGAATCCAACTGAAAGAGCTAATTGAAATTGTACATTTGATCCATGTTTCTTCATCTCATGAACATAAAATAATTTTCATTTAAACATCAAGTGACGATAGTGTTACAAAATTATGCCGACAAAATTTAAAATGCGTTTTACGTTATCTTTGAGCGAAGTAACTAACACAGGTTTTGTTATGGAATGGATCGTATAGTTTTAAGCACCAAAAGCCTGACAACAACGCAGGAATACTAAAAATAGTATCTATATTCGAAACAGATGCAGATATGATTGTCGGCAATTTCCGTGTGATGACATATTCTCGTATGCTACTCGATATTATTCGGTCATACGAGAAAAAAGTTGTTTTTTTTTTCATAACAACCAAAGGATGCCGAAATCGTACATAGAGAATTACCCTGGTTCCCGTCTGGTTGCGAAACGTAAAGAGTAAACACGGGCACCAGTCTAATGGAGAAAACGTGATCAAACGGACAATGACGATTGTTATAACGGGTCCACTACCTTAAGAACAATCGTCACTATGTGAACAGGCGTCACTACAGGAACAGGCGTCACTATGTGAACAGGGGTCATTTTAATGTACAAAAATTAGGAAAAAGTCATAATCGATGAAAGATGTGTATATCTTTTACTCTTTTTAAGCTAAAATTAAGAGAATGAAAGACCTCGAAATTTCTATTTTGTCTGAAAAGATATATCGAAATACCATTTTGTATGGCCTGTAACGCTTCCTCTTGTACTCTTCTCGCTTTGATAACTTCGATTGCATCAATAACTTCCTCAATGGTTGGCTTTATGCTACCTGTAGTAACAATAAACGTACATTACAAACATTGTTGCCATAGGAACAAGAAAATGTTGATGCATACACCCTATTGAACTACTGAAGTTATGTGAAAGTGATCGGTCATATTTTAACACAGCACATGTGTTATAAATCACTGAGTGTGCATAATAATTAGTTCCCGATGGATACGTATTGTCCATGTGTTTTCATAAATATGCAACAAATTAGTTAAAAACATTTACAAATATGCAAAACAGGATATTCAGATATTTTCTCAGGCAGGTTATAACACAAGACATTGTGCTATTAATGAAACATATTATGACGAAATGAGGGATGGCAAATTTATGGATGTTGCCAACATATAACGGACAGAATGTCGGACGGAAAAGCGCAATCCTATAGTCCCAGAAATTAGTTTTCAACCAGAATGGACTAATCAGATAGACAACCTCTGTTTCTAAGTTCGTGTACAGCCTCATTGAAATCCTCTAGCTGGTACCCCATCTCTACACATGCATCCCTGTGTTCGTTCATAGCAGCTATGTATTCTGGTTCCCTAAGTACCATTTGCTCCATCGCACCTGATAGACCTCGGTCACCCAACTGTGCACCATTTCCCTGGAAAATTTATAATGAAATATTGAACACTTCTAACCATAATCATGCTAGGCACAATAGATTCTGCCTTTGCGGCCAGTGTAGATCATAATCAGCCTGAACTTCAGTGCAGTCTTATCAAGATCTACACCGTTCGCCATTCAGTCAGTATATTTTTGGTAAGCATCCCTTTCAACAGTTAATGGTACTCTCGAAATTGAAAGATAGACAAGTTCATTATATAGAGAATAATAGGTTAGTGCCGTAGATGAGAAAGTTTATCTGGCGAGGTGGAGGAGGTTATCGGGTGAGCCGAAGGCGAACCTGATAACGTCCGGAGCCGAGCCAGATAAACTTTCTCCATCTTAGGCATTAACCTATTATTCTATTTATCTTGTCATTATTTCATTTTCCGATATTTGGCAATTTATTTTACAAAAATAAGTGTGCGACAACCGCTTTAATGACGTCATATTCGTAATGACGTCACTTATATAATGACGTAATTACCGGCAAAATCGCAATAACTTCTTCGTTTTTGAATAAAAACTCATTATTTGACCACTCATTTTCTTAGTTCGGATATTTCCAACACAATGATGATGGTTTCGTTGCAAAATTTCTTATGACAACAATATCGATCATAAGGTCACATGATCAACTGATCGTATATCACTGGTCACATGATCAACTGACGGTATATCAAGAAAGATATACGGCACCCTGATATCGGGTCGAAAATACTGCAAGTGACAGGATAAAAAAATTTAGCAGGGCAAGGGCTAATAAGCCCCTTTAGGCTATACAATATACACAGATCTATATAATATGAAAATTATGGAAACAATAATATAAACTATTGTATACAAGCATGAAGAGATTTCTTTAAATCACACTGCATATTCTTGAAAGCTCGCTAATCTTTATAATTTGAATGCAAGTAAATTTTAATTGAATCTGTACAATCTGTGCCATGAGATGTAAGACACCAAGTTTTGGTACATGACTATGTTGTGATCAGAAAACTTTCAAACTTAGTGTGGAACCTAGTACGTCTGTTTTCTATATTTGCCTGCTAATTGGTCTAACCTATTTGTATGTTCTTTGATAAACAACAATTGACGCGCGTACTGGTATGAGAACATTATGACGTCAATTATGACGTTAAATTTGCGCATGCCACGTTAATTACTACTGAATGAATAAAATAATATTTTTATCATGATATTCCGACGACCATGATAGAATGAAATGTAGTGAGACCTGCTTGTGTGTTATTGTCTTTTATTACATGTTTTCAGTGATTTTTTTGAAATATTAGAGTGAAATATATCTGGTATTTTCACAGTGAAAAATATCAAATATATTTTTCACTGACAAGAAACTACAAAATTGGTAAATTTAGTCAAAACATGAACTCATGAACAGCATATCTCGTGGCTATACCACTCGTGAAAATAAAGCATCTGGTTTTCATTCGTAAAAATATTGCATCTGGTGTTCACTTGTGAAAGATCGTTCAATCTTACACTGAAACAAACAAATATCCTCTAAATTGTCTATGGTTTATAGTTAAGATGCTTTCATAAGTTTAACAATTTACCATAACACCCTCGTGCTTCATTATCTGAATCTAAATCGTGTTACATCACACAACAAACAACGAGAATGTCACAATGATTTAATAAGATTTAATTAATAATTTAAGTAGACGATCCTCCAAGAAAGAAGATTAATCTAGACGAAGTCCACTGCCTGTCTTTTAATTAAAATGTCAAATTATGTGTGGAGGATTTGTTCATGCAAAGTCTTAGTATATCACATTTTCCAGTAGATCTATATGGTATTGTATTTTTTAGAAAATCACCTGATTTTCATATGCAACGGCTGCTTGAATCACAGCGATATATTCATCACCCTTCTGTTGTCTCGCAAAAGGGCAGGCTGGGAACCAGCGACAATGCTCCGTCCACGGGTCATCATCCGGGTCCCAGCGCTGAAGTCCGCCGTCACAGGCAAAACAACGCACGCGATCTTCGCAACCTAAAATAAGCATCATTTTCGAGGTTAAATTTAGGACAGAATATAAGAATGTCGAGGTCAGCATTTTTTTAAAAATCTATTTAGTTCAATATGTTTTAATTTGTCATATAAAGCCGCGTTGTGCATTAAAATGTACATGTAGGCATACAGTTGACACTATTTCAAGCTACCTGCTGCAGCACAGCTGGCTGGAGTCTCCGTCAAGTTGGTTATAAATATCAAGGATATGCCTGCCTGTACGCAAACCCTAGGGACAGCGAGCTTTAGCTAGGTTTCTTACTCGTGCTGACCCGAGGGTGAGGAAAACTACTGTCCTGTATGACATGTTAAATAACTTCATTTGACTACCGTTGCAACGTGCATGTAGTTTATGACATTATAATTATGACGTCACAATGGGAGCGTGTAGCTCGTTTTTTTTAAGGAAACGGTAATTGTAAGTACTTCCGGGATTTCTTTTCTTTCCCCGCTGGCTAGGCAAACAATCCTCATCTTTCCCCCACAAGGTAGGCAAGAAAACACGTTCCCTTTTTTTCAGTTTTGTTAATGCTAAAGAGTTCATTTCAGAGCCTCTATCCGACTTCTAAATAACTTTTTTCAAGGCGAAGAGTAATAACAAACTCCACGGATGTACTGTACATGCTGTTCACTCTACAGAAAAATTTGGACTGTTTTGAAAATGCATTGCATTTAAATTAACACAAATACCTGTATAATACAATCCAGCGTCTGCTAATTGCTGTGGGGTCTGTATCATGTGTTGAGGCCAGGAACTGAACGATGACAAGCGTGACTGCAGTGTTTGATATTCAGGGTGCCGATAATTAGTTGTCGTAGGATCAAGCGTGTGCCGGGCTGCAAAATTAAAATGAAAGGTAGCGACAAATCAAACGAGAGGGCCATGAAGGCCCTGTATCGCTCACCTGACCTATTGACCTAAAGATCATCAGGATAGTTCCATTAAGATATGGTCATAAATGTGGCCGCTAAAGCGTTAACTTTTCGTTTGATTTGACCTGGTGACTGATTTCTGACCCCATATGACTCAGATTCGAAAAGATCATCAAAATTAACATTCTGGCTAAGTTTCATGAAGATACAGTCATAAATTTGGCCTCTAGAGTGTTAACAAGCTTTTCCTTTGAATTGACCTACTGACCTAGTTTTTTACCCCACATGACCCAGATTCGAACTTGACCTAAAGATCATCAGGATAATTTCATTAAGATATGGTCATAAATGTGGCCTCTAAAGCTTTAACTTTTCCTTTGATTTGACCTGGTGACCTAGTTTTTGACCCCATATGACTCAGATTCGAAAAAATCATCAAGATTAACATTCTGACTAAGTTTCCTAAAGATCCAGTCATAAATGTGGCCTCCAGAGTGTTAACAAGCTTTTCCTTTGATTTGACCCAGTGACCTAGTTTTCGACCCCACCTGACCCAGATTTCAATATGATCGATAGATCATCAAGATTAACATTCTGACCAAGTTTTATTAAGATATGGTCATAAATGTGGCCTCTAGAGTGTTAACTAGCTTTTCCTTTGATTTGACCTGGTGACCTAGTTTTTGACCCCAGATAAACCAATATCGAACTCGTGAAAGATTGTTTTAAGGGAAACATTCTGACCAAGTTTCATTAAGAATGACTTACATGACCCAGATTCAAACTGGAGCTTGAGATCATCATGAGTAAAATTCTGACCAAGTTTCATGAAGATATAGTCATAAATGTGGCCTCTACAGTGTTAACAAGCTTTTCCTTTGATTTGACCTGGTGACCTAGTTTTGACCCCAGATGACCCAATATCGAACTGATCCAAGATTTTATTGAGGGTAACATTTTGACCAAGTTTCATTAAAATTGGGCCAAAAGTGTGACCTCTAGGGTGTTAACAAGCTTTTCCTTTGATCTGACCTGGTGACCTAGTTTTTTAACTCCAGATGACCCAATATCAAACTCATCCAAGATTTTATTAAGGGTAACATTCTAACCAAGTTTCATTAAGATTGAGCCAAAATTGTGACCTCTAGAGTGTTAACAAGCGTTTCCTTTGATTTGACCTGGTGACCTAGTTTTTGACCCCAGACGACCCAATATCGAACTCGTCCAAGATTTTTATGAGGGTAACATTCTGACCAAGTTTCATTAAGATTAGGCCAAAATTGTGATTTCTAGAGTGTTAACAGTCAAATTGTTGACGACGGACGACGGACACAGGGTGATCACAAAAGCTCACCTTGAGCACTTCGTGCTCAGGTGAGCTAAAAACCAACACCTTTACAAAAGTAACATTTTATAAGACTTGTTAAACAAAATAATAAAAAATTATGATGCAGTATATTGTCCGTAAGTATTGACCTGGCACTCATGAATATTCCGTATATTTCCGTAAATTAATTTTCGATGTCCGAACCTAAACAGCGATATAACTATTGCATATTTCCCATTGATGTAATGTCACAAGTGCAGGTAGCTGTGTGGACAAAGCGTTTAGCTGTCAGTCTTAGGGTTGTGGGTTCGAGTCCTATGTCAGACCAAATCATCTTTTTTTTCAAAGTTATAAAAAACTTACCATTTAACTGATTCAACTTACGTACCGTCATTTTTTTATGGTTCATTTATTGAAAGTTATAAAAACGTTGTAGAAAAAGTCGGATAAAATTGTTTTAAATGTAACCCTATCTTTGATAAAAAGACAAATTGCTTGTCACCAGCGTTTTAAGAAAATAAATTTTACAAGAGAAGCAATTAAAATTCATGAAGTGTGGTACATAAAATAATGCAAGAATAAAAGAAGTATCGATAACATCACATTGAAGGAAAAAAACACGATCTAAGGTGATTTCGAACCCGTGGTAACGCGCTTGGAAGTCAGACACCTTACCACTCACTACCATGTCATCGGTTACCTTTATAGGTTACGTTAGGAATAATTTTAAAAGATATTTTCAGAATACAAATATTGCGTAAATAAACGAAAACGTCCGAAAATATTGGCGAAGATTAATGAGTGCCAGGTCAATACTTCCGAACAATACATTGTATGTTGTTGTTAGCAGTACATAAACTGCCCAACGAATGCATGCAATATTTGAACAAGAAAATACTTATTCAGTTATGTGGTGGGGTTAAAAACTTATCAAGAAAAGTCACGTGAAAATTAGAAAGCAAAATTTCACATAAACCTCAGTAGGTAGCTGAAGAATCACTAAAGTGGAAAAGAGTATAACTGAATAAAATGTCAGCTTAATTTCTTCAGCTGATTTATTTTCTGGATGTTGTGCAATGTAACTAATGAATGTAGCTTCCTATTGGGTTTTTAAGACACCGAGTCGTCTCCCTAGGAAATTATTTCATTTACAGTCGAGTCGGGAACTATGGTAGAAACATAGACCTTTAGCAAGACGACCATGGTATTACAGATATGCAAAATGTACAAGCAAGACATACCATTCCATTGCATTTGCCTGTTATACTCAGGATCTTCTGTCTGAAGTTGTCTCTGTAATATAGATATATATGTGATTTCATTACTAAATAGTTTCAATAAATTGTCCTCAATCAATAACTAGAAAATGCTTTTGTAAAAAAGCGCATGTCTCCCCCAATGTAAAGTCCTATAGGCAAGAAGTCAATAGGGGTCAGGAGCGAAAGTCAAAAAGACACTGATGGTTGGCTGCAATAGGGATCATCTACTTGGCATGTCCAGTCATCCCGCTAAATTTCAACACTCTTGGCCTAGTGGTTCTCAAGTCACTGTTCAGGCTCCTGTGACCTTGACCTTTGATCAAGTGACCTCAAAATAAATAGGGGTCATCTACTCTGCATGTCCAATCATCCCATTAAGTTTCAACATTGTAGGTCAAGTGGTTCTCAAGTTATTTCCAAATAATGATTTTACATGAACAGGCCACTGTGACCTTGACCTTTAATAGACTGACCCCAAAATCAATAGGGGTCATCTACTCTGCATGTTCAATCATCCTATGAAGTTTCAACATTCGGGGTCAAGTGGTTCTCAAGTCATTGATCGGAACTGGTTATCAATGTTCAGGCCCCTGTGACCTTGACCTTTAACGGAGTAACCCCAAAAACAATAGGGGTCATTTACTCTGCATGAACAATCATCCTATGAAGTTTCAACATTCTGGGTCGAGAGGTTCTCAAGTTATTGATTGGAAATGGTTTTCCATGTTCAGGCCCCTGTGGCCTTGACCTTTAACAGAGTGACCCTAAAATCGTTAGGGGTCATCTACTCTGCATGACCAATCATCCTATGAAGTTTCATCACTCTGGGTCAAGTGGTTCTCAAGTTACTGACCGGAAATGGTTTTCAATGTTCAGGCCCCTGTGACCTTGACCTCTCACAGAGTGACCCCAAAATCGTTAGGGGTCATTTACTCTGCATGACCAATCATCCTATTAAGTTTCAACATTCTGGGTCAAGTGGTTCTCAAGTTACTGATCGGAAATGGTTTTCAATGTTCAGGCCCCTGTGACCTTGACCTTTAATGGAGTGACCCAAAAACGATAGGGGTCATCTACTTTGCATGTACAATCATCCTATGAAGTTTCAACATTCTAGGTCAAGTGGTTCTCTAGTTATTGATCGGAAATGGTTTTCAATGTTTAGGCCCCTGTGACCTTGACCTTTGACGGAGTGACCCCAAAATCAATAGGGGTCATCTACTCTTTATGACCAATCATCCTATGAAGTTTCAACATTCTGGGTCAAGTGGTTCTCTAGTTATTGAACGGAAATGGTTTCCAATGTTCAGGCCCCTGTGACCTTGACCTTTGATGGAGTGACCCCAAAATCAATAGGGGTCATCTACTCTTTATGATCAATCATCCTATGAAGTTTCAACATTCTGGGTCAAGTGGTTCTGTAGTTATTGATCGGAAATGGTTTTCAATGTTCAGGCCCCTGTGACCTTGACCTTTGACGGAGTGACCCCAAAATCAATAGGGGTCATCTACTCTTCATGACCAATCATCCTATGAAGTTTCAACATTCTGAGTCAAGTGGTTCTGTAGTTATTGATCGGAAATGGTTTTCAATGTTCAGGCCCCTGTGACCTTGACCTTTGACGGAGTGACCCCAAAATCAATAAGGGTCATCTACTCTTCATGACCAATCATCCTATGAAGTTTCAACATTCTGAGTCAAGTGGTTCTGTAGTTATTGATCGGAAATGGTTTTCAATGTTCAGGCCCCTGTGACCTTGACCTTTGACGGAGTGACCCCAAAATCAATAGGGGTCATCTACTCTTCATGACCAATCATCCTATGAAGTTTCAACATTCTGAGTCAAGTGGTTCTGTAGTTATTGATCGGAAATGGTTTTCAATGTTCAGGCCCCTGTGACCTTGACCTTTGACAGAGTGACCCCAAAAACAATAGGGGTCGTCTACTCCAGCAGCCCTACAACCCTATGAAGTTTGAAGGTTCTAGGTCAAATGGTTCTCCAGTTATTGCTCGGAAATAACGGACGGACGGACGGAAGGACGGACGGACGGACGGACAGGGCAAAAACAATATGTCTCCTGGGGGAGACATAATTCCATGTAAATGCTTCAATATAAATTTATTGAAAAGTAAACCAAATAGCATTTATGAATTTTGGCGGCAGACTATAACTAAAATGTTTTCGGAATATAAACTATGCATGTTATCTCAATGATTATTTATATGTTAAATGTACATTTTTGTTCTAAAGTACACATGTGGAAGCCACACTTACACTTCCATGTCCAAAATATTGAAAACAGGTGGAACCAGCGACGTTCCGTAAGTCAGCCGGATAACGCCTCCAAACCCCTCCTTCTATACTCCAAGCGGAGTTCAAACCTACTACGTCTGTGTGTGTGTATGTTCGGGTTTAACGTCTTTTTCAACAATTTTTCAGTCATATAAACGACGGTGTCTACTTGTAGCAGTGAGCACAATGCCCAACTTTATAGTGCTGCCTCACTGGAATATCACGCCGTAGACACGTGACATGATACCCCAACCAGTAACATTATACTGACACCGGGGTGACCAGTCCTAGCACTACACTCTTAATGCGGAGTGCCAAGCGAGGAAGCTGCTAGTACCATTTTTACGTCTTTGGTATGACGCGGCCAGGGATCGAACCCATGACCTCCCGCACTCGAAGCGGACGCTCTACCACTAGGCTACCGAGATTGTGGGAAAAGCCGTAACTTGTTACTGAGTCGTCTTGGCAACACTTCAACTATGCGGGTACTTTCTGGGTGTTTGGATGTCTTTCAACTTAACCATAAAAGCCACTGTGTGTTAATATCAAGTTACCAGGATGTATTTTTACAATAAAAGTAACAATGAATTAAACTATATGTAGTACCTTTAATTCTGCCAGCTGTGCTGCTCCTAGATGCTGCTGTAGATAAGGACAATTCCCAGAATGCCTCACGTGCTCTTTCAAAGGCTCGTCTTCTTCGCAGAAGTCTTTCAGCCCGATGCCACATTGGTAACACCGCACAAGGTCTCCATCATCTATTTCATAAACATTTATTCACAAGGAGACATATAACAAAAAGTTGAATGATGATGATAATAACGATAACGATGATAACAAACTTATGATGATGATATCATAAAGATGATGATGATGAAGATGCTGATGTTATAAAAAATGAGGACGGTCAAATTCAGGTCTCGTAGTCAACATGATACCAATTCAGAAGTTTCGTCTAAGATTCCAGAGTGTAAGACAGTAAAGTGATTGCACTTTTTACAGAAATGTCTATTAATTAGATGCATTTTGCGAAAATAAAATATGTTACAGAATCTTTGTTTCTGCATATTTAAATGGTTGCAATGTTTAAGCATCATTGGATATATGCAAGTCTGATTTAGAATTATGAGGACTATCACAAAAGTTGATGACTATCACAAAAGTATAACCCTTATTTTTCAAATCGATTTTACAGATAGAACTACTGAAATGAGCGTTTTAGAACCACTTACTAGTAAAAAAGAATCCAGCCCCGGTCAATGAAGGCGGATCAGGTTTCCTGTGTGTCCACCTAGCGTATGTTCTTAGCCTATCACTGTATTCTACATAATCCGGATGTCTGGGCGGGGTAGAAATGGCAGAAATGTTTGTACGATCATTTCTCAGTTCTTCAACTTGTCTTCCATTTTCTTGTCTCCCATGGTGAACATGTTCAATGTTTTCATTCAAGCGGTAACCATTGTGCGATGCATGTTCGCGGTCACCGACACTTGACCTTGACGCTTGGTCAGTAGTGACCGGTATGGACAATCCACTTGAAAACGCAAATTCACTCCTATCAGTACCAGCTTGCTCTTGTGACACCTCCTGTGACAAATGGTCATTCATCAGGTATTCCTTTGTTGAACGCACAGGATATGGTTTCTTTCCGGTGTCTCTAACTATTCCAAGAAGGCACAGACAGGGAAACAAAACCTTTTTCGACGAATATAAGGATACTGGTTTTGATCCATTTTCCTCCTGGTCTGAATATACTTTCTGACACATGAGATAACAACAGTGCGCTCGAAATGTTTACTGTTTATATAGTATGCCCGGTTTTCCAACCAATTCTACAAAACTTGTTCAACCTGTTGCCACTTCAAATATCAATTTATGCATGCCCTACACTTCGTTTTAACTGTTATACAAATATAGCAAAAATAAACGAGTTTTTCAAGATTATTTCTCAAAATAATGTCATGCATACTAGTAGGTAACTTCGACCGGCGTTCAGATGTAATACATATTTATCTTAAATATCATAATTCCAACTTTTGAATTAATCGCAAGGTGTTTGAACACTTCAAAGTTAAATGGAATGCTCTTCAGGCTAGATTTGAAGAACTAATTTTCTTCAAGACAGACAGTTGTTTTGACATAAGTTTATATAAGCCTCCCCAAATTAGGACTGTGCTTACAAATTCGACATAGTTATCATACAATTCCACTGCGCCAAAATATATAAAGACATTGACCTTTACATCAAGTTGATTCCAATCAGTTTTCTTGTAATAATGTTTTTGAATTCCATTTCTTCAGCACAAGGTCAGATGTCATTGTATATCATATGGTTTGTAGCCATTATATATGTGCAAAGATCTTTGGAAATATGTAGAGGTATTGCTATCGTGGCACATGTTCTGACGACTGTAGTCTTTTATAATCTAGAAGGAAATACATCATGTATATAATTATATAATTTATGTATTGGTTATATAAATACGTTTGATGACTGTGTAAATCATGCATATACATCACAGTTGTAACTTTTAGAGAAAGAGCTTGATAGTCAGTTGCACGCAGAACTTTAATCGAAAAAGGTCATAACTTATATTAAATTCAAGTATGTTTGATTAATTATAAGAAGAAGTGTCGGAAGTTTAGGTTCAGCTCTGACATATCTTGCTTTCTGTGAACATGTGAATCACAAACGCATGCATGTAAATAGCAAGATTGGATGTATGAAAGCACAATGCAGTTTTTGCCCTAATTCTGTTCCATATCACTACCCGCCGTGATTTAACCGTTATTTCTCTTACTTGAAATTATTTACATCTGTAGTTACTAAATACTACACAGCTTTCGATTTAAATGCTTATTTAAAATATTCAAAATTAACCGATGATATTAAAAAGACTAGTGTTAAATTTCATTTAAATTTGAATAACTTCAAATAAGAGAAATAACGGTCAAATCACGACGGGTAGCAAACACCACGGCTATAGAATCTACTTCCTGTCGTAAGGTAGGCCTACCTGTAAACAAAACAAAAAAAAATCTTGTATCAAAGAAAAATCCCCTCCCCACAAGGACTTCATTTTTTGAGATCAATACACTGTTTTGCGCGAACTTAGTAGGAAAGCTCACACTATTCCTAAATCATTTCCCCCATGGTTACCCCCATCCTGTCAACTGTAAAATGTAAACATATATTAATAAAACACTGCGCGCGTTATCAATACTGTATTGGAAAATCCAATATTTGCTGCACAATAGATCTAAGAAGGATTATCTTTGAACACCCTTGGACTTATTGGACTCACCTGCCACATTATCAAAGTTTATTAATACTGATCGCTCTACAGTTCGATTACTAGGTCATGCGTGTTTACACGTTTTCAAACCAAGTTTCTACTTGCAAAATGACCTTTCTACTTTTTGATTATGTTTTGTTTTAGCTTGAGTTCACGTTTTTCTTATACAAGGCACTCTAAAATATGGAACCCTGAGTTAGGGTTACAAAATGCAATCCTTAATGTTTACAAACACGATGATCATGTTTACAAAAACGAACTGTAGTAGTATAATTAGTTTCACAAACTGGGTCATATATTACAAGTATTATTGGTGACTAACAGGCGCGTAGCTGTGGCTATTTTATAGTTAACAGTGGTTGTGTAGGGGACTTCAGAAATTGTTTGAAGAAAAAACAGTAAAGGAGAACCTTATTAATTCCTTACAAATTTCATACAAAATAAATTATTTTACTAAATCTGCACTTACTAAAATATGTAGCAAATCTGCAATGTTTATTGGATTTGTAAGACATACTTAGATTCATTAATTTGAAGTATCTGAATCTGCAAAATAAATGTTGCCTCGTGTAAAGTTTAATTTTTGATAAAATCTTTAAAGAAACCATTCAGACAGTATTCTTTTTTTAAACTTAGAAAATCTTCCAAAAAATGATTCTTATCTTATTGAAAAAGAATCCTTTTGAATGATCAAAATGCTTATTTTCAACAAGATATATCAAAGTATTTTACAACAACTTAGTTTTCATTCATCAGAGTTTAGACGAACTAGGTAACCATGGTAAACCTCTGGTATGCGAGAATAGTTTAATACCACAAAAATACACAATTGTTGAATGCAGATATAAGACTTTTTAACATTATAGTGTTTCTCTGGCAAACATAAAACAATGACTTTTTACTTGTGTATTATCCCTTTTAAGATTTTTAGAGTCATGGTTAATTAAAGAAAATTACGTTCACTTTCGCAATAGGTGTAGAATTTTTGAATGTTTAACTAGATTTCTATCTATGTATAATACTTTAAACAAAAGGTTGCGTACAAACTTCAATATGAAGTGTACGAAAAATATACGCTACATAATGTCAAAATATATACAATATTATATGATTTAGATGAGCATTTTAAACAGATTTTCACTACGCAGCTGCGTATCTGCGTAAAGGCAGGTACGCGCCTGGTCAACATAATATGTCGGTCGATAGAACAGACCTATCCTTTCTCTCTGTAGAAAGCATATTTAATCTAAAGCTATTTATAAGTACATAGTCATGCTCCAAAAATAGCAAACAACAGGAAGGAAACGAGGTCTGAAAATATTTGTTTGCATAATTATCATAAATAATATTTACCTGCATTTTCTTAACCATATCCCACAAAGCTATCAAGGCTGATTGGTGTCCTACACAGTAAACAAAGAGGCGCTCGACGGGGAAATTTCAAGTAAACAGAAGACATCTTTGCCGCGTTTGTTCATTCGGTAATGCTAACAAAACGGTACTGTTTCGGCTGCTTCTTTTTCACGATTACTTAAAACTACCATTGCCGCTAAAACAATTCGATGTAAGAAATAAAAAATCTGTTGTTAATAAAATATGGACAGGAGTTTGCGGATGCGCAATAATTAAATCACGAGTGCGTATCACGAGTGATTTTATTCTTCGCATCCGAACGACTGCTTATATTTTATCAACTGATAAAATTATTGGAACATATTTATTTTTTCGATTCTAACAACGCAAATAATTCGCATTTTAACGCTATTTCTAACCAGTACATTGTGCGCTCATTTTGCAAGTCAGTTAAACAGGAATAGCGTTAAAACCAGAAAGTTTTTGTGGGGAAATCGTAGTACCCGTAGCACTTTCAAATATACTCAGTTCCAAAAGAAAGTGTGCACTTTTTAGTTTTAAATATTTCAAAAAATTCCCCGACGTTTTTGTTTCATTTTTTCATACACTACCTCTCAGGTATAACTCAAAATCTAAAATGCTCACCAATTTGTTTACGAACTGATTTAAATTTTGGTACCAAACATTATAAGTTTTCATGAAAATAACCGAGAAAAAATAACAGAAAACTAAGTGCACACTTTCTTTTGGAACTGAGTGTAGGTTTCAAGTCATGTGCATGGTATTAACACAATATATTGAATAAAAAACTTACGCCCTGATTTATAATTTTTGTGTACCTTTCCACTTTCACTTTCGAGCTCAAAATGACGTAGCGCGATCACGTGATTGGGCACGCTGTAATTGTTCCTATGGTTTTAGCATTTTGGGAAGTATATATAAACTAGCAATGCCGGGTAATACCGGTCGACAATCGTCAGTTATCGACACCCTAACTGTAAGAGTTCATTAATGTTAATGTCACAGTCTTTAATAATTTCCTTTGACGTTTTTTTGACGTCACAAGTTCTTCCTAAATGTCTGTGAGTTGATGCGAAACGCATTAGCACTATCGTTTTATATCAAGATATTGTTCTTACTCACAGGACGTATCATTTAGAAGAGTTATTGCAAGTTGTAAGGTTGATAGTGTTGTCTCCCTTGAAATTGCTTTTGAAAATTTAGTTATTTTCGCGTTTACACAACAGATGGGAAAGATCTCCTTGACAACAATTATGGAGGAAAATAAAACCAAGATGCCAAGGAGACAGAAAAGAATGGGGTGTCGATATATGCAGACATAAAAACATTGTGTCGGCAGTTTCATAGCCTAGATTGTTTCCCTAACCTGTCGATTTATATCTTTTATGCTTCTTTAAAAACAGAATGGATCTTTATCATATACATACATAAATTCTGCAAAAAAATCGACAAGTAAATATGATCAGGCAGGAAAAAATCCGTATTGTACCTTTTGTATGGTATGCTGCCGGACTACTTTAATTAACATGCATGACCTGACACAGATCTAACATTGAAGATTCCATTCAGTAACAAAACAGGTGGAGGCATATAATAAAATGGTCATTATAACAGTAGCTAGATCTGGGATTTTGTAGTTGGCTCTCGTTAAGTTTGCAAGGTCAGATCACTCTCGGCGTTTGCGCGCCTCGTGAGATCCTGTCTGGCAAATATCCACTCGAGCTCTCGAATACAGCATCTCTTATCGAGCTACTGTTATAAAACTCCTATTTTATTGAGACTTTAGAGCTTCCTTTATACGAAATACGAAACGTAAGTGCCATTGAGCGCTCGACCTAGTTTCTTTTTCTTAGAAAAAGTGCCAGGGATTTTGTTTGTCTGTCTGTTTAATAATGTGTCTGTTCGTTTGTCAGTGTAATTATCTGAAAAACATATTCGGTCGCCAACATTATCATATCTAGACTCTGATATAAACTATTGCTATTACTAATCAAAGCGTTGTAAATACTGGAGGACGGATTGTCTTGAAATGTATTGATTCTGTCAGGTCTGAGATCAGCAATGTCCCTTTTCTGTTGGGACTGTTAAACTAGTAAATGTCTTTTTCGTTTGTTTTTACAACAGTGTAACCATTTCCTTGCCAAATTTCTATGTTCATTGTGAATTTAGTGACTAAATATGAACAATGCAGACTATCATTATCAGATTGCACAGATGTGCATGTAGAGACATACACACAATTACAAAACAATCATACATTTGTAATAACTATTGGGCAAATATACATCAAACTATAATAACATAGGGAACAGAACTGAAACACATTTTAAGGTCACTTATTATAGCAGGGACGATCAGACTTTTAAGGAATACACACATAACTGATAACCGTGTTAAAAATTAAAATAGACTGTAATAGCCAGATCATTTGAGCATGGAATATTTTGATTTTGCTCTAGAATAGTAATAACTTTTACAGATTTACCGAGAGCTAAGTAATATTGTATTCGGCAAATAATAGATTCCTTTCTCAATAAATGTCCAAGTATCATAAATCATCGGAAAAGTCTTTTACTTCTTTTGATTATCAAAAGCATCTATCAAAGTTCTGTTGTTCTATTTCACTTCTTTGCCGTGATTAAAAATAACAAATATCCGAGTTTTTACTTCCCCTAAATTCTGAACTTTTTAGTACAGCTAATTTATTTGTGAATGCCATTGATGTAAAATCTTCAATGAAAAATCTGTCATCCAGCGATAAGAATGCCTAGTATATAAAGCATGCTAAGTATACTGGTCAGCGGGCACATCGTCTGCTCGAGTTTATTTACACTACACTAATCCTCTGCTATGTACTGCCATTTGAGAACTATTTTCTTTCGGCGGAGTGTGAAATCTATGATGGTTATCAAAAGACCGATTAAGCCGAAATTCGTTCTATATGTATTATCTAGTTATCTTACAGCTCGCAAATTATTTATGAACAGAATAATCAAATTCGGTTAGTTTACCCTGTGTTACTTAGCTTAACTTTTATATGACGTCACATCATTATGACGTCATACCGTATGGCGTCACCGCTGGATCATAATTGAGCTAACTGAATCGTTCTTAGAGATCAAAACGTGTTTCACGTTCCTACACTTAGATCAGAATGACTTTTTATCATAATTATGTTTTTGAAATTTTGTTTGCAACCGTTTGGCCCAGAAATATTTCGTATGTAATGGAAAAGAAGTAGAATCTCTTATGTCATAATCGTACGGGGTGAAATGTATCAGCCAACCATATTTTATCGTAGATTCGTGTACATAGGCGATTTCGCTATATGTATGTTTATATAGCAATTGATGCGGATCATTTTAGAATTTGCACTAAAAACCGTACAGTATCAGAGTACAATAATTAAGGAAATTGTATGAAATAGCATTAACTTATTTCGTTTTCTATGTAGGAAGTTTTTTCCCCTAATTTATACAACTGCCAAAAATGTCTATGTTATTTATTAACTTGAAATTTCGAGTTTCTACCTCGAAACTTCAAGTTATTAAGTCAAAGTTTCGAGTTAATTATCACGCAATTTCAAGTTACTAAGTCGAAATTTCGAGTTAATATCTCGAAATTTCGAGTTAAGTATCTTGAAATTTCGGGTTACTAACTGTTTATTGTTTACGTTGATGTATAGGTCCTGGCCAAGATTAGGTACCTGGTGTATCTATTTGGTAGCCCTACAGGGTCATATGGCAGCGTTTGCTCATAGAATATATCACTATTTAAACCATGTTTTTTTATTTATTGATTTTTTTTGGTGTAACGTCGCACTGACACAAGCGACGTTGGAGGAAGACCTCAGGTGCCTAAACCATGCTTAAGTCTGGAAGGTTTTCAACCTAGTTTGAGCCCATATGTCAATGAAATATAGACACACCTAAATGAAAGTGTAGTTATGATTCTAACCAAGATTGGGTACCTGGACAGATCTAGAATTTGAGGGGAGGTCATAGAAAGTGATAGGGTAGTATTCAAGTTTTCAATATTACACTATTTTGACCACATCTGGAAGGTTTTCGAACTAGTTAGAGCCCCTAATGCATGAACATACTATACATGTAAATAAGAGTATATATCCGAGATATAGTTAGAAATCTGGAGTAGCTCTATAGGCTATGGTAGGTCATACATTGATGTATGGTAGTATAATTATGTTCAAGTCCCTACATGTTCGATACAATATATGTCTGTGTATATTAATGATTCCACTCTGAAGAGTCAAAAGTCGTCCATTACGTTTTTGGCCTTTGACAGACGGACAGACGTTCAAATTTTGCGGATAAAAGGGCAAGATTGTAACTCAGATTTCGAGTTAATAAGTCGAAATTTCTGGTAGTAACTTGAAAACTCGACTTACGTAATTCGAAAATTCGACTTTCGTATCTCGAAATTTCGACTTATTAACTCGAAATTTAGGCGCATCGAAAAAGCATACATTAAAAAAATATTGAGGCGGATCGAAAGTGCATGTACTTCAAAATATATTTAGGCGCATCGCAAGTGCATGTATTTCAAAGATGTTAAGGCGGATCGCAAGTGCATGCATTCCAAAGCTATTGAAGCGGACCGCACGTGCATGCATTCCAAAGATATTGAAGCAGCGGGTCACACGTGCATGCATTTCAAAGATACTGACGCGTATTGCAAGTGTATGTATTCAAACGAAATGTAGGCGAATCTCAAGTGCATGCATTCAACTATATTGTGACGCATCACAAGAGCTTGTTTTCCAAAGAAATTGAGGCAGATCGAAAGTGCGTGTATTTCAAAGATATTTACGCACATCGCAAGTGCATGCATTCTAAAGATAATGGAGCGGATCGCATGTACATGCATTCTGAAGATATTGAGTGGATTTTCTAGAAATAATTAGGCGGTTTGCAAGAGCAGGCATTCCAAAAATATTAAGGCGGATCCCAAGTGCATGCAATCAAAAGATGTAATGGCGGATTTCAAGTGCATGCATTCCAAAGATATTGAGGCGGGTTGTACGTGCATGCATTTCAAAGATATTAACGCGCATCGCAAGAGTATCGACTCAAACGAAATTTAGGTGGATCGCATGTGCATGAATTACAAAGATTTTGAGGTGGATCACAAAACCACGCTGTCAAAAGAAGTTAAGGCGGATTGCAAGTGTATGCATTCCAAAGATATTGAAGCGAACTGCTAGTGTATACATTCCAAAGATACTGGGGGCGGATTGGAAGTATATGACTTCCAAAGATATTTAGATGGGTCGCAAGTGCACGCATTTCAATACAATTGTAGCGGATCGCAAGTGCCTGTATTTAAAAGAAATAAAGTTGAATAGCAAGTTCATGAGTTCCAAAGATATTGAAGCGGATCGCGTGAATTCAAGCGAAATTTAGGGGAATCACAGGTGAAGGAATTCCAAAGATATTTATGCAGATCGCATGTGCATGCTTCCATACATATCAGCGGGTCGCAAGTGCATGGATTCCAAAAATGTTGAAGCGGATCACAAGTACATGCATTCAAAAAATATTAAGGTAAGTCGACAGTGGATGCATTCCAAAGATATTTAAGTTGATCGCAAGTGTATGTCTCTAGAGTGTTAACAACGTTTTTCTATTACTTTAACTAGTGGCCTAGTTAATACCCCAGATAACCCAGCTTTGAACATGACCTTAATTTCACAGAGACAAATTCTGACAAAGTTTTATGATGATAAAATAGAAAATATGGCCACAAGAGTTTTAACAAGGTTTTTCTATGAGTTGACCAAGGAACCTAGTTTACTTTACTTATGTGTAATGGAAACAAACATCCTGACAAACGTTGATCAAGTAGGAGATACGGCGTCTAGACTGTTAATAAAATTTTTCTATGATTTGACTTAGTAACCTAGTTTAAGACCTCTGGATATCTAGTTTTAGCTTGACCTACAGTTCATAGAGACAAACACTCCAACAACATTTTAGGAATCAAATCAAATGGAAAATGTGGCCTCTAGAGTGTTAACAAGGGTTTTCTATAATCTCACTACTAATCTAGTTTTTTACTTCAACTAACCCAGTCTCAAACCTGCATAGATTTCATAAAGACAAACATTCCTACAAAGTTTTATGAAGATAAACTAAACAAAAATGTGGCCTTTAGAGCGTTAACAAGGTATTCCCATTAATTGACCTAGTGACCTAGTTTTGACCCCATATGATCTAGTAACAATCTAGTCCAAGCTTTTATTAAGGGTTACACTATGACTTAGTGTCATTAAAGTGATCTAGAGTGTTAACAGTCACACTATTGACAACGTACGGCGCACGATGCACAACGCACGTCACACGACGACGGACGGTGGACATAGGGTGATCACAATAGCACATCTTAAGCACTTTGTACTCAGGTGAGCTACAAACATCAGTCTATAGCGGTATTGTTGGTATATCTCAACGACAATTTAAACCAACTTGAAGTAAAACACTGAAATCTTGATTTTATAAGAATTATTACAAAGTAAACACTCAAATAGCAGGATAATGAAATAAATTCCTTTAACACAACTTATGACTTTCAATGCATGTAAAATCCACTGATTATATAAATCAGTTTGATATGCAAGCAATGCTTATAAGGAGCTTGTTCGCTATGTGTCTAAATCAAACTAAATTAATATTAATGTTTTCATTATCGAAAGTTAATTATTGAAGAAATCAACCTATATGTGCATTTAGCTGTAAAGAACAGATATTAATATTCGGTGCTCCTAGATCCGTAAATTGTGTGTCATTATTTTGGATGCAGATTTGAATGTAGCGGCAAATTTTACATTTTAGATGTTGATAAAGCGACATGTCTTAATGATTACTTCGTATCTATTTCGAGTATTGATGATAGAAATGTAAACCTTCCAGAAGTGCGAAAAAGAACAGAAAATTCATTATCCAATATAAATTTTACAGAAAACGATATCATAGTTGTAATATCTAATCTTGAGGTTAATAAAGCAGTAGGTTTAGATTTAATTAGTCATAAAGTTTTGAAAAATACTAAATATTCGATAGCCAAACCTTTATGTTTACTCTTTAATGGGTCTTTAAATGAAGGCATTATTCCTAAAATTTGGAAAAAAGCCATGGTAATGCCACTCTTTAAGAAAGGCGATATTCATTCGGTTAGCAATTATAGACCTATCTCTCTCTTTAGTTGTGTTGGTAAACTGACGGAAGAAACGGTGTATAAATACTTATACAATTATCTCCACGAAAGTAAACTTCTTTATTCGTATCGGTCATTGAAAGGTCATTCAACAGTTATCAATCGATATATTTCATCGAGTTACTCAATTATTAGACTCAAAAGGGATACTTGCATATTTCTAAGGCATTCGACCGTGTCTGGCACAAAGGTTTATTACTCAAATTACAAGAAAAGGAATCATCGGTAATGTTTTTAACTGGATAGAAAATTATTTATCAAATCGTTGTCAGAATGTCTTTGTAGGGGCGTCTCAATAAGATTTCAAGACAGGGGTCAATGTTAGGTCCTTTGTTATTTCTCATCTATGTAAATGATATTGTTGACAATTTATTATTTCCCGTCTATTTGCTGACGATACTTCTTTGGCATATACAACAGCAAATATTGCAGATTTAGAAGGTATTTTAAACCATGACCTGTTAAGTGTGTCTCAATGGGCTCATCAGTGGCTTGTAGATTTCAATCCTAATAAAACAGAGGGAATTATTTTTTCGAACGCAATGCCACATAATATTAATCTTACTTTTGAAAAACTACAAAACGAAACAGCAAGAATTGTAACTGGAACAACGCGATCAGTATCATTAGAAAATCTCTATAAGGAAATAGGATGGATATATTTGTCCGAAAGACGGGTACTGTAAATCAATTTATATTCGCGTGATCTTTATTTCGCGAATTCCCGCACCCTGAATTATTTCGCGGATTTATGAATTCGCGAGGGGAGGGTCAGAAATTTAAATTCGCGAAGGTTCTTATCTTATATTAGTAAAATTCCAATTCCAGAAGTCGTGATTACATTAATGTCCATTATTCCGTACCGTAACACGCCAGAGACTCGTTATATATATGCATGGTCCGTAACGGCTATTTCGTATTTGCTTTTGTTCGACTGAAATTGAGAGCGAGCCGTTTAATCCTTTATTCAATTTACGGGCGATTATTCTTATTACATTTAATAGCTGATAAAATGTTCAAAGTTTGTTACAGTCATTTCATAAAAAATTGTACGGTACAAAGTATATAATACAGCTCGTTTAAATGGGTCAGCCGTGTTGATGTACTTATAAAATAGACTTGCCCGGTTTATATGTTGGTCAGGGCTACGGATATGTATTGTATTTTGCCATCGGTATTTTATTTTTAGCTCGACTAGTCGGAGAATATGGGAGCTATCCTACTCGCCCCGGTGTCGGCGTTAGCATGAGCGTCACACAAATGTTTGCGTACCACACCAAATATTTTCAAAGTCCATTGAGATATTGCTTTCATATTTAACATACTTGTTTACCCCATTCTGTAAACAGGAGCAAACAACTCTATCAAGCATTTTGACTGAATTATGGCCCCTTTTCGACTTAGAATATGCTTATTGGAATGTTAAAGTTTGCGTACCACCTCAAATATTTTAAAAGTCCACTGAGATATTGCTTTCATATTTTGCATAGTTGTTTACAATCATGACCTCAGTCTGTAAACAAGAGCAGACAACTTTATCAAGCATTTTGACGGAATTATGGCCCCTTTTCGTCTTAGAATATGTTTATAGGATTGTTAAAATTTTACTAATAGCTTATATTATACTATCAAGCACTGAGAATAGTCGAGCGCGCTGTCAACTGACAGCTCTTGTTTTAAAAATGTTTTTAGAAATAAAATGACATGTATAGTATAAATAACAGATATATGAATTAAAGTAAGCTATGCTTACCCGTCTCTTGTAATTCTGTTAAGAATGGCATATGTATTTTAATAAGATTTTATTATGTTTTATTTTGACATACATATGATGAGACGTAAATAAACTACTGAATTGAATTGAATTGAATCGGTATTTCTATAAGATGCTTCTTCCCCTTCCGTTTGGATCCGTCCATGTTTACAAACACGTTTGTTTATTTAATGGACTGTACAATGGCGTGACACATTGTTGCTAATCCCAATTGTTATCTAAACAATCTCTATTGTTATCTAAACAGTATGTGTAAAAAATCACGCGCTCTGTTTGTTTGACACATACAAAGTGCACCAAGGAGATGCTTTCCGTAACCTGTTAAAAACAAAAGTTATTATTATTATTATTATTATTATTATTATACCAGATTTAGGTAGCGCCCTTTTCATGATAAACACATTCAAAGGCGCTTTACATATAGCAATCGCAGCCACACAGGGCGCGAAATTCATCCTCTACTAGTACAGACACAGAGCGATCTGATGAGATAACGCCCCCCAGAACAGACAGAGAGAAATCCTTTTAGATACAAGCCGTCCGGCTAACTTACCCTAGCTCTTTGCGAATAGACAGTCTGGTTCTTTAACGTGCCCGGTGTATAGCACCGATACACGCGAAGCCGTCTTTCCTGGAAAGAACCAGTACAGGCCTCTTGGAGAGCATCTCAGAAATGTCCACTGCCTTGACCAGGATATTATGTTATATATATATCCCTGCCAGCTGCATGTGAATCCAACCTCTAGACCTTAGCGTTAATTCTGTCTTTAAGCAGTATATTCTATATGAAATGTATTTTCGATGATTTTTATTATATTTTTTTCATAACATATTGAAATTAATTGAAGTTTTTATAATAAACATCGTGTACAGGCGGCTAGTATTCATTGCTGAAATTGACCATATTTCGGACATTTTCTTTCGGATATGTCTGTATGTTATGGAAGGAAATCTACGCGGATTTATGAATTCGCGATGCACAGAAATTAATATTAATGTATAAAGTTAAACATAACATGGTTCCAGAATACCTAAGTAGTTTATTTCCTAATATAGTCGATACAATAACCCCTATAACTTAAGAAATAATGAAGACTATGAGATCTTACGAAGACGTACCGAAATATTTTCTAGTTCATTTATTCCATCTTCTATTTCATTGTGGAATGAACTACCCATTGAAACAAGACAACTAGAAAGCCTATCAGCTTTCAAAATGTTATTTCTGATCACATGGTTTAAAGCGCCAGACGTACCGGAGATATATATATTCCTTTGGCGAACGAAATTTTAAGTATTCAATTTGTCACTCTCGACTAAGAAATAAATGCAGCAACTTATGTTTTGATCTTTTTACTAATCATTTAGCCCTGATTTTAGTTGTAGTTGTGGATATTATATTGAAGATTGTGAGCACTATCTTTTTCAGTGTCCTAACTTTATAAATCAAAGAATAGTTATGTTTCAGTCAACCAAGGACTACCACCCTTTAAGCACAGAAACTTTACTTTTTGGGAACTCTTCTTTATCAGCAAACGATAATATTAATATTTTTAGAAATGTTCAAAAATTTATTAACGATACAGAGCGTTTTGAGAATTGAAATACTACAGTGACTTTTGTGTCCAAATTTAGATTCAGTTCTGCAACAACATGACCAACAATAAAAATCTACAAAGCAATTACTAAAATATATCAGTATCACGCGAAATATAAAGAATATGTTGTACTTGATCTAACTAGATTTTGTCTTACTGTCTTTTCTTTCCTCTTTTTCTCTTCTTTTCAATTCAATATATATATATATATTTTTTGATTTTTGCATAGCTTTATGAATAACACATTTTGTAGCCGAATCTCATGTAAGTGAAATTTGTTAAGGGGAGGGTATGTAATAATGTTGACAAAACTTGTTAATACCCTTTTGCATATACCGTTTTTAAGTTTTATATTTAAGATATGCAATAAAATATGTTTAAACCAAACCAATGTAGCGGTGTGTTTTCTGCAGAAAAAACGACAATGAATAGTCTTTAATATGCATTTTCTCTTAAAACATTGTGTTTGTCAGACATTTTGCTTTCAACGGTTTCGCACCCTTTGGGTTGACTAACATGTAAACGTGAAACGGTGCTCACTGTCATCTTTATTCACATATTCTTGTCGCATTACAGAACAAAGCACAAGAGCTGAAGCACAAATGGAAATCATCAAGTATCCGGCACATATTTCAAAATTATGAAAACTGGCCCCCTCCATCTCTGCTTATACCTATTTTACCCTTGCAATATGCTGCAAAAATGGTTCTGGCTTCCCCAATGATTTTTAGGTCATTTTATTTTATTTGGTAGAGAATTGGCGCTATCTGATTTTACTTCGCAAACCAAATGCACGTCAACTCGAAATGGTGTAGAAAAGGGACATTATTTTAGTAAATGTGACTATTTTCAGAGCTACTAGTAAATGCCATTTTAATTCAGATGGCAGTTTTCTTATGGTTTCAGTTTTGTTATTGCACTACTAGTATTTACATATTTTTCTGTACATTGTTGCAACAATGAACATAATTTGTATAGAAATACAAATTCTAAAAGCTCTAAAACCAAAATAAAGCTACGACGAAGTAAACTTGGCACGCTAGTTGCAAAATTCGAATCAGGTCCGCCAATGGTGACCTATTAAAGTCGCGAAAAATATTTTCAGACTGTGGGTGAGCCTAAATTACTTTTTACAGGACCTCAAAAACTGCATATTAACGTTTTCACGTCGTATGTAGTACAAACATATAAGACGACTGGACTAGAACTCCTTCGTTATTTGATATGAGTTATAACAGTTTTCCATTCAACACTTATTAATTGAGCCGCACCTTTAGAAAACCAACAAAATGCGTTTGCGACCAGCATGATCCAGTCCATCCTGCGCATCCGCACAGTCTGGTTATGATCCATGCTGTTCGCTTTAAAAGCCTACGGCAATTAGAGAAACCATTAGCGAACATCATGGATCCAGACCAGACTGCGCGGATTCGCAGGCTGGTCTGGATCCATGCTGGTCTCAAACGCATTATGTTGGTTTTCTCATTACGCGGCTCTTATAAGGGATTATAAGAAATTGATCGAAACATTTACACTAAATTATATAAAATATCCGTGCAAGTGAAAAAGCCAGCTGCATCTAGCATACATAAAAAGGTCACGCAACATCAATCGCTCGACAAATATGTGTTTATACAGCCACAAAAGAGCCGAATTATCACCATAAAACATAAAATGCATGTATATATACGTAATCTTCTTACTTACTTTAACCTGACTCCGTTCAAGAACATTTAAGTAAGTATTCCAAAAACAGTAACTAGATATATGTTTCGATTCATGGCCGTACACCTCATGATGTTAATAATGGAAATCAATAGGACAACAGAAGGTTGTCTACAAGACATATATTACACTATAGTTTCGTGCTAACTGTGTTCGCGTGCCAGGGATAGATATTCTGTCATTCCGTCGTGCAAAATCTCGTCTAAAGTAGCTTGCACATAGTATTAGTAATATTATATGGTCATAAACTATAAATACACCAGTTTGATCGTGAAAGGTCAAAAAATGTTTAATAAAAATATCGGTAACGCTCGGTTTTTCATTCTACACTGCCCCACAGGTTGGGAAAACCCTGTCTTGCATGAACCTATAAGCCGTGAGCTAGGTTTTCCTGGCAAGTCATACGTTTCATTTTTTTTAAAGCTCTTTTAATAAGTCAGGTTTGAACAGGCATTCGAGAAACGCTTTTTTTAAAAAAGAGCAAAACTTTAAGGCATTGGTACTATTTAGGCTGGCAAAACGTTTTAGTGTTTTGAACAGACATAGGTATGTAGACTATGAAAAGGTATAATAATAATATCCCGCTGGATTCATTAAAAATTTACCCGCCCCACAAAAATGTCAAAATTGAGAGATAAAGAATAAACTAATAATTTCGACCTTGCTCAATGTTTCTCTTTCGTTTTCATTCATTCACTTATATATATTTTTAAAACATTTCCGACGAGCTACTGGCCTTACTGTAACTATACTGTAACTATTAACCCTAGACTGCTTTTGTTGGGTTTAAATTTATTCCGAAACATTTTTATGTGTCTACTTTTCCAATTGCTTCTGGGTAGAACCACCGGATCTCAATATGAATTCTATAGCCCCGTGGGATGTAGGCTTCGAACCTACACAAGTGATTCGAAGTAAGCGACCCTATCCATCTATGTTTTAGACAAAATATCGAAACGAAAGCTGGCCGTACGTTTTACGTTTCTCGAATGCCTGTTCAAACCTGACTTATTGAAAGAGCTTTAAAAAAGAAACGTATGGCTTGCTAGGAAAACCTAATACAAATGTTGTCAAAGCATCACTGCTTTAATAAATACTGAAAATCCTCTGGTCACCGCCAATGACCACTCTCAGTCCAGTTGAAAACGATTCAAAATTAATACGTGTGGTTAAACTTGGAATAAAATAATGCGAACGTTATCAAAACGTTTTAGTTTTAAAGGTTGTCTCCTGCATGCTCCCCAATGATAACGTTGTTCATACGTTTGTCTGGGACACCATTTATACATTAACGTTTCGAACATGTTTCAATACGTTTTCGAAATGTTTTAAAGACAGGCATATCAAAACCCTTTCAAAAAAACCCAAGACATTTGTTAAAGTTGTTATATAGCACACCAGAAATGCATACTTGAAGGTACTGGTTCACATGTACGATACGAATTACTGCGTAGAAATACCAGTTATTCATAAATACGCTATCATTATTTTGTTTTAATGTGATGTTCTGCGATGTCTTTTTATATAAATAAATATTATAAGAGATATTTGTCAAGAATACACCATAAAAGGAAGTAACAATATTATGACAAATCATGAAAACATGTAACAAAACAAATTTTCAACAGTTTTCCGTATTTTTTGAGATATGCTCCTCAGCAAATTAATCGTGGATCCTACCTTGGTTTAATCTATCCGACCGAGTTTTGAGTAACTGTTGAGCATACAGAACCATCTATTGAGACAACGGTGAAAAATACCCATTAAACGTATTGTAAAAGTTTCATTAAATTTTCAAAACGTTTTCCTTACATAACCTGTTCAAAACATAATATCATATACAATATTTAAATGAAATGTGATATGTTTAATTATCAGTGTTAATCAATATAAGTAACGGTGAGAATGTGTAAACCGGATATTGCATAAAGTGATAAGGTATTTTCCAAAAACGTGACTGATTAAGATTTACAATATCTGGTTATAAAACGTAATGCTCTTTTCCTCTGTAGTAGTATAATTCCATAGTGAATCGGGGTTTTACTAACCTCGGAAAATATCACATCACTAAATGGCAGTATCCGGTGTACGCATCTTCGCCGTGAATATGGTATCTGTCAAAATCAAAATGCTTGGCAGATTTAAATAATTAGGACAAATAGTTCATGTATACCGTACATAATATTTTGAATTGAATCCATATTAAGAAAAACGGTTAAATAAAATTAGTGTACGAATTACTACCTTGATTGGTTTCTTTAATTGTCCAATATACCAATGAATCAATAGAAACCATTGCGCAGTTTAAAATAAAAACCGTCTCATTTTCAGAAAAAAATATCTAGGTCAATTCTTCAGGAGTAAATTCCAGTTCTCCTTTTAATTTTAGACGCAGGAATTCCCTATATGTCAATAGAAATAAGAGATTCCACTGATTTCATTTGCCTTTTTATGTATGTTTGGTAAAGTCACATGACGATGACGTGGTCCTTGTAGGGTTATTCCTTGGGTATATTTTCAGAAAAAAAAGACAGCACCTGCACCTATTTATATATTGGAATATTATGCAAACAAAATTTTGAAATCCTACGATATGGTGATTTATAGCCCAAACAATTGCACAATTCGCCCTTTTTCCGGAGAAATCGAAACTAACCGATCGACACAAGTGTTCATACATTTTCAGATATTTTTTATTTAAAAGCACGATAAATAAAAACGTTCAGTATTCTCTGATTAGATTAAAAAAAAGAAAGAAGAAGTTTGACTCAAACTGCGGGGAGACGGAACAATTTCCTCATGTAACACTCCGTTGGGGACTCTGGGGATGAGAGAGATTAATTTCCCTTCAGCGGGGTGGCGTTTGTCCGGGCGACATTCGGCAGGGCGACGTTCAGCGAGGCGACATAATGACGTTTGTTGTTTCGTCGCTGCGACAGAACAAAATAACAGAATGGCACAAATCAGGCTCCATACATATTCGATTTTTCACTCATCACAACTGAATGGAGGTTCATGAATGTATTCCGCATGATAACATCAAGGGAATAAGGGTTATGATCAAATTATACACCTTTTCACTAAGACTATATTTAGAGCGAACTCACAAAGTAAAATACAGCGCAATGTTCAGTTACGCTGTATACAGTGGACTGAAATTGATAAACTATAACAAGAAAATGTTTTGCTGCGATTAAATCCGTCATCTCTGAAAATGAACAAACATAATTATGATGTTTTCTGTTGATTGCCACAACAAATTTAAATGCCAACTCTACTGTTTTTAATTTTGCCTTAATAAAGTTGCTTGTGTCCAAGATTACATCTTTTTGGATATCGTGCAAATTGGGTTTTGCCTTTTCCGAAGTTGTTTGTGGTACTTCTTCTTTCTGTTTAAAACCATTCAATGTATTTGGGTATAGCACTATCCCGAAAACATGCAGAACCAAACGTTTATAGAATTTTTCACAATTAGTTGTTTTGTCTCGTTTAAGGGCCACAAAACAGGCTAGTTTGATCATTAGAATGTTAAAAACGGCAGGAAACGACGCAATTCAAACTTCAAAACATGGGCATGACCATTTTATAACTTCAATAACTTCGAGAATTCGAAATCTACAACCCTGAAACGTAAAACCGAGTGTGACGTAGACATAGAACTGACGTACATATCCATAGAGTTCAAAGTACCACAGAAACCCACTTATCTAATAAAAAAAAAAACAAGCGAACACGCGACGATTTCAGAAAATATCCGCCATTTTGTAAGTTTGCAACCATTTCGCTCGCTTGAACCAAGTGTGCAACCACTTCACGTCCTGCCCCTTGACATGTACAGCAATGTATTTGTTGCTTTAAGTTCTAACTGAGTAATTATACTGTACAATTTCACATTATAAGATTCTTTCACCGGTTGTAGGTGCAGATGGGAATTTCCGGCATCTAGGGTAACTGTTTAGGCGGTTACGAGGCTGCGCCAATCGGGAAATATATCTTGATCTTGTAAACAATAAAACAAACAGATATCCTCAATATGAATAAAGCACCGCCTAGCATAGGGATTTATCTTTTATATATCCACTTACAAAGAAATATTCAACACTCAAAAGAAAATGTCATAATACCTCTTACAGCGAATATCATACTGCGCAAAATTTACGGGAAGCCGTGACGGTGACGTCATTCACCGCGTTCTCGCACTGGCTTCAGGATTTTTATGCCCCAGGCATCTACTGATGTGGGAGGCATATAGTGATCGTCCTGTCCGTCCGTCTGTCCTTCCGTTCATCCGTCCGTAAGAGGTTAACCAAATGGGACCGTTTCGTCTAGCATCAATACCACTTTCTAGAATGACTTGATACTAATGCAGATGTAACCTGTGACCATTCCTCATTTTCAGACATCATCTGACCTTGACCTCATTTTGGACTTAAGTTGCTTTATATGGGCCATCTCTTGGTTAACCAAATGGGACCGTTTCGTCTAGCATCAATACCCCTTACTAGAATGACTTGATACTAATGCAGATGTAACCTGTGACCATTCCCCATCTTCAGACATCACCTGACCTCAGTTTGACCTTGACCTCCTTTTGGACTTAGGTTGCTTTTTATGGGCCATCTCTTGGTTAACCAAATGGGACCGTTTCGTCTAGCATCAATACCCCTTGCTAGAATGACTTGATACTTATGCAGATGTAACCTGTGACCATTCCTCATCTTCAGATATCACCTGACCTCAATTTGACCTTGACCTCCTTTTGGACTTAGGTTGCTTTGTATAGACAAGGATGTCACCGGGGGCATCAAGCGTTTATTGAACGTAGCTTCTTGTTTTGTTTGTTTGCATTCCACGCAGAAACTTGACGGCCTTTACACTTCCTTACTTGTTTAAAAGTGTTTATCAGTCGCATGTACTATTTTTTATTACAAAAAAGTAAAAGAATCATGTTGGCGCGGTTTACGAACTTCTGTGACTGATTCGGGGTGCTCGGATGTTCATGCAGACAACCAGTCTGCGGCGTGTACATAAACCGCAACCGGAAAACATCGAAAAAATTGCCTCAGTAAATGCAGACAACAAAGACGAATAACTATAATTATACGTACGTTACCGTCCTGGGGATTTTCATTCCCGGCGCTTTGCGCCGTAGATAAATCCTCAATAATCAAATAGCATTTTCTTTTACCTATTTTTTAACCTTTAAGCTCCCAACTCCCTATTTGGTACTTAAATCATACACGAGATAGACGGAAGGTCGATGCGATAACTGTGTGCGCACCATTCGGAGAGCATGAGGGTATTAAATCTAAACTAGTCAAACATTTTTAAGAATTAGAATTGCCGCCATCATTGTTATTTTTGGACTGTATCATCTATTCTTCGAATAACTGATAGTAACTTATATGACTGTCTTTCTAGTTAGATAAGTCGTCGGTCTATAGCTTGTTCTGTTGACCGGACTATATTTTAACTCCAGTTTGCTGTGTAAAAGTCCGTGCATGAGATGAAAAGCTTTGAAAGTTATTTGTGATGTCAAGCAATAAAACTTATATTGGGGACTTCGGACACGTCAGTCATTTAATATGCTGTACTATTCAACGAGGATTATACTGAACCTTTCGTGCAAAAATCTTTCAAATCATCCGAGGATACTGTAGTAACAAAACTACAGAAACAATATGGCTAACTTTATGAATCGCTGAAGTTGATCCCACGCACTGAATGCAGAAAACGGTAACAAAAAAGATTCCTTACCTTTTGTAGAAGTGTGAAAGTAACGACCTTTGTTTATCAATATATGTTGTTGTTTTTCTTTCAGTAAAGGCTTCATTTAATTTGTGAAATAATCGTAAGTTTCAAGTTAGATATCTGTCACTTGCTACTTGCTATATAACTTCCTTTAACTTGTTTATCTTCAATGATTCAATGAGGAATTTAAATTAAGTTTTAAATTTCCGCGATGAGATGGACTGATATTATTGTTCCTTCTCAAGAGAAGGAACACTTATGGTGAACATGTCACACTTGACTGAGCATGTAATGGATACAAGGGTATCGTCAAAGGAATCCGATTTCCCGTAGGGCGCCGCCATCTTGGACTCATGCATATTCATTACAGATAGCCTCTAGCCCAATATGTGTTTACGCATAATCAATCTTTATTCCAGTCTTTAAATAATGCAATACAACTACGTAAAATAACAGAACAAGAAAACACAATAATAAAGTTTAAATCATGTAACTCCTCGATTGAATATATCATAGTAAAGAATAGAGATTAATGAAATGAATATGCATCATCTAAAAATAGACTCCCGCCAAAAAAATTACGTAATAAAATTGTCCCTGGTCACGTGATTCCTTTAGCTTCTACCGTTTCAAATTTGCAAGTCATTTCTTTTGCGTACTGATTTGTTTTTCGAATCGTAAACGAATGTACGAAATTTCTTTGTGTTAAGTGTGCGGGTACTCGCTGGTGTAGTCGCGTGATGAAAATATCCGGAAGTGAAATACAGATTGCAAGACAAATGCTTCCAATAGCATAATATGTACTGCACTTGCTTATATTAAAAAAAAAAAAAGCTTTGGGTTATGATAAAACTGTTAATACTTAGATTAGTTCTTAATAGATCTAATTAAGTTTGCACAAAAAATGACAAAACATATTTTTACTCATTGCATTATTAAACATTTGTAACATTATGCTAAAACAATATCCCTTAAAAAGAATATTTTATATGTGCTAGAAGGAACCTTTTGGTAAGCTAAATCTTGTATCATGATGTATAATCATACAGTATACAATCCAACGATATTATTGTTCCTTCTAAAGGGAAGAAACACTCATTGTGAACATGTCACACTTGACTGAGCATGCAATTGATACAAGGGAATTGTCAAAGGAATCCGATTTACCGTAGGGCGCCGCCATCTTGAACTCATGCATATTCATTACAAATAACCTCTAGCCCAGTATGTGCATACGCATGATAAATTTTTATTTCAGTCTGTAGAGCCATACAACTACCTAAAATAACAGAACAAGAAGACACAATAATAAAGTTTAAATCATGTAATTCCTCAATTGAATATATCATGGTAAAGAGTAGAGATTAATGAATTTCAGATTTGCAAGTGCTTTCTTTTGCTTGATGAAAACATTCGGAATTGAAATACAGACAGCAAGACAGATGCTTTCAAATAGTATAATATGTACTGCACTTGCTTATATTGTAAAAATAAGTAAAAAAAAAACAAACAAAACATGAATTATGATAAAACTGTTAATACTTAGATTAGGTATTATTTTTCTCATTGCATTATTCAACATTTCTTACACTATGCTATAAAAGTATCGCTTAAAAAGAATATTTTATATGCGCTAGAAGGAACCTTTTGGTAACCTAAATCTTGTTAGGTTATCTGACACTGTTCTCTACAACCTTTTTTTCTTTTTCTTTTCTTTTTTTTTAGTTTAAATTGAAAATGATTCACTTCAGAATCTGCCTTCCTGCTTTAAAGACGCATAATCATACTCTGTACATAGAGCGCCTGCTTCACCTGATTTACATTTGAAACATTTTCACGCGTTTCGAGCTTTATCGTATGTGTAACATGGGACTGTTGAACCGTCCAAATATGGAAAAATACAGGGGATTTTTTTTTGTACGCACGTCCGTCCAATACGGTCATATAATGTACGGTCCTGTGTTGCAAATAAGCGTTCACATCTGGGTAAATGACATAGATATAGAATAATAATATATATTCAAATTCAAAGTTATAGGCGGAAGGTTAACTCGTTAATTTTAATGCGTTTTGGCGTATTTCGAAAATATCAACATGAAAGTAACGCATAATACGGTAGGAAAGTCAGTCACGTAGAAAGATAGGGCAAGGATGGCTTAAATTGGTTTATGGCATGTTAAATTCACATTTAACTTTTATTCCATACTCAAAATGCATCTCCCAATTGGTATAAAAACACTAAAAATAGATATGACCCGAGAAACAATGATACTCTTAACACCGGATTCAAATTGTTATTTTCTGTTATTTTTTTACCGTCAATGCAATTTGTTCGCGTAATTCACAAGACAGATCTATGTTTGACATTAAAGGTACCAAATTAAGACAAATAAAGAAGCACACATCTTTAAAAAAAGACTACACATTTTGAAATATACATCTAATCATTACGATAGCCGTGCAATATTTCCTTCAGGTCAAAACATGTGCAGAGAAAGGGATGATTCTTTTTTTGTATTTTCTTAGACTGACATGGGTGGTCATTTTGCCTTACTTTCATGTTTATCGTTTTTCCGTAACCGATCGGAAATTCTTCGGGATGACGTGATTTTATAATTTATTGAAACGAATGTCTGTTTAAAAATGCGCCCCAAAATAGCTGTTTTGTTTTCATTTCCATGATAGTATTAAAATTATACATGATTTGCATTAAAAATATGAGATAAACAAGCTTTTAGTTTTAAACTGACAGTGACATATATTAGGCCAAGACAATGTGTTGAATGTATAAAATTTTATTGAATTAATGAAGCAATATGTACATAAATCAGTGTATCATGTAGGTAAATTTCAATCGCATTTGTTTCAAAAGTGTAAGATAGCTATTTATCTATATTCTTAAAACTATTCTAAAAAATGATTGACTAAATAAATGCAGATCAAGTTGTGAAAACACATTTATTCAGGAAGTGCCTAAATTGTCATTAAGTTTATTTGAGTTACAAAAAAGTTGAATTCCCTAAGTTATATTTGTAAACATCACGTTATCGTTGGATCTATTTATAAATTATAGCCTCATTTCGGAGCATTCTTCCGAAAAAAATCCGAAGTTGCGCGACGGGTTCGTAAGCAGTCGGAAAACATACTTTCGGCTTAAAATAGGCAAAAGGTTTTTGTTTATTTGTTGGTTATTCTTGAACATATTCACGACTATTGGGTCAGATCCGATGCAGTGGGTCCTATCTTCAGTAAATATGAAGTCTCAACTACAAACTCTGGTTTTCATATAATACTCGTTCGGGTTTTAGTAGCGAACGTTTAAGTTAACATTTGCATTACAGAATCTGCCATGGAAACTTAAGTCGTACAGCACCACTACAATTTGTGGTGTCATTTTAATAGATAATACAGTGTGCTTGTTGTCTTACACCAAACATGATCCACACTTTTTGTTGATTTTCATTTAGCACTGTCAATATTCTACAAGAAAATGTAAGTTATACAAATTTATGTTTTGTCCTGCTGCAGGCGTTGGCATTTTTGTTTATTATAAAGTAGACTAGTTGTATAATCTGCTTTTTATAATCCACATGCGGGTGTCGTTACATATTTTATCGGTACTTGTATAGCGAAAGTGTTGACTTCTGCTCAACCGTGGGCTAGAAAACGGTAGCTTGCATTTCCATTAGTTTAAACATATTTATTGCATGAATTTCACAAATAACAATAGTACAGTAACCATTTTGCCTGCAAAGAATATTGACGAAAGCACATTGTACTTATAAGGTCAATCTTCTATTATAAGATATACACCAAAACATGGCTTAAATTTACAAAACAGAATAATATTTCTTGTGCAATACATCCAATTTTAGAAGAAAATATACGATAAAAGATGTTTCTTAAAATCGTAGACACTTAACATATAAGGCTGTATTCCTATAAATCCCAAGAACAAAACAAAATATTGACAGCCTGTTCGTACATATTTTAGAAGTCACAAATAAGTTAAGAGCTAGTAAGAAAATCGTAGTCACTTAACATCATACAAGGCTCTTTTATTCCTATAGTTACCACGAAAAGGACAAAATATCATCAGCCTGTTCAGTCATATTTCAGAAGTCACAAATAAGTTAAGTGCTAGTAAGAGAAGTAAAGAATTTCAAATCGTTTTTGTTATAAGAAAAAATATGTAGAGAAAGAAAGGAATAAATAAATCAATAAATGAAAATAAGTGAGAAATAATGAAAATAGAAATAATCCACCTGCAGATGAACAAGTTAAAACGTAGAAGGATGTCAGGTGTTATCAAGATATTACAGCACATGTCACAATGAAAGTCAATGTTAATTATTAGTGAACCTTCCACTGTCAAGAATATACTTCTGGACAGCTGCAAATAGTTCTATGTTATCTTCATCAGATAAAGAGTCGTCACCAAAGAGCAGGGTAGTTTAACAAATATTTCTAGTGATAGGGACAAAACTCGCCAGAAGTGAGGTGCGACAGTTGTCATAAGCTCTACATACAAATAAGAAGTGGTGACTGTTTTCTACTTCACCGCACTGACAGAGAGGGGATTCAACAATATTACGTAGAAACAAGTGATAATTCAAGCTACTGCACTTCATCCGAAGTCTCGCGTGAAGGACCTGGGCTCTTCTATTGCCAGTGTAATAGAATTTTGGAGTTTTGTTAACGTTTTTTTTCAGAAGATTCTTGAAGCTAGTCAAAGTTTGCGCATTTCGGATTTCAGTGGTCAAATTGTTCCAATCACGTATAGTAGCAGGTAAGAATGAGTTGAAGTACTGTGAAGTGCGCGAGTATACCGGTCTTATAAAATCAGGATTGCGAAAGTTGTATTGGGTTGAAGCTCCTGCTGTCGGAGGAATTAACTGTTGTAGATACTCCGGGGTCAGTCCTTTTTTCATTTTATAAAATAAAATCAATCTGTGGTCTCTTCTTCTGTTTTCAAGTGATTTCCAATGAGTTTTGCGTTGGAGATTTTCTAGGTATACTAGTCTAGTTGCTCCTGTCACAATTCGCGCACATTCATTCTGAATCTTGTCTAACTGATCCTTTTCAAAAGCTGTACAGTTATTCCAGATAACGTCGGCATACTCTAAAATAGGGCGAACAAAAGAAGTATATATCGTTCAAGGGATTTCCTGTCGAGAGTCATTTTCAATTTACGCATAATGTGTACTCGTGTCCAGGCTTTTTCAGTGATGTAGTTGACATGTTCATGCCAAGAACAGTCATTAGTAAGTATGAGTCCAAGATGTTTATGATGTGACACTTCCGGAATCACTTGGCCATACATAGTCAGAGCAGGATGAAGCAACTGTGTTGTTTTTCTGGATATAAGAAGTGATTCTGACTTTGAAGGATTGAAATCTACAAGCCATTGATCAGCCCATGACATGATTTTAAGAATGCCCGATTGCAGAAGCTCCGCAGCTGGGACCGGAAAGTCAACAATGATGTAAAGACTAGTGTCATCTGCAAAAAGGCGGATATGACTACCAAGATCAAGGACGATATCATTTATAAATATTAAGAACAAAAGGGGACCCAATATTGATCTCTGGGGAACACCGGCAGCAATATATGCCCAGGATGAAGAAATACCAGGAAGTACAACACGTTGACGCCGTCCAGACAGATAGTTGGTGAACCATTTTAAAAGATTCCCTGAGACACCGGCATTTTGGAGTTTTATTAAGAGGCCCTGATGCCACACCCTGTCAAAGGCTTTGCTGATATCGAAAAAGACCGCCCTAACTTCAAGTCCGTCGTCAAGGGCTTTGCAGAAAGTATCATAGAGAAAGGCAAGCTGGTTAACTGTTGAGTCCCCTGGCCTGAAACCAGACTGATAAGGAGAAATAAAGTGCGTATCGAGTAGATGGTTGTAAGTGTGTTTAAACACAATTCTTTCAAAAACCTTTTCAATACAACAAAGAAGCGAGATAGGGCGGTAATTATTAACAAGCGCTGGATCACCTTTCTTGAAGATAGCACATACATGAGCTTCCTTCCAAGAATCTGGAACTACACATTGCTGATGAGAATGGTTAAAGAGAGAACAAAGTGGAAATGAAAGTTCGTGAGACCCTTCACGGAGAAAACGATAGCCTACACCGTCAGGACCGGTCGCTTTTGCAATCGGAAGATTTCTAAGAACGTCTTCAACTTCTTTCGGTTGGATAGCAATAGATGATAATTGAACATCTTCAGACAGAACATTAGGCGCTGGAACAGTTTTGCCATGATCATTCAGATGAGTCTGTCCCACAAAGAAATTGTTCAGAAGCTCAGCTTTCTCGAGGGAGCCAAATGTTAAAGTGTTGGAATCAGAATTTATAAGAGGAGGCAGTGACTTCCGGGAGTCTTTTGAAATGAAAGCTTTCAGTGTAGTCCACCAGTCTTTTGGAGATAGCAATCTTGTGTTAAGTTTTTCTGACATGTGTTCATAGTAATCTCTTTTCGCTCATCTGATAAGTGTCACTGTATCATTACGAATTCTTCGAAAGGTCAGCCAATGAGCCTCGGTGTTGTGGCTTTTGGCGTTTCTGTATGCCCGCTTGCGCCTCCGAATACTTCTACGAACTGTATTTGTCATCCATGGAACATCGCCAGGACGTATCATTACGGTTTTGTTTGGGATAGACGTTTTACTTATCTGGAGAATTTTCTCAGTGACATTGGATACATGGGTGTTTATGTAATCTTGATAGCATGAGTCCCAGTCCACAGTTCGAAACTTTTGTCTGAGGGCATTAAAATCGGCTTGTTCGTACATCCAAATTTATCTTGTATAGGAAGGCAACTTTGGTTTTTTGAACTTAAGAATACAGTAGACAGGACAGTGATATCTAATATTCTGTTCGAGAAAATGGTCACCAACTACAGAATGGAGTACTGCTTGTTGGTTAGAAGCAAAGATCAAGTCAATTGTAGAATTAGAAAGCTCCGTATAATGAGTAGGTTCTTGGATTAACTGTACGAGGCCATTTTGTTGGCAAAGAGATGAAACTTTAAGACAAGTATTTGGATTTTGGATATTGAAGTTAAAGTCACCTGTAATAAAGATATCAGCTATCCCTGTGTCAGTAGCCATAGAAAAGGAATCTTCAATAAGGTTATTGTAGATGGTATCGGAGCCGGGTGGTCGATAAAAATTTCCAAACAGGACATGCTTGTTATTACGAAGAATCACCTCAATCCAGAGACATTCTAGTCGATTGGGTTCAAGATCAGGTCTGTGCTTGAAATGAAGATTGTTTTTCACATAAATTTTAACTCCTCCATGATTGTCGAACTGTCTATCCTTTCGAATTGGCGGATGGAATGTTGGAATAGTAAGATCAGTGCTCGTAACTGATTCACTAAGCCAAGTTTCAGTAAAGGCCAAAATGTCAAAACCGGTAATTTCAGCAGACAAGATATCAATTTTATTTTGAATACTTTGAACATTATAGTGGATAAAAGAAAGATGATTGTGAACATGAAATGGGACTTCTAAAAAGCCTGTAGAAGACTCAGCTGAGGAGGCGACAGAATCTGGTCCAGGGTTTTTATGAATATCACCAGCGTTTGTGAGTAAAACATGAAGCCACGTTACCAACACATACTCGAAAAGCAAGGTCAAACTGAATTTTATAAATAATGAATTTGATCTATAACGCAAGATATTTGCATATACCCTTCTAGTTGAGGCGTAATGTTGCATGTAAAGCTGAATGAAAAAGATAACAACCGGAGAGGATCTTGCATCACAACAATAAGCAGACAGAAGTGGGTCACTAAGGGAAAAGAAAAAGGGTTCCTGTAAATACTCAAAACACCCCTAGATAATGACTTGCTTCTATTCGGGACATTTGCAAAAACACGTGCATGTTTAACCATTATCGAATGGGAGTGAAGTTAAGTGTTTGGTCAAGGAATGTCCCGAACCTGACTTAGATAGTGGACACGAAAGATCACTTGTAGTATCATCACAGATGGATACATAGAGAAAGACAAAAGGAGGATAAGATAGAATACAATAAAATACATGTAAATAAAACAAGTGATACATAAGAGATGTTTCATATAGAAATAGGAGAGAGAGAACTGAGTATGGTCGGACACTAAATAAAGGCAGTGTGCGATATTTAGTAATTAAGAAGGATTGCTTCAGAGAATATAAACCACATAAAATACTTGTAAACTCTTACGTTATTATGTTGCATTATGTCACATTGTGTTATGTTGATGTTAATCTTAAGTTGTGTTGTATTTTGTGTTGTGTTGTGTTGAGTTGTGTTATGTTATGTTATGTTATGTTATGTTCATGCTACGTTACGTTATGTTATGTTTGATGTATTATATGATTGAATAATGTTTATTATGTTATGTTATGTTAATGCTACGTTACGTTACGTTACGTTATGTTATGTTTGATGTATTATATGATTGAATAATGTTTAGCTGTACTGTTCTAAGAAGTTCTATGTTACATAATATACAACAAGGAACTATCGCCTTGATATTTACGTTACTTATCATAAATACCAGAACCACTATTCAGTTACTGTCACTAACATAGGTACACAGGTGCAAGTAACACTTAATACTGGTAAAGGTATATACACAAATCATAAGCAAAGACATAGGTACACAAGTGTTAGGTAACACTTAATACATGAAAAAATGTATACACAAATCATAGCAAAAGCAAGATGTTACCATGGTGTTACACTCTATTGATGGCAACCGTTACTAATATGTGATTGTCACCAACTTCAATATAATGCAATTCTTTAATAAACATAAAACAAAAACAATTTTTGAGTGTCAGTAATCCATTTACAAATCATGATAAAAATAAATCCGCCATATTTATATGCACAATGCTTCCATTCTGACTTAAGAAACTAAAACGCAAGTCTTACTTAAGTTGTTTTTTTTTTTTGTTCCATGTAAAACTATAATTCGTTACTAATATGTCATTTTCATTACTCAAATAAACAATACAACAAAAACAATTCATATCCCTTGAGACCGTTTTAAAGCAAGGAATCATAATATTTGGCTTGAATTTTTCCATTTTCCATTTCCATTACAGTACCGTTCATGGACAGAATCAAATCGAGCTTGCAACATTTTCATTTATGTTGCGCTGAGCGATCTGTGGTTTTCCATTTTTCTATTCACTACCTATTCCTGTACGGAACATTTATTTTACTTCGTGCAAAAGCCTGGTCGTATAGGCTACTACTCGTTGCAAGTACTAATCCGGTCCGATCAAATGTTAATCTAAATATTTGTTGGGGATTTTTAATTCAGCCGATTCGTTCTAATTTCACCAATGCTTGTTCCGGTCTTCCAGGAAGACGCCAATTATTGTGTGAACAGTTGGCGTCTTTTGAAAGCTTTCAAATGTTATCACTTGCGCGGCATAATAGACGTCTAGGATTCAACTGAAATGAACATTTTCAGCTAATAAAATCTCCGTGGAATGTTGCGTAATTTTGTAATTAGAAGAAAAAGAAGATAACATCTAACAGGTTCTTTATGACATATTTTTTCTTGAAAAAAAATGTGCTAATTTATAGGCACATGTAATACATGAATTTGCAAAGGTCAATTTTCAATTAAATTGCCGAAAATAAAGTTATCTATCTACATTTAACTGCAGTTAGGCTGCACACTATAGACTTTTGATCTAGCGTAGGACTTTTTAATATATCTTTATCATTAAACATGATATTAAAACGACGGATATCAGTTATTAACAATAAGATATCAGATATGTGGCTTATCAAAAATGATGCAAGGTCAGTACATCGTCATTGTTTGAGCAATAAATCATTCAGTCGTCCTAGATGATGACCCGTGATTTTGAATTACAATTTTAAGATAGTCGCCACATGAGTGGCACAGAAATGAAACTTTAGACTTACGTTAAACATTAAAAACGCCCAATTAAAGCAGTTATTTTCTTTTTTTAAAAAAGTAACAACATGAAACGTATAGCTGTAATCGGAGCGGGTGCAAGCGGACTTACAGCTATAAAGTGTTGTCTAGATGAGGGTCTTGAACCCGTGTGTTTCGAGAGGGATGACTATATTGGAGGGTTATGGCACTACACGGGGGAGGTGGAGGAGGGTCAGGCTTGTGTTATGAAATCTACAGTAATCAACACGTCTAAGGAGATGATGTGTTACAGTGACTTCCCTATACCGGGCGAGTACCCTATGTACATGCACAACACATGCGTTGATCAGTATTTTCATAAATATGCTGACAAATTTGATCTCAAGAAATACATCAACTTCAGAACAGAGGTAAGCATTTTGTTTCAAAATTAGGAGGAAAGAAAGAACACCATACTTTAAAAAAAAAACGTTTTAATAACAATAGGGTTTCAACGTATATTTGTATCAGTTGTTCGAACAACAGTTAAATTTTCGGTAATAATTTCGATGTTATCACTCATATATTTGTACCCAGTGTACCATTTAGTTAGTAATGATAAAATTACTTTATATTCACCGGCACTTTTCTGCATATCGTCTTTTAGCTTTACGTGAATCAATAAGTTATTTGCGGTAACAAATGTGTTTTTTCTGCTTTTTTTCAATAATGAATCATATTCTCAATCGGATAAGTCTGCTTTCCCCATTTCTGATAAAAACAAAGGAAGACCCCAATACATTTAAACTTCTAAATGTTCAGTTGCAATGGTTAAAAACCTTCAAATTTATGTTATTGTCTAGATCTACCTCTTCTTAATCTGTATAATTCAGTGCAACTGTCATCAAACTATCAAATTAAACAAAAAAAAAAAAAAAAAAAAAAAAAAAAAAATCTACTTCCCATTTTGAGTTTAAAATAACTGAAAGTATGAAAGTAAAGCTCAGTTTTTCCAAAATTTTAGGAAAAATCGCTATGTTACAGTATTTCAGTTATGTGACGGCGGGCACTTACCCTAATAAGTGCTTCTGGATTATGTAACAGTACAAACCTGTTCTCCGCAAGTAAATGCCAACTTCTCCACTTCTCCACACGAATAAGAGAGGGAAAACGAATGATACCATATACAGTATCTGTAATCAAATCATCACGGAGAACTAACGTCTCACCCTAGGGTCGAACTTACGACCTCACGATGCTAAGATCTGCATTTTCCTTGTTGAGCCTAGCATGCGGACTTGCTACTGATATCTAATTTGTCTAAACAAGAATCAGAGGCAGACACCGGAGATACTGTTCTCTGAACCATCAAAGAAAACATTTGCCGCGCTTGGGCTTTAATCTCTAGATTTCCAGTGCCATTTTTTCCCAATGTTAATGACAAGGTCTTGAGGAATTAAAACATACTTTTTTGTGAAGTCATATTGTTATCCTCCAGTTTCTCAGGCATTACAGGTTATTTGAGACGCTTCAATTTCCTACGCAAACCAAAAGTCAATTCTGTCAAAACCTGCATTTCAATTTTTGCTTGTAAATTTCAAATTTTTCATTTACATATATTATATATAATCTGTAGAGGTCTCAGTCGGTATAGAAGACTCTTTATTTTTACATTTAGGTGCTCTCTGTGAAGCCAGCTAGTTGTCACGAAGAAACTGGCAAATGGGAAATTGAAACAAAAGCGAGAACATCCGAAGACAAAGAAACGCACGAGTTTGATGGCGTCCTTGTGTGCACTGGTCACCATGCAGAAAAGAATGTACCGGAGTTTCCGGGGCTGGACAAGTTCAAGGGCAAGGTTACGCATACACACGAGTACAAAGATTTCCATGGTTACGAAGACAAGAAAGTTCTGAAATTGGTATAGGAAACTCCGGGGTGATGTTGCAACAGGTTAAGTCGCATTTTCAAATAGGATCGCGTCAAGTTAGTTGGACTATGGACTTGAGCTGATTAAGTCAAATGCTGTTTTCACAGGTAATTATCACCTATTCACTGTGCTACACCATGAGATACGGTTACTATATAATATATAGGTGGTACATTAGGTGTCAAAGTGGTACATAAAAGACCTGGTACATAAAGTGACTGGTACATAAAGGGTCATATTGGATTGGTCGAGACGGCTAAAACACTTTCCTACACATTCGGGTGAAGGCCCCGGCCTGACTACTCACACTGCGGTGTATCCTTGGGCAAGGCACTTTAACACGACTGCCTCAGTCGACAAAGCTGTAAATGGGTACCAGCAAATTACTGGTGGTAATGTATAATTGGTTATAACTGTTCTTAAAATATGGTCGCTATAAAGCGACGAGAAACAAAAGTTACCTTTGTTCTAGTAATAGGAAATAATCACAAAAGCATTATCAGTCAACATTCGTACGGTCCACATTTAAAAAGGCAGTTTTCATATCGAAACCCCTTTCATAATTTTCTGTCCAGAGTTCTTTCTAGGTCTACCCAGTAGATCTAGCCGAACATGTTCGCCACCGCGACTAAATTGATTTTGTTACTGGACGGTTGCATGTACCTGGTGAAATTGATATTTGTCCAAGAGCAGATTTGTTTCTTTACCCTCTAACTCAAGCCGTTAACAATACAATTAAAAGTACAAAAACATTTCTACCATGATTTGCAGGCGCCATCTTTGTTACGAATCTCGTATACGAAAAAATCCGGAAACGTACGAATGATTTGAAAATGCCGCTTATAATACATCATTACATGTGTCAAAATCCATTTTATTTAATTTTTCATGATTTTAAACATAAAAGGCAAAATTATAAACTAATATTCTAAGAAAAGCACATTTCAATGAAAAAAAGAGCAATATATACCATATATAATATGAAATATGCATTTATTGATTGTCTGCCGAATGCGCATTATATATGTAAACGAAAATATATACGATCGATTTTTGATCGATAATTTAGGGATGTTGCTTTCTCCAACTTGTACAAAAACATTTCTACCATGATTTGCAGGCGCCATCTTTGTTACGAATCTCGGATACGAAAAAATCCGGAAACGCATGAATGATTTGAAAATTTCGCTTATAATACATCATTACATGTGTCAAAATACATTTTATTTAATTTTTCATGATTTTAAACATAAAAGGCAAAATTATAAACTAATATTCAATGAAAAGCACATTTCAATGAAAAAAAGAGCAATATATACCATATATAATATAAAATATGCATTTATTGATTGTCTGCCGAATGCGCATTATATATGTAAACGAAAATATATACGATCGATTTTTGATCGATAATTTAGGGATGTTGCTTTCTCCAACTTTTAGTAAAATGGAATAAATGAATAGAGGAAAGACAGACCTTTAAGGTGAAACAAAAAAATTGCGAAAAACGATATGATTTGAAATGTTGTGTCCATTACAAAATTAGGCAGTCAGACTTTTGTCTGCATAAATTTCGAGTCTGCCTTATGATGGTTTTGGTGGGTATCGCAGTCTGCCTGTTGCTTATTTTATATATGTATATATATATATATATATATATATATATATATATATATAAAATGACTTCATATGCCTTTCCAACTGTATTTAATTATAAAAATACAAACTAGTTTCGCCTATCGGCTCATCAGTGTACATACAGTGTACATACAATGTAACGTGACGTTACTATGGTAATGACGCGACGTCAATATAAAGGGACGTAATTCTGACGTTATTTTCTCAAAGGGGCGTAATAAACGTTGTTATTTAATTATTCAGAATATAACTGTTACTGTAGGCTGTTAAGTTTTGGTTTAAAGCATTTTATAAAATAATTTTCTTTCGCTAACCTAGCTGAAGTACTATCTACTTTCATTTTAAAAAATGGGAACATTTGAAACTTTGGATCTTTATTACTGCAAATATCTATATGATAATTAAGTAATCATATAAATATTTGCAGTAATAAAGATCCAAAGTTACATCGATATTTGAATTTCAAGTTAGATTGTGTAACCGACATAAAATCTGAACGATAGGTTCAGTGGAGTTATTTGACTCCAAGTTGTTGTCACAAACACCTAGTGGCCAATTAAATCACATGAAATTCAATTATCTTTTTTCAAATTATCACAAGCTTCTGCCATCTCTTATATTAAACTCATCTAATGTCAAAAACGAAAGATAAAAATCTTGACAAGGATGTTTTTGTGGTATCATAGCAGGGTGGATGAATTCTAAGAAGGAGCATAGGTTGTAAAGAATACATTTAAACTGCAGCTGAATAATTGGTTTTATAGGTTGAATGACATTTTGTAGAATCTAAGATATTTAAATGGATTCTATTAGTAAAATGTGAATTATTCTTTCAAAGTATTTTTTTTATTTTTAATTACATGTTAGTTGCAGATTATATCTTGAAATAAATTCTCCTCTTTATTGTATGAGACCTTGCCTTGACGAAAATGACATATTTCCTTATCAGTTTATTTACTTCTTACGTCATACGAAGCATTACATGAACAAGAAGCAATTATAACCATGGCCTCAATTGCTCCTGCGTTGCTTTTTTTTCGCACGAATCCGTGCAAAAATATTTCAGAGGAAGAGACCAAAAAGGAGAAGCCACGTCTCAAAAACAACATCCACCACCCTCAAAATCAGTCTTTACAGCACTGTATGTACGAACGTGTTACACCAATATACATATTTAACAAACGGACGATACTAAGTGAGAACACAGTTTGACGCCGCAAAATCAGGTTTTGCGCTGGTTTAATGATTAATTATTCTGGCGAATACTGAGACAGGACAGATAATGTTGTATCTCTTTTCAAACAGCTGTCAAACTTGATATGTTTAAATATTGTACATCAATATATATTGTTTGAATGCGTATTTTTGTTAATGGGTCGATCATGAGAGATTTATTATTTAATATATCTTAATTTATAGTAAGATAAAGACAAAAAAGTCTTCGTATGCCGTCATTTGAACAGCATCGACAATTTATATGCACATTATCCAAGATTACGCTATAATCACTTCAAATAAATGTATCACTTCATCAAACAAAAACTACGCCATTAATTTATCTGTTTGAATAATGTATTATTTCAAAGAATTGCAGCATCGAAGGTTGACATATGAGAACTTTCTGATGACAATATATTAAGCTACTGACGGTAACAGGATAGCACTATTAAAATGCTTTGTTCATATTGTATAATTAATTTATAATATGCTATTCATGATCGTAACCACAAGCGAAATAGGATATTTCTTTACCATGAGACGTTGATAAAACCTATTCATGTTAAAAACCTTGGAGTCTATCATATACTGAGATGTTTGAAACCCGTAATCTGAGTACTTCAAGAACTAGCGACAACATCGAAATAAGTCTTTTTGTCGACAAAAACGTTACCATTTTAGTTATGATTTAGAGAAAATGGAAACCGCGAAGAAAAATGATTATTTTTAGCATATTTACTTTTAGCATATTTAGTAATTTTGTGATTGTATTTGTATGTAACTTTGATGCTAAATTAATTTCTGATTCTAACCCTTATCTAGTAAGCAATGAATTGATGCACTGGTTGTCTTTTAAATGCTTACTCATTATACTTTTAATTATGTTTAATATTATGTGGCTTTCTATCTTTCTAATTCTGTAACATAGGTTATGTTCGATGTACTTTATTACTGTGGAAACGCTGTTTTATTTTCATTTTTCTGAACTGTTTCGTAGTGAAAAAAAAACCCATTGCATCTCAGGCGTTTTGACCTAATAGTATAGAAATTATTATTATTTTTTCTCTCTTGACCATCTTCTGTTAATTCTCTATGTTTAATGGGTTTAACAAAGTTATGTTTGTTAATTGCATCTGCGTCCATTAAGTCATGGAGATAAAATAATTAAAGGTTATTTAATGTTTAGCCCTGTATGAAGCTGGTTATTTCTCCGAGATTTTGTAACTAGTGAGCAGTTAACGAATGCTAAATTGTTTTCAAGTATCAATTATGATTCATAGAACATTGTCTCCGCAAATCAAGAGAGATCCTAAATATTGTTAAAGCCTGAATTTTACAAATGGAAAAGCATTTATAATGAATCTATGCCTTACTCATTCTGACAATAAAATAATTTTAGTTCATTTGAAATAATTGCATGACCACAACTTTTAAAAGATATATATGCAGAAAGAAAGCAAGTTTTCAAACCCATACGAAATTTGTTCATTCGAATTATATTCTGGACAACATGTTCTATGTCATTATTTTCTGTAACTTGACTACACTAATGTTTGCTTCAGATAGACGTAAACGAAAGACAAGAAGATAATAAAATAGTTTAACTAATTGATTTGACATGTCGAAATGCTGCAAGTTATCTCAGCAGTCTGTTGCACATTTGTTTGCCATTGCTGCTCGGTTTTTAATAAACTAATATCCCGCCTAATCAGCAGCTAGATTTTATACCGCATGCGACTTACTCGGAGTCAGGATTCGAACAAGCATGAACTCAGTAACAATGTAACCATGACTAGTAACAATAGTTCCAATTATACTGCTTAGTTTGTTTTCGCTTTATCCACTGTATTGGCTGATGTCAACACTTACAATGTTTAAATTATTATACATTGCACTGGTTGAAGTCATTTATCTTTCTGTTAAACTTTGAGTTAGACGCCGTTTTTCAACTGTGCTTTTAATGTATTTAACAGCTTGCAATTAACTTTACTATTGTTCCTGGATTCTAAACCAGTACTACCATATTCTCCGGAATTAAATGCCAAGTACTTTCCATGAATCAGACGACAAATGACTTAAAACACATTTGCTTATAATATCATCAAAGAGAACAAACTCCTTACCCGAGGATCTAACTAACGACGTTTTGATTCATAGACCGTCGATCTCCTTATTGTGCTCAGCTGGCTGGACAACATATCTTCAACTAGCTTCTTTACTAAGAAATATTAGAATTTGTCATACATTTCTTGTTCAGACTTATCTTCAAATGATAGACCGTATATGGTACGACACTTGATGTAATTTTATTGTAAATATATAGTGGTATTTTATTAATTTAATATTTATCCATTGTCATAATTATAAAACATACTATGAAATTATAAAACGAGAACCAGAAAGATAATTATAAGAGCAAAACCAAAGACATCTCTCTCTTCAAAGTCCAGTGCACTATTTTATAATACCCTAACTACGTTGACAGATATTTTGACAGTAAAAATCATTATGTTACAATTTATATATATATTTAGAGTTTTCCATGTATATTTATGTACATGTGTTACGGCAAACATTGTATTTAAGTTTCCTTGTTACATAAAAGTTGTTATGCATAAGAGTATTCTAAGTTTCTTAGATAATAGATTGTGATATATTTTAAGTCATTATCACGTTTTACATATTGAGTGGCTGTGTTTGTTTTTCTTTTTATACTGACAATATTTTGTTCTAATTTTGTTCTAAATTATATATTATTTTGCACGGATGAAACAGAAATGGGGAAAGAAGTCATTATTATAAAGAATTTTATAGTGTATAAATTTCTACTACTATTGACATGTAACTATCAAAATGTAAACATGTTTTATCGTTATCTATCTTAAGTAATTCCTTTAGAAAATTGATGTCATAATACATGTATCTATAATAACTATGTTGACATAGTTACTCAAAGTCAAAACTTATAGTTTATTTCTATATAACTCTAAATAGAATAGTCATTTCTTGAAATTATAATTCTATAATATAATTCTATATTTCTATATGATTCTAAGTAGTATAGTCTTTTCTAGAAATTATAATTCGGTCATGGTAGAGGGTATTTCTTACCACCATTCGTCGTGGGATAATAGCCGTTAACATTTCCCCATTCCCCGTTTTGTGTCAGTTACTATCACTTTTTAGCTCACCTGAGCTTTTGTGATCGCCCTGTGTCCGTCGTCGGTCATCGTCAATTTGACTTTTAACACTCTAAAAGTCACAATTTTGGTCCAGTCTTAATGAAACTTGTTCAAATATTGCTCTTAATAAAATCTTGGACAAGTTTGATATTGGTTTATCTTGGATCAAATCTAGGCAACAAAGCCTAATCAAAGCGTATTAACATTCTAGAGATCACATTTATAAAGGTTTATGAAACTTGGTCAGAATGTTAATCTTGGTGATTTTAGGTGAAATTTTTATCTCGGTTATGTGAAGTCAGAATCTAGGTCACCAGGTCAAAATACTAAACGAAAAGCTTGATAGCATTCTATAGACCACATTTATAACTATATTTTCATGAAACTTGGCTAGAATGTTAATCTTGATATTCTTTAGATCAGCTTCTTATCTGGATTATTTGGGGATAAAAACTAGGTCACTAGGTAAAATCAAAATAAAAGCTAGTTAACACTCTAGAGGCAACATTTATGACCATATCTTAATGAAACTTGGTCAGAATATTAATCTTGATATTCTTTAGGTCAAATTTTAATCTGGGCTATTTGGGGTTAAAAACTAGGTCACCAGGTAAAATCAAAGGAAAAACTAGTAAACATTCTAGAGGTCACATTTATGATTTTCTATTTATAAAACTTGGTCATAATATTACTCATAACAATCTTTAGGTTAAATTTAAATCTGGATCACGTGGGTTCAAAACCTAGATCATCATGTCAAATCAAAGTAAAAGCTTGTTAACACTCTAGAGGCCATACTTATGACAATATCTCTATGAAATTTTGTCAGAACTTAATATAGTGATCTTTAGGTTAACTTGAAATCTAGGTCAGGTTAAGTAAAAAACCAGAACACCAAGTCAAATAAAACTAGGTCACCAGGTCTACTTGATCTTCATAAGACTTTGTCAAAATGTTTGTCTCTTTGGAATCAAGGCAAACTTAGATTTTAACTTATCAGGGGTTAGAATTAGGTCAAGTGAGCGATACAGGGCTTTCAGGGCCCTCTTGTTGTATACATACGTCACATATACATTATGTAATTAGTATTACTGTCAAAAAATACCTTTCGACACAATGCAGCGACAAATTAGAGAAGCCTTGGGATGACCAACAATTTTTATGCATGTGCATTGTCCTTGAAGAAGAATGTCACTGGCATCAGTATAAACGTTTTCACTGAAAGTGTCTTAATCCTTTTTTATTATTTTATTATTACCAAATAAATACATATTTTATCTGTGACACTGTAAATAATGCTTTTATTTCTTAATCGTTTATTTCATGTATAATTTGTTTCTAATTAGTTGTCATAAAAGTGTCACCTATGATTTGAGACACGTATATGAGATTTACTGACAGGGTACATTCCATATTACATCGACTACACATTGTATTACAAATTTATATTACCGCATAAATTTCATGCTAATAAACAAGTAATAGTATTTTCTTTGTTTTTATGTCGTTTTTTTCTCTTTCCTCCTGAAGCGCATTTAAACAAAGTGCAGGAAAGCAACGTCCGTAAACTGGAAAGGCGTAATGACGTTTCGGATCGATTTTGAGATCTATTCTATATTCTGCAGCGTATTTTATGCATTCTTTGACATTTGAAATTTATTTTATACTCTTTGCTTTTTGAAAAGTGTCTGGACACCACATGTTGTCACTAATAGTAGTAGAGAAATCACTCTTGTGAAAACTATATGGAACGTCGAATTCGCCTAAACTGTCGTGTATGGACATCATACAGTTATCACAAGACATCAGTTTAACATGCGAATGGTTAGAAATCAAAAGAAGGGCTTCCGTGGCCGAGTATTTAAGGTTGCTGACACCTCGATGTGGTTTTGAACCTCACTCGGGGCACTGAATTCTTCATGTGAGGAAGCTATCCAGCTGGCTTACGGAAGGTCGGTGGTTCTACCCCGGTTCCCGCCCGTGACGGAATAATGCACGTAGGGGCACCTGAGGTCTTCTTCCACCATCAAAGCTCGAAAGTCGCTATATGGTCTATAATTGTTAACGACGTTAAACCCAACAAAAATAACAACAAAAAGAAATGAAATGGAAGTACGAATAAATAACCAAGCCATTTGCGTTGTTTAACGCTAGATTTATCAGAGTTCACATGCGAAGGAATTGAGCAACGAAGGTGTTAGCAAGGTATCTGAATGATGAACGGATAAAACAGAAGACATCTGTGTTTATTTACATTAATGCAAGATCAAAATTTGAAGCTTTTCTAGCATATTCATGTACAGCCCAGAAAAGCTGTCATTAAATTAATAAAGCACAGTGTATTGCCAGTCCGGTAAACAAAAATATCCCATTTTCTCATTCAGTGCATATGCCGGTAGCAGTCATTTTTCTTCGTCCGTCTGAATCCTACTATATGCACACTTTGAATGAAACATTATTTGCATCCGCTATGCACTTGTAAATAGGAAGAAGAAAGAGTTTAAGCAAAATGAAAAAATAACACTTGCTTTGAAATAAAATAACTTCAGTATTTATTTTCGAAATGACAAGATATTTCTTTCTTTGATTCGTATATTTGTCCTGTATTGCGGCCGTATCAATACTATATCATCATACACGTTTTGACATCAATCTGCTGTAATACCCTAGTCATACATACTACGCGGATAGCAACGTCTAGCCACGAATAGAAACGTAGTAAACCGTATCGACCCGTACCTGAGCCGTACCTCAAAGTAGTAAATTTAAATCCGTATCAATTCGTACCAACACTTGATCAAAACGTATTCAAGACTTATCCCAAACTTGCAAGTTTCTCCAACTTTTGAATATGCACAAAAGTATGAGCGATACGTAGCCATTTGAGCTTGACTTTTAGTCCAACTTGGTTGAAATATATTCATCCGTAGTTAAACGTACTATAATGGAGTTATCTCTACTGAAACGTACCTTGCCGTATTGATCCATAGCTGAACGTAGCTAGTTATCCGAGGTTGGTCGTACTTAAGCGTAATTCAACGTAGTTCCACGCTGACCCATACACGCGCCGGGCAGGTAGACAGGCGCAGTAAAATGTAGTTCAACGTAGTACTTATTGCGTTTTGTATTTTGTTGTTCCCCGTTTCACTCCATTTTCCCTGGACTAAGACGTACTGCTCTCCTCACTTATCCGTGTCCGCCATCACAGACCAATTTCATCCGCACTGTACCTCAACACACGGACATATCCGTTTGTGTGACTATAGCTTAATGCTTTTAACATACGTTGTGATGGTTCAAATTTTCAAGCTCTGTTATACCCCAGTCACACATACGGCGCGGATAGCTACGTCTAGCTACGAACAGAAACGTAGTAATCCGTATCGATCCGTACCTGAACCGTACCTCAGAGTAGTCATTCGTATTAATCCGTACCAAAATGTGGTCAAAAGGTATTCAAAGCTTATTCCAAACTTGCAAGTTTCTCCAACTTTTGAACATGCACAAAAGTTTGAGCGAACCGTAGCCATTTGAGCGTGACTTTAGGCCAACTTGGCTGAAACTTATTCATCCTTAGTTAAACGTACTTAAACGTAGTTATCCGTGCTGTTACGTACCTCGCTGTAGCTGAACGTAGTTATTCGAGGCTGCTCGTACTTAAGCATAGTTCAACGTAGTTTACCGCAGACCCGTCCGTGCGCTGGGATAGTTGCAAGGCGCAGTAAAACGTAATTCACCGTAGTATCTCGTACCTATCCGTACTTATTCGCGTCCTGTATTGTTTTAGTTGTTGTAGCTTTAGCTGTCATATTAAAAATAAAGACGATTTAATCTCGATTTTGGTAAAAGGTATTTATTGTGAGTGATATTTTCGCACACGTTCTTCTGAGCATTGGTATTTGATCCCTTGGGCTACAAGCGAGTAACATTAAATCAAACAATATGAAAAGTGCCAGTAATTTGACATTGTCGCGGAAAAGCATAAAATAAAAAGAAAACTTGTTACTTTTTTAGTGTAAGATGAATTTTGTATCATCGAGTGGTCTTCAGAATTAGTACTCTCACAAAAATATCTGCATAATCTTTTATTATAATTAACAACTACCAAAACGATTCAGGATTTAAATCTATGACCCACTGATAGCCCAGCTCTGCTTTGCTTTTAAGCAAACCGGGCGATTTTTTTTACTTTAATGCGAGTGTAAATGATGTTCGGTTAGGTGGGTTTTTTTCTTTACCAAATGCAGCATGGTCTTTTAAGAAATTACATAACTGTTTGACAGAAAATTCCTGTTGATTGCGTTATGTTTTAGTTAGATTTATCTATTTTTGTTGTGTTTAATATCATACCGACACAATTATTGGTCATATGGCATTTTTCCAGTATTTCATGGCGTAGGAAGAACCCATTTGCCCGGGCATTTTACGGGTACACGAGAGTATACTGATCTTCCGCGAGTCAGATGGATGGCATCCTCAACTGAAACAATTATACATCACAAGCGGGGTTCGAGCCCACAACGATGAGGATTGGTGCAAGTGATTTGAAGTCAGCGACCACCTGGAGGCTCTGACTGGAACAAATGACATTGTTTAAATCTACTTAAAATCAATCTATATTTATCACAGTGTATAGAAACTACGTCAAGAATAATCAGCAAATTCATATATAAATTTCATTTTAAAAGCTGATTACATTAAGCAATGGCTGTAAATTATTAATGTGAAGTAAGGCGCAGTAAATATTGCAGATAAGACAAAACCCGACAAAAATTATCTATATTTGTATTCAATAAATTTCTGAACCATGAAACATTTTACAAACTTTATTTTGTGAACGTTTTGGTTATATTTATTACTTTCTTTCGTTGAGTGTTATACCTAGATCGCAAAATACTACATCTCAAATAGGTTTAAACAGTCAGTATCGTATCTAATAGTGTGTTATAATTAAGAAAAATAAACTATCTATGAGGTTATCAGAAACCATAAAACCTACTTAACCGATTCTGTATTTAACAATTTTGATAATGCATTCTTGCTATGAAAAATGTCACATTGATTCTTTTGCGTTATTATACTAGTATATGTCGTTGAGATGACAAAAGTAAGACGTAAAGTATTAAGTCATTTTCACTGAAGGAGACATCAGGTATAGATGAGAAAACCCTTTCTTATTGGAATGTTCAAGAAAAATTACACATTGTATTCTCTTACACATTGTTGTAATATTTTTTCGTCATTGCTGCGTTTAAATACGGAGCACCGTGTCAAGGTGCATAATCCTTTCATGTCCGGATGTATGCAGGTGGCTTCATGACTTGTGTTGTTTATCATACAATATAAAAGACTTCTCAGGCGCTGCTTTTCATGCAAGAGTATGTCTGAAAATGAAAATATCACATTTTAGATAACAAAAATGTCTTGTCTGAAAATGTTATAATAATGCATTTAGTATACCCTGTAAGCTTACCTATATAGAAAAAGAAGAAACTCTAAAGGTCACCAAACACAAATGAAAATCTTGCAGGCTCAGTTTGATTTAGCCTGTTCATGGTCGTTTGTGGAGGATGCGCAGAACGCAACATTCCCACATATTACAAAAATATAAAAGTATAAAAAAAAAACAATTTAGAGAAAATGCAGATGTGCTCACACTTCAGAGTACACGTAACATATAATGATACACAGAGTGCAATTCCATGAAAAGCGGTGTATGGTCTCAAGTTCAATTAATGGACTTGCAATAAACAAGAAAGGGATGGGCAGAACTAAACAAACTGGAATTAGAAAGGGGATCCGAGGTTATGAAGCTTGCATATCACTGAAACTGCCGAAAGACAAAATCAAAAAGCAGAGATGATTACATAATACCCAGAGATATAAATGTTGAAGCAATCAAACCACCTAGACCAAAATGTTCATGCTGAAAAACTAAGCAGTACCACTAACACAACATTAATGCTCAGGCACCATCTACAAATCTTAACCTTAATTAAAGCATGCTGATCTGTGCCAGGATATAAATCAGTTTCGCTTACAGATCGTTATTTCTACCCGGGCAAAACGCTTCAAACAATAAAGGGAGGTACTATCTGGCAACAAAAACACTAGCATAAATGAAAGACTGAGCGGAGCGGGGCGATGGTTTGGGGTAGGAGGGGGTAATTATCTACTTGCCATATTCATTGGTATCTCTAATACACCCGGCGAGACCTCTTTAAGTGCAAAGAGCGTGTCAGCGAATTCGTCCAACGTCGCCTTCGTGATTCCTGTCGCAATAGATACCGATTTATATGACTTGAAGTGAAAACTCTAATGCAAACACTCGATAATGAAACAAGAATAAGTTGCATATTTCATAATAAAATTATTTATGTCAAAATAGACCTGTCAGGTGTATGTATACAGAAAATGAAATCTGAAATGGCCCTGAATTCATGATGTTTCATTGAGCATTCCAAGAACAGTGAAAAGTGAACATGCATGTTGAAGATTGCGAAACTCCCAAATGTTAGATTATCTACTATATTTTTAGAACTACAAATTCTAATATTAATGTTCTGTCTGTTTATGTTGACTTAGTATGCCTAACACGTTATCTCGTTTTCATAACGATTGTGTCTGTGATACGACGAAATATCTTCTTTGTTCCCTGGCAAAAGAACATAATGGGAAAAACGACGTTTCGTAAAGCGTTGATCATTGTTGCATCAACACAAAGTAGATAGCCTAAACAAGCAACAAACACAGTTGTCAAAACCTATAAGAAGACCTGCATGTTTTTCGTTAACTGAGGTCAATAAAAGATGCTAAATAAAATGTAACGTAGCGTGGCAATTTAATACAACAAACATAACCTTTTAACCAGTTTTATTTAACATAGCAACAGTCTTTAATATTTAAACATAACATTTTTAGGTAGATATTATCAAGTGAAGGTGACCTTATCAATCTAGCATTTCTAACCCATCTTTCTCTCTAACTCCCCCTCTAGATAATTATATTTCAGCATATATATTTAATTAAGCAGTCTAGCCGCTATGTAAAATTACGCAATTCGTCGTGCCTTTTCCTTAAACATATTTAACTTTGATCCCGGAAGTAAATGGTATAAACAACTAAGTATACCTGTTTAACCCTTGGGCTACATGTTTTGTGACAAGTTTGATAATTCAGCAAGCCTTCAATATTTTCTATTTAGATTCAAGTATTACAGTTTATCATCTTTCTCAGTAACATATTAAACAATGATTTATAGAATATACAATATTCCGAACCTTTCAAACCTGTTACATTACAAACCCCTTCATTTTTTCCACAAAAAAATAATAAAAAATAGATTAATAGTTTAAATCTAAGCTATAACAAATTCTTAATATTGATCATTTAGAAATGTTGCCGAGGGTTCGCCAGGCATAATTTTAGTAAACGTAATTAGCTTTTGAATGCACGACTTAAACAGTTGGGTAATTTTACACAAACATATTAAAGACAATCTAAAGTACATAATATTACAGATAGATACAATTTCTCAGTATTTAGGCATCAGAATTGTTAGTGCAAGCATAACACAAATATAATCGAGGAATTTCCTAAAACGTGATGATTTCTTTCATACAAATAAGGTGCATTATATATCTTTTTAAAAACATTCGTCTGTAGTTTTACAATATTACAACATTATACATTGAAATTAAACAGTATTTCATTTGCGAAAGTCACATCTGTCTATATTTTCACGATTACATGTATATAACAGAATATAGATATAATATATATAACTGTACAGTATCACGTTTGTCAGATAAGCGTCTGTTCGTTTGGTTTTTCATTCATTTTGTGGAAATTCCGTCTTCCTGATGCATCTATCAGAGCTTGTCATACATATAAAACATAAGTGGTTCTGAAATTAGAAAGCAAAATTACATATCTGGTTTTAAATACTACATGTACATGTTTATAGATATCAACAGTCATAAAATCACATCTTCTATAGATACGATATATCTTTTGAAACATGCTAATATTTTAAAATTAAATACGCGCACATGGAAAAAGTACAGATTAAAGATCAAGGTATTTATATGCCTTGAACATGTATTTTTTTTTTAATTGCGCTCATGCTACAAGTGTATACGCCGAAAGTCGGATATCTAAAGCATACATTTAAAAATACTGAATATTCTTTCAAAAGTATAAATTCTGAAAGATTTGTATCTAGAGTATACATTTTATAAATACATTTGTATGCACCGAAAACATTTATTTATTTATTTATTTATTTTTATAAATTTCCTTTCTTTCTTTTAAATATTCAAATGAAATAAACAATAAATGATACAAGTTTTAAACAAATCTGCCTCCAATATCAGCTAATTCTCTGCAGAGTACAAACATCAATTGTCCGCAAGTGGTACCAAGTCTGCTGTTTCGCGTTGTTCACATCGGTGTCCCATAGTTCCGTAATAATTCTGTTGTTGTTGAATTCTATATGCACGTCTCGTTGCGGAGTAGTAGAGCAGGCCGTGGGATCCTGAATTTGCTAATCACTAAAAGTGTCTAAAATACTTCCAGGTATATAGTTTTAATATGTTAATTCTTTACAGTTTTCAGCTAGGGCAAAATATAGTCTTCATATCAGCTTGGTAAAATAGTCTTCATAATCAATTTATTTGCAACTGTGTCGGGTATTTTCAATAAGAATTGCATGGGTAATTAAAAGTATAATACACTGACGAGAATCTGGCATTGTGTAAATATATCTGTTGCTAAAATGTTTCTTATTTGTCTTGTTTCTTTGTTGTTTTCTACACAGAATTTCAAATTATGTCTTTTTCACTTTAACATTGTTCATAAATTCTGTCTTAACAAACTTTCTTTAACTATAGATGGAGAGAAAGATTGATATATCATTATAGCTCGAGGTTATTTTTCGTTGATTGTTGTATTATTCATGATTTTATCTTTATCACTTTGGCGTTCCAACAGGAAGTTGCTGATATAGTTGACTGATAATAAGTCCTTGAGGGCTGTTATTGTTACGCGTTTCTCATTGGTCATATTCGTGGCGTTCAACCGTGAATTTGTCAGTCCCTTTTTGCATTTGTGGCAGAAACTGTTAGCTAACTTGCATTGTACTTCTTGCTTGTATTGTGTGCAGACGTGTTTTAGAAATTTTGCTTGAAATTTAATTAAAGCTCCACCGTAATACGAGCACTCAGATATAGTAAAAGGATATAACAATGGACAGGAGGAATGATTACACGTATTCAAGTTATTATAAGGTAAGTACATTATATATTGATCTTTTGACTGATATAAATTGTTTTGAATAAAAATACTAAAAAAACATTTAATTTGCATTTGCAAACAGACTTATATTTTATGAATTATTTCGCCAAAAGTATTCGGGCAAGTGAATTTGATACATAGTTAAACGAATAACATTTTTTTTTTTGTACTGGTTGCCGCATTTTTCTTTTTATTTCACAGCATTTGTGACCATGTTTACTTTATTAATTTAAAAAGATGACAATATAACTTTAAATTAAATACTTCAAGGATATGTACTTTGAAACATGTATATTTGATACAAAAAATAGAATTAATACGATTACAGCAATTCGTTCATTTGTGGAAATGTATCGCGGTAAATGTGCTTTAACTATAATTGCTAGTAAAATAATAGGCTTGTTCTCACAAAAAAAAGGTCTGAGAACACTAAATCTAAATCAACAAAATCATATATGCAATAAAAGTAATTACGTATTGCAAGCCTTACTTATTCGGCTTATTCTATGATATATTATTAAATTGATGTTATGCCTCTTAATTTTAGTCGTATTTGCATTTTCCTATTAAGAAAAAATACGTGTAAAAATCCAAAAGTCATTAGATACTGGCAAAGCGTACGTGCTTTAACAAAACATAAATCTCGTATAGAAACTTCAAATGGGTTGAATATAACTATTTCTTTTTCTTAATCTAAACAAAAATCTTCAGAAATACGTTTAAACAGGTGCTAGGAGATATTTACCATGACACCGGATTTTGTAACAGGTGCGTGTATAAACCTTTCATGACACCGGTTTCTGGAACAGGTGCGTGGAGAGAATTTATCATGTACACGGTTTCTCGGAACAGGTGCGTGAAGAAATCTATCATGACACCAGTTAATGTAAACAGGTGCGTGGAGAAACTTATCGTGACACCGGTTTTAATACTCTACAGACTGCAGCTGACATTAAATTGCAGAAACAAAACACAAAATATACATTAAAAATGTTAGCCAGGCATTTTTGTTACTTTATTGTAAACATTAATCAATAACCATTATTGTAAATCTCACATTATGACTGTTTTCATGCGTCTTACAATACTAAAGTATGCGTAAACTAGTGAACCTCACGATATAATTGTTCTCACAGGTCTCAGAACACTAAATGATTTGACATTAAAATATTCTGATAACAATAATTACAAATGTGAATAACAGCATAGGTATTCTGTTATAAACAGAATTAAAGAAACAAATGTTACTTTGAGGTTCTATCTTGTATTTTCTACTAGCCTTTTACTATGCAGAAAATATAACTGTGTGCATTAGGAACTTAACCAACACCGAACGCTTATAATAATAAATGTATGAACAATAACTTTAATTGAAGATATTTACAAAAACAATGCAGTGTATATGAATATACACCTTGGTGAAGTCATCTGGATTTATCAACGTTATCATATAGCGCTACTTTTCTTACCAATCTCTTGTGTTTCATTTTATGCTATAAATTAGTAAAGTATTCTCTAAGATAGGACCTTCGTTTAAGTGCTGAAACAATTGTCTAATAGTTAAGGTCTAAAACAATGTCTTTAGCAGACCTTGCATCATGTCATTCACTCTCAGCCATGTGACTTAATATCATTTGCAGATATTTTTGTTTGTCGTCAGTATCAAGTTTCATAACAAGATTAGGTGTTTTTGTGTGTCTTGTTACATTTTCAATAACCATGTTACTTTGATTATTTTCAGACTCGTTTGACAAAGACTGTGTATCCATGTCATCCGTCTCTATGGACTGATCAGAATGCGAAGCACCTGATTCCATACGGAATTCATTATCAAGGTAATTGTTTTCTTCTGTATTGTTACCTATACTAGCTGAACTTTCGCCAGTATTGCTTGCTTTTTGTTCATTTTCTGAGTCATTTTGTTCCCTACTCTGTTCTCTTAAATGTTTTCTTAACTGAGCTAAAGGAATGTTATCTTCTGAGGAAGAATTTTCACGTTCTTGACGGACCCTATTTGTTCTTTTAGGCATTTTAACTTTTCTGATTTTGTTTGATATTTCAGAATCAGAAAAATCAGATTCATCATTACTGCTTGAGCTAGAATCATCTGGAGGTATTACATAGTTAACCTTTCGTCTTGGATAACCTTTGACAGCTTTGCGTTCGGACCATTCAGCAATGTCAGCAAGCCTTATCTGATCTGCATGTACTTGAACAACGGAGTTGTCAAGCTGGTTTTTAATAAGGTATGTAACTGGACCTTTTCGTTCAAGGATTCTGTAATGTGATTTCCAACGAATTTCAAGCTTGTTTTTTCTTTGATAGTTCTTGTAATAGACAGGATCATTTATTTCGAACTTAATGTCTTTTGCTTTTTTGTCTACTTTTTTTGTCTACTTGTGCCTTATGTTTTCCTTTTTTAGCGTTTTAAATGTCTATAAGCAGTAAGGAAACTTGCATGTTGTTCTTGAAGAACTATCTTGTGAAACTCTTCGCCATGGTATTTAGCTCTAGGCTTTAGCAAATTATCATAGGTAAAATCGGGTCTCTGTTGTAAACTAAATAGAAAGTGTGAACTTTGAACTTGAAGAAACATTGGACGTATGCCTGCTAAAGACATATTAAGATGGAGATCCCATTCACGTGTATTACCTTGAACTCTTTTTGCTAAAATATCATGTAGAACTCTGTGCATTCGTTCTTGCTTTGCATTACTTTCAGGGTTGTATGCTGTACATGATACATTGTCAATGTTTAATTCTTTCAGGACCTCCCTAAAGGCAGAACTTGTAAATTCTGACCCTCGGTCATGAATTATCTGGAGAGGACATCCATATCTAGGATATATCTCATTCAAAAGTAGGTCTATTACTGTATTTGTACTTTTATCAGGAGCTGCGAAAGCTTCTGGAAAACCACTGAACATGTCAACAAAACAAATGATGTAACGATTGCCACTAAGTGTGTTCTCATAAGGACCACATATGTGTATTGACACAATAGCAAATGGAAATGGTGCAATATTTGTTTCTCTTAAGGGAGCTTTAACCTTTGTCAAATTTCTAGACTGGCAATCAACACAAGTTGTTACATATCTATGAAGTTCTTTAAACATATTTGGCCAGTAGTACTTTGTTTTTATAGTTGCAAACATACGCTATGTACCGGGGTGACATTTGTGATATTCTGTTATAACTAATGATTTCAAATGACTAGGAACATACAGTCTCATAACTAAATCTTCATCTGGGTTCGAAATATAGTATAGAACATTGTCTACTTCTAAATACTTCTTCAATTCAGCCTTACTTGGGTCACCATGCTTAAGTTGCATTTTCATCCGAACAATTGCAGGATCTTTATCTTGTTCTAATCTCATATCCAAATCTGCAAATGCTGGGACAGTTTCTACTAAAGAATCTTGTTTTGATAGTCTTTGTTAGCTACTTCTTTCGGGTTTAAGTTGTTAGAGTTTATAACATTTATGCTTTTCACTGTATTTTTGTCAGAACTTTCTGTTTGTTTATTTTCAGAATCTGGTGGTCGTGAAAAGAAATCAGCAATAACATTTGCCTTTCCTGGAAGATACTCTATCTTACAGTTGTAACCACTAATAGACAATGCCCATAACTGAATTTTCTTGTTTTGCATTGGGCTTTTTAATAAATACTGCAGCGGAGAATGGTCATATTTGATTGTAAATTCTGCATTGTGTAAAAAGAAATCTAAACGTTGTAAAGAATAAAAGATGGCGTACGCCTCCTTCTCGGTAGTGCTGCATTTCTTTTGTGTTTCACTTAGTTTATGAGACAGAAAATATATGTCTTTCTTTATTTTCATCTGATTCTGGTGAATTACACGCTTGAGTTAAGCACGCTGCCACATGACTATCGCTGGCATCGGTATACAATGTATACGGCTTGTTTGGATCTGGGTAGGATAAGAAAGGAATAGCTGTTAATTGTTCTTTAATTTTCTTAAAACTTTTCTGATATTCTTCTGTCCAAATAAATGGAGACTTTTTCCTTGTAAGGTTTATAAGAGGTTCTGCTATTTCTGAAAATGAGGGGATGAACCGTCGATAAAACGAAAAAGCCCCGATTATTTTTCGAACTTTTTTTGGAACCGGAAGTGACCTAATAGCTTTAACTTTATCAGGATTTGGTCTGATGCCATCTTCATCTATGACAAAACCTAAGTATTCGGTTTTAGGCTGCATGAATCGACACTTTTTCAACTTAAGTTTAAGTTTATGCTCTCTTAACCTTTGAAAAATAATGTTTTAGTGGCGTTTATGTTCTTCTAATGTTTTACTGAATATAAGACAGTCATCTAAATATGTCACAGCAAAATCTAATCCCTCTAAGACTTTAGACATTAATTCCTGGAACACCCCAGGGGCATTAACTAATCCGAAGCACATAACGTTAAATTCGAATAGACCCCTGATTATGGTAAATGCAGTTTTTTCTTTATCTTTTTCATCAATCGGTATTTGCCAAATTCCTGAGCGACAGTCTAGGGTAGAAAAGTATTTTGATTCACCTAAAAGAGGCAATATATCATCGATATGAGGTAGATGGTATGCTGTTGGTCTCACCAGAGAATTTAAACGCCAAAGATCGATACAGAAACGACGACTATTGTCGTGTTTCTTTTTAACCAGTACAACAGGACTTGCATAAGGGCTTTGAGAAGGTCTTATTACGTTAGCCTTAAGCATTTTATTTATAGCATCACTCATAATTTTTCTATCATTTAATGGTACTCTATATGATCGCTGCTTTATCGGTTCATGTTCTACAGTAGGAATTTTCATTGTATTCGTATCTGTCTGTGACAATTCTGAGTCATTATTTGCAAAAACGTCCCTATTTGTTTGAACTAATTTTTCTACATACTGAAAGTGTTCTTTTGGTGCTATTATTTCTTTTGTATTTATACTTGATTTTTCACCCTTATTGTTTGATAATTTATTGACATCAGACACAGAAGCTATACATTTTTCATCAATTTGTTAAACAGTTGCGACAGCACATCCTTTTCTTAGTTTAATTGTTCTATTTGTAGAATTTACTAACATAACAGGAAACCTACGATATTTTCGTAATTGTATGACTGAATAAGCTACCATTAAACCAGGTTCTGTACTAAGATAACCATCTTCAACACTTTTTAATTCATATGTTTTAAAATTCTTTAGTTTAGAGTCTGTTCTTAATTGTCCTGAACAAATATGCACTGTCTGAGGTTTAATTACAGTATCTTTTTGCAATCTAACTACTGAAGCAATATGTACATCTTCTTGTAATGTGACATAGCTATTTTTAACTCTCACTGATAAAAGATCAAAATAAATTCGGCATTTGTTCTGAATGAGAAAGTCCCTTCCAAGTATTGCATTTCTATTCATATTTGAGACCACGTAAAATTTATGTTCTATTTTTTCACCACCTATTCGAAAAATAAGATTGGTGTATCCATCTACATGCAGTGAATTACCATTTACAGACTGTAATGAAACTTTATGATTTTTAATAGTTTTAGCTTTCTATTTAATGATTTATATTGTCCTCCTTTTAATTAATGAGACTTCTGCTCCAGAGTCTACTAATGCTCTAATCTTCTGTTCCCTATTCTATTGTACAGAGTTTGGATTCCCTGCTAGCGCTATAAAATACGTTGATAAATCATTATTCCTACCATCGACTTCTTTATGATAGGAAGATCTTAGTTTAAAGGTCTAAATATATTCATTTTAGGTCTCAATACACTTCTACATTCTCTCATAAAATGTCCCAATTTTCCACAATTCCAGCAATCAATATATTTTTTCCAGTGATAATTGTTTTGAAATTTATTTTGGCTTAATTTCTGCATATGTCTAGTGGCTTTCTTTCGTAATAATACTGCATGAACATATTTCTGACGTGTCCTACATTGCTTGACATTATGACCTAGCTTACGGCAATATTGACAACGAATTCGTGGCTGAATTTGACCTAAGTCTTTAGCTTTTTGACAAGTTTCTGAAGAATTTTGCTGGCTAGTAGCATTTCCGAATCGTAAATTAAACTGATCTTTTAAATTGTGTTCATTCATAGGTGACGTAACTGCAACTAAAGTTTCCGGCGAATCACGCATAACTTTCATTTTCAGAAAATTTTCTGTTAACCCGTCAATAAAATGACCTATTAACTGTTTCTGAATAATAGCTAAATTAATAGTATGATTTTGACCTTGATCCTGATTTTCAAAAGCATCTTCTGCCAGAGTTAATAATCTTTCAGCATAGACATTTACATTTTCATCAGCTTTTTGTTTTATATTTTGCAAAAGATATAAAGCATGCTGTGATTCGTGTACCTCAGAAAATCTAGTAAATAAAGCATGTTTTAAAGCAGCCCAAGTACAATCTTGATTTTCGTTCATAAATCTATGTATAAAATCTGACACTGGCCCTGTTGCAGTCTGATAGCAAATTAATTTCTTCCTATCATCATTTAAATCATTTAAAATAGAATATTTTTCTATTGATTTTACCCACGACTTAAAATCTTCAGATTTACCATCAAATTTTGAAATCATATGTTGTACACTCTGAGTTCCTATTGCGGTGGAAACATTTTTTAATTGAATAGCCAAATCTTGAAAAATTTGCTGAATTGAAGTGTTGTCTGCCATTTTAAAATAAATTATTTAACAAGCAAATAGAATAGACAGTTTTCTAACCTTGTTTCTCGGCGTGATCTTCTAGTGGTATTGCGTACTTCATCGTAGTGTCCTGAAAACATTCCACAGGTTCATCCTGGTCTGCGGCTCCAGAAACGCGCGTTGTAACGCAGCGTGGCCATTTAATACAACAAACATAACCTTTTAACCAGTTTTATTTAACATAGCAACAGTCTTTAATATTTAAACATAACATTTTTAGGTAGATATTATCAAGTGAAGGAGACCTTATCAATCTAGCATTTCTAACCCATCTTTCTCTCTAACTCCCCCTCTAGATAATTATATTTCAGCATATATAATTAATTAAGCAGTCTAGCCGCTATGTAAAATTACGCAATTCGTCGTGCCTTTTCCTTAAACCTATTTAACTTTGATCCCGGAAGTAAATGGTATAAACAACTAAGTATACCTGTTTAATCCTTGGGCTACATGTTTTGTGACAGGTTTGATAATTCAGCAAGCTTTCAATATTTTCTATTTAGATTCAAGTATTACAGTTTATCATCTTTCTCAGTAACATATTAAACAATGATTTATAGAATATACAATATTCCGAACCTTTCAAACCTGTTACATTACAAAAACAGGCAATGCCCGTCAATTTGAATATAAAAAGATGCTTCTTCCTACAGTTCTTTTACTGACGGATTTTTTGTTGAGGAACTTACAATTAGTACACAGACCCTCCTTGATAATAAACTCAAAAATTTATCAAGTACAGATTGTTGTGTATAAACACCCTCTTCGATCAGTGGTAAGATTTATCATTATACTCGATAACCTTACCATTTAAAATTCTGTATATTAGATTATTATCTTATCTTTTTACCTTCCTTATCTATTTAACGTAGTATAAACAATACAATAATGGTACACTGAATGATTTACATTAGGTTTACTCTTTTGAATCAAGGCACACATAAGCAAAACGATCGATAAACCACTCAATGAGATATACGATACTTTAAGTCTAACAACTACATATGCACTATTATATCTTGTATGGGAATAGTGTTTATTCTGGATATGGTAGAGTTAGAGTGCTGATAGGAAAGGCCTGCACTGATACTAAAATCTTTCACACTGTTCGAAAGTGCACTATGTGGTAAGTAAGTTTTGTTTTTTCCGCTTGTAATTTGGTATGGATTTGCAAAGATTTAATTTTAAAAGGCTATTTAACTGGACTGCAGTAATTATTGATTGATATATTGAAATGATTATGTTACTATCCGCTGATAAAAAAATTAATCCAAAGACTTTATTATCATATTCCATTGAGCCACGGGTATTTTAAATTGTCGAAAATACAGTTGAAAGTCGATATCTCAAAATATCGTCTATCTCAAATCCCATTCGGAAAAATAAACATTACACACCATAACAGTGTAAACATGTTTGACCTAGTGATTTCATGGAAAAAAATATTCTGACCAATTATCATTAAAATTGAAACAAAACTTTTGTGTGTAAACAAGTACTTTCTTTATTTTGACCTAGTGACCTACTTTTTAACCCCAGATGACCCATATTCAAACTTGACCTAGATTTCTTCAAGGCTATTGTTCTGACAAAATTTCATGAAGATCAACTAAAAATACAGCCTATATCGCATACACAACGTTTTTTTTTTTCTTTGATTTGACCTAGTGACCCAGTTTTTGATTCAAGACTATCCATATTCCAACTTGACCTAGATATCTTCAAGACAACCAATATGCCGTAATTTCATAAAGATCAGTTAGAAAATACAGTCTTTATCGCATAAAAAAGGTTTCTCCCTTGATTTGACCCTGTGACCTACTTTTGATCCAGCATCACCCATATTCAAAACTGACTTAGATTTTATCAAGGCTATCATTCTGACAAAATTTCATGAAAACCAGATGAAAATGCAGCCTCTATCGTGTACACGACGTTTTCCTTTGATTTAACCTAGTGACCTATTTTTTGACCCTAGATTACCCATATTCAAATTCTACCTAGATTTGATCAATGCAATCATTCTGACTTAATTTCAGGAAGATCAATTAAAAATACAGCCTCTATCGCATACACAAGGTTTTTCTTTGATTTGACAAAAAGAAAACACGTGCACAAAATATCATTTTACGTCGAATTTCAGTTTTATGAATATAAGTGGGATAAAACTGACATACTGAGATATCAAGTCTTCTGAAATTTTGGAATGTAAACGATAAATGCTCAACTGAATGCGCCATATTGTTAGGCTGCATTTTTGAGCTCTGATTTGATTTAATTTTGTTGTCGTTAATTGTGGGAGTAGAGACTAGATTTTTGGAGTGTAGTTTTCTGAATGTGTGCTTGATGTGTTTGTGTCATTATATTTTGGATTGTTGCATGTGTTAATCCAGAATCAGCATCAGAAACAGTCACATATATAAACTTGAAATATTTATTATTGATAAACACTTTGTGAACTTTCGTTCACCATTGTAGTTTTCATTCATGGATTTTATTATGTATGACAGCAATTTCTTACACAAAATTGGACAATCAACAAGGTGTAGACTTAATCCTATTGTGTTATCAAGGTTAAAAGATTTGAGAATATTGAAACAGTACAAAGAAAAAAGAGCTAGTCGCCTACAGGCACAATCCTTGAACAATAGCAAAAGTGGTTACGGTAAACCAGTGGTTTTCAGAGGTGTAAACTTAAGCAATCTTATATACCCCAAGAAAAATGGAAATAAATTGAATGGACAAAATGAACAGCTAACATGTTTGACGCTAAATTGTCGCTCGGCAGTAACCAAGGATGTTCTTATTGGTCAATTATTACGCGAGGAAAATGCAGGAAATTCTCACAGTTTTGAATATGGTATTTGGCAGTTGATTTTCAAGAACATTACTATGCATCCACTATTATTATTATCCACTTGTTCCCAGTTCGTCACAGACTTATTTCAGAATATGGAGGGAGTACTATCGCAGTACTCAAATGTAATGGTCATGGGTGACTTTAATCTTCACATCCACGATGACACAAATGCAGTAACAGAATTCAATAATTCCTTGTACGCTATAGGTTTACAACAACATGTACAATTTAGTACACACACTGGTGGTAACATTCTTGATTTGGTCCTTACGGAAGTCGAAAATGGTGTTGAAGTAGTTTCTTGTGAACAGGGTCCATATATTTCGGATCACTGTGCAGTCAAATTGTGACAAATGTTAGAAATAAAATATAACCAGTAAGGTGGTGCTCTTTAGAAATTTCAAAGACATGGATACGAACACATTTTCAAGCGATCTGAGGAAAATGACAGTCGAAAGTGATAATGTCGACCTTTTTGTTGAAGAATTTCAGACAGCAGTAGAAAAGATTATGAACTCACACGCACCATTTATAGAAAAAACAATCATCCATCGCGCTCCAAAACCCTGGTTCACAGAAAAACTTCTTCACCTTAAAAGAGTTGCTCGCAAATCTGAACGTTGTGGAAGAAACATAGACAATCGCATCTGCATGAAGCCTTCAAAACAGCACGTAAAATCTACGAAAAAGAACTCAAACATGAGAAAAAATCATCTCTGAGTGAAAAAGTTCTTAATGCAAAAGGTGACTCGAAAAAGCTTTATAGATTTGTATCTGAGACAACAGGCACTAGGTCTGAGAACCCTATGCCAACTGGACATGACAGTACACTGGCTGAGAAATGTGCAGATCATTTCATGAATAAATCGAAAAAATTCGAGAATCGTTGAAACATTTCGAAAAGTTTCAACCATGCGAAAAAGATATTTCTTGTTTTGACAGTTTTAAAGATCTGAGCGAGGAAGAAGTTAGAAAACTTATAAACCAACTACAGACAAAATCATGTACTTGATATTCTACCAACAAAAGTGCTAAAATCATACTGAGCTGTTGCATGTTATTACCAAATTGGTTAATTTGTCGTTGCGCGTTTCTTCTTTGTTGAAGAAAATATTACTGGAACTTGAATTCGCAAACTGCAGGCCTGTTAGTAATCTATCGTTTTTGTCAAAATTAATTGAAAAAGCAGCTCTGTTCAGGCTCATTGAACATGTAAACAAACACAATCTTCTACCAAAAAACCAATCTGCTTACAGGAAAAACCATTCTTGCGAATCAGCAGTGTTACGTCTTGTAAATGATTTACTGGATGCTATGGAGAAGAAAGAAGTTACGGCGCTAAGTTCCATTGATCTCAGTGTCGCTTTTGATACTGTAGATCATGACCTTCTTGTTGATGTGTTAAACAAGCAGTATGGCGTTCATGGAACAGCACTGAGCTGGGCTGATTCCTATCTGCGCCCCAGAAGTTGTCGTGTAAGTGTCAATTCAGCCATGTCATTTCCACGCCAATTAAATTGTAGCGTTCCACAAGGGAGCTGCTTAGGACCGTGGCTATATTTGACATGTGCGGGGACACTGTTTGTTGTTATTCCGCCGTCGATTTCAGTTTACGGCTCTGCGGATGACCACACTGCTAATAAACGCTTTAAACCATCATCTCCAACAGTAGAATCCCAGGCAATACGAGAACTTGAACAATGTGCTAAAACAATCAACAACTGGATGAATGAAAATAAAGCTTAAAATGAACACTTCCAAAACCGAGTTCATCATGTTTGGTAGTAGGCAACAGCTCTCTAAGTGTTCAACTGACAAAGTATGCATTGTAGGTGATGAAGTGAAATCAATGAGCTTTATTCGATATCTAGGTGCATTCCTGGATGAAAACTTGAATCTAAAAGAGCATGTAAAACGAAAGTGTAGAACAGCAATGCTCAACTACTTCAGAATAAAATGTATCCGGAAATATCTTACCAAAGAGGCTACCGAAACCCTTGTCCTGTCATTGTTGATATCCCATTTAGATTTATTGTAATGTCATTCTGTATGGTATTGCTCAAAGCGAAGTAAACAAAATGCAACGAATTCAGAACATGTGTGCAAAACTTGTCCTAAATCGAAGAAAATATGACAGTTCCAAGCAAGCGCTGTATGACCTTCACTGGCTACCAATCAAAGCCAGAATCACATTCAAATGCTCACCTACATGTATAATTGTTCAGTTGGAAACTCTCCAGAATATTTTCTGAACTTCTCATAAAACAAACACAGACAAGAAACTTGCGTTCTTCAAATTCCGTTACTTGGTGTTTCGTTGTTCCTTTCAACAAGCGCAAAACGTTCAGCGACAGAAGTTTTGGTACTGTTGGACCTAAACTATGGAATGAATTGCCTCTCGAAATAAGGAACTCAGACACAATAGATGTTTTGAAAAAGAAGTTGAAAACTCATTATTTTAGAAATTACTTTGCACTCTTTTAGAGACTGTGACTGTAATTTTTAAGAGATGAAGTAACGTGAACTGGATTGATTTTATTGTTGTAAATACATTCGAATATGAACTATATGATAACAAATACAAATTACAGTTGTTTGTAATAACTTCTGGACATGTCGCCATAACCCCCACTTATTCTTACTTAAAAACAAACAGCGGGTCTTACTGTATCTTAATATTCTAATATTTTATTAATCTTATCTGATGCTTACTAAATAGTTTATTTATGTTCGTTTATGTTATATGTCATTAAATATCTTATTTTTTGTCGTATTTTTATGTATTTGTAAAACGCCATTGAATATGTTTTGCGTAAAAATAGGCGTTTAATCAAATAAAACAGTTTCAGTTTCAGAGTATCTTGGTATACTAATTACAATATCTGAATACCTATGAATTCAATCTTTAAGAGCAGTTGTATAAACAATGACATTAAGTAAATGCTATACAATTAGTATAAACTTGAAATAACAACAAAACTAACAATTTTTCATGACAAAAGTATGTTTATAAACAAGATATGATGCAAAGTTTATATTTTATATCACTTAAATTGAACAATGTTTTTTCTATACATATCTATATATAATCAGCGTCACTGAAAATTTACCACCTAACATATACCTCTTTACTATTTTATACAATATCGACGTCACTTTTTCATGGCCTGTGCGCGCTCTATTACTCATAGACCCTGTCTGATCATGTCTTCTAACCCATTTCAGGACTGTCAGGTGAGAACAGCACATACGACGTGCAGTTTCGTGACATGGAAGTTCGGCGTCAACCATGCCAATGGCCTGATGGCGTTGATTGTGCCTTAAACGTGGCCTTCTTAGCAAGGATATTTTGGGTTTTTTAACGTATTCCTTTTGGTCTGTCGACTAACTTTCAAGTGCGATGAATGATTTGCGATAGAAAATTCGTACTTGCCGACATTGCTGGAAAAAGTCATTTTGCACGTACAGCACGTGTCTCAAATGTAATGAATCGAATTTGACAAATCTTTACACCAGTGACGTCTCAGCTGCGTCAGAAATGCAGTCGTGTTATGCATTTAACACAGTCCAATGCGATTTTTAAAATATAAGGGTCATTAGGGTGGTATCTTTTCAATGTCGCTGAGTATATATTGTCCTTATTATCCTTCACTTACTATGCAATTTATTTTGCTATTATAAAGTAGTTACCATCTTTTCTAGAAAACTACATTTGGTCCTAGGACTGTTTGTGCTCTGCTCTTGTCCCCTGAAATAATAAACATTTTGACGCCTTTAATATCTCTACAGCTTTAACTGTTACGCCTATACACAGCCGTAACTTTTCAATTTTTACAACTGTAAGTTACTGTTTTTACAGCATAACTATTTTATATAATTCGAACTGTTGTACAGTCGTATATTTAAATTTACAATTGTAAAATTTACCGATGTTCATTTGAAATAATTCTTACTTTAGTTTTGAATATATAATGATATATTATTAGCATTTGGAGATTAAAAAGTCAGCAACCGTTACTTACTGAAAAATAATTCGGCATAAAAAATCCATCGTTTGAACTGTTGCACACAATAAGACTTTTCACTGAAATACTACATATGTAAGACAGGGTATAACATAACTACAACATGTGAATTGAAGAGTTTAAACGAAAAGTTGCTAATCGATTGATAATACAAAAAATGGACATAAATATGACACTCATAAGGAAAGTAAATGTCCAAAATTTTGTCAGATAACAATATCAAGTTACATATTTTCTGAATCAAATATGCTTTAAACCATGGAAATCCTTTATCTTATTTGTTTAGTACGGATTTTCGAGACAGTGTATATCCCGTATCCTGTCACCAAAACACATTATTGAAAAAAATTCGTATTCTGTAACCGAACTACAACTCGTCAAAAATGATATATGCTACATACTACCAAAACGGATAGGTAATTGTATAAGCGAGACAGTTTATAAATTACCAAAGTTACTTTATACAGTACAGAGTGGAATAGGGCAATAATAATTTTTCTGGTTTATAACATCATGATTTTTTGCAGTAACTTAACACCAGTTATGCCACGCAAAGTTAACTGCATTTTGACTAAATTACAATGTGCAATGCTCAGTTATACAGGTTATGAACTGATTCTATTCAGAAACACAGAAAACTTTATGTTCCATCCGTTTGAAAATCATCAGATTTCACGATGTAAGAAATGTCTTGTCTCCCCGTACTCGGATTAAGTGTTGTTATATTTTCTGGTCCTTTGGGATCATGGAGTCCATTCAACATAATTATGTGTAATAGAGTTCCGCTTAAGCCGTTGCTAGGGGCGTGAGAGGTATTGCACATTCCATTACCTCTCATGAACAGACTCAATCAAACCGAGTCTGCTATTATTCTTCTTGGTTGCATTCATTGCTTCCAAAGGATCGTTTACAGATTTTATTGAAACGTCCGCTTTCATCTTACGCTTTTTGTTAACTGCTAAATCCTTTATAGTTAGGCACTGTATTTGTTCTTTTAAAACTCTAGCTTAACATTATCGGCGCAAAATCTTTCATACTGAGTTCAGAGTTATTGATTGTAAAATTATAGGAGGTAATTCACGTTCGTAAACTACGTATTACTAAGAAAATATAAACGGCAATAAAACACTAAATCTACACTCTCGTGAAAATATAGCTGTAGCTATTATAATCTGATTTGATTTGACTTTGACGGCGACGTGACAGCCGTTTCATTTTAATTGAAATTAATATCGGAAAATCATTGATTAATGGAAATGCTAGAAACCTGTAGAAGTCGACGAAACGAAATTCCGACAGAGTGACACTTAGTTTTTCTTTCACGAATGAAATGGAATGGTTAATTTCACTGGATAATACACGGCCTGCATTTTCGTGCACCTGTTCTTTAAAAGTATAAAATGAAGTATGTAACACGTTATCGGCTAAATCAGAACATTGAATGAATTCCATATTGAGAGAAACTGGGGATCCGGAGGAGGTAACTTGGATAATAATAAAAATAATAATAACAGTAGTGAAAATATCATTATTATACCTTTGTCTAAAGAGGACAACATATTTAGCTATATGGTTCTCAAACATAATAATGTAAAATATCCTTATACAAAATGTGTTGCACGCCCGCTTAGCTCAGTAGAGATAGAACAAATCTACGTAGGTCTGATCCCCAGGCGAGGCGCATGTTCTCCGCAACAATTTGATAAAAGACGTTGTGTCTGGAAATATCCGTCCTCCACCTCTGACCAATGTATGGAAGTTAGTACTGGTACAAAATCCAGAAACACTGGAAATCCGCCGTTACATAAGGCGTAAAAAATTGTTTGTTTCCGGTATCCCGACCTATCCTAAATTTTTGGCCCGACCTTAAATGTTTTTATGGCCTTAGAGTATATTTTTTTCATTTTTTGAACAAAAAGTTGCAATACTGCACTCTTTATGCTCATGCTTTAAACATGGCCAGTGATGTTAGAAGTCAACTAACTGATGCTCTAAAGGCATAACCCCCTTATTCGTAATCATTTTTGACAGAAAAATAATTTCCGAAAAGTCTCCCTTAAAATTTTTTTTTTAAATCCGACCTACCTACTCTAATTTTTTTGAGCATGTTACAGGAATCAAAGAATATGTTTAGGCCTAAATGAAATACTGTTAAAAACGGCGTTATAGATTCCGAAACAAACTAACAAACAAACAAACAGAAACCTTATTGTGTGATATTAGAAAACAATTCAAAAGTTCATACGTTGTCACTTTTATGCATGTTTGATCAGTTGTTTTAACTGTACTTCCACTGGAGTAGTTAATATATGTATTATATATGATATGTAAGAAAGTATAGAACAATTTATGTGAGTAGTTATATATATAGCGCTTTTGGTGCTTTTGACCCCAAATTGACCCCATTTTGACCAATGCTGACCAATTTAAAAAAAACATTCGGTTTCATGGACGTGAGTCCCTGGGAGCTGGAAGCTCACACAATTCAAAAATCCTCCGGTTTGATGAACACAAATTCCTGGGAACAAGATTCACTTACACAATTAAATAACCACAGATTTTGAATCCAACGAAAATAAAAAGTTTTAAATACATATGATATAGATGAGTTTACAGAATAAAATATATTGTTTGAAAGAATTTACTGATAATATAAATCCTCGTTATGTTACAGCAAAAAACGGGAGAAAAATGATACTAGCTACCTGTTCATCTTGTGGGAGAATGAAATCAAAGTTTGTTAAAAGTACAGGGGGTAATTTAGATATTCATAAAGCAATGTTACCTTTATTACCTAAGAAAGGTTTAACACTCCCAGGATATAACTATTGTGGGCCAGGAAATCCTTTAGATAATGGACCCCCTGTTAATGAACTAGACGCAGCATGTATGGACCATGACTTTTGCTACGGCAGCGGTGTAAAAAAGGTATATGTGACAAGCAAATGCTTTCCAACTTCAATAACACTAAATCAAAAACATTTGGAGAAAAGATTGTAAAACATTTAGTTGTAAAACCTGCAATTAAAACGAAATACAAACTTGGTCTCGGACAAAAACGAAAGTCAAAAAACGGGAAAAGGGGGTAGAGTATTTACTCAAAAAGACCCCCGAAATAACATGGAGTGATGAATTAGCAGAAGAATTACATAAACCAATTAAACGAAAATTTACGAAACGACGAGTGATAGTTAATGATATTGATGACTTGGTCTGCTGATTTAGTTGATATGCAAGCTTTTTCTAAATATAATAAAGGTATGAAGTACTTGTTAACCGTTATTGATATATTCAGCAAATATGCTTGGGTTATTCCACTAAAGAATAAAACTGGAGAATCTGTTACTGAAGCATTTGAAAAAAATATAAAAGGTAGAACACCTACAAATTTATGGGTAGATGAAGGAAAAGAATTTTATAACAAAAAGTTTGAATTATTTTTAATAAAAATAAGATTAACATGTATCATACAGGAAAAGCTGTAGTAATCGAAAGATTTAATAGAAGTTTAAAAAGAATAATGTGGAAATATTTTACAGCAAATAATACTTACAATTACAATTATTTAGACAATTTACAGGAAATGGTTGATAAATATAACAAAACAATACATTCTAGTATAAAAATGACACCAACTAAAGCCAGTAAATACTTAAGTAAAGGTACTGTTTACTGTAATTTATATGGTACTTTAAAGATACCAAAGAGTAAACCAAAGTTTAAAATTGGTGACCGAGTTCGCTTAAGCAAACTTAAACGACATTTTGAAAAAGGATATACACCAAACTGGACAGAGGAAATATTTCTTATTTATGGAATTAATAACACAAATCCCAGAACATACACTATTAAAGATTTGAACAATGAAATAATTCAGGGTTCATTTTATGAGCAAGAACTATTACCTACTAAACAAGAGGATTTTAGAATAGCAAAAAGTTATTAGACGAGACTATAAGAAAAAAACAAGCTTTAGTAAAATGGAAAGGTTATAGTGAAAAATTTAATAGTTGGATTCCGGAATCTTCGATTCGTTAAGAAACCTATGGTTTGATACATTTAATGAATTGGAAGAAATTTAATTTAAAAGATATTTTATATAAATGAGTAATAAAAATCTAATTTCTAATGAAGACAAAGTCTTCGGAAACCCCGGGTTTCCTAAAATAGAAACAATAGATTAATTAATTTTTCACTTAACTAAACTTGTCGCTGCTTACAGAAAAAGTTGTAAGTTTTGTGGAAGAGTAAACACAGGATTCCAAATTACAGCAGGTATTTTTGGTTGTTCAGCTGCATTAGCACTTGTTCCAGCGATTCCTATAATTGTAGCAGTTGCTGGCGCTGTTCCAGCAGTAATTACAATATTTACTAACAGACTAAAATTGGAGACAAAAATGCTATTTTAAAATTACATCATCACAAAATAAAACAACTAATAACAAAAGCACGAATCGGAAAAGTAAATAAAGAAGATCCAAATAAAGTTATTCAGGATATTTTTACAATACTGTTAGAAATGCAGAAAGAAAAAAACTATTCAATGCCTCTTGAAACACATATGAAAGAATATAATCTTAACGGATATAAAAGAAAAAATATTCTATAAGTATATTATATATAAATGAGAAAAATTATATCAGTTGAAGGTAATGTTGCATCAGGAAAAAGTACGTTTTTAGATATTATTAAAGAATATAATCCTAATTTTAATATAATTCGAGAACCAATTCATGAATGGCAAAATGTTATGGATCCAAGTTATAATTCATATAACCTATTTGAACTTGCTGCTCAAGAACCTCTAAAATATTCATTTCCTTTTCAATTAGCAACTTTAAACAGTCATATAAAAATGTTAAACTCTGCTATAAAATTTGATGGTGTTTCTTTTCTTGAACGATGTTATTTAACTAACAATAACGTTTTAACAAAACAATATCATGACAACGGAGTTATAAATGATCCCGAATGGGCAGTATACAATCTTTTCTTAACTTATCATATTATTAAAATACATGGAAAAACCCCAATTGATGCTTATATTTATGTTAAAACCGATCCTAAAATATGTTTTCAAAGACTTAAGTAAAAAAGAAACAGAACTGAAGAAAACAGAGTTGGTTTAGATTATTTAGAAAAACTACACAAATTACACGAAGAATGGTTAAACAGAATGTTTCAAGAAGATATTAAAATTTTAACAGTTGAAAACAATTTAGAAAAAATAACTTTAGAATCTTATTCAAAAGATGTAGATAATATTAACCATTTTTTAAACGTTCGTTGTTAAAGATATTTTTTTCTTTAAGTACATTATATAATGGTTAATAGAAAAGCAGATAGAATGATTATACATAAATTATCAAGCACTTTAGGTGAAATAACAAACCCAGATAAAGATTCATATAGAAAAGTTCTTAAAAGAAGAAATGTTATTAACTCTAAACTTGATAAAATAGTTAGTGAAGAATATAAAAAACATGTAATTGATAAATTAAAAAATGTTATAGATCCATATCTTTTTCAGAAAAAAGCTATATAAACGCGAATGTGGTTGTTTGATGCTGGAAGAAAATAGTAAAAACTGTGATTGTCCTAAACCAAAGAATCATCGATACAATCCTAAAAAAATATTGCAACCGATTATGATATTAATGAAGAAAAAATATATAGAAGCCCTTACGCAGCATTTAAAGACCTTGATATTAATTCTGGGCTAATAAAAATGTGTTGTGAAGGGAAAAACAGAGTAAAAAGTGGAATATCAAAAACCAGTGGAAAAAGATATAAATTTAAATATTTTATCTCTTCTTAATTTTATGTTTTTTGCTTAACGAATTTTTTTTCTCTTATTATAATATATAGATGATTAAAGAAATCGAGAAATCTACAAAACAATATATGAAAAAAAATTGAAATTAAAATTTTAAGTTCAGATCCAAAAATTCAATTATATTCGAATATAAAAGATATAGACAATACTCTTAAATCTGAACTTAAATCTTTAAAAGGTATAAAAATAAATATCGTACTAAAATTAACTTTTGTGAAAATGAGCAAAACAGATACAATATATAAATCAGTTTATTTTCAATCTAACCCTTTAACTATTATTAATACAAACGAAATAAAAAAAACACTTTACGTCAAGCTTTTGATGAAATAATAAATAGGAATGGTAATTGGATTTCAGAAGGAAGCGGCTGGACAATAGAAACAGTTGATGCTCACTATTTAAATAGATATAAATATAATCCACTGGCCGCTTCTAGTTAATTAGAACTACCAAAAGAATTAAAATATAATAAGAAAGGATTAATAAATATAAAGAATGATGATAATGAATGTTTTAGATGGTGTCATTTAGCTTACAATGTTCCTGCTGAAAAAGATTCTCAAAGAGTTTCAAAATATAAAAAATATATAGAAAACCTTAATTATAAAGGAATAAAATTTCCTGTTACTTTAAACCAAATACCTAAAATAGAAACTCAAAATGACATTTCATTTAATAAGCTACAGGTATTTATCCATTGTACATTTCAAAATATCAATATGAAGAACATTGTGACATGTTGTTAATTAATAATGACAAAATAACTGATGGCGACTGTAAAACCCCCGAGGATTCCGAGGAACCGTCCTCAGGGACTGCAGTCCAACATTATGTTTGGATAAACGACTTTAATAGATTAATGTTTAAAAAAACAAAATATCAACATAAAAAAACATTTTTGTAAAAAAAACAAAGACAAATATCAAACAGGGAATGCCACGTACCAAAAACGCAGCCTCCCCAAAACGAAACCCACAGCACGCAGACGTGCACACCACAAACACACACAGACATACATATACACACACACAAAGCCAACACACGAGGACAAAACGAACAAACAAAGGAACACACACTCATACAAAGCCTACACAAGTGGACAAAACGAACAAACAAAGAAACACACACACATACAAAGCCTACACAAGAGGACAAAACGAACAAACAAAGGAATACAGTGGGGCACCGCCTTGAAACGGTCTTGCAAAAAAACCACCGGGAGCTTAAACCGGTTTATGGTGCGCACCCAACCTCACTCTTACCCCCACCATGTTCCAAAGACACCGGACAGTGTAAATAAAAGTAATCCCCTCCAGGTGAATCTCTAACACACGTAATGGATGTAAATCATGTTTACAATGTTTTTGTCAAGAAAGGATATTAAATGAACATATACCAAATTGTTTAGCTATTAATGGTGTTCATGCTGTAAAAAAGCCAAAAGAGGGAAGTAAGATTTATTTTAAAAATTATCACTAACAATTAGAAGTACCTTTTGTAATTTATGCTGACTTTGAGTCAATAACTAAGAAAGTTTCAACTGCTTTACCATCACCTGAATCTTCATTTACTGAACCATATCAAAAACATATAGATTGTGGTTATGGTTATAAAGTTGTTTGTTGTTATGACAATAAATATACTAAACCAACACTAACCTACAGAGGCCCTAATTCAGTTTATAAGTTTATAGAAAAAATGCTCCAGGAAGAAGTATATTGTAAAGAAATATTTAATGAAAATTTTAATAAAGACTTAAGAATGACTAAAAAAGATGAAGTTGGATTAAAAAAACAAAATTGTGTCATATTTGTGAAAAAGAATATAAAGAAGACGAAATTAAAGTAAGAGATCATTGTCATATAACAGGAAAAATATAGAGGTTCCTCTCATCAAGACTGTAATACTAATTTTAGACTTACACACAAAATTCCTGTTATTTTTCATAATTGAAGAGGTTATGATGGTCATTTTATTATGCAACAAAAGGGAAAATTCAAAAAAGAAATTAATGTAAATCCTAATAATATGGAAATTTATTTTTGAAAAATTCAAAGAAGAGAAGTTACCTCCTAAAGAAGATTTTTATTCAATTTTAAACGAAACACATATCCGACGATGAATATGAACATGCTAAAAATGTTTGGAATAAATTTAAAATAAAGAATATGGGAGAATACCATGATTTATATTTAAAACTGACGTATTACTTTTAGCCGATACATTCGAAAATTTTAGAAGGCTTTGTTTGGAATATTATAAACTTGACCCCTGTCATTACTTTAGTAGCCCTGGTTTAGCTTGGGATGCAATGTTAAAAGTGACCGGAATAAATCTGGATTTAATAACTGATATTGATATGTATCTTTTTATTGAAAAGGGACTGAGAGGAGGAATAAGTTATATAGCTAATCGCTACGGCAAAGCAAACAATAAATATATAAAAAAAACTATGATCCTGAATTAGAATCTAAATACATTATGTACCTCGACGCCAATAATCTTTACGGTTGGGCTATGTGTCGACCTTTACCCTCTGGAAACTTTAAATTTATTTCTGAAAAACAATATAAGAAATTGATTACAAAAGGCAAAACTAATTTTATAATTGAATGTGATATCCAAAAGAATTACATGCTGTACACAGCGATTATCATTTAGCTCCTGAAAAAATTGAAATACCAGATGAATGGTTTTCTGATTATAGTAAAAAAATATTAAAGAAGAATTTGAAATAGGAAAAAGTAATGTAAAGAAGTTGGTTCCAACTTTAATGAAGAAAAAGAATTATGTTGTTCATTTTAAAAATCTTGAACTATATGCACAATTAGGATTAAAAGTAACAAAAATACATAGAATATTAACTTTTGACGAAAGTCCTTGGTTAAAAGGATATATTGATTTTAATACTCAAAAAAAAGATCTAAAGCAAAACATTCTTTTGCAAAAGACTTTTATAAGTTAATGAACAACTCTGTATTCGGTAAGACATTAGACAATTTACGCAAAAGAGTTAATATTAAGCTGACGCATGATGAAAATATTTTATTAACATATATAGTAAAACCTTCCTTTGTTAGTTTGATAAAAAATTATTTGGAATTCATAAAATAAAAGAAAGCTTATTATTAAACAGACCTTGTTACGTCGGAATGTGCATTCTAGATTTATCAAAATATGAAATGTATGATTTTCATTATAATTATATTAAAGAAAAGTATAAAGACAACTGTAAATTACTATATACCGATGCCGATAGTTTGTGTTATGAAGTAAAAACCAAAGATGCATATAAAGATTTTTAAAGAATAAAGTTTTGTTTGATAATAGTGATTATGATTCTGAATCAAAATTTTATTCCGACAATAATAAAAAAGTAATTGGAAAGTTTAAAGACGAAGCTGCAGGAACTCCTATTATTGAATTTGTTGGATTAAGAAGTAAAATGACTTCTTATTTATTAGAAAATCAAGTTAATATTAAAAAATGTAAATCAATAAAAAAATCAGTTGTTAAAAAAGTAATAAATCATTCTGATTATAAAAATACTTTATTTAACTCAACCAAAAAGAATAATACTTCTAAAGTTATTCGTTCAGAAAAACATAACATTTCCAGTTATGTTGTTAATAAAACATCACTGTCATGTTATGATGATAAAAGATATATAAAACCAGACGGTATTAATACATTAGGCTATGGGTTCTTAAATTAAGTTAAAGAACTAGTTTCTTAAATTAAGCTACCGTAAATTGTTAATTGAATATTCTTAACGTTTAAACCATCTATATAAATAACCGAATTCATTTTAAATTGATCAGCATAATTAATTGAGATTGTTTCATTTTTTCTGTTATTTTTTGCATTGTAACTTTGAAGAATTTTATTTTCTTTGTTTTTTAATTCTAATTTAACTTCTCCTTTATCTAATTTAATTGCATCTATAAGAATAATTAAGATACAATTTTGTTTAATTGTTACATTATTTCCATTTTGGACTAGCATTACTAACTTTCCATTGAAATAATCCAACAACATCTTCTGTTGCAGATGTTAAAAACAAAGGAGGTTTTCTTATCATTTGTCTTTCTATTTTACTTACTTTTTCATTTATATTATTGAATATTCCCATTATATAAAAAATTAAGTTTATTAATTAACTAGATAGAATCTGACATAACTTCCTGGTTCTATAGTAAAATCCACCGGTAAGTTTTTATATAAACTTGGATAAATTTTAAATATCATTCCTTTGTTTAAATAAATTTCAACTTTTTTCTTGAAAACCAGTGTTGTACTTTTAACCTCAGATATTATATATTCTATTTCATTTGTGTGATCATCCCGCCATCTTAAAAAAACGATCTAATTTTTTACCAGAGTATTCAGTGATAATATTTATTTCAACCATATAATCCGCTTCTTGTCGGACTGTAGATACATCTTTATCTTTTTCAATAAAACTTTTATAATCTGTAATCTTATTAACTCGTATTCCAAATAATGTAAAAAAAAATCTCGAGTATTTATCACTTTTTGTTGTAACTGTTTATCTTCAATATTATATACTTCTGGAGAAACAGCCGTTACATGTAGTTGTTTGTTGCTGTAATGTTCAAAAAGAAATACTTCACGTCTTACTTTTTCTAGTTCTTCTTTTATTGCTTTATATTTATTTTCATGTTTAAGAATTACTTTAGCTAAATCATCAACTCGTTTTGTTGTAGCAACTTCAGAAGCAGACAAATTGTCAACTGTATTTTTTGTTCTAGCTAATTGTGTTTCTTGTTTTTTAAAAAAAACAAACATTTTTTACTTTTGTAATTTCTTTAGCATTGGTGGAAATTGTTTTAACATTAGCAGTGATTGATTCTCCTTGTTTAATTGATTTTTCAACTACAAAGTCTAGATTATTTTCTATTGTTTTAATTTGATCATTAAGCTGCGCTATATCTTTTTGTAATATTTCTGTAAGTGTATTTAAGTCTGCCTACTTTAAATTGTGACGTGTGTCAACAGTATTAATCAAGATCCGAAGTTGTTTCTTAAATTTTTCTATGTTAGAATTAAGCTCTTTTTTAAGACTATCTAATGCTGTGTCATGGTCATCAATTCTTTGTGAAGCTGCCTTTTCCAGTTCAGATTTATATTCGGCAAATTTATTTGTAAAGTCAGTATTTAGTTTACTTCTGTCCTAATTTCTAACTGATACATATTTTGTAACTTTTTCTCAGCTTCAATAATCTTGTCTTTTAGTTCTTCATGTTTAATCATACTATCTTTTAATTCTTGAACTTGAGTGTATAACTTTTCAAAAATGGTTCTAAATACTTTTTTTATGTTGTCATTTGTCAAATCAGATTTCTCTTCAAGTTCTTTAATAGAATCAACAATCTTTTTCAATTTTACCTTGTAATTCAACTATTAATAATGAATTGTTTTTAAAACCTTTTTCTAATTCTTCAATATTCTTTACTTCTTCTTCTAACGTCTGTTTTATAGATTTGATGTCTTCAAGTTTATAGTCTTCTATTACACTTTGAACTTTTTTAAACACAAACCGTTTTGAAACTGCATCATTGGGTTTATGTGGATTTCCTAGGTTGATTATTTCATTACCTCCCATATCTAATGCTCTGTTCACTGTGTTATCAAGTTCCTTATTTTTATGAAGATACGATTCCATGTCCTTTTTAAGTTTTTTGAATTGTTTTCTTGTGGCATAATCACTTAAATCAATATCAAATTTAATTTTACTTATACTGTCAGGTTGATTAATTTGTTTTACATCATTAAAAACTCCCATCTATATAATTCCCGTAAAGGTTTTTCTTAAAAACTTCCTCGGTTTGTCAACATATAAGACATCATATTTTTGTTCTGTTGCATTAGTGAAAGAATCACGGTTTATATTTTGTTCATTACAAATCATATCATTTTCTCTTTTACCAGGACTTTCAAATAAAATATAATGTGAGCAGTTAATACGGATATCCTTCGGTGTTTTATAGTAAGACTGACTTAAATAAATTACAGAACAGTTTTTGTGTCGTCCTTGAATAAAGTACTTTGAAATTTCATTCTGAACATTTTTTTCTTCACATATAAAATCATCAAATATTACAACGTTTTGTTTCTCTGATTCAAGATCATTCACGTCGGGTTTTTTCATTTTTAGAATATTCAAGTATTTCATTTGGATCTACTTTAATTCTTTTTGCAATTTCATTTAAGTGATTTATTAAATCCTGATATTTAGATTGTTCTAGGTTTTTAGCATATAGGTATAATTTATCATAATATATATGAGGTTTTCGAAGTATATGTATTAATGTATTTGTTTTTCCTGATCCGGAAGATCCACATATTAACATTCTAAAACATGAATCTGGCATAAAAGGATAAAATTGCTTTAAGTTATTAGATTTGTCGTTTTTTGTATCATAATTAGGAATTTCCATTATATAATAATATTACATTATCTTACATTGTCTAACATTATCTTACATTATTATATATGCTATCAAAACTTAATGAAATAAGAAAAAGAAAAACCTTAGTCGGACAAAAGGTAAGAGCTCTTAGAGATGAAATAATGAGAGAAAAAATAAAAAAGGTTGCCAACAGAGAAATGTATACTGAAATTTATAAACCAATTACAGAAGGAATAGAAAGTCAAAAAGAACAATTATCAAGTCAGTTCAAAGCATTGCCTGGAATTAAAGAACAATTAGCGTTACTTCCAAAAAGGTTTGTTGATAAAATACAAGAAGTAGAACAACAACAAAAATTGGCGGAGTTATTGGAAGAACCACCACCCCCGGAACTACAACAACCATTATTACCACCATTACCACAAAAAATAGACGGTAAAGAAGAGATTAGTGAATTATCAAAAGAAGAAATTAGTGAATTAGAAGAAAACTTTATACCAATATATAATGAAGACGGGTCTATTAGATTCTTATCTAAAGAAGAGATTAAAAAACTAGAAGAATTGGGGGCAAGACCAAAAGAATTCAAAGTTGATCTTAATAAAGGAATTGATTTAGATCTTATAGATGAAAAATATAACACACCACAAGAAGTGTTTGACTTGTTTCACAGTAAATCTAAAGATCCAAATGAAAGAATGACTAGGTAAGAAGTAAAGAATATCATAGAAAATGCATCAGAGGATATAAGAAAATTGAGTCATGAATCTGGTGCAATTACTAGAATGATAAATCCCACAGATCTCAATCTAAAGCAAAAGAAGGCAATAATAGCTAAGTCGGATAATTATAAAAAAATATAGAGAAGTACTCAATGATATTCTTTATCAAGGAAAATATATGGGAAAAGGAATAAGATATCATAACCCATATAAGGTTTTACCAAATGGTCAATATAGTAATTCAATTATTAACTTAAATAAACTTTATGGTCAAAACAAATTGATTGCAAAGGATAGAATAACTGGAAAAGAAGAAATTAACACTAAAGTAGATAATGATTTAATTGATCTGATTAATAAAAGATATAACAATAATAAAAAACATTCAATACTTTCTAGGAAAATATTTAAAGAATTAACAGAAAAATCAGGATTACCTATCAATAAAAGGTCCATGAAATTTAAAAAAAGTAATTAGGGGACAGGGTTATGGCGTGTGTCCATGTAATCCAGAAGAACTGGTTAATAACTTAGAACTTATTTGTGGTTCAATAAATTCCTGAAATAATAATGAATAACTTAAAAATGAAGGTATTAGCATAATTGATGAACTATTAAAAATAAATAAATTGTTACCAGAACAACATGAAATGTTATATAAAAAAATATTTTTCTTGAATATAGAAATGGAACAAAAATAGTATTAAGTTCTGAAGCAGTTAAAAACAACACTAAAACTACTCCAAGTGATTTTACAGTCAGATTCAGTCGTTCTTTAATTTTAGATAAAAATAAAACTTATGTTGTTGGTTTGGATAGTATTAACACTATGACTTACTCTTGGCATAATATTAGTGATGAATATGATAATAAAAGAATTCGCTATAATAATGGTAAGGATTGGAAAGATATTATATTTCAAAATGGTTCTTACAGTTATACAGACATTAATAATTATATCAGGGAAACATTAATAAGCAATGGTGATTTTGAATTTGATAAATCAAACATTGCTCCAATAAGTTTGGAATTTGATTTATGTAGTTTTAAGGTTTTGATTTCAATTCATGATAATTTTATGTTTGATTTAAGAATGTCAAATTTTCATACATTGTTTGGATTTGAGAAAAAAGCTTTAAGAAATACTGAATGGGGAACTACAACACCAAATATAACTAAGTCTGTGGATACAATTTACGTTTATTGTGATCTTATTGATAATTCGCTTGTTGGTGGTAATTTTAGTGATATTATCTATGCTTTAAGTACTGCAGATTTAACAAGAGCTTATCCATTTACAAAAGAACCAAACAGAGTCGGATATTCTGAAATTAATAAGAATGTTATAAATTCAATTAGAATATAATTATATTACAGAGGTATTTGGTAGAATAATTAACTTTAACGGAGTTGAAACAAGTTTTACACTAATTTTAAAAGAAATTAATTAATTTTGAAATTATAAAATTTAGTTTTATATAATGTACAAAAAAAGTGTATGACAAATATAAAGGAATATTTATTTATGTTGATGCTCAAACTGGAGAAAAAATTATACATGGTAAGTCTTTGACTTCCGGAGATTCCATCTCTGGTACAGGTATCTTTGACACTTTAACAAAATTAATTCAATCTTCTGTTGCATCTGCTGGAAAAAAAGCTTTAGAAACTGTAGGAAAAGCAGCACTTGAAAGTGGAACTCGCAGGATTGGAACGGAAGTCGGACATTTAGCTGCTGATAAAATTACAGAAAAAATTAAAAGTTTCAAAAAACCCGCTCGTAATGACATTAAAAAAAACCTGCTGTTGGTAAACCTCTTGGTAATTTAATTGCTAAGGAATTACAAAAAACAAATTCAAATAAGAAGGAGGAGGATATTAATATAAGAATAAATAAATTATTGTCAGGGTCTGGAACTTCAGCTCGGCGTAAGCGTATTAACAGATTAATTTATAAAAAATAAAATAATATATAATATATATGTTTAGAACAAAACAGTATTGTGAAAGATATGAACTAACTCCTATTTAATTAGATACACCTTTAAGAACCCTCCTAGGAAATAATGTTAAACAGCAAAAAAGTGGGTATCACTTTACAATTAATGATAGAAGTTCATATTTTGATTGGTTTAATGGTTATTTTGAAGTAAGTTTTAAAGTTAATAAACTTGCTGATAATAATAATTATGCTGATGGAGATCAAACTGCTTTAATTAATAAAGCAGCTTCAATAATTGATCAACTAATAATTAATCAAAATGGAAAAATTGTCTATGATTGTAATAATTTCTATAAGGTAATTAACTTAAAAATTTTAGTTGAACTATCTAAGGATTATGCAGAATCAACTGGAACAAATGAATTCATTTATTTAGATACTACTGCTGTTGCTGAAAGTAGGGATGACCAAGCTGGATATAATAAAGGTTTTGAAATTAGAAAAGGATTAATCCAGGGTGGTAATAATGTAAATGCGAAAATTCCGTTAAATAATTATTCATTTTTTCAGGGTTTGGAACAAAACATATTACCTCCAAGCCAAATCCAAATAACATTACAATTAACTAATGATGATGAATTAATTTACAGAGCTAATGCTGCCAATGCAGGTAGAGTAATTGTAACAGAATTAATTTTGTGGGTTCCGCGTTTAATTTTTAATGATTATGGAATTAATTTAATTTCTGAAAGATATACAAAAGCAAGGTGGAAATACTTGCGCGGAATGGTTATGCAAGATGTAGTTACTAGACAAAGTAATATAAATTTTAGAATAACAGCTTGTGTAACAAAACCCGAACATGTGTTTGTTTATTTACAACGACTTGATAAAAGTAATTCACAAGAACATAATCCACATTTATTGGACACATTTAAAGTTAATACAGCAAATAATAATTGCACATTGGAATCTTGTCGTCTTGAAGCTGGTAACGGTGTTTTTTATCCTGAAACGGAATATACAAGTATATCAAGAATTTACGATGATGTTCCTTATTATTCTTATAAACAAATTAATAAAACCACTGGAAGTCTCTTAAATTTATCAAATTTTAAAAGTTTGTTTGGGTTTGTTCATTTTAACTTAGAATTTAAAAAGGAAGGAATAACAGAAGATCCTAAGCATATTAAATTAACCGCTAAATTAAACATTCCACCTGCAGCTGATATTCGTGCTTACGCAGTTGTATTGTATGAAGAAACAGTTGAAATAAATACTATTGGAAATGAACTTGTTATTGTTTAAATAAAATAAATTTTAAATATATAATGACATCAAATTATATTGAATATAAAGTAAATTTAACAGATGGACAAAAGAAAAACTTAGCGAAAGTTTATAACAACAAAATTTCACATACTTTTAGATTAAAATATGAACAATTACGTGGAAACTTTCCTTTACTTTTAACAAAAACACTAATTAATCAAACTAACAACTCTATTAGGAATAAAAACGGATTAGAAATTACAATTTCAAAAAAAAACAAATGTCCAGTCAAGGTCAAAATGGAGGATTCTTGGGAGCTTTTGCTGAATTAATAGGAAAAACAATTCTTCCAATGGCAGCAAAAATAGCTCCAAAAATATTAGCTCCTCTAGGCGTCGGGCCTCTTTCTGGTCTTGCCAGTACTGGAGTCAGTAAGTTGTTTGGGAATGGTATGATTTCGGTAGCTAATAATAAGAGAAATATGATAACACCATATCTTACACCTAATCAAAGAAAACAATTAAGGGGAACTGGTGTAATTACTTTAACTCAAAAACAGAAACAAAATGGCGGTTTCTTAGGTATGTTAGCTGCTAGTCTAGGGATACCTTTGATTACATCTTTGTTAAGTGTAAAGGGGCAAGGTCGGGGCATACAGATTCACAAAGAAGACCTTACAGACGAATTCCTATTGTAAAAAAAAATTATAATCAAACCAATCCCTAACTTTGAAATTGAACAATGGGTAAAACAATTAAAAATTAAAAACTTTAGGGGTGTATTTAGTAGAAACGATCTCCCAAACACAAAACGGAAAAAAAATGAATGTGGAATAATTAATTTAGTTAACTCTATCGGATCTGGAACACATTAGGTGTGTTATGTCGGGAAAGTATACTTTGACCCATTCGGACTTCCTCCGCCAAAAGAAATAGTTAAATATATACCTAGAGTAAAGTATAACAACATACAATATAAAGACAGAACAAGTGTATTGCGTGGTTATTATTGTTGTTTTTTTTCATGAAAATGTTACAAGATGGTATAAACATTTATGATTTATTGTATAAAATACTAAAAGTTAACAATCTAAAACAAAATGAACAAACAATCACTTTCTATTTCATGTCCCATTAACACACCTGCAGAAAATTGTGAAACAATCCTACGCTTGAGTGAACAAGTCTAGTTCCACAGATCAATATTCTCCAGAAAATTGTGAGACAATCCTACGCTTGAGTGAACAAGTCTCATTAATTGATAGTTCCACAGATCAATATCCTGCAGAAAATTGTAAAACAATCCTACGCTTGAGTGATTTGGTTGTTTGTACAGCATTTACCAACCATTCATTCCATTTCTTTATTTCGGGGTCGTCGGGGTAAGTGTTCCTCAAATGTGTAATAATGTAATCAATATCGCGCGAGAATTCTTGAATACTCCTGAAATGAAATAAAGAAAATAGTTTTTAAAGTCATGTATCACTTACGTTTTCTGCAACGTATAAATAGATTGTTTACATCAATATCAAAATATTCAAGCGGTGGGTAAATACACTCAACGTCGCTGAAAAGTTACCACCCTAATGAACCTTATATTTTAAAAATCGCACTTGGCTGTATTAAAAGCATAACACGATTTATTTTTGACACAGTTGAAACGTCACTGTCAAATTCGATAAACTCCGTTTGGGGTATGGGCTGTACGTGCAAAATGACTTTTTTTCCAGCAATGCTGATATGTATGAAAATTCTATCGCAAGTCATTCATCACCCTTGAAAGACAGTCGACAGACTAAAAGGAATACGTTTAAAAAGCAGAATTTCCTTGCTAAGAAATGCCATCAGGTAATTTGCATGGTTGATGTTGACCTTTCGTGTCGTGAAATTGCGCGTCGTATGTGCAGTTCTCGCCTGACTTCTAAAGTTAGTCAAAAGATAAGAAAAATAACACTTACATTTTAATTGTCTAAATTAGTTGTTATCCATTTAATTCTACTTCTTTATGTCAATAAGTTTATCGTAATAATGTCCTTGAATAAAACACTTGCCATTTCACACGTCGCTAATGTTCTAGAATCCGATAACCGTCAGACAGCGAAATACTCTTACTGGAAAAGCGATCAATATTGCGTGCGTGTTAATGCTGAAACTATTCTGTAATTGTTTTCAGTCTTGATAAAGATTTTGAAAGTTGAATTTATATTTTTCAGTACTTTATTAAACCAGAGGTTTTCGTTGGATTCAAAATCTGTGGTTATTTAATTGTGTAAGTGAATCTTGTTCCCAGGAATTTGTGTTCATCAAACCGGAGGTTTTTTTAATTGGTCAAACCGAATGTTTTTTTAAAGTGGTCAGCATTGGTCAAAATGGGGTCAATTTGGGGTTAAAAGCGCAAAAAGCGCTATATATATAACTACTTATGTGAGGTATGTATTAAGAGTTTAATGCAATATATATTATTTGACACAATGTAAATTGTCCGTCTTTTTCAGATAACAATATCATAGTTCAAGTGTTTTCAATCTCTAGATTAGTCTATAGGTTATTTGACATTGTCAAATAGCAGTTGTAAATTAATACTGAATTTAAATTTATTTTTTTCATTCTTATCATGTGAAGCGCGACCTGAAAGGAGTTGTAATACTACAAATATAGAAGAAACGGTATAGCGAGAAAATAAACGTTTGCAATTGAAAGCGCTAGCAGTGAAAAATTAAAACTATTGAAAAAAAGCTCAGAAGTTTACTACTGTTTATCCCTGGAAATTAAACTGTATGTCTCAAGCTTCACTTGTGACGTTGAATTTTTCATTTGAGTAAGCCATTCATCCAGCTGGCGTACGGAAGGTTGGTTGTTCAACCAAGGTGCCCGCTCTTGGTAAAATAAAGCACTGAAGGGTACCTTGGGTATTCCTCAACCATCATAGCTGGAAAATCGCTATATGACCCATATATGTTTTGGTGCAACGTTAGCCCAACAAACAAGTTATATTCTATATTTAGAATGTTGTTGAGATGTCCTTGTACAAAATATGGTTAAACTAGTAAACTAAAACTGTGTTAATTCATGGCCGGTTATTTGTCAAATGTACAGCACAGTAGATACGTCTCAATTTACGTAAATTTTATTTATAGATAATGCATTGATCTACTTCCTGCAATCTAATACTGTTATATTGTGTATTTCATTATCGTTATATAAAGTATTTAAATGTCAATTGATCTCGTGACTGACTATCTATTTAAAGTGTTTGCGGAAAAGTAGGGATCGCCAACGAAACAATGTTACTGCGGAAGAAAAATCCTAAAATTCAGGATGTTTCTGCTACACATTTACACAGGATAAAATAATTGGTATTTTTGCGTTTTACCCTTACGTAGCAATAATGTTGATGACTGATATATTGAATGTATATACAAAACTTTGGTTTCGTTTTGAGAGAGCCTTCTTCTTCTGTTATTTTGCCAGCTACTTTAAATGTCGATGATATATTTAAGTTCTTAATCATATTGATGCCAGAGCTGTTCCTTAAATTTAGATATAGTTCATAAGGCGTAAAAAAATGTTTGTTTCCGGTATCCCTACCGACCCTAAATTTTTGGCCCAACCCTAAATGTTTTTGGCCTTGGAGAATACATTTTTAACTTTTTAACAATAAGTTGCAAAACTGCAATTTTTATGCTTTTAACATGGCCAGTGATGTTTGAAGTCAACTTACTGATCTCTAAAGGCGTAACCCCCTATCTGTATTCATTTTTTGACACAAAAATAACTTCCGAAAAGTCTCCCTTAATAAAAAATAATTTCCAAACAAAATAAATTTCCGACCTACCTACCCTATTTTTTTAGCATGTTACCGGAAACAAAGAATTTGTTTAGGCCTAACACACAATTAGTGCAGTAAGAACTAGATACATGCCGCTATTCATCGTTGTAACAAACATCTGTATTAAGACGGTCTTCTATTCGCGTTATTTTTGTTAGTGCATACTTGTTCTTGTGATGCTACGAACATGAAACAGATATGTTTTCTGGTATCCAACAATGTTCTATTTTTAACTTTAACTGAAATCCATATCTTCTACATGTTCTATTATCTTTTATCTACTCTCAACATGCTTAAACATTGTGTTTACATAAGCTATTTATCAATATTTGTATTTTGTTTATTTCAGTTACGTCTTAAAGGGGAATACCATGTAACATGCAACAAAATGGTTTCGAACCGGACAAAGCTCAGGGATGCCAAATTTATTTCTAAAACAGACTTAAAATCAATTTACAAAAGAAACAATTTGTTTAAAAAATGCGTTTATGATTCAAAAGATTTATGTCGAGCAGAATGGAAAGTTGTCAAGAAAATTATATATTTGATTGCTCGGGATACCTGTGAAGCGTATTGCAGTCATTTGTATACCAGCAGTAGTGATGGCTCACACCCTATGCTAAATAAGCGAACCCTAGACCGTGGCAGGAGCTTTTAAAATTGCATCAACTTGAATTGTCATGTAAAACGTATAAAAAATAAACATTAAATAAACTGGCCCGGATTAACAAAACTAGTGCAATAAAACACAAGTTTCAAGATTTAAAAGTTAAACTCCTCTGTCCCTTTCGTATTCATATTCAAATGTCTCGGTATGGCTAATCATTTTGTAAGAAGCGAATTCCCGCAGCAAGTTTCAACCGATCAGGCCAGCCAAGACCGAAGTGAAATTGCATTTTCTAATGGAGCATCGTTCACCTCGTTTTCCACAGTTGATGGTTATCTTTTAAATTCTGAACACCATGTTGTAAGAAATGGTATTTTAGATGTAACTGGACAACAGCAATTAGCATATACACATTCCGTGGAAACATCGGCAGGTACACGAAGACCAAGGCGACCAGCAAGACATCCCGAGTATATAGATTATAGTCAAAGACTTAGATCCTACGCTAGATGGATTCGCTTGAGTCCTGGTCCAGTCTGTCTCTGTGAAGCTGGCTTTTTCTTTACCGGTAGGTTTAACAATTTGCAGCTGATGACAGAAATTGATATTCACACTTACCAAAACAATGTGAAAAGTATTTTATATTCAATTAATGTTATCGTTTCATCTTTTTTTAATAGAGTAGTCTATTTTCTATTTTAGATCAAGGTGATTTGGTACGTTGTTTCCAATGCGGTATAGGTCTCAAAGATTTCTCGTCAGGGGACGATCCTCTACTGGAACATGTACGACATTCAGGAGATTGCCCATACCTTGTTGAACATCTAGGAACTGCTGGGCTGTCTGCTATAAAGGTAGATTAATTACTAACCAACGTTTAAAATTGATATCTCAGATTCAAACTATCTGTAAAGGTGACGTACATAATTTTTCTTCTAAGCGATTTTACACAGTCTTATCAATCTAAAACAAAGTTACAAAAAAAAACGTAAATGAGCGGTTTACAGCAGTTCTCGTTAATCTATTGTTTTTATTTATTTATTTTGCTGCGATTAACGTTGCACCGATACAATAACTGGTCATATGGCGACTTTCCAGCTTTGATGGTGGAGGAAGACCCCAGGTGCCCGTCCGTGCATTATAGTTAGTTCGTCATGACCGGGCACCTGGGTAGTACCATCGACCTTCCGTAAGCCAGCTGGATGACTACCTCACATGAAGGATTCAATGCCCCGAGTGAGGCTCGGACACACATCGATGAGAGGCAAGTAACTGAAGTCAGCGACCTTAACCACTCGGCCATGGAAGCCCTTTTATCGTTTTCAGTATAGAATACTTATATGTAACAGAATTCGCTTTACTCGGTGCTAGGGGCGCGAGAAAGTTGCACTTTCCATTACCTCTCATAAACAGACTTAAATCGTGTCTGCTACTGTTTTTCCTGGTTGCATCTTATGCTTCCATGGGATTCTTATAAATGGTATTAACTATAACAACAGCAAACTTTATGAACCGTGTGGAGACCGATAAACGTCTACCCGTATTTGGATTCAGTGTTGTTATATTTCCTTCTTCTTTGGGTTCATAGAGGATCTTACATGAGTGTTTTTCCATATTGAGTATATTATACGAGTTAAATAAATTCAATATGGGAAGACACTCATGTAAGATTCTTTTTATCACATAAACCAAATACGCAGTAAAAGTGTGTCAAGAATGATCACACTTCCCCTTTAGCAAATAAAAGCTAAAGGAGTAATGCGGTTTCTATTTAATGGGCCAAGAAAATAGTGCAACGCTAAACGTCAATACGTTTATTTTTCTTACTTTGAAAACACTTCTAAAATTTCACAATATATCATGTGCTTCAATTCAATTTTTAACACTTTTAGATGACTTAAAATCAGTCTTTTTAACAATAACAAATACATGTGACCTGGCAAATGACGTCACACTATAAGTTAACACAGCGCGTGCGATTTAAAGTACATGTCACTGTGAATCGCTATCGCTTTCAATAATTCTTAGTCGTTTTCTTGGTGGATTAGATCGAGAAGCGTTGTTGGCTTGGTTAATGTACACATTAAACGTACCATCATGGACGGGACCAGCAAACAGACTTTGAAATCCACCCGTCAGATTTATATTTGAGGTGAAATTTGAATGCATCGTCCGAAGTTGCCACGCTTGGTGTCGAATATGTGTTGACCTGATTAAGTGGATAGGCCTATGCTGTGTAGTTTGCTTTATCAGTATCAGGATTTGGATGTGCAGTGCTGCTGGATGAATACAGGGTTTTGGATATTTCTTTGTGCTGATTTTCATTGATGTGACTGTAGTTATTAATAGAAGATATGTTTTTGTGACCAGAAATTTGCATTATGTGATTTGCTGGAACATTGCTATTGTTTAGTTTTTGAACGAGGAATTTGCGTGCACTATGATTTGACAGCCGTTTATCAGTGTTAATTCCTGAGCTCTGAACCATACGTTTCATCATTGATTGCAGTTTGTTAATACCAACAGTATTACGTTTGAACCAGGTGTCTTCATCACAAGGTAAGGGTTTTGTTGTTGCAGCTATGTAGAAAGGATGGGTTGGTTCAGAGTAACCACTGTGGCGTGTCTTGGCTCATATTTTGTATATTTGGACAGGGCATCTCTCAGGATTTGCAACGTTACACCATATTTTAGGCTTTACTGTACGAACATCTCTGGGATTTTCCCCTGTTCTGGTTTTAGTTTGTCTCTCAGTAAATTCAAGATATTTATTGCCATTTTCATCTTCTTTCAAATTAATGTCACCCCAACACATGTCACGATGTTCAGCACATCCCCTTAAGCCAAAATGCACAGTATTATAAAACCAGAGAGTTTGTAAGATACTATCGGGAGTGCTTACATCCATTTGCTTGCTTTCCCATAAGACAGAAAATTCTTCGTCAGAGATGACCTCACTCTTGCGTGGTAGGTTTCCTTTGCCATCTCGCTTAACGCCCAAAGTCGTTAATGACGAACAATTGAGTGTTCCTTACACTGGTCGTTTAAACATAGGCATCAGGGGCAAATTAAATATACTAGAATTTCAATAATTACATGTTCATTCTTGTTACCTAATATAAGTTGGATTTATCTGATCCATAATCCAAAAAATAAATCACTGAAGTGAGAATAAAATGATACATACGTTACTGACGCCATGTGCAAGTTTTACTCAAAAATTAACAACGATCGATCTCTTTTAGAGTTAATGACGGATTTTTTAATAAATGCAAAAAATACATATTCCCTTATTACTAATAACTGCTTCATAATGTGTATGTTTGTGTTATTACGATTCCTAAACAATAAAACAGATATGACGCCGATGAAGGGATACTTACGTTATGCATCTATTCTACTATGAATATATAAGCTTGACATATAAAAATAGCGTTTTATGTGCTTTTTAAGGTTATTTCTAGTCTCATTACAACTACAGGCTATATCATTTGATACTAGATGTACTTAGCAGTGATATATTTTTCACTTAAATTTTCCTTATGTAAAGATTACACTTTCCATGATACAAACTTTACCTTTATTCTAAGACATTACAAATCACAGCAATTTATGTTGAACTAAGTGTAGTTTTTTCATGCCAAAACAGTGCATGCATTTTCAATAAATCTATTATGAAGCAGAGGTTCTTCTTAATTCAAGTGGCATAAGAAATGGCAAAATGATACAAACGTGATCGATACAAACGTGACCAGCCTAATTTAAAATAACATAAACATGAAAGTGTCACTCAGTTTTAATTGATAATGTCATCACTTTGTATCGTCTATGTCATAAGATGCAGATTTCACACATGTAAAGTCGCACATTTGTCCTTGAAGACGTGTTGTCTTTTCCTGCAAATGTTCAACGGGCTCCCTTGATAACGTACGGTATAAATAGTAAGTAAATTTGATATATCTTAAAGTAAAACCTGTTTGTGATTACATGACAATCATATTTTTTGGTTTGAATTTAATTTGTGTTGTTATACATACTGAGTACGCCATAAACACTGAACAAACTATTGATACATACGTTACGTATGGTAACGTATGTATCTTTTCATACTTGATATTTTATTGACTCTCCATTTTGTACAACATGAGGCTTCTTTTATTTTTTTTTGAAGTTAAGGTTCCAAGATAAAACACACGGGCGTTTAAATCTGCTGAAAAGTTTTGTTTTTAACACTATTTTTGTTTAAAACATGTCATACAAATTCTAATTTTAAAATATGATAAAATATGCGTTGATATTTATTTCTTATTGTAAAGTTTCGTTTACAAAATGGGTCGTATGTCATTGAATTTTTATTATAAAGATACATGTTTGACATTTTATTAAAAACAAAATGAATGGAAACAGCATAGCCGTGGCACAATATAGCACAGTGATTGGTAACGTATGTATCAATACATTCGTTATTGGTGTATGTGTGCGTATATCAGTAATAATTACTCATATATTAGTAATAATTACTCATTGTTGACTTGTGGTGGGTTGCACATCAGATAAACATTATTGTAACATCGATGGCTGAAGTTCAAAAGAAGTATAATCGTGAACGGGAGAAGGCTAAAGGCAGTGCGCTCCTTGAAATGGAGAGTATCAGACAGTGAAAATATTACCTCCCTGGGCAAACAAAGAAGGGAATTGAGAAAATAAGAAAAAACAAACAAATAAACAGACTGTCCAGACTCCGAAAGAAACCCAGTACTTTTTCACAAGGAATGTATAATGTCATAACATGACATTATACACTCCTTATGAAAATGTACCAGGTTTCTTTCGGAGTCTGGAGATTCTGTTTCTTAGTTTGGTGAATAGGCTTTGGTTGTTCCAGCACGGGCCTTTAACCGAAATGAGTGTGTATGTAGTGCTGACTTAGAATGTACGCCACCTTACATTACTTTTTTTTCGTTTTCTATTAAAATTGGTACCTCAAAACGAATATCTGCCGTAAAAATAAAACAGCTACCTTTAATTACTGTTAAGGTAAAACTCTTCCAGTAAAAGGGCATAAACTTTTGTTTCAAGCATGATACCTCTTTAAATATTTTTTCAAGAATGTAAATAGATTTGAAAAAGTCTTTACAGTAAATACAGACTTAATAGAACTGTTCATTCTGAAAGAAATTTTATATGTAGAACTGTCGGACTGTGGTGATGTTTGGTGCATGAATGCAGTGGTGCTCAACTTAAATAAAATCATCTGTTCTTCATTTTTTTTTTTTTTTGGAAACGTTTCGGACACGGTGACTTGTGGTTACATTTAATTTTGAATATTTGAATAAGCATTGTTTGGCGTGCATATCATTATATACAGCTTGATGTAGTGTGATTCATGGATACAGCGACAAAAGCACTTGCTATAAGGGCTGCCACCTTACAAATATACAAGAGGACGAGATTATCAAAGCCGGCTTTGAAAATACGAATCATTAATTTTACAAACGTAAGAAATAATTAATAAATATTTGTGCTTTTCATTTACAATGGTCGGCTTTAATTTGATGGCAATATTGAACACAATATTTGGTGCCCGCAAATTGATTCGTTATACTTAAGTTGGGATACATACGTTACCATCAGCATATTTCTGATCAGATGGTAAACCAAGACTTTATTGTCATATTGTGCATAAGATTATGCTGATTATATGTCAACGGTTTCGTTACAAAAGTATAACCACAACTAAAATATTTGTTGTAAAGAAGTATTCTGGTAAAGTTGTATGTTTTATGATTTGACAAGTTAAATACGAGTTATGGTAAATTTTCATAAATGTTTCCAAGAAAAGCTTTATTTAATGAACTTAAATTCGAGTTATTAGACACATAATGTTGGTAAATGAGCATATAAGCCACATAATACATCTAACTTGAATGTATTTTTCTCTCATACCCATGTCATTCAATCTAATGATACTTACGTTACTTTTGTAGTGTAGCTTAACTTTCAAGCAGGACGCATAAAAACATTCAATTTGCTCTAACAAGTGTATATGTTTATGGTATCGTAAGAGTATATCTATGATTTTATGAGCTAATTATGTTTGCAATTTACCTTTTGTTAATGTTTTTAAATATGTTTTGTAACAGTTAAATGTTCGTTCAATAAAATTTACTAGCGAACTTGCGAGGTAATATTTTTTTATAACTCTAAGCGAACGTTAACTCTATAATGTAAGAGGTAATCATGATTATCAAAAGTCGTATACATAGCTATAGCTTCAACAACGAATAATTTCTTGTCTGTATGTATCCATAAAATCGTGAATTAGTGCACCTAAATGTTGCATAACGTATGTATCTTAAAGCAAACATACGAACAAGAGCGGTATATTTCAACAAAGCATAACGCCTAAACAAGAGAAGTGGTGTTGCTGATTTTTCACTATCGTTTGTAGAAAACATAGTATTTTTAGTAGGTTTAACTTTTAATGGTTTCTTAAGACAAAAATATTTCAATAATTTTGTAAGGCAATTGCTTGTTATTAACGACTTTGGGCGTTAAATTGTTTTTGTTTGCTCTTCAGAACTTCTCGTACCTGAGCAAACCCAGGTCCAGTGGCAATGTACTCTCCATAATTGTACCCGAAAATGTAAAAGTGTGGACCAAATAATACAATGCTCTGTATTTTTACAGATAATTATGCGCAGATAAGAAACTTGGTTTATAGAATTAGATCTAGATCTAGTAGAATATTTGCTATTTTAAGTAGATCTATTTCAGTATATTATATTCCAGTGTTTTATCATTTTATATCGTGTTTTAACATTTAATGATTTATTTACTGTAGCCCTTGTCTACTGTAGATTCTATATTTGTATACATAGAAACTTAAAGTATTGTTGTTCACGGCGGTCTGATAATTAACTTGGGTGAGGTTATAAAGAATACCTGCGTAGCTGTCGGTCGAATCTTGATACCATTCCCCTGAGGCTACCTGGTTCATAGTCCTCGCCATTTGACTTTTTCACACTCAGGAGAAAACGGCTCAGTAGTAGTGGGAGTTCACTGACAGGGATTTCATGCAGCAACCTTGTCTCTCCAACCGCGGGTTCATTAAAAAAGGAATTCAGCAATTTAAGATCGTTCATTGTTTTGGTCAGAGTATTTTTATTTAATTGCTGATCTATACAGTAAATGTGTTAATGTCATCACTATTTACGTGCTGGAATCTGGAGCTATTAGCTTTGACAGTAGGCTGAGTAGTTGTCGTCTGCACGGTCACTTTGTCCGGCGCCGGACAGTCTACACGTTTCAGTCTTTCAGGTTCTATTTCAAACTCGAATTCAGTATTGTATAGTCTGACCATGAAAAATGTCCCAAAACCTCTTTGTACTTTCTCAGTGATCTGGCCACCACCTTTACCATCAATCTGAGCCAAATCACCCACGGTTAACGGACGGTTCGCCATGTTTATTTACTTTTTTGACAGCGCGTATGAATACATAAATAAAGTGATTTGAACCCGCATATGCCTCATTTGCATATTTATTACCGAATTTATTGCTTGGCTTTATTAAACTCCCGCGCCATAGTTTATGTGATAAATGAGGTTTATTTAATATCTGTTTTATGGTATTCCACTTTAGTTTGTGCTAGGGGGCGTGGGCGGTTATCATATACTGTACAACGCAAAATCTATGTATGTCTGATAGCAGTCACTTTTATAAATATAAGATATGTACTATGAATGTTTGATATACGAGATTTTGCTATTTGTCATTACTTTTATTTTATTCAAACACAAACACATATCTTCAGACGAAATGTCAGGCAGAGCAAGCAGAATCTAATGAACAGCAAAGTAAGTGATTTACATTTTGTCTAGTAATTATGAAAATGTATTGTTTTATGTTAGACGTTAGAGTCCAATTTTCCGTAACAGCATTTTCCCATGATCTCTCTTCAAATGTAAGACAATTTCATTAATTTGATACATCACTCTTGATGTCGTCGTAATAGAAATGTCTTTATTCTTCAAAGTATTTTGATAAGTTTGGAACCTTTTATCAAAAGGGTTTTTGAAATGGTATTAGCCTTTCCGCACAAAACAAAAATAACTTTCAAGTTTGTCTTTCCTGATGACGGATTGGTGGAACACATTGATGGATATCTTAGTCTTACCTGTAAAGTGTTGTAAAATTTCAGATATCATATTTTTCATCATATAGAATATCATAATTGAAACTTCCAGTCATTGAAACCTCCAGAATAATGTTAAAATTCAATCTTAGTCTTGTATGCAAAGTAATGTCGAAATTCACGACTCATGTTGTTTGGTATAACTAAAATTAGCTGCTTTTATCAATACTTAAACAATAAGTTCCCAAACGTGGTTTATCGTAGAATAACTAGGGTTTGAGTTCTGCGTAAGAAAATAATACGAAGGCCTAGGCCTGAGTGATATATTGTTTCGCATAACAACGAAACCCTCGGGTTATCCTACGATAAATCACACTTGGGGACTTATTGTTTCGATTCTAACACGACATACTAGTATCAACAGTGTAAGAAACAAGTTAAAAACAAGTCTAAGTTAAAAAGGGACATAACTCTGTCAAAATTCAAATCAGAGTTATGGGAATTGTGTCTCCTGGTGTAGACTTTGATAGTAAATAACTATTTCAAGTCAAAAGCTTTAACAGTAACAGAGATATTTGACTTTTAGCAAAACATTCTAAGCTAAAAAGGGGCATAATTCTTTTAAAATTCAAATCAGAGTTATGGATATTGTTTCTCCTGGTGTAGACTTTGATGGTAAATAAGTATTTTAAGTTTCAAGTCAAAAGCTTTGATAGTAACAGAGATATTTAACTTTATCAAAAACTTTAACCAAAAATTCTAAGTTAAAAAGGCGCATAATTCTGTCAAAATTCAAACCAGAGTTATGGGAATTGTGTCTCTTGGTGCAGACTTTGATTGTATATAACTATTTTGAGTTTCAAGTCAAAAACTTTAACTGTAACAGAGATATTTGACTTTTAACCAAAAATTCTAAGTTAAAAAGGGGCATTATTCTGTCAAAATTCAAATCAGAGTTATGGGGATTGTTTCTTTTGGTGTAGACTTTGATGGTAAATAAGTATTTTAAGTTTCAAATCAATAGCTTTGATAGTAACAGAGATATTTGACTTTATCAAAAACTTTAACCAAAAATTCTAAGTTAAAAAGGGGCATAATTCTGTCAAAATTCAATCAGAGTTATGGGGATTGTTTCACCTGGTGTAGACTTTTATAGTAAATAACTATTTTAAGTTTCAAGTCAATAGCTTTGATAGTAACAGAGATATTTGACTTTATCAAAAACTTTAACCAAAAATTCTAAGTTAAAAAGGGGCATAATTCTGTCAAAATTCAAATCAGAGTTATGGAGATTGTTTCTCCTGGTGTAGACTTTGATAGTAAATACCTATTTTAAGTTTCAAGTCAATAGCTTTGATAGTAACAGAGATATTTGACTTTATCAAAAACTTTATCCAACGCCGACGCCGACGCCGACGCCTGGGCGAGTGCAATAGCTCTACTTTTTCTTCGAAAAGTCGAGCTAAAAATGGTAACTTCATTTTACGACCGTGCTACGCAACTGGATCGGATGACGTCATTGCACGCGAATGGTTTATTGCAGAATAAGCCGAGTTAGAATTTGCTCTACACGTATGTAGGTTATTCGCTGGCCGTGTTAGAATTTGTGATATCACTCTTTTCAAGGAAATTTCCGGTTTTCTGTTATGTGCATTACCATGCATCCCCAGCTTTTATTATATTTGACTGGCTTATCATAGTAGGTTGTCCCCTTGAAAACTATCCAATAATCAATACTGGTTTCCCTACCGATATTAGTTTGAGCAATAGATTATATAGGAAATTTATTTTCAATGATTAATTTCAAATATGTCTTTTGGTGTGTGAATATTTTACCAGATATGACAGTAAACTTCAATTTCTGCGCTTCAGTTTAGTGTGAAAATATCTATTTTAACTAAACATCTTCTTGCTTCTAATTCTATTTTAAAAGTATCACAATCGCTTATATTGAACATATAGTGAAAAACACTAAACTTTTCAATTTCTTTTACTTTAGAGGCAAATAAATTATAATTGTCAAAGCATGACAATTTATTATCACATATATATGTAGGTATTCTTGACTTTATAAAAAATACAATAATATAAAATATAAGTGTAATAGGGTAAAGGCTTCTTGCTTCCATTTTACTTCAAAGTGTATCAAGAAATAAAAAAAAAACTTGTGGATTTCTTAAAGTTCTGATGTAACTTAAACCATGTTAATTTACGGAACTGCATATACCAACAAGTGACGTACGATTCAATTTAGTCTTTTGAAAGAGTAACGTTCATAATTGCCTAATTAGTCAAAAAAAAAAATAGAAAAAAAATGAAAAGAACAGAATAGAACAGAGCTTTGCTTTTTCACCAAACTGTTTATGAGAACAATACGAATCAACATAAATTACATAATTTCCGACTGAAAACTAAATATCTTTGGAATATTGGAACATTCGACGACAGGAGAAAAACTGCTTCAAAGAATATTTTCTTATGAAATAGTGTAATTTGCAAGTTAGGCGCTCATTGAAAGCTGGTGAGAGGTGGGGCGGGGGAGAGAATGTGTACATTTATTTAAACAAAAGACACAGCATTGTTTCCACGATATGCAAAGAAAGGGTGAAATTAACAGACGCGCAATATCATGTCTATTTTAGAAATGAAATCCAAGCTTGTAAAAAAAAATAAAAAAAAATAATGACATGCTTTCCATGAGTTTGCACGGTAGGATTATCTCTTTAGTACGACTTAATTTTTGTGACGGTTTTGTTCGTGGAAAGCATGCAAAATAGCCACCTTTACAGCCAGACTTTAGTTTACATGATAAATTTGATTTCATGATTGAATTGTATAGTATGTACAAACACATATCTGAATGGCATATTTGATTTATGTATCATTGATTATACAAGTAACATAGACACTATAAATAAGTAGACAGGGTGAGTCAGAGCTAATTGTTAAAAAAAATGAGTTCGGATCTCTATGATACACATACACCAATGCTGATAAAAAAAATCAGAAATTTGATTCATAATTAAAAAGATTCTTTCTTTCTTTGATTTCTATGAAAAACTTTGGATCAAGGCCAGTTGATATAACATGTATGCGCGTGTTTTAGTAACATGTATGTTTTTTAAGTTTATTAAATTGCTCGGGGTTTTCTTTGCCATTGCCTGTTAAATACAGTATTGCTTAGTTTATTACTTTATTTTATCATGTTTTAGATTTTTTTCAAGATTCAAAGTTTATTTCTTGTAACGTATACATAAAGTATCTTGTTACAAACAGATGTATTAACAAATACAACGTGACACATTCAAATAACACGCACACGTACGCACGCACGCGCGCGCACACACACACACAGACATATATATACACAAGCGTACACATAGTTACACTCGCACACAAAAACATAAAAAATACATTACATATAAATGTTATTGATTATTGCAAAGAGAAACTAAATATGTTCGTTAATATCTTAAATAGAGTGGATGAACTAAAGAACTGCATTGTAATCTAACATTTGCACTGGCTCTAAACTGGCATTACTGTACTATTAATGAAGCAAACATTGTCATTAATCATATAATCTCCTATCATTTGAAACGGCACGAACTGAGTTTAATGAAATACAGTTAACAGTAAACTTCTAGGCATGAAAGTTAAACAAAAGTACCGTTATATGGACAAGAACAATCAGACAAAATGGGAATACATGTATCTTCACACAAGTTTTGTTTTTCTCGAGGAAAACTATTATACATGTTTTTGTGGGAAAGCTCGTTTAAGAAAAAAATATCGGATTTCAATGTTGAGCGGGATTCACAGTTTCAAAAGAAAAGAAAAGAAGTTTATTTAAATGTTTACATTTTCTGTTACATGACGACACGAATTTCGCAATAGCATAAGCTAACATGATAATATTTTTTTTACCGAAATGTTTTATATCTTTACAAGAATAATATTTCTATATGAATCTATAGAACAACATGATTTTTATCAAAAACTGGCTACTTTTTGCTTTCTGTGGAGTAACTTGCGATCTTGTATTACCTAAAGCAAAAATTTAGATCAATGCATAATCCATGACAAAGAATATGAATGACACGACTTTATCTAATGTAAGGGAGGCAATCCAATTTGAAGGGAATTGCTTTAACACGGTCAATAATTAAGGGAGATAATTCTTGCAAATTCTCGTTAAAAGCTGACCATGAATATAAAGTACATGAAACTATAGATAAAGTAAACGGAAAAGTATTTTCGCTATCAAACGGATACATAATATTTACATTGTGATTGTACAGATCCGTATATTTTACAGAGAAAACATTACTGATAAAATAAATTGAAAAGGTGATTTTTCGAAGATTTGATAAACTAACAGCTGTGATTAGACCATTATTGAAAAGCAAAGAAGCTCATATATGCATACGGAATTAACAGAACGCATTCATGTCTATCCAGGGTCAAGCGTGCATTGTCGACATCCTCAGTATCAGACCTATGAAGCCCGTGTTTCATCCTTTACTAGCTGGCCGAATTATCTAACTCAGAAACCGGAAGAGTTAGCAGAAGCTGGACTTTTCTACACTGGTAATTTCGTTTCTTTTCTCTTTTATAAGTCGCTTTGCTTTTTATCTCATAAAACTTTTAGGTTGTACATATAGTTCCCCGTGACATTGAAATATCGATGGCAAAACGGCGTTAAAACCTAAACAAAGCAAACATACATAACTAATAACTGACTCGCATTATTTATTCAAGTTTCCTCTCTTTGAAAACAGGAGTTGAAGACCATGTGCGCTGTTTCACGTGTGATGGCGGGTTACGGCACTGGGATGCAGAGGATGATTCATGGACAGAACATTGCCGCTGGTTTCCGTCTTGTCAATATGCCAGAGAGAAGAAAGGTGATGAATTTATAGCACTTGTACAAGCTTCGACAGAATACAATGCCGAGGTAAATTGAATTCTATATTTAAACTTTAAGTTAGAAGAGAAATATAATATTATGTGTATGTTCGTTAATGAATTTCATATGTAACAACATGTATGTTAATTTCCTGTAGGAACCGGAAAACCTTTCAAACGAAGGTACTGGTAGTCAAGGTCTAGTAGGTGGTGCAATCGAGCAGATGACACTTAGAGATCCCGCGTTAAAGGCTGTTCTAGATGAACATAAAAATGTATGTCTAGAGATGGGATATGACCTGGCAGACTTTAACGCAGCTGTGAAGGATTTGAGAAACATGGGTTAGTCTTAGCTGAGCAAAATTTACATTTAAATTACACTGTGTTTCATATGGTGGCTTTTATCAGTTATGTGCGCATGAAATATCCCTTCGGTTTGGTGCAAGTTTATCGAAGTGAAGTTACAAATGAGGAAATGAACATACTTAATAGAATATTCGGAAAGAAAATTTTAAATGTGACAAAAACCTGACTACAATCCAATGCAATGAACGTGTACAAGACCATCCATTGTCAGATGAAACCGTGAACTTCAAGACAAAAGAAGTATATTAGTACATTGAATGCCTTTCTACTGGTTCTATAAATACCATTTCACTTTTTCTATCATTTAATTTTGGAATTATATTTCCATAACTTGCATCTGTGTGTTACTGTTTTATACCTTTTTGGGCACCACGCCCCCACTTCCTCCTATTTCTTTTGTATGTATTTGGGGATTAAGGTTGTCCTTTATCCGTCTGTCTGCCTGTCTGCCTGTCCTGTTGGTGTCAATGTGCATTGAGAAATATATCTATTAACAGGAATTTGAACATTGTTTTATAGGCAATTGATTAAAACCATGTATCTATTAAGGTGTCAATGTGTAGAGTAGTGTATTATAATTAGGATCTTGAAGTTTTTATTTTATTAGTAGTTAATGGAACACCATTAGGTGTCAGTGTGCATGGAGTAATATATCTATTTTAAGGTACTATCAGGCCAACACTAGATGAGATTCTTGACATGGTGGAGGTTGTACAAGAGAGGAAACAAAGCCAGCAAAGAGCTGCTGAACTAGAACAGCGTCATGGTATATAATATATATATTAATATATTTTGCTGAAGCCGAGTAAGTTTTGGCTATTGCCCCTTTCCGAAATAATGGTAAACATGTTAATCAGACAAGATTAGACGGGCAATATTTAATTTCTGTAATGGACTCAACGAGACAGTATCAAAGACATAGCTAGTCTTTTAGATTGCATATACTGTTATTGTTTTATTCCAGCTTTCAACATGTCCAATGTTTACTGAGCTGAAAAAAAGAATACTGCATTATGAAAAAAACGACTTTTTCTAATCTCCGTACAATTTCATTTTCTGAACACTTTTATTCTATTTAAAGAAACTTCATTTGTAGTTACAAAATCCTACATTACACATGAGATTACAGAGATGTATAGACAGAAACATATTTAAATGGTTTCGCATAAAACCGACGCATGTTAAAATCTCAAATAACGAGCTCGTATTTTTCAAAATGCTTGTTGTAAAACCTACACTAATACAAGTGTACATACAGTTGAAGTGTACAGTTGTTCGCCGGTACAATAATGGCACTGAATATCATTTTCTTTACTTCCCATTTTAGAAAACAATACAATTGACTCTAGCAAGAAACTTCTGTTTCTGTCGATTTTATTTGTATAAAAGGTCTGAAAAACAGAAACAGAATTTCGTGAGCGCAAGCAGATGTTATTATACGCGCTCTATGGTTGTGTTTGGGGTATCTGTGTTTCTTTGAAATCTACCCTTCGTAAACTAACTTTTAAACCTCAATGCGAACAATAAAATATGTAAAATGTGTTGAGTTATTGTAATATAATTGGTCGATTAAATTTACTACTGATTTTCGCATATTTCAGAAACGCCTCTTGAAGAAAACTTGCGTCTGAAAAGTTTTGTAATCTGCATGTCATGTGGTAAAAACAACGTGAACGCTTTGTTCATTCCGTGCACACATCACCGTGTGTGCATGGAATGCGCGGAACCACTAACACAGTGTCCAGTATGCGGGAGAAACATCAGGCAGAAGATTAGAACATTCCTGGTGTAAATTTCTCACTACAGTGCATCTACGTATGTCAGAAACATAAACATCTTTACTTTAAGAGGAATACGTAAAGTGACGAGTTTTCATGAAAACGATGTAAAATTATGGGTATAAAGAATGCACTGTCGCTATAAATTAGTATAATTTTAGCGGCGATTGTGTGATTAATTCCAATACGCATGTTTGTATGTATATCTATGCACGCATGATATAGAAAAAAAGCGGTGTGTCTAATTGGACTAATGCTCTTATATGAATGGAATATATATAAAATTACAAGAAACGTTTAAAAGCATCACATAACCTTTGATACCTGCACTTTTTTATAATGTGGAGGCGAAATAGTTAACTGACAAATGAGGTCCTCTGATATATGCTCATAGGATAGTTTGGGTATATGTAGCTTGTTATCTGAATCCAGATAAAAACTGAAAACAGTGTGACCTGGGAGGTTCAGTCAATATGTATTTCTGAAAATACATCTGTTGTGAAGTTGTTCTATGTATCCGTTAACATGTAAGTTCACAAACAATCACTAAAGGACTGATACAATGAACGCAGTTTGTTCATTATTCTTACTTCGAATTGAATGCATTAACCTTTTCCACTCGTTTTCGGAAAGGTTAGCATATTTTGTTTATGTTTTGGTATATGTTTGCGGATAATTCCGATGTTGCCTTTAGTTTCACATTCATTAAAGACTAAATATATTCCAAGTGTTTCCATAGCGTTTCCGTTCTAGACCACAGAACACTAATCGATGAAATTATTTACAATAAGCCGCTTTTCGAGTAGAAAACAATATTTTTGTTTAATATATTACATGTATTACATGTATCACTGTTTAACCGTTTCTGTCATATTTTGATAATTACTGTTTTGTATACATTTGTTTTTCACTTAAATTATATTCGATAGTGATTAAAAGGGTGTCGTGGCTAAATCTGTTACTGAATAGGTAACGAACCTTAAAATCGTTTCAGATAATCAAGTCGTAGTAGCAATAACTTAAGAAGTTCAACATATTGTTCCTTTTGATTAAGAACTGTTGTTTAAAGATTCCACCAGTCCTACTAATCATAAATGTGTTTTTTGTGAATTCAGGCCTGGCGTTGCGCCTATCCGTATTGAAACAGGGAGGTATGAAAACAGCAAGTGCACATGTAGTTATAAAGTGGAATCTGAATGTCATGTCATCTTATACTGTTGTAAAGCAGAATTAGCTGATGGTAGAAGTTGGCGGGAAAGTTTTCATTTTCTAGTAAAACGGAATCTGAATGTTATGTTATTTTATACTGTCATAAAGCCGAATTAACTGACAGTAGCTTCTATAGTTTGAACGACAGCGATCAGTTTAGGTATTGGACCCGTTATGACAATCGGCAATTTCTATATCCTTTACGTGTAATTTCGGCACCATTCGGCCGTAAGAGGAACCTATTTTTCACAACAATCGAAGAATGCCGAAATCACATACGGAAATTACGTAATTGAACGAAAATTACTGATTTTCATTAAAGTTTCACTATCTTAAATATTTTACTTACGCACAAAGAACTGATTAGAATATGTAGGGAAAAAATCTGTTTTAGAATTCAAAATAGAAAAAAAAAAACTTTATATATATATTATGTTAATAATGTCTTTGTACATACATGTATATCATATTTGATATATTTTAGTATGTGTGTTTTACCAAAGAGCTATAAAAATAAACTTCTTTGGTTTTACATCTCCTACATCGGAGCTGCTAATCAGTTCTCTTTTAATTTGTGGACTTCTTAAAACATTGCTTTTGTATGCGTACTTTTTCTGATACTTACTTTGCATTGTGGTGTTTTACTACAAATCATTTAAGTAGACTCTGTCATCGATTAGCACTCCAATTCTTATCTATGTAAATATACATCATAATATGAGGTTTGCTGAAGTAAATGTTTCATAGGCCTCTAATTATTCATGTAGATATAGTGGCTATGTACACACAACTGTGGTATATATCTTTTGTTTTATTTATGTACATAGATATGACATAATCAAACAAATATCCTATATATAATATCAACTATATCATTTCGCTGTTGCACTCAGTGCATCATTGAAAGTAAAATTTATAGCTCAGTTATTTTGACAAGACTTATCAAAGATATCAATTATCAAGCCCAAAAGTATAATGACTAGAATATCTTTGACAAAAACATCTGGATTTTAGCGATTTGTTCAATTTATTCATGCTGCTATTACAATGATTGTGCAAATATGTATATGCATTGAGAAAAAAAGTCGCTATGTTTCTCTACTGATTAATCTTAATTTCCATCCTAAATACGGGTATCGTTACCAAGATTTTACCAAGATATATACCGGATCCCTTTTAGTATTTTGTTAACATCATAAATTTTAAATGTTTACTTCAAGTGTTAAACCTTGTGATATATCACATTCATGCAAAACCAGATAAAGCTATTCATCGTTATTTGTCTTTAACATCAATAAACTTATCTGAAAATTTATGTCCGTATAAATTCTTCTTGTTTATGATCATTGATAAATATGTCATTCATCTATTCATCTGCAGAAGTATTGGTGTCATTTGCACGTACCAATAAGGATAATGTTAGCTATTATCTGCGATTTAATTTAGCAACGACGTAATAGATATAAATTGTCCTCAATATCTACGAAGACGATCCGGGCATAATTTACTATTAGACATTGCCGGTTTATGTGAAGTCTGACTGTGAACATCGAATGTGGACTGACTAGGGAGCGTTTCAAAACACATTTATTCATGTATTGGTTTGTTTTGGTATGCGCCGTTTTTTTACAGTATTTATGTTATGTAACGGCAGGCAGTTTGCCTAACTAGAGTTCCTGGATTGTTTACCGGTACAAGTTAACCTGTTCAAAGCAAATAATTGTTGCTGATTTTTCATGGAAAATGTTAAAATGTAACGAGCAAACTATTTTTAAGTTTCTTTAACACAGTGACAAGTCAGTCACACCCATTAGCTGTGCATACTGAAATTAGACTGATCGGAGACCATGTAATTACAGTTTGGTGATCATCTGAAGTTCTCTCTAAGCTAGTGTAGAAATTTTTAAACTATCACAATAGTATCCCTAGTCAATGAAACTGGTAGAAGCCGTGTATTTTATTTTCATGTGCTTAAAGTGCGCAATCCTAAACAAATTATCCTCTTTTTTACATTATTTTCTCGATAGTCTCTTATACATTTCGGAGCTCGTCAATCTATAATCATGCTGGAGAGATATTTCAAAATCTCCCTTGCTGAGAAAATAAAACGGGGAAGTTAATGTTAACTTACAACAAAGAAAACATATACTGCAAGGGCGTAGCCGGAGGGGGAGGAAGGCGTGCGACGGGTGCGATCGCACTCCCCTTTCGGCAAAGCTTTCATTTTTCATTATATCAGAATACTATTGAATGTCCATTCTTTTTTTTTCGGCTCGCTTAGCTCGCCAACTTGCCTATATTTACTATTCTTGACGCTGTAATCTTTATATATAGTCTGATGATGATTCTTTATATTATAGAATATGATTTTTAGAAAGATCAGAGCATTTCTTTTATGCGAAAATGATTATGTGTGACTATTTACCTTTTCACAATAGCGGAATGAACCGTATAAAATGACAATTTACACTTACATTAAGTTTCTAAAAAATGATGTAAAATAAATAATGTAAACTTTGTAGCTGAATACTATGAAATTTATTTACGGCATTATGTGACAATTTTTAACGATGTTATGTGAACTTTAGTGTAAAAATCAAGGACCATACATCAGTGAAAAATTGTTAAGCGACATGACCCGTACCTAGGTTGCTACTCATTTTATTAGAAAATGATTTTAAGAGTAATAACTCCGCAAACAATATTTCGAGCGTACGTGCCAATGATATGCCCAACAAGGCTTTATACCAAGCACTTACTACTATCATTGAAATCTGGACTAGAATTTTGAAATGAAGCGTTGACAAAAATTTCTAGCAGGGCTTTTTTTCTCTATAAATCTACGTCCGGTAAAAGGAGGTAACCCCAAAGCAAAGAAAGTATGTTCCCCAATTCTGAATTTAACTAGTGTTTACCTTTTAGGAATTTTGCCAGTTTAAAATAGTTTTGCTAATTTGTATGTATATTTTGGTCATTAAAACAACAGTCATACTATTGAACAATTACTGAAAAGCAGTCCATTAATATTTTACACAAAAATATCTTTACACAGATTTTGTTTATTTGCAAATGTTCTCAAATAAAACAGTTTTCAAGAGCATTTTCCTAACTCCACTGGTGTTGATGGCGTTTCCAAAATAATGAAAAAGGACCGGTCTACATAATTTCTACCTCTTATAATGAAATACAATTAATTCGTCAAATCATTCAACGTACAGTCCATAACTTATGAATAATATAGACCTGCAACTATCATTCCTAAGACGTTTCAGTCAAATCACACAAACAGTATACTAGGAGAAGTAGTCCGAACAATTTTTTTTCAGTAAGATGAATAATGGACATAACTCCGGAAAAATATTTCGAGCAGTATGTACCAACGATATGTGCATCTTATTTCAATAAATCCCTTAGGCTTCAATGAAATTTGGAGGTGAATTACTGAAAAAATCTCTTCATAGACTTTATGTATGATAATCAAAGGGCCATTTCTCAGTACAAGATCATTTAAATATGAACCTTGTAATACATGTTCAGCTAGAATTTGTACGGATCATTACTATGACATTGTTTTCAAATCCTGCTATTTATGAAGCAGTTCGGGTTCATTCAAAAACTTCTTTTAATGGACCCTAACTCATAAAAAAACGAGGATACGCACAACAAGGCTTCATAATATCATTTCTGTGAAGTTCCGTTCAAATCCTAGCAGAGCATTTTGAGGACCTAGATCAGACTATATGAAGACGGACAGACGGACGTACATATAACGAAGGCAGAAAAAATGTATCAATTGAAATGGGAAACATAGTTTATGGAACTTTTGTAGAATTACTGTCTTTTTCAAAAGAAATCTTATTCTAAGTATATGTATATTTTGGAGAGCTCTTGATAAAACACTTTACTCATGCTTGGTTAAAGTAACTCTTCTAATGTCTTATGAGAACATTCCAATACTAACATTCATTTAAATTGTCCCAAATTTAATTACTTCCTAAAAAAGCATAGAACATAACCAAGACTCAGTTTCATTCAGTCTGTTTATATAATACTTGAATGACGTTCTGTCATGAAAAGGGTGAGCTACTGTAACAGTTAATGAAATAAAAGTATGTCTTGAGAAGACCCCCCAGGATTTACAGCACATTCACAGTTCATTGTCCACATCAACTTAAGCCGACAATGTCTATTTACCTATGAAGGTTTTATACCCTTTTTGTTTATAATATTTTTAGATATACTCATAGTATACCTAATCGTTAAAGAATGTCTGTTTTTATTTACTTTTGGGATATACTTTATGTTTTTATTATCTCACGAGCAGTCATAAAAGTGTCCTTTTTATTTAGACACGTATATATTGTAATACTTGGCGTTACCATGCTTGTTTTTCTTATTAATATTATGCGGCATGGTATTGCAGTATTTATTAGAAAATTTACTTTTCTATTTACATATATTTGTCTAAATAAGTAATTTCTTACAATTTCCTTTACAGTGTAATTGGTATTTACTTATTATACTAGAATACATAGGAATTACACTTAACACCTGCCTCTTGTTGAATATGTCATTGATCATTTGTATAAAATTTAACTCTCTCTACTTGCTGACACAGTATACATGTATATATGTCTTTTTGGTTCGATATTCTCATCACCAGAGTGACGGGCGAAATTCACACATATTATTCCATATCGTGCATTATTACTGCTGTCTGCAGATAAATATTTAACTTTGTTAACTATCTGCCACGGTGATTTATCTTATTGATCGCGGCCGGGGCCGGGGAGGCCGCGATCATATTGAATAGGTAAAGTATATGCGCGCTGGGGAAAATATTTCATGATGGACCTGTGAATTCTTTACTTATGGGTGAAACAGGTGTCATAAGCGTAAATACGACTAGCTTCTACTGATTATAAAACATACCGTACGATTTGTTGTGAATTAACTGTTGTTGTACTTTTAGTAGTTCAACCACCACCCTTGTTTAAGAGCAACATTTAAAAAACACGTTTTTTTTTTTTCATCCTCAAGTAATAAGTAAGTAGACTCGCCCAGTTTAATCAATAACCCACAATTGACCGACCCCTCTGGTACAATATCTAGACGCATAATCTAACTCTATGCATAGAGCGCCTACTTCACCCGATTTACATTCGGAACATTTTCACGCGTTTCGGGCTTTATCGTATGTTTAATATGGGATTTTTGAACCGTCCAAAGATGTTGGAAATGTTTGTCTCATTGTTTTGTTTTTTTAATAAAAATGTTACTGCTTTCATTGTCTACCACTTTTTTCCACCCTTGCCTGCAAAAAACAGTAATGAGTTTGTACACTGTTCAGACAATTGTGCTCTGTTGAAATTTAACCAAACTCAAGTTTACCTGCATAAACAGAAAGCATGATATGTCACTATGCGCGGATCCAGAGTAGGGGGGGGGACCGGGGGTCCGGACCCCCTCTGGAAAATCTTTAAAAAAAGGAAAGAAGACAAGAAGGAAAGAAAATGTTTTTCGAAAAAGACAACATCAGGACTGCATGTAAAGTATATGCGGCGGCTGCTACATACGACCCCGACATAATTCATATTAGATCTATTTATCTAAAAGAAACTAAGAATTTTACCTTCAAGAAAGCTTGATTTTATCATTTTCCCAAATTTAAAAGGTTAGTCCATAAAACTGTCCCAGAATGCAAAAAAATGAAGTGCTAAATTTCAAAATTTCCAGGGGGGGCGGCAGGGGGTCGGACCCCCTCTGAGAACATTGGCTGTGTTCGTGCATGATCACTATACCTGTCCAGTACTGGACATTATGGTAAACGCTTCTTTCCTGCACAAATGACAATTTCGCAACTTCTGTCACAAATAAGTGTATGCCGACATTTTGAGATAATATAGGCTAGTTAAAATGTATATTATATTCGTTTATCACATGTTTAATGTCGCGGGAGTGAAATAAAGCCATTAAATAAAAATGATAATACACTAGTTTAATAGAGCTTTGACGTCGACGTCATTTATAGTATAGGAGACCTTGGTTAAATTGACTTGGCTATAGGCCTATAGTAAAAGAACGTTGAATATTTGATGTTTTGACAGGGAAGGCTAACATGTGATAAAAAAATATTACATTTGCGCCTTTCCACATTGTATTTCTTAACTCGTTGAAGAAAATTGATAGCCTCGCATTTTTTATTTTATTCAACTCGTTTAAAGGGCAGACTTGGTTCTCCAGGCAACTTTTATCAGTTATCTGCTTACAGCTATAACATGGAAATTTAATGGCCATTACGCCCAGCATGAATTGCAAGAGAGCAATGAATTCGGCCGGTCAGTTTTCGGAATCAGGTGTGTGTTGTTACATGTAGAAATTTTACACCAGGCATGTTGCTGTATGAATATCTCTGAGAGAGCTGAACTCTAAATTTCAATAATGTTCACAAAAAAAAACAACAACAAAAAACAAGATAAAAATAAACAAATTTAAACTATTCAGCTCTAACATCATTATGATGTTATGGTATTTGTGTCACACTTTAAAACAAAAACAAAAACATGAAGTAATGCAACTTTTTCTAGCACAAAATAAACTACAATAGTGTAGGTTTATTACTGTTCCCATCAGTGTCGTTATCCAGTCACTTGCCCTATTTGATTAGACCGAGTATATTATTATTCATTATACGTGCATATTGTTACTATCTTTCCAGGAAGTGAATCTATACCTTCGCGAATATTTAATATGTAATTTATTGTAAATGTATTTATTGTAAATACATTTATTGTATATACATGTAAATTTATTGTAAATTATTCATTCTCCATCTGTATATATATATATGCGCAGACATTTACAGTTGTGTAAATAAATTACTATCAGGCATTTTCTTCATTATTTTGGGAATGCCGCCAAAACCAGTGGAATAGGGATAATGCTCTTGTGGGAATATTCTAAAATTTCCAAAATCTATGTAAAAATATTTTTTGTGTAAAATATTAATGGATTGCATTTCAGTAACTGTTAAACAGTATAACTGTTCTTTTGATAACCAAAATATATACATAAATTTATCAAAACTATTTTAAAACAGTAAAGAAAATGCAAAAGGTAACACTCATTCTGGAATCTGGAAAAAGAGACATAGTCTTATTTTTTGCATTGGGATTACCTCCTTTTACCGGGAGTAGATTTAATAGGGGTGGGGGTGGAGGAGCCCTAACTATTAACACATTCATTATTGTCTTATATTTATTCAAATAAATTACTGTCATCACATTCATCTCAGTCATGCACATAGATAGTAATGTACGGTGTCACTTCAAAGGGGGGACGAAAAGACCAATTTGAAATCGCTGTGGGGGACGAAATGACCAAATCGGGGACAAGTTGACTAGGAGACGAGTTGACTGTAAATTTATAATCGTTTCACTTTTATGTAAATAAATTACTAATATCACATTTTGTTTTGCATGCTCTAGTTGATTTAAAATATTATAGATTTTAGTATGTATTTCAACAAACAAAACAACAAATAAGTCAAGTACTAATTATTATTATTATTATTATTATTATTACTTTTATTTTGATCATCATCATCATAATCATCATCATCATCAGCAGCAGCAGCAGCATCACCATTATCATCATTTAGTATTACTATTATTTCTATATTAATATATCTTTTGCTACACACAATAAAGAAAGTCTACATCACTGTTTTATCATCATCATCATCATCATTTATTATTATCATTGCTATTACTATTATTATAATCATCGTCATCATCATCATCTTAATCATTTATTTCATAACTTTCATTACTTTATTAATATGTCTTTTGCCACACACAATACAGAAAGTCTACATCACTGTTTTGTGCCACCTGCCCAGTCTAAGGCTAGGTATAACAGATTGGATGAACAACTTTAGCATTGTATGGTGCAAAAATGGTGGACAACTTCATTCCCAAATGTTTTAGTGCAAGAGACATGGAAAACCTTAAGTGTTGTATGGGGCAAGAAACTGAAAAACTCTACATATATTACTATTACCATTATTAATATTATTATTATTATTATTATTTTGATCATCATCATCATCATAATCATCATCATCATCATCAGCAGCAGCAGCAGCAGCATCACTATCATCTTCATTTAGTATTACTATATTAATATGTATTTTGCTACACGCAATAAAGAAAGTCTACATCACTATTTTATCATCATCATCATCATCATCATTTATTATTATTATTACTATTATTATAATCATCATCATCAACATCATTTATTATTACTATATTAATTTGTCTTTTGCCATACACAATTAATTAAAATTTAAGATGTAAGGATTCGCGTATAATTACGTTTAGGAAAAAGTTTGTTTGCCACTGTTACTTATTTTCTGGGACCGGTAAGTTCTTGTCGAGCTCCGGCCCCTGAACTCGACATTCTTTCGTTTCCCTGGACCTCGGTTTTTTGGGGGATCTGGTTCATATGTTTCTACTTGGTTGGCAAACTTTGGCCTATTCTGTCGTCCGCAATTTCTGTCAATATGATAATTCCTCTGATTACTACTGTCGTTATAATGATAATTTGTATGTTGGGAACAGTAATCATAGCTTTTGTTCCATCAAATTTCTGAACTGACTAGATAATTCGTTTAACCTCTTGTCGGTTCTATCTGTTTCGTGTATTACATTTCTTTCGGAATGTCGACCTCTACTTTTATCAGCAACTTTATGTGCATCCAAACGAACAGCAATTCGTTCCGCCTCACCAATGGACTTAGGACCAACCTCCCCGAGTCTCAATCGCATTTCTGTATCAGGCAAAGCATCAATGAAATAATCAAGTGCAAACAACTCTACAACCTCTGATGAGGCACCCGGATATGCCTTCCTAGTTAATTTTCTAACAGATTGTGCTAATTCCAGAATTGTTTCATTTCTTTCTAACAATCTAACTTATAATTGCGAGCGGAAAACTTCAGCTCGGTGTATGGAACCATAACTACTTTTCAATGCACTCACGATCGCGTTGAAGTGACGACGCTTCTCATCATCTAGCTCACAAAATGGCACGAGCAGGGCCTACCATACCACTAGCAAGGTAAAGTGACTTCGTGTCATAAGTCCAACCATTTAATTTCGAAACAGTATTGAATTTGGCTAAATAGTCGTCCAGATCGGTCTGAACCATCATAATTGTGCGGTTTTAGTTTGTTCTGCAAGTTATTGTTATTTGCAAAACCATCTCCCCTGCATAGGCTGGTTTCCACATGACTTGGCCCGGAAACTGACGTGTATCTGAACTAACGGTATTGGCTAAACATCGACTACTATTCATAGGTACTAAGCGGGTATCAGTATTATTGTTCAAATCTGATCCGTATGAAGTGCTATTAATTGGCCTCCCTCCTTGGGTATGGTCAATATAGCACCAAGTACCCATCAGACTAGTCCTATTTGGCCACAATGCATAGAGGTCAATATAGCACCACTACCAATTTCACAACCTCTGTATGGCCACAGTAAATAGACGTCAATATAGCACCGAGTACCCACCTGATTTGTTCTAAATGGCCGCAGTAAATAGTCGTCAATATAGCATCAAATACCTACCTGACTAGTTTATATGGCCACAGTAAATAGAGGTAAATATAACACCAAGTACCAATCCGAGTTGTTCTCTATGGCCACAGTAAATAGACGTCAATATAGGACCAAGTACCCATCTGACTAGTTCTGTATGGCCACAGTAAATGAAAGTCAATATAGCACCAAGTTCCCATCTGACTAGTTCTATATGGCCACAGTAAAAAGAGGTAAATATAACACCAAGTACCAATCCGAGTTGTTCTCTATGGCCACAGTAAATAGACGTCAATATAGGACCAAGTACCCATTTGACTAGTTCTGTATGGCCACAGTAAATGAAAGTCAATATAGCACCAAGTTCCCATCTGACTAGTTCTATATGGCCACAGTAAATAGAGGTAAATATAACACCAAGTACCAATCCGAGTTGTTCTCTATGGCCACAGTAAATAGACGTCAATATAGGACCAAGTACCCATTTGACTAGTTCTGTATGGCCACAGTAAATGAAAGTCAATATAGCACCAAGTTCCCATCTGACTAGTTCTATATGGCCACAGTAAATAGAGGTAAATATAACACCATGTACCAATCCGAGTTGTTCTCTATGGCCACAGTAAATAGACGTCAATATAGGACCAAGAACCCATTTGACTAGTTCTGTATGGCAACAGTAAATGAAAGTCAATATAGCACCAAGTTCCCATCTGACTAGTTCTATATGGCCACAGTAAATAGAGGTAAATATAACACCAAGTACCAATCCGAGTTGTTCTCTATGGCCACAGTAAATAGACGTCAATATAGGACCAAGTACCCATTTGACTAGTTCTGTATGGCCACAGTAAATGAAAGTCAATATAGCACCAAGTTCCCATCTGACTAGTTCTTTATGGCCACAGTAAATAGAGGTAAATATAACACCAAGTACCAATCCGAGTTGTTCTCTATGGCCACAGTAGATAGACGTCAATATAGGACCAAGTACCCATTTGACTAGTTCTGTATGGCCACAGTAAATGAAAGTCAATATAGCACCAAGTTCCCATCTGACTAGTTCTATATGGCCACAGTAAGTAGAGGTAAATATAACACCAAGTACCAATCCGAGTTGTCCTCTATGGCCACAGTAAATAGACGTCAATATAGGACCAAGTACCCATTTGACTAGTTCTGTATGGCCACAGTAAATGAAAGTCAATATAGCACCAAGTTCCCATCTGACTAGTTCTATATGGCCACAGTAAATAGAGGTAAATATAACACCAAGTACCAATCCGAGTTGTTCTCTATGGCCACAGTAAATAGACGTCAATATAGGACCAAGTACCCATTTGACTAGTTCTGTATGGCAACAGTAAATGAAAGTCAATATAGCACCAAGTTCCCATCTGACTAGTTCTATATGGCCACAGTAAATAGAGGTAAATATAACACCAAGTACCAATCCGAGTTGTTCTCTATGGCCACAGTAAATAGACGTCAATATAGGACCAAGTACCCATTTGACTAGTTCTGTATGGCCACAGTAAATGAAAGTCAATATAGCACCAAGTTTCCATCTGACTAGTTCTATATGGCCACAGTAAATAGAGGTAGATATAACACCAAGTACCAATCCGAGTTGTTCTCTATGGCCACAGTAAATAGACGTCAATATAGGACCAAGTACCCATTTGACTAGTTCTGTATGGCCACAGTAAATGAAAGTCAATATAGCACCAAGTTCCCATCTGACTAGTTCTATATGGCCACAGTAAATAGAGGTAAATATAACACCATGTACCAATCCGAGTTGTTCTCTATGGCCACAGTAAATAGACGTCAATATAGGACCAAGAACCCATTTGACTAGTTCTGTATGGCAACAGTAAATGAAAGTCAATATAGCACCAAGTTCCCATCTGACTAGTTCTATATGGCCACAGTAAATAGAGGTAAATATAACACCAAGTACCAATCCGAGTTGTTCTCTATGGCCACAGTAAATAGACGTCAATATAGGACCAAGTACCCATTTGACTAGTTCTGTATGGCCACAGAAAATGAAAGTCAATATAGCACCAAGTTCCCATCTGACTAGTTCTTTATGGCCACAGTAAATAGAGGTAAATATAACACCAAGTACCAATCCGAGTTGTTCTCTATGGCCACAGTAAATAGACGTCAATATAGGACCAAGTACCCATTTGACTAGTTCTGTATGGCCACAGTAAATGAAAGTCAATATAGCACCAAGTTCCCATCTGACTAGTTCTATATGGCCACAGTAAGTAGAGGTAAATATAACACCAAGTACCAATCCGAGTTGTTCTCTATGGCCACAGTAAATAGACGTCAATATAGGACCAAGTACCCATTTGACTAGTTCTGTATGGCCACAGTAAATGAAAGTCAATATAGCACCAAGTTTCCATCTGACTAGTTCTATATGGCCACAGTAAATAGAGGTAAATATAACACCAAGTACCAATCCGAGTTGTTCTCTATGGCCACAGTAAATAGACGTCAATATAGGACCAAGTACCCATTTGACTAGTTCTGTATGGCCACAGTAAATGAAAGTCAATATAGCACCAAGTTCCCATCTGACTAGTTCTATATGGCCACAGTAAATAGAGGTAAATATAACACAAAGTACCAATCCGAGTTGTTCTCTATGGCCACAGTAAATAGACGTCAATATAGGACCAAGTACCCATTTGACTAGTTCTGTATGGCCACAGTAAATGAAAGTCAATATAGCACCAAGTTTCCATCTGACTAGTTCTATATGGCCACAGTAAATAGAGGTAAATATAACACCAAGTACCAATTCGAGTTGTTCTCTATGGCCACAGTAAATAGACGTCAATATAGGACCAAGTACCCATTTGACTAGTTCTGTATGGCCACAGTAAATAGAGGTCAATATAGCACCAAAAACTAATCTGACTAGTTCTTTATGGGCACATTATGTAGACCTCAATGAAGCACCATGGACTGTTCTGATTAGTCCGCTATAGCCATAGTTAATAGACGTCAATGTAGCGCAAAGTACGCTTCTGACTAGTCCTATATGACCAGGGTAAATGGACGTTATTACAGCACTATGTACTTTTCTGACTAGTCCTTAATAGCCACAGTTAGTAGACGTCAATATAGCGGGAAGTATAGTTCTGAATAGTCCTCTATATCCACAGTAGAATGGCGTTATTGTAACACCAACTACTCTTCTGACTAGTCCTTTATAACCACAGTAAAAGACGTCAATATAGCACCAACTATTCTTCTGAATACTTACCTATGACCACAGTGAATACATTTAAATATACCAAAAAATAATTTACTGACTTGTCACACATGGCCACACAATAACAGACAGCTGCAAATTTTGAGGTACGACTATTAACCCCCTTCTGACAGTGGCATCACAGGGTCTTTCCCTTGTCATTTTTGAAATAGAGGTATGAAATGGTGGTCCCTGCTACATTTTTTTCTCCAAAACTTTAGATATGTTAGGGGGTCATGCCCTCCTATTAAGGGGGTCAGAGGGGTCTTTACGGACATATAAATATAGGAATAAAATGATGGCCTTTGTTGCATTTTTGGGTCTAAATTGTGAAAAAAAAATATTATTCCTTTGCCAAAATAGTTGGGTTGGGTGCAACTATGACGAGTACAGGTCACTTTAGGGTTGGGGTTGGGTGTGTGTGAAGGCCATCGACCCGGTCCAGGACCCGAGCTTGTACAAATAGAAAAATAATTACGTATATGCGTGGGCCTCAGTGAAAATTAACTTATTCACACAAAATATCCAAACTCCTAACCTCAAAATTTGGGCTAAAAAATGCAGCAATTGCCACCATTTTATACATATATTTCAAACATTTAAAGTCAGAAACGCAATGATCCGCCTAATATAAGGGGTTCCCCCCTTCCGTACCTAACCCCACTAGGCTCGCCGATGCCTCCTTCATTCTTTAACTGTTGCCGCTCCCCGCACCCAAATGAAATATTTCTGGAACCGGGTCAGTTATACATACACTTCGTACTACTCTACAGTTTATAAGAGATGTCTGAAAAGAATGTGTCGTGTTTTCGTGCTGTTTTCGTGTCGGCAGGGCGAAAACATGACAAAACAAAAACTCGACAAATAATGTTTTGGTCGTGTTTTCGTTTCGGCGGGGCGAAAACACAACAACACGAAAACACTACAAATACATAATTCGCGAGTTTTCGTGTTGTTGTGTTTTCGCCCCGCCGACACGAAAACACGACAAATAAAGGGCGCTGATACGACATATTTATACCCGCCGACACGAAAACTTGTCATGTCGGCGCCCTATAAACGTCCAGTTTTCGCGTTTTTTTTTTTGTTTTTTTTTTTTTTTTCGTGTTTTTCTTCTTGTTGCCCCGCCGACACAACAACACGAAAACTCGACAAGTTAGGTTTTTGTCGAGTTTTCGTGTTGTCGTGTTTTCGCCCCGCCAACACAAAAACACGAAATGGCAGAAATCAGCCACCATAGGTCAGCGATATGTAAACGTCTCGACGAAATCTATCAATGCCACAATTTTTGAGTGCTAACAGGTTAGTAATTACTTTTTAATGTTACATCATTTAAGTTACTGTAGTATCATGTCAATTTTGCCAATAAATGTTTTTATTTTATGTTTTCCAGTGAATTATAGAGTTTTCTCAGTGAAATAAAAGTGATAATCCACAGTTTTGAAACAGTAGATTATCATTTTTATTTTTCACCGTTTTTGCCGAACTAGTTCCGGTTCTCCGTCGCGATTGAAGTCAAACTGTATACCGGGCGCTATGAATACCGGGGACCATAATGATGATGACGTCGTTAAAATGACGTCATTTGTGTTATGCTTTCTGTTGATCTTTCCCGCGATTTTCAACATTTTATGAATAACGCGATATAAAGTAGAGTTTTACACATGAAATAAAAAGAAAATTTGTCTGTGTCAGTGATTTTATTTCACTCGTGAGCACCAAAAAAGGTCATTTTCACTCGTAGCTACGCCACTCGTGAAAATATCAATTTTTGATGCTCACTGGTGAAATAAAATTAATATTTCACTGAAACAAACAAATATCCTTTATGGTTTTGACCTTTACATATTTTGTATAAAATTAATATTGAATTCCTGAGAGGGTAATATGAAAAAATGTTCACCCCTCGATATTCATAAATCTCGCGGTGAACAGTTTTCATATAGCCCTCTCGGGAAAGCAATATTTATAAGATATGCTACAATTTATCACTTAAAGTTGGACAAAACAAAGTCCATTACATGTATAAGTCTAACCGGAGAGACAGGGGAGCGCAAAGGGCGAGAGTACCATGTAAATGATGAACATTTATAAAAGCTTTAAACAGTTATAGTTCTAAATACCTGATTTGTACAAACGTTTTGGACTGATATACTAGTACACACATCCAAATGTGTAAACTACACGATGTTACTAAGTAACAAATGTAAAAAAAAAATGTAAGACTATCAGATAGGGATGGTTGTAAGATATATCCCAGCTGAAGGTGATACTGTCCAAATAGACATTCTTGCAAAAAAAAATAAAAAATAAAAAAAAAAACTACTTTTTCACTGGATCCACCTTTAGTATTATCGGGAGAAAAATCATTTGAAAAAGGCAGTTCACGTACTGTTAGTACATGATATTTATATTTGAAATGCGTTGACAGGGACTTACCAATGAGCCGCGCCATGAGAAAACCAACATAATGGCTTTGCGACCAGCATGGATCCAGACCAGCCTGCGCATCCGCGCAGTCTGGTCAGGATCCATGCTGTTCGCTGACAGTTTCTCTAATTGCAATAGGCTTTGAAAGCGAATAGCATGGATCACGACCAGACTGCGCGGATGCGCAGGCCGATCTGGATCCATGCTGGTCGCAGATTTCCCATGCCACGGCTCATACGTATTTTTATGCATCTGGAATCTGCGTCTTGTTTCTTTCATCATATTCTCTTCTTGCAGCGTAACAGATACAATATAATACATAATATGTTTTGCTGTATAAGTTACCAACCCCGAACGCACTGTCCCCTACAATATATGCACTCGATTCTTCCAGGGTTTACATACCTTAAATAAGTCAGCCGTCGGTTCAGTTGTTGTCAATAACTGTACGATTGTTTGTTTTTAAGAATCACATTAATTATTTTGGAAAATGTCAGTCGGTATGGTTTTTTTTTTATCTAATTTCTCGCAGAATTTATATACATCTTGAAAGCCCGTCACAATATTAGTAATGATAAATATTTTGTTAAAAATCCTACATGGTGCGTGTTTTAAATTGACTTTGTATATAAAAATTAACGCAGTTTTTCATCCATTTTATTTCGTATTTATAGTTAAATACATAGATTTAAAACAGATTTCATTCTGTGTTCTTAGCCGATTTGTGGCGGGGCTGTAGTTGTCAGATTACCACCGAAAATTATCGAAAATATCTTTCGAAATTGATAGACAAACAGCTCAGTTTATGTATTTTATAGAACTGTTGTTGAACTATTGCCTCTTTAGTGATTGCAATTACAGACACACATAGACCAGTGCTTAAACATAATTAAAGAACACAAATATTGTTGCATAATATGCAGTTAGAAAGGTATTTTGCTCATTCTTGAACTAATATGACATGTTTTAATACATAGAGTATAAGGCAGTAGAATTCTACAGATCACAAAATCAAGTTGTCTGCCATTGGCTGTTGGGGCGCTTGTAATTTACGGATATCGTTAAATCAAAGCAATTTCTGAACTAGTTTTGATAAGTTAAATCTATAATTAGACAATTATTCACAGGCCATTAGTTTTTGATATCAAAGTCACCTTGTTGTTATTGTATTTTACGTGACAATACACATGTAGACGCAAAATACAAAATATGTTGTATAAACATGATGTTTTACTATCTGATCTATCTAAAAGGTGCATACTCGTGCCTACTTCTGTATCAATGTTCTTATGCTTAAAGAGAATTCCTATAGTTTTTTTCCTTTCATAGAATTTTTTTAAATTCACATATATGATAGGAAAATTTGTGCTGAAAACAATGAACAAATAAAAACAATAGGTCACCCGGCTTGTTTTTGTGAAAAATTGTTTTGAACACACCCACTGTTGCTGAAACTGACAGCGATTTTTCAACATTTTCAAAATTTTCTGCTTTGTTATAAATACCAACCAAAATATACATCCAGGCAGCACAATACGGTTTTTTCTTTTTACAGATTTTATTATATACTTATTTGATATCATAGTCATATTTGTAATACTCTATCCTTACAATAATGGGTACAAATGAAAAACAATATTGTTTCATATTTACTTTTGTGAACTTTTTTCAATGAAAAATACCCATAGTGAAGAATATTTTTTTTTAATTTTGAAAAAACTCTTTCATAGAATTTTTTTTTTCTCCTTGTGTATAGATAATTGTATTGTGAGCATAAAAATGGCTAAAAATGTATGGGCCACCAGGCTAAATTTTATGTTAAGACCGCTAGAATACAACACCTGTTCGGACGGAAATGGCGCGAACCTGGCCAAATTGATTACATGTATGTCTGCTAAAAGTTAAAAAAAAGTTTTAAAAATTCTTAATTCTTTCTATAATTGAATACTAAATAATCTGACATGTGATATTGTCTTATCAGTACTAAGTCAATTATCTTACATTATATGAACAACACTGTCTTTGTACTAAAATGCGATGTGAAAACACAACCACAAAAATAGCAAGATACCTGTCAGGCATGATACTTGTCAATACAACATAAACCAGTATCAACATTTGATTACCGATATAACTTATCAAAAATGTTATTTCATTCAAAATTCCTCATATTTAAGATTGTCTGTAACATGTTTCAACAAATGTTGACTTCAGTCCAGTTTTCCATAGAAAGTGTCGGCTGCGCAGAAAGATGCGCATAAAAAACTATAGGAATTCCCTTTAAACAGTAAACATTTTATGCTGCATAATACCAGATGGTACTTTTATACAGTAAAATACGTTACCATAAAATCAAGATTTTCATAATATTTCATATAAACATGTTAAAGTGGTTGTTATTTAGTATGATGTTTATAAAAGAAACATTTTAACTAATCAATAAAATCATTCTACAATTAGATATCAAATGTCATGTATATTAATTGAATGGAAAAGTGTAATTTATGTTATAATATGTTACCGTAATCGGTAATATGCTGCTGTTATTATTTTCAGTCATTGTTTATCATGTCAAGGTTATTCTTTGTTTTCAATAAACCACATTTTCTATGTTTTCAACATACTACATGTAGAACATTCTTAGTTATGACTCTTTACCATTGTCTGAATCTTATAAGATATCGTCAATATTGGTTAGCTCATAAGTTTCACTGGTTTCGTTTATGTCAGTGTTGCACAATATGTCAACAAGTTTATCAGGAACAAACTTTTTGTCACACAGGTTCCAGCAATTTTTATCAACACCAGGAAGATAAAGGCTATTCTCATGGGCAAGTAGCAAAATATACACCTTAAAGAAAAGATCAAGGTCGTTTAATTTTATATGAATAAAACAACAAAAGTATTAATTGAATGTAGAAAAATATTAAAGGATTGTATCAAATTTGAGTCTATTATAATAAGTTTTCCTATTTTTGACAATAGCTACGCAAATATGTATATTAAAAATTTGTAGATTAATATAAGTAAATGAATAAGTAACTAATAGCTGACTGATCTGATATGGTGGCAACAGGGTCATGTCTATGCCGTCGGAACGATCAGGAACGCCGTCTTGGTTGCCGTTCTTCTTGACAAACATTTCGTACCTAACCTTGTTGATGTTCCGATATTTTGGATGACCATTATACTGCAAATACAAATGACTCTCCGTCCTCCAAAACGTCGTCGGAGCACACATGTTGACGTCTCACAAGTTAAGCTGTCTGAACATAATTGAGTTTTGTTGTCATCATTGCTCATGAAATATTTCCAATTCTGAGAATGTTTTGGTATTTTTGACCAGAAAACAGAAGTGTTGGTGCAGTTACACGTCGTTTTCTTTCGACAGACTAGATTGTTTTGGAAATGTATGTATCTGCAACGAAATCTACTATGAAAGCATCGCCATCAATGATGCTAGATACATTTTCAATAGAATGCTTTAACGTCTTGGAAACGAAATATTTTTAACATTGTTGATTCTCGAATAAAGTTTTATCAAACTAATGAACACCTACTTCCACCAAAACCCAAGTTTACTTTAAGACTTTTGAAAAAGGAAATCCAATAATTTCATTCTAAGTATGTCTTAGTTGCAGCAGACAAGGCGGCCAACAATATTATCATCTTTTGACGCCTACATTATATTTATGTTTTACAAAACGAACTAAATAGCACTAAAACTTATACATTGAGTCCTTCTGTTGAAAATAATTTGGTCAGTGATCACATCACTGAAGTTTCTAATTTAAAAGTTCGTATAGACGATCAACAAATTAAACTACCAACCATGTACTGGATTCCTAAATTGCATAAACAACCATATAAAGCCCGCTTCATCGCTAATTCAAGCTCTTGTACAACTACAAATATTTCAAAACTATTAACATCATATCTAACTGCTGTGAAAGCCCACGTGGAAAGATACTGCGATAAAGTATACGAAAACTCTGGTAAACATTTATTTTGGTCGATTAAAAATTCTGGCGAAATCCTGGATAAGTTTAAAATTAATAATTACAAGGTATCTACAGTCAGTACATACGATTTTTCTACTTTGTATACCACTTTACCACATAACATAATAAATGACAAACTAACTGCCCTAATTCAAAAGACTTTTGCCAGAGAGAATGCTACATTTCTCGCTTGCAGTTTTGAGAAAGCTTTTTTTACTAGCAATATTATTAAACATTATACAATGTGGACCTGTGACGAAGTTTGTAAAGCCCTTTCCTTTTTATTGAACAACATTTACATCAGGTTTGGGAATGCAGTTTTTAGACAAGTAGTTGGTATTCCCATGGGAACAAATTGTGCACCCCTTGTCGCAGATTTGTTTTTATATTGTTATGAAAGAGACTTTATGTTGAGCCTTTCTCCAAATACGCAGGCAGATATTATAACTGCATTTAATAATACATCACGCTATCTGGATGATATTGTTAATATGGATAATCCGTTTTTTTGGTCAATTGGTGGGTACTATTTATCCTAGGGAGCTTCAGTTAATTAAAACTAACAATTCGGATACTGATGCTTCGTTTTTAGATTTACATCTCTCTATTTATGACAATATTATACATACCAAAAAAGAGGGATGATTTTAACTTTAGTATTGTAAATTTTCCCCATTTGGATTGGGATGTACCTCAGGCTCCATCTTATGGGGTATATATTTCTCAATTAATTCGGTTTGCCAGAGCGTGTCAAGCATTTCAATGAACGTAATCTATATATTACAAGTGAACTTCTTCAGCAAGGCTACCGTTATTACAAATTGCGTAAATATTTTGCTAAATTTTACTATCGTAATTCTGATTTAGTTTTAAAATTCAATAGTAATTTAAAGACACTTCTGTGAGAAGGTATTTCTAAACCCGTTTTTTTATGGGTGTGTGGTTTACAAACTTCGTAAGATCTTGGGTCATGGTAATTTTCCAAATGTATTTGGTAAAATTATAAAACGTTTTATTAAAAGAGGCTACGACCCAACTGTTTTGAGACATACCGCATGTTTAGTGTTCAACCCGTTTACAGTTGGACACTACGCTTCACTCTTTGATTGTGTCTGACGGAAGAGGGGGGGGACTCTATGATAAGCAGTTTTTAAATCCTACCAGGACTGAACTGTTTTGATATCTGTCTTCTGGCCTGTTTCGTCGGGCCCTTTAGGGTGTTTCTCTTGTTGCTCTGTCTTCTTAAAAGGCATTGAGTACATACGTTTTTGGTTCTAAAGGTTTGCTTTTAATATTTTTATACACGAGCATTTTTGTGTTTTACATGCCATGCCTTTTTGTTTCCATTACGTGTGTTAGAGATTCACCTGGAGGGGATTACTTTTATTTACACTGTCCCGTGTCTTTGGAACATGGTGGGGTTAAGAGTGAGGTTGGGTGCGCACCATAAACCGGTTTAAGCTCCCCAGTGGTGTTTTTGCCACTGACCGTTCCAAGGCGGTGCTCCACTGTGTTCCTTTGTTTGTTCGTTTTGTCCTCTTGTGTAGGCTTTGTGTGTGTTCGCGTGTATGTGTGTGTGTTCCTTTGTTTGTTCGTTTTGTCCTCCTGTGTTGACTTTGTGTGTGTGCACGTGTATGTGTATGTGTGTGTGTTTGTGGTGTGCACGTATGCGTGCTGTAGGTTTCGTTTTGGGAAGGCTGCGATTTTGGTACGTGGCATTCTCTGTTTGATATTTGTCTTTGTTTTTTTTATTGTTGCAGCTCGATACTTCCTTCAACGTAGTATAATAGTTTGGCTTTGTCTACATCATGTGCGTTCAACAACTAATATCACGAATAGTCCAAACGTATTTCTTTCAGCTTTGAATGGAAACATATTTTTTTCTACAACTGTCATCACTTTTTTACATCCGCGTAATCGGCTTTGATTTTTTGCAGGTTCCACTTCTTTGTGTGTGGAGTTGTCTTCTAAAGTCATGTCTGTTTTCGGTTGTGTAGCTTCAACATATTTAGCTCGCATGTGCTGTGTTAAATAACACCTGTAGAATGAAGAACATTTTCTGCTGAAACTTATGATGCTTTTCTTTTTCTTGGCATGAAGGTATATAGTCTGTTCTATAGTAAGTTTTATGTACAGCATTCTGTGATGCTGGTACGGCTGATCTAGACACACTGAAGCCACGGCCCCTCAAAAGCTTTTCTGCACAAGGGTGGGTTACTTAAGATTCATCATAAGGAACAGATAGGGGAGCGGTGGTCTAGTGGATATGGTGTCGGCTCCAGGAGTCGTGGGTGACCTTTCTATTGACACCAGTACTGGCTTTCCAGGAAGCGGACTCGACAGTGATACCAATAGGCGTGACGCTTTTATTACATTCGAGCTAAAACAAATTAGTGTAAACTAACGGATAAGCAGGTAAATACATTGCATCGTTCAGATGATTGGACGCAAATGATAGTGGGCACAACTTGTGCCAGACTCCTATATGACATCCAGGTCGTTGACATTTGTGGCCTCTATTAGTGCCAGTATATAATGAATGGTATCAATAAAGTATATACAGAAGTGTGCCCTTTTCCGTGATGTCTCTCTCTGACACTTTTGAAGTGTTGGTACTTTTGAAAGTACTCTTTTGAACGCTGTTTGACTTTCAACAGATTTTCAAGGCTTGGATTGTCAGCAAGTTCCTTTACTTGTATTACATAAACATCGGTTGAAGGTCGAATAATTATGGTTAAATATATGTGTCATCTGTTAATAAGTAAGTGTCAGAAGATTTCAAACATTTAAACTAAGAATGATAGTGTCCCTATGAAGCCATGGTGTTCCAATGAGTATCTATTTGTTTTCTATTTGTTTAAAACCTAATTGTAAAACGTATTACAATATATACAGTCATGTAAAACTATGTTCTTGAACATTTATAATTGATTTGTACTGATTTCGGTAACACATATTATTGTAACGTAAAATTCGCACAACTATTGCAATGAGATGGTGATTCACTGCATTCTAGTAAATATCTAGTTCAACAATACAAATTATGTATAGTTATTATAAAATGTCATAATTTTTTCCCGATCTGTGTAGGGCATATTCTTCACTTTAGAAATTTCAGTTTTGTAACATTTTGGTAACATACAAACTTATACGGAGCTTACTTCATGGAAAAGTTCCTTCCACTGCAGAAAAAAAGTTATAAGAAACACTATTCAGTCTGTACTACTTCAATTGTATGAAGAATCATAACATCTTGGTTATTGGGTTATAAGTACGAGTAAAATATCTATAATGTTGGTAATAAAATCACTGTTACGTAAACTACACTAATTTAGATGTTAACGTTTGCTTGAAAGAAATCTTGTTTTAAAGCACATTCAATTCATGGTTAAATAAGACTGTTGATAAAACCAGACTAAGTGTAAATTAATACTATAGCTAGTTATGCATTTATTGTTTGTTATTTTCACATAAGACACAATTCAAACGGGTTTTTTTTTCTTGTAGACGTGGATTTGTTCTTATTTTTCAAATACTGGGTTTGGGAAAATATAACTTTAACATTTGTTTTGAATAGTATCCCGGTACGGACTAAGTCACGTTAGGGGTGGGCAGGTAGTTCAGTCGGTAGAGCGTCGGAACGGTATTCCGAGGTCCCATCTGCCTGCACATTTTCTCACCCTGTGATATTTGGTGCTTAACGTGTGGCAGTGGCATGCATGCTTGGTCAGTCTAATGACGCTTGCAATATTATGTAGCTTCAGAACTCGAGGACGAGTTTCAACATTGTGGGGGTGTATGTCACGGTACGGACTTGGTCGCGTTGGGGGACATGTGTAGGCAGCCGGGTAGCTCAGTCGGTAGAGCATCGCATCGGTATTCCGAGGCACCATATTCCGAAGCCCGGGGTTCTAGCTGCCTGCACATTTTTTCACCCTTTGACACTAGCAAAATAATTCTTAAAAAGAAAATAATGTAGAAAATCACATGCGATTATAGTTTTATATCTGTTCAAATTTAGTTGTTTCAGGAAATATTCGGGAAAAAACACATGAAGGTAAAATATGACAACAAATGCACGATACTCTGCAAAGTTAAAAATCCGCAAATATAGGAAAAGTATTTGTCGTGTCGGTGTTCTTTAAACGTTGAGTACTAGTTTTCGCGTAACCTCTGTCGTGTTTTCGTGTCTTCGCCCCGCTGACACGGAAATACGAAAACTCAACAAATTGGGTTTTTGTCGAGTTTTTATGTTGTCGTGATTTCGCCCCGCCAACACACCAACACGAAATGGCAGAAATCAGACACTATAGAAAAGTATGTATCTGCCTAGACAGGGGAGGCAACTAGAGTCAGATTATGGGATTAATATCTACCAACCTTTTCTCACATATAACGAGAGCATTTTGTGTACATGGTATGACTTTATATTTCTCCATAGTGATCGTTCCGAATGCAAGACACCCTACAGGCTCTCCACCTTCGATAAAATCAATGTATGTCAACGGCATTCCGTTGTTCCACAAGAATACGTGTTTACCTCCCTTAGCACCTACCCAGAACAGCTGACCAGTGAATGTCACTGCAAAAAACAATAAATATAAATGACGTCATGAAGAGCTAATTCAAAATCAAGTTCCTTGATAGTAGATAGATGCAAGACGTTCCTTATAAAATAGTTCTGGATTCAAAAGAGTTGTACGAGAAATTCAGGTATCGTTACGCTACATATAAAAAAACTAAACTGAAATTCTGTGCTTTTGTGCACCTTCAAAACACCAAATGTCCTCATTTCTGTTTACGGACATACATTTCCTAATACGCTTTAACGCCTAGATACCTTGTTTAAAACGCTTCTTTTAGAAAATATCTTATAGATCTAAAGAAAGTAATTCGTTTTATTTTATTTTTTTCTATTATTCATGTAAGGTATGCAGGAAAACAAACTCAGTGGAAGTAGTTGCTGATGAAAATATCCAGCACTCGTTACCACCTTAGCCCTTATCATGCTAGACACGATCGATTCTGCCTTTGCGACCAGTGTAGATCTAGACCAGCCTGCACATCTGTGCAGTCTGATCAAGATCTGCATTGTTCGCCATACATTCAGTATCTTTTTGGTAAGCATCCCATTTAACAGTCAATGGAACTGTCCAAATTGAAAGATGGATGTAGAAATTTAGCAGAGTTAACAGTCCTCTTGGAACCCAATAAGAAAAAAGTGTAAGTTGCAGTTCAAATGTCAGAAAACTTACGCTCATATGTCTTTCTTATAACCCCAATGAGAGCATCCTTCTCTGCTTTGGTCTCCAATTGAACCATCTCGCCACTAAAGCTATCAGATTTACAGAGAGCCTGCAAACAAAGGCATCAAGGTTTTTGATTTTTTTTTTATTTTATCCAAGAATATTTCAACATTTTTATTCAGAAAGTTTGGGTTTCACAAAATTTCTAAAATAATTAAAACTTCAAACTTCTTCCAAACCAGATAAAGTGTTTTAAACGAGCTTTGCTATCCAGGCAACATTTGATAACAAATGTAATTAGTGAGCAGCAATGGTTTAAATAATATTAGAATTTCTACTATAGTTTCTTCTTAAATTTCTTAATTATATGTGTGCTGTGAAAACAATAAACGAAGGAATGATAGAACATAATGTACAATAGCAGAAACGAAGTTGTTCGGCATTGGTATAACAACGTAGCATCTTCCATTCACTTCAAACCATCCGGCACCACACGATGCAAGATCACCAGTATACACAGCTGAAATTGGAAGACAAGAGCTAGTACTCCCTATTTTATTTAATTGGCCTCATATTATTATTGCTTACTCAAAAAACGATATTAGCATGAAAACAGAATTTCATTTGAAATCTAATATATGATTCATCCGAAAAGACGAATTTCAGGGGTTATTTTCATTTAATTTTAATGCAAAATTAAACCTCTAATAAGTAGACAGGGTGAAAATATGTTGTTATATCTTCTTATTTATTCTTATGTTAGTTTCGCAAAGTTAAAGAATATTTTTTTTGTTGGTTTGTATCTTTTTTCATACGAAATATAATTGTAGAATAGATACACCGATACACACACATGAGTCATATTTTGACAGCTCACTTGAGATGAATAAACAATCAATAGCCCGCCCGCTTAGCTTAGTAGGGAGAGCGCAGATCTACGGATCGCGGGATCGTGAATTCGATTCCCGGGCGAGGCATATGCTTTCCGTGATGATTTGATAAAAGACATTGTGTCTGAAATCATTCGTCCTCAACCTCTGATTCATGTGGGGAAGTTGGCAGTTACTTGCGGAGAACAGCTTTGTGCTGGTACAGAATCCAGGAACACTGGTTAGGTTTACTGCCCGCCGTTGCATAACTGAAATACTGTTGAAAAACGGCGTTAACCCCAAAAACAAAAACACTTACAATTGATAATACATGACCAACGTATGATTGACGTTTTCTTTAAACTAGAATTTTAATTTTTTTTCTTACCACCAAGACATAGTCCAGTTATAAGAATAAATAATCCGGTATTTGTCATATATACGAATGTTTAAATGTAAACTGTCTTTAATTTGAACAGTATTTACAATATCTGCTAGATAACAGTACAGATAAGACAGAAGATGATGTAACTGAATCATAGCTATACTTAATGGTATTCCCGTTTTCTGTCTTTTCCGTCTTTTTGTTCATCACGTTTAATTTTTTGTCTTTGTATTCCTTGTTGTACTTTTTTATCTTGTCTTTATCGTCATCAACAGCATCACCACTATCATCAGCATTTTATTGTTATTATGCCCGAGAGGTCATAATTAAGCCACCAATTTGAGATAATTTTCACTTTTAATAAATTCAGTCAGAGATTTATTTAAGGAAGGAAAAACACATCACTTATGGTAAGATCCCTGTTAGAAAATATATACTTTCCATTTCCATTGGTTAAGATGTAGTCACATGATCAATGATAAAAAGCCGTAATGACTCGAAGGCGGAAGTCATTACGGTTTGACGTCAAAACAATGCGACGTCAAACACAATTTATTGCGAAAAAAAAAACACTCCAAAGGCTGCAGATACTTGTAGCCAATTTTTATATTTATTTAAGTAGGCTGGATTTAGTAATAAAACAATTCTTGCTTTTAGGTTCGGTAAATATGTGGATTTATCGACCTGATAAATGCGATATCAACCGCAGACTGCGCCCTCGGTCGATATCGCTTGTATCAGGTCGATAAATCCTCATATCGACCTCACTAAAAGGCAGTTGTTGTATATTGTTTTTATAAGATTTCATAATTACCCACTTTAATAAGAAAGTATTTAAGAAATTGAGTATTTTATTATTTCAATATTATTTCTACTTTTATATTTGCATTTGATAAATAACGTCTGGTGAGGATCCATGCTGTTCACTAACCGTTTCTCTAATTGTAATAGGCTTTGAAAGCGAACAGCATGGATCCTGACCAGACTGTGCGGATGCGCAGGCTGGTCTGGATCCATGCTGGTCGCAAAGCCACTATGTTGGTTTTCTCATGGCACGGCTCATATGATAAAACTACCTCCAGTGCAAAAATGCGCCCAAAGACCGTAGATAATTAAGTGTTACTGACGATGCGTTAAAATTGAACAAATCCGTCAGCTGACCAACATCTGATTAACCTCCTTTAGAGTCTTTGAATTATTATTGATATTAATACAATATGTTCTATATGTGTCTAACCGTTTTGACCGTTTTCCGTCGGCACATAATGCGTTAATTGCTCGTCTCATACAGTTCCCGACGGGGACCTACAAAACTGCTCTACTGCCAGCTTCGAATCATATGTGAATGTCACATTCCAATTGATGGCTTTAATGCTTTTCAACTTTGTTATTTCCGGCGACATTTCGTAATTATATTCGCAGTGTTTAACTGTTACAACTTCCGCCAGTTACAGCAGTTAACTGCAGTAACTGTTTCGTGGGGATGGTGTTAACAAACTTCGTCAGATTTGGTGTCATGGCAACCAAATGTATTAACGTTTGATTAAAAGTATGGAGGCTGATTTCTGCCATTTCGTTCTAGTGTGTCGGCGAGTTTAAAGAGCGCTAATATGCCAATACTTGAAATTAACGTGCCAGTACGATATTTTAAAGGCCATATTTGTCGTATCGGCGCAATCATCGCGTTTTGTCGATCTGACGTGATGGCACTTTTAATGGACGCTAACATGCCAGACCGACAATTAGCACACTAGTACGACAAAAAAAATACAGCGCGCAAATGTGTCATTCTTGCGTATTGGCGTGTGGCGCCCTTCGAACAAGCCAACACGCCGAAACAACAGCAAATTAAGGTGCCGATACAACAAATACTGCTTTTGGTTTGTTCCTCTAAACGCGCCAATACGCTAGAACAAAATGGCAGATATCAGCCACCATATACAGATATTAGGACCCAGCTTTTTTGAGACACATCATGTTTTGTGTTCAAACCGTTTTACAGTTGGACTTTACGATTTCATCTTTAATTGCGTCTGACGGAACAGGCAGAGGACACAATGATCGTTATCTGTCTTCTGGCTTTTTCCGCTGGGCTCTGAATGGTGTTACCCTTGATGCTCAGCTACCTTTTATCTTTGACTTGTTTTGTGATCTTTTGACATCTAACAATAGTTAAGGTCTCATAGAGAAATAATTGGCCATTTACTTTTACATATCTCAAACAATGAACTCTTGGGACGGCTTCAAAATTGGTCCTCATATGGGAGTATTTTTTTCTCCCGCGGGGTTTTCGCTATCCCATGGGAGGTCTTGCGGGAGAAATACCCCATTTGGGTTTAACAAAATTTCTGAAATTCATTGTTTATCGCCGGAAAGTATTTCTTAGTCTTTAATGTCGTGTTATTTCTATATTAAACCTGAAAATAAGCATTTTGAAAATCTCCCACTGGAGGTTTCCTCCCACATGTGATACTGGCGAACTCCAGCAGGAGAGTTCATCTGCGGGAAAATTTCTCCTGTTTCGAAAATGGGGTTATTCCGCCATTTTTATTGCAGAATTTATTCTTACTTTCATATATGGAATTTTTCTTGGTAGTTTACGCAACAATTTTTAATTACAACTGACTTTCTTAAAATAATAACAATAATGATAATAATAACAACAACAACAACAATAATGATGATGATGATAATAATAGTAAGAACAAGAACTCTGAATGCGTATTTTCGTGTAAGGTTATTTATCCTTATATAAGATCTCAGCTAAATTAAACGTATGTTAGCTATCTTCTATAAGAGGTTATAAATATGTTAACGCACACTGAAATAGCCTGCGGGCGGGTTATACAGCTTTTCTGAGTTAATTTTGATTTCATACATATGTGCTGATAAATTAGCTTAATGTGCAATTTTTCTTCACCATACTATAATTATTCGCAATTACATGATATCGCACTTTTAAACTATAACAAAATTAAAAACAGGCAATGTCTTTGACACATCCTTGAATTTAAATCAAGATAAAAAAAATCAGCCAGTGACCACAATACAGTAATTGTGAATATATGAAAGATCATAGTTTTCGAAAAATAGTTCTTCTTTGATATTCTTTAACTTCGGTAACCTTACAAACTATAAAATAAAAACAATGAAATAAATGTAAATGTCTATTTTTCAAAATTAAGTCCGTTTCCGTTTCTCAGTCTGTGAGAGGTACATGTCGCAATTAAACTGATTGCTAGTTTTCTTTGTATTATTTTTAGTTTAACCCAGTTTTTCAACATTATTTCATATAGGTAACGGCGGGCCTATAGTTAACATCACTGCTTTCCAGCTGGCTATTTACATATCTTCATGTGAGGTAGTGTGGAGTTCATGTTAGATTTAAGGCACATTTGTATTTGTTTCTCATACATGTATTTTAATAGTTTGGTATTTGCTTTGTTACAAATAGAGTGTTACAAATAGATCAGAATAATATCATTGTTAATATACGCGAGATATTTATAAAGTAAAGATGGTGAATATTAACATTTCATAGGCATGCAAACTGCTTGTTGTTTCTGTTTCATAAAGTTACATTTTGTAAGGTGACATGACATTTTTAATAGGCAAAATGCAAATCCAAGTATTCTTTGCGTTCTCTTTTTTTTGTTAATAAATGACATTGCTGTACAAAACAGAGTGATAAAACAGAAAATAAATCTACCATAAATCTGCCCACACAAGATGTCTAAAGGCTTTGATTATTATGCGATGCGATCACCTAAGATATGTTACTTGTTGACCTACGTAACAGCTTCTATGGAACAGCCATAAGACATCTTATTTGATATTTTTTCACTGTTTTAACTCAAAACAAAATTGTAGGAGTTATCTGATGGCACTGAGTTATTATAACGCAATAACTATGTTACATGATAGAATATATTTGAAATAGAATACAGCAGTTTTAATCCATTTTCTAACATTTGAATTCAGGTGCCTGGTCGTTTTTGATAGCTATTAGAATATCTTCTTAACACGTGAGTTTAACGTTATGACACTCCCAGCATACTGTCTCATCAACTCGAATTTCAACACCGAACAATTCAGCTGAGCACCCTTCTGGTACATGAATCATCGGACAAGGCAGCGAAGGACATGTATCAACTGAAATATAAATAGCATACATTAGGTACAGCAACGACGAAAGGTGAAAACTGAAATGTAAACACAAGACATCTGACAAAACAGTGAAGGACATGTGCCTTATGACATAACACATTAAGCACGGCAGTGAAGGACATGTGAAAATTGAAATGAATGAAATACAATACATTCATGCAAGTAGAGGTGGATTTATTTCAACTGAAAAAAAAAACACACACACACACTTTTTATTCGGCGAGTAGTGAAATTCTTGTGTCAACTGAAATACGAACATCATACATTAGGCAAGAAGTGATGGTCATCTATCAACTGAAGTACAAACATCCTACAAAATTAATGGCAAACTGTGATAGACTTGCGTCAACTGAAATTTAGAAACCATATATTAGGCCGGTATTGATGCATTTATGTCAAATTTTATACAAATACCATACCTAAGACAAATAGTAACGGACTTGTGTCAATGGAAATGCAAAAAACAAAAAACATACATTAGGATAATAGTAATGGATTCACATCAACTGAAATACAGACACCAAACATTAGGATAGTAGTGATGGACTTATGTCAACTTAAATACAAACACCGTATCTTAAGCAGGAAGGGATGGATTCATGTTGTCAACTGAAATACAAATACCAAACTTTAGGGTAGTAGTGGATTTATGTCAACTGAAATACAAAGGCAGTGTCTACTGAAATACAAACATCATATATCAGGCAAGCACTGTATAACATAGTTGATACAGATACATCAACTATTCTTCAAGGTAGTGAAGGGAAAAGGCCAAATGAAATTTAGACATCATATATAAAGCATACCAGCATAACAGCTGAACTAAAATAAAAGCAAAGAATATAAGAGAAGACATTAAAGGACATGCACCGACAGAAATATTAATATCATACTTAAGGCAAGGCAATGTTGAAATTGTGTCATCTTAAATTCAAACATTTTCCATTGAGTAATACAGTAACAAGAGGGTCATAATGACCCTTGATAGCTCACTTGAGTAATATGAGCGACATGTTTAAAATGTCAAACTGATGCTAAAATATTGAGATAGTAGGTCATATTCATGGTCAAACAAAGTCATTTGTAACATCGGTGTGCAAAACTGTACATGTCATCCAAATCCCAAGGCTGTAATCTTAAAAAGCAAGAATGTAGGTCAGTAGGTCAAGGCAGGGCTTTTTCCCTATAGTGCTAACACCCATAAAAGGAGGCAATGCCAAAGCAAAAAGTATGCTTTTTTTTCCCAGTGCTAAACATAAAATTCCCAAATCATTATTACTGGCTAGTTTTTAATTGCTTTTCTACAAAAGTTTTACTATATTGTAAACTGTTACTCATTAGATATAGTAAAGAGTTATTTATATGCCAGCACAAGTTTAAAAATGTTATTCTAAATAAAAACAATTATACTTTGTTAAGTTTCCTATATTCCCAGACGAGACAGTTTACAAGGTATTTTCCCAAATATTTCAAATGTTTTATTTCCTATATAAGTCTATTAAAACTTGAGACACCCCAGGCATAGGGCCTCTTTTTACACAAGAGTAATAATTCGAACATTCTTGGTGGAGGACCACAAGGCAATGCTACATACCACATATCAAAGGCATAGGTCTTGCGGTTCTAGACAAGAAAATTTTTGTTTTTTTCCTATATAAGTCAATGTAAGTCTTGTGACCCCAGGGGCGGGGTCTCTTTCATCCCAAGGACACACTTTGGACAATCTTCATAGAGGACCATCAGATAACGACACATGCCAAATATCAAGGCCCTATGCTTTGCGGTTTTGGACAAGAAGATTTTTACAGTATTTCCTTTCGGTTGCCATCGCATGGAATTCAATTCCTCGAACAATTCTGAAAGGAGACCAGTATTGGATCATTCCTGTGATGTTTGGTGTAATTCTGCAAAGAAGTTTTCAAGAAGAGGATTTTTTTAGAAAATGTTGATAGACGCACGACGGACGACACACGATGGACATTTAGCTGTCACAAAAGAATGTTAAAGGTCAGCCAGACATCAATTGTCTGTTTTTCGCCTCCGCGTTTTCTGTACACGTGATATAATTCCACTGTTATGTCGTGGAGATGCTACTTTAAACAAGAAGTTCGTGATGATCCTATATAGCTCAACTATTAAACTTGGCCTTGGAATCATCATGATGAAAATGCTAATCAGATTTCTTGAAGATCATAAACATGGCCTCTAGAGTTATAACAAGGTACTTCTTATTTGCGCAGGTGACCTAGTTTTTTACCCCACATGACCTAGTTTCACACTTGGCCAAGGAAGCATCAAGATAAACATTCTGACAAAGTTTCACGAAGATAGGGTCATAAATGTGGCCGCTAGAGTGTTAACAAGATTTTCCTTTGAGCGGGTGACCTAGTTTTTGACACCACATGACCAAGTTTCAAACCTAGGAATTATCCAGATAAACATTCTAACCAAATTTCATGAAGAAAGAGTGATAAATGTGGCATCAAGAGTGTTTACAAGCTTTTCCTTTGATTTGAGTGGTGACCTAGTTTTTTGACCGCATATGACCCAGTTTCGAACTTGGCCTATATAAACGTTCTTACCAAGTTTCATGAAGATAGGATCATAAATGTGGCCTCTAGGGTGTTTACAAGCTTTTCCTTTGATTTGACCTGGTGACCTAGTTTTTGACCCCATATAACCCAATTCCAAACTTGGCCTAAAGATGATCAGCATTCTGTGCAAGTTTGTATAAAATCAAAGCATAAATGAAACCTCCATATGGCTGAAAGGGCAAAAATAGAAAATCATGCCCCTTTTAGGGCATTAACTTTAGATGATGGAATCTAGCTGGTTTTCGAAATGAACTGAGATTGTGATTTATGTTGTGCATACGTATGGTTAAAATCGTATGTAAAATGTCACTTCTATCGTGTTCACAAGGTAAAAATAATCACATGTTGGCTCGTTTAGGGGTAAATTAGGGGATGTAACTTCGGAACCTATAACTGGATTAGGCGATCCAAGATCTATTGTTGTTAAAGATATCTTGCAAGTTTGTATCAAATCAACCGATAAATGAAGTCTCTGTATTGCTGCAAAAGCCAACATGGCCCTTTAAGGGGCAATAACTCTAAGACCCATGACGGGGTCTTGCCAGTTTTCAAAAGAACCGAGATATTATGTCAGTACAAATTGTATTCAAGTTTGATTGAAATCAATTGCAAAATGTAGTCTCTATCGTATGAGCCAAAATAGCAAATTTTGAACCTTTAAGGGGCCACTCTGGAACCAATAATTGAATCTGACCAGTTTTCAAAAGGAACCGAGATATTATGCCAATACAATTTATAAGCAAGTTTTATTAAAGTCAACTGCAAAATGTGGTCTCTATCGTGTTCATAAGAAACTGTGGACGGACGGACGGACGGACGGACGGACGAAGGGCGATCACAAAAGCTCTCCCAGTCACTATGAAGGATTCTAGGGTGAATTTGAATATTTCAATGAGCATTTGAGAATGAAAATAAAAAAGAACCTTCTTGTGATTTATCGCCTGATTTAGCACGTGATGTCGTTTACACGTGTGGCTATTTATCAGCCGGGTTGACGCCCTTGTGATTCAATTACTGTGTATCTAAACTCTGAACCGAGGTAATTCAGACGATTACGGCCTTGATTCGTTTATAACAATACAGTTTGACAATAATTATACCAATGTTATGTAAATAATACATATTTACGTGATTCTACACAGAACTGGCAAGCTGGACACTGCGACGACGTAATGTATGACGTCATTAAATATGGTCTATCAGGCGGGCACGGAAGAGGACTTACGCATCCAATGTCTTCCCTGGAAGGACAACCAAACGACCGGCAGTTGACAGCTGAAATAAATGAACCAGAAAAAATATGTTTAATGATGTTGGTTTTACTGGGTTTAATGCTGTTATTCCAACAATATTTTGATTATTTAAAGGTGGCCAGTTAGATGGATTATGTATCAGAGCTTTGCCACAATCTGTTGTTATGTTACTTTCTACATTTCGCATATTATTAAATTGCTGTCAAAATACGGTGTTTTTGGTGTTGTGAATAAGAATTAACATGTTTTTTACAGACTTCATGTTTGGAAAAAATGAAAGACACATTTCTATAGTAAATTATCCTTGTAATTTGTTTGAATAATGCCATAATGTAACCAAACAAATTGTAAAAATCACCATTTCACAACAAAGTTCGTCCTTTTTGTAACTTGCATGCGTGTATCAAAATTTAAATACACAATGTACATGTTTTGAAAAAAATTCAATTCCATTTTGATATATTGTAACGTAAATTTATACAGTTTCTTGTCATATACAAATGTATTAACATAATTACACATTATAAACATCATAAATTATATAAATTTTAGGAAATGAATTGAAGGTATCACTTTAAAATGAAATATAGAAGAATATGCATTCAGTACGTAAGTTTGATAAAGTATTTAATTATAAATTTGATGGAAGGAGGCATCATTGCTTTAAGGCAGTTGCTAGGGGTCCGGTTACCCGTAAAAGTATATTGATTACCGAACCTCTAGACTCCATGTCTTGAGGTCCTGTCACCGGACCCCTAGCCACTTCCTTTCTTAATTTTGGAAACAACATAACATGAAACATATCTGGATACTATGTACTATATACATGTGAACAATATTGTTAGCTCAGGAATTAACATTGAATGGCTCGTTACTTGGGTATTGTATTCAACAGCGATTACATTTGAATGACATAACAAGAAGGCATGATACACAAGAGCGCTGAATAGTGTGTAGTTCCCATAAGTTCAGTAAATTTCATAGCATTTGGTCTTATACAAAAATGGTTTAATACACCCGTCCTAATAACTCTGTAAAAAGTATAAATCATAAAATGATATTCATCTTCAATATCACCAGTATGAAGTTACAAATACGTAAAGTGCGGTCTGTTCTATCAGCACCAAAACGTCCAGAATTGACGGATTCTTTATTAATAAGAAAATAAATCCAAATATTTTTAAGACTCAAAAAGACATTTAAAAGTTCGATATGCAAACTAGGTACGGCGGTTGTTTCCAAGTGCACGCACGGTTCATGGCCTGTCAGAGTCGCTTACCGATAGGCCGTTTTTCAGCGGCATTCCGTCTATTGAATTTAATGTAGTATCTACCGACTAGATAATCTCACACCCGAAATAGCGACAAGCAAATGCATCCTATATAGATTTTTTTAACTTCCACAAAAATAACTGAAAAGCAACAACTAAAATCTAATTGCTTAATTAAACTGTATTTTTAAGTTAAACAGACACTGGTATCTTGTTAAAGAATTTTTAATTCTAACTTTATACACATCACACCGATTCCAATGGCTTATTCTATAGATGAATAACAAATGAATTAATTATGAAAAATATCGTCAGCATAGTTCAACTTGGTGAAATGAAGACGTTGCTAAGGCTGATCTTCATGCGTGCCCCATGCAGAAATGACCACACTGTAAATAAAATGCATGGTATCTGATTTGGCATATTTGCAGCAGATACGTTATTTCCTACTTTTTCAAAATCATATCTTAATGCGTCTTTTTGTCTTGTTTTGAAGGTCTGGCATCACTCTATGTATCTTAAGCGCAAATATATAACAGTCATGAGAAAATTCCATTATTTTAATAAAATGAATGTCACTGTACGCAAAGCAAACAGTTACTGATAAATTCAAGTTTTCAACATAATAAAACAAAACTTACCCGCAATTAGGGCTATGCCAAGACACAATAACGTTTGAAGCCTTACATCCGCCATCATATAGTAGAATGAACTTCAGGAACAAAACACTTGTTGTTTATATAGTGTTTCATGCAATGATAACAGTCACTGTGTCTACAACTTTATAAATTGGACTGATAATCACTTTACAAAATTGCCACAATCTATACATCTTTAGCCTTGATTATAGAGAATTGCTGCGGCAATGTTCGATAATTTGTATAATTCCACACATTATTTAAATCATTCATCCAATAACATATTTTGTACTTTTATGTCTTTTAACATTATGCTGTTTATAAGTTTTACATTGATATCATTCCGATGAAATTGGTAACAGTGAGCCAGCGCCACTTATCTAAATGTCGGCTTTAGTAAACAACAAGTCAGTCAGTACTGAATCCAGCAACACTACTAAGGTCATCATACCACAATTCCATAAATGATATACTGTTCATTGTTTTACGGCACTAAACATGACAAGAAATTCTGGTTTCACATCATTCTCAATTGTATCAAGGTATGAAACGAAAACTTTTAAATCGGCTGTAATCACAGAGATACAGACCAATCAAGTGTTCAGGCTCTATCAGTAACCCCTTAAGATCATGCTGGGTTAAAGCAGCACTCTAAGTTAGCCGCTTTAGTCAGAAGTTATCTTAAAGTCATTGTTTTAAGTTATACCTCAAAATATGATCTACTAATGTCAAGAAAACTATTTTTTACAAGTACCCTGCCAAAGTAACTGTTGCTGCCTTCTAACTTTGAACAATATAGGCTGGTTACCTCTAAACATAACCTTAATCATGCTGGACACGATTGATTCTGCTTTTGCGATCAGTGTAGATTGTGATCAACCTGCACATCCGTTCAGTCTGATCAAGATCCGCAATGTTCGCCATTGAGTCAGTATCTTTTTGGTAAGCATCCCTTTTAACAGTGACTGGTATTGTCCAAATTGAAAGATGGACAAGTTCATTGTAGAAATTTAGCAGGGTATGGAATATTATCTATTTACACCAATGTAACTTTTTGGGACAAACAGAAAAGCGGAAAATTATAATTTAGAAAAGTTTAATATCCTTCAGAAAAAGATAATCAAATAAAGAAATTACAAAAATTTATACTAGATAATATATTCTCTGATTAACTCAAGATTTACATATATTATATCGTACACTAGTAACAAAGATTTTCTTAAATCTTGATCTAAATTCATTTATAACAAACCTGATTGCTTGAAACATTAGCACAATCAACTACAAAGACCTGAAATTTTACCAACGGAAGCTGAACAAAGCAAAAATATATACTGATCAAAATTAATTCCTGTCTCATTTCATCAAGCAAATAATTTGTTTCTACAGATAGAAACCTTTCGGCTGTAATTTCTTCAAGATGAAACTTAAACTGAGATTTTCGATACAAAATAGCACTTTAAAATTTATATAAATATACTAATACATGTAGAAAGTCAACAATGACAAACAAGAAAAAATTCTCATTTCAGCTCAAAGTCAGGCGTATCAAGGAATGTGATACACTTGTAAAATTATAGACCACCAACAACCAAATCAAAATGCAAAATGCACACTATCTGACTATTCCAAACTGTGTGTGCAATATACAATTGTATCATAAAACCTGGAATTCAACTTTATCAAGTATTCCTGATCAGAACTGATTAAATATCTGCAATGCAAAATGTATTACTGTACAACTGTTAACAAAAATTCAACCTGTGATAGACACTGCTTAATACATTAACAGACAATATCAAAAGTAAATAATTTTTAAAATTCCAAAACAGTCTTACAGTCTGATATCAGGACATTCATATTTAGGAATTAAATGAATTCCTTTAACCTTAAGCATTCTGACGGCAAGTGATTCTGCCTTTGCGACCAGGGCAGACCAAGATCAGCCTGCACATCTATGCAGGCTGATCATAGTGTGCACTGATCGCTACTCATCTAGCAAGTTTTCTATGAACACCCCTTAAGAAATAGTACTGCCGAAAGTGAATGATGGATTAGCCCATTTTAGAAATTAAGCACAGTAAAGGTTCACATGTGGGCCAAAAATAATGCATAGCTTTAATACAGCATTAATTAGAATAAAGGGATAAAGTTTTATGCTTTCTTCAAGGAATTAAGAAAAACATACCACATGAATGGCTCCATCTATCTAAATGGAAGTTAGTAAATAACAGTGTTTCCAAGCCTACATATCAACCCTGCACTTGACATTTAAAATTAGATATAGCAGGTTACCAGTATTTCAAATAAGGAACAAAACATCTATGTTTTTATCATTGCTTTTACAAAGAGCACCATTTCACATTTTCTATATATTAATTTGTCATTGAGTTTTTAATATCAAAAGAACCACTTCAATACGCAAACATATTTACAAAGAAAAATCTAATGAATACAAAAGGTGAGACTCTCTTGACAGAATGGGGCCATTTTTAACACTGCTAAGTTAAGGCAGTAACAAAGCCATGTAAAATTAATCTCTAATTTATCACAAAAAGAAAACACAATACTAAAAATTCATGCATAGCTAGCTTCAAAATGAATACCATTTTAGCCATATATTCAGTAAAATCTATGGTTGCAAAACTTGACAGACATTTGTAAAACGGTTTTGAAATAAATGAAAGACAAATGATGAAATATCAATCATTATTTGTTTTGTTTGTTTTGGGTTTAACGCCGTTTTTCAACAGTATTTCAGTCATATAACGGCGGGCAGTTAACCTAACCAGTGTTCCTGGATTCTGTACCAGTACAAACCTGTTCTCCGCAAGTAACTGCCAACTTCCCCACATGAATTATCGGAGGTGGAGGACTAATGATTTCAGACACAATGTCGTTTATCAAATAGTCACGGATATCAATCATTATGTCTCATGATTTGGCAGGGCTTTGCACTCCCTCAAAAGTTTGTTGATTCAAATTTAATATCTTTTTGCAAAATTTTTATTTAAGATATGTTTTCAACAAGGTTTGTATTTTAACAGCATCAGCAGCAAATCTTTGAATTCCGTCAGAAAGTTTGTCGTTTGCCCATCGTGTCCTCGTCCATCTCCCATCGGAAAATCTTCTCACTGACCTCCACAAGATCAACATTTAAATTCTTACATAAAACATTGCTTAAAATGCCTGCAGGGAAGTATCTTCAATCACTTTTATAAGTGTATAATCTAAGTATATATATTTGCACTGTATGACAAATGCCCCTTGAAAATGCTTGATCGAATAATATCTCTGAAACACTCTGACCGTGATAAATTTGACAACATACCTCTCGAATGCCTTGATTACTTGTTAAATAAATATAACTGATTTACACGAGGCCGAGACACACATGATCATTATAAGTAGCAAAGTAATCATTGAACCGCTATATGAATACACTAATGATCACAATAATTTCACTGAGGGAATCACATGATCAAAATGATCTCTAAACCAAAATAAAATTATGAATAATATGGGATAATATTCAAGAATCTTTTGCTGTAAATTTAAAATGCAGCCTATTATATGCCAATATACATGTATCCTAAAACTACATAGATTTCAATCCCAATAGCCTTTTGATTATCTCGAACACTTCAAAAACTGATACAGTACCTTTTATTTTCCTTCGTGTTTGTAACTACAGGACATCTATCATTATTGTCAACTACATGATAATTTAACAATTTTCATTAGTCACATGATAGGCTATGTTTAAATTTCATATCTTATCATGACCGGAAATTTATTCATGTTCTTCAAAATATAACTTTAGTTTAGAAATTATTTTGATCATGTGATTCCCCACAGTGAATTTTGATATCCGATATTTTGGTCTGACAAATATACAATATGTACAGCTGTATATTTAAGATGAGTTTTCATATAATAAAACTGTTACTTTTGGATATGATAGAGTTAGAGTGTTGACAGAAAGGACATGTACTGATGCTACTGCAAAAAATCCTTTAACCTTTACAATGTATGAATATACCATATTTGGTAAGTAATTCACACTTGTTCAGGTTGTGTTATGTCCTGCTAATATTGGTACATATTTATGATTATTTCGATTGAAAAGTGTATTTAACTGGATTTTGGATTTTTGCTGGATTTATGTTTTCAACTGTTATTTACTCGAAGAATTGTTACCACTATTATGTGTAGTGTTTAAAATACATTGCATATTATGAATAATCATTTATATAACAGAAACACTTGATAAGCTAGTATAATGAAAATGATAAGTTTGCTATCCGCCGGCAAAATTCAGTCAAAGAATTATCAGTCCTTTGAGCTACTAGTATTAAAAGTTTGTCGAAATATATAATCACCATTACATAAATGATATACTTTTCATTGTTTTACGGCACTAAACATGGCAAGAAATTCTGGTTTCACGTCATTCTCAATTGTATCGAGGTATGAAATGAAAACTTTTAAATCTGTTGTAATCACAGAGGTACAGACAAATCAAGTGTTCAGACTCTATCAGTCACCCCTTAAGATCATGCTGGGTTAAGTTAGTACTCTAAGTTAGCTGCTTTAGTCAGAAAGTATCTTAAAGTCATTGTAGTAAGTTATACCTCAAAATATTATCTACTAATGGCAAGAAAACTATTTATTACAACTACCCTGCCAAAGTAACTGTTGCTGCCTTCTAACTTTGAACAATATAGGCTAGTTACCTCTAAACATAACCTTTATCATGCTGGACACGATTGAGTCTGTTTTTGCGATCAGTGTAGATCGTGATCAACCTGCACATCCGTTCAGTCTGATCAAGATCCGCGATGTTCGCCATTGAGTCAGTATCTTTTTGGTAAGCATCCCTTTTAACAGTTAACAGCATTGTCCAAATTGAAAGATGGACAAGTTCATTATAGAAATTTAGCAAGGTATGGGATAATATCTGTTTACACTAATGTAACTTTATGGGACAAACAGAAAAGCAGCAAATTAAAATTTCATAGAAAAGTTTAATATCATTCAGAAAAAGATAATCAAATAAAGAGATCACAAAAATTTATACTAGATAATATATTTCCTGATTAACTCAAGATTTAGATATACATGTATTATATCGTACACTAGTAACAAAGAATTTCTAGTAACAAAGAATTTCTTAAATCTTGACCTAAATTCATATATAACAAACTTAATTGGTTGAAACATTAGCACAATCAACTATAAAGACCTGAAATTGTACCAACGGAAGCTGAACAAAGCAAAAATATATACTGATTAAAATTAATTCCTGTCTCATTTCATCAAAAAAATAACTTGTTTCTACAGATAGAAACCTTTCGACTGCTTTTTTTTTCTTCTTCTTCAAGATGAAACTTAAACTGAGATTTTCGATACAAAATAGCACTTTAAAATTTATATAATTATACTAATACATGTAGAAAGTCAACAATAACAAACAAGAAGAAATTCTCATTTCAGCTCGAAGTCAGGCATATCAAAGAATGTGATACACTTGTAAAATTATAGACCACCAATGACTAAATCAAAATGCAAAGTGCACACTATCTGACTATTCCAAAACAGTGTGTGCAACATATAACTGTATCATAAAACCCGGAGTTCAACTTTATCAAGTATTCCTGATCAGAACTGGTTAAATCTCTGAAATGCTAAATGTATTACTTAACAAAAAATCAAGGCATTCGAGTGGTTTATCGTCTAATTTAACACGGTTCAGAGAACAGATGCGTAGGAATTGAACCATGAGGGCGTTAGCCCGAGTGGTTAAATACTGAAGCATCTGAACGATGAACCGTGGTAAATTAGACGATAAATCACAAGAAGGCATTGATTGTTTTCATTCTGACGTGCTCATTGATATATTTTCATAAATATTATGCTCGACTTCATTTACGCGAGGAGTAATGTATCGGACGTCATGCGGCAATTTGACGTCATAATTGACGTCATAATGTTTTCTTACCGGTCCGCGCGTCAACCGTTGTTTATCGCAGAATATACAGTGCTTGATTTTCTTCTTTGCTTAACTGGAAATCAAATCGAGCCATGTTAGAATGTTCAACTGCTAACAAAAATTCAACCTGTGATAGACACTGCTTAATACATTAACAGACAATATAACAAGTAAATAATTTTTAAAATTCCAAAACAGTCTTACAGTCTGATATCAGGACATTCATATTTAGGAAAATAAATGAATGCCTTTAAACCTTAAGCAGTCTGACGGGAAGTGATTTTGCCTTTGCGACCAGGGCAGACCAAGACCAGCCTGCACATCTATGCAGGCTGATAATAGTGTGCACTGATCGCTACTCATCAAGCAAGTTTTCTATGAACACCCCTTCGAAAAAGAAATAGTACTAACAAAAGTGAATGATGGATCAGCACATTTCAGAAATTAAGCAAAGTAAAGGTTCACATGTGGGCCAAAAATAATGCAAAGCTTTAATACAGCATTAATTAGAATAAAGGGATATAGTTTTATGCTTTCTTTAATTAAGATAGAAGGGAATACAAGATGCACGGAATCTAGCTGAAAATGGAACCTAGGACAAAAATTGCGTGATTATTTCTATAAGCTATCTGATTTTTACATGTAATATGGCAGAGGGTACAATGAAACAGCCGCGTTATTGCGTAGAGCAAAATGCTGTTTCTAATAGTGACAAGTATAGGTAAAGGAAAAACATACCACATGAATGGCTCCATCTGTTTGAATGGAAGTTAGTAAATAACAGTGTTTTCAGGCCTACAAATCATACCTGAATTTGACATTTAAAGTAAGATATTACAGGTTACCAGTATTTCAAATAAGGAACAAAAACATCTATGTTTTTATCATTACTTTTACAAAGAGCACCATTTCACATTTTCTATATATAAATTTGTCATTGAGTTTATATATCAAAAGAACCAATTTAATACACAAAGATATGTACAAAGAAAACTCTAATGAATACAAAAGGTAAGACTCTCTTGACAGAATGGGGCCATTTTTTCTAACACTGCTAAGTTAAGGCAGTAACAAAGCCATGTAAAATTAAACTTTAATTTATCACATAAAGAAAACACAATACTAAATATTCATGCATAGCTAGCTTTAAAATGAATACCATTTTAGCCATATATTCAGTAAAATCTATTGTTGCAAAACTTGACAGACATTTGTAAAACGGTTTTGAAATAAATGAAAGACAAATGATGAAATATCAATCATTATGTCTCATGATTTTGGCAGGGCTTTGCACTCCCTCAAAAGTTTGTTGATTCAAAAATTAATATCTTTTTGCAAAATTTTATTTAAGATATGTTTTCAACAAGGTTTCTGGTTTAACAGCATCAGCAGCAAATCTTCGAATTCCGTCAGAAAGTTTGTCGTTTGCCCATCGTGTCCTCGTCCATCTCCCATCGGAAAATCTTCTCACTGACCTCCACAAGATCAACATTTAAATTCTTACATAAAACATTGCTTAAAATGCCTGCAGGGAAGTATCTTCAATCACTTTTATAAGTGTATACTGTAAGTATGTATATTTACACTGTATGACAAATGCCCCTTGAAAATGCTTGATCGAATAATATCTCTGAAACACTCTGAACCGTGATAAATTTGACAACATACCTCTCGAAGGCCTTGAGTACTTGTTAAATAAATATAACTGATTTACACAAGGCCGAGACACACATGATCATTATAAGCAGCAAAGTAATCATTGAACCGCTATATGAATACTCTAATGATCACAATAATTTCACTGAGGGAATCACATGATCAAAATAATCTCTAAACCAAAATAAAATTATGAATAATATGGGATAATATTCAAGAATCTTTTGCTGTAAATGTAAAATACAGCCTAATATATGCCAATATACATGTATCCTAAAACTACATAGATTTCAATCCCAATAGCCTTTTGATTATCTGGAGCATTTCAAAAACTGATACAGTACTTTTTATTTTCCTTAGTGTTTGTAACTACAGGACATCTATCATTATTGTCAACTACATGATAATTTAACAATTTTCATTAGTCACATGATAGGCTATGTTTAAATTTCATATCTTATCATGACCGGAAATTTATTCATGTTCTTCAAAATATAACTTTAGTTTAGAGATTATTTTGATCATGTGATTCCCCACAGTGAATTTTGATATCCGATATTTTGGTCTGACAAATATACAATATGTACAGTTGTATATTTAAGATGAGTTTTCATTTAATAAAACTGTTACTTTTGGATATGATAGAGTTAGAGTGTTGACAGAAAGGACATGTTCTGATGCTACTGCAAAAACTCCTTTAACCCTTACAATGTAAGAGTATACCATATTTGGTAAGTAATTCACACTTGTTCAGGTTTTGTTATGTCCTGCTAATATTGGTACAGATTTATGATTATTTCGATTGAAAAGTGTATTTAACTGGATTTTGGATTTTTGCTGGATTTATGTTTTCAACTGTTATTTACTCGAAGAATTGTTACCACTATTATGTGTAGTGTTTAGAATACATTGCATATTATGAATAATCATTTATCTAACAGAAACACTTGATAAGCTAGTATAATGAAAATGATAAGTTTGCTATCCGCCGGCAAAATTCAAATAAAAGAATTATCAGTCCTTTTAGCTACTAGTATTAAAAGTTTGTCGAAATATATAATCACCATAACATAGATGATATACTTTTCATTGTTTTACGGCACCAAACATGGCAAGAAATTCTGTTTTCACGTCATTCTCAATTGTATCAAGGAATGAAATAAAAACTTTTAAATCTGCTGTAATCACAGAGATACAGACAAATCAAGTGTTCAGACTCTCTGTCAGTCACCCCTTAAGATCACGCTGGGTTAAGTTAGTACTCTAACTTAGCCGCTTTAGTCAGAAAGTATCTTAAAGTCATTGTAGTAAGTTATACCTAAATTATGATCTACTTTTGGCAAGAAAACTATTTACAAGACCCTGCCAAGTGAACTGTAGTTGCCTACTAACTTTGAACAATATAGGCTAGTTACCTCTAAACATAAAATTATTCATGCTGGACACGATTGATTCTGCTTTTGCGATCAGTGTAGATCGTGATCAACCTGCACATCCGTTCAGTCTGATCAAGATCCGCGATGTTCGCCATTGAATCAGTATAATTTTGGTAAACACCCCTTTTAACATTTAACAGCATTGTCCAAATTGAAAGATGGACAAGTTCGTAACAGAAATTTAGCAAGGTATGGGATAATGTCTGTTTACACCAGTGGAACTTAATGGGACAAACAGATAAGCAGAAAAATAAAATTTCATAGAAAAGTTTAATATCATTCAGAAAAAGATAATCAAATAAAAAAATTTATACTAGGTAATATATTCTCTGATTAACTCAAGATCTGCATATATTATATCGTACACTAGTAACAAAGAATTTCTTAAATCTTGACCTAAACTCATTTATAACAAACATAATTGGTTGAAACATTAGCACAATCAACTACAAAGACCTGAAATTGTACCAACGGAAGCTGAACAAAGCAAAAATATATACTGATAAAAATTAATTCATGTCTCATTTCGTCAAGAAAATAACTTGTTTCTACAGATAGAAACCTTTCGGCTGATTTTTTTTGTTTTAGAAAAAATTTTGTTTATTTTTTCTTCTTCAAGATGAAACTTTAACTGAGATTTTCGATACAAAATAGCACTTTAAAATTTATATAATTATACTAATACATGTAGAAAGTCAACAATAACAAACAAGAAGAAATAATCATTTCAGCTCGAAATCAGGCATATCAAGGAATGTGATACACTTGTAAAATTATAGACCACCAATGACCAAATCAAAATGCAAAGTGCACACTATCTGACTATTCCAAACTGTGTGTGCAACATACAATTGTATCATAAAACCTGGAATTCAACTTTATCAAGTATTCCTGATCAATGCAATGAATAAGAAGCAGAACAGATTAAATATCTGAAATGCAATATGTATTACTGTACAACTGCTAACAAAAATTCAACCTGTGACAGACACTGCTTAATACATTAACAGACGATATCATAAGTAGATAATTTTCAAAATTCCAAAAGAGTCTTACAGTCTGATATCAGGACATTCATATTTAGGAAAATAAATGAACTCCTTTCACCTTAAGCATTCTGACGGGAAGTGATTCTGCCTTTGCAACCACGGCAGACCAAGATCATAGTGTGCACTGACCGCTATTCATCAAGCAAGTTTTCTATGAACTCCCCTTTGAAAAAGAAATAGTACTGCCCAAAGTGAATGATGGATCAGCCCATTTTAGAAATTAAGCACAGTAGATTCACATGTGTGCCAAAAATAATGCATAGCTTTAATACAGCATTAATTAGAATAAAGGGATAAAGTTTAATGCTTTCCTCAAGGAATTAAGATAGAAGAGATTACAAGATGCACGGAATCTAGCTGAAAATGGAACCTAGGGCAAGAATTGCGTGATTATTTTTATAAGCTATCTGATTTTTACATGTAATATGGCAGAGGGTACAATGAAACAGCCGCGTTGTTGCGTAGAGCAAAAATCTGTTTCTTAAAGTGGCAAGTATAAGTAAAGGAAAAACAATCCACATGAATGGCTCCATCTATTTGAATGGAAATTAGTAAATTACAGTGTTTTCAAGCCTACAAGACATGCCTGCACTTGACATTTAAAGTTAGATATTACAGGTTACCAGTATTTCAGACGAGAAACAAAAACATTTATGTTTTTATCATTGCTTTTACAAAGAGCGCCATTTCACATTTTCTATATATTAATTTGTCATTGAGTTTTTAATATCAAAAGAACCACTTCAATACGCAAACATATTTACAAAGAAAAATCTAATGAATACAAAAGGTGAGACTCTCTTGACAGAATGGGGCCATTTTTAACACTGCTAAGTTAAGGCAGTAACAAAGCCATGTAAAATTAAACTTTAATTTATCACAAAAAGAAAACACAATACTAAAAATTCATGCATAGAATCTAGCTAGCTTCAAAATGAACAACAATTTAGCTATATATTCAGTAAAATCTATGGTTGCAAAACTTGACAGACATTGGTAAAACGGTTTTGAAATAAATGAAAGACAAATGATGAAATATCAATCATTATGTCTCATGATTTTGGCAGGGCTTTTCACTCCCTCAAAAGTTTGTTGATTCAAAATTTAATATCTTTTTGCAAAATTTTATTTAAGATATGTTTTCAACAAGGTTTCTAGTTTAACAGCATCAGCAGCAAATCTTCGAATTCCGTCAGAAAGTTTGTCGTTTGCCATCGTGTCCTCGTCCATCTCCCATCGGAAAATCTTCTCACTGACCTCCACAGCATTTAAATTCTTACATAAAACATTGCTTAAAATGCCTGCAGGGAAGTATCTTCAATCACTTTTTAAGTGTATACTCTAAGTATATATATTTGCACTGTATGACAAATGCCCCTTGAAAATGCTTGATCGAATAATATCTTAAAGTCAAACAAAAGTGCCAGACTACCACAAAATACGTCCGTCATCGAACTTGGCCTAATTCAAGGGGCATAATCCAAGAGTGCCTTAGGCGATTTGGCTGGTTATCGAACTTGACCGAGATAATGTGCCCACAAATATTGTCAGCAAGTTTGGTGAAGATCGGATAAAAACTAGTTGACTTTGATAGCGGACAAGGCTAAATTCGCAGTTTTTCGAGTAATTCAAGGGCCATATATTCTAAGTACTGTCTCAGTCAATAAGTAATATAGTTTCCCAAGATTAACATATTACTTCGAGCTTTGCTACACATACCTTTCCTCAATATAGAATCAAATTAGTACGAATTCATAAGTTTACGTTTTTGTACGACCTCTCACTGGGTTCTACAACAATTCCTATTATGTTACCTTTCTGAAAATCAGTTTGTTCTGAAATGTTTAAAGCGCATGTGTACGTTTTTCGTACATAATCTGAAAATGACTTTAAGTAACTTTAACTTAACAAAATGAATGTGAAAGCTAGAAAAAAGTGGGTCTGTATTATTTTTAACTCAGATATATTAGGAATAATAATGATCTTCTTCAAGATCCGGGCGTAGACAGATTCTACATAGTAATAACTGAATATTGAATTCAAACTAATAATTCTTAAAAATGACTTCTTTAAACCTAAATTTAACAAGAGTTTTTATTCTATTTAGACAGAAAACATCGGATAAATGCGAACATAAAATGAAAAATATATTATGAACATATCCTCTCCTAGTAGTCCGTCGCCAATATCATCTGGCAACGTGACATCAAAGTTCGTATAGATCGGACACCAGTCAGATACGTAATTATTGCAATTTACGCCTATTTTCAATGTTTAAGGTAGTTCTGCATGTTTGATAAACCGGAAGTGATGGCGTAACGTCATTTATCCGGAAAACGTAGAATAAAGCCTGGATTCGGCGTACGGAAATGTAAAATCATTTTATGAATTAATTGAAATATGTGAGTAAATTTATTACAGTGGCACTGTTGCTATATTTCTAAAGTCAAAATATGATATATAAACATATGACACGCTAAAATAATCAAAATAATGTCTTAAAATTAGCATGAAATGTCCGATTCACTTTAATCGTGGTCAAATATCTCAAAAATAAGCACACGGACCTATAAATTTTATTTTACAAAATTATAGACCGTGTGTGTATCTAAAACTGTGAGAAGTTTCATCAAAACCTACATTGTAGAAAAATTTCTATTCGCGAAAATGTTATGAAAGTAATGATTCTCCCATAGACTCTCATTATGAAATATTGCGTGAGGTCCAAATATTTTTCAAATCAGTCTAGCAAACAAATCAAGCTCACGACCCTATCTTTTTATTTGCTGAAATTTTTATGTATATTCTGAAGTTTTGAAAAATCAGAGTTTAATCAAATTCTACATTGTAGGAAAAGTTTCGATCCAAACGTGAGAACTACCTTAACATACATGTATATTTTCGAAACACACTATTAAAGAGTCTTAAATATATCAAATGTGTTTCTGACAGTTTCATATGCATTAACAATCATATAATATATGAGAGTTCAAATTTCCGATCATTAATGGTAACATTTAATATAATTATACTAGATAAGCTTGTTTTCTAAAATTCTATATTAAGCTATATAACCTCATTTCAAAGTGTATAATGCTATACCCATTGTCTGGCAAAATGACGGCGCGGTTTGGATTTCTATCAAGTAATCGATATAGTCATAAGCTGTAAATATCTCTGAAACACTCTGAACCGTGATTAATCTGACGACAAACCTCAAAAGGTCTTGACTATTTGTTAAAAAAAAAAATATAACTGATTTGAACAAGGCCAAGGCACGCATGATTATTTAAAGTAGCAAAGTAATCGTTGAACCGCTATGAACACTCGAATAACTTGGATATCCGATATTGACAAATTGACAATTATACAATATGTACAGTTGTATATTTAAGATGAGTTTTCATATAACAAAACTGTTACTTTTGGATATGATAGAGTTAGAGTGTTGACAGAAAGGACATGTTCTGATGCTACTGCAAAAAAAATTCTTAACACTGTATGAATATACCATATTTGGTAAGTAATCAACACTTGTTCAGGTTTTGTTGTGTCTTCTAATATTGGTACAGATTTATCATTATTTCGATTGAAAAGAGTATTGAACTGGATTTTGGATTTTTGCTGAATCTATGTTTTCAACTGTCATTTTCTCGAAGAATTGTTACCATTATATGTGTAGTGCTTAAAATACATTGCATATTACGAATAATCATTTATCTAACAGAAACACTTGATACGCTAGTATAATGAAAATGATAAGTTTGCTATCCGCCGGCAAAATTCAATAAAAGAATTATCAGTCCTTTGAGCTACTGGTATTAAAAGTTTGTCGAAAATACTTGGGGTTACTTAGTAAAGACAACAACTGCATGGTGAACACTAAAATATTATGACAGATGGTTGCTGGTTTCTGCCAGTCGCGTTCTTTCCAGGGGTGCCAGAACGACATAATGAAGAATTCCACGCGACAAAACGAAAGAACGATACAGAAGGTGTTACTGATATGCTCGTATTAACACAATACATGAAGATAATTTTGCTATGCATTCACAAAATGTCTAACATTCAGCCCTCTGTATACATATTTGTCATGTATAAAAATGTATTTGTAAGAACATCAGGATTTTTGTTATTGTTATTGTTCCATTTTCATTTTAACATTCTAACGACTAAAGAACGTAACAGAAATTGAAGAGGATAGAATTTTATGAAATAACATCCCTACTGATTGTGGCGGGATTGGAACCCAGGTCGCACGGGTGGAAGTCCAATGCACTGACTTCCGAGCCGAAGAGTCGACTCTCTAACGCAGTCGACAGAGATTGTTTTAAACTTACAAGCTATGCGTAATAGACCGTAACACTTCCTGTCTTCAAAGGAGTCATCATCTATAATGACGTGTAAGCCATTTTGTCAAAGAAAGTGCCATTTTCGGCTCGAGATAACGTTCGTATCTTTAATAAGTAACGACTTTTAACCCTAACAGAAATCAAAGAGTAGAATTTTATAATGAAATGTGTAAAATGCTTGGGGCGGGATTCAAACCCAGGTCTAACAACTGAGTCAAAGCGTCGACTCTCTGACGCAGTTGTCAGAGATTGGGTTTTAACATACAAGCTATGTGTAATCGACCATAACAACATGAACATCACATATTGTATTTTTCTTTACTTCTTTCATTTTCTTATTCATTGCCTAACACACAATAGATATAAGCATTTTTACATCATGTCCGTTTCTTATGCATTTAGCACTTCTTACAACAGGTAGTATTTTATTCAGAATGTAATTGGTTTGTTCAAAACTTAAAGTTTAATTTTAAGAATAGATAAGCATAGAAAATTTCAACCAGTGAAACTCAGTTAATTTATTGTAACATTTAAGACCATATGTTTGCTCTCTACATGTTGTCTTTATCTAAAGAAAACGTGTGCGATATGATTTAAAATAAAAAAAGGAAGAGAAATCACATCTGGCCGACTGGTGGCATAATCTAGAAGTAGTTTACACAGATATTAATTTAATTTTTGCAGACTGCCTAGACCGGAAAGCAGTCTTCAGCTAGTCAATAAAAGGTCATTGATTTAACCTCTAATCGTGATTATTTCCCAAACTACCACATGCAGTTTTTGAAGAAGTACGCTATGGATCGGTATTTGGTATGAGCATCACTTGCTCTTGCTCTTGCTTTGCTATTTGACTTCAAGTATGCATTGTCAACCAATTATATTACATGACGGGACCTGTCTGTTAGCAATGAACACATTGCAATAGCTTTTTAAAATATTATCAGTATTGTAGATCTTTTCCTTTAACATTGCACATCTTTTTATTAACATTGCACGTCACTTTTCACAACTTTGCATGTCCACATTTTAACATTGCATGTTCTTCCTATCAGTATTTAAGACCAGGCCCGTACTATCAACATAACAACTCACTCCTGTCACCATTGCAGTTTCATCTTTCCAGCAATTTTGATACTTCCTAATAGTATGATAGAAAGTACTTCGTAGTAATATGACAGACCTATCTTCTCAGCATTGCATGTCATTTCTATCGTCATAACACACCCCTCCTAATATCATCGCAAGCCATACCTCTCAGCATTACAGAGCATGCATTACAGTATTGCTTGCCAATCCACTCATTGTAAGCCCGATGTGGTCATTATGCTCGTTGCAGGTCATTGCTTCTAAGATTAAAGGCTATTCCGGTCAGTAGTGTAGGTCATTCCAATATTTCAAGTCATTTCTTTCAGTATTGCAATATTCCTCCCTGCCTTGCCGGTCATACAAATCAGTTTAGCAGACCATTCCTCCGAGCATTTCAGACCATTCGTATTATCATAGCAGGCAATTTCTGCAAGCTATACAGACTCCTGGTTTCATCATTACTTTCCTGAAGGCAGAGTGTCGTTTAATCGAAGTACCATATCTTCTAAACAAGTAATAAAAATGATTTACCTTCCAGGCAATTTTCTAATACAGTAGAATAATGAAAGATGCTTGGCGCCATGTGGAATTTTATAGTAAGTGTTGACTACTTTGATATTATCTTATTCGTCGGGAAGATTTCGCTATAGATCTAGCTTGACACAGACATAGGTTTTAATAGCACAAATGATAAAAAAAAATGATAGGTACTTGTAAATTGATTTATACTGTTGCACAAATAGGCTGGTAATTTTAGAACTTTATGGACACAGGCAGGAAAAATTGCAAGCGGGCTGATTCTCTATCTGATCAAGAGAGAATGTTTAATATACAAAAATTGCATTATCAATTCTTTGCTATAACTCAGAAAAAGGCGATTGAATATTTGAAAAAAAAAATTAAATTATATCCATTCCTTCCCATCGTCGTGACGTTTTGTAACTGAGCGCGCGCACAACGTCAAAAACATCCGGTCAAGGACGAAAGATTCCTGCCCGGAAATTTTTGTTAAAGACATAGTCTACATATGTTTGCTGTAAGGGGGTAATTTTTGTTACGCTAGTATGTTTTCCAGTATCAATTAAATCAGTTTGTAGCCTGCAAATCATGAATTTACTTTTTTTACTTCACCATATGTTCACACGAACTTGGAATCATAAACAACATTGCGGAAAATATTCTTTTGATGTACACTTACAGTTTTTAGTATAAGTCATCTGCATGATAAAGGATTAAATATATTATTAGATATTTTATGAATGAGATAGCTGTTTACCCAAAAACAAACTACAAAAGTGGAATTTATGTAAAATTTACGGTCGATTTGTTGCTCTACGGAAGCGTAAAATGTCATGATTTTGAGGTGTTCTTTGTTTTAAGAAATGTTCAAGAGTTTTATTAGGACTTGATTTTTCTCACCGATATCCCTTTTTTCAATCATTTTTGACAGATTCGTTTTTTCCTACAACGGAAATATCATTATTTTAGGAATAAAGATCTACGTTAGTTCATACAATACTACATTGAGGAGTCAGAAATAAAATACATATATAGAGAAATGTGTCATCATGACTATTCGGAGACCATCAAAATGGTGATTTAAAGTAAGTAATATGAAATAAGGCACTGCCTCAATCGGGAATCTATCAGACTTCAACTCATCCCTTTAACATTAAAAAAAAACTGTCTACTAGGGTGTTTAATAACAAGCAAACTGTTGAGAAGCACAATGACAGCTTTAGGTGATCACAACAGCTCACACTTTGCCCAGGTGAGCTAAAAATCATACAAACTGAAAATTTACTAGATGCAAACTCACTGTTAACAAGACTTAACAGAAAGACACACATCAACAATCTATTTGCACCACGGCAGGTTAAGAGCTCAGTCTAGGGAGATATATTAGCCTTCTTGTGCAGGCTTGGTTTTTTCTTTTTGTGTTAATTGTAATTCTGAAATTACTCGTAAAACAAATCCTAATTTTTGTTTTTATATACACATCAAAAAGACTTGCATTACACTTTATTTATTGAATAAAACTGTTCACATTTTAAAATTTTATCTGTATACACATTTATAATGATCACAGATCACACAACTTGTTTTATCCATACATGAAATATAGCTGAACTGGAATAACAACTTTTAAAAAACAGTACTGGATGCTTTTGTCAGGCTTTGAAATAAGTATTGTCAAAATAAAGAAACTTTGACTTGCTGTAATCGTATTCTAAATGTACAAATTTCTCTTACAACAAGAACAAATAAACAAGAGGGGCCATGATGGCCTGTATTGCTCACGTGACATATTGATGTAGAAAGATCATAAAGATCAACATTCTGACCAATTTACATAAGATATGATCATAAATGTAGCCTCTAAAGAGTTAACTAGCTTTTCCTTTGATTTGACTTGGTGACCTAGTTTTTGACCCCACATGACCCAGATTCAAACTTGACTGAAAGATCATCAAGATTAACATTTTGGTGAAGTTTCATAAAGGATGCAGTCATAAATGTGGCTCTGGAGTGTTAACGAGCTGTTCCTTTGATTTTGACCTAGTGACCTAATTTTTAACCCCACCTGAAACTAGATTTAACTTGGCCTTAGATCATCAAGATTAAAATTCTGACAAAAGTTTCATTAAGATTAAGATATGTCTAAATTTGGCTTTTAGAGTGTAAACAGTTTTTCCTTTGATTTGACCTAGTGACCTAGTTTTTGACCCTACATAACCCAGTTTCAAACTGGACCTTGAGATCAAAAGATTAACATTCTGACCAAGTTTCATGAAGATATAGCCATTAAATGTGACCTCTACGGGTTAACAAGCTTTTCCTTTGATTTACTTGGTGACCTAGTTTTTGATCCAAGATAACCCAATATCAAATGTGTCCAAGATTTTTTTGAGGGTAACATTCTAACCAAGTTTCAAAAGATTAGGTCAAAATTGTGACTCTAGAGTGTTAACAGTCAAATTGTTGACGACGGACGGACACAGGGCGATCACAAAAGCTCACCTGAGCACTTTGTGCTCAGGTGAGCTAAACGCTAGAGTTGTCACAGGAGTGAAGAATTATACTCTACAATATGGCCTTATCACAGAACTAAGCCAATATCAAAGCAGCATTTTCTTGAGCTATGACCTAATGCCCTCAAATTCAATCTCTATAGTTTCATGATCCTCCGCCAAAGTGTTCTCAAGTTGTTGTATGGAAAAGGTTTAATGTTCCGGGTCACCCTGACCTTTGGAACTCTAATCAATACAGGTAATCGCGGTCAAAACCAACCTTGTACTAAATTTTGTGTTTCTCATCCCAAGCATCCCTGAAGTTATTGCCCAAAAAAACCGTTTAAAGAACAGTTATTATTTTGTTGAACTTAACATCACACGACACAGGATAGGTCATATGGCGACTTTCCAGTTTTAATGGTGGAGGAAGACCCATGTACCCCTCCGTGCATCATTTTAAAAAGAACCGGGTCAGTATGACCTTGACCTGTGACCTAAACATCATTAGGGGTCACCTGCTGGTCATAATCAACCCCCTTACAATTTTCATGATCACTAGGCACAAGCATTCTCAAGTTATAATTGAAAACTTTTTCACGTTTTGCCTTAATTGTGACCTTGACCTACTGACCTCAAAATAAAACTTGCCCTGAAATTTCATGAGTGACACCAGTGTACCAAACTTTATCATCCTAGGCTCAGTCTCAAGTTATCATTCGGAAACGGCTCAACGTTCAAGGTCACTGTGACCTTGACCTTTGTCTATTGCCCTCAAATTCAAACAACCTGTATTTTATCATGTACACCTGTGTTACAAAAGCTATGATCACAGGCCAAAGCGTTTGCAAGTTATCTTGACCTTTGACCTACTGCCCCCAAAGTCGAACTTGACCTGAAAACTATGAAACAAAAAATATTTAAAGCGGTCAAGCTTTTCATGAGTTATCACCTGGAAGCCATGAAAACCTACGGGACTGAAAGACAAACAAGCTTCCCTACATGGGGTATAACAGAACATTCTCTTAAAATCTCATGAAAAATATGAGAACTAGATACCCACGGGAAAATTTCAAGCCCGCCAACTGTCAAAAGGGGGAAGTTGTGCATGACACTCCTTGTCTCATTGAGGCAAACATTTATGCCAAATAAAAGAGATTCCCAAAAGTTACAAAATAAGTTATTTACAGTAATAACAAAGGAACGTAAAATTTTAAAAAAAAATTTTAAAAAAAAAAAAATATATAAAAAAAATTCTAAGTCCACACAAAAATCCGCACCAGCAGAGATAGGTCAAAATACACCTAACATTGGATGTAACATGAAATGGTGTACTACAGAAAAGAAAGTCTCGATTTTTCCCTACGACCAGTAATAAAAAAGTTACAAATGTAAGCTATTTATAGTAACAACAAAGGGAAGTAATTCTAGGATTTTATGCATGACATTCCGTCGCATGATGAGAAAATTGTGCCAATTTAAATTTCAAAATCCCCTATGCATCAAAAAGAATGCTCCAGACAAGTCATTTTTGTTTTCTGATTTTGACCTCTAAGTGTGACCTGGTTTCTCCGTATGACACTCCGTCCATGGTAGTGAACATTGTGCCAATTTTACATCAAGTCCCACCCAAATGCATGAAGAAAAAAATGCTCCAGACAAAGTTGTCATTCCTGTATCCTTTGACCTCTAAGTGTGACCTTGACCTTAGACCTAGGGACCTGGTTCTTGCGCATTACACTCCATCTCTGATGGGAACAATTTGCCAAGTAACATCAAAATCCCTCCATGCATGAAGAAAAATGCTCCAGACAGTCATTTTTTGAAATTTGACCTTTGACCTGAAAAAGTGTGATCTAAACCTTTGAGTATGGAACCGGGGGCTTGCGCATGACATTCCGTCTAAACTGAAGTTAACATTCATACCATATATAAAAACAAGATTGCTCCATGATGTCCAAATTTGGTCCGGACAAACAAATCCGGACGGACGGACGGACGCACATATGCCGAATAGACATTTGGGACAACTATGTCTTCGCTTCCGCAAGGGGGCCCTCGACAATAACAAAACCAATGTGATAATACATTATCTCTTAAAAGTAACTGAGCTTTGTCAAAGACTGCTCTTCTCAAAATAAATTTAGTTCTAAATAAATCCTGAATCCTATCCTTAAAAGTTTTTTTTTTTAAGTTCCCTTGTTCTTCTGTCTTTTTATATTTTCTGGTGTTTCTTTCTTGCTTTTCAAGTATACTGGATTTGTTTGACCTTCCATTTTTAGCTGCCTGCTCTCAAGAAGTGAACCTGTAAAACAGAAAATCAAATATTGTAAATTGATAAAAAGAGACCCTAACCAACTTTCATAAAGATCCCATGAAAAATGTGACCTATAGAGTGGTCCAAGCAAAAGTTTATCGACGCAACGGACGGACGACGGACGCCGCGCTATCACAAAAGCTCACCTGTCCAAAAGATGACAGGTGAGCTAAAAATCAAATATCGAGAACACCCTTCCTCCAGTCAAAAATTTAAACTATTTGTTGATGTAAATTTTTGGGAAATGTTCCCTTTTCATTTGGGATGTTGGGAAAATATAAGGATGAAAAGCCCCCCGGGCTAACAATTCTGACAAGAAATCATTTTCAAAGTTTTTTTTTCCCGGTCAGTCTATATGGAATTAAATTCTTTGGGTAATTTGAAAGAGGACCATCCAAAGATCATCCTGTGAAGTTTGGGGGAAAATCTGCCCAGAGGTTCTGAAGAAGATTTTTACAAATTTTTTGGCATATGACGGACATAAACAAAGTTGTCACCCTGTGACAGGTGTTTGAGCTAAAAAATGTTTAAATTTGCATACATGTTTTAAAATATTATGGTTTTGTCCAGAAATGCTTTATCATAAAGAAATGAAATGGAGTCTTTACTAAGGTCTAAAAAAAAAATTTTTTCCGTAACATGCTAAAATAAATTAGGTTAGGTAGGTCGGAAAAACTTTTCTTTGGATTTTTTTGAAATTATTTTTAGGGAGACTTTTTGGAAATTTTTTTTGGTCAAAAAAATAAAATAGGTGGGGGGGGGGGGGAGGGGGGTTATGCCTCTAGAGAATAGTAAGTGATTTATAACATCACTGTCCCATGTTAAAGCATAAAAAGTGCAAATTTTGCAACTTTTATCAAAAAGTTGAAAAAAAGTTTCAAAGACAAAGGCGGACGGACCGTCCATTTAGGGTCGGGCCAAAATTTATGGTAGGTCAGGATACAGGGAAAAAGACAATTTTTTTAAAGCCTAATGTTCCTTGAAAATTTGATTCTATGCACCCGAACTCCCAACCAAAAAACTGTTCACACAAATACTAATTAGTATACAGTTAATCAATTATTTTGAAGATTGAAAATGCTTCCAACAGCTGCAACTATATAATAAGAACAGATTGATAGAAAACCTTATGAGCCCCAAGCAAGGGTTTCAGGGCTGTCAACAAGCACTCTGGAGCAGTACAACAATACTCATTATAATAGACCAAGATGCCTGAAAAAGTGAAAAGGGGCAAATTAAGAAAACATGGACAACCAGTGTTTGAAATTTCAAAGGTCTAAGAGCTAATATCCTTTTCGCAGTTTTTCAATTTTCATGCCAATAAGATGACCCCAATTTTATCATTGGCATGGCGGGAGAAATTTGTTAAAGTGGAATATGGACAAATTTTTTTAAATAAAAATCTGGCTGAAATAAATGTGTGTGTAAACAAATTGTAGAAAATTATAGCTTTTAAAACCCAATATACTAAACTATTCTTGTTAACTGTACGAAATAAAACTTTCCAAAATATGACTTTTTCTATCTGGACTGGGGCGGGTCATTTTAAGAAAAGTCCCGGAACTGCACGAAAGAGTTTGCTTCCCTTCAACTCCCCGAAATCTTTACCTATAGGTAAGGGGGACACTTCGTAGAAGATTGAAGAAAATAACTATTATTTTATTAGTCCATTTCTTTTTTTCTAAAGCATCAATTCAAAAGCTTATGCGGCATCATCGTTGATTTAACACATTTAAATGTAACCCATGCTGGCAACCAGATAGAAAATTTCAAAGCTTGACACCAATATCACATGCCTGAACTTAAAGCTGAATTTTGAACCATAAAACAACTGGTTCTAGCTCATACCCTCAAAATACTTCATCATATGTTGGGGGCATGCTTGACTGGGGGTTCCTAGGAGAACAGGAACTGAATGCATCGGGCCAAAAAGTAATGTTGAGCGGCTTCAGTTTAACTTTTTGACCAACATAAAAATGTAGCATGTAGCTTTTTTTTTTGTTGCTTAGTCTGAAATCATCTTGCAATTAGACTTTCAAATTTAAAAATTAGAATACCTAAAAAATCATGCTAAAACATCAATATTGTTTGCACGGTTTTCCTTGGCATACAATTTTGTTCGTTATAACTCAAAATAACCTTCAAATAATTCGGAACGCATCATTGATGGCGAACTTAATTACTGGCTGAAACTACGGGAAGGCAAATTTCGTACCTAATATTATAAATAGCGATTCAACTGTTTTACATGTACGAATTAGTAAGATGCATTCTAGATTTAATTATAAGATAGACCTCTACATTTTTTTATAATCAGTAATCCATTCAATAAAAAATGGCTAACCAAAATAAGATGTTGTGTTTTTGTTATCCTCAAATGAAAGCGAATCTACAAACATTAACAAAAACCGCAACAATTTTGACTAAAATTATTTGTATTTGCAAAATAATTGTGTGAATTTTTGATCTTAACTTGCATTCCATGAAATTTACTTGCATTTAGCGAGTCCAAAATTTTAGCCCTGTGATTTGTGAAAGTAAAATTACATCTTCTGCGATTATGGTTCTGACTAACTCTAAAACTCTTGCATTTATGGAACATTTTTTAATTCAATTCCTTTATAATTCTGACCAACTAATTGAGCGCTTCAGAACTCCAGATTAAGGGCTGTATTTTGAATTACAAACTTGTTAGGGATCAGATATGACTTTATTTTAAAATGTGGATGTATCAATAAGAATTTTTTTTAAAATGTGGTTGTATCAGTAGGACCCTGTAAACAGTATTAATATATTCCAAAGAAAGATCGAGCCGAATTGCATGTCTGCGCCAATTGCACTTATCAACGCTATCCTGCTGTTGACAATTTGCAAAGGTGTCAAGTGAGTGTGGAATAAACGAAACAAACGCCAATAGCATAATGTAATGCATTAACACATAATTTTTTTGGGACTTCAAAAAATTAAGCGTCATAAAAATCCTGAAAGGGGAAATAATTCTACCAAAACGAAGGCAACCAAGTTAAATTTTTTATTTCAATTTGTGTCATAGAACAGATGAACCAATTTGGAAAGAAATATCTTTACTATTTTTCAAAAAAATGTAGTTTTATGTTGAAAGCCCGATTGGGCAATGTTTCCAGCCCGTTTTAAAATCTATATTTTTTTCTATAAGCCGATCCGATTCCCTATATTTAGGCCGAGCACAGCTTATCGGCAGAATCATAAGCTCAATCAATCACTGGTCAGTGTTCGAAATTTGCGGGTAGTCCGAAGCCTGTGGCTACCAAATTTCAACTCGGGCTAACGATTTTTCCGCAGTACAAGCCCGACCAGGCTACTAAATTTTCCTATAAATTGTTTTAAAAATCATGCTAATTAAACGAACTCGTACAGCAGGTGATTTCATATGGGTCTCCATTAATAAAAAACTAAGAAGACATCACGCATCGTCCAGACTGAGAATACTTATGAATTGTTGTGTTTTTTTTTTGGGGACTCTCACGTGTTGACAATCAAACACGAAGTCAAATATGTAACCACAGCGCTAATTGGCTGATTTCAATCACCTCTCACAAGTACCTGCAGTAGGCAAGAAACTTAAATTATGCTATCAGTGGTGTGTAAATGTGTATTCAGCAATCGTTATTTTATCTTGCAAATTGTCAAAAGTCCCAGTAGCAGTAATTGGCAATGCGATCTTAAAAAAACGGGCGTTATAGTTTACAAATGTTATATGGTGCAAAAAATTTAAATATTTTATATTTTAAGGTGTTAAAGTTCGGGGCAGTTTAAATTAGTGTCGGGCTGTCCAATAATTGTACTCGAGAGTTGAATATATTTTTTTTTGACTTGTCGATATCCGCCCCCTCTAGATAGACAACGTAAAATATCAAATGTATATCGGCCTACTCCAGGTCTCATTATTTAGACTAAGGTGTCAGGCTTGGAAAATTTCCTATCTGGTAGCCCAAATGGTCTAGTGGATTCAAATCTGAATTTCGCACACTGCGTGATACATGCAGTGAGCCTTTAAAAATAATAATCTAAAAGGCCTATTCAAATGATGAATAAATAAAAATGTAAAAAATAAGGAATTTCTATGCTATTTATGGGGGGGTGTTTGTTTAACATTATTATTATACAATGGAAAGTTAGTTACTCACGTTTCTAAAATTGTCAACTGGCCAACCATGCACATGCTGTACTGGAGTGCCGTCCATATTCTATATAAATAAAATAATTCCATTAATCAGTCATGCCTGCAAGTAAAATCACGGATTTTAATTTTAAAAATTCAATATAGGCTTAGTAAACAGAGAAGTTCAAAGAAAAAGTAACGGAAGGAATTAAAATACGATCTGAAAAGCGACACAAAAGGGGAAACTATTCTCTCATTCCCCCACTGAAGAACTCGTTGGAGAATGTTTTTGTTCCTCAAAATTTTCAAAATGTCGGCGCCCGTTGTAAGTGTAGAGGGCAAGTTACCTATGCTCGGCCAGTCCAGTGCTCGGCCACCTTATATTCTTTATTTTATCAAAAATAAAACTTGAAAACCTTGCTTTCGTGTTGTTTATTTTCCGATGTAAAAAACGCCATTCAAAAATGGGGTTTAAATCTGTGTCGGCCAGGCGCTTGTTTTTTTCAGCAGACGAAACAGGTCAATAGCGACAGCTGTCATTTTGCGTTTTCTGAGTTAAGATCACCGCACTCTATGGTAAAAACGTTCATCTGTATATTTTCTTACATAAATATTTACAAAAATGTATATTCTATTGAATTATATGCAGAATAACAAAAGTTTATGTTTTTTACTGCAAAAATTTTTCTTCTATCGGCGGCACTGTCAGTGTTTTCAATTAGAAAATAGCCCGCACCGCACCCCCCCTCCTTCGTTAAGTGTTAAACATTTTCTATCATTTAAATTCAAATATATCAACATTTTATTGTATTAGAGTTAATTACAGTTGCATTTGTTGTTAAGTAATTTAAAAAAATAAATAAAAAAGGAGCCCCCCCCCCCACCCGCTAAAAGTCAATTTTATTTTTATCTGCTATTCAAAGACCGTTCCATTGGTTTCAATACAATTTGCATTACAGATAAAATGTCTGCTGTTAAAAGAGGCCAACAGATCCATAGACCCGAACAGTTTTTAGCTGCAAAGAGCCTCGTAGACCGTGACGGCTACTCTATTCGAAAGGCTGCATATGAAACCGAAATACCATACCAAACACTGAGGGATCATCTGAATGGCAGATATGCTAATAAAGAAACAACATTTGGTCCAAGGCGGCTGTTAACCGCAGAACATGAGTCATCCCTCAGTAACTATTGTAAATACATGTCGTCGAGGGGTGTGCCACTGTCCAGATTAGTAGTAAAAACATTTAGCTCGTGACATCATTCACCAGCAAGGTGGTGGCGATGTTGTTCCATCTGGACAAATGGCTTCGGTGTTATCTAAAACGTCACCCAGAGTTATCTCTTAGAATGCGCATCCTTTGCAACAAGACAGGGTAGCAGTCACACAGGATACAGTGGATCATTACTTTGATCTTCTTGAGGAGACCTTGACTAAACTGAACATTATTCACGAGCCTGCTCGCATATTTAACTGCGACGAGTCTGGGTTTTCAGGCAGGCTTAATCCTTCTAAGAAGGTCATTGTGTCAAAAGGAACACGTTGCGCCTATCAATCAGTTGTTAATATGAGTGGCCATATTACCATTCTTAATGCTATATCAGCTATAGGTCAAACTCTGCCACCTATGTTGATTTATAGCCAGTGTCTTCCACGCAGTTACACGGATGGTGTGCCAGATAGCTGGGTCTTTAAATCAAAATTATATCAGTGTAGTCACGTTACCGGCTGATTAGCTTCTGACGCAACAAAATTAACAGCTTACTTTGAATATTCTTTCGGGTCGCAGACATCTTATTGTGCGGATATTGCGTTTCCCCTACTGATCTGACGGACGCTTATTAACATTAACGAAGACCGTGATATCCCGAATTTCATCGGGGTCGTCGCACGCCCATGGTCTAAACCGGAACTCCATATTTTTTTATTTGGATAGTATGTGTTGTTTGGATACCCTCGTATGTTACCGTAGTGGGATTCGATCCCGATTTTCGTCGCTTCGCGACGAAAAACGGTAAGATCGATTCCCTACTAAGTATATTATTTTAGAGAATTATATTGTTTACAAATATAATAGATGAAATCATTTCTAATCTTGTTAAACACAAATAATAAGAATACAGACACCTGTCTAAATGTATACATACTATATTTCATATATAAGTCCTTATTCAAGATTTATATCATGTATGGCAAACGCAAACTATGGTCAAAGTCCAGTCTTAATATATATAGCTTATAATGGCACTGCAGATATCTTGGTGTTGCCTTAAATCAACATTCATCGTTTGGTTTATTGGCAGATTCTGTTCTTAAGAAAGCCAATGCTGGCTTAAAGTTCGTTAACCGTAAAAAAGAATTTTTTACACAATATACTAAAAAGCTGCATGTTAAATCTTTGGTCCAATGTCGCTTTGATTATGCTCCCTCAGTATGATACAATGGCTTAACTCAGGGTTTGAAAAATAAATTGCAAATTACTCAAAAGGTTAGATTTGTTCTTAATGTTGATTCCAGAATCCCATATTGGTTATGAACATTTTAAATATCTTAATTGGCTACCAGTCAGGCGCGTAGCTGCTTTTACGCAGATACGCTGCTGTGTAGTGAAAATCTGGCAAGCTTGCTAATTTATTTGGTTGCAGCAAGAAGTCTATATCATGCAACGGCGATTGCTTCATACGCAATCATTGCCTACTTCACGTTTTGTAAACTTAAGTAATAGCAAACTGGTTAATATAATTAGTTGATTTAACTTGCATTGAAGTCCTTGTAGTTTTATAACAATTTAGGTACAGCCATTATCCTACTATTTGATTGCTTATATTGAAATAATCCTGACCATGCAAAATATTACATTCATGCACCATCTATGCTAACGATTTAAAGAGTCAAATTTCTATAATAAAATTATAATACAATGTAAAAAAAATAAACTGTTGGTTGAGAAAATCGGCAAAGAGACATTCTCAAGGCTAAAAGCTTTTGAATATGACAATTTTTATAACGCTACAGACGTAATATGAGCCGTGCCATGGGAAAACCAACATAGTGGCTTTGCGACCAGCATGGATCCAGACCAGCCTGCGCATCCGCGCAGTCTGGTCAGGATCCATGCTGTTCGCTTTCAAAGCCTATTGTAATTAGAGAAACTGTTAGCGAACAGCATGGATCCTGGCCAGACTGCGCGGATGCGCAGGCTGGTCTAGATCCATGCTGGTCGCAAAGCCACTATGTTGGTTTTCCCATGGCACGGCTCATATGACTCGTATGATAATTATTACGTTACTTTAAGATATCATAATTGTACTTAAATGTATGAAATAATCATGGTCCCAATGTTATAGAAAATAAAATGTTATAGAAATCAATCAATTACATAGAGGATATTACATGTGTGTCTTTTCATATTGAATTTATTAAACGAGTTGAATAAAATGATAAAATGCGGGGCTCTGCCGAGCATTTTATCAATTTTATTCAACGAGTTTAATAAATTCAATGTGGAAAGTCACAAATGTAATATTCTTTTTTATCACATATTAGCCTTTCTTGTCGAAACATAAAAAAAATCATCTTTCTTTTACTATATAAACTAGACAATTTGACCGACGTCGCCTATACTATAAATGACGTCGACGTCAAAGCTTTATTACACTAGTGTATTATCATTTTTATTAAATGGCTTTATTACACTCCCGCGACGTCAAACATGTGATAAAACGAGTTAAATCCTACGCGTATTACGCCGGTACAATTCATACGATATTACAGTATTTGACAACCAATTCATAGTAAGATAAATGTGTTCTTTCTTTATAATTGGTGATTACAGTTTTTTCAATGGCCTTATAGGTAACTATATTATATGTTCATTATATTCAGGAGACCTTAAACAACATTCTAAAAATATTACCCAATCAAGATTTCAGTGTAATACTTGGTTTTATATGTCGTTGTGATATATCAACGCTATGTTTATGATTCAATATTGTCGGCAAAATGTCTACCCAATGTTAATGTTTCGTGTTTTCGCACTTCGCCATTAAGATCTCACGCTTCTCCATCGTGAGCGGGGGATACGCGAAGCGCGGAATCATGATGGCAAAGCGCGAAATCATGATGGCAAAGCACGAGATCACGATGACAAAGCGTGAAATCGAGAGTTTTCACATGCGCGAAATCACGATGGCAAAGCACGAAATTGCTAAAGTTTCGCGATCTCTTCGCCATTCGCCATCGCTATCTCGCGCTTCTCATATCGTTAGAGAAAGCAGTTCATGCCACTGAAGCGCGAAGCGCAAGACCACGATGGCGGAACCGCGAAATAATTTAAACGGTGTAAGAAAATGTTTGCATATTACTGTTTATATACAAAAAGAAAGGGAACTATACCTATAAGGAAGTTGACGTAATGAAGACGTCGATATTATACCGGTATGCTTTCCCTATGCAAGGTATCGGTTTCAAAAATCTAAGCATTTTCATAACAGAAAACAATATTTCTAGTGCAGACATGCATAAAAAAATCAAAAGAAATTGATTTTGTAAAAATGAACAATAGTTGTTCAGGAGACCGATGGTTATTTTTTCAATTTTTTTTCAATCTTAAGTTGGTATTTCTGCTATTTTATCGAGTTTCACGTAATAGAACCTAATCTAAACAGAAAGAAAATTTGAAGGTCACCACATTAATTTTGGCGGCTTAAATTAAATAACAACGAGATGTGGTGTGGCGGGCATTTATAGAACGCAGGTTGGTACAAAATACGTAATCATTTTTTTTTTCCAACAAGGGCATTTATTCAGCCAAACTTTTTGTCAGTATTCTGTTTTTGTTCACAGCTTAAGGCAAAGTAAGTAAACAAGGGGATCAAAGCACAGAGCACCAAAACCACAACCACAGAGCCACGCATTTGCATAGTAGGCCCACAACAAAAGGAAGCTGTAATGGAAAAATATTTCAGACGGGTTGCTTCAAACATCCAACAAGTATATATTAATTTATGCTAAATATAGATGGTGGAGAAGGAAATGGTAAGGGGCAAAATTGGGCCGCGGGGGAGGGGGCGAGGAAGGAACCCGAAGGGGAAAGTTTAACAAGGACGAATATACAAAGGGAATACCACGTTCCTTAATAACAGTCACACTACAACGTACACCACAATAGCGCAGACACTCGTGTACCAAAGATAAACATACAACCACGACTAACTGAATAACATTGAAAAACGAAGAAGCAACACATAAGAAAACAGTAGGGCACCGTTATAGACTCATACACATACAAACGCATCCACACAAGTAGAAAAATACAATCGTGTACCGTCTTAGGATTCCTTGGCAACTGTTACGGGTAGTCAACGGCACCAGCCAACAAATTTTCTTAAATTATACATTAATCGACGAGAATTATTTTTTTCTTTATGGTGATGTAAAATTCATTGTTTTACACCGACAAATATTTGAAAAATGGAAAAAATCGCCGTTTTTGACTAAAAATTGACGTTCAGTTTCGCAGCATTTTTCGTCTTTAAATCAGCATATTGCAAATTTCCTGCATTAAATTTTTGAATTTTTCAATAAACGGTGTTTAAAATGTATACAATGCACTATGTTGGTTTTCCCATGGCACGGCTCAATAAGAGGTATCGCTTTGAATAATATCCTAAAGTTACATTAACGCATAAGCGTAGCTTTATAAAATTCTAATGAGTGAACTGCTAAATTGTTTGAAAATTATTACATTCTGAATGTTGACATCTCAGACGCTTATTAAAATAAAAATAAATAAAAAGTAAAATCTTACACATATACATATACTGGTATAAATCCTAGTATCTCGTAAATACGAAACCAGGACTAGCAAGTTTGAGCCGTCGGTCCTATGTACAAAGTTACGATTCTTGAGTTGCTCATATAGGTAATTACAACATAGAATTATACATGTTTAACCGCTGATGAGTTACAGCGAGTTTCCATCACAACCATTGTTTTCTGTGTTTCTTTCTTTTACCCCATCCGTTTAGCTGAATTCTATGAATCGCTTTTTCGATCACTGGGTAGGGCGTGACAATTTGGTAGAAGGTATCTGTCCGAAATCATTCGTCCTCCACCTCCGATTTTATGTGGTGAAGTTGAAAGTTACTTGTTGAGGAACACTGGTTAGGTTAACCGCCTATCGTAACAGAAAACAACACAAAACCTAAAACAAACAAACAGTTTTCTTTCTTTTTTATTTTATGGAATATTAATCATTTTTAGCAGAGTTTTTACTCGTACTTGTTATGTTTGATAGGTCTCTAATATCAGGAAAAATATTATATATGGGATATGTTTCAATTATGTGTCTATGAATACAAGCATAACCTTTCTTAAAACACATCTCTGGAGAGCTATAACCTCTTTCTAAAGGATGGTGTTTCTATCTAGCGTTGTTAATAAATTAACCTTTTCAGAGCAACAGCCTCCGTACAATGAATATACATTTTGTTTCCCCGTGGCTGCACTTTATTAATTTTAATATTGTAATATTAATTCAGCGTTATAATTTGGCCCATGGTAACAGATAGAGGTGTTGAATATGAGGGATGTAATTTGTTGCGATTTAGATAGTTTTTTATCCAAGCCTTGACCAGTACCAACTACGTTCAAGTACACGCTTTGCCACCACTTTCCGTTGCAGGCGAGTATCACAATTTTAGAGTATATTTACCATCCCAAATATGGTTTGCCAATAATATACTGCCACCACAGGAATGGGGATGGAAAATTGTCAATGGTAAACCTTTACTAATCAAATCGGATCTACGTCCGGCACCGGAAGTATTGCTGAAGATTTTATTAGATGCAACTGCACACAAAGCGATGTACATGTCGTAAACATAGACTTGATTGCTCCCTAGGATGTGGAGCATGCCGTGGAGACAGTTTTTTAAATTCAACATCTATTGATGACGATGGTGTTCAAAAACGGCAAGAGTAATATCTTCTCAAATGACAAGTTTTACGTCTGCTCCAAGTTAATTTACGTGTCCATCGATCTTCTTTAATGAGTAATATTGACATTGGTATATAATGTGCCACATTTTATTGTTATGGATATAAAATGTATTCATTCATTGTTAAATTCTATCTAGGATAATAGTTTTCTTATATATTTCATTCAATTAGCCAAACGTATTACTGATCCACTGTTTTAGATTTCTCCCATTAATGACTTTTATAGTGTAAGTTCATGTGCATTTCTGAACATATATTTATGTATGATCTGTTTCGGACAATTGTTCTACATGTTCAGTCATAAGCTTTATCATGGGACTTTAAACAATTTATGATGGAAATAGATGTTATATCATCAATATTTCAAATGTTTGTTTATGTGTTTCCATATGTACAATGATATGTTTACTTGTGCTAAGTCTATAAAAAGAACATGTTCAGCGAAGTAGGGAGTTGGGTACGGCGAGACAACTATGCTGTAGTTGGAGGTGTACTAACTGTTGAGCCTCCGTAAATTTGGAGGTGTATGTCTTACTTTGCTGGATCTTAAATGAATATCTTTGTTGATAGAATTACATTTGTAAGTTACATAATATATTTCATTTGATGTGTGTTTGTTATGTTAATGTGAACATTTATTTCATGAAAACAAAGCTTAAAATATATCGCATAATGTTCTTCTAAATAATATTAAATCGGTGGGGATAATTCCACCTAGTTTTAAAGATAGTTGTTTTTCTGTTCCTTTGTGAATAAAATATAATTATTAATTAATATCATAAATGTTTTTTTGATATTTCATTTTCAATGAATTAGTACATATGATTTGTGATTCATTATCCAAAGAAAATGCTACTGTGATATCAAAATTTATTACAGTGATGTAATGTAGGGATAACGCATGTTTTTTCGAGTAATAACATCTGCAGAATTTGCATGGATTGGTTGGTGCCCGAGCCCGTTAGGGCGAGGGTACCAACGTATCCCGAGGGATTCTGCAGATGTTATAACACGAAATGAACATGCGCTAACGCTATTCTAGCATAAAACGCGAAAAAACTGATAAACAAACACAATATCACTTTTTAAAACGTCATTATATTTCCACGAAATGCGCGGGAATGTCTGAGATGTCTTATTACGTTGACGTAATTTTGTTTTTAATTATTCGTTATGGGGCCGAATGACTTTTACGCTTTCAGTCAGTCAGTGTTTAAAGTTAAAAATAAGGGTCCATCGGCCCTTTCAGGGACAGTATAGCTTTCGCTATGTAGAGTATAGACTCCCGGCATGTCACCTGGTATGCCGTTAATGATGCTTTTTGAAGCCATAGTGGTGAAAATTTACATCTACGCCATTTCCGTAGAGTATGTTCCAAAGATATGTAATTTTGAAGCCAAAAGTGGGTCACTGTCGCGGCCAATAAGACCTAACTGACATCTCCCCCATGGTAGGCAACAGACAATATGAGAAGGCAAGATGTGGCAAGGGTCGCCCTTTAAAAGGGCGGTTTATGCCGCAGCTGCAGGCTGGTCCCCCGTGGTGTTTATGTCCCTCCCCGCTCACCCCTCACGTTGAGCGTGAAGTTTGAGCAGCTCAGGGTCATCTCTGCATGCCGTCTGTGGATTCGTCGATATACTGGCAGGTCTTCTATCTGGTCTACACGACTGTCCAACTCAGAAGTTTTCCACGAAGATCTTCCGCAGCGTTCAGTGGCTCGTTGCCGTCTGTCGCCATGCAGAAGTTCATCATTACCACCCGAGTTGAATGGAGCAAAAACCAGGGCGGGGTACATTGACCGCTCCCCACCCCCCAAAATAAAGCCTAGTTAAAATATACAGTAAGTATCCAAGTATACCAAAATTTCGATTAAATAAGTAATGCCTAACTGGCACAAATGTTCTTCCGTAATTAAGTACTTACTGTGGTAGAGATATGTCAGTTTTCATGTTATAATTATGAGCTGACAATTTCAAATGTAGATCTATGACCCGGAATTTTCTAAGACCCAGATATTTTTCAATGTTTATCTCCGCTTGCAGACATGTGCCTACACTGATAGTAAAACTATCAGATTAACAATTTCGAATGTCGGTCTACGACCTAGATCTCTTTGAATGTTGACCTGCATTTGCAGACCTGGGTCTACATTTTTCTGAATGTTGATCTACGACCATGTCGATCTACGACCTAGATTTTTCTGAATGTTGATCGACGACCTGGACTTTTTCGAATGTCGATCTACGACCTAGATTTTTCTGAATGTTGATCGACGACCTGGACTTTTCTGAATGTCGATCTACGACCTAGATTTTTCTGAATATTAATCTCCGACATGGACTTTTTCAAATGTCGATCTACGACCTAGATTTTTCAAATGTTGATCTACGACCTGGTCTTTTCTGAATGTCAAAAATCAGACGATACTTGTCAACTTTGCAGTAGCTTCGGGGTGTAAAACATTCGTTAATATCCAAGTTTAATTACCAGGTGGGCAGGAAATGAAATAATGTGTCTGCTGTGTTTTCCTGTATAACACTTTATAAACTCAATAATTATACTCTGTGATCAGAGAGAGACTGCCCAAGTGGCGGGCTAAGAGACTTGTTCCCGCTCTCATGAGCTAAAACTCAATTAGGATATTGTTAAAAGCTAGTTTGAAATATATTTATAATTAAAAAATGTTGTTAAATAGAGCAGTAAATAGAACTGTTTTAAAAGGCTAATTGAATATCGATTATATCTGTGAAATTAGACTGAACATTTATAAGTAACTGTGCATTGCTCTTCGTAGTAAATAAATGTTAGTTGATCGCGGCCGCGATCATATTGAATAGGACAAGTATATCCGCGCTGGGGAAAATATTTCATGATGGACCTGTGAATTCTTTACTTGTGGGTGAAACAGGTCTCATAAGCGTAAATACGACTAGCTTCTACTGATTATAAAACATACCGTACGATTTGTTGTGAATTCACTGTTGTTGTACTTTTAGTAGTTCAACCGCCACCCTTGTTTAAGAGCAACATTTAAAAAACATTTTTTTTTCATCCTCAAGTAATAAGTAAGTAGACTCGCCCAGTTTAATCAATCTAGACGCATATACATAGAGCGCTTACTTCACCCGATTTACATGCGGAACATTTTCACGCGTTTCGGGCTTTATCGTATGTTTAACATGGGATTTTTGAACCGTCCAAAGATGTTGGAAATGTTTGTCTCATTGTTTTGTTGTTGTTTTTTTTAATAAAAATGTTACTGCTTTCATTGTCTACCACTTTTTTCCACCCTTGCCTGAAAAAACAGTAATGACTTTGTACACTGTTCAGACAATTGTGCTCTGTTGAAATTTAACCAAACACAAGTTTACCTGCATAAACAGAAAGCATGATATTTCACCATGCGCGGATCCAGAGGAGTGGGGGGGGGGCGGGGGTCCGGACCCCCTCTGGAAAATCTTTAAAAAAGGAAAGAAGACAAGAAAGAAAGAAAATGTTTTTCGAAAAAGGCAACATTAGGACTGTATGTAAAGTATATACGGCTGCTGCTACATACGACCCCGACATAATTCATATTATTTATCTAAAAGAAAATAAGAATTTTACCTTCAAGAAAGCTTGATTTTATCATTTTCCCAAATTTAACAGGTTAGTCCATAAAACTGTCCCAGAATGCAAAAAATGAAGTGCTAAATTTCAAAATTTCTAGGGTGTGTGTGGGGGGGGGGGGGGGGTGCAGGGGATCGGGCCCCCTCTGAGAAAATTGGCTGTGTCCGTGCATGGTCACAATACCTGTCCAGTACTGGACATTATGGTAAACGCTTCTTTCCTGCACAAATGACAATTTCGCAACGTCTGTCCGGTTTGTACAAATTTCTGGCCGCGATATAAACCATTTGACTTGTAATGTGTTGTGTTTCGACACGCTTCAGGTACACAGACCAAGTGTTACGTTACAAACAAAAATTGTATTGACATGAAATGCAAATAAACTTCCGGTTTGTTGTTAGGTACACCCGTCATTTTGCAAATGTGGAATACCATTGAATGTGCATTGTTCGTTATCGTGTGAGGAGTAACCAGGAAGAATTTAATGATTGGTGTATACATGTATGTATCATACACCGCTCTTTATTATGTAAATTAAAACCTTATTGTTGTAATACCATAAAGATATGTATAATGTCTGTATAGATTTCATTTTTGTTACAAATAATATTTAAGTGTCTGATATTCTTTAGTGTTTTCGGGAAATCATATGGACCGAAAACGAAACTAATATAAATACTTATTACTTCAAAATATAGCGCTTTAAGTAGAAATATCATATTTGCGTGACTGAAATAAGTACAGCAGACAAATACTATTAACAACAGCCAGTTTAGCTATAAATACATTGGTACAGAAAAAAAAATCAACATTAAATAACAATAGCTAAAGCAAAAGCATGATTTTAAGATAATAGACGTAATAAAGTTTTTTCGAGAAATTTGGGCAGAACTATATCTAGAGACTGTTGAGTTGTAAGTATCTGATGCAAGACAGGTTTTCTCTTAAATGTGACTCGGAAGCTCTGTGGATTCAGTTGTGGTTTATTGAATCTATACTACATCTGCGGCTCGGTGTATTGCCTCTGGAACATTCAGCACCCAGAGATTTAAACATTGCACCTTCACATTCTGTTGTAGATGGACTGATCTTAAATTTGAGTCTATTTCTACCTACGCCTTCAACATGATATAAACGTTTACAAAGTACTTTTACAGAACGAGCGCAGGTCAGTTTATTATCAGACTTTTTGTCTGCGAACTTATTTGCGTTCTTGTTACGGCGAAAAGTGCTGTCTGCTTCAGAGCCCTGACTGTCGAGTAGTTTTGAAGCTGATCGTTTGCCAGCCTACATAGCTTCGGCGAACTTAAAACCTTCCTCGAACTTCCTGTCTTGGTTACTTCTGCCCAAGAGATTCAGTTTGATTTCAGTATCGTTCAGTCCATGAATTAGCAAATCCCGTAACAAAGCATCAGTGTAGATTACATCACTGGTGCAGTTATGGCACTTAATGATGAATTTGCAGACACCTGCTTGTCCACGTATTATAGTACCAAATGATTAGACAGTCTCATCACAATCCTGAGTCATGTTGCTGAGGGTGACACGAGTCACCATTGTGTTTTCTTCTCTCCTAGTAAGAGTCCGGAGAGTTTTCAGCACACCATTCTGTTTTGTCAGCATGTGAACCACCAGCCGATCGTGTTAGATTTCTATGTAACGTATCATCACAACTTTCAAGAAGTTGGATAACAATCTCTTTTCCAGTAATTTTTTGGCGTCCTTTTCATCTTTCCATCGAGACAGAAAGTATTCCATTCTTCACTCATATCTGTAAATTAACTTTAATGGCAATGTGCCATGAAAATTATGACCAAGCTTAGTATATATATTTATATAGTACAATAGTTTTCAGATAAGAATAATGTATTGTGATCAAATTTGGACTTTAGGAAGCTTGCATGGAGATCATGGTTTTACGTGTATTTAAGGTTGCCTTGGTTAAGATCAAGGACCATTGTTGCTCAAAATAGAGACATTGTTTTCTCTTGATAAATTCAGTTAGGAATGAGGTAATCATACCAACCCTGGTAAATAAGAGCAAAGTTTTTGTTTCATTTTGAGTAAGTTATGTTAAGGTCGTTTTACTAAATATAGAAAAATGGTTTTCGTAGTTATATAACTTAGTAAGGAATGAGTACATTTCAAAGAGGCTGAAATTCAATTGCATTCAGGTGTTTTTCTTAAGTAAATAATAATACTTCTTCAATAGTGAAATATTTAATCCTCTCGATAGTAGATACCAATTCATTGAATATGCATGTCAATATTGGTATTTTCTTTATTTCAGTTTCATCTAACAGCTATATACCTACGACAAAAGTGAATACAATTTAACATGCAAGAAAATGGTTTCGCACAGGACAAAACACAGAGATGCCAAATATATTTCTAAAACAGACCTAATAGCTATTTACAAAAGAAACAATTTTTTAAAGAAAAGTATCTATGACACGAGAGGCTTATGCCGAGCTGAATGGAAAATTGTCAAGAAAACACAGCATATGATTGTTCGTGATATCTGTGAAGCATATTCCAGGCATTTCTATACCGGCACCAGTGATGGCTCACATCCTATGCTAAATACGCGAACCCTAGACCGAGGGAGGAGCTTTTAAATTGCACCGACTTAGATTTCATGTAAAACATATCATTAATAAACTTCAAATTAATTGGCCCGGGGCTAACAAAACTAGTGCAATGGAACTTTAAGGGTATACTCTTTTGTCATATTCATATTCAAATATCTCGGTATGGCTAATATTGTAAGAAGTGAATTCCCGCAGCAGGTTTCAACAGATCAAGCTAGCCAGGACAGAAGCGAAATTGCTTTTTCTAATGGAGCATCGTTCTCTTCATTTTCCACAGTGGATGGTTCTCTTTTAAATTCTGAACAAAATTTTGTCAGAAATGGTATTTTAGATGTCACTGGACAACAGCAATTAGCATGTACACATTCCGTGGAAACATCGATGGCTACTCGAAGACTAGCGCGACCGGCAAGACATCCCGAGTATATAGATTACAGTCAAAGACTTAGATCCTACGCTAGATGGATTCGTTCGAGTCCAGGCCCAGTCTACCTTTGTGAAGCTGGCTTTTTCTTTACCAGTAAGTTTAACAATTGCATCTGATTTCGTAACGTGATATACACACTCATAAAAACAAACTGAAACGTACTGTACATTCAATTGACGTTTAGCTCTTATTCGTTTCATCTTTTGATTTTAAAATGCTTTCCGAGTTTTATCTTTTCTTGTATGTTTTAGTTTTTAAGGATCTTACATGCCTGCCTGTGTAAGACCGGTTTTTCCCTAGATCTACCCGGGAGACAGTGTGGAATGAAAAACCGAGCGTTAGCAAGGTTTCTTATCCAAACAGTCCCGAGGGTTTAGAAACAGCTGTCTTACAAGGTAGACATGTAAGATAACTTTTTTGCCTATCCCGTTCAAAATGGATCATGGTAACGAATAGATTTGGGTGTTTCCTTGCGTTATTCTTATAGTTTATGACGTCATAACAAGTACTATGTGACGTCGCCTAAGTGCACGCTATTTAAGACAATGTTTACCCCAGGAAAAGACAGGAATACCTATCCCTGGCGTGTGCTCAGACAAATGTATACTTTCCCCTCTAGCTAGGCAAGAATATAAGGATCTTACATGCCTGCCTGTGTAAGACGGGGTTTAGATCTACCCTCAGGACAGCATGGATAAAAAACCTCACTAACGCTCGGTTTTCCATTCCACACTGTCCCTCGGGTAGGGAAAACAGCTGTCTTACACAGGCAGACATGTTAGATCATTTTTCTTGCCTATCATGTTCAAAATAGATCATGGAGACAAATAGATTTGGGTATTGGCACGCTATTTTAGACAAGGTTTTTACTTAGGGAAAGACAGGAATATCTATCCCCTGCGCGTGCTCAAATAAATGTATAATTTCCCCCGCTTGGTAGGCAAGAAAAGGCTGGCCAATACATGTGATACTATTTATCACCACTTTTTATTTTAGATCAAGGTGATTTGGTACGTTGTTTCCAGTGTGATATAGGTCTCAAAGATTTCTCGGAAGGGGACGATCCGCTACTAGAACATGTACGATATTCAGGCGACTGTCCGTACCTTCTCGAACATCTTGGATCTGCCGGGTTATCTGCTATAAAGGTAGATTGTTTCCTTCCTAAAGTTTATTAAAGATTTCTAAGTTTTAAACTCTTATATGTAAAGATCTCATAGCTCTACATAATGTTGCTTTATAGCAGTTCGTAAGTGAGGGGTTGACACCAGTTCTCCTTAATTCATTGTTTTCAGTGTAATATATACTCAGCGTCACTGAAAAGTTACCACCCTAATGGCCCTTCAGGGGCGAAGGGTGATCAGTTTAGATGTTACTCAAGGGAAGAGTGTGGGGGAGAGGAATCCCCTCCTCCGGCTTGGTCCGGGGAGCCTCCCCCATGGAAACTTTAGAGCAAACATAGAGAAAGCAGGGTGGCTTCTGGTGACTTTTCTCACCAAAACTATGCTTCCTCAGTTTTGAAAAAAAATATTCACAAACGGCTCGGAATGTAAAGAAAGGTCTATATAAGTTGATGAACGATACAAATCGGGGTCGGTGAGAGGGGTGAGGCTGGCATTTTGGAAGGACTTGAACTAGGCTGTTATTCAGGACGAAACTTGTTATTCACAAATTAAGCAACATGAGCTCTTTTTCCAAACTTATTTGTTGTATACAAAATTTGCATTCACTATACATTTTACTATGGAAAGACAAAAGCGTTAAACATTGCAGTAATATCAATGACGGTCCTTTCCGCGAGATTGCACGCGTAATCTGACGTCCTTCACCAAAAACATGAACAAAGTGGCCTCGTTCCAAATATTCTTTCAAAACTGGACGCCAAAACATTCAAAAAGAACATTTAATTATAGCTTTAACTAATTTTTCCGACGTCAAAGATCACAACTGAATGATATGACTGTATAAATTATCACTGGAGTTAAACATATTTTAAATAAAAACCAGGAACTGTATTTTTATCAGAAGGCGAATTATAGTTGAACGTGGGCGGGTCTTTTTTACTGTGACTAAAAGATCGATATCTTGACATTTATTTTTGATTTTCTGATACTCCTGGAAAGCAAATCAGTTATTTCTGTAGCAAGCTGTCGTAAAATTGAATGGTATTTTTGTGCGTTTATATGGGCATGAACCACACTGGAAGGCTTCTTGCGAATCAATCAAAAGAATCACTAGCGCGATTCATGAATTTGCAAGAAGTCCCAGAAAATAGCATTCAATTCTAAAATAAAGTACACATGTGTGCATACGTGTTACAACGGAATATATGCAAATCAACTTGCAACAAATACTATAAACTGTCTAGGAACTGATTAGACTGCTGAGGACAAACTTTGACTTATGCACAATTTGAAAACAGAAAAAATGATGAAGCTATTTCAATAGATTCTTATTTCATTCTTCAAGTTAAAATATTTAATTACTAATGTCGTCTACACATTTCCTTTATTATCGTTTCGTGAACTTGGATTTTATATTTCAGCCTAAACATCTGTCACAAGACTTTTGTCTCTGTATCATTATTTACTTGATTTCCAAGGATGTAGAGATACATTTTTTTGAAAATCAATGTTCATTGCAAGGACGATTGTTATATTAAAATGCAACATGCAACTTGTAAACATTGTAAACATGCAACAGATGGTTAAAATAACCTTGGTCTAGAAATCAATATAATGCTTACAACATTATTCTTTAACTGCAATATTTAAAAGAGAATTTACCGTAAATGCTGGTTATGAGCATTTATTACATATGTGTATCCTAGGTTTAAAGAAATCGAGATATTACCGTATTTCAAAGGTATTGAGGTGTAGGATGTATAATTATTTCATGCGTTAAATAATTTTGATTGATGTATTTTACTGGCAATACATTTTGGGAAATGGATGTCAGGGCATAAGAAGGTGACTGGTGTTGAAACTTTGTTTCTCTATAGTCCCCTTTCCCACGACTGGGTGAAGTAGGGATGAGTAGGTGCCTCTTAGCATGATGACCCAGAAAGTATATTCTTAAGGTAGAAATTAATTAATTCATAGGTTATATGACTGATGTTGAGTGTTATACTATGACAATGCGGATAACAAAGCCTAAATATTAATTTATGAATTTGTTCTTTTTGCTCCCGTTCATTCTCTTTGATAATGGGATAGATAATCTAGTTTTGTTTGAGCGTAGCGAAATAGGAAATAATTAACAAATAACCAAGGCCTTCGAGTGGTTTATCGTCTAAGTTCCAACGGTTCAGAGTTCAGATGCGTAGATGTCTAAATACTGAAGCATCTTAACCGTGATAAATTAAACAATAAATCACAACATTTCCGTCTTTGTTTAACTGGAAATCAAATCGAGCCATGTTAGAATACTTGGGAATTCATAGTTGTTACAGACACAGTTGTTATTTTACTAGTGATGGACAATTGCCATTAAGAAGATTGTTCTTATGGTCAGTAGTAGCTATAGTATAATATGCATCTGAAATCATATGTGTATTTAGAATTTTAAATATATATATATTTAAATAAGTATTTACAATAACAAGTGCAAGTGGAGCAAGAAAATAACAAAATTTAGAAATAGAGATCTGCCGTCACAAAAAATTATAACAAAGTCAAGGACCAAGACAACAGCATACTCATATGCTATGACATTGTCCATACCTCCATGCCTCCTTACCTACTCCTGATCAGTTTTTTATTGCTTCTATGGAGTTTTTAACCTTTTTATTTTTTATTTTTGGATCTTAAATGATACTCAGCTGAGTAACCGAGTATGCCACGCTACGCGCATGCCCTTATATTTTAAAAATCGCACTGGACTGTGTTAAAAGCATAACACGACTACATTTTTGACGCAGCTGAGACGTCACTGGTGTAAAGATTTGTCAAATTCGATTAACTCCATTTGAGACACGGATTGCACGTGCAAAATGCCTTTTTCCAGCAATGTTGACATGTACGAATTTTCTATCGTAAATCATTCATCGCACTTGCAAGTTAGTCGACAGACTAAAAGGCATACGTTAAAAAAAACGAGAATATCCTTGCTAAGAATGCCACGTTTAAAGCTCGACCAACGCCATCAGGCCATTGGCATGGTTGACGCTTAACATTCATGTCGCGAAATTGCACGTCGTATATGATGTTCTCACCTGACAGTCATGAAATGGGTTAGGAGACATGATCAGACAGGGTCTATGAGTAATAGACCGCGCACAGGCCATGAAAAAGTGACGTCGATATTGTATAAAATAGTAAAGAGGTATATATTACGTGGTAACTTTTCAGTGGCGCTGAGTATATTATCTGTAACATAATGCTGCTTTCCTCGGTGATAGGAGAGAGAGGAGTGTTGCACTTTCCATTACCTCTAATTGACAGACTAAATCAAACTAAATGTTCTTTTCTTGGTTGCATCAAGTCCTTCCAAAGGATCTTCTAACAGATTTATCAACTATTACAACAGCAAACTTTATGTGCCGTGTGGAGGCCGTAAAAAGTGTACCCGTACTTAGATTCATTGTTGTTATATTTTCTCCTTCTTTGGGTTCGTAGAGTTCATTCAATATCTGTGGCATAGAATTCCACTTAAGTCGTTGCTAGGGGGCGTGAGCGGTTATCATACCGCTCAACGCAAATTCTATGTATGTCTGTTATATAACTAATAGCAGTCACTCTTATTAATACATAATATATATTATGAATGGTTGACATACGAGATTTTGCTATTTGTCATACGTTTATTTTGACCAAACACAAACACACATATCTTCAGACGAAGTGTCAGGCAGAGCAAGCAGAAACTACTGAACAACAAAGTAAGTCATTTACGTTTTGTCTAGTTGTCATGAAAATGTATTATTTCATGTATAAAGAAGTTAGAGCATTTTCCCATGACCTCTCTTCAAATGTACAACAATCCCACTCTTGATGTCTTCTAAGAGAAATGTCTTTATTCTTCAAAGTATTTTAATTAGTTTTGAACCTTTTATCAGAAAAAGGTTTTTGAAATAGTATAAGCCATTCTACACAAAACAAAATATTTTTCAAGTTTATCTTTCTTGATGACAAATTGATGGAAAACGTTACTCTTCCCTTTAAAGTTAAATTTCAGGCATCACATTTTTCATCATATGGAATATTTCAATTGAAACTTCCAGTTATTGAAACCTCTAGAATAATGTTAAAACTCTCTCTGAGTCTCTTGCATGCAAAGTAAAGTCGAAATTCACGAAGCATGTAGTTTGGTATAACTAGCATTAGCTGCTTTTATCAATACTTTGTGATATCACTCTTTTCAATGACATTTTTAAAAATGTCCGGTTTTCTGTGAACTACTATGAATATAAGGTACATAAAGTTATAGAGAACGTAAACGGAAATTTATTATCGCTATTAAACGGATATATAATATTTGCATTGTGATTATACAGATCCGTATATTTTACAGAGAAAACACAACTAATAAAATAAATTGTGAAAGGTGATTTTTCGAAGATTTGATAAACTAACAGCTGTGATCAGACCATTATTGAAAAGCAATCAGTGAAGCTCATATATGTATAAAGAATTAACAGAACGCATTCATGTCTATCCAGGGTCAAGCGTGTATTGTCGACATCCTCAGTATCAGACCTATGAAGCCCGTGTTTCATCCTTCGCTGGCTGGCCGAATTATCTAACTCAGAAACCGGAAGAGTTAGCAGAGGCTGGACTTTTCTACACTGGTAATTTCGTTTCTTTTCTCTTTAATAATTTAGAAAGACGCTTTGCTTTTTATCTCATAAAATTTTCAGGTTCTTCATATAGTTCCCCGTGGCATTGAAATACTGATGGAAACACGGCGTTAAAACCTAAACGAAGCAAACATACAAAACTAATAATTGACTGGCATTATTCATTCAAGTTTTATCTGTTTGAAAACAGGATTTGAAGACCATGTGCGCTGTTTCACGTGTGATGGCGGGCTACGGCGCTGGGACGCAGAGGATGACCCTTGGACAGAGCATTGCCGATGGTTCCCGGCTTGTCAATATGCCAGGGAGAAGAAAGGCGATGAATTTATTGCCCTTGTACAAGCTTCGACTGAGGTAAGTTAAAGTATAAATTTCAACTTTAAGTGACAAAAGAAATACAATTCTGTATGTATGTATGTTAATACGTGACATATCTAACATCAAGGTACATGTATGTTTATTTCCTGTAGGAACCGGAAAACGTTACAAACGAGGAAGGTACTGGTAGTCAAGATCTAGTAGGTGTAATCGAGGAGATGACACTTAGAGATCCCGCTTTAAAGGCTATTCTAGATGAACATAAAAATGCATGTCTAGAGATGGGATATGAGTTGACAGACTTCAACGCAGCTGTGGATGATTTGAGAAACATGGGTAAGTATTAGTTGAGCAAGTGTTGTATTTAAATTACACTGTGTTTCATTATAGTTATGTGCGCCTGAAGTATCCCTTCAAATAAGTGCAAATTTACTGAAGTAAAGTTGCAAATGACATAATAAGCATACGTAATAGAATATGCGGAAAGAAAATTTAAAATGTGACCAAAACCTGAATCTATAATCCAGTGCAATGAACATGTACAAGACCATGCATTGTCATGTGAAACGGTGAACTTCAAGATAAACGAAGTACATTAGTACATTGTATGCCTTTCTATTGTATCTATACATACAATTTCACTTTTTCTATCGTCTAAGTTTGGAGTTATATTTCCATAACTTGCATCTGGTTGTTACTGCTTTATACATTTTTGGGCACCACGCCCCCACTTCCTCGGATTTCTTTTGTATGTGTTGTGGGGATTTAAGTTTTCCTTTATCCTTCTATCTGTCTGTCTGCCTGTCCTTTTGATGTCAAGGTGCATAGAGTAATGTATCTATTAACAGGAACTTGAACTTTGTTTTATTGGCCATTGTTTGTAACACTTTTGGTGTCAATGAATCTATTAAGGTGTCAATGTGTAGAGTAGTGTATTTATTATTAGAATATTGAATTTTATATTTCATCAGCTATTAATGGAACACCATTTGATTTCCGTGTGCATGGCGTAATATATCTATTTAAAGGTATTATCAGGCCAACACTAGAAGAGATTCTTGACATGGTGGAGGTTGTACAAGAGAGGAAACAAAGCCAGCAAAGAGCAGCTGAACTAGAACAGCGCAATTGTGGTAAATTGTCTATTAAAAATTATTTTGCTTCTGTCGAGTAAGACTTAGCGATTTCCGATTTCCAAGATAAGAGTAAACATGTTAATCAAACAAGATTAGTGGCAAGATTTTATTTCTGCAATGGATTCAACGAGACAGGATCAAAGACTAGTGATTTGGATTGGATTTATTGTTTTATTCGAGTTTTTAATGAACGTACAAATGTTTACTGAGCTGAATAAAGTAATATTAAATTATAATAAAACGACTGTTTTTCTAATCTCCGCATAATATATTCTGAACACTTTTATTCTGTTTTAAGAAAACTTCATGTGTAGTTTACAAAAACTGACATTACACATGAGGATACAGAGATATATAAACAGAAACATATTTTAATGGTTTAGCGTAAAACATCGATGCATGTTAAATATTCAAATAACGAGCTCGTATTTTTCAAAATGCTTGTTGCAACAAGTGTACATACAGTTGAAGTGTACAGTTGTTCGCTGGTATAATAATTGCACTGAATATCATTTTCTTTACTTCTTATCTTAGAAAACAATAGAAATGATTCAAGAAGAAAACTTCTGTTTCTGATTTTTTTTTTTACAAAATGTCTGTAGAAAAGCAGATTTTTTGAGCGCAAGCAGTTGTTATTGTACGCATTTCGGTGTAAAAGGCTCTATGGCTGTGTTTGGAGTGTTCTGTGTTTCTGTGAAATCTACCCTTATCTTTTATCTTTCGTAAACTAGCCTAAAATGCCCTACTTTTAAACCGAAATGCGTATAATAAAAAGTGTAAACTGTGTTGAACCATTGTATATATTTGGTCGATTATATTTACTACCGATTTTCGCATATTTCAGAAACGCCTCTTGAAGAAAACTTGCGTCTGAAAAGTTTTGTAACCTGCATGGCATGTGGTAAAAACAACGTGAACGCTTTGTTTATTCCGTGTACGCATCATCGTTTGTGCATGGAATGCGCGGAACCACTAACGGAGTGTCCAGTTTGCGGGAGAATCATCAGACAGAAGATTAGAACATTCCTGGTGTAAATTTCTTACTGTATTGCATCTAAGTATATCAAACCCATGACCATCTGTTATAAAACATATGACTTTTAGAGGAACACATACAGTGACCAGGTTTCGTGAAAATGAGTATAGAAAAGGTTTACTGTCGCTATATATTGCTAAGTAGAAATTATTCTAAAGCACAGTCAATGGCGAAATTACGACTTTTCGTAAAAAGCACTATGTAATATCTAAAGTTAGTATGAAATTGCGGTTCTCCAGTTCTGGAGGGAAGGATACAGAATACAGTAGCGCTATATACCACAGTTGTGCCGTTAATATTGTTGATAACGGCGATTTTGTCATTTATCTATCATGCATGTTTGTATATAGATCTATGTACACGCAGTAGCTGTGTCTAATTTACCTTAAATGCTCTTACATGTATGCCATATATACAGAAATAGATAGATAGATTTATTTCGGTAAGGAGTGCACATACATGGACAATTAAAAACAACATGTATAGTAATTACAACATAATAACATAATGCATACATGAAATTAAAAATAGCCATGACAGGCTAGAAACAAGAAACATTTAAAAGCATCGCATAAACTTTGCAAATAAGAAGATGAAACTAATAAACTGACAAGAAATGTCAATGTCTGCAGTGATTTGCTCGTTAAATAGTTAAGGGACTTACCTCCTGCCCTATGTCGCTTGTTATTTGAATTTCAGCTAAAACCGAAAACAGTATGACCAGGGAGGTTCAGGCAAATATGTTGTGAGGTTGTTCTATGTATCTGTGAATCTTAGAACAGTCCGAGATGAAAAATAATATATAGTCCTACACGTGTATACCAGAAGGGTACAAGTCAGTGAATAGAATGTGTACATATAACATTTAAGTTCACAAACAAAAACAAAATACGTATCACTAAAGGACTGATAAAATGAACGCAGTATTCTTCTTTCAAACTGAATGCATAAACCTTTCTCATTCGTTTTAGGAAAGGTTAGCATAGTGTGTCAATGTTTCGGTATATTATGTTTAGTTGCAAGCATTGCGGATAACGTCTGTGTTACCTTTAGTTTATTTTCGTTAAAAGCTAATTCTTACACAACGAGATTTGTTTTCTTTTTACGCAAAGAAGACTATAATATACAATTCACTGTCTGTATATCACAACTATTACGTCATAGCGTCAAGCGTCATACTGGAGCATTGAAAAAGAAACCCACACAAAACAGGCAAATATATGCTGGATGTCGTCATATAATATATCTCAAACAGTGATTTGCTCTGGGATTTGCTCTGTGTTCTAGGTGTTTCAAAGCGTTTCTGTTGTAGACTATAAAACACGAAGTGATGAAATTATTTTACAATATTCTCCGGGAGCGGGTTGTAGAAACAAACACATTAATGTGTGTTTTTGCATTACATGTATTACGTGAATCGCTATTTTACAATTTCTGTGATGGTCTTCTTATTTTTCTTTAGGCCAATGCATTTTTCTGTTTCACTGAAATTTGTATTCGATAATGCAGAAAACATATGTCATGGCTAAATCTGTTATATGAGTGGATGATGAGCCTTAACATAGTTTCAGATAATCAGGTTCTGGTGGCAATAACTTAAGACGTCGTGTACCTTTTAATTTAATTAAGACCTATTGTTTCATGGGTCTACCTCCTAAACATAAATCTGCTTCTTGTGAATTCAGGCGTGGCGTTGCGCCGACCCGTATCGACACGGGGAAGTATGAGGATAGCAAGTGCACACTTTAATATATAGTGGAATCTGAATGTAATGATATTTTATACTGTCATAAAGCCGAATTAACTGACGTAGCTAACGACAGCGATCAGGTAAATGACCCGTTATGACAATCGCAGTTTCCCTATCCTTCCGTGCATTTTTATTATATATTACCATATGATGATGCTGATGAGAGATGGATTGATCGAGGAATGATTGATTGACTGACAAATTGATTGATTGTTGCTGGAGATGATGATGATGATGTGAACAATGACTATGAGGATGATAATAATGATAATGTTTACAATGATTAGAATGATACTGCTTGGGGTTATAATGATGAAAATTTATTAACTGCTGAAGAAGATGGTTGTAGTGATGATGATGGTGGTGATAGATTGACTGGCTGATTGAATGACTGACTGACTAACTGATAGATAGATGATTTTATTGATAATTGGTGATGAAATTGATAACATGTAAATAAAGCATTTATAAGAGGCACCTGCTACATAGAAATTATTGCTTTCTGTTACAGGATGTTTTCATTTACATTTGCTATATAAATGTCATTTTGAATAATATATACTTGTTATATTATTATGCAGTGCAGTTTATTGGTTTAAATATATTATTGATATTTATATAAATGGATATAATGCTTTTTAAGATGGTGTTCCAAATACAGTAAATTAGTAGTAAATGATGCTTACTTTTGAACTCTAATAAGACTAACATGTTTTAATCATCACACCGATATAATGTTGATGTCACTTCGACATGATATAATTTTAGCGTCATGTATACAACTAGAAATAGCGCTTTCAGATTTGATCAAAGGTTTTACTTAGTAGCATTTTAAAACGAAATGTCACCTTGAAGAACTGTCTCGATTATTTTACACATATATATGATAAGTTGGTTATTCGCTTTGCAGAATAATACGCCATCTTTTGCGCCAAAGTGAAAACTGAACTCTTCCAAAAGTCGTATTACCTTTTCCAGTTGTGCATAAACAAAGAAGCCTGACGACCTAACAGTTGGCGCCATGCATGCACAAAGAAACAGTTCTGTCATATTTGATCTAAATTTTACAATAAAACACAAATTAGAATCTAAAGAATTAATAGCAAAATGCTTTAACATTATTTATACACTCAGGCGGTTATATGTCGTTCGAAATAATTCACTTGAGCTGCAGTGTCGATCTTGTGAAATCATTACTCATGGCATATAACCGCCCAATGTGTATAAATAGTGTTAAAGCACCTTTTTGCTACAAATTATTTTTTTAAGTACAATGAATCGTTAATAAATGGTATTGAACAAATTTCTGTTTCTAATGAATCGTTAACAAATCATGTATTTCAAATTTTAAGTTTAATGAATCGGTAATAAATGGTACTGCTCATAATATCTGTTTCTAATGAATCGTAAACAAATCAGTTATTTGCAATGGATGGGGGGCGTGACTTTCTCTGCAAAAGCCGATTTGTTTCCGATTCATTTAATGAATCGTAAACAAATCGTATTAATAAATCGGCAAATCCCGATTTATTCACCATTTATTCACGATTTTGATACGATTTGTTACTGGATTTTTTTGTTTGGGTAGGGTACTCGTCCGGTATAGGGAAGTCACTATAACACATCATCTCCTTAGACGTGTTGATTACTGTAGATTTCATAACACAAGCCTGACCCTCCTCCACCTCCCCCGTGTAGTGCCATAACCCTCCAATATAGTCATCCCTCTCGAAACACACGGGTTCGAGACCCTCATCTAGACAACACTTTATAGCTGTAAGTCCACTTGCACCCGCTCCGATTACAGCTATACGTTTCATGTTGTTACTTTTAAAAAAAAGAAAATAACTGCTTTAATTGAGCGTTTTTAATGTTTAACGTAGATCTAAAGTTTCATTTCTGTGCCGCTCATGTGGCGACTATCTTAAAATTGTAATTCAAAATCACGGGTCATCATCTAGGACGATTGAATGATTTATTGCTCAAACAATGACGATGTACTGACCTTGCATCGTTTTTGATAAGCCACATATCTGATATCTTATTGTTAATAACTGATATCCTTCGTTTTAATATCATGTTTAATGATAAAGAAATATTAAAAAGTCCTACGCTAGATCAAAAGTCTATAGTGTGCAGCCTAACTGCAGTTAAATGTAGATAGATAACTTTATTTTCGGCAATTTAATTGAAAATTGACCTTTGCAAATTCATGTATTACATGTGCCTATAAATTAGCACATTTTTTTCAAGAAAAAATATGTCATAAAGAACCTGTTAGATGTTATCTTCTTTTTCTTCTAATTACAAAATTACGCAACATTCCACGGAGATTTTATTAGCTGAAAATGTTCATTTCAGTTGAATCCTAGACGTCTATTATGCCGCACAGGTGATAACATTTGAAAGCTTTCAAAAGACGCCAGCTGTTCACACAATAATTGGCGTCTTCCTGGAAGACCGGAACAAGCATTGGTGAAATTAGAACGAATCGGCTGAATGAAAAATCCCCAACAAATATTTAGATTAACATTTGATCGGACCGGATTAGTACCTGCAACGAGTAGTAGCCTATACGACCAGACTTTTGCACGAAGTCAAATAAATGTTCCGTACAGGAATAGGTAGTGAATAGAAAAATGGAAAACCACAGATCGCTCAGCGGAACATAAATGAAAATGTTGCAAGCTCGATTTGATTCTGTCAATGAACGGTACTGTAATGGAAATGCAAGCTACCGTTTTCTAGCCCACGGTTGAGCAGAAGTCAACACTTTCGCTATACAAGTACCAATAAAATATGTAACGACACCCGCATGTGGATTATAAAAAGCAGATTATACGACTGGTCTACTTTATAATAAACAAAAATTCCAACGCCTGCAGCAGGACAAATCATAAATTTGTATAACTTACATTTTCTTGTAGAATATTGACAGTGCTAAATGAAAATCAACAAAAAGTGTGGATCATGTTTGGTGTAAGACAAACAAGCACACTGTATTATCTATTAAAATGACACCACAAATTGTAGTGGTGCTGTACGACTTAAGTTTCCATGGCAGATTCTGTAATGCAAGTGTTAACTTAAACGTTCGCTACTAAAACCCGAACGAGTATTATATGAAAACCAGAGTTTGTAGCTGAGACTTCATATTTACTGAAGATAGGACCCACTGCATCGGATCTGACCCAATAGTCGTGAATATGTTCAAGAATAACCAACAAATAAATAAAAACCTTTTGCCTATTATAAGCCGAAAGTATGTTTTCCGACTGCTTACGAACCCGTCGCGCATCTTCGGATTTCGGAAGAATGCTCCGAAATGAGGCTATATTTATAAATAGATCCAACGATAACGTGATGTTTACAAATATAACTTAGGGAATTCAACTTTTTTGTAACTCAAATAAACTTAATGACAATTTAGGCCCTTCCTGAATAAATGTGTTTTCACAACTTGATCTGCATTTATTTAGTCAATCTCTTTTTAGAATAGTTTTAAGAATATAGATAAATAGCTATCTTACACTTTTGAAACAAATGCGATTGAAATTTACCTACATACACTGATTTATATACATATTGCTTCATTAATTCAATATTTTTTTATACATTCAACACATTGTCTTGGCCTAATATATGTCACTGTCAATTTAAAACTAAAAGCTTGTTTATCTCATATTTTTGATGCAAATCATGTATAATTACTATCATGGAAATGAAAACAAAACAGCTATTTTGTGGCGCATTTTTAAACGGACATTCGTTTGAATAAACTATAAAATCACGTGATCCCGAAGAATTTCCGATCGTTTACGGAAAAACGATAAACATGAAAGTAAGGCAAGATGACCACCCATGTCAGTCTAAGAAAATACAAAAAAAATCATCCCTTTCTCTGCACATGCTTTGACCTGAAGGAAATATTGCACGGCTATCGTAATGTTTAGATGTATATTTCAAAATGTGTAGTCTTTTTTTAAAGATGTGTGCTTCTTTATTTGTCTTAATTTGGTACCTTTAATGTCAAACGTAGATCTGTCTTGTGAATTACGCGAACAAATTGCATTGAAGGTAAAAAATAACAGAAAATAACAATTTGAATCCGGTGTTAAGAGTATCATTGTTTCTCGCGTCATATCTATTTTTAGTGTTTTTATACCAATTGGGAGATGCATTTCGAGTGTGGAATAAAAGTTAAATGTGAATTTAACATGCCATAAACCAGTTTAAGCCATCCTTGCCCTATCTTTCTACGTGACTGATTTTCCTACCGTATTATGCGTTACTTTCATGTTCAAAACGCATTAAAATTAACGAGTTATCCTTCCGCCTATAACTTTGAATTTGAATATATATTATTACTCTATATCTATTTCATTTACCCAAATGTGAACGCTTATTTGCAACACATGACCGTACAATATATGACCGTATTGGACGGACGTGCGTACAAAAAAAAAAACCTGTATTTTTCCATATTTGGACGGTTCAACAGTCCCATGTTATACATACGATAAAGCTCGAAACGCGTGAAAATGTTTCAAATGTAAATCAGGTGAAGCAGGCGCTCTATGTACAGAGTATGATTATGCGTCTTTAAAGCAGGAAGGCAGATTCTGAAGTGAATCATTTTCAATTTAAACTAAAAAAAAAAAGAAAAGAAAAAGAAGAAAAAATTGAAGAGAACAGTGTTAGATAACCTAACAAGATTTAGGTTACCGAAAGGTTCCTTCAAGCGCATATAAAATATTCTTTTTAAGCGATACTTTTATAGCATAGTGTTAGAAATGTTTAATAATGCAATGAGAAAAATAATAACTAATCTAAGTATTAACAGTTTTATCATAATTCATTTTTTTTTTTGTTTTTTTTTCTTCTTTTCTTTTTTTACAATATAAGCAAGTGCAGTACATATTATACTATTTGAAAGCATTTGTCTTGCTGTCTGTATTTCAATTCCGAATGTTTTCATCAAGCAAAAGAAAGCACTTGCAAATCTGAAATGTTTGAGGTTTGGCGGGAGTCTATTTTTAGATGATGCATATTCAATTCATTAATCTCTACTCTTTACCATGATATATTCAATTGAGGATTTACATGATTTAAACTTTATAAATGTGTCTTGTTTTTCTGTTATTATAGGTAGTTGTATGGCACTACAGACTGAAATAAAAATTTATTATGCGTATGAACATACTGGGCTAGAGGTTATTTGTAATGAATATGCATGAGTCCAAGATGGCGGCGCCCTACGGTAAATCGGATTCCTTTGACAATACCCTTGTATCAATTACATGCTCAGTCAAGTGTGACATGTTCCTTCCCTTTAGAAGGAACAATAATATCGTTGGATTGTATACTGTATGATTATATATCAGGATATAATACCAGTCCGTCTCATCGCGGAAATTTAAAACTTAATTTAAATTCCTCATTGAATCATTGAAGATAAAACAAGTTTAAGGAAGTTAGCAAGTAGCAAGTGACAGATATCTAACTTGAAACTTACGATTATTTCACAAATTACTGAAAGAAAAACAACAATATATATTGATAAACAAAGGTCGTTATTTTCACACTTCTACAAAAGGTAAGGAATCTTTTTTGTTACCGTTTTCTGCATTCAGTGCGTGGGATCAACTTCAACGATTCATGAAGTTAGCCATATTGTTTCCGTAGTTTTGTTACTACAGTATCCTAGGATGGTTTGAAAGATTTATGCACGAAAGGTTCAATATAATCCTCGTTGAATAGTACAGCATATTAAATGACTTACGTGTCCGAAGTCCCCAATATAAGTTTTATTGCTTGACATCACAAATAACTTTCAAAGCTTTTCATCTCATGCACGGACTTTTACACAGCAAACTGGAGTTAAAATATAGTCCGGTCAACAGAACAAGCTATAGACCGACGACTTATCTAACTAGAAAGACAGTCATATAAGTTACTATCAGTTATTCGAAGAATAGATGATACAGTCCAAAAATAACAATGATGGCGGCAATTATAATTCTTAAAAATGTTTGACTAGTTTAGATTTGATACCCTCATGCTCTCCGAATGGTGCGCACACAGTTATCGCATCGACCTTCCGTCTATCTCGTGTATGATTTAAGTACCAAATAGGGAGTTGGGAGCTTAAAGGTGAAAAAATAGGTAAAAGAAAATGTTATTTGATTATTGAGGATTTATCCACGGCGCAAAGCGCCGGGGATGAAAATCCCCAAGACGGTAACGTACGTATAATTATAGTTATTCGTCTTTGTTGTCTGCATATACTGAGGCAATTTTTTCGATGTTTTCCGGTTCCGGTTTATGTACACGCCGCAGACTGGTTGTCTGCATGAACATCCGAGCATCCCGAATCAGTCACAGAAATTCGTAAACCGCGCCAACATGATTCTTTTACTTTTTTGTAATAAAAAATAGTACATGCGACTGATAAACACTTTTAAACAAGTAAGGAAGTGTAAAGGCCGTCAAGTTTCTGCATGGAATGCAAACAAACAAAAAAATCCTGAAGCCAGTGCGAGAACGCGGTGAATGACGTCACCGTCACGGCTTCCCGTAAATTTTGCGAAGTATGATATTCGCTGTAAGAGGTATGATGACACTAAATGTAAACTTGCTCTTTAGAGCGAAGTTTCATTTTCTTTTGAGTGTTGAATATTTCTTTGTAAGTGGATATATAAAAGATAAATCCCCGTGCTAGGCGGTGCCTTAATTCATATTGAGGATATTTGTTTGTTTTAGTGCTTACAAGATCAAGATATATTTCACGATTGGCGCAGCCTCGTAACCGCCTAAACAGTTACCCTCGATGCCGGAAATTCCCATCTGCACCTACAACCGGTGAAAGAATCTTATAATGTGAACTTGTACAGTATAATTACTCAGTTAGAACTTAAAGCAACAAATACATTGCTGTACATGTCAAGGGGCAGGACGTGAAGTGGTTGCACACTTGGTTCAAGCGAGCGAAATGGTTGCAAACTTTCAAAATGGCGGATATTTTCTGAAATCATCGCGTGTTCACTTGTTTTTTTTTTATTAGGTAAGTGGGTTTCTATGGTACTTTGAACTCTTTGGATATGTACATGCATCAGTTCTATGTCTACGTCACACTCGGTTTTGCGTTTCAGGGTTGTAGATTTCGAATTCTCGAAGTTATTGAAGTTATAAAATGGTCATGCCCATGTTTTGAAATTTGAATTGCGTCGTTTCCTGCCGTTTTTAACATTCTAATGATCAAACTAGCCTGTTTTGGGGCCCTTAAACGAGACAAAACAACTAATTGTGAAGAATTCTATAAACGTTTGGTTCTGCATGTTTTCGGGATAGTGCTATACCCAAATACATCTTGTTTTTTGTTGCAAACTTGTACTTCAAGCAATTTCTGTTGCAAACCTTTTTCTGAAAAAATAGTGTCCAACTCTCAGAGAATGTTTATTGTGCAACTGGTTGAAGAGGCAAATCATAAATTTCCTCTGAGTTGCAGCAGATAGCGCGAAATTTCATAATTCTATTTCTAATCACGTATAACGACGTTTGGGCACAAAACCGAGACTTATTTTTAGCTTTTTGTGATTTTGGAAGATCAGTGAAATATTATGGTCGATGTTTTGCTATGGTGTGCACTAGCCTTGTGTGTATCTTGCCCAAGAAATTACTTAATGCAAACCAGGTAATCTGACAAGTTCTCGTCTCAATTCTTAGTCCCAATTCTAAGTTCCCATCTCCATTGACCTGTATTTATAACTGACAGAAAATTTGTTAAAGATATTTTACATAAAAGAAATATTATAATCGAACTAATATATAGCAAACTTATGTTTTAATTTCAATCCATCTGAAATCTACAGTATTGTATTTCCTTGTTCAATTTATTTTTCAGGCAAAAACGCAAGATTGAGACAGCGATGGGAATTCTCCTGGAATGTGGTATTTGCGAAAAGAAATCCCGTTCACGGTCTGTGCTTCAACGCATTTGTCGTCATATGAAACAACAAACTACCAGGATACATGTTTTGTTCATACAAACTGTTTTTCGTAAACTATTAGTACATGTAGTTTTGACAGAAAAAAACCACAACACATTTATATACAACAGTCATGTAATAACATAATGACATAAATGCATACTTTTGTTTCATTTCTAGATTAAATGTACAAAAATATATCCAAGTCTTAAGATATGATTATGATGCAAAATGTTTTGAACTCATTAGAAGTTATAGTTGGAAAATTGAATGGTTTTAAACAGAAAGAACAACTTCGGAAAAGGCAAAACCCAAGTTGCACGGTATCCAAAAAGATGTAATCTTGGACGCAAGCAACTTTATTAAGGCAAAATTGAAAACAGTAGAGTTGGCATTTAAATTTGTTGTGGCAATCAACAGAAAACATCATAATTATGTTTGTTCATTTTCAGAGATGACGGATTTAATCGCAGCCGAACATTTTCTTGTTATAGTTTATCAATTTCAGTCCACTGTATACAGTGTAACTGAACATTGCGCTGTATTTTACTTTGTGAGTTCGCTCTAAATATAGTCTTAGTGGACTCATCAACTCTGTAATGTGACTTAAATGGTCGAACACCTCTTGATATATCATTCAATTTTCTTAATGTTCCATACTTTTGTACGCTTCTTTTTCTTCGGTTAAACTCGTGGTCTCTGCAATAAAAAGTAACACTGGTAATTTGTGTAATATATTGCAATGTAATGCAAAATTAACAATATATAATATAAAGAACTGAACATTCAACATTATACACTGTTGCACTTGACGCTTTTGTTTTGTTTCTAACAATTAAAATAAATTTTGCAAGTAAACGGCATTTATGTTTGTCCTTGCCACTCATTTCTGTAGCAATACTTATATGTCTTCTGTAATATGGCACTGCAATTAATTTACTTTTCATTACTGGTTGGTACCCAGCATTGTTTATGTGTACTGTAATATTACGCAAAAAAATGTATCTGACTTTAGGTTGCTAAAACTGTTGGTTCAGAATAGGAATAGAAAATAAGAATAGGCTTACAAAATTTTATAAATTGTCTTTGATACCAATAACACTTGCCTAACGGTTGTTTCTGATATACGTGTTAGCGTAGTTTGTTCAACTCATGAAGATTCATGTTCATGCTCTCGGGTCATAATAGCGTCTGATGTTCATAGCATCCAGACCTGGAAAGATCTGAAAGAAAACAACTGCATGTTAAAGTCGTTGTCTGTATAGTGTGTATAGATGGACAAGATCCAAAATACAAAATGTACCTACAGACAATGTCTCCGAAAGTTTAATTTTATTTCTGCTTGCAATCTAGACAGCTAAATCTATAAACAGGGAAGATGTTAAAGTTATGTATGAACACTAACCATAATCATACTAGGTTTCATGAAAACATGATAAGGTGTTTTTATCAACAGTTATATTAAAATATCAAAGAGCCATTTGATGCTATAAAAATGTACGACCCTAAACAGAAAAGAAATGTACACGAGCTGCACAATAAACCTTCTATGATAGTTGGACAATATTTTTTCAGAAAAAAAGTTTGCAACAAAAATTGTTTGAAGTACAAGTATGCAACAAAAGAGAGCTTGAACAAGATTAATTTGGGTATAGCACTATCCCGAAGACATGCAGAGCCAAACGTTTATAGAATTCTTCACAATTAGTTGTTTTGTCTCGTTTAAGGGCCCAAAAACAGGCTAGTTTGATCATTAGAATGTAAAAAACGGCAAGAAACGACGCAATTCATATATAAAAACATGGGCATGACCAAAACTTCAATAGCTTCGAGAATTCGAAATCTACAACGCTGAAACGCATTTCAGAAAATACCCGCCATTTTGAAAGTTTGCAACCATTTCGCTTGCTTGAACCAAGTGTGCAACCATTTCACGTCCTGCCCCTTGACATGTATTTTTAATGGTTTTAACAAAATTAAATACAGTTTGTCTGCGCAACATCACGTGCATGGCATCATGACGTCATAATGTCGCGACGTCACGATATCGTTGTATATTTATAATGGCTGTGACTAAAAACAGAGCTGGTGCGCCCGTGATATATTACAGACTCCGGTATATACCGGATTAACTAAATTTAAGCGAAAAATATCTTAAATGTATATATTTTGTAACCATGGTAATATTGACCCTAACCTTTAGTCAGTATAGTATGCATGTTATACACTAAATGCGTGCGGACATGCAAAAAAAAATGCGTAATTTTGCCGTGCGCTCCTATTGATAATCATTCCGGGCATGCGCAGAACGGCTGCACCAGCTCTGTAATGAGAAACAACCATTTAGGATAATCCTGTTCGTATTTTTATATATATTATATATATATACTGAAGTATATTTTGCAAGGAATTTTCTAATATTACTAATTCATCTTCTTTCGCATTCAAGAGTAGCTCTCTAGCTCTGTTCTAGTGGGAAAAAAAAGATATTTTGTGAACTGTAGGAAACTGTGAAAATATCATTTTTATTTCACTGGTAAATTTCAGTATTTCACTGAAAAGCACAAAATAATATAGAAATGCTCTTCATACACATGTATAGAGCTACCCGTCCGACCCTAAAATAAATTTTATATTTGTAGGCCTATGTATTTTGTTTTGATTATCTTTTGTAGGCCTATCTTTTTAAATTATATCTTAGTGTCCCAGACTCATCCCCCCGTTATTATATCTCATACGCCTTCATCCTACCCCAAACTCGACATTCAACATTCTTTTGTTTTTCTCGTATCAATTCTTAGTAGATTTCTATCCCGAAAACCCAACATAAAATTTATTTCTCCCCTTACTCAACCTCCCTCCCAACAACATTTCCCAGGCCATTCTAACCCAATTAGGTCCATTTCGGAAGAAAAGACGCATTATGTGCTGGAGCGTGCATCTGTCCGTCTGTCCTAAGTATAACTCAATAACCATTAAACGAGCTGACTAACTCTAATTACCTTATGTTTTTTAATAAAGTCATTCGTATCCTGTCATCTTTTAGGCCGAATCAAACAACAAATAAACCCCAAACCAATCTCCCTCCCCACCCCAATAAACAAAAACAAGAGCCATGTTAGACATGGCTAATCCCCCCGCCGGGCATATTATAATTGAAGGCTAAAGTTCCTGGCAGGTTAGTGTCTGAAAGTATTAATTTTGGGGAAAGCTTTGAAGAACCGTGTAGTTGTGGTCCGCATCAGGGGTTTTAAAGATGTGGAAGAAAGAATAAGTCAGTGGTGAGGTGGTTTACTGCTAAATTTTATTAATTTTCATGAACAGTATAGCTATGGTGTTTTTCTATATGGCTACTGTAAAAAGAAGGAATGGAAAGCTAACAGGGAACAAGAGTGCCAGAATGTCACAATATACGCCCGTCACAGCAAATTTCTTTACTCTAGCAGCTGTATTTGCAAATGGAATTTTAATTTTGTGGTTGTTTTGTAATCATTGTAAGTATTTTGTTTTTCTAAGTCCACAAAAAACTCCTTACCAGGTAGAGATACCTTAAAATACACTTAAAATTGGAAAGTAACATCTATGTTGTACCACAGAAAAGTGGTCTTGTTTTTTCCCTACGGTCAATTATAAAAATGTTACAATATAAGTTATTTATAGTAACAACTAAGGGAAGTTAATCTTTACAAAAAACAAAAACAAAATTGTAAGTCCACACAAAAATCTTTACCAGGTAAAGATTGGTCAAAATACACCTCAAAATTGTATGTAGCATGCATGTTGTACTACAGAAAAGTGTTCTCGATTTTTCCCTACGACTAGTAATGAAAAAGTTACAATAAAAGCTATTTAAAGTAACAACAAAGGGAAGTAATTCTAAAGAAGGGAACTGCGCATGACACTTCGTCTCATGATGGTGTATAATTGTGCCAAGTTACATCAAAATCCCTCCATGCATGAAGAAGAAATGCTTCGGACAAAGTCATTCTTGTATCTGACCTTTGGCCTCTAAGTGTGACCTTGACCTTAGACCTAGGGACCTGGTTCTTCCGCAGGACACTCCGCCTCGTGGTGGTGAACATTTGTGCCAAGATATATCAAAATCCCTCCATACATGAAGAAGATATGCTCCGGACAATTTTTTTAAGAAAATAAGATAAAGGGGAATAACTCAAAAAATAGGCAAGGTAGAGTTATTGTTCTTGCACATTGCACTTTCTCCCAATGTGTTCTGTCAGTGTATGAAGTTTGAAGAAAATCCCTCCAGTACTTTTGGAGTTATGCTCCGGACAAATATTTTTAAGAAAATAAGATAAAGGGGAATAACTCAAAAAATAGGCAAGGTAGAGTTATTGTTCTTGCACACTGCACTTTCTCCCAATGTGTTCTATCAGTGTATGAAGTTTGAAGAAAATCCCTCTAGTACTTTTGGAGTTATGCTCCGGACAAATTTTTTTAAGAAAATAAGATAAAGGGGAATAACTCAAAAAATAGGAAAGGTAGAGTTATTGTTCTTGCACACTGCACTTCCTCCCAATGAGTTCTATCAGTGTATGAAGTTTGAAGAAAATCCCTCCAGTACTTTCGAAGTTATGCTCCGGACAAAGATCGTTGCGGACGGACGGACAGACGCACACACGCACGCACGCACGGGGAGCATTTCTAATATCCCCTTCGCCTTTGGCGGGGGGATAAATAAGCGTCCATGGTTGAGTACTCTGGATGTATATATTATTTGAACTGTCTGTCCGCCCATCACTGTGTCACGCTTTCTTGTGTACTCAACTTCTACTTCAGTGTCTGTCCTATCGAAAAGGAACTTCGTAAACATCACTAACATGAAGCGTACATGCACATATTGTCAGAATTTTTGAGCCTAGTGCTTGAGTTATTGCCCTTTTTGTACTTTAACCCTTTCACTGCCAACGGGAAATTCAAAAGATGCCAAAGTAACGTCAATAACGTCGAAAGCCGTTAGAGAATCTTGACGTTAGCGGATATGTTCATGCTAATTGATGCCTTAATTGATTTGTTTTGCACCGGGTATATAATGAGGGTTTTTGTTAGTAAATGAAATTTTCATAAAATACGATCTTTTAGAGGATATTCTTTTTGTGCAAGATTAAAATATCTTTCACGAGTGAAACCAAGATGCAATATTTTCATATAAGTAGCTTAGCCAAGAAATGGTGTCCATGAGTGGAAGATATTTGGTGTAAGGCCCTACATGTAAAACAAACACATTTTCTTTTTATTTTATGTTTTATTATAACTTTACCAATTCTATTGTTTCTTACCAGTGGCAATTATTGAAAATACAAGATATATTTCACTCTACAATATCGGTAAATCTCTGGAAAGTATTTAATAAAAGCAGGTAAATCTAAATGTCTAGTAGTTCATAAATAGTGAGAGAGAAAAATACTGTGACAGTACACTGTATTTGTTTCTATGGTCGTGGGTTCGTTCGTGGGTAAATCATATAAATAAATGTCCGCTTCAGCATGCCTGCCTATTTCGATCACTCTTAATTAGGAATAAGGACAGACAGTTTTTTCTCTTTTGTGAAATATCCGAGTGAAATTGCGCGAGGACATGAAACCATGAAAATATTTTATTATAATGTTACATAATGACAATTTACAGAAGACAGAACATGCGCGAAAGGTAAACTGTGAAACGAGATATTTTTTCTTTGCGTAAAAACATGTATAGTCTGTATAATTGGCCGTATGGCGACTAGAAAAAAAAACTAAGGACTTGGTTTGCAGTGCATCGTAAGCTGGTAAGATTTTACGTCCGATATATGATAAACCAATCTTAATATTATGATTTACATAGACATATTGCCACACTTGACCTCCCCTATCACGAATACTCTACTAAAACACGTCACCGAAAATTCCAAAATAAATCCGCTCCTGGATATTTAGAATATTTGAGCAAGATAATTAATTACCACTTCAATCTCCAAATGAGTTGTGTATTATTTGAAAAATAATTTTAACCGGTTGAATTTTCTCTTTATATACTGCTTTCATTTCCTTTTTGCCCTAAAAGGACAACATCAAAATGAACAGATAGCAACGTATATGTAAATATTGGATATCAGATGTACAAAATCCTAAGGATGAAATGCATGAAGCTAATTAATTCTGTTTTACATCATAATTTTTATTGCGTGACTAACGCTTTAGCTTTTCTGTATATTGTACACACTGCGCGCATCTTTGTTAAGAATTAATGTTTACTCAATCGCTTTATTTTTACTTTGTATTTATAATTTCTAAAGCTACAGTCACACTTACGGATATGTCCGGTGCGGATGGGATTGGTCTGTGGTGGGAGCGGACACGGATAAGTACGGAGCAGTAGGTCTTTGTACGGGAAGAAAATTTGAAAAAAATACAGGGCGCAAATAATTACTGCGATGAACTACGTTTTACTGCGCATGACAACTTGCCCAGCGTGTGAACGTGTCTGCGGTGAACTACGTTGAACTACGCTTCAGTACGGGCACCCTCGGATAACTACGTTCAGCTACGGGTCAATACGGCAAGGAACGTTTCAGTACAAATAACTACGTTTTAATACGTTTAACTACGGATGATTTAGTTTCAACCAAGTTGGACTAAAGTCACGCTCAAATGGGTACGGATCGCTCAAACTTTTGTGTATGTTCAAAAGTTGGAGAAAATTGCAAGTTTGGGATAAGTCTTGAATGCGTATTGACTAAGTGTTGGTACGGATTGATATGGAATACTACCGGTACTTTGAGGTACGTCTCAGGTATCGCTCAGGTACTGATCGATACTGATATATCCGTGGCTAGACGTAGCTATCCGCGCCGTATGTGTGACTGGGGTATAACAAAGGAAGACAATTTCTGATTTTCGAAGTTATTTACATAAATCCGACGGCAAGCCCCTAAATGGCATACAATATATTGAAGACAACTATAGCTGATTATATAACTATTGTAATTAGGAACAATAGCTCCATTACATCATTATCATTGTTAACATAATATTAGATAAGTAGTCAGGAATGTAGAGTGCACAGTACGTCCCAGGACGTAAAATGCATCAGGTCATAAAGTACATTGAGAGGAAGCAGAGTGCAGAATACGTCCCGGGACGTAAAATGCATCAGGTCATAAAGTACACTGGGAGGTAAAACAGTCCAACTCGTAAAGTGCACTGGTGCTTAAAAAGTAGATAGAGAGGTGAAGCATATCCGTGACAAACTTTATTTTTTAAGTTACATGCACAGCCACCTGGAGAATAATGTTTAAATAATTGTTTTATAATCATGTTACATAATCATTATACGCTCTGAATGATTTTTTAGCTAGTTTGTTTTATTTTAAGATTTGATAAGAAATAAATTTTATAGATTATATAAATAAAAAACCAGTTTAGAAACCTCATTAAACCATTTTAAACAGTCATAATGGAAGGATCTAAAGAGGATACTATTTTAAATAAAAAAAATGCGGCTGCTTTCGCAGGTCCTAGTAAAGTTTTTCAGGTATTGAATAAGAAATAGAAGAATGCATCAAAAACGTGTATGCCCCTCCAGCGAGCACCTTTTTAAAAACATCCATGAACAAGTCTAATGCTATCGAGTTTATCATTAAGTTAGACTAAATCATTGCAAACACACAAAGAAAAATACTATTTTATGAGCTGGACTTATTTTTGTTTAACTGTAACAGGACAAGATATGTACTTGGTAAGTAACTACATAATATGATCTTTTGATTATCTATAATAAAAATGGGTAGTAAAATAATAAGTGTGCTCTCACAATATACCTCCATATTTTATATCTATTTCAAATGTTGAACAATTTAACATCTTAGAAAAAATAGAGCTATCACTGAAAGTGATTAATACCCCCACCAGGTACTGGATACAGGAAGGCAAAGTCAATACGGATCTGCCAATACGAAATTCTAGAACTTTTCAAGCCCTTTTCCAGGACTTATGAGATTCATATCTTTATAAGATTTATAAACATGTTCATCATGATATACTTAACTCTACACACCTTAAAATGAAGTGGAATAGCTTTTTGAAGTCAATGTTTTATTTCTATAGCAGTGCCACCCCTCCTGATACTTTTAGTATAGTGAAACCTAACGCTGACTTAAAGGTTGAATAGTACTAAATAGGTAAACAAAACAGCACTTCCGGATTAGTTAGATAATTGCGGGAAGAAAGAATGCTTATTTCCTGCCCAGTTTAAGTGGCTTTTCCTGTTTTATTTATGTCAATTTCTGTTTTTATGTCATTGTGTACCTTATTTTGACATTTTGGTAGCATTTCCAGGAGATTTTTTTTGTTGGCATATATACAAATGTAAACAAACCTCATTACTCATGTGGTCATACTCACATTTGAGCTACCAGTTGAGAACATATTCCATAGTGTTGACCTGTCAAACAAAAATCTCTCTTTGAAGATACATGAACCCTACTTTTTTAGGTGTGTTGGTGGTTTATAGGCCATTCAAGAACACAATGCTTGTAATTCTGTTTTAAAATGGGTCTGGCTATTTGCTACAGCTCTCAGAAGTTTGTTTATGTAATATAGAACATATAGAATTTTTTTACTACCGTACATCCATAATTAGGCTATTGAAGTAATTTAATGATGTATTGTTTCTTTTTGAACACAGGACAGAAGTGGTGCGTGTAAAATGGAGGCGTTGAACAACCTGATTTGTTTCATTTTCATAACCTATTTCCTAAGGTATGTTCAGAGTCATTGAACTGATTACATGCATGCACACATATCTCAACGGAGATATATTGTACTTATGAAAAACCAGGATTTTACAGTGTAAATTATCCAAAATATACAAATGTGAAAAAGATTGTTTTTGACAGACTGACGAATAGCGCCATCTATTGCACGCATTTACCAAATCTTGAACATTTATTAATTATACAAAGGGATATATATGACGGTTATAAGCCATGCCAACATCTAGTAAATGCAAATAAAGGAAGCTGTAAATGTGACTTCTGCTCACTGTTTTCTCGTTTAGGGCAAACCCATTATTTTAACTGGGGACCATACGTACGCCGCTTTTCATGGAATTACACACTAGTGTAACATTGAAGGTTCCATGTGCACCGCCGTAAGAACACATCTGCGGATGTCTCTAAATTGTTTTTTTTGTACTTTTAACATGTGTAAATGTTGAGTTCTGCTCAACCCGGGGCTAGAGGGCGTGGACGGTAGCATGTATTTCCACTACCGTCCATGAACAGGCTCAATCAAACCGAGCCTGCAACATTTTTGTTTTTGTTGTGTTGAGCGACCTGTGGAGTTTCCACTTTTTCTATTTTGCTGCGTAGTGGGTTAAAAAAAAAATTCTGAGCGCAATAATTTAATATATTCATTAAAGCAAATACACTTTTTATCTTTACGTTGCCATTTACCAATTGTATGCAGATATCAGTCAATGGTATCGATCTGATACCCTCAGCCCTTAGAATTTCGTGTTTCAACCGAAAGAAAAAGTTGTAACGCCATTTGTTAGTTAAAAATGTTGAGATATGGTTTCAGCCCAAAAATAGCTAGCAGAGATCTGTTAAAATTAACTAAAGATACGTACAATGATATGACAAAGGATTTTAGATTTCTGTTAGCTCCCTGTTGGTCGGGGAGGCTTTCTTGAGAAATTAAGTATTGTCTTATCAAATGATCAGTATTAATATATTTATGGTACATTTAGTCATGGTTCATTTCTTTTGACTTTTTATTCTTTTAAAATTGTATAAAGATTTGGAAAGACAAGTTGGTGGTATATATAAAGGACACTTGGATAGTTGGCAAAACATGGAAGGGAAAAGTGTACAAAATATTGTCTTTCAATGTACCAAATGTGGTTACATTTTTTTGTATTGGAGGAATCTTTTACACCGCTTGAGAGTGTGGCATACGAAATCGTATTATTCAAATGAATGTGTTTGATGTTTGGAAACGTTCACGAACCGGACATTATTTTTAAATCATTTGAAATGTACTCTAGCAACAAAACTGTGAGAACGTTTTTGTTTACACACGATAAACGATAAAAGTGACTACAAAAAGATATCTTACTTCAGTGTTTATTGGAATAGCAGTAAGTTAAGATCATTGTGTCTTTGGAAAACATGAAGCTTTTAGAAAAACCGAAAAATGGAGTGAGGAGGAAGATTAAAACAAAAGTACCATGATCAAGTAAAAAGACACCTCATTCAGAAATGTCTATACGAATGGTCGTGACGGCGGAACAGGCTACAGCTATCGCTAAGAGTATTCTAGAACGACAAGCGAAACCTGAAGTGTCTCTCATCGAACTTGAATTGCAACGAATGAAAGAAGCCAGTAAAACTCGAAAACGCAAAATTTCCAGAGTAGATTCGAAAGACAGTGGAAACAAGAACAAGAGACAAAAACCAGAGGCGTCATCAACAGAGAAAAAACGAAAACGGGTTATAAAACAGCTAAAAAGAAAAACTGCTTTTGGTGAGGTATTATAGCGACATTTGCCTCGACTCCTCCTCATTACCTGCCGAGAAGTTGACCGTGATGTATGCGTGCGACATTTGTTTTAAAGGATTTGGAAGACGGGATAATATGCTGCGACATAAAAGATCTGTGCATTCAGACATAGACACGGAAGAGGACACGATGTCAGACATTTCTGAGCAAGACGACAGTTTGGGTTCTAATGATGACGCTGAATTTTCTGAAACTGACCAATCAAACCACGACTCCACGGATGATTTGAATATCGATCCGTGGCAAGAAATTGTAGAAGAAGCATTTTTGAAGTGCCAGTCGCAATATGATGCCAATGTGCATGAGCTTTTGGAGGACAATTCTAATATCAGTGAACGTAATGCTAGAAAAACTGTTTTTAAAGACATGAAAAGCACATACAGAAAAGCCATGATGAACATTTTTGCTAATAGACTTGTGTGGTTCGACGCTATGAGGAAAGACCCAACCTATAAAGCTATTAAGGAAACTATAAACCTGCTTATGGAAACCGAAAACTATGATACAGAGGAAGCCTTAAAATATGCCATTCTTAAGCGGAGATTTCTGTTTGATAAAGTACTGAGTGAGTACGAAATTCCGGAGTTAAGTGACGATGACGAGGAAGATATGGAACAGAATGCAGACTCAGAGTGAAAGGGTTACATTACGAAACCATTTATAGCTACAAGTAAACTTTTTTAAGGCATGAACATATTAAGATGAAGTATTATCGTTGCTCTGGGGGTTCGAAGTCGTTAGCGTCGCGCAGAAGAAATGTCTCAATATCAAAACAAAATGTTAAAGCATACAAATATTTGAAGAACATGCTAAAGGCAAGTAAAATGCGATAGAGTACCGGTATTAAGCTGAATCTAGAGGCATCCTACATGTAGACATTTATGTAGCCGACTCGTTTAAATGTGACATGAACTAACACTAATAGAGTATGACATCTGAAAATTGCGATTACGAGTGTTAAATTTAGCCTGTTTACTATCCATATATTTGCAAACGTATGTATTGTATTAGCAGATAATTATATCACAATACACTAATTGAGAAGGCAAAAGTAACTACACATATAGGTAAAAGAAACATATATACCATAGGTATCTTTTTTCTTGCGAACCATTAAATATTTTGAGAAAACCCCTACTGTAAGTACTCAGTCCGCTGTCCGCAGTCCGCGTCGAAGTAAGTTGAAAAATTTTTATAGCACGCAATCATTACCGCTAAAAGGTGTAATCGTATAAACGGTAGTTAGTATTGATCATTTGTGATAAATTATACTGTATAATATTTGTCTGAGGAATACAGCAGATTTATATTTTATAGAATATGTGTAATGATATTGATATTATACTTTAGTATTGAAAACAGAGGTTGTAAAAAAGGAAAGTCAGTATCCAACTCTGTCAGACTAGATCACAATATATTGCCAAATAAGTTCCATTCAGTTGCAATTGCTCCAATTGCCTACGTGATTATCGGAATAACATTTTTTCTCAAACGAAAATCAAATATCAAAAAGGGTTTACAATGTAATTTTATCGAAATCTCCGGGTAGCACGAGAAATACCTTTATAAAGTATATTTTTTTAAGCTGAAGACATCTGTGAAATTTCGGTAAGACGTGATATGTAAAACTTTACTTAGATACTAGCTCGCCAGCAATCGCAAACAGATTTGTATTATATAAATACAACAGATGCTGACTTTACCTAAAATGGTAGCAATTGGTTTGGCAGCTATGTTTTACAATTGCATACATATCAAAAATCAAACACACAGAAAGGTGTATACTTCTATCATAACCCTTATTCCCTTGATGTTATCATGCGGGATACATTCATAAACCTCCATTCACTTGTGATGAGTGAAAAATCGAATATGTATGGAGGCTGATTTGTGCCATTTTGTTATTTTGTTATGTCGCAGCGACGAAACAACAAACGTCATTATGTCGCCTCGCTGAACGTCGCCCTGCCGAATGTCGCCCGGACAAACGCCGTCCCGCTGGAGGGAAATTAATCACTCTCATCCCCAGAGTCCCCAACTGAGTGTTACCAGGAGGAAATCATTCCGTCTCCCCGCAGTTTGAGTCAAACTTCTTCTTTCTTTTTTTAATCTAATCAGAGAATACTGAACGTTTTTATTTATCGGGCTTATAAGGTTTTGAATAAAAAAAATCTGAAAATGTATGAACACTTGTGTCGATCGGTTAGTTTCGATTTCTCCGGAAAAAGTGCGAATTCACGATTAGCTGACATTTGTGCAATTGTTTGGGCTATAAATCACCATATCGTAGGATTTAAAAAATTTGTTTGCATAATATTCCAATATATAAATAGGTGCAGGAGCTGTCTTTTTTTTTTCTGAAAATATAGCCAAGGAATAACCCTACAAGGACCACGTCATCGTCATGTGACTTTACCAAACATAAATAAAAAGGCAAATGAAATCAGTGGAATCTCTTATTTCTATTTACATATAGGGAATTCCTGCGTCTAAAATTAAAAGGAGAACTGGAATTTACTCCTGAAGAATTGACCTAGATATTTTTTTCTGAAAATGAGACGGTTTTTATTTTAAACTGCGCAATGGTTTCTATTGATTCATTGGTATATTGGACAATTAAAGAAACCAATCAAGGTAGTAATTCGTACACTAATTTTATTTAACCGTTTTTCTTAATATGGATTCAATTCAAAATATTATGTACGGTATACATGAACTATTTGTCCTAATTATTTAAATCTGCCAAGCATTTTGATTTTGACAGATACCATATTCACGGCGAAGATGCGTACACCGGATACTGCCATTTAGTGATGTGATATTTTCCGAGGTTAGTAAAACCCCGATTCACTATGGAATTATACTACTACAGAGGAAAAGAGCATTACGTTTTATAACCAGATACTGTAAATCTTAATCAGTCACGTTTTTGGAAAATACCTTATCACTTTATGCAATATCCGGTTTACACATTCTCACCGTTACTTATATTGATTAACACTGATAATTAAACATATCACATTTCATTTAAATAGTGTATATGATATTATGTTTTGAACAGGTTATGTAAGGAAAACGTTTTGAAAATTTAATGAAACTTTTACAATATGATTAATGGGTATTTTTCACCGTTGTCTCAATAGATGGTTCTGTATGCTCAACAGTTACTCAAAACTCGGTCGGATAGATTAAACCAAGGTAGGATCCACGATTAATTTGCTGAGGAGCATATCTCAAAAAATACGGAAAACTGTTGAAAATTTGTTTTGTTACATGTTTTCATGATTTGTCATAATATTGTTACTTCCTTTTATGGTGTATTCTTGACAAATATCTCTTATAATATTTATTTATATAATAAGACATCGCAGAACATCACATTAAAACAAAATAATGATAGCGTATTTATGAATAACTGGTATTTCTACGCAGTAATTCGTATTGTACATGTGAACCAGTACCTTCAAGTATGCATTTCTGGTGTGCTATATAACAACTTTAGCAAATGTCTTGGTTTTTTTTTAAAGGGTTTCGATATGCCTGTCTTTAAAACATTTCGAAAACGTATTGAAACATGTTCGAAACGTTAATGTATAAATGGTGTCCCAGACAAACGTATGAACAACGTTATCATTGGGGAGCATGCAGGAGACAACCTTTAAAACTAAAACGTTTTGATAACGTTCGCATTATTTTATTCCAAGTTTAACCACACGTATTAATTTTGAATCGTTTTCAACTGGGCTGAGAGTGGTCATTGGCGGTGACCAGAGAGTTTTCAGTATTTATTAAAGCAGTGATGCTTTGACAACATTTGTATTAGGTTTTCCTAGCAAGCCATACGTTTCTTTTTTAAAGCTCTTTCAATAAGTCAGGTTTGAACAGGCATTCGAGAAACGTAAAACGTACGGCCAGCTTTCGTTTCGATATTTTGTCTAAATCATAGATGGATAGGGTCGCTTACTTCGAATCACTTGTGTAGGTTCGAAGCCTACATCCCACGGGGCTATAGAATTCATACTGAGATCCGGTGGTTCTACCCAGGAGCAATTGGAAAAGTAGACACATAAAAATGTTTCGGAATAAATTTAAACCCAACAAAAGCAGTCTAGGGTTAATAGTTACAGTATAGTTACAGTAAGGCCAGTAGCTCGTCGGAAATGTTTTAAAAATATATATAAGTGAATGAATGAAAACGAAAGAGAAACATTGAGCAAGGTCGAAATTATTAGTTTATTCTTTATCTCTCAATTTTGACATTTTTGTGGGGCGGGTAAATTTTTAATGAATCCAGCGGGATATTATTATTATACCTTTTCATAGTCTACATACCTATGTCTGTTCAAAACACTAAAACGTTTTGCCAGCCTAAATAGTATCAATGCTTTAAAGTTTTGCTCTTTTTTAAAAAAAGCGTTTCTCGAATGCCTGTTCAAACCTGACTTATTAAAAGAGCTTTAAAAAAAAAAGAAACGTATGACTTGCCAGGAAAACCTCGCTCACGGCTTATAGGTTCATGCAAGACAGGGTTTTCCCAACCTGTGGGGCAGTGTAGAATGAAAAACCGATATTTTTATTAAACATTGTTTGACCTTTCACGATCAAACTGGTGTATTTATAGTTTATGACCATATAATATTACTAATACTATGTGCAAGCTACTTTAGACGAGATTTTTCACGACGGAATGACAGAATATCTATCCCTGGCACGCGAACACAGTTAGCACGAAACTATAGTGTAATATATGTCTTGTAGACAACCTTCTGTTGTCCTATTGATTTCCATTATTAACATCATGAGGTGTACGGCCATGAATCGAAACATATATCTAGTTACTGTTTTTGGAATACTTACCTAAATGTTCTTGAACGGAGTCAGGTTAAAGTAAGTAAGAAGATTACGTACATATACATGCATTTTATGTTTTATGGTGATAATTCGGCTCTTTTGTGGCTGTATAAACACATATTTGTCGAGCGATTGATGTTGCGTGACCTTTTTATGTATACTAGATGCAGCTGGCTTTTTCACTTGCACGGATATTTTATATAATTTAGTGTAAATGTTTCGATCAATTTCTTATAATCCCTTATAAGAGCCGCGTAATGAGAAAACCAACATAATGCGTTTGAGACCAGCATGGATCCAGACCAGCCTGCGCATCCGCGCAGTCTGGTCTGGATCCATGCTGTTCGCTAATGGTTTCTCTAATTGCCGTAGGCTTTTAAAGCGAACAGCATGGATCATAACCAGACTGTGCGGATGCGCAGGATGGTCTGGATCATGCTGGTCGCAAACGCATTTTGTTGGTTTTCTAAAGCTGCGGCTCAATTAGTAAGTGTTGAATGGAAAACTGTTATAACTCATATCAAATAACGAAGGAGTTCTAGTCCAGTCCTCTTATATGTTTGTACTACATACAACGTGAAAACGTTAATATGCAGTTTTTGAGGTCCTGTAAAAAGTAATTTAAACTCACCCACAGTCTGAAAATATGTTTCGCGACTTTAATAGGTCACCATTGGCGGCCCTGATTCGAATTTTGCAACTAGCGTGCCAAGTTTACTTCGTCGTTGCTTTATTTTGGTTTTAGAGCTTTTAGAATTTGTATTTCTATACAAATTATGTTCATTGTTGCAACAATGTACAGAAAAATATGTAAATAGTGCAATAACAAAACTGAAACCATAAGAAAACTGCCATCTGAATTAAAATGGCATTTACTAGTAACTCTGAAAATAGTCACATTTACTAAAATAATGTCCCTTTTCTACACTATTTCGAGTTGACGTGCATTTGGTTTGCGAAGTAAAATCAGATAGCGCCAATTCTCTACCAAATAAAATAAAATGACCTAAAAATCATTGGGGAAGCCAGAACCATTTTTGCAGCATATTGCAAGGGTAAAATAGGTATAAGCAGAGATGGAGGGGGCCAGTTTTCATAATTTTGAAATATGTGCCGGATACTTGATGATTTCCATTTGTACTTCAGCTCTTGTGCTTTGTTCTGTAATGCGACAAGAATATGTGAATAAAGATGACAGTGAGCACCGTTTCACGTTTACATGTTAGTCAACCCAAAGGGTGCGAAACCGTTGAAAGCAAAATGTCTGACAAACACAATGTTTTAAGAGAAAATGCATATTAAAGACTATTCATTGTCGTTTATCTGCAGAAAACACACCGCTACATTGGTTTGGTTTAAACATATTTTATTGCATACCAATTTTATATAATATTTACATCTCAAATACAAAACTTAAAAACGGTATATGCAAAAGGGTATTAACAAGTTTTGTCAACATTATTACATACCCTCCCCTTAACAAATTTCACATACATGAGATTCGGCTGCAAAATGTGTATTCATAAAGCTATGCAAAAATTTTAAAAAAATATTGAATTGAAAAGAAGAGAAAAAGAGGGAAGAACAGATAGTAAGACAAAATCTAGTTACATCAAGTACAACATATTCTTTATGTTTCGCGTGATACTGATATATTTTAGTAATTGCTTTGTAGATTTTTATTGTTGGTCATGTTGTTGCAGAACTAAATCTAAATTTGGACACAAAAGTCACTGTAGTATTTCAATTCTCAGAACGCTTTGTATCGTTAATAAATTTTTGAACTTTTCTAAAAATATTAATATTATCGTTTGCTGATAAAGAAGAGTTCCCAAAAAGTAAAGTTTCTGTGCTTAAAGGGTGGTAGTCCTTGGTTGACTGAAACATAACTATTCTTTGATTTATAAAGTTAGGACACTGAAAAAGATAGTGCTCACAATCTTCAATATAATATCCACAACTACAACTAAATCAGTGGCTAAATGATTAGTAAAAAGATCAAAACATATGTTGCTGCATTTATTTCTTAGTCGAGAGTGACAAATTGAATACTTTCGTTAGCCAAAGGGATATATCTCCGGTACGTCTGGCGCTTTAAACCATGATTTGAGGTATCTTCCAAACATGGTCACCGCTTCAACGACCTTTACGTCAACTTCTACCAAGTCAAAATTGTCAGTTTTTGATCGTCCCAGTTTTACGCGGGATAGACCACATTTCTCCAATTTGTTCTCCTTAGATTTTTTATAGACGTCTAAAAAGGTATCTGTCACACCGTACGTTCCAACAGTTGTTCAAGGAACAATTACCTTTAGTCCAGATTGGACTTGGAAATTGAATATTGATAACATTCTAGTTTGTTTTTCGGCGACGCCGTCTAAATTCGTTTTCGTTACCCATGCCACGTGACTTCAGTTTGCAAATCAAACTACTTGATAACGCATTATAGATAACTTATCAAAATGGAAGATTTATGCAACACTCTGCCTGATTGGACGAGAGTGTCAATTTCTTTCACTGTTGATTGTGCTACGCTGAGTAAAATGTAGACAAAGCGTTTATCCTAAACGACGCTGTTCACAGTTTTAAAGCTAACTTTGGCTCAGTATATTTAGCAAGAATATTGATATATCTCAAAATGATAAGTAAGTTTAATAAATATGATAAAAACCTGTTCAAATACCAACATATATCAAATTAAAGAAAGAGCTGAATACGGTCTGCGTATCACATGAATAAGGGTGTGATAAGAGTCTTTTATGTAGAGAAGTGCTTTTTAAAAGATTTTCCTTGTTACAGTTGTCGTCTGTATATGAAAAGGTTTCTTGCTTTTGTGACTTATTCAGATTGCATATTAAAATGAGTACTTGTTTGCTTTGATATATTTGTTATAAATTATTTAACTGATTTATTATATATAAATATTTTTCTTTAGTATGGTATGCAAATATTGAACTCAGTTGAAATCTGTTTTATTATATATATGCTATATAATGACTGAATCTCATTACATTGAAACGAAGGTACGCTGCATACAGTTTATCTATGTTATATGACTACGGTCAAACTTTGCTTATGAAACAGAAATATTGAAATAATTACCTTTGTATGTTTTGCTTGACCTTCACTTTTTTATAGGTGTGACGTCATTGTACAAAGATTCATGAATAGCGAATATGCTATTGATTAAAGCGGGATCAGTTGGCCTATTTTAGAAATAAATAAAAATAATAAATAAAAAAATCCTTTAATTGATTTTTTCTCATGTATTCTAATCAAACTTGATTTGTAGCATCTTTATTAGGCCCGCAGCCAACTTCGTTCAGCTGGGACATTTGACCACTTTTAGGGGCTGCTAGAGCTAAAACTAGAAATGCCTTTATAAAGCGTCTCATGAACAGCTTGGTGGATCTTTGTCATACTTGGTCTGGAGCATCATTATAGGGTCCTCTTCCAAATTTATTTATATAGGAACTTGGGCCCTATTAGGGACCACTATAGCTAAAAGTAGATATGCATTTCTTCGCATTAACCACTAAAATGTAATGGATTTTTATCAAACTTGATGTGTAACAATATCGTAAGGTCTCCTGCTATTTTGTTACAAATGGGGATAGGGACCAATTTAGCTAAAAATATAAACACATTTAATGAACTCTTCTCATGAACCGCTTCATGAATCTTCGTCAAACTACTGCTGTAATTATTCGTCCAAAGATAAACGAAACAAAATTGCAACCCTACGAAACCTTTGCGAAAAATTAAAAGAGAACCATTTAAATTGTTAAAGTGCGGTGTTTAGTTTTGCAATTTGAAAAACGTTAGATGAAAGATGAATGTTAGATGAAAAATTCATAAACTTCTTTCCTTATTACAATTCGCCGACCATCATTTTTTCAAAGATATTTCTTGTTTGTTTATGTTGTTTTTTTTTTTGCACGATTTATCAGTGCATAATGTACGCTTACACCAAACGCCTATTCACCGAGATGAACAAGTGGCAGGGGCCAGTTTCGCATTTGGCCCGAGAACAAGTGGCAGTGGCCAGTTTCGCATTTGGCCCGGGTACGTTTTTTAAATAAAATAGACAAGATGCTCTTTAAAGGCATTTATATTCGACTGGTTATTTATGATGTTTATCTTGCGTACGAGTAGTTATTGTGTAAAGTATGTACTTGAATCGATTTTCCTAGCTCCGTGTAGACGGCCGGGTCTAAAGCAAACGAAATGGAAACGGTCATTCGTCCATCCAGATTCAGCTCAAAATAGCGGAAAAGGTAAACGGTTATGAGACACTTTTCTTCCCACCATTATTTTTGTCTAACTACATGCTTTAAAAATATGCATGTGTTTTAGGTCAGTCATTTGCAGATAATACGGTATAGGTTGCGCAAGGTGTGCATTTTTGGCCATTTTTGCCTCAAATTTAGTGTCCTGAAACCTGTGTTTTACTCGTTTTTATCACAGAAGCAACAGAATCGGCAGACTGAAAATATCACACAATAAAGCGCTAAGTCTGTGCATTACATTCGCTCAAAACTTGCCTTGAATTTTGGAAATTTGAAAATTGGATTTTTCATGATTTTTTTTTCGCACTGATATCAGCGCAGATTTGTGGAACTTTCAAATTAACTGTCCCTAGCCCCCATAGAGTATCCGTTTTCGACTCTTTAATCGTACTCACGTATTTTCGTTCTTTCATCCTCAAGTTTAAGTTGAATTTTCTGTTTTCGCGAATTTCGTCAATTTTTCTTTGATACAACATTCATGTGCGGCGGGTAAAAATCGTATGCGGCGGGGCCTGAGACTAAACATTTTTTTTTTTTGTCTTTAATATTGCCTGCCGGGAAATAGTTAAAACTGCCCAATGTTCTATGCTATACGATCAATTGATTTCAATAGGGGAAAGTCAAAACCTGTAAATTTAATGATGAGTGTGAAAACATTTTTGATGTCATGTTGCCGCCTGACGTCCGTTTAATTACACTCAGGAAAATGAAGTCCAGCACATTTATATTTCATTTTTTAATGGGCATGTAAAAATGAAAATAATAAATAAGAACTTTTTTAAAAATAAAAATGCTGCTAGTTTGAAAGCAGAATATTAGGAAAATTATCATACCTTGTTATCTTCCTTATCTTCATTTTATTTACATAAAGATTTTTTTTTTCATTCAGCGTAAGATTCAAATATTTTTCACTGAGTGAACACCAACTATAATGACTTCGATTACACCTGCATGCAATATCAATTCATGCATAAGCACTTTTATACATATAATTTGCATAGTATTGCTAAAAGAACCGTTCAATCGTTTGTATAATTCAAAAGACTGAATTTAGCCGATATTTTATGTCTGTCATGAAAGGGAAAGAATCGAACCTATGTTCACTTGAGAGAGTGAAACGTAACAACAGAGTAGACTAAATTGTAAATGCCAATTCATCTATTTATTTATAATTAATTTCTAATGATTGTAGACAAAAGACAATAGACAATAATTTATAATTGTAAATACGTATATACAGTCGGCGAACGATAATAAAAATGGCGCGAAAATGTCAGGCGAGTCTAAGACAGATAATTTAGGGTGGTCAGTTATCACGGATAAATTAGATAGGCATTATTATGATACTTGTTTGATAAAAAATAATAATTACTTGAAGGCGTAATAGCTCAGGTGGCTAAGCTAAGCTAAGGGAAATGTTTAAGTAGCCCTGCTTTTCATTTTTTTTTTATTTCAGTCTGATTCTCAGTTTGTCTTCTCTTTTTTTATTTTTTCTTATTATGTGTATTACTTTTTTTCTATTTTCTTTTTCTTTTTCATATCAATGAAATTTTAATCAAAGCAAGTTACATTTCGTTTCCGGCTCGTCCGCTGTATCTGTTGCAGAGTCGTCAGCTGTGTCCGTTTAAACCTTTAGAACTTTTCGAATGATCTTCCTAGAATCCTCGAATAATGAAATCGCTCATCAGAAGCTTTTTCAATGTTCGCCATTTCGAGCTATAGAATAGTACGTTATAGTATAGTGTATAATGTTTGGGTACTGTACTTACATTCCGTCGGTATAAATGGATGTTCACGAAAAAAAGTGTATGCTGAATTACTGTATTATTTTCAAAGCCAGTGGAAAAAAACGGTATTGTATCAATGCTGAAAAAAAGGTAAAAAAGTTTACTTCAACCCAGTATCGAACGCCGGACCTAGGGTGCCTAACACGTTGCGCCAATACAGTACTTCGTTCATCGAGTCTCAGTTCGAGATATGACGCACCGTTTGGGTCAAAAGTCTATAATCGCTCGAGCGGTACCATAATACACGGTTAGCGTGTAAATTTACACGCTTACCGTGTATTTCAATCGGTAGATCTATAAAAGTACACGCTCACCGTGTATTTTTACGCGTTTACCGGGTAAAATATACGCTTAGCGTACAAATTTATACGCTTAGCCCGTATCGCTCGCTCGAGTTACACTTTAAATAAATCAGCCAATCAAATTACATGTTACAAAGGAAGATATTTATAAAGTTTATGATTGAATTATTACTTTTAAGGAAACCTACATAATATTTTCATTATATTACGAATTGTTTTGCCACTGTAAAGATGATTTCAATATAATTATATGCTTTGATTAAAGACATGTATATTTTTATCATATCTTACATGAAAAGCCTGCTTTAAAGGTGCAAGATAAAGACAAACGAATAGACATAAATCTTAAAAAAAGACTACACATTTTGAAATATAGTACTAAACATTACGATAGCCGTGCAATATTCCCTTGAAATCAACACATGTACAGAGAAACAAATTATTGTTTCTGTATTTTCTTAGACTGACATGGGGGTCATTTGGTCCTACTTTCGTGTTTATCGCTTTTCCGTAATCGGTCGGAAATTCTTCGGGATCACGTGATTTTAAAATTGTTTCAAACGAATATCCATTTAAGACGCGCAACAAAATAACTGTATTTCCATGATGGTAATTATGCACGACTTGCACGAAAAATATGAGATGTACAAAATTTAAATTTAAAATTGACAGTGACATATATTACGCCAAGACAATGTCTTTAATGTCTAAAATCTTATTAAATTAATGTAGCCATGTGTGCATAAATAAGTGTATTTAGGTAAATTTCAATCATACTTTGTTTCTGCAGTGTTAGACAATTACTCATTTATATTCTTAAAATTATACTGAAAAGAGATTAACTGAAAAAGTTTACAGACGAAGTTGTAAAAACACTTTTATTCGGGAAGGGCCTGAATTGTCCTTATGAAAACTTGTAGTATAGCTGTATATTACCTGTATTATAAGAATGATTTTCATGAAGTTTTTGTGAGTTACAAAATTGTTGAATTCCATGTGCTAAGTTTGTAAAAATCACGTTATCGTTTGGGCATATGATATATTTTGCATCTATTTATAAATTAAAGCCTCGTTTCGGAGGATTCTTCCGAAAAAGTCCGAAGATGCTCGATGGGTTCGTAAGCAGTCGGAAAGCATACTTTCGGTTTGACATAGGCAACATTTTTTGTTTATTTGTTAGTTATTCTTGAACATATTCATGACTATTTGGTCAGAACCGATGCAGTGGGCCATATTTTCAGTAAATAGGAAGTCTCAGCTACAAACTCTGGTTTTCATATAATACTCGTTCGGGTTTTAGTAATGGACCTTTAAATAGTCTTATTTATTTTCGTCAGAAAAGAACAAGCATTTCCAGTCTAATTCCACACATCATACACATATTAAACTTGTACCTTACATTCTAAAATGTCATTTGTTATATATATATTCTACAACTTCAAATAGTATTTATTTTTCTCCGACTTGAATGCCATGTACATAATGGGGGGGGGGGGGGGGGGGGGGGGGGGGCATATAAGATGGCTTTGCTATGATACAATATAATGCCTTCGGTCATCAATTATATATAATGTACTTTGACCTTCAAAAATGACCTTTGGGAGAGTTCATTAACTAAGGTGGATCTGGTTTTCGGATAATCTCGGCTGATGATTTACGTAAGAAATAGGTATGTAATGTAAGAAATTAACCGAGTTGCGATCAAAGACTGCACAGCGTATTGGTAAGTGCGTTTGCCCCTGATGCATGGCGTGCACGCAACCTGTGGGTTCGAACCCCAACAAAATTTCTTTTTATTGACTTATGAATCATAATTCAAAAAGTACTATCATATTTTATTGCCTGGACTTCAATATTTACTGTTTTGAATTATTTTTCTTCATTTTCTGCATTTTTGTCCACCCTCTTAACTCAGTAGGGAGAGCGTTGATCTAAGGATCGCGGGGTCGCTAGCTCCATCCTCGGGCGGGGCATATGTTCTCCGTAACGATTTGATAAAAGACATTGTGTCTGAAATCATTCGTCCTCCACCTCTGATAATTTATGTGGGGAAGTTGGCAGTTATTTGCGGAGAACAGGTTTTTACTGGTACAGAATCCTGGAACTTACACTGGCTAGGTTAACTGCCCACCGTTACATGACTGAAATACTGTTAAAACGGCGTTAAACCCAAAACAAACAAATCAGTTTTCCCATTCGTTTTCTGTTACTTTTTTTCTCTAAAAGTTTATTTCATATCAAAAAAAAAAAAAAAAGATTAAATTCACAAATAAACAAGGTTAATCCTCAGATTCGCTGGCAGTGTCTGTTTCTGAATCGTTCGTTGAATCACGAACGTTAAAAACCTCTTTCGTGAAAAAAGTTGGACATAGTTATATAAAAAGTCTTACTTTTCCGGGATTCGAACCCGCACCTACTCCTAATAAATTACATACGATGTTTACTCTAACCTACTGCGCCAACGTGACAAGTTTAGTTCGTCCGATTGGTTGGTGCAAATATATATTCAGTAAACTATAGCACCCCTTTACTTGGATTAGTTCAATATTAAAAGTACATTTACGTCCGAATGCACAAAAAACGTATATCTATATATAAGATACTAATCCATAGCGTCTATGCGTGATTAACCTAAACCGGTAAATAATACGGCCGACTGCGTTTGTTTACAAATAGCTAGTATCTCGTTGGTCCCCAATCTGAGCCTCACGCTATATCAGCCGGGCTAATAATGTTGTATACAAAAGACAAACGGTTTATCACATACTAACAGGTAAATACGCAGTGCTTTTTTACGTTTCTTGTATGTATTTATATTGAAATGTAAATATTTAGCATTATGTTATGCATTTGCAGCAGTTATTACGCTGGAGGCGGGGGTTTTATAGCAATTACTCGTGTTTTGTTTTGCATATTTGAACTATAAATATTACGCATATATCAAATATTATACATTTGCTGAATATATGCCAGCTGGATAGCTGGATAAAGGATCCAATTACCTAAATATAGGTCGGCTTTTGCTTGTCTCACCTTAGCTCAAAAGTGACCTTGATTCTTTGTTTACATTTGCATTCACGCCAATATGTCAATATACATGTGCTGTATGCACTACTTTTCTGACCCAATTTTATGTTGTATTTTCAGTTACTACATCAACGATACTATTGATTAAACTTATCTAGTTGCTTTATTGTTTTCATGCCTTAACAGATCTAGTTGCGATAGTGGAGTGTATTAAGCCTGTATATATTATGACTTTATTTGCACGCGGGAAGTTATATTGATAAATCCAGAGGGGTGCAGAAATGGGGCCGGAAGGAAAGAGGCATAAATGCATGCGAGTAGGCCTACTTGTTGAAAATTTCAATATATTTCTTATGAGGTGCGTTATAACGTTCCTGAGCTTTGGATGAGCAGATGTTAAAGCCAAAAAAAAAGTTACGTATATAGTTTAATATATACGTATAGGTTTATAAAACACACCTGTTAGATATTCCAAATCGATTATGCACGTCAGACAGGCCGTATTCCAAATCGATTATGCACGTCAGACAGGCCGTAGGGCCTAATAATCATATTTATTGATGGTATTGAAGTAAAATAAATTAATGTCGGTTAAAAGTCGTAATGTCAGACAATTAGGCGGAGCACAGTAAAAGTATTAAAAACGCTATCTTGAATAATTTTAATTTTTTCGGTTTTTGTAATTATTTTTCTCTTTTTTTTTCCCGGACGATTACTTTAAAACCATAATTCATGTCTTTGATATTTTTAATAATCTCCCTCTTTAATACTAACGATTTTGTCCTGTTGATAATTATAAATGTACTAAAACACAAAAACATGCCCATTGGTATATTGCATATTGCAAGGATCATAACTCTTGACTTGAATAGTTTTTAGTTATCTGCCTGAAACTTGGCATACTGATTGATTCCAATGAAAGGAAGTGCAGAGCTCATAAACTTTCGTTTCCTTTTTTCCGTGACTATAACGCTTAACCCAAACTGCTCACTAGACTGATAATGAATATATTTCTACATTTTTCCAGTTTTATGTCTGAGACAAAAGCCAGTCTGTTTTAGAGATTTCCATAGAGGTGTGATGTTAAAATTATTGTTTGATATTGGATATAGCTAGGATATAGACTGGCTCAGTTCACTACATTCAATCATAAAAATGTAAAAAGATATATCATAGTCTAGGAGCTTGTCTACGATTAAACTATTAAGGGAACGAAATTCACCAGAATGCAATGATATATAAGAATTGCAGGGGTGGGGGGGGGGGGGGGGGCATAACACAAGAACCACCAATCTGTTTAAAATGATTTTTATTTACCTTTCTTACTGTACAAAACCAGTGAAATTATGACTCTTTAAGTGGTTTAACCCCCCTTTCCGCTATAGAACACAGCGGCGGGTGGGTATGGCTGTCACCGTCCATGTAATAATAGGCTTGATTTTGTTAAGTAAAATCTTATTTTAAAGAGAGTAGAACAGTATAACATGGAAATTAATAAAATAGTTTAACTTTATTACAGTCTTATAACATATGCTGTACGATATATATGTTGCAACCAGTACCATGTCTTTGAAATTGCAGTTAATTATTCAAAAAACTGCTTTGCATCGTACTGGTAATAAAATTTCAGATAACATACATGTACTTTTATTTCAGGACTTTGAAGATCAACATGCGTAGTGCACAGTCGAAATTTTTCAGTATGATTTACATGCACGACTTAATCAGCAACTTACACACGTACCTTCTACTGAACGCATGGAATTCAAAATATTTTTAACTAGACAGATGTTTCTAAACTAGCTGTTGTTTGGACCATACAGTTCAAGGTTTTGATGCGGCGGTGTTTACAAAAAAACCCAAAAAAACCCTACATTATGAGGCGAAAGAAACTGAATTTTTGTCGGAATGACAACAGTTTATAAGATCTTTTCTTGGATATAATTAACATAATTTTCGAATATCTTGTGGGAAAATAATTCTTAACCCGGGATAAATAACAAATTTTGTAGTTGCAAGTCACATTAATACACGGATATGTACTGAATGAAATTAAAATGTGTCGAGTAATATTTTTTTTATTTATTTGAGACATTTTGGGCTGAAAATCTGTTTGTCTCATGTGCCAGGTAGAATATCTAGAGCAGGGAAATGGTTCAAAACCTTTATCCTTAAAATCATCGAAAAAAGTATTGTCGCCCCGACGGATAGACACACGAAAGAAACCATACCCTGTGCTATCAACACGTGAATACTCGATGACTGACCATTTCTCACAGGAGGTTTCACAAGAGCAAGCTGGTTCTGATAGGAGCGAATTTGCGTTTTCAAGTGGATTGTCTCTTAGATTACCGGTCACAACTGATCAAGCGTCCAGGTCGATTGTCGGTGGCCATGAACATGCATTACACAATGGTTACAGCGGGGATCGCTTGAACGAATATATTGAACATGTTCACCATGGGAGACAGGAAAATGGAAGGCATGTTGAAGAACTGAGAAATGATCGTACAAATATTTCTGCCATTTCTACCCCAGCCAGACATCCAGATTATGTAGAATACAGTGATAGGCTAAGAACATACGCTAGGTGGACACACAGGAGACCTGATCCGCCTTCATTGGCCGGGGCTGGATTCTTTTTTACAAGTAAGTGGTCCTAAAACGCCAACTTTCATTTTATAATTTTTCATTGTATAATTCTATCTGTAAAATCGATTTGAAAAATAAGGGTTATACTTTTGTGATATTCATCAACCTTTGTAATAAATAGTCCCCAACTTTCTAAATCAGTCTGGAATATATCCAAAGATGCTAAACCATACATTTAATTATAATTGTGCAACCTTTTAAAATATGCAAAAACCAAAAAAATATCTATAACATATTTTATTTCCGTAAAATTCATCTAATTAATAGACATTCAGCAAAACTGCAATCACTATGTTGTCTTACACTCCGGAATCTTAGACGGAACTTCTGAATTGGTATCATGTTGACTACGAGACCTAAATCTGACTGCTCATTTTTAGCTCGACTATTCGAAGAATAGTCTAGCTATTCTACTCACCCTGGCGTCGGCGTCGGCGTCGGCGTCACACCTTGGTTAAGTTTTTGCATGCAAGTACATGATACAGCCATCAATTAAAGGCATAAAGCTTTGAAACTTATTTTTTCTTTTTCTAGGTCAATTACCAACCTCTCTGGGTCAATCCCATAACTCTGACATGTATTTTGAGCAAATTATGCCCCCTTTTGGACTTAGAAAATTTTGGTTAAAGTTTTACATGCAAGTTACTATCTCCAAAACTAATGCAGATATTGATTTGAAACTTCACATGTGTCTTCGGGGTTATAAAACTAGTTGATAGCAGCAAGTCCCATAACTCTGACTTTCATTTTGGCCAAATTATGCCCCCTTTTGGACTTAGAAAATTCTGGTTAAAGTTTTGCGAGCAAGTACATACAGCTATTTCTAAAAGGCATATAGATTTGAAACTTATTTTTTCTTTTTCTAGATGAATTACCAACCTCACTGGGTCAAGACCCATAACTCTGACATGTATTTTGAGCAAATTATGCCCCCTTTTAGACTTAGAAAATTTTGGTTAAAGTTTTACATGCAAGTTACTATCTCCAAAACTAATGCAGATATTGATTTGAAACTTCACATGTGTCTTCGGGGTTATAAAACTAGTTGATAGCAGCAAGTGCCATAACTCTGACCTTCATTTTGGCCAAATTATGCCCCCTTTTGGACTTAGAAAATTCTGGTTAAAGTTTTGCGTGCAAGTACACACAGCTATTTCTAAAAGGCATATAGATTTGAAACTTATTTTTTCTTTTTCTAAATCAATTACCAACCTCACTGGGTCAAGTCCCATAACTCTGACATGTTTTTGAGCAAATTATGCCCCCTTTTAGACTTACAAAATTTTGGTTAAAGTTTTACATGCAAGTTATTATCTCCAAAACTAATGCAGATATTGAATTGAAACTTCACATGTGCCTTTGGGGTTATAAAACTACTTGATAGCAGCAAGTCCCATAACTGATATGCATTTTGGTAAAATTATTCCCCCTTTTGAACTTAAAACTCTTTTGATATTTAACCTTTTTGGGTAATATTTTCCTGCTTCTGGGACAATATTTCGAATAGTCGAGCTTGGCTGTCTTACGGACAGCTCTTGTTAATAACATCATCATCTTCATCATCATCATCATCATCATGCTATCATCATCATAAGTTTGTTATTATCGTTATCGTTATCATGGTTATTGTCATCATCATTCAGCTTTTTGTTACATATGTCACCTTGTGAATAAATGTTTCTGAAATAGATGACGCAGACCTTGTGCGATGTTACCAATGTGGCATCGGGCTGAAAGACTTCTGCGAAGAAGATGATCCTTTGAAGGAGCACGTGAGGCATTCTGGGAATTGTCCTTATCTACAGCAGCATCTAGGAGCAGCACAGCTGGCTGAGTTAAAGGTACTACATATACTTTAATTTATTGTTATTAATTTTATTGTAAATCATGTTGGTAACTTGATATTAACACAAATTAGCAAGTAAGGTGGAATTTAAACTTCCAGAAAGTGCACGCATAGTTAAAAATGTGCCAAGATGAGTCAGTAACAAGTTATGACTTTGCCCATTGATGCAGTGGGTTTGAACTCTTCTTGGGATGGAGGAGGAGTTTGGAGGCGTTATCCGGCTGACATACGTAACGTCGCTGGTTCCATCTGTGCACGAGTATATAAATAATCATTGAGATAACATGCATAGTTTATATTCCGAAAACGATTTAGTTATAGTCAGCTGCCAAAATTCATAAATGGTATTTGGTTTACTTTTCAATAAACTTAGATTGAAGCATTTACATGGACTTGTTGATTTAGGGCAACTTTTATTGAAACTATTAGGTAATGAAATCACATATCGAGGGCTTGGTGCAAAACTATTGTAAGTGTATATAAATAAAGAACAAGATACAATAGTTTTGCGTAAAGCCCTCGATATATATTTATATTACAGAGGCAACTTCAAACAGAAGATCCAGAGTATAACAGGCAAATGCAATGGAATGGTATGTCTTGCTTGAACAATCGGTATATTTGTAATACAGGCTACTAGTATATTAAAATTATCCGACCGTCTTGCTGAAGGTCCATGTTTCTATCCTGGGTTTCGACTGTGAATGAAATGATTCCAGAGTTGCACCTGGTGTCAGAAGCTAAACATAGCATTGCTCATTGATGCTGGAGAAAGCTTCAACAGACAGAAAAAAATCAGCTGATAAAAAAGCTTGACATTTTACTCACTCGGTTATAAAAGTTTCCACTTAAATTAGTGAGTTTAAGATGTTGGTTTTGGGTTTGTCGCTACCTTTCATTTTAACTTTTCAGCCCGGCACACGCTTGATCCTACGACAACTAATTATCGACACCCTGAATATCAAACACTTCAGTCACGCTTGTCATCATTCAGGTCCTGGCCTCAACACATGATACAGACCCCACAGCAATTAGCAGACGCCGGATTGTTTTATACAGGTATTTGTGTTAATTGCATTTTCAAAATAGCCCATTTCTTTCTGGAGTGAAACAGCATGTACAATACGTCCGTGGAGTATATTTTTACTCTTTGTCTTGAAGAATGTTATTTAGAAGTCGCATAGAGGTTCTGAAATGAACTCTGTAGCATTACTGAAACTAAAAAGGAGGCAACTTGTTTTCTTGCCTATCTTGTGGGGAAAGATGAGGATTGTTTGCCTAGCCAGCTGAGAAAGGCAAAGATATCTCCGAAGTACTTAAAATTACCCTTTTCCCTAGGGAATAAAACGAGCTGCACGCTCCCAATGTGACGTTATAATTTTAACGTCATAAAATACGTGCAAGTTGCAATGGTAGGCAGATGAAATTATTTAGCATGTCAGACAGTTGTTTTCCTCACCCTCGGGTCAACACGAATAAGAAACCTAGCTAGAGCTCGCTGTCTCTAGGGTTTGGAAAATCATGCGCTATACTACGTACAGACAGGCATATCCTTGATATTTATAACCTACTTGACGGAGACTCCAGCCAGCTGTGCTGCAGCTGGTAGCTTGAAATAGTGTCAGCTGTATGCCTACATGACTTTGTACATTTTAATGCACAACGCGGCTTTATATGACAAATCAAAACATAATGAACTAAACAGATTTTTAAAAAATGCTGACCTCGACATTCATATATTCTATCTTAAATTTAACCTTAAAAATGGTGCTTATTTTAGGTTTCGAAGATCGCGTGCGTTGTTTTGCCTGTGACGGCGGACTTCAGCGCTGGGACCCGGATGATGACCCCTGGACTGAGCATTGTCGCTGGTTCCCAGCCTGCCCTTTTGCGAGACAACAGAAGGGTGATGAATATATAGCTGTGATTCAAGCAGCAGTTGCTTATGAAAATCAGGTGATTTTCTAAAAACACATCTAGATTGTCTGCAAAATATGTTATACATGTACTTTCACTCCTGCATCGGTTTTTGCAGAACAAAACTTCAACGCATAATCTGGATAAAAAGACAGGCAGTGGACTTCTTTTAGGCTTATCTTTGTTCTTAGAGAATCGTCAAGTGAAATTACTTATCAAAAGATGGAGACGTTCTCGTGATTTATTGTCTGATATAACTCGGATGAATTATATTCAGATACGCATGTAATGAAGCCCTAGGGCGTTACGGCAAGCGGTTTTAAAAACACACGAGAGCATCTGAACTCTAAGCCATAGTAAATATATAGGGTATTTGTTTGTTTCCGAGTAAGATTGGATGTTCTTTCACGAGTGAACATCAGATGCAACATTTACACGAGTAGCATAGCCTCGAGGGAAAATGTAAGCTACGGTTTTCATGAGTGGAAGATATTTGATTTAACATGTAACACAAACAAATTTTCTTTTTTGTTTGATGTTTTGACAAGAGTTACCCATTGTATAGTTTCTTGTCAGTGAAAAAAAATCATTGAGAAAATACCAGGTATATTCAACTCTAATATTTCGGGAATTCACTGAAAAAACAACATGTAATAAAAGACCATAAGACACAAGTAGGTTTTTGATTGATAATTTACATGACTTTATTCGCAAAATGTCGTAATGTTCTTAAATGGTACGCGCACCAAGCGTTGTTTATCAAAGGATATACAAATAGGTTACTAATATAAAAAAGTATAATAGACTAATTAGCAGGCAAATATATATAGATAATAGACGTACTATATTCTGCACTAAGTTCGAAAGCTTCTGTTCAGAATACAGCCATGCACTTAAAATTGGTGGCTTACACCTCATGACAAAAAAAGAGTAAAACGACGAGAAAGTGGAACTCAGCCGCGTAACGGCTTGCAAAAATGTTTTTTTTATACAAGTTAAATCAAAATTAACTTGCATTGTGTATGTCTGTGTATATTGTATAGCCTAAAGAGGGCATATTGAAGTCATCAATATATCATTATAAATTGCCCAGGGAAATGGTACACAGTCGGGTGACCGAGGTCTGTCAGGTGCGATGGAGCAAATGGTACTTAGGGAACCAGAATTCAGAGCTGCTTTGAATGAACATAGGGAAACATGTGTAGAGATGGGGTACCAGCTAGAGGATTTCAATGAAGCTGTACAGGAACTACGAAACAGAGGTTGTCTAATTTTATACATTACACATCTTATTATTAGTCATTTCTGGTTGAAAACTAGTGTTTGGGACTACAGGGTTGTGTTTTTCTTGCCGACATTCCGTTCGTTCGCCTGGATACACTTTCATATCCGGTCAATACCTGTGTCATCCGTCAAAGGAGTTTCATATTACCTAGCACAGATTTTACCGATGATAAGACGATGTTTTATGCGCAACAAGGCCAATTACACCAAGTCAAGGTCATACTTTGAGGTCAAAGGTCAACAGGGTTGTTTTCCTTCCTGGTTTGTAACTTAATCATCTGTTAAAGGATTTTTAACTCGACTATTCGAAGAATAGTCTAGCTATTCTACTCACCCTGGCGTCGGCGTCGGCGTCGGCGTCGGCGTCGGCGTCGGCGTCACACCTTGGTTAAGTTTTTGCATGCAAGTACATACAGCTATCATTTAAAGGCATATAGCTTTGAAACTTATTTATTCTTTTTCTAGGTCAATTACCAACCTCACTGGGTCAAGTTCCATAACTCTAACATGTATTTTGAGCAAATTATGCCCCCTTTTGGACTTAGAAAATTCTGGTTAAAGTTTTACATGCAAGTTACTATCTCCAAAACTAATGCAGATATTGAATTGAAACTTCACATGTGTCTTCGGGGTTATAAAACTAGTTGATAGCACCAAGTCCCATAACTCTGACCTTCATTTTGGCCAAATTATGTCCCCTTTTGGACTTAGAAAATTCTGGTTAAAGTTTTGCGTGCAAGTACATACAGCTATTACTAAAAGGCATATAGATTTGAAACTTATTTTTTCTTTTTCTAGATCAATTACCTACCTCACTGGGTCAAGTCCCATAACTCTGGCATGTATTTTGGCCAAATTATGCCCCCTTTTGGACTTAGAAAATTCTGGTTAAAGTTTTGCGTGCAAGTACATACAGCTATTACTAAAAGGCATATAGATTTGAAACTTATTTTTTCTTTTTCTAGATCAATTACCTACCTCACTGGGTCAAGTCCCATAACTCTGGCATGTATTTTGGCCAAATTATGCCCCCTTTTGGACTTAGAAAATTCTGGTTAAAGTTTTGCGTGCAAGTACATACAGCTATTACTAAAAGGCATATAGATTTGGAACTTATTTTTTCTTTTTCTAGATCAATTACCTACCTCACTGGGTCAAGTTCCATAACTCTTAACATGTATTTTGAGCAAATTATGCCCCCTTTTGGACTTAGAAAATTCTGGTTAAAGTTTTACATGCAAGTTACTATCCCCAAAACTAATGCAGATATTGAATTGAAACTTAACATGTTTCTTCGGGGTTATAAAACTAGTTGATAGCATCAAGTCCCATAACTCTGATATGTCCCCTTTTGAACTTAAAACTCTTTTGATATTTAACATTTTGGGTAATAATTTCCAGCTTCTGTGACAATATTTCGAATAGTCGAGCTTGGCTGTCTTATGGACAGCTCTTGTTATAATACTTGGCATTAAATGTTTCCCATGAGAAAACGTGTTGTGCGCAACTTCCAGATAACTAGCTTAATGTTCAAGGTGACACTGAAGTCAAATGTTAACATACAATTAACAGCGTCTTTTTCGTGCAACGTCCATAAATTTGCCATCACTCAAGGGATAGTACATATTGCTTGTCTCGTCTCAAATGATCCCTTATTGAGATTATATGATGTGTACAACAACAACAACCTTAGCTGAAAGGTTAAGGTCACACTTGAAGGTCAAAGGTCAACAGGGATGTTTTCCTTCCTGGTCTGTAACTTAATCATTTGTTAAAGGATTTTAATAATACTTGGCCTAAAATGATTTCCATAATTAGAAAATGTGTCATGCGCAACGTCCAGATCTCAGACTTAAAGTTCAAGGTCACACTTCGTGGTTAAATGTTAACATGCATTAATGGCGTCTTTTTTGGTGGAACGTCCATAAATTTGCCATGCCTCAAGAGATAATACATATTGATTGTCAACTCTCAAATGTCCCTCGTGTTGAAACGAGAGGTCATAGTTCAACAGGGATTTTCCTGCTAAACCTTAGGCCCCTACTTTGAAAGTCGAGTCACATTTTGATGTCTAATGTTAACGTCATATTATTGGCCAGTTCGTACATACCACCAATTAAGGATGATAATATTATTTGATTCAAACGCTTCCACATAATGTGACGATGTGTCACGGTCGAAAACAAGACCCATAACATAAAGTCAAAGTAACACTTGGAGACCAAATGTCACCATATTTTTCTTCCAGTATGCCACGTAAATCAACGATTCATCGGTGGATTTTAGAATAACCATATAAAGATGGGATGTAATGTGCATATCCAAGGCCCCTAGCTTAAATATTAAGGTGTCAAAGGTTAACAGTGTGTGCCTACTCCTTAAGAATTTCAAAAAACTTGTCAAAAATGTTTCTAATAATTAGATGGTTTTTCATAACTCACAGACACCCTAGTTCTAATGTCAACGTTTGGTGTGTGTTTGTTAAAACTGTGTGATTCGTCAAGGTACATGTAGTTATATATTACTTAGCACAAATGTTCGTCATAAGTTGATGTGTCGTATGCAACACAGAGACCCTAGCCGAAAGGTCAGTGTCACATTTGAAGTCAAATATTTGAGGTTGTTTTTTCTTTCTAGTCTCTGTCATTTTCATCCATGCATGGATATTTAAATAACTTTATAATAAGCTGACCCAATTGAAAGAATATGTTGCGGTATTTAGTGTTGATGTCATTACTGCCCTTTAATATGATGAGGTATTTCCGTACATTTTAATCTGTTTTTCCACCGTGACAGATTTAAAAACGAAATAAACATCAGATGTTATAATCAAATTTCAGCATTTTCAGATAGATCTATGTACATTTAAATCAGAACAGTTGGCGTCATAACTTGGTGCAATAATAACATATTGTCTTGTGTTATAACCTGACTGAGAAAATATCTGAATATTTAAATGACTCATCTGTTTTAACACATACTTTAATATAGTACTAGTAAAGCTGTGTTATTGCTCAATGTGTCAAAGTCGAAATATATCTCAAACCTATTTTGCATATATGTTATTGTTTTAACTTACTTGTCGGATATTGTACATGTGATTTCTTGAAATATGAACGAAAACTTACGTCACACAGACATGCTCTCGTAATAATCATTTAATTCTGCAAAGAGTTGCCTATGGAGACTTGAATAGTATTTTCAAACAACAGACCTTTTATTAGCTCACCTGAGCAATGCTCAGGTGAGTTTTTGTGATCACTCAATGTCCGGCGTCTGTCTGTTGTCTGTCAACATTTAGCTTGTGTATGCGATAGAGGCTGTATTTTTCAACTGGTCTTCATGGAATTTGGTCAGAATGATTGCCTTGGTGAAATCTAGGCCAAGTTTGAAAATGGGTCATCTGGGGTCAAAAACTGGGTCACTAGGTCAGATCAAAGTAAAACCTTTTGTATGCGATAGAGGCTGTATTTTTGAGTCGGCTAAAGGCTGAAAGCCTTTTGACGAGTCCTTGCTGTTCAGCGATTCTCTAAATGGACCGAATAACACGTGAAGGGATGTAGTTCCATTAGATTTCTCAAACTTCAAACAGTTCACTGCATGAATGAAAGTAAGTTGTGTCAATTCCCTTTGCTATGACCAATATACGATGTAATCTGTCATATTTATGACTTGTAATTGTGCAATACTCGAATGTAACTCATTAAGCATAAATGTGCATTTTAAGAATTGCGCAGGCTTACAAAGCTTGGGTAACATCCAGCGAAAGACAAAAAATAGTTCCACAGGGCTCCAGATAAGATGCGTATTAGCGTAAATTATGTATAGAAATAATGCAAATACGCATGTCTAATAATTTCTTAGCGTATAAAAACGTATATAAAATTACAGAAACGCACACAATGCTTTTTTAAAAACAAAATCTGAATCGTCTGGATGCGTTAGGTAACATAGCCGATCAGCCTTAATTCTCCCACATTGAACGTAAACACGCATCGTATGATTTCTATAAACTTTGCGTGGGTTGAATTTTGCAGTAAGTAAACGGATAAATTATCGGAAAAAGAAGCTCTTACTTGTTTGTTTAGTTACTACTGATATTAAAAATGATTTTAATTCTTATTTTTCGAGAAATAAACAAATCGGCGAAACATTAAATTGTATTTTCTTGTAGTTTTTGAAATCGAAAGTAGATCGTCTATGTTTGGCTGCTTTCACGAAACGAAACAACTTTTTTATGAAAAGATTTAAATAAGAGGTAATTTAACCGTAAACTTCAATGTCAGATACTGCCAATTGCTGCTAAATGTCTTCGTATCATCACAATTTGTAAAATATATTGTTGAAAACTGGAGAAAAGTGTAATCGTATCCGGATATAATATTTTGGGTAAATATCGAGCTGTGTTATGAAATTTTAAGAAAAAAACTAAAAACAAACTGAAACTGGTAGACTATACTGTCAGTACATCAATCATTAGCCGACTCAGGCCCTTCAGGCCTTTGATTCAATTAGTCTTCATGAATTTTGGTCAGAATGATTGCCTTGATGAAATCTAGGCCAAGTTTGAAAATGGGTCATCTGGGGTGAAAAACTAGGTCACTAGGTCAAATCAAAGAAAAACCTTGTGTATGCGATAGAGGCTGTATTTTTCAATTGATCTTCATGAATTATGGTCAGAATGATTACCTTGATAAAATCTAGGTCAGTTTCGAATATGGGTCATCTGGGGTCAAAACTATTAAAAATATTTGTTTCCATGAAATCACTAGGTTAAACATGTTTACACTGTTATAGTATGTTTCTCAGGTGAGCGACCTAGCGCCATCTTGGCCCTCTTGTTTAAAATACGATGCATGCATCAACAATGTTTGTAATGTACGTTTATTGTTACTACAGGTACCATAAAGCCAGCCATTGAGGAAGTAATTGACGCAATCGAAGTTATCAAAGCGAGGAGAATTCAAGAAGAAGCGCTACAGGCCATACAAAATGGTATTTTGATATATATCTTCAAAAAAACAATAGAAATTTCGAGGTCTTTCATTCTCTCAATTTTGGTTAAAAAGAGTAAAAGATATACACAGCTTTCAACGATTATGACTTTTTCCGTATTTCTGTACATTAAAATGACGCCTGTTCACATAGTGACACATTGTGACGCCTGTTCACATAGTGACGCCTGTTCGTATAGTAACGCCAGTTCACATAGTGATGCGCGTTCACATAGTAACGCCTGTTCACATAGTGACAATTGTTCTCAAGGTAGTGGACCTGTTATAACAATCGTTATTCTCCGTACGATTACGTTTTCTCAACCAGACTGGTGCCCGTGCTTACTTACTCTCTACGTTTGACAATCAGACGGGGACAAGACTAATTCTCCATGTACGATTTCGGAATCTCTCGGTTGTTATGAAAAGTGCTTTTTTCTCGTATGACCGAATAATGTCGATACAACATACATTAAAATGTCGCCTGGGGACCAGGCTAATTGTCAATGTACGATTTCGGCATCCTTCGGTTGTTATAAAAAGCTTTTTTACTCGTATGACCGAAAAATGTCGATATAACTTACGAGAATACGTTTTTACACGGAAATTGCCGATAATCATTACGGGAACACTACTTCAAATTAACGTTATATATTGCAGATATAGATACTATTTTTAGTAGTCGTCCTTTGTTGTCGGGGCTTCGGTTCTATGATCTCTTCCATAACAAAACGTGTGTTAGTTACTGCGCTCAAAGATAACGTCAAACGCATTTTAAATTCTATCAAAGTGATTTTGTAACACGAAAGTCTCTTGATGTTTAAGCGAAAATTATTTAATGTTTTAAATACATTGACATGAGATAAAGAATCATAAATTAAAAGTAGATATCAGCTGCATTCATATATTGATAATTCAAAAGTAATAGAAGAATCTTGAAAGTATTTTCAAATTTGAAAGTGTCAAAAGTTCAAACAATCGGCCGAGTGTTATCGTTCGCATACTACGATTACTGCGTTTAGCACATCGTGTTTTTTTGCCTTAGTTAGAATTTGTTTCGAAACTTTCTTAATTCATTAAAAACACTTTTAAATTGTTTTCAGTTACTAAGTGTTTCTTCTCTGTAAATTTTATTCTTTTCTTGGAAAGACATATTAACAATTAAGGATGATAGTTTCTAATCATCTCCAGGTGCGGCTCCGGGGTTTTGCTTAAGAAGGCATGCTCCGTTCCTATCACTTCAGCAATTATAGTTAGTATCCATATAAAATTTGCGAGATAACCGAATGTTTTATTTTAAATGACTGATTTCGAAGTTTTAGGCAATCAAAAATGAATGCTCTTTGCTTTTAGGGTCGCTTTTTAGGGGGCTTCGGGTCGCAGGCTGTGCCCCTATCACCCGCTGTTTGTCTTAAACAATAGAACACTACAGATTCAAGCGGCTTTTCCGCGGTTTTTAAGATGTTAAATTTAGATATTGTAACGATCACTTCCCTTTCAAATACATACATCTAATTTTAAATGTAGCAAGGAGTGTATCGTATTGTCATGTATGTCAAGTGTTATAATTTCAGCAGCCGCGTGACTTGTTTTTGAGATCTAGTCTACTCGATATAATAGGGAATAAGTTATATAATACTACAAGAGGTTTCTTACAGTTATTTCCGCGCTTATACAGTAACTGTACTGCATGTGAACTGTTGAACATTAGCAGTACCATACTTTAACCTTTGAAAAGACTCAGATAAGAGTTAGCACTATTTGTTTGATTTACTCTCTAATAAACACAATCTTTGACGTTTTACGAGCTCCGATGATACTGTTATCATGTGCATATGCAGCATTAAATGTTAAAGTGACTATTTTCATGTTACAAGAGCGAAACTTTCCGCTGCTTGGATAACGATAGGAACAAAGTATATCACGAAACTAAACACAAAATATCGAAAACATGTGCATTTTAAATATTTTTGCTTCCAATGCCTTGATCTGGAAATAAGTTAAATCAAATCTTTTTCAGGCAAAAAAACAAACACTGAATAAATACACGAAGATATTGATATTTACATGTTAGAATGTATACGTATTTAGAACTACAACATGTTTCAGTTGTCAGTCAGAATACTTTCATTTACAATAGGTCAGGTCAAGTAGTCTATAAAGTTCTTCCAGATGCTTGCAATCCCAGTTTTGGTAACATGTTTATTACCTGCGGCCTGGAATGCAACAAGTAGTGTATCACATGGGGAATGGGTGATATCACGTGTTTTTTTTACTGGTATGTGATTGGTGTATCGCCGTTTTCGCAATATAGCTGGCAAGCTATATAATATATAGAGAAATACTTGTGATCTGAATTCCTCATGATTCATTAATTCATATATTAATTTATTCAAACTTTCAGCACTGATCAATATTGATACTTAGTTATGCATAAGAGATTTTTTTTAATGCTCTTTAATTTCCTCGATTATGGTTCTGTGTTGTTTTGCTCTATATGTCAACGACGTCCAGGTGAAGGCATGATTCACATTTGTGATAGCTCTAGTAAAGTGTTTTCAATAGTCAAGGAATGTGACCAGTTGAGCTAAAAGCTATGTTATACATGAAAGGGAAATATAGTTATTTTTGCTCAAAACAATGACTTACAGAATTAAGAAATACCAAAGAGCTATAAAAATAAATTGGATTAGATTAAAAAAATATTACCTCCTGTTGCGATTCTGTGTATATCATACTTCTTTGGAAATACATACTTCATCGATCTACATGTAAAATATGTAGAATGGAGTAATATTTCCTAAATTAATGCGTAATGGTATGATAAAAAAAGCTCGCTATTCATCCATAAGTTACTTTTTACACTGTGGTCACACAGACATCGGTAACAATTTCTGGTCTGAATAACTTCTGGCCACAGGAAATCTTTCGACTTGTATGAGTCTAGAACACTGAAATATTTCATTAAACACTGAAAAATTAATTACAGGTATCGCTAACTATATCACGTGAGCGGCACCTCGAAAAAGGGGTGTGCAACCTGATCTTGTAAAATCGTTAAAATTCGAGCAGGTATCGGTCTTTTCCGTCGAAGAAGTATTCAAACTTAAAAACATGCTCATTTTCTTCCTGTATTTCGATGCAAATTTTTCTGCGAATAACACCTGATCTTAATTTTACGGCATATCAGCCGTTTGATATAATTTAGAAAAAGAAACTGACTTTGCAATAAGTATCTTGTTTCCAAAACAGATCATTGTGATTGGTTTTTAAAATCGCAGCGGGTAAGTTAAGTTAAATCTGACCTTAAAACTACATGATTATAATATCGTGTGGCAGTTTGCATTCGCTCCCACTTACTCTCGTACCTATCCAGTTTCATACATGTAGGCTATATACGATCAACATGATTATATTGTAAATAAACAGTTATTTTTCATGTGAGGCTTAAAAAAGGTCGGTGGTTCAACCAAGATGCCCGCCTGTGATGAAATAATTTATGGAGGGGCACCTGGGGTCTTTCGTCGCCATTAAAGCTGGGAATTTCCCATATGGCCTATGATTGTGCCGGTGCGACGTTAAACCGAACAGAAACAAAAAAAAAATATGATTTATCTGCCCTTTGACTTTATTCAACTCTACAAGACTCCGCTTTAGTTTGTTATATTTAAACCTTTTATTTTCAAATCTTGACAATGTAAATTTTATTTGAGTTGTTCTATGGTATCTTATCGATATTTAAAGCTCGCCAGCCTTTCAGAACCTTTTTTTACATTGATCAGAGATGATGTGGGCTCGATTCATACAACGCTAAAACCAGTGTAAATCGGGAGAAATCGGGATAATGGAGCCAACCTAATTAAACGCGAGCTAAATGCATTGTGTCACAACTGTTGTCTCCCTTGAACTGATGACATATATGTTGAATATTTTCCTAAATTGTGGGTTGTTTTCTCGTTTCAGTAATAACTTAGCTTTGATGAAAGAAAAACTTATTATCAAATTTTGTATTTAGTCTTTTTCGAATGTGGCATTTACCGAAATGAAGTGTCCTGATAACAACTTAATCTAAGATTAAATAACCAAAGTTATTTTCACTTACGGCGCGGTGCATTACTGAATCTTATAATTTCTAACAGTGACCTGCAACTGTATCAACAAATGACGTTAGTTGAAATGACAAGAAAATATTTATATACATGTATTTATTTTACAGAAACGCCAGCTGAAGAAAACCAACGTTTGAAGAAGTTTATCATTTGTATGAAGTGCCGTAGGAATAACGTCAATATTTTGTTCTTGCCATGCACGCATCACCGTATGTGCATGGAGTGTGCGGATCCATTGACTCGTTGCCCTGTCTGTGACAAAATTATACGACAAAAAATACGGACATACTTGGCGTGAATCATGAAGCATAAGTGGGTTAATGGTAATAAATCTATCAATATAAGGAGCATTCAATCATGCAGAATCTGGTACTTTTTAGCTCCACTATTCGGAGAGTATGGGGGCTATACTACTCGCCCCGGCCGGCGTGACCCTTCTTGGTTTAGGTTTTTGAACAACCTTTGTTTTTCTGTCATATCTTTGTTACTATTGCTTATGTCTTAATGTAACTTCACATAAACATTGTCCAGAATACAAACAAAATAGGCGTAGGGGCTGAGCCCATTATACCCAAGGTCAAGGTCACCAAGCTGTTATACTTAGATTATTTTTAAGGTTAAAGTATTTCGGCAACCTTTGTTTTTCTGTCATATCTTTGTTACTATTTCTTATATCTTACTGTAACTTCATATAACCATTGTCCAGTTTACAGACAAAGTATGTGTAGGGGCTGAGCCCATTATACCCAAGGTCAAGGTCACCAAGCTGTTATACTTAGGTTATTTTTAAGGTTAAAGTTTTTCGGCAACCTTTGTTTTTCTGTCATATCTTTGTTACTTTTGCTTATATCCTACTGTAACTTTACATAAACATTTTCCAACATATAAACAAAGAATGTATAGGGACTGGGCCCATTATACCCAAGGTCAAGGTCACCAAGGTCTTATACTTGGGTTATTTTTAAGGTTAAAGTTTTTTTCAACAACCTTTTTTTCTGTCATATCTTTGTTACTATTGCTTATATCTTACTGTAACTTAAGCATTGTCCAGTATACAAACAAAGTATGTACAGGGGCTGGGCCCATTATACCCAAGGTCAAGGTCACCAAGGTGTTATACTTCGGTTATTTTTATGGTTTAAGTTTTTTGGCAACCTTTGTTTTTCTGTCATATCTTTGTTACTTTTGCTTATATTATACTGTAAGTTCACATAAACATTGTCCAGCATACAAACAAAGTTTGTGTAGGGGCTGGGCCCATTATACCCAAGGTCAAGGTCACCAAGGAGTTATACTTAGAATTATTTTCATGTTAATATTTTTCGAACGTTTCGTTTATAGACATATCTTTGGTACTTTAAAAGATAATGACTTGAAATTAAAAGTATTTGTTTATAATCATCTGCATGTGTGGCTACATACCCCATAACTTTAATTGTGTTTTTGATAGAATTATGCCCCTTTTGTACTTAACCTTTTTTGCAATCTTCGCTTTATGGATACTACTTTAATGCAATACTAGATAAAGACTTGAAGCTTAAAATGTATCTTTATCATCATCATCTGCATGTGTGGTAACAATCCTCATAACCCTGAATTGTACTTTTGACCGAATAATGCCCCTTTTATACTTAATTTTTTTACAAACTTCGTTTTCTGGACATAAATTTGGTACTATATAAGATAATGACTTGAAACTCAAAATATATCTTTATCATCATTATCTGCATGTGTTGTAACAATCCTAATAACTCAAATTTGTGTATTTGATGGAATTATGCCCCTTGGTTATCTTCCTTTTAAAGTAGAGGTCTATTATTCAGACATATATTCATTTTACTGTCAAATCCCCGAATAGTGGAGCGCGCTGTCTTACGGACAGCTCTTGTTCCGGATCTGTTAAATAGGTTTTTCTGCATTTCTTTATTAATGGCTTTTCCTTCAAGTAGGAAAATATGATTTTGTAATGCAGCGGTACTTTTAAGTTTTTAATGTTCAATTCATTATCATGAGTTGAAATGGTGGTTTACTCAGGTAGTGTTAATTGTCTAGTAATGGTATTTTGTGGATGCAGTGGTTTTAATGTTGGGTTTACATTGGTGTGTATGTGTACCTGACAGTTATATGCTTAAAGACATTAGTACGTCCTACAGTTTTCTGACTTTCCCGACTTTCAGTCCAGGTAACTAAATGAGGCCATGATTGACTCCACAATTTGAACACAGTCGAAAAAATGACATACTCTTTGTTAGGTATTAACTTGTCATTGTTTATTCAAAAAGAAGAAATTAATCCAAGAAATATTATAGTTGTCGAACTAAATAAATAATGGCCCCAAGAAATATTATAGTTGTCGAACTATGAAATTATTTTGTAAATAACGCATTATACCTTCTTGTATTAGAAAATGGAAAAAAGCATGTGTAGTTACAACAGTAGAATTTCAAAAGTCTATATCAATAAGTTAAACTTTAAGTGGTGATGTACTGTACTGACGGTTATGCTGAAGAAGTAAATTCCTGTAATTGGGGTTCGCTGAAGTTAAGACGTGATGTTATGATTGTAAATAATTGAAAGGATGTGATGAAGTCGGGACATGACATAATGATGACAAACTAGTAAAATGGTGTAAATTTGAAGTGACGAGCTGAAGTGATTGGGTGAAGGGATGTTAGGCTGATGTGCCGTAATGATTGGAAATGAGACAGAGGAGTGTTGTAAAAGTGCTGTGTTGAAGTAGTGTTGTGTTGCAATCATGATATCCTGCTATCATGGTGCTATCATACAAAAATGTGTGTACTAAAGTGATTGTGTGAGGGGATATCTTTGTACTGCAATGATGGTAAAATTACAGAAGTGGCGTTGAAGTAGTGCTATGGTGTGATGGTGTATAGCTAACTTGCCGGTGGTATGCTGAAGTGGTCCTGAGAAGATATATTGGTGTGGTGCAGTTATGATGGTGAGATGATACAGAGGTGTGCTGGAAGTAGTGATGTGTTGACCATATTATTCACTGATATGATAGAAAGCTAAAGTGTTGGCGTGTTGTATTGATGGTGAGATGATACAGATGAGCGCTGGAAGAAGTGATGTGTTGTTCAGATAGTATGCTGAAATACTAGAATGCTAAAGTGTTTGTTTTCTTGATGATGGCATGATGGGATGATACAGAGGTGTGCTGGAAGCAGTGATGTATTGTTCAGATTGTTTGCTGATATGATAGAAAGCTAAAGTGTTTGCGTGTTGTGTTGCTGGTGAGATGATACAGAGGAGCGCTGGGAGTAGTGATGTGTTGTTCAGATAGTATGCTGAAATGTTAGAATGCTAAAGTGTTTGTTGTATTGATGATGGCATGATAGGATGATACAGAGGTGTGCTGAAAGCAGTGGTGTGTTGTTCAGATTGTTTGCTGATATGATATAAAGCTAAAGTGTTGGCGTGTTGTGCTGATGGTGAGATGACACAGCTAGAGGAGCGCTGGGAGCAGTGATATGTTGTTCAGATAGTACGCTGAAATACTAGAATGCTAAAGAGTTTTAGTGATAATGAGATGATGGGATGATGCAGAGGTGTGCTTGTGTTTCGAAATGTTGTTGTGTCTTGCTATCGGATGGTTTCATAGCCACAAGTAGCAGTAAACGAAGAAATCCGTTTTATTATACGATAGAAGTTAGCAAATGTTAAAACTGACAGTTCTACAGAAAAGCCATGAAAAGTGTAAACATTACACAAAAGATGAATAATGAAAAATTTAATTATTGGAAATTTATGTTATATGAATGAGGACGAATCAAAGATTGATACGACCCTACAACAACAAGATTAAGGTCGCCACGTTCTGTTAATAACAATTCGATTCAAGTGCATGCCAGTTTATTTACCACAGGTTAGTGTAACCGCTTTATTGTGATGCTAAATGCAAAGGAAACATTCATGACAGCGGTTCCAGACCGTGTGATAAATGTGAATAATCGACGGTGGTACAGTCAAGAGCACAGAAGAATTAATATCTATAGAAAATGAAACAACAATTCAAGGACGGCGCAGTCGCTGCTGACAAAAGCAAGCCGTAAGTGCATGATTCACACTTGCACCTTGTGACCTTTACTTGCAACATTACTATTATTATAGTTGTCTTGTGATTTACAGTACGCTAATGAGTCGAAGTGTTTGGGAGCGAAGTTTAAATAGTAATTATGGGAAGTGAAAAATTCCTTGCAATTATACTGTGTCCTATTTTAACAAAACTGACTTAGGTTTTTTAGCTCACATGTACGTTGTGATCGCCTTTTGTCTTTTGCCTTTCCGTTTCCATAGGTCCATACTTTGTAAACCACTACCTCTCTGAAAGACGTTTCGATTTCGGGAAAAAACTTATTACAAGAGACTCAGGCCTGATGGTTCGGAAATGAAATATTTTGGAATGATTTGCAATTTTCTCACATTTCGATTGCCATGGCAGCATGTTTGCCTAACTGAAATATTCGTCTCTGAAACTGCCTGGCAAAATTGAATATAATAATTCAGAAATACCCATAAGGACGATGCATTTCAAAACTTTAATAAAAGATTGTATTTATTGTATTCATGAATGCATAAACGCATGGGTAACATTTGTTCACTATTTAGAAAAAATGTCACCAGCAGTTCTTTCAAGTCAAATTCAGAACCACCACAGGATCAATGTTTCACAGGCTGTAATAAACAGAAAACTTCAAAATCACATTATTGAAACAGCAGCCCAGATCTCCTTCATATTTGGAATTAAGTATCTTTAAATAAAGTTCTTTCGCGTATTTGAATCACGACATTGGTTCCTTTTTTTGCCTAACACAATAGGCAGGCAGTTTTCATTTTGAAAATTTCAGCAGTTTTCTGCTTTTACCGTAGAGCAAAAGCTAGTCTTCTTTAATGTGAAAAATCATGATTATCACTGGGGTTTTGTTATTTTAAACAAATTAAGAAATGACTTCATCATTGTTCAATTAAGCTTCTCCACAAATTGTCAGCACATTTGATCAAAAGTAAGCGTATATAAGTCCTGCTTTCGTTTGCTCATGTCATAGTTATAGGTGAGCGTCATACAGGGCCTTTCGATGAATGTCTTTTTTTTAATATTCGTGTTCCTTTTTCCATATCGTTGTACATTAAGACTTAAAATTGAAATTGTTTATTGCATGGATTATGACCCTTGGTCAAATATGTTTTAAGATACGTTCGACACAAATTATATGTTCTTTTATGCATATTTTGACTAAGTCAAGGACCATAACTCTAGTCTGGCTGAATGAAATCTCTACCAGAAACCCAGATGCAAAAGTTCAGTTGCGACTGTTTCATAATCTTTGGTCAAATACATTCTGAGATACGTGCGACACAAACTTGTAGGCACGTTCATGCATATTTTTGACTAGTCAAGGACCGTCTGGCTATGTGAGATCCCAATTAAAATACCAGGTGAACAACTTCGCTTGCTGAATTCTTTGAGGTTTGATGACTCTGGGTCAAATACTGTATGAGGTATGCACGATTCAAATACGGACGGAAAGACGGACGGACAAGAGCAATACAAAACTATTCAATATACATTATATCTCTGATATATGAAAGTGACTTGACGCCAAGCATGACTCGCAATGTTTCTGATGTACAGACAAGTTTTATGAAATTCTTGTCAGTATAACTGAAAACTCAGTTTCACTGTACCACAGTATTATGTATAAACTGTAATAATTTCTAAAGTTTTTAGATAATGTATGATATTAATATTATTGTATTTAATGGTGTATATCAATCAATGTTTTATGTTTGTCTGTCCGTTTTATTCCACAATGCGCTCATGTGTTTCAATAACTCATATTTACATATTCCTTAAATATTTGTAATAATTCAGGGTGTTTGTAGATAATAAATGATAATAAACGTAAAACTATTTGTATTATTTATATTTTTCAGTTCAATGTTACAGCTACGTATGATTTTCGGTTGGTACTACCAGATAATTATAAAATACACAGTTAAACATGCTGGGTTCATTTCCACAACATGTATGAACTAATATACAGCAGACCCACTCAAAGTATATCTCAACCATACGGAAAGGGTATGAGGAATAATTTCAATTCGGCATAGCCCAAGAAACTTTGACACGCGGTGTTAAATCAAATTAACCGGATATCCAGCTGGTACAAATTTACATCACTAAAGTCATATCGCTGAAAAATGATTAATGATCAACCTGATAATAAAGAAAGACTAAGACCAAATCAGGTACTGGTGTATGATGTCGGGTGACTGTTTCATGACCTCATAGTCCTCTTGTTACTTAAACATCTACTCTCAACTTTATTATCAGAAATATCAGAAATACACCAAACCAGGTCGAAAACATCTTGTAGTGAACCTCTGTTAGGTATGTACAAATGCCCGTAGTTTTACTTGGTCCTTTGTACAAGCCGACAAAGTTTCAATAGAAACACATAATTGATCGTCACCGAACCGGGCTTGTAGCACCATGGGCAATGTTTCTTCAAGTTTGTTGAAATTGGTTTGCTTGACCTCGTTTAGAATACACTAGATCTTGAAATAAAGACGATACTTAAACAACTTTTAATGAACAAGTTTGTAAATCTTTGTTTGTAGTATATTTGTGTGACCATTGCATTTGAACGTTTATTTTATGGATGAAAAGAGCGCTTTAAAAATCTGGTAAATAGTAATAGAAATAATAATTACTGAATTCACAGTATCTTGAAATAGAAAATAGATTTTTATGTTTCCCGAAGGGCGAGCATATAGTTGCCGCTTTGTCCGTCCTTCCGTTCGTCCATGACACTTTTCATCTGGAGTACAACTTGAAAAGTGTTAATGGCATTTGGTTGAAACTTCCAATAATAATAAAGGCCATTGAGACAAAGTGCAGTGTCAAAGAATCTTAACTCTATCTTAACTATTGTTTTAATTATTACCCTTTATTATACAAAATAAGCTTGTCCATAACATTATTTGAAAAGCGTTAATGGCATTTCATTGAAACTTCAAAAAATGAAAGTAGCCTAGAAATTGACGGGAAGTGCACTTTCAAAAACCCATAACTCTACCTAGTGTTTTAATGATAGAGGCCATTGACGGGAAGTATAGTGTCAAAGAACCATAATTTTACCTGTTTTGTTTTAATTGTCCCCCTTTACTCAGTTGCCTTCTTTTTATTATCTCTCTCTCTCTCTCTCTCTCTCTATATATATATATATATTATATATTTTTTGTTGTGTGTGTTTCTTATACGTCATTCCCTATATTGAGACAAGCATGCATCGGGGAGCATTATTCGGTTTTACCCATTCCCTGTAATTAAATGATTTCTACTCATGAACCACTTGTTTAATTTCCACCCAACCTGGCCTGTTTGATCCTTTGATCGATCCCTCTTAAGTGTTCTAAATGGTTCCATTTGGTCCATTTTAGAGGCCGTCTGTGCTAAAACAGTAAAACGCTGTAAACAACGTCTTAATTTATCTTCACTAAACTGTCTCTGTAGTATCCTTGTATGCACATGTTTCAAGGTTTTTAAAGTGTTACGTAGCCTCTTGTCGGCCGTTGCAAGGGTTATATAGATAGAGAGACACAGAGAAACAAATGAATCCTTCCTTTCACTCGCGCGAACCGCTAAGAGAGCACTAACATGTGCCGCTTCGTGTTTGAAGTTGCATCAGCGTCCCGGTGACAAAAAAAGTTGGGAAAAGGGTATTTTTTATTGAAATTGATTTGAATTATTATTTTTATAGATAAATCCTTAAGAAAACTGGTATGTATCATTTTTTTTTTTTGTAAACAAGGTGCTCTACATATATATTTTTAGCGGTTTGCGATGTGACGACATGCGAGAATCTCGCAGTAGCTCTTCAACAATGGCCGCCGAAATGATGCAGATCTGAAAGTGACTTGTAAAAATCGACGATGTTTTTGTGAGATTTGCTTTGCAGAATTTGGTAAATGGTGTTAACTGATGTAGAAGTAATTACTTTATCAAGATACCTATACGTTTTCGTTCAGAATTTCAGTTTGACCACGATTGCGATGAAACGTTGGACGACTTTTAATTTTAGTATGGTTTCATAGTAGGCCTGGTCCAAAACTCTAAAGCTGCATCTATGAAAAAAAATATAATAAGCAGCATTTAGAGTTTTGTAAGCCAGGACTAAGTCTGTGGCATCCTTTAATAGACATTCCTCAAGTACTGTCAAGTGGCTCTGATTGATTGCACATTTGGGCCGGGAGTTCATTATCCAATTTCTTGTCACGACTGATGTTCCCACGACTTACTTGGTCAAACTTTGAAGTTTTGTTTTTTAAATGATTCCGCTTGTCTTCTTTTTTTCTGTTCAGGAACCAATCGTATTTGGGATGATAGGTTTTTACTAGATAAATTGTTGCATTAGATGATACAGTATGATCCAACATATATTTATTGTCAAAATGTTAAGGTCATATGAATGTCCCTATGGCCATCACGACCCGCTTTTTTAAATAATGTTTTATCAATATAACTTCCTTCCGGTTTTTTTTCTCGTTTTTGTTTTCTGCTCATGTGAGCCAAAGGTTCATGGTTAGATTTTGTGACCGCTCAACTCCGTCGTGCATAGTGCGTCGTCCGTCATGTGTCCGTCAACAATTTCAAAAAAATATTCTTCTTGAAAACCACTGAACAGAATTACATCAAACTTCACAGGAATAATCCGTGGATGGCCTTATTTCAAAATTGTTTAGAAAAAAGAATTTCAAGTAGAACTCTGATTGTCATGGCAACCGAGAGGAAAAAAATTGAAAAAAAAATCATCTTGTCCAAAACCACAGGTCCTATGGCTTTCATATTTGGTATGTATCATCATCTAGTGGTCCTCTACCAAGATTATTCAAATTATCCCCCTAGGGTCAAATATGGCCCTGCCCTGGGGGTCACATGGTTTACGTAAGATTATATAGGGAAAAACTTTGAAAATATTTATGTCAAAATCCACGGGGCCTAGGGCTTTAATATTTTGTATGTAGCATTGCCTGGTGGTCGTCTGCTAAGATTGTTCAAATTATTACACTGTGGTGAAAAGAGACCTCACCCGGGGGTGGGGGATCGTGTCCCAATTTTACATAGACTTATATACGGAAAATACTTTAAAAATCTTCTTGTCTGAAACCACAAAACCTAGGCCTTTGATATTTTGTGTGTCGTATTGCCTTATGGTCCTCTACCGAGATTGTTCAAATTATTACCCTGGGATGAAAAATGGCCCCACCCTAGGGGTCCCAAAGTTTACATAAACTTATATAGGATATTTTTTTAATCTCGTAGTCTGAAAGTTCAATGCCTAGGCCTTTGATACTTGGTATGTTGCCTAGTGGTTCTGTAACAAAACTCTTCAAATTATGCCCCTAGGATGAAAAGAGGCCGTGCCCCGGCGGTCGCTTGTCATATGAGTTATATAGGAAAAATACTTCAAAAATTTTCTGATCATATTTCCTAAACTGTTTTATTATAATTACCTTACTACCCCAAGCTATTAGGGGTCACTTGACCAGGGTTTTCCCGTCTGGTCCATAACTCTGTTACCCATGAAATGGTTCTTACCTTTCTATACATTTGTCATCCATCTAAGAATTTTAATATTACTTGACACAAATGTTTTCATAGCAAGACAATGTGTCCTGCGCGAACCCAGATCCGTTACCCAAGTGTCAAGTTCACAGTTGGATGACAAAGTTCGATAGGTTTTGTTTCCTTTGCGATCCATAACTCAGCCATCCATCAAGGGACTCTAATATAGTTTCACAGGATGAGACAACTTATCATACAATGCACATCACCCAGACACAAAGATCAAGGCCACACTCTGGTGTTTTCCCCTATCTGCTCCATAACATCTATTTTATAAAGATATTACATATCAGTTTCCACTTCCATTCAAAAGAAGCAGTATGGGCTCGTGCACTTTTTCAATAGTTGTATACTTTAAAGCTATATAATTTATATTTTTGCCGTCGTGACGTTACACCAAATAAAAAAAAATACCCCAACTAAGTTCTTATGTATCATTTACACCGCTTCAAACGTTTCTCACCACAATCACATCCGATCTGTGTTTAAAAGTATTATATCTTAACTAAATCACACATTTGTACCACCTACAGTTATATTTATTTAGCAAAACAAGCAAATTGTTTTATCTGCAGTGAATCATAACATACCTATATGACTTGTGTCAATACGTCTAATTAAGTATAAACAGGAGACAAAAATGGATTCCATCCAAACGGTTTCCATATTAAAAACAAGATTTGAAAATTGGGCGGCGACATGACATATACATGACATGTTGGATTTAAATCAAGTTTGTGTCTTGTGTAATTGATATTCCCAAATTAAATATCCAAACAGCGCAATGAATCGATAGATTCGCATTACGTTCAGAAAAGAATCAGCATGTTGTTAATAGGAACACATGCAGTTTAACCAGCAAACAAGTACTGTTAATAGCTGACCACGGAGGGGAAAACCAAGTGCGATTACCAGAACCAACATCTTGTTCGTCTGTATCTCAGACATCGGTTCAAGTCAGAATCTTCTCTTGCAAGAGCACCCCGAGGTCAAAACATGTTTAAAGCTTCTAACTAATATTTACTTTTAATCTGTTCAGGAACAGTAAAAAAAATGTTGCAGTCATTCAACATACCTTGAATAAATATTGTTTGTATGTGTACTACAGAAGTTAGTGATAATCGGATTTCTTTAAAAGAAAAAATGCGCATGTCCTTTTGTATCATACTAACACACATTTGGGTACCAAAAAATCCAAAAACAATACATAGGCTTGGAGCCGTAGCTCCAAGCCAATAAGGCGACTTCTAAGCTTTTCTTGCTGACGGAAGGCCCTAGGTACCCCTGAATATTAGTTTTTATACGGTAGAGCAAACAACCTAGTGTAAGCCGACTGGATGGCTTTCATACATGAAAGAATCCCACACCCAAAGCGAATTTTCAAGCACATGGTCTAGAGAGCAAGTGATTCAAAGTCATCGACAACCCGGTCCCGGAGGAGTTTCACGTAATAACTTAGTACGTATAGAATATATATTGCCCTTTTAAATGAATTTTGTAGAATTATACTAAACCTTATTAGTATGGAAGTCCTGGAGGGACAGTTGTATGGAAGCCCTGGAGGGACAATTGATGTCCGTACTTCCAACTTCTGACTTCTATCTTTTGCACTTCTCACTTCCAACTTCTTGACTACCTACTGTCACTTCTAACTTCCACACTTCTGACTTCTAACTTCCGCACTTCTGACTTCCAACTTCCTGACTTTCAACATTTGATTTCCAACTTCCACACTTCTTACTTCCGACTTCTTGACTTCTTACTTCCCTCGTCTAACTTCTGCACTTCTGACTTCTAACATCCGCACTTCCAACTTCCTGACTTCTTACTTCCGACTTACAACTTCCACACTTCCGACTTCCAAAGAGGGGAAGTTGGAAGCCAGAAGTGCGGAACTCGGAAGTCAGGAAGTTAGAAGTCAGAAGTGTGGAAGTTAGAAGTCAGAAGTGCGGAAGTTAGAAGAGGGAAGTAAGAAGTCAAGAAGTCGGAAATAAGAAGTGTGGAAGCTGGAAATCAGAAGTAGAAACTCAGGAAGTTAGAAGTCAGAAGTGCGGAAGTTAGAAGAGGGAAGTAAGAAGTCAAAAAGTCGGAAGTAAGAAGTGTGGAAGTTGGAAATCAGAAGTCGAAAGTCAGGAAGTTGGAAGTTAGAAGTGCGGAAGTTAGAAGTCAGAAGTGCGGAAGCTAGAAAAAGGAAGTAAGAAGTTTGGAAGTTGGAAATCAGAAGTCGAAAGACAGGAAGTTGGAAATCAGAAGTGTGGAAGTTAGAAGTCATAATTGTGGAAGATAGAAGTAGGAAGTCAAGAAGTGAGAAGTGCAAAAGTTAGAAGTCAGAAGTGGGAAGTACGGAAATCAATTGTCACTCCAGGGCTTCCATACAATTGATTTCCGTACTTCCCACTTCTGACTTCTAACTTTTGCACGTCTCACTTCCAAATTCTTGACTTCCTACTTCTAACTTCCACACTTCTGATTTCTAACTTCCGCACTTCTGACTTCCAACTTCCTGACTTCTGACTTCCAACTTCCACACTTCCTGACTTCTTACTTCCTTCTTCTAACTTTCGCACTTTTGACTTCTAACTTCCGCACTTCTGACTTCTAACTTCCAACTTCCGCACCTCTGACTTCCAACTTTTTTTTGGAGGTCGGAAGTAAGAAGTCTGGAAGTCGGAAGTAAGAAGTCAGGAAGTTGGAAGTCAGAAGTACGGAAGTTAGAAGTCAAAAGTGTGAAAGTTAGAAGAAGGAAGTAAGAAGTCAAGAAGAGTGGAAGTTGGAAGTCAGAAGTGCGGAAGTTAGAAATAGGAAGTAGGAAGTCAAGAAGTTTGAAGTGAGAGTGCAAAAGTTAGAAGTGGGAAGTATGGAAATCAATTGTCCCTCCAGGGCTTCCAGATTTTGCGGATTATACATTAACTTTATAAGGAAATCTTATGAAAGCATATCAATTGCAACGTAACAAAATCTTTTGACAAGAAATAAGGGAAAAATTTAAAACTTTACGGGATTTCATTATATTCATATGATTTAATTGGTTGTGAGTTAAACTTTAATAAGCGAGGGAAGTAAGAAATATAGTGAAAAAGCGTAATTATCACGAATAAATATTTGGGTCAATGCGAAAATAGATTAGAGGGAAGAAATAAAGAATAGTTTAATGAGATAGGTGAAGATCAAGTTTTATTTTGTTTTAAGGAGGCACGCAGTAAAATGCAAAATTGTGTGAAAAAAAAAATCTGTCCATGAATTTCAATTTAAAGAAAGGAAATGGGCGATTCAGTAAAATGCAAAAGGAAGTTCGAGTTATTGCATGTCTTGAATTTGAAAGGTGATTCAATAAGCTGTAGAAATATGGTGGATCTTAGTAAATGCACAAGTTTAAAAAAAAAGAACGAGGCAGAAAGAAATGCAGTAATGTATTCAATTATAAAATGGTTGTGTTCTTCCAAGTATTAAAATCTTAATTACCTTTTCTTTTTAAGGTTCTCTACCCGCTCTGTAACGTAAAATGTAAACACTGAAATACGTAGCATGAATACACTTTTTAAGACTGAATGTATGAGGGATATTTCAGCTGTAGGATTCACCAACAATGCTTGCAGCGTCCCATGGTATTTATGATAAATGGAACACCTGAAGATATTTGTTCTTATGGGAGAGCATTAACTCTACATTTTAAATCATGCTAAAATTGTATAATTATAAATTGTATGTATCCAGTCAGTTTGAAACTATAATGGAATATGATAGTTCAGCGTGTGTCCGACAAATACATTTGACATACTGATTGAATTGTTCTACTTTGCTCACGCATCATCCAGAAGTTTATGAAAGTGTCCAAGAAATGGTCTCGACGAAAAGAAAAAATGTACATACGAATTTTCTGCCATTTCAAATATATAGCTTTCACACATGAAACTCACCATTTCAGTTATGAAAACGTAAAATCAACGCTTTATTACACGTCATAAATGAATCAACAAGGTTGTACGGAGCGACACTGTAACGATTGTCGTGGAGATGTCGCCTCATGTTATCGTTGAGACTTAACTAACGTTGGAACGTAGCTCTCCCGGAGTGATATATGGCTGTCGTTAATAATTAGGGAACAAAGACTGCTTTTATATCACATATTTTATAATTATTTAAAATGCTGGGTAACTGGAAATGTATAAAGCAAAAAAGAAATGTATATGAAAATCCCTGCCTACCGACCCAGTCTTTAAAGGCATGGACCGCGATGGGGGGAAAATGATATTTCTAATGTTGTTCTAGGTATAAAACAATAAACCTATGAGCGCTTAACGCTCTACTGGCCTAACTGGCTTTTTAGAAATACTATACACTTGTCATGAAACGATCGAGTAGAATCTAGTAATTGTTATTTACAGTGTGAGTTCGCCGGCAGTCGATGTAAGAGACCTTTACCCGATGCCACCACCAAACGTACTGAATTGTTTGATTTTTACTTTTTGCACCCAAGATACTTTTAGCGTTCGTATTCATTTCATAAACATATGCCCGCTCAGAATCCTACATGAAGCTGCGTCCCTGTACGTTCCACTTAACCGACATAGAAGTAACCGTGTCCGATAAGGATTTTGTGAAACCTCAGAAAATATGTAGCATTTCTATTTCAAGTATTTTCAAAACATTTTTAGTCGTAATCGGTAAAGTGATATTTTCCCAAGCTTTATTTCGGCAACATTTGCACCTGGTGGATTGATGGTTTTCAGAGAAAACTGGTAAAAATATATAACAATTATCGGACAACCAGTTTTATTATGATGCATTATGATTATAAAAATGGACGTCATCAATAAAGCAACATTTATTACTCCCGAAGTATAAAAAATAAATCAAATGTATATATACATCATACTAAGTTTATTAATATCAGTATACCGAGTTTATATCACATTCCTTTCATGCATATGCACACGTTCAAAAGTGCCTTACAGAATAAATACCAAGGTTGTAAACAATGACATATTCAAGATTCAAGAGTAACAAAAACTGACTTTTAACATGAACAAAACATTAATTATGAAAATAAAGATATAACCAAATAAAAAAAACCTATACACCTACATGTATCTACGTAAGTGACTTAGAATAAAATACTGTTCTGCTTTGTTACGTAAAACGTGCGAAATGTTGAACAAAGAAATGGTTTTTGGTAAGTTTTTGAAAGCAGCCAGCGTTTCAGCTTCCCTTACCTTGACTGGAAGGTAGTTCGATAGCTTGGTAGCAGAGAACGAATGGCGTCTAATACTCTATCTTGATTCCTAACACATTTTGTTGATTTTGCCAAAATGACCGATGCCTTTCAATGAGACGTCTGCAATGAACTTGAGGTTATGCTTTGACGTGAACAAAATTATTTTAGTTTTGTCTTCTTTGAGCTTCAGCACGTTGAAATACCTCACATCTAGCCATAGCTTCTGTTGGCTTAAAGGACAGGTACAATTGTAAGCCATTGGCGTAGAAATGATGAAGTGTAGCAGACTGAAAATATTTCTGCCCTACCGGGAATCGAAACCGGTGCCTCTCAAGCTTAAGGCGGTCACTCTACCACGTCACAATAAAAACTAGCTCCAAAGCAAGGAAGTTTAAGTGCCCCCTTATACTCTACCCTTTTACAGAAGAAGCATATGGCACCCACGGGTTTAGTGCACATGATGTATTTATTGGAGCAAGTACTGTTCCCTTCGGAACACTGCATTTCATTATAAAAGGCGTCTGCAGCTCACCAACATTTTTAAGACAATCGACCTTTGTTTTCAGATATCCAACTATAAACAACCATTCAAAGATTATTAGGGGACCCCTCATACACACAGAACCTCTACCTCCTCAGATACTCATTATGACTTGCTCATTATGCGTTGTTGCGAAATAATTCCTCGCGTATGAAACTATCATGTACAGATTAGTCGTGAAATGGATTGTTCTTGGCAAACCTAAAATTATATTTAATTCAAATATATGTTTTAGGTTCCCCTGGACAAAACATTCCCTGGCCGTTTTCCTTGATCTGCTGATTTTGCTGCTGTAATATGATAGGTTAAAGCGTAAGTAATTGTATGCCAAGTATTGATACATTTCTATATACATTGCGTAGAGCCAATTTCATTTAAATTGGAACATGGCTATGATTCTTTCATTTATCAATGTATTACTTTGCTAATTGACAGGTGTTATGTAAGATGTTACCCGGCTAGATGTAAACAAATAAATATCGTCACCTTAGCGCAAAAAGTAAATAAGTCCTGCTTTAAAGTGACTAACCCACACGTAGTGAATTGTGACTTTTGAAGAAAAACTAGTATAAAGTAATTTATCATGCAACTGCTATGCAAATATGTGTAATATCACTTGCTTGATGTTTTATTTCTTACATCAGCTTCCTTCCACATCGAATTTTTAAATTACTACAGATCCAGTTTTGATGTTGCATGACTTTAAAAAAAGAAAGAAAAGAAACAAATTCTGTAATCTCAGTTCATTTGCTTAAATATGCTTGTCTCCACATTTATCACACAGACAATATCACTTAATGACGTCAATGTGGAACGTTCGTTATGACATCACAATGTTTACATTCCATAAGATCAAATCTTGGAAAGGTTTACAATACACTTGACAACTTACTTACTCTTGATTTATGCCTAACTTAAGGCATCCATTTTTGTTAATTAGTAGCAAAAATATTTCTGTTATCATTATTTCTTGGATCAGTATAAATTTAGTGATTACATTTTTAAGTATTTCTAAGTCGCGAACTGGAAATGGAAATTTCCAGGGCTCTGGACATGACATTGTTGTCTGAGTCAAATGTTTAATAATGTGGAAATTAAGCATGTTTTGATTTATTCAAGAGGATGATTTTTACGCAGATAAGAGTTCATTGATATTATATTTTTATAAGAATATCAGAAAGTCAATAGAAATTGTCGAAGTACTGTATGGACACATGTCATACCAAAGACGTAACAAAATGGTACTAGCAGCTTCCTCGCTTGGCGCTCAGAATTAAGGAGATAGTGCTAGGACTGGTCAGCCCGGTGTCAATAAAATGTGGCTGGGTGGGGTATCATGCCACGTGTCTACGGCGTGATATTCCGGTGAGGCAGCACTATAAAGTTGGACATTGTGCTCACTGCTACAAGTAGACACCGTCGTTTATATGACCCCAGGGGAGGGGGAGGGGCATGCCCCCGGAACCTCTAGCTGTTCGGCTATTTTTCTATTTCAGCCTGTTCAACAAAAACTTATTGGCAACCCTGTATTTGTAAACGGCTAGCATCCGCACAAGTCACATCAAATACTAAGTGTATGAAAACACATTTTTGTCATAATGAAGTTCGGTCTGACCCCCTCTGAGAAAATTGGCTGGATCCGCGCATGCTAAAGACAATAATGTGCTGAATTCGTTTTAGATTATTGTTTTATTTAGTTAATTTTCAAAACATCATTACATTTCTATACGCGGTATCTATACTTGTACGCTCTAGATATTGATTATCATGTTCTCTCTGTCACCTGATGTTTGCAAGGTGCTCGCTGAATGCAGGGAATTTCGTTTCATTTTAAACCGGAAAACCCTTAACAGAAATGGTGGACGAATTAAGGTCAATATAGGTAAAGTTTGATTTTATAAATTCTTACACCATGATGTGTAAAGCATGATGTGTAGTTTAGTCATTTTAAGTCAATGTAGTTATCCACTTCTTGCGTTGAGGTGAAGATATCTTGTAATCAAACTAAACTAAGTCTATATTTCAATCCAATATATAGTGTTTGTAGTTTAACTATTAAGAGTATGATCAGACATAATGATTGCAACAGCGCTGTTATGGACAATTTATCAAATATGGCACAGATTTATTGTTAAAAGGTAAACGTTTTAGAACCTAACGACAGTTTTCAGATACAATAATTATTATACATAATAATAAATTAATATTATGTGAGATAAGTGAACAGACATGCTTTAGTACTGTGCTATTTTTTAACCTGTCAAATGTGCATACATTATACGCTCTGTGCGTTCGATATTATAATATTCGGCCCAACTCTGGTGCTATCCGTATGTTTTACGGAAATAAATTTTGGTTAAGTGTCTAAATGTCATTATTAGTATTGTAAGTGAAACCCTTTCTTGTCGTTCGTATCGATGGCTCAGTGGTTACAACACATGGCTTTTATGCGGGAAATTGCTGGTTCGAGCCCATAGATGAGAACATTTTTTATTTTCATTTTTAATTGTTTATTGGTTTATATGTTTTAAATTACAAAGGGACACGTGAAAATTAAAATTCACGGGCTTCACGTTTAAATGTGTTTCGTACTGAAATTAGAGCGATCGAAACTGAATCATGAATATAGCTTGTTTTAATTTATATGTATGAAATTGTAATATACTGAAATAAACGGTGAATAAAAATGATATTAAAGAAAAGAAATTAGAAAAGAGATAAAAATTAAAAAAAAATAGTTGTAAAAATACAATGGAGAAAACATTAGATAAAATATACATGTACAAAGTGTTTGTGAAAACAAATACAGATACTGCAAGGATTCGGTCTTAAGAGCTCGAGGTTTCATGCTACTGACAGTGACCACTGAGCTATCGTGACTATCGAACCTCCGTATACACGCTTTAAATATAAACCATTTTAATTGCAGGTTACTTTCCGTACACTGTACGGAATATACCGAAAATCAACCGAAGATTAAATAAATATTCTGTGCACCGACCATGTAATCGATATACATTTTGACAGGTCAATAAAATAGTACAATAAGCAGATAGAAAAAGAGTGCTTGAAACTTTTTATGATTTATAGTAATATTTCATTTACGATTTTGGAACCGATGAGAATTTTCAATTATAAAGTTTTTGTTTTTGTGTGTATTTGGAAATGTCAGATATCAAATAGCTAATTTGTTAATTATTAGAAACATGATTACAATCCCCAAACAAAAACATATTGTTACTATGTGAGAAAACTTAAAAAACAACTAAAAATTAACTTGTTGTGAAGAGTGAATTATTCATTCATATTCCTTTGTAAGCAAATTGCTATGACGATGGTTTGTTTTTACACAAATGTTTCTGATATTATTGGTTCAGAATGTGGGCTGATTAATCGATACGGTTTATACATACATGTGTACATTTTATCTATCGTTACTGTTTGCCTTAGTTGAATCAATGTGCATGACGTCTTTTAACTATTTATATTTTGTGCGCTGATTATTGTTTAACTAAGGAATATAATTTTTTAAAAGAGAACATTTGACACTGGATAATTTCAAGTATGTCTTTACCATATTTTACAACTCACACATATTAAATCGAAATTGTAACTTTTAGTTCAACTATTCGAATAATGAGAGCTATCCTACTCACCATTGCGTCGGCGTTGGGCTTGTTTAAAATTTTCGTACCACTCCACATTGGGTCGAAAAGTGTCAAAACCTTTTGGTATACAGATTTGAAACTTATAACAATTTTGTAACATCACACTGTTCATTATTTTTAGACAAGAGTACATAACTCCATCAAGAATTTTGTCTGAATTGATTATCCTGTAGCGATAAGGAGCCAACAAGATGAACCATGGGATTGTATTATCCATTTAAATCTTAAATGACATTTTAAACAGAATCGATTTACTTTTTGATAAATAATTCAAGGACATATTTTAGTTTGTGTCGCCTCTCAGTGGTGTTGCTCCAAGCTAATGAACGCATGGTACCTAAACAAATTGATAACCTCTTAAGAGTGGTAATTTGTATATAAAATAGCACTTTTGCATGCCTTTATGGAATCGGACCTGTCAATTAACTGAAGAAACATTTATATATGTGCCGTGCCATGAGAAAACCAACATAGTGGGTTTGCGACCAGCATGGATCCAGACCAGCCTGCGCATCCGCGCAGTCTGGTCAGGATCCTTGCTATTCGCTTTCAAAGCCTATTGCAATTAAAGAAACTGTTAGCGAACAGCATGGATCCTGACCAGACTGCGCGGATGCGCAGGCTGGTCTGGATCCATGCTGGTCGCAAACCCACTATGTTGGTTTTCTCATGGCACGGCTCATATAATAACTATAATGAAATCAGATTTAGTCGCGTGACTCTTTATATCTATAACAAAACCTTATACACGTATCTAAAAGTGCATTTTTGATTGGGAAAACTTGTAACTATGCCCATATTCTCACATGATATGATTAACTTTAGGTAATGATTAAGTTCCACGTGTATCTTTATTACATAATAGTCATGAATGTTCAAACGCCCTCTTTTAAGTTCAATGATTGAATGAATAATAGCCAGTCTACATGCTCTAAGTGACTTTCCGTTCTTCAATTGAAATAATCAATATAAATAAACATTTTAAAACCATCATTTCCATTTAGAATACACACCTTTTGAAACGGAAAATATAAAGGAATAACATACTTAAAATTGCTATATAATTGTTTGGGATTACTAATGCAAAGGGTATACTTTGAATTTGATAATATTTCGTAAAATTCCGTCTATTATTAGAAAGTATTTTTCCAACGAGGAGGACTAGTAAATGAATTCGTTATGTTAATTGGAAAATATCTTTTATTTATTTTTGTTTACAAATATATAGTGTTTAACTTTTCATTTAATAACATTGCTTTTGACTTTGGAGAAAACCCAAACTTTCATGAAATACTTCCATGAAATGCTTAAGTGATGAAGTTGAAACTCTGGGGTATTTTAACAGTCATAAAAACATTTATCAATGCTATCAGGAAGTAATAAACAATGTGGCCTTTTAAACTAAATGCAGTCATTCATTTAGATAAAGTTAGATAAATATTCATACCAAGAAGTACATGTCACAGTTATATGTAATAAATATGTATCTACTTTATGAGGATTAATCTATGTGAATTAAAATCTTGGCAAAGACAAATTGTAAGTATGTCGTGAAAGTATTTCTTTAAATATATAAATATGTCTACCAGACTATCTATTTGCAATGTTCAGATCTATGACATATCATAATATGGGCGACTTCTTCATAACATACGAGCCTACTTGACAAATTATACGTTTGTTTCTTAAAATAAACATGTCTAACTAACTGACACGATTGAAATTGTGATATGGCGTACCGGTTTATTATAGTCGCTCCTGCTAAGATTAATTTATTCCATTTAGTTTTTTTCTTGAGTGTTTAAATCATGAACTCGGCGTACAATGAATGATTTTTTTTATGGTTCGCGAGTGATATATTTCATTCAAACTACCGGACTGTTTTGAATTCATACAATCTATTGATTTATCAAAATAATCCATATCATATTGAAGGTTAGTCAATCGGTTGAATTATAGTATAGTCTAATATATATATATATATAATGACATTAATTAAGTCAACGTGAACTTAAGACTACATAAGCAATAACAATGAAAATCGATCAAATACATTGCAAGTAACGAATAAAGTCGCCGTTTCGATACTATATTAAATCGCATTCATCAATCATTCTCAACACTATGTTAACTTACGCTTTTATATATATATATATATATATAAAGCGTATGTTCTATTCCGCTCTTTTCTGTAACTAATCGTAGAAATGTTTTTTTCAAATATAGATAAGCATGAAATTGGGGCATCTGATGCATTTTTGTCTAAATTTTAAGGTATGGGTGAGGTTACTTCCATCATTGGGGTTGGTGGATTGGGATGGAGGGTCTCATCCTGAACATTTTTAAATATAGGCATGAAATGGAGGCCCCTGGTGCACTTTTGATCTACATTTTGAGGTACGGGATGGGTGCTCCCATTATTTTATGGGTGTCAGGGGGTCTCCCCTGGATACATTTGAAATATATATAGGAAATGGTGGCCTCTGGTATATTTGTTTGTCTGAATTTAGAGGTACAGGATGGCTACTCCCATCAGTTTAGTAGGGCTAGGGTTGTGGGGTCTCCACCTGTAAAATTATGAAATATCTGTATGAGATGGTAACCTCAGGTGCATTTGTTTTGTCTAATTTTGATGTAAGGGAAGATGTATTCTCGTCGTTTTAGGGGGTTCCGGGGTATTCCCTTGGGAAATTTTGAAATATATGAATAAAATGTTGGCCTGTGGTGCATTTTTGAGTCTGAATTTTTGAAAAAATAGTTGGGTGCAACTGGATCAGGACCTGCAATAAGCAATAGCATGAACACATACTTAGGCCCAATAATGTGCGTTTTGCAGAACAAATATAAAATGGTTGTTTTAATCTAATGCTTCATATTTATATAGTCCAGAGATCTCCCTATCCCTTAACTTCAAAGCAATTCTGTTTAATATGTATTTTGCAATAAACATTTTTTGTTGATCCCTTTCAGGTAGAATTGACAATATCTACTTCAAAAGTCATTGCAGAATAACAAAAGATTCTAAATGTTGCATACACCATGATCTGATCTATATATACAGGGACATGGTGGGATTTAAGGCACAAATATTTCCTGCTAGATATACTGTAACAGAACTTACCAGTTGGTATTTTAAACGCTTGAAAACGGAGTCGAAGGAAAACAATTCGCGTTTCCTATCTATAATCTGGAGACATATAGTCAAAGGTAGACAGTTGACCGCACGAGATATCCGTGAAGCGTGTGCATTACATTTATATACTAGCTGTAGGGACGGTACCCATCCAATGCTAAATCGGAGGACCATCGACAGAGGGAGATTTTAGTTTCTTATTTTAATTGTGTGAGTTAATTAATAGAAGGTGAGATTTACTATTCTATCAAACCATAATGTATGAATCGCATAAGTTATTGGTTGTATTTTGAACTAACAAAAGTGATTAAGACTTTTGTATACACAAAGCAAGAGCCAGAAGCGGTAACATTACAGAATATTTTTCTGTAAAAATGTGAATTAGGACAAATCCAAAGTTAGTAAGCGTACCTATTTCTTTCTAAGGTAATTTTTCACTGCATATTCAATCAAATATATTTTTGTAACCATACATTTAACAATCCATTCTCTCTTTTATTGCACATGTACATCATGAACTTTGATATACCTAATACATGCTTTCCTCAGCAAGTTTCTGTTGAACAAGCTGCTGAAGATAAAAGTGACATTGCTTTTTCAAACGGTGCTTCATTTTCTCCACTTAATGTTGAAAGTGTCAGTTCAAATAATTATCAACAATTAAAAAGGAGACATGTTACATCTGGACAAAGTTTGGAAAATGCACCAGGTACAAACGTGGTAGCAACAAATCTACATAGACCAACTAACCCATCCAGGCACCCGGAATATACAGACTATAGTCAAAGACTGAGGTCTTATGCAAGATGGACTTTAAGAAATCCTGATTCAGTTAGACTTTCTGAAGCTGGATTTTTCTTTACAAGTATGATCATGATATATTGGATTATGACTTTAGTTTTAAGGAATGTTTCATTTCATTTTTGCGGTGGTAAAAATATTAAGTATCATTTGAATAGATATGGAGGGTTCAGTTAATGCCTACTGTTTTGTTCAATTATTTCACAACACATTGTTTCAAGTATTGGACAAACAAAAATGATACAGAACTTTTCATTCGTAAATTTCAAAATTTTGAAGAAACAAAACATTTTCGGCAAACATTTGAACAAATGTTTTCTTACTTGCAAATTGAAAATCAAGTTGTATTTTAAGACCTGCTCTCATTTCAGATCAGTATGACTTGGTACGTTGTTTTCAATGTGGTATAGGACTTAAAGATTTCTCGGAAGGAGACAATCCATTGATGGAGCATGTACGACATTCTCCAAACTGTCAATTTCTGGCCGAATATTTGGGAACTGAAAGATTATCTGCCATTAAGGTAAACATGTTGAAGGTCTTAATAGTATTTAAGAGCTGTATGATTAGTGAATATTCAAAAAGGCGTGTATATTTCTTGCATTTATCACACACGATGTCATGGTGACATATGATAAAAGGTACATTTTCTATTATTTAACGGATTCATTATATATCTTTTAGATCAAGTGCCAGACACTACAGCCAACACGTAAGTCCATTATAACATCTGTACCTATTTACATATATATTTGATCATCCTTTTACATAAACGGCGATACGTTAATTGAATGTAGCTAGAATTTTTATGCATGCAAAATAGCAGGATACGAGGGAATATACGGTTTTAAATTTATTCATAATAAAATATCCTTATATAATTCTGAAGCCTTGTGAGAATCGCCTGACGACAACTTTATTTTTAAGCTTTTGCTTGTCTGGATGTCGGTTGTAATAACTTTTGATTTTTGCCTATAGTTTCCACCAATATTCCTAATAAGAAACCTCCTTCTGATACCTCAGAGTGTCTATGCTATTTCACAAGTGCCAACTGAATCCATACATTTATAATAATGGTAAATCTGAACAAGTTTATTGAAGTAATCATAAATAAGGATAATGATTGAGGTATCATAAGATAAACATTCTTGTACGATGCATGCAGGGAGGTTGGGGTGAAGGGAGATTCTTTTGCTAACATTTTCTTTATCCTATATCTACATAAAGTTCCTTGTTATATCTGAAATGTTTTGTATTACTTTATATTTTTTACAGAGCAGTTAATTACAAACACAGACTCGAACTTACAATACCGGCATCCCGAGTATAAAACTATGCAAGCCCGTCTTTCATCTTTCGCTGGATGGCCAGGACATATGATTCAGACACCTCTGCAGTTGGCAGAGGCCGGACTCTATTATACTGGTAATGTTATACGAGGTTGTACAATTACAAATAGTGTGCTTACTTTAAAATTGTTAAATGTAATATTCATCAAGCAGTGATGTTATTACAGCTTTTTTCATATTATTTTATTTATATATAATTAGGGTTTGAAGACCAAGTGCGTTGTTTCATGTGCGACGGTGGATTGCGGCGGTGGGACCCGGAAGATGTTCCGTGGACAGAACATTGTCGTTGGTTTCCGGATTGTCCATTTGTCAGGGAAATGAAAGGCGAAGAATTTGTAGCGCTTGTTCAAGCATCAGCAAATTATACAAGTGGGGTAAATGAATATTTACACGTTATTTAGATGTACATTTTCACACATGTTCATATGTATAATTGTTGCAAACAGTACATTGTTCCTCATTCTATTTAGGAAAATGAAAACTCAACAAACGAGCAACAGGTGTTGGATGGTCAAGATATTACAAATACAATGGAGCAGATGTCACTGAGAGATCCAGTGTTCAAAGCTGCTCTCCAGGAACATAAAGACATATGTCTAGAAATGGGCTTTCAGCGGACAGATATCAATGACGCTGCAAAAGAGTTGATAAAAATGGGTTTGTACTTTTCCTGATAATTTAGATATCGTATTGCGTTTGATTTGAAAATTTCGTTAAACATGGCTGATATGCGACGTTTGAATATTTTACTCGTGAACAATGTTTAAATGCCGTCAAATTTATAACCAGTGATTAATTCAATTAAAAATAAATACGTAAATTTGAACAAAAGTTACAGGCTGTATTTTAGCTTTATATTTATGAATACTATGTTTTAATTTTTGCGCATTTGCGTTCTGGTATTTGAAATTAATCGAAACTAGAATGTGTCTGTAGGACACAGGGTGTGCCCTCCACTGGCGCATTTGTCACAAATAAGGGGAAATCATTCAAATGTTTGCAGTCTTAATGGGGTATAGCCTGAAAAAATGAAATGGATTCATTATTCTGTACCATATACTTTTTGATCTATGAGCATCACAAACAACAAATCTACTATTTTTGCTATTTCAAGGGCCATAACTCTGTAATAAATGCTAAAATTGTCAAGAAGAATGCCAAGTGTACAAGGTCACATTATGATAAAGACTCAAGCAAGGTTTCATGAATTTACATTAAATACTTTTTGAGTGAGGCACATAATTAGGGAAATTGTGCATTTTTTTACTATTTCAGGGGCCATAACTCTGGAAATAGGGGGTAGACCCAGATGAAAAATAAGAGGTGCGCAAGTCCATATCATGATAAAGATTCATACAAGGTTTCATCAATTTATATCAAATACTTTTAATAGAAATGTGCATTTTGACTACTTCAGGGGCCGTAACTCTAAAAATAGGGGGCTGAGTCAGACGAAAAATAGGAGGTGCGCAAGTTCATACCATGATAAAGACTCATGCAAGGTTTCATCAATTTATATCAAACACTTTTTGAGCTAGGCGTGTCGCAAGGTGAAAATGTGCATTTTTGACTATTTCAGGGGCCATACCTCTAGAAATAGGGGACGGATCTAGAGGAAAACTAGAAGGTGCGCAAGTTCATATCATGATTAAGACTCATGCAAGGTTTCATGAATCTATATCATTAATTTTTGAGCTAGGCGTGTCACAAGGTTAAAATGTGCATTTTTGACTATTTCATGGGTCATAACTTTAAAATTAGTGGGTGGAGCCAGACGTAAAAATAGAAGGTGCCCAAGTTCATATCATGATAAAGACTCGTGCAAGGTTTGATTAATTAATATCAAATACTTTTTGAGCTAGGTGTGTCACGAACTTCGGACCGACGGACGGACGCACGGACAAAAGCAAATCTATATGCCCCCACCACTCATGGGGGGAGGGGGGGGGAGCACAACAACCATTTTCAAAGCAACACCACCAAATTATATTAATTTATACACTTTAGATGTGAAATATTATTATCCGAATATTATCTTTTTTCACTTTCTGTTCTCGTTTATTTCATTACCGATAGGAAATGTCAAACCGACTATTGATGAACTATTAGACACAATCGAGGTTCGCAAAGAAAGACAACTAAGAGAAAACGCACTAGCAATGAAGCACAATGGTAAGGAACTTCTTTACAACCATATTAGTAGAACTGAAACTATTTACAGCGCAAAGAAAAAGGTGTAGAGATTCCTATGGTTTTATGCGATTGTTTCTCTTTTGTGAAAATAAAAATAAAATAAAAATCTCTATATCATATATTAGATGATACAGCTAATATTTACTGTATAAATCTGTTTCTTAGTACCATTTAGTCAAGTTCTTTAGTTTCCCTATACGTAACCTAATTACTTCTGTAAAATATCAGCAATATGAGTAGTAATGATTTCATGAAAATGTAACAATCAGTAACACAAAAAGGCAAATAATAACCACCTTTATACGTATATTTTCAGAGACTCCTTTTGAGGAAAATCAACGGTTGAAAAGTTTGATTATCTGCATGACATGCGGCAAAAACAACGTAAATGTTCTATTTCTGCCCTGTACGCACCATCGATTGTGCATGGAGTGTGCAGAACCAATGACAAAATGTCCAGTATGCAAAATATTCATACGACAAAAGATCCGGACATACTTGGCATAAATCAAACCAGAAAGAAATGTCGAGTTTTCAGCAAAAATCATTCTTTATCTGACATATGTTTTCTATTCATATGCCACCGACTCAACGTTGCTTTCTAGTTTGATTTATTCCAAGTAAGAAAATATGTGCAAAATAGGACTTTGTTTAATCTTTCGAAGCATTTGCTCATTTAGATGATTACGTGGTCCCATCACTATTAGTTTTTTTTCTATTTCTATATACTTGTATGAATTTGTGTAAGTGATATGATAAAATGACAAATACTGAATAAAATGCAAATTACTGATTCATTTATGAATAGTTTCATCTGTTTATCATAATTCCAAGTACTGAAAGTCAAATGCTTCAAAATGAAGGAAATTAATTAATTTAATTTGGAATATTATCTCACCTTTGTGTATCTGTCTGTCAGCTTATCTGTCAAAAGGTCATTCAATAAAGAGTTCAAGAACATTAATATTTATTTATAAAGCACTACATGAATATCGATGTATTAAATAAAACACAAATGCTGACTTTGATTTTTCTTATATACATCTTGTGTGTCTAAAACACTTACGATTTCAGGGCTAATTTTGCATGATTCATTTAAGACTAAGAACACTTTTCATTGTAAATGAACGTTATTATTACAACGAGTTTACGTATTTACGCAGTTGTTAAGTACAAGTTCAGAAACTGTTTATGAAGCACTTTTCCTTTCCATTATTGCAGGTCGCTTTCGATTCAATATTAAAATTATCTTCTAGTTTAGGAATAGGTATGTGCATGTGATTTTAAGTTTGAGTAGGAACTTTTATGTGCGCAATATTGCTTAACTCTTTGCCTGCTATTAAAGTCAGCCATTAGACTTGTAGATAATGTTCTGTTTTACCCTCATTGTAAAATGGATCTTGGTAACGGACAAATGTGTGTTTAAGTGATTACATGAATTACATTTATAAAGTAGATCTTGCACGTCTAATACATTCAACCAAGTAACCAAAGAATTTCCCCTAAAGGAAAACAAATGCTTATGTATATATAGTCATGTAGTTCTTGAAAGAATGCAAATACTGTAACGCTGTATCCTGATCAAAAGCGATACTTGCTATTCGACTGACAAATGAGAGAATGAGAGATCTACACTTTGTATAAAACATTAAATATCACTATCGTTACAAAGAATATTTATATGCTTAGTACATCTAGAAATGCAACCTTTAACGCTCGATGTTTTCTTACTTTCCTTTATTATATCCTTGTACATGTATATTTGAATTAAATCAAAGGGCCAAATTCAACAGAGCCAACAAGCACATAATTAATAACGTATAACCACCATTTGCATTTACCAATGCAAGGCATCGTTGGCCTAAAATATTGACCGTAGACCTATCGTTGCGTTTCTAGATGTACTCCGTATACAAACCCCATCTCCAAATACTATTGTTTTCTTCGTGTATTTTGTACCACTACATCACCAAATTAACAATGGTAATTCTTCTAGGGACTATATTTTATGCGTTAAAAATATAAACAAGACTTTCTAACAGAGTTACCGACATGCATTCAAATACAACGTCTTCTCTAAGTAATAGGAGAAAGCTTGACGGTCGGTTCATGGTTTTCGGACATATAACTCATGAAAAGTTTCACAGATTTAAATAAGTTTTGGTACACAGGTGTAACATTATAAACGATTTCCGGATGATAACTTGGGCCTAGGACCACAAAACATAATAGGGAGGTTGATCATGACCAGCAGATGACACCTACTGATTTTGAGGTTTGACTTTGACATTGGCTTACTTCTGTGAAAAGGCCGTATTTTGGAGGTATAATTCGTGACTCCTGTGACAGCTGTAGTAAAGATTAAATGTGATTTTATAAATAAATTTGTAAGAAAAAAAAGAAATACAATGATATATTTATCAAATTAAGGGGAGGTAATTAATAAACAAATGAAATGCATGAAACTAATATGGTACTAAGAAACCTATTTTTAATTAAACACTAGAAAAAGTTATCTTTACAGTTGGCCAATGCACAGCTGCACTTCATATCAACCTAATGTGTTTCAACCATAGTAATGATGCATTTACCTATATATACCATTGTTATAAATGTGGCTTTAGTTTGCATTCTGCAAGTCTACAATTTATATCTATCAATACCATCTTACTGAAAATAAAATTATGCTGATATAAAAACACACATGTATTGTACTTTATCATATAAATGGGAGGTAATTTCATGTACAAATAAAAAATGAAAATAAAGTTATGTCTTGTAATAGCGGATATTTATGCCAAGTTATTTAAATATACAACAGTGTATTAAAAATTACAAACCAGAAAAAAAAGTGACCTTTACATTGGAGCTCGGAGTCTGTGTCTTACACATCATACACCAACTAATTATTGGACATTTATGCAAGTAATTTGAAATTTGTGTTATCGAACGGAAAAAATAGATCTTTAACCTTTTAAGTGTGACACAGACCTTGCTGCTAGAGGCCTGGGTCTAGCACATGACACATCAACTCATTATGGGGAATATGTGTGCCAAATAATTTTAAAATCCCTTGATGAATGGCAGAGTTATGGACAAGAAAAGAAACAGATCCTGTTAGCCTTAAACCTCTGAGTGTGACCCTTACCTTAGAGCTAGGGGTTGGGGTGTTGCGTATGACACAGCGTCTCGTTATTGGTAACATTTCTGCCAACTTATTTCAAAAGAAAAAAAGTAAGGGTACACAGGCAATGTCGCCACATATGAAACCGATATGATAATCGTATGATTTTCACATGAGACCTTTCATATGCTAATCATAAAAAAAGAGCCGCATATGATAAGCATATGATATCGATTTATGATTCTCATATGAAAATTTTATCAGTTTCATATGAAATGATTAGCATATGAATTTCATATGCAAATTGAAAGGCCTAGCATATGATATGGGCATGATACCGATATCAAATTCATATGTTATCTCCTTTCATATGCTAATCATATGCGTCTCCTTTTTTATGCTTTTCATATGCGAGCTCCTTTCATATGCTACTCATATGATTCTACTTTTATATGCTTTTCATATGTTATCTCTTTCATATGCTACTCATGTAGTATTCTTTTTTACGCTGGTCACATGCAAGCCTTTTTCGTAAAAACATTTTATGGTCCATCTCTGTTGTTGGTTGAAAAGTGGCATCTCTTTCTCGAAAAAGACTGCTAAAGCAGGCTGGAACAAAAATCATCTTTAAAAAGAAAAACAAATTCAAAGGAGTATTGATATTTCCATCTTTATTTTGATTCTTCTTTACAAACGAAACCATTGTGATTTGTTTACATTCAATAATGAGTATGTTTAACAATTACATTTAGGTACAATTTATGTATTATAATTACATTAAGTAACAAAGTTTTACACAGAAAGCATGTGAATTAAAGTTTTACAGAAATATGGAACAATTCAAGAAAATAAACTCCGAGTAACACACAAAAGGAAGTACAAAATAAACAAGTATCTACAGATTTACATAACAGCATAACATGTGTCGTCAATACTAATGTAAAACGAAATTTTGTAAGAGTTACCAACGTCCCCCAACAAGGGACGTTTTTCACAAAACATACTACATCTTCTATTTTATAGGGCAACATACTAAAAATGTATATAAATCATTACTATGTATCATATAATTCATAAAACATTATGCACATGTAGTTTGAAAAATGTCTGTGAATGCTTTCAAATGTTTTTTTTTTCATTTTAAGATTTAATGTGATTTTATTCTTAAACTGGCATGGAAAAATAAATACAAATATAATAAAATAGTTTATCATATTAAAGGGAGGTAATTAATAAACAAGAGAGCCATGATGGCCCTATATCGCGCTCACCTAAGTTAAGTTGCTTCCTTGAACAAATTTCTTTGCTAAAGCATCAAAAACAAAAATAAGTAGGCCAGTAGGTACATTCATGTTCACTGAAAGTCAGTTTTAAGGTAAGTGTGCAAAATTATACATGTCATCCAAATTCTAAGTCTGTATCTTTAACAAGAGGGTCATGATGACCCTGGATCGCTCACCTGAGTAATATGAGCTATATGTTTCAAATGTCAAACTGATGATTTTTTAGATTTTTTTTGGAAGATTTTCCGATGTACAATCAAGTAACCCCTGGGGCGGGGCCAACTTTACCCCGGGGGTCATGATTTGAACAAAGTGTGTAGAAGTCTACTAGGCAATGTTACATATCAAGTATCTAAGCCTTCTGGTTTATTTTTAGAAAATTTTTAAGATTTTTCTATGTACAATCAAGTAACCCCATGGGACGGGGTCAGTTTGACCCTGGGGGTCATAATTTGAACAAATTTTGTAGAAGTCTACTAGGCAATGCTACATGTCAAATATCTAAGATCTAGGCCTTCTGGTTTATTTTTCGAAATTTTTTGAAAATTTTCCTATGTAAAATCAAGTGACCCCTGGGGCGGGGTCAATTTTAACCCCAGAGTCATGATTTGAACAACTTTAGTAGAGGTCCACTAGGCAATGCTACATGTCAAATATCTAAGCTCTAGGCCTTCTGGTTTTTGAGAAGATTTTTTAAGATTTTCCTCTATAAAATCAAGTGACCCCTGGGGCGGGGTCAATTTTGACCCCGGGGTCATAATTTGAACAAACTTGGTAGAGGTCCACTAGGCAATGCTTCACACTAAATATCTAAGCTCTAGGGCTTCTAGTTTTTGAGAAGGTTTTTGAAGTTTTTCCTTTCGGTTGCCATGGCAACCAGAGTTCCGCATGGAATTCAATTCTTTGAACAATTTTTAAAGAAGACCATCCAAGGAACATCCCTGTGAAGTTTCATTAAAATTGGCCTGTTTATTTAGGAGGAGATGTTTAAAGAAAAGTGTGGATGGCCGGACGCCGGACGGTGAGCGATTACAATAGCTCACCCCGAGCACTTTGTGCTCAGGTGAGCTAAAAACAAGAGTAGGTCAGTAGGTCAAGGTCACAGTCGGGTGTTATGAGTTGGGGTCATCTTTTAAATATAATTAAACAGGAAATATAATCAGATAATTCTTGAAGTATTTTTTCCTATATAACTCATCAATAGACCCCCGGGGCGGGGCCTCTTTTCACCCATGGGACATATTTCAAACAATCTTGTTAGAGATCAACTAGGTAATGATACAAACAATATATCAAAGGCATAGGCCTTGGACTTTCAGACAAGAAGATTTTTAAAAAAAAATTCCTATATATGTCTATGTAAAACTAGGGAACGCCGTGGCAGGGCCTTTTTTCACCCCAGGGGAATAATTTGAACAATCTTGGTAGAGGATCACAAGGCAATTCTTCATACTAAATATCTAAAGCCTAGGTGTTGTGGTTTCAGACAAAAAGTTTTTTTCCTATACAAGTTTATACAAAACCATGTGACCCCCTGGGTGGGGCCATATTTCATCCTAGGGGAATTATTTAAACAATCTTTTTAAAGGCCAACTCTATGATGCTACATACCAAATATCAAAGGCCTAGGCCCTTTTGTTTTTGACGAGAAATTTTCAAAGTTTTTCCCTATATAAGTCTATAGAAATAATGTGACCCCCACCCCAATGGCAGGGCCATATTATATCCTAGGGTGATAATTTGAACAATCTTGGTAGAGGACCACTGGAATGATGATGCTACATACTAAATATCAAAGCCCTAGGTCTTATAGTTTTGGACAAGATGATTCTCAAGTTTTCCCTACATGGTTCATACAGGACTTGGCAAAAAAAAATCAAGGACTTTTCAAGGACTTTTTATCGATTTTCAAGGACCATTTTAATCGCTTTAAATCTTAAATTACAAAACCATTTAGGCTCTTAATAAGGCATTATGATAGAAGAAAAGTTACAGAACAGTTTTATTTTCCATAAGCTACAATAGCATATCTTAACCTTAATGAGATCTTCAATGGGATTACCTTTTATGAGCTATATTTGCCTGTATACATACTTAGTACATGTTTCTTATAAGTCTTTCAAGCTCTCAAGACTAGTTTTCAATTTGTCCTCAAGGGACTTCACTTCTTGTTTTCGCGTGTGATTTCAACGCACCTTCTCCCATACTTCCGACATCAATGAGTTTATCACATACACTTATGCTTGTCTGACTTAAACTCCTTTAACCACGATGAATAATCATCCTGTGTAAGCCATTTATTGGCGAAACTACATTTATTTTTTGGGCCACTCATTGTTGTTGTTGATAAGTCACGCTACAATGACCTTGCGCATAATATTTTAACGTTGTGAAAATCGCTATTCCGTATCTAACTTCCGTACCGAAACGGTGTTCAACTAGCGTTCCCTCCGTGGGTGTGCATGTATTTTTATTTTACACCGTTTTTTCGCTCGTTTTGAATTATTTGTTATCTATTTTTTGTATTTTTCCCCTACAATACGATTGCACCCCCGTTTTTAGCAAAATTTAAGGACTTTTCTACGTTTTTTTCAAAATTCAAGTACTTTTTCAGGGGATTTTTTGGAAGAAAAAAATCAAGGACTTTTCAAGGACTTAGGATCAAATTCAAGGACTTTCAAGGACCTGTGCGAACCATGCCCTATATAAGTCTATATAAACCATGTGACCCCCGGGGCAGGGCCATATTTGACCTTAGGGGGGTAATTTGAACAATCTTGGTAGAGGCCCATATTGTTGTTAGATGATGCTACATACCAAATATCAAAGCCCTAGGCCTTGTGGTTTAGATAAGAAGATTTTTAAAGTTTTTCTTTTCGGTTGCCATGGCAACCAGAGTTCTATACAGAATTCAATTCTTTGAACAATTTTTTGAAGAAGATCATCCAAGGATCATCCCTGTGAAGTTTCATCAAAATTAGCATGGTGGTTTAGGAGATGTTGTTTAATGGAAAGTGTGGACTAACATTGGACAGTGAGCAAAGGCTCAGAGTGAGCTAATAAATGAAATGCATGACATTTACATGCTACTACAAAACTTTGTTTTTAAATAACACACCAGAAAAAAAGTTAATTCTACTATTTTTCAATGCAGAACTGCACTACATATCAACCTATTATAAAGGTATTGCAACTAAAGTAATTCTCTATTTACCTATAATTATATACCATAAAGTTATATCCTGTGTTTGGGTTTTGCATTCTGGATTTCTACAATTATCAATAGCTTTTTATATCTACATGTATCATTACAATCACCTTATTTAATAATTATGTCTCCCCCAGGAGACATATTGTTTTTGCCCTGTCCGTCCGTCCGTCCTTCCGTCACACTTCATTTCCGAGCAATAACTGGAGAACCATTTGACCTAGAACCTTCAAATTTCATAGGGTTGTAGGGCTGCTGGAGTAGACGACCCCTATTGTTTTTGGGGTCACTCCGTCAAAGGTCAAGGTCACAGGGGCCTGAACATTGAAAACCATTTCCGATCAATAACTAGAGAACCACTTGACCCAGAATGTTGAAACTTCATAGGATGATTGGTCATGAAGAGTAGATGACCCCTACTGATTTTGGGGTCACTCCATCAAAGGTCAAGGACACAGGGGCCTGAACATGGAAAACCATTTCCGATCAATAACTAGAGAACCACTTGACCCAGAATGTTGAAACTTCATAGGATGATTGATCATAAAGAGTAGATGACCCCTATTGATTTTGGGGTCACTCCATCAAAGGTCAAGGTCACAGGGGCCTGAACATGGAAAACCATTTCCGAGCAATAACTAGAGAACCACTTGACCCAGAATGTTGAAACTTCATAGGATGATTGTACATGCAAAGTAGATGACCCCTATCGATTTTGGGGTCACTCCATTAAAGGTCAAGGTCACAGGGGCCAGAACATTGAAAACCATTTCCGGTCAGTAACTTGAGAACCACTTGACCGAGAATGCTGAAACTTATTAGGATGATTGGTCATGCAGAATAGATGACCCCTAACAATTTTGGGGTCACTCTGTGAAAGGTCAAGGTCACAGGGGCCTGAACATTGAAAACCATTTCCGGTCAGTAACGTGAGAACCACTTGACCCAGAATGATGAAACTTCATAGGATGATTGCTCATGCAAAGTAGATGACCCCTAACGATTTTAGGGTCACTCTGTTAAAGGTCAAGGCCACAGGGGCCTGAACATGGAAAACCATTTCCAATCAATAACTTGAGAACCTCTCGACCCAGAATATTGAAACTTCATAGGATGATTGTTCATGCAGAGTTAATGACCCCTATTGTTTTTGGGATCACTCCGTAAAGGTCAAGGTCACAGGGGCCTGAACATTGATAACCAGTTCCAATCAATAACTTGAGAACCACTTGACCCAGAATGTTGAAACTTCAAAGGATGATTGAACATGCAGAGTAGATGACCCCTATTGATTTTGGGGTCAGTCTATTAAAGGTCAAGGTCACAGTGGCCTGTTCATGTAAAATCATTTTTTGGAAATAACTTGAGAACCACTTGACCTACAATGTTGAAACTTAATAGGATGATTGGACATGCAGAGTAGATGACCCCTATTTATTTTGAGGTCACTTGATCAAAGGTCAAGGTCACAGGAACCTGAACAGTGACTTGAGAACCACTAGGCCAAGAGTGTTGAAATTTAGCGGGATTACTGGACATGCCAAGTAGATGATCCCTATTGCAGCCAACCATCAGTGTCTCTTTGACTTTCGCTCCTGACCCCTATTGACTTCTTGCCTATAGGACTTTGCATTGGGGGAGACATGCGCTTTTTACAAAAGCATTTTCTAGTTATAAACATAATTTCATTTTTAAATTAGTGGGAAAACTGACATAAAGCACAGGTATTGTACTTTTATCATATAAAAGAGAAGAAATTTCATGTACACAAAAAAGGTAACTTAAGTGTCTGTGACCTTTGTACATGACACAATGTCTTGTAATGGTTATTATGTATGCAAAGTTATTTAGATATACACCAATGCATAAAAAAGTAACAGACCAGATAAAAAAATACCAAAATGTTTCATCTCTAAAGGTGACCTTAACCTTGAGTTAGAGGTCTGAATCTTACATGCAACAAATTAATTTGTTATGGTGACTGTGGCAAGTTACTTGAATATAGTAAAGTTACTGACAAGACCAACTAGAACTGTGGATGAATATTGCATCATAGCATGAGTCTGTGTTAAAAATATCAAATAATCAGAGAGGTACAGATAAAAATTTAAGTATGAAAGGGGCATAATTTGGTCAAAAATACAAATCAAGAGTTACAGGGATTGTTACCACACATGCAGATGACGATGATTATAAATAACACCTTTTAATTTCAAGTCATCCTTTAAAGTACCAAAGATATGTCTATAAACGAATTTCAAAACAAATTAACATGAAAATAATTCCAAGTATAACAACTTTGTGACCTTGACCTTTGGTATAATGGGCCCAGTCCTTGCACATACTTTGTTTGTATGCTGGACAATGCTTTATGTGAACTTACAGTAAGATATAAGCAATAATAACAAAAATATGACAGAAAAACAAAGGTTGCCAAAAAACTTTAACATTTAAAATAACCTAAATATAACACCTTGATGACCTTGACCTTGGATATAATGGGCCCAGCCCCTGTACATACTTTGTTTGTATGCTGGATAATGTTTATGTAAAGTTACAGTAAGATATAAGCAACAGCAACAAAGATATGACAGAAAAACAAATGTTGCCAAAAAACTTTAACCTTAAAAATAACCTTAGTAAACACCTTGGTGACCTTGAACTTCGGTATAACAGATCAGCCCCTACACATACTTTGTTTTTATACTGGACAATGTTTTTTGTGAAGTAACAGTAAGATATAAGCAATATTAACAAAGATATGAGAGAACAAGAGCTCGTAGAACACGAAATGCCCCTTGATGCATTCAGTAATTGCACAAGGACAGAAATTATTTAGTCACTGAGCATAAAAGTGCATTGTTCTTGGTCAAGGTGACCTTGACCTTTGACCTCAAAATCAATAGGGGTCATGGGCCCCAAGCATTCTCAAGTTTTCATCCATACACATTTTAACTGTTCCTGGTCACTGTGACCTTGACCATTGACCTAATGACCTCAAAATCAATAGGTGCCATCTGCTGGTCATGATCAACCTCCCTATCAATTTTCATGATCCTAGGCCAAATTGTTCTCAAGTTATCACCCTGAAACCATTTAACATTTCTGGGTCACTTTGACCTTGGCCTTTGACCTATTGATCTAAAAATCTTTAGGGGTTATATGCTGGTTATGATCAACCACCCTATCAACTTTATGAACCTAGGCCAAAGCATTCTTGAGTTATCATCCAGAAAACATTGAACTGTTCCTGGTCACTGTGACCTCGACCTTTGACCTCAAAATCAATAGGGGTCATCTGCTGGTCATGACCTACCTCCCTATCAACTTTCATGATCCTAGGCCCAAGTGTTCTTGAGTTATCATCCGGAAACCGTTTAAATGATCTGGGCCATAGTGACCTTGACCTTTGACCTACAAATCTCAAAATCAATAGGGGTCATCTGCTGGTTATGACCAACCAACATATCAACTTTCATGATCCTACGCCCAAGCGTTCTTGAGTTATCATCCGGAAACGGATTTGTCTACATACCGACTGACCGACATCTGCAAAACAATATACCCTTCCTTCTTCCTGCCAAAAAAACTTTAACCTTAAAAATAACCTAAGTATAACACCTTGGTGACATTGACCTTGGGTATAATGGTCTCTACACATACTTTGATTGTATACTGGAAAATGTTTATGTGAAGTTACAGTAAGATATAAGCAATAGTAACAAAGATATGACAGAAAAATGAAGGTTGACAAAAAACTTTAACCAAGAAAGGTAAGCCGCACCAATGACGGGGCGAGTAGAATAGTTCCCCTATTCTCCGAATAGTGGAGCTAAAAATTGTAATGTAATACCTATGTTTATAATTTTCTATTTTGGTATTTCTTTCGGATAATTAAGATTTTAACTGTACATCTCAAAAATCAGAAGAAACTTGTCAACTTTGCAGCAGCTTCGGTGTGTAAAACATTAGTTAATATCGAAGTTTAATTACCAGGTTGACAGGAAGTGAAATAACGTGTCTGCTGTGTTTTCCTGTATAACACTTTATAAACTCAATATACTTGTGATCGGGGGAGAGACTGCCCAAGTGGCGGGCTAAGGGACTTGTTCCCGCTCTCATGAGCTGAAACTTAATAAGCTTTGTTAGAGCTAGTTTGAAATATATTTATAATTAAGAAATGTTGTTAAATAGATCAGTAAACAGAACTGTTTTAAAAGACTTATTGAACATTGATAATATTCATGAAATTAGACTGAACATTTATAAGTTACTGTGTGTTTCTCTTCGTAGAAAATAAATGTTAGAACTGTCGTAATGTGTTGTGTTCAAGACAAGCTTCAGGTACACAGACCAAGTGTTACGTTACAAAATGACTTTCATTTCTGTACGTCAAATTCAGGTTTTATTTTATCAAACATGCATAACTATCTTAAGTCAAATAACTCTTCCTACATTCTGAACAGTCAAGCTAAAAAATGGGACAGGTCAATAAATGAATAAAGGATGCTACAGGCTAAAGTAAAAAGGGAAAAACTTTAAAAATGTTCCTGCCTGAAAGGATCATTCCTGTGAAGTTTGGTGTAAATCTGCCCAATGGTTTTCAGAAAGATTTTTAGAAATTGTTGACACACAACGCACAACAGGCATTGAGCGGTCACAAAAGGTCACCTGAGCCATTGGCTCAGGTGAGCTAAAAGAAAATAATCCAGGAACATTTTCCCTATTGTTTGATGCAAATGTATTCAAAATGGAGCAATCCATTTTTGAAATTAATCAATTTTTAAAACCGAACAAGTGGGCAAATACGGTGACTCCTTGTTTACTGCAAAAGACAAATCTAATATCTTTAACAGACAGAAAACATGTTTCAATCAGAAAGACATGGTTGTTCTAAGGATGATCATTTTGTTTAACTGGATAGAAATTTTGTAAACATTTACCAGTCAAACATGACAAGGACTCATTTAAACATGTTAACATGGAGCCTTATTAAATAGAAGAAAGCAATCACAAAAAGATTCTCAACAACCTTCTTTAAATAATTCACAACAGAAAATACATTCTTTGAAAATAGTATTGAAATGCAACTTAATGATCTTGAAGATTTAGTAAACTGTTTCTTAAATATGTTTGATGAAAACTGAATCATTGACTTCACAATATGCTTTGTTTCTGTTCTTTTGCATAGTAATGTGCACAAAAAAAAGTTAAGCAATATTTCTACAGCACAACTTGTGCATTTTCTCAAGATTAACAAAAAAAAACAAAAACAATCTGATATGATATATTTTGACAATACATGTAATTATAACCCAATGCCTGTGGTGTATAGTAATACATCAGACTGTAGATATCATGTTACTATTACACTATAAACAATTTGTCTCAAATCTCTTTAACAAGGATTCTTAAATAAGTGTGTCTATAGTGACATACAATATCTAACAAGTTTAAACAGTAAAGCTATGTCAAAAACAAAATGTAATTATTGTTTGTTGAAGAACAATTTATCTAAAACAGAAAAATAAACATTAGTCTGTGTTCGACCCTGATATTAACTTCTAAGGCTATTAAAATTTTGTGTAATTATATCCATTTTCTTCTCAAAACACTTTTAATGATTAATCAAGCCAAGACTGATAAGGTCAAAATATAATGTGACTTTTTTAAGATTATCTAATTGGTAGCCATCCCAAAAAGGAAAATATTAAACAGTATCATACAACTTTAAGATCAAAGTTGACTTTTCAAAAGAAATTTAGAAGACTGCGGAGTTGCTTGTTGCTATATGCAATGAAACGTTTACTAGTGAATTGCTGTTCAATCATGGCATTGATGAATCAGGAATTAACAGTACATGATGTGATCATCTGCAAAAGTTATCATCTTTAACAAATTTATACATGATACTAATGCCCAACAGTAAAACAGTCACAGCTTATAATTTTTTATGTACTATAAATGTGCATGGTTAGAATTCAAGTGCTTTTTAGTGAGTATAAAAAATTCATAACATAACTTGTAGACAAATCTAATGTTTGATACACAATACAACTGAGGACATAATTCATACTTATTCCATATTATACATAATACAACTTTAAACATTCATTATAACTTTTCATACTTGATCAACAAATTACAACTGTGAAAGCACTCTATACTAAATCCATGACACTGTTGTGTGTGTACTTTATACTTACTCAATGACACAACTGTAGATGCACTTCATATACTTACTCCATGACACAGCTATGGAATTACTTCATACTTACTCAAGTATAAAACTGTGGAGGTACTTTATACTTACTCCAAAATACTACTGCTGGCATACCTCATGCATTCTCAACTAGTTAGCTTAGTAACATAGACATATTTCACACTGCCACTTACTCCATGACACAAAGTTCTGTTATCATACTTTATAAATACTACACAATACGACTATAGTCAAACTTCAAGTTCATACTTATCCCACCATACATCTGTAGACATACTTCATACTTACTCCATGATACATATGTAGATATACTTCATATTTACACCATGACACATCTGTAGACATACCTCATACTTATTCCATGATACATTTGTATACAAATTTCATACTTATCCCATGATACATCTGTAAACATACTTCATACTTACTCCATGATACATCTGTAGACATACTTCATACGTATTCCACCATACATCTGTAAACACACTTCATACTTACTCCATGATACATCTGTAAACATACTTCATACGTATTCCACCATACATCTATAGATATACTTCATACTTACTCCACCATACATCTGTAGACTACTTTATACTTCACAATACAACATACTGTATAGACATATTTCATACTTATTCTACGATATAAACATGGTTGTACTTCAAAAGTACTCCATGACACAATTGTGAACGCACTTCATACTTACTCCATGACAATGTATTCATAATAATTACCATAGATGTACTTTAATATATCTTTAATATACTTACTCTACAATACAACTGCAGTCACACTTCATACTTACTTACTCCACAATATAAATTGTAGAAATACTTCATATTTACCTTCTTACGCCACAATACACAAGCAGACACAAATAAAATCATGTTGTAACCAGGCAGGGGTGGCAAATTCAGTTGTCCGTATTGCCCAGGTTGTCCCAAAGCTTGTACGACAAAGTGAAATTTGACCAGAATTTACTATATTTATAACTATCATACGGACATGTAAACAAGAGCTGTCAGTGGACAGCGCGCTCGACTATTCTCAGTGCTTGATAGTATAATATAAGCAATGAGTAAAACTTTAACATTCCAATATTCTAAGTCGAAAAGGGGCCATAATTCAGTCAAAATGCTTGATAGAGTTGCCTCCTCCTTTTTACAGACTGGGGTCATGATGGTAAACAAGTATGCAAAATATGAAAGCAATATCTCAATGGACTTTGAAAATATTTGGGGTGGTACGCTAACTTTAACATTTGTGTGACGCTCACACCAGGGCGAGTAGGATAGCTTCCCTATTCTTCGAATAGTCGAGCTAAAAATAGCAATTGGCAAAAACATGCAAGTCAAAATCAGATTCCGCCACCCCTGCCAGGCTGCACACTATGTAAAAACATCATCAATTGTGCGTATCATGTAAAGCACCACGAATGAATACATATTTACAGCAGATCGAAACAGAAAGTCAAAGAAATGATAAATGCTGTCGATTCCATTTAAGTTAGCACCAGCAAAATTTTGTGATACTGAGTTTGGGCAAAAGTCACATGCACATTGCAAGTATGCGAGCTTAATTATTCCAACCCTGCATGTAAAACGATTTATTATCACACACAATTGTGACAAATGCCAATTTCTTGGCATTGTTTTCAAAATAATCGGAATACTGATATAGGCTCAATATAGGGTGTAAAAAATTGTTTGTTTCTGACATCCCAACCTATCTTAAATTTTTGGCCCAACCCTTTAAGTTTTTATAGCCTTGGAGAATAGTTTTTTCAACCTTTTAATAAAAAGTTGCTAAGCTGAATTTATTATGCTTTAAACATGGCCAGTAATGTTAGAAATCAACTTATTGACGCTCTAAAGGCATAACCCCCTTATTTGTATTCATTTTTTGACACAAAAATGATTTCCAAAAAGTTTCCCTTAATAAATTTTTTTTATTTTTTTCCGTCCTACCTACCCTAATTTTTTAGCATGTTACCGGAAACAAAAATTTTTTTAGTCTTTGCCCAAAATCAAAATAATTTAACTCTTTAATTCGTATTAGGCCAGATACGATACATCTGATTTCCATAGATATCAAGCATTTCTGACAACAAAGTTTTGATTGACTGCTGACATGAATGCTAATCCAGTTAATTATCAGTATCTCATTCTGCACTATTGTAACAAATCTTTGCAGACTTTGTTCCTGGCCTATGTAGAATTTAGAACACTCTGTACTGTAAATGTAGCTCATAATTGTCAGCTTTTTCCACTTGCCCAAAAAATATGTCAAGCATGCATTTAGACTTCAAAGTTTATATACTATTCTTATTCAATTGTTTTAACTGTGACCAAATATTCTGGTAACAGGACCATTTGAAGCACACCTTCAGGCTCCAGTGTCTCTGAAAAATATGTTTGTGTGATTATTAATAATCATTTTGTTGTTCATACATGTTTAAATGAGGGCCAAGAAATAGTAACAAAATTAAAATTTAGAGTGAAAAATATAAAACATAATTAAAAATTTAAATGAGACTGTTTGTGTTTTCTTACTATTCAGTAGAGTTCAATGCATTGCCTAAAAAGAAAATGAATCACCGCTGTATACACTGTAAACATTTGAATATAATCTGGTTTTATTCTACAATATATTTTTTCATGTTGACAAAGCGTGCATAATATCATTTGTGTGTAAAGATCAATTATAGAAAAGAAATGGGTACATGCATAGTACATGCATGTACTTATGGCAGAAAAGATATCCTATTAATAACTTCGAAAATATGGAAGGTTACTAAATAACAATATATAGAGTCTAAGACCATTTTCTTTATATAAACCACACACAAGTTTAAGACCTCATAACTTCAATCCAGGGGTCGTGAGTTTGAGCACCTGACTGTAGGGTCACGACCATGCCTCTCATACGACACCACTGCGACCAGTAGTGGTTTTTTCCATGAAGTGGGGCACGCGAGTGATTCAAATAAATTTAAGTTTTCTCACAATAGAGCTCACATATCTAGTATAAATGGGAAACTTACTTTTTTTTTCATCCATTCACATGACAGGCTGATTCTGCTAGGTTGCACTGCACCATGATAAGTTCTTCTCTATCTTCCGTTGACGCCAAACACCTTGAGGGAACGCAGACGTTTCATAATTTGCAAGAGACTGAGAGTTGGTGGTCACCAGGTTCTGCCTCAGGCTGTGGAACCTCGGCGCTCATATCAAAATAGCCGCTAATGGCGCTATCAGATTCTTGATCAAAAGTGGATGAAGATATTCATGGTTTGCCCTGCAGCTAGGCAGTGAGGGCACAATGTTTAGTTCATCTTTACTGTTCAAAGAGCGTAAAAACATTATCTGTACCCATCATTTTCATTGGGCTAGCAACTAAAATAATGTCACCTGGATACGCACATCTTGAAAGTTTGTTAAACCGAATGACTCAATTTCCACCAGCAGATTACTTTATCTTGACATTTCATTGTAGATTTTACATGATGTAACATTCTTCTATTAAACATAGGTGACAACTTCATCTGCGGCGCTTCCTGCTCGCCTTTACGGAATCAGTATGGTATCGCATAGATCTATCATGACTGCCCTTGATTCAGTCAGTGCGTAGCCTTTAAGCTGACCTGCCATTTGTCTTTCTTGTCAGTAATTTGTCAGTGCGCTGCTTGAATTGTTGTGGATGTAATTTCGCGTGTATGTCATCCATTTGTAAACAAACGCTCAATTCGGAACAACTCGGTTACCATTATATATTCAGTTTCAGTGCCGTACCTGTACCGGATACGGTGTTCGGAAATAGTATATTTTTAATGTAGATCTATACATGGTAAAAATAGGTTTTTATGTGTCACAACTTTTATTAAAGACGCTATATATATACACCAAACCGTTGTTATTGCTTGATAACAAACTGAACTTTTTAATTAGCCTATGTTATCAAACGTGTTTTATTTTTTTTCTTTGTAACTTTAATACGTTGTAGTCGGTCGTCATATGATAAATATTTTGACATTTGTATTCTTATTGCAATTAGTACTGTATTTTCAAACTTACTCATATCCGTTTCGTGTTTTTTTTCACAGTGTGGCAGTAAAGTGGAACCTTTCTTAAAGAACAGCTATCAGATAAAAGTTAATTTCTTTAAGTTCAATGCGGAGATGTTTCTTTTTTTTTTTTTTTTTTTTTTTTTTTTTTTGTTTAAAGTGGTTTTCTAATGAGAATAATTGCTACATATTAAGTTAACAAAATAAACAAAATATTTAATATAATTACATGGAAATCTGATAGGCCTATGTTTAATATCTAATCCTATTCAGTTACTTATCTTTAATTTACCAGATTTATGTCTATGCCTACTTAAAGATTGAATTAAGCATGCAATCATGGTAACGGTAAACTGCAAATTAACAGTCGGACTCCCTTTAAGGTCGTTCACTTTTCACGCGGGTTAGGGGCCTAATAGCTGTACAACTTCATGAGTTAACATGGATGTTTTTTAATTGCGACACCAAAATTTCTCAAGTTGGATGAGTTCCGGTTTTCAAGGATTCCAGTTTATAGCGGTTTCAGTGTATTTTGCTTGTCTCAATTCTCTTTACAAATCTAGATCTAGACAGTGCTGACGTGATGAAAAATATTGAACTGTTTCATTAATTTGGACACGGCAATGTACAACGAAACTCGATATTATATCATGTCGTGGAATTGTCGACTGTCGACATAAAATGCTTAACCACGACACACGACATTCAACGCAACACACGACAACGAGCAACGACACACGACAGTCGTCGCTCAAATATCGCAGAAATTATCGCATGTCGAGGTTATTTTTGATCAAATGTTGTTAATATTTTGCTTTCAAAAATTGGTCATTTTCAATCAGATATTACGACAAAAGTACTAAAGATGTATTAATAAATATTACATGTTTTTTGTAGAACTATTTAATAACTATTTCATAAAGGCTCAACCCGACCATAAGAGTCGTAGCCTACAGGCTCGAACATGGGTGCCATGTCAAAAAGTAAAGAATGCACGACAATACACCTTATTTTCCTAAAAAAAGTTCATCAACTAAGGCTCTGAAGTAACACGCCTTTGGTGTATTTCAATTATTTCTACTGAAATAAATAGTTACAGAAGTTTTGTCTGTCTGTACGATCTGTAGACTGGCGATAGGGACCAATTTAATTAACGCTAATTCTCATCGCATTTTTTCGAAAAATTCATCAATTTCATTTTATTTAAAAAAACGTTAGGAATATGTTATAAACTGAAATTTCTTTTAATAAGTAGTTGGAAATATTGTTTAAACGAATATAAAAAACAATTTTTTTCCTCGACGGACACGCCGGGAACATTTCCTGCATGAACTTTAACCTTTTTGACTTAAAATATTAGCCGTAAAATAAGGAAAAACTGCGTATAAAATATTTATTTTGGGGTAAATAACTGCAAGTAAATACTTGTTTTGATAGAAATGTCAAAATCTGAAAGTTTGTGACAAGAACAAACAACATATGTTCGTCCGTCTGTACGTAATTTAGGATAAAAGCTGTGTTTCCGTAATTTTCTGTACGGAAAACGTCCGTGTTTTTCATTAACTTCAAATAATTGTAGAATGTTCCAGTAACAAGATATATTTATGAAATAACTTTTATGATTAAATCTAATACATTGTGTAAAGAGATATATAACTTGTATATTTTTACCGCCTACAGTTTCGTCGTGGGACCGTCTTAAAATGTATCATTTTTTACGAAAAATATGCATTCTTTATAATTAAAATTAAATAGAGAACAGAGAGGTGAGCATTGTCAAAGGAGTCATATCTTATAACCTGATGTCTGATTTTAATAAATGAAACATTGTTGCAAAACAAACATTGTCCCTAGAGAAAACAGGTCAAGTCGGGTTCAAACCCGGTCAGTTAGGGGTCAAGGTTATAGATCAAAGTCCGGTAATATTCTCAAAATGTGAACTATTCTGTAGCGATTAGATGCCAAAGAAGATCTTTTAGCAGTATATAGCGTAGCCGCAACTTCAGTGGTGTGTGGTGTGTGGGGGGGGGGGGGGGGGGGGGGACGGGAGAAAGTCGCAACATCGTCCGATTTTGTTTTTGTTACGTATCAAGTTCGAGGAAAACAGAACATAGATTATTCCGAGAACTCATCAAAGTGCACGGTTTCGCCTTAAAAATGTTCTTAGGGAGATCCCTAATTTGCCAAGCCCACGCACCAACCGCTTGTCTGTGTATACATTTTACTGCTTGTCCGGAAAATAAAGTTTAACATTAAAGGGGCTAAAATCGCATCTTAAACTCATAGTTGAAGTTAAAATTACAAAATCTTTATTATGGAGATCCCCCAACTCCCCCTCTGATTTATGACCGCGCTGCATATATTTTTGACATTGATTTAGGCTGTCAGTCATTTCCATCCCTTTAGTGGTACATAGGCCATTCCATCTAAAAAAGACCGAAACGCGCAAATCAATGTAGCTCTAATTCTGAAAAGTTCCGGAGGAGTATGTTGTACAGATCATCATTTTCTCCACCATTTTATTTTCAATGCAATAAGATATGTATATGGTTTTCATATCAAAAACTATGAGTCTCATATGGACAATATTTCATATGATTTTCATATGTTAATTGTTTCATATGAGTAGCATTGAAAACCTTCATATGAAAATCATATGAAAAGTACATAGAAAAGCATATGATCGTATTACGATATGATTATCATAAGAAATTCATATGAATTTCATATGGTAATCGTTTCATATGAGAATCATATATGGCGAAATTGGCTATGTATGAGTGTGACCTTGAGCTTGGAGCTCAGGCTCTGGGTCCTGCGCATGTCACGTTACCTCATTATTGGAAACATTTATGCCAAGTTGTTTCAAAATCCCTTCATATCATGCATATCATGCATGGCAGAGATATGGACCGGACTCGGAAGTATGATGGACGGACGGACTGACAGACGGACGGAAGGTACACAGCTTATTTTCTATGCCCCCTTGGTGGGGGACAATAAGTTTAAATATATGTCAGTTTTCGTTAATATTTATGCTTTTTAATCTTTAAAAAGACCATGGGCTATTTTTCCTAAAGTCTTAAAATATTCTTGTTTTGTCTCAATTTCAACTACAGTAGAGTGAAATGTTTTCATAAGCGTCTATCGCACTTTACTGTTAAATATTGCAATGATATTTATGTAAATAAATTTGTTTTAGAAAATTTGAATTCATGTGTACACGCAAGGGCATATCAAATGTATGTGTATCATTTTATATATGAGCTTTACTGTCATTGTTGGTATTTGATAATTTCAGTGACAGTCTCATTTCAGATATATTTTATATTAAAAGTAAGCAGCATTAATTCATATAAATTAATGTGAAAGAACAAGAAAGCAAAACGTATGGCATGTTGTTACCACCTAGGTATTAGATATATTGATTTGTTACATGAAGGCCGGATCTTGATATATTTTCATACTTGTCATTGCTATTAATCTCCTGAAAAAATCGTTTTCAACAACAAATAAGTTAGCTGGACGTCTATGGAGTTCACCACTTATTGTCGGCACAATATTGACAGTTATTTCAATGAATTCTCCGTTCTTTAATTTCACATCAATATGTGTTTACTTTGTTTTGATAGTTTGCGAATGTTACTGCAAAAGGTAACCAGTTTGATTTATGTTCACCGTTTGTCTCGAGATCAAGTTTTTGAGCCACGTCCTTGGTAATGTAGGTTCTGTGAGACCCTTAGCCGAGAAGAACTCTACCTTTTTTTTGTTTCTTGTTGTTGATGAGGTCCTTATTTGAGCAAATGTAGTTTGCATTAACACCATTTCGCTTGCAGACATAAGCGTATTTTCCTCGGAAGTTCCAGTATCTCCACTTTTTTCATGTGCTAAGTTAGCCGTCGATTCTTTCATCGATAATATAGCGCTTTCCTTTGCTTTTTTACCATTGGCGTCTTCATTAATGTTATGTTTTGATTATTGAGTCTTGATAACAATATCTGGCCATTATACGAGTTATTTTAATAAACTGTTATAGTATATGTGTTTTTTAACTGGAATATGATGTTTAAAACAAAATTACCAAAAATAATGACAATGTTGAACCTTCATATAGGTGTATTTTTATGCCCCCGGCATCTACTGATGCGGGAGGCATATAGTGATCGTCCTGTCCATTCGTCCGTTCGTTCGTTCGTTCGTCCGTCCGTACGAGGTTAACCAAATGGGACCGTTTCGTCTAGCATCAATATCCCTTACTAGAATGACTTAATATTAATGCAGATGTAACCTGTGACCATTCCTCATCTTCAAACATCACCTGACCTCAGTTTGACCTTGACCTTGACCTCATTTTGGACTTAGGTTGCTTTATATGGGCCATCTCTTGGTTAACCAAATGGGACCGTTTCGTCTAGCATCAATACCCCTTACTAGAATGACTTGATACTAATGCAGATATAACCTGTGACCATTCCTCATCTTCAGACATCACCTGACCTCAGTTTGACCTTGATCTTGACCTCATTTTGGACTTAGGTTGCTTTATATGGGCCATCTCTTGGTTAACCAAATGGAACCGTTTCGTCTAGCATCAGTACCCCTTACTAGAATGACTTGATACTAATGCAGATGTAACCTCTGACCATTCCTCATCTTCAGACATCACCTGACCTCAGTTTGACCTTGAACTTGACCTCGTTTTGGACTTAGATTGCTTTGTACCGACAAGGATGCCACCGGGGGCATCAAGCGTTTATTGAACGCAGCTTCTTGTTCAAATTTACTGTTAGAAAAAATGTTCTCGTTTCATTTACATGACAAGTAAGTTATATCCTGCAAATGTTTCAGTTACAGCTATATTGTCAGTTACTATGCCCTTGAAAAGAGACACGATATGTTATGCGTTATCTAGAAATGCTGCTTAAAGTATTTAATATTGCTTTTCAGAATACGTCTTAAACTGGTATGCTGTAAACCTGTGATTACGTATTTAAAGTTTTGCGATGTTCGTTACATAATTTACAATTGCATGTATAATACTAGAATTATATACGTGGGATAGCGAACACGATGTCTGACAGCTGCAACAATTTCAGATAAGAATAAAACGAGGCATGTATGTATATAATATGTGATTTTATTACCCGATCAACAAATATGTGTACAAATTTGTGTATCGTTACCAGCAGACAGGTAATAACATTAAAAGCAGTTTTTCACAGCTCAAATCTAAATGACTCACAACATCATAAGAGAAAATAGATATGGTAAGTTCGCATTATAGCTGATTGAATCGAGGCATCACGATATCTGTTATCTACAAATAGACCTTATCTGTTTTACTAGACGAAATGAGGATGTTTTAAAAAATCAGGGTTTAATAAATAATGCTTACATAATTTAATATCATTGTGCATAATAAGATTAACTCTTGTTGTACCATAGCCAGAATTCAAAAGTTGAATAATAATAATATCATTAATCAAGTGAATTCATATTGGCGTAGTAATTTGTCCTCGTCCAGTTGTATTGGCCAATGTCTATATCAAATTCATTCAAAAGCTAATATATTTATGCATTATACTGTTTTAATGTAAAATATACGAGAGAGGAAAACGAAAAAAAACGCTACCTTTTTTTTAAATTCCTCTATTTTTATTTGAAATACTGATGTAGCCCAGATATGAAATATATTTTCGGAGTACTGATTTATCACATCTCAGCCAAACAGGATTTGGGCAGGAAAAAATAACGTTCTAAAACTAATTATATGTTTCGCGTTTGCATCATTTTAATCAAGTGGATCTATTTTATAAATTTACATTAAATGGACTCTATGGTCGAAAAGAAAAAACAAAATAACAGCAATGGTTTAATATATCCTAATTTTTCCCCTAATTTTTTTCTTATTTTGAACGAGATTATATTAAGCAAGCACTTGTCCTAAAACTACTCTATGCAGAGTGATTCAGATTTGACCAGGTCTTTAAATTAACAGGAATAAAATCATGGCCATAATATTGCGACGCCGAAAGTGGGAGTTGTTTCATACGGGAGTAATAGATATAGTTATATATTAGTCAGAATTTGCATCATTGATTGTGTGCAAAATTTAAACCCGAGAACAATCGAAGAAATTAAAACCTGGCTTAAAGAAGAAAAAACAACAGTGAATAAAAATATAGAAAATAAATTTGTGTCTCAACGAAACTATTGTGAGTTGCTGATGACATATCGCTTTAACAAGTTATCTTGCCACAAACACATACTTTTGTGGACAGTGTGTGATAATCTTAGCAAAATATGACACCAGGTTAGAATAAATGTAAAGTTATTTGTCCGTATATTTATAATCGCCACCTGTTTCCATTACAGACGGCTCCTACAGGATAGTGAAAGTTTAATTCCAGAGTTTTCCCCTTTTAGGTGCAATATGAAAAAGTACTGATTTAAAGTCACATTCGAAAGTGGAAAAAATTGAACAAAGCCTCTAGGGGGTTATGAACTCACGCCTTTCCACTTTAGAAACAAGTGATCAAAGTTGTCGGCACGCCAGGTATATACGGGGTCACTAATTACTCATTTACAAAACATGGTAGGCTGAACTCTGAAGTCTTATATTTCAATACAGGTGTTTGGTATAAGATTAATCATTTTAATAGGATTTATTTTACTTTAATTCTTTTACCTTCGTTGTTTAATGTTTCTCTGATATTAGATCTCGTTTACCATATGGCAAATTGTATTCAATGAAAATTGTAGTAACAAAGTGGAAAATCTGTGTTAGGTTTTGTTATGGAGATTTATATTACTTCCTTGTTCTGTCTACAGGACTAGTGAATAATTATAACTTTAAAAGCCTTAACGGATAAATTATTAGTATATCTTAGTCAATTAAGTTTGTTTTCTTTCCTTGTACTTACGACTCATATGTGTTTGATTACCACTTCTTATTTTTTAAATTGTATATATTTTAGATATTTGTAAATCATAAAGTGTAAACCAAACTGTCAGGACGAGGTAGAAACACATTTCACAGAGGCTGCTATATCGGAAATATATCAAATTTTTTTTCAATAATAATTATAGATATAAATTACTTATTTTATTGAAATGAGTCAACAGTAAGTAATATATATTGCTTGATTATTTTGTGTACTGTATCTTGGTATTTCAAAATTTTTGAATATTTGGTTGAAGTGTTCCTTGTTAATATCAGTTTCAAAATGTTTGCATTTTATGAAAAAAACTAAGATTACAGTATTGATACAAGTTTATAGACATTAGGTATAGCACTGATCCCTTGTCTCTACCTACTTGTACATATTACAAGAAACCAGGACATATTATCTCTGAATGTTTCTCTGTAAAGAGGAAATAGGAAAGAGATCAGATATAGCCTACAGGCCTGTCCTCTCTGAAACCTAAACCCAAGTCTTGTACTGATGTTAATACAAGTTAAGAGGTCAAGGAAATCGATTCTAATTCTTTCACGGAGGATTATGAGCCATTATTTCTGATGGTTCTATATCACTTATTGTTGATTCTACCCAGTCTACTCCTATCAAAGTCTTAAGGGATTCTGGAACTTCTCAATCTCCTATTCGTGATGATGTCCTGCCTTTCTCTGAGAAAACTTCTTCTTGTACAAATGTAGTACAAATGTTGTTTTTTTATCTTATTTTAGGAGTGGAATGCGGCTTTGTTTCAGCACCCCTCCATAATACCTGTTTAACCTCAGATGTGGTTACTGGCACCGTAACTGTTAGTTTTAGACCTGAGCTACCATTTAAAGGTGTCCATTGACTGTAAGTAAATGACCTAGCTGGTGATAAGGTAGTGGTAAATCCACATATAACCGAAACATCTTTTTTGGATCAAACACCTAATCCAAGTGAAAAGGAAATTCATGAACTTTACCATTCTTGTAACGTTACCCGTTTTATGGCTAAGAAAGCCATTGAGAGTGATCCTGTGTCAGACATAGATTTGTCTGATACAATTATTAATGAAAGTCCATAAGGCTTTAAACATTATATTCATTTTTGAAAACAAACGAAGCAGCTGTCCAAATAGATGATAAACACAATTACATGGTGAGAAAGTTCTGTTTTTTATACTGTTAACTAACATTTGCAGTTAGAAAAATAATGGGAGGTAACCAAACCAATAATAAATTCAAATAATATTTCCACTATATTCATAGATATTCAATCCTTTGATAAAAGTATAAGAAGTTAATGACTGACCAAGGTCATAACTCATGCCAAGGTCACAGCTTACTCCGGAACGAAATAATGGTCCTAAAATTTCATTATTGTTTCAAAAGGCTGCTATTTTATCACACATGGAATTTAAATGAGAAGATGGCGGCCACCAGATATCCCTGCTGATGATGAATGGACAGTTTATTACCAACATTGACCGTCAGCAAATTCTTACCCTGTCGCTTATTGACCTAGTTTAAAGTCAGATGTGTCCCAGTTTTGTAGGTCTTGTCATACATATCAAATGGTAGGTAAACCTAATCAGAAAATACCCACGGCTCATCTTCAGTCAATATCTGCATTATAGCGGACTGTGTTGGTCACTTGCCTAAATTAAATCAGGAAACCTTTATATTTTGACAATTATGTATGCTTCAACAAGATTTTCTTAAGCTATTTCTTTAAAAAACATTAAGGACAAATTTATTGTTAGGGCCTTGACTTAAGTTTTCACATTCAAATTTTGAAGGTCTCTTAAAATATGTACAGTCTGACCAAAGTTCTGATATTTTGTCTCACATATTTCAACAAGTATAAAACAATAAAATTCTTCAGCGTATCATCCACAAAGTCAAGAAAAAATATCAAAGTTAGAACATATTGTTTTGACACAAAGACGGACTGGGGTGAAGGCATTCATTTATTGGTATTTGCAATCAGAGACGCTGTACAAGAATGACCTGGCTTCAGTCCATTTGAATAAGTGTTTGGTCACACTGTCCGTGGACCTTTAAGTTCACCTAAAGAGAAATTATTATTCATAAGATGATAATTCTTTAAATTTAGTACGATATGTTTCTGACTTCCGAACTAAGTCGACAAAAGCTTGCTTGCGAACTGGCCCGTTCAAATTTGCAATAGGCACATAACAAAATGAAATCAAGATAATGATCATTGTGCCGAAGAAAGAAGTTTTGAACCAGGCGATAGGATTTTGGCACTTGCCAGATATTATGACATTATACTGTTGAAAAGAAGTCAAGTGATCTGAATTATATGATTAAGACTCCTTGGAGGCACAAGCAAAACAGTTATGTCATATAGATATGTTAAAAGAATATATTGATAGAAATAACCTTTTCCCACAACCTGTTAGTGTTAGTTTACCTGTTTGTAAGACAATTGAAATTCAGCTGAATGTAATATTGCACATGATAACTGCGCTGTCTATGGTCAATAAAACTTCAGAATTCAAACATTATTCAACAGCTGGATGAAAGCCTTTACAATTTCGAACCCCAACAAAGAGAACGGCCTAAACAATTTATCCATAAATATGAACATTTGTTTTCAAATATACCTACTAGACATTACAAACTTTTTCATGGTATTGAGCTTAAAAGCTTACAGATTCTACTCCAATTAATCAACATCCATACAGAATGAACCTTACAAAACAGAAATTCAAGAGCAAAACAGCTAATGATTGTTTAGAACATTTATATTAACTAACTACATATTAATTGGGCCTGGCCTCCGCCACATGCTGAATGATATCAAAGGTAACAACACGTAAACAATCGATTTAATGTTGCTCTAAAAAGTATCTAAAATTAAACAACTGTTAACGGACGAAACTAGCAAAAGCTGCCTGCCGATAGTGTAGGATCCGAATTTGCAGCTAAAATCGTCTACACTACTGGTGTCACAGATACAAGCGGAGGAAACACCTGACACCAACGGTATTGAGACCTTTGGTTGAGCTAAACTCCCAATCGGACAGATAATCACAATTATTTTGTTCACATGTACGTCCGTGTTTCTATTTTGATGATTTGAAATACGTCTCTTATCTGATTATCAGGTTAATAACATGTAAAATTAATTGCAGTCTTTTCAACCCTATTGTAGTTATTAGAACTTTATCTCATCTTCATGGTTGCAGTCATTTTCTTCCGTTTTCTGCCCGTTTGCCGTACAGAAAAGAACATAAGTAGAGTGCCTTCCAAAACTGTTAGAAGAAATCTAATCAGGAGAAACTTTTGCAAGATTGCTCAAGCAAGAAGCCTTAGGTAAAATTTTCGATATCAAAGACGGTTAAAGTAAGGTCGCTCAGGTTAAATTCTTTTCTTAAACTAACAGTATTCTAAAACTAGAATTCAAATGATGGCCATGGATGAACGCTTTAGGGTCAAGACGGCTTCCTTGTTAGTATTGGCTTTTTTGCTGTTTCAGTCGTTTTCAATGTGTTTCCTCCGATTTCTTATTATTAAAATTAGTTTCCATTATTTATTATATTATTTTATTGATACAAATCTAACAAGAACAAAAAAAAGAAAGCAAGCTGTAATCAATATTTTGACCAGTAAATATCATTTTTGAGGGAGAAATTTTAGTAGGATTAATAAAAGAAAATAGTTAAAAATGGTAACGGTGACGTAACATCGAAGTACCTGGTAACTGATTTCTAAATACAAAGTTTTATAATACATTTCATTTTCATAATACTAGCCCAGACCTTACAGCATCCCAATAAGAGAACATTTACTCTTACAATATCGTTTTGCAAATTTGAAATTATTATATAATTTGCAATATTTATAATTCATTTTTTGATGCTCAATGAATGCAGATAAGCATTAACTTGGAACAAATTCGTTTCGTTTGGTATGAGTTAACGGCCGTATTCCAGATCTATTTAAGCTTGACTGTTTAGATACCATAGTCCATAAGTATTGTCATACCGCTCAGTATAGAGCCGTATAAATTTCAGTTTGCACTGGCATCTGTTGTATACAAAATGCCTAGCATACAAACAAGATTTAATTTCGTCCTTTAGCACATTTATATTGCATGCAATCACATTTATCGTCATTATTCGTCAAGTTTGTATGCATTATACATGTATGTCTTTTTGTCTTGTACACTTATGTTGTAATGCTGCAAAGTAAACATTTATCATAATGTTACATAATGTTATTGCTTTTGCAGTATCTCCCTCTATGACAGATGTAACATATCTTTGATATGATGTGTGCATCTGTTGATATATTCATTTCCATCTTGCTTACGCATTCTGTATATTTACATTTTGTATCTTTTGTGATTCTGTTATATTAATGTATGTACATGGACCAAAAATGGCTTAATACATAGCGAATTTGTATAGATTGTTATTTTGTTTTGTTTTTGTTGGTTACACGTCGCACCGACACAAATATATGGCGCCTTTCCAGCTTTGATGGCGGAGGAGACCCGGGTTGCCCCTACGTGCATTATTTCATCACGGGCTGGCGCCTGAGTAGAACAACCGACCTTCCGTAAACCAGCGGGATGACTATATATATATTCACACCCTATAAACGACTGTTCTCCTTCTCTTCCTCTTGCGAGTGATCAAAACAATAAACAGACACGTGAAAGGTAAGAAGTCGTCTTGAAATTAATTATTTTGCTTTACATTGTATGTGAATTTAAGTTTAACGATAAGTAAATAACATAAATATGTGTATATGGTGATTTTATAAATGAAACTGACAGGTAATGTTTATAAAATGCTTCCAAAATGATGACTGATCACACTAATTACATGAAAGTTCGCTCGACCAAGTCACGAAACTGATGAATAACACGTCCAATTGATTTGTAATCCAATAATCCATGATGTTTTCTGAAATAGGTATGCATACTCCATAATATAAGTAAATAAGATGTTTCATATCTGTTGCGCTTTTGAATGAAAATAATTTTTATCTAGTCGGTGAAAAAAACATTCACTGTATGCCGACTTGCCAATTTTGATATTTGATCTGAACACGTATTTGCGAATGACACTGTATTCCATTTTGTGACTACAGTAGGCGATTTATGTCTTTTAAAGGCGTAAATGAAATAAAAATGCATACAAAATTGTCTCTATTGATCAGTCGTCATGTATATATTGTTATTTAATGTCCAATTCCTCGTGCTATGCTTGTACTAATCCATTGGAGTGGGGGTGGAGGGTCTGCTACTCGCTAACCTACTTAATAATATAATGAATTGAATGCTTCAGCATCGTTTACATGCAAGTATTCCGTGTTGCTTTTACACACATATACCATCGTAAAATACAAAATTAGAAACTGAAAGTATACACAGGGTCCCTATTGTGTCATGCAAGAAGTTAACCGTCAATTCCCTATGGAAATTACGCAAAGAAATGTTACCTGACGATTTCAAAATATCGATGAGATGAGACAGGAGGGGACTTAAGGTTGAACCCCGTCTGTCTGTCTGTCTGTCTGCCAACAAAATGATCCTCTTATTTTTTAAATATTATTGCACCCGCATGTATCCTGCGAACTGATGTGTAAAAAAGGAAACGATAACGATATCGGAAGTCGTTTAAGTCTTTATTAGTAATTCAGGGATTACTTCATGGTAAATCAGTCAACAAGATTCAAAAGTAGTACATTGTACAATTATTTTGTCACGGATAATGGTTTCACTATCCAATACCCCTTTCCTCAATAATAACATAAACATGTTTTTATTACAAATACGGTAGTACAGCCGTCGTGTTTACTACCTGTCAAGATTTAACCGTTTTTTCTCATGTTTGAAATAATTTACATTTGTGATAACGCTTGCGCACACAAATCTGTCATTGCGGATTTAGTCGTATTCATTGCTAAGCCTGACTCAATCTACTCCGTTGTTTTAAATATGGGATGAGTTCTACCTCATCTAGTTTTTAATATCATCGGCAAATTCCGACATTCAAATCGAAAGTTGTGTGTTATTTGGTAAGTATAAACGTATGAGAAATGATTTTTAAATCACGATGGGTAGTCAACACGATGACTGTATGTCCAGGCACAGCGTAGGTGCATGTGATAGCACCTACCTTGATGCTTAATAAACACATTTAGAGCAATATGTAGTAAACGCACGTATATTATCTTTAGCTCATCTGTCATGTAGTGACAGTGTTAGCTTTGTGATTACCTTTCCTTGTACACATTTTGTATGTGATCTTATCAAAATTGCTTTAAAACTTGTATGGGCATAATATCTCGATTCCTTTTGAAAAGTGGCCAAATCCCATCATGGGTTCAAGATTTATGGCCCCTTCAAGTCGTAGAGATAGTGTCGTAATAATGGCCTCCCGAGAAATAACAAGCTTTTCCTTTCATTTTATCTGATGACCTACTTTTTGAACCCACCTAACCCAAATTTAAACGTTACGGTTATAGATATGGCCTCTGCCTCAGATTTGAACTCAACCTAAATATCATCAAAATTAACATTCTGAAAAAAAGTTTCATTAAATTATTGTCACAAATGTGTTAACAAGCTTTTCATTTGATTTGACCCGGTGACATAGTTTCTGAACCCAGATGACCAAATATCGAACTCGTCCAAGATTTTATTTAGGATAATATTCTGACCAAGTGTCATTACGATTGGGCCAAACTGTGATCTCTAGACTGTTAACAACCTTTTCCTTTGATCTGACGGGGTGACCTAGTTTTTGATGACCCAATATCGAACTCGTCCAAGATTCTATTGAGGGTAACATTCTGACCAAGTTTCATTAAGATTTGACCAGAAAGTGTGACCTCTACATTTAACAGTTAAATTGTTGACGACGGACGACGAAGACGGACGACGGACTCAGGGTGATCACAAATATTCAACTTGAGCACTTCGTGCTCAGGTGGCCTAATAAACCCTTATTTTTCCTCTAATAACACTTCTTCTTGTAAAATTGGGCCTTTTTTCATTCGCACATTTTTTCAGTAAAATAAAAAAAGTTTCATGTTAAATTTCGTGTGTTTATGGCAAATACGAAGACAAAACTAAAATAGAGCTGTTTACTGTGCGACGCTGTCAAGAAAGCGATCCAGAAAGGGTTAGTGGATTAAATCAGGCGCAGGTTTACTACAAATCACCCCATTTACTGTTCATATTTTCGAAGCTTATCTATTCAATGGGTTGAAATTCTAGAAAATATAGTCTTGTGTGCGACACATCGTCTCATGATGGTGTCATGATGGTGAACATTTGTGCCAAGTTATTTCAGAATCCCTTCACGCATAAAGAAGTTATGGCACGGACACGAAAAACACACCCTGTTTTACCTTTAAGTGTTACTTTAAAAAAGAAAAGGAAATTATTAAGTCTGATATTAACTACATATTGCCGATATTTGTGTGTAAACTTTGAGAGAGGTAGGTGTAATTGTATTGAAGTAATTGCACGACCAAATTTATGAGGACACATATACAAACAGACCGAACAGACAGACTGCATGGGGACTCCTATATACCACCCTCCTTCAAACTTTGTTTGCGGGTTATAATCATGAAGAAACACTACAGGAGCTCAGGAATACATAAGTCAGTCGCAAACAGGCATACAGTATTTTTTCCGAAAGTCGAAAGTACTTGTACAGTACTAAAGCAAGCATGTGTACAGTCAGGTTATCACACCGAATCTTTTTTCATTGGTGGTTATAAACAAATTGGAGAGTTAAGCTATGACTGTATTTTATTTTACCAAACTAGTATTGTTTCTTTATCCATGAAACAGTGGAACTGATATGTAGGTCATTCTTCAAGCAAGAAAATATGTACTTTTGTCGCCGACAATATACAATTTATGTACAAAGTCAGTGATCAATCCAGGTTTTTGCTATAATTCTACATGTAATCAGACTAACTCATTATATAAAGAAACAAATCATGTTCAGCTTCGAATAAAATATAAATATACATACCTTCAAAAATAAGTCACTTTAAAAGCTGGGTATTTTTTCGACTTTTAGCTGTCAGTTTATTGTTTTGATCACTCGCAAGAGGAAGAGGGGGAGTACAGTCTTTTAAAGGGTGTGATATTAGATGACGCTCATTGCAGAGTTGGAGCGGTCTTCTGCGCATGCCTGGAAGTGATTATCAATTAGAGCGAATTATTGCATGTTCACACGCATTTTATAATATGTATGATATACTGACTAAAGATTAGGGTTAGTATCACCATGGTTGCAAAATATATACATTTAAAGTACTTTTAGTTCAAATTGCTTGAATCCGGTATATACCGGAGTCTGTATTTTATACTGGCGCTCCCAGTCTGCATTGAGTCACAGTCATATGTAAGAGATGTCACACTCTGTGATTTAAATGGGAATACACTGTATATTAGTCATCATAATGTGTATGCATACCACAACTGGCACGTTAGTCTCAATTCTTAACATTTTTGAAATTGTCTTTTATCATTTTTCGATTAATGTGTACCAGTTTATCCACATTTCGCAATTTTTAAAGTTTATTTAACGCTATTCTTTCTCGTCCATCATGCCCCGTCATCCTTATCGTCTACAGTTTGATCCACCTGACTGTTCTGTTACAAGGATTTTCGTCATTTTCCTGATTGTTGATTATTTGATGGCATTTTTATATTATGCATAATTCTAAACGAATCATATGGTTGTACAAGAAAATATTCAGCTTTTTAAAAGACAAAGACTGGTTAAGTGTTGATCGTCAAACATCCAGTGTCATTACTTTTTTCCATGAAAGTAAATTTCAGCCATTTTGTTTACCAATGAATAAGTTTAACAGTATACACACGTCGCAGCAAATTACTTGACATGTGACTTTACTGATTGAGCAGACAAGTTACAATTTTTCTCAGTTTCGACTTATTTAGTGGCCATAACTCCAGGATGACAAAGAATATCTGTCTGCTTTTCGAACTTGGCCGATATAATATCACACCCTATAAACGACTGTATTCTCCCTCTTCCTGTTGCGACCGATCAAAAAATAAACTGACAGGTAAAAGTTGAAAAACACCATTTTAAAGTGTTATGCTTTGATGGTATGTATATTTAATTTTTATTGGAAGCTGAACATGATTTTGTTTCTGTATATAACGTGTTAGTCTAATTACAGGTAAAATTATAGCAAAAAAAAAGACGCGATTGATAACTGATTTTGTCCAAAAATTGTACATTGTCGGCGTCAAAAGTACATATTTTTTTGCTTTAAGAATGATCTACATGTAACTCCCAATGTTTCATGGATCAAGAAACAATACTAGTTTGGTAAAATAAAATAAAAAAACCACTGCTAAAATCTCCAATTTGTTTATCATCGTCAATGAAAGAGGATTCGGTGTGATTTCCTGACTGTATGCATGTTTGCTTGAGTACTGTTCTTTCGTAAAAGAGACTGTATGCCTGTTAGGAACTGACTTATTTATAAAATATAGGCTTTTCCTATGCTCCTGTAGTATTTCTTCATAACTAAAATCCGCAAACGAAGTTTGAAGGAGGGTGGTATAAAGGAATCACCATGCGGCCTGTCTGTTTGGTCTGTTTGTATGTGTTTCCTCATAAATTTGGACATGCAATTACTTGAATACTATTATACCTACCTGTCTCAAACTTTACACACAAACATCGGCAATATGTAGTTAATGCCCGTCTTATCATTTACCTTTTCTCTTTAATGTAACATTTAAAGTCTATTTTTCGTGTCATTGCCATAACTACTTTATTCATTAATAGATTCTGAAATAACTTGGCACAAACGTGCACCATCATGAGACGATGTGTCACGCACAAGACTGTACTTTTTAGAATTTCAACCCACTGAAACCGATTTATCATCGCAAACTACAAATAATAAGCTGTCAAAATATGAACAGTAAATAAGGTGATTTGTAGTGAAACGGCGCCAGATTGAATCCACTAACCTTTTGTGGATCGCTTTCTTGACAGCGTCGCACAGTAATCACCTTTGTGTGTGTGTGTGTGGGGGGGGGGGGGGGGGGGGGGTGAAATTTAATAGGTAGGTGCAATAGTTTTCAATAAATCACAGGAACACATTTTTATCCTAAATGGCTGCCAGTAGGCCATCTTGAATCCCATCCGAAAAAAATAGTATACGTGCGTTTACTACAAATTGCCCCTTATGTGTGTGTGAAGTATCAAGGTAGGTGCAATCACAGCTACCCTAGCTGCGCCTATGGATACAGCTGTCGTGTTGACTACCCGCCGTGATTTGACCGTTATTTCTCATACATTTATACTTACTAAATAACACATAGCTTTTGATTTAAACGTTTCTTTAAACTATTCTGAATTTTGCCGATGATATTAAAACAAAGACGAGGTAGAACTCACGCCATTTTTAAACCAACAGAAGTGGATTGAGCCAGGCTTAGCAATGAAAACGGCTAAATCCGCGAGGACAGATTCCTGGCAAGTGCAAGCGTTATCGCTGTCAAATGTGAATTATTTCAAACATGAGAAATAACCTTCAAATTACGACAGGTAGTAAACATGACGGAAGTATGTCCAGCCGCAGTGTACTTGTGGTTGCAATAGCTTTTTTTTTTTTCAAATTTGGAGGATCATTTTGTTGGCCGACGGACAGACACACACACACATACGGATTGACAGACGGGGACCAACCTATAGTCCCCTCCTGTCTAATCTCATCGGCATTTTGAAGCCGTTAGGTAACATTTCTTCACGTTGCTTCCATAGAGAATCGGCAGACGGTTAATTTCTTGCATGACATAGCAGGGATCCTGTGTGTACTTTCAGTTTCTAGTTCAGTATTTTATGTTAGTATATGTCTGTAAAACCAACACGGAATACGTGCATGTAAACAATTCTGAACCATTCAATGTATTATATAATTAGCTAGGATAGATAGTCACAGACCCCTCCCCAAATGGATAAGTATATGCATAGCACGAGGGATTCGGCATTAAAAAACATTATATACATAACAATTGATCAATAGAGACAATTTGGTATGTATTTCTTTATTTTATGTACGTCCTTAAAGGACATAAGTCGCATACTGCAGTCGCAAAATGGAATACAGTGTCACTCGCTAATACGAATTCAGATCAAATATCAAAATTGGCAAGTCGGCATACAGTGAATGATTTTTTAGCGACTAGATAAAAAGTAATTTCTTTCAAAAAACGCGACAGAAATGCAACATCTTATTTACATATATTTATGGAGTATATGCATGCTTATATCAGAAAACATCATGGATTGTTGGATTGCAAATCAATTTGACGTGTTATTCGTCTGTTTCATGACTTGTTTGAGTGAATTTCCATACAATGAGTGTGATCAGTCAACATTTTGTCAGCATTTTGTAAATCTTACTTGTCTGTTTCATCCATTATATTACCATATACACATATTTATGTTAGACTTATCGTTAAACTTAAATACGCGTATCATGTAAAGCAAAATATTTAATTTTAAGGTGATTTCTTACCTTCGGTATGTCTGTTTATTGTTTTTATCAGTCGCAACAGGAAGAGGGGGAGTAAGTCATTTATATGGTGTGAACATGCCTATAAACATTCTAAATTTGCTGAACATTTGATAAGAATTGCTTAGATTAGCAGTCATACACTGTCAGTTTTTTGTAATTTTGAGAAATTGAGCAATTCAATGAATAGAGTACTTTGAACTGTCCGGCTGGTCATTGAACTTGTCTGAGATATTATGCCCATAAACATTATAAACAAGTTTGTGAACGTTTGATACGAGCTGCTCTAGTCAGAGAGCGGACAATGTCAACTTACATTTTGTAGTAATTCAAAAAAACAAAGAAAAATATCAAACAGGGAATGCCACGCACCAAAAGCGCAGCCTCCTCAAAACGAACCCCCCAGCACGCAAACGCGTGCACCACACACACACACACACACACACACACTCAAAGCTTACACATCAGGACAAAACGAACAACACACACACACACACACACTCAAAGCCAACACATAAGGACAAGACGAATAATAAGCATACACACACGCGCGCACACAAAGTCAACACACAAGGACAAAACGAACAAACAAAGGAACACAGTGGGGCATCGCCTTGGAACGGTCAGTGGCAAAATCACCACTGGGGAGCTTAAACCGGTTTATGGTGCGCACCCAACCTCACTCTTACTCCCACCATGTTCCAAAGACATGGGACAGTGTAAATAAAAGTAATCCCCTCCAGGTGAATCTCTAACACACGTAATGGAAACAAAAAGGCATGGCAAGTAAAACACAAAAATGCTCGTGTATAAATATATAAAAAGTAAACCTTAAGAACCAAAAACGTATGTACTCAATGCCTTTTCAGAAGACAGAGCAACAAGAGAAACACCCTTAAGGGCCCGACGAAACAGGCCAGAAGACAAATATCAAAACAGTTCAGTCCTGGTAGGATTTAAAAACTGCTCATCATAGCCATATTTCCAGTAAAACGAATTTGGCCCATATATAATGCCCATAAAACATGTCATCAATTCTGACGAACATTAAATATTATACAGTTGACGCTGTCGATCTTTGCAGTCAATAGTAATTCAATGACAATAAATCCAGACATACTTGGATGATCCATATGTTTATTGAACTTGGTCTACATAATATACCCATAAACAGTTCGACCTAGTTTCGTAAAAACTGGGTAGGAACTGCTAATGTCAGAGAGAGGTCACTGTAAGCTTTCGTAATGTTAAGTAATTCAATGATCGTATCTCCAAACAGACTTGGAGGACCCAGCTGTTTATCTAACTTGACATAATATGCCCAGTTCAACTCAGTTTTATGAACATTGGATTTAACTGTATCATTGTAAGAATTTCTTCCCATAGCCTTCCTTTAAAAAAAACTTGCGTAAGATCGAATCGTTTTATTTTTAGATATGTCTAGCAAAATAATCAAGCATTTATCTTTATTTGGCAGAATGTTCCAAGTATATTCTGAAAAATCAGTCTTTTGTCATAATCTGCATTGTATATAAGATTTTGATCAAGACGTGCAGAACTTCCTTAAACCAACAATATTGTTTTAGACTGACAAAAGTAGTTGTTCAGGGGACAGAATATAACCCAAGCTTTTGTCATTAGATTAGATTTATTGAAGTTGTTTTCCCAGTTCAAACGGTTTTTAGAAAGTTCTCTAAATTGCTTTTTGTACTTTTAACACGTGTAAATGTTGAGTTCTGCTCAACCCGGGGCTAGAGGGCGTGGACGGTAGCATGCATTTTCACTACCGTCCATGAACAGGCTCAATTAAACCGAGCCTGGAACATTTTCGTTTTTCTTGTGTTGGGCGACCTGTGAAGTTTCCACTTTTTTCTATTTTCTATTACATTAACTTTAATGGTTTAGTATCTATAAAAAACCGACAGAATACCTCAGTAAGACGCAAGAAGTGTTAACTATAGAGACATTTAACTTCCATTTGTCCTTTTCCATTCTAGCATAATTTCCGCTACCACCCTCAATTTCTTTTATATTATCTAGTATAATTACCATTACCCAAAGTGCTCTCCCTTTATCATTTGTGTAAACTATTTTCATTTATTTTAGTTCTTAATCATCATCTCGACACAGTTTCATTCCGGTTTCCTTCCTAATTTATATTTTCTCTATCACAATCCTCAGCTTCCTATTTTGGTTCATCTTCGTGATATCTATTTCCTACTTTGTTCTATATGTGGTGGTTATCTCTCTGATATTTTAAAAGTCTCAAACGTGTAACCTTATTTGTCTTAGTGTCTTTGTCAATAATCATTTAGCATGTTTTATTTCAAAGATCAATACGAGACAAAAACCTGATTAGTATTGATTTTGCTACATTCTTTTCAATTTATAATGGGTTTGTACAACTGTTGTTCATACATTTGATCAAATAAATCTAGTGTAGTGCTAGAAAAATCTAAACACATGCCATTGGATTATATAACATGTGTTCCAACTAATTAAAGGTAAGGATATTAAATGAATTACTTATAAGCTGTATCATATATTTTCGTGTTTTTTTCTTTCAAATTTTCATTTGTATACCATAAACTAACTTCTTTTCATTCCGACGATGGTCCTGCAAAACGTTCTGTTACTAATGGTTTTGCGTAGTTTTATCCCGGGTATTTTTGAAAAAGCTTCATTGCACTTGAATGGTGTGACCAATAGCTAACGATATCCGTTTATTTCTTGAAATTGCTTTTGAAATGACCGAGTTGTTTCAAATTGAATTGCATGCAGTCATTTACACTGACCAATTTACTTTTCGTATTGTAAAATGGACGGAAAAACTGGAATCTGTAGCTTTATTAAATCCCGCATTAGGCTTGAAATATATTCAAAGCAGATACTTGATAAAACAGCCAGTTGTTGCCCATGCTATGGTTAGAGCACTTCTGGACTACTTTCCAGAAAGCATTTTCTTAAGCCTTGGAAATGAAAGGTCAAGTGAATAAGGCGCATGGTTTTCATTTTTCACCTTTTCAGAAGTCAAAACAAACTTAAAAACATCGCACGTGTGGGAGGGGGCGTTGTCGTGTATGAGATGGACACCTGGCCATCCTTTGCTTGGACGTTTATTAGTATAAACCCTTTTCACTTTCTTCAGTACTTCTTGTAGAATCGTCCAAAGACTGTATGACCAGATGGACAAGGCACTTGAACGACTGGACGACTAGAGTTAAAGAAAATTGCGTACAACATCTTTATCCAACTTATGGTTTTCTTGGATAAACAGGGGCGTTTTAGATCGTTTCACTTCCATTGCTTATTATCAGCCCTTCTATGTGGCTCAAAAAGCGATGCACCAAGGTTTTGTCACCTGTAAGCAAGGTAGAAATTACACTACTATGACATGCTCTGTATGCTTTCAAAAGTTCCCGGGCACATTAAATGCGTAATTTCTTTAGCTCTTCAGTGAGTTAATGAGGTACCCTCCTAGCGCAAACATTTATCAGGTCCAAACGTTATGTTTTTCAGAAATGTTTGCACACTGCACACATTAGTTTTACTGACATTCTTGCATAAAAACTACTTTTTTCACTGGATCCGCCCATGTATTAACGGGAGAAAAATCGTGTGCAAACAAGGCAATTCACGTGCTGTTAATACCCGATTTTTATTTTTGAAATGCTTTCCCAGGGACGTATATGTAATTCTGCGCAGATTGACATCTGGTATCTGCGTCTTTTTTTTCTTTCATAAAAACCTCTTCTTGAAGCATTAAAGATGCAATCTAAACCATAGAATGTTTTACTGTATCAGTAACTAACGCCAAATGCGCTGCCCCCAACATTGTTCGTACTCGTTTCTTCCCTTGTTTACTCCCCTTTTAGAACTCTGCATCAATTCAGACTTTGTAGACAACCGTGAATGTTAAAGAATCGCGTATTTACCTGTGTGATTCTTTGTTTTTAGGTATCATATTTATGATTTTGGTAAGTATCAGTCAGTATGTTTTTATCTAATTTCTCGAAGAATTTATATAAACAGTTGGAAAATTGACACTACGTTCGTACTCATCCGTACTCCAACTGCGTATCCGTACTCAATATAACTCGAATGTAAAGTTATTATTCTTGAAATTGTGATCGAGTCCACTAAATAGTGAAATGATATGAACAATTATTGGTACTTTTGTGTTTGTAATAATGAGAGATAAAAAAAATCGCTTAAAAACCTTCAGGATGTGCTTTTGATAGTGTTGTTTATTTCCGGGCCCTGGATACGGATATTTAAAACATGTTTACCGTTTCCAAGAACAACTGGAATGGTAAATAAAAAATGTACCGGAATCGTCAAGTCATCACATATGAAAACAATACATAAATCGTCGTGAAATATATTTTTATGCAAAAATAGCGACAATACACGTTTGTTTTGTGTATTAACGTCTGCAGAAGCCCTTGGGATATGTTTGTGGTCGACCTTCGGTCTCGGTCACAAACAATCCCGCGGGCTTCTGCAGACGTTAATACACAAAAAAACGTGTATTATCCCTACATTATTGTGATAGACAGTAAGTATAATCCGTTTTTACCACATCCATTTGTGTTTAATCGAGATGCGATATATTACGCTAATGAACAACAGTTACATTGTGTTATGTTAAATTTTAGCCAATGAGTACTCTTTTGACACCTGGTGACACGACCCCAACATGAAATACATCCAATTTGCTTGTATTTTAAGGCTAAAAATATGTTATGTTTCTTGTCTCTTTGCCAAACACTTTATTTAGATGAGCCAGGTTTCTGTATTTTAATTGTTTTGCTTTGTGTGCAATAAAGAGTAGTAACCACACGTTTGTTAGAAGACTTACAATTTATGCATAATGATCCAAACTGTCGCGTTTTTTAATGTTTTTACATACAAAATCATACAATATACCATCATACATGTAATTTTGTATGAAATTTTTCCGAAGAGCCATATCACTAAAACTAGTAATCGTTTGTTTTTATCTGATCATTGTTTGCTGTCATTAGCGAAAAAGCACCTTATTTCGTCAGATTTATGGTGGTTAATTAAAAATTCATTTAGTTGATAGTTTTTCTCATTTTGAGGTATTGTTTGAATGTGCGGAATGAGGAAAAATCATGAATACATGTTTGCTGGATGCATATTTTATTTATCTACACCGGAATCAATGATTTGTGCCGAACACAGGCTGTAATGCGCGCATGCACGCACGCACGCTCGCTAACATGCACACACACACAAACACCCCCCCCCCCCACCCCCACACACACACACACACACGCACAAACACACACACACGCACGCACACGCGATTATTTAAAACTTGAAACTTTAGATTTGTATTGTTGTTTTGTAACAAATGATCGATATAACCAGATCATACAACTCTCTCACTTAAGTTTAAACTTACTGGTTAACCCTCACTCTTTGAATCAGACTTCAATCTGATTATTAAGTTTTCAGATTAAGATTAACAATTTCTATCAATGTCTATAAAACATTTTATTTAGAAATAAGAACAGGCCCATTAAAACGTAATCAATTCTGGTTGAAATTTACGTGTTTCTAGTTCTTACACTGACACTTGGTGTTTATATAAGTACGGTCTAAGGTACATTACTCATGTCTTGTGGAAACATTGAGGGCAGGTTGACAATGAGGTTCAGTGGTATCACTGTCTGACTACGAAACCAGTGATCGTATGTTTGAGCCCTTTCCTTCCAAATAAGATTAATTTGGCTAGGAGTCCCAAGTTCGGATGCTTTACACCTGACACGCTTAAGAGCCATCAAGCCTCTGGAATCGGAGCGTCTTCTGTATCTTCCAATAACTAAAATTACTGACAGTATTCTGGAGGAATCGCCTATATGTGTTACCAGTTGCGACTTCAAATACAAACAAATACAATATTACAATATAGAGACACTAGTTTTTGTCTCAACAAAGGCTTGATTCTTATAGCTTTTATAGACACAAGGAAGAGATCAATAACCATATTCTAACTACTGTTAAATAATACATACAGGAAACTTATCGAGACTTGTGACAAGTACAGCGCACACAATCCTTTCTTGAATACATTTTAACTTGACAGTTGTATATAAAAACGGAAATAAATAATACAAGATCAGTATGAATATCTGTATTGATAAATAAGATTATTTTCCTTAATGAATTACTGTAGACTCTATGCAATAGTGCTCTGAGACATGATCAGACATAATAAACACTTTAAAATGACTGTAGATATTATTCATTATCAGAATAACCTTTTGAAATGGGGAATGAGTCACCCTTAATGACCGTGAGATTCTAGCCGCGGGAACACTGTTTGTATTAGTCAGAAATACAGTAAAACCTCAATCACTCGAAGTCTAAATGCTTGAGTATACAGGGTTTCAAGCGATCCAACATAGAAACGATAGGAAAATTTACAAGAATCACATAAACCACTCAAATCAGCTTTGGTTCTCGTGCCATTCACGCTCAGTATTTCACTGTAAACGTACAAAATGCACCAATTATTTTACATGAAACTGCCATAAATTAATACGACTATCCGTATAGGCCTTTTAAAAAAGTCTTTTAGCGTTAGAAAGGCAAACAACATAAGATGAAATTCAAAAACAACGACAACATATCTTGACCTTACTGGTTGATTAGCCTGAAAGGTATTTGTCACACAGTAATAGGAAATGTGGTAAAAATCAGTCAACTCTATATATGGTGACACGATCTTCCGCTCCATATCAAATTCCATATTGGGTAAACCTCCAGATATTATTACTCATTTAACAAATAATACCCTAAGTTTTAAACTTTCAGTCACTAGTTATATATGTAGTGTAACTCATTACCTTAAATACTTACATGATAATAACACATTAATGTTAACGTGTCAGTTACAACTGTTATAATAAATATAGCAATGTTAGTAAATCATACGACACAATGTATATTCATATATAATGGTTAAGCTAGACGTTTGTTTTAAGCCAACAGAAATTCTGTTTTAAATGTAAATAATTCATAACTACAAATGTACAAATGGAGGAATATTACACTTCTTCGTTGCTTTACCAAAGATTACTTTGAAGATATGGGTGAGTTATTACTTTAACTTGTTTCTTTTTTCTTTGATATATGTATGGTTACATGGCATTAATTCTATACCTCATGTTTTTATTTCGATGTAAATGAGATGTGAAACCAATATATGTAGTTCTGTTTGGCGCCATATAACCTGTACTGTGTTGGTGCGCCGTAAAACCCAAATAAATAAACAGATAAGTGAAATATTTATTGTGAAAGACAATGATGTGAATCTTAATTTATACGAAGATTTTAGAGAGGTTTGGTTTCGAATTTTATTTACAATGTAGATTTTGCCCAGAATATATATGTTAGATTACATTTCATCGTCTCGTTCGAAGAGAACTTCAACATCAACATTCAACATTTTCTCAATATGTTTTTCATTTTGTTTATGATTATTATCTATCTTACATAGTTCATAATGTAGTGACAGCATGTACATGTAAAATAATTGCAAAATTACAAATTGAACCACCTATAGGTAAGCATGTTAGAAGACAAGATTGGTGTTCTCTACGAAATAGACCGAGAGTTATCAAGGTAGAACTTATATATACAAAGGGCAAAATATATATTTCTTAACAGAGCAACTCTTCTAGATACCAAATCCTTCTTGTTCTGAATAGTTTGTTAACTACATTTTGAAAAGAAGTTATCAGTGACTATGATCACTAAAAAGAAAACTAATTTGAGAACCATTGTATTACGTGTCACATAATACTCGCAACGTTAAAGCAATTTACATTCCCAGTACAAAAGCTAAGTGGCTACATATGTTTATATGGGAAAATGTGCGCAAATAACTTTCGCATATTTTACAGATTACACTGGTGTATTTGCTACACAAATAACTGTAAAGACGTGTCCTTAACAGCGGCGGAAAAGCTTTTCAATTCAGATTAGTAGTAATGGTATAGATCTACTTGTAGATAACCTACATTTTCCGTTTCGACCGATTAAAATTACGGAAATTCACGAAGACTTGCCAAAAAACAAAATTCTCATTGTTAAAAAAAACAAAATTTAGTCTAATATGTCATGTCATTTAAGGTTTAAACAAAGGGTTAATAATTTAAGTTTCCTCATGGTACCATTAATAAAAAGTGCATATACCTTAAACGGAATTCGATTACAAAATGATAACGGTTATCACGGAACGGAAGTTCTGTCTATTGTCTGAATGATTTGTTATAAACTTAAGGCACAATTAACTTGATAGAAAACAAGGTATTTATGATGGACTATTATGGAACAAAACGATAAATCTTATTTAAAAAAGGGTTTGGGGAAATTTGTACACAAAAAAACGAGAAACACAACGCATAAGTGTTTAACTTTTAATCCAAAAGGACGGCTCAATAACAATACAATAAAAAATTTAAAACGGACAGTAAAAAATGAAAATGATTGTTTAAAATTTACTTAACATATATTTTTTAGCTGGATTTTTTTAAAGTTTTATTTTAGCTTCTTGAACCTATGTAATTAGATAATATAACTTTTTTAAAAACTGATGAAATATCTAACATCCCAAACACTTTTCAGGGTGATTTTAATCTTTGTTTGAGCGCGTCAAGTAGAGCAATATCAAAAATTTATACATCTAAAAAAAACATTTTTACGAAAAAACTTGACCCATATGTAAACGTATATCGACGAAAAGTTGCTAAAGAAATATATATTAAAATGAAATGGCCCTAAGGCCGTTTTATAAATTTTTAAAAAATCAAATATATCAAATTCACATGGGTCGATCGGCATGAATTGATCCGCCATTTTTTGAGAGGGTATAGATAAAAATAAATTTTAATTTGCCTTTATTACACATATAAAATATCTGCTTTTAAAATAATATGACATGTTTTTGACACAAAGTCTGATCCATAAATTTTTTTTTGTTTAATTTTAAATCTAACCATCTTAAAAAGTTCGTTCTTTAAAAAAAATTTTTTTTAGCGCTTTTGGGAAAATTTAAATACAACAAAGATAATTCGGATAGAATTCTTATACTTTATTATTTTGCCATTTTCAAAACCCCTTTTTAAAATTTCTTTGACTTTTTTCAAAACTTGAAAGTAGATGCATCCGTAAGCATAGAAAATTAAAAGGGAAAACATTTTCTACATTTCTTTTTTTTTTATATTCTTATCAACTTCCTTTCTTCAAATATCAAGACAATGGTGGTACACGACATAAAAGTTTGCTGTAAAATTTTTTTCCGCCGAACGAAAAATCGAAGTTAAAACCCCAAACGGGGAAAACAAAACTTCCCCCCCACTCGGAGACATTTTAACAAAGCAACAACCCCCACGAGCATTCGTGAACGTAGCATTACATTTATATACAGCATTAGAGAGGGTATCATCCAAAATGTTAAACCCGGGAGGACCATAGACAGAGGGAGATTTAAATAACTAAATCAAACAGTATTTTTAACACTTTTAAAACTATGTATGTGATAGAATACTATTGGGGGATTGTGGGGATATCAATTGTAATATGTAATTTTCAATGAAAAATAATTTTAGTGTCATTTATGTTTGTCCCTTCAGACATTTAATATCATACTTACGTAGTCGTTGCATTGCTCTGTAACACTTCAAAAATTTTTTTTCAAAAAATTGGAAAATTTTAGAAATATTGAAACTTTAAAAGTTGTATTTTAAAGACTTTTTGTTGATGGTTAAAAAACTTATTTTTGGGGGCGAAATCAGAAAGGCCCCCTCCGCAAAAAAACAAACTTGGGGCGTCATATCTTTACAAAACAACACCTGCAATTGACAAAATAACTTGACAAACCTTATAAAACCTTTCCCTCAGCAAGTTTCTGTTGACCAGTGGCGAAGAAAATATGAAATTGCTTTTTCTAACGGTGCTTCCTTTTCACCGCTTGGAGTTAAAGTCATAAAATAGCAAAAACATACCCAGAAGACTGTAAATGTAGGCATAAACCAAACAAATGCACATGGGCCTACATCCCAAAAAATCCGGAATATCGGTTTTACTTCAAAGTTTGGGGTTTCCCTATGCAAAAGCCTCTGAGAAAACCTGATGCAATTAGCCTTTGTGATGCTGGGTTTTTCTTTTCAAGTATGATCATTATTAGTTTTTGTGTCATTTCTTTTCTTTATGTAGTTGAAAAGCTGAAATCATTTAAAAAGAATTGAGCCTTAATTTAAAATAGTTTGCTTTCTTTTGGGTTGACTAAAGTAAAAAGAAAAAAAAAAACGTCTTTTATATCTACTTTAAAAAATTTTTGAAAATATTTTAATAACTAACCCTGCCAAAATTTTTTCAATCCTATTTTTTGGGGTACTTGCTTTAAATGGGTATAGGACTAAAAGTTTTTTTTGGGGACGGAATGAGCCATTGTTTGAACACCCGGCCTCCCAAACGTTCTTTCTTGTCAAACTTTTGGGAACTGAAAGATTATCCGAAATTAAGGTAAACTATTTAAGACTAAAACAAAATACTTAACTGTATTTTTTGTGACCAAAAACGTAAAAACTAGGGGAACAAACAACTATTTCTTGTTTTTTCCACAAAAGATGTATAGGGTATTTAAAAAAGCAATTTTTTATTTGAACGAATCATATTTTTAATCGTCCAACAAAACATCAACAAAATAAATAAACATCACGAAAGTCCCTTTATAACAGTTTTCCATTCATGTATATTACCTAACTTAAAGCAAATTAAATTTTATGTTCCAACAGGAAGATCGAGGATATTTTCTTTTTAAATTTTGTTCAAAAACTAAAACCCAAAATAGTTCTAAACCACGGAGGATCGCTTTATTTAAAATTTTATTTACACCCCCTCGTATTTTTCTAATCAGTCTAATGTCCTTTGTAATAATCTTGTTACGCTTATTTGTTATCGCTGTTTTTTTTTTCAAATTTGTTTTTTTATTTTATAAGTATTTGTTTTACAAAAGAGCTTTTCAAACACAGACCGAACTAAAATGCCGGCTCCCGATACAACCAAATGCAAGCCCGTTTTTCACTTTTGCGGGAGGGCCAGGCATATTTTAAAAGACACCCGCATTGGCGGGGCCGGTCTTTATTATACGGGTTTTTTAAAAAAAAGTTTTAAAATTAAAAACATGTGCATTACAAAAACTGTTAAGTATGGTGTTATGAAGTTTTTTTATACTTTTTTATTTAAAAAATTGGGTTTGAAGACCAATTTCGTTGTTTCATTGCACGGGGGACTCGGCGGGGTCCGAAGACGTTCCGTGACAGAACTTGTCGTTGGTTCCCGGATTGTCCTTTCCAGAAAAATAAAAGGGCGAAGAATTTATAGGGCTTGTTCAAGCCGGGGCGATTATCCCAGTGGGGAAATGAATTTTTACATTTTTTTTTAGACGTATTTTTTTACACATGATCATTGTATTATTGTTGCAAACGAAACATATTTCCCATTCCATTTAGAAAATAGGTTCCCCAAACATCCACAGGCGTCGGGTACTCATAATTTTACAAAACAATGGGGCAGATACGCTGAGAGATCCAACTTCGGGGCTGCTTCAGGAACATGAAGACCATGTCTGAAATGGGTTTTCATCTGACAGATAAAAAGCCGCGTAGAGAATGAAAAAATGGGTTTGTAGTTTTTCAGACTAAGAAATTTAAAGAGGAAAACTTTTTAATATTAAATTTATATGTATTACCCTGTAGTTTGTTTTACTTTCCTAGTTTGAGAGAAAAAAAAGAGCACTTACTAAGATGTTACATACATAATTTAAATTGTTATTGTTTTTGACAAAATCAATGCGCAACCAATCATGTTATCATGGGTTTTTGTGTCATCCCCCTTTGGGGTAAGAAATATGTTTAAATTTTAATACAGAAAAAGGCAGTAAAAAAAGGGGTTTTTCAACATCTAAATCTATATGAGATGGGGGAATCAATAAAAATAATTTAGGTATGATTTTACTTTATGTAGTGCGAAACAAAAAGAGGGTATACGTGTAAAAATTTTGTGTATCAATGAGATTTAAAAAAAAAACCAATCCTGTATCAAAAAATGTTGCGCATTTATGTCGCCAATTGTCTATTTAGACTTGCAACATTTTCTATCAAACCAATGACTCAATTTAAACAGAAAAATTTAAACTATTGAATATACGGAGGGTAAATCTTATGTCATTTTATTTTCCTTTTATTTTATGTCACAGGAAATGTAAATCCAAAATTGAAGAACTATTAAAAAAATTTGAGGTCCGCAAAAAAAAGACAAAAAAAGGAAAAACATTAGAAACAACACAATGAAAAGGAATAAAAGGACTGAAACTATGTACAGCGGCAGAATATTGCTGTATTTAAATTCGATTGTTTTCGTTACGGCCTAAAACAAAAATATTTGTATTTATTGATTTAAAATTTTTAAGGATACAATTTAAATATGTTTACTATACAATTTAGTCAAGGTATTATGATTATGTCGTATCAGACTCTTAAATTTTTTTTTTCCCAGCATATTTATCAATAGACAAAAACTTACTTTATTCGCTGTTGGGCTGTTTGCTAGTGGAATTTAGTCACAATCACAAACCCGACTTTTTTATAAACATAAACATATACTCGGCAATGTTTTACTGCTACTGATAAAATGTATTACATTCTCAACTTTAAAAAAAAAGAAGGAACTCATCGAATTCTTTTAATTATATTTTCAAAAAACCCTTTTTGGAAAAAATCGCGATTGAAAAGTTTGTTGCTGCTGGCATGGGGAAAAAACAACGAAAATTTTCTATTTTCTGCCTGTAAAACACCATCGCAGTGCATGGAGTGTGCGAAAAAATAAAAAAAGTCCAGTCTGTGAAAGGTTTTATACGACAAAAGATCCGGACATACTTGGCAAAATAAAACCAAAAAAAATGTGAGCTTTCCCGCAATGCACACTAGCGCCCAACAGTTTTTTTTGGTTTATTTTTCCAAGAAAAAAGTAATTTGACTTAAAATATCTTAAATATCACTGATCTTTTTAAAATGAAAGTCAAAAATTTTTTTTAAAATTGTGTCCAAGGAAATATGTTTGACTTTCTTTGCTGTATTAATTTTTTATTTGTCTCAGTAACGAAATTTGGGAATAAAGCACAGGGTAAGAAATAATTAAAAAAGAAAGGGGCGATGCACTTCAAGAACGATCTATAAAACAGCGCAAAAAAAGTGTAGACAACCTTCATTTTTTAAATATTGTATTATTTTTTATTATTCTACACAGTTTTTAAGAAAATTTTGAAATACTTTTTGATATGTTTAAACTAAATTTGGGGAGTTATTCAAATACTTACACAAGATGAAACATGGCTCGTCGCATTTTGGGGGTTTTTTTACTGTCAGTTTTCAAAATCTTAAAAATGTATCCCCATACACAAAAAAGTGAATTCAGAGTTACCAAAATGTATGCTTAGCGTTTAAAATCTATCAAAAAAGGGGAAAATATGATAAAAAAATAGAACCACTGATTATAATACCACACTTACAGGGTTACAATGTGAGAGGAATTTCCCCCCGGCCAAAAAATACTAATCCTTTCCTTAGGGGGGCCATTATTTGTCTTAAAATCTTAGGATTTTTTTTGTTAACATTCTTGTGATAAAATTTTAAAGGGGGGTTATCTTTTAAAGATTTATATTATTCGAACCTTAACACTTTCCCACTTGTACGAAATCATTGAAAAAATGGAACAAAAAATTTTGAAATACACAATAGCGCGCCACAAAAACTTTTTCCCTTTGTATTTAAATGAAGTAATTATACATTTTTGCATGAAAAATTTGAAAACAAAATTAATTATTTACAAATTAACAGTGGAAAATTTTTAGGCCAAGACAATGTTTTTGATGTCTTAATAAAATACACCAAAAAAATGTGCTTTATGCCAGAATTGGTGTATAATTTGTTTAAAACACACGGACCTTTTTTTTCCTGGGGGTAGGATTATTTATCTAATTTTTAAAACTAAGTGAATAAGATTATCGAAAAATTTGCAAAAAAAAAAGTAAAACACTTAACACAGAAAAGGGCTTTTATTTTGACTACTGTGATGTATCAGTAAATCACAATAAATTTCAGGGGCAGAAAAAATAGGTTGGGTGGGTTTTTAAAACAAAGTGTGAGCACTTATAATGCGGAAATATATAACAGTTGTATAAAAATTTTATCATACGAGATATTAGTGACTAAAAACAAAAAGATGTTTTCTCTAGTCGGCGAAGAATAAAAATTTTATAAAAAATTAATGTAACTTTTTAAGAGTCAAAACGATCAATCTTTAGTAAAAACCCAAATTTTAAAAAGGGCCACAGTAAAAATTTCCCGTGAAGACACGTGGGTTTAATTTGAAGTACGGATGCGATAAAAGATGGTATTACTAATACACACATTTTAATTTTTTCCCTTTTGTTAGATCACACGTCCGAGCCCCATGAACTAAACAAAAAGGGTATTTTCCTTTGAGGTATATCTCTGAATCACTTCCATGGGGAAACCATTATCCTTCAAAATTTTATAAATAACAACTTAAATATTTTAAATTTTTTTTCACGCACGTGCCAAATTTTATAACTGTTTTTTTAGGTTAAATGACAGGAAATACATTTGACGTAACATTTAATGAAATCTTTTTGTATTTAATTTACGTAGTTTTTTTGAAACACAGGGTAAAACACCTACATCCCCACGGAGTTTTCCCTTTTTATTTTTGGAAACACGTAAATATCATGGTTTAGAGGTTATTTTTCTAATCGTCAAAACAAGGTTAAAGAGAATTTTAAAGATTTTTTTCCCTTTTAAAAAAATAAATAGTTCATAAGCTTTTGGGTTAGAAAAGAAGGTCTTTTTAATTACATTAATAATTTAATATGAAATGGGAAATTGGAAATCTCTACTTTTTTTCTTGTTGATTAAACTCGCACGACCTGCTGCCCGGGGCAAAAGACTTTTTCGTGCTTTAAAAAAGAAAGGTTTGCAAAAAAGGATATTTTCCAAATGATCATCTAAAAATTTATTTAGACAATCTAAATATTTCCACAAAAACTTCTTCATGCACGGGACACTGTTGGTATTCCTTAACAAAAACGAAATAAATGTGTTCGACGTTTTTGATCAAAATGGTACTTTCTTAAGTAGTTCTATAAAAAAAAAATCAAAAGGGGACAGTAAAACCCGGGGACCATAATTAAGGCTCACAAAGATGGTGTACAAAAAAACTTTGGGGAAAATAAATATAAAAACGTAAAAATGCCTTGCTGATGTTAGTTAAAGCGTAGCTAAAATGAAAAGTTTTCCCTACCAGCCACTTCCCTTAAATATAAAAGAGGAAAAATACGGGAAACCCTGTATTTTTTTTCCGCTCAAAAGTGTCTCTAAAAAAATTTTTACAACATTTTTCTTCAGAAAATTATTTGATAAATTTCTTATATTTCATTTTTGGGAAAATAGATAAAAATGTACTATTTTGTGAGCTCCACCTTTAAAAACTGTAAAATTTCACTTTTTCCGAATTCTTTCTATTTTGTAAAAAAATTATTCTGGACCGGGTAAAGGAAAGGGAATTATAATCGTAGTAACTTCACATAACAATTGTTACTAAATTTTTGACCCTGTTGCTTTGCTGTTTTTTATTTGGCAACTGGAACGATTTTTTTTTCCATCTGGTTGCGGGGTTTGCAACGAATAATTATCTACTTTTTTAATTTGTTTTCGTTTCTTTTGTTTTAACTATGACAAAGGTCTTTTAAAAAATCTTACTGTACTACACATTTAATTTTTTTTCAGAAAGAGCTTTTTATTTCATTTATCGTTTTTTTAAATATTCGTAAACCAACACTCTTTTTTAAAGGCACAAAAATGCAAATGTTGAGTATCTAATTGTTAATTCGTGGTCAAATAAAATTTTTGGATTCAAAATGTATTCAGCTAACTGGGTTTTAGGGTCAATCTCGTAAAAAAAAAATGTTAACGCAACAGTCCCCCGAAACGCGAAAAAAAAAAAAATGCTCCAGACTAAGGCATTGTGTCTGTTCATAGTTGAATCCAAACTACTTTTCATGTCCTCTAGCCAGGTTAGTAGAACTCACATTTGCACATATAAAAAATTTAGAGACTTCAAAAATTGTTCTATTGCGGGGGTACAGTACTGCCCCATCAATGAACACAAATGCCTTTTTCGAAAAGTGGCGTATAACCCCCTTAAATCACGAAAATTAATAGACAACATAAACATCGAGAATTTAAAGAGAGGTTTTGAAAAAAACGGCATATCGCAGTACTCCCAAAAAGAAAAACAAAAAAGTGGGGCACTTTATCCAATGCGTTTTAAATTAAACCACAAAACTGAAAAAAACATACAGACCCTTTCACAACATAATTCGTGCTGAACGATTTTAAAGACACTAAAAAACCAAAACAATCGGGTTATATGTATGTGGATTCATTTTTTTTTGGCCGAAGACTCCACAGGTCGCCCTAACTACAGAAAGGTTGTATTCAGTTGTTTAAGACGATTTCAAAAATACATGAGCCCCAATTATTGTCTATCATTTCTCCTAAAAAATTGGAAACCTAACAAACCAAAGCCTTTGACATTCTTTTGATAATGACTACGATCAAAAATCAATATTTAGTAAAACGTTGTTTTTTAAAAGAAAATTAATTCGCATATTTTTTTTTTTTGTTTTTTTCCCGGGAAAAGGGGTTTTGGTAAATACTTTTAAAACTTGTTTAGTTTGTGCTTATATTTTTGGGGTAGGGATTAATACAAAATTAAATGTATTTTTTGTTGATTCTTACTTTTACTTTTTCATTTTCAATTTAAAAACCGTTTGTTTTTTGGCTCATATCATTACCCAAAGTTAAAAAAAAACCATTAATTTATTTGAAGAAATCTAAAAAACAAAATATTGATCGAATTGGAAACTTCCCCAAAATTTTACTATTATATTCTTCATAAGAATTTTTCAAAACTTTAAGATTGTTTTAACCTTTTTATGATCGAAAAAATTTTACGATAATAAACGTTACGATCAATACTGGTTTATAAAAATTTTTTGAAATACATTGATCAAAAATTAAAAATCATATAATGTTTTTTTCAAATTTAATGTTCTAAATTCTGCTGATTGTGCAAATTTTTTTCTGTTAAATCTATTTCTTCCGTGTTTATTTATTGGTAATTTTTTATCACTAAATCTTACAAAATTCACAAAATGGAATTTTTTTAAAAATGGTAGCTTCCCACGTTCTTTTAATAAAAGACACTTTTTTTCATTTGATAGGTAAAAAAGCTTTTGCATCTCTAAATACCACTGTTAGAGTAATTTAAAAATTTGGTATTGTACTACTTTTAAACAAAACCTCAGATCTTTATTAAATTTTAAAAACGTTAAGATATTAAAACCTGGTACGGTTTTTCATACCAAAAAAAACAATTCTCTGCTTCTGTGTACAGCATGCCCAAGTTTGAAGAAACAAAAAGGGTCACAATTCGGCACACATTGAATAATTTACAAAGCAAATATTCACTCTAAAATAAACAAATTAACGTTTTTAAATATTCGCTATCTACCTTTTGTGTTTCTATGTGGATTTTGTAACAATTTGAAGGTAACACAACTGAATACATGGGATATTTGTGAGGCATATTAAATACATGCGTATTTATGCAGTAAAGGTGGCATGACTCTTGAAAAAAATTTGAATCAAATAAAATCATGAATTAGTTGTTATAATTTATGTATATTCCTTATTACTACAATGCAGTTTAATGAGATGACATAATTTTTTACATTAGTTGAAAAATTAAAATAAAAAAAAACAATATTGGTCTTTCTTTTATTAAAAAAAAAACATAGGGACGAAGCGAGTCCAAATAATGTGAAAAGCCTATAATCCAGGCATCAGCACTATAACTGATTACAACCTGAGGATAATCTGTGCCAACTGGAGCTGAAGACGACTTGATTCTGCTAGCATTTGTAATGCTTGCGTTTTTATTACAAGTAGGTGTTATAGTTAATTATTTGAAATGGTAATGTAACAAAATTAGAATATGTTACAGTTTTCCTAAGATATTTTAAAATTTCAGGACTATAGCTACATGTATTCAATTTGATGCTTACACGCATAGTAAGCTTAAATACAAACAACAACAAATGTTACAAGTACTACTACTATAGTCGTTAGAGCTCCCAAGAGTGCAACTTAACATAACAGGAGAATGTCAGTTTCAATCTCAAATATACTATAAGCCCTTAAAATTAGTCATTTCTGAAACGGGTAGTTATTATTTCAAACCTTTTAGTCTAAAAGGGTTTTTTGACCTTTTCCTCGATAACCTATTTAAAAACCCCCTTTACAGCAGGTTTTATCTAAAGACCGTATGCGTTTCCCGAAATTTTTAACGTAGATTTCTCTTCTTTTTTTGTGCAAGGTCACAGTGCTTTACGTAAAGACAAAACCCGCCGAAAAAGGCAACTCTATAACAATTCACGCCAACTTCTTACTGCACCCAAAAATGGTCCGAAACTTATAAGGATCATTACCTTTCCCCTTTTTAAAAAAAATGGGGCCCCTTACACAAACACCCTAAACCCAATATCACCACCACACGGAAAATAAATTATTATGTTTTAAAATCCTTTAATCAAAGCGTTTCTCGGTTATTTATATATACCAAATAAAAACCGACACAAGTAGAAAAAAAAATTAAACCCTTTGTTGAGGGAAATTTGGGTGGTGTCACTAAAAAGCTAAACAACAAAAAAAACATTTAAAAAAGTCTGCTTATACAATGTAAATTTTCCCATCAGCATGATTTGGTAGTTTCTTCAATGGATTTTTAAAAATTTTCAAAGGGGGATTTATTTTTAGAACATTTTAGTATTCTATAAGCTGTTAGCTGTTAAAATTTAAGACTTTCCCATATTAAGATAAAAATTTTCTGTTTTCGACTGTACCGAAAATAATTAAAATTTATTTGAAACATTTCACATTTTTTATTTATAAAGCTGTTTAAGCTGTGACTTTTTACTAAAACGTTATTTTTATTTTTTTTTTTTTTGTATTGTAACTTATTTTAGTCAAGTGTCAGGCAAATAAAACAAATCTAAGTAGTCATGGAAAACGGTGTATTAATATGTCAATTTTATCTTATTTCACAACTGAAACATGCCTCGGCTATTGTAGGATATTCTGTCATGGGATAAAATTCTTTTGCTAAAAGGTATTTGGTTTGGAAAGGGTTAAAAAACAGGCGTTACGGCGATTTTCAATTACAAAACCCCTTGGTACACACCAAATTAATTCAAAACATATTAATGTCCGTCTTTTACTAACAAAATTATTTTAAATATCACTTCAAATGTTTTAGAATGTGATCTTATATATTTTTCACACAACATAACTATTATTGTCTATGTAAAGCGCATTCGTTATTTAAAAAACAAATCGTAAAAGTCCATTTTTATTACGAAATTTTCGATAATGGAACTTTCCCAATGTTCAGAACTTTTTGACTTTTTACGAATCATTGTTATATTTGAGTTAATTTAAATGGATTTTAAAAAAATTCAAACATTTTTTTCCTTGACAGCACTCCCCCAATATCAAGGGTCTCTCGAATTTCACCTTTTGCTTGAAGGCCAAGCCATAAAACTTCAGAATGTTAATAGAGGTCGGTTTCTATCACAGCAATAGGCAACACACTTCGGCTGTTTAGGGAGTGGTAATAATTTGTGTTTACGGGTAAATTCTTTATTGAGGGAAGCCATCCACGCTTTCGGAGTCGGTGGGTTTTAGCAAAGGGAACCCCCTCTGATGAAATAATCACGAGGGGCACCTGTGACTTCCTCCACCATTAAACTGGAAAAGGCCATACGACCTATCAGTGTCGGGCACGTTAAATAAAAAAAAAAATGAGGGGGGCAGTGGGGTGGGGAGTGGTAACGCCGCCAGAACAAATAGGGAAAGTGGGGACTTTCCAGCTTTTATAATTTTAAGAACACCCCGGTGCCCATCCTGCATTATTTTATCAAAAGCAGGGGACCGGGTAGATCATCGACCTTCCCGGGTGGGTTAACTTCAACATAACAAACGATAAATAAATATGATTTTACCACTATAAATATTTGAAAAGCTTAAACTATACACTTGTACAAGTTATTTGATTGATTTATTTTGTTGGGTTTAACGTCTCACCGACACAAATAGAAGGGCAAAAGGCAACTTTCCCCGTTTGATGATGGAGGGAAAACCCCGAACCCTCCCAAAAGGGACCTGGAAAGACCACGACATTCCTAAGTCAGCGGATGACTTTTTTCCCCCTGAAAATCTAGAGTGGGGCTCCAACCAACACGCAACAGGGGCAAATGATTTGAAGTCACGCCAAAACCCTTGGCCTTGGAGCCCCCGAACAAGTTTCAAATGAAATAAAATCAAATTTCCAACAATTTTGCTAACCTGTGCAGTAAAACTAACAGTTTCTAGTCTTGCACCAAAATGCACACCATTGATTTGTGTATTCCTCAAGCAAACAGAATATAATGTACATAAACAATAAATATGTCCTAAATAAACATGCATGTACACATATATTTATAACAGAATCCTACTATTAACTGAAAGTTTATATATTTCCGTGTCCATCGAGCACTAAATATATCAAAGTGTCCGCTAAGGCTGCAGCAATGTCATTTTCAACTCCTCAACACTAAAACTAGCAAACTTCTAGTAAAAACCTCTTTTTAAAACTTAACGGGGAACCGAATCCTTTATGTTAATTTTCCCGTAAAGGGGGAATTTTTCAGTAGGTATCTTTGCTATAAAAAATGTTTTTAAAACATTGGCAAATTCAATATTTTTACCCACTTTTTTCGCCAATCACAGCATGACACGGGGCAAATTCTTTTTTGATGGCTAACAATTGTTTTCAATAAGTTTTGCATTGCTGCGTCCCAGCCTTGTTTTTTCTTTGAATTTTTTTATTTTCCAAATGAATCTTCTGGAAAAAATTTCGTCTAATAACAAATTTTATAAACCTGCCCAAAAATTTTATGTATTTTATATTGCTTTTGATTTTCCACTTCGCTTTTTGTCCATACACCCAAAAAAATTTTCGAAGGAAAAAGGACCACACCCCGAATTTAAAATTTTTTGGATAATTTTCTTTCCCATGCTAAATAAAGCAAATATGAACAGCAATTGACTTTACAAATGTCCCTGGATAACATGAAAGAGCTTTTTGCAAGCAAAGTATAAACGAACAAAATAAGATAAAACCCGACAATTTCTTCCTTTAGAGGTAAACCCATGCCAGCGAGTGTATTTGTGTTGTGAAAGCGGGAAAAAAGCACACTGGGGGTTGCATGCATCAGAACCGGAACATTTTAGGCGCAAGGGGGGTTTTTCGAAAAAAGACTGTCTCCTTAAACAGATAACAATGCATTAGGATTTGGTAGTTCTGCCCTTTTAAAAAACCCGGAATATGGCGTAACGTTATTTTTCCGGAAAACGTAGAAAAAGCCGGATTTAGCGTACGGAAATGAAAAACAGTTTAAAATTAATCGAAACCTGTGATTTAAAATTTTTTACAATGACAAAGTTGCTAATTTCTAAATAAAAATATAAAATTTAAAAAATACGGCATGTTAAAAATTCAAAAAAAAGATTTAAAAAAAGCGTGAAAAGTCCGGTTAAATTAATCATGGCAAAAATCTCAAAAAAAAGCACACAGACCATACATTTTTTTCACCAAATTTTAGATCCCATTTTATTAACAACCGTGAGAAGTTTTCATCAAAAAACTACATTTAAAAAAATTCTATTCGGAAAAAAGTTATGAAAATTATGATTTTTTCCCATAACTTTTCCCCTTATAAATATTGCATGAGGTCCAAATTTTTTTTAAAAACGGTCTAGCAAAAAAAACAAGCACACGACCCTTATCTTTTTTTATTTGCTGAATTTCAGGGATATTCCCAAGTTTTGAAAAAAACAGAGTTAATCAAATTTTACATTTCAGAAAAAATATTCAATTCAAACGGCAGAAATACCTTAAGTCTATATTAATAATGACCATGTCCTGTCCTAAGAACTCGTGGATTTGCAAGCTTCATCGAACGCTTCATTTGATACGATATAAACTGCAATTATTCAAGAGATAACCTCATATTGATACAGAAAACATGGATCGAAATGATTTAAAATTCTTTACATCTTAAAATCTTTTTGATCGTTATGCACAAGAAGTATCAAAGGTACCGCAAACAAATATCAAATAGCCAGGTGAACATTTACTATTAGTTCTCGTATCCCTGTGTCCACTCTTTCAGTTCCACTAAAGCATCAACAAGTTTTTCCATAGTCGGCTGTATGACACCTGTTAAAAGCAATTACTGTACATTTTGTTAAATATTTTCTTTCAATGTGAGAATGCTTACGGGATAAAACTACTAAATAGGGATTCCCCGGCAGCACTTTCGAGCGAGTCGGATTTCATAAAAAAGAACCAATTCTGTATCATTTAAAGAAAAGGAAAAGGGGGGTTCACAGGCGCCCAACAATTTTTATTTTTATTTAATTATACGTATAATCGGTCGGCATTGTTTTTGATCATTCATAAACATATTATTATTAATTTTCATTTGAATGGGGCCTTGCTAGTAAATTATATAAGAACATATACATTTTCAAATTCATTTACATTTTTCCCACCTTAGGTCGAATAAACAGAGGAAGAATTTTTTTACCCAGTTTCGAAATGTCGAACAAAATTTCCCAAAACACAATCTTCGTATCCCCCTCCGAGAAGAGACTCTCTTGCCTCTAATCCATTTGACTTTCCCGTTGTTCAAAAAATGGAGTTATTGTATCCAAAGTTTTTTATCTCCCTGTTAATAAACAATTTTTCATACAGTTCAATTTCATACGCTTAAATATCTAATAAAACAGGGTTAAAAAAGTTTTTAGGATTTTATACCATATGTACATCTTTTTTCTTTAATCACAAAGATAAGTTTCGGGCGAATCATTCCAGTTTTCTTTTAAAAAAAGCTCGGGACCGGTAACTTTTCTGAAGGGAAAATTTGGTTTTTGCTGTGTTTCTCCAAATTTTAAAAAAATTATACTAAAAATACATTCTGTAGCCCTAAAGGCGGGAATAGAAGGCAGAACCTCTAGGGACTTAGCGAAAATTATTTGAATTTGGTTTTAAGCAAAAAAAGTGTATAACGAAAAATGTTTATTCGCAACGTTTTTGAAGGATCATTTAATCTCATCAAGGTAGGGTTGTACCCCACGTTTTTAAGGGCTTTCTAATCTTGACATATTATTTATCAAAAAGAAAAAAAAAGAGGAATAAAAATTTTTTTGAAATTTTTGTAATTTAGCTTGTGCAGTTTATGGGTGGAATTAATCAGATAAGTAAAAATCTGTCATAACCAACTTTCCATATAACAGTAAAACGCTTTGGGGTTGTTTTCAACTGTCCATTATATCATTACCACAAGCCTGCAATTATTAACCCGTATCATTTTTTGACCAAATTTCCTTCCGGTTGCCCGATGATTTATTTTTCTATTATTGAATACAATAGTAGGGGAAAATATTTAAATTTTAACCCCATTTTTATTTTCCCCAAATTTGGAAAATGGGCATAACCAAAAAAAAATCGTTTAACAGTTTGTTTTTTTGACCGGATACATAACCCAAAAATACAAACAGAGGATTTTTTCTCTTGCCTGATATCGGTTTTTTTGGACAGCGTATATTCATATCCCTTTAGCCAAAACCAATAACCCAAAAAAGTCTTCTACAAAACGTCAAAGCAAGATAAATACAGAGCTTAAGGGATTTGGGCCCCTAATAGTAATTTTAAAAATGGCAATTTTCTAGGGATATTCAAAGTTGACTATGTTTCCACACTTGTTCAAATTTTAAACAACTTTCACCATAAAAACCCTTTTTTTTTGTAAACTTTGTATGATATTGGATTTCCTCCGCTCAAAAAAGCAAAAAACAAAGTAACTAAAATGCTTTCAGAGAATTCAAACAACATTTAAATTTAAAAAAAGAAACATCAGACTATTTAAAAAAATTATAAAACAAAAAAAATAAAACTTCATAAACATCTTTTTCTGGGGGCCTCAAGTAACAGATTTTTTTTAGACAGAAACTACTCAAACATTGAAAAAATAAAGGGCAATCGGTGGGTCGTTTTTCCCCTTCATTCAAAAAAAACCTGGGCAATTAAATCACCTGCATTTCTTCACAACATGTATCTAACGAATAAAAGGCAAAAAGAACTTTAACCGCCGTAACCGTATTTTTAAAGGTTTTAACTCTACCCCTCCTAATTCAGAGGTAAATTCACATTAAAAAAAGCAAAAAAAAAAAACGCTTTTAAAATGAAAATTTTCCCTATGACAATTTTATCCATAATTAGTCCCTTTAAAGAATAAACTTACAGAAAAAAAGGAAACCAGGGGGAAAAAAACATTTGATCCCAGTGGGGTTTTAACCCCCCCCCCCCTCCCCCCCCCCCCCCCCCCAAAATTGCAGTCAAAATAGGTTTTGGTAGGAATTGAATACCTTTAAAAAGGAGATACTCTATTTCGGTCCCAAAACCTTTAACAATTTTGCAATTTCAATTCTTGGAACGAAACATAACTTTGACAAATTTAAGACACGATAAACCCCCAAATTCGAACTGAAAGCCCCTTTCGTCTGCTTATAAAGTGGGCCCCTTTTTTTGGGTTTCCCGGGAAAAAAACTAAGGGAACAAAAACAAAGTTCGGGCCAGGGTCATCCGTGGGGGGACCATGACGTAGGGTTTTCCCCAAAGTAAAGCACGTACCATCGCCTATACCTAAATGTAAATGTACAACCATTTAAGGAAAATTTTAAAAAAATAGGAGAGGGCATGTCACAAAACTTTTATTTTTATTAAACAAATTTTTTAAACATAGTTTCTATAATATAAAAATACAATTTTTTTAACACACCGTAAAGAACAAACCCGCTTTGGGCCCTGCTCTAGTTTGTTTAATCTGGACTGGCCCTTTTTAAAAATAAAAACCAGCGCAACTGCTGGACTCAGGATACTTTAGTTTGTCAGTCCATCCAGCTTTTTTTTTCTGAAAACAAAAACAGTATTAAGTTTGATTTAAATATAGTGTCAAATTGTTGGGGGGGCCTCATTCCCAAAATTTGACATCGAAAAACTTCAAGCCCCCGGGAAAAGTCAACATTTTTATAACTCTTCATCACCACCAAAACAATCCAAACCGCAAGTATTTTTTGTGTTACGTAATCGTTTTTATTTTTAGTTAATGCAAAACGAATCTGATGAAAAGTAAACCAGGAAAAATCTTTTTTCCCCAATTTTTTTACTTACGTTTTCTTGGTCGTGACTTTTGGGAAAGCGTCCCTGAAAAGAAATTAGCTTTTAATACTAAATATAAAACTAAACCCATTATTGTATTTTTTCTCATTTTATTTTTGCTTGATAGACTTTCGTCAAAAGAAATACAGACTGAATATTTTTCTCCATATAACTCAGTTTTCAGCAAAGGGTTTTTTACCCTTGACTATTACCTCAAAATGACTCAAAAGTATAGCAATATACCACAGTGTTATGTGTGGGTCCTGGTACCAGACAAGCGTAAACCGACAAAGTTGCTTAACACTGAAATTTACCGAAACCTTTGAAAACGAATTCAAGTTCCGTTCTCCTTTTTTTCGTCTGATTCGTGTTTAGGGGCTTTATCGTTATTGGGGGGCCCCTCGCCATAATACAAAACATATATTCATAAAAAACATTTGAATCTTTAAATTTTAAAATTTTTTACTAAAAAACACTATTATGAAACGTTTGCACAGTAATATATCTAATGAAATTTATTTTTTTTATCTTTTTAACAATATGAAAACTTCCCCTTCCAAAGTCCCCCCGTTTTTAAATGGGTGCGACCCTCGGTCTGGGTATACTGATGACGGCATTTGCTTCGTAACGTTTTGGCAACTAAATCTAGTTTTTTTTCGGGGTTTTAGTCTTCGGTCAGCTAATTGTTTTTAATGCAAAAAAAAATTTTGAGGGCTTTAGAACTAAAATACCGGGTTTTTCACTGAACCAAGATCCCATTGCGCCGGATCCCTTTGCTTCATTTCAAAAGGTTCATTACCATCAACAACTAACGAACAAATTTTTTTTTAATCACACTTAGAAAATCGTCCATCAGCCAACCTTTTACGAAGAATTTAGTACTGTTTTGCACATCAAATATTCATGTAACACTTTTCCTGATGAAAAAACTACACCCTACGTTTAAAGAAAACTTCTTTACAGATTTTATTAACTATCACAACAGCAATCTTTAAGTGCCGTGTGGCGGCTGTGACTGCGATTTTCAGGAGGGCGTAGGTTCAAGCCCAACTGGGACCAAATGTTTTTCCTTATTTTCCTTTTCCTAATATGTTTTTACTTCTTTCATGACTTATTATTGTTTTATTGTACAAAAGTGGAAATGTTTTCTTTTGATAAGCGATTTCTTGCTGTTCAAAGTGCATTTACCTCTGAAACAGAAGGGGTAGGGATAAAAATACAGAATTACATGCGGTTTTGTGTCTTCACTCTTTAGACTACATTTGTGGAAGAAATGTAGATAGGTTTTTACTTTTGCCCCCAAAATTATTTTTTTAAGAAGTGAGCAAAATATAAAACAGCCCGCAGATTCGAACTAATGTTTTCTGCCGGATTTTTTGTTCGTCTCATTAATTTTTTTACTTGAGTTACCCTTTTTTCTTTTATCAAAATTTTAATGGTAAATGAATTCTCTGCAAACTTTTTAGAGTAACCATCACTTTGAATTTTGTCTCTACTTGAGCTTGAGGCTTCACATGGCTCATCCAGTGTGTAAAGCAATTGGTAATACATATTTTTGTGAGTCATTAGTTTCATTACCGTTCTCAAAAGAAAAAAATTATACTTATACCAGCGAAAGTATGCGTATTGATTTCGTCCCCAATCTGGATCAAACATTAAATTTTACGTAAGTATACTACCACTGAGGTTTAGCACAATGTGAAACCCAATTTTATAAATAGACACATCCTTATAATATTTGTGAAATATAGTCCAAATCGTGGGAAAAAAATTTTAATCCAGGGAAATAAATTGTTATTTGATTTTCTTTTTTTTTCAAATGTTCATTACTAAAAAAACGCACTTTGGGCTTTTATGTAGATCAATTCATGGCGCAGTTTATAATTCAGACATTTTTTGTATGATATTTTGTTAAGTCAGGATATTTTTTTAAATAATTTTTGGGTATCATTTGCTATTTTCCCTCCTATATAATATAAAAAAAACAATATGCATAAATTCTATGCATTTCTTACATTTTGTAAGAAATACATGATATTATACTTTAGCGCTTTGTTTTAAAACTGATCTGATTATAGTAAGAGAAACGTATTACTAAGCATTTGTTTGTATTTATGTAATGTTAAACCTTTTGAAGTGTTCATAATTTTACAAACATAAAATGTTAATATGTACATTTTAGTTCTTTTTGAAGAGGTCATAATCTTTATTTTTTTCACAGGCTACTTTGATTTTATTTGTATTTGAATATCAAATTGTATTTTAATACTTCAACTTTTTCAATTAAGAGATCCTTGGGATATATATAGTGCCAAGGATCTTTTTGCAGATTTTATTAACTATCACAACAGCAATCTTTAAGTGCCGTGTGGTGGCTGTATAAAGTCTCCCCGTACTTGGATTCAGAGTTGTAATATTTTCTGGTCCTTTGGGATCACGGATTTCAATTAACATATGTGTAATAGAGTTCCGCTTAAGCCGGTGCTAGGGGGCGTGAGAGGTTTGCACATTTCATTACCTCTCATGAACAGACTCATCAAATCGAGTCTGCTATTATTCTTCTTGGTAGCATTCTTTGCTTCCAAATCTTTTTACAGATTTTATTAACTATCACAACAGCAATTTTTATGTGCCGTGTGGCGGCTGTAAAATGTCTCCCCGTACTTAGATTCAGTGTTGTTATATTTTCTGGTCCTTTGGGATCACGGAGTCCAATTAACATATGTGTAATAGAGTTCCGCTTAAGCCGGTGCTAGGGGGCGTGAGAGCTGTTGCACATTTCATTACCTCTCGTGAACAGACTCAATCAAACCGAGTCTGCTATTATTCTTCTTGGTTGCACTCTTTGCTTCCAAAGGATCTTTTTAAAGATTTTATTGTTATATGTCTTTATCCCATTTGGTATTTAAATCGAGATCAGCAGAGATGAAATAATTACATTTTCCTTGAATGAATGTGTGTTCTGTGTTCCCTAAAGTTGACTCCGATTAACTATTCATTGTTAAAGTCTAGATTTGTGAATCAACATATTTCTACTTTTTATAATTACTCAAATACATTTGATCATGATATTCTTATGAATTGATGTATTTGACGTTTTTTAAACTGAAAGACAATGTTTTGTGTAATATTTGGTTTTCTACAATTATCGGTCTACAAACTAATCATGTTTACCTTTATCTTGTTTCGTTTGTTTCAGAAATTACCAATATTTTCTATCTACTTTTGATATAATCTAAGGTTTCTTGTGAATTAATGCAAATATCGGTAATATTACTTTCGTTTAGCCACCACAATATTATTCAATAACAATAATTATATAAATTCTTAACTCAGATGTACGGTGCCCCTAAAGTGACATGTTACGCACTTTTTCTCCACTTAGGTAATGTGAGACTTTTTTTTATTTCATTTAAACGAAATCATTTCGTTTTAACGAATTAGTTATTTCGTTTAAACGAAATGATATTTCGTTTAAACGAAATAAACGAAATAACTAATTCGTTTAATAAACGAAATCATTTAATATACGTGTATATTTACCTGAAAAAGATACCAGTGTTATAGATATGACATATGTCCGGACACCAACCAACTATCTGATAAAATGTTGATTTACATCCTTTACTAAATAGAGATTATATACAAGTACAATAAATCCAATAAATAAACCATTTACGATTTCCCTCCTATACTAACTTAAAGACATGTTACGCACTTTTTTTCCACTAAGGTAATGTGAGACATTTTTTATTTCGTTTAAACGAATTAGTTTAGAAAATTGCGAGACACATTTATTTTGCGATGACATATTTAAACATACAAGCCGTAGATACATGTGAATTAAATAAACACAAAATGTATACGTTTAAACAAACGATCTTCGAATATGTTTTACATGATATTCATAAAAGATTTCCAAAACGTGGTCGACTCGCCCAGGAAAAACCAATGTCTGGAAACCTGTGCCCTTTTATCACATGTCTTTTACCACTGAATGTTGGGCTTCATCCTTGAAAGATCTTTTATGAACAATATGTCAGATAACTATTAACTCTAGATAAGTTACGTTTCCTCAACATTGAGGTTACAAATTATTGTGTAAATAAAGTAAGTATTACAATAATGTTCCTCTGATCTTTAACATTGAATTTAAATTTAACGATGTCACCGCACAGAGTGAATCGCTAGAACTAATTTCTTACCGCCAAAAATCTTATTTATATCTGATCTCGAATCACTCGAGCATTCAAAACAGGTTTTGAAAGATAATAACGCTAGGACAAAGGTACTCCGCTATACGATGTAACGCGGAGTACAAAAAGTCCTTTCTATATACTATACAAAATCAACAACAGACACTGTTGTGCGATTTGCGAGACACATTTATAGAAAATTACAAAGTATAGAGAAGCTGAAAAATTTTAATTCAATGTTCTTTATATGCAACTCTTGCAAGTCTTAAATAATCTTAAGTTCTTTACAATTTTAACATTTTTGTGACAGATAACCTTTTTTCAAGAGAGTCTTTTACATAACCATCCTTTGCTACATCGGTCTTCCAACGACCGTGTCTCTTTAAACACCTGTCTGATACACCGGTGTTAGCTACGGACGTAGCGCCACTTGCCCTTAAAGAATGCGTACCAAGTTTAAGGCCCGGCGCAACACTTTTCAATTTATCAACAATACATTCTTTTGCCCTTGTGTAACTTAACTTTTTATTTTTTCCTATAAGAGACGCGACATGTTTTGATCTAAATGCAGGTTTAAACAAATATTCATCAGAGTTAATCGACAAATGTGCTGCAGACTTTTCAAAACTAGATGGTCGGAATTGAATTGTACATCATTTCAATGCAAATTACTGACTTCGTTTAAACGCAGAAAACCTGCATAGGCTAACATAATCATTGACAAATCCCTCAAATCAATAATATCAACACTATCTTGATATGTTAAGCAAAGTGCTTGTAACATTTCTGAGCTTACAACGTCTTTCTTCTGTACTGGCTTGGAACTTATACGTTTCGCAGTTTCTAACAATTGTTTGACGATACTTTTTTCCGTCGGGTGCTGAAGATCGTTGATATTATGTACCCATTTTATTCCATTCATTCATGGCTAAATCTGTTACTTTAACAGGAGCATTCCAACTGGCTCTTGCATTGATACAATTGAATAATTCTCTTGTCATTAAACGAACTTTGTTATCTATTACGCTTTGTAATGATATTATCTGTCCGACGACTCTGGCCAACACTTTTACTGGAACTATATTTGCTCTATCTCGACATACCTGATATATCACGGAATCTAATGTAATTTCTAATCTTTGTATTCTTTCATATGATATAAAAATCATATTCTGTGCCATATCTAGAACATGCCCAAGCCAAACTAATCTCAGTGTCGGTACCCAATTACACTTTTCGTCAGCAAGTAAAAAGCCAAAAGCAACCAACGTTTGCATGGTAAACTCGCTTGAGCGCAAAGCTTTTTCATAATCTGAATGACCACCGATCCCATCATCGAGAAACATTATGATTTTATGTCCAGTTGCTCTTAAAAATGTAACAACTACCTTCAAATGTTTCGTAAATATGTGTCCTGCTGTTTTTATGCCGAATGGTAAAGAATTGTAAACGTAATACTTTGTATGTCCTGATCTAGAATATGAAAACCCCAAATATGTTCTGTGCTCTGGAAAAATGTCTATATGGTGATATACTCCTTTCAGATCGAAAGTAAATAGAAAAGAGTTTTTGTCAAATAATGTTTCTGCAACTTTTATGTCTTCAAACGTCACATTGAACTGGTGTAAAAAAGGATTAATGTGTCTGCAATCTAAGACTATCCTTGGTTTTCCATTTCTATTGTAGGTTACGGTTAAAGGATTGACTACATAAGGAATACTATCAATTTCACTTACTATGCCTTTAAGCAATAGATTTTCAATTTCTTGCTCAACAAAACATGAATTTTCTCGAGCAGTCTTGTTGTTTTTTAAAACAACACTGTCTGGAACACTCATAAAAGGCAACTTGTAGCCTTTTTCTACTACATTTAATATAAAAGTACTGTCTGAAGCCTCTCTCCATTTGGACAAATTTTGCTTCAGTCTACCTACCGGAGACGATTGCTCCGTCATACTTTTTTCAGTTATGACGTCACTCTCTTTCACCACATTATTACTTTGTGAAAATGAGATATCTGGATCTTTAATCCGAAATAAATTTTCGTTTTGAAAATTATTGCTAATAAAACTACTTATCTTATTATTGGAACTGTTCGCAGAACATTCCGACGATCCTTTCCAGTGGCCTGGCTTCCCGCAGGCGAAGCACAATCCTGGTCTACGAGGCGTTTGTTGTGTAGCATTAGAAACTTGTACATTGCCGGCCGATGCTGTAGTTGGCTTCCGGTATGGCCATGATCTACTGCCACGAGATCTCTTAGCTTTCTCCGCCTTTAACTTTTTGTTCGCCCTCGTCTCAGCCTTGAAAATCCTTTTTTCATCGTCGGAATCGCTGGCTAATGGGTTGGATTCATACTCGTTTACTACCCTCCACCCCAGTTCTGACGAGTCCGCTAAGCGTATGAGCTTTTGTCTATGAGATATCATTTCTTTTGCTGAAAATGAATGCAAATATTAGCGACTATCTCTCTCCATATGTATATGTCTATAACGGTAATAAAATGTGACTAACGTTGACAAATATAAACTGTGCCTACTGAACTATTAAATACACAATGAAGCCTTGCTTTATGTAAACATAGCGTTTATCTTAATCTTATCGTCTGCTTATCGATCGTCTGCTTACCGGTACATTTTAAACAAAATTTACCCGTGCGTCTGAAGCGATAACATTAAAAAAATATATATAAAAGAATACCTTCAGCGATCTTTTGTCTGGACTCCTGCAATTTGTTTGATTGTATCAAATGATCTGCTTCATCTAGAGCGATGCTAACCTTGGAGTTGTATTTAAACTGCTCTTCATTTGACTTCCGTTTAAAAGTTTGTGTGCCTTTCAATATGCTTGAAATCTTATTCATTTGCTCAAAATTAGAATTTCCACTTATCTTTTCTAGCATTTTCTCCATATCTGTAAGCATTGAAGTTTTGTGTTCCTCTAAAGACGCCTTCATCCTGTCGTCTATCATAGACTGGATTCTAGAATTTTTCATTCCCCACCGATCATCATAACTGCTGCGGTCCGAGGTGTCCATTGTTCCGGCTTGTAACGATGTCACCGCACAGAGTGAATCGCTAGAACTAATTTCTTACCGCCAAAAATCTTATTTATATCTGATCTCGAATCACTCGAGCATTCAAAACAGGTTTTGAAAGATAATAACGCTATGACAAAGGTACTCCGCTATACGATGTAACGCGGAGTACAAAAATTATATAATATAATTTGACGTATAAATGTAATTTTCAAGTGAAATTAAAGACTAAGAGGCCCTTAATTGGGGGTTCGCCGTCAGACGGCATTTACATGATGATGTGACGTATCCAATATCTTAAAATTTGCGCTACATTGGTATTAACATGTAATTAAGAAATAAATGTTTATCCTCTATAGTATCCAGTGCATATAAAAACTAAGACATATTACATTTTCTTTGAAATTTCATATATAATTCAAGAGGCCCCAAAAGGAGTTACACTCAAAATGAACAATTTTAACCGGACATGCTGCATATCATTTTTGCTATCAACGTAACATTCAGTTAAGTGTGTGGATATACTCACGCAGTCTTAAAACATTAACTGTACTAAAACTTATTGTGTAAAGTAATTTTACAGTTTTTATTATTGCAGCATCACTTTCTATTGAGGTCTGAAAACACTAAAACCGAGACTTTCGCAAAACAGCTGATACATATAGAATAAGTAACTCTGAGAATTTCAAGAAATTGTAGAGCCAATATATTACATATACATGTTACTTCGCTGCATTTCATTTCCTTATTTTCATTTAATTGTTACTACAATAAGAGTGCGTAAAGTATCGGTTATTGGTACTAACTTTTGAGACACATGTAGTCAAATTGCCCAAATATGGAATACTGAACCGATATATACACTGAAAAAAGTAAACAAGCAATATCACTTCCTTGCAAATATTTCATTTTTTTTTGCAAAACATTGTGTGTAAATATTTGATGCACATTGATATACACATATAAATTGCCAAACTTTTCAAAATTTCAGTGCATTTAAAGAATAGTGAGAGCTATCCTGTTCACTCTGGTGTTGGTGTCGCCTTTGTTAACATCCTCACCTTGGATAAGTTTTGCATGTAAGTTCTTATCTTAGCAACCAATATATGTGTTGGATTAAAACTTTACATAAGGCTTTTGTGTCGTCTAACCTTTTGAAATAAAAATATTCTTGACTTAGTTTAATACAAAATATGATTCGTTTTCAGCCTAGAATATTTGGTAAAAGTTCAGCATGTCCCTAAAAAACAAGGTGTATTTCAGAAACTACCTGCATTTGATTAAAATTTCACATAGTGCTTCCGGTCATCAAACCTCGGGAAGTAACCAATATATGGATTTGTAAGTCTTGCCCAGTCATGGTCCTTGTTAAACTTAGAAATTGTTGAATAGTCGAGCGCACGGCTTTTGGGCAACTATTGTTATTAAAATCGTTATCGGACTTTATCCACGGCCAGAACAGGCATTTTTCAAAAATATTTTGTTGAAGCAGTGGTATGCCATAAGACCAATTAACATTCAGTTGGTTTGGAATGGTGGAGTCGCCAGATGTAATAATACTACTACAATATAGAAAACCTTGTGTGACATTACACGTAAATGTTTGTAATTGCGTCTACATCACACAAAAGTGTTTTGCAAGGTAAAAACTTCAAACTTATCAAACTTAAACTCTTGGTAAATTTATTAATCATTTAACAGTATCAAGACTTTTACGGATATTTGGTATGTCATTCCTTACTGATGATCAAATTTCTGTATATCGAAATGTAATTAATATGAGTTTCTAGGGTGGTAGTGAAATGAATTACAACACAGGCGCCATATGCTCATGTAACACAAGTCATGCTTACACTGTCCTAAAGAATGGATGTTGCATTTTTGGTTGCGGGTTTATCCCACTTCCAAAGTTAAAGTGTATTTCTGACAATCAAAACATCTTTATTTTATTCCGAACCACATCCAAAGGATGTTCATGTGCTACACAAAATAGTCCCATTCATGAACAATGCGGATGAATCATCAATGAACAAGCAGTTCTTATTCAACCTTTATCCACTCACACTGACCATTTAGATTATATACGATCTATCATTGATAAGGTATTCCGGCCCATGGTTACATCACAAGCTGGGTCAGGCAGAGTTCATCTCAGATATGAGGCACATTAAATTTGTATTTGTTTCGCATTCATGTATATTCATAGACTGGCATTAAACAGAAAATAAATCTACCAAAAACCCGCAACCATCAGAAATTTCAAGGCTTTGATTACTTTTTGAGAGTATTTTCAATGCACAAGGCTAGACAAAAAAATCGCATGGACAAATATTCATTAAGAAAAACTATGTTCGAAGAAAGAACCTCCCCCCACCATATCAGTGATTGTATGGATGTGTACATGATTAACTTTAGACTTAATATACATGAACAAAGTAAAATATATAGACAACGAAAAAGATACGAACACACAAAGGAACAAAGTGGAGCACAGATTTGGAACTGTCAGTTGCAAAAACACAACTTGGAAATTAAACCAGTAAAAAGTGAAGTAAACCTTTCTCCTAATCCTACATATGCATAACAGTGTAAATAAAAGACGTGATGGCAGTATGTACAATACGAAATGATTCTGTAAATGTAGGTACAAAGTAAGCCTAACAACTATTAAGACATGTACTCAGTTCTTTTAACCTGAGCAAAATAGGCTTCTAGTGCATATTATGCCTAGAAGTGAACAAAATGACCATTAACAATTTTTTAATGTTGAGCTGAAACTACTTGGAGGGCCCTCAGGTTGGAATCTAGCCCTGACCATCACCAAGGTGCCAGGAAAATCATTTCATGCAGTCATTTGTACATAAAAATGCTTAATCTCAGTAATCCTTACAAGTATAACTATCGTTAATAACGAACAACAAAATATACATACTTAACCTATTATCAAAATTGTAAACAGAGATTTTACAGGTCCTGGATATTCTTGTTCCTATAGCATGAATAGATGCGAGTATATGAGGACAAAGAAGAGCCGATATCTACAATCTGCAAGGAACAAAATTACACAAAATACTAATGACTACATTATTTTTGAAAATATTAGAATTTTCTTGCCCCTTTATGGCTACTTCATAAACACTACCTACCAAATACGTAGCTGGTTGGGGAAAATAGGTGCTACATGTTTACATCAGTTATCCTTTTCAGATAATGAAATACTTACAATAATAAAATATAACTATCAGCTGTGCAGTGTCATTGTGACATTTACTGAAGTGGACACACACCAGTACTGGTGTCGTGTGGTACATGAAATGCTGACCTCCAGATTGAGCAGCGGAAACCTAAATACTTGACAACTGCTCCGCTGATACCAAATTGGTTAAAAAATGCCTTTGATTTGTCTCTCTGGCTAGCTGAATCAAGTGATCAGATTGTTGTTACAAGAGATCAGATGAATAAAGAAACATGTATAGGTGACATAATGTGCCAATGAATATAATTGGAGGCTTACTACTAGTATATCAAGAGGGCACACGTTTAAGAATAATCTGGTCTTTGAGCTATATTTATACTATGGCATATTAGTTAATGTTCCACTTACATCCTATTAAAGAGATGTGAATACCACCATACATATAAAATGGTGAATCATAAGTCGTCATATGCTAAATATATTTCAGCAATGATTCTGTTAACTAATAACTACTTATTAATCTAAATTATCACGAAATGTGAGTAATTTAATCCCCTTTGGAGCCTCATATTTCTTTTTTTTTGGGGGGATGGGGGGGGGGGGGGGGGGGGGGGGGGGGGGGGGGGGGGGGGGGAGGGGGGTGGTGTAAAATAACTACCTAAGAACACGTTAAATTGCTGTGAAGAAAATATTCTGGCAAATTTTATGGTTTACAACATATGAAAGAAGAGGGCAATTGACCAATTTTTTTTCAACAAACTTTAAAATTTGCTTATCAATTATTCTACAATAACACGACCCCACAGTGGTGACTTTTTATTTTTTTGTGTATTAGAATACCTGTTACACACTTGAACCTTAAATACTCAATCTTACTATCGTAGAGATTTCACAAACAGAGTAAAAACAATATACTTCTAAATTATGCGACACCTATCAAAAATTTCAAAATATTTTTTCAAAAACCCTGTAATGGGCCTCAAATTCTAAAAGAATTAGTGTGATGAACATATTTATTCATGTTACAATACATTTCATCTAAAACAGCTACACATTTTCATCAAATAATGATAAAAATTAAAATTTTCTTTAATTTCCCTTAAAATTGAGAAAAACACTAATTGTCCCCTTTTGGGGCCTCACAAAAAAATAAAAATGGATTTTTGAGCCTGGTATCCACCCTGGTTGAATAGAAGAAAGAATAACGAACGTTTTAAGGTATGATACCATATTGTACTAAAAATGCCTACGGGTTTGTTAACCAGGCCTCTTTTCCAAGTTAGCCAACTGTCTACTAAATTTGGGGTCTCCAGGGATTGCCTCTGAAATGGCAAACACCTTTTTCAGCCCTATCAGTCATATAGAGGTTTCATTTATGCTTTGATTTGATACAAACTTATACAGGATATTTATCTTGATAATCTCTAAACGCATTATTTCATCATGAGCAAGCACCTGAGTAGAACCACCGACCAGAAGGATGACTATATAAATATTGTTATGCTCTTCTGTAAGAGATGTAAGAGATTTCAGCTCTGTGATTCTAATGGGAATAAACAGTTTGATACTCTTCATAATGTGTATGCATACTACGGTTGTTACGTTAGTCTCAATCCTAAACATTAATGTCAAGATTACTAACATTTTAAAATTAACCTTTTATCATTTTTCGACCACTGTTTATGCTTTCAACCCGGTATCATTTCTTTTTCTTGGACGTATAGTAAAACAAGCATTTTTTTGACACGAACTGTGAATTTCACAACAGCATTACAGCAATGGCAGCTCTGTATTTTAAAAAATTACCTTTCCCCTCATTTCTCGCTAAAAAAAGAACTTGCACTAACAATGAACGTTTTTGGCTAGATTTCAATGTTTAAAATCACTAATAAAATATTCATACGCATCTGTCACGGTAGTCTGGTCCGAAGTAATGTTTTAATCCTTCCGCACAGAAATTTGATCCTGCAACAACTGTTAAAGACATCAGAATGACACAAGATTTACACAATGTCAGAAAAAAACCTTTCAAATGTAGCTAGTCGCAATAGGGATGGCTTTAAAATGGAGACTTCACAATATCATAAAACTTCTTTCTAGAATACAACGACCAAGAAGTACTTCAATACCGGGGTGCCACAAAAATCTAACTATTTTTTTAGCTCCGCTATTCGGAGAATAGGGGGGCTATACTACTCGCCCCGGCGTCGGCGTCGGCGTGACCCTTCTTGGTTAAAGTTTTTCGGCAACCTTTGTTTTTCTGTCATATTTTTGGTACTATTGCTTATATCACGCTGTAACTTCACATAAACATTGTCCAGTATACAAACAATATATTTTTAGGGGCGAAGCCCATTATACCCAAGGTCAAGGTCACCAGGCTGTTCTACTTAGGTTATTTTTAAGGTAAAAGATTTTCGGTAACCTTTGTTTTTCTGTCATATCTTTGTTACTATTGCTTATATCTTACTGTAACTTCACATAAACTTTGTCCAGTAAACAAACAAAGTATGTGTAGGGGCTGGGCCCATTATACCCAAGGTCAAGGTCACCAAGGTCTTATACTTAGGTTATTTTTAAGGTTAAAGTTTTTCGGCAACCTTTGTTTTTCTGTCATATCTTTGTTACTATTGCTTATATCTTACTGTAACTTTACATAAACATGGTCCAGCATACAAACAAAGTATGTTTAGGGACTGGGTCCATTATACCCAAGCTCAAGGTCACCAAGGTCTTATACTTAGGTTATTTGTAAGGTTAAAGTTTTTCAGCAACCTTTGTTTTTCTGTCATATCTTTGTTACTTTTGCTTATATCATATCGTAAGTTCACATAAACATTGTCCAGCATACAAACAAAGTATGTATAGGGGCTGGGCCCATTATACCCAAGGTCAAGGTCACCATGAAGTTATACTTTGAATTATTTTCTTGTTTAATTGTTTCGAGAGCTTCGTTTATAGACATATCTTTAGTACTTTAAAATATAATCACTTGAAATTAAAAATATTTGTTTATAATCATCTGCATGTGTGGCTACATACCCCATAACTCTAATTGAGTTTTTGACAGAATTATGCCCATTTTGTTCTTAAACTTTTTTAGCAATCTTCGCTTTCTGGATATAACTTTAATGCAATATAAGATAAAGACTTGAAACTTAGAATGTATCTTTATCATCATCATCATCATCTGCATGTGTGGTAACAATCCCCATAACTATGATTTGTGTTTTTGACCAAATTATGCCCCTTTTACACTTAAATCTTTTACAAACTTCGTTTCCTGGACATAACTTTGGTACTATATAATATAAGATAATGACTTGATACTCAAAATATATCTTTATCATCATCATCTGCATGTGTTGTAACAATACTAATAACTCAGATTTGTGTATTTGATGGAATTATGCCCCTTGGTGTATCTTCCTTTTGAAGTAGAGGTCTCTTATTCAGACATATATTCATTTTACTGTCAAATCCCCGAATAGTGGAGCGCGCTGTCTCACGGACAGCTCTTGTTTAATATAGCCATATCTTTCCATCAAAATCTTGTAACTAAAGGGTCTAGCTGGAAATGATATACAAGACATTCTCTTCGCAAGCAAAATTCTATACAGCAGAAATATTTCAAACATTAGAGCTAATTTGTGGATAAATTGGCTCGGAAACTGGAAAACGTCACATAACAAAATTTGCCTTTCTTCTAAAAATTTCAATAAGATTTTTGTAAAATCAGCTGTGATGTCACCAGCTGGTCTTATAGCATTTTTATGTAACTTGAAGCCTATTTATTTTGCGAAATGATATCTCAAAATAAGTTATTACTTAAAAATCATGCAATTTTTAGTACAAAATGATAATTTGCCAGCTACGATTGCAGAAAATGGACATTTTAATGACATAAATACCAGAACCCACAAGCAAAGACAAATATTTGTGATTCTAACATGGCTCGATTTGATTTCCAGTTAAACAAAGAAGGAAATCAAGCTCTGTATATTCCGCGATAAACAACGGTTGACGTGCGAACCGGTAAGAGAGCATTATGACGTCAATTATGGCGTGAAATTGCCGCATGACGTCCGATACACTACTCCTCTGGTAAATGAAGTCCAGCATAATATTTATTAAAATTATGTCCATGAGCATGTCAGAATGAAAACAAGCATGTCAGAATGAAAACAATCAATGTCTTCTTGTGATTTGTCACCTAAACCTACACATCTGAAGTCTGAACAGTGGTAAACTAGACGATAACCCACTCGAAGGCCTTGATTATTTGTTAATTATATCATAGACAATTACTGGAAGCAAAACAGAACCATACATCACTGCCCATCCCAACCAAGCAGTTACAGACAAAAAGACACCACAGTTCTGACTAAAGACATTAGGGCCAGACATAAAACTTTCTTAGAAAAACTTCGTTCCGTCGAATGTGCGCTAATGGAACGTGAATTTCGCTTATCGAAAGCTAGCAGTCAATATGCGGTGTTACACTAGTAATCCCGGCTTCTGCCCAGACGACTAAATAGTTTGGTCTTGTTTTTATGTATATGTCGACTGATGGTACAATTCTAAAGATCTGCTTACCTATGGAATTCGTCGCCTGCAAATGACAAAAGAATAATCGTGAACCGACGTCCGTCATTCATGAGAAACAACCGAGTGAGTGTGTAGTTTTCAATGTGATCAGGGACACCTATAGAAAGAAATGTGACATATTCACAGATTGGTGCTATCTACCAAATATATAATAAACTGATATCAACAGGTTCAGGAACCTTACAGGCAGACTGACATCAGAACACTGCAACTGAATAATACTCTTCATTTGTTAGCTGAAAAAGTAAAAAGAAAGTATGAGCATTACCTGAGAACCTTTTTCAGCGCAGACAAAAACAAGGAATCCGAAATCCACATTATAAAGATCATATTAAGACATACATGGTATAAAATACAGTCATACAGACAAAAGTCCAACAGGATAAGCCATATCCAAAGATTGCTGTAGAAAGAATCGAGCAAAACTGAAATTTAAATATCATCAAGCCGTGTTTCCGGAATATATAAAAGGTAAACTCGACAAGCCGACCGAGCAAATTAGCCATGTTGATATCTGATGAAGGCCTGATTCTGGCTGAAACGGAAAACTCGAAATACAACGCATGTTCTGACTTGAAAAATAAATAAATAAAATAATACACCTATTACAACAAAACAGCTACAAATGTATCTTGTCCCACTGAAGCAAATCTCCATGTAATTCCCTGTATTACAGACTATGCTCTGTCAGTGTTAAGAAAAACTGTCATATATTTGTAAAGCTGAAATACACTAGACACACATAATTTATTTCATAAATTACTTGATATGCGTGTCTCATACACATTATCATATATGAAACGCCTCCTGACTGTCTTGATCATCAAAGTCGCAACATAGTGACCAGTTCACTTTCCATCCTTGCACCATTTCCGCTACCATCATATATTTCTTTTCATTCATCAAGTATAATCAGCATTGCCCGAAATTCTCGTTTTACCATTTACGTAATATTATCGTTTCTTTTTAGTTTGTAATCATCATCTGGACATAGTTTCATCTCTGTTTCCTTCCATATTTATATTTTATTCATCACACTCCTCGGTTTCTGAATTTTGGGCATCATGACGAGAATTATATCTACACAATAGAGCCGCGCCATAAGAAAACCAACATAGTGCGTTTGCGACCAGCGCAGTCTGGTCAGGATCCATACTGTTCGCTGTGAAAGCCTATTGCAATTACAGAACCTGACAGGTTGACAACATGGATCCTGACCAGACTGCGCGGATGCGCATCCAGGCTAGTCTGGATCCATGCTGGTCGGAAACCCACTATGTTGGTTTTCTCGTGGTGCAGCTCAATTATCTGTTTCCGTCTTTGTTCCATTTTCCTCTCGCCGTCCTTCGTACCTTGGTTGTTATCTCTCTAACTCTTGATATTCCAAAAAACTCAGAAGTCTAACTTTATTTGTCTCGGTGTCGTTGTCAATAATCATACAGCGTTATTTTTTATTTCAAATATCAATTAGTTGCTTAATATTGATCTTGCTACATTCTTCCCAATTTGTATTGGGTTTAACTACTGCTGTTCTTACATTTGATCAAAAAGTTCTAGTGTAGCGCTCAAACATGGATTATTGATCGTTTGTGTTCCGACTACTTAGATCTATAAGGATATGACGTTAGTGACTATGGATAGTATCACATTTTTTATCAAACAGTTGTTTGTATACCACAAAAGAACTTTTTAAGTCGTATACCCAGATCAACTCGAAAGATTAACTTTCCTGTTTGTATAATTTGCTAATCGTCTTCTGCAAAATGTTGAGCAACTGGATGGTTTTGGTTTGTAGTCTTTTTATTTTCTGGTTACAAACCAAATGATCGCAACTTATGGTCATAGATTTGGCATTCGCTCCGTATCTTCGTAACCAATCTAAATTTGAATTAAATGATAATCTCATCATTAACATCATCCATATAAGTTACGACTTGAAAAGACTCAGTGCAAGATGATGAATATGTAAATTGGACGTTTTCTTTTTCATGTAAAAAAAAGATGAAATACAAAGAAATATCATATACCTGTTTAATTATAGTAAAGTTACACAAATGCTCTGACGTCTAGCTAAAATAAAAAAGGTTAAATGTGTAAACGACTGGGATGTGCCTTTCTACAACAATGGCAGCACCTAGTTTCATAATTGACCACCAGTATTGCCCAAACTATGTCATTATGTCCAGATGGCACACGAAAGGTTTACACTTACCTCTATATAGTAAAGTTCTATGTATGTGTCTGGTCAGGTTTTGCATGTTTAGTTTTCATCCCCTTTTATAGTTCGATGATTTCCTTGATGATTGTGCCTGGCGGTACATGTAGGCAGTATATTAAGTTCTCAAAGCCTACATTGATACTTATCTCTGGCCTGTTGCGTCGGGTCGTTAATGGTGGTTCGTTTCTCGCTGATCTCTCTGCAAAATCATTGGATACATGCGTGTATGATACTTTGTATGGGTTAATGATGAAGTTTGGAGTGCTTCTGAAACCGGTTTTAACTTCAAAGTGGTGTTTTTGCCACAAACCATAAGTAGGCGCGGAAACCCGCTATGTTCTTATGTTCTTTTGTCTTTGGTGTATAATTACTTTAATTTGGCAATTTTGTGCGTAAATGTCAGCCATTTATTTCGGTTATAGGATTTCGTTTCGGGTATACTGCACTCTAGAAATGTGGCTGTCATTAATGCTAATGATCTCTTTATTTGAAAAAGATCAGCAGTACAAACAGTTATTTTGCCAAAATCGTTTGCTGGCCTCTATACGACATACTGTTTCATGTTAGTGAATCATAGCATGCAAATAAGAGCTCTTTTGACACCTACTGGCACAACCGCAAAATGAAATACACTTAGGTTGTTTGTATTTGTTAAAAAGGTGTTTTATTTTTCTTTGTTAAAATATGTGTATTTCTAGTTCTTCCACTCACACGAGGTGTATATAGGTCGATGTTACTTTATTCATGTCTTGCGGAAATATTGAGGACAGAGCGGGCAAAGTGGTCCAGTGGTATTACTGCCTGAATACAAAACCATACTGTAAAAATATACCGTAATTTCTACGGTGTGTACCGTTGAATAAATGCGGTATTTTGCCAGTACATGCGATTACGGGTTTAGACCATGAAACCGTGGTGATTGCCTAATACGCTGATTACTACCAAATACATGTACAATGTAAGCCTCCGAGGTTTAGTCACAAGTAGACCCAGTTGAAATATAGTGTACTTTTTCCGCTTATTTTTTTCATTGGACATTGACTGATGCCTCTGAAGTTGATTTTTACAAGTGTTATAAGTTGTGTAGATGACATAAGTTCACTTTAATTGTCAAATATGAATCCAGGAAGTGGTGCAAGAATACCACTGTCAACAAGCCGGAACCGGTGTAAAAATTGCTGCACTTTGGATGGTGAGTTTTCAGCTGGTCACAGTTTTCTTATACAAAAGTTAACACCCTATTTTCTTCTGCTTTTTTGTTGCACTAACATTCAGCTTTTGAAAGATGGTAGGCTGCCAAGACTGATATAGAAAATAGATTTGCAAAGCTGGTTTTGAAGTGTGTTTATATAGAATTATATAGGGACTGCATTTAGTGGTGTTCAGCCTATAGTAAAGGAACCAGCGTGGGAGCTATCTGGTCTAGGCTATATACCAATAAAAGTAATTGTTCTTTGTTTCATATAAAATTCAACTACTTCAGAACAATTTTGTTACAGTTTCTAAATTTTTACTCCATTGTAGACCTACTTACACAATATGTCCATACAATTGCTTCACGAAAACGAAAAGAAAAAGGGTTGTTGAATTGTATGCAGTGTAATGCAAGTCAGTTGAAGTCAGATACCCTCATATTGCCGCGTTTCAGAAAGCGGTCCGCAGAATAAACACCTTGCTTTCGTTTTCAAGTAAACAACTCGAAAACATGCGAATATTAGCATGAAAAGTGTCTAATTTTATGTAAAATTCATTCCACAATAATGCCCTTTGATCCGAGGTTTAAACGCAAATGGAAAAATTAGGATCTATTTATTAGGGACTATACCACGGAAGTACATTTTTGACGGAATTACTGCTATATAAGCTGAAAAAAAAACTTTATTAAATTTTCCTTGTTTAGGAATGCTTTTTGTTTTGATAGCAGCTATCTAAACATTTTTATTTCCGCATGACGCAGCTGAAACAGGTATTCAAATATGCGACTGGTTGATTAAACTGAAATTGTGTAGTTTTTAAACTAAATGGTACAGATACTGTAATTATGTTTTTAAGGTAAAATTCTTGGTGGCTGTTTTCCAGGTCCTTTACGGTAAAAATCACGGTTAGGCCAATAAAAAGGGAAACGGTCCGTCCTGATTCCTATAGTTTTTATTAACGCAATGAAGAGATCAATAACTACATGTACATTCTGACTAAATAATGTATTACAGGAAACTAACTGTGAATTAATACAATGACAAATGACAAAGAGGATAAGTGTACTCTTGAATACAATGTAACAACTGAAATAAAACAAGAAAAATATGAATGCCTTTATTGGCCACTAAAATCATTTTTCTTTAGTATTATAGTTATGTGTTAAGCTTTTCCCTTTTCTTTCATTTGATTTTTATCGTATAATTTTCTAGTGCTTGAGTAAACACTGTCTCGAGTGACCAAATGCAGAACCCATAAAAAGATAGGTACCACATGAATTGTTCGAATCAGCCCTGGTGCTAGAGGGCAGCAGCAAAACTTCCAGAAACTAAGACAATCGGTAAAATTCAAACATTACATTACAGTATCCGTCACACATGTATGTAGTTTATCTAATATGGAATGAGAAATACCCGTGACTTCAACTTCCGTTTCACATGAAGTTTACTTGTGTATGTTTCACATTTGGTAAATTCAATATCATTACTCATTTAAAAAGTAATACCCTCAATTTCATGTGGTTGTAGTGTTACTCATTATTTGAATCATAGACCAATGTCTAATGCGTCAGTTTCAATAACACCTAATAAAGTTATGTTAGCTAGATAAGTGTATATTTTATGATTGACCTAAGCGTATATATTGGTATTAAATGTAGATAGCTACAAATGAACAAATGTAGGTATGTTATACTTCCTCATTGTTTTATCAAGGATTACTAAACAAATTAAAGTTAAAAGATATGGGTGAGTTATTACTTTTAATTCTTTTAAAACTTTTTTTGTGTTCTTATATATTAAGTGCAGAATATGTGTAAGGTCACATCCGCTTAAGTGAAATATTAATGTTTAAAAAACCATAATGTGAATCTTTTACAGCGGTTTTATTTAGAGATTTACAGATTACGTCAAACAGAACACAGCATCTTTGTTTCTTTCAAAGAGAACTTCAGCTTCTTTTTCCAAATATTTGTTTTATTCTGTTTATAACTATCATATATATTACATAGTTCTCCTACAGTGAAAGCATGTATATGCCAAATTACCGTAATAACTTATAGATAAGCCTGTTAGAAAACAAATTTTATGCTTCCTGTGATGTAGACCATGAGAAAAAAGGGTATATACAAAGGGCAAAATATATATTTCTAAACAGAGCGACATTTCTAGACATCATATCCTTCTTATTCTGCAGTTTGGTAACTAAATTTTGGAAAGCTGTTGTCAGTCAACTATAAAAAGTATATTGATATGACGCTTACTGTATAAATTGTGTCATGGATATTTTTGACACTAGGAGAACACGAGGATCGGCAATTTACATTGTTTGTACAAACGTTACGTGGATACCCATGTTTCTATAGGAAAAAAACAAATAACTACTTGTCCGCATATCTTACAGATCACGCGAGTATATTTACTACACAAATATCTCTAGAGACGTGTTCTTTAAATTTAACATCGACTTAGATTACGGAAATTACCTAAAATTGTGTTCAACCATAATAGAAACCATACAATTTTTGTGTATAATATCTTGATCATAAGGACAAATCAATCGAAGCGCTCAATTTTAAATGTATAAGTATTCAGTCTTTGTTTGAGTATTGATTTCGGAATGGAAATTTTTCATTTTCGACTGATTCAAGTTTAGAAATGAGTTTATGATTTTCAACCATTTATCATTTAAATGAATCTGCTATTTTTGACAAATTAGGCATTTTATAAAGAGTATAATGCACCTGTATTGGTGAGTACTTATATCTTTCTTCATCATTTAGCCATTCCTGATTCTATAATCATTTTAACACTATCTTAATATAACAAAAACAAATTAGTTACTATTTTGTATGGAACTCCGCAGCTGTCTAAAGCCAAGACATTTCATGTTATAATGTCTTAGTGTGGCGTTAACTTGTCAAAACAGATTCTGATAATGCAAAAAAACACAAGGTCTTATTATGTATAACAGCTATGTCACTGGGTTCACGTATGGTGTTGACTTGTCAAAAAGTGTCTTATTATGATAACTTGGCCTGTCATCTTCTCAAAGTATGGTGTTAACTAGACAAAACAGTGTCTTGTAATGTTATCATGTAAACATTTGGTGTTCACTTATCGAAATGTGTTTTTTCATGGTAAATAGACTAGTCATGTTTACTTCTAATAACTTGTCAAATCATTGTCTTATAATGTTAAAAAACTAAGATATCAAGTAAAAGTTAGGTGTTAACTATCGAAACTATGTCTTATTATGTTAACTAGACTAGTCACAAGGGACCTCTGTGGCCGAGTGGTTAAGGTCTCTGACTTCAAATCACTTGCTTCTCATTGATGTGGGTTCGAGCCTCACTCGGGGCGTTGAATTCTTCATGTGAGGAAATCATCCAGCTGGCTTACGGAATGTCGGTGGTTCTACCCAAGTGCTCGCTCATGATGAAATAATGCACAGAGGGGCACCTTGGGTATTCCTCAACGAAATAAGCTGGAAAGGCGCCATATGAACTATAATTGTATCAGTGTGACATTAAACCCAACAAAATAATTAAACAAAGAGTAGTCACACGACACTTTAACAAGATAACATAGCTTTTAATATAATAAAACAATGTACAGGCAAGATCATACTGACATAAATAAATAAAACATTATTTGGGCAAGTTAACACCACATTTTATTGATAACATAACGAGTCACTGTTTCGGCAAGTTAACACAGCACTTTTACATAAAACCATAGCTTTTTAAACATAAATTGACACTGTTTTGACAAATTAACATCACCCTGTGACTTAACAACATGAAATTTCCCGACGTAAGACAGCTGTGGCTTTCCATAGTTTAGTTATTTTCATTATATAAAATTCAGAAATGTGTGAATAGATTTAAGGTTCTCAGTCATATTTCGTTCATTTTGGAAACTGTTTCGAATACCGTTAAATAGCAAGACTTGGTACCTTTGACGCAATTAAATAACAAACGTGTATTCAATGAAAACTAGACACTTTCTGCATTAAGTGTTATTGAAATTATCTATACTTAACACTTTCCTTATGACGACTACAAATAAAATCAATCAAATACAGCAGGACCTAAATAATAAATGTGAATTTACTTATTGACATTTATTGTAGTTGGATCTTTTGAGTTCAATTTGGCCATACAAAATAAAATAATCTAAACGTCTTTTACACTACGAAAATATCTAAAATACACTAGAAACTTTGAGGTTAGGTGTTGCGATTTTCTTTTGTGTTAGATATTTAACCTTTATTTCAGTATCAGTTATGTGGAAGATATATCATAAACAGATCTAAAACAAATTTCATGAATATGATATATACATTAACATTCAGTTTTGACTACGAATTATGAGAGATTGTGCATATTGTACTACATATACTTTAAACCTTGTAAGCTTGCAAAAATATCTACACGATAAAGCCAAGGACAAGCTGCTTGTCGTTGTATCAGAAATTAATGAAGACTTGACATTGAAAATGGACGCTTAAGCACATTAAAGAAATATTTTACAATATCAAAGACCATCCAGTTCAGACCGTTCAGCAATTGCTTCTTGAGATGTTGTAAAACAAAAACAAATAACATGATTAACTATTATAGGACATTATTTATACAAAGAAAATATTTTCCTATTTGAAATTTTATGGCAGGTTTTGGCACCAACTCTGATCAAAGAATAATTTGTACAAAATACTTTAATTTAATATTTAAATCAGACAATAAAGAAGTTCCATAAAAATGCATCTGAATAAGGCGTAAATTAGCGTACATGTTACAGTTCAGCAAAAAAATGACTTTTGGTTTCTAGTGCATTTCATAATTCCATGATGACGGACTTGTTGATTTTCGAATCTGTCTATCTCTATTCTAATAGGAGCAACACCACAATCTTTGCATGTTAAGTGAACGGAATATTTGCTTGACTAATCTAATTTAAATCATTTCAATAAATATACATGTATCCCGTATGTTTTCATTGTTTTTTTTATTGTAACCCCAGAATTTAGCAATGTTAGAAACTAGTAAAGAATGTTCAAAACTACATTTGGAAATATAATATAACGAGTCGAATTCATATGCCTTTATATATTATTACAAACTCTTATTATAACTTCCTTGACTATTTTCAGGATTGCAAGTAGTTGCTGTTGTCGGCATCCGTGAGACATAGAAAAATTAAAAGGGAACATATGTTACATTTCTGAACCTTTATATCTTTATCAAACATGTGCCTTTCTTCTAAAATATCAAGACAATGGTGGTACAGCTGACATACAAGTTTGCTGTAAAATATATTTCCACCGAACTGATACACCGACAGTTAAAACGTCCGAATACGGAGAGAAAACATAGTTTCCCTTCAACAGTCTGGAGACTTATTAACAAAGCTAGACAATCCGTCGCACGAGACATTCGTGAAGCGTATGCATTACACTTATATACTAGCAGTAGAGATGGTACTCATCCAATGTTAAACCGGAGGACCATAGACAGAGGGAGATTCAAGTATACTTAATTATGATAGTGTAATTAAGACATTTAAACTTATGTGATATGAATACTATTGGGGATTGTGTGGGTAACAGTTGTAATATGTAATTTTCATTGAAAAGATAAGTTTAAAGTCATTTATGTTTCAACAGACGCGTTGCTTGAGACATTTAATATCATAAGTCCGTTGTCGTTACATTGTTCTGTAACACATTCGAATTTCTTTTATATATAACAGAATTTAGGACATATCAAAACATTACGGTTGTATTTTCAAGACTATTTGTTGATCGGTTAACAAACTTATTGTGTGGCGATATATCAGAAAGGCCACTCCGCAAAGAAACAAACTTCGCGTCATATCTTTTACAAAGACAACACCTGCAATTGTACAGAATGAACTTTGACATACCTTATACATCCTTCCCTCAGCAAGTTTCTGTTGACCAAGCTGGCGAAGAAAATAGTGAAATTGCTTTTTCTAACGGTGCTTCCTTTTCACCGCTTGGAGTTGAAAGTCATCAATTAGCAATAAACAGTACACCAGGAAGACATGTAACATGTAGGCATGAACCAACAAATGCACATCGGCCTACTAATCCAGCAAAACATCCGGAATATACGGATTACAATCAAAGATTGGGTTCCTATGCAAGATGGCCTCTGAGAAAACCTGATGCAATTAGCCTTTGTGATGCTGGGTTTTTCTTTTCAAGTATGATCATTATTTAGTTTTGTGTCATTTCGTTTCTTTAGTGTAGTTGTAAAAGCTGTATCATTTTAAAACTGAATTGAGCCTTATAGTTACAATAAGTTTGCTTTCATTTGGTTGATCTAAATGTAAATAAGAAGAAAAAAAACGTCATGTATATCTGACTTTAAAATTTTTGAAAATATTATTAATAACTAACCCTGCCAGTATATTTCAGATCCGTATGATTTGGTACGTTGCTTTCAATGTGGTATAGGACTAAAAGATTTTTCGGACAGAGATGAGCCATTGTTTGAACACGCACGGCACTCTCCAAACTGTTCATTTCTGGTCGAATGTTTGGGAACTGAAAGATTATCCGCAATTAAGGTAAACATATTTAAGACTTAAAAGGCAATAGTACTTCAGAGCTGTATAATTTGTGACCTAAAACGTATAACTAGCGAACAAAAAGACATATTTTTTGTATTTTTCCACAAAAGATGCTATGATGGTATATGATAAAAGACAGATCTTTTATTTGAACTGAATCATTATCTTTTAGATCAAGTGCCAGACACAACAGTCAACAAGAATCAATGAACATCAGCGTAAGTCCCTTATAACATGTTTTCCAATTACATGTATATGTGACCAAACTTATAAAGCAAATTGAATGTTATGTATACAACAGGGTCAGATACGAGGTAATTTGCAGTTTTAAATTTATTCATAATAATATACCCAAATATAGTTCTGAAGCCACGTGAGGATCGCTTTACTTAAATTTTATTTACTACACTCGTATTTGTCTGAATCTATGTCTAGATGTCCGTTGTAATAAGTCTTGATTACTGCTTATTTGTTATCACTGTTATTTTTCGAAATTTGTTTTTTTACTTTATAATGTATTTGTTTTACAGAAGAGTTATTTACAAACACAGACTCGAACTTACAATGCCGGCATCCCGAGTACAACTCTATGCAAGCCCGTCTTTCATCTTTTGCTGGATGGCCAGGGCATATTATTCAGACACCTCTGCAGTTGGCAGAGGCCGGTCTTTATTATACCGGTAAGTTATACAAAGTTGTACAATTACAAACATTGTGCATGTACAATAGACTGTTAATGTAGTGGTGTTATGCAAGTGTTTTTATACTTTTTTATTTATATAATTAGGGTTTGAAGACCAAGTGCGTTGTTTCATGTGCGACGGAGGACTGCGGCGTTGGGATCCGGAAGACGTTCCGTGGACAGAACATTGTCGTTGGTTCCCGGATTGTCCATTTGCCAGAGAAATGAAAGGCGAAGAATTTATAGGGCTTGTTCAAGCATCGGCTGATTATACCAGTGGGGTAAATGAATGTTTACACGTTATTTTAGACGTACTTTTTTACACTTGATCATATGTATTATTGTTGCAAACAGTACATATTTCCTCATTCTATTTAGGAAAATGAAGGTTCCACAAACGATCCACAAGTGTCGGGTACTCATAATCTTACAAATACAATGGAGCAGATGACGCTGACAGATCCAACGTTCAGGGCTGCTATGCAGGAACATAAAGACACATGTCTGGAAATGGGCTTTCATCTGACAGATATAAATGCCGCGGTAGAGGAATTGATAAAAATGGGTTTGTAGTTTTTCTAGTAATTAAGAAGGAAAACTTTTTAATATTACATTTTAATGTATTACTGATTGATAGTGTTTTATACTTTCCCATGTTTAAAAGTTAAATGAGCACATTTACTAAGATGTCATATGACATCATGTTATGATTGTTATTGTTGTAAATAAATCAATGCGCTACCAATCATGTATATGCGATAGTGTTTTGTGTCTAGTCCCGCCATTTTAGTAATGTAATGATGTTTCAATTTCATATACAGAAAGGCAGTAGAAAAAATGGCTTTTCAACATCTATAATCAATATGATATGAGATAGAGGAATCAATAAAAATAATTTAGGATATGTTTTTACTTTATGTAGTAGCATAACAACAGAGAGGGTATACAGTGTGAAAAGATTTTGTGATATCAATAGAGATTTAGAAGAAAAACACAATCCTGTAGTACATATAATGTTGCGCATTTATGTCGCCAATTGTCTATTTAGCCGTTGCAATCATTTATCTATCAAACACAATGACATGTCGAATTATACAGAATAGATGTAAACTAGTTGTAATATACGGATGGTAATATCTTATTGCCATTTTTTTTATGTTCTCGTTTATTTTATTGTCGACAGGAAATGTCAATCCAGCAATTGAAGAACTATTAGAAACAATCGAGGTCCGCAAAGAAAGACAACTAAAGGAAAAAGCATTAGAAACAAAGCACAATGGTAAGGAATATAAAGGAGCTGAAACTATGTACAGCGGCAGAGATATTGCTGTGGTTTTATTCGATTGTTTCGTTACGGTCCTAAAACAAAAATATTTGTATTTATTGATATTATATATTAGAGGATACAATTTAAATATGTTTACTAGTACAATTTAGTCAAGGTATTATGATTATGTCGTATCAGACTCTTATAATTTATTTTCTTCCAGCAGTAATTATCAGATAGAACAAAAATAGCTTACTTTATTCAGCTGTTAGGCTGTTTGCTAGTGGAATTTAGTCACAATCACAAACCCTGACTTCTTTCATAGAACATGAAACATTATACTCTGGCAATGTGTTTTACTGCTGATCTGATAACAATGTATTTACATGTGCTCAAGCATTAACAAAAGAAGGAGACTCATCAGAACTTCTTTTATATGTATATTTTCAGAAAACCCTTTTGAAGAAAATCGACGATTGAAAAGTTTGATTGTCTGCATGGCATGCGGCAAAAACAACGTAAATGTTCTATTTCTGCCTTGTACACACCATCGCATGTGCATGGAGTGTGCAGAACAAATGACAAAATGTCCAGTCTGTGAAAGGTTTATACGACAAAAGATCCGGACATACTTGGCATAAATCAAACCAAAAAGAAATGTCGAGCTTTCACCGCAATGCACACTAAGTCTGCCCAACATGTCTTTTTGGTTTGATTTATTCCAAGTACAAAAGTAATTTGACATTAAAATATGCTTAAGATATCACTCGATCTTTTTAAAATGTAAGTCTAATATTTGTTAAAATTGTGTCCAGAGTAATATGTTTGACTGTTCTTTTGCTGTATTAATTTTTTATTTGTCTCAGTAACGCATTTGGAATAAAGCACAGTGGTAAGGAATATAATTACAAAAGAAATGTGCGATGCACTTGCAAGAACTGAGTCTATAAACAGCGCAGGAAATAAGTGTAGACAACCTTCATTGGTTTTATATGATTGTATATATATTTATTATTCTACATCATGTTTGTATGTAAAAGTTTTGAAATACATTTGATATGTTTAAACTAAAAGTTGGGAGTTATTCAAATGACATTAGCACAAAGATAGAATACATGAGCTCGTCGCATTTTGTGGGTTTTTTTACTGTCAGTTTTCACATCTTTAAATGTATCCCCATATCACATAAAAGTGTAATTCAGAAGTTACCAAAATGTATGCATGTATGCGTTTAAAAAGTCAGTATCAAGTAAAGGGAAATATGATAAAAAAATAGAACCACGTGATTATAATACCACACTTACAGTGGTTACAATGTGAGAGGAATTTCCCCGCACAAAATATCTTAATCACTTCCTTATGGGGGCCATTATGTTTGTCTTATAATCTATATGGATTTTTTATGTTAACATTCTTGTGATAAAACTTTAAGGGGGTTATCTGTTAAGATTTATATTAGTGTCTGAACCTTAAACACATTCCCACTTGTACGTAATCATTGAACAAATGGCATGCAAAAATAATTTTGAAATGACACGAATAGCGCGCCACAGAATAACTGTATTCCTTTGTATTTCAATGATAGTAATTATACATTATTTGCATGAAAAACTTGAGAAACACAAGTAATTATTTACAAATTAACAGTGGCAAATTTTAGGCCAAGACAATGTTTTTGATGTCTTAATACAATACACCAAAAACATGTAGCATTATGCACAGTAATTGGTGTATTAAGGTTAGCTTAATCACACGGACACTTTGTTTCTGGAGGGTAAGGTAGTTATTTATCTATATCTTTAAAACTATAGTGAATAGAGATTATCTGAATAAGTTTGCAAATAAAATTGTGAAACACATTAACACAGAGAAGGCTGTTATCTTGTAGCATAGCTGTGATGTATCAGTACAATCACAATGAATTCATAGGGCAGAAAAAAGTAGGTTGTGGTGGGTCTTTAAACAAAGTGTGAGCTACTTATAATGCGGAAATATATAACATGTTGTATAATAAATTTATGCATATCGTAGATATTAGTAGACTAATAACAATAAAGTATGTTTTCTCTAGTCAGGCGAAGAATAACAATTCTATAATAAATATAATAGTAACGTTTTTAAGAGTCAATAACGATGCAATCTGTTAGTACAAACCAATATATAGAATGCCACAGTATATTCCCGTGAAGACACGTAGCATGTAATGTGAAGTACGGATGCGATGAAAGATGGTATTTACTAATACACACATCTTGAAATTTTCCCTTTGTTAGATCACACGTCCGAGCCATGTAACATAAACAAAAAGGGTATTTTCCGTTGAGGTATATCTCTGAATCACTTCCATGCGGAAACCATTATCTCTTCAAAACGTTTATATATGATACAACTTAAATATTTAAATTTCTTCACGCACGTGCCAAATTTGATAACATTGTGTTTTTTAGGTTCAATGTACAGGAAATGACATTTGACGTAACTATTTAATGAAATCTTGTATGTATTTATACTTACGTAGTTCTTTGTATAACACAGGGTATAAACACCTACATGCCCCACGGAGTTTCCCTTTTTATTTTTGGAAACACTGTAAATATCATGGTTTAGAGGTTATTTTTCTAATCCGAATCAAGTGCCGTTGAAATAAATATGACTTATATATGCTAGATGTAAGTGTATCTATTTGACTATACAAAACAAGGATTAAGAGAAGTTTTAAAGAGTTTTGCACTTTATAAATAAATAGTTCATAAGCTTTTGGGTTAGGATAAGAACGTGTGCTGTTTAATTACATTTATAATTTAATATGAAAGTCGGATAATTGGAAATACTCTGACTTATTTTCTTGTTGAGTTAAACGTCGCAGCGACTCTGCTGACTGACTAAAGACATTTTTCGTGCTTTAGAACAAAGCAATGTTGCACAAAAGGAGTGATGTTCCAAATGATCATCTATAGAATTTATTTAGACAATCTTAAATAGTATCCACGAATAACTTCGTTCATGCACAGGACACTGTTGGTGATTCCTTGAACAAAAACGAGAATAAATGTGTTCGACGCTTTTGATCTGAAATGGTACTTTCTTAGAGTATGTTCTATAGAAAAAAATCAAAGGAGGTGAGACAGTGCAAAGCCGGGACACATAGTTAAGGTCTCACAAAGATGGTGTACGAAAAAACCTTTGGGGATATGATATATAATAACGTGAATAATGCCTTGCTGATGTTAGTTAAATGCGTGAGCTGAAAATGTAAGGTTGTTCCCTACCAGCCTACTTGCCTGATAATATAAAACGTAGGACAAATAGCAGGAACCCTGTATTTTTTCCGCTCAAAAAGTGTCTCATAACAAAAGTTTTACAACATGTTCTTCAGATAAATTATTTGATAAATTTCTTATATTTCATTTTTGGAAAATATGTAGTGAACTGTACTATTTGTGAGCTACTCACACTTAAAAACTGTAAACAATTCACATTTCCGAATTCTTTCTATTTGTGTAAGAAAATTATTCTGGACCTGGTGTAAAGGTAAGGAATTATAATCTGATATGTAACTTCACATAACAATTGTCACGTGAATTTTGACCCTGTTGCTTTGCTGTCTTTTATTTGGCAACTGGAACTGATTTTTTTTCAAAACATCTGGTTTGCTGGTTTGCAACAGTAATAATTATCTACATTATTTAATTTTGTTTCGTTCTTTTGTTATTAACTATGACAAAGGTCATTTAAAATCTTACTGTACTACACAGTTAAGTATTTATTTACTAGAAGAGAGCATATTATTTTCATTTATCTGTTTGTTTGATATGTTCGTAAACCAGACACTCTTTATTAAGGCACAAAAATGCAAATGTTGAGTATCTAATTTGTTAATTCGTGCGTACAAATGAAATTATTGGAGTTCTATCGATAATTCTAGCTAACTTAGTATTATGGTCAATGTCGTAAAATAGAAAAATGTTAACGCAACAGTCCACGAAACGCGACAAAAATAAAAATGCTCCAGACGTAGAGGCATTGTGTCTGTTCATAGTAGTGGAAATCCATGCTACTTTTCATGTCCTCTAGGCCAGGTTGAGTAGAACTCGACATTTGCACATATAAAACAATTTAGAGACTTCACAAAATTGTTCATATTGCGGTGTACGAGTACATGCATCCATCAATGATACACAGAATGCCAATTCATGAAAAGTGGCGTATAACCCCCAGTTAAAATCACGAATATATTAATAGACAGACATAAACAGTCGAGAATTTAGAGAGAGGATCTGATATAGGAACTGCATATCGCAGGTACTGCCAAAAGACAACATTAAAAGTGAGGCACATTATCCAATGCGTTATTAAACAGTTAAACCACACAAGCTGAAAAAAACTATACAGTACCACTTTCACAACATAATGTCGTGCTGAACGATCTTAAGACATTGAAATATAACAGATCTGGTTATATGTATGTGGATTCATCTTTTTGGCCGAAGACTCCACAGGTCGCCCTAACTACAGAAAGGTTGTATTCAGCTTGTTTAAGACGAGTTTCAATAATACATGGAGTCCCAATTATTGATCTATCATTTCTCCTAAATAAATTGGAATACCTAACTAAAACCAAAGCCTTTGACATTCTTTTGTATAATGACTACAGATACTAAATTCAGATATTTAGTGAAACGTAGTTTATTTAAAGAAGAATAATATTCGCATATACTTTTCTTTTGATATTTTCGGAAAATGGGTTTGGTCAATACTTTTAAAACTTGTTTTAGTTTGTGCTTATATATTTTGGGGTACGGAATAATACTGAAATTAGATGTATCTTTTGTTGATTCTTAGCTTTTACATTTTCACTTCAATTTAACAACTCGATTTGATTTTGGCATACATGTATCATTACCAAAGTATAAAAAAGAAACCATTATATTCATTTGAAGAAATATTGAAAACAAAATATTGATCGAATTGGAAACTTTACCACAATTTACGTATTATATTCTTCATAAGTATATTATTCACAAACTTTAAGATTGATTTAACCTTATGATCTAAACAATTTATACGATAATACAACGTTAGCGATCAATACTGGTTTATGGATATGTTTTGAAATAGCATTGATCAATAATATCAAAATGTTCTTTTGTCAAATTTAATGTTCTAAATATCTGCTGATCATGCAAGCTTATTGTCAGTTCAGTCTGTTTCGTATCATATTTATTTAATGGTAATTCAGTATCAGTGATAATCGTTAACGATTATTTTTTTAAAAAAAACTGTTACAAAATTCACGTAAATGTTAAAGTTTTTTCTCTTTTTTTTTCTTAAATGGAAATAGGAATGTGTAGCATTTCCCACGAATTCTTAAAATGACAGGCCTTTCTGATTTGTAGCAAAGTACGAAGTTTTCTGCTTTTTCTACATTTATACCACTTTCGGAGTAATTAAAAGATGGCATTGCACTACTATTAAATTAATGTAAACTCCAGAGCATTATTGAACATCATAATGTTAAGATATCGTCTATTTTCATGTCGTCACAAGCATTAGGCTGACTCCAGTTATTGTTATAGCTCGTATAGAACGTATACGAGAGAACCTGGAAGAGCTCATTTATCTGCTTCTTACCTATAATTGATTCCATTCACATGCGCCAATACCTTAAATAGTTTAAAGAGACATTAACATGACATATATGAAATATATATCAAGTACACCAATCTGAAACATGTCAAAACTACGACGTCTAGGCAGAAGTAACGTTTTTTTAATCCGCTATACCTTTTGTGTTTCTTTGTACACATTTAAACAACGTCACACTACTGACAGTACGAGATATTCACGTGGCATATGAATTACATGCAGTAAAGATGGCACAAATTTATCACAAAACAGCAAGACCCTTGAACTGAAAAAGATTTAAACCAAACATAATTATGAAATAGCTGTTATTAATGAATATCACTTGTATTGTTTCTACATTGTAGTTTAATGAGAAAACGTTAACGTTTGATGATACAATTTGGACTTTAGATTAAGATTAAAATAAATGCATAATAAACAAAACTGTGCATTAAGCAATTCTTTGATAAAGCGAACATCATTTTATATCATTGATTTTTTTAAATTTTCTTACCCGCAACATATTCATAGAGACCAAGCGAGTAAATAAAATGTGAAATTGCCTTTTCACAAATTTATGATATTAACCATTTTGTATCCTGATGAAAAGGCATTTCCAAATATATTCAGCAATACATTAAGTAGCGTTTATTCATCATTCGAATATGCAAAATGTAGAACAAAAATAAACGAAATAATAATTGTGCGCAAATCAAGCATAGTTAACAGAGGTCGGTTATTATAACAGTGGGAGGTACTACACAGTTTAAAAGACTAAAGTTTGACTGAGTCTGTTAATGAAGCCAATGGAACGGTGCAACTTCCCTAACGTCCAAGCATCGACTAAAGCGTAAATCTTTAAATAATAAATAGTATGTAACCAAATATCTAAGATGTAACTTCTACTCATAAAAAATCATCATAAAATGATTATTATGTTCATGTTAAAGTTGGTCTTCAGGATGGTAAAAACTTTTGAATCAACTGCGTATGTTTAAAATTGAAAAAAAAAACTTATTTGGGTATATAATTTGTTCATTGACATTGCGATGAGTTTTTACATGTGATCCGGTCGTGATGCACAGCAGCTTGAGGTGTGACCAATTAAAATTTGATTAGCAGGTATTCTTACAGTGAATTTGTTTACTTAGTTTTGTACTACCTATAAAGTTAAACAAGTAGATGAATGATAAAAACTACAAAGGAGTGTACAGACTTTGGAAAAGCTTAATATTTGCACATCTGTGGTAGAAACAACGTAAATGCTTTATTCATACCATGCACACATAATTGTTTTTGCATTGGCCGGAGTAAATCTATACGACAAGAAGTTCTAACATACTTGGCATAAATCACACAAAAACTTAGAGAGTTATACCGTACCGTTTAATGTGTCGTGTTTGTTGTGCGTACATTCTTCGTTTAATATACATGTAATGTACATTAATTTTTCTGATGTTACAGTATGTTACTTTCAGAAACATAATTGCATCTACAAAGCCATTATACCTATGCAAAATAATAGATTTTAAAAAGTCGAGCAAGCTGATAAATGTTCAAAACTTTCCAAATTTCAAAATCAACCCTTTGTCTACATAACGGAATACAAATAAATAGCTAAATGAGTATATTTTGAAGCCATATTTTTAATCTAGTTTTTTCCAGATAAAAGTTAACATCGCATAATGATACTGAAAAATGTTTTAATTTAAAAGGAAATTACTACACACACTGAGGCATATAGGTACAAGATTTGAAATCGCTACATCTTTCATGTTATCATGACAGGAATTAGGACGAAAGTCCAAAACGAAATTCCATATTCGAAGCGCAAACGCCCATACAACACTCTACACAGAAATTTACGTACATGCGTCTGATTAACACAAACTACTGCAATAATAATGATAACATAGAAGTAACATACATGCATAGGGAAGAAACACAGTAGGGTGTCACCTTCGGACGGCCAGTGAAAAAATACTACGGAGACTTAAATCTAGTTCAGTTTAAACATATTTTTATTCTGAAAGTCACAAAACTTTTGCAATATAGCAATCCAGGATTTGAACAGATAGCTATATTAGCTTATGGTTGTCCTTTCCCTAAATAATTTAAAACAATTCAACTATTTTAACAATAATTAATATTTAATTCGCCATGTATATTCCTGAAAGTTTGAGAAAAAAAATGTCATTGTCTTTCTGAAAAAGTTATTAGATAAAAAAAAAACATGTTTTTCCCCTAAAATGATGATTCATTGCTAATTAAAAATGGAGTTCTCCTATATTTTAAAGCAACACCCAAGGTGCCCTCCGTGCATTATTTCATCACGGACAGGGACCTGGGTAGAACCATCGACCTTCCGTAAGCCAGCTGGACTGCCATATGGCTAAAATAACAAACGATATGACAGTATATGATTTTACCATTATAGAAATTTGAAAGGTTAAAATATACACATAGTTTACCAATTATTTTCATATATGTGGCTAGAAAACACCTACGTAGGCATTTTTTGAAGATGCAACTTTTATGTGTTATATGTGAATTATATGATATAAGTAGTTCATTGATGCCGGTAGTCACAATCCTAAGGTCAAATTAAGGTCAAGAAATTAGGTCAAAGGTCATTAAGTGCAGTTTTTACAATTTCAGTTATATTGCTTCATATCTTCGCCATTTGATGAAATAAGTGAGCAAAAATGGTATTTAATTCAAGGCAATGTATTTAACTAAGAAATAAAATCACTATAGGCACATTAGCTCATTTGCATATTAATAAATGTAATGAAAGCGGCAAAATCATATAAAATTACGATAAAAATGGCATGTATGTACAGCTGTACAATATTTGTTGTTTTATATATAATTTTTATGATTTGAAAAAAACAGAAAGATAACAAATGATAAGAGGGATACTTATCTATCGATAAACGCTGTTTATATTGCCATCATATGTGTTTTATGTGTAGATACTGCTTGAAGTGGGTGGGGTGAGTTGACTTCTTACCAACAGTTATCTTCAGCACAATTGTGTATTTGTTTTCACAAAAGCAAGGCATTTATTTTGTATTAGGTAAATAACTGCCGGTTAGTTCAAAATATGAACCTATGTCACACAGCAAATATGGCTGCAATTTTTTCAAAATGGCGACCAAGATGACCACCAAAGGTAAGTATGCTCAAAAGTATGCATATATATGATCGTTTACATATGTTTTAATGTAATGCATTGCAGTATTACCATTGATAAATACAATTGATAATAAGACCATACGCCATGTAGGCAGCCTAAGATAACCGATATGACGCTCATTTTTCAAAATGGCTGCCAAAAGTCAATATGTTAAGGTTTCTTTGCATACGTTATAAAGTTTACACAGTTGTTTTATGTAGTTTAGTATAGTATTGTGATTGAAAAAAAACATTACTATTTTAAATCAGGTTGACACCATCTCAGACAACCAATAAGACAGCCACTTTTCACAATAGTGGCCGTCAAGAAGTCAGTATGTTCAGTTTTTCTAATATACTGGTGAAAGTACAAAAGGTTTTATGTAAGGTTTTGCAGTATTTTGACGGATAATTAAGCAATATATTTTTTAAAACATATATTGAGTTAACAGACAGGATAGTCTAAATTGGTATCAATAGTATACTTGGTATAACGACAGGGCACCCAACGTATCTAGAGAAGGCAACCAAGGATATCTTCGGTATATCGGCAGGCAAACTTGCTTTTCATACAGGCCACTATGGATATTCTTAGGATATAGATAGGCAAACTGTGTATCAGTGATATAAAGTCAGGCCATTTTTGGTATCATTTGTTTACAGACACGCCATCCGGGCTAAATATTGATGCCACTATCGGTATCGAGGGTATACAGACATGCCACTCTGGGTATCCTGTGTATACAGACTGGCCCTTCTTGCTATACATACAGACATCTAGGGAAAACCTGGCTATACATATAGGCAACAATAGGTAGCCTGGATACAGAGACAGATAAAATGGGTATCCTAGTTATACAGGAAAATTATCCTGGGTATACATACATATACATTCCACTATGGGTATTTTAGTTATACAATCATTCACTCTGCGTGTTTTGTGCATACATGTATAGCCACCCTGGCTGGCTATACATGCAGTCCACTAAGGGTACCTTGGCTATACATACAAGTCACTATGGGTATCATGGGTAAACAGAAAGGCCTATCTGGGTATTCTGTGCATACAGACAGGTCATATTGGCTACACATACATACTGGCAAATACTGGTATACTGAATATAAAGACAGGCAATTCTGGGTATTCTGGACATACAGAAGGGCTAACCGAGTTTCCTTGCAACTCTGGATATTCTGGGTAAACAGGCATGTCATCCTGGCTAAACAGTTGTATATATAGGCTACTAAGGGTATCTTCGATTTACATACACACCATTCTGGGTATCTTTGGAATACAGACATACCATCATGGCTATACATTCCGGTCACTTTGGGTGGCATTGGTATATAGACAGGTTATCTATGTATCCAAGGTATATAGCCGTGCCACTTTGTGTAGCCTGGATATACAAACATGTCATCGTGGCCATATATACTGGCCATTATGGATATCCCGCTTTCTGGGTAAAAAATCCTGGGTATACAGGCAGACCATCATTGCTATACACTAAGCCAGTATATGCGTTGAGCATGCTAGTGTATCCTAGGTAGGCCATCTTGAGTATCCTGGGTATACAAACAGGCTATCCTGACCGTTTACTTAATGTCACCACTACGAATATTCTGGGTATAAATACATGCCGCCGGTGTACCCTAGGTATAGAGGCAAGACTGTCTGGGTATACTTGGTATACTGTCAGGTCTTCTTGGCTATAAATACAGGCCACTACTGGATCCTGGGTACTGATATTTGTAAACTATTTATACATAAAGACCACTCCGGGTATACTTGGTATATATACAGAAAACTATTGGTATCCTAGGTGTACAAACATGCCTCTCGTGGTATCCATTGTATACATACAGGCTATCAGGGCTATATATGTATGCTAATACGGATATCCTTGGTATACAGAAGGACCGCCAATGTATATAATGTATACAGGTTACTCTGGGTATCGTGGATATACACACTGGTCAGATTAGCGATAGATACAGATACACTATGAGTGTCCGTGGCATACAAAGAGGCAACTATCGGTACCTTAGGTATAGATGCATGCCATTTTGGGTATCATGGTTATACAGACTGACCACATGTGTATCTTGTATATACAGACATACCATCACAGCTATACATATATGCCAGTTTGGACATATACTAATTACGCTTCACAACTTTGCATCGATAGCGTAAAATAATGGATCTAAGTTTGCGTGCATACACAGGATACCACGGGTGACATGTATGACTGTATTCATATAACACCCAAAGTAACATATCATATACTAATGTGGATTGCAAGACGAAATGTGGCAGTTAAATGTGCAAATGCTACCGATCCAACCAGGTTTGAATGTGCACGGAGCCTGTTTATATACCAACTGTAGAAATGTACATGGCAACGAGGACAATAGAGTTCTGACATTTTTAAAACAATGTCCTCTGGTATTGTGTATAGAGAAAAGACTATGGGCAAGACTGAACTGTGTGAACTACGTTGTGTAGTATTTGAATAAGTGTTAAATACTAATTATATTCTTAATGCATGGAATATTTACAAGCTTTACTTTGGACATTTATAAAACTGATAAGATTTTTATTAATGGTTAAGAACAGATATATTTGTACTAAATGAACGTTTTAAATGCATATTTGATACATTTTAATTAATATTCATGAGTATGCAAATGAGCTAAAAACAACTCTTAATTAATATTTATGAAGAACATTATTCCAAAATCAAAACATCTTACTATCTCAAAATATGGTTTATATGTGAGATATGTAAATATTGTCAGTTTTTTTTAAATATTTGTATTTTTAATGATTAACATACCCCACCAACTTAGGACAGTATTTATTCTTGCGAATAACAAATAATGTTACAAACAGATATATATTTATATAAAGTAATGATTCAAATGTAATATTGCTTATTTTTATCCATTTATAAACACAAATAGTGAAGATTTGATCTTTGTATTATCTAAAAATATCATTTTTTAACGTATTATCTGCCCATTTTTTAAGTTTTTATGAATATTCACAAGTATGTAAATTAGAAATTTTTAATTAAGTGTTTGTAAATAAATGTTCAAAGCCCTGGCTTCATTTAGATACCATTATTGTTATTCTACACCGATAAATAACCAAGATACAAGGTATTTTATGTGACACTCATGAAAATATGCACCGAATGACCTTTGACCTCGTTTATTTCACTATAAAGGACCTCTCAAGGGTGACTACCGGGCAAGTCTTTCTTGTGACACCTGGTAGATAACGTTTAACATGATAGTCGTCCATCTTCAGAGAATGCCTACGCAAGTCACAATTTTGAAAACTCTAGGTATACTAACATGTACAAGTTATTTTATATATTTATTTATAGGTCATATGGCAACTTTCTGAAACTGTAAACTGAATGATTAGATTAAACGCTTATTTATATACAATGATATATTCAATGGCGTTGTACATGATAATAATAATTATCATTCTAACAATATTAATAATGACAGTTATAATAATAACAGCCTTATTGTAACAAACAATCATGACCGCACCCCTCCCCTTGATGACCCCTATCGCGAATACCAGTGCTTAAAGCATCACCTTTAACTTTCCAGCTTAGATGGTGGAGGAAGACCCATGGTGCCCCTCTATGCATAATTTCGTCACGAGCAGGCACCTGGGAAGATCCACCGACCTTCCGTAAGCCAGCTGAATGACTTCTTCACCTGAAAAGCCCCGAGTGAGTCTCGAACCAACATCGATAACAGGGACAAGTGATTTGAAGTCAGCGACCTTAACCATTCGGCCTTGGAGGCCCCTTGAACAAGTTATTCAAAATGAAATAATAAACTAACTACTACACAAATTGTTGCAGACCATCTGATGCTGAGTTAACAGCTTAAAGTTTCTTGTCTTGCACTCAAAAAAATGCATATCCTTGGTATGTGTATTCCTCAAGCAAACAGAATAAAATGTACGTCAACAATAAAGATGCCCTACATGAGCACATATCTTATAGAACAGAATACTACCATTAATTGAAATCTTATATATTTCCGTGTCAATCGAGCACTAAATATCACAAAGTGTTCGCTAAAGCACCAATGTCATTTACAACTTTTCAACACTAAAACAAAGCAAGTGTATCCATCTTTAAAACTTAGACTGCAAACGAAATCTTAGTATGTAACTTTTCCTTATAAAGGTCAATTCAGAAAGAATCAGTGCTATAAAGAAATGTTGTTAATTATTGTCAACATTTTCATATTTCTGCCCAATATATTCGACAATTACAGCAGTAGACACGGGTCAAAGTTTGTATTGCTGCGTCCAGCCTTGTTTTGTCTTTGAATTTTGTATTTTCCAAATGAATGCTTCTGGAAAAATTTACGTCTAATAACAATATTTTATAAATACTTATGTACTTTTGCTTGTGATATTTGCACTTCACTTCTGTCCACACACGAAATGAACTTGAACTTATCTGAAGGAAATAAGGAACCACAGCACGAAGTTGAATATTTATGGATAATTTACTTGCCAAGAACACAAGATAAACCCGAAAAGTTTCTTCATTTTTGAGGTAAAACGACATGCCGGCGACTGTATTTCTGAGTGTGCAAGACAGAAAAAGTTGTCTACACTGGTTATGTTGGATGGCATTCAGAACTCCGAACTTTTGAGGCGCAGGCTGTTTTCGAAATAAAGAAGAAAGTTTACTGTAAATAACAATGCATAAGGTCTTTCAGTTTATATTAAAAATGATCATGTGTCCTAAGAATTCGTGGATTTGCAAGCTTCATCAAACACTTCATTGGATATGGTATAAACTATGATTATTCAAAGAATAACCTCATGTTGACACAGGAAACATGGATTGAATTGATGTCAAATTCTTTACAGCTTAAAATATCTTTGATCGTTATGCACAAGAAGTGTCAAAGGTACCGCAAATCCATAGCAAATGGCTAGTGAATACTTACTATTAGTTCTATTAGTTCTCACATCCCTGTGTCTACTCTTTCAGTGCCACTAGAGCATCAACGAGTTCTTCCACAGTCGGCTGTATGACACCTGTTAAAGCAATTACTCAATACTGAATCAAGCAGCACATCCGAGCAAGCCGGATAATGGTAAAAAGAAAAGAATTTCATCAGTTTAAGAAGCTAGGTGCTGTTTCTGTTTAATTGTACGTATACTCGGTCGGTATTTGTTTGGTCATTTATAAACATATTGTTATTAATTTTCATTTAAATGGGCCTTGCCATATGTGACAGCTCTCAGAAGATTGTTTAGTTTTTATGGAACATATTTCGCATATTTATTTACTCTTTTCCTACCCTAAGACGAATCATACAGAGAAGAATGTCTATACCCATGTTTCTTAAGTGTCGAACAACTTTCTTAAAATCACAATCTTCGTATCCCATCTGGAGAAGAGCACCTCTCCTGTCCTCTAGATCCATTCTAACTTCCAGTTGTTCAACTAAATTTGAGTGACTGTATCCAAAGTTTACATCTCCCTGTTAATAAACATATTTACTTACAGTTCAATTTAGCAGGCAGTTAAGTATTAAATAAATCAGGTTAACAGTTGTTTAGGATTTCCTGCATACCAGACGGGGATTTCTGGTATTTTTACCGGTGCTGGAAAAATCCATCTCCCGGGGTGTAAGATGACTCTAAATGACGTATTACGAACTACATTTATGTAGAAGATGTATGTAGTAATTTATATTTTATTTAAAAACGGAATAAAATTTCAATACCTTGACAGTTCTTACTGGTTCCTGATAGTATATTTCTCGATTCAAATCACGTTATTTTATCAAAAATTCATAACGTTACGCTGCAACTGATAAAACAAAACCGGAAAACTAAACGTTGTTATTTGTTATGAAACGTCATGACGTCTTTCCTGTTTACAGCCGTTAGTTCCCCGCGCTTTGTTTAAATACACTGCTATAAGAAATAGTTCTCAAAAGAAAGCCGTTCGATTGATCTGATTTTTATTATTATTTCTTGAAATCGGTATGCAAGAAAAAGAGTCTGTCACTGGTTATAGGTACAGATGGAAATATCCGGCTCTTGGGTAACTGTTTAGGTGGTATCTCGGCAGGGAGCCTCGTTACCGCCTAAACAGTCACCCTCGAGGCCGGATATTCCCATCTGCACCTACAACAAGTGAAAGAATCTTATAATATTATATCACATCGATAAGGTGCGGTCGAATCATGTTCAGTTGTTTTCTTAACAGCAGCTACGGCGACCGGTATCTTTTCTGAGAGTAAAAATAGGTTAGGTTTGTTTGCTGTGTTTCTCCAATTATAAAAACATTCGTGCGTAAAAACACTTTTGTAGCCATTAAATGCATTTTGTAACCATTAGAGGCAGAAGCAGGAGGACAGTACCTTTGTATGGGATTTTATGCGGAGATTATGTTTATTACTCAACAGTTTGTTAGAGGGTAATTTAAACTGCATGCAAGATAAAGGCTGTACAGCAAGTTTCAAAACATTTCTGACATCTTGAAACCTGATGACTATCAAAACTTGAAAAAGGATGAAACATAAAGTTTATAGAATTATGTGTGTGATTCAATCAAAATATGGTTAATTATGCAGTTTATGGCTGGTGTTTAATCAAATATAACCAACACATTATGTCATAAACCAAAGAAGTTATGATTGCAACATTCCAATCAGCACAGTATGTAGCTTTGCTTGTTTACAAAATGTCTTGATTATACCATTACCTACAAATCTGCATGCACTTAGCGTGTATCATTTTGTGACCACTTACCGTCCGGTTGCCCAGTTATAATTTATTTGCCAATTATTGAAGTACATATTAACTGGTAAGATATGAATTGTTTTAAAATATAAATCATGTCCAATTTCGGAAAATGTGACAGTATCAAAGATAAAATCGTTATACAGTTTGTTGGTGACCGGATACGGATTATCCCGAAAATCTATATCAGGAGGAGTGTTGTTGGCGCGCTCTTGCCTGATATCGATTTTCTCGACAGCGTGTATTTAGTATCCGTTCAGCCAAAACCCATGTAACTAATAATATATTTTGCAAAATGTCAGTGCAAGATAAGATCCATGGTCTTAAGCAGTTAGATTAGCAGAATTTAATTCTTGAAAACATGCTTCGAATAGATAAATATAACCATACCTGATTTCCAGAATTGACAGCCTCTTGCGTCTGCGTTATGAAGTGGTCCCCTTTTTGTCTCCTGGCAAAAGAACATAATGGGAACAAACGACAATGTTCGGTCCATGGATCATCAGTGGGGCACCACTGACATAGTTTACCTCCACAGGTAAAGCAACGTACACAGTCGCCAAAACCTAAATGTAATCGTACAAGGGCATTAAAGGAAACTGTAAGAAAATGAGGAAAAGGTATGTCAGCCAATGACATTTTTATTGTTAATACATTTTTTTAAATAGAGTATCTACACTATAGAACTATAACTTCATATACACACCGGTAAAGAACAACCCAGCATTGGCCATCTGCTCTGGAGTTTGTTTAATCTGGACTGGCCAGTTTATAAATGATGAAACTCGATCAGCAAATGTCCGGTACTCTGGACACTTAAGTTTGTCAGTCGCAGTCCTTCTCTGTTTTTCTGAAAACAAAAATGTTTTGATTAATAATATATAGTTTACATTCAATATATACTGTCAAATTGTTGTGGGGGCTCCGTGGCCGGGTGGTTAAGGTCGCTGATTTCAATTTACTTACCCCTCATTAATTTTGGTTCAAACCTCTCTCGGGGCATTGAATTGCCATCCAGCTAGCGTGCGGAAGGTTGGAGGTTCTATCCAGGGTCCCGCCTGTAATGGAATAATGCACGGGAGGGGCACCTGAGATCTTTCTAGACCATCAAAGGTGGAAAGTCGTCATATGATATAACTTGTGTCGGTGCAACGTTAAACCCATCAGCAGTACTGTAAAAAAGGTTAAACTACAATATTTGACGTCTTCGAGACTTCGAGCTCATGGCAGATTCTAACCATTGTATAGTTGTTTATCATTAAATTTTGATTAATTATTTCATGAACAGGGGCCGTATTCATAAAGCATCTTAAGTATAAGTATAAGAAATTGATTATTTACTTAAGTATTACTTAAGTTAGAAATTTAATTACCTAAGTATACTTGTTATTCATAAAACAACTTAATCAGTAATTCTTGGCTTTTATTGTGGACGAAAACATTGAAAAAAAAACAACAATAATTTCAGACAGATACAACATGCACAATTATGTTTAAAGTGCTTTTATCTGAAAAACAACACTTTAATCGTACTCATGATGCTATTTTCTTTTCTGACTTAAGTCATTTCTTACGTAGTTTAAGCTGTTTTATGAATAGGACTTAAGTTTTTTACTTAGACTTAAGCTGAAATCACCACAAACTTAAGTAAAATCTTCAACTTAAGTCAAAACTTATACGTAAGATGCTTTATGAATACGGCCCCAGAAGTTTAAACGGAATACTGTATGATCGGTGTTACTGTAATTGTTTGACTTCTAGTTAAATGCAAAGACGAATCTGATTAACAAAATAATACAAGGAAACATCTTTCAATTATTTACTTACGTTTGTCTTGGTCATGTCTTGGACTAGTTCCCTGTAAAAAATAGCTTTTATTACATAAATATAAAACTACCTATTATCGTACTTTTTCCTATTTTATTCATTGCTTGATAGATGTTCATGTCAAAAGAAATATCGGGCTGAATATGTTTCCTCCATATAACTGTAGTTTTTAGGAAAAGTGTTTTCTACTATTGACTATTATCCTCAAAATGACATCAAAAGGTATTGCATACATTACCACTGTGTTAGTGTGTGGGTCCTGGTGACCAGACATGCGTACAGCCGACGAACGTTGCTTAAGCACTGAACTTGACTGACCATTTGAAAACGAATTTAAGTTCCGTTCCCCGTTTCCTTCGTCTGCTGATTCGTGTTGAGGCACTTTATCATTATTGTACACACCCGCCATAATAACAGATCATATGTTTATAATAAAAAAAAACAGTTTGTATATCTATAACTTTAACATTTTGCATTTAAAATCACTAGTATGAAACGTAGTTGTACAGTATTATATCTAATGAAATTTATTTCTTTATCTTTGATTTAATATTCTCGTTGATGAATATCTTCCCCTGTCCAAAGTCCTCCGGTTTAACATTGGATGCGATCCGTCTTGTCTGCTGGTATACTGATGACGGGCATTTGCTTCGAAGATGTTTGTTGCAACTATATGTCTTAATTCTTTACAATAGGTAGTTAGACTTCGGACAGTTAATTGTTTTATATGCAAACAAATCTTGAGGTCTTTAGAACTACATACCGGTGTCACTGACACCAATGATCCCATTGTCGCCAGACTCCCTTTGCTTCATTGCAAATAAGTTCATTACCATCAACTAAATTAACGATTAAATATATTTTACATTAATCCACAAACAGGTATATTGTCCATCAGCTGTAGCTAGCGACTTCACATAGGTGAATCATAATTTACACATCAAATTTTCATGTGCGCAGCTCCTTTCCTGATAAAAATAAAAGTATGATGTACACTAAACGTGAAAACTTCTTCTAACGACGTTAAACTCGTCATAAAATACAAAATGAATTTGTCAAAAGTGATTTGAAACGACTAACGTTCTCAACAAAAGAACGCCTACGCTTGCTTAACCTTTCTATGTTCTGTTAGGCGTTGAATATAACAGAAAGACTAACATATTCAAAGTAACGTAAATATATCAATATAATAGTATTCTCACAATACCTGTACATATTACGAAGTCATATGATCCGTTATCTTAATTATAACATTTAGCAATATCGCTTTCTTATTTCCGGGTATTTTGGGTTTAAAGAATTTGAAAACACTTCCAACATCATTTACTGAAAGATAATGTCGAATTAAATTCCTTTCTAGGACAATATTCGCAGCAAAAGAAATATAGATATATGTCGCTTTTTGGTTGGTTGGATTCTAAACAGCTGATATCTCAGTCATGTGACTATAAATAGACTTGATTATACGATTACGATGCAAAACAATGAAAAATAGAAAATGCATACGATTAAAGTTGCATAATATTTTTCAAATTATTTAAATTGATAAAAAATAGCTAAATGTATATAAAAAAAAATCCTACTAAACAAGAATGCACAGTTTCGGGTTGGAATCCCAATTACTGATTAAATTTTTTTCAGCTGTGGTATTTGTAAACACAGATGACCTATATTGAAGAAGGAAGTATTAAAAATTGCAAAATGCAAATTAGATTATAAGTAAAGACTGAGCTGGCTAAAGGGAGCATAAACCTCAGTCAGTCATTCACAAGAGAAGTAAACAGTCTTCTCTCGTGATTCGAGCTGTACATAGAGACGACTTGTTTTCTCTGGTTTTAATGCATTGAACATGAAATTGATCAGCCTTGAGATTAGAGCTTTACGGATCCTTTTAGACTGGACAATGATTACAAAACAGGACATACAGTTGCATTTCGATATACTTAAATTAAGGAATCGAGTAGTTTACAAACATTCAAAAATAATTCCTAACGTCATTTGTTCATGTGACAGTTCAGTTTTAAAATAATTATGTTCTTCCAGTTTATACATTATAATGATGCCATTTTTTCCTTTTATTTTATTTTTTGTTGTTTGTTTATTCTCCTTAATATTGATATAATTATGTGAGTGTCTGCTGGATGGATAAATAGATCGAGTACATTACAAACATTTAAAAATAATTTCAAATGTCATTTGTTCATGTGACAGTTCAGTGTTTAAAATAATTAAACAATTATGTTCTTCCAGTTTATACATATAATGATGCCATTTTTTCCCTTTTATTTTATATTATTTTTTGTTTGTTTGTTTATTCTCCTTAATATTCGTATAATTATGTGAGTGTCAGCCGGATGTACAAATGGAAAGCTTTCATTTAATACATTGATCATTGATGCACTTTTTATATGATTTTGTGAAATCGTAAATGTTTATATACATGTATATTGTTGTTGTTGTTAACCGAAGGTCATACTGAAAATAAGTTTACGTTTCATTTTCATATTATGTTCCCTTTGTATGTTACCTTCATTAAATAAAGATATTATATTATATTATTATTATTATTATTATTATTATTATTATTATTATGTCATTGCTTAAAAAAAAACAAGAAAAAGTAGATCTTACAAATAAACAAAGGAAGTAAAGTTAGACTTTACTTGACCATGAATATCGATGTTAAAATGGTTTCACGTTGCGGCAGGTTTCGATTTCCGGGGTAATCTCGAGTACAGTAAGTAATATGTAACAGTACTTTCAACGCTAAGTATTCCTGATCAGGCGTGGCTTGAGATGCGTTTGGAAAATGCTACTGCTATTTTATTTTAAAGTTGTTTACGCATAAAATAAAAATAGAATCCGATAGCAAGTCATTAATATGTGAACCGCATAGAATTGAGGATTGTCTTTGAAACTGAATCTGTGATTCATTTTATCTTTACTTCCCGGTCAATTTGTATTGTTAAATATTCAGTTATCTTAGAAATCGCTGGTGATCACTATTGAATTGATCATAAATTGAAAGGCATGTGTGACTTTTTCAAGTTAAGATTTAAACAGGAAGTTGATTTATGAAATTCTAAGTTTTATTTAATTTGATGGGGCTAAACATTTTTAATACTGTATATGTTTCGCCTTAACCGATGCAATAATAAATGTATATTTGAGGAAAATTTGAGAAAGATCGATTAATGAAAACATGTTAATATTTTTGGAAGCAGACAATCGTATCCCATTTCTGTAGCATTTCATGCCTGTATAATTTTCCACTGCGCATGTCAACGTGGGTTTACGTAAAAGACAAATCATGTCATTCTAATTCTCAAAATGTTGTCAGTGTTGTCAATATCAAAATATTGGACAGGTCTTTGCTATTGTATCTACAGGTATTGATGTCTTGTTTCTTTTCACTTGTCCATCAAATATAGTGTTAGCGATAATTATTTTTCTAGCTGTTCATCTCTTGCGCTAGCTAGTAGCTGTAAGGAGAATCATAAATGTACAGCGTAACTTATTTGAATTCTATGAAAGATTGTATGTGTTTAAATTTTAAATATGTTATTATTCCTTAAGTCGACTAAGGGTAAGAATTCGTCAAATTCAAAACAAGAAAAATCGTAAACACGTACAGAATTGATATAATTAAATGTGATGGCCGTTATGCTAAAAGGAAAATAAATGATATCCTATAGGTTGTTTTTAAAACAACTATGTCGTGTTTTCATTCCTGTATGCTTCTGTATGTCTGTATTCTGTCGTATTAATATATGCATGTGAAAAGTAGACCAACCGAATGAATCATAAGGAAGTTAATGCTTATCACATTGTTGGCAACAATGCCTCTTTTTAAACATAGAGACCTAGTTATCAGACCTCTCTTGAAGATATTTTAGAAAACAAGCATTAAATAAAACATTATAGGTAAGGTTTATTTCTTATCTTGTATATATTTCTATCTCACCAGCAGAGAGACGTTATTTCATATGTATGTAAAATAGAGAATATAAATGCAAAATCTTAAAGTAGTAGTTAAATTAAGTATTTGGACACGATTGTTTACTTCAAGAAACCATTAAAACATACATGTACAAAGTAAAGTATACCAAATGCCATTTGTGTTTTATGTCCCCACATTTATGCGGAGGCATATAGAGTTGCTGCTGTTCGTACATCCCGAAATTTTGTGTGTCAAACTCCTCCCATATTATTAGCCTGTTTTGCTTTAGATTATTACAGATGAACAAGCTTGATGTGCAAATAACCACTAACGAAGGCACTTTTGCTGTGACTACTTTTAAAGCAATTTTGATTCCTTTGATAGTTTTGCTACACAGAATATATAGAACCTATATCTGTGACTAACTTCTCAAACACTTTTGAAAGGATAAGCTTAAAAGTTTCCTAGATGAAGCACCTGGATGTGAAGATGACAAATAATGGACATTTTGTGTTTTTTCCCTAGAATTATGGCCCTTTCTTACTTTCACAAATAGGCCATACTGAAGAAATATGGTGTGTTCAACTCCTCATACACTTTTTGAAGAAGTGGATTCAAAGTCGCTCAGATGCATAACCTTATCTAAATATGACAATAAAAGATAGGCTGGTGATCATTTTGACCAGTGTTATGGTCCTTTGTTAAGAGACAGTAAAGAAATATTGTGTGCTCAAATGGGTTCAAAGTAGAATAAGTGAAGAACGTTGATATGACATTGCGCAATGTGGGGGATATCAGTTTCCTTTGGACAAATATCTGGTACTGATTTGAAGATGCAATCACAGGGCTCATCCACTGTGTAAAGATATTGATAATACATTTTTTATAAGTCAATTAGTTTCATTACCACTCTTAAAAGAGAAATTGAAAGTTATATTATGCTATACCAGCAAAAGTACGCGTATCGATTTAGTCCCTTAGCTAGATTCAAGCAGTGATTATTTTAATATGTGAAGTATATTACACTACTGAAGGTTTTAGCACAAGTGTGGAACCAGTTATCAAAAATAGACACAGCCCATTATAATTATTTGTGTTATATATAGTACCAACTCGTGGGAGGAAAATTTTAAACCAGGAAGTAAATTTTGTTGTATGCTCAAAATAGCTAAATACAACGACACTATTTAGATCAATTCATTGCGCAGTTTATAATTCAGACATTTCGTTTGTATGATATTATGTTTGGTCAGGAGATATTTGTTTAAAAATTTGGGTATTATTTGCTATTTTCCCTCCTAAACAATATACTAAAACAGCATACGAAAACTATTTGCATTTCTTACATTTTGTAAGAAATGCATATAGTTTTCGCTTTGTTTGAAGACTGATCTGATTATTGTTAGAGTAACTTCGGCATTTGTTCGTATTTATGTAATGTTAAACCTGTTGAAGTGTTTATAATTTTACAAACATAAAACGTTAATATGTACATTTTAGATCTGTTTGGAGGGGTCATAATCTTTATTTTTGTCATAGGCTACATTGATTTTATTTGTATTTGAATTTCAAATAGTAAATTAGTACTTGTTAAAGGTCTTTATCTCATTTGATATTTAAGTCGCGATCAACAGGTATGAAATAATTACATATCGCTTGAATAAAAGTGTGTTCTATGTTCCCTAAAATTGACTCCGATTATAACTATTCATTGTTAAACTCTTGATTTGCAGAATCAAAATGTATCTATTTTTATAATTTCTCAAATAAATCTGATCATAATATTCTAATGAATTGATGTATTTGACGTCTATTAAACTGAAAGACAATGTTTAGTGTAATATTTGGTTTCCTACAATTATCTGTCTACAAACTAATCATGTTTACCTTAAGTTTATCTTGTTTCGTTTGTTTTAGAAATTCCCAATATTTTCTATCTACTTTTGATATAATTTAAGGTGAATTCATGTAACTATTGGTAATATTACTTTCGTTTAGCCAACACAATATTATTTAATGCAAATAATGATAATTACATTAATTCTTAACTTTGATGTTCCCAGAATAATCTTATTCTGTTTCGTTTTTCATAGTTTTAATTCTTTTCTTTAAGTTGGTTTTGGAGGTGAATCTTAAATGGTGTATTTGTCGAAATTATTGTATTTGTACATAATCTCTATATCAATTTGAGGATTTATCTCTTAAATACATTGTAAATCTACTTGAGTATTGTCCGGACATGTTTATATGTCTATAACACTGGTATCTTTTTCAGGTAAATATACACGTATATTATGTCATCGTTAAAGACGGAAATATCATGTATAAAATATGTAAGTCAAAACAATGGTAGCAATACGGAAAAAAGACTGGAAATATATCGCTAAGTCCGACTTGATAGCATTTTATAAAAGAAAATACCTATTCAAAAAACGTATCTATGATTCAAGAGGTTTGTGTCGTGCAGAGTGGAAAGTGGTCAAGAAAACTCAACATATGATTGCTCGTGACATATGTGAAGCATATTCCAGTCATTTATATACTAGTTGCAGTGATAGTTCACATCCTATGCTAAATAAGCGAACCCTAGACCGAGGGGGGTGACTTAATTTGATTATATACTTGATTTTAATGTGCTAACATAAAATTGATCTAATAGTATCAAAAAGCTGGCCAGGGGCTAACCAAAATAGTGCAATAAAACACAAATTGTACGATAAATCGTTATTCATATTACCTCGTATGCATGTTATCAAGTGTCACGGTATGGCTAACAACTTTGTAAGAAACAAATTCCCACAACAGGTTTCAACTGATCAAGCCAGCCAAGACGGAAGTGAAATTGCATTTTCTGATGGAGCATCGTTCTCTTCATTTTCCGCAGTGGATGGTTATCTTTTAAATTCTGAACAACATTTTGTCAGAAATGGTATTTCAGATGTAACTGGACAACAGCAATTAACATGTGAAAATTCCACGGAAACAGCGACAACTACACGAATACCAACGCAACCAGCAAGACATCCAGATTATATAGATAACAGTCAAAGGCTTAGATCCTACGCTAGATGGACGCGTTCAAATCCAGGTCCAATCTGCCTGTGTGATGCCGGTTTTTTCCTTACCGGTATGTTTAATATTTACAAATAAACATTTAATGATACATTAATTTAAGAAGCATTTAGAAGCACTTTGTATTCCAGTAACGTATAGATCATAGCCGTTTCCTCGCCGTGGTCGCTGACTTCAAATTACTTGCCCCTCATTGATGTGGGTTCGAGCCTCACTCGGGACGTTAAATTCTTCATGTGAGGAAGCCATCCAGCTGGCGTACGGAAGGTCGGTGGTTTTACCCAGGTGCCCGCTCGTGATAAAATAATGCACGGAAGGGCACCTTGGGTCTTCCTCCACCATTAAAGCTGGAAAGTCGCAATATGACCTACCATGTGTCTGTGCGACGTTAAATCCAACGAAAAAAAATGCTGAACATCTGTTCTCACCTACAGACATCTTGAGCTTGGACTAGTTTATATACCCTGGCTTTAGTCTATAGTAATACAAATGCAAATATGTATTGTTTTAAGTAAATTAACACAGGAAGGAAAATAGAAATTATTATCATATGTTTAATTTTAGAACCACCCAGGATAAAACATGACATGTGACAGAAACAACACAAATTACTTGTTCATTTTGTGTAAACACCATCGGTACTGGATGCATTGTGTATAACTTCTAACAGTATGTATAATCTTCATCCGATTAATACACAGACAAATCGAACAAAGTTAAAAGATAGACTGTTGTATTTGTTTGAAAGGCAGTGGATAACTTCTCAGACGGAATTGTAATAATTTTCAGAGTGATTGAAATGGAAGTGTGCTCAGCCGAAGTTTTTTCTTTTGGAACAAATTAACACATACTGCGTTCAGTTTATAATCTGTAGCATTATATGCATAAATTGTTCTTGTGTATACTTTTTTCTGGAGCATATATAACACTTAAATATAATACAATGTGTTGAACTCAGAGTGTTGTTGGACCAACACTACTTATACAAATAGTGCATGGTTAGACAAGTTTTATTTCCTCTGTAATGCTCTGTATTTGATGACTTTATTTCAATAAATAACTTTACTTGATGATACAAATAGGTTTTAAGCATTTTAATTCCTGCGGTCACCAAAAATATATTTGTGCTTATAATATCTGAGTTTTAATCTTGATATATTTTCATGCACATTCATAAAATTCTTTATTAGTCAATTTTAAATAAAGAGTTTAAATCTATCTGGCAGATTGCCGACATAAGCAAACCAAATCTGACAGGAAACAAGTTTGGCTGATTGCCAGATTGGCAGGCTATCCGGATAAGAAAAATGAAAACAGATCTGGCAGATTGCCATGTACGACAAAAAATATATGAATAATAAGCAAATATTACATACGACTTGTACATGAATGAATCAAGGTCATTAATTTATAATCAAATCGTGATTCCACAGGGACATCCAAGATAGTCGTATTTGTATGGATTTAGAATGAGTATCTTCTGCATTTGAAAACACATCAAACACTTGATATCAACAATCTGGAGCATTTCTATAAGCTCTGAAGACCTTTACATTCGACATTAAAGACAATTTCATCAGCTGTGTAAGCTCTTCAAATCAATATTGTAGGTGCTTTTGTAATGTTTTTCAGGTCCTTCCTGTCAACCATATAGGACTTTTATATCAATATGATAGGATTTTTGTGATTCTTATCAATATAGCAAGTCCTTCGCGTGAAGAATGAATGTCCCTTTTATTAGCTTTTAGATTCTTTCGTACAAGATAAATGATTCTTCCTGTCAGCAATGCAAGACAGTACTATCCTCCTAACAGCATCGCTGACCATGTTTGTCAGCAGTGTTTGTGCTTTCATGAATATATTTAACGAATCATGTAAGTATCTATGTCCTTTCAACATTACAGTTGTTCCTAAGAAAGTTGCAGGTGATTCAGTCAGTATGGTTAGCGCTGCCTATTAGCACTATAGGTTACTTCTATAATCCTATTGGCAGTCAATGTCCTTGCTGTCAACAATGCCGGCCCTTCCTATCCTTCATGTCTACCGCCCTCTTAAATGGTTCTGAGACAACGTGTGCATAAAACGAATTGGAACCACTTCCTTACCCTTGCATAGTCTTAAAAGGCGTCTAATAGTGTATTAACACAGGGGAAAGAAATAATTCGTGAAACGATAAATTTTAGCTTTTTTTGGCACCAAAGCCTGTGCCGTTTCCGTGAGAGTTAACATCCTAATCAGCAAATCAACATTTCTACATTTTCTATTTCATATCAGCATGGCAGATTCTTCATATCAGCAATACATCTTCGTCATAATAATATTTCTGGTCATTCAATGCAGGTTTACAGTTCATGCCTAGTATGGTGCAAGCCTTTCTCCTCAGCATTGTATGCCTTTCGTATATCATCATAGGCACTTCGCTGTACCGTAGGAAGCCCTTTTTATTCTGCAATTTATCATAGCATGTCCTTCCTATCAGTATTGTTGGTACTTCTGAAAAAACTCCGTCATTCGCGCTAGAATAGGCGTGTACGAAAAGCGAGTATACCGAACTGATCAAAACAGTCCGATATGGATTACATACTGGATACGAAATTCAATCAATACTTCATTACTTAGCTAACCTGTCATGTGACAAACATTTAGTGGGATCCCAAAAGAAATGCACACACACGATATCTTTTTATCTGCCAAGCTGTTTGTTTATGTGTTTATATACAGAATACTGTTGTAACCCGCATAATATATTTAAAGCTAGTGATGAACGTGCGGATAGTTTAATAACACACCAGGAAAATGTTTGACATGAATATACTTTCTGTCGTAAGTTTTGACGAGATTTATACTTTGTTATTATTTCTAATAAATAGCTTTTATTTATTTAACGTTGTACAAATATAAATAGATATATCAATAAGTTACTACCGAAATAAAAACTGCAACAGGTACACTTATATTTTTAAATATGACTATGTTGTTTACCATCATTTGTAAATGATATTATACATGTATGCGTTATCATTTAAATATATGAAAAATTCACATGTTGACAGATACAATATAATATTACCTTTAGTGAGGGGTATATGTGTATTTATCGACACGGAAAACGTAATTTTGGCTGAGGACGTAACCCGATGTTGATTTATTAAATTATTTATGCCAAATAAACTGTATAGGCAGTTGGGCAAAGATCGGGGCCTACTTAGCATAATGATGAAACAATGCGCATGCATAACGGTTAGTTTTTGGTATGAGGGAAAAGTAAACACTACGAAATACACGCATTGGGCGTAAAAGCCATGACATTGAAAATCAAATTATGAATGTTGGATATAGATAATGTTCTTTTTCATTTTGCATTTTGCCTGTTTAGTGATATCACTTTCTCCTTTGTCGATGTGGGAAAATTAAAATATTTTCAGAACTTGTTTAATGTCATTATCACATATGCGATTTTATAAATTTCATCAAATTTATATAACCATATTGTCACACGAGTCCTAGACCTTTTGGATGAAAATAAATTGACACATAAAATTGTTATAGAAGTTTAAAAAAATAATAGTGATTATATCTACATTGTTCAAAGTCATACAATATCAAAATGTTTTATACATTAATACTTGTTAAAGCGTTCTGTCTGTTTTATTGATATCTAGTTAGCATTACCATTTATTTGTTGTAACAAAAATTAAGAGATTATAATAATATTCAGCTGGTACCCTTTGATATGTGAGATTAAAGTTGGTAATGTGTATATTCAAAGATCTGGAAAAATATTACTTTTTTTCAGTTACAGCATACTAGCTATTCCTATTCGAACTTTGTCAAGACTCAATATTAAATAAAATGAATATAATGTAAAATTGTTTAGATTTAACTGACTTCAAATTGCATCTTTTTACAAAAAAAAGAAAGAATACAAAGAGGGACGTGCCTGAGGAACGAAATGCAATGTGCAACTGATAATTATGCTGAACATTTGTTATCACCTATATACAGTTTGAGTTTGAACCAATGGACCAATATGTATTCTATATGGAAAATTGCAATCACTTTCATACTTGAAATAAATAATCTTCTTAAAATGCGTATAAATACTATGTGTCTGAAATATCTGAAATAAGAAAAAAATAAATGATTTATTGTTCATTCTGTGTGTGGAAGTATTGTGTATATCTGCTAGCATAAAGTTTAATCTTCGGCAGATATACCGACGGAAAATTTGAAGAAAGCAAAACGTTATAACTGTTGTATTGGTGAAAGTCCGACATTTTTCTCAAACGGAATTACATTTTTGTTTTATAGTGATTGAAATCAAAGTGTTTTCAATCGTTGATTTAACCATATTTAACGATAGATCGAGGTATTTTCATGATGTAAAATATGCTTTTTCTAGGATACAGTGGTTACTTTAAAATTTATCAATGTATAATTGTTACGTCCAACTGAAAATTTATGCCTTACGATTTCGTTTCTTCATGTAGTCGCCATTCAAATGCTGTTTTACGCTTGATATATGATACATGTAAGATAAATAATAAATATTACATTAGTTTGATTTTCCCTCATGGCGACGCTCAAAATTTTATAAGACAAATAGTAAATCTTTACTATAAATTTAATTTTATTTTCAGGTGCACAACATGCAGTCGGAATTTGAGTGTAAATGTTTTATGGTGTTATGGACTTTTTTGACATGTATCAGAAAGCCATAGAAAATCATGGGATCAGCGGTATCCATAAGACCGCTAAGTGTTTTTGAAAAAGGAAAATCTCTTTTGACTTCAAAACAACATATCTTTGAAAGATTGTACATTAATTGTCCTTACCACTGCTATGATATAAGTAACATTATTGCGACAAACATACGTGAAGCCAACTCAAGTCACCTCTACACAAGCAGATACGATGGTTCCCATCCAATGTTAAATCGAAGGACATTAGATAGAGGAAAAAAATGTTCTGCATCTGAATCTGATATAAACGCGATTGGAACTGTTTTTATTGTTTTATTATTTATTTAGTATAAAAGTACCAGAAAACGTTAACAAGAAGCTTCTTGTCTAATATTTGCAATATTTACCCTGTGATATTTGTGAATATCACAGTATGGCTAGTTGTTGCATTGGTGACCAATTTTCTATACAAGAATCGTTCCGTGACGTTAATGATGAACGGAGCTCAATCGTCTTCCTAACGGACAGACTTTTAGATTGGGTGGACGTCGTGTGACAACAAACAGATCTTCAACGATACGTTTGTTTGATAATGCCCGGCCGTATATCGGCACAGTGGTATTGTATGCGTTTTATGTTACCAATAGTTCCCTCTGTTATAATTTTTTCTAATCATTTATGAAATAAAAACAAAAACTGATGTATGATCTATGATTACCTATATTTTACATGTCATGATTTTATCAGACTGAGTCCACTAGTATGCCGTGATAGAAATAGTCCATAGCATACATCCATGGATAATTTATGCAAAGTTCATGCGAACTAAAACGTTTCAAAATATTACTTAACACCACCAAAAGGTATGGCAATCTATAAATAGCCCTATTAATTAATTAATTTATTTATTGGAATGGCTTATATCATTCGATAATCCACAAATTTCGGCTTCGCACTGAGTAATATTAAAAAGATGCTCTCTATTTTGCGTAAAATTATAGGACATATCCTTTGGAAAGAAAAAGCAATCAACCATAATGGTAGGTTTGTTTCAATTGAATATATTCATGAATTGTTATGAAATGTGCGACAACTCAAGTAGATCTATGACTAAAAACAGAATTTGACATACATACCTTTTGCACTGATAAGTGAACGCTGAGGATGGCAAAAATAGGACCAAAATATTCTAAATGATTCATTTAAATTGTTATTGCAGGGAAGTACTAGGAGATATGTAGAGAGCGTAAGTAAAACTAACAATTGATCAGTTTGAACAAAATGATTAACTAATTTAATCACATTAATTGCAAAATGTGATTGAAAGCTTTGCTCAGTTGAATATCATTAACAATAAATGCTTGGATAATATAAATAATTTTCGTCCCGTAATATGATCTTTGTCTGCTTTGTTACATCACATAAAAATCGTTTTATACTTAAATTAATGACAAAACAAAAACAACATCAGACAAATCAGTGCAAGCATCATATCGATCATTGTCAACAATTACGTATACCTGACAATATCAGATAAAACACTTTTGCAGAAATACCAGTACAGTGTGAAGGGAACAAACTCAAGTATCCAAATTTCCAGAGTATTGAAGAGAGAGTTTCATCCTTTGAAAAGTGGCCGGTTCAGATCATACAAACCCCAAGCCAATTAGCTGAAGCTGGTCTTTTCTTTACGGGTATTTGTAATAATTTATATAGTCTTTTACTTGTATCAGTATTTATCTCATCTTCTACAAGTTTCTTGCATGTCTGTTGGTCAAAAGACGTGAAGTAAAGGAATTAACATTTTTATTACTCATCAGTTTTTGTAGGATCATTTAATCAACGTGCATGATAAAGGATTTAACAGAAAATGTGATAAAAGTGGAAGTTTCAAGACATTTCTTACATCGTAAAATCTGATGATTTTCGAAAGGATGGGAGTTTATTATGTTTCCGATCAAAACCAGTTCATACGCTGTATAAATGAGCTTTTGCGTTTTGTGATCCTGTCAAAATACAGTTCATTCTGCATTTTATGGCTATAAACAAAACATGATTATCAAACAAATGATTGCAGGATTCCTGTCGGCACAGTAGTAGCTTTGCTAATTTACAAAGGGTATTCAACAAGATAAAATCGTTACACAGCTTGCTGGTGACAGGATACGGGATATACACTGTCTCGAAAATCCATATCAGGCTCAAGCCTCGCTTTCGTTAGATGTGGATTTCCTTGACAGCGTGTCACCAACAAGTAGTGTAACTAATACATTGTATTGTTTGGAATTAAAGTTAAGCGACTGTTACTGTATTATCATGGAGTTTTTTTAAACAGATCTATTTTTACTTTTTTAGAAAGCACTGATTTTATACCTTAGTTTATTACAAACAGGCTTTGATGATTGCGTATGCTGCTTTGTTTGTGGTGGTAATCTACGTCGTTGGTGCATCAATGACGATCCGTGGACAGAACATTGTCGTTTGTTCCCGTTATGTCTGTTCGCTCGGGAACAGAAAGGAGATGAATTCATAGACCAGACGCAAGCAGTCGGTTCGGATTTAGGAAATGGGGTAACACTTTACAGTTCATATAAGACAAATAAACATCTTACAATTGTAGCCTATAATAGAAATCAACGTAAAACATCACACAAACTGAATGGTGCAACAGATGTCAAAGACAGAGTCCTAACTCCCATGTTTCTATAAACAGTTCGATGAAATATTTGTAATACGAAAAACAGGGAGTCTAATGATAACACTGCTACGAGTTCACTATATATTTACAAAATTGCCTGCACATAGTTTTGTATATAAATATGTTTTCATATTAAAAGTAAAAAGCGATCATTAATCCATTTTAATGCAAAATATCTGATCTAAATTGTTTAAATATCTCATATTTATTAATAAAACTTTTTTTCTTTTTATCTTTTACCGTATATTTCTACTTTCTATATATATATCAGTTTTTATATCTATTTTCTTTTAAAATGACACTAAATGGAGCATAATTTCTTAAAAACTAATACATATGTATATGTCAGACTTGTTTCTTATCATAGAGGTATAAATTATGTATATTTAACAAGGTTTTTTTTTGCCCTTGAAAGAAATACGTAATGACACATTATTGAGGTCCAAAATGGCTCTCTTTTTAAGCAATTTTGCAAACAAACTAAAATTACCTTTTCAGGTACAGCTGTCACTTTCTCAATCCGGAGATCGTGGCTTCAATCCCAACGGGGTGACGACCACACCTTCTCATATCATTTGTTTTCAAATAAATTTCAAGCTTCCAAAAACAATAAAACTAGAATAAACTAGAATAAACTAAAAATAGCTACAATTTACTGTAAGGTGAGAAATAACCTTAAGCAGCCTTAAAGGTATATCATTCCTGCGGAAGAATATTGCAATATTAATCAAAGTAAATTCCTTTTAAACTCCATTTCAGACTAAACGTGTGCAGGACATGTATCTTAATTTCTCATATATTTATATATCGTTCACCAGGATAATGTTTCCGTGGAAAAACAGCTCATTGTTAGAGCAGATATGGAGGAACTGAGAGGCGCGTTTCTAGAGATGGGAAATGAGGATTCCGTTTTCAGGAAAGCTATTTGGCACCTTAGAAACTTAGGTAGAGTTTTACTTACAAGATGCAATAATGTTTCTTATTTTTTTCGTATTATTTACTAGACAGAAAAATATTATGGTAATGTTAAAAAAAAAAACTTCTTTCTTAATTGAAATGTGTACTTCTATATACAGGAATCTTACATCCCACTGTTGACGAAATCGCCGAAGTTGTCAGTGCAGTGAAAGATAAACGAGAATGCCATTCGGACAGGCAAGAATATGGTGATTAATTTTTTTCTTTCATGTTAGTAAATTTTGACAATTGTTGATAACTGACTTTTCAAAATATTTTGTCACAGATCAATACATACACTGATATGCTGTGACTAAAAACAAAGAAAATAATATTTATATAAAATCTGCTAAGACTATAAACCCATGGCATTTTCTTGTTTCATTTATAACATTTCATAACATTTCATAGTATAACATTTATGCATATGAATGTAAAAATAAACAATACTTTTGTCATTTGTTGACTTTTTTATATAAATTACACATTATTCTTTTACACGAAACATGGTAAACTATATTAGAGCGATCGCGAATGCTTTCTTTAATAGAAAGTTACGAATAAACTTTAATGTATATAGCTAGCAGCACATACGGGATAAAGTTTGATTTAAAATTTCAGAGTCATCTTTGCGGGAAAATCGCCGTTTGAGAAGTATTGTATTCTGCATGTTATGCGGAACGAATAACGTAGATACTCTTTTCCTGCCTTGCGCACATAACCGGACATGCAACGGATGTGCGGGGAAACTGAAAGTGTGTCCGGCTTGTCAAAGAAATATAGAAGAGAAAATACAAACATCAATGACAAAAAGGATGTAATGTGCAGTAATTCGTTTTATCAATGGTTGTTTTACAAACTATACAATGATAGTTGTAAAACGATTTTGTTGTGTAGAGAGTTATGTTGAAAAGAAGCATAGACGAATGAGTCGTCTATAACATCAGTGAAAAATGCAGCATGATTAAAAGACCGCTTCAATAGACTTGTCACGTTTTATTACCCACCGCCAGGAGACGTTGGGTTTATTGGTATGCTAATTTATTTTTCGCGTGTGGGACATGGAGCAAGTCATGTGACAGGTTTTCGATACTGTACATATTTTTTATTCGTGGATGTGTTTATGTATATATATTTCATCATTTTTTTGAAAATAAGAAAAAAAGTTAGGTCACGTAACACGTTTCGACCATCTTCGTAACACACCGAAAGTTACGACCATCTTCAACTTTCGATTTCGGGTGGCTGTAATCTAGTTCACACGATCCTTTTGTTTACATTTTTATTTTTACAATTTTCGCCTTTCATGTGGTACATTTGGCTTAGATACAAGAATTTTATAATTTGATTGTAATGTAGGATTATCACGATTATCGGAGATTTGTAGAATAATGCGTTTTGTTTATCTTAAATTGTAACAACGGATTGATGCGTATGACGTCATCATTTTCTGCGTACATAACATGTTTGTACAAACAAATAATTAGCTGTTCAATGAGATGATAACCTTTGATAGAGATATGTTTGTTGAGTAAATGGAAATGTGCTTACATTACATCTGTAAGGATTCTGGTTAGGAAAGTGTGGTTAGTTTGCATAAACTATAGATATTAGACTTTTTAGTATATATTATATATATTAGATTGCCATGACCTGTAATGGCCCCAATTGTTTTTGAGATCATTAGCCCACAAAACATTGCTCACAATAAAAAAGACTTCTAGGACTGATCTGAATACACATTCCTGACGGCGGAAAAACTTTTGATTTATTAATACATGTGGTCGTGCTTTCGGAAATATAAAGAGAAATCTGTTGACATATATTCGCTCACTTGTATCTGGAAGGATTGACCACACACTTACAAATAATAATATATACGAACAGATCCTTTGGAAGCACAGAACACAATCAAGCAAACTAGTAACACACTTGTTTTGACTGAATCTGTTCATGAGAGGTATTACAATGTGCAACAACTCTCATGCCCTCTTACACAGGCTTAAGCGGAATTCTACTATTGTAAAATTGAAAGTTTTCCAAAGGACGTAAAATATAGCAATACGTAGTCAAAGTTCCGGTAGACTTCTTACAGCCTTCTTACAGCCACAAGGCACTTAAAGGCTCATGTTGTGATGCTGAAATGATGCTAACGAATCGTAGAGCGCAACCAAGTTAATGTTGAAGTATAAGATATAAAATATCTATAGTTTATATTGTGAAATGGTTTTGTCTTACATGAGATAAACATTTTTGCGAAATCTAAAGGCAAGTATGCGCTATGTGTTTTCAATACTTCTTATTTTATACCTTAATGTAAGAGATCATTATGTAGTTTTCATCTTGCAACATGAAAGTAAAATTTTGCACACACTTGTACATAGCACACGCTCATACCTGCGTTTTATGTTTGTAAGATCTCGCTTTTTTCATATCTCTACTTTTCTACCTTTTTTCTCCATTTTTTTCTTTCTTGTCCAAGTGTCATTCTTTTTTCTACTAACTGGTATAGTCTACGTCTATGTTCTTGTTATCCTTTTGTACAAACTGCCTAGAGAATCAGGAAATATTGATATCTTATCGTCTTGTCGATTTTTTTCTGAAATTTGATTTTTATATATTGAAACCGTTTAGTTTGTAATACAACGTCACAAGTAAAATATCTTTCCACAAAAAAAAAAAACAAGTGGCTAACACCTTTCATGAATTTTTCAAACTTGAGAGATTTGCAAACTTATAATAAATGGTGCTGTAATTTATCATCTCCAGTTGTGTCATAATTTTGTTGATGATATTTGGCCATTTCCATCAGACTTGCCGGGTCAGGTAGTGGCGGCGCGTATTTCAACAAATATTTTAAAAAGCATTGACGTCAATAAAGCTAACAGGTTTATGCTATTAACACACCAAGTATAGAGTTAGCCTGGCAGAATTGTGATACGTGTGTAAAACTAGTTGCGTAAAGATAATTTAGGGAAGTGATTTCTTTCGGACAGATGCATGTATATTTTCAGTCAGCTAGAACTGTTTCAAAAGAAAATTATTTACTTTGATAGATGTTACTTTTTTGCTAAGCCTTTACTGTGAAAGATAAACGTATATAGATAACACTAAGCAGAGACTTTTAAAACGGTGCATTCAACCACAAATACATCTGTTCAATAGTACTTGTCTTTCTTTTGATCACTTTAGAGAATGTATATGATATAAATTTATTCTGAATATTTCCCAATTGATAACAATTGTCGTTTTCATGTTTCACACTAGACCACAAAATACGGATGAAAATAAAAGGAAAAAACGTTGGAAATTTTCTGAAATGCGGCGACATCCTTGAGTTCATTATCTGTGCATACACTGTGATTGAAGAAACTGGAAATGGTGTCGTTAACGATTTGATGGATGATTATGTATAGTTTGGTATACTTTTGTAAATTTATTTTCCATAACACGACTTCCAATATCTTTTTATATATTAGTTTAACTATCACAACAACTTTAAGTATAATGCAGTGGAAGTAAAACATCTCCATTAATTTCACGCCGTCTTGTCATATTTTCTAGAATAATAGAGTCAAATAAATGCCCGTTTAAAAGAGTTCTACTCAAGATAGTTCTGGGAGTGGGCATGAGAAGTGTTTCACATTTCATTAACTGTCGTGAAAAGCCTCATGATATGATTTTGCTCCGTTTTGTCTTTATAAAGATTTTATTCTAAAACATTATTTTCATTAGTTCCGTTTAGAACATATGTATTGTATGATCGATTCAATATTGTTGACACATTGTGTATATAATGAGATACCGACCATGTGTGAATATGCAAATGTCCCCTTCAGAACAGAACGCCTCATTTTTTAAAACTTAAAACGATACTGCACCCAGCTGGTATCATAAGGACGAATTTCTCACGGGACTAACACTTTTTGACTTTCAAAATGAATGTTTCTGATAAAACTATAAGAAAATGATAGTTATTCCATGGCTAAATCAATAAATTCTGTTAAAATCATAGGTTTAGGTAGTGGACCTTGCTGTGTTTTAATAGTAGCAGCCTTTACTTATTAAAAAAACGCTTGTAATAAGAAATTTGTAACTTTTTATACAATAACAATAACGTTGAACGATCAACTTAAAGCAGCATGCCTCCAGATTTGGCTAAAAAATAATCTTTCTTTCAAATTTAAGTTCCCGACATCGTAACCAATAGCGCTATAGCTGAAGTAGTCAATAATGACTTCAAAATATAGATATTTATAATCGAGACAGTTTACCTGGAGTAACAGCGTGACAAACGCTTTTCGATTTTCATCGTAAAAAGTAGTAAAAACAGCAAATTCTCATGTGTTTCCGTAACATAAAGTTTGTCAGTAATTAAGTTTTAAACCCTTCTTAAGAAATATAGCATTTATTTCAAGATATCTTAAAGAAATATTGTTTTGTTTTGTTGTCGAACGATCTGGAGGCATGCCGCTTTAAACCAAGAGATTTATTTTAAAATATAAATACACGTCCTTGACATATTTTTCCGACCAGGAAGTTAAATATGAAGATCACATTTAAATATTTAAAGTATTTATAACGTAATTCAATTCAGAAAGCACTTGCTGGAATGACTTATGTTAATATCGTTGAAAACAGTAACTGAATACGAAACATGTTCCCTTTTAGTTAAGTGAGACATAAGATTTAATTTCAGTAAGGTAAGCGCATCATTTATAAATAGTAACAAACAGAGATTCGTTTTAAATTTGCATGCATCTTAAAATGAAAAGATGCTGCTGCAATATTGTGAAGTGTTTATGCAGTCGCTTACTATATTTTACTAAGAGAAAGTTAACATTTTTTCGTAAGAAACATTTGTAATACTGTTATAATTATTTTCTGAATAAGATTATCTGACTGTTCTCAGTTTACACGGTTACTCGGCTTCTTATCATGCTTCTCAAATCACACCGACATCCTGTTTACATTTTGGGGGAAAAAACGGGCATTCGCAGTGCAATAGTCCACTTCCTGTTGACTCCCATAATCAGCCAATCATTTTATTGCAAACAATTTGTGTGGTAATTTCAAATTCAAATCAGTGTTGTTAAAGAGATTTTAATCATGTTTCTGCAGGTAATTCCGTTTTGCTTCTATTTTTATATTAAATTATATTTATTGCTTATTCTTTTATTCATATTTACATTCTTTAGATTTTGTCTTAAATTCTAAGATGTGGTTAAATTTATTAAATATACAGAACGATATACATGTTCTTAAGGAGGTAGGTTACCTTTATATTTGTATTTGCGCATGTCCAACCGGAAGCTAACGTGACGATTTACGACGACGTTTACGACAAACTAAATGTGTTTGTATATTCATTCTTCTGAAAACAAATCATAGACCTGTCTTCGATCTGACGCTTTATGGTTTAATAATGCAGAAATAATGAATAAATTGCCGCAGAAACGCTTCAAAACAATGTTACCTTAAAATGACGTCATTGACGTCATGACGTTACGTGTCAGTTACCGCGCAAAATTAATAGCTTTTATCTTGAAAGTACGTAATTCTGTGCATTTTCTTTATTCAAACTATTTTCAAATAACCATTATTTGCTGAAATATTTTTTATGAGTCTTTTGCTCTGAATAATAATCAGTATTTTGCTTCTTTTATGTAGTTATATTGAAATGTTATGCGGAATGTAAGAAAATGAATTATGGTAACCAATGTTATTTGGAATATAGTTGGGTGAGGGGTTACTTTTTACGGCCATTTTCAAATAAAAAATCTAGCAGTTTGATTTGTAATACCTATTTTTCAGGTTCCGTTGATAATTTGTTACTTATATACTAAACTAAGATCTAAAATTGTTCAAATTTCAGTAGAAAAGTGTGGTTTCTTGAATTGAATTGACGCTACCATGGAAACGAAGCCCGTGACCTATGTATCTAAATGTTAAATTCAAAAGCGTTGACACTAGTCTATTTAAGAAACACAGCTTCGGCTTTTTATTTTCATTTCAACAATATCCATGAGAATAATAGTAGCATGCTGAACGATTTTTCCATGAAAAATGCCAGACGAGGGGTACTGCTGTAAGTACTCTAAGCTTAGAAATTTGTTTGAATAAATGCAGATAACACGAAAATATAACTTACTTTAGAAATAATATGTTTTAAAGCTACATCAGCTAGAAAGATAATCTTATTCAATATTATTTTATAAGAAATTACGACAAAAAGCAAGATATAAGCCATTTTAAACATCTCTGTTGCCATGGTTACTTTAAACTTTAAGAAAAATAGGGTACCATGTATAGTGCTTGGTATTTTGCTAATAATATTACCCAAATATTCCATGTTGGTCATAAACAGAATGGCACAGAAGCCATCGAAAACCCCTATTTTTATACATAGTTGTTTAAAAATGAGAGAAAATGCGTTACCATGGAAACACGAGCCTCGCGACATATACATTTTAAGCTTATATTAGAAAGCTAACGTGCATACTAGTAAAATTATAAATTATGCTGACTTCTACGGATATCAATGAAACTAAAATACACCGAAAAGTGTTAAATATCCGTATTTTCCTTCTTCTTTCAATATGAAATACCTTTGGAGGGTCATGTTCTTCAAACCTGGATAAAAATTGAACTTGAAGGAACAGAGACAAACGAAACTGAGATTTTAGCAGTTAAAACTTCATATTACACGAAATATAAAAAGATGCTGCGGTTCAACTAATTTGAATTTACCCTTGTAACAAGGTAACCTACCTCCTTAAGCTAAGTCTGCGTTCCCAACCCGGCTTAGAATGCAGTATCAACTTATTTAAAGTTGTGTTATTTATCTCCATTTTCTATTCTATCTTGTCTACCGACCATATTATCTTGTCAAACGGACATGCCATTGTGTTGAATTACAATGTTAGAACTTTATTCTGTGTTATTTGTCTGTTTGTTATACTGCCTTGTCTACCGGCCATATTGTCCTGTCCATAAGACGCACCATTATGTTTACATACAGTATTAACTTTTCGATACAATACTAACTAATTCAATGCGATGTTGTTGTTGTTACCACAGTATAATGTGGTGACGTCATAAGTCCATCTCTGCGATCTAAGTGGGTTGTTCCTAGTCCACCTACCGTTCATCTATATTCAGGAACTGAGAATGGCGGAAAAGTATGGAAGCCACAGCCTATTTTTAGGGATACATTTCGCGGTAGTTATCATCTTTATGTACTATTATTTATCATAATTATTAAATAAAAGTAAAAACAATACTTATATAATAATCACACAAAAAAAAATATGCTCCCGAAGGTTGTCATATTAAAATCGCACTGTTTGTTCGTCCGTCCGTCAGTGCGTGCGCCCTTGTAAATTATCTTCAGGACTGTAACTCTGCCTTCCTTAAAGGGATTTTGAAATATCTTGGCATAAATGTTCACCATAATGAGACGACGTGTCATGCGCAAGACTCAGACCCCTGGCTTCAAGGTAAAGATCAGACTTAGACGTCAAATGCATGCTAAAACAGGGCATGTTTCGTTTCCGGTACATAATTCTGCCATTCACGAAGGAATTTTAAAATAACTTGGCATAAATGTTCACCATAGTGAGACAATGTGTCATGCGCAAGACTTAGAAAACTAGCACTAATGTCAAGTTCAAACTTAGTGTTAACATGGTCTGTTTCGTGTCCGGTTCATAAATTTGCCATTCATCAAGGGATTTTGAAATTACATGACATGAATGTTTCATATAATGAGACGATGTGTAGTGCGCAATATTCAGGCTCTAAGGTCAAGGTCACACTTTGAGGTTAAAAGATAACATGGCATGTCTCATGTCCGGTCCATAACTCTACCATCGATGAAGGGATTTGTAAATTGTGTCAGATCAGATGAGCTTAAAGAACGTTTTTCATACTAAATCACTGATAGATCTATCGTCATCATCTTCTTTTTTTCATTATCATTATTCTCATTATTATTATTGTTGTTGTTGTTGTTGTTGTTATCATCATCATCATCATTTTTATTATTGTTTTACGAAGTCTCGGTGCCATATTTAGATAATCAAGATTGAAAAACTAATAGAGGGATTTAATAGAGATATATCATTTTCTTACGTTCTACATTTCTTCTTCAAGATATATATTTACGTACTTGATTAAGTTTGTATACGTAAAAAAATAAAAGAGCCTTTTTCTGTGCTAGAATGTGCATTGACTTTACTTGTAATACCTACAGGTTAAACTTTTCATTAACATTTTGAGCCAGTATATCTTTTCAAAAATAATTACTTTGAGGAAAAGTATGTTTAAAAGTGTAAGTAAAAATGAAAAACTTAATTCACAAAGCTCTTCAAAAGCAACACAATTGAATTTTGGATAATTCTATATATAACTGAAATTTACATAGGCTACTTTGAAAAGAAATAAAGAGTTGTAAAGAATTTGTTTCACCATTCATCTCAAGTGAAACACGGAAGTAAAATGATTAAGCAATGTATTAGTAATGGAAATTAACTATCCAGTGTATCACTGTGACCATCGCTGTTTCAGTGCAAAAGAATTACAAAAAATACACCATGCAAATTATATTTGTTTCACCATTCATCTCAAGTGAAACACGGAAGTAAAATGATTCAGCAATGTATTAGTAATGGAAATTAACTATCCAGTGTATCACTGTGACCATCGCTGTTTCAGTGCAAAAGAATTACAAAAACACCATGCAAATTATATTGCTATGTGCCTCAAAACTGTGCACTGGTTTTGACCCAAGTTTATCTGTAAATCACCTATAAAATGAGAAGAGCATGTACAATTGGTAGGGGTATAATATATACACACTGAAAGATATCGTTTACAAAACCAGTTAAAATCGTCTTAATTCAATTCTTATAATTATTTAGGGATAATGAAAATACTTGAAATAGTACTCGTCAGTATTAAAAGGAAAATCTGCAATGCCTGACCATTTAACAGGTCTTTTAAGGAGAATGAATAATTTCAGATAATGCACATGTATTTGTACTGAAAATGTTAATGTCTCTAGGTTTGATATGCTTTAAAGGTACTGACGTCTAGATTTGGCTAAAATAGTCTTTCAAATTGAAGTTTGGTTAATGGTTATATTATGAACATTAGAACATGATTTCTTGTTTCTAAAATATTTTAAAACATTCCAAAACAAGAAAGAAAGATGACCGCGTAGGGAATCGAACCCCGGACCGCCACGGCAATAAAATACATTTTTCCGTCGTCTTAACCAATAGCGCTATAGATGAAGTATAAGTTAATAAATGGGAGAGTGGTGCCTTTGAGTGATAATGGCCCTGGCAAAGTGATAATAGCTCGAGGGCTATTATCTTCTTTAAGGGCCATTGTCACTCAAAGGCACCGCTCTTCCATGTATTTACCTGTTTATTACATGTTAACTTATAATATAGTAAGAAAGGTTTAGTGTGTCATTTTTATAGGTACTAGCATCTCTCTACTGGCATAGGCCTAATAATTCAGCTTTTCAGTTTCTATATTATTTGCATAAGAGGTTATAAATCGTATAAAATCAAATGCCTTGATAGTTCTATTTTTTTTTTTGCTTATTGCATAATTTAGAGATCATGGAAATAACTTATTTCAAGAAGAATACGCTCAAGATGATAAACTAAAACTGAAATATTCGATGTTTTACCTCCATGAAACACCATGACGTCATTTCTGTTTACGGACGTTAATTTCCCGCGCACGATAATGGCCCCGGGGCTTATTATGATAATGTGATAATGCATGACGCAATGCGATAACAGGAGAATTTTCAGCACAAATTTGTTCTATTTATAGGTACTCATGTAATAAGTAGTGAATAATGACTTATCATAATTTACCAGGAGCAAAACGCGTGAAAAACGCTTTTCTATTTTTATCGTAAAAAGTAGTAAAAATAGCAAATTCTCATGTGTTTCCGTCAGATAAAGTTTGTCAGTAATTCAGTTTTAAAGCCTTCTTTGAAAAATAGCATTTATTTTAAGATATCTATATATTTTTTTTTTTTTTTTTTTTGTTATCGAACGATCTGGGGGCACGCCGCTTTAAGTCTGCGATTTTTGCAACTTTGCAACTTTACATTTGAATGTATTTATAATACTCAAATAAGTCGCTCGCAAAAAGATCATTTCCATCATTCTATATATATCATCATACGATCCGGGCTGCATGATGGCTTCTCGAACTAAATAAACCAGTTTTTAAGGGTTTAAAGTGGCAGAAGTACTAACAATGACAGCTGTATGCAAAATTTATTTTTCTATGGACAACTAAAATCACATTTGCTTCAAATTCCCAAATGCAGAATATATATTGATAATTGTCATGGTGTGTCTTGAAACTATATCCGTAAATTTGATTTTCAAAAGCGAAATACGCACACCATATAGTGCCATTCATCATCGAGAAGCAAAGCAAATCTATATCATATTATAACATCTTATTCTTAATGTCTAAACATTTTTCATCCTGTTATTTTCATTGTTTGAATTCGTTATATGTTTACGATCGTTTTGCGTGATGTGGAAATGGTTTTACTGCTGTCATAATTGCTCATATGTGTAGGTGTAAATTACTAATAAAATATTGATAGAGACAAGTCATAAACACGGGGTTACGGTTTTGGTCGGCGGTAGTCATGTTTCTTTATTTACAAATACGAAACTTGACAGATAATTCCTAAAACGAAATAGGTTATTAAACTTACTGTGTTATACTTCGGTTTTATGAGTAGAAATACTTAATTATATATATATATGTTTTCTTTATCACTTTTACCTCAGAAATTATCAAAATCACATTATTCAATTTAAATCTGATTATAAGTTACTAGCAGTTATATTTTAATATCCTGAAAGACATAAACTTAAACTGTAGCTGCTTGTAATTATAATTCCAAACTGCAGTGTGAATTAGTTCGAGTTTTCATTGATTGCGATAACTCGTTTCATATCATTGTCTTAGCGAAAATAGATATAAACAATTATATCAATGACTTTCAATCTTTTCGATCTTGACTTAGAAAATAAATGCATCTCAGACATTTATGAAACACAGATAACTTTTCATTCATTGAATCATGCGGAAAATTATGACTGTTGTGAACCGTTAACCCAAAGTGAACAGATCAATAATGTGTAAAAATAGCATGCAATTAATAAGAATGTAAAATTAATCCAAATTCATTAAACGAAAGTATTTAATATTATAAAATTCCGTCTTTCGGTCTGTTCGATTTTGATTGTATTTTTTTTTTTCTCTATGATTCAAAAGATATCCATGTGTCTGTTGCATCAGGAGAGCAATTACTCTGACACAGGTTAATATGTGCTTGATTGTTTTTAAACATACACTGCCAGATCAGTTATGTTAGATTATAATTACAATCTATTCAGATTTTCAGGCATACTTAATCTATTTCGATATAAATGACATAATGTGAGTAAAAGCACTTGACATAAAAAAACTTATTTCTAATTGCATATGCTTTGTTTAAGCACGACTATATTAACATTGTAGGAATAAGTTTTCGGAGAATGTGTAATTTTCTGGAATCCAGTGTTATCAAATTCCATTTGTTTCAGTATTTTGTTTTGGTTTCAGATAAAAACAGGATACCATCCAAAAAGAGGCATGCCATTTGTGCTACGGCATGGTGTCACAGAAACTTTTCCGTTTTTCAAAGTATATTTCTAAAGCTGACTTAATCGCTCATTATAAAAGAATAAATTTATTCAAGAAGGGTATTTATGACTCTAAAAATCTTAGCCGTATTGAGTGGAATGTTGTCAAAAAAATCAGACATCACATTGCTCGTGATATTCGTGAAGCGTATGCACACCACCAGTATACCAGCAACAGTGATGGATCCCACCCCATGTTGAATAAACGAACCTTGGATCGAGGAGAATGCTAACTGGTCAGTTTGTGTTTACTATCTATGTGTACGAGAACCATTATCATATGAATTGACTCCTGACCAACAATTTGAGTGCAAAGTGCAATAATAATAGACATTGTAAACAGACCAACTATTCTGTCTACATATTTTCTTTTTTCAAATGTTCAGATATGGCAAATTATTGTGCTAGAACTGAATTCCCGCGACAGGTATCTACCGATCAAGCAAGCGAAGGTTTAAGTGAAATTGCCTTCTCAAACGGAGCAACGTTTCTATCAATGTTCGGGGTGAATGGTCACCGATTTGTCAGAAACGGTATTTTACATGAACAACAGCAGTTCACATATACACGTTCAGCAGAAACATCGACAGCTGCACGAAGACAGCCGCCGCCGGCGAAACATCCTGACTATACAGATTACAGTGAACGGCTTAGATCCTACGCAAGATGGAGTCGTTCAAATCCAAGTCCTGTGTGTCTTTCTGAAGCTGGCTTTTTCTTCACTAGTAGGTGCAACATTTTTCGTGCTTCTATTTGAAAAATAACATGATATTAAAACAAATTAAATTTAAAATGAGAAAAGCGCTTTACATATTAATATATCTTGAATTATTGTTCACATTAAATTCAAAACTATCTCTGTTTTTTAGCTCACCTGTCACAAAGTGACAAGGTGAGCTTTTGTGATCGCGCGGCGTCCGTCGTCCGTCGGCCGTCCGTGCGTGCGTGCGTGCGTCCGTCCGTCCGTCCGTAAACTTTTACTTGTGACCACTCTAGAGGTCACATTTTTTTTGGATCTTTATGAAAGTTGGTCAGAATGTTCATCTTGATGATATCTAAGTCAAGTTTGAAACTGGGTCACGTGCCATCAAAAACTAGGTCAGTAGGTCAAATAATAGAAAAACCTTGTGACCTCTCTAAAGGCCATATTTTTCATGGGATCTGTATGAAAGTTGGTCTGAATGTTCATCTTGATGATATCTAGGTCAAGTTCGAAACTGGGTTACGTGCCTTCAAAAACTAGGTCAGTAGGTCTAAAAATAGAAAAACCTTGTGACCTCTCTAGAGGCCATATATGTCATAAAATCTTCATGAAAATTGGTCAGAACTTTCATCTTGATGATATCTAGGTCAAGTTTGAAACTGGGTCAGGTGCGGTCAAAAACTAGGTCAGTAGGTCTAAAAATAGAAAAACCTTGTGACCTCTCTAGAGGCCATATATTTTAAGAGATCTTCATGAAAGTTGGTCCGAATGTTCATCTTGATGATATCTAGGTCAAGTTTGAAAGTGGGTTACGTGCCTTCAAAAACTAGGTCAGTAGGTCAAATAATAGAAAAACCTTGTGACCTCTCTAAAGGCCATATTTTTCATGGGATCTGTATGAAAGTTGGTCTGAATATTCATCTTGATGATATCTAGGTCAAGTTCGAAACAGGGTCATGTGCGGTCAAAAACTAGGTCAGTAGGTCTAAAAATAGAAAAACCTTGTGACCTCTCTAGAGGCCATACTTATGAATGGATCTCCATAAAAATTGGTCAGAATGTTCATCTTGATGATATCTAGGTCAAGTTCGAAAGTTGGTCACGTGCCTTCAAAAAGTAGGTCAGTAGGTCAAATAATAAAAAATGTTGTGACCTCTCTAGAGGCCATATTTTTCATAGGATCTTTATGAAAGTTGGTCTGAATGTTTATCTTGAAGATGTATAGGTCAAGTTTGAAACTGGGTCAACTGCGATCAAAAACTAGATCAGTAGGTCTTGAAATAGAAAAACCTTGTGACCTCTCTAGAGGCCATATCCTTGAATGGATCTTCATGAAAATTGGTCAGAATGTTCAACTTGATGATATCTAGGTCAAGTTTGAAACTGGGTCAACTGCGGTCAAAATCTAGGTCTGTAGATCAAAAATTATTAAAATCTTTTGACCTCTCTAGAGGCCATATTTTTCAATGGATCTTCAGGAAAACTGATCTGAATGTTCATCTTGATGATATCTAGGTCAGTTTCGAAACTGGGTCACGTGCGGTCAAAAACTAGGCCAGTAGGTAGAAAAATAGAAAAACCTTGTGACCTCTCTAGAGGCCATATTTTTCATGAGATCTTCATGAAAATTAGTGAGAATGTTCATCTTGATGATATCTAGATAAAGTTCAAAACAGGGTCACGTACCTTCGAAAACTAGGTCATTAGGTCAAATAATAGAAAAACCTTGTGACCTCTCTAAGAGACCATATTTTTCAATGGATCTTCATGAAAATTGGTCAGAATTTTTATCTTGATAATATCTAGGTCAAGTTCAAAACTGGGTCACATGAGCTCAAAAACTAGGTCACTATGTCAAATAATAGAAAAAACGACGTTATACTCAAAACTGGGTCATGTGGGAAGAGGTGAGCGATTCAGGACCATCATGGTCCTCTTGTTTATACTTGTAATACTTAAGATCGCACACACTCTAGGTTGATTGAGTGAAAAAGGGTAGATTTCAGATATGTTTTGAACGTGTGCAGACTGTTTAAAGTTAAACCTGATGCAGACAGAACTGTCACATGATAAATATGAACGGCAATGGAAACCAGTTCTTGGATCCTATCCACTACGGACAATCTCGATGGGGCTAGGCACTAGGGTAGAACAGTGTATTTTATACTTTGACAACAATATAAATGCTACTCTTTAATTTTAGAACACAGTTTTGAGTAGTCAAAGGAATGCGACCTAATACCTGCTATATGTATTGATAGAGGAGGTTTAAGCTTGAAACTTCCTTTTCTATTTTAGATCAAGGTGATTTGGTACGCTGTTTTCAGTGCGGTATAGGTCTCAAAGATTTCTCGGGAGGGGACGATCCCCTACTGGAACATGTACGATATTCGGGAAATTGTCTGTACCTTCTTGAACATCTTGGAACTGCAAGTTTGTCTGCAATAAAGGTAGAATATTCCACATTTAACATCTAAAAATCTGACATCCAAACTCATTTATAAAGATCTTATACATCAGTTTTCTTATAAAGATACAGAGCTTAGTGAAGAGATGCTTCATTTACCCTTATCTTGTCAGACAGCGCCCGGTGGCATGGTATTCTATAATAACACGCTGTTAATACAGAGGTGAGGGTTCGAATCCCGATTCAGGCACTGTAAATTTATCAAATGTTTTTAAGTGCCTTTTATCCAACAAAGAGACTTTTCTGGCTTTTTTTCGGGAATGAAAATTTCGTGTTTCTGATACTATGTATCTGGCACGTAAAAGAACCAGACGCAAAGGACTAGGCTATGTTAGTTGAATATGTCTGTATGTAACATATTTCTCTCTGTATTCTGTCGGATAGCCGCGAGGCGAATCCTTCTCTTGCTGTTTTCCTCAAGTAAGATCGCTTTGTTCATCCTCAAGTATAAAATTTAACCGAGTCTTATATTAGATAGCTTTGTTGATTCTTTGCTCCGATTCTTACAGATTTCATATAAAACTATCACGACTGCAGTCATTTCTGCCGTGCCAAGCCATATGACAGCCCGTACTTGGAATTATATTATATATATATATTGTACAAGGAAAATGCATGTAGATATATTTTTCAAACCACTGTCATTCTGTATTCTAAAGGTGACGGGTGTATGAGAATTTATATGTTTATATTTATTTATGTACAGAAGAAGTGTCAGACAGAGCAAGTACAAGGGATTGGACAACAACGTAAGTAAAAAATATTTAGGTCAAGTAATTTTGAAAATGCATTGTTTTATATACAGAAACTTATGTTTAATACGGGTCTAGTAACAACCCGTTCCTTTGATATTTCTGTATGAAACAAATCCTTTCATTAAAATTACCAAGAATGGAATAAAGAAGTTTGAAAGTCAGTGATTAGTTTTGAACTTTCCGAGAAGAAGGTTTTATATGAAATGCTTTAACACTTTGCATTTCAGTCCATTTAGACACCAAAACGTGTTTTAATCTTTAGCCTGCTGGCGGCAAGTGGTTCTGCCTTTGCGACCAGTGCAGACTAAAATCATGGCCTGCTCTGTTCGCTGTTCAGTCAGTAATTTTTCAGTGAACGTCGCTTGAAATAATAAATGGTATTGCCCGAATTGAATAATGGACCAGTCCATTTTAGATATAGCAGTATAAGGGTTAATATGACTTTGTCTGACTGCTAATTTTTGTAGCAATTCAGGATACATTCAGCATAGAGATTATTTTTCCAATTAAACATTCTGTAAAATGTTGGAAAAAAAATATTTCTTCAAATGTTTCATAAGCTAGAATTTTATCCAGGAAAAATAATTTTTTTCATTAAAATCGAAATTGGTAAACAGTTTTATTCAATTGCCGCTCTCGTCTTGTCAACACTGTAATTTCCGTTTGTGTGATATGATCAAGGAAATAAAAATGTCCAGTTTTCATCCATAATGACTATAAAGTACGGAAAAGTTTTGCATGAAACCTTAAATATAAAATAAACGGGAAATTATGATCGTTATTTCAGGAAGAAACAAGGAAGTATGATTTTACAGATCCGTGTAACTGGTGGTTTTCACAGTTTTGATTATTATATTTGTAAATATCACCCCAGGCTATTATTGCGAAACAAAGTAGCCTAAATGAATGAAATTAGTGGAACTACTTCTGTTATATTCAGAGTCAAACGCACAGTGTCGACAGCCTGAGTACAAGTGCTATGAAGTCCGTCTTTCATCCTTCAGTGGATGGCCGCAGTATTTAACCCAAAGACCTGAAGCATTAGCCGAGGCTGGACTTTACTATACTGGTAATTTTGGTTCTTTAAGAATTTAAAAACAGTTTTGGTATTTTATGTCGTAAAACTCTCTTGATAATCGAACAGTTCCATTGAAATATTTTTGAAACGAACAACGTTAAAAGCCAAATGTATAAACAAATGCAAAACAAAGTATTGCAAGTGGTTGTATGTTTATAAACAGGATCTGAAGACCATGTGCGCTGTTTCATGTGTGATGGCGGGTTACGGCACTGGGACACAGAGGACGACCCTTGGACAGAACATTGTCGATGGTTTCCGGCTTGTCAGTATGCCAGAGAAAAGAAAGGCGAAGAGTTTATAGCACTTGTTCAGGCTTCAGCAGAATATAATGAAGAGGTTAGCAAATGCATTAACTTTCGTTTCATGTACAGCAAGATAAATATAAAAATAGTGCACATAAGTCCGTGTATACTTCGTAAATAAATACCTTACACTAACTAATCTATTTCAATAACTTCGGGCGTTTACGTTACTTTACGCGATAATTGTATCCTGAAAATATTTATACTACTAAAATATCCCATGTAGTCAAACAATGGCACTGTAGAACAGACTTCTATGCAGGTAACATACATAATATGAAGGCTGGAATTATGTTAGGAATATGTTTTAGTGCTATTTCATCGATATTGCTCTGAGTTATACGTTATAATATGTATTATAATTCACCATATTGTAATCAGCTCACTTGTCACGTAGCTTTTGATCGCCCTTCGTCCGTTGTCCTTCGGCGTCTGTCGCCCGTCGAGGTCCGTCGTCCGTCCAAAATTTCTTGTGAACATGATAGATACCACATTGTACAATTGATTTTAATCACATTTGCACACAACTTATATTGGCATAATATCTCGCTTCTTTTCGAAAACTGAGCAGATCTCATCATGGGTTCTAGAGTTACGGCCTCTTAAAAGGTCAAAATTTGCTATTTTGGCTTGTGAACACGATGGAGGCACTTATATAGGCATACTATCTTGGTTTCTGTCGCAAACTGGCCATTATTCGTTCCAGAGTTATGTCCCCTTTAATGTCCAAACATGCTATTTTGGCTTTTGCAGCCATATAGAGACTTCATTTATTATGTCATTTGAAACAAGTTTGAAAAACATCTTTAACAACACGAGATCTTGGATTCCACGATGAAGCCGTCAGATCCAGTCATAGCTTCCGGAATAACGGCCCCTGATTGACTCCTGAAAGTGTCAGAATGTGTTAATTTTTACCTTGAGGACGATAGAATGACATTTTACATTCAATTTTAACCACACTTGCACACAACCTTAGTCGAAATAAGATATCGGTTATTTTTGAAAACCGTCGAGATTCCATCATGGATTCTAGAGTTTCTGCCCCTGAAAGAGGCAAAATTAAATGTTCTATTTTTAGAGGTTTAATTTATGCCTTGATTTAATACAAAATTGCACAGAAAGTTTATCTTGGTAATCTTTACGCTAACTAAGGAACTTGGTCATGTGGCGTAAAAAAATAGATCACCATGTCAGATCAAAGGAAACGCTTGTTAACAGCCTAGACGCCACCTTTATATGACTCTATCTTCATGAAACTTCGTTAGAATGGTTCCTATGCCAAATTTAAAACTGGGTTATATGGAGCCAAAAACTAGGTCACTCGGTCAAAGCAAAAGAAAAGCTTGTTAACAGTGTTAAACACTCTTTGTACCATATTTATGACCCTATCTTCATGAACTTAGTCAGAATGTTTATCTGGATGATTCGTCGGCCAAGTTCGAAACTGGGGTATGTGGGTTCCAAACCTAGGTCACAAATGAAACAAAGCAAAGGCTTGTTATAAGACATTACCAAAAGAACATTAACATTTCTGTGCAATGTAATGAGTTATTCGATGCGTTAATTATGATTTTTTATGAAAATATGGTTCTGCATAAGTAGAAAGATATTTCCCTTGCTTGTCTTGCGTTATTGGTTTCCAGTTTTTTATACATGTAGTAAATTATTTACGTATTATGGATGTTTATCTTCATGATTCCAAGGCCAAGTTTATAACGAGTGAGCGATATAGGGTCATCAAGACCCTCCTTTTTTAACTATTTTCTTGTACATGTTATCAATTTTTGATATAAATGCAAAAAAAAAATAGTACAATGTCGTTGCAATATTTCCGCCTGTTAGGTTTGCAAAGACTCGAGCTCATAAACACAAGACTGACTGTCGAAAGCTTTCTTTCACATAGCTGTCAATGAATGTGAAAGTATGTCAATGCTAAGATATTTCTGTCATTTTGCTATTAAGGTTCACATACCGAACATTAATTTTCGGAAATATATGGAATATTAACGATTACTAGGTGAATGCTGTGGACAATATGTATAATTCATCTGATCTTGCTTAGGAAACTGAGACCACTACACAAGGGGAAATTGCCGGCAGCGAAGCTCAGATGACACTTAGAGATCCAGAGTTCAGAGCTGTTCTAGATGAACATAAAAATGCTTGTCTAGAGATGGGATATGAGCTGGCAGACTTTAACGCAGCAGTGGATGATTTGCGAAATATGGGTCAGTCTAAGCATCTTTTAAATTACAATGTATATTGAGCTTTATATATATATTGTCCGCGTGAAATATCCCTTTAATTGTCATTATTTATGATGAAATAATAAACATACTGTAACATAATATATGGAAAAAGGAATTTAAATGTGACTAAAATCTACAACTATAACACTGGAATTGTACAAGATGAATCTTCAGACGAAACTGTCGACACATAAGTAGTACACTAGAACATTGTTTACCTTTTTCTTAAATTGATAAAATTAACTTTTATCGACCAATATTTTTCATTTCAGATTTAAATTTTGTTCTATAAACTATACGAATTTTACAAAGACTTCTATATACTGAAATACAGATGATTTGTCTAATTGGATAGGAAAAAATGTTGGTAACAATTATGAGATCACGTTTTCGGAATACGAATGTTTTAGGAAAAATATCATATTTCAAAATATTTAAAATGCAGTTATAAATGATTGCATTTTATCTTGATGTATAAGCACTATTTCATAAGACTCAAATAAGTTTACAGAACTATTAAAATACTTTTAGGTATAAGTATTTTATTTCCTTTTATATAACCTTAACGTAAAAATAAAATATTTCTCAAATTAAGATATTAATGCATCTTCTTTTAACTAGAAATGGGAAAGGGTTTGTGAATTCGTTCCTATTTGTTTTATTGCCCTAATAAACTGAATAGTGTCGAATGGATTTTGTTTTACGTCTTGCATTGTTACTATAAAACCTGTTCAGTATACAAGAATGTCGTCAAATCCAATTGGGCATGTAGACCGTAAGCTAGATTTCACGTTTAAAATGTGTGCCAAGTTCGGATGATGCCATTTCGGATAAAATCAAGCTCTTGAATATTTTACAGGCTAGCATCTCCATTTCGACACTAATATTAATTGAACGTTTACATTTTCTGATTAACATACCTGCAAGCTACTTCAACCAGAATCGTGCATTTATCTAAGTGATCAGTACATGTTAACTTTATAATAAAGTGGATGGGGGGGGGCAGTGAAAATATGTATCTTTTTCGAAATTAGGTAATCTAAAAATATATATGTTATATAGGCAAAGAATACATTTTGTCCGGAATTAAAAATATTTTTATTCAGTTTTCTAAAACAGATATGAAATCTTGTTTGAATGTTTAAATTACAGCGGCATTTGACTCCTCATTTGCAAATGAAGCCTATGGTGAAAATAGGAACGAACTTTTTACACACCCTTTACTTTGCCAAACAATATATAAAATAAACCCATGCTGTCAACCAAACAGAGATGTGTAAAAGTGACTAATCTCTTGTGTGCCTACAATAGTCATTGGTACTTGATTTTCTATCTTTTACTGACAGGTTGAACTGGTTTATCTTGTTAATATGCATGGAGTTATGTATTTCAACAGGCACTATTAAGCCAATACTAGAAGACGTTCTTGACATGGTGGAGGTTGTAAAAGAGAGGGAAAAAAGCCAGCAAAGAGCTCTTGAATTAGAACAGCGTCATCGTGGTAAGTAGTGCATTACGATATACTTATAAAATTACCATGTCTGGGTAATTGTTAGGTATTGCCCCTTACTTTAAAGAGTAATTTTTTTCAGAAACAATAGACAAGACGGGAGTTGTAGAGGTATTATTGAAAAAAAAAGACTTTGGTTGAGGTACAAATATATCACGAAATTATTTAACCTATGTTGTATCATATTCAATAGTAACTGTTTTGTACGAGTATATTAGATTTAAACTATATTTATATTAATTAATTGTGTATCATTACAACAAACGGCTAGCAAAGATTAAACTTTCATCATTTTATTATCATGAGTTCTAAAGAAAATAACATTCATTGACAAAGAATTAATTGTAGCATGCTTAATTTGTACAAACGTCCATTTGTATTAGTGAAGGTCCTGCAATAGACAACTATTTAGTAAATTGAATGCTTACATAATTTAATTTATTATTTTTAATAATGTTTTTCAAATATTTCAGAAACCCCTCTAGAAGAAAACCAGCGTCTGAAAAGTTTAATAATCTGCATGTCATGTGGCAAAAACAACGTAAACACTTTGTTTATTCCGTGCACGCATCACCGTGTGTGCATGGAGTGCGCGGAACCACTAATTGAGTGTCCAGTTTGCGGAAGAAACATCAGACAGAAGGTTAGAACATTCCTGGTGTGAATTTCTTATTCCTTCATCCCCAATGATCAGTATTGTATATCTGCACTTTTTATCAACGTCACACAAAGGTGGAACATATCACTTCATGAACATACATCATGCCAAAATTAGGAATATTCATGAATACTGTGCAATATATTGGCTTTCATACATGTACTGATGCTGTAAATTGCCATGTGGTAATTTGTGAAATATGTATTTTTTGTTGGACAAGGGCGAAAATGTAGATTTGAAGTAATATTAGTTTGGTCTAGACGGGATACAACTTCCTCAAATATGTTCAAAGTTTAGACTCATATATATCAAAGGCGTAGACCATTTTTACATTTGTATATACATGTAGGTATCCCATATGACATTTAACCCTGTCCTCGGAGGACAACCATTCCATTGCGCCAAACATGTTTTTTGAATTTTTATAAATGAGGTTTGTTAATTATTTTTCTAGCGCTCTCATTTTATTTTTCGTTATCATGTACATATCAAATAAGAACGTATTCCTTTGCTCCAAACGGTGCAGTAATAAGCTTACGCTACCAAAAAAAATCCTGGATGGCAACTCAGTAGTACCACCGACCTTCCACTAGCCATCTTGTTGGCTTCTTCATACGAAGAACTGAACGGCTCTATCGATACTGAAGACCACGTTAATAAGGGACAAGTGATTTGAAGTCAGCGACATTAACCACTCTGCCACAAATTCACATCACAAGACCTAGTTACATTGATATGACACGTAATGATAAACCATGTGATATTACACGTGATGATAAACCCATTTTGTTGCCATTGGTCTATAAAATTGAGTGTTTGAACATTTTTATTCGTTTTTGGTAAGGTTATCAAACTTTGAGGATTTTCGGTATTTGTTCAGTTACAAGATATGTGGAAAAAATCAGTGTATCCGTTAGTTTTATCTCCGTTAAATTCGTTTTAGGGGATTCGATAGCTTTTCTATTGTTGACTAAAAACGCTAATATTGATGAATTTATTTGTATAATGTTCTGCGTTTCGTGAAAATCACATTAAAATGTACTTTGCACATTACATTACTACGTATATCCCAATTTATTCTTTGCTTTCACATTATCATATAGTTTTGTATGCATCACATTTCATTGAAATTTGAATTGGATAGCAGTAAAAGAAGTTTAATAGCTGAATATGTTACCAAAGTGATAACTTTAAAAAATACGAACAAGGAACTGGTAAGTACTTGTGTCAGGTACGTTCTAGAATTTTAATAGAATAAATGTGTATATATGTACATAATGTCCTAATTGATAAATAACTAGTATGTATGTAATTTATTTCTTCTAGTGCGGGGCTGCTAATCAGTATATTTTGGGTTAATTGATTTCTTAAGACAATTTTTTTCTCACACACTTTTGATACCACTTTAACTTGAAATCTTTTTCGATCCGAATTATTTTAAGTAGTCTTTATCATTAATTAGCAGCCTCTTTCTAGTCTTATTATCTAAATATATATCTTATTTTTTTGTTTCACTCCTTTTGATTAAATAGATATGTGCACATTACTTTGATATATATTATGTATGTACATGTCTAGATAAAACATTAATAAGTACCCTGTATAAAGTATCTGCTATGTTATTTCGTTGTTACATCTATTTATTTCGTTGTTACATCTATTTATACGCCCGTCCGCTTAGCTCAGTAGGTAAGAGTGTTGGTCTACGGATCTCGGGGTCGCGAGTTCGATCCTCGGGCGGGGCGTATGTTCTCCGTGACTATTTGATAAACGACATTGTGTCTGCAATCATTAGTCCTCCACCTCTGTTTCATGTGGGGAAGTTGGCAGTTACTTGCGGAGAACAGGTTTGTACTGGTACAGAATCCAGGAATACTGGTTAGGTTAACTTCCCGCCGTTACATGACTGAAATATTGTTGAAAAACGGCGTTAAACCCAAAAAACAAACAAACAAACAAACATCTATTTATAAAAGTAACGGTTTCTTAATGGGAGACAACCCATGCATGCTTGAAAATGTATATTACATAAATAATTGATACTGTATGACCTCGGCGTTTGAATATATGTCATCAAAATATCTTGCTTTTCGTAACGTTATAAGTTTGTATACAATTCATCTGTGAAATATGTACATGTATCATTTGCATCGAATTAAATCCACATTTATTTGTATTACCTGATTTTAGGTAGGAGGCCGTTTGCATAACACTAGCTCTTGTACAAGTATCAAATTATAATACACGTTTGTACACTTTGCACATACAAACAAGCTAAAGATAATTATCCAGTAAATATATGTACGTAACTTTGTTTTTTTATTTGGTTTGTGGTTTGTTCATTTGTGGTCTGCTTAATTGCACTGTGTAAGTTCGAGGGACACTACGTATCGTATTCGAATTTACAAAAAAACATGATAGAAGAACAAAAAAGAATCATATATATATATTATTTTTACTAAAAGAGATTTCCATGTATATTTATGTACATGTGTTAATGTAAATATTGTATTTAAGTTTTCTTGACACATAACAGTTGTTATGCATAAGAGTAATCTAAGTTTCTTAGATAATAGATATGAGCCGTGCCATGGGAAAACCAACATAGTGGGTGTGCGACCAGCATGGATCCAGACCAGCCTGCGCATCCGCGCAGTCTGGTCAGGCTCCATGCTGTTCGCTTTTAAAGCCTATTGGAATTGGAGAAACTGTTAGCGAACAGCATGGATCCTGACCAGACTGCGCGGATGCGCAGGCTGGTCTGGATCCATGCTGGTCGCACACCCACTATGTTGGTTTTCCCATGGCATGGCTCAATTATGTTTCAAGTTTCAGTCCGCGACAACCTTGTATTAGCAACTACTTCATAGTTTTGCCTTGTTGTATAAAATATAGTGATGTAATAGTTTGTTCAAATGTGATATATTTTCAAGTCAATATGACATTTCACAAATAGAGTGGCAGAGTATTTTTCTTTTTGCTGACTATATTTTGTTCTAATTTCATTCTTATTATGTTATAGTGTACATGGATGAAATAGAAATGGGGAAGAAGTCATTAACTATTAAGAATTTTATAGTGTATAAATATCTACAACTATTGTCTTGTAACTTTCAAAATATAAACATATTTTATCTCTATCTGTCCTGAGTAAGCCCTTTCGAAAATTTGTGTCATAATCTATTTATTCATAATAACTATGTTGATATAGTAGCTTAGAGTTATAGCTTATTTTTAGGTTACTCTAAGTAGTATAGTCATTTCTGGAAATTAGAATTCGGTCACAGTATAGGGTGTTCTGCTCACCATTGGTCGCGTGATAATTACCTTATCACTTTGTTTCAATTACTGTCATTTATAAAATCTATTTAAAATGTTGTTACTAAATGCATGCATATGCCTGCATGCTTAAATCAACCATGTAATGTTGAATATGTATATCTCTTGCATTGTATACTCAAAGAACTGTAACAGGTTTCGAGTAAACAAAGGTATGGTCTGTTCTGTTCTGTTCAACTAACAAATGATCTCTTTACGTATAAATACGTCAATACATTATATAGCTAGTATTAATGCAAAAAACTTTGCATTTCGGCACACCGCAGCGGGGAAAGAAATTAGAGAGTCCTAGGGATGATGAACCAGTTTTTCATATTTGCATCATTCATTAAGAACGACGTCGCTAGGCTCAGTATATATTAACTTATTTTCACCGAAAGTCTCTTGACCTCTTTTCATTATTTTTTGTTAAAAAATAAATTCATATTACATCTCTGACACTGTAAATAATGTTTGTTTTTATTTCTTAATCATTTGTTTCATTTATAATTTATTTCTGAGTAGTTGTCGTAAAAGTGTCATCTATGATTTGAGGCACATAATAATATGAGATTTACTGACATACTATATATTCAATATTAAATCAACTATACATTATGTTACAAAGTTTTATTGCCGCTTACATTTCATGCTAATAAATAAGTAACAATATTTTTCTTTTCATTTTTTTTTTGTCGTCTCTCTTTTCTTTTACGTCCATAGACTGGAAAGACGTCATGACGTTTCGCATCGATTTAATTATCTTTTCCAGTTTTGCAGCGTATTTTACAAAATTTACTTTTTATACTCTTTGGTTTTTGAGCAGCGTCTGGACACCATGTCACTAATAGAAGTAAGAATAACTCTTGTGAAAAATTTATATAGAACGTCGATTTCGACTAGACTGTCGTTAATGAACATTATACGGTTATCACATGACATCAGTTTAATATGCAACTGGTTTGAAATAAAAAAAAAGGGCACTCCGTGACCAAGTGGTTAAGATATCTGACTTCAAATTACTTGCCCCTCGTCGATTTTGGCTCGGGCCTCACTCGGGACGTTGAATTCCTCATTTGAGGAAGCTATCGGAAGCTGGCTGGTCGGTGGTTCTACCCAGGTGCACGCCGAAATAATGCACGGAGAGGTAGCTGGGGTCTTCCTCAACCATCAAAGCTGGAAAGTAGCTATGTGACCTATGATTATGTTGGTGCGGCGTTAAACCCAATTAAAACAAAAGAGAAATCAAAAAGAGGTGCAAATAAATAATAAAGCTATTTGCGTTGTTTAAAATTAGATGTATCAGAGTTCACACGCGCAGGAATTTTAGCTACGACTATTGCCAGACCAGTAACAAGTACTCTATTTTATTTTATGCTAACTGATGAAATACCGAATTATATCATGAGATATAATCCGTATCACTCACTGTTATCACGCACTGTTTTGCTGGTTTACTTGTAGCTCTACATTTAGTATGAATTTTAAACTATTTGCTTAAAACAGGATGAAAATTGTAGTCGCACTTTGTTCTTTATACTATTAGTATATTTCTCGATTCAAATTGTTTTCCTTAATGAGAATTTCCATAACGTTATCTCACCTCGAAGTGAGAAAATTTTCATATTTTTACTCGCGCTAAAATATTTTAAATTTTCTTACTTCTCAGTGAGATATATTCCATATTCACTCAAAACAAACAAGTACCCTCTATTTTACAATCAGGGCACATGTCGGCAGCAGTCATTTCCCTTCGTCTCTCCAAACCCAACTATATGTACATTTTAATTAAAACATTCTTTACATCCGCTATGCCCTTGTAAACACGCGTAAAGGCAAAATGAAAAATAAAAGGCAATTGCTTTGAATCAAAATAAATCCAGTATTTGTTTTCGAAATGACAAGAAATGTCTTTCCTTGATTCGCATATCTGTCCTGTATAGCCCATACATATACATGTATTGACATCAGTCCGCTGTAAAGCTTTTAACATATGTTTCAATGGTTTAAATTTTCAAGCTCTATTAACTGTCATATTAAATATAAAGGCGATTAAATCCCGATTTTTGGTGGAAAATATTCCTCACAAATATTTATTGCGAATAATATTTTGGCACACGTTGTTTTAGAGCAATGGTATTTGATCACTTGTGCTTTTGAGGCTGCTAGCATAGTAATTCGTCACTGTCGCGGAAAAGTATAAAAAAGAAAACTTCCGCATAATCTTTTGTTATAATTTTTATGTTTGAATAGCTTGACACCTACCAAAACGATCCGGGATTCGAGTGTACGACCCCATGACTGCACAGCTCTGCTCTGCTTTTTAAGCAAACCGGTTTATTTTCGTTTAACTTTTATGATGCAAGTGATGTCCGGTCGGTTATCTTATTTTTTATTAAATGCAACATTGTTTTTTTTTTAATATACATAACAGTTTGACAGAAAAGTCCTGTTGATTGCGTTATGCATTAGTAAGATTTATTTTGTTTTTGTCGAGTTTAATATCATACTAACGCAATTATAGGCCATATGACAATTTTCTAACGTTTCCTGGCGTAGAAGAACCCTTGTGCCTGAGCATTTTACGGGTACAGGCGAGTACGTGAGTACACAGACTTCTGAAACATTTCTACACCACTAGCGAGTGTTCGAACCCACAGCGATGAGGGGTTGAGGGCAAGTGATTCTAAGTCAGCGACGGTAACCGTCTGACAAGGAGGCTCTTGAACTAACAGATGAATTGTAAGTTGTCAAGTTCTGCTTATCTATATTTATCATAATGTCACAGTGAACAATAATGAACAAATCCGTAAATTACTTCTATTTTCAAAGCTGATATTATACATCAAGCGATGACTGTAAATCATTAGTGTGATGTAAGGCGCAGTAAATATCGCAGATCTACGAAATAACTAATAACTATTTCGTTTAAACGAAATGATTTCGTTTAAACGAATTAGTTTAAACGAATTAGTTATTTCGTTTAAACGAATTAGTTATTTCGTTTAAACGGAATAGTTGTTTCGTTTAAACGAAATGATTTCGTTTAAACGAAATAGTTAAATGATTTTGTTTATTAAACGAAATAAAAAAAAGTCTCACATTACCTAAGTGGAAAAAAAGTTCGTAACATGTCACTTTAGGGGCACCGTACAGATCTATAAGACAAAACCTGGCAATAGTTATCTATTATTAATAATATTGGTATTCAATAATATCATTTTATGGACTTTATTTTGTGACAGTTTTAGTTATACAGTCCCTCTTTACAGCGGCCCTCTGAACAACAATTCCCTCGAGGCAACAGCACTTGCTACTGATTCCAAAATATTGCAATTGTTCTTAATCTTACTTCTCTACAACAACTCCCTCCGAACAACAACCAAATTTTCCGTCTCCCAAAGGGTGCTGTTGTAGAGAGGGAGCACTGCAGTTATTACTTTCTTCAGTTGAGTGTCATACCATACGACAACTCAAATAGGTTTAAACAGTCAGTATCGTATCTAATTGTGTGGTAATGATTACGAAAAATAAACTTTATCTATGTCGTTATTTAATAAAAAACGTATTTACTCTGTATTTTACAATTTTGATAGAGCATTATTACTATGGAAAAAAACACATTTTTGATCTTGTATTGTAATATATGTGGCTGCGATGAAAAAAATAGGATGTAAAGACGTAAAGTAAATTATTAGGTCATTTTCGCCGGAGGTAAAGGAGACATCAGATATCAATGAGAAAACGTTCAAGAAAAAATAAATCTACACATTGTTTCTATAGTGTGTTTGTAGGCGTGACACCGTGTCAAGTGGTCTGCACAATCCGTGTATATCCGTTTGTGTGCACAAGGTAGGGAAAATGGTGCCTACGTGGTTTGTGTAGCTTATCATATATTCTAACATGGCTCGATTTAATTTACAAAGACGGCAATCAAGCTCTGTACATTCTGATAACAACGGTTGACGCATGGACAGGAAGAGAGCATTATGACGTCAATTATGACGTCAAATTGCCGAATGACGTCTAATACATTGGCTGTGACTAAATACAGAGTTGGTGCGCCCGTGATATATTACAGACTCCGGTATATACCGGATTAACTAAATTTGAACAAAAATACCTTAAATGTATATATTTTGTAACCATGGTGATTCTAACCCTAACCTTTAGTCAATATATTATGCACATTATACACTAAATGCATGCGGACATGCAAACAAAATGAGTATTTTTGCCGTGCGTTCCATTTGATAATAATTCCGCGCATGCGCCGAACGGCTGCACCAACTCTGCAATGAGAAACATTCTAATACATTACTCCTCGGGTAAATGAAGACCAGCATAATATAATATTATTAATTAAAATACATCACTGAGCATGTCAGAATGAAAACAGTCAAGGCTGTCTTGTGGTTTATTGTCTAATTTACCACGTTTAGTCAGTCAGATGCTTTAGTATTTAACCGATCGGGCCAATGCCCTCGTGGTTCAATTTCTACGCATTTGAACTCCGAACAGTGGGAAATTAGACGATAAACAACTCGAAGGCCTTGATTATTTGTTAAATATAGAATACCTCTCAGACGCTGATTTTTATGTAAGAGTGTGTCTAACAATGAAAACATCACATTTTAGATAACAAGGAAAATTGTTTTCTGTGTAAATGTTGTAACAATACATTCAGTATCCTCTGTATGCTTTCCTAAGTAGAAAAAGAGAAAAGTCCACAGGTCGCGAAACACAAATGAAATCTTGCAGGCTCGGTTTGATTTAGCCTGTTCAATGTCGGTAGTGGAAATGCATGCTACCGTCCACGCATTCTAGCCTTGGGATGAGCAGAACGCAACATTTGCACATATTACAAGTATAGAAAAACAATTTCGAGACAACCACAGATGTGTTCATACTGCAGTGTACAGGTATGTTCTGTCCATTTATGTTGACTTGGTATGCATAACATGTTACCTTAATTTTCATAACGATTGTGTCTGTGATACGAAGAGATTTCTTCTTTGTTCCCTGGCAAAAGAACATAATGGGGACAAACGAAAATGTTCCGTAAAGCGTTCATCATTGATGCATCAACAACAAAACAGGCGAAGCAACAAACACAATTGTCAAAACCTATAATAAGACTTGCATTTTATTCGTTAATTGAGATCAATAAAAGATGCTAAATAAAATAGTCAATTCCTGTCAATTTGAATATAAGAAGACGCTTCTTCCTTCAGTTCTTTCATTGACGGATTCTTGTTGAGAAACTTACAGTTTGTAAACAGACCTCCTTGATAATAAACTCAAATATTTATAAAGGACAGTTTGTTTTGTATGATAACTGTCTTCGCGTTTACATTTAAAATGATTCTTTTGAATGTAGAAAACTAACTTGTCACATTCACATTTAAAAATTCTCTTATCTTTGATTCAGATTTTTACCAGCGAAAGCATTTTCCCTTTCAAATAATTTAAACGAACTGGAATATTGATTACAAGAATTTGCATCGAAACCGTTTGATGTAAATAAATGTTCAGTTTCTGGAAAATTTGTATATACGGCAATACGAAGAATAAGAAGTTGATATTCACGTGAGGAAGCCATCCAGCTGGCTTACGGAAGGTCGGTGGTTCTACCCAGGTGCCCGCTCGTGATGAAATTTTGCACGGAGGGGCACCTGGGGTCTTCCTTCACCATTAAAGCTGGAAAGTCGCCATATGACCTGAAATTGTGCCGGTGCGACGTTAAACCCAACAAAATAAATAAATAAATAAGAAGTTGATATCTTCACTACAACAAATGGATTTGCATAAACATTACAGTTGTTTCAATATGCAATCAGTTGATTCAGTAGCATACAAGTGTGATTTAAGGGGATTCTTAATTGGGTTATATTCTTGGTACTTTCTCGAACATTAAGTGATATAAATTTCTAGATTCAAATACTCCCTGTATATTAGCTTGATTTGAAAGTTTCAGGCACGTATATTATTTTTCTTTACAGAATCTAAAAGTGTTCTGGTAACTTAACTTAATTCGTGTGAAAATGTAGGCAAATTGGGTCTGTATCATGTCTACCTCCAATGTTTGGAATACTACTGATCTTGGTCATGGTCTAGGATGTAACTGAATATTAGATTCAAACCAGTCATACTTAAAATGACTTAATTGCACTTAACTTTAACACGAATAGTTTGGGTACTAAAGCGATTTGTCTGTTAAGGAAAATATCATAGTAATGCGAACATGGAATGGAAAATATATTCTGCACATTTTTGTCAGTTACACAGGCAATGTCGCCACATATGAAACCGATATGATTATCATATACAATTCATAAAAATATTATATCATCATTTCATATGAGAATCATATGTATCGAAATTGGCTATGTATATCATCTCAAAGTCGTCTGTCTTCAATATAATCTGCAAGTGTCGAACGTGACACTGAAGTTCGCATAGTTCAAACATCCACCAGTTACGTAATTATTGCAATTTCTTGCATATTTTAAGATATGTTTAAACATGTATATTTGCTAAACACTATCAAAGAGTCGAAGGTTTGTAGATATAGGAAATGTGTTTCTTGCAGGTTCGTAACTTAAGGTTTAACAGCTGTGCATAAATACTCTTCTATCAGACATAAACGGCCTTGTTTTGGAAGAACAGGAATTGGTAAGATTTATCATTATACTCGATAACCTTGTCGTCTAAAATTCTATATCAGAATATAACCTAATATTTGAATTCGTTTTACTTTCCTTATCAATTCGATATTATCTAGTATAAACAGTACAATAAAGGAACAATTTGAATTCACTGATCATGAATGATTTACCTACTCTTGTGAATCAAGGCACACAAAAAGCAAAGAAATCGGTAAACCGCTTAATAAGATATACGATACTTAAGTCTTACAAATACAAGGTACACTAGTATATATATTTTGGTGAGGTAATCATTTAAAAGCAAAGTGTTAATTTAGGATATGATAGTGTTAGAATGTTGATATAAAGGTGTAAAAGGACATAAACTGGTACTAAAATATTTCACACTGTTCGAATATACCCTATACGGTAAGTAGGCACGCTTATTTCATAGTAGAGAAAAGCAACAAAGTGCGTTTGCGAGAAGTATGGATCCAAATCACCCTGCGCATTATTGAAAATAATTAGGTTGCTTTCCGACGACAAAATCAATCCAAAGAATTTATCCACATTTCATTGAGACATGAAAATACGTCTATCTCAAGTCCCTTCCCAAAACCACATGCTTAAAATATCATTTTAACTTGTATTTCGGTTACATCGAAGAACAACGCTCGATCCCTTGAAATTTGAGAAATCGAGAACCAACTGTACCTATAATTACTTAATGAAAACAACAACTGGTGAGCATTATAAAACATCACATGTATTTATGTTGTCGAGACAAATTCACACAGAGCAGATACATGCATGTTCTTTTCCAGCACAAAGTAAACTACTTCTAGTTTCTTACTTACCTGTACTAGCTTCTTACTTTCCTGTATAACTAAAATCAACTTCAGAAATTTTTTTACGCAAATAACATACTTTCCTCCTAGACACGGCACAGATCAGCCTAATGAAAACAGATCAGCCTATTGAAATCAAATCTCAACACACGGCAGCTGTAACAGTATTACAGTCGAGCGTTTCAGCTCGGCCATGAAACTTTCATGAGTCAAAATTACAGCAGGGACAGACAGTTCAAACGTATACTAGTGGGATAAAACTGACATTCAGGGAGACATCACGTTTTCTAAAACGCTGGAGTATCTGAATAATTAGAATATCTGAATACAGATGAATTCATGCTTTAAGAGCAGTTACATAAATAACGATATTAAAAAAATACAATGCACATGTATATTAAGCCAATGAATGTAAACTTAAAATAAAAACAAGACTGTAACAAGTTTTCATGACAAAAATATGTTTATAAACAAGATCTGATGCATAGTTTCTATTCTGTATCACACAAATTGAATGATTTCTGTTCTCTGCATATTGTACTTAATATCATTCTTCACTTACTTTTACTTAGCTTTTATAAAGTAGTTACAATATTTTCTATAGCAGTCTTTTTCCTAGGATAGTTTGTGCACTGTTTTTGTCCCCTGAAATAATACACCTTTGTAACGTTTGTACTAGTAACATCTCTACGACTTCAACCGTTACGCCTATTTACAGCGGTAATTTTTCCATTTGAACAATTGTAATAGTTACGGTTTTACAGCATAACAATTTTGCATAATTCGAACTGTTTTACAGTCGTTCTGCATGTGTATATTTGAATTTACGTATGTAAAATTTACCGATGTTAATTTAAAATAATTCTTACTGTAGTTTTGAATGAAAGTAAATGTCAAAACTTTTGTCATATAACAATATCGAGTTTCATATGTGCTGAATCATATATGTTTTATGTTTTAAACTATGCAAATCAATTTTTCTTATTTGTTTAGTACATATTTTCGAGAAAACATTCCGTATCCTGTCAACAAAAAAAACTACGAGACGACTTTATCTTGCTGATTATATTTAACATCCATATCTTCTGCATTTGGACATTCCTTTAAACAAATCCGTATCTTGCCGACAACTGTATTCTATAACAGAACTACAAGCTGTCACACGCTACATACTAGCAAACGGATATGTAGTTGTATACGCGAGACATTTGTAAATTAACAAAGTTACTTTCAGTACAGACCATAATATGTTTGGTTTATTAAATCATGATTTTTAAAAGTTGATCAACACCAATTATGCCAACCGAAATTAACTGCCTTTTGACTGAATCACAAAATGCAGAAACTGATTAATACAGGTTATGAACTAATTCTGTTCACAAACACAGAAAACTTTATGTTCTATCTTTTTGAAAATCATCAGATTTCACGATGTAAGAAATTTCTTGTCACCCCGTACTTGGATTTACTGTTGTCATATTTTCGTGGTCTTTTTGGATCATGAAGTCCATTCATCATATGTGTAACAGAGTTCCGCTTAAGTTGGTGCTAGGGGCATTGGAAGTATTGTCATTACCTCTCATGAACAGACTCAATCAAACCGTGTCTGCTATTATTATAAGAGGTTGCATTCTTTGCTTCCAAAGGATCGTTTACAAATTTTATTGAATCGTCCGCTTTCATCTAACGCTTTACGCGTCTTCATGCACTTGCGTTTTTAAATGTATACACTCAAACCTGTGTTAAAGATCACCTCTGAACAGAGACAACCTGACTGTAAAGACCACATATTTTTTTTTCTTATTTAACATTTACGGTGTATTTTAACCTGTGAATTAAGACCACCTCCCAATAAAGACTACATTTTGGCTCTCCCAAGTGTGGTCTTTATAGACAGGTTTGACTGTATAACTAAAGTATGTTAATATACTTTGGAAGAAAGAAACGCAACCATGCATATCAATAGTGGAATAGGTTTAATTGAGTCTGTGTACTCACGCGATGTAATGAAATATTTAACACGTTATGGCTAAATCGAACTTTATTATGATAACGAAACATTGAATGAATTCCTGTTGAGAGAAACTGGGTAAGAGGAAACTTGGATGAGAATAAAAATAATGATAATCATTATTTTTATTCTCATCCAAGTAATTGATAATAGTGACATTATCATTATTATACCTTTGTTTAAAGAGGACAACATATCCGGCGATATAGTTCTCAGACATAATAATGTAAAATAACCTAATACATATTGTGTTGCACGTCCGCATAGCTCAGTACAAATACCACAGACCTACGGAGAGCGGGTCCCCAGGCGAGGGGCATGTTCTCCGTGACAATTTGATAAAAGACATTGTGTTCAAAATCATTCGTCCTCCACCTCTTTATCAATGTGTGGAAGTCGTCAGTTAATTGCGGAGAACAGATTTGTACTGGTACAAAAACACTGGATAGATTAATATCCGCATAACTAAAATACTGTTGAAAAACGGGGCTAAACCCAAAACAAACAAACAAAAAACGTACTGTAATACTAGTAGAATACAATTTCAAAGTTCAAACGTCGTCACTTAAATGCATTTGTGCTTTGTTGTTTTAAATGTATTTTCACTAAAGCAGTTTATATATGTATTATACATGATATGTGAGAAAGTATAAAACTATTGAATGTGAGGGATATTATATGTATATTGAATATTAAATGTATTTAAGAGTTTATTGTAATATATTATTTGACCCAATGTAAATAAATTTCCGTCTTTTATCAGATAACAATATCATAGTCCAAGTGCTTGAAATCTCTAGACTAGTATAAAGGGCAATTTACGTTGGAAAATATCAAGTGTTTATTAATGAATTTAGATGTGTATTTACATTGTTATCACGCAAAGCGTATATTACCCCTAAGCTACGCTATACGTGTCGTGAAACGGTAAATGTGTGTTAAACGTTGCAAAATTCTATAAACAGTATTTATTGATTATCGCTATATATATTGCATAATCCAATTTCTTTTTACAATGTCGTATCTTAAAATTTACATATCATGAGCACATCTTCATGTAAACTAGAAGTGGAAGTTTTTTACCCTATTCTATTGCATTTTAATGCATATATATGTACACTTGAAAGGGCTTGCAGTGAAAAATTGAATTATTGGTAAAACTTGAACTTCAAACCATTTGTCCCTCGCCGATGCGGGTTCAAGCCTCACTCGGGGCGTTGAATTCTTCATGTGATGAAGCCATCCAGCTGACTTACGGAATGTCGCTAGCTCTACCAAGGTTATAAAATAATGAACCGTGGGGCAAGTGGGTCTTCCTCAACCGTCATAGCTGGAAATCCTCTGTATCAACTATTATTATGTCGGTGTGATGTTAACCCAATAAACAAGTTTTATTCTATATTTAGAATGTTTTTGAGATGTGCTTATATATCAAAAAAGGAATAAAATATGTTTAAACTATTAAACTACAACTATGGAAATTTATACATAGACTACAATACTAGTACAAAGTCCGATTATTTTTCATATGCACAGCGCAATAAATACTGCTCAATTTCCTAAGTTTGTTTAGATAATGCATTACAGTACAACTATTGGCTTCTTTACTATTATATTGTGTACTGTCGTTATAAATAGATTTTACATTGTAAATCTATGTATATTGATCTCATTAGAGATAACGCATGAATGACAATCTAAAGCGTTTGCGCAAAAAAAAAAGAGAGATCGAAAACGAAACAAACGAAGCTAATATAACTGCGAAAGAAAACATCTGAAATTCAGGATGTTTCACATTTACACAGTGTAAATAAATTGGTATTTTTGCGTCTTACTCTTACGTATAAGGCATTTTACCCTTACGTAGAAGAAATGTTTCTTCTAAGCCGAGATGACTATTATGTTACATGTATTGAAAAAAAAACTTTTTTCTTGTTTCGTTTTGTAAAAGCCTTCTTTTTCTGTTATTTTGCTAGTTACTTTAAATGTCAATGATGTATTTACGTTCTTTATTATACTGATGCAAGATCTTCCTCTCAAATTCTAATTATGTATTAATTTAGATTTAGTTCATAACATACTATAGATGATTTTACACAAGTTACTGGTAACTATGCTAACCGGCGGATGTTTTGGTTTTAACGCGAATGCGCTCTTTACGTGTGGCAAAAGAACTCTCAACCATAAGAAAACCTACATAAAATTATCATCATATTACGAATTGTTTTGTCATTATAAGGATAATTTCATTCAAGTAATTTATCATACAGTATACTTTGATTAAAGACATCTGTGAAAATTCAACATATCTTACCTGAAAAGTCTGTTTTATTCTTATTTTCGTCAGAAAAGAACAAGCATTTCCAGTTTTTTCCACACATCATACAAATATAAAATTTGTACCTTACGTTTAAAAATTCATAGTTTTTCATAACATCTATTTTTACCACAGTATTAAATAGTTGTTATATACATTTTTCTCCGCCTTGAATGACATGTCGCGGCTCCATGTCACTGAGGTTGCTATTTTAAGTGACATACTGGAAATCATTGCGTAATATTATGCAAATGACATGATAAAACATAGGTTACCTGGGTAATCAAGACCGTAACTTAATTTCGAGACTGTCCCCTAATTAGGGCGGATTATAAAAGTTACTGAAGCAAATAAGCTGGCTTTGATGTGATATACATTAATGTTTTCGGTCATCGATGCCATTAAAAGAACGCACGCGGATAAAGATATCACGCGGCGGAGCTGTTTTGTGAATCAAAAAATAAACATTTCACGTGATATCTAGTATCATACAATCTATAAGAATATATGTTATGCTATATATTTGGAACTGTAATGGACATTTCCTTTTAAAAAGATGACAGTGTAGTTACAAAAAATCTAAATTCGTAAGATATGAATCATATCAAGGACTATAACTATACACTGAAGGAAAATGCCTGATGTAAATATTTATTTTTTTATGTTTTCATGCTGGATCATTTTCATATCGAAAATGTATCGCGCAAAGAAGTCATTATCCGTGATTTAGAATAATTATGATAAACTTGAATTCCGCAAAGAATAGAACAAATAAAGAATGTAAGTGTAGAACACCCCTCCCCGCTACTCGCCCCCTTTCTATCAAATCTTACCGCTGCATTGACCATTCGGCCAGTTTGATAATAGAGAGTTTGAGATTTTAACCTTCGCCTTCCCCTTCAACGTCTCGCATATATATTTTGGGTAAAACGTCACCGATATGCGTGTATTTTATTTAAATCAGACGTTGCTACTAAAGTTTTCCTTGTAATATCAAGTAAGCCTAAGACTTCTCTTTATTACTATGTGAAATAAAAAGCTTTGTTTCAGGATTTCTGCTTATGAAGTTGTTTGATTATCCATATGTATAATTTGACTAAATTTGATGCGAAACACTATCAATAAGTATAAGAATGATGAAGTTTTGTATGTTTAATAATTTTAACTAAATACATTGAATTGAACCTGGAAGTATGAAGTTATCAACTGATTTTGAGAAGCATTGAGATTTTGTTCAAACTTTAACTTCTACGGCATATTTGTGTCCCCAGGCGGTATTGATTATACTAGATGGACCTTTTTGCCGTACGAAGTGAAGTTTTGAACGCCCGAAGATGTGATATCACAAAAGTCAAAACTTCAGTCTTTTTTCATCTATTCTGTCCCCATACTCGGCATCAAAGACTGAAATCTGGATGGAGGCACATGGCAGGACAGTCATTGTACTTGAAAAATAAATAATTACGCGCGATTATCATTTTGTGGAAAATTTTATTTTCAGTTCCAGATAAAAAAATTCCGTTTCTGTCTGACACGATAGTTGCGTTTTAATTATAAACATAAAATGGTACTAGTAAGACGGAAAATTCTTCTGAAGTATCAGACAATTTCAGATCTATGAGATCATGCTGCGAGAAGTGTCCTGTTAGCCGTATGTGATAACTCCATTCTTTACATGCACGGACCAAGAGCCTGGCAGAGGGGCATTGTGGGTCAATCACCCCTTTGATTCTTACATTTTACATGTATATGCCAACATAATATTTTGTGCGGCAATTTCCGTCTCCACCTAATATTTCTTGACTGTTTCGCTAGACACATGGTGACTTGGCACGATTATATGTCTGAGAGTTTGGCATTATAAAGTGTCATGCAGAGTGTCAAGATGCCAACACGTATGATATGACGAGAGTATCTTACATTTTGTTTCAATGCGCTTGTTACATGTATTCATAACTTGTGTATATTGACTCATGTTATCAACATATCTTATAAAAGGTTAAACTTTCATCAGGTACATTGTTTATGAGTGTCTACAAGTGAAACGCGTCTTTTAAGGAATTTGATGTAAAAAGTACCAATTCAAAGTGAAAAAAATCTTTTAAGAAAAACTATGAATTACTAGTCAACAGCATGACGGATGAATCTGTCATTTATATTTTATGGTCATGCCTTTTGTGTTTGATTTATCACATATATTTAACTTAATTTTAAAATTTTAAAGTAGTTCGACAAATGCATTTGAAATAGTTGGTTTTTCATGTTTTTGTTTGAAAAATATTAACTGCATTATCTTTCAAGAATACCATCAGCAATAGAATACGTTGATATGGTTATCATTTTTATTTCCTCTTATGTATGATTTACAATCGTACATTGTATACTGACATCATTTTATATAAAAGCTAAATGTTTGGAGCAACAACAACGAGTTTTTACATTGTTCACATTGTTTCGCTTTTTATCGTAATCGCACTAATACCCATGCGGTAATTATATTAATTGAAATGTTTTTATTAAATTTTCATTTTTAAAACCTCTTGTAAAAACCGTGCCCTTTTGGACAATTGATATCAAAATGCACGAGAAAAACGATCATAATTACGGACAAATTGAATAGGCGGATTAAATGAAGTAAGGTTCATTCTAAAATTTGAAATCTCAAGGAATTTTAATCGGAATTCAACTTCATACGTTAACTTCGCAAGAGACGTTGAAGGGGAAGGCAAAGGTTGAAATCTCAAACTCTCCATTGTCAAATACAAAACTTGCAAATTCGAAGAAACAACAGAAATAAAAAATAACTTTTTTAAGATGATTATTGTTATTTTTGACAAAGAACTATAAAATTTTATAGCTCTTTGTTTTTGAATACTGAATGAATTGATCCCCATTGGAGTATAATTGGACATAAAACCATAGGCTGAACTTTGTTAATTGAACATTTTATTTTCAAGCTCGACTTTTAACTACATGTATGGTAACTGCGACACGTTGTAAGTTATTTGAGACCACGTTAGGAAAAAAACAAAATCTTTGTTATTACTTTATTAATTCATGGATTTTTTTTCATTTTACTGAACCTTAATTTGTCGAGATCATACGTGCCGAATAAATAGTCCATTAATCCAAAATCATCAATGATAATGCGAATTAGTTAAATCTATTGGTTTGCAAATATATACATATATTTTCCTTTGCCTTACGGTGGATATTTACTATAAAACAAACTCATTATTGATCGAATAGATTAAAATACAATGTAACTCTAACGTTATTTATATTGTGCAGTCATGTCTTTTTGCCCTACGTAGAGTACGCATGCGCGAAAATTGTTTCCCGTTGCCAAGGAAGTAGCTCCCTGTAAAAATGTCTATTAGTACAGTGCGAACTAGATACATGCCACTATTAATCGTTCCAACGTACAGTGTTAAGTGTTTAAGCCTGTCTTCTATTTATGTTATTTTTGTTAGTTTGTAATTTAATGTATACTTTGTGAACATGAAACCAAACTTTGTTTTCTGGTATACCACAATTTACTTGTTTTACATTAACTGAAATCCATACTTTATCTACTCTCGAAATGCCTTAACATCATGTTTCCATGAGCAATATATCAATATTGTTATTTTGTTTATTTCAGTTACGTCATATGTCTATATATCACACTTTAGAGGGAATACCATGCAACAAAATGGTTTCGCACAGGACAAAATACAGAGATGCTAAATATATTTCTAAAACAGACCTAATAGCAATATACAAAAGAAACAATTTCTTCAAACATCGTATTTATGACACAAGAGGCTTGTTTCGATCAGAATGGAAAATTGTCAAGAAAACACAGCATATGATTGTTCGTGATATTTGTGAAGCATATTCCAGTCATTTGTATACCAGTGGCAGTGATGGCTCACCCCCTATGCTAAATAAGCGAACCCTAGACAGAGGGAGGAGCTTTTAAATTGCACCGACTTGAATTTTCATGTAAAACATATCATTAATAAACTTCAAATTTATTGGCCCGGGGCTAACAAAACTAGTGCAATAAAAGTTTATGGTTAAACTCTTCTGTCCAGTTCATATTCAAATGTCTCGCTATGGCTAACTTTGTAAGAAACGAATTTCCGCAGCAGGTTTCAACCGATCAAGCTAGCCGAGACCGAAGTGAAATTGCATTTTCTAATGGAGCATCGTTCCCTTCGTTTTCTGCAACGGATGGTTCTTTTGTAAATACTGAACACCATCTTGTAAGAAATGGTTTCTTAGATGCAACTGGGCAACAGCAATTAGCATATACACATTCCGTGGAAACATCGATAGCTACTCGAAGACCAGCGAGACCGGCAAGACATCCCGAGTATATAGATTACAGTCAAAGACTTAGATCCTACGCTAGATGGATTCGTTCGAGTCCAGGTCCAGCCTGCCTTTGTGAAGCTGGCTTTTTCTTTACAAGTAAGGTTAACAATTGCAGCTGATGACGTTGCATGATATACACACTAATAAAAATAAACTGAACAGTACTTTACATTCAATTAACGTATAGTTCTTATTAGTTAAAATGCTTTCCGATTTTCGATCTATTCTTGTATATTTTAGTAAAGACTTGCTGGTAACAATACATGTGATATTATTTTTTGATAGAGGAGTTATTACCACTTTTTATTTTAGATCAAGGTGATTTGGTACGTTGTTTCCAATGTGGTATTGGTCTAAAAGATTTCTCGGAAGGGGACGATCCGCTACTGGAACATGTACGATATTCCGGCGATTGTCCATACCTTCTTGAATATCTCGGAACTGCTGGGATATCGGCTATAAAGGTAGACTGTTTCCTTCCTAGCGTTTAAAAGGTTTTCTCAGATTCAAACTATGTGTGTAAAGCTGATGTATATAATTTTTATTTAAAGTGATTTTACACAGTCAGTCTTATCAAATCCTAAACCAGGTTATAAAAACCGTAAATCAGAGGAAGACAGGAGTTAATTTATTGTTGTTGTTTTTTTAATTTCTTTATTGTATTTTGTTTGGTTTCACGTCGCATCGACACAATCAATGGTCTTGACGGCCTTCCAGCTTTGATAGTGGAAGAAGAACCCAGGTGCCCCACTGTGCATTATAATTATTTCATCACGAGCTGGCATCTGGGTAGAAGCACCGACCTTCCGTAAGCCAGCTGGATGGCTTCCTCACTCGAAGTTTTCAACGCCCCGCGAGAGGCTCGAACCCACCTGGGTTAGATTTACTCTATTTTGTTGGGTTTAACGTCTCACCAACACATTTATAGGTCATATGGCGATTTTTTTAAGCTTTGATGGTGAAGGAAGACACAAGGTGCCCCTCCGTGCATTATTTCATCACGAGCGGGCACCTGGGTAGAACCACCGACCTTCTTTAAGCCAGCTGGATGGCTTCCTCACATGAAGAATTCAACGCTCCGAGTGAAGCTTGAACCCACATGGATTAGAGGCAAGTGATTTGAAGTCAGCGACCTTAACCACTCGGCTACGGGAGCCCCTTTATCGTTTTCAGTATAATATATTTATTTGTATTAGAATTCGCTTATCTCGGTGCTAGGGGCGTGAGGGCGTTGCAATTTGCATTACCTCTGATGGACATCTTGGTTGCATCCTGCGCTTCCAAAGAATTTTCTAATAGATTGTATTAACTATTACAACAGCAAACTTTATGTGTCGTGTGGAAGCCTAAAACGATCTATCCGTACTTTGATTCAGTGTTGTTATATTTCTTTTTCTTGGAGTTCATAGAGTTCATTCAATATCTGTGTAATAGAATACCACTTAAGTCGGTGCTAGGGGCGTGAGCGGTTATAATATACTACACAACGCAAATTCTATGTCTGTCTTATATATGTCAATTAACAGTCACTCTTATTAATACATAATATATGTTTGATGTACGAGACTTTGCTATTTGTCATTACTTTTATTTTAATCAATCTACAGACGAAGTGTCAGGCGAAGCAAGCAGAGGCTTCTGAACAACGAAGTAAGTCATTTACATTTTGTCTAGTTATTATGAAAATGTATTGTTTTATGTATAAAGAAAGAGTCCAATTTTCCGTAACAGCATTTTCCAGCGATCTCTCTTCAAATGAAAGACTATGTCATCAATTTGATATGTAAACCATGACGTTGTCGTAATAGAAATGTCTCTATTCTTCAAAGTATTTTGATCAGTTTTGAACCTTTTATCAAAAAAGGTTTTGAAATGATATTAGCCATTCTGCCCAAAACAAAATAATTTTCAAGTTTGTCTTTCCTGATGACGGATTGATGGATATCTTAGTCAGCGTAAAATTTACTTTTCCCTGTAAAGTGTTTTAAAAATTCAGATCTCATATTTTTCATCATCGGGAATATTTTAATTGAAACTTCCAGTTATTGAAACCTCCAGAATGATGTTAAAATTCTATCTGAGTCTTGCATGCAAAGTGAAGTCGAAATTCACGATGCATGTAGTTTGGTATAACTAGCATTAGCTGATTTTATCAGTACTTTGTAAAATCACTCTTTTTTCAAGGAAAATTTCCGGTTTCCTGTACATTACTATGAATATAAAATACGTGAAACTATAGATAAAGTAAACGGAAAATATTATCGCTATCAAACTTATACATAATATTTATATTGTGACTGTACAGATCCTTATATTTTACAGAGAAAACACAACTAATAAAATAAATTGTGAAAGGCGATTTTTCGAAGATTTGATAAACTACACAGCTGTGATCAGATCATTATTGAAAAGCAATCAATGAAACTCATATATGTATAAAGAATTAACAGTACGAATTCATGTATATCCAGGATCAAGCGTGCATTGTCGACATCCTCAGTATCAGACCTATGAAGCCCGTGTTTCATCCTTCGCTGGCTGGCCGAATAATCTAACTCAGAAACCGGAAGTGTTAGCAGAGTCTGGACTTTTCTACACTGGTAATTTCGTTTCTTTTCTCTTTTATAAGACGCTTCGCTTTTTATCTCATAAAACTTTCAGGTTGTTCATATAGTTCCCTGTGGCATTGAAATATCGATGGCAAAACGGCGTTGAAACCTAAATGAAGCAAACATACAAAACTAATAATTGACTTGCATAATTTATTCAAGATTTCTCTCTTTGAAAACAGGATTTGAGGACCATGTCCGCTGTTTCACGTGTGATGGCGGGTTACGGCGCTGGGACGCAGAGGATGATCCTTGGACAGAGCATTGCCGATGGTTCCCGGCTTGTCAATATGCCAGGGAGAAGAAAGGCGATGAATTTATTGCCCTTGTACAAGCTTCGACTGAGGTAACTTAAATTATAAATTTCAACTTTAAGTGAGAAAAAGAAATACAATTCTGTATGTATGTATGTTAATACGTGACATACCTAACATAGTATGTTTATTTCCTGCAGGAACCAGAAAACCTTACAAACGAGGAAGGTACTGGTAGTCAAGGTCTAGTACGTGCAATTGAGCAGATGACACTTAGAGATCCAGCTCTGAAGGCTGTTCTAGATGAACATAAAAATGCATGTCTAGAGATGGGATATGAGTTGGGAGACTTTAACGCAGCTGTGGAGGATTTGAGAAACATGGGTTAGTCCAAGCTGAGCAAGTTTCACATTTAAATTCCACTGTGTTTCATATGTTGGTTTTTATAAGTTATGAGCGCATGATATATCCTTTCAGTTTGGTGCAAATTTATCGAAGTGAAGTTACAGAAGAAAACAAAAATGAGAATATGCGTAAAGAAAATTTAAAATGTGACCAAAATCTAACCACAATCTAATGCAATGAACATGTACAAGACCATCCATTGTCAGATGAAACGGTGAACTTCAAGACAAAAGAAGTACATTTATACAATGTTGGCGTTTCTATTGTTTCTATAAATACCGTTTCACATTTTCTAACGTTTAATTTTGAAATTATAATCCATACCTTGCATCTGGGTGACACTGCTTTTTGTGCACCACGCAACCACTTTCTCTATTTTCTTTTGTACGTGTTGGGGGTGGGTGATTTAAGTTTTCCTTTATCCGTCTGTCTGTCTGTCTGTCTGGCTGTCCTTTTGTTGTCTATGTGCATGGAGTATTGTATCTAGTAACATGAACTTGAACTTTTTATTGGCAATTGATTGAAATCCTTTTGGTGTCAATGTGCATGCAGTAATGTATCTATTTAGATGTCAATGTTTAGAGTAGTGCAGTTATTATTAGTATCTTGAACTTTATATCTTATTAGCAATTGATGGTACACTATCTGGTGTCAATGTGCATGCAGTAATGTATCTATTTAGATGTCAATGTTTAGAGTAGTGCAGTTATTATTAGTATCTTGAACTTTATATCTTATTAGCAATTAATGGTACACTATCAGGTGTCAATGTGCATGGAGTAATGTATCTATTTAGATGTCAGTGTTTAGAGTAGTGCAGTTATTATTAGTATCTTGAACTTTATATCTTATTAGCAATTAATGGTACACTATCTGGTGTCAATATGCATGGAGTAATATATATGTTTAAAGGTATTATCAGGCCAACACTAGATGAGATTCTTGACATGGTGGAGGTTGTACAAGAGAGGAAACAAAGCCAGCAAAGAGCAGCTGAACTAGAACAGAGCCATTTTGGTAAATTGTGTGTTTAAATATATTTTGCTTCAGTCGAATAATACTTAGCTATTGCCCATTTCCAAAATAACAGTAAAAATGTTAATCAAACACGATTAGGGGCAAGAGTTTATTACTGCAATGGATTCAAAGAGATAGGATCAAATATAGTAGTGTTTGGGACTGCATTTATTGTTTAATTCGAGCTTTTAATGGACGTATACACGTTTACTGAACTGAAAAAGGTAATATTGTATCGTAATTAATTAAGCTACTTTTTGCTGATCTCCGCACAATTTCATATTCTGAACACTTTTATTCTATTTAAAGAAAACTTCATATGTAGTTTACAAAAACTGACATTACACATGAGGATACAGAGATATATAAACAGAAGTATATTAATGGTTTAGCGTATGACCGACGCATGTTAAATATTCAAATAACTAGCTTGTATTTTTCAAATCGATGTGCCATGTTGTAAAACCTACACTAATACAAGTGTACATATATTTGAAGCGTACACTTGTTCACTGGTACAATAATTGCACTGAATATTTCATTTTTTACTTTTACTTTTCATCTTAGAAATTACAAATATTCCAGCAGGAAACTTCAACAGATGTTCATGAGCGCAAGCAGTTGTTGTTACATGCATTTCGGTATAAAAGGCTCTATTGCTGTATTTGGCTGCTCCGTGTTACTGTGAAATCTACCCTTAGCTTTTATCTTTCGTAAACTAACCTTAAATGCCCTACTTCTACACCGAAATGTGTGTAGTAAAAACTGAAATGTGTTGAATAACTGTACATATTTGGTCGATTATATTTACTATTGATTTTCCTATATTTCAGAAACGCCTCTTGAAGAAAACTTGCGTCTGAAAAGTTTTGTAATCTGCATGTCATGTGGCAAAAACAACGTGAACACTTTGTTCATTCCGTGCACGCATCACCGTGTGTGCATGGAATGTGCAGAACCACTAACGGAGTGTCCAGTTTGTAGGAAAAACATCAGACAGAAGATTAGAACATTCCTGGTGTAAATTTCTTACTGTATTGCGTCTAAGTATATCAAACCCATAATCATCTGTTATAAAACATGTGATTTTAAGAGGAACACATACAGTGACCAGTTTTCGTGAAAATGAGTATAAAAAGATGTACTGTCGCTATATATTGCTGAGTAGTAATTATTCTAAAGCACAGTCAATGGACAAATTACGACGACTTTTCGTAAAAACACTGTGTAATATTTAAAGTTAGTATGATGTAGTAACGTTATATATCACAGTGTGCCGTTAGTATTGTTGTTAGCGGCGCTTTTGTTATGTATCTATCATGCATGTTTGTATATAGATCTATGTACACGCATTAGCTGTGCCTAATTTGCCTTAAATGCTTTTACATGTATGGCATATATACAGAATTACAAGAAACATTTAAAAGCATCGCATAAACTACGCAAATAAGAAGATGAAACTAATTAACTGAAAAGAAATGTCAATGTCTGCAGAGATTTGCTCGAAAAATAGTTGAGGGAATTACCTCCTGCCCTATATCGCTTGTTATTTGAATTCAGATAAAAACCGAAAACAGTGTGACCAGGAAGGATCAGGCAAATATGTTGTGAGGTTGTTCTATGTATCTGTGAATCTTAGAATAGTCCGAGATGAAAAATGATATATAACCCCGCACGTGTATACCAGAAGCGTACAAGTCAGTGAATAAAATGTGTACACATAACATGTAAATCACAAACAGAAACAAAATACGTATCACTGAAGGACTGATAAAATGAACGCAGTTTTCCATTATGATTCTTCTTTCAAATTGAATGCATAAACCTTTCTCATTCGTTTTCGGAAAGGTTACCATAGTATGTCAATGTTTCGGTTAATGTTTAGTTGCAAGCATTGCGGATAACGTCGGTGTTACCTTTAGTTTATCTTCGTTAAAAGCTAATTCTCACACAACGAGATTTGTTTTCCTTTTACCCAAAGAAGACTATAATATACAACTCACTGTCTGTATATCACAACTATTACGTCGCAGCGTCAAGCGTCATACTGGAGCATTGAAAAAGAAACCCACACAAAACAGGCAAATATATGCTGGGTGTCGTCAAGGATGCACGGACGTGATACAATCGAAATAATCAATCTCAAACAGTGATTTGCTCTGGGATTTGCTCTGTGTTCTAGGTGTTTCAAAGCGTTTCTGTTGTAGACTATAAAACACGAAGTGATGAAATTATTTTACAATATTCTCCGGGAGCGGGTTGTAGAAAAAAAAACATGAATGTGTGTTTTGCATTACATGTATTGCATGAATCGCTTTTTTACCGTTGCTGTGATGGTCTTCTTATTTTTCTGTAGGCCAATGCATTTTTCTGTTTCACTGAAATTTGTATTCGATAATGCAGAAAACATGTCATGGCTAAATATGTTAATGAGTGGATGATGAGCCTTAACATAGTTTCAGATAATCAGGTCCTGGTGGCAATAACTTAAGACGTCGTGTACCTTTTAATTTAATTAAGACCTATTGTTTCATGGTTCAACCTCCTAAACATAAATCTGCTTCTTGTGAGTTCAGACGTGGCGTTGCGCCGGCCCGTATCGACACGGGGAAGTATGAGGATAGCAAGTGCACACTTTAATATATAGTGGAATCTGAATGTAATGATATTTTATACTGTCATAAAGCCGAATTAACTGACGGTAGCTAACGACAGCGATCAGGTAAATGACCCGTTATGACAATCGGCAGTTTCCGTATCCTTTCCGTGCGATTTCGGTACCATTCGGCTTCGGCCATAAGAGAAAACCATTTTTCATAACAACCAAAGTATGCCGAAATCACATACGGAAATTACGTAATCGAACGAAAATTACCGATTGTCATTAAGGTTTCACTACTTTAAACATTTTACTATCGCACAAAGAACTTACTAGAATTTGTGGGGGAAAACTGTTTTAGAATTCTAAATAGAAACATTCTATATTTTTTTTGTAAATAGTGTCTTTGTACACATATCATAATTGATATACTTTAGTATGTGCATATGTTTTACATCTTCTACATTGGAGCTGCTGTTCAGTTCTCCTTTAATCTGACTTTTTTTAAATATTGCTTTTGTATGCATATTTTTGCTAATACTTTGTAGTGCAGTGTTTTACTACACATCATTTTGAGTAGATTTTGTCATCGGTTAGCATATGTAAATGTACATCGTCATATGAGATTTGTTAAAATAAATGTTTCATTGGCCTCTAATTATTCTTATACTGTGCACATAACTCTGGTATATATTTTTGTTTTACTTATGTACATAGGTAGGACATAATCAAACAAATATCCTGTATATAGTATAAGCTATTAATACCATTTCGCTGTTGCACTCAGTGTATCATTGGAGGTAAAATTTATAGCTCAGTTATTTTGACAAAACTTATAAAAGATAATCAATTATCAAGTCCAATAGTAAAATGGCTAGAATGTCTGTGATAAATACATCTTGATTTTAAAGATTTGTTTAGTTTATACATGCTGCTATTACAACCCTTTTGTAAATATGTATATCAATTACTTGTTTCTCTACTTCCACCATAGGTACGGATGTTATTACCAAGATACAATATTTACTGGATTCCTCTTGGCATTTCGCTGCATCATAAATGTGAAATGTTTACTTCCAGTGTCCAGTTTGCATATGTGTATCATATTCATTCTTTACTTCAGTCTGGCTCTTGCATACATTTTATACAAATATTCATATGTGTGTAGTTAAAATTGCAAAATCATTAAAAGACAGAATTATTGGAGACTACCATAACAAAGCCGAATAACATTGATAACAATATTGCAAAGTCTGTCTAGATTAATTCTGACAAAGGTTTCGTCATTTTTACATAAGAAAAATATAATTTTATATATTCTATTAGTTTCCGGTTTGTCACCTTTTATCTGTACTGTTCAAGTATGAACTTTATTCGAATTTTTGTAAAACGGAAGAAATAAAAGGCATGTTTTTACTTTGTAATTACTTCATAATCATGTATCTTTATCAAAAGGTTCTCGTACAAGACATTTACTCGTACATATATATGTAAATATGCAAATGTTACCTTTTATTTTTATACGTTGTTTTTAAGTTTTCTTTCTAAAGAACAATTGTTATGCATATCCATATATTATAAGTGTAGTTCAAGACCGTTTGTTTGTTTGTTTGTTTTTGGTTTAACGCCGTTTTTCAACAGTATTTCAGTCATGTTTGTTTGTTTGTTTTTGGTCTAACGCCGTTTTTCAACAGTATTTCAGTCATGTTTGTTTGTTTGTTTTTGGTCTAGCGCCGTTTTTCAACAGTATTTCAGTCATGTTTGTTTGTTTGTTTTTGGTTTAACGCCGTTTTTCAACAGTATTTCAGTCATGTAACGGCGGGCAGTTAACCTAACCGGTGTTCCTGGATTCCGTACCAGTACAAACCTGTTCTCCGCAAGTAACTGCCAGCTTCCCCACATGAATCAGAGGTGGAGGACTAATGATTACAGACACAATGTCGTTTATCAAATTGTCACGGAGAACATACGCCCCGCCCGAGAGTTTAAGACCGTTAGACTGTTTCAAATTGTACTTGATAACAATGTAACAACACATCTAAATCTTGAATGAGCAACTGTTACATAGTTACGTCGTGATGTTGCAGCAGTTTTTGTTTTAGTCTTTTTTATATTATGTTATATTTTTGTTTATTTCGCTTAGTTATTACATACTATAAGCATTTTAGTAAATCAAAATTCTATAAGGTCGCGCATTTATATAATTATTTTAAAGGATGTCGGCCATTTAACCTGGATTCGTGGGTTTAGGCCTGACTGGGGTCACAGCCACACTTTCTTATATGTCACCAGTGCTTTTAGGAAGCGGATTCGAGAGTTGTTTAAATAAGCTTGAAGCTTTCAATACATTCGAGTTAAAACAGATTAGTACGAAATAATTTAAAATATATTTCATCGTTATTTGTCTTTCAAATCAGTAAACTCATCTGAAAAGTTATGTTAGAATAATGTCTTCCTGTTTATGATAACTGATAAATATGCCCCTTACCTATACTTACAGTGCATCTGCAGAAGTATTGACGTCATTGGCACATACTAACAAGGATAATATAAGGTATTATCAGCAACTGTTTCATTTTAGCAACGACGTCATTAATAGTTATAAATTGTCCCTCAATATCTACGAAGCCGGTCCACGGTTTCACTGAAAGTCATAATTTACTATTTCATCATCATTTATAGTAATGGCAAACGTTCAATATTGATACATTATGACCATGTGTAAATGTTTTATACCCTTTTTATTTATAATTTTTTTAGAAATACTCATTTCATATCTAATCGTTAAAGAATGTCTGTTTTTATTTACTTTTATCATACACTTTATGTTTTTAGTTTTCTTACGAACAGTCATAAATGTGTTATTTTTTATATAGACACGTTTATATTGTCAGAATTATTTTTAAATATTCTGTTGTTGCAATTTATTATTGGAGCCTCATCATTTTCTTATATTATTCGTTTTTTACTGAGTTTGTCTACATTGTGTTCTACACGAATATCTTATATTTGCATTCTACTGACAGTGCAGTTAATATGTTTCACAATAAAGCGCAAAGTAGATTGTAAGAGTTGACCGAAATTGTCTATATTTAAAATTTATAATATATACAATTATATCCTTAGTATTATTCTCCACGTACTCAGGCGCGGAGTAATTGTGATGGCTTTTTGTGAGTGTAGTGCACTGTATTTCGTAAATGACGATTTTTTCCTTTCGATTTGCAAAATTTCAAATTTTTATTTTCGATGTCTGATCTGGCCCATTTTAATGGCACCTGATTTAACAACAAAAACGAGAAAAATAAGTTTCACTAGAAAAAAAGAAGCAGGAAAGAAATCAAAGAGCAGAAAAGAAAGCAATTTGTGTCGGACATCAGGTGGAAAATTCCTTTCGGTTTCAGTTTGATGAATGCGCCAGAAAGAAGGTTACCTTTTTCGTGTGTAATGTTGTTTTTTAATTTTAATTCAAATATTCATTTATTTTATTGTAGGCATTGTTATTTGCCACATTTATTTCATATGATAGTGGGGTATAGGCCTTTTATTCCAACGGAAATTCCGGATACTGCTTTGTAAAGTTTAAATGTATGCTATTTTTAAACCCACTTTAGTGTGTTATTTTTATTGGTATATATATACAAGTAAGTTTTATACTAGTACTTCTGTATACACATTTGTTTAGGATTGTTGTGCATTTGTTAAGGATTGTGGTATGATGTGTATTGTGTTGTTGCTATGTCGTTGTTTCTATGTATTAAGTTAGTAACACACTCTGCAACTCCTTAAACGTACAAGGCTCTGTCATCTTAATGTAGGCATGGCTATGCGCATTCCTTTTTCGATAATCAACACCAAACGTATTACACAGTACGTACATCTGGAACAAACATCCATAAACAGTGTCTTATATTTTAGTTTTATACTTAAAATTTGATTTTTTTTTCTGTGTTCAGTATTTATGTGCTTTATGTTTTATATGCATAACTATAGTCAACCTTTTTACAAATGTCACCTAACAATAAGGCAAAAACTGGCCTTTGAAAGTTTGAAAGGTGACTTGCCTTTTAAAGTATCCTTGCTCTATTATCTCAATGTAGGTTTCCTACAGACTGACCTTAGCAATATCAGAACAATGGTCTTTCTTGAGAGGTGGCTGATTGCACAACATTGACTTTTGTCCTTCCAAAATACCAGTTGATCAGTATATTACTATATAGTGGTAAAGGTGTTAATAGTAGTGAACTGTTTAGTCAATATTCATTGCTGCGTATTCAGAAGCTGTTCTCCTAAGGAAGAGGTGAAGAAAACAACAACAACAACAACAATACTCTCTAAGGAAACACACCAACGTAATCACTTGGGTTATAATTTTCTTGTTCCTTTAAACTGTGAGTTTCACGCCCGTAGGCGGGATAAAATGATGTTTATTGTGTTTCATTCATTGTACATCTTAGTCCTTCCTCGTCATTTAACTTGGGCCCACATTCCTGATTAGCCATTTATCAGAATAATGGTCTTGATAACATCTGAGCTAAGTTTGAAACTCAGTCATTTCCGATGAACAACTACGTAAGTCTTAATTTAAGCACAACCTTCTGTATGCAATACATCTAATTCCATATACCGGAACTTAGAGGTAACTTTCGCATATGGGTCATGATTAGTCAATAATTAAGTCACTAAATACAACGATAAAAATCATGCTCACACTACAATGTTTTTTCTCCAACATTCATGAAACCCCATTAGACTGTCTGTTTGCCTAGGGTCTACAACAAAGACACCAGTATCGTTATAACATCTTCTGTTCTGTCAATACTACGTACACTGCTTTGTTTGGCGCGGAGTTTCATTTTGCTGTATATTGAAGCAACTTCGTACTTGTCGGCAAATTGTTTACTAAGTTTCTAAACAGTTAAATAAATAGGCAGACGATTATTATATTCTGTGCGAGGAAAGATTGTTTGTTTTGGGTAACATGTTCAAAATAATTAGGGTAGGTAAACTAGTTTGCGTAATTTGGAATTCAGTGATGTTTTGCTTGGTTAAGGTGTTAAAAATGTTTCTTAATTTTTGGCATTATTAAGACAACGTTTTAAAGATTCTTTTAGTTAAGAGTTACGTGATCGTCAAAGCAAATCGTTTCGGGCAATATTCTGTAATAATATATTTCTTTTGCTTATGAAGAATATCTATACAAAGTCAAAACGCCAAATATAGATATGCATTGACTAGATGAAGACTGGCTTCCCACACACTACAACTTGGTAAATAGAAGATGAAATTCATTTAGTTCTTGGATGTCCAGTTTATGAAAACTTGAGAAAAAAATACATTCAGTCGTTTTACAGAATTAGACCAAATATGTTAAAAATGCAGCTTTTGTTTATGTAGGATACTGCAAAATCCTTAGGGACTTAGCAAGTTATGTTTACCATGCTAAAGACGCATGTAGTTATTTGTTGTTGTTTTCAAGAATATTATTTTACAGACAAACATGTATTAATTAAGTGGCCAACAACGTTACCGCCGAGACATGTGCTAAGTTTTTTATGTAAAAGTTGAGTGTTAACGCGGTCCGGGGGCTTTTGAAGATGTGAATGCATAAAATAAGTGTATTTTTGCTATTCCTGCATCAAAATAAAATTACTTAGCTATTAGTTGTTTTTCATTTTCTTTAACTTCATTCTCGTCAAAGAGAGTAAATTTCGGAAACTGATGATGAGAACGTCATTCTATCTGGTGACGAGAACGTGGTTTTTATGCAAAAAAATAGTTTTTAGTACAGATTGAATAAAGCAGTATGATATCTAAATCAGATGTATACAGATTTATGTAATAACTATTCAAGTTATATCATCTTTTCATATGTTGAAGTTAATTCATGTGGAAATAATAAAATTACAGTTCTACTCGAATCTAGTATGGACAAAGAGAGATATCTCGTATAGTACATGCAATATGCCGCTATTATTGTACTACAGATACTTATATATGAGCCGCGCCATGAGAAAACCAACATAGTGGCTTTGCGACCAGCATGGATCCAGACCAGCCTGCGCAGCCGCGCAGTCTGGTCAGGATCCATGCTGTTCGCTGTCAGTTTCTCTAATTGCAATAGACTTTGAAAGCGAACAGCATGGATCCTGACCAGACTGCGCGAATGCGCAGGCTGGTCTTGATCCATGCTGGTCGCAAAGCCACTATGTTGGTTTTCTCATGGCACGGCTCATATGTTGAATGTCATTTCGACCTGCTTCATATGTATTGTACATGATATAACAAAGAGAAATAAACTAAACTATGTTTAACCATCGTCAGGCATTTTATATAAGAAGTAATATTTAGCAGGAACATGTTTTAATACACTAAAACTCAAGTCAAATACTATTCTTTCACGCATGTGTGACTCCAAATTGAAGGTCTACAAGGGATATGCGTCCCACGGAGTAATTTCGGAGTGTACAGACGTCTTATGAGGTATAATGCTAGCCTAATAGCTGACACATTTTATTTGATATAGCACTGTTCTGTTATACTATCTTTTTAGATAAAAAGAAGTTGATCAAATATGGTGGCATTCTTTTTTGGCATCTGTATGTTGTATAGAGTCTAATAACATGTGACGTGACGTTAATATTGCCATGTGTCAATGAAAATTAATATGATGCTTACATATCAGAGTAGACAATATAATATGTACTTATATTCTACAATGTCTATAAAATGTTTTACGACTTAATGTTAGACAAAGCAAAGTCCATTATCAGTCCAACCGAAGAGTCAGGGAAGCGCAAAGGGCTGTTTTATACTGATATACATACATCCCCAATGTGTAAATTATACGAAAAACTACTTTTTTCACTGGATCAGCCCTTGTATTAACGGGAGAAAACTCGTGTGCAAACAAGGCAATTCATGTGCTGTCAATACATGATTTTTATTTTTGAAGTGCTTTGCCAGGGACGTATATATCAATTTCTGCACAGACTGACATCTGGCATCTGTGTCTTGTTTCTTCCTTAATAACTTCTTCTTGTAGCATTAAAGATACAATATAATCCATAGTATGTTTTGCTGTATCAGTTACCAACCCCAAACGAACTGCCCCAAACAATGTACGCACACGCTGCTTCCAGACTTTACTCCCCTTTACGAAGTCAGCCGTTGGTTCAGTTGTTTTCAATAACCGTGAATGTATAAAAATCGCGTGTTACTTGTGCGCTAGTTTGTTTTTTGGACTCATATTAATGATTTGTTAAGTATCAGTCGGTATGTTTATTATCTAATTTCTCGCAGAATTCATATAAATGTTGAAAGCTCGTCGATAGTTCGTAATAAATAATTTTTGAAAAATCCTGCATTGTGCGTTTTTAAATTCACTATGTATACACATAAGAAATAACGCAGTTATTTCATCCATTTTATTTCGTATTCATAGTAAAATACATAGATTTCAAACAGATTCCATTCTGCGTTCTTAGCCGACTAGTGGCGGGGCTGTCGTTGTCTGATTACCACTGACAAAATAACAAAATTATCTTTTAATGACTTATGCAAACATTCGTGTCATTGAGTGTGACATATCGCCTTCAATAGTACCATTTTGTAAATCGACATCTCTTAGAGAAATTTCTTTTCTTTTTTCAACATTTTAGCAAAGCAGAACAACAAATGAAATAAAATAAGAATTTCATAAAATCAAAAAAAAAAAACGAAATTAAGAAAATAAAAAGAGGATGCCAGAGTTCTTTCTTAATCCTTCCAAAGTGCTACACCAAAATTTCATATTTGATAATATGAAGTTACTACATACTACACTGAAAACTGGAAGATTTTTAACAATTGACTGCTACTGCATGACATTCAATTATGAATGTAGCTCTGAATTTAGTAAATCAAATTCATTAGACAAGGATTTTCTACATTCGAAGTAATTCTCTAAAGACAAAATATTTTAGTGAAAGATTTGCTTTGAGTTCCTTTAACCCTTAGCATGCTGGACACGATAGATTCTGCCTTTGTGACCAGTGTAGATCAGGATCAGCCTGCACATACGTGCAGTCTGTTCAAGATCTGCACTGTTCGCTATTCAGTCAATATCTTTTTTTGGTAAGCACCCCTTTTAACAGTTAAAGGTACTGTCCAAATTGAAAGATGGACATATTCATGATAGAAATTTAGCAGGGTCAGGCTTAAAGATATATTATGGCCATTTTTCACTTTATTAACATTACATTGTAACTTATCTCAACATATCATCAAAATTTAATGTATTTAACTTGGCATAATAAGAGGTGTGAAGCGCTGCTTTTACAATTAAGTTTCATGCAGAAACAGTCATTTCTGAAAAAAGAAACTTAGTCGCCATATTACCTATAATTGTGTCGGTGCGACGTTAAACCCAACAAAATGAAATAAATAAAAAAGAAACTACTCGTTTTTTTTGTAACGTTAGTAAAAATACATATCATGGCTTGTTAAGTGTGTGCTATTTCAATTTAACACACTTTACAAACAGGATTTTTTGTGTTAAGGTGGATATGTTCTTATGTTTCAAAAAATGGGGTTTGGGCAAATATAACTTTAACTTTGTTTTAAATAGTGTCACGGTACAGACTTTGTCACGTTAGGGGAGAAAATATTTAAGTGGCCAGGTAGCTCAGTCGGTAGTGCATCGGAACGGTATTTCGAGGCCCCGTGTTTGAGTCCCGGTCTGGCTGTACAATTGTCTCACCCTGTGAGATTTGGCACCCAACGTGGGGCCGTGGTATGCTTGCTTTGACAGTCTTACGACGCTTGCAATATTATATCCCTCAAGTACGAGTGACATTAGCAAAATATTATAAATTCTTGAATTAGAAAATAATGTTGAATGTTACAAGCGATGATAGTTCTATATCTGTTCGAATTAGTTGTTTTGGGTGAAAATTCGGGGGAAAACATGAACGGTAAAATATGACAACAAAATGAAGAATACTCTACAAAGTTAAAAATCCTCAAACGTATCTACCTAGTCATCTCCAAACTCCAACGCAGTGATCTCCCTTGCCGCTTCTCTCATTGATCACAGCCACCACAAATTTCACGTGACCATCACGTGATGTCAGATCGGTTAAAAAATAAACTTATACATTAATATGTCATTATGATATACCAAACTTTTGACAATAACATATCTTGGCCAGCAGGAAAATATTCAAAAGCCTCCATCTGTTTCGGCTTGGGTCAGATGACAGCATTATAATAGTGAACGGCGTCAAAGATTAGCGTCGACATACTCGTTTGTTTACTTTCAGTTTCGTTTCAGGATACTTACCCGCTCGTGTAAATAAATAAATTTTAGCTAAAAACAGTGTGTTGGCAGTGATCAATGAGCGAAGCGGCAAGGGAGATCACTGCGTTGGAGTTTGAGTCATCTCGTGTTCATTTCATTTCAGCCAGGGGAGGTAACTAGAGTCACACTATGGGATAGGTATCTACCAACCTTTTCTCACAGGTAAGAAGAGCATTTTGTGTACATGCCTTTATATTTCTCCATAGTGGCCGTTCCGAATGCAAGACACCCTACAGGCTGTCCGCCGTCGATAAGATCAACGTATGTCAACGGAATTCCGTTGTTCCACAAGAATACGTGCTTACCTCCCTTAGCACCTTAGTAACCCAGAACAGCTGACCAGTGAATATCACTGCAAAAGCAATATTATTAACTTTATCTAACTTTATCTAAAGATAAATCTGTAGACTGACTAGAATTAATCCTCGTCAGCCATTGGGTGAAAATATGGCCCTCGACCTCGTGCTGTAAATGACGTCATGAAGAGCTACATATGGAACAGGATAAAATCAAATACCTTGATAGTAAATTCCTTTTAGTATAATTCTGAATTCAAATGAGTTCTTATACGAGAAAAGCAGATACCGTTACGCTACATGTAAAAACATAAACTGGAAATGTATGCTGTTGTGCTCCTTTGAAAATCATATGTCCTAATTTCTGTTTATGGACATATATTTCCTAATACGCTTTGACGCAAAGACACTTTGTTAGAAATAACCCTTTAAAGAAAGCAATTAATTTCATTTTTCTTTTCTTCTACTATTCATGTGAGGTATTAAAGAATTATCCGGCTCTCGTTACTGTCTCGACAGTCCGCCTGGAACCGGATAGTGCCATATTATTATAATAATATATTTTAGCCAGTTGAATGTTCAACCTGGGAGCTACATGCTGTTCTTTGCTTAGCTTGAAACATAATAACTTACTTCTACAAAAAAATGCTGTTTGCAGTCTAAATTTCAGAAAACTTATGTTCATATGTCTTTCTTATAACCCCGATGAGAGCATCCTTTTCTGCTTTGGTCTCGAGCTGAACAATCTCGCCATCAAAACTGTCAAATTTACATAAAGCCTGCGAACAAAGGCATCAAAATTCTTCATTTTAGATTTAATTTCATTTTATCAACGAATATTTCAGCTACTTTATTCAGAAATTTGGGTTTGACAAAAATTCTGAAATAATTAAAACTTCATTCAAACTTCTAACAAACAAGATAAAGTGTTTAAAACGTCCTTTGCTACCCAGTTATCCTTGCCACATTTGATTAATTAGTAAGTAGTATGTCTAAGTGAGCAAAGGTTTCAATGATATTACAATTTCTATTAGAGTTTCATCTTAAATTTCTGAATTATATTTGTGTTGTGGAAAAAACTGAGGAATAAGGAAACACTATGTACAATAGCAGAGACGAAGTTGTTCGGCATTGGTATAACAACGTAACATCTTCCATTCACTTCAAACCATCCCGCACTACAAAATGCAAGATCACCTGCATACACCACTGAAATGGGAAGACAAGAGCTTGTACTCACTATTTTATTTTATTTTATTTGCCTTATATTATAATTGCTTACTAAAAAAAAGAAGTATAGTATTAGCAGGGTGGGGAAGTTGGCAGTTACTTGCGGAGAACAGGTTTGTACTGGTACAGAACCCAGGAACACTGGTTAGGTTAACTGCCCGCCGTTACATGACTGAAATACTGTTGAAAAACGGCGTTAAACCCAAAACAAACAAAAAGTATTAGCAGGAAAACAAAATTTCATTTGAAACCTAATATATTACTCATCCGTGCACATTTTAATGACGAATTTGAGTTTTTCCTTGAAAAAGCTGTTCATTGAGTAGGTATAATCCATTGGAATAAAGTTCTTTTTACACTACTAAATATATTTTTACCATGACAGTTTCGACAACGGTCTGTTGTCTTCCTAAGAAGTATCGTACTGCGACGATCGGCCTTGTCTGTCAGTTTCCGGTTTCGTGGAAAAGACACAAAATTAATAAAAGCGCAGTAACAGACCAGTCAGTGCAAGAGAATCATATAATAGATTGGGAGGGGCAACCATAGTGGATAAGGAAGCAGATCCGCGAATCATACAAGTTAATGAGGCGATTCATATTCGGAGAGCGGGCACAGTCATGAACAGGGATGAGGGGGGCGTACAGGCTTTCCCACGTCTACAACCTTTTGTTCGTCGTTTCCACGAAACCGGAAGCTGACGGACAAGTCCGATCGTCGCAGTACGATCAACAGACCGTTGTCGAAACTGTCATGGTAAAAATATATTTTAGTGGTGTAAAAGAAGTTTATTCCAACGAATTTGAGTTGCTGTTTTTTTATTATTAATTTCAACGTAAACTTGAAATTCTTATGAGTGGACATGATGAATCTTCACATTCGCAAAGTTAAATTATCTATTTTATTCATACGAAATCTAATTGTAGGATTGATTCAACCGATACACACACAACAGGTATGTTTTGACAGCTGATATAAGATATAAAAAAAACAATTGATAATACATGATAAATGTACGATTTACGTATCCTTTTAATCTCAAGTTACAACATATTGTTCTTACCACCAAGACATAGACTAGTTACAATAATAAATAATCCGGTATTTGTCATATTTACAAATGTTTAAAAGTAAACTTTCATTAATTTGAAACAGTATTTATAATATCTGCTAGATAACAGTACAGATAAGGCAGAAGATGATGAGCTGTGCCATGAGAAAACCAACGTAGTGGGTTTGCGACCAGCATGGATCCAGATCAGCCTGCGCATCCGCGCAGTCTGGTCAGGATCCATGCTGTTCGCTTTCAAAGCCTATAGCAATTAGAGAAACCGTTAGCCAACAGCATGGATCCTGACCAGACTGCGCGGATGCGCAGACTGGTCTGGATCCATGCTGGTCGCAAAGCCACTATGTTGGTTTTCTCATGGCGTGGCTCATGTAACTGCATCATGGCTTTACTTAATGGTATTCCCGTTGTCTGTCTTTTCCGTTGTTCAGTTCTTTATTTCTATTTCTCAGTATATTTTTTCATCTTGTCTTCATCATCATCAGCAACATCACCTCTAGCATCAGCATTTTTTCATTATTATGCCCAAGTGGTCATAATTAAGCCACATTTTGTGACATTTTTAACTTTTTACCTAAATGCTGACACGTGCCTGATAAATGTCCGGCGAAGCACCCAAGATCTTCCTCCATATTTTATTATTTTTATTATTTCTAAAATTGTTGTTATTATATTGTCTACTATAGTTCTGGTTGTTTTGTTATCATTGCTATTCAAATATATTATTATATAATTTTATGTTAATTATAATGCGCTGCGTTCACCTAGGATGTGTTATTGTTGTTATTACTGTCATTATCATCATCGTTGTTATTGTTGCTTTTAATATTATTATTATTATTATTATTATCATTGTTATAATTATTTTATTATTTTTATCTGTTCTATAAATGTCTGGCCATTTTGACCATTTTCCGTCGGCACGTAACGCGTTAATTGCTCGTCTCATACAGTTACCGACGGGGACCTACAACACAGCTCTACTGCCAGCTTCAAATCATGTGGATGTCACATTCCAACTGATGGCTTTAATGTTTTTCAACTTTGTTATTTCCACTGATATTTCGTAATTATATTCGCTATATTTAACTGCTGTAACTGCTAGCAGTTGTAGCAGTTAACTGCTGCATCTGCTGGCGGTTGTAACAGTTAACTTTTGTAACTGGTGGAAGTTGTAGCAGTTAACTGCAAACTTCCTTCTGTATTTTGTATGGGGATGGTGTTAAAAAACTTCATAAGATCTGGTGTCATGGCAATTTTCAGCTGCATTTACGTTTGATTTAAAGTACAGAGGCTGATTTCTGGCATTTTGTTCTAGCGTGTAGCGCTAATATGCCAATACGTGAAATTAGCACGCCAATACAATAAAAACCTTATCTGTCGTATCGACGCACTAATTTGTCGATTTTGGCGTTGTGGCGTGTTCGACAAAACTATTTTATCGTTCTGACATGTTGGAACGACGCCAACACGTCAGAGCCAGTACGATAGAAATACGGTATTTGTCGTAGTGGCGCGCAAATGTGTTGTTCTGACGTGTTGGCGTGCGGTGCTCTTCAAACACGCCGAAACAATAAAAATTAATGTGCCGATACGACAAATATAATTTTTGTTTGTTTCTTGGGGTGTCAGCGCTCTATACAAACGCGCCAATATGCCAGAACAAAAATGGCAGATATCAGCCACTATGAACAAAGATTAAGACCCAGCTTTCTTGAGACACCACATGTTTAATGTTAAATCTTAGTTGTACTTTACGCTTTCATCTTTGATTGTGTCTGACGGAACAGGCGGAGGACTCTATGTTTGTCATATATGTATATTTCTTAAATCCGATAGGGCTTAAGCGAATCTGGCCTTTTCCACCGGGCCCTGAATGGTGTTCTGGATACTCTGTCTTTTGCAAAGACATTCAGAGTACATGCGTTTTAGGTTTTTAAGCTTTGCTTTTTGTATGAATTTACAAAAGCGTTTTTGTGTTTTACATAACTTGCCTTCTGCTGCTATTACTTGAGTCAGTGGTACCTGGCTAACTCTTATTTACACTTTTGTTTACACTGGCGTGTGACTTTGGAACATGATGGGAGTTAGAGTGAGGTTATGTGCACCATAAACTGGTCTAAGCTCCCCAGTGGTGACGTTTTTGTCCTCATTTGTTTTTTATCTTTGTGTGTACGTGTGTTTGTCTATACGTGCTAGTCTTGTGCAGTCCGCATGCTGCGGGCTACACTTTGGGAAGGCTGCGTTTTTGAAACGTAACTTTTCCTGTTGGATATTCATGCAGCGCAGAAAAACACTGATATCCAGCAAGGCGGCTACCGCAAATCCCTAACGTCACGCTAAAGTGTGAGCCACTATGACTGAAAATAAAGGACACGAGCATGCCGAAAGTGCAGAGTCGATGGACATGGCTCGTAATGCTAACAAAGCAACTTATTTTGTAGCAAGCTACAGTAAAAATCTGAACTGATGAACTTGGTGTCATTTCTTGTGAGTTTAGATGGGTATAGACCGCATTTTGGAACGTCTTGCAAATCAGCCAAGAGTCGCTAGCGCTAGTCCTGCCTTTCGATTCGTCAAAAATATATATATTTCATTTACTATCAAGTTTCAATAACGTGGCATAGATACTGGGGGCGGATTTATCCGCTACCATAGTGTTAAGTGTACTTCTGACAATCATAGAATCTTTATTTTATACCTGGTCACATCAAAGAGATGTTTATGCGCTACACAAAATAGTTCCATTCATGAACATTTTGGATGAATTATCAATGATCAAGCAGTCCTAATTTAGCATGTCTCCATTCACACTGACTATTTAGATTCTACATGATCTACGAATGATAAGCCTATAGTTAAATCACTGCTTTCCAGTTGGCAATTTAGATAACTTCATGAGGTACCGTGGAGTTCATCTTAGATTTAAGGCACATTTGTATTTGTTTCTCATACATGTATTTTAATAGTTTGTTATTTGCTTTGTTACAAATAGAGAGTTACAAATAGATCAGAATTATATTATTGATAATTTACACGTGAGGTATTTTAATGTAAAGATGGTGAATATTAACATGCACATTGCGTACTTTTTGTTTTATAAAGTTACATTTTGTAAAGTGACGTAACATTTTTAATAGACAGTTTAACAGTCAGGTATTCTCTGCTCTGTCGTGGTTAATGAATGGCACTGAGGTACAAAATATTGCAACACTTGAAACAGAAAATAAATCTACCATAAATCTGCTTACACCAGATGTCTCAAGGCTTTGATTATTATGCGCTGCGGTCACCTAGGATGTGTTATTAACTTGTTGACATACATAACAGCTTCTAGGGAACAGCCATAATACATTTTATTTGACATTTATTCACTGTTATTAACTCACAACAATATTGTAGGGGTTATATGATGTCACTGAGTCAAAATAACGCAATAACTTTATTACATGACATAATATATTTGAAATAGAATACAGCAGTTTTAATCCATTTTCTAACATTTGAATTCAGGTGCCTGGTCGTTCTTGATAGTTATTAGAATATCTTCTTAACACGTGAGTTTCACGTTATGACACTCCCAGCATACTGTCTCATCAACCCGAATTTCAACACCGAACAATTCAGCTGAGCACCCTTCTGGCACATGAATCATCGGACAAGGCAGTGAAGGACATGTATCAACTGAAATATAAATAGCATACATTTGGTACAACAACGACGAAAGGTGAAAACTGAAATGTAAACACAATTTAAGACATCAGGCAAAACAGTGAAGGACAAGTGCTTTATGAAAATACCAACATAGCACATCAAGCACGTCAGTGAAGGACATGCGTTAACTGGATTGAAAACCTAATACATTAAGCAAGCAGTAATGGACTAATGTCAACTGCAATACAAACGCCGGACATCAAGCAAGTAGTGGTGGATTTATTTCAACAGAAAAAAAACACTTTTAATTCGGCGAGTAGTGAAGGACTTATGTCAACTGAAATACGAACATCCAACATTAGGCAAGAAGTGATGGCCGTGTGTCAACTGAAATACGAACATCCTACATTAGGCAAGAAGTGATGGCCGTGTGTCAACTGAAATACGAACATCATACATTAGGCAAGAAGTGATGGCCGTGTGTCAACTGAGATACAAACATCCTACATTAGGCAAGAAGTGATGGCCGTGTGTCAACTGAAATACGAACATCATACATTAGGCAAGAAGTGATGGCCGTGTGTCAACTGAAATACAAACATCCTACAAATGGCAAACTGTGATAGACTTGCGTCAACTGAAATTTAGAAACCATACGTTAGGCAAGTATTGACGCATTTATATCAACTGAAACAAATAGTAACGGACTTCTGTCAAATGAAGTACAAAAAAGAAACATACATTAGGGTAGTAGCAATGGATTTATGTCAACTGAAATACAAATACCCTGCATTTGGTTAGTAGTGATGGACTTGTGTCAACTTTAATACAGACAATATACCTTAAGCAAGAAGTGATGAATTCGTTTGAACAACTAAATTACAGACACCAAACATTAGGGTAGTAGTGATGGACTTGTGTCATCTTAAAGGTGGTCAATCACATTTAAACAACATTTAATGACATTTTTTACTTTTTGTATATTCTGGTAGAGAATTATTTAAGGAACAAAAAGACCGATTACATAGAGTTAGATTCCTATTTGAAATCTATATTTTTTTATTTTTTATAAAATTTTGTAATTACTCCCCTTTAATATGAAAGTATATAAAAAGCTGGGTATTTCTTTTTGTTCCGATACAATGTCTAGTTTTACATTTGCATTTGATAGACATATCAACTATTTAACAATCTGAACCAAAATGCAAGTTTAAAAGCTGTGTGTAGCTTCTGAATTTATTTATTTCCAATCTATCTTGGTTGCGCAACCAAGATAGGCAAAGGGAGGTAATAATAATATTTCAAACTTGCGTTTCTAATGAATTCCATCTAAATACATAATTTTTAATGCAAATATTTTACAAATATATTACAATATGTCTAATATTTATACATTTCCTTAGGCAAAGTATGTTTATCAAATTTATATTTATGATAAAATAACTCTATCTTGGTTGGGCAACCAGGATAGGAAAATGAAATTTTAAAAATACCTCCAGTGAAAATCTAATTTGTATTAAGTGTTAAGTGAACATAAATGAGTGTAAATGATCAGATGCTAAAGTTTCGAACAAATCCGTTACATGGCCAAAATCTGATTATCCACCTTTAAATACAAACACCGTATCTTAAGCAAAAAACCTTCTTGCGATTTATCGCTGATTTAGCACGGTATGTCGTTAACATGTGTGGCTATTTAACCAGTTGAGCTGACGCCCTCGTGATTCAGTTCCTGTGCATCTAAACTTTGAACCAAGGTAATTCAGACGATATTTAAAAGCCTTGATTCGTTTATAACTATACAGTTTGACAATAATTATACCAATATTATGCTAAATAATACATATTTACGTGATTCTACACAAAACTCGCAAGCCGGACACTGTGACGACGTAATGTATGACGTCATTAAATATGGTCTGTCAGGCGGGCACGGAAGAGGACTTACGCAGCCAATGTCTTCTCTGGAAGGACAACTTAGCGACCGGCAGTTGACAGCTGAAATAAATCAACCAGAAAAAATGTTTGATGTTGTTGGTTTTACTGGGTTTAACCCTTACCCTGATAAATTTCTAAATTGGACTTTTCCATCATTCAGTTTGGGCAGTATCACTTATTATCTAAAGGGGTGTTCACTGAAAATTTACTGACTGAATATCGAACAGTGAAGATCATGATCAGACTGCACGGATGTGCAGGCTGATCTTGGTCTGCACTGGTCGCAAAGGCAAATCGCTTGCCGCCAGCAGGCTAAGGGTTAATGCTGTTTTTCCAACAGTATTTTGATTACTTAAAGGTGGCCAATTAGCATGGATTCTATATCAGAACTTGGCAACAATCTGTCTTACCAATGTTTTTATACCGCTTTCTATACATTGCATATATTTGCTGTTTTTGGTGTTGTGAATAAGAATTAGCGTATTATTTCACAGTGTTAGATCTACATATATTTTGTTTCGAAAAATAAAAGACGGTAGAAAATAAATCACTCTTGCATTTGTATGAATAATGTCATAATGTCATCAAACAAATTGTAAAACTAGAAATTGTGTCCGTAGGACACGGATGCCCCCACATACTGTGCAATTTTGTTTATAGCAAATAATATCAAAGGGCCATAAGTGCTGTAAAAATATTCACAGAAAAAAATCCTTCCTTTATGATCATCTGCACATCAAGCTTGTTTATCTGTGAAAGTTTGAAGCAAATCAGGCTAATAGTGTGGCAGGAGTTGGACACACAATTTTTTCCTCAATATTCCCTATAGCAAAAAACTGTCAAAAGACCATATCTGTGGTAAAAATAGTCGCAGAGAAAAACTCCTTCCATTGTGGTCAACTACATTTCAAGCTTGTTGATCTGTGAAAGTTTGAAGCAAATCAGTCTCAGTATATGTGGGAGGAATTGGACACACAAGATTCGGGACGTACGGACGGACGGACGTGCGTACGTATACGGATAGCAGCAACGCTATATGCCCCCCTCCACCCCCCTCCTCCACCCTCACACACACACACACACACACATAAACGAGGGAGGTGAGGTGGGGGTGGGGGGGGGGCAAAAAAACCCACCACTTTACCAAATGCTTCAAATCCTTTCTGTAACTTTCATGTTTTGTTAAAAATTGAATACTATGGCCTAACGGTAACTTGATATGAAGTGGCCGCCAGAGCTAGAAATAGAAAAATCTTGCCCGGATTTCACAGGTCAAACTGCTGGCTGGATTTCGATGAAACTTCACAGAAATGATCAGTACCAAGCCTAGGTGTGCATATCGCTGACACGTTCCGCTTCGCTGCACGAAATGGCCACAAGAGCAAAAGGTATACATAGGGGGGAGACATATGTTGTGGTTTTTTTTTTTTTTAAACAAAAACACACCTTCTAGGTCTTATTTCATTTTTGCATAAACATTTAGATTCCTTCAAGTGTGCTCTGTGACAACACGATAGAGAAATAATTAAAGCCGATATGGCAGATCAGAAACGTTTAGCATGATATCAAAGAAGATATTAATTAAATGCATGCACTTAAGACAATAATGAACATAATATCATGATATTTAAAGACATACGCAAATACGTATACTGTCAAAGAAAGAAACGAAAATATGGGACCAAAATTGAAAACGAATATGAAAAACAAAAACAAAAAACAATCTGAAAAAAATCTTCATGATTCATGAGAATTCGATCTTATCATGAAATGGACACCTCTTCGCGTTTCGGCGGATATCATTGGGGATAGTACACAGTGTATACGTTTTGCACACACGTTTCAAGGCCACACATATGTTTTCATTTTCAGCGGCGTATCGTTTTATTCGTCTATCGTATTTTATGGTTTATGGTGTTGCCCTTTCCCTACATATTGTATTGATGAGTATATAACGTAATATTTCACTGCTTTTAGGTGCAGATCAAGGGTAACTGTTTAAGGCGGTAACGAGACTCTGCCGACGTAATGCGATCATGTATACGACGGACAAAGTGATGACTTTTCAAAGACAAATGACAATTTCGGTCCACTAGCAGCTAACGTTATGTATTTTTGATAAAATAACGTTTTTAAATCGTGAAATATACTAAAAGTAAAAAAGAGGAACTACCAAAGTACTGGGTTATCACTCCCATATAAATAACTACATTAATCATCTACATATATGAAGTTCGTAATACGTCATTTAAAGCACGAGAGTCATCTTACACCTATAATCGGTGAAAATGCTGGAATTCCTCGTATGGTATACGAGAAAACACGTGACCTGTTATATCCCCTAAAAGATTAATTCTTTTATGGCTCCATTTGCTCTATGTGGTTCCAGTTACGTTTGCTCTGCTCAGATTTTCTAAGGATTTTTACTTTTTAACTAATTACTGACCGCGAATAAGCAGAAAGGATAGTGGATGTTAGAATACAGTAAACTTATGTATTTCAAAATATTATTTCACATTTTGTAAGACTATAATTTATTCTGAGTAAAACCTCTAAAGTGACGTTTGGAACCAGTCCTTTATTGAAGGCACACGAAACTGTCAAAGACATTCCTAGGTTTTATCTGACACTTTATCATATTTACTGTAACGGCAATTTCCTTGTGGATAAAAAATAGCTTATTTTGTGACTATTTAAAAGAAGGATGTGGTCATTTCTTCGTACATGCCAAATTTAAAACATTCTGACGACATTGCCAGTATGTAGCAAATAAAATACGACCTTACACTAAAATTATCAGTAACTTGTGGGAAGGGAGAAAAGAACTACTTATGAATATATTTAAACTGCTGAAGAAAACTGGCATTAAGCTCAAACAAATACAAGGGGTTTTCAATAAATGCGTAGAATGGTTATACAACTTTTTTTTTCCCAGTACGTGCAATTGTGAATAATTGGTACCGTTTCTACTAGTAACCTGCTCGCTAGCAACTGTAAGTAAATTTCTAAAATAGAAAATCACATCAACTCTGTGTATATATAACATTTAAGTGATGTCTCCTAAAACACTGTTGAAACAAGAGTTTTAGTTAACAGCACAATCATCAGTTAGCAACAATTTCAATAACCGAACAAAGCAAAATGAACCCCAAAAAAAGTTTCTAACTCCCAGAGAAATAAGCAAGAGCTGTCAGTGGACAGCGCGCTCGACTATTCTCAGTGCTTGATAGTATAATATAAGCTATGAGTAAAACTTTAACATTACAATAAGCATATTCTAAGTCGAAAGGGGGCCATAATTCAGTCAAAATGCTTGATCGAGTTGTCTCCTCCTTTTTACAGACTGGGGTCATGATGGTAAACAAGTATGCAAAATATCAAAGCAATATCTCAATGGACTTTGAAAATATTTGGGGTGGTACGCAAACTTTAACATTTGTGTGACGCTCACGCTTACGCCGACGCCGGGGCGGGTAGGATAGCTCCCCTATTCTTCGAATAGTCGAGCTAAAAAGCAAACAAAATCGGAGACTGGTGCCTTCGTATCAAATAAATACTCTTTTTCTTTAACCTGTGTATTTTATAGATAAAAAAACAGTTGAAGTAGTTATGAAAAATATCATGAACAAAATCGACATTATGAAGACGCCGCTGACATAGGCCAGAATGCGTATCCCGGCCTTGCTTACAGAAATGACCACATCATAGGTATAATGCATGAGAACAGTATCAGATTTTGGCATATTTGTAGCAGTACATTAAAAAAAATATTGCTTTTCAAAATCATAAAAAATTAATAGGTCTTTTTTTCGCTAGTTTTGAAGTTCTGACGTCTCTCTATGTATCTTAAGCGCAAATATATAACAGCCATGAGAAAATTCAATCATTTTAATCAAATGAATGCCACTGTGCACAAAGCAAACTGATAAAAGTTCAAGTTTTCAACATAATAAAACAAAACTCACCGACAATAAAGGCTATGCCAACACACAATAACGTTGGAATCTTTACAGCCGCCATCATAAAGTGGAATGAATTGAAGGAATAAAATTCTTGTTATTTATATAGCTTTTCATGCGATGGCATCAGTATTATAATAGTCTACAACTTTAAAAATTGGCCTGATAACATTCAAACAAGAGGGCCATGATGGCCCTATATCGCTCACCTGTTATCATTGCACTTGAGGACAAGAAGGTCCTCAGAAAAAATATCTAAGTCCAAAGGACAGGAACAACAAAGGGAAGAAATTTAACCAAAAAGAAAAAAAATTCTTACAAGGTACAGATATGTCAAAATGCATTTAAAAATTGGAGGTACCATTCATGTTGTACCACAGAAAAGTGGTCTCGGTTTTCCCTACGGCCAATAATAAAAAAGTTACTAAAAATAAGCTATTTATAGTAACATAAAAGGGAAGTAATTAAAAAAATATTGTAAGTGAACAAAAGAAGGATCTGCCAAATAAATCTGTTGACATAAATGAAATTTCAGATCAGTATCTTCATTAGTTAAGGAGATATACCAATTTTAATTTGAAATAAAGGGAGGTAATCTGACATAAAATCAGTCCATAGTTATCTACCCTGATTGTCTCAGTCCAACTAATGACAATAATGAAATTTCAAATAAGTCCTATAAGTACTTACTAATATAAATCCATTTTGATTACAATCAGGGGAGGTAATCAGATATAAAATAACTCTGGAACCTACAATTGGATCTGTTTGTCATGGAATCCAAGATTTATTGTTGTTGAAGATATTTTGGAAGTTTGTATCAAAACAAACCATAAATGAAGTCTCTATATGGCTGCAAAAGCCAAAATAGCCAATTTTGGACCTTTAAGGGGCCATAACCCTGGAACCAATGAAGGAATTTGGCCAGTTCAAGAGAGGAACCAAGACCTTGTGGTGATACAAGTTGTGTGCAAGTTTGGTTAAGGGGACGCATATTGCTACATTCACAGTTCATACAGCAATGTGGAAGGGGTGCATATTCAAGAAATCGATGGTGGGAAAATAAAAAACATATTCCTAAACTGATATAATACTGATGGACACCTGTAATATTCAGTATTTTGTGGATAAGGATGTGGTACTATGAATGTAATAGGAAAACAGAGGTGTTTGTGAAAGTACATTCAACACAAAATATTAAGCTTTTGTATAAGGAACAAGAGCTGTCTCCATAGGATGACATATGCCCCCGATGGCACTTTGAATGAGTAGTTATGGCCGATGTTAGAGTTTAGGACCTTTGACCTACGGAGCTGGGTCTTGCGCGCGACACGTCGTCTTACTGTGCCACACATTCATGCGTAGTTATTTTAAAATCCATGCATGAATGACAAAGATATGGACCGGACACGCCCATCAATGCACTATCATGAAAAATGACCTTTAACGTATAAGTGTGACCTTGACCTTTGAGCTACAGACCTGGGTCTTGTGGCGACATGTCGTCTTACTGTGGTACACATTCATGCCAAGTTATTTGAAAACCCATCCATGGTTGACAAAGATATGGACCGGACACGCCCATCAATGCACTATCCTTTAATGTCTAAGTGTGACCTTGACCTTTGAGCTACGGACCTGGGTCTTGCGGGCGACACGTCGTCTTACTGTGGTACACATTCATGCCAAGTTATTTGAAAATCCATCCATCGATGACAAAGATATGGACCGGACACGCCCATCAATGCACTATCCTTTAATGTCTAAGTGTGACCTTGACCTTTGAGCTACGGACCTGGGTCTTGCGCACGACAAGTCGTCTTACTGTGGTACACATTCATGCCAAGTTATTTGAAAATCCATCCATCGATGACAAAGATATGGACCGGACACGCCCATCAATGCACTATCCTTTAATGTCTAAGTGTGACCTTGACCTTTGAGCTACGGACCTGGGTCTTGCGCGCGACACGTTGTCTTACTGTGGTACACATTCATGCCAAGTTATTTGAAAATCCATCCATCGATGACAAAGATATGGACCGGACAGGAAAATTGCGGACAGACTGACAGACTGACAGACCGACAGACTGACAGACCGACAGACTGACAGACGGTTCAAAAACTATATGCCTCCCTTCGGGGGCATAAAAAACAGGTTTTTTACAATAACAGTGTTCCAAATAATGTTGAAGGGATGAGATTTTCTTTCTAACACACCAGGTGTGCTTAAACGTGTAAAAATTTAACGCCACGTCAGTTCATCTCGGGATGGACGCCGTATTTCTCATTGATAAAAAATGTAAACAAAAAAATCAGAGTGGGATTAGCATTGCAAGGGCGTAACACGACATTCTACACAATGAATACCTTAGAACAGATATCTAAGATGCTACACAGGTCAGGCGGGTTAAATGCATAATGTCGATCACTTGAAATTCATCTTGAAAAGGTGGTTAATTTTAGTTTGTTTACATGGTTTTTAATTTTCCCACGACTTCTCGGCGATTCACTGCAAATGTATTACTGCGCCGGACGAAAGGTAACTCTAATAAACAACGGGAGACAACTTAGGTGTCAGCACGTGGATGATTTTTAAAAAAACATGTCGATGATTATAATTTCTTATCGAATAATGAATCCTATTCACATATTCGTCTTTACTATTAGAAAATTATTAATTTCTGTGGACATTTGTCAAAAAATATTACTTACAGTGGACTACTTTGCGCATCAAACTGGTTTCCGCTTCAGTTGTGAGGCACTTCGGTTATACTTTTGACAACAATAACAAAACACAAAATGAATCAATAAAGTCACTTATAAACCGACTGCTACTTTAATCAGTGTAAGTAAAGTTGTTGTTACAACTTTATACATGTTCGTTACGTTATGAGATAAAGTTTATCTTGAACTGCATAATCCATTATCTACGTTTACATGATATTGCATTTACAACTTATTTGACCCCATTTTTTTACGTGAATGACAGCATTCTCGTGCAATTCATGCAAACAGAGTTATGAAAAGTATGGTGGAGAATTCAAGGACAAATTATAAATGACATTAAAGTGAGGATAACTGTATATTCGTCCAGTTTTGATCATTGACATTCCTGCTGTGTATTAGTAACTTTTGTGAACAAGATTAGAATGTTGCTTTTGCACAAATACACATTGATTGGACCTCTCAACCAAATTTCATAACTTATTTTAGGGATTTTTAAGACAGTACATTTTCAAAAGTTTGTTGAATGTGTTTTGATATTTAAGTGCATTGCAGTTCATGAATACCAAGTTAAAAATTAATAATGGCAACATTTCTAGGCCTTAAATGTTTAATGTATTAAGGGGAATATACTCTTTTAGTTTTGTAATGTGGCATTCCTTGACCATCGTATCTTTTCTTATGCACTACTTTGTAAACAAACTAAATAATGTGTTTTAGCTCACATATGCCAAATGAAAAGCAAGACAGTGAACTTATTTCACATTCTTTCTTTAAATTAGAATCTGTAGGACATTGATAAATGTTTGGACAAAGTGAAGCACTATTATTTTCACACCAAAAAGTCTTAATTGTTGACTTTGAATGTACATAAGAAGTCTTATGTAATTCAACAAAAACTTTCTTGTTTCAGTTTTTCTCATTTTTATTTTAGTGAGCAATCCTTTGTGTACTTATAACAGTTGAAACAGTATTCATTTCATTTACCAAAACCTTGTACTTTTTTGCAGGTAAATTTTATAATACCCCACCCACTTTTTTCTAATTTCAAAGTATGCGTCCCCTTAAAATCAAATCATAAATGAAGCTGCTATTGTGCAGACAAGGCCAAAATAGTTAATTTTGGCCCTTTCTGGGGCCATAACTCTGGAACCCATTAAGGGATCTAGCCAGTTCAAGAAAGGAACCGAGATCTTATGGTGACACAAGTTTTGTGCAAGTTTGATTAAATTCAAATCATAAATGAAGCTGCTATTGGGCAGACAAGGTCAAAATAGCTAATTTTGGCCCTTTCAGGGGCCATCACTCTGGAACCCATTAAGGAATCTCGCCAGTTCAAGGAAGGAATCAAGATCTTATGGTGATACAAGTTGTGTGCAAGTTTGGTTAAAATCAAATCATAAATGAAGCTACTATTGTGCAGAAAATGTCAAAATAGCTAATTCTGGCCCTTTCAGGGGCCATAACTCTGGAACCCATAAAGGAATCTGGCCAGTTCAAGAAAGGAACCAAGATCTTATGGTGATACAAGTTGTGTGCCAGTTTGGTAAAAATCAAATCATAAATAAAGCTGCTATTGTGCAGACAAGGTCAAAATAGCTAATTTTGGCCCTTTCAGGGGCCATAACTCTGGAACCCATTATGGGATTTGGCCAGTTCAAGAAAGGAACCGAGACCTTATGGTGATACAAGTTGTGTGCAAGTTTGGTTAAAATAAAATCATAAATAAAATCACCATCGTGCAGACAAGAAATTGTTGACGCACGCACGCACAGACCACGGACGAAGGGTGATCACAAAAGCTCACCTTGTCACTATGTGACAGGTGAGCTAAAAAACTAAAACTGTAAAGGGGAAATGTTCAACTATAAAGTTCTAATTTTTACTAGGGTGGTTCCAATAAGCTTGAAGCTTTCATCACAATCGAGCTTAAACAAATTAGCATAAACTAATTTTACGACAATTAAGAATAACATTACAAAGTCGCCACAATCTATACATATATATCCCCTTGATCTTATCAAACTGCCGTGGAAAAGTTGGAAAATGAGGTATAATTCCACACATTATTTATAATAAATCATTCATCAAATAACAAATTTTGTTCACTTTATGCATCCAATAACATATTATGTGCATTTTATGTTTTTTAACATTATGTGGTATATATGTTTAACATTGTTATCATTCCGTTGAAATTGCTAACAGTGAGCCAGCACCACTTATCTAAATGTCAGCTTAAGTAAACAACAAGTCAGTCAGTACTGAATCCAGCAACACTAGTTAGTAAACATACCACTGTTACATAAATGATATACTGCTGAAATCTGACATTCATTTGATCTGATTTGGGTTTTACAGCACCAAACAGGTATAAAAATTCAGGTTTCACATCATTCTCAATTGTATCAAGGTATGAAATGAGAATTTTCAAACCTGCTGTAATCACAGAGGTACAGACAAATCAAGTGTTCAGGCTCTATCAGTAACCCCTTAAGATCATGCTGGGTTAAGGCAGCACTCTAAGTTAGCCGCTTTAGTCAGAAGGTATCTTAAATTCATTGTAGTAAATCATACCTCAAAATATGAACTACTTTTTCTTAGAGGTCTGTGACAAGAAAACTATTTACAAGTATCCTGCCTAGTCAGCTGTAGCTCACAGCCTTGTGAATTGCCTAGTAACTTTGAGCAATATAGGCTAGTTACCTCTGGACATAACCTTTTATCATGCTGGACATGATTGATTTTGCCTTTGCAACCAGTGTAGATCGTGATCAAACTGCACATCCATGCAGTCTGACCAAGACCGGCACTGTTCACCATTCAATCAGTATCTTTTTGGTAAGCACTCCTTTTAAAAGTGACTGGTATTGTCCAAATTGAAAGATGGACAAGTTCATTGTAGAAATTTAGCAGGGTATGGGATAATATCTATTTACACCAATGTAACTTTATGGGACAAACAGAAAAGCAGAAAAATAAAATTTCATAGAAAAGTTTAATATCCTTCAGAAAAAGATAATCAAATAAAGAAATCACAAAAAATTATACTAATAGTATATAATATATTCTCTGATTAACTCATAATTTGCATATACATTTGTATTATATCGTAAACTAGTAACAAAGAATTTCCTAAATCTTGACCTAAATTCATTTATAACAAACCTAATTGGTTGAAACATTAGCACAATCAACTACAAAGACCTGAAATTGTACCAAGTCAAGCTGAACAAAGCAAAAATATATACTGATCAAAAATAACTCTCACTTCATTTCATCAAGCAAATAATTTGTTTGTAAAGATTAAAACCTTCCTGCCTTTTTTCTTCAAAATGAAAAATAAAACTGAGATTTTCGTTGCAAAATAGCACTTTAAATTTTATATATACATGTACTAATCCATGCAGAAACTAGAGCTGCTTTTAAGAAAAGCGCATGTCTCCCACAACTGCCTAATCATCTGAATAGCTATGTATCTGAGTAAACCATGCACCAATGACTTAGAGTGCGGATACTGGCAGCGTTTTTTAGCAATTTTTGGTAATTCAAGGACCATAATTCCGAAGTACCTGGGCTTAATTGGCTAGTTATCGAATTTGGCTGAGGACCTATTGGCAAACACATTCTGTTCAAGTTTGGTGAAGATCGCATGAGAAATGTTCAACCTTAGAGTGCGGACAAGATTTACTAATGACTTAAAGTGTCGATACTGGAAGCGATATTTAGCAATATTTGGTAATTCAAAGGCCATAATTCCGAAATGCCTGGGCTGATTTGGCTAGTTATCGAACTTGGCCGAGGACTTATTGGCAAACACATTTTTTCAAGTTTGGTGAAGATCGTATGAGAAATGTTCAACTTAGAGTGTGGACAAGATTTGTGACAGACGGACACACGGATGGACAGACAGACAGACAGGAGTAAATCAATATGTCTCCCACTACAGTGTAGTGGTGTAGTGGTAGACATAATTCAACAATAACAAACAAGAAATTCTCATTCCAGCTCGAAGTCAGGCATATCGACAAGGAATGTGATACACTTGTAAGAATATAGACCGCCAATAACAACATACAACTGTATCATTAAAGCTGAAATTCAATTTGTCAAGTATTCCTGATCAATGAATAAAAAACCTAACTAATTAAATATCTGAATTATCTGTGTACAACTGCTAACAAAAATTCAACCTGTGATAGATAACAAGTAAAACCTTTCAAAATTCCAAAACAGTCTTACAGTCTGATATCAGGACATTCATATTTTAAGAAAATTAATGAATTCCTTTAAGTAAAACATATGACCCAAAACTAATGCAAAACTTAAATCAAGCATCAATTAACAATGAAACACTTTAGTTTTATCCTTTCTTCAGTGAACTATTAAGATAAAAGAAATTACAAGATGCACTGCATCCAGCTGAAAATGAAACCTAGGACAATAATTGCAGGATTATATCTATAAGCTGTCTGATTTTTACATGCAATGGAATATGGCAGAGGGTACAATGAAACAGCCACGTTGTTGCGTACAGCAAAATGCTCTTAAATATAGTGACCGGTATATGTGAAGGAAAAACATACCAGTTGAATGGCTGCATCTATTTAAATGAAAATTAGTAAATGAGCCGTGCCATGGGAAAACCAACATAGTGGCTTTGCGACCAGCATGGATCCAGACCAGCCTGCGCATCCGCGCAGTCTGGTCAGGATCCATGCTGTTCGCTAAAGATTTCTTTAATTGCAATAGGCTTTGAAAGCGAACAGCATGGATCCTGACCAGACTGCGCAGATGCGCAGGCTGGTCTGGATCCATGCTGGTCGCAAACCCACTATGTTGGTTTTCTCATGGCACGGCTCAAATAACAATGTTTTCAAGCTTACAAATCTTATCTGCACTTGACATTTAAAGTATAACAGGCTACCAGTATTTCAAATAAGGAACAAAAACATCTATGTTTTTATCATTACTTTTACAAAGAGCACCATTTCACATTTTCTATATATTAATTTGTCATTGAGGTTTTAATATAAAAAGAACCCATTTAATACGCAAACATATTTACAAAGAAAATCTAATGAATACAAAAGGTGAGACTCTCTTGACAGAATGGGACCATTTTTTTCTACCATTGCTATTAAGTTAATGCAGTAACCAAGCCATGTAAAATTAAACTTTTTAATTTATCACACACAAAAAAAACACAATACCAAAAGTTCATGCCTATTGCTAGCTTCAAAGTGAACAACATTTTAGTCATATATTTAGTAAAATCTATGGTTGCAAAACTTGACAGAAATTTGTAAAATGTTTTTGAAATAAATGAAAGACAACTGATGAAATATCAATCAATATATCCCATGATTTTGGCAGGGAGATGAAAATGCTGCTGTGCACTCCCTCAGAAGTTTGTTGATTCAAACTTTAAAGTCTATTTGTATTATTTTATTGAAGATATGTTTTTAACAAGGTTTCCAGTTTAACAGCATCAGCAGCAAATCTTCGAATTCCGTCAGAAAGTTTGTCGTTTGCCATTGTGTCCTCGTTCATCTCCCATCGGAAAATCTTCTCATTGACCTCCACACGATCAATATCTAACTTCTTTGCTGGAAACAGAATATTCTTACATTAAACATTGCTTAAATACCAGGTGGGAAGTATCTTAAATCACTTTTATAATTGTACACTGTAAGTATACACCTGCACTGAATGACAAATGCCCCTTGAAAATGCTTGATAGAGTAATATCGAAAAGTCAAAAAAGGTACTACCTCAAGCAAGAGGGCCATGATGGCCCTATATCGCTCACCTGAGTAGAGTTGTTTGCTTGAACAAATTTCCTAGCTAAAGCTTTAAAAATAAATGGCAAACTGACGCTAAGATATTAGAAAGTAGGTCAGCAGGTCATGTTCATGGTAACTGAAAGTCAGTCTTAAGATCGGTATGCAAAACTGTACATGTCATCCAAATTTCAAGGCTGTATCTCAAAAAACAAGAAAGTAGGTCATGAGGTCAAGGTTACAGTAAGGTGACATGTAATCACTTTGGTACATCAGGTAAATATAATTAAACAGTCTAGGAAATATGATCTGATAATTTTTTAAGTATTTTTTCCTATATAACTCATATAACAAGTGACCACCAGGGTGGGGCCTCTTTTCACCCCAGGGGCATAATTTGATCAATCCTGTTAGAGGTTCACAAGGCAATGATACATACCAAATATCAAAGGCCTAGGCCTTGAACTTTCAGACAAGAAGATTTTTATTTTTTTCCCTATATAAGTCTATGTTAAACTTGAGACCCCCGGGGTAGGGCCTCTTTTCACCCCAGGGTAATAACTTGAACAATTTTGGTAGAGGACCACAAGGCAATGCAACACAGCAAATATCAAAAGCCTAGGCCTTGCAGTTTCAGACAAGAAGATTTTTAAAGTTTTCTCCTATATAAGTCTATGTTAAACTTGGGACCCCCGATGCGGGGCCTCTTTTCACCCCAGGGGCACAATTTGAAAAACCTTCATAGAGGACCACAAGGCACTGCTAAATACAAAATATCAAAGGCCTAGGTCTTGTAGTTCCAGACAAGAAGATTTTTATAGTTTTTTTCCTATATAAGTCTATGTAAAACTTGAGGCCCCCCGGGGCCGGGTCTCTTTTTACCCCAGGGTAATAATTTGAACAATTTTGGTAGAGGACCACAAGGCAATGCTATATACCAAATATCAAAGGTCTAGGTCTTGTGGTTTTAGACAAGAAGATTTTTAAAGTTTCTTCCTATATAAGTCTATGTAAAACTTGTGACCCCCGGGGCGGGGCCCCTTTTCTCCCCAGGGGCACAATTTGAACAATCTTGATAGAGGACCATAAGATGATGTCACATGCCAAATATCAAGGCTCTACGTCTTGCAGTTTTGGACAAGAAGATTTTTTAAGTTTTTCCTTTCGGTTGCCATGGCAACCAGAGTTCTGCATGGAATTAAATTCTTTGAATAACTTTGAAAGGGGACCACCCAAGGATCATTCCTGTGAAGTTTGGTGAAATTCTGCCCAGTAGTTTTCAAGGAGAAGATTTTTTTAGAAAATGTTGACGGTCACACGACGCACGACACGACGTACATTGAGCGTCACAAAAGCTCACCATGAGCCTTTGGCTCAGTTGAGCTAAAAATCATAAACACAAAATTCCTGACAATATATGTATTTGACTGATGTTGATAATGAATACCTATTTTTATCTGAACTGGATGGAAGCTGCAGCAGAAGTTGAGTACACAAGATACACATGCAGTTTTACTTTAAGGTTAAAAAAAGGTCATCACTCTTGAAAAAGAAATCAGACATGAAAGTCCTGATAATATGCACATGTTACAGTTATGCTGATGAGGTATGTCAAGTTTCTTTTTGAACTTGAGTTGAGTACACAAGATACAAATACAGTTGTAATATTGTAAAGTTTAACAACAGGGTCATGATGACCCTGGATCGCTCACCTGAGTGATATGAGCTACATGTTTCAAATGTCAAACTGATGATAAAATATTAAGAAAGTCAGTAGGTCACATTCATGGTCAATGAAATTCAGTTTTACGATTTGTGTGCAAAACTGTGTATGTCATCAAAATTTCAAGGCTGTAGTATAAAAAACAGGAAAGTAAGCCAGTAGGTCAAGGTCACAGTCAAGTGACATCATATTACTTGGGGTCATCAGGTAATTATAATTAAACAGTCTTTGAAATAGGATCAGATGATTTTTTATGTATTTTTCCTATATAACTCACATAATAACTAAGTGACCCCAGGGCGGGGCCTCTTTTAACCCCAGGGGCATAATTTGAATAATTGTGGTAAAGGAGTACTAGACAATGCATCATACCAAATATCAAAAGCCTAGGTTGAATGGTTTCAGACAAGAAGATTTTTAAAGCTTTTTCCTATATAAGTCTATATAAAACTTGGGACCCCAAGGGCAGGGCCTTTTTTCACCCAATTTTGGTTAAGGACCATAAGACAATGCAACAAACCAAATATCAAAGGTCTAAGTGTTGTTGTTTCAGACAAGAAGATTTTTAAACTTTTTTTCCTATATAAGTCTATGTAAAATTTGGGACCCCCGGGGAGGGGCCATATTTGACCCTAGGGGGATAATTTGAATAATCTTGGTAGAGGACCACTAGATGATGCTACATACCAAATATCAAAGCCCTAGGCCATGTGGTTTTGTACAAGAAGATTTTCAAAGTTTTCCCTATATAAGTCTATATAAACCATGTGACCCCCGGGGCGGGGCCATATTTGACCCTGGGGGATAATTTGAACAATTTTGGTAGAGGACCACTAGATGATGCTACACACCAGATAGCAAAGCCCTAGGCCCTGTGGTTTTGGACAAGAAGATTTTTTAAGTTTTTCCTTTCCGTTGCCATGGCAACCAGAGTTCTGCATGGAATTCAATTCTTTGAACAATTTTGAAAGGGGGCCACCCAAGGATCATTCCTGTGAAGTTTGGTGTAATTCTGCCCAGTGGTTTTCAAGAAGTTTTTTTAGAAATTGTTGACGCACGACTGACGACGGACATCGAGCAGTCACAATAGCTCACCTTGTCACTTCGTGACAGGTGAGCTAAAAATGGGGTAGAACTCTTGAAAACAAGTGGGTCATGATGACCCTGAATTGCTCACCTGAGTAATATGAGCCACATGTTTAAAATGGCAAACTGATGCTAAAACAAGGGAGCAGAATGTCACAATATACGCCCGTCACAGCAAATTTGTTTACACTAGCACCTGTATTTGCAAATGGAATTTTAATTTTCTAGTTGTTTACAATGTTGTTTTTTTTAGAAATTATTGTAATTCTTTTATTTTTCTAAGTCCACAAAAAAAATCCTTACCAGGTAGAGATACCTTAAAATACACCCAAAATTTGAAAGTAACATCAATGTTGTACCACAGAAAAGTGGTCTTGGTTTTTCCTACGGTCAATTATAAAAAAGTTACAATGTAAGTTATTTATAGTAACAACTAAGGGAAGTTAATCTTTAAAGAGAAAAAAAAAAAAAAAAAAAAAAAAAAAAATCGAAAAAAAAAAATTACAAGTCCACACAAAAATCCTTACCAGGTAGAGATAGCTCAAAATACACCTCAGAATTGGATGTAACATGCATGTTGTACTACAGAAAAGTGGTCTCGATTTTTCCCTACGACTTGTAATGAAAAAGTTACAATATAAGCTATTTATAGTAACAGCAAAGGGAAGTAATTCAAAAGAAGGGACCAGTGCATGACACTCCGTCTCATGATGGTGTACAATTGTGCCAAGTTACATCAAAATCCCTCCATGCATGAAGAAGAAATGCTCCGGACAAAGTCATTCTTGTATCTGACCTTTGACCTTTAAGTGTGACCTTGACCTTAGATCGAGGGACCTGGTTCTTGCGCATGACACTCCGTCTCATGCTTGTGAACATTTGTGCCAAGTTGTATCAAAATCCCTCAATGCATGAAGAAGAAATGCTCCGGACAAAGTTTTCATTCTTGTATCCTTTGACCTCTAAGTGTGACCTTGACCTTACCCCTAGGGACCTGGTTCTTGCGCATGACACTCCGTCTCATGATGGTGAACAATTTTGCCAAGCTACATCAAAGTCCTTTCATGCATGAAGAAGATATGCTCCGGACAAAGTTTTCATTCTTGTATCCTTTGACCTCTAAGTGTGACCTTGACCTTAGACCTAGGAACCTGGTTCTTGCGCATGACACTCCTTCTCATTATGGTGAACAACTGTGCCAAGCTACATCAAAATCATTCCATGCATGAAGAAGATATGCTCCGGACAAAGTCATTCTTGAATTTTTCATTCTTGTATCTTTTGACCTCTAAGTGTGACCTTGACCTTAGACCTAGGGACCAGGTTTTTGCGCATGACACTCCGTCTCATGATGATGAACAATTGTGCCAACTTTCATCAAAATCCCTCCATACATGAAGAAGATATGCTCCGGACAAAGTCATTCTTGAATTTGACCTTTGACCTCAAAGTGTGACCTTGACCTTAGACCTAGGGACCTGGTTCTTGCGCATGACACTCCGTCTCATGATGGTGAACAACTGTGCCAAGTTTCATCAAAATCCCTCCATGCATGTAGAAGATATGCTCCGGACAAGGTCTGTGGACGCCGCCCGCCCAACCAACCGCCCATCCGCCCACCAGGGGTGTTCCCATAATACGTCCCGTTTTTCAAACGGGCGTATATTAGAAAGTAGGTCAGTAGGTCACATTCATAGTCAATGAAAGTAAGTTTTAAAATCGGTGTGCAAAACTGTACATTTCATTCAAATTTCAAGACTGTATTGTAAAAAACGAGAAAGTAGGTCAAGGTCACAGTCAAGTGACCCCTAATCACTTGGGGTCATCAGGTAATTATAATTAAACAGTCTAGGAAATATGATCTGATAATTTTTGAAGTATTTAACAAGACCTTAGTGACCCCAGTGCGGGGCCTCTTTTCACCCAAGGGGCATAATTTGAACAATCTTGTTCCACTAGGCAATGCTACATACCAAATATCAAAGGCCTTGGCCTTGAACTTTCAGACAAGAAGATTTTTTTTTTCCTATAGAAGTCTATGTTAAATTTGGGACCCCCCAGGGCAGGGCCTCTTTTCACCCAGGGGCATAATTTGCACAATTTTGGTAGAGGAACACTAGGCAAAGCAACATACCAAATATCAAAAGCCTATGCCTTGCAGTTTCAGGCAAGAAGATTTTTAAAGTTTTTTTACTATATAAGTCTAAGTAAAACTTGAGACCCCACTCTTCATAGAGAACCACTAGATGATGTCACATGCCAAATATCAAGGCTCTATGCCTTGCGGTTTGGACAAGAAGAATTTTTAAGTTTTTCCGTTCGGTTGCCATGGCAACCAGAGTTCTGCATGGAATTCAATTCTTTGAACAACTTTGAAAGCGGGCCACCCAAGGATCATTCCTGTGAAGTTTTTTCCTATGTATTAAGTCTATGTAAAACTTGAGACCCCTGAGGCAGAGCCTCTTTTCACCCCAGGGGCATAATTTGAATATTTTTGGTAGAGGACCACAAGGCAATGCAACAAACCAAATATCAAAAGCCTAGGCCTTTGCAGTTTCAGACAAGAAGATTTTTAAAGTTTTTTTACTATATAAGTCTATGTAAAACTTGAGACCCCACTCTTCATAGAGGACCACTAGATGATGTCACATGCCAAATATCAAGGCTCTATGCCTTGCGGTTTGGACAAGAAGATTTTTTAAGTTTTTCCATTCGGTTGCCACGGCAACCAGAGTTCTGCATGGAATTCAATTCTTTGAACAACTTTGAAAGCGGGCCACCCAAGGATCATTCCTGTGAAGTTTGGTGTAATAATTCTGCCCAGTGGTTTTCAAGAAGAAGATTTTTTTAGAGAATGTTGACAGACACACGACGGACAACGGACAACACACGACGGACATTGAGCTGTCACAAAAGCTCACCTGCTCAGGTGAGCTAAAAATATATCAAAAATGAAATTTCTGATAATATGCATATGCCATTTTCTTCTGATGATGTATGCAAAGTGTCATCGACTTTGACACAAATTAACCACAGGATGAAAAAATGCTGTTGAAATATAAAAAAAAAAATTGACATAAAACATGTCCATTTGATATTGATGACATGCACTGAGTTTCAGTTGAACTAGATGAAAACAATTGGAGATAAGTACATGAGGTACAAATGTATTTGTAATAGTTTGAAGTCCCAAAAAGCTGTATCTCAAGAAAATATTACAGAATATGAAACTCCAATTAATATGGACATGCCCCCCTCATGTTCATGATGTATACCAATAATAAAATCTGTAAAAAGATCTTTTGGAAGCAAAGAATGCAACCAAGAAGAATAATAGCAGACTCGGTTTTATCGAGTCTGTTCATGAGAGGTAATGAAATGTGCAGCACCTCTCACGCCCCCTAGCACCGGCTTAAACGGAACTCTTCATTTGAGTCAGATAGAAACTTAGAAACTAGAGGAGTTGTGTACAAAAAACAGTATAACAGATAGATAGACTGACCAACAGACAAATAGTTCAAACACTATCTGCCTCCTGGATATTTGACACCTTGGGCATCAAGTACGGTATTCCATGTTACGGAAAGACTTAAATCACGCCTACAAAGTAATGGTGCTACCAGATCCATTCTTTTACATAAGAAACTGTAGTTAAAAAGCAGGCTATTTACTTGTAAAAAAGCATTTCTTTATTTAAACAATGACTATAATTATCTAACAGACAATTTACCTGCTTTTGCATTTAGCTGTTCACTAAACTCCTCAGTTGATTTGGATAACTTATCCAGCAGTGAAGGTCTGAAAATAGAAACAATAAGATATATCATAAAATGCTGATACCTAACTTTAGCCAGTATATCTCACAAAACCTTTCAAAAGGTAAATTCTATTCTGTCTAAATGATAAATCTCTTCTATACAGAACTAAACAGAACATGACTGGTACCTCAATGTGTCAGTAAGCTGGTGTTTTCACTTAACAAGCATTGTCTAATGACACCATGCCAGCATTCCCACTGACTTTTTGAAAAGTGTCAATAGTGAAGGAAGACCAGAGGTGCCACTCCAGGAATTATTTCAGGCACACATTGGCACATGGGTAGAAACATCAGCCTTCTGTAGGTCTGGATGGCTTCCTCATATATTATAAAGTTCTACATTCCTTGTGCCAGAAGACCTCTGACTCATAGCAATGAGGGTCAAGTCATTTTGGACAAAAAATCAAGTATAAATGTGACAGGTTTATTTAGAATCACTAAAAAAAAAACAACATTTTTCTGCTAGAATCAAATTCATTTGAAGCCTTAAGTTATTTTGTTTCAAATTTCTTCATTATATAATATAACGAAACAGTAAGACAGATACTATTGACCTAAACCAAGCCTAATCATAACACAAAGTTGTTACTAGACATGTTATGTTTACACTCTGCTATTAATAAATGTAAATGTTTATTCCATACCTTTACTTCATTGTTAATGGCTACAATATCTACAGTTAAAAGGGCTCCAGATAACTTTTTAGGCCAATGAGTATCTACTCATCATAATTCTTGCGAATGAGAAAAATTTCTGTTCATGAGAAAATCCCAGAAATCAATTTTATAACATTTATTGCGATAACACCCGTAGGCTTGTTTGAAGTTAATTTGAAATTCAGCAGTCAAGGTATTACCCACTGATGAGTGGCTGGTTTTAGGTGGTACTCTGCCACTGGTTCTACATTTAAAGGATCACCCTTAGCAATGATCCACAATGCCTACCTATAGTAGACTTTTGAAGGTTCCCAGAGCCAGAAGAAGAACGATGTTTGGGAGATCATTTTCTGTTGGTTTTAACCTTTACCCTGCTATATTTCTAAAATGGACTGGTCCATCATTCAATATGGCAATACCACTTATCATTCAAAGGGGTGTTCGCTGATAATTTGTTGACTGAATAGCGAACAGTGCAGACCATGATCAGACTGCATGGAAGTGCAGGCTGATCTTGGTCTGCACTGGTCGCAAAGGCAGAAATATTTGCCGCCAGCAGTCTAAGGGTTAAATATGTGTAGAGTGTTTGTTTACTTTTAAACTCTTTGAAAATGACATTTTATTGTTTTCTGCACACAGCAATTTTTTGACAATTTTAACCGACTTTAAAAATACACTACCGCACGGTCACTATATGTGAACAGAATGGGAATATTCGCGAGGCTGCAAGGTGCATGCTCACACATATGTTCTGTTACATGATGCATCCGGACCATTCAGTTTTTGTTTAGGCTAGTATAAAGTAATTGCGAGCATTTCTGTAATTCCAATTACGCTTTTATACGCATAAAAATTACCATACATGCGTATAATTATGCATTATTTCAAGGTGTAATTTACGCTTATACGAATCTTATCTGGAGCGCTGAGTTAATTTTCATACGTTTGTAACAAGTTTCCCTCCAAGTACTAAGGCAAAGTTTGACTTCTAAATATAGAGAAGATTTTAATGAATATATTTTAACTTACGAAATTGTGAGTAGATCACATCCCACAAGACCTTTGATTTGATTGGTGTTTCGGAATGAGGCTCCCATGACAACTGTTTCATGACCAAATTTCTTGTAGTAGTTATAAATGCGAGTAACACTCTTCACTCCTGAAGGAAAGAATATAAATGTTAAATGAAACATGGAGAACTTGTCTTAACAATTTATAGACTAATGGACGTTCCAAACACATATTGTTAACGACAAATTGGAAGCCATTTTTTACTGGAAACAAACAACTAGAAGGAAATAGAAGAAAAATTGAAACTGCAGGTTGCAGCATTCAATTACACCCCTTTTCAGCTGTGACGTGTTATGCACTAGAGGTGTATGTGTAAGATTATGGTCCATTCTAGTAAATGTGCAATATTATACACTTCTTTAATACCTTGCTATAATCAATAGTAAAATCTATTGCCCGAGGTCCAAAGGACTGAGGGTTTATAGTTTTGATTATTGGCCAGCAAGCCATTCAAATAAATGTTTAATTTACATGACAACAGAAATGAAATTCAATTTTTTTCTCAATTTTTTACTTTTAACACAGCAAAATTTAGTGTTAACTACAAACTGGTCAATAGCAATGGACCGGCAATTTATAAAGGAGTCATATAATAACAATAGTTTCATAGACAATTTTTCAATGTAAAAATTGCTCATTCTAAGTGGCCTGTTTGACCAGCTATTTTAGTAACTATGCAACATTGTAAATTAACCTTTACCCTGCTATATTTCTAAAATGGACTGGTCCATCATTCAGTTTGGGCAGTACCACTTATTATTCAAAGGGGTGTTTACTGAAAATTTACTGACTGAATAGCGACCAATGCAGACCAAGATCAGCTGCACATCCGTGCAGGCTGATCATGGTCTGCACTGTTCGCAAAGGCAAAATCACTTGCCGCCAGAAAGCTAAAGGTTGAATAATACTCTTCAACTTGATGTGCTATTTTGTGTCTTGCGGAGGCAGTCTTGCCAATCTATTTCATTCATTTGTAGCTCATAATTTATTTGAGCTAGTATTTGCAAACAGACTTGCATATGTTATTGTACCGTCGTAACTGTAAAAAGGTGCAAAATATTATAAGATTATTCTATAATCTCACATAAGAGGAAGAAAAGGAACGAATCAGGCTAAAACTTAAACTGCTAAATAAGCTGATAACATATAAAATATATCTAATGTAAAACAAGGTTATCCTGGCAAGTTAAAAATCTATGAGACATTAAAAATTTGAATTATTAATTGAAATAAACTGCAAATTAAGACAGAAGTGGATCTGAATTTTTTTTTCTTTAAAAGCAGGAGGTTCAATTTCCATTAGTCTTGGTCACTTTTTAAAATTTCAAAGTCTGTTTCTTTGTAACTTAAAACAAATTCTGTGAATTTTCTACCAAAATAATACAAATTTTGGACTTTATCATTTTCTTTATGTCTTATAGAAATATTTCGGCAAATACAGGACATCTCATCCCCTCTCTACTTTTAGTGGAAAAAGCTAAGAAAGACATTATGCAAACCCTAGTAATTTACCTGGATCATCAAGGTAGTCAAATTCTTTCTGACCTGTGTTCTGAACATACCAGTCAAAGATACGACCAACAAAAGGTGAGATCAAGGTCACTCCTGCTTCTGCACATGCTACAGCCTAAATGAAGAAAATATGATCTGTGATACCATTTTCAAAAGAACTCTGCCATTACATAAAAAGTGTCACTTCAGCTGTAAACTGGTTGTTTCTCGTCAGAGCTAATCTGCTCTCAGCAAGTCAATGATAGCTTCCCTCAAGTGAGCAGAATACAAATAACTTTTATTAACTGTACTGACTTATGAAGGTATGGTTCACTGTTAGAGCACACCAAATCTGGTTTGAATCTTGGTCAAGGTGTAAATTACATCTAAGATCATTTGTCATCTGAATCAGTATGTCTAAAGCTGTTTGTCATTTGACCACAAAACATCTAAGGTTGTTTTCATCTCAAAACAATACATCCAGGGCCATCTGTCATCTCAGCATACTATGTCTAAGGTTATTTGTCATTTGAACACAAATACATTTAATGCCATTAATTTTGTCTTAACATGATACACCTAATGTCCTTTGTCATTTGTCTGAACATGATACATCTAAGGTCATTTGTCTGAAAACGATACATCTAAGGTCATTTGACATTTGTCTGAACACGATACATTTAAGGTTATTTGTCATCTGAACACAATACATCTAATGACATTGTCTTAACATGATATACCTAATGCCATTTGTCATTTGTCTGAACATGATACATCTAAGGTCATTTGTCATTTGTCTGAACACGATACATCTAAGGTCATTTCTCTGAACATGATACATCTAAGGTTATTTGTCATCTGAACACAATACACCTAATGCCATTTGTCATTTGTTTGAACACAATACACAGGCTTTCCAGACAGCCATTACAAAAAAGTAGGAGAAAAATAGGAGTAAATGTGGCAAAAAATAGAAAAGTAGGAAAAAATTGGAAATTTTACGAAAAAAGCAGAGTTCATGTAAGCTACAAACTTTGACAACTTGAACTGTCACAGGAGTGACGAATACCCCCACAATACGGTCTTGTCACAGAAGAATGACAACCATAAGAAAGACATGACCACAAGAAGGTGCAATTTAAATAGAACTTGACCTGTATTTTATTATGTTACACCTGTGTACCAAAATTTATCTAAATCTGTCGAGCCTTTCGCGAGTTATTGTCTGGCAACCATGAGTTTGACAAATTTTAAGTTGGAAAGGGGCCATAACTACTTATAAAATTAGTGGTCTGTAGCCAAAGTCGAACTTTACCTGTATTTTATGCTGTTACACCTGTGTACCAAAAACATTTCAATCTGTCAAGAACTGTCACTGGAGTGTTTAATGACTCCAATGATGGATGAATATTGCACAATAGCTTGAGTCTGTGTTAAAAAATATCAAATAATAAGAGAGGTACAGATAAAGTGTATCAAAACACTATATAAGTATAATTCTAAGCAAAAATGGGGCATAATTCAGGAAATATTGGTGCAAGAGTTATGCACCTTATGTCATATAATGTTGGTGATGGTGTGGAACAACTACTTCAAGTTTGAAACAAATGCATTTCGAAATAACTAAGGTATAGTGAAAATGCATCAAAATTAACCTTAAATTCTAAGTAAAATGGGGCATAATTCATGAAAAATTGGTGTCAGAGTTATGCACCTTGTGTCACATGATGTGGGTGATAAGGTGGAACATCTATTTTAAGTTTGAATCAAATCCATTTAGTAATAACTGAGGTATAGTGAAAATGCATCAAAATTAACCTTAAATTCTAAGTAAAATGGGGCATAATTCAGGAAAAATTGGTGTCAGAGTTATGCACCTTGTGTCATATGATGTGGGTGATGATGTGGAACAACTACTTCACATTTGAAACAAATGTATTTCGTAATAACTAAGGTATAGTGAAAATGCATCAAAATTAACCTTAAACTCTAAGTAAAAGGGGGCATAATTCATGAAAAATTGGTGTCAGAGTTATGCCCCTTGTGTCACATGATGTGGGTGATAAGGTGGAACATCTGTTTTAAGTTTGAATCAAATCCATTTAGTAATAACTGAGATATAGTGAAAATGCATCAAAATTAACCTTAAATTCTAAGTAAAAGGGGGGCATAATTCATGAAAAATTGGTGTCAGAGTTATGACCTTGTGTCACATGATGTGGGTGATAAGGTCACTAGTGGAACATCTATTTTAAGTTTGAATCTAATCCATTTAGTAATAACTGAGATATAAATTTCGGGACGGGAAAGGATGCAACTTGATGCGACAAAACTAACTGCTATATAGCCTCCCCCACAAGCCAAATGTGTTTGGTGGGGGTATAAAAAGAGCTTTTGGGACAAAAAAGGGCCTTTGCACTGGAATCAACAACATTTCACTGTTAACAATTGAATGCACTAAAGACGCACCTACTGAATCTAAACTACTTTCATAAACCACAGAATATACTATATACTTTTATGAACATTGACAAAAACTTTCCAAGGTGTTAACGTACATTCATTTGGGGTAAGTGCGGGAGGGGTATTCCCTCCCTCGCGGAGAAAATTTTGATTTTGGGGTTCAAAAAATACATTTATGAGAAAGTAGGAGTTATAGGAGGTTTATAGAAAAGTAGGAAAAAATAGCACTTTAAAAAAAAAGTAGGAAAAGGTAGGAAAAAGTAGGAACGCTGGAAAGCCTGAATACATCTAAGGTCATTGTCATCTGAACACAATACATCTAATGCCATTTGTCTTAACACGATACATCTAATGCCATTTGTCTTAACACGATACATCTAATGCCATTTGTCTTAACACGATATATCTAATGCCATTTGTCTTAACATGATACATCTAATGACATTTGTCTTAACCCGATACATCTAATGCCATTTGTCTTAACACGATATATCGAATGCCATTCGTCATTTGTCTGAACATGATATATACATCTGAACAAAATTCATCTTAGGTCATTTGTCACCTGAACACACCTACGGCAATTTGTATTCTAAATACAGTATGTCTTAGATCTTTTCCAGCATTTGATGGTGAAGGAAGACCCCAGGAAGACCCCAGGTTCCACGCTAGGCTATTATTTTAGGCAATGGTGGGCACACAGACAGAACCACCAACCTTCAATAAGCCAGCTCGATGACTTCCACACACGAAGAATTCTTTTACATGGGAGAGTTTCAAGTGTTTTGAAGCCAGCAACCTTATCCACTTGGCCACTTAGGACCCTCAGTAAAATAGGTACTATAGGATCAAACATATGACCTCTAGGCAGAAAGTTCAAAGCTGCCCTTATTAAGGCGGGCAAGCATTTTTTAAAAACTTTTCTTATTAATTGGCATGATCAATATTTTGCTTAATTGATTTTTTCACACATAAATAAAAGATATTTATATGCATTAATATGAACAAACTTGTAAACAGCACTTTTTCTTAGCTAAACCTTAAATGAAAAACTAGAGTTGTCACAAGAGTGACGAATTATACCCCCACAATATGGCCTTGTCACAGAACTAAGCCAATGTCAAAGCCGAACTTGCTTGACCTTTGACCTACTGACCACAAAATCAACAGAGGTCATCTGCTAGTCATGATCAACCTCCCTTTGAAGTTTCATGATCCTCTGCCCAAGCGTTTTCAAGTTATTGTCCATAAAAGGTTTAAATGACCTTTGACCTTTGGAACTCAAAATCAATATGTGTCATCTGCTTGACATGACCAACCTCCAGATTAAGTTTTCTGATCCTAGTCCCAAGCATTCTCAAGTTATTGTCCGAAAACTGTTTAAATGTTCCGGGTCACTGTCACCTTGACCTGTGACCTACTGACCTCAAAATCATTAGGGGTCATCTGCTAGTCATAACCAACCTCCCTATCAGTTTTCATAATCCTAGGCCCAAGCATTCTTAAGTTATCATCCGGAAACCGTTTAAATGTTCCAAGTTACTGTGACCTTGACCTTTGACCTACTGACCTCAAAGTATAACCTGACCTGTATTTCATGATGTTACACCTGTGTACTAAAATTTATGATCCTTGGCCCAAGCGTTCTCAAGTTATCATCCGGAAACCATTTAACTGTTCCGAGTCCCTGTGACCTTGATCTTTGACCTACAGACCTCAAAGTCGAACTTGACCTGCATTTCATGATGTTACACCTGTGTACCAAAATTTATGATCCTTGGCCCAAGCGTTCTCAAGTTATCATCCGGAAACCATTTAACTGTTCCGAGTCCCTGTGACCTTGACCTTTGACCTACAGACCTCAAAGTCGAAATTGACCTGCATTTCATGATGTTACACCTGTGTACCAAAATTTATGATCACAGGCCCAAGCGTTCTCAAGTTATCATCCGGAAACCGTTTAACTGTTCAGGGTCACTGTGACCTTGACCTTTGACCTACTGACCCCAAATTCGAACTTGACCTGTATTTTCTGATGTTACACCTGTGTACCAAAAATTATTTCAATTGGTCAATCCTTTCTTTAGTTATCATCCGGAAACCATGCAAAACCAACGGACTGACCGACCGCCAAGCTCACTATATACACCCCCCAAACTTCGTTTTGTGGGGGTATAATAAAACAAAGATGCTAAAATGATATGAAATTATACCTGGTGAAAGTTGAACAATAAAGTCATGTTACAATGAATTCCATATTCCTGCTCAAGCACCCTGAAATTTCAAATAAAGTCAGTCCATTAACGTATAGTAGCCACAAATTTTTAACAAAATTTGAATGTTTTTTTTTTTTTTCAAAATATAAAAATTAGAGACTAATAAAACCATTCATCCTCCAAACCCTCCCATGTTGAGAACAATTTCCCTTTTTACTCTCCCATACTGGTGACAATTTCCCTTTATCATACTCCCCCATTTTATACTCTCCTATGTTAAGGACAACTTCACTTATCTAACTGCCTCTATATACTCCCGTGTTGAGGACAACTTATTTAGCTGCCTCTATATACTCTCTTGTTCTTCCCATGTTGAGGACAATTTCCCTTTTTACTCTCCTGGAGACAATTTCCCTTTATCATATTGTCCCATATTGAAGACAATTTCCCTTTATCATATTGTCCCATACTGAGGGCAATTTCCCTTTATCATATTGTCCCATACTGAGGGCAATTTTCCTTTATCATATTGTCCCATACTGAGGACAATTTTCCTTTATCATATGTCCCCATTTTATACTCTCCTATATTAAGGACAACTTCACTTATCTAACTGCCTGTATAAACTCCCGCATTGAGGACAACTTATCTAGCTGCCCCTATATACTCCCGTGTTGCGGGACAGTTTCACTTACCTACCTGCCTCTATACACTCAAAACTTCGCCTATCTAGCTACATCTATGTTCTTCTATGCTGAGGACAATTTCACTAACCTAGCTGCCTCAATACCATGTTGTTGGAAGCTTCCCTTATCATGCAGCCTTTATAGCCTCCCATGTTAAGGACAACTCTGTTTAACTGGTTGCCGCTACAGCCTCCAATGTTGGAGGCAACTTCACTTACCAGACAGCCTCAACACCTTCTTATATTGAGGGCATCTCAACTTACCTAGCTGCTTCTATACCCTCCCACGTTGAGGACAATTTGATGAGAATTCTTTCTTTGGCATCTCAACTTACCTAGCTGCTTCTATACCCTCCCAAGTTGAGGACAATTTGATGAGAATTCTTTCTTTGTCAATGCCAACTTTCTTGTAAAGATCGATAAAGTTCTTGGCTCTTTTAATCATCTCATCCTTATCAAATGACAGCCTGAAATAGGCAAAATGTGAATCTGTCTGTATCTACATTTCATTACTTAATCTTGAACTGTTGTTACAATAAAATATGAATAACTGAGATGATCTTAACTTAACTGGTGGTAATTTACTAAACATTTTCAAGACTCATGTAAGATAAAAACTCTTACAAGTATAAAACAACAAAGTCAAGTGTTGGTCTACTTGAACATTACTTCATCAATCACCTATACCCATCACCATATTATGACAGAAGAAATTTGTGTGTGCGTGTGTGTGTGTGTGCGTGTGCGTGTGCGTGCGCGTGCGCGTGCGCGTGCGTGTGTGTGTGTGTGTGTGTGCGTGTGTGTGTTTGGGTTTAACATCTTTTTCAACAATTTTTCAGTCATATAATCGATGGTGTCTACTTGCAGCAGTATGCACAATGCCCAACTTTATAGTGCTGCCTCACTGAAATATCACGTCGTAGACACGTGACATGATACCCCACCCAGTCACATTATACTGACGCCGGGCTGACCAGTCCTAGCACTATCCTCCTAATGCTGAGCGCCAAGCGAAGAAGCTACCAGTACTATTTTTTACATCTTTGGTATCATGCAGCGGCAGATTGAACCCACCACCTCCCGCACTCTTAGCGGGTGCTCCACCACTATGCTACCGAGAAATTTATTATTAACTTTTAAATACATGAATGATCAATATCAAATAAATATGAAATCAAAGGGTAGGTTTATGTTTGAGTTATCACCTAAGCTTGAAGCTTACTCAAGAAATTAATCCATTACGTTCAGATGTAACAGAACAGCAATTTACTTGCAAATACAGATTTAACTTCAAACATGAACATTTAGTGTGTGTGTTCGGGTATAACAAACATGAACATTTAGAAATACATGAATAGTGCATGCATGTAGTACGATGATGTACATAAGCAGACTTAAAATACTGTAAAACAAAAAAGAACGGCCAATGGCCAAATGTCTTTCCCCCTTAAATTAAGCCTACTTGTATAAAAAAATTAACTTGCTTGAGCACAAAATGATAAAGGTGTGCTGTTGTGCTACACCTATCTCCACTGTGCATTGTCAACAATTTTATTTATAACAAAGTTTGTATAATTTTGACACTTTCAATAAAATCTACTAAGAACTAGGTGAGGTGAGCAATAGAGGACTGTTACAGTTCTCTTGTGATCATTATTATTAAATACAAATATTCATAGGTCAAGGTCATCAACCATTTCAGGTCAACAAAAGACAGGTAACTTATACATGTTTATCTTGTTACAACTCTATACAAGTTTACTATTGTATTAAATTAACAATGTTGTTTTACATTTGACAATGGTGTAATTACACGTCACAAAAACATTACCTATACTGCTTAGCATGTTTTGCCTTTGAACCTGAACAGTGTCTGTTTGATGATAAATGATATTAACCTTTAGCATGCTAGATAAATTGTCGTCTGCTGGAAATGTCGTCTGCTAAAATTGTAAAGTTCATTCAATTTGCTCCAAAATTGGAAGAAATATTGTCAGAGTAGCAAACAGCTTGGAACCTGATCAGACGCCGATTTAATCGGCGTCTGATCTGGTTCCAAGCTGTTTGCAAAGGCTGTTAAATTCGCCTGCAGCAGTCTAAGGGTTAAACAATTAAGAATATAAACATTTTAACAGCTCAGCAGTTTATATTATTATTAAGTGAAAGTCTGAATGAACATTTGGATCTCAATTTGATCTTGTTTATATAAACATGGAATTGTAATATTATCATGATTATACATGATGTCTGGTCTGTGGTGTAAAAATGAATATATATTAAACACAGGAAAGCATATATTTTTCTATTAATTAGTTAAATTTATCTATATACTTATAGTAGGTCTATCTATATTCATTTAATGAATATCAGACAGGCTTTTTAGCCATACTGATTTGCCATACAAGTTGGAGGCTGTTGGTCTTTGCCTTGCAAAAGCATTATGAAACTTGATTTAGAAACAAAAATAGCATGTAAGTATGAAAAAAGCAGTTTGATACACAGTTAAATCATTTGATCTTACTAGCATTAAATCTTACAAAATTAAACGAAAAATGAAGCATGTTGACTATCAATGGTGACCTTGACCTTGACCCTGTGCTTAGGAGCAACTGAACCATGATCATTCCACTCAAGAGCCAATAACTCATAGATATTCTTCAAAAGAAGTGGAACTAGAAAGACTGTTGGGAAAAGTAAACAACCAAGAGTTAATTTACCTGGCATCCACCTCTGTCGACACACGGCCAGGAATAATTTTCAAGATCTCATTTCCAAAGTTGACGAAAACTTTATCCATGGCAGCTTCAAGCTGTCCCGAGAGATTACTGAAAAGAAACACATACACATATAACAATAAATATATATTTTGTAACTGAGATTGTTTGTATTGTTGGGTATAGACTGAATTTTCTGAAGTATTTCAATAATTACACATGGTGGTCAATCTGCCTGCAAGTGTTTCTTGATTTTGTACAAGTCAAAAGAACTAGTAAACTGTTGAATGAAGAATCTGCCACCTATTCAACAAGAAGTGCAGGACAAATGATAAAGGACACACTATTTTTTGAAATCTCCCACCCCCTAGGCCTATGGTATAAAATCATAACAATTATCAGCATTGCATTATCATACCACATTAATTATTTTTGAGTATTCATTCTCTTGTTGGTTTTTTTTTTTCAAAAACAAAAAAGACTGTATATATAAATAATGTCATGTCAAAAGTGCAGGAAAAACTTAAAGTTCAATCAGAATTTCTAAAGTTACCAAATTTCTAGTCCAAGTTTGCCATTTGTAATTTTGTAGTTGTGACAATGCAATAGGTTATATATAAAACACTTACTCGCTGGCAGACTTGGCATGTGTGATGGCATCTTCAATGAGATGTTTGTATTGTGGCATCTTGGCTGCTGCCAGGATAAGAGAAGGGTTTGTTGTGGCATCTGTTGGCTTGTATTGTCCAATTACTGAAAATATACAAGTATAGAGTCACTTAATCTAAGTAATGTACAGTTATGTGTCGGACACTGTCCCCATGGCTTTCAAAGAAATCTTGGTAAATTGTCAAATACCAGAGCTGTTTGTAAAACACATAATTATGCCATCCCCCACTAAGGATGGCCTGTCCCAAACAAATGGGTATGTAACTGTGTATGCTGTAACCTTGATCTTTGACCAAATGACATAAAAAAAACAACATGGGTCATCTACTGACTACAGGCAACAATCCTATAAAGAAAGACATCCTATGAAAGACTAAAGGCTGAAGCATTCCATAGTTACTGATCGGAATCCATTTTCAGTTGTGAGGTGACAGTGGCCTTGACCTCTGACCCACAAAATGACAGGCACAGGCTATCATCCCAAGAAGTATTACGACTGAGGACTAAAAAACGCATTCTGTAGTTTTGAGCAGAAATAGTTTTCAGTTTCAAGGTCACTGTGACCTTAACCTTTGACCTAATGAAACACCAGAACAAAAGTGTTTATGTACTAGACACAGGCAATCAAGTTGGAGCATTGTAAGACCAAGCATTATGTAGTTATTAATTGGAAACCAAATGGTCTACTGATGGACCAGCAAAACTAAAAAAAGTTTTTACAGAAATAAGGAAATACATGTACTGTTAAAATATGTTCCATATGTTGCCATCGAAACAAAATGACTGACTCTGATAAACTATTAAAATGTTCATAACATTCTTATTTCTTAACCAATTTTGAAAATTCTTTCACAGCCCTAAGAACTTTAAGAGGTCCGTTCAGCAGGAACTAACACTGAAACAACGTCGCCTTTACCTTTAAACCAAAATTATGTACATTTATGTACTGTCCTTTGAATTTTACTGATCAAAAATATCTTTGACTGTATAAATAATAATCGGGCCATTGCTAGTATGAATTTAGATTATCTATGAACAGTCTTCACGAAAAACTTTTCAAAGTACTAGCCAGCCGGACTACCAACATAGCAGAAATTACTAGCTCGAAAGGAATTTTGGTAGTCCGAACAGTAAATTATTAAAGGTGTATTTTTTATTTGTTTGGTGTCATTTTTAAACTCTGTGTGATATTGTTTGATATTGCTTATTGCATTTTTATCATACATATGCAAATATATGAACATAACTGCAAAACAAGCTTCTTTTCTTTTTATTTTGGTTCATTATACATTTTATTCACAAGAGAACATTTCAAGCATCGAGTTGATATAATCCTCACTCATGTCACACTCTGACTCATCTGATGGTAAAAGTTTTATTCATGAAATGTTATTACTTACCCATGATATTTGATTAAACATACATTTGTAAGTTTTTTTTTTATCTGACCCCTTTTATATATAATTAGATAGATGTGTATATTTTAGGTGAAACATTTGTTTACTTTACTTTTCTTTTTTAGTAAAGGTCATGCTAGGTTAAACAGACTGGTTTTCCTTCTGCTTCTCGCTATGGATAATTCAGCGCAAGGAACGCTTAACCAGTCTATTTCCGCTGGTGCGCGTAATATCTACACTCGTCAAATACGGTGCGCTAGTAGAAAATTCACGCTATGGATTTTTTTGGGTAATTTTATATGTATTCTCTCGATTTTTTTTACTAGCCTCTCGGACTAGTCACCTAGAGACAAATACTAGTCCGATCTAGGTTTTTACTAGCCTCGGGCTTCGGACTAGTGGCCAAATTCGAAGACTGTATGAATGTCAGTACATTATGTAACATCACCCAATACAGGTTTAAAAAAAAAATCAAGTGTTTCATGATTGAATGAAATAACATATTTTTTGTGTTTTACCTGCCTGGATGGTTGACTGCACAACAAAAGTGAACTGATTCATAAATTATTTTACATCCTTAAATTATTTTACATCCTTTAATGATAAACTGATATGTTCTAATTCATGACAGTTTCTCATTATAAATATCAGGTTACACTTCATATCCTGGTTGAAAACCCTAACCATATCCTGAAATAGCGAAACTTAAATTTTGTTACTATTGTACCCACGCTTGAAAAACTGATAGGACTGTATTAACATTTATTTATTTAAGAAGTAAGACATCAGCATTTTAATTTACTAAACAGATGGACAAGAATTTTTTACACTTCTTTTAAGAAACTAGGTAGAGTGCTCAAGTGCTATGACACTTGCTATTAATTTGTTTGTATTCTTCTACATCCAACACTTTATTAGTTTATTATTTCTACATTGATTTCTAGATTATCTATGTTATATCACAGAAGAGTCAAATGAAATTTTAATTTTGATTTACATGAGAAAAGCTAGTCTCAATTTAGAGTTTTTTGTGACATTTATTTGATTATTGTTGCCCAAAATATGGATAACATTTATTTATAACCATCAATAAAATGAAAGTTCATATTTCTTCTCACACTGCCCCTTGTTTCCATTTGCTAGCAAATAAATGAAAGCAAGCTATTTTTAGCTGACAGACAGCCTAGACAGTAGAGTAGTGTGATTATTTGATAGTATTCTCCTGTAAGTAACTGCCAGGGTGGTAAAAGTTGGGGCTTTAAGACTATGGCAGCAATACCAACAGACACTTACAATTAAGGTGTTGATAACTGATGACTGCTGGTAATACAAGACATAACTGTATTAAACATTCAGTAATAAAACAATTTGAAACAATTAAAACCAATCAGAACAGAATTGCACCATTGTTTCAGTGCTATGCAGTGCTCTCCCATGATTATATGCACCAGTACCAATAGACACTTATTAAAGAAAAAGTGGTACTAGCCATTGAAATCATAAATGGAACTCAGCAACAATTGTGGCAAATTTTATTTATGCTATTTCAATACTCAAGACTGCGTGTGCCAGGAAACCGAAGTTTCCCTAAACTGTCTTTTCATCCTTCTGCTTTCTGCAGTACACAAAGTTAGAAGAAATACTGCCCATAGGAAAAAAATTGCCCTATATACATATACTACTATCCCATTTACCCTTAGGCGTAAAAAAAATTGGTTGTTTCTGGTATCCCGACCCTAAATGCTTTTATGGCCTTTGAGAATATTTTTTTCAACTTTTTAACAAAAAGTTGCAAAACTGCACTTTTTATAATTTAAACATGGCCAGTGATGTTAGAAATCAACTTACTAATGCTCTAAAGGCATAACCCCCTTATTTGTATTCATTTTTTGACACACAAAAAATTTCCAAAAAGTCTCCCTTAATAAAAAAAAAATAAAAAAAAAAGAAAAAAACATTTCTGACTTACCTACCCTACTTTTTTTGAGCATGTTACCGGAAACAAAGAATTATTTTTTAGGCCTTAAGAATCATGCAAAAATGACCAAATTCAAATATTTCAATTATTGGATTGCCGTTTGGACTTATTAAATTTAGACTTATGTCGCCGCTTAAGATGTAAAAAATACATACTTGTTTGATCACAAATTATGTTAAAAAATGGTCAGAATTTGGTTGACAGACAGGGCTGACTAAAGGTCCGGTAATCAATATGAATACTGACAACGGTATTTACAAAGAAGAGACTATATTTTATCATTAAAACCGGGAGACAATATATGATTTGGCATATTCGGCCAAAATTGTTTAAGTTTTTCTGACAATAAAATCATGTGTAAAAACCAGAGCTGTCACTAATGGTGACAAATGCCCCCGCAGCGCCTTGACCTTTGATCTGTTGACCTTTGACCTGGTGACCCCAAAGTCAATAGGGGTCGTTTACTCAATAAGTACTATCAGCATATCAGCATGTGAAGTTTGAAGGTCCTGGGTGCAGTGGTTCACGAGTAAAGTGCCTTCATGCAAAAAGTTAACGTTGTGACGAACGAACGAACGAACTAACGGACGGACAGTTGAAAACTAGTATGCGACATAACAACATTTATGCATATTACGAATAATTTCTGATGCCAAGAATGTGTATATTTACCCAACTTAAGAGCGTATTTAAATAAATAAATGTTGCATTTTCGCTTAACAAAACGAACTACTTACCTGTTTGTACGGTGTATACTTAGTATCCTTATATCGAGTTAAATCCTTAATTAATCAACATTATTTCCTGAACATTTAAAAAAATTATGTCAAAATAATGCACAATTTCAATACACAATAAATAACACTATCCACATATGCATGTACTTGCATAAACATCCGAAAGGTATACGATCAATGAATGACCACTTTTAATAATTGTTGTTTTACTGAACATGGTCCGACTGTTTCCATATATAGAGCAAATGAGTCTAATATCGACCCTCTTCTATTATCGACCCCCCACCCTTAATTGATACTTAATCACATTTATTAATAGAAATCATGTGATCATGTCATTCACAGTCATTTTTACATCACAAATTTTCTTCATGCGCCATTTTGAATGTTTACATACAGTGTGACTGCATGAGATAAATTTCAGTGCCAACCACTACATCGTCCGTTAAGGAAGGTATCTTGCTGTTAAATCAAATTTACCGTTTTTATGGATCGAATCAGTTTAATTTTGTATTTAATTCTACTATACACATATAGAACCCATTTCTATCAGCCATTTTTGTAGTCTCTTGCAACTTCTGGAAAGATTATGTGGGGGTCGATAATAGCAGATTGAAAATATGACCTTCTGCTATTATCGACCCCCAACTAATTAAATTTATATAATTTCTTGTTGTTTTGAGAAAAGCACTTAATTCATAACTTTAACATGTCCAAAACATCGTGGAATGATACTTATTTAACTTGGGTATTGATTACATTTTACTCGGACTTTATCATAGACTCTCTGTGTAAAATCTCAAACTTTTAACTAAAATAAAGGTATTAAATCAATATAACATTTCAATGAAACTTCAAAGTTTTGTTGTTTGTAGCATCATCTGAAGCATGTGCAGTGAAAAATCTTGATTTTATTTCTAAAACAGTGTGATATTTATTTCTAAAGTCACTATTATGTTCATTGTAAATATACTTTGTTAAACTCAAGTGGAAACTGGCAGGTACTCTAAAATGCAGCTCTCTGATTGGTCAGTTAGAAACCCTAATGTTCTGTGATGACTCATGATAAAGTTATGAATGCACATTTTTAGTTGATCACAAGGATTAAAAATCTCCTAAAATAAAAAGAAAAAAAGCGCAGAGTCTCTGAAAGTTCGTCATAGTCTGATGTTTCTATCATTTATGATGATATTGACAGTTATGACGATTTTTACGATTCCTCTGATGGACAAAATGATAATGGACAGTGCAGACAGCTTAGACCAATGTCAGGGGTGTGGTCAGTCTAATGGGAAGCCAAATGAGTGAAAAGGCTGTGATGAATGCGCTGGATGGTGGCACATTAAATGTACTAAGCAACCAGAACTTCACTTGCTGACTCCAGAAGACTTACAAAAAGTTAATTTTAAATGTATAAAAATTGAATGCTAAAATATGTTGTTAAGGCTGTAAATAATAATGGATAATCAACTTTGTTTGAATGTTTGAACTATTTATCTCTAGTGTGTGGCTAATGTTATATTACAAATAACTATTATCTAATATTTACAATTTGTCAGTCAAAAGACCAAATATGAAACTGCGATAGTATGAAAGACCAAATTTATAAATAAAAAAACACACATGAAATAATATTTTCCATGAAATCGTAGCAAAGTTATGCTTTGTTTATATGCTCAGTTGCATAATTTCAAATTGCAATTATGACAATAAAGAACAAATAAAAATTAACTTAATATTAAGTTAATAATAATATTATGCTTGATTTTCAGTGTTTTCAAAGTTAAAAAAAACAAACTAGGGGGTCGATAATAGCAGAAGTGGGTCGATAATGGCAGACACATGTCACGAGACAGAATACTAGACCATACCTTATTCTGTAATGTAACAAGTGTTTTCATTGGTTGAAATCGACCAATGATAGTTTGTCTCAAATATATGTGTCACTTTGTCTCCGAAAGTGAAAGTAAGAATATGTACGGTAGATTATGGTCTTAAGGGGTCGATAATTGCCTCCTTTGCTCTATTGATTACCGGACCTCTAGACTCTGTGTCTTGAGGTCATGTTACTGGACCCCTAGACTCTGTGTCTTGAGGTCATGTTACAGGACCCCTAGCCACTTCCATCAAGTCATCATGCTGGCCTGAAACATCCTGTTATTTGGACTAATGTCCACAACCCTTTTGGAAGTTGGGGAACAAACCTTAACCCTGTTCTAACTCTCTTTTATCAACTTTCATTCTATGGCCTCTTGAAGTGAAATAATCTGACATAATAAATCGCCGAGTTGTACGATACTATCAGTATCACTAATGCCGATAAAGACAAATTGATTATGTAAAATATTGTATGATTTAGCTATACGATAAGTTTTAACTTACCATCGATGTCACCAGAATCTGCGACAACTGTCGTGCACGACTTCAGCTGATCAAGAGATGACATTGCTGTTTTCTTCTGCGCAGGCTCTGTCATAATGAGATGGATCCGTCTTATCTTGGTTATTTTTGGATTTGTAATCTGGGACGCCCAATGAACTTTTCTAACGAGCAAAAAGTAAGTCAACACCGTTTCGCCGGTAAAGTTTAACGTTCGACTACAATCATTTTTGTGCGGACTAAAAGACTGAACACCACTAAATCAGGCTGTTCGTTATTTCGAACTTATTTTGGAATATAAGGTTTCCAGAGATATATATTCAAATAAAGAACGATAACCCATTTCTTCTATAGAAGAATAACAGGAAAACGGTGTATCTAGCTCAGTGTGTCCTGTGTACAACAACTGACTAATGCCAAATTGTGAAAACAAAATACAAATGGGCCAAAGAAGCGGCAACGCTTAATTAGCATCTAGATGATGTTCAGGCTTCAATTCTACATGAACATAATTAATAAAGTAATCTTCCGTTACTGTCTAACCCTTTACAGTGACGTTATGTTAAGACACATTCGTGAGCGTCTAGCCACAAAGATTGTTATAAGAAAATAAACGAAAATCTGGTAAAGGTATAAAGGTAAATTTTATTTAACGTACGTCGCTTTGTGAAACACTGAACATAAGCTCTGCAGAGCCTTTGAGCGACCCAATTTTAAGAACAGTTAAAACCAATTATACCTTACCCCCAGCAATTTGCTGGTACCCATTTACAGCTGGGTCGACTGAGGCAATCGTGATAAAATGCATTGCGCAAGGACACACCGCAATGGGAGTAGCCAGGAATCGAACCCGGAGCCTTCACCTCGGCAGGAAAGCGTCTTAAAGTAGCCCTCTCGGCCAATTTTGATGCGAGCCAAATAATATGTAAAAGAACATTTAATAAGAATTTAAACGATAAAACAAGGGTGAAGAGCAAGGTTATGGTGAAGTATGTTCAATGTTGCAAACAGCGGCACTGAACTGCTCAAGGGTTGGAAGAAAGAGAATATGTTAGGTAGAAGATTATTCCATAGGATTATGGTCCTGGTGGAAAAGGAGTACTTGTAGTAGTCAGTGACTGTAGAGATTAACCTGTAAGACAGCAGATGATAATGGTGTCATTGCTTTGTTAGAGGGGAGGGTGAGATTATCTTCCTTTGGGATGGCAAAAAGTTGATTTGAGATTTTAAACACAAGAGCCGGGAGTCAATGCGCCGGAGATCTAGCCTGCGCCATTTTGACTGTGTAGCATGTCAGTGACAATGGAAGTGTGACCAACGGGTTTGTGTGTATGGAGACCGGACTTCGGAGCTATATTCAAGCTGTAGTCTAATCGACGAGGTTCTGGTATGCCATGGACTTTACGGGTTTTGAGTTGACCTTTATATTTCTGCGAAGGAAACCTAGTGTTTAATTTGCCATTTTGGTTGACCTTTATGTGGGCGTCCTACGAGAGATCGTTTGAGATATCCACGCCAAGGAATTTTGCTGAGGTGACAGAGTCTAGTAGTGTATTATGCAGGTACTTTGACGGAATAGGATGTTTCCTTCTTGTAACGTGGATAACTTGACACTTGGAGGGACTGAATTTCATATCCCAATCCAGCTCCCACTTTTCTAGTGTTTTAAGGTCGTTTTGGAGGGTATTTGATTGTCTGACAGAGGTAAGTGACATGTATATTGCAGTGTCATTTGCAAATAGACGCACTTTAGACTGAACATTTTGTGGGAGGTCATTTATGTATGCACAAAAAAGCAGGGACCCAAGCACGGATCCCTGATGAAAACCAGAAGGGACAGGTATTGGTTCTGAGCTCGTATCGTTTAGGATGGTTATCGGGGAAGCTTTTAACCCATTTCAGGATTTCGCCACGTATATCGTAGTTGCGGATTTTGAACAGGAGTTCTCATGGCTCACTTTATCAAATGCTTTGCTAAAATCTAATAGTATCAGGTCAACCTTTTTGTTGTACACTGATTTGACAAGGTTATTTAAAAGCATAATTAGTTGTATCACACAGGATCTTTTTTCTCGGAAATCATGTTGGAGGTGGTACAGAATGCCAAGGTTTGTAAAGTGTTTTGTAATTGAGAAGGACACTATAAAATTATGTTCCAGGGTTTTGCAAAGTACGCATGTAAGGGATACGGGCCTGTAGTTGGCTGGGTCTGACCTGTCGCCCTTCTTGTAGATTGGGGTTACATTTGCATTTTTCGACTGAGAAGGTATAGATCCATCATCAATGGATTTCTGAAAGATAATTTCAAGGATTGGTGACTTGACAGTTCCTTGAAAGTGTTTTGAGAACGATGAGATTGATCTTGTCTGGCCCAGTTAAGATTTGATTTGAGCTATTCAATGCCATTGGCATTTACATGGATATTTGGCATTCTTTGGCAGTTTCGACTGTCTTCAGGTGGTGAGTTTTGTTTTTTATCAGATATGTCTTGCAGTAGGATGGTAAGTTTAGAGGTGATTTTGGAGTGAACCGACTGGAATTGCTTATGTATATTATGTATATTTATGTAAGTAATGATGCAAAATGTTACGTAATTAGACGTAATGCTATATAATGGATGAGGGAGTTGGGCGTAATGTATATATATTTTGGTTATTGATTGTTGTAATGGAAGAAAAAAGATTTTATAGCATTAAAGCATACATTTATAGCCTAAACATCAGGTATAGCTATATTCAAAACGAAACATTTACAGTCTATAACTAATCACAAAATCATACATGTATATGATTTGATCCTTAAAAGAAAGGTGAAAAATGTAAAAGTTATTGAATATTCTAACACGATCCGCAGCAATTGCTATATAAACATATAGCGAAATCGCCTATACATGAATCTACGATAAAATATGGTTAGATGTTACATTTCACCCCCTATGGTTGTAACATAAGAGATTCTACTTCAGTTCCATTACATACGAATTATTTCAGGGCCAAACGGTTGAAAACAGCATTTCAAAAACATAAATATAATAAAAAGTCATATGTGTAGGTCCGTAAAACACGTTCTGATCTCTACGAGCGAATTCAATTAACTCAATTATGATTCAGCGGTGACGTCATAAATGTATGACATAAAGTATGACGTCATAATGATGTGACGTCATATAAAAGTTAAGCTCGTCACTCGTAACACAGAGTGAACTCGCCTAATTTGATGATTCTGGTCATAATTAGTTTGCGAGCTGTTAGATTACTAATTTATGAATACTTCTCAAAATTCTAATAAAAAGGAAACAAATATCTATACGTTCCACTGGCTATGCAACACTTTCTAACCATAAGGGGTAAATTGTAACAGCATATGACCCGAATGACGTATTACGCTGAAAATGTAGTACTGTAAAGTGCGAATTATTTGCGTTGTAAGAATCGAAATAATAAATATGTTCCAATAATTTTATCAATTAATAAAACATGGGCAGTCGTTTGGATGCGAATAATTAAATCACTCGTGCTACGCACTCGTGATTTAATTATTACGGATCCAAACTCCTGCCCAAATTTTATTAACTGATAAAATATAGGAACAGATTTATTATTTCTTAACTACAATTAGGAAATTTATGACAGTATCTAACAAAACAACAGACATAAAGGACAAATTCAAAATAATAAAAACTATTTCTTTAAACAATAATCATTATTATGATTTTGTTAATTCTTTTAAAGCCGCTTACTCAGGATCCCTTTCGATAATATTGAATCGAATCCTAACTCTCTAAATACATAAGAATATTACCGTTTTGAGGCCAATTTCAGTAATTTGCAGCAGTTCTCTAGAGGGGAAGGTAATGGTTTTCCTATGGTTTTTTAATATTTACACTTTCCTTCTCCTTTATTTTTTCAGCAATGAATATGAAAAATACAACTTCTCAATTTAATATGACACTCAAAAGTAATTACAAATTCAATATCAATTTTATTTCCAAAGTATTGAGTATAAGCCATTTACCATTTACTACCTTTATATTTTCAAAGGACACTGCGGTTCAAATTCCCATTCACAAAAAGCATTATCATATTTGATTAGATCAAAATTATACCTTTTTCAGTTCAATTTATTTATTTCTCTCAGGTCATGATGCATGACAACGCGAGGTATAACAGATATTTCTTCAATAAGTCAGGCAATAAAAAGGCATAGAAACAAATAATCCTTGTCGTATACAAACGTAGACGAGAAAAAACATGGTAATTTATAATACAGCTGATATTATTATGCATATCGAAAGAAAACAACATTTTACTTAAGTCTATCCTATAAGTAACGTATGGAGTACATAAATGTGGCATAAATATACTCACTTTATATATATATTTATTTATTTATTTACGTCTCATTCTTGCATACATGCACTCCATACAATTACATTATAATAAAAACATAAAATCATATGCAAGACCATTCTATTATAGAATTATAGGAGACTAAATTACATACTTTAACATCTACATAAACCTAGTAATAATATTTAATTTCTTTTACAAAGAGACACAGCTTTTGGGAATCAGACATATTGATCTGTACAATATTCATTAAACTTAAATCTTATTTAATTTGGTCGATTAAAATATTAGGATTTAAGAAAATGTCTCCTTTTTAACATAAAAAAATGGCATTCTGATAAAAAAAATGAAACTCATCTCTAATACTGGTGTTACATCAATTACATATTCTCAAATTTTAATCAGCAGCATTCCAGCTTCCAGTTTCACTAGCATCTTATGACTTCTAGTTCTAAATTGTATCATACTAAATAGTTTTGACTGTGTTTTTAACAAATATTCTTTGAATTTATTCGAATTTAAGTCCACTTTAAAATAATTTATAAACATTGGTGTACTACTCGATTAAAAACAAATCTGACAATTTTTTTCTTAAATGGTGGCTGATAACCAGCTGTAATTTACAAAATAATGAGTATCCTATGTTATGTTGTATATTCCACATTTTATGAAAGTATTTCTTACATTTTTAATCTATTCAAACATGTGTTTTAGTACAAGATTTGTATACATAAATTGATTTTCACTAGTGCATAATATTATATAAAAAGCTAGATAAGTTTGGAAAAACAGGTTTAACCAAATACTCTCAGTGTGTGATAATTCTGGATTCAATATCTATACTGAATTTTTTAACACCTGTCTCACCATACAACATTGAACTCGGTGTCGACGACTTAAGTCTAAGAATATATTTCGTATCGCACCATGGAGGATTGTTTGTTAAGCAAGCGAAGGGAGATATTAACTTTGCAACCCCAAATAGGTTTGCTTCATTGCTGAACAATAATTCACGCGAACAATCACCAGTGAGGAACAAACACACTTAAGATATTTTCAGTAAAAGATCGCGTGACAACTCTGTATCTGCACGTGTTCAAATAGAGGCAGAACTTCAGAATGAAAACTCGAGAGACTGTCAACCTATACGTGGGAAAAGCGTAGTGCAGCCGGCCGTGCAGTCAGGCCCAGACAGCAGACAATAGGCCAGATAGGGACAGACATTTTTATTTGACATGGTATAAAAAAAAAAGTGGACGCAACTTGACCCCGATGGTTGACCTTTGTATTATAATACATAATGAGGCACAACCTATTATTGAAAAGGAGTGTACGTAAAACACGAGCTGCACGAGAAAAAGGAAATATAAATTTGTGTAATTATAAGTCAGTGTATTGGAAAGTTTTAACTGATCAAATGTAAGTATTATATACTTTGATACTGAACTGTATACAAACTAATTCCATATAAATATACACGGCTACCCTAAGCACCCTTGATTTCTACAATGAAATAATCGATATGAATAATCAGCCTAAGGTCAACCATCGCGGTCAAGTTGCGACTACTATACTCCTATTGAAATCAAAATTTTACCGTTATAATCCCTCAACGACACGGAGTTGTATTGAAATATGTTTCGACCCCAATATAAGTAGTGATAAATACGTTGAAAAATCAAAACGAATCAGGCTTTTTTTTGTCTTTAAATGTATTAGTCTAGTATCAAAACAAATAGTTCGGAAAATCTGAGAGAATTTGCAAAGGTTTCATGTTATATGTTTTCAAGAAACAAGGATAGTTTAGATAACGCCATTTCCGAAATATTATGACACCATTTTTTAACATAGAAAAAAAATATTTTAAAAATAAGAAATCAGGTGGCAGTGGTTTAGTAATAAAATCTAGATTAAACCTGTATATAAATGTCATAGATGGAAATAGTGCGTATGTACTATGGTTCAACTAATCAAATAGACTTTCTGAAATAGGTGACATTTTGTATGGTGTAGTATATGTGCTTTCTGAAAACTCTGAATATTCCATTGAAGTTCTACAAATTCAAAATAACTTGTGATGACTTTCCAATGTCTGCATATTATGTTCACTTTTAAACACAAGTGTCATAACAGCTATTTCCAATTTCACACATTCTATGTGGTCTGCGTTTTCCAGTACCTAGTATATTCATTGTGGTCTGCATTTTGTAAATCCCCTACAAAGCTCTACTCGTCTGCATTCCTCTTTCCCTTTGTGGTCTGCGTTTTACACCTTCCCCTCACAAGCCAACATGGTTGGCCCTTACTATAATAAACAAACACTTTACTTCCTTTACTTTAACACTGTAATGATTGGTTTAAACAATACTTATTTTCCCAATATGTATCATACAAACATTTGAGCCGTGCCATGAGAAAACCAACATAGTGGCTTTGCGACCAGCATGGATCCAGACCAGCCTGCGCAGCCGCGCAGTCTGGCCATGATCCATGCTGTTCGCTATCAATACCTATTGTAATTATAGAAACCGTCAGCGAACAGCATGGATCCTGACCAGACTGCGCGGATGCGCAGGCTGGTCTGGATTCATGCTGGTCGCAAAGCCACTATGTTGGTTTTCCCATGGCGCGGCTCATTTATTAATGTGATAGGATTGAGAACACTGTAATGATTGTTTTCTTTAGCCTCGTATATTATTAGTAATTGTGTTATTACCTCATATTGTCATGTTTTTTTTTCTTGCATTCATGTACTCACTCAACATCGTACAGGTAGTCATAAACTCACTTGGTCAGTTAATCAACATTTAGCTATCATCTTGAACAGCGATTTTATTCATCTGCGTTGTATATAAAACACATTTGATTCGTAACTGCTTAAAATGCGTTTTTAGAAGATTTTAGTTTATGTAAGCATATACATGAGTAGCGGGCATGATTAACCCAAATATTGGAACTTTTTGTAATATAATGTATTTTACCTGCAACTTTTTATGTAGTTTCATATCAGAGATGTTTTTATTATCCCCCGACGAAAGTCGGAGGGATATAGTTTTGGCGTTGTCCGTCCATATACATGTTCACCACAATGAGTTCTTGCGGCCCGTCAAGTTTCAGTCAGATTGCCCAAGTAACACCAGAGTTATGGCCCTTAGAAGTTTCTAGTGTTAACTATATAGGGTACTATAAATATGGCAATTTCTGCATCATAACTTTTGATATATTTGACCTAGAACTATGAAACTTTAACAGAATTTAGAGCACTATAATGTGGTTGTGCACAGACAGTTTTGTACGGATTTCTTTTTGTAACTTCAGAGTTATTGCCCTTTAATTGTCTAAAAATCCACATATTTGTACATAACAAACTTACCATTTGGCAGAATTTCATTAAATTTCTTTCATTCTTTTCTGTGAACATTTATTATAAACATGTGAAGTTGCGCACCCACACCTGGTTACCCACTTGCATTGGTCACACCCCCTCCCCCTCCCAACCCCCTTCCCTCCCCCCTCCCAAAAAAAATTTTTTTTTCATTTCTTATTTTAGATTTTTTTCAAACCTTCCAAGTTGTACCATTCCCCCACCTCACTTCTCCAGCCAGTCATGCCCACCACTGATCAAGCATCCTCTGCCCCCCCCCCCCCCCCCCCCCCCCCCCCCCCCCCCCTACCCCACTCCAACTTCACCCTTTTACCTTTTTTTTTCATTTTTAATTTTCAATCAATATTTATAATCAGCATGTGAAATTTTGTTTCCTCTCCCGTTCCCCTGCACCCCCACCCCCTAAAAAATAAATATATACATATATTTATATATAGATATATATATTTCCATTCCTTTTTTTTTTAAATGTTCAAACCTTCAACATGTTAAGTTGTGACTGCACAAACCTTGTCCTCAGCCATGTTCAAGATATCTTACCTATGTTCTCTTAAGGACATTTGATCTTTTAAGTTCAAATGTACAAGTAAAACAGCAACACCTGGTGCCAAACCACTCAAAGACAATATTTCATTCCAGTTAAACTTCAAGCTCACATTTCAATTAACTGCATTTAATTTTAAAAGCTAAGCTTATTACAGTAAGCATATCCCATTCAAAATAAATTCTTTAGTCAGGATCAAAGTATCATACATTTATTATGTACTCTTTAATTAAACATTTGTTTTCTGTTAAATTGATTTTGACTAATGAAATTATTGGCTTCTTATTAACATCCTTAACTTTTCGCCGGATATATCTTTTTGCCATTCCTCACCACAAACCCTTTCGGCGGGGGATACCAATTCATCGAATTTGCTTGTTCATAAATGATACTGAATATATTACACATGATTTTTATTTTAATTGTTAAAATATGTTTTAGAAGGTTTTAGGTTTACGTGTACAAAGATATAGAACGGATTAGCTAGCCAAGTAGGAATCATATAAAATATTTACTGTAAAGGTGGCCAAGTAATAGCTGAGCTACTTATTGTGGGTATTTGTGGCTTGGTTGGATTATGGGCATGGGGGTGTTTGGACTGTGTTGGTAAATTAGTAGTGAAAGGGAAATGGTGATTTCTCGAGTTGTTTCCATTAGTATGCCTTGCACTGCATGTTTGCCGGGGCGCAGTCGAATCGATGCCCTTGTTCATGATCGAATCAAGTTCCAAATGTGTAATATGAATCTATAAGTTAAATGGTATGTTTTTAATACGAGCCTATATATTGTCTCTTGTAGTTCTAGTTAGAACGGTCATTTACATTTGTTTTATGTTGTAAGCAAATTTTTATGTTTGTAAATTAATGTGACATAAATAAACTATAAAATCTAAAATCTATTTTGAATTAAAAATGGGTTTATGACAAAACACGACTTGCACAGTGAAGTGAAAAAAAATAAACAGACAACAAACAACCGTTTTCAAAAATCAAACACTCAGTGAAACATATATGTCGCAATGTCGGACACAATACACATGTCAAGTTTTCTCAAAATATTCCCCGGAGTACACACACTTCTCGTGTCTGTGATCCCAAGATTTAAAGCAGCTGTTGAAGTTTTCTGTTGATATTCTCCTGATACACTCCCGAACAACCATTGCATTGCAGGTCTTCGAGGTCGCCGAAACGTGAGCCTCTCAATTCTTTCTTGATGGTGGTAAAAACCAAAAGTCTGGTGCTAGGTCTGGAGAGTACGGGGCATGTGGTATAGTTTTAATATGTATAGCCCAGCTAGTGTTGTCTTGATAACGGCAGACGTATAAGGTGTTGCGTTGTCATGGTGACTGAGATAGAATTTGTCGACAAGCTCCTCCATCAAGAACGTATTTTAGAAAGAAATTGGAAATATGTGCCATTAATATCCGTAAGGCCGAACACCACTATATCCGGCTGTTCTTTATTTCATATAGATTCTTCTTACTTGATAACGTTTTTTGAAACGGCCCGAACCCAGGAAGCACAGTAACGTTGTGACAACGTTGTTACAACGTTGTGCTGTACGTTGTGACAACGTTAGAAACAACGTTGTGACAACGTAAAAGTGTGGAGTCGTGTCAACGTTGCGACAACGTTGTGGCATAACGTTGTGTTGCGGTCAGATACAACGTTGTGACAACGTAAAAATGTGGAGGCGTATCAACGTTGTGGACAACGTTCTTGGTTAACGTTGTGAAACCACCAAAATACAACCTACTTTTGACAGCTCATGTTTAAATAAATAAGCAAAACAAAATTTCAATTACATATTTTAATTCAAGATTTAATTATAAAATTTACTAAAATATTTGTTAAAGTCAGAACCAACGAAAGTAATCCCTTAAGCAGTATATGGGAATACCGCACCCCTTCATAATACAATATAGTTTAAAGCATACGTAACAATTATTTAAATCCATCAAATACAAAAAAACTTATGTAGTTTAACAATATATGAAAATTCAAGTCCAAAATTATAAAAAGATTATGTAGTTTAACGATAACGATAATTCAAATTTATAAATACAAAAAGCTTATGTAGTTAAACGATAACAAAATCTAATACAATGACATGCCCACAGGAAAAGGAAAATTCAGACTTCATTAGCTGCAAGATCGGCAAAGGTGAACTAGAAGATGATTTTGAAGGAAAATGCATGTCCCCCAAATGCATAGTCATATAGGCAAGAAGTCAATAGGGTCAGGAGTAAAAGTCAAAGGGGACAATGATGGTTGGCTGCAAAAGGGATCATCTACTTGGCATGTCCAATCATCCGACTAAGTTTCAAAATTCTGGATTAGTGGTTCTTAAGTTATGAAAGGGAAAAAACTGTTTTCCATGTTCAGGTCCAGTGACCCCCAAAATAAAATAGGGGTCATAAACTCTGCATGGAAATTTCACCTATTATTGTTTTAACATTCTAGTTAAACTAAAGTGGTTCTCAAGTTATGACTGAAAAAAAAAACCCTATGCTGTACCACAAAAGGTGGTCTTGGTTTTTCATATGATCAATTACAAAAAAGTTACAATGTAAGTTTTTTATAGTAACAAAACTAAGGGAAGTTAATCTTTAAAAAAAAAAAATCCCCCCCCCCCAAAAAAATTGGGCAAGTCCACACAAAAATTTTAAACCAGGTAGAGACAGGTCAAAATACATCTCAGAATTGGATGTATCATGCATGTTGCACTACAGAAAGTGATCTCCATTTTTCCCTACGACTAGTAATGAAAAAGTTGCAAAAAAAGGCGTAAAACTTTGTTTCCGGTATCCCTACCTACCCTAATTTTTGGCTCGACCCTAAATGTTTTTATGGCCTCTGAGAATATTTTTTCAACTTTTAACAAAAAGTTGAAAAACTGCACTTTTTATCTTTTAAAACATGGCCGGGTGATGTTAGAAAAAAACTTACTGTGCTCTAAAGGCATAACCTCCTTATTTGTATCATTTTTTGACACAAAATAATTTCCGAAAAGTCTCCCTTAATAAAAAAAAATATTTTCCGACCTACCTACCCAATTTTTTTGAGATGTTACCGGAAAACAAAGAATTTTTTTAGGCCTAAACTATTTATGAAAACAACAAAGGAAGGTAAATTCTAAATAAGGGACCTGCGCATAACACTCCGTCTCATGATGGTGTACAATTGTGCCAAGTTACATCAAAATCCCTCTATGCATGAAGAGAAATGCTTCGGACATGTTATTCTTGTATCTGAACTTTAGCCTCTAAGTATGACCTTGACCTTAGACCTAGGGACCTGGTTCTTGCGCATGACACTGTCTCGTGATGGTTAACATTTGTGCCAAGTAATATCAAATCCCCTCCATGCATGAAGAAGAAATGCTCTGAACAAAGTTTTCATTCTTGTTCCTTTGACCTCTAATTGTGACCTTGACCTTAGACCTAGGGACCGGGTTCTTGCGCATGACACTCCGTCTCATGATGGTGAACATTGTGCCAAGCTTCATCAAAATTCATCCATGCATGAAGAAGAAAATGCTCGGATAAAGTCATTATTGAATTTAACCTTTGACCTCTAAAGTGTGACCTTGACCTTCGAGATAGGAACCTGTGGTTTGCACATTGACTCCGTCTCACTGAGGTTAACATTATGCCAAATATAAATGAGATTACTCCATGCATGTCAAAGTTACAGTCTGGACAATCAATATGGACCACGCACGGATGCACATACTCTGAACAGCCCTAGTGCCCTGGTTCTTGCACATGACACTCCGTCTCATGATGGTGAGCAACGTGCCAAGTTTTCATCAAATCCCTCCATGCATGAAGAAGATTTTGCTCCGGAGGGTCACCTGCCGGCCCGCCGGGGGGTTTCCCATATACGTCCAATTTTTAAAAACGGGCGTATAAAAAGGGCAATAATTCTTAGAAAATGATCCTTGACAGAATTACCTCCTCTTGTCTAACAAATTGGGTCATCACAAAAAAATTTATGTCTAGTATCATGTCAATACCTATGATAAGATACTGGGTAATTGGATTGAAAAAAAAAAAAAAAACAACTAAAAATTTTAAAGGGGTCGAAAAAGTGCAATAGTTTCAACAAAAAATCATTGAAAGTCCCCTAGTCAGCAGAATGAGGTCACCACTGTAAAGAAGAAAAATACTTGTTACATTGTATTGAGAAATTGGAGATGACAGGCAGTAAGAGGTATTACCTCTGTAAAAACAAATCGCAGGGTTACCTGCTTTGAATGAATAAAATGTGTAAAAGTGAACAGTTTTCCAAGTTTCAAATGGTTACCTTGACAGTTTTTGAGGAAAAACAAAATTTAAGTAACGCAGACGATCAAAAAATTTGATTTTCTGATAAAAAATGTAAAAGAATAAACAAAGAATGCGTCAGAATCAACTCTTTTTGGACCTTTGACCAAAAGTGTGACCTTGACCATGGTTATATGGATGCGACTTGTGTGCAACACATCAGAATGAAGATTTGCGACAAAAAATTTGAAATTCTCTAAGGGGTCTCAACAAAAAGAGCTGTCTGAAGACAGGCGCTCCACTATTCGGCGATTTGACAGTAATATGGAAAACTGGGAGAGTTTGCATCAGCTCGTGTTAGCGCGTTATATTATTTCACTTTATATTATTTCAAAGGTTTGCCGATTTGATCAGTCGTGTTTCAAATCAACAGATGCTTACTGAAGTATTAAACTGGCAGTACAGCCGGTGTAACATTAGATATTGACCCCATTGATCAAAATTTAATGTTGAAATGTTGGTGGGGCCATTTCTCAATGCTGAAAAAGGATCTTTTGATCAAAATTTAATGTTGAAATGTTGACGGGGTCAATTCTCACGTTGAAAATGACCCTTGATCAAAATTTGATTTTGGGAAATGTTGACGGGGTCAATTCTCAACGTTGAAAAGGATCTAGGGGTCAATTTTCAACGTGGTCAGTATTTAATGTTACACTGGCGTGTAATAAACCGAATCGAGCCCATTTTACAACAACTGTTGATTTCTCAGACTTCCAATCAAAAAATTCATTGCTTTTCCTGTGTAGAAAATACTGATAATTTTATTAAAAAAGTACCATTAGCATTATACACGAACGATCAATTTTTTCTTTTTTCAAAGCAATTTGCTGACGATCAATTGTGATCAAATATGCTTACTAAAACGAGATCTCATTCAGTTGCCATGTGATGTTGGCGAGATTTGCTCTATACGCCTTTCAAGTTGCCATCTATTTTTCTTTGGTATAATATACAAGTTTGTAGTCATGCTGTGAAATATTTAAAGAGCTTTGAAAAGTTTTGAGTTAATTGAGAATATTAAGTTATAGTTTAATTTTTTTACTAAGATCCTTTAGAATACAGGCCCAGATCTAGTTTAACAATATCAATAATTTAAATCACTACAGTATTTTTTTATTGTATGCCTTCTTTTGTTCAAAAAATAATTCAGAGATCAGGCCATATGATTTCTGTATCGAGCAGTGAACTTGTTCACTTTCTACAGTATATAATCAGGGGCCCTATATCACCAATACTGGTATAAACAAAGCTCATGACGCCAACAAGACCGCTTCAAGTTCTTTGAGTTATGTAGTTTGAGCAACTGTCATAGCTCAATTTTTAAAAAACTGACATACTTTCACCCCACACTAAAACCCTTGTGAAAACTTAAATCACACGCAAGTCCACATTAAAGACTTACAGTATTCTCCAAATCCTCTGGTGACGTCAAATCCTCCCTGCCTGCAGTAGCCGCACCGTCACACCTTTCTGTAATAATATTGAATGTTTTTGTTTTAATATAATTCATTAATATAAAGAAACTTGTTTTAAAACAAAAGTCAATGACAGAATGATTCTGGAGCAAAGACACATTATTTGTTTAAATTGTTTCTGAAACTTAAATTTATTTTTTTAAGCAATTTTAAAGGGATGAAGATTTGTTTCCTTTAATTTATATCAGTTCAACCACCCTGAATCCTGCATTTAAAACCTGAATCCAAATTATGCTGGCCTTTTTGTGCAACACCAAAAATAAAGAAGAAAAAGCTGAAGATTATCAAGAGCTCAAGTTACACTGATCTTTAGATACATTTAACTGTACCCTAAGTCAGTTTGCCCTTCCAAAGCAAGTGCTGTTTTAATGTTGTAAATTTTCTGACTTATCCAAAAAGCATCAAACACTGGACAATAGAAAAGCAATAGAATCTAAGTCTACCTTAAATTTCAATCCACCATTTTTGAATGGAACATGTTTTAAAAACAGCATCCTCAGCTTCCTTTTTTTGTTACGGGTCTTATGAGTTTTCATAAGAGCATCTGAAAAAAAAATCATTACAGTGGTGTAAAAGTTGTAATCAAATTGCCGTTATCACAAAAAAGGCATCCACATTAGGCGCCTGCCACATGTATGTTAATTTAAATCTTATATTCTATTAATGAAACAACAAATGCGATTTAAAAAAAGCTATTTAAATGGATTCCCGATTGATTATGATGTTTTAGATAAAACAACAAATTTAGACTGAAAAATGGTTTGAGAAAAGGAGGCCCAGCTGAGTTTTTCTTTTCTGAATGTCCTAAAAAAACCACCTGTCAATGATGATGATTTATGTTATCAATATTCTAAACATGCTTTTTTTTTTAATTTCCAAGCTACCTTCCTCTTTCTCTGGACAGTTAAAACAAATTTATCCCACACTGTAACAGTATACAGACTTACTCAATTGGGTCTGCAGCCGCTTGGCCTGCGGATAGGCAGCAGGTCTTCCAGTTTCTTTCTCCTTTTGTTCCTTTCAGGAATACAATTTACCAAACTTATTTTGATCCTGTAAAACTCATCATCGACGACATGTGGTGTCAACATCTTTTCTACCCAACTGCAATAATATTGGGACTGTAAAAAGGAAACAAAACAGTTAAACTGTTGTAAATATGTAGGTCCAATCAGTTCTACAGCAATCGTATTGACAAAAGTAGATCGCATTATAAGAACAAGACAGTACTCATTTAATAAACTTTTTATGCCATTATTTGGGATCAAATGATTCAATTTCAGTCATTAAATCTTCAAAAATTTAAAAAACTAGAGCTATCACTGAAGGTGATGAATACCTTCATATCGTACGGCACCTAAATTGCTTATTTTCTGAAGACAAATGACTTTTAAAAAATATCTCAAGTCAAGGTGAAAGGTCAAAGTTACATGTAAATGCACGTTTTCCTTGCGCTCATGATGGTGATGTGCATGTTTAAAAATTTTTTGAAAATTTAGAGAGCAGTTTAGGGACCTAACTGTAGATGGACAGACTGATGCGACTTCAATATATAGCCATGATACTAGATCTCTAGGTATGACGTACTTAAGAATTTACATCATGCAAAAAATTGGTATCTTACATGATTTATATCATGTCTCATGTCTCACTTGACTTGAGGATCATACCAATTAAGGTATTCGCCCCCCTCTCCGGTCAACAGGCCTGAAGATTGACAAAGAAACATGAGATAGCTTTCAGATTTGAATTGGTTTTACTATGTATGACATACTTAAATATTTACATCATGCAAGTCTTGGTATCTACATGATTTGTACCACATCTCCTAATCTATCCTACTTGGCATGAGGATCGTAACATTTAAGGTAATCGGGCACCTCTCATGTAAACAGGCCTGAGGATTGACAAAGAAACACGAGATATCTTTTAGATTTGAATTGATTTTACGACGTATGACAAACTTAGGTATTTACATCCTGCAAGTTTGGTATTACATGATTGTACCACCTCTCCTGTCCTAATTGGCATGAGGATGAACCATTTAAGGTATTTGCCACCTCTCCATGTAAACAGGCCTGAGGATTGACAAAGAAAAAACAGATATCTTTCAGATTTGAGTTGGTTTTTATGACGTATGACAAACTTAGGTATTTACATCCTGCAAATCTTGGTATCTACATGCATTTGTACCACCTCTCCTGTCCTACTTGGCATGAGGATCGAACCATTTAAGGTATTTGCCACCTCTCCATGTAAACAGGCCTGAGGATTGACAAAGAAACATGAGATAGCTTTTAGATTTGAATTAAATTGGTATTTTTAACCTATTACTGTGTTGGGTGTGCCGTTAAACCTAAATAAATTAATTAGTTTTACTATATATGTATGAAGTACTTAAGTATTTAATCATGCAAGTCTTGGTATCTACATGCATTTGTACCACCTTTCTCAGTCCTACTTTGCACAAGGGAAACATACATTTACGGTACATTGTATTCGCCACCTCTCCATGTAAACAGGCCGAGGATTGGGCAAAAGAAACATGTAATAAGCTTTCAGACTTGAATTAGTTTACTATGACATACTAAGTAGCGACATGCAAAACTTGGTATCTCATGATTTGTACCACTCTCCTGTCCTACTTGGCATGAGGATCGGACCAATGAAGGATTCCCACCTCTCCATGTAAACAGGCCTGAGGATTTTACAAAAAAAAACATGAGATATCTTCCAGATTTGAATTGGTTTTACTATAGCTTTCAGATTGAATTTGTTTTCTATGATATACTAAGTAGTAACATGCAAATGTTGGTTCTACAGCATTTGTACACCTCTCCTGTCCTACTTGGCATGAGGATCGGACCAATTAAGGTATTCGCCACCTCTCCATGTAAACAGGCCTGAGGATTGACAAAGAAACACGAGATATCTTCCAGATTTAAATGGTTTTACTGTAGCTTTCAGACTTGAATTTAGTTTACAATGAAATACTAAGTAGTGACATGCAAATATTGGTATCTACATGTATTTGTACCACCTCTCCTGTCCTACTTGGCATGAGGATTGGACCCAAATTAAGGTATTCACCACCTCTCCATGTAAACAGGCTTGAGGATTGACAAAGAAACATGAGATATTTCCAGATTGAATTGGTTTTACTATGTATGACGTACTTAGTATTTACATTATGCAAGTCTTGGTATCTACATACATATGTACCCCCTCTCCTGTCCTACTTGGCATGAGGATCGAACCATTTAAGGTATCTGCCACCTCTCCATGGGAAACAGGTTCTGAGGATTGACCCAAAAGGGAAAATGAGATAGCTTTCAGACTTGAATTAGTTTACTATGTTTGATGCACCCAGAATTGACATGCAAGCTTCGGTATTTACATGCATTTGTATGACCTCTCCTGTCCACTTGGCATGAGGATCATACCATTTGAGGGGATTCGCCACTCTCCATGTAAAAAGGCCTGAAGATTACAAAGGGAAAAAGACTTAGATTTCACCTAGAATGAGTCTATAATATGACCTTAGTATGACATGCCCAAACTTCGTATCTACATGCACGATTAAAAGTAAATCTGTAGTATGTATTCACACAGTTTTGTTTGCAGCAAGTATCGACATCTATATTTTTCAGTAAATAACTGGTATCATTACTTATTCATCAGGAAAAACTATTACCGGATGGTTTTTGAAAAACCTTGAGGATTTGCTAGCCCTCTGGTAAAGGGGTCTCCGATCGGCTAAATCTCAGATAGGCATTCGGAAACCCCGGGCGGCTAGACACATCCTTGTGTTAATTTTATTAATTCAATCAGGTTTTCTGAAAATTTATTTTCATAAGTACGCAGCTTATCTGAAGCTCTGATTTAATACTTAAATAGTTTTAAAAATTTAAATATAATCTGAAAGTAGATCCCTTGGAAGCACCGAGAAAAAAACAATTTTAACAAACAGTGAAAATTTCCCGACTCAGTTTGATTGAGTCTGTTCATGAGCGTTATGGATAATGCAACACTGCCCACGCCCCCTATCACCCGCTTAAGCAGTATTCAAACTTCAAATCTAAATCAGTAATGAGTTGAAATCAATGATCCCGAAGGACCTGAAAATATATCAACACTGAAATGAAGTTGGGGGCAACTTTTTTATGGCCGCCACACAGCACTTAAAAATCAAATCAATATTTATTTTATTGTCTGTAGAATAAAATAACATTGTGCTGTTGTGCTGTAAAAATAATCTGAAAGTAGATCCGGGGGGAAAGCACTGAAAGACTTCGAAACAGAAATTAAATAGTTGCGGACGCATTGGTCGAAAGGGCTAAGACGCTTTCCTACGGAAGTGAAGGCCCCTGGTTCGAATCCTGGCTACTCCCACTGCGGTGTCCTTGGGCAAGGCACTTTTATCACGATTGCCTCTGTCGACCCAGCTGTAAATGGGTACCAGCAAATTGCAAGGGGTGAGGTATAATTGGTTTTAACTGTTCTTAATATAGGGTCGCAGAAAAGCTCTAGAGAGCTTATGTTAATTGTTTTACCAAGCGACGGTAAATAAAACTTACCTTTTCCAGTGCTGAATATTATATGGAAAGTTTCTGTTTAACAGAAGTCGGTGGGGTAGGGCAGCAATTTGCATTCTTTTTTTTCTTTACAGAAACTTACTTTAGGGTTTTTTTCTGAATAAATTTCATGTTGCTGTTTAAAGAACACCCTATGTAGGTTATTTGACTGCAACAAAATCTTGACTTGGCCCAAATCTTGGGATAAATTAAATTTGCGCCAAAATGGGAAATTTAAGAAATATCAAGATAGATCAGAGTAATTTATAGTACTTACCTCGGTCTTACGTAAAATACCAGATATATCGATAGTTAATGAAAAAGGGGATTTTATTTAGTTGTTCTAATGTGTAAAAGTTTCACCGAAAGACACCAAAAATACTGGACATTCCTTTTGTAAACATCGGCGCGCATGAATATTCAGGTCTCAGTATATCCGAATTAACGTTTCTTTTTAAGAAGGAGATACTCAAAGTAAATTTACGAAAAAATATTTAAGTTCAATGATATTACAGTATATTCGACAACTTTAAAATTTAAAAAAAACGAAATTGTAAATGCCAAAATATAGATTCGAACCTATCGCTACGAAGTCAGCTTACATAATGAAATTTCTACAACAACAACAACAACAACAAAATATTGACACTAAAATAACCTAATTTATTTCAAGAAACAAGCTTATTTTTCAGAAGTTTGAAGTTCAGGTCATCAGTATTTCTGATGTACCTCATAAATACATAATTTGCTTAAGCGTAGGTCCCAGGTATGATAGGGCGGGGTGGGGTGGGGGGCCGGGGGCATATTCTTCTAAAAATTGACACTCCGCAGTAATATTCGGGAACTTGTACAGTTATATTTTCTCCTTTGAGCTGAACTGCTCTTTAGAAGGGGCTCAATTCTATCCGAAAATTTAAAAAAATCTTTCAGTCAATAATTTAATTAAAGATTTGGTGTATTTGATTCATGTATCGATATCTGAATTACAGTTTAGTCAAAACTGCAGGGTTAAAAATTAGAATGCATATGAAGGTTTCTTTGTGTGATTTTCGTCAATATTGACAACTTTGAATTTTTGGAAAAAAGTGAAAAAAATAAAGTGATCCATCTGTATAAAAAAATTTCTATGTTTTTAATTAGATCTACATGAAATATAATGAGTGAAAAAAATTTTATTTAACTTGCAGTTATGATTTAAATTGTAATTTTAACAGTCTTCATACAACCAGTCTATAAAGATTATACTGAAAAATCTTTGGACTTCAGATTATATGGATTGTACATATATTTACAGAATATCTATAAAAAAAGGAGAAAATTCTTGACCTGCATATAGCATATGCTGTACAAATTACCTATTTTAATTGGCAATGTTTTGCGGCAGAAGGGGGAGTGGTGGTTTTTGGAGACAAGGTGCCCGGGTGCTTACCACGGAGACGGGGTTTGAACCCTAATAATGGGTCATGACAGTTAATGTCCTCATTAAACGCCATTCCAACGAAGGTTTTTTCCCCGGGTACGGACTCAAAGCTTTATTCTTCACAATCGAGCAAAAAAAATTAGTATTAAGGGAGTAGCAAAGCAGTTCGTGTATGAAGCAGTTGACAGCTGCTGAGCAGGCGACCTCGGTAGCTCCACTAGTAGGCAGGCTTTTCTAGGCAACTGTCAGTTTTGAATATACTTCATAACTACTCTTTCACTGAAAATTGGCAACATTGTAAAAACGTAATATAACGTTACCTTAACAACGTTGTGATTCAAACTTGAGTAAAACGTTGTGACAACGTTCCCTTAACAACGTTGTGACAACGTTACAGCACTGTTACGTACACAACGTTGTAGCCCAACGTTTGCACAACGTTGTACTAACGTTGTAGATTTTACAAGATTCAGATAAAAACTCAGTGTGTCTTTTTATAGGGTCTTTTCAGTACATTCACACATTGCTTGCATAGGGCTTTCTCCTATACATTTCAAATCACTACTTTGAATAGTTCTCAACGTTGTTACAACGTTGTCACAACGTTGTAAAATAACACAACTAACATACAACTAAAACACAACGTTGTCTTAACGTTGTGTGTTTGCTGGGAAACTGGACCCTTGAAAATCGGCATTTCTCTCCAGGTCGGGACCTGCGGAAAATTCGAGTTTTGGGGTGATTTTTGGGACCCGGATATTTTGCATGCAATTCATGCTAGGATGGTCCTAGATGACCAAGCACTGACCTACTTTAAAAAATACGCACCGAAACGGCCCGAAACTGGACCCTTGAAAATCGGCATTGCTCTCCAGGTTGGGACCTGATGAAAATTCGAGTTTTGGGGTAATTTTTGGGACCCGGATATTTTGCATGCAATTCATGCTAGGATGGTCCTAGATGACCAAACACTGACCTACTTTAAAAAATACGCACCGAAACGGCCCGAAACTGGACCCTTGAAAATCGCCATTTCTCTCCAGGTCGGGACCTGTGAGAAATTCGAGTTTTGGGATGATTTTTGGGACCCGGATATTTTGCATGCAGTTCATGCTAGGAAGGTCCTAGATGACCAAGCACTGACCTACTTTAAAAAATACGCACCGAAACGGCCCGAAACTGGACCCTTGAAAATCGGCATTTCTCTCCAGGTCGGGACCTGCGGAAAATTCGAGTTTTGGGGTGATTTTTGGGACCCGGATATTTTGCATGCAATTCATGCTAGGATGGTCCTAGATGACCAAGCACTGACCTACTTTAAAAAATACGCACCGAAACGGCCCGAAACTGGACCCTTGAAAATCGGCATTTCTCTCCAGGTCGGGACCTGCGGAAAATTCGAGTTTTGGGGTGATTTTTGGGACCCGGATATTTTGCATGCAATTCATGCTAGGATGGTCCTAGATGACCAAGCACTGACCTACTTTCAAAAATACGCACCGAGACTGGACCCTTGAAAATCGGCATTTCTCTCCAGGTCAGGACCTGTTGAAAATTCGAATATTGGGGTGATTCTTTGGGACCCGGACATTTTGCATGCAATTCATGCTAGGATGGTCCTAGATGACCAAGCACTGGCCTACTTTAAAAGATACGCAAATAAAAAAAGGCCCGAAACTTGACCCTTCAAAATCGGCATTTCTCTCCAGGTCGGGACCTGTTGAAAATTCGAGTTTTAGGGTGATTTTTGGGACCCGGATATTTTGCATGCAATTCATGCTAGGATGGTTCTAGATGACCAAGCATTAAACTACTTTAAAAACTACGCACCGAAACGGCCTGAAACAGGACCCTTGAAAATCGGCATTTCTCTCCAGGTCAGGTCCTGTTGAAAATTGAAGTTTTGGGATGATTTTTGGGACCCGGATATTTTGCATGCAGTTCATGCTAGGAAGGTCCTAGATGACCAAGCACTGACCTACTTTCAAAATTACGCACCGAAACGGCCCGAAACTGGACCCTTGAAAATCGGCATTTCTCTCGATTTCGGGAACTGTTGAAAATTCGAATATTGGGGTGATTTTTGGGACCCGGATATTTTGCATGCAATTCATGCTAGGATGGTCCTAGATGATCAAGCACTGGCCTACTTTAAAATTTACGCATCGAAACGGCCCGAAACTGGGCTCTTGAAAATCGGCATTTCTCTCCAGGTCGGGCCCTGTTGAAAATACGAGTTTTGGGGTGATTTTTGGGACCCGGATATTTTGCATGCAATTCATGCTAGGATGGTCCTAGATGACCAAGCACTGACCTACTTTAAAAAATACGCACCGAAACGGCCCGAAACTGGACCCTTGAAATTTGGCATTTCTCTCCAGGTCGGGACCTGTTGGAAGTTAGATTTTTGGGGTAATTTTATGGACTCGGACATTTTGTATGCAATTCATGCTAGGATGGTCCTACATGACCAAGCACTGACCTACTTTAAAAGACACGCACCGAGACTGGACCCTTGAAAATCGGCATTTCTCTCCAGGTCGGGACCTGTTGAAAATTCGAATATTGTGGTGATTTTTTGGGACCCGGACATTTTGCATGCAATTCATGCTAGGATGGTCCTAGATGACCAAGCACTGGCCTACTTTAAAAGATACGCAAACAAAAAAAGGCCCGAAACTGGACCCTTGAAAATCGGCATTTCTCTCCAGGTCGGGACCTGCGGAAAATTCGAGTTTTGGGGTGATTTTTGGGACCCGGATATTTTGCATGCAATTCATGCTAGGATGGTCCTAGATGACCAAGCACTGACCTACTTTAAAAAATACGCACCGAAACGGCCCGAAACTGGACCCTTGAAAATCGGCATTTCTCTCCAGGTCGGGACCTGCGGAAAATTCGAGTTTTGGGGTGATTTTTGGGACCCGGATATTTTGCATGCAATTCATGCTAGGATGGTCCTAGATGACCAAGCACTGACCTACTTTAAAAACTACGCACCGAAACGGCCCGAAACTGGACCCTTGAAAATCGGCATTTCTCTCCAGGTCGGGACCTGCGGAAAATTCGAGTTTTGGGGTGATTTTTGGGACCCGGATATTTTGCATGCAATTCATGCTAGGATGGTCCTAGATGACCAAGCACTGACCTACTTTAAAAAATACGCACCGAAACGGCCCGAAACTGGACCCTTGAAAATCTGCATTTCTCTCCAGTTCGGGACCTGTTGAAAATTCGAGTTTTGGGGTGATTTTTGGGACCCGGATATTTTGCATGCAATTCATGCTAGGATGGTCCTAGATGACCAAGCACTGACCTACTTTAAAAAATACGCACCGAGACTGGACCCTTGAAAATCGGCATTTCTCTCCAGGTAGGAACCTGTTGAAAATTCGAATATTGGGGTGATTTTTTGGGACCCGGACATTTTGCATGCAATTCATTCTAGGATGGTCCTAGATGACCAAGCACTGGCCTACTTTAAAAGATACGCAAATAAAAAAAGGCCCGAAACTTGACCCTTCAAAATCGGCATTTCTCTCCAGGTCGGGACCTGTTGAAAATTCGAGTTTTAGGGTGATTTTTGTGACCCGGATATTTTGCATGCAATTCATGCTTGGATGGTTCTAGATGACCAAGCATTAAACTACTTTAAAAACTACGCACCGAAATGGCCCGAAACAGGACCCTTGAAAATAGGCATTTCTCTCCAGGTCAGGTCCTGTTGAAAATTCGAGTTTTGGGGTGATTTTTGGGACCCGGATATTTTGCATGCAATTCATGCTAGGATGGTCCTAGATGACCAAGCACTGACCTACTTTAAAAAATACGCACCGAAACGGCCCGAAACTGGACCCTTGAAAATCGGCATTTCTCTCGATTTCGGGAACTGTTGAAAATTCGAATATTGGGGTGATTTTTGGGACCCGGATATTTTGCATGCAATTCATGCTAGGATGGTCCTAGATGATCAAGCACTGACCTACTTTAAAATTTACGCACCGAAACGGCCCGAAACTGGGCTCTTGAAAATCGGCATTTCTCTCCAGGTCGGGCCCTGTTGAAAATACGAGTTTTGGGTTGATTTTTGGGACCCGGATATTTTGCATGCAATTCATGCTAGGATGGTCCTCGATGATCAAGCACTGACCTACTTTAAAATTTACGCACCGAAACGTCCCGAAACTGGGCTCTTGAAAATCGGTATTTCTCTCCAGGGAGGGCCCTGTTGAAAATTCGAGTTTTGGGGTGATTTTTGGGACCCGGATATTTTGCATGCAATTCATGCTAGGATGGTCCTAGATGACCAAGCACTGACCTACTTTAAAAAATACGCACCGAAACGGCCCGAAACTGGACCCTTGAAAATCGGCATTTCTCTCCAGGTCGGGACCTGTTGGAAATTAGATTTTTCGGGTCATTTTATGGACTTGGACATTTTGTATGCAATTCATGCCAGGATGGTCCTACATGACCAAGCACTGACCTACTTTAAAAGACACGCACCGAGACTGGACCCTTGAAAATCGGCATTTCTCTCCAGGTCGGGACCTGCGGAAAATTCGAGTTTTGGGGTGATTTTTGGGACCCGGATATTTTGCATGCAATTCATGCTAGGATGGTCCTAGATGACCAAGCACTGACCTACTTTAAAAAATACGCACCGAAACGGCCCGAAACTGGGCCCTTGAAAATCGGCATTTCTCTCCAGGTCGGGCCCTGTTGAAAATACGAGTTTTGGGTTGATTTTTGGGACCCGGATATTTTGCATGCAATTCATGCTAGGATGGTCCTAGATGATCAAGCACTGACCTACTTTAAAACTTACGCACCGAAACGTCCCGAAACTGGGCTCTTGAAAATCGGTATTTCTCTCCAGGGAGGGCCCTGTTGAAAATACGAGTTTTGGGGTGATTTTTGGGACCCGGATATTTTGCATGCAATTCATGCTAGGATGGTCCTAGATGACCAAGCACTGACCTACTTTAAAAAATACGCACCGAAACGGCCCGAAACTGGACCCTTGAAAATCGGCATTTCTCTCCAGGTCGGGACCTGTTGGAAATTAGATTTTTCGGGTCATTTTATGGACTTGGACATTTTGTATGCAATTCATGCTAGGATGGTCCTACATGACCAAGCACTGACCTACTTTAAAAGACACGCACCGAGACTGGACCCTTGAAAATCGGCATTTCTCTCCAGGTCGGGACCTGTTGAAAATTCGAATATTGTGGTGATTTTTGGCACCAGGATATTTTGCATGCAATTCATGCTAGGATGGTCCTAGATGACCAAGCACTGACCTACTTTAAAAAATACGCACCGAAACGGCCCGAAACTGGACCCTTGAAAATCGGCATTTCTCTCCAGGTCGGGACCTGCGGAAAATTCGAGTATTGGGGTGATTTTTGGGACCCGGATATTTTGCATGCAATTCATGCTAGGATGGTCCTAGATGATCAAGCACTGACCTACTTTAAAATTTACGCACCGAAACGTCCCGAAACTGGGCTCTTGAAAATCGGTATTTCTCTCCAGGGAGGGCCCTGTTGAAAATTCGAGTTTTGGGGTGATTTTTGGGACCCGGATATTTTGCATGCAATTCATGCTAGGATGGTCCTAGATGACCAAGCACTGACCTACTTTAAAAAATACGCACCGAAACGGCCCGAAACTGGACCCTTGAAAATCGGCATTTCTCTCCAGTTCGGGACCTGTTGGAAATTAGATTTTTCGGGTCATTTTATGGACTTGGACATTTTGTATGCAATTCATGCTAGGATGGTCCTACATGACCAAGCACTGACCTACTTTAAAAGACACACACCGAGACTGGACCCTTGAAAATCGGCATTTCTCTCCAGGTCGGGACCTGTTGAAAATTCGAATATTGTGGTGATTTTTGGGACCCGGATATTTTGCATGCAATTCATGCTAGGATGGTCCTAGATGATCAAGCACTGACCTACTTTAAAATTTACGCACCGAAACGGCCCGAAACTGGGCTCTTGAAAATCGGCATTTCTCTCCAGGTCGGGCCCTGTTGAAAATACGAGTTTTGGGTTGATTTTTGGGACCCGGATATTTTGCATGCAATTCATGCTAGGATGGTCCTAGATGATCAAGCACTGACCTACTTTAAAATTTACGCACCGAAACGTCCCGAAACTGGGCTCTTGAAAATCGGTATTCTCTCCAGGGAGGGCCCTGTTTGAAAATTACGAGTTTTGGGGTGATTTTTGGGACCCGGATATTTTGCATGCAGTTCATGCTAGGATGGTCCTAGATGACCAAGCACTGTCCTACTTTAAAAATACGCACCGAAACGGCCCGAAACTGGACCCTTGAAAATCGGCATTTCTCTCCAGGTCGGGACCTGTTGGAAATTAGATTTTTCGGGTCATTTTATGGACTTGGACATTTTGTATGCAATTCATGCTAGGATGGTCCTACATGACCAAGCACTGACCTACTTTAAAAGACACGCACCGAGACTGGACCCTTGAAAATCGGCATTTCTCTCCAGGTCGGGACCTGTTGAAAATTCGAATATTGTGGTGATTTTTTGGGACCCGGATATTTTGCATGCAATTCATGCTAGGATGGTCCTAGATGACCAAGCACTGGCCTACTTTAAAAGATACGCAAATTAAAAAAGACCCGAAACTGGACCCTTGAAAATCGGCATTTATCTCCAGGTCGGGACCTGTTGAAAATTCGAGTTTTAGGGTGATTTTTGGGACCCGGATATTTTGCATGCAATTCATGCTAGGATGGTTCTAGATGACCAAGCATTAAACTACTTTAAAAAATACGCACCGAAACGGCCCGAAACTGGATCCTTGAAAATCGGCATTTCTCTCCAGGTCATGTCCTGTTGAAAATTCGAGTTTTGGGGTGATTTTTGGGACCCGGATATTTTGTATGCAATTCATGCTAGAATGGTCCTAGATGACCAAGCACTGACCTACTTTACAAAATACGCACCGAAACGGCCCGAAACTGGACCCTTGAAAATCGGCATTTCTCTCCAGATCGGGACCTGTTGAAAATTCGAGTTTTAGGGTGATTTTTGGGACCCGGATATTTTGCATGCAATTCATGCTATGATGGTCCTAGATAACCAAGCACTGACTTTCTTTGAAGAATACGACCCGAAACTGGACCCTTGAAAATCTGCATTTCTCTCCATTTCGGGAACTGTTGAAAATTCGAATATTGGGGTGATTTTTGGGACCCGGATATTTTGCATGCAATTCATGCTAGGATGGTCCTAGATGATCAAGCACTGACCTACTTTAAAATTTACGCACCGAAACGGCCCGAAACCGGACTCTTGAAAATCGGAATTTCTCTCCAGGGAGGGCCCTGTTGAAAATACGAGTTTTGGGGTGATTTCTGGGACCCGGATATTTTGCATGCAATTCATGCTAGGATGGTCCTAGATGACCAATCACTGACCAACTTTAAAAAATACGCACCGAAACGGCCCGAAATTGGACCCTTGAAATTCGGCATTTCTCTCCAGGTCGGGACCTGTTGAAAATTCGAGTTTTGGGGTGATTTTTGGGACCCGGATATTTTGCATGCAATTCATGCTAGGATGGTTCTGGATGACCTAGCACTGACCTACTTTAAAAAAACGCACCAAAACGGCCCGAAACTGGACCCTTGAAATTCGGCATTTCTCTCCAGGTCGGGACCTGTTGGAAATTAGAGTTTTCGGGTCATTTTTGGGACTCGGATATTTTGTATGCAATTCATGCTACGATGGTCCTAGATGACCTAGCACTGACCTGCTTTAAAAGACACGCACCGAGACGGGATTCTTGAAAATCGGCATTTCTCTCCAGGTCGGGACCTGTTGAAAATTCGAGTTTTGGGGTGATTTTTGGGACACGGATATTTTGCATGCAATTCATGCTAGGATGGGCCTAGATGACCAAGCACTGACCTACTTTAAAAGACACGTACCGAGACTTGACCCTTGAAAATCGGCATTTCACTCCAGGTCTGGACCTGTTGAAAATTGAAGTTTTGGGGTGATTTTTGGGACCCGGACATTTTGCATGCAATTCATGCTAGGATGGTCCTAGATGACCAAGCACTGGCCTACTTTAAAAGATACGCAAAGAAACGGCCCGAAACTGGACCCTTGAAAATCGGCATTTCTCTCCAGGTCGGAGCCTGTTGGAAATTAGAGTTTTGGGGTCATTTTTGGGACTCGGATATTTTGTATGCAATTCATGCTTGGATGGTCCTAGATGACCAATCACTGACCTACTTTACAAAATACGCACCAGAACGGCCCGAAACTGGACCCTTGAAATTCGGCATTTCTCTCCAGGTCGGGACCTGTTGAAAATTCGAGTTTTGGGGTGATTTTGGGACCCGGATATTTTGCATGCAATTCATGCTAGGATGGTCCTAGATAACCAAGCACTGACCTGCTTTAAAAAATACGCTCCGAAACTGGACCCTTGAAAAACGGCATTTCTCTCCAGGTCGGTACCTGTTGAAAATACGAGTTTTGGGGTGATTTTTGGGACCCGGATATTTTGCATGCAATTCATGCTAGGATGGTCCTAGATGACCAAGCACTGTCCTACTTTAAAAAATACGCACCGAAACGGCCTAAACTGGACCCTTGAAAATCGGCATTTCTCTCCAGGTCGGGACCTGTTGAAAAGTCGAATTTTGGGGTCATTTTTGGGACTCGGATATTTTGTATGCAATTCATGCTAGGATGGTCCTAGATGACCAAGCACTGACCTACTTTAAAAGACACGCACCGAAACTGGACCCTTGAAAATCGGCATTTTTCTCCAGGTCAGGACCTGTTGAAAATTCGAGTTTTAGGGTGATTTTTGGGACCCAGATATTCAATTGAAATCGTTACCGAACGTATCTGATACTATTTTTTAATCAGGCTTTCCACACAACAAGACCGCTGATTGCTTGAAGACTATGTCCCTCTTTTGTCTTTTCTGTTTTATACATACAGTACAAACACAAACAAATGTAGCTTGTCAAGTGATTTTATACAAACTACGTTAAGACTAAACATGTTCGGATGAAATATATTATGTTATTGTGGATTAGTCTTATATGTAAATATACAATTATACACGGAAATAACATATAAATACTACGACGTTAAGTATACAAATGTTTAAAATCAAAGGATTCTGTAATGCATAATAAATGCTCTTGGATAATTTTCTGAAAACATCATAATTATCAGTATTGAGAAGGTCTATATTTCAAAACATTTGGCCTACGGCAATTATTTGCTTTTGAATATGTTGTCTTTTATTCTCGCAAAATTAACACATTATTACAAAATGACATTCGTCTTATATAGCCCTATTCTGATAAAACATTCTCGTATATTGGCCTTGATGGGAAAATACTAAATATATTCAAAGCTATGTATTCAGTTGTGAAGTCATGTGTTAAACATTGTAATTCTTACTCTGACTTTTTTAATATATCAATTGGTTTAAGACAAGGACAAAATAATTCGCTAGCACTATTCGCCTTATTTTTAGAAGACCTTGAATTGTTTTTACAAAATAGGTCAGACTGTGGTCTTACTCTTTATGAATTGTGTATTATTATTTTACTATTTGCGGATGATATGGTAATTGTTGGCAGATCCCATGAAGATTTACAACAGTCTTTAAATACATTATATGAATATTGTAATATGTGGGGTCTTGAAGTTAATACTGCAAAAACAAAAATTATTGTATTTCGTAAAAGGGGACCCGTCAGAGCGGGTGAAAAATGGTTTTATAATGGTGAACCTATTGAAGTTGCCAACGACTTCTATTACTTAGGCGTGGTTTTTAACTATACTGGATCTTTCGTCCTTAATAACCAATGCTTAGAAGGAAAAGGTTTAAAAGCTATGAACGTGTTATTAAGTAATATGAATAAATTTCTTTTTAGATCCTTACATAGCATTGCAGTTGTTTGATTCATTTGTTGGTTCAATATTGAATTATACTTGTCCAGTGTGGGGTTTTACAAAGTCAAAAGACCTCGAAAGAGTTCACCTAAAGTTTTGTAAAACACTTTTGGGTGTTAAACAAAGTGCAAGCAATGCTGCTGTTTATGGTGAATTGGGTAGATACCCACTTTATATTAATAGGTATGTACAAATTGTTAAGTACTGATTTAAGATACTGCAAACCGACAATGTTATATTAAGGGAAATATATCTAAATGCATTAGATAATAGTTCACGTGGTGTAAAAAATTGGGCGCTAGATGTAAAAAAATCTACTGAATGATTTTGGTTTTTCTGACATTTGGGAGAACCCGTTTAATGTCAATAGCAATACATTTATACCTGTTTTTAAGCAAAGAGTTATAGATTGTTTTAAACAAAAATGGTTTTCAGATTTAGAATCTAACCAAGTATTGAACACTTTGTATAAGTATATTGAACCACAATTTTGCATGGAATACTATCTTAGAACTATTGTTTGTAAATCTATCCGTAAGAATATTAGTAGAATACGAATATCAGCACATAGTCTACGCATAGAAACTGGCAGATAGGGCGTAATAGAATACAGCGCTGTGAAAGACTATGTCAGTTATGTAACTTAGTGGAGGTAGAAGATGAATATCACTTTATTTTAGTATGTTCTAGTTACAATGAACTTCGCCGAAAATTTATCAAACGTTATTATTATACCAGACCAAGTATGTACAAATTAGTTGAATTGTTACAGTCAAACAATAAATCTGTTCTTGTTAATTTAGGTAAATTTATTAGTTTAGCCGTCAAACAGAGAAACGAATCGCTCCAGTTGGTACTGTAAAACGTTTGCCGAGTTGTCAACCATGGGGAAACTACACCTACGGTGGACAGCGCCGTGGGGTAGGGGACACTCATATGTTGCTCACTGCGCGACACAGGGTGTGCTGCCATGAAGATGGTCTGAATGCGATCCTCTCCTGGCGGCTTGGCACCTCTGCATATGTGGTACATACGGTTCGTTTTACATTTAACTCAATTTCATATGTCAATTAATTATTTCGACCCATATACTATTTATGTTTGATTCAACTTTAGTGCAATTGACTTTACAGTCAGTCTAATAAATGCATGTATAAGATATTTGTAATAAGTTGGTCAGTGTGTTATATTGTACTGTACAACTTATAAAATATTTACAACGTATGATATCATGTCGTGCAGTTATAATAGAACAACATCTGTTAAATGTGAAAGTCTATTCTCCATTTACAAACTGTGATTACAATATGTTTCTTTTCTTTACTTTTTTTTCTTTACGTAAACATTGTATGTGTTTATCACGTGACCATGAAATAATTATATAAAATTGTATGTATGTAACGAGATACTATGTATGTATAAGTTACTGAAATAAAATTATGTTCTGTTCTGTTCTATATTTCTAGTTATTGTATTTCCAGAATATCGAACTGCTTCATTCGCTGATTCATGATAGTCTAAAATTAAGTAGTTAGAGTACTTTTGTGTTTAAAGTGTAATAATTTGCAACATCTATACATATCTAGTGTTCCACGTTTTCGTTTATACATTTGCACCAGTTTTGCTTTAACATATCTAAAACATTTTTCTTAAAATACTAGATCGACCAACTCTGGATTATTTCATTTTAAGCCTAATGCACATTTCTGTTTATACGACTTTTTGTGTTAAGAAATAGTAATTGTTCATATGTTAAAATGTGAAAGTTGGACACTTTTTTAATATCATTTTAATTATAAATTATTGAAAAGCCAAAGTTAATTTTGTTTTATGATATATTCTTTCATGATTGATCATTTCGGAACACTTCTACCGCAACACTTGTGACTTAGTGTTTTGCCCAATGTCTTAAACGTTACCTGAAGTACAGCTATGGAATTTGGGCATACCTTCTAAAAATATATTAGAAATTCCTTAAAGAAATATCAAGTAAATAAAGTTAAGAAATATCATATTTTCACTCATTTTCTATAAAAAGTCTCTAAAACACATAAATGTTTTAAATTTGTTTGAGTACAAGTACCACTGTTTTGTTCAATTTAGAAAAAGTAACTTTTTTAACCTTTGTGTTAATTTGTTCAAGGTTTATGCAAATTTTGATTACACATCTCATGTTTTTATTTCAATGTAAATGAGATGTGAAAGCAAAATGTGTAGTCCTGTTTGGCGCCATATAACCTATACTGTGTTGGTGCGCCGTAAAATCCAAATAAATAAATAAATAAGGTTTGCTCACTTAAATCTATTCGTATACAGTTTCGGTTACTGAAATTATTACATTTAATGCGACTTGTTTTTTTGGTTTTCTTTCAAATGAAAATAAAATCATGAGATATGGCTATGAGTTGGGACAGGGAGGGTAGGCGTTAACAGTGTTGCATCTTTCAATGTTGTTAATGAACATACTTTTCTATTTAGAACTTGTTTGCCATTTGTGCAACAGAGGAGTATGTTCAAATTTCTGTCCTGACCCGGTCTGATGAACTCAACTTTTGACGAGCCCAGGCCAGGTCACTTGCGAAAAAATAACATATACAGCACAAATATCCAAATTTTATTCCCCAAATGCTGTATACTGATGTAAATAACGACTATAAAATACATACATCAGACATTATAAGATAACGGCAGTTTGCTTGCATCAAAAGTACAGTAGGCGAGACATAAAATGTATCAACATTCATTTAATTTCAGTGATTATAGTTCCCCTGGCACAAAATGTAGTAGTTAAATGAAATACTTTAGCAAACTTAAATATCTAAATACATCATGTATTTAAGCACCATTCTACATTACTTTAATTTTAAATAGAAGACCATCGTTGTCAAAGGAATATCTTTTCACTTGACGCCGTTCAACCATTTGAATTTTGTTTTCTTTTACGAGTTTTTCGAAGAGAGGTTCCAGCCTGTCGACGTATTCTCCTATATAGTCCAGATATTCTTTTCTCATTGCAATTAAGATCAGTCCTTCTGAAAAGGTCACAGCTAGAATTTACTGTTTTAATTTTTAGACAGGTCAAAAAAGGCACATTGTTTAAATATAAATTTTGAGAAAAGAAAGTAAAATATATTAGGAAGCAAACTATGTACACTGTATGTAAGAATATGGAGACTTTAGCAATCAGTTACCGAAAAACGAAGGCTAACCAAATGAGGAAGCTATCCAGCTGGCTTAGTCGGTAGTTCAACCCAGGTGACCACCCATGCCAAAACAATGCCTAGAGGGGCACCTGGGATAGTTCTTCACTACCAATATCCGCCATATGGCCTAAGTTGTGTCAGTGTGACATTAAACACAATGTCATGAATATTTGTGCACTACCTCATAATGTATATTAGTAACACTAACCAATATTATCATTAAAAATTCTCATCCAATAGTTTATCTAATTATGTTTTTTCTTGAGTTTTTTGTCAGGTAACAGATACATTGCTGTATATTCAACACCCATGTTACTTAATGTCGAACCGTTCCAGCAAATCAGTCTGTAGAAATATGAAACGATGGTAGTAAGTAAGTGTTTTATTTTATTCCTAAATTATTCGTTACGGACGACGGACCCGCACAGTATAGTTGCAGAGTTGCAACATTATCTTCAACAATAGCTTCTAGTGCATTCTGTTTCCCTCATATCATAGTATACCGTTTCGATTATAGCTCATGCAAGTTGAAATGTGGAATAATGAATAACAGCGCGATTAAAATTCCACAGAGAGTTACCAGTAAGAATTAATGCTTCGACAAGACAACACTGAGACTCAATGGTTATTGTATATCTATAATTACCTGGTTTTACTATACGAATCATCTCGAGTATCCCAGAACAAGGAATCTGACCCTCGCCAAACCCTCCTGACACTACTGAACAGTCGTAGACATCTGTAAAGTAACGAAATGAAAAGGAACTGTTCTAAAAAATAAATATTTGTACAATAAATTGTACTATTGATTAGGAATGATTTATGATATCTTATGTTGTGAAATGTATTTTTATTACTCAAAATAAAAATGTTTTAAGTTTGATATAAATGTACAAAAATAAAATAAAAAAAGGTTAACGGGGGGTCTCTCAACAAACAGTGGAATTAAAGGCTTGGTGACGAGGAAAAATATCTAGTCCAAATGAATATTAAGAAATTACTTGGAAGATATAACAAAAGGATTTTATCGACAAACTTTTAGTGAGAGGAAACGGAGAAACATACCATTATCAATTGGTAGGGTTGTATCACCACAGAATTCTTTGTACAGTTTATTATAGAGGCCTTTGTCCTTGCATTGTGACAGCATTCCATTAGAAGGGTCGAGGCCGTCGATAAATGTAAAGCCATCAACTGCCAACTGAAGTAAGATTTTTTATTGATAAGTGTTTGCTAGTACCGGAAACCACTTTGAAAATAAATGCAGCAAAAGTTAAGTTGTTGAGTGAAGTATTTTGTTGTTGATGTAATGAAATCAAAATGAGATTATGTCTGCCTTTTTCAAATTGAACATGTATATCTGTGTAAGTCTTTTCCAACGTAGTGTATACGACAATATTGGTTGTAAGATATTGCAGTTATCGTGCTACGCAAATAATGAGTTATCTCACAGTAAATGACTTAGCAGCAATATTTATTTACCTTTTCTCCAACGAAACCAGTTCCACAGGCAATGTCAATAATCTTTATTTGTTTCTGTTCTCTGGGAAACAAGCAGCCACCTCGTCAGCAATATATTTTGGACCGTTGTATGTATTCGACTTTAAGTCCTGTAAAGAATGCGAGTCATCCGTTATTTCCCTTTACATGGCGTTATTAAAGATATTTAAATAATGTTTATGACTTCATTACCCATTTATTTTTCGCTGTAACAATTTAGCTTTGGATGCGTGGATCTGTAGCAAGTAAATAAACCTGGTATTTAGCTAAAATGACTATGACCTCGATGACTATCTGTTGTTGTAATAGATGTTTCGATTTGGTTGTCAGCCATTAAGGCAATTTGAAACAGTGTGTAGCAATGTTATTTTGTAGCCTTTTAAAACAAAAAGTGACCTTTTCAGCACAATTAGGAAACTATTTGTAGACCGGTTTCACCAGTGAATGCAGGAGAGAGTAGAAGGAACTGTTATATTTCTACTTGAAAAACGGTTAATAAAATGTATATGTCGGTCAGCAATAGAACTAAATTATTTGGCCAAGTTTTTTTTTTGCAAGCCAGGTGATATTGAAGACTAATTTACGCCTTCTTATGCACTTGAAATTTCTGTATCATTTCTGCATAAAATGACATAAATATGCACAATTTGCTGCACATGCTTTAAGGTATTTTTGTTATTTGTTTAAATATATTGTTTCATAAAGTACTTAGCTTATTTATGAACTAATAAAACAGTGTTACTGAAAGGCAGTATTCTATTTATACAACCATGAACAATTCACTAACCCACGAGTAGCCATGTTCGCAGCAATCTTCATGAAATGCTTTACATTGTCTTGTTTTACTAGTGTCATTAACTAGGATGTCTGTCAAAAATGTTCAAAATACGACGAGCAATTAAGGGCAAATCATTGTGCAAAATTACTTGTGTTCTGATGCGACAAAGGCAAAATGTGCTAATAACTTGTCACTGGCACATTCCTGGACCCTGGCAAAGAGTTAGCATATCCTGGCATCTACGAAGACAAAAAAAGCAAAATACATTTATATAATAAAATAGCACATAAGAATGTGCCTTATTGCCCGAACGGCACAAATTTGCACGAGTTAAATGGGTAAGATTAATTTTAAAGATTTAAAAAGGCACGAAATAAAATGAATACTAATTTAATGAAGATGTATGATCAAAACAGTTTTTGCTGAGTGCACACCAGATGCAATATATTCATGAGTTGAGAAAATGTAAAATTTTATTTATTTCTAATACATATAGTTCATATAATACAATGTATAAGAAAAAGCTTGAGTTGAATAAATTGTGTCAATTTTATTGATAATTGATACCTGGTCATATTTAACCTTTAGCCTGCTGGCGGCAAATATTTCTGCCTTTGCGACCAGTGCAGACCAAGATCAGCCTGCACATCCGTGCAGTCTGATCATGGTCTGCACTGTTCGCTGTTCAGTCAGTAAATTTTCAGCAAACACCCCTTTGAATAATAAATGGTGTTGCCCAAATTGAATGATGGACCAGTCCATTTTAGAAATTCAGCAGGGTAAAGGTTAAAATTTTCAGCCCAGTGGTCGTAATAGTCAGCAACTTCTTGTGGTGTTTTGCCCTTCAGGAGGACTGGATAGTTTGGAACTTTTGCCATTAAATCCGTTATCCTTTTCTCTTTCCACTTAAGTCTCGCTCGTCTCCGGATCTTGTAATGAAATTTAGAATTTAAATTATACACCAGTACACTATTTGATGATTTATTTTGAGCCCCCTTGTTTTGCTTCGTTATTTATGGCTAAATTTGAAGAACGTTTTGCTGGCCATTCCCAAGAGGTACCCCCGAAAAATATGAATCATTCAAATGGAAATTTGATTGGCTGTGAAATATGTTAAATCCTGTGCAGTTTTTTTGTTTTCACTCGGTTGTTTAAAACCCAGATGACGCATCCAATGAAATACGTTCCAAAGAAAAGTAACTTTATATGGCACAGTATTATTTTCACATACGAAAAATTAGTAAACATAGGAGTGAGTTGTTATATACGTAATCATTCCATTTTGTAGCTGCATATGCATTTTGCAAACGGGGCATTTATTTAGATGCCCATTGCATTTTTTTTATAGTTTGCGTAAGTAAATATAGCTATAAATTAAAATCACAAAACAGTTACTTCTTAATTTGGTTATTATAAAAAGACAAGACTGAAGCGTTTATCAGGAGAGAGGTGTTTATACATAGAACTGGTTCTACTTTGTTAGAAAACATCTAAATCATTATGGGTTAGCCCAGTACTCTGATTTTACCGCATCAATATCTAAATATGGTATTGTCAAGCATACTGGGGAAGCTATGTTTAAAAGACATATAACGAGTGGAATAATAGTATTAAGGCTGTTCAAGGAAACTCCGGTAGAGGTGGTAACAAACTTCGAACATACTGTAACTTTAGTTTAAAAAAGAGTTTTGTGTTGAGATGTATTGTACTATATGATACTACCAAATTCGCATAGAACAGCACTGTGTAAATTTAGATGCGGAGTTGCTCTGCTCCGAATTGAGTCAGGGAGATATGAAGGTTTACCTATAGAAAGAAGGATCTGTCCGTTTTATCAATGTAATTGAAAATGAGAGCCATGTTTTGCTTGAATGTAGTATGTACAATGATATCAGAGTAAGGCCATAGTAACAAATTTTATTGACAAGAGTAATGCTGATAAAAAATGAAAACCCTTTTTTACTTCTGTCGTTTTAACTAGAGTATTAGCCCAAACCTGTTTTTTTAATATTACAAAGACAGTTTTATCTGTGTAAATAATATCTATCTATTTCAAGTGATTTCCTTTTACTACTACTGAGAAACAACTGCTAATGGAATCAGTCGCGACAATCTTAGCCCATGTGAAGTTAATACAGGATTTTCTTTTTTTTAATTACGATCTAAAAATATTTAGATCAATTTGATGTTGTGTATTCTAGTCACATTTTAAAGTTGTATCTGGTTAGACTGATTAGCAGCTGTTGCTCAGTTTTATCTTACTATGTACTATATATAGTGTGATATATGTGCAAAGTTTATTACTGTGAAAGTAATCCATATGTCAATTATTATTTTCGCATAAAGTATAGTTATGCTATGATATTGTTAGAACATAGACAGAAGGAAGGGAGTCATTTTCAGAATAAGAACGTTTGCCTTATTTGTATATGAATATGTTGACAAGATGATTTATTACTTGATAAAAACAAGACGATTACTTTGATATAGACAACACTGGGCTGTCTGTGATTTACAATGGTTGGTGTTCTTATCATAGTCACCATATACTGGTGGATTTTGTCGTTATTGTAAATTAAAGTTATACGTCAACAAATGTTTCATATAGGCGCATGTATATTCTTCATTTGCTTAATTATTGTAATTGTTAATGGGATGTGATTGACTGAACTAAATACCTCAGTCACTCGCTCATGAAATATAGATTTGACTTTCATATTCATATATCAGTATACGCTGAGGCAACACTCCCTCACCAGATTCACTCACACACTCACAGACACACACACATGCACGCACACGCGTTTATTAGGGAAGTGAGAGCGTTTATTCAGGTGTATGTGGTATGTGTATCGTACGATAACAGCAATACAGTACTGTGTTTGGGCCAAGTCCCTTGAAAATTGTTAAGAAATTATAGCAGAATAACGTCAAAAGGCAATAACTCCTGAAACAGGTACGGTACATATATGTCAGAAAAATATGCGCAAGTTCTCTTCATAGTAATATATATCTCTGAAAGTTTAGGCCAGATCCACTGAAAACTGTAAGAGGAGTTATTCGGACAGGGCTTTTATCAGTAATGGAAAATATATATTATTCTGTAAAGGTATACTCTAATGTTCTGAAAACATGCGTTCATAGTGATACAATTCTAGAAGTTTGGGTCAAATCCCTTGAAAGCTGCTGGAGGATTTATTCGGACAAAGATTTCGGGACAGACAGACGAACGGACGGACGGACAAGGCGGCAACTATATCCACTTCCACCAAATTTTTCGAGGAACTTTTTTGAAAATGTATCTAAAACGATAGTTTCAAAGTAACGTAAGTAACAAATGCAGCTTTTCTCCAGGCACTGGAATTACTCTTTAAGCTTATAATTATCATTAAAGTTGTTTTTTGTTTTGTTTTTTTCGAATAACTTTATTTTAGTCACTATTTTTGCCTGTATTGTGTTGTATGAGAAAAACGATTGTTTTAATATAATTGTAAAGTACTTGTTTGTAATTACGTTACGAAAAAAGGTCTGTAATGGATTTATGCATCCTCAGAATCAATTAAACCGTCTTCTTAGAAATAGTAACGCTACGATTCAGCCTAATATTTTTCTTTACCCATTGGAAAGGAACCATTCTTATGTCTTAAAACCGAGTTTCGGTACCCTTACTTCCAACAATAAACTAAAACAAAAGCAATACTTACGTGACTTCAATGATAATGAGCTGAACAAAATAATTTCAAGCACAGCTTTTCATATAGAATTTATAGTAATGTTACACACTACAACGCCCTTTCAAGATACTTACAGAAGCAATCCCTATGAAGAATGGAAAGATAATTATTATAGTTTTCACAGATCGTGACAAAATTTTATAGGTGAAAAATGACTCATGGTAAGCGTTTGCTGTTAACTTCACTTTCCAGTTCAATTTCCTTATAATGGCTCTTCTATATTCATTAATTAATACAGTAAAAATTCCAAATGCTTCAATTGCCAGACACTAATTAGAGCCATTCACAACGTTTAATTAGACAAACATATACACAGTGAGGATGCGTATACCGGATATTGCCATTTAGTGATAAGGTATTTTTCGAAAACGTGTTTATTTTTCGTCAACAAGGTAAGTAAAACACCTATTTACTATTGTGTTATACTTGTATAGAAGAAAAGATCATTGTTTTTAATAACTAGATACTGTGTATATGCTCTTACAAGCGTAAAATGAGTCAATCTTATGAGGAAACGCTAAAATTTGTGATAAAATGACATCTTTATCATCTGATAAATGCAGGTCGGGGACACATTTCTCCCGGTATCGTCACTTATTGTCTTGTGATAAAAATTCTGAATCGTATGATTTATTTAGTTACATACAAAGAAAATATGTGCAAAATTTCAGCTTTGTAAATGTTCAAATGATGGAGAAATCGATGATAAATGAGCGTCGATGGTGTACTGTGTATTGCAAATATATGTACTGAGTATTGACTTGTATCACATTTTACTGTACTGTGTATTGTTTACATTATCGCTAAGTTTTATAGAATTAATCTTACAAAATGTACATTATCATTTCCTTTCCAAAGTACAAAACAGTAATCTATTTAGCCCTGAAGATACGTGATGTTTTACATTGATATTTATAGCGTTTACTCTGTTGTAATTCATGTAATAAGCTCTAAACGTAACTCTCAGTCACCATAGTGCAATATGTTTTGTTACGTTTAGCAGTTGTAAATGTATATATATTTTCTATTCTTCCATTGAGCATTGATTAAGTTGATTTTACACGAATTATCTCAAAAACAGTTAAAGGTATCTTTTATAATTTTGCATTGGGATGCCACTAAGACTTACTCTCAATATCTAGCAGAAAGCCCGGCCCTACTTATAAATACTATATTGTGATTTTTTTCGTTGCAGATTCAACTTGTTTATGTGTGTTTATGGCTGGCTCGACGAACGAATTTAAGGCCATTGTATATCATTTTGTTGAACACCACCCAAAATGACGAGAATATTATAGTACGCTAGAGACCAAAACGGCAAAAATGTTAATTACAAGACAGCACCAGACATATGCAGAGAAAAAAAGCAGAAAAAAAACCTGTTGATTCAGAAAATATCAACATACTTGTTTCAAAAAGGAACCCGCTTACAAAAGAGACCAATTTGCAACAGAAAGAAACCTTTGATTTGGACAAATGGTGAGTAGCCTGTTCATTGACGGCAGTTGAAATGTATGCTACCTACCTCGCCATCTAGCAGAACTCAACATTTACACATGCTACCAGTACAAAAATATAATCTAGAGACACATACACGGCGGTGTACATAAAACTTTCAATGTTACACAGAGTTAATATGAGGTGTAGTGAAGACTACAAGTTGTTTTGAAAAACAGGCTTATAACTCTTCCACTGATTTTACAATTATACAACTTCTTGCATAACAGAGACCGCATTTCTGACGTTAAATTAAGAGGGAAGAGGGAAGAGAAAAGCAAGACAGACGAATACCTATTGACATTAAAAGAAGCAGCAAGTTACTGCATAAATGTGATGAGTGTACATTACTTCCACATAAGATTTGGCATTGATACTGAAATAGGTTCTGTTGTGACAGATTTATTTTACCACCAAGTAATATTGTAAAAGTCATGTTTTACTTTGATAAAGAACAAAAAGTCATGTACATTAAAATTTTTATTAAACAAACTTGAAACGTAAACACAAATTCATAAAATAGCAAAGATAATAATAAGATAGTAGAAGAACTCTATAAGATTTGTCTTTCGTTCTAATCCTTTCCACCAACTGTACTTGTAATGTTAGTATATAAATATAGTTATGTATATTGTTGGGAATAAATATGTTTAAACCAAAGATCATAAACATTTGAGATTCAACAGTTTGAATACATGAAAAAAATGATCTTCAGGTGAGTGCCTGATCGTTTTTTATAGTTCGAAGTTGACCTTGACAATAGATATACAATTTTGGTCAACAGGGAATGTGACCACATAAAAGTGATAACGAATTGTTTGCATAGAAATGACATACAACTTGCAAATGAACTGTGCAAAATACTTTCAAGAATAACAACACATGGCACTGTTTCCTCCTACTTTTAACACAAATTGCTCAGTGCATATGACACCCATTTTGTTTCGTATGAAGCAAGTGGTGAGCTTATTACCTTTCAGAATAATGCATTTAAACTAATAAAATAACTTTGACTATATTATTTAAGAAAATTGCAAGTGAAACAAGTTCGAAGGTTCTACGTTAAATGAGTCTATGGTTATTAAGGAGAAACAACTTTAAAAGTTCAAAGCCCCTACCATATTGACCTTTGAACTATTGACACCATAATCGATAAAGGTCGTCTATTTACCAAGGTTTATGTCTCTTTGTAGTATGAAAGCGAAAAGATAACATATTTTCATGCTTGCTCTTCATATAAGGTGAGACCTTTTCCACACTTGTCGTCATTATATCCTATGTTCCATTAATATAAAACTTAAATTCACGGCTGAACTTGTGACTGGATCTTTACTCGGCAGTGGCTAGTCTTTAGACAGTTTCTCGAAGTAACTATTGGTAATTGTAAGTTGTAATATCAGTGTTCAAACTGGTGCTTGATAATTTCACTGTGAAGTCTAATTTCATCTGCAAACAGAAAAAGACATTCCATCATTTAGGCAAACGGAATTACATGTCCCGTCTATTTTATGACCATAAATGCTGAAAACATGCACATTTTTCAATATCAATACTCAGTACACCAAACTGCAATACACATTACAAATATTACTTTGAAAACTCAATACACAGTACACCATCGACGCTCATTTATCACCGATTTCTGCGTAATTTGAACATTTACAAAGCTGAAATTGTGCACATTTTTTCTTTGTATGTGACTAAATAAATCAGATTTTCCCCACAATGCAAACAGGTTATGGTATCGGGACAAATGTTTTTACGGCATGCATTTATCAAATGATAAACTTGTCATTTTATCAAAAATTTTAGCATTTCTACTTAAGATTGACCCATTTTACGCTTGTGAAAGCATATACATAATATCTAGTTATGAAAAGTAATGATCTTTTCTTCAGTATTAGTAAAATACAATAGTAAATCGGGATTTTACTTACCTTGTTGACGAAAAATAATCACGTTTTCGGAAAATACCTCGTCACTTGGTGGCAATATTCGGTGTACGCATCCTCACCGTGGATATACACTCAACAAAATTCCTAATTGGTCAGTTTATATTGTATTACTATTTTGTTAATAATGCATGTATTCAAACGAAAGTTCACATACCGACACCTGAATAGGTACTGCAGCTAATTATTGATTTATTTTTGACGACTCACAGCCAAAGTAACCGTATTAGGCGTTTTGACTAACATTACATATTTTGCACGTGCAGGGCATGTGCACCAACATGCACGTGTTCGTTTACACTTTTGGCATTACTGACGAAAGTCCTACTAGAAAAACACATATCATGGTGAAATTGACACAAAAGCAACGTGATCGAGCTGTCGGAATGTTGCTAGCCGGGACACATTTACGACACGTGTGTAATTATTTTTGCAATTTAAAAAGAATTTTGATATAATTTGTTTGTAGCTGTCACTTTGATGGTTATTTCCATTTTAAGTCTTATTTCCGTTTACAAGAACCTTCAGTCGTTGGTTATCTACCATCCGCGCTCTTTTGGCAAAATTTAACACAAGGACAATACTTTGAAGTGACCGATTTTGAGTTTTGTTGTAAAATTCCGACAGCCCGGGCGCTTTGCTCTTGTGTCAATTTCACAATGATATGTGTTTTTCTAGTAGGACTTTCGTCAGTAATGCCAAAAATGTTCACTAACAAGTGCATATTGGCGCGCATGCCCTGCACGTGCAAAATATGCAATATTGGCCAAAACGCCTAATGCGGTTACGCTGGCCGTGATGCAGGCCGATGTAAACTGGATGTTAATAATTAGTTGCAGTACCTATTCAAATGTCGGTATGTGAAATTTCTTGTAAATACATGCATTATTAACAAAATAGTAATACAATATAAACTGACCAATTAGGAATTTTGTTAAGTGTATATATATATATATACATATTGAGGATTTATCTAATGAGTTCATATACTGGTAATAAAATTTTAATACATATTGTGTTTTACAATAATGATTTAATATCTCATACGTGCCTTTAACAATTAAAATATAGTGCATACAACAGCCAGGCACGCATAGCAGACTACTCTGTTCTTTTAGGGTCATCGTTGTTTCGCATCTTCGCCCTGTAGATTTGTTAGCGCATCAGTGAGATAATACGATGCGAAGACGTGGCCTTAGATCAGTTGACTGTCTGTTGTTTGATGTTTCTGGCTTTATTACTATCGGATTTAGAAGTCGCAAGCAGATGAATCGTATTCAGAGATATCACGAGACGGCAATAAAATACACAAATTTAGGGCCTTTCTCGTGCGTAACAATAAAACATTGCAACCAGCAACGTGTCCTATCAAATACTGGCTGGTCCACATGGTGCAAACCAACGCCAAGCGCATATCTGTTATATTGTCCAATAGTAAACTATTCGCATAACAGGGTAACAATTTCATGGACACATATCTGACGAAACTTGAGCTGTATTCGTCGGCACGCGCACTAAATATAACAGAATTAAGAAAATGTCAAAATGTGAAAAGTTTAAAACAAGAAATAGGTAAATGCATTTATGAACCAAAATGGCCTAATAACAGCCTAGGACATTTTTGAAACATACTACAACATACATATAAAAATAAAAATGAACATGCCGAAACTTCATTAGTAACTACTCAGTTACTCGACCTCTTTAAAGCCATGTTTGGCGTGGTTCTGACTCTGAATGAAATTGGAGACAAGGGATAAGGGATGTACTTTGTATCACGAGGAATGGTCTGATGCCTAATAAAGTAACGGTTTGATGTCGATAAATGTCTCGGTTTTGTTGTGTGTTTTTTGTTAGGTTGTGACGGTTGAAGATGAATTCATCATATCAGTTCGACAGTTTCTATATATTGATAAAAAGAAATAAAAAAGACAGCCATCAACTAGATCTAAACCTCACAAACAGATTTGGTACAGCCGTTCACTGATTTTATTTAACTATAACGTGTTTAATACACATATGCAACTTCGTATTTTTTTTCTTTTTCGAATATATAAACACTTGCGAATGATATATGGCCTTATTAGATACCTCAGTCATTGCATCAGCGGACAAAGAATGAAAGGCCTTTTTCTGTAGAAATGCATTTTTAATCTCGCAATGAACTTTGTCATATTGTCTCAGGTAAGCAGACGATTCAGATTTTTTAGTGCTCGGTTGCTGGTTGGGAGCATACCAATATCGGAAGGACAACTTTAAAGTTTATGAACGAGTTTGTGGACATTGCAATGACTGGAAAATTGTTAAGGCTACTAGTATCTATCTATCTTTCTTTACTGTCTAAACCTTTACAGGGGCGTAGACGTTTAAGGCTGTCCAGTTGCTCAAAAATAATTATTTTTATCCATTTCATAATTATGAATCTGTATTCAATGTTTTGTTTCTCGTTTGTTCTTTTGTATGGTTTGATAATTAAAATGTTAAACATTTATATGTAGGGGGAACATTTATTAATACCAGTACCAGTCATTCGGACTCTCTGTCCATCATGTCTTTGCTGATGCGAGGAAGCCATTTATACAGCCTGCGGAAAGTCGATGGTTTTACCCTGGCGTCCGACCGTACGCAATGTTTATGAACACTATTTACAAATGTCTAGTAAAATATTAAATAACTTTTCATAATTATAACTTAGCAAAACGTCTACTTTTCACACATGTTAAGTACCTGATTACACGAAACAGCCCACAATCTTTGCAGCTATGTATTTTGTGTCATTTAGTTCAAATAAGATTATATGCAACCTTGCAAAATCTGTATACTTCGCAAGGCAAGCAAAAAGTACATCATGCGCTATGATGAAAGATGTAAGATCATAAAATTGTTATTCTGTTCATGCATATCGTTTGTTAATATTTACTCTTCTGAAAATGCATTAAATGTTGCCCGAACTTCACATTATTATGTTAATTCATAGCTATAAATACTGTATATAATGTTTTAATGCGTGAATTTCACACATTTTAGACGGACATTTTTCTCTCCAAAATCTATAACATACGGATACTGTCAAAGTGACAGTGGAACAAACTTATGGACAAAATAGCATAATACTTTTGCAATGTGTGCCAATAATAACAAAAGTAATTGTGCAGAAAGGAGTATATCGTTGCGACACCTTCGAAATAAAGGAGGAATCAACATTCTTCTTGTTTTTTTATCAATATCTAACACTTTTCAGCTCATTTCATTATTTCCCGGACATATACATACATATTCTATGCCAAACTTGTTGGAACTGGACATGTAACGATTGACCCCAACTGTGGGCGAGTAGATCTAATGTTGAATATATTCTATCGTATCGTATCGTTTCGTGTCATGTTGTGTTGTGTTGTGTTGTGTTGTGTTATATTTGTGTTGTGTTGTGTTGCGGTGCATTTGGGTGGCGTTGCGTTGCATTTCATTGCATTAGCATTGCTTTGTATTGTATTGTATTATGTTTAATTATAGATCTATTGTATTGATTAAAAAGAACTAAGCTGAATAATTTGCGTTGAAACGATTCAAAATCTTGCCGTTAAATCTGTGTTATTATTAATCGGCCCTTGTCACAGATGTGGTTAATATCCAGTTTCTATCAGCCTGCATTAAATAATTAAATACAATACCGGTATCAAGTGAATGCGGTACAAACCGCCTGTCGCATATTGTTTGATAAACAACAGTCACAATGCAGAGGGTGAAGGGGGCACAAGTATTCATGTGTAGGAAATATTTAATATAGTTAAAGATATCCAATGCCATTTTTTCACTGAAATATTAATTCTGTAAATATTTAATTCTAATGTAGAAAATTCTTATCAAATGTATTCAAAATATAAATTTATTGTGTATGTAGACTTACATTCATAATGGAATGCATACAGTAACAATCGATTGTTAGAAAAAGTTATTTTAGAGTGGTAGTACACTTTGATACTGTGTTTAGCCCTACATGTATGAAATATAAAATTTGACTCTAGTATACCTTTAAATAAATTAGATCTAAGAGAGAAAAAAAATATACATTGCAAAAAAAACAAAACAAAGACAAACAGCAATAATGGTAAAACAACTTTTGCCATAAGCAGTTAGTATTTAATTGTTTCAAAATAATTACGAGTTATAGTTGTACATAAACGTCTTATGAGTTATGGTTGTACATAAACTTCTTATGAGTTATAGTTGCACACAAACGTCTTATGAGTTATAGTTGTACATAAACTTCTTATGAGTAATAGTTGTACATAAACGTCTTATGAGTTATAGTTGCACATAAATGTCTTATGAGATATAGTTGTACATAAACGTCTTATGAGTTATAGTTGCACATAAACGTCTTATGAGTTATAGTTGCACATAAACGTCTTATGAGTTATAGTTGCACATAAACTTCTTATGAGTTATAGTTGTACATAAACGTCTTATGAGTTATAGTTGCACATAAACGTCTTATGAGTTATAGTTGTACATAAACGTCTTATGAGTTATAGTTGCACATAAACGTCTTATGAGTTATAGTTGTACATAAACTTCTTATGAGTTATAGTTGCACATAAACGTCTTATGAGTTTTAGTTGTACATAAACTTCTTATGAGTTATAGTTGTACATAAACTTCTTATGAGTTATAGTTGCACATTATACTTCTTACAATTTCCTGCACACAGTGATAAATAGATATAGTTAGTTAAAACATTAATCTAAGTTGACCTTACATATTTGTAATGTCATTGTATTATTCTGCTTATTGTAAACAGATATTTGGAAAAGACAAAGAAATCGCTTTGATTTCTCATTATATCAAACAATATGTACTAAACGCGACTGCTGATAATCCTTATTTGAATCAGTTAAAGCATTGAGACGTTGCGCTGACAAAACTGAACTTGATTGATAATTCTTCTTTTCAAATTGAAATATTTATTTATGATTCCAGGAATGACCGCTCCTCTTACGACAGTTTCAAAACCCCAAAATATATAAGGCCACCGCTTTTGCGACGACCGGTAAACTAGAAGTTTACATTAATTCTATTTATGTTTACCTCAGGTATAACTCCTACAAACCAAATTTATTCGTTCCCAAGTGAATCTACGGTTCATTACTTATCGGATTAATGAAGTCCAGCATAATTTTCATCCTAATATTTCAATATGCTTTACTGTCTAATGTACCATGGTTCAGCGTTCAGGTTCTTAGATATTTAACCACCCGCGCTATCGCCCTTGTTCAATCTGTACGTCTAAACTCTTATCCATGATAAACCAGGCAATAAACCACTCATAGGTATTGATTATTTGATAAGTTATAAACCACACCAGTTTCAAACACTGACGATGCGTTTGTTGAACAATGCGACCTATTCGAAGCATTAAACAAAAGTATGCATACTTCATTATGCATTGATTTCATACTTAACGGATATCTCATCGTCTAATTAAGGTATCACAATTTTGAACATTTTATTTCTATAAAATTCAAATGTTAACCCCTATGCAAGGCCTACATAAAAGCTGGATTTATATGAATACATGCAAGAGAACATTCACAGCATTATTTGTTTGTTTTAGTGTAAAATCTTTCAAAAGAAACAGATAAATTTTCACTGTGATATCTCAATAATCCACTTACTAACAAACAAACAATTCAACTTATACAATGTGTATTTACCCCCTTACTTTCTAATGTTGAAAATCAGACCGTAGAATTTGAAAATTAAATGAAATATGTTTTACAACAATTTTATAGTAGAGATAAATAGAACGAGATTGTAAAGATTGATGATCCATTGGCATGCATACTGTTATAAGTATGCTTCAGATTTATTTGATGTCTTAAAACATATGCAGTGAGTTCAAAATGCACAACAGGTACCTAGTTTGGGTGATTTCAGGTGTATAAGATACGCTGGTAAAGAACACAGCCACGCCAGTTGAGATTATGGAACACATAGTTACGTACAATTTATAGATTTGTATAAAGAAATAAGCACGACTTTTGTAGCGGAAATATTGCGCCATTATGGGCTTATTACTATTCCCCAAACGAACAACTGTATATTTCTCAATGCTGATCATATAATTTGTATTACTTTACTAGTATATAGGGGTTGTTCCAAAACATTTCCACACGCGTGTGCCATAAGGCGCCGAGCTGCAACATACGACAGCCATTTTAAAACTAATGACAATCTTGCTGGAATATGGTACACAGTCTGTGTACAGACTCCAAATTTAGTTTATGCCTTCAAAGTATCCGCCTCGACTGTCAAGAAATCGAAAAGGTGAACACTGCAGAGTAGTCTCCTCTTGGCATGGTCTTAAGCAATTGATACATACCCCTCCTAAGTGCTTTACTCGATAAATATTTGCGCTCATCCAGCATCTTCTTTCAGCCTTGGAAAGAGAAAAACGTCATAAGGACTTACATCTGGTCAATTAGCGAATTAGTGAATTTTACCATTTTTTCATCTCACAAAAAGAACCACCTGAACGATGGCACTTTTGTGAGCCGCAGCGATGTCATGGATCAACTGCAGATCAGAAAGCCCAGTCCTTGGAGGCTTTTTTGTTTTGTTTTTTTCGTTCAAATGCTTTCAGTACTTTTTCTCTGTAAAACTTAAATGTGACTGTCTTTCCTGCGAGTGTAGGAAGTGTAGGAATTATTACAATTAAAGGAGATGCAATACACTTTCAGTTCTTTTTGCAATTACTGGTCTACGGGCACCTTTTTCGCAGCCACTGTTTGTTGTTAATGCGACGCCGTGGCTCCTAAAGTATATCCAGGTCTCATCTCCTGTTAGAAGCTATCATCTAGATTTGAGAATTGGACCTTATTGGCTTTTTGCTCCTACGTAAACATGTGAGGCACCCATCGGGCACAAACCTTTCTTAAACCCAAGCGCTAGGTGAAAATCTCATGAGTTCTCCCTTTTGACATACCAAGAAAAGACGCTACCTCAGACACCGTGTATCTGACGTCTTCATCAGTGAGCAGCAATGTTCTTTGACGTCACTGCTGACCAGTGCCTGACCATTTTAAGATTTACCTACCAACCTACAAAAAGTTTTCTCTGATACTGCAGACTTCCCATATGAAGTATGCAGTTCACTGACTATCTGCCTCATAGGTATTTCTAAAGAACAACGTTACGTAGTTTTATGTACGCTCTAATTTCAACGTTTTGTTTGCTTTTCATAGCTACATATATGAGCCGTGCCATGGGAAAACCAACATAGTGGGTTTGCGACCAGCATGGATCCAGACCAGCCTGCGCATCCGCGCAGTCTGGTCAGGCTCCATGCTGTTCGCCTTTAAAGCCTATTGGAATTGGAGAAACTGTTAGCGAACAGCATACCCACTATGTTGGTTTTCCCATGGCATGGCTCATATGTACTTTGCTAAGTGTATAAGAAAAACTAAATCTCCGAAACGGTACGATAGTTTTCAGGATTATAAAGAAGTCATTTTCATCAACACGAGTTTCAACTACGGTAGCGCACAATTGTCATTATGTTTAGAATGACCATCGTAAACCGAATTAAAGGTTATGGACAGCGACTCTTGCATAATTTCGGTCCCTGTCACCAACGGCAGAAAATGTCGGAGTTGACCCCTCCCCCTTCCCCTTCCCACACACACACACCAAAAACCCTTATTAAAGCTATGAGGTAATATAGTGCAACTTCTTGCTGCGGATTAAACTGTGTTGAACTGGAAAGGCCCAACAGCATGCTAGTCTTTGTCAGGCTGAAATGCAGACAGAAATCTGTGCAAGACATTTTGCGTTTTGTCTTTCAGAAAGAGGAAATGGCGTTAAACCTTTTCCCATCAACCAAAGGTATGTCACTGGATTGTCCAAATTTAACCTGGGTTAGGTTTAGAAGACACTTAGAGAGGGTCCCTCTTGTTGGTAGCATAGGCATACCGTGCAAAGTGAAGAACAGCTCTAGCTGTCTTCGAACTACCACTGGCTCCAGCAGATCGCTTTCAGATTCTGGTAAGAATTTAAGACATCCTCCATTGGTGTGTTTACATCAGCTTTCATGTCAGGGTCTGACAAAGCCAAGATTTCACCTCGCCTTTAAATTACATTCTGAAAACACTAGCCCAAAACTGATGTAAAAACATTCCTCGTTGTCCAACCCATGTATTGCCCTCCTTCTCCTAGGTAGGTCGTTTTAACAGGGCGAGTCACACTCATCATGTCTTTGTACAAGTCCACGAGGTCTTCAAGAATGGCTTCTTGTCTCACAACTATAAATGTGCCCTGTAATCGCATCTTCATCTGTTCTGTTCCTGTATCGAATAAGAATGATTGTTTAAGAATGTGTGTTTAACTTTTCTTGGCAGACAAAATGGCAATACATATTTATTGTACCAATAAGCTGAGAAAAAATTGTTTGTTACTTAGAGGCTCAACTTCTGTTTAGAGAATCCTATGGAAGCCCTGGAGGGACAATTGATTTCCGTACTTCCACACTTTTGACTTCTAACTTTTGCACTTCTCACTTCCAACTTCTTGACTTCCTACTTCTAACTTCTGCACTTCTGACTTCTAACTTCCACACTTCTGACTTCCAACTTCCTGACTTTCGACTTCTGATTTCCAACTTCCACACTTCTTACTTCCGACTTCTTGACTTCTTACTTCCTTCTTCTTACTTCTGAACTTCTGACTTACGCACTTCTGACTTCCAACTTCCTGACTTCTTACTTCCGACTTCCAATTTCCACACTTCTTACTTCCGACTTCCAAAGAGGGAAAGTTGGAAGTCAGAAGTGCGGAAGTTGGAAGTCAGGAAGTTGGAGTCGGAAGTGTGGAAGTTAGAAGTCAGAAGTGCGAAAGTTAGAAGAGGGAAGTAAGAATTCAAGAAGTCGGAAGTAAGAAGTGTGGAAGTTGGAAATCAGAAGTCGAAAATCAGGAAGTAAGAAGTCAGAAGTGCGGAAGTTAGAAGAGGGAAGTAAGAAGTCAAGAAGTCGGAAGTAAGAAGTGTGGAAGTTGGAAATCAGAAGTCGAATATCAGGAAGTTGGAAGTTAGAAGTGCGGAAGTTAGAAATAATTAGTCAAGAAGTCGGAAGTAAGAAGTGTGGAAGTTAGAAATCAGAAGTCGAAAGTCAGGAAGTTGGAAGTGAGAAGTGTGGAAGTTAGAAGTCAGAAGTGCGGAAGTTAGAAGTAGGAAGTTGGAAGTCAAGAAGTTGGAAGTGAGAAGTGCAAAAGTTAGAAGTAAGAAGTGGGAAGTACGGAAATCAATTGTCCCTCCAGGGCTTCCATAGAATCCATACGTTTCTTTATACGAATATCGACTTTGGTATCAGATATGTTTTCATCATATGCTAACCATAAAAGTACAGATATTTTGTCAATATTGTATTCATACCTAGGATTCAGTTGTAGAACAAAAGGCTTAAAGTCTACATTTTAAAGCCTGAAATCTTTCCATTACAGTTTAAATTTATATGGACATTCTGGATGTCAAAAGCCTGACCAGTCCTGAAATTATGCAGGTAGATCTATATGTATTGAAGAATGTGTGATTCAATATTAACTCACCGAAAAATAAAAACACATTTCCATTTAGCAAACCGAAGGAGGAACAAAGGAAAAATAACCTCCTTTGAATTTGAATTTATTTATTTATTTATTTGGGTTTTACGGCACACCAACACAGTATAGGTTATATGGCGCCAAACGGGACTACACATTTTGGTTTCACATCTCATTTACATCGAAATAAAACACGAGGTATGGAATCAAAATTTGCATACCTGCTGGAATCACAGAGTTACAGCAAAACCAAGTGTTAAGACCCTATTAGTCGCCTCTTACGATCATGCAAGGGTAAAGCAGTGGTTCCAATTCTTTTCATACATAGATCGTCCCAGAACCACATGAAACACTTTCTTGTGCATGTAGCAAAACAGACTTACGACGAAAATACATGTCGTTCCTAATCTCTGCACCGCCCCCGTACTTCCTGACTCAAGAAGTCGGAAGTAAGAAGTGTGGAAGTTGGAAATCAGAAGTTGAAAGTCAGGAAGTTGGAAGTCAGAAGTGTGGAAGTTAAAAGTCAGAAGTGCGGAAGTTAGAAGTAGGAATTAGGAAGTCAAGAAGTTGGAAGAGAGAAGTGTGGAAGTTAGAAGTCAGAAGGCGGAAGTAAGAAATCAAGAAATCGGAAGTAAGAAGTGTGGAAGTTGGAAATCAGAAGTCGAAAGTAAGGCAGTAAGAAGTCACAAGTGCGGAAGTTAGAAGAGGGAAGTAAGAAGTCAAGAAGTCGGAAGTAAGAAGTGTGGAAGCTGGAAATCGGAAGTCGAAAGTCAGGAAGTTGGAAGTTAGAAGTGCGGAAGTTAGAAGTCAGAAGTGCGGAAGTTAGAAGTCAGAAGTGCGGAAGTTAGAAGAAGGAAGTAAGAAGTGTGGAAGTTGGAAATCAGAAGTCGAAAGTCAGGAAGTTGGAAGTCAGAAGTGTGGAAGTGTGGAAGTTAGAAGTAAGAAGTGGGAAGTACGGAAATCAATTGTCCCTCCAGGGCTTCCATAGAATCCATACGTTTCTTCTTACGAATATCAACTTTGGTATCAGATATGTTTTCATCATATGCTAACCATAAAAGTACAGATGTTCTGTCAATATTGTATTCATACCTAGGATTCAGTTGTAGAACAAAATTAAAGGCTTAAAGTCTACATTTCAAAGCCTGAAATCTTTCCAATACAGTTTAAATTTATATGGACATTCTGGATGTCAAAAGCCTGACCAGTCCTGAAATTATGCAGATAGATCTATATGTATTGAAGAATGTGTGATTCAATATTAACTCACCGAAAAATAAAAACACATTTCCATTTAGCAAACAGAAGGAGGAACAAGGGAAAAATAATCTCCTTTGAATTTGAAAACACTTTCTTATGCATGTAGCAAAACAGACTTACGCACAGGTGCCAGACACATAACCAAATATTTTACTTAATAGACCTATATATGTATATAACAGACTTAAGGTACCAAACGGAACAAAAAGAAGATGAATAATGTTTGTAGAGGGCTTTTGTTCAGTTAATTCTTCGCAGATTGACAGGAAAAGAGTTCAATTATTGAAAGTATGTGGAAGTTTTAGCCGTTTCTTGTTTATCTCGTAGGAATCGATCAGAAATCGTGTTTGTATACATGTATAGAATGGACGTCGAAAACGACATGGATTGGCAATCGAGGTATTTAGTGAAACTTTTCATCATTTCTTTGCTTTTTGAGGGATTTTAATGAAATAAAAAGTGTTAACGCTTGCATTGATGCCTTCAATTGGCGACCACAAAGAGAAAACCATGATCTGATCGATTCTTACAACAGTGTTCTTGTTTGTTCAGCAAAATGTTTTTGTTCCGTTGGGTACCTTAAGTCTATTATATACATATATAGGTCTATTAAGTAAAATATTTGGTTATGTGTCTGGCACCTGTGGACTTACGACGAAAATACCTGTCGTTCCTAATCTCTGCACCGCCCCCGTACCGTACCGTACACTCACATTCGGAAATCATTCATTTTGATATGTTTCTTGTAGTTCTACGTGTCTGGTGGATAAAATTCTGATAATAACATTGGACTCGAGAAATCTCATATAATAGTTTTTAATAAAGTCTATAAATATTTTAGATCGAAAACGCGCTAAATAATAGCATGCACTATTGATTGATTTGTTTGTTTGTTCTGGGTTTAACGCCGTTTTTCAACAGTATTTCAGTCATGTAACGGCGGGCAGTTAACCTAACCAGTGTACCTGGATTCTGTACCAGTACAAACCTGTTCCCTACAAGTAACTGTACTACTTCCCCACATGAATTAGAGGTGGAGGACTAATGATTTCAGACACAATATCGTTTATCAAATAGTCACAGAGAACATACGCCCCGCCCGAGGATCGAACTCGCGACCCCGCGATCCGTAGACCAACGCTTTACCTACTGAGCTAAGCGGGCGGGTACTGTTAATCGATGCAATGGAATGTGCAACACCTTTCACGTTTTATAGTTCCGGATTAAGCAGCTTAAGTAATATTCTTAGCTCTAGATGAGAATATCTAACGATTAATTAATGGAGACTCTTGGGAACTTTTTCAGAATAAAGATTCATTTTCAAACTGAGGGTGAAAGCGAAAAAAAAGTTAAGTTATCTGCTTCTTTGATTATATGTACTCACATCTCTTCCTATCTCATCCTTCAAAATGGAAATGTGAACATGCCAATCAAATACATTCAGCAAGGACTTAGAATGGTGTTAAGCTTCAATACCGAAATTACTTTTCAATTTCTAGCTTTACACATTTTACAGTTCGGCCTTTGTTGATATACATTTGTATATCAAATGATTTACTTATTTTTTCTTTCGTCAATATCAATATGAAATATGAGGGATTTTACTGCGGTAGACACGTTGATGCGATGTAATCCGGCAGAGGTGTTTCTATGACATTTTCATTACTCTGGATTCATTATGTGTTTACTGTTAGGCCGAACTAAAACATTTGTTTGTACAATAAGCCATGATAACTAACTAGACAGGAGAAAATATCAAATTTTACTTACTTATTTTCATACAAAATGTAGGTGAAGAAAGTGAAATTGGACTGAAATGTTATATAGACGAAAAAGCTCACAGCCATTTGTATAAACGAGTTCAACAGTGCGCGTAGAAATAGGCCTGTATCTGTTTGTTATTTAACAATTTATATCCTAGTCAATTTATCTATCAGGTATTTGAGAATCTTTAAGTATGGTTAGCCAATAATGTGCATCATCAAAAAGTCCAAGATTGTTTGGAAAAATAAAGGCAAAGATTTCTTTTGGTATTTTGTTCGCTTTAGTCAGTAGTTACTGAGTTTGATTTTTTGAATCTTGGACGGATGTTATCAGTAATCAATTTGGTTTGTGGGGTTATGATGAAATAAAAAAAGACGATAACAAGCGACATATTTAGGTGAACATTCAATAAATTCTAACGGTTGATACTCAATATAGTTTTTAAATTCATGCGCTCTTCCACACAACATCAGCAAATCAAGGGAGTAAAATAGAGTCGATAAGAAAATGCTCTGCAAGAATAGAATGAACCAAGAAAAAAAAATATAAAAGACTCGGTTAGACTGAATCAATTAATTTTGGTGATGAAATGTAAAATACCCCTCCCGCCGGTATATCGCACCGTCCTAAAAAAAACAAGGACAAATATCAAACAGGGAATGCCACGTTCCAAAATCGCAGCCTCAACAAACGTTAACCCAGCATGCGGACGCGTACACAACCAAACATACTCACACACACACTCACACAAAGTAAACGCACAAACACATACTCTCACACAAAGCAGACACACTAGGACAAAATGAACAAATAAAGGAACACAGTGGGGCACCGCTTTAGAACGGTCAGTTGCAAAAACACCACTGGGGAGCTTAAACCGGTTTATGGTACGCACCCAGCCTCATTTTTACCCCCACCATGTTCTAAAGACACGGGACAGTAAAATTAATCCCCGCCAGGTGAATCTCTAACACGCGTAATGGAAACAAAAATACATGACATGTAAACACAAAAATGCTCCTGTATAATTATATAAAAAGCAACCCTTAAGAACTAAAAACGTATGTACTCAATGCCTTTGCAGAAGATAGAGCATCAAGAGAAACACCCTTAAGAGCCCGACGAAACACGCCTGACGACAGATATCAAAACAGTTCAGTCCTGGTGGGATTTAAAACTGTTTATCATAGAGTCCTCCTCCTCTTCCGTCAGACGCAATCAAAGAGGGAAGCGTAGTGTCCAACTGTAAACGGTTTGAACACTAAACATATAGTATGTCTCAAAACAGTTGGGTCGTAACCTAAGCCGAATTCTTTTATGCAGATATATTGAATGGACTCCATAATCACAAAGGACAAGAACATGTAACAATGCTGGGTCCAAATAAGTAAAAAATGTATATACAATCGTCTTCAGATTTTAATGCCCCCAAGGGAGGCATATAGTTTTTGAACCGTTTGTCCGTCTGTCGGTCTGTCTGTCAGTCTGTCCGCAATTTTCGTGTCCGGTCCATATCTTTGTCATCGATGGATGGATTTTCAAATAACTTGGCATGAATGTGTACCACAGTAAGACGACGTGTCGCGCGCAAGACCCAGGTCCGTAGCTCAAAGGTCAAGGTCACACTTAGACATTAAAGGAGAGTGCATTGATGGGCGTGTCCGGTCCATATCTTTGTCATCGATGGATGGATTTTCAAATAACTTGGCATGAATGTGTACCACAGTAAGACGACGTGTCGCGCGCAATACCCAGGTCCGTAGCTCAAAGGTCAAGGTCACACTTAGACATTAAAGGATAGTGCATTGATGGGCGTGTCCGGTCCATATCTTTGTCATCGATGGATGGATTTTCAAATAACTTGGCATGAATGTGTACCACAGTAAGACGACGTGTCGCGCGCAAGACCCAGGTCCGTAGCTCAAAGGTCAAGGTCACACTTAGACATTAAAGGATAGTGCATTGATGGGCGTGTCCGGTCCATATCTTTGTCATCGATTGATGGATTTTCAAATAACTTGGCATGAATGTGTACCACAGTAAGACGACGTGTCGCGCGCAATACCCAGGTCCGTAGCTCAAAGGTCAAGGTCACACGTAGACGTTAAAGGTCATTTTTCATGATAGTGCATTGATGGGCGTGTCCGGTCCATATCTTTGTCATTCATGCATGGATTTTAAAATAACTACGCATGAATGTGTGGCACAGTAAGACGACGTGTCGCGCGCAAGACCCAGCTCCGTAGGTCAAAGGTCCTAAACTCTAACATCGGCCATAACTACTCATTCAAAGTGCCATCGGGGGCATATGTCATCCTATGGAGACAGCTCTTGTTTATGCAGACAATTCTTGATTTGTACTTGGTGACAAGAAACACTCCTTATATATATACTGGCCTTTTAAGTAAACTTAGAGGCGTGAAATACAGAATCATTACAACGTCATTAGAGATGGAACCTATAAAATTATACGGTGTATTTCTGATTGTACTAACTATAACAATAATAGTGATGTATAAAGGTAATGACATTTTTTTCTTTTGCTTGCTTATTTTAAGATTACATTGGAGCTCATTTTAGTGAATTTTACTACTATTGTTTAATACACTAAAACGACTAATTTTTAATTTAGCTCGCTTAGTTCAAAAATGTTGATACATGTACTGTGCAAATGTCATTTATCTTAACCAAGTAAATGAAACATTGTTAGGGACTGAACAGTTATTTATAAATATAGCACTGGTCAGTAGAATATTAGACAAAGTGAAATTCCTTGTATAACGCACCTCTTTCTTAGTAATGTTTTTTCTTGTGTTTCATGCGTTTAACAAAGACACATCTCAAGGAACAGAAATGTTCGTCACACCATTAAAATCCAGACCAAGTACCAATAACGTAGAACTTCAGGTTTGTATCTATTTTTGTTATTCAGCTATGGAATATTGAAACAATGTTAGAGAGATTGTGCATATCATATGAAATATAGACTGAAACAACAGCACACACAACAGAGTCATTATGAGAAATGAGATTTATTACACCGTGGTAAGATTACGGAAAGAGAGTTCAATACAAGCTAGAAGCTTACTCCTGGGCCATTTATCATGTTTGTCAAGTTTGTAAAAACTAAATGCATGTTGTTTCAATCTTATTTTTTAAATTTTTGTTTGCAGAAACATATACATACGCTGCGGCTTGAACGCAAAAACCTGGAATATAGACTCAAACTAAACCAAGCTTGCACAGATCAAAACACCCCACAGCATACAAGGTTAGATCCAGAGAAAATACAAGACTCCGTTTGGGTGGAGAGAAAACATTCTATTCTCTACTGTGCAATAACAAAAGTTGGAACAACATTTTGGAAACGCACACTAACAGTCCTGGCTACAGGAGGTAATAACATACATGTATCTCCTTTTGAATTAAGATTAGGAGATGTGAAACTAAAACATTTCGAGACATATAGAAGTAGAATGGAAAGAAAAGAGATGGGGGAGTTTTTGAAAGGTGTAAATTCCTTCATATTTGTACGAGATCCATATAGCCGACTGTTTTCAGGTTATGAACATAAATTATATAATCCTAATCTATCTTTCTGGAGATCACATGGAAAGAAAGTTGTTACAACAATAAGAAAAAATCCGTCAAAAGAAAGTCTAACGTATGGCCATGATGTAAAATTTGCAGAATTTGTAAAATACATTTTGAATCAGAAAGACAATAATGAAACAATTAATACACATTTTAAACCAATGCATGAGAAATGTGACCCTTGTGGTCTTCCATATGACTATATTGGACATCTAGAAACATTTAAAGAAGACGCTGAGTATCTTTTTGATAAGTGGAGAAACACTTTCTCTGATTTTAATATTAATTTTGGTGACTTTGAAAAAGAAACTGTTTTAGATACCGCTCGAAGTCTCGTAGGTAGGCTATTTAATTCATGGAAATCCTTAAAAGGCAATTTTAAGTATCCTTTTTATAATTTAGTACTAAGGGTGTGGAGTGACTTTCAGATCAGAGGATATCTGTCGAAGGATATCCCTCTTCCTTTTAAGCAGAAAGATGTTAAAACCTTGAATGTAGAAAAGATGATGAGAGCTGTATCTAATGCTTTGGAAGTTAAAGTAAACAAAACTGCGGTTAAATTACAGCGACAAGAAGCATTACAACAGGCATACAGAACAGTACCTCTTGAAGATATGGAAAGACTTCATGATTTTGTGCTCAAAGATTGCCAATTGTTTGGTTATGATGATAGGCCAAAGGCTCTTTTTGACAGAAACAATGTCGTAGAAAGTAAACATTTATACCTGGCAGGCATTTAGAATACGTAAGGAGTCACTAAATATAGTCAGCTCATTATCAAAGTTCTTTCAGACTTCAAAATTTGATTATATGGCATTTTACATGCTTTAAAATCACTTTTTCCACACTGATCCATATTCAAAGATGACGATACAATGTATCACTATTTAGTAGTATATACATGATACAAATACCTATAAGTAACTATTTGTTCTATACAATTAATGTTTTGGTCCAGGAGCTTCTAAGCGACATGTCTCGCATCATATTGATATAATCCGACACCTTCAGATGCATTTTGTAGATTATTATAATGATATCCGATATATGATGTATTATGTTTTATGGTTTACATTACATGTAACATATGTTCGCATAATAAACTACTTGGTAGCCGCTGTTGTTAAGTTGTTTGTCATACGTCCCCTCAACCCTCTTTATCTTTGCCATGTTATGGTCGTCGTTTATATGACTGAAAAATTGTTGAAAAAGACGTTAAACACATACACACACACCATCAGGTTACATTTTGTTTACACTGTCCTGAAATTTGGAACATGGTGGGGTTTAAGAGAGAGAGAGTTGAAGGGCAACACTGATCGGTTAAACTGTTCAGTGGTGTATTTCCGCTGACAGTTCCAGGGTGGCGCCCCACTGTGGTCCTTTATTTGTATATTTTGTCTTAGCTAATTGCTCCAGTTTGTCTAGGTACGTTGTGTAACTATCAATCATTTACTTTCCGTACATACAATACTATAGGGTTTCGTTTTAGGGAGGCTGTGTTGTAGGAACGTGGCTATTCCAACTGAATTTTTTTGTCCTTACTGTTGTCCTCTATACTTCGATCAGCAGTAGAGTCAATGCATATATTCAAACTAAAGGTACGTACAATTTCCGAACTCATTAAAAATTGAGATAAATTTTGGCAACTACACACAACATACCAACATTTTGAAAGTTAAAGAGATTTCAAAAAACCTGGTATAATGTTAATGGTATAAGCTATCCTATCCCAATTAAGCAGGCATTAATAGACACTATTAATACATTATCTTGACAAAGCGTCCTCCTTTCGTCACCAAGAACTCTCCTCTACCTTGTTCAGGCTATCACGACATCGTTCTTATAGATACAAACATCATACCTTGCAAACAGGAACCAAGCAAAGGCTTATATTTCTTTAAACGAGTGTCAGAACCAGTGTCACGGAGTGTCAGAACCAGTGTCACGGATGGCATACTTATAGATGTCTGCATATTTTATGTCTTCATAGCTTATCTCTCCAATAAACATCCTTGGAACCAAATTCAAAAAGAAATGCTTTTAGATCATCACATCACAAAACCTTCAAAAAGATGACCACTTCATGATTTAGTCCGCAAGATCCACAGGCTATCAAAGGAGAAAACGAAGGGCATACAAGAAGGTTAGACTAACAAGTTTCCTGAAGGATAGATATCGCCGCATACAGTCGACTTTTCAGACAACGTATAATGAGAATACCAGTCACATGGTAGGCCGCAAAGAAAAGTGAGTCCTTTATCAAGAACAAGAATTGTGATGGCACTGGAGTTTATCCGCTGAAGAAGGATAACACAACATACTCGGGTCCCATAGAAAGTGCCAGTTTTCACATTTACAAGCGAGAACAAGACATGTATGCCATAACTAGGAACAAGCAAAATCCATACCGCCTCATCCATCAATATACGTGGCAAAGTCTTAAGCACTTTAAAACTACAAGACCAAACCAGATTTCATCACGGTTTCTTAAGGAAATAACACACATTGTCGCCCCTTCTACTAATTATATTTCAAGCATCACTGAACCAAGAGCACACTCCAGGTGACTGGAAAGATGCATTTGTCGTCACACAAAATCATCTCACCATCGAACAACAGGCCGGTATTTCTAATATCCATATAATGTTAATCCCAGGAAGACGTTGTCCATATTCATCCGATGTCCGTCTTTGACAAAAATCCAGACAGCAAGGCCTTTGTAAGAAAAGGTACTGCGAAATACAACCCGTCGTTTTATCCCATGACATCGCATCAAGTCTTATCAACAACATGAACAATCAGCAGTTGGATCTTGCACTCCTTAGCTTCGGTAAAGTCTTAATACAAGATCCCACATTAATGTTTTTGTGTTTCATATTTTCATCATTATGATGTAAGAGACAAGACATGGAAATTGACGAGCAGATTCCTTCGTTTACAGATGGAACCTTGAAGGTCTAACTTCCTTCCCGGCGTTCCACGAGGAAATAAGGTTAGCACTGTGCAATTCACCACATGCTATACTGATTCATAAGCTCTTATTGATAGGAGGACTCCAAACAGTTGCAGGCTGATTAAGACATTTACAGCAGTGAGAATATGAGTGGCAAATGTCCTCTAACCATGACAAGAGGATTTCTTTCCTGCCAGTTGTTCATGCCATGACAAACAACAGTAACTGACCTAAAAATCAATGTACCTCAGTATCACAGTAGGCAGAAAGTTGTCGTGGAACCCATGCATAGACTCAATAGCAGAGAAGGCTAACAACACCATAGTGCTCCTAGAAGGAAACCGCTTTGTGTGCCAAAAGAACTCAAGGTCAAATGCTACAAATCCTTAGTACGACCACAGTTAAAATATGCGTCAACTCCATGGGTCATGTCTAGGTTAATTAATATGATATGTGCCGTGCTTAACACGTCCAAATAGGGAGCAGTTCATTGTAAAGCTGCAGGCTTTGTCACAGGCGACTAATCCCAAGAAGTGGCATCACAGCGATTCTGCGCGCAGTACTTCAAGTGTGGTGCAGATCTTTCAACATGAAGACAGCACAAAAGTCTACTATGATGTACCGTATCGTACACCATTTTGCGGACATAACAGTTTCTGAATACAATCCGGTGCCCAGACGAGAGGACATACAAGCAGGTTTCTTCCTTCCTTACTATACATCGAAGTATTCCAGATTAAGATGGTCTGATATTTGTAATGGTTTTAATCTGATTTTGGATTCCAGCTGATCTTCTTTCATATGTACATAATTTTCACAAGTAAGTAGATCTACATCGAAACTTTAAGAATATTAAATAAATATTTATTTAAAACGTGTTTTGACATGAGGACTATAAAACATTCTTAAATTGCATTTGAGGTTTCTTGATGCCGTTTATTCCTTTTACTTGCGGGAATAGTTTGTTAGAAATAAAGTTAGTAACTTTGCCTTTTTATGTCTTGAAATTAAAACCTTGTAAGCTCTTCGTCATTGAATACTTATTTATAATATATGCATACAAATCTTTCTGATCTTTTATAGGCTGACGTTGGTATAAAGTGCAGCAAAAATGTTTGCGATAGGCATATGTTAAAAAAGTGAAATGTATCGCAATATTTCATCTTTTCTGCAGGACAGTCTGCAGGTTAGAGACCACCAATTGTTTTCCCATAGACTTCCATCATAACATTATGGCGTGTTCGGCCTTCCATTAATCGAAACATGTATATCTAATCACATTTTTTTCAAGAATTATCTTAGTTACACAAAATATTGGACGAAAAACATATGAATAGTGATATTTTATTTAAGTAATTTTCGTGTGAATAAGATGACCCCTTGTTTACATCGTTGGTATTGCGGGAGAAATTCGTTTGATTCGTTTTTTTAATATACGTATTTATGTAGCAAGTTTTTTCAAAAAGTATAATGAAATACTGTAAATGCAATCTTAAAATATCACTTCTTGGGTTTGTTTACATGACTGACCAATCACAACGGACAATTCCAAGGTATACACTTACATAGCCTACATAAATGACCTCCCAGAGTCCATCAAAAGTAAATCACGCTTTTTGCAGATGACACGTCTATCTGACGGTTAAATCCTCCCTCGATTCCCAATCCCTACAAAATGATTTCCATTCCCTAGAAGCCTGGGTAAAGGACTGGTCAGTGGAGTTCAATTCGGATAAGTGTGAGGTATTGAGGATTACTCGAAAGAAAAAAAAAACCTATCATCTGCAATTATACACTCCATAATATAGCACTAAAACTACAGAAGCTGCTAAATACCTGAGCGTCACACTAATAAAAGATCTCAGTTGGTCAAAACATATTGATGACATCACATCAAAAGCAAATAATTCACTTCGATTCATCAAAAAAAAAACAACAGAAAAGTAAAAGAAACAGCTTACAACACCTATGTCCGCCTACAGCTTGAATACAGTTCTTCTATATGACACCCTTGGCACAAATCCCTCACATACAAAATTGAAGGAGTACAACGATCTGCAGCTCGATACGTATGTTACAACTATGGTCAAACAGGCAGTGTCACCTAAATGCTTAAAGATCTCAACTGGCGATCCCTTGAACAACGCCGTATCAAAATGTCCCTTAAAATAAAATTTTAAAGTAAAGTAAGTCTAATTGCAGTTGACCATAACCATCTCACACCTACAAGGAACCAGAATTGCTTGATCCCACAGTCTCATACGCAGTACCATTCAAACTCCTTTTTTCCAAGAACAATTCGTTCCTGGAATGGTCTCCCCCTATACATACAGTCCAGCCCCAGTTTGATTCTATTCATTAAGAGGCTGGCAACTGTAACCAACTAATCTATATCTATGTTTTAAATCTTAGTACTTCATCTTCAACTTCAATGTGGTTTCTTGCCAACATCCACAACGTAGACATCTATAGCAAGGAGACTGTACATCCGATGTAGGGTGAAACGCGTCGGCAACCATTCATAAATCTATATACATTTCGCAGCATTTGTGTTACAACTAGCTGTCCATATATCATGATGTTCACCCATGCACCTTTAAAATAGTCCAACTGACTAAAATGTATATACACTGTATATCCAGTGTCCACTTTTTAGAATTGTGCAGATGGTACAAATTGGACTGCTGATTTGAAGGCGCCCAAGCTTACAGAAGTTACACAGGCTTCTGGTAGAAAGTTCCAGGCAATCACAGTTCTTGGGGAAAAAAGAATATCTGTACACAATTATTCTAGTTGGATATGGAATAAACTTTAGACAATGACTTCCCCGTGTGGATATAAGGTGTGCGAATTCAGGATGATAATTGACTGGTACTGCTATACGTCCATTCACAACGTTGTACATTAAAGTAACATCTGACCACGTCCTGTGCTGTTCTAGTGACGGCCATTGTAGTTTTTGGAGGATTGGAGTCACGCTGGTTGGACTGAGTCTACTATACGGTTGGTTCGTTACCCAGCAAGCTGCATTTCGTTGTAGTACCTGTTCAATTTGTTTGAGTCTTTTGATGGGGGTTCCAGATTGTTGACGCATATTCTTATTTAGGTCTCACTAGACTGGTGCGTGCTTTTTATTTCACTTTTGGCGGACAATATCTAAGATTCCGTCTAAGGAACCCAAGAACACTTGATGACTTCTTTGTGATGTTGTCGATATGTAAGTTATACTTTGAACAGCATGTTGGTCAGTTCTACTCCTAAGTAGGGATGGTGTTCTACTGCTTTAAGTGTTTCTCTTATCATTTTATATTCATAGAGCTTTTTCTTTGATGTTGAGAATTGCATGATGGCACACTTTTTCACATTAACTCCATTTGCCAGATGTCACTCCGATGTTCAAGTTTGCGTAGATCTTGTTGCAATAGATGGCTGTCAGAAATAGTTTTGATTACCCGGTAAACGACACAGTCGTCAGCAATTAAACGTATGATTGGTGTGATGTCATATGCGATATCGTTAATATATATCAAGAATAACGTCGGGATGCGAACAGTTCCTTGAGGCACTCAAGATGTAACCATTGTTATCTCTGATGTTGCATTATCAACCACTATTTATTGTTTCCTATCATTGAGAAATGAGTCAATACATGTCCGAGTGTTGCCCTGTATTCCATAATATTCTAACTTGTGGGATAATCTGCCGTGTGAAACCTTATCAAAAGCTTTCGAAAAATCTAAAATGGCCATGTCTATCTGGTTGTCATTGTTAAGTTCATTTCCTACATCGTCATTTGTCATAAATATTTGCGATTTTATTTACCGTCGCTTTGTGAAACAATTAACATAAGCTCTGTAGAGCTTTTGAGCGTCCCTATTTTAAGAGCAGTCAAAACCAATTAAACCTTACCCCCAGCAATTGGCTGGTACCCATTTTACAGCTGGGTCGACTGAGGCAATCGTGATAAAGTGCCTTGCCCAAGGACACACCGCAATGGGAGTAGCCAGGATTCGAACCAGGGGCCTTCACCTCCGTAGGAAAGCGTCTTAGCCCTCTCGACCACTGCATCCAGTTGCACTGTACGGCTCTTCATCCTCTGATGCGCCAGTTATCTCAGGGGTTCCTCTGGGCACAGTGTTAGGGCCTCTGATGTTTCTGCTTTATGTAAACGACATAGCTGATAAAGTATCACCTCTGACTATTATTAAGATATTTGCCGATGACGGCTTGCTGTACCGTACCATCAACAGCATTAGTAATATGTTACAACTTCAGCAAGATCTGGATTCTCTGGTCGAATGTCTCACACCTGGCTCATAAACTTAAACGCGGCTAATTGTCATCTACTAAAGATTACCAGGAAACAGAACTACATTGAAACTAGCTATAACATCAATGGCAACATCCTCCAGAAGGTAGATTCCCATCCCTATCTCGGAGTTGAACTCACCTCAGATCTAACTTGGAAACACCACATAAACAGTATTACTGGCAAAGCTAACAAAATATTCAACCTTTTACGACGACATCTCTATTGCAATTGCAACCAGGAAGTGAAACAGAAAGCATTTACGTCGTTTGTTTGACCACATCTCGAGTACTCTTTCTCGGTATGGGACCCCTATTACAAACAAGACATTCTGGCATTGGAAAAAGTGCAACGCAGGGGTGCCCGTTTTGTTACTGGAAACAATTCTTACAGAGACTGTGTTACATCTATGCTGAATGATCTTTGAATGGGAACCAATATTGGACAGGGAACCAGATTAAATAAGTACGTCCTTTCATTTGGATTACTCTGTTGTTATCGCTATGTTATAAGTAACAATTATATGATGTAAATGAACCTAGTTATTGATCATCACGACTGTTGATTTAAAAATGCCTTCAACTACATCTTCTATAAACACTCAACTTGTGTCCAATTTTGACATTCCAGACCTTTTATTCAACAGACGTGCAAGAAATCTCATACCTCAGAACTGACATATCTCATAGGCAAAACAGCGATAAAGTCAGAGGATCTCAAATGATGGGACCGACTTACAATTTTATTATCTTGCAAGCTATTACAATACAATACAATACAATACAAAATTTATTTACTCACGCTAAAGCTGTGAGTAAATCAATTATTCTCTAATCTCAATTACCTTCAACAAGACAAAAAAGAAACAATAAAAGTAGGAATAAGGTATATAATTGGCAGCATAAAAGTGTACAATTGTTCGCGAAGTAAATTCATATTTCAACAATCGATTTAATGTTCTTCGTATGGTTCCAAGCGATCTAGTATCCGGGTAAATTTGAACTGAAACGAGACTAAAAGTAAATTTAATCATGTTGTTAAGATAAATGTTTCAAGTTTGCGTAAAACACAGGCGTGAATAATTAATAAAATCTCTAATTTTATCTGGTGTTTAAGATTTTATTAGAAAAAACATCACCAGAACCAAACAGATGCAACCAAAATTGTAGCTTTACAACTAACAATCGGAGTGATTTACTTAGAAAAAACAAACACACATTATATATATTCAAAACTTAACATAACCTGTGTAGAATAGTAAACATAAACCAAAAACAGCATTTATTTTATAAGAAAAAATAAACTTAATATTCTAGACAAGAAATTTTCAGGCCAGTTTGTTTCATTGAAGCAAGCTATAACTGAAATACAAGCACCAACATACATCATGGGAGGGAGGGCGGGTACAGACTGTTTGCTGCCAATCATAAACCTCGAGTGGTGAGAACAATATCAGTTCACACTTATATACGCCGAAATATTTCACGAAATTCACGTGACAAAGAGCGCCCAAATATACTAGCATAAACTTCAGACCAAACTAGTACTGGGATAAACTACCAAGAAAAGTAATTTCGAAACGCGAATAATTTTATTTACTCACGCTAAAGCTGTGAGTAAATAAAATTATTCTCTAATCTCAATTACCTTCAACAAGACGAAAAAGAAACAATAAAAGTAGGAATAAGGTATATAATTGGCAGCATATCGAGATAACAAAGAGAGAAAATGCTAACAGTCTTCTGTATCAAAATTATTGACGCAGTAAATGGAAAACAAAGAAATACTTACTAACGATACTTAATTACCGTGGTTACCTTGTACATTAATACCCCACTTCTATGAAAGACCATCGATCAGATCACCAAAGCCCAATCGTCTCAAACCCATCAGCAGGAATACATTGCCTTCAGAAAACATCATGCAGCATTCCGCAGCTTGCAGAGCACATAACGCAGCATTCCGCTGCTTGCAGAGCACATAACGCAGCATTCCGCTGCTTGCAGATTACTTAATGCAGCATTCCGCTGCTTGCAGAGCACATAACGCAGCATTCCGCTGCTTGCAGATTACTTAATGCAGCATTCCGCTGCTTGCAGAGCACATAAAGCAACATTACGCAGCATTCCGCTGCTTACAAAAAACGTAACGCAGCATTCCACTGCTTGCAGATAACCTAACGCAGCCTTTCTTTGCAAGAAAACATATAACGCAGCATTCCGCTGCATGAAAATAACCTAACGCAGCATTAATAACACATAACGCAGCATTCCACTGCTTGAAGATAACATATCACAGCATTCCGCTGCTTGCAGATAACATAACGCAGCATTCCACTGCAGGAAGAGCACAAAAATCAGCATACCACTTCTTAAAACTCCACCGCAAGAAGAGCACCTAACGCAGCATTCCACTGCAGGAGGAGCAAATAAAGCAGCATTCGACTGCTTGCAAATAAACTAACGCAGCATTCCGCTGCAAGAAGAACACATGACGCAGCATGCCTCTGCTTGAAAATAACATAACGCAGCATTCAGCTGCTTGAAAATAACATAACACAGCATTCCAATGCAAGAAGAACACCTAACGCAGCATTCCACTGCTTGAAAATAACCTAACGTAACATTCCACTGCAAAAAGAACACATAACGCAGCATTCCACTGCTTGAAAATAACATAACACAGCATTCCATTGCAAAAAGAACACATAACGCAGCATTCCGCTGCTTGAAAATAACCTAACACAGCATTCCACTGCAAAAAGAACACATAACGCAGCATTCCGCTACTTGAAAATAACATAACACAGCATTCCACTGCAAGAAGAACACATAGCGCACGTTCCACTACTTGAAAATAACCTAACGCAATATTCCACTGCAAACGGAGCACATAAATCAGCATTCCACTTCTTAAAATAACCTAATACAGCGTTCCTGCAAAAAGAACGCATAACGCAGCATTCCACTGCTTGAAAATAACCTAACAGAGTATTCCACTGCAAGAAGAACACACAACGCAGCATTCCGCTGCTTGAAAATAACATAACATAGCATTCCACTGCTTGAAAATAACATAACGCAGCATTCGACTGCAAGAAGAACACATAACGCAGCATTCCAGTGCTTGAAAATAACCTAACGTAACATTCCACTGCAAGAAGAACACATAACGCAGCATTCCACTGCTTGAAAATAGCCTAACGGAGTATTCCACTGCAAGAAGAACACATAACACAGCATACCGCTGCTTGCAGATAAACAAATACAGCATTCCACTGCAAAAACGGCACATAACGCAGTAATCCGCTGCTTGCAGATAACATAACGCAGCATTCCACTGCAAGAACAGCACATAACGCAACATTCCACTGCAAGAAAAGCACATAACGCAGCAATCCGCTGCCTGAAGATAACCTAACACAGTATTCCACTGCAAGAAAAACACGAAACGCAGCATTCTTGCACATAACCTAACGGGCATTCCGCTGCAAACAGCATTCCGCACCTGAAAATAACCTTAGGCAGCATACCACTGTAAGAAGAGCACATAACACAGCATTTCACTGTAAGAAGAGCACATAACGCAGCCTTCCACGGCTTGCAGATAACCTAATGCAGCATTCCGCTTCTTGAAAATAACCTAACGTAGCATACCACTGTAAGAAGAGCACATAACACAGCATTCAACTGCTTGTAATGCATACATTGCAGCATTCCGCTACCAGCAACTGTAAGTTAAATAATATAGATAATTCTGTTACATGTAAAACACTAAGTACAGTATTCCGATGTAAATAAAACCCAGTGTGACATTACCATATTTATTTAACCTCAAGTGATTAGTCTCAAGCACCTTTTAAGAGTGTAACATATAGAAAAATAAAATACACGCAATCAATTTAACCTGATATGTTTAAAAGTCTTAATTATGAGAGACAAAAAGACGATCATTCAAAGAGTCTTTCACATAGCCATCTCTTGATGACACATTTCCACCTGCCATATCTCTGCCACAACCTCTCACAAGTACTTCTGTTAGCAACCATAGTATCAGCCCCCGACCGAAAAGAATGAAGTCCAAACATCTAACTGAAGTTTTTGTTTTAAACCAAGATGAACAGAAGAATAAGAAAGCGGCTGTCTGAATCACGTCGCAAAACATACGTTTATTAAGCTTTTTCTTGAAAATGTCTGAACGAAAAAATATTCTGAAGAAAATGATATAAGTGGTTTTCGTGTATATCTTTCTAAGATAGCGACAAGGCAGGAGGAATGTCCGGTATACGTTTCCGTTCTAAGAACAACAGTGTCTGACTTTCAATTACTATATCTAACAATGACATTCTGAAATCCTTAGTGATTCATTGATTCTTAAAATTCCGGCAAATGAAAAAAAAATTATATATAAATAAATAAACAATTAATCTAATCTTAAATCAGATTGGGAACTGCTCTCAGAAATGTTCAATAAACTGTTTCATAATATTAGAATTCTTTACCACCGTTCTGGCAGTTATTCTTTTACAGTCATTTAAACAGTTTCAAACAATCATCGTTACAAGGATTTTGTACATTTGACAGAACGTATTACCAATTAATAGAGTAAAAAAACATGTTTAACATTGACTTACTGCAACAGCTATCACTTACAGACACCAAGTACAATGCCACAGTGAATGGCGAACCAGGTAACGTCACTTTCTCACACCAGTCACGGAACTTCTTAAATTCAAGAGATGTAAACCTTTCTTTGCCTCCAACAAGCAAACAGTTACGGTGAAATCATATCTGCTCATCTTTTAACAGTTTCTCATCTTCCGTGTGTATTAAACAAATCTGCAAACAAATGGCATTATTTCAATATCATATGATATACACTGTCACAGACGCAGACAAGTGAAACTAAATTGTCACTCTTTATAACGATGTAAAAACTGCATACCACTAGTGATACACCTGTACAAATGGAGTAATCTATTATCAACAGCGGGTAAATATTGCATGTAATGTAAGAAACACACATAGATCAACTGTCTCTTTAAATCAGATTTATAATTTGTAACAGACCTTTTTAATATAAATGTTCAATAACATCTCTATATACACACCAATAGTATTTCAACCATTGTTTACACAAGGATGATACATAAATATTAATTGATATTACATCTGCTAAAATGAAATCATCTAAAATTCCCACGGTACTTAACAAGGGGGATATCTCAAACTAGACTTTAACTGTCAAACTGTCAAAAATCCTTGCCACAATGTTTTACACTTTACTGTATCAAATATAGAATTCTTGTAATACCCATGCATATATATGTTTCTGGTTAATCAAAGATTGAAACCTTTTGAAAACAAAACGTGCGCAAAACGCAGGGTGGGGTTGGGGGTTAGATGGCCGGTAAGGAGCAACCAATGTACCTCTAGCTTTACAAAACAAGAAGAAATTTAAACACTTTAGTATAAGAAATACCGGCGGAACTAACCAATCGTTTCCAATTTTCCAAGAAACGGAACAAGCGTCGAAAGCCTCCGTGTCTGAGGTCCTAAATCATTAATAGTATAGAGGCAACTTTTTATTGCACTCACTAGAAAAACGGTCCATACAATTCACTAACATTATAAAATTAAACTACTCTGTTTAAAATACACTAAAATCTAGAATCAAACTTTTCTTTTAAGATGAATCTCCACCGACAAAGGACTCGCATTTGAAGGCCTTTTTGACAAAATCTTTAACAGCAGAAAAATAAAATCACTAAATTTTCTAGATCAGACCTGTTATTCTTTAAAAACAAATGACGGTGGCTTTTTTGATAAAAAGAGTAACATATCCATAGTGAATTACAGATAGGATATCTGTATCGGCATTAATTCCAAAATGTGAAATACTATTTTCAGTCTGCCTTTCACTGAGTTTTCTGCTACGGAAACACAAAGTTAGATTTGCAGAAATTCGCTTGGCATTTAACGTCTGCATAATATGAATAAAAGCAATACTTATCATCTTCTCAATGATGTTGATTTTCGTCAGTGGCTTTGCAACTGTGGATTCTAGCTTGTCGAGCAAATCGTCCCAAGATACCACAGACATAGCAGACGATATATCTAGTTCCGGTTTGTAATCCCGCCATTGGAGCTCTGGCTGCACCTGTGCACCGAAAGCTTCGAAAAGACTAAGAGAACATTCCAGTTAGCATTTTAAACGTATATGAACACAACAAACCCTATATTAAAAGACTAAATACTTATTTTAGTCCAATATCAGGAGTATGTGATAAATCCGCCGTAACATAGGCTTATTTGTTTACGATTAATAACAAATTGCTTGATCTCTGCTCTAAACTATAAACCTGTGTAATAAATGTTCTCATGAATTTAACGTGCAGATTAACGGACTTGTGTTTATATAACATCGATGGTAAAGCATACATTGTGGTCATCTATGGGGCGATTTCAACATTATGAAAATAAATTCAAATGACTTACAGCAATGTCCACAGGTCCAAAACTACTGACAGACGACTGTGTCTGATTCTTTCAAAACTTCTCGAGCCTACCCTAACTCTTTCTTCAGCTCTTTGGATCTTTCTGTCGTCATCGAAATCGCCAGCAACTTCCTCTTTCCTGTCGTATACTGCAGCTCACTCTGTGAATCTTCTCTAAATTCGCACTTCTCTTGTTTCTATTCATAGAATTATTCATCGAAGAAGTCATTCAGGTCCCGAATCCTTGTTTGTATTTTCTGAATCATTCATACTGAATTACAGACTGTTTGCTGCCAATCATAAACCTCGAGTGGTGAGAACAATATCAGTTCACACTTTTATACGCCGAAATATTTCACGAAATTCACGTGACAAAGAGCGCCCAAATATACTAGCATAAACTTCAGACCAAACTAGTACTGGGATAAACTACCAAGAAAAGTAATTTCGAAACGCGAATAATTTTATTTATTGTCGGTATGGCAAAACAAATCAACTTTAGCTATGAATAGCTATTGACCGACTTATTTAACAAATATATAACAATTGATACACTATTTTAGTATGAGTAAAAAGCATTTGCACACATATTATTAAAACATCATAATGTAATAGCACATTTACATATAAAGAGAAGCCGAGGTACTGGTGCTAATCTTGACCCTAGCCTAAAAATGCCTAAGATAAACATCGGATAATAACTGGAGATAAAAGACAGCACAAGTGTGTCTAATTTACTAAAACACCTATAAGCTTGAATTAGATTCAAGGTGACCTGATTAGCACCTGCATTTCGATAGTTGCAGCAAAACATAACATTATATAGCGTGCATACAAACATAAAGCATAACACAAGTAATGCTGGTACAACAAGCAAAATAGCAAAGAAAATTCTGTAATAAAATACAATTAGAAATACTATGCATAGGTAAAAGCAAGCACAACAAAATAAAATCAGCAAAAGCAAAATGAAAATAAGCACGTAACAGAGGTTAACTCAAAACAGCACATGAAGAGCATCTGCAACCCTGTCCGCTCCAGGCATTGATCAGACTCCGGAATTGGCTCAGGTTTGTTTCCTCACGGAAGTACTGAGGGAGTGAGTTCCAAAGTCTGGGCGCTGCTGAGCGGAAAGTGTTCAGGCCATACCTTGTGGTTCTAACTTGCGGAACCTCTGCAGTGTTGCTGTACCTAAAAGGATATGAATTATTTTTTACTATAGTCATATCATGAAGATAAACTGGAGCATGTTTGTTAATAATTTTAAATGTTTCTAAGGCAATAGTTCTTAATCTTCTTTTTTGTTTTGTTTGTTTTGGGTTTAACGCCGTTTTTCAACAGTATTTCAGTCATATAACGGCGGGCAGTTAACCTAACCAGTGTTCCTGGATTCTGTACCAGTACAAACCTGTTCTCCGCAAGTAACTGCCAACTTCCCCACATGAATTATCAGAGGTGGAGGACTAATGATTTCAGACACAATGTCGTTTATCAAATAGTCACGGAGAACATACGCCCCGCCCGAGGATCGAACTCGCGACCCCGCGATCCGTAGACCAACGCTCTTACCTACTGAGCTAAGTGGGCGGGCTTCTTAATCTTCTAATTTTTAAAATTGGTAGGTTGGATTTAGTTAGGAGAGATGGATAGCTTGGTGTATAATCATTGTAAATAAACCATAAAGCTCTTTCTTGAATTTTCTCTATTTTATTTTTATTTACTTCACCACAAAAATGCCAGGTTAAGGGACAGTTTGTTTGTTTGTTTGTTTTGGGTTTAACGCCGTTTTTCAACAGTATTTCAGTCATGTAACGGCGGGCAGTTAACCTAACCAGTGTTCCTGGATTCTGTACCAGTACAAACCTGTTCTCTGCAAGTAACTGCCAACTTCCCCACATGAATAATCAGAGGTGGAGGACTAATGATTTCAGACACAATGTCGTTTATCAAATAGTCACGGAGAACATACGCCCCGCCCGAGGATCGAACTCGCGACCCCGCGATCCGTAGACCAACGCTCTTACCTACTGAGCTAAGCGGGCGGGCTGGTTAACTAGAAGCCTATTTGCAAATATCTGAAACATGAGTTTTAAAATTTAATCTAAAATCTATTGTAACTCCTAAAAGTTTGACTTCCTCTTCACAAGTAATTGAAGTATCTTTTAAATCTATGGAAAGGTTACTTTTGTTTGATTTTGGTCCTAAAGCTATTGCCTGAAACTTATCAGGATTTGCCTGCATTTTGTTGTCAGTAAACCATTGTATTAAAGAAAGACTGTCCTGTTCTAAAGAATTTTTTACTTCATTGATGTTGTGATCCGAATGAGATAGTGTGTTGTCATCTGCGTAATTATACAAGTTACTTTTCTTTACAAAATGGAATATACAATTAATGAAAATGTTGATTAAAACAGGCCTAAGGATAGAGCCCTGAGGCACTCTAAAATGACCCAATTTAATGCATTGCTTTCTATTACTTAAATAATTTGTAATTAGCATTAATGCACTATCACTAACTCCATATTGTTTTAATTTAAGAACCAGCAGGTCATGGGGAAGGCAATCAAACGCCTTAGACAGGTCCATCAAGACTGCTGCCACATATTTATTTTCATCGAGCGCTTGTTTCCAATCTTCATTGATCCTTAATAAAGTTGTCTGACACCCAAATTTTGGCCTAAATTCAGAAAGATATATATTAAAATGCTGATAAAAAATACAAGGATTTGGGTGTTCATTGCACGTTCGAACATTTTTGACACAACTGGAATGATGCTGACTGGGCGATAATTGCCTTTCTCAAGATTGCTGTTTTTCTTATGTAAAGGAGTAACTTGTGCCATTCAACTATCAGGGAAAGCTGAAGTTGTAAAGGACTGGTTAACCATGGAAGTGATATAATGTGAGATAACAGGTTTAGCCAACTTAACAAGTTTAGAGGAAATACCATCTGCTCCTGTGGCTTTCTTAATGCATAACTTATCAATTTGCTTATCAATAAAATCAGGACTTACAGGTTTAAAAGTTAATTCAGTTTTAATTGAAGTGTTTTCTTTGATTTCTACAATACTTGGATGATTTTCATTTACTTCAATTGAGTTGTTACCTATATTTTTAGCTACGATAATGGAAAAAATCATTAAACACATTACATACTTCCTGTTGATCTGTTATTAATTTATTATTTTCCAGTAAAATGATATCTTTATACTTGATGTTGCCCTTATTAGTAAGAAAATGTTTTACAGTAGGCCAGAAATCAGCTGATTTACATTCCCCCGACACATCTGTCAATAAAATATTATATATTTGAAACTCACCAAAGTCCTTCAATTTGTGGTCTCTGACCTACATTCACATCCTATGATGGTCTCTAGCCTATTATAATTTTCTCACAAGCGTTACATTTAATAAAACACCGGAAAGACTAGCTCGTCATCTTTTCTCTTTTGCACATTTTTGACGAGTTTTCTCTTTAATTTGATTGTGTGAACATGTTAATTAAGTTTTATATCATTTGGGACCATATCTCCAACTACAAGAATCATGAATAAATACCAGTCGAAAGAGGAAGGCGAACTTTCAGATGAGGATGAAAATGGCAAAAATAAATTCGGTTTTTCCAGACCAACAAATATTTCCTCAGGAATTTCAAACGATACTACTTTTCATACAGGAGGTACCGATTTTGGAAAGTTAGGCAGACCTCATATCTACCATAAATTTACTGCACATCCCAGTCATAACAAAACACAGCAATCAGTTGGCGTGTTGCCAAATCCAAGGAACATTTTGCCGCGCCCGGCTATTTCTAACCAACATGTCAAAACAGAAAAAGACAGAGCATGTATTGTAATAAAAAACAATGGTAGCCTTGGCTCAAACCGAAGTAGAAGAAATTTTGAAGCTAGCAATGTAGAACTGGCATTAAAGTCTCCATCATCGAAGAGTATCCTTACAAGTTATATGATTGGGTCTATTCTAGGCAGTGTATAGCCGTCCTGTAACCAGAGGCCTAGCCTGCATTCTAGGCATCTGGTAACTGGAGGCCTAGCATAACCCATAAGGTTTTTCTAGGCATCCAGTAATCAATTTGTTTATATGAACTGTACTTTAACAAATTAATTTGACTCGTCAAGTTTTGTTTGCCTAAGATTGCAGTAAATACTAGTCTTAGTTCAAACCTAAAACTCAACGGAATTTATAATTACTATTTTTCAGTAGGAATTGTAACAAATTTAGAAATGGGGTGAAAAATTTAAATGTAAAATAAAAATATTAAATTATAGATCTGACATGTTCATAAGTGAATGTTTAAAATACTGACTTAATTTACATTTATACTTGTCATTAGTTTATAACCAGACTCCTAGAAAACTCCTAGAGTCAGTAGAGGACAGTACTGGATGTCTAGAACGCAAGCAAGGCATCCATTTACTGGACGGCTGGACACTTCCTTTGGGGAAAAAGCTATGATTAGTTGTCATAAAGTGTTGTTTTGTAATTCTAAATTATTTTCTAAAAAGCTTTCACTTAGGCTAGAGACAGATTGAATAAAAAGTTTATTAGCAATTTCAGAAGGTCATTACAAAGTCTTACTGTTACCAAATTAGATTAGAAGTTCTACATGTACACTTTGCTGTATGCACTGTATGTTTAAAAGTTGTTTCTGTTCAGTACTGAGTATGAGGCATATGAAAACTTAGCCTTAACACAACAAGTATGGGACAACAGAAAACTGAGGTCGTCAAGAGAGAAACACCAGGAAGAAATCAAAAGAGAAGAGGACAACTTTCAGACATTGCTACAGGAGTATAAAAACATACAGGGACAACTGGCTTCTCTTAAACACCAAGAAGATCTGTTGAATGAGATCGGTAAATCTGAGAGAAATGCTGATCTTAGTGGAGAGACTGTTAAGCTAAAGAATGGGGAGGGGACTTCACTGATGAAAGACACTGCAGTGGCCAAGGATAGAGATATATCAGTGGTAGAAAAAGCTAAAACAGACAAAAGTACAGACAGAGATCATTGGACAGTTAACTTAGGTAATTCTGTAAAATATAATATTCCTGTACAGTAAGTATTGGTATGGTATATATTTAAGTTAGCTTCTGTATAAGTTATTATTTTGCATGGCAAAAAATTGTGGATGCAGCATGATAGAATACATTTTGCATATTCTGAAATGTTTTTGAGAATATATTTGTGAAAAAAATACAAATTTAACACAAAAGATTTTGTATATAATTTTTTGCAATGTGGAAATAACACTGCATTTTCTTATCTGAATGTAACTTATTTGAAATAATGTGTAATTAGGTTAAATACTGAGTTTATAAGAGAGATCGTGTTTGTATACAAATCCGTTGTACATTCTATTTTTAGAACTGATAAGACAAAGATCAAGTAGGCAAACGCCAACCGTCCATGTTTTTTTTTTGTTAACAGTGATGTTTTTCTAACGGCTTAAACTTTCTTAAAAAAACAAATGATATCAATAATTTTTTGATCAATGGAAAGGATATAAAACAAGCAACTTATTGATAACTTAATTATTATTTCGAAATAAAATGGATTAATTATGACCGCTTAACTTACAGCGTTTTTTCTAAAAGTTTGGAGCATCGCTACGCCACTATTGAAATCATATGTCATTTAAAACAGTTATTCTTTTTCAGAAGATATTTGAATAAAAAATATGAAAATCGTAAGCATTTCAAAACTTTCTGAATTTTTAAACTCCATAAATGAACGAAAAAGTTACAAAAAATTAAAAATTCTGATCCCATACACAATGTAAAAACACTTGTTTTGCCCGCCAACAGATAAACAGATGTTGATGCGTGATGTCAAGGCCATCTCTCTTATAAATATTGCAAACAATTCCACTTTGCAAAATTAACCATTTTTAGCTCATCTGATTTTTTGAAAAAAAATGATGAGTTATTGTCATCACTTGAGCGGTTGTCGGCGTCTGCGTCGGCGTTGCCTGGTTAAATTTTATGTTTAGGTCAGCTTTTCTCCTAAACTATCAAAGCTATTGCTTTGAAACTTGGAATACTTGTTCACCATCATAAGCTGACCCTGTATAGCAAGAAACATAACTCCATCTTGCTTTTTGCAAGATTTATGGCCCCTTTTGTACTTAGAAAATATCAGATTTCTTGGTTAAGTTTTATGTTTAGGTCATTTTTTCTCCTAAACTATCAAAGCTATTGCTTTGAAACTTGGAATACTTGTTTACCATCATAAGCAGACCCTGTACATCAAGAAACATAACTCTATCTTGCTTTTTGCAAGAATTATTGCCCCTTTTGGACTTAGAAAATCAGTTTTCTTGGTTAAGTTTTATGTTTAGGTCAGCTTTTATCCTAAACTATCAAAGCTATTGCTTTAAAACTTGCAACACTTGTTCACCATCATAAGATGACCCTGTACAGCAAGAAACATAACTCCATCCTGCTTTTTGCAAGATTTATGGCCCCTTTTGTACTTAGAAAATATCAGATTTCTCTGTTAAGTTTTATGTTTAGGTCAACTTTTTCTCTTAAACTATCAAAGCTATTGCTTTGAAACTTGCAACACTTGTTCACCATCATAAGCTGACCCTGTACAGCAAGCAACATAACTCCATCCTGCTTTTTGCAATAATTATTGCCCCTTTTGGACTTAGAAAATCATTTTCTTGGTTGAGTATTATGTTTAAGTCAACTTTTCTCATAAATTATCAAAGCTATTGCTTTAAAACTTGCAACAGTTTTTCACCATCATAAGTGGACACTGTACATCAAGAAACATAACTCTATCCTGCTTTTTGCAAGAATGATGGCCCTTTTTAGTCTTAGAAAATCATGGGTAGGACAATATTTCTATTATACAAAAAAAATCAGATGAGCGTCAGCACCCGCAAGGCGGTGCTCTTGTTACAGTAGACGGTGACTTGAACATTTTCCATTATGAAACTGTCTTTTTTCGTTATTAAAAACTACATTACTGTAGTTTGTGTAATGAGTGGTGACATCCAAAAGTTGAACATGTACATTAATTTTGATATGCTGAAATAAGCTGCCTGTGATATTTACTTTACCCTCTTATACAAGAGTGAGAAACTTGAAACTCTGACATAAGATGTTTTTACCTTGACAGTCTCGTCACCATTGGTCCAGAAAGAAAGTGTTGTGCCTTCAGAAACCAGTCCAAGTGCCACAGGAGATGCTGCATCTGTGTATGAGAAACAAGTTGAAACCGTAAAGGTACTCTTCATTGGTTTCTGATTAGAGGTTGAATGCTTTCCAGCTTGTACTAATTAAGTTGAAAGTTAAAGTGGAAGGATTAAGTCAGATCAAATAAACTATTAAACTACATCTACAGGCAATATTTTTCCTATGTCTTCAGAAGTCTTGTATCTAAAGCTTCAGCATAACAGACTGTTAAGTAATGGACCTTTTAATGTATAATGTTCTGTATTGATGATAACAAGCAGTTTGCATGTAGATTGATGTTCTCAGCCAGAATCTGCAAAATCAGATATCCGATCAGTGAGAAAAACACAGATCTTGCTTGATTGTATTTCCTAAGTGTTCTAGTTGTACATGAGACCTTTTTGTAAGTCACATCAAAGTCTGCTTTTATCAGTCAAGTGTGCTTGCCAGACGAAGTAAAACATTTGAAGACAGATGTTTCATTCATGTGCTAGGGTCATTCCACTGAATGGGGCTTTTATCTCTCCACAAGTGGAGACAGGATTCCTTTAGTTTCAATCTTGTCTGTCAGTCCATCCATCTGTCTGTCCTTCAGTGCAAATTCAGGTAAGAAACTAGAAGTTAAAAGACACATCTTGGAATTTTTTCAATGTTTATAATTTCAGGTAGCGACAAAAGAAGCAGTCCAAGGTGATGTAGAAGCCAAGGAAGAAGAGGAAGATGATGATGAGTTAGATTTGTTAGAGCTTAGACGTAATGCCCTAGCTTCTTTACTGGCTGAAGAAACAGAGGCCGGGGAAAGTGAAAACTCTTCACATGGAGGAGGAAAGGCAAGTAGATGTTCTTTGGCAGGGTTCTAAATCTAATCAGACATACATGTCAGGCAGAGGTAAAACTAGTAACTCATATCTTCTGCATGTTCTGAATAAATAACTGACTTAATTTTGTCCATAGAAATACTTAGAGGATAAAGTCTGTCCTTGCTTGTTAGATTTTGAACTATGTGGACTTTGAATGATCTGTACCAGACAAAACTGCATGTCAGATTCATACAGGTGTAATGTTTTCACATTTTGTTGGAAAGATTTACAGGAATTACTAGTTGTTATATTTGTTTGGGTTTTTTTGTTTCATCACGAGCAGGCACTTGGGTGGAACCACCAACCTTCCGTACGCCAGCTGGATAGCTTCCTCACATAAAGTATTCAACACCCCGAGTGAGGCTCAAACCCACATCGGTGAGGGGCAAGTGATTTAAAGTCAGCATTCTGAACCATTTGGCCACGGAGGCCCCATTGTTACATTTGTACTAGAACAAGTAGTTACTTGTAGTTTTATCTTATAAATATATAGTTTTGCTGTATTTCAGCAAAGTGATAAATCTAGTAAAACATTTACAAGACCATCACTTGATAAGGTGACCCCAAGACAAACAGAGAGACAGTCAAGTAGACGAAATGTGTCAAAATCACAAAACAGAAGCAGAAATGGTAGTGATGGTAAGTTAAGTTATTTGAACAATTCAAACTGTGTGAGGCATTATAGTCATTCCTCTTAGTTTAGCTGACAGGAAGGCTGCTGTAGACAGATAAGTGTGAAATATTGATATGAAATGAGGCACAACCTGTGGGATAAAGAGCCCCTAAAAGATGCCTGCCTGGCTGCAAATCAGTAACATTCAAGAGTATACATACTAGTAAAATTGCATGGGGTAATCTCTCTGACAGGGCATCAAGTTAGTAACTGATTGAAAAGGTGAAATTACCAAGATATAATGCAACATTGTACAGAAATCATGAAATAATGTTTTTAACCCTGTGAATACTTACAGCTCAACATATGTTTTAACATTTCAGAGAGAGTTCAGAGACGTTCAAGGCTTTTACGAGCTAGAACCCCTGCTCTGAGATCATACAAGACAAGCACATTCCAGCCTCGGAGACCTTCTTCATATAAGACAGAAGACAGGACATCAAGGCGAACCATTCCACCCCCTAGAAGTAGACAAAATGGGTATCAATCAAGGTCAGATCTAAGCAGTGGAAGATCAAGGTCAACCAGTCAAGGGGAGCGTAATGACTCTAGACGTATTTCATCAGATCGTAAGGATTACATTGGAGACAAAAATGACATACAGAAAATTCTCAGCTTGGATGACCCAGAGGAGAAGATTGCAAGACTTCTGTCCATTCTGGAGAATAACTTATCGAAAGAATCTGAAAAAAGAGCTCAAGATATCAAGGTAGTTTGCCCTTCTGTGAACTTCTAATATCTTGATATTTTTGCTTCACCAAAGAATCTTTATTTATTTAAAGGTGTAAATTTTTCCAGAGCTTTTACCAGAAATTCTTGCAAAACAATTAAAGCTTGAAAATTAATCCCTCTAGGATATCATTAATTTTACAGTATTGGCGTAAAACGTTTATCACAAAAGAACTATATTTATCCGTCTGATTGCAGTGTAATTTATCATACAAATGACACAACAACATGTTTCATTGTCTATTATTCTGGAATATTCAGTAGTATGGTTAAAAAAAATTCTCTGTTTCTTTTGTTTTTAGCTCAAGGTGAGGTGAGCTTTTGTGATCGCGCAGCGTCCGTCGTCCATCCGTGCGTGTGTAAACTTTTGCTTGTGACCACTCTAGAGGTCACATTTTTCATGGGATCTTTATGAAAATTGGTCAGAATGTTCATCTTGATGATATCTAGGTCAAGTTCGAAACTGGGTCACATGCGGTCCAAAACTAGGTCAGTAGGTCTAAAAACAGAAAAACCTTGTGACCTCTCTAGAGGCCATACTTTTCAATGGATCTTCATGAAAGTTGGTCAGGATGTTTACCTTGATAATATCTAGGTCAAGTTCAAAACTGGGTCATGTGCCGTCAATAACTAGGTCAGTAGGTCAAATAATACAAAAACCTTGTGACCTCTCTAGAGGCCATATTTTTCATGGGATCTGTATGAAAGTTGGTCTGAATGTTCATCTTGATGATATCTAGGTCAGGTTCGAAACTTGGTCAACTGCGGTGAAAAACTAGGTCAATAGGTCTAAAAATAGAAAAATGTTGTGACCTCTCTAGAAGCCATACTATTGAATGGATCTTCATGAAAATTGGTCAGAATTTTCACCGTGATGATATCTAGGTCAAGTTTAAAACTGGGTCATATGCCGTCAATAACTAGGTCAGTAGGTCAAATAATACAAAAACCTTGTGACCTCTCTAGAGGCCATATTTTTCATGGGATCTGTATGAAAATTGGTCTGAATGTTCATCTTGATGATATCTAGGTCAAGTTCGAAACTGGGTCAACTGTGTTCAAAAACTAGGTCAGTAGGTCTAAAAATAGAAAAACCTTGTGACCTCTCTAGAAGCCATACTATTGAATGGATCTTCATGAAAATTGGTCAGAATGTTCACCTTGATGATATCTAGGTCAAGTTCGAAACTGGGTCAACTGCAGTCAAAAACTAGGTCAGTAGGTAAAAATAGAAAAACCTTGTGACCTCTCTAGAAGCCATACTATTGAATGGATCTTCATGAAAATTGGTCAGAATGTTCACCTTGATGATATGTAGGTCAAGTTTAAAACTGGGTCACATGCCATCAATAACTAGGTCAGTAGGTCAAATAATACAAAAACCTTGTGACCTCTCTAGAGGCCATGTTTTTCATGGGATCTGTATGAAAATTGGTCTGAATGTTCATCTTGATGATATCTAGGTCGAGCTCGAAACTGGGTCAACTGTGATCAAAAACTAGGTCAGTAGGTCTAAAAATTGATAAACCTTCTGACCTCTCTAGAGGCCATACTTTTAAACGGATCTTCATGAAAATAAGTCAGAATGTTTACCTCGATGATATCTAGGTCAAGTTCGAAACTGGGTCACGTGTCATCAATAACTAGGTCAGTAGGTCAAATAATTCAAAAACCTTGTGACCTCTCTAGAGGCCATATTTTTCAATGGATCTTCATGAAAATTGGTCAGAATTTTTATCTTGATGATATCTAGGTCAGGTTCAAAACTAGGTCACATGAGCTCAAAAACTAGGTGACTGTGTCAGATAATAGAAAAAAATGACGTCATATTCAGTTCAAAACTGGGTCATGTGGGGACAGGTGAGCGATTCAGGACCATCATGGTCCTCTTGTTTTTCAAAATTGAAAACCTGGTTATTAGAATTTGTATGTATCATTGGGCAGTAAATCTAAGTTTGGGGTGAGATATTCAAATGAAACTTAGGCTATAGGTAGCTTATAGTAACACCAGGATGAGGATTCCATAAATTATGGTGCCAGTGGAGTTAGCCTGTTACCAAAAATAGACGAATATAACTTTAGTTTGAATTGAGGTATTGTAAAATCTTTCAATTTTGTGGGCACAGAATTTCATGGTTTGGCCGAAACGATTTCAACTTTTGAACATAAAATGAAAAAGATTTTTTCTTGTTCACTGGATCATCAAAAAATGTAGCTTCCAGTTTATAACTTTTGGTACGGTTGACATACTGTCACCAGATTTGGTGTATAACAAGCTTTTATGTTGAAGAACAAGCTGCTCAGTATATTTTGGGTCGTTGTTATTTACAAAATATGTAAAAATAGAAAAATGATTTTGGTTCAATAACTCTAGTATGATTAGGAATGTGATATTGCAGTGGAACATAGTTCAGAGGTAGTTTAATTTGACTGAAAGGCTGGGTGATTGCTTTTGCGGTCACTAGGATCAAGGTCACTGTCAGATCAAGGTCACAGTGACTAAATATAGAAACTGTTTGAAAAACCTGGTTTTCTTTGAATTTCCATGTTCCTTGTTCTTATTTTTGTAGAGTCCATCGAAAGTTTTAGATGGAGCAGAATCAGAACCAACCCAGGACAACTATGAGGAGGTTGAGATGGATATAGATAGTGATCCCGAGTCCAGTGGTAAGTCATTACACCACCTTAAAACATTGTGTAATTGTATGTTACTCGTCTTCAAAACAAAGAAGGAAAACAAGAGTGATAAAGTCTGCAAGAAACTATGACTTTCAAATCTTGCATGACGTCCAAGTCTGCAATAAACAGACATTTTCCTTGCAGAACCATCTACAGAAACAAGCAGTGTAACTCGAGTGAGCGATCTGTGGCCATCATAACACTCTTGTTAAGATATAAGTACATTTCTAATAGTGGTATCTTTCACCTTGTTTTCAAGTCATCAGTCTAAATATATATGCCAGATCAAAAAGCTTTTAAGCAAGCACATATTCTTGCTTATATTAAAGTAAAATTGATAATATATTTGATGTATTACAGTTCCTGTGAACCCAGTGGAAGAGTTACAGTTTGAACCGGACTTTTACAATGCTATGCAACCCATGTATACGGTAAGTCAGTTCTTCTCTAATCAACTAAAGACTTGAATCATTTAATTTCACTGGCACAAAGATTCAAGATTTGGAGCTTTTTCATGTGGATTTCATCTTTTGAGCATAAAATAAAGATTGATATTTCTTGTTGATTGAGATTTAATTTCAAGGATTGACTAAATCATGAAATCCATGAAAAATAGTTCCCCATGAATATTAATGTTTCAGGGTTCTTTCGGGACATTATACTGTTTTTAAAATTCTTCTTTTTTTTTTTTTTTTTTTTTTTTTTTTTTTTTTGAAGTTTTGTGACGTGTAATTTACTACTTCTGACAAACTGTAAAATTTAGTGTCTTTGCTATAAAGTTGAGTACTTATTAATGTCATTATGTCTCCCCCAGGAGACATATTGTTTTTGCCCTGTCCTTCCATCCGTCCGTATGTCACACTTCATTTCCGAGCAATAACTGGAGAACCATTTGACCTAGAACCTTCAAACTTCATAGGATTGTAGGGCTGCTGGAGTAAACGACCCCTATTGTTTTTGGGGTCACTCCGTCAAAGGTCAAGGTCACAGGGGCCTGAACATTGAAAACCATTCCCGATCAATAACTAGAGAACCACTTGACCCAGAATGTTGAAACTTCATAGGATGATTGGTCATGAAGAGTAGATGACCCCTATTGATTTTGGGGTCACTCCATCAAAGGTCAAGGGCACAGGGGCCTGAACATTGAAAACCATTTCCAGTCAATAACTAGAGAACCACCTGACCCAGAATGTTGAAATTTGATAGGATGATTGGTCATAAATAGTAGATGACCCCTAACGATTTTGGGGTCACTCTGTGAAAGGTCAAGGTCACAGGGGCCCGAACATTGAAAACCATTTCCGGTCAGTAACTTGAGAACCACTTGACCCAGAATGATGAAACTTTGTAGGATGATTGGTCATGCAGAGTAGATGAACCCTAACGATTTTAGGGTCACTCTGTTAAAGGTCAAGGCGACGGACCTGAACATGGAAAACGTTAAACCATCTCCAATCAATAACTTGTGAACCTCTCGACCCAGAATGTTGAAACTTCATAGGATGATTGTTCATGCAGAGTAAATGACCCTTATTGTTTTTGGGGTCACTCCGTTAAAGTTCAAGGTCACAGGGGCCTGAACATTAATAACCAGGTCCGATCAATAACTTGAGAACCACTTGACCCAGAATGTTGAAACTTAATAGGATGATTGAACATGCAGAGTAGATGACCCCTATTGATTTTTGGGTCAGTCTGTTAAAGGTCAAGGTCACAGTGGCCTGTTCATGTAAAATCATTTTTTGGAAATAACTTGAGAACCACTTGACCTACAATGTTGAATCTTAATAGGATGATTGGACATGCAGAGTAGATGACTCCTATTTATTTTGAGGTCACTTGATCAAAGGTCAAGGTCACAGGAGCCTGAACAGTGACTTGAGAACCACTAGGCCACGAGTGTTGAAATTTAGCGGGATGACTGGACATGCCAAGTAGATGATCCCTATTGCAGCCAACCATCAGTGTCTCTTTGACTTTCGCTCCTGACCCCTATTGACTTCTTGCCTATAGGACTTTGCATTGGGGGAGACATGCGCTTTTTTACAAAAGCATTTTCTAGTATTTATCAGGAATTCAAAATTTTCACTTTTCATTTCAGACTGTTCAACCAACATATGATGGGTACGATCCTACCTCTGGCTGGTCTCTACCAGGGCCAACATACTCCGATACTGTTGTACATATGTCAGCTCAACCCCAGCAGTACTTGCCTGCGCCAGTGATATCATTCTCAGATTCACACATTCCCATGATGCCTTACAACCCTACCGTGTTTCAGGATCCAAGTGGTCACTACCAGCTAATGGATCAGCATACACTATCTGTAATTCCAGATCAGGTCACGGTTCTTCCACCACCTCCCCCTCCACCGCTGCCATGTGAACCCCCGCCAAATCCACCCCTGCCTCCGTCAGAGACGCCACCTCTTCCCCCACCTTCCCCTCCACCATTGCCGAGTGAAGCCCTACCTCCACTTCCACCAGAAGACGATGAAGAAGTTAATATCCCATATACACATGGTATACCAAATGCTGGGTACCAAACTGTTACATTGGATGCTGGGTACCAGGATGTTATATCAGATGCCGGGCACCAGGCTAATCAGCAGTATTTGAACTTCAACAATAATAGCCATACCACTAGTATTCAAGAAAATTCTGACCTGGGTAGTCAAAACTCATCTGAATTACGTCTATTTAAACTAGCTGGATATAATCCAACCTCTCTTTCTGACAACTGGCAGGCTAGAAATAATGAAGTTTCTAACTTGGATAGTAGTGAAGAGTTTCAAAAATCAGCGTACAATATACCAGGAAGTGGTAGTGAAAGGTTTCCCATTGCAGCAGCTGAGGCTGATAATGAAGTTGATCAGGGTGAAGAGGAAGAGGCAGTGTTAAGGGCACAGTTGCTACAATCAATGGTTAAGAAAATGAAAGAGAAACAAAAACAGCTGGAGGTTTGTATTAAAATAATAGATATTATATTTTGATCCCATTTTCAGTCTGTTTTATGTTAAAAGCATATCAGTATCAGTGATGCTGAGAGAACTGGTTGGCTACTGTGAATAAATGCTGACTTCAAAACTAACTTCCTGTGTGACATGAATTAATTTTACCCACTCAAAGCAGGGCCACCATATTGGTTATACGTATTCAGTAATTGTTATCAACAGCACTAAAAGTGGAAGAGGGTATAATAAAGTAGTGTGGCTGGTCATCTGTCTTCCGTCCATCCCTGTCATTGTCACACATTTTTTCCACGATGACAACTTTAAAACCACAAGGAAATGGAACTTGACTTAATAATAGATGGCAATGAGAGTGCAGAAGAAATGATCATACTGCTGTCTTTGTATTTTTTTTTTGTCTGGACAATTATTTTTCAAGCATTTTACCTTTTGTACTGAGTACCGGTACTTAATATTTGGTCTGGACTATAATGTTAAAACTGGTGAAGGGAAAGAAATGAAACTGAATGTAAGGAAAGATGGCAGTAAGATTAAGTGCAGAGGGCATGGTCCAAGTACCATAAGTCAATCTCCTTACTGTATCAAAATATCTATGTACAATTTTTTTTTCAGTTTCTGAATAGAGTATTCTGTTTTATCAGCAGATGGTGATGAGCAGATGTTCAAAACCATTAACTTACGCTTTCTTAATCACTGATGTAACCCCATTTCCACTAAAACAACAGCAGGGAACATGGCTGTCTGTCAGACTGCTCTTGTTTCAATCATAAAAATTAGGTGCTAGATTCGCCACAGAGGTGTTGTCACAATAATTTATTAATTATTAAATATCATGATGATTTTTGTCTGTCACTTGTTTTCAGATTGTAAGTTCTAAATAATTTGTTTTCAGGATGCAAGCAGGAGTGAAAGTTCTTTGTCTAGAAGTCAGTCTCCCAGCTCGGTACCAGTCGTAAAACCAGCTAAACCTGTTACACATAAACTGACATACAGCAGGATTCATATGGGAGTAAGTTTGATTTGCCATCTCTGCTATAAAGACAAATATATCATTACTTCAGTGTAAAAATGACATAAAAAAGCATTGATCTACTTTTTAAGCTAAGGTGACATTATATTTATTAATGTTGTGTGACAACTAGGCATTTGTGGTCAGTAAATATATTGATTGCTTCATAGAATGTGGGTTAATTGTATTTCAAGTTTCAATCCTGCTTGTTGTTGGGTCAGAGTTTCTGCCTTATGTCTTTAACTTTTAAAGATTTAAAAATGTTTGATAAATGTATAATGGGTTTGTGTAAGTTAGATTAATTTTGTGATTCCTTACTAAAATAAAAATTAGTAGTATTGTTACGTTACGTGTCTGAATCTGCACGTTTCTCAAAATGCTTTGTCAATGGCTACTTTATATATTTAGTATATAAATTCATACTATAGAACCTGCCTATCCATAAGCCAGTGATTATCAACCTTGGAGAAGACTCTTCAGATGAGGAGGAAGAAAAGATGCAGACAGCGCCATCTGGTGTACAAAAACTACTGGGTGGGCTTGATTCATTCCTTAAAGAAGCTAGACGCTCTTCAGAGGTTTGAAAATAAATGCTTAAATATTTTTACACATCTAAGTTGATTGATAATTAATTTTATGTGTATATAAATTCCAACAGACTAAATTTATATATTATGATCAACAGCTGAAAAACTATGGATCAAAAACTGTATTCCTGCTGATAAACTTAGTTCAGTTAGAATTGAGAATTTCTCTTAATCCACCTTTGTGGTCACAAATTAAACATTAAACAATTAAACCTATAATACATCCATGCTTCTAAAACTTACTAAATCTTTATTGACCATTTATGTTTGGGGGCAACATTACTTAACAATGCCGTCCTAGCAATACAAATAGTGAAAAAATGGCATAAGATGTTAATGAATTGATATGTTCAAAAATATTGTGATAATGTACATTTATTTGAACAATACATGTATATGCATCTTGGATTAAAAGGTTTTGAAAAATAATTAATACCGGTATTCAAACAGATACATTTTCCACTGCTGCTTTGATTCAAACTCCATGTTTATATTTTAGACTACTGGAAGTCAGTCACCAAAGAAGATGGATGCTGAAAAAATTTTAGAGGTAAAGAGAAGGCAAGCTTTGATATCAAGGGTCCGACAGGAAGAAATAAGTCTTCTAAAACAGAGGTATGTTTAATGTAATGGACCAGAAATAATATCATATCCATTTTGTGTGAATTCAGCTTTCCTGGCCAGTATGGAATGTGATCTACTATGTGTAATACTTTTGACAAAAGAAAGCTTAATTGCAGAGAAATTGCCTATTTGCATTATATGTCCATTGGCTTAGAAATTCCAGATGCATTAAACAGAAAAGATACATCTGAAATTCTCAATCAAAAAAGATAGACTGTTTAGTTTCAGGCCAACTGATATATTTTTGTGACCCACCTTCTGTCAAAATTTTAGATGGAGTGGAATCTTAGATTAAGGTTTGTCCTTGACCTTACCTCTGATTTTTTATTATGCATTTCTCAAAAAGTATTTCATCTAGGGCCGGCAAACATAGGATTGCTATTCAGTATGTGAAGTGATGCCCCTGAGGTTTTGTATAGAATTTCCTTCAGTGAAAACAGAGTTACATAATAAAAAAAATATGCATAAAGGGCCTAAAGGTTTGTGTCGCATGTATCTCAAGAAGTACTTGACCAGTAGTCTTGAAAAATGGAAGGCTTTCACTGCCATGAAAGTGAAAATGTTAAAAAAAATATTTTTTTATACTTGTGTTCTTTCTTTAGACAAGTGGTACTGAATATCTCATAGCAAACAACTACTGTGCAGGTGTCATTAAGAAAAACTTGTTTATAGAGCATGTATAGGAACATGATGTGTTTACATTACAGTGACAGTATTACCAAGGACCAAGGTTTACTAAAGACATTAGTGAACCAGGCATCAAAATATCTACAAAATGTGAAGATCTCTGAAGCAAAGGTGAAACAGTTGACAGAGCAGTTAGCTGCGGCTGAGAAAGTTGCCACTGCTAATAAAGACAATCTAGAAAAAGCCAAAAAACAGGTAGGAGTGACCGTAGGACTCTTCTTTTTCTCTTCACCTGAAAGGACAATCTGTGTGGGAGACATATTGATTTACTCATGTCTGTCTGTCTGTCACAAATCTTGTCTGCGCTCTAAGTCGAACATTTCTCATCCGATCTTCACCAAACTTGAACAAAATGTGTTTGCCAGTAAGTCCTCGGCCAAGTTTGATAACTAGCCAAATTGACCCAGGCACTTTGGAATTATGGCCCTTGAATTACCGAAAATACTGATGCCAGTGATACAGGTCTTGGTGCATGGTTGACTCGGATACATAACGGAGAAGTAATGCCAATCTAGATGATTAGGCTTTGATTAGGCAGTTGTGGGAGACATGCACTTTTCTCAAAAGCAGCTCTAGTTTTTGTTGAAATGCATGGCCGCCGTGAGTTGGGCTAGTTTAACCTAAAAACTTTAAAATCTTCTCTGAAACTGTTGGATAGATTTCAGAATAATGTTACTGCAATGTTCTCTGGGTGACCCTGTACCAAATTCCTTCAGATCATTCTATTTTCTTAAATAACATGACCTCCAGTGGTGTGGCTAGTTTTCCTGATATGACTGTTCATCCCCTCTTAAACACCTAGACTGATTATAACTTGACAGCAGTGTTCCTCTTTTTTTAGTGACAAGGCTTTTGAATAGTTTCTGTCCTTACACAGCTCTTATTTATGTTTTGAATTAGTAATCACCCAGTTACCCTTTATATTGCTGGGAAGTTGCATTAATACAAATCCGTACTAAATGTACAATATTTCTTTCATAAATATTTTAGGCCAGACTGGTTAAAGACAGATTATTGAAGAAAAAGACAGAGTACGAGAACTTACAGAAGAATTTGATAGAAGCAGGACGTGAGCTATACGGAGCGGAATACAAGATAGGAGCCCAGTTCACCCCTGCTAAAAGGGTTGTGCAATCTACAGATCTGCCTCTAGGCACTTCACAGTCTGAGAACAGACAGGCACTGGTAAGGAATTGGGACAGCTGTGCTCGTACCAGCACAGTAGATTATATGCGTATCTGTGTAAATAGGCTTTTGAAATTTAGATATATGCAATGAATTTCAGTATGCATAATTGATTATGCTCCTAAATATTATATATGTAAAAGATAGAGATCAGCAGATAAGGCAATAAAAATCTCTTTCCATTACTTTCCTATCTGTATGAAGTGATACAAAGCAACATAAATATCAGAAAGGAAATTGACAGGTTCACAGTTTTTTCACATTGATATGTAGCAGTACTTGCTGATAATTGTAAACCATGCTGTTGTTATTGATCATGCTATTGCAGGATATTAAGACACAGCAAGGGCATGAAGCTGCCATTTCTTTTTGTCTTTAAAATTTGAAATCCAAAAGTCACATAGGGGCCTCCATAGTTGTGGTTAAGGCCGCTGGCTTCAAATCACTTCCCCCTCCCCTCCCCCACCCCCCGATGATGTGGGTTCGGGCCTCACTCGGGGCGTTTAGTTCTTCTTGTGAGATAGCCATCCAGCTGGCTTATGAAATGTTGATGGTTCTACCCAGGTGTCCGCCTGTAATGAAATAATGAACGGAGGGGGCACCTGGAGTCTTCCTCCACCATCAAAGCTGGAAAGTCTCTGTATAGCTTATAACTGTGGCGGTGCAAGGTTAGACCCAACGAAAACAAAAAGCAAAAAGTCCAGTTCCGACAGAATTGCTGTTTTGGCCAAAACCATGAAATTTATGCGAAAGAAGCAATTCTACAGTATACATAGAGTTTATCAAAATGAGTTTTTGAATAACCAGCACATACAATATTATTTTGAAGCAAAATATCCAAAACACTCAGATGGACTTAAAGTTTTGTTAGCTTACTGTAAAATCATTTAATTTCGTGGGCATGAAATTTCGTGGTTTTGGTCAAAACGGCAGTTTCGTGGGGATATAAATTCGTGGATTTCAACTTTTGAACATAAAATGAATGGGAATTTTACTTGTTCGTTGGGATTAAATTTCGTGGATTGACTCAACCACGAAATCCACGAAAATTAGTCCCCCACGAATATTAATGATTTCACAGTATTTGATCACATCCAAAGTGCTGAAGGGTGAGCTTTTATAATCAACCTCTGACAGTCACTGTCCTTCAACAATATTACTTTTTACACAGCATAGGGTTAAGCAGTCTTTATATCATGAAACTTACGAAGAATGTATATGGCCGCAAGAACTAGATCAGGTTTGGTAATGGGCAAGACTGCTTTAGTAACACCAGAGTTATGACCATTGTTGTATATCTTATTGCAGACCAAGCCTGATGGAAAACACAGAATAATAGAGAACATGACAGTTACTATTGATAACACATCTACAGTACAAGCAACAAAAAATCATGATACTCCCACAGACCAGGATTCCTTGAAGGAGGAAAATAAAATAGAGTCTTCTTCTGTCATAGAAACCAATAAAATAGCTAGAAATATGAATGAAATTCTTATCAAGAAACAAAATTTGCTTGAAAAGAAGGCTTTGCTTGAAGAGCAAAGAAAAGTTAGAGAAGCAGAACAGAGAAAAAATAGAGAAATGATCAGGAAAGCTAAAGAGGAAAAACGTTTGAAGATAATGGCACTAAGATACGAAATCAAACTGCGAGAGATGAAGTTAAAACATGCTGAAATAGACAAGCAAAAGATTGAAACCAAAGAAAATACAGAAGTTGATTCTGGAAAGAAAGATTTAGGGATGAATAAAAGTGTATTAAGGTTGGAAAAGATAGAGCTGGGATCTGATCCAATAGATCTGACGAAGGAATCGGAAGAAAATGCACCAAAGAGACGTAGATCTTTGCTGGAATTAAATCCAAGTACAAAGCCTGATTTGCAAGTTAAAGCAGAGTTAATAAGAAGTACGAGTGCTGAAAGTGCTCACAATCAGTTTGAAATAACAATACCAGAGGGGAAAAATCTGCTGAGGATTTTGAAACTTCAGGTAAAGAGATTTGTTGGTTCTTTGTTCTTTTTAAAGCTTCACTTGTCGAGTTGTGTTTTTGCCATGATACAACTGTATTGTAGGACTTGTGTATCAGTTGGAATGATCAATATAATATTTGTATCAATACAAAATTACCGATATTTGATTTATCATACGATATTTTCATATTTATCTTTAGAAGTATGTTTTCACTAATTTACACATTGCCATACATTTTTAGCTCGACCTATGCTACTCACACTCGCTAAAAAATTAGTGATCAATAGAAATATACTTTTGAAAGGTTAAATATTTGTTTTTCTTCACTTTCAGAAACAACGTGTTGATGAAGATCTGAAGGCATTTTCTCACCTTTCTTCTGTCAGTCATAGACTGAACAAGGAATATCCAGCACTGATGCCAAAACAACAACAGGTACTGTTACATTGTTGTATGTTTTTATGCCCCCGAAGGGAGTCATATTAGTTTTCAACTGTCCGTCCGTTAGTTAGTTAGTTTGTTTGTTCGTTCGTTCGTTCGTCACGTTAACTTTTTGCATGAAGGCACTTTACTCGCAAACCACTGCATCCAGTACCTTCAAACTTCACCTGCTGATAGTACCTATTGAGTATACCACCCCTACTGACTTTGGGGTCACCAGGTCAAAGGTCAAGGTGACAGGGGCCAACGTTAACTTTTTGCATGAAGGCACTTTACATGCGAACCACTTCACCCAGGACCTTCAAACTTCACATGCTGATAGTACTTATTGAGTACACCACCCCTACTGACCTTAGGGTCACCAGGGTAAAGGTCAAGGTGCTGCGGGGGCATTTGTCACCATTAGTGACAGCTCTTGTTAAATGATATATCACATAATGTGTTAGACCATGCAGCCTGCAAGTGGAAAGAGTTATTTGTATATGGTGCAACATTTGTTATGAAAACCTTGATACTTTAGTGTTAGTCAAAGCATTAACACATTTTCATTCTCGCTGTGTGATAGATCCCTTATTGTGAATTTAATGTATTACAGTCAAAATGCTTTGTAGTTCTTTTTAGCTCACCTGTCACATAGTGACAAGGTGAGCTTTTGTGATCACCCTTCGTCCGTCGTGTGTGCATCCGTGCGTCCGTCCGTCAACAATTTCTTGTCTGCACGATAGTGGTTTCATTTATGATTTTATTTTAACCAAACTTACACACAACTTGTATCACCATAAGATCTCGGTTCCTTTCTTGAACTGGCCAGATCCCATTATGGGTTCCAGAGTTATGGCCCCTGAAAGGGCCAAAATCAGCTATTTTGACCTTGTCTGCACAATAGCAGCTTTATTTATGATTTGATTTTTACCAAACTGGCACACAACTTGTATCACCATAAGATCTTGGTTCCTTTGTTGAACTGGCCAGATTCCATTATGGGTTCCAGAGTTATGGCCCCTGAAAGGACCAGAATTAGCTATTTTGCCCTTGTCTGCACAATAGCAGCTTCATTTATGATTTGAATTTAATCAAACTTGTACAAAACTTGTGTTGCCATAAGATCTCAATTCCTTTATTGAACCGGCCAGATCCCCTAATGGGTTCCAGAGTTATGGCCCCTGAAAGGGCCAAAATTAGCTATTTTGACCTTGTCTGCACAATAGCAACTTCATTTATGATTTGATTTTAACCAAACTTGCACACAACTTGTATCACCACAAGATCTTGGTTCCTTTCTTAAACTGGACAGATTCCATCATGGGTTCCAGAGTTATGGCCCCTTAAATGTCCAAAATTGGCTATTTTGGCTTTTGCAGCCATATAGAGACTTCATTTATGGTTTTATTTGATACAAACTTCCAAAATATCTTCAACAACAATAAATCTTGGATTCCATGACAAATCAGATCCATTCGTAGTTTCCAGAGTTATTTTATATCTGATTACCTCCCCTGATTGTAGTCAGAATGGATTTATATCAGTAAGTACTTACAGGACTTATTTGAAATTTCATTATTGTCATTAGTTGGACCGAGCCAATCAGAGTAGATAACTATGGACTGATTTTATGTCAAATTACCTCCCTTTATTTTTGAAATTAAAATGGATATATCTCCGTAACTCATGAAGATACTGATCTGAAATTTCATTTATGTTAACAAATTTATTTGGCAGATCCTTCTTTTGTTAACTTACAATAATTTTCTTTTGAATTACGTCCCTTTTACGTTACTATAAATAGACTATTTTTAGTAACTTTTTTATTATTGGCCGTAGGGAAAAACCGAGACCACTTTTCTGTGGTACAACATGGATGGTACCTCCAATTTTTAGGTGTATTTTGACATATCTGTACCTTGTAAGAATTTTGTTTTTCTTTTTGGTTAAATTTCTTTCCTTTGTTGTTCCTGTCCTTTGGACTTAGATATTTTTTCTGAGGACCTTCTTGTCCTCAAGTGCAATGATAACAGGTGAGCGATGTAGGGCCATCATGGCCCTCTTGTCTTAAATATTGATTTGAAATTTACAAGTTTCCACTGCCAATATAACATACAAGTAATATTAGAAGGATAATATTAATAAACAACCGTACATTTCTTCAGGGCACCTTAACAGCTAAATACCAGAATAAATAGTGTATATTTCTTTTAGGTAGGTGTTTCAATTTTTAGAAAAAGTGCAACTGTTATTTCTGTGTTACGTTTTTAGTTGTCAAGTTTACAAGCATATAAAGCACCTGCCAAAGCAACCACGTCAAGTATTTCCACACAGCCAACAGACTTTGTGTATAAAAGTCCACTGCTGCACTTCAAGTCATACAGGTAAATTGAACTAAATTTTAACTTTTATCATGCGAGATACGATTGATTCTGCCTTTCCGACCAGTGTAGATCATGATCTACACTGTTCGCCATTCAGTCAGTATCGTTTTGGTAAGCATCCCTTTCAACAGTTAATGGTACAGTCCAAATTGAATGCTGGACAAGTTCATTATAGAAATTTAGCAGGGTAAAGGGTCATCCTTTAACACCATATAGCAGCTCGCTGTGACTGTTGAAATCATACCACTGCACTGAAGAGATGTGCAGATTAGCCAAGAAGCAAACAACTGATTTAACCTTTACCCTGCTAAATTTCTAAAATGCACTGGTCCATCAGTCAATTTGGTTAGCACTACTTATCATTCAAAGGGGTGTTCACTGAAAATTAACTGACTGAATACTAGCAAACAGTGCAGACCATGATCAACCTGCATGGACATGCAAGCTGATCTTGGTCTGCACTGGTCACAAAGGCTTGTATCGCTTGTCATATGTTACAGTTTTCATAGTTTTTTTTTTTAACCTGCCGATGAAATCGGAAGTGGGGTATTGAAATGGCGTTGTCCGTCCGTCACGTCCGTGCGTCCGTCCGCAGCCATTTCTCAGTAACTAGTGGGTAGAATTTCATGGAACTTGAAATAAACATGAACCAACATACTGCGATGATGCCCGTCAAGTTTTTTTTTTCGGATTGGTCAATTTCCCTTGGAGTTATTGCCCTTGATTTAATGAAAAATACCCAAAAATGTCCGTCCGCAGCCATTTCTCAGTAACTAGCAGGTAGAATTTCATGAAACTTGACATAAACATGAACCAACATACTGCGATGGTGCCTGTCAAGTTTTTTTTTTGATTTGTCAATTTCCTTTAAGAGTTATTGCCCTTGATTTAATGAAAAATTCATGTCTGCAGCCATTCTCAGAGTAACAAGCTGGTAGAATTTTATGAAACTTGAAATAAATATGAACCAACATACTTCGATGAGGCCTGTCATTTTTAGCTCACCTGAGCAATGCTCAGGTGAGTTTTTGTGATCGCTCGATATCCGACGTCTGTCTGTCAACATTTAGCTTGTGTATGCGATAGAGGCTGTATTTTTCAGTTGATCTTCATGAATTTTGGTCAGAATTATAACCTTGATAAAATCTAGGCTAAGTTCGAAAATTGGTCATCTGGGATCAAAAACTAGAAAAAAATTGTGTATGCGATAGAGACTGTATTTTTCAATTGATTTTCATGAAATTTGGTCAGAATGATAGCCTTGATAAAATCTAGGTCGAATTTGAATATGGGTCATCTAGGGTCAAAAACTAGGTCACTAGGTCAAATTATAGAAAAATCTTGTGTTTGCGATAGAGACTGTATTTTTCAATTGATTTTCATGAAATTTCGTCAGAATGATTGCCTTGATGAAGTCAAGGTCAAGTTTGAATATGGGTCATCTTGGGTCAAAAACTAGGTCAGCGGGATATATTTAAGAAAATACTTATTTGAATTCAAGAGACCACAATTTTGGTCCAATCTTAATGAAAATTGGCCAGAATATTTGTTTCATGAAATCACTAGGTCAAACAAGCTTACACTGTTATGATGTGTTTCCCAGGCGAGCGACCTAGGGCCATCTTGGCCCTCTTGTTTTTTTAATTGGTCAATGTACCTTAGAGTTATTGCCCTTTAGTTGTTTAAAAATCTACAGATTTGTACATAACAATCCAATTTGTAGAATTTCATCAAACTTCTTTTCCATGAACATTTATTATAAACATGGGAAGTTGTGTACTCACACCTGGCCACCACCTTGCCTTGGTCACATCCCCTCCCCACCCCACTCCCCCCATTCATTTTCTGTTATATTGATTTTGACTAATGAAATTATTTGCTTCTTAGTAACATCCTTAACTTTTTGCCATTCCTCACCACAAACCCTTTCGGCGAGGGATACCAGTTCATCGAATTTGCTTGTTAGTACATGTTATTATGTTTGGTAAGGACAGGTTTTCCTAGATTTGTTGTTTCTGATTCCCTCTCTTTATTAAGTTCTTTTTTGTTAAAGGGCCGACTTGGTTCTCCAGGCAACTTTTATCAGTTATCTGCTTACAGCTATAACATGGAAATTTAATGGCCATTACGCCCAGCATGAATTGCAAGAGAGCAATTAATTCGGTCAGTTTTCGGAATCAGGTGTGTGTTGTTACATGTTGAAACTTCACACCAAGCATGTATGCTGTATAAATATCTCTGAGAGAAAACAAAAGTTGAACTCTGAATCTCAAAAAATATTCACAAAAAAAAAAAACAAGATAAAAATGCACAAATTAAACTATTCAGCACTAACGTTATTATGACGTTACGGTATTTGTGTCACACTAAAAAAAACATGAAGTAATGCAACTACTTATAACACAAAATAAACTACAATAGTGTAGGTTTATATTGTAGGTTTATTACTGTTTCCATGTTGTTATCCATTCACTTGCCCTAATTGATTAGGCTTATTATATTTCTAGAGTATATTATTATGCATTATACATGTATATTGATATTATCTTTCCATGAAGTAAATCCATATCATTGGGAATATTTGATATGTAATTTATTGTAAATACATTTATTGTTACATATATGTAAATTTATTGTATATTATTCTTTCTTCATCTGTATATATATATATATATATATATATGCGCTGACATTTATAGTTATGTAAATAAATTACTATCTGGCCTTTTCTTCATCATTTTGGGAAATTATGCCACATTGGAGCATGAACATATTCTCTGAGAGGAACCCAGATGGTCAGTGAGCAACCATGTCCAGCATTATTGCCTTAGTGTGTACCTGGTAATGGCTGATCATTGAAATGCGATAAACATTATGATAAAATGGGCATTAATGTCAGGGAAAACCACAAGACTCTGGAAGCTAATTTATAGCCAAGTTGGCCCTTTAAGTTATTTAAAAGACACTAGGTGTGATTTTGAAAATTTTTCACTTGGGTACCAGTAGCTTTATCTCTATTGAAGGGTGGCCTCCGTGACAGAGTGGTTAAGGTCGCTGACTTCAAATCACTTGCCCCTCATTGATGTGGGTTCGAGCCTCACTGGGGCGTTGAATTCTTCATGTGAGGAAGCCATCCAGCTGGCTTATGGAAGGTTGGTGGTTCTACCCACGTGCCCGCTTGTGATGAAATAATGCACGAAGGGGCACCTGTGGTCTTCCTCCACCATCAAAACTTGAAAGTCGCCATATCATCTATATTTGTGTTGGTGCAAAGTTAAACCCAACAAAATAAATAAATTATCTCTATTGAACATGCATTTATGAGCAATATGTTATTTCTATTTACAGATTTAGTCCTTATTTCCGCACCAAAGCTTGTAAGAATTTGATATCCAGATGTGTCGCAAACAAACTTCTGCCAAAGGTTGTCTTGTGTAGGTTTGATTTGCAGGGGACGTGCAATGATGAAAAATGTAAAGGGTAAGACTTTCTAAGTGGCTTATCCTTGTAGAGACAAAATGAGTTTTGTATCGAGATGAACTGCTTAACACCCATTAGCAAATGTTCTTAAAGAATATTTTATCAGAGAAGTGTTTTTCAGTTCTGATTCTGTTTTATGTTGAGAAGTATAAGTTCTCATAAGTATTTATACCAACTTGTAAAACAACCATAGACCAAGTTAAGAAAAATGGTGTTTTTTAACTGACGTGAGTTATAAAGGACTAATGTTTAGTTATACCCTAACCCTAACCGCCTCGATAGCCTAGTGGTAGAGTGCCTACTTCGAATGCGGGAGTTTGTGGGTACGATCTCCGGCCAAGTCATACCAAAGACATAAAATAGTACCAGTAGCTCCCTTGCTTGGCACTCAGCATTTAAAGGGAAACTGGCCTCTTCTCTCATACCCCTGTGGTGATAGATTCCATCAGGAATGAGATGTCGAGAGTGATCAATATAAGTTGTAGAACTTGTTTCACAATCGCCCTAAAATAAAAAGTATAAGCTATAGGACTAATGTTATCATATTCTAGGCAACACCAAAAACAGTATTTACCATTGGATAGAGAGATTTTGCTGGACATTGTCTCATACTGTCCAACTATTGCCGGTGTACAGAAAGACACGCCTCCAAAGAAAGTCTTAAAAGTCATGGGTATGTTATACATGTGTTTTAATTATTATTTTTCAAGAAGTATCTAGGTGTATACATCCATGATACAACTAACATAATATTTATGAAGACTTAGTGCTGAATTGATGTGTGCGGAAGTCACAAACTAGACGTTTCACAAGATGAATTTTTAGGGTAGGATATGTTATTCCTGGTATTTATTTCAGTTTAAGCATTAGCTTTAGTAAGATATTAGATATTTCTTGCTGAGATCAGATAAGTACTGGATCTAAATCTTGGAATGCTGGCTAGGTTTCCTGCCCGAAATGATGTAATGGAAGTACTGTTGAAAAAGCCGTTAAACAAAACATACATCTTTGATATACTGTATCCCTGTAATAATATATTTTAACATTCAAGTCTGACAATATTCAGCACCACATTTAATGTTGCCTTCTCTGCAAAAAAAAAATTTGTTCTAAGGACCTATATATTGACATCTGAAACCTGTACATTTTCTAGGAGACTATGTGGATGATATGCTGAAACAAAACAAAGGAAGATTCACTGTAGATCAGATGTGCCTGCTGTTAGTCAGTAAAATCAATGAACATGTCAAACATGGTAAGTACTGGTAATGTTGTGTGCAATTCGTAGAAAAACAGTTTTACGACTGGAAACTCATCATTGTTTACAAATTGACACAGAAAACCCTTTAACATATGATTTCAAAAGTATTGCCATGTCATCAAGGAATTGTATGTACAAAACTTGTTTTCTGCAATACAGTTAAATCATAGATATTTTGTCTGAGTCATTTTCATTTTAGCCGCACCATGAGAAAACCAACATAGTGGCTTTGCAACCAGCATGGATCCAGACCAGCCTGCGCATCAGCGCAGTCTGGGTAGGATCCATGCTGTTCGCTTTCAAAGCGAATTGCAAATAGATAAACCGTTAGCGAACAGCATGGATTCTGACCAGATTGCGTGGATGCGCAGGCTGGTCTGGATCCATGCTGGTCACAAAGCCACTATGTTGATTTTCCCATGGCGCGGCTCATTCGTGTTTCATGTGGGGAAGTGGTTCAGTTGTTTTCAGGCAGCTGAGTGTATAACACTTAGAAGTCCAGAAATCTGGTTGACAGTTATATGATAATTAAATTGTTGTTGAAAAAATTTCAGAACTGCATTGTACAGTTATCGTGTTATTGTTTTCTAATGTATATTTTTAACATTTATTCAACAGTTCCACCACACACAATGCTGTATACACCACGTTTGTTTCGGCCTAAACAGGATGAGAAACAGTTCGCCAAATCTGAAAATCCATCATTCAAACACACCAAAGATAATGAAGGCAAGTCCTACTTAATTCATTATAGAACAAACTAGTCACAAGTGTGTATTTTTTATGTAGCCATTTTTGTTGAATAAAAGTCCAATTCTTATTGGTTCTCTCAGCAACTTTCTGTTAGGAGGACACAAGTTTCACTCTAGGTTGGGCAGATTTTTTCCATGAAAATTCTACCAAGACATTAATCTAAAGTCTTTCACATCTATTCATGCAAGGAAAGTGTCAGGTACATGCAGAGAGAAAGTTTTACTCATAGGAAACCTCTAGACAGTTAACTGACTGCTGAGTATAGCTGAAATACTGTTCAAAAAGGAGGTTAAAGATAACAAAAGTTGACAAATGGACATAACAGTTCATGATGTGTGATGGATTATTTATTTTACACTTTTGAATATGACAGACTATTTCAAATTATTTTAAATATTGCTTATGGAACATTTGCAACTTTTGATGTGCTTGATACTAAAGGCACAAATCAGTTTAGTTTGACCAACACAAACTCTTACACCTGATATGTAAGTGTTAAAGTCTAGAGGAGCTATCTGATGCAAAATTTCTCCTTGAGTAGGGTATGATATACATGTAAGGCTTGTAAGTGATGAGTCTGTAATTACAGCATTCCAGTTCCTTGCTCATACTCAGTCCAGACCCGAGGACACAGTGATACAGAGTGACGAAAGAAGATACTTCTATACTGAAGATGGTGGGTCAGAGGTTCAAGACTTGGAGTCATCGGTGCTAGCCTCACCTACTGATACACAGCTCTGGCTCAAACTTGCAAACAACAAACTACATAGTTCCCATTTGTAAGTGATTTAACATATTTCTTTACAGCCACATTTGTCTAGATGTTAGAGTTTCACTTGATAATAGTCAGGACAGTTGCCTAAGTCTGTGCTGCCTGTATTCACCTAGTTTTACCTATGAGTATAACATAATTTTGTACAATCTATTCTTTAATACATAATAAACTAATAGTCTGGTTTAGTACACTGTATTGGGGTTTCAGTGATCGCATTGTACCAAAGACATGAAAAATTGTACTAGTAGCTTCCTTGCTTAGTGCTCATCATTAAGAGGATAATTCTAGAACTGGTCAGCCTGGTGTCAGTATGTGACTGGGTTTTGTGTCATGTCACATGCATTAAGGCATGATATTCTAATGCAGCACTATAAACTTGGTCAGTGTGCTCACTGCAAAAGTATACACCGTTGTTTATAGGACTAAGAAATTGTTAAGAAAAATGCTAAACCCAGACACACAAAAGCTGTTATCTCTAATGATTTTGCTTTCTGAACCTTTTGATGAATTTTATTTTCAGGTCCTCTGAATCAAGTTTAGAGGAAGCCCTAAATGTGTTAGCTAGGGCACTGGAATCCAATAAAGATAGTTCAGTATTATGGTTAGAGTATTTAACACTGTATGCTAGACATAAAGAAGCCACAGACTTCTCAGATCTCTGTCAGATGGCACTTCAGTATGCACCAAGCTTTGAAATTTGGTGGAAGGTAAGTGATTCAGTAGTGAGAGGATAGGACTACTGTGCTTTGGGATATTTGTACCCGCCGACAACAAAGTTGTAAGGGGGGGTATACTGGTTTCAGGTTGTCTGTCCGTCTGTCTGTAGACACAATCTTGTGCGCACCATCTCTCCTCATCCCCTTGACACAATTAATGAAACTTCACACAAGTGATCAGTACCAACAGTAGTTGTGCATGGGCATGTTAGGTTCTTTCAGAAAAAAAAATTGCAGAGTTATGGGACTTTGTTTTTTGTTACTATACTATATACATAGACACAATCTTGTGCGCACCACCTCTCCTCATCCCCTTGACACAATTTAATGAAACTTCACACAAGTGATCAGTAACAACAGTAGTTGTGCATGGGGCATGTTAGGTTCTTTCAGAAAAAAAATTTGCAGAGTTATGGGACTTTGTTTTTTTGTTACTATACTATATACATAGACACAATCTTGTGCGCACCATCTCTCCTCATCCCCTTGACACAATTTAATGAAACTTCACACAAGTGATCAGTAACAACAGTAGTTGTGCATGGGGCATGTTAGGTTCTTTCAGCGATAAAAATTGCAGAGTTATGGGACTTTGTTTCTTGTTAACATACTATGTACATACAGTCTGCATATGCAATCTTGTGCGTGCCTAATCTACCGAACCCTTGCACACAGTTTAATGAAACTTCACACAAGTGATCAGTACCAACCCTAGTTGTGCATGGTGCATATTACGTTCTTTTAGATAAATATTCTGCATTGTTATGGGACTTTGTTTTTTGTTACAATACTGTATACATATAGTCTATATACATACAGTCCACATAATTATGCAATCTTGTGTGCGTCAAATTGCAATGTACTGTGTCAGTGCATGCGGGGGGTACATTCATCACCTTTAGTGATAGCTCTAGTTTTGCAAGGTCCGGTTTTGGATAATTTACCCCAAAAATCATATGTTTTGACTTGTGTAATATTAACTATTTGAATATATATCTGTATGTTACAGTAAGTTACTTAATTTCCTACCTACAACCACCTTGGTAACCTACTGGTGGCACCTGCCATGAGTGAGGGAAGACAAGGGTTCACTGTCTGGGACTTGTCAGGCTCGTGTCAGTGAAACTACCAATTCTAGGGCTTGGGCAATATGAAAAGTAAAACAACCAACTCAGCTTGATACAAATACCCAGATCAACACACTAGTATTATATTCCATATATGAGCCGCGCCATGAGAAAACCAACATAGTGGGTTTGCGACCAGCATGGATCCAGACCAACCTGCGCATCCGCGCAGTCTGGTCAGGATCCATGCTGTTCACTTTCAGAGCCTATAGCAGTTAGAGAAACTGTTAGCGAACAGCATGGATCCTGACCAGACTGCACGGATGCGCATGCTGGTCTGGATCCATGCTGGTCGCAAAGCCACTATGTTGGTTTTCTCATGGCGCGGCTCATATATCTTGTCTTAATTTTGGTTTGTGTGATTTTTAACTTCCAAGAGGGGTTGCAGATTAATTCATGTAAAAATATCCCAAAGCACAGTACATAATTACAATCTTCACAATTCCCTGCTACAAAAGATCTAGTTACTTCCATCATGCATAGCTGAATTAAGCTCTTTACCCTTTATAAAGTTTCACATGAAAACTAAAATTGTTTCATTACTTGTAAAGGGAAGACTAGTACAGTTCCACAATTATACAAACTTCTAAAAGGTGATTACATTTTCATGTACCTGTGTACAGTATCTTAGAATATTTCTTCTTTCAGTATCTACATAGCCTGGTATCGTACACGGACAGGAATGAAGTATGTAGTGAGATTGTCGACTACCTCTGCTCCATACAGACCAAAGATAACATAAATGCTGCAGTATCTCATCACTTGCTGGAGGTGATGTTATATAAAACCAATCTCTCCATGATGGCTGGTCAATCACAATATGCTAAAAATATATTACAGGTAAGGATTACAGTGTACATTAAAGATGTAACCTGGCCAAAAAAATCAGTAACTGTTTCAGGTTTATGACATAATGAATATAAAATATGACTGGACACCAGCTGTTTAGTAGTTTACCTATTGACTATAATTGTGAATTTGGCAGTAGATAGTAGCTTTCAACACTAAAGCAGTTACAGCACTAAACAAAACTCTTTAGATACAGATTTACCTCTTTGGTAGATAGAACCACAGATTTATGTAGAATATGTGGAAGTGAAAGGACACTTTACCTGGACATTTTACCCTGGCTGGGTAAAAACTGCTGATTTCTTCAGTCATTATTGATATAACTTTATGCTGCCTAAAATACAGGTGAGAGTAGGGCAAAAAGTTGAGAATCTGTTGAGGGACTGAACTGTTACATATTGACTTTGTACTAAAATATTTCTATGACTTCACACATATCCAGACGTCCTTGCATTTCGAGAAAAAAAAATTGTTGAAAATCTTTTCAAAATCAATTTCTACTTGCAGGGTTATTTTGTGAAGAGTGAAGGTAAATCATCGTGTCAGTCATACCTAACAGTGCTGGATCGCTGTGTTCTATGGTTATGCTACATACACGTGTTGTCATGGCAACAGCTGCCTGATGGATTGTGGGATAGTGCTTTATCTGGGAAAATAATAAACAAGGTGATACATTGAAAAAAAAGACATTTTATGAAGAAGTCTGTTCTTCAGTTAGTTGCGATGCAAGAATTCTTGAACTTAACTGGGTCATATAAGCTGTCTTGACAAAATTCTTGAAGTTGCTAGATATAATCCCAAACACAGTGAAAGGGAAATTTATTCCTATGTTGAAACCTGAATGATATGTAACAACAATAAATGTAAATTTTATGAAACTTCCTTCTAGTTTCATATTGTGTTATTTGATGATCAACAGCAGTTTTACAAGTGACCACCAAGTGGCATTTTTAGCTTGTCTGATTCTTGATTTCTTTGAGGTATTGTTGTCATCTGATCCTCAGTTTTTGTTACCATTTTTGTTTGCGTCTATATTTCTCAAAAACTGTGAAAGCTATAGCTTGTTTATCATCATTAGTTGAGTAAGTAGGTTAAGAACCATAGCTCTCTCACGCATTTTGTAAGAATCATGGCCGTTTTTGTTCTTAGAACATTTGAATTTCTTGAATAATTTTTTTGTTTAAGTCCTCCTTGCTCAAATACTGTAAGAACTGTAGCTTTGAAACTAAAAAAAATTTTGTCACCAAAAGGTGAGTAAGATGGCCAAGAACAATAACTTTTTTCTTGCTTGTTGCCTTACATCAAGGACTTACAGGTGAGCATTGGTACCAGCAGGTGGTGCTCTTGTTCTACAAAGCTGTAATGGTCTTCATACCAAGCTTTAAGGCAGATAATATATGTCTGATTATGGAGAGTGATAATTTCAGAATGATTTGGTACTTCCCTGGAAGAAACTTCCTCTTGGTGGTTTTACAAGGGACCAGCAGATGGCACTACTACAGGAAGCTGTCAGTGTTTGTATAACAAGCCAGGAACCAAGAAATGCTGCAGCTCTCCAGGAAGGCTTGATACTGTGTAGAAATATCATTCACCTATTGCATTGTCAAAATAAGTAAGTTTCATGTAAAATTCATAGTTGTGTTGGATGACAGTTTCGTCTAGTTGATGATACATCAAACAGTCCATGGCCGAGTGGTTAAGGATGATGACTTTAACCTTTAGCCTGCTAAATTCCTAAAATGAACTGGTCCATCATTCAATTTAGGCAGTACCATTTATTATTCGAAGGGATGTTCACTGAAAATTTACTGACTGATTAGCGAACAGTGCAGACCGTGATCAGCTTGCCCACTGGTGCAGGCTGATCTTGTTCTGCACTGGTCGCAAAGGCAGAATCACATGCCGCCAGCAGGCTAAAGGTAAAATCACTTGCCCTTCACCACTGTGGGTATGAACCCTCACTTGGGGTGTAGAATTTTTCATGTAAGGACGCTATCCAGGTGACTTACTAAAGGTTGATAGTTCTACCCAGGTGCCTGGTCCACTGCCATTTTCAAAAGTGCTGTATAATTAGTTAATACTATTGTGATATGGAGTTTATATTTTAGCAGCAAGATATCAATTTGTTTTTATAATTTCATCACATAAATGCTCCAATGACCATCATTTGCCGTTTTTCATGGCAAGGCAGTAGAGGACTTTGACTTTGAGTTACCTCCCTTTAACCAGTGTTAGTTTGAGCTTATCATGAAGCCAGTGAGCTTCAGTAATATATGAGCAGCCCATGTGGTATTTCTTTGTGGTAAAACTTCAAAGATGTAATTCAAAATATAGGATAGAGGCTATGAAAACTGATGAAGATTTCACATTTATAGCCTCTTTTTTGACTCGCTCCTTTTACCATTTCATGCATCTTTAAATAGGTCAGTCTCATATGAACATTCTTGGATATTGTATATAAATAAATCTTGAAAATTTTGAAAATGTTTGTCAAGTGATTGGTTGAAAAAGTAGGGTTAATACTAAATATTTATAGCCCTCAGAAATACATGAAAATACAATAAATGTGTACATGTATGTTTACAGATTAGAGGAGATGTTGTCAGTATGCAGAGATCTGTTACAGAAGGACCAGTCACTGGTAGATATCTGGCTGATTGTAGCCAACCTGTATGCTGCCAATGGAGAAATAGATGCCACCATTCAGGTATATCTCTTCCACTTTCTTTCTTAGACATAATGTAGAATGATAAACCAATCATACGTTTTTCAGCTATTAACCAGCCTGCAGAAATAGTCCCAAGTGTATTCACAGAACAAGGGGTATATTGTAGTTTCGATGTTGATTGGTTGTGTTGTTTATACATGAGTAGATCGTTTGGTTTCCAAACAGAGAATTATTGGGCCTGTGTTGTATATCTTAATAGGATGATTGCATGTAGTCAGTAAGTGACTCCTGTTGTGTTAGGAGTCAGTTAGTCAAAGGTAACAATTGCTTTGAAACAAACAATTACTTGAGGGAGAATGTATGTTTAGAGCATTCAAACTTTTTTTGGGATTATTGCTCGTAGTCAGTAGATGTCTATTACATTCTGTTTATTCGGAGAATTTCAAAGGTTAGTGTCATTGTGAACTTAGGCTGAAAATGGTTTCCTATCAATAACATGAGAACTCTTGCGATACTGACGTGTGTAACTTCATTGCAATTTCGCCATCAGTGAAATGCACATGACTTTAATAATGATAGATAATTGTAAATTTGTAGAATTTGATTGTCCAGTTAAAAAAATTTCAGCATTTAATTATGATTCTCTTACATTATATTTGTATTTTATTACAGGTGTTCAATGATGCGCTAGAAGTGAATCCGTTATCTGCCAGAGTGTTCAGTATTGCTGCTCAATTTGGAGTCTCTCATGTATGTAGGCCTTAGCTAAAGTTTTGTGTAAATTTTAACTTGGCTCTCTTATCATAGACTTCATAGATTTACCACAACTGGTTGTATATTGAAAATTATAAAGGTAATAAACTGGTAATGATAATCAGCTAATTACGTATTATTCATATGCAACATCAGCATTTTCCGTGTTTTACTGAGTTATTTGGGCCTATAGTAGCTACTTTACATGAGAAGAATGCTGAATTGTCAATCGAGAATACATAATCACATGGAAATTGCCGAGTGCCCATTATTGTAATTCTAAAAAAACAAAACTTGATAGTATTGCTATTCAAGAAAACAGAAAGGACAGTAAAAGGTCTATAAAAGAAAAGTAGTTTACCAGTGTGTTAAAGAGAAGTCATTGACGTTGTTCCTGTTGTTATATCCCCAAATACAAAATATATGGGGACTATATTGGGGTCATGCATATCTTTTGGTCTTATGGTCCATCTGTCTATAATGCCTTGCCAGGGGCTTATATCTGAATCTTTTCAAGAGATTTTCAAGCAACTATACATGAATTTTCAGGTCCAAGTTCATGGCCATTCTTGAAGGCCGAAAGTCAAATGGCTATATTTCATGTACTCCATATGTTATAAACCGCAGGAATGATTTTCATGAAACTGACATCAATTGTTACCCTCATCAAGATGACCAGGAGAATGCACTACCTATATCAGTAGGTCAAAGGTCAAGGAAATAGTGGTAGTACAAGGTTATGACAGTATTTTACGTTCCCTGTATCAATGCAGAATCTGTGGGTAATAATCACCTTCAGTGATAGCTCTAGTTTATGGTAAATCAGTAGTTCTTAATAAGATATTCTAGAACAAGGATTATGCTAGTTCTTCGTGTACATTATATCTATCGACATACATTATTTGAAGTGGTGTTTTACTTACAGAATGCTGAGTTTACAATGACGTGTCTGGAACAGTGTCCACTGGGATACTTCAGTCTGGATGACAAAACTTTACCTGATCCTCTCTCACTTTACTGGTGAGCAATAGTTATTACTTTTGTCACATCTTAAATTTAATCAAATTTGGGACGGACAAGTTTATTCTGCTTCTGTCTGTATAAGACTTGTGTATAAATATTCTGAATCTGTAAATATTATATGAAAAAATTTGTGCTTGAAATTATTTTAACAGGACAAGTATATATGATGTGTTATTACCTATGACATTATGTAGCCTCGTGTTGTTGTTTTTTTTTTCAAACAATTTCCACTGTGTGCACTCCAGGATACTGATTACAATTGTCAGAATATTTTTCATGTTTTCAGTGTATTATTGAATCAGACAGTAGCTCTAGGTTACACACCACCACCACTTAAAGAAGGTGTATCAAAAGACCTCATTTCTGAACAACAGACAGACATCTGGCTTAACTACTGGTAATATCTTTCCTTACAACTTCATTAAGAGGCAAGTTGGTTTACCTTTATTAGAATATTTCCTGTGAAAAAAAAACTTTTTTTAGAAAGATTTGGTACTGTAGCTTGCTTGGCTAACTGAATAGTGACACCTTAATTGTACAATTTTTTTCCCTCTTTACATTTTTGCAAAGGAAGTTTACAGGCTGTACTCTATCGATAAAGAGATTAGTTTTAGCTTTTTGAAGCATCTGGATGGAATCTAAAATATTTTGCATACATATGTTTGTGTTTCAGTTTATTTTTGGAACAACGAAAGAATTATGCAGCTGTTGTAGAAATGTTTGAGACAGCGTTGAGTTCTGTGACAAAAGCTTGTGATATTGGTAAAATATGGTCAGGGTAAGTGGTTGTATATAAGGTAAGTGGATTTTTCTAATATTACCCAAGAGCGGACGCAGTTGTCCAGTGGTAACACAGTCTGACTACGAAACCACAGGGGTCATGAGTTTGAGTCCTCGCTCTTCCAACTAAAGTTACTGACATTGGGATAAGAGTCCCGTGTATGCGTGCTTTACACCTGGCACGTTAAAGAACCAGGGAAGCTTCTGAAATTGGAGCGTCTTCTGTATCTTGCACAATCTCCCACTAACATTACTAACAGTCTTCTGGAGGAGTTGCCCATATGGGTTACTGGTGGCGACTATAAATTAACTTATATACAACCAAACAAATATGCCAATATTTAACTCCTATAATGCAGTGGGAAAAAGCATTTAATGGCAAAGTGTAATGTCATGATGGTACATCACTATAAATAGCACACTAGTATTAGAATTCCTTATTAACTAATCTATAGTATTTCACTTGCTTCTTTATATCGTTTGTCACCTTTCAAGTTTATTTTTCAGTAATGATAAAAGAAAATATTGCATGCATTATAGGTTGGCTGTAACAGTTGCCTTATTTGACATTATTTTCTCAGTTTTACAATATCTGATATCATCCTCAAATGCATTTGATATTTATATTTTACATATAAATATAGTTAAAACAACAAATAAGAAATAACCAAATTTATTCAAAATACATTTTTAGATTATATTGTTTGAAATCGGGAATCTGTCTTTGTTTTAGAAATAATACATCCCAAACAGTTATTCTGTTGTTGAATAAAGGCATTGTCAGGAGTGAAATGTGACAAAATTATATCACAAGGGTGCAGCCCAAGTTTAAGAAATAATATATCTCATCCAGTGATTTGTTGTTGAATAAAATCATTGTTTGGAGTTCAGATGCGAAGGAATTATATCACAAGGGCACAGAGCAAATCACTAAATGAGATATATTATTTCGATTCTAACACATTACCAAGGTGTTTTGTAACACGTTACCAAGGATTTTTAAGTACATCCTTGACGACGTTCGTCAAATATTTGCCTGTTTTTTGTTGGTTTCTTTTTCAACGTGCCGCTATGCCGTTTGACGCTATGACGTACTAATTGTGACGTCAGAAGTTATTCAGAACAGTGAATTGTTGTAAAATAACCCACAAATTTCAGCCTTCTTTGTTTAATAGGAAAATGAATCAAGTCGTGTTAGAATATATAATAATACATATCTGATTGACAATGATTTTATTCAATAGAAAATTACTGTTTCTGATTATTCCAATCATAATCATCCAAATACTAAAATATGTTGGTTTTTTTTTTGTTAGTTTGGTTTTTCATTTTAACATTTGAATCTTATTCCATTTTCAGTTTGTAGGAATGAAAATTTATGAACAAAAGTTAAAAATTTGAATGAATCAGAAGTTAGAAGAAGAAGTAATAGTCAAGTTCTTTAGGTCCATTTTTGCTGCTTCTTTAATTGAACTGAAAATATAAACAGATACAGAACGAACATAGCAAACTGTACCATCACTTTCAGGTATATAGCGTTCCAGTATAGACAGTTACAAAATAGTGCACAAAATATTACACAGCAAACTGTAGAGCATCGCAAGATGAACTATTTGTTCCATCGATGTATAATCACCATGCCTGTGAAGTTGCCACTTGAACACTGGAACATTGAAACAGTGCTAGACTATAGACCAGTTAACTCTGTGATTGAAGGCTATGTATGTTACTTGTTACCGGAGCAACAGACATTGACGTTGGAACGTGTAGTCAACATGATGCCCAATAACATCACACTAGTGTTAAGGTAATAGTGTCATTTTCAGAAGTATTCTCCGAGCTTTTATCATTGAATATGTGCCCATATTAATTAATGTTTCAAGTATGAATCTTAGATTTTGAAATGCTGAAATTACTTTTTGCCCTCTATTTGTAAATCATGTATAGAGTTTAATGAAACTTCGCATGAATATGGCAAATACAAGGGATGCAACTCTTCTGTTCCTTCTGGTGAACATGTTGGTACTAGTAAGAAATTCGGGAATGCTGTTGTTTCAACTGACTAACCAATTTATACAAATAATATTGATAATACGCATGAAATTACCGTGAAAAATCAAATAAATTATGCTAGCGTGTATATTACGCATCCCCGATCTTATGTCAAAATCTTGGGGAAATACATACATTTGAATATAATAATGCAACGAAAATCAATCAGTACGCACCCCTTCGTGACAAATTTTAAAAAATCGTAAAAAACAGGCATAATATATTCAAATGTTTACGGTAGTGCATATGGTAATGCATTTTTAGCTCATCTGATTTTTTGAAAAAAAAATGATGAGTTATTGTCATCACTTGAGCTGTTGTCGGCGTTGGCGTCTGCGTCGGTGTTGCCTGGTTAAGTTTTATGTTTAGGTCAGCTTTTCTCCTAAACTATCAAAGCTATTGCTTTGAAACTTGGAATACTTGTTCACCATCATAAGCTGACCCTGTATAGCAAGAAACATAACTCCATCTTGTTGTTTTTGCAAGATTTATGGCCCCTTTTTAGCTCACCTGAGCACGAAGTGCTCAAAGGTGAGCTTTAGTGATCACCCTGTGTCCGGCGTCCGTCGTCGTCCGTCGTCCGTCCGTCCGTCCGTCCGTCGTCAACAATTTGACTGTTAACACTCTAGAGGTCACATTTTTGACCCAATCTTAATGAAACTTGGTCAGAATGTTACCCTCAATAAAATCTTGGACGAGTTCGATATTGGGTCATCTGGGGTCAAAAACTAGGTCATCAGGTCAAATCAAAGGAAAAGCTTGTTAACACTCTAGAGGTCACATTTTTGGCCCAATCTTAATGAAACTTGGTCAGAATGTTACCCTCAATAAAATCTTGGACGAGTTCGATATTAAGTCATCTGGGGTCAAAAACTAGGTCATCAGGTCAAATCAAAGGAAAAGCTTGTTAACACTCTAGAGGTCACAATTTTGGCCCAATCTTAATGAAACTTGGTCAGGATGTTACCCTCAATAAAATCTTGGACGAGTTCGATATTGGGTCATCTGGGGTCAAAAACTAGGTCACCAGGTCAAATCAAAGAAAAAGCTTGTTAACACTCTAGAGGTCACATTTTTGGCCCAATCTTAATGAAACTTGGTCAGAATGTTACCCTTAATAAAATCTTGGACGAGTTCGATATTTGGTTATCTGGGATCATAAACTAGGTCACCAGGTCAAATCAAAGGAAAAGCTTGTTAACACTGTTGAAGCCGCATTTATGACTGTATCTTCATGAAACTTGGTCAGATTGTTAATATTGATGATCTTAAGGTCCAGTTTGAATCTGGGTCATGTAGGATAAAAAACTAGGTCACCAAGCCAAATCAAATGAAAAGCTAGTTTACACTAGAGGCCACATTTATGACCATACCTTAATGAAACTTGGTCAAATCTTGATGATCTATAGCTCAAGTTCAAATCTGGGTTAGGTGGGGTCAAAAACTAGGTCACTAGGTCATATCAAAGGAAAAGCTTGTTAACACTCTAGAGGCCACATTTATGACTATATCTTCATGAAACTTAGTCAGAATGTTAAACTTGATGATCTTTAGGGCAGTTTTGAATCTGGGTCATGTCGGGTCAAAAACTAGGTCACCGGGTCAAATCAAAGGAAAAGCTAATTAACACTGTAGAGGCCACGTTTATGACCATATCTTAATGAAACTTGGTCAGAATGTTAATCTTGATAATCTTTAGGTCAAGTTTAAATCTGGTCAGATGGAGTCAAAAACTAGGTCACTAGGTCATATCAAAGGAAAAGCTTGTTAACACTCTAGAGGCCACATTTTTGACTATATCTTCATGAAACTTAGTCAGAATGTTAAACTTGATGGTCTTTAGGTCAAGTTCGAATCTGGGTCATGTCGGGTCAAAAACTAGGTCACGGGGGTCAAATAAAAGGAATAGTTAGTTAACACTTTAGAGGCCACATTTATGACCATATCTTAATGAAACTTGGTCAGAATGTTAATCTTGATGATCTATAGGTCAAGTTTAAATCTGGGTCAGGTGTGTTAAAAAACTAGGTCACTAGGTCAAATCAAAGGAAAAGCTTGTTAAGACTCTAGAGGCCAGATTTATGACTGTATCTTCATGAAACTTAATCAGAATGTTAATCTTGATGATCTTTAGGTCAAGTTCGAATCTGGGTCATGTGGGGGCAAAAACTAGGTCACCGGGTCAAATCAAAGGAAAAGCTAGTTAACACTTTAGAGGCTACATTTATGACCATATCTTAATGAAACTTGGTCAGAATGTTGATCTTGATGATCTTTAGGTCAATAGGTCAGGTGAGCGATACAGGGCCTTCATGGCCCTCTTGTTTACTTAGAAAATATCAGATTTCTTGGTTAAGTTTTATGTTTAGGTCAACTTTTCTCCTAAACTATCAAAGCTATTGCTTTGAAACTTGGAATACTTGTTCACCATCATAAGCAGACCCTGTACATCAAGAAACATAACTCCATCTTGCTTTTTGCAAGAATTATTGCCCCTTTTGGACTTAGAAAATCAGTTTTCTTGGTTAAGTTTTATGTTTAGGTCAGCTTTTATCCTAAACTATCAAAGCTATTCCTTTAAAACTTGCAACACTTGTTCACCATCATAAGCTGACCCTGTACAGCAAGAAACATAACTCCATCCTGCTTTTTGCAAGATTTATGGCCCCTTTTGGACATAGAAAATATCAGATTTCTTGGTTAAGTTTTATGTTTAGGTCAACTTTTTCTCTTAAACTATCAAAGCTATTGCTTTAAAACTTGCAACTCTTGTTCACCATCATAACCTGACCCTGTACAGCAAGCAACATAACTCCATCCTGCTTTTTGCAATAATTATTGCCCCTTTTGGACTTAGAAAAATCATTTTCTTGGTTGAATATTATGTTTAAGTCAACTTTTCTCATAAACTATCAAAGCTATTGCTTTAAAACTTGCAACAGTTTTTCACAATCATAAGTGGACACTGTACATCAAGAAACATAACTCTATCCTGCTTTTTGCAAGAGTGATGGCCCTTTTTAGACTTAGAAAATCATGGGTAGGACAATATTTCTATTATACAAAAAAAATCAGATGAGCGTCAGCACCCGCAAGGCAGTGCTCTTGTTAAATGTTGGCTTATTGCATTGGTATAAATATTTTGCTAACACATAAAAATAGTTGCAGGTTTTGTATTTGGATAAAGAAATCTCTGTTTGAATGTTGTATAATACCAGGTTGTGTGAGGAATATCTGCGACATGGAGATGACCAGAGAGCACTCAGTCTGTGTTATCCTCTACTTTGTGATGGGACACAAAATACACACATCTGGAAACTGTAATACCAGTTTTACCATCTTTACCTATAAATATATATTCCTCTGTCTGTCTTCAGTCAAAGTTACAAAGACAAGTCATTCAAACACACAGAAAATTAAATTTTCTAAAGTTTTCACTCACAAACAGAATTTCTAGACTAAATACTCCATCAAAATTAATTTGCTGTGAACAGCATATATTGTGAAATATTAACAATCTTGTCGTCTGATATTTAAAATATAAAATAATTTTGTGAAAGATTGATCTGCCATGCCATTTGCATACAATACAATGTACTAGTATAACACAGTTTTAGTTGCTATGATTTCAGTGCAACAACTTTGGCCATCAGACAAAGGTCACACACCCAGGTAAATCTATTTCCAAATTGCAAAAGCATTTTAGAAACTGTATGGAACTACAATTGCCTTTATACGTGGTACTTGCTTGGGTCAATAAAACTGGTTGGTGTTAAGATATTTGTTGTATGGTTAACTTTTTAGCTCACCTGTCACAAAGTGACAAGGTGAGCTTTTGTGATCGCGCGGTGTCCGTCCGTGCGTCCGTAAACTTTTGCTTGTGACCACTCTAGAGGTCACATTTTTCATGGGATCTTTATGAAAGTTGGTCAGAATGTTCATCTTGATGATATCTAGGTCAAGTTCGAAACTGGGTCACGTGACCTCAAAAACTAGGTCAGTAGGTCTAAAAATAGAAAAACCTTGTGACCTCTCTAGAGGCCATATATTTCATAAGATCTTCATGAAAATTGGTCAGAATGTTCACCTTGATGATATCTAGGTCAAGTTCGAAACTGGGTCACGTGGTTTCAAAAACTAGGTCGGTAGGTCTAAAAATAGAAAAACCTTGTGACCTCTCTAGAGGCCATATTTTTCATGAGATCTTCATGAATATTGGTCAGAATGTTTACCTTGATGATATCTAGGTCAAGTTCGAAACTGGGTCACATAGGGTCAAAAACTAGGTCATTAGGTCTAAATATAGAAAAACCTTGTGACCTCTCTAGAGGCCATATTTCTCAATGGATCTTCATGAAAATTGGTCAGAATGTTCACCTTGATGAAATCTAGGTAAAGTTCGAAACTGGGTCACATGGGGTTAAAAACTAGGTCAGTAGATCTAAAAATAGAAAAACCTTGTGACCTCTCTAGAGGCCATATTTTTCATGAGATCTTCATGAATATTGGTCAGAATGTTCACCTTGATGATATCTAGGTCAAGTTCCAAACTGGGTCATGTGGGGTCAAAAACTAGGTCAGTAGATCTAAAAATAGAAAAACCTTGTGACCTCTCTAGAGGCCATATTTCTCAATGGATCTTCATGAAAATTGGTCAGAATGTTCACCTTGATGATATCTAGGTCAAGTTCGAAACTGGGTCACGTGCGGTCAAAAACTAGGTCAGTAGGTCTAAAAATAGGAAAACCTTGTGACCTCTCTAGAGGCGATATTTTTCAATGGATGTTCATGAAAATTGGTCAGAGTGTTTATCTTGAAGATATCTAGGTCAAGTTCGAAACTGGGTCACGTGGGGTTAAAAACTAGGTCAGTAGATCTAAAAATAGAAAAACCTTGTGACCTCTCTAGAGGCCATATTTTTCATGAGATCTTCATGATTATTGGTCAGAATGTTCACCTTGATGATATCTAAGTCAAGTTTGAAACTGGGTCACGTGGGGTTAAAAACTAGGTCAGTAGATCTAAAAATAGAAAAAACCTTGTGACCTCTCTAGAGGCCATATTTCTCAACGGATCTTCATGAAAATTGGTGAGAATGTTCAGCTTGATGATATCTAGGTCAGGTTTGTAACTGGGTCATGTGCGGTTAAAAACTAGGTCAGTAGGTCGAAAAATAGAAAAACCTTGTGACCTCTCTAGAGGCCATATTTTTCACGAGATCTTTATGAAAATTGGTGAGAATGTTCACCTTGATGATATCTAGGTCAAGTTTAAAAGTGGGTCACGTGCCTTCAAAAACTAGGCCATTAGGTCAAATAATAGAAAAACCTTGTGACCTCTCTAGAGGCCATATTTTTCAATGGATCTTCATGTAAATTGGTCAGAATTTTTTATCTTGATGATATCTAGGTCACATGTGCTCAAAAACTAGGTCACTATGTCAAATAATAGAAATAATGACGTCATACTCAGTTCAACACTGGGTCATGTGGGGATAGGTGAGCGATTCAGGACCATCATGGTCCTCTTGTTCTCTTTGTTACTTGATTTGCAGAAAAACTAAATCGGGGATTGGGTGGTATTATATTCCTCTAAATCCAATTAGATTCATAGAAACAAAACCTGTTTTATATGGAAGGGAGAAGGGATTGCAAAGCTTCCTTTAAACTTGAATGAGTTACCAATAGCTGTAAACATTTGAAATATTCCATGAAACAACACATCACTAGAGGTCTAATACCTTGGATATTTTTAATTTGAAAGCTGCTAAATTGCCTATTGTTTTAGATATAGGAACATTTTCTGGTACTGTATGAATTGACAGTGTAATGTATGTTCTGGCATAAGGATTGCATGATTTGACAATATACGTTTCTTCTGGAAAAAAAAGCTTGTTTTGTTGTGCTTTCAGATTGAGAAGTTGTTCCGGAAAGCAGTACAAACAGTGCCTTACAGTCTGAATATCTGGAAAGATGTAAAATCTTAATATTTCTTCCATTAATTAGTTTATCTGAAACATCAAAATGTGCATTTTTAGCTCATCTGATTTTTGGAAAAAATCTACGAGGTATTGTCACTTGATCGTCGGCGTTGGTTAAAATTTTTGTTTAGGTCCACCTTTTCTCAAAAAACTGTAAGAGCTACAGCTTTGAAACTTTGCATACTTGTTAATCTTCATAAGGCAACTGTGTAAGCCTAGAACCATAACTCTGATTTGCATTTAGTCAAATTTATGACCCTTTTTGTACTTAAAAAATTTTGGTTTCTTGGTTAAAATTTTTGTTTAAGTCCGACTTTTCTCAAAAACTACAAGAGCTACAGCATTTAAACTTTGTACACATGTTTATAATCATTAGGGGACTATGTAGGCCAAGAGCCATAACTCTAACCTGCATTATGTTAGATTTATGGCCCTTTTTTGTACTTAGAAAATCTGAAATAATAACTCTTTTCTTACATATTGTTCAGCGCTTGCAGACAAGTGATGGCACCCATAGGCGGTGCTCTTGTTTAGATATTGTAGTCACTGATTGTCGAGTGTTATTTAGTGTGCACACACATTGATCAGTCTTGCTTTAATACTGAAATTTCATTACTATTTATAGCATATTTATAGTTACTGTACTGTAATAGAAAAATAATGCATGCTTATATGTTACTGGCTTTCATTGATGTTAAACCTTTGTAAACATGATAGTAAGCTCCATGTCTTTGTAGCACTTCGTATTCGTATAGTATAACTGTAGGTCGAGATCTCGTACAAATGTTTCACCTACTCGTTGATAAAGTATCATAAGACATTTGATAGTCTTTCGATAATTTTTATCAAGAGCTCATTTACTGCTTTGAATAATGACAGAAGATACTAGCTGAGTGAGTAACTTGGGTGAGGGATGCCTGTATTGTTGCTTACATAGTGTTTTGTCATCATTCTCATCATGTTACTATGGTTACACAAGTGTAGAAATCTCAACCTCGTGCAGTTCTGTTGTCAGAAGTTTATTCACTATAATGACAGTACAACTATTGGTGTGAAAATTCTTTCGATCATTATTTCACTGATTTTATGATTTTTAATGACAGCTTAAAACCTTTCCTTTCAGTATTTGATGTACCAGATGACACTAGGAAATTCAGGAAGGGAGACAATTCAGGCCGTATTGCAACACTGCAATCTCCTAGGCTTGAATATGGAAGAGTTACTCAAAGTTATCAAGTCTTGAAAAAGGCTTGGGGCTATCCATAGGGCTACCAAGACTTGTAGATTTCCAAAGATGGAAACTTAATAAGTCTTGGTAGCTCTTAACTAAGTTATTTCATGCCAGAAAGGCATCTATGGGATATTACTTGGTATTAACATTTGGGAATAACAAAAAGTCTTAGAAATGGTAAGTATATAAGATCAGTTCAGTATTAATTAGTGAGTGAACAAACTCATTTTGAAAGAGAGAAAAACCCTAGTCAATATATATTTTATAACTGAGCTGATCTTTATGAAACTTTTTTGTTGTGTTTATTTATTTGTGGTTAACAGTATATAGAGAAGAAATAACAGACTTTAGCCATATGATGACTGTACGCATTGTTGGAGGACTTGTTTACATCCGAAACTACAGAAAAACAGTTTATCATAGAATGAGCATGACTGAAAGCTGTATCTGTATGACAGTCACTTTAGCACCACTGACACTGGATAAAAACATGCAGGGCCAGGCTATATAGCAGGATTACTAAGAAAGTATCAAGTGCTATATTATTTTTGGGTTTAACTTTTTGTTATTTGACATGTTCTGTGAATAATATGTTTTATTTTGATATTTACTAATTATTCTTGGGTAATAAGTAATTTCTCAAGTGCTCAATACATTTTACTTCTTTATGAAAGCTGATTATTGAATAGATTTTATATATAAAAGCAGTATCGAAGTTTTCAGAAATCATTAATGAATCTATTAAAATGTTTTCTTTTGTAAAATCTGGTACATATTTCAAAATTCTTGTCTGTATTCTTTAACCATTACAGATTTATCAGTATTACAATTTGTGATAGTATGTTTCTATTCTTTTGTTATTATGAGCTGCGCCATGAGAAAACCAACATAGTGGGTTTGCGACCAGCATGGATCCAGACCAGCCTGCGCATCTACAGTCTGGTCAGGATCCATGCTGTTCGCTTTCAAAGCCTATTGCAATGAGAGAAACTGATAGCGAACAGCATGAATCCTGACCAGACTGCGCAGATGCGCAGGCTGGTCTGGATCCATGCTGGTCGCAAACCCACAATGTTGGTTTTCTCATGGCACGGCTCATATTGTTTTGATGGCAATATTCTGTTTTAATTTTATGTAAAATTCAAGGAAGCAATTTCCAGTTAATGCTTTATTTCCTGAATTCTAGTAAATTAAATTCAATTTGTTGACACTAAAATGTATGTTTTGTCATTGAAAAGCGTCGATTACAAAAACAATTAATATGGAAATTGCTTCTTTGAGTTTCAGATATATACATGTATTTATTCTATGCATAATTATGCATGTTCATCTGTTTATGGTGGAGTAACCTTCTGTACATAAATTCTTGTCAAAATAAATTGTTGTTTACAAAAGTTTAATATTGTTATTATTTACAACTATTTACACTAATTTTTCTGGAGGTAAAAAAAAAACACTTTATTATCGGGATAAACGCATTCATTGATTAATATGAACCACCTTTTATGGAGTATCGTCGAGAGAACCGTGCATCTTTCAGAAATCCCGAATAAGTACAAAAGGTTTCTGTCCGTTTGTTGTGGATTTAAGGCTCTTTTCATGGGTATCCCAACAGAAGGTTGGTGGTACTACCCAGTTGCTCGCCCGTGACGAAATAATACACGGAGAGGTTTCTGGAGTCTTTCGCCACCATCAAGAGCTGTAAAGTCGCCGTATGACCTATAATTGTATCGGTGTAACCATAAGCCCAAAACAAACAAAAAATCTTAGCACGTAAAGGCAGTCGATCTGTTGCTGTGTCCGAATTCTATCTCGAGAACCTGACAACTTCCCAACTTTAACCAGAGGTGGAGGAAGAATGACTGCGGACGTCTCGAGTCCTCTCACACAGAAGACATTTTGTCTCTCGTAGAGATCAACATTTAAGTCCTATAAGCGATGAAGACCACTTGAATTTCACAAGCTTTAGCTCTTAGATGCAGTGCATTGCCTTGCTAAATCTGTCCAGATGCAGCTTCTTGCAAATTGCAGTTTTTATACACCCGTTTGAAAAAAAAAAGACCGTGTAATGGCAATCATAGTGTCCGTCTGAATGTCAACATTTCTTTTTCCGGACTCTTGAAGAAAATATAATAGCTACAGCTTTCAAACTTTACAGGAAATGTAGGCACTATTTGATGAGGATCCCTATTGTTTTAGGGGTCAAATATCAACTTCAAGGTCACAGTGACCCATAGACTGAAAATAGTTTCCATACTAATTAAGTCACAAAGCTTTCAAACTTCATACAAAGGTGGTTGAGTACTACTGGAGGAAAATCCCTATTCATAGCATTACTTGGCACTACTTTAGGATCTATATTCTTTCTTGGGTCTGTAGGCTAAAGGTCAAGGTCACATCCGAGAGACGGACTGTAAATCAGTAAGTAAGTGTAATAGCAGGGACATATCCTTAGTAATGGCCCCTGTTTTCAAACTTTTGTTCTTTCTGTTAAGTTTCTTGATACTGTTTCTTAGAATCCCCTTTCCTACACTCCATCCTAAGAATTAAGAATTTTAAAGCCCATTTTACTACCCTTTCATATTCTGCTTGCCAACCCCGTTAGGCGGAGCACACATTAAATGGAATCTTTGGACTACCAATATTTATTCAATCATGGGCTAATTCCAGATCGGGGTCGAACTTAACTAGGGCAATATCGAGCATAATGTCGTGTTCCTGTCATACAGGCTACGGAAAGCTGCATGCATGCTCTGTCAATACGGTACACGCCATTAACTGAAGGTAGCGCCACTGGTACTCTGCGGCCCGATAATGAAGCACCACTCGTGATTTGACCATTTGAAATTCTTTTCATTTATAGTCGCCAAATAACCCGCAGCTTTTGATTTAAAATATTCAAAAGTTGCCGATTACATTTAAAAAATATGTTATTGGCAAATTCTGGATATTTTAAAGAACCATTTAAACCGAATGGATTATTTGTTGACTATACATAAAGAATTTCAATAAGGAGAAAAAATGTTTTGTCAAATCACTGCGGCTAGTCAAAAAAGCGGCTATATGTCCAGCTGCAGGGTACCTGAAAAATACGCTATGATCTTTCTCCGCACAGCGGAAATGATTATTTTTTATTCAAATCTGTTACTTCGGAGAAAGACTACAATAAAATACAGTGCTTCCTCTCTACAACAACACCTTTTGGGAGACGGAAATTTTGGTTGTTGTTCGGAGAGTTGTTGTAGAGAGGTAAAATAAAGAACAATAAGCACGTTTTGGAGTCGGTTGCAAGTGTTGTTGCAAGGAGGGCATTGTTGTTCAGAGGGCCGTTGTAGAGAGGGCGCACTGTATTCAAACTAGCTACACCGATCACATTCGTGGTGCTGAAAATACCGTATTGCTCATTTAATTTTTACATCGATTTTTGTACAGTTGATAAATTGCCCAACAAAGTAACATCGATTTTTCTAGCCACTATCCAATGTTAAGCGGCGGCGAAAAATTAAAAACAAACATGGCCTTGAACGCGAGGCTTCCGTGGGGAAATTCAATAAATTTTCTTTGTTATGATGCATGAAACATAGTAAACAAGAGGAATTATGTTGTATCCGACGCAGAGTTCACGGTCAGGCTAAGTCAAGGAGTCACAACAAGAAGGTCAAATGAGGGTCAGACTTGAATGAATGGTTAGTACGCTCCGAGGATAAAGATCAAGTGACATGCGGTCCTTTCACGTCGGAAACAACGAGAAACAAAACTAATTTTTATTTCACAAATATAGAAACACTGTTTTGAAAACACACAAAAAATATATAAAACACTATAATTGCCGAATCTAACAATTTATTTTCAAATATGTCTGCCTATATTGTGTCTTTCTAAAACGCTGCAAGTCCGTTTCTTTGCATCACCGCTGAATGGTCCCAGGGTCTCAGCAAATATAAGTTTTAGTTGTGGTTCACACATCTTTGCTTTCACAACTAAGCCAATGCCGCGTTATAAAAAGCCCCCAATATTATTCCGGCAGACATCCCGACGAGACTTCCAAACACAACACCGCCGGCTTGAGCCGTTCCGTACGCTATTGCCGCGCCAGTCGCCGCCCCAACTACCGATAACTGATCAACCCGCACTTGACATCGATTATATCGTAGTCTATAGCAACGGTCCCATATTTTATAACCATCTGTCTCATTCTTTGTTGCTAAATAAGTTAATATAGGCCCCATTGCGGCGCCTAGAATTACCCCGCCCGTACCAGCACGGGTCATTTTCTCTTGGACCCCTGCCCAGTTTCGGGTCTCTGGTCGAACTGCAGCCGTAATTGGTCCAACTAGAACGGTTCCCAGTAAACCGAAACTTTGAACAGTTTTTACAGTCACGTGTGTATATAACTCTAGTTTTGGATGCCCGATCCTTTGCATGGCTTCATCGTCCAGCTTTGCGCCACACATGTTTTTGATCCATTCGCCACCCATATTGTTGTTCACACAGTCTAAAATGAGCAAAAAATAGTTTTCAGCAACGTACTAGTACTAGCCAGGGAATATTGACGACGTTTATTCTGCCAGAATCCGTGTCAGTTTTTATTCATCTGGAAACCAATGCAACAAATTTTATGAACAAAGGAACATAAAATGAACGTTTAATATCACTGACAAAGACCTGCAGTAAATACCGATTTTATATATATTTCTTTTGTAAATTCCAGACAGGGCTTGTGTTCCAGATAGGACTTATCGATAAATCCAGATATGACCTACAGTAAGCTTTGACTTGGTGGTCATCAAACATTATTTGTACAAATACAATTTATCCAGGAAAATTATATCAGTTCTCTGAAACAGCTAGTAATATTTGCAATATAATGTGTAGAATATGGCTCATTATTACACGTTTTTCAGTGAATAATCAAACTATTAGAGTGAAAAATATCTGGTACTTTCTCCTTGAAAAATATCAGATATACTTTTCACTGGTAAGAAACTATAAAATGGGTAAAGTTAGTCAAACATGAAATAAAAAGAAAATGTGTTTGTTTTACTTGCAAGATCAAAATATCTTTCACTCATGAACAACATATCTTACATTTTCACTCGTGGTGCCACTCGTAAACATATTGCATATTGTGGTGTTCACTCGTGAAAGATGTTTCAATCTCGCACTGAAACAAACAAATATCCTCTATATATTTGGACATATATGACGCTCTTTCACTATGGATTGCACGTATGTAGTGGGTAACATAGTTTGAATAGACATAAATATATCGGAAATGTCCAAATTTAATAGTTTTATATTATTCATGACTGTAGGGATAACGCATGATTTTTCGTGTTATAACATCTGCAGAATCCCGAGGGATTGGTTGGTACCCAAGGGTTCAATAGCATGTCCTTATCTCTGGTCCGGCCCAACAAGCCCGTTCAATTCTGGACCGGACCGGACCGGACCAGACAGGTCAGGCTAGGAGAGGTCCTAATTCTCAATGATAGTTGATAAATTAACATAAGAGGCCCAAATGGGCCTAAGTCGCTCACTTGAAGAAAACCTTATCCATCTGACTTTGCTTCTATCTAAATTTGGTGAAAATCCTTTAAACTTTTCATTAAAACAAAAGTTATTTAAAAGTTCTTTTCTTTATATTTTGCTGTCACGCATCAAAAACGCATAACCATCAGAAGAAATCATTTAAAATATTTCTATTTTAACTCTAGTGGCCCCTAAAAGAGCCCAAGTAACCCCATTTGAACACATTTGGTGTAAGACCTTATAATGATGTTACAGACCAAGTCTGATGAAGATACATCAAGCGCTTCATGGAGAAGAAGTACTTTAAAGGTATTTCTATTTTAAGCTCTAGCGGCCCCTAAAAGGAAATAAGAGCCCGCAACTGAACAAACATGGTAAAAGACCTTATAATGATGCTCCAGACAAGGTTTGATAAAAGGGACCAAGTGTCTCCAATTGAACAATTTGTTGGAGGAACTTGCAATAATGCTACAAATCAAGTTTGATGAAGATCCATCAAGTGGTTCATGAAAAGAAGTCATTTAAAAGCATTTCTGTTTTTTAAGTCTAGCGGATCCTAAAAATGGCCAAGCCCACCCCCCCACCCCCCAACCACCACCACCACACCCACACCCACCCTTTCCCACCGCAATTGAACAAATAATTTTGAAGAGGACATTATACTGATGCTGCAGACCAAATGCGATGAAGATCCATTCAGCGGTTCATGATAAGTAGTCATTAAAGGTATTTTTATTTTTAGCTCCAGTGGCCTCTAAAAGAACAGCTCCCATTCGAATACATTTTTAGAGGACTACAGACCAAGTTTGATGAAGATCCATCTAGCTGTTCTTGAGAAGAAGTCGTTTAAAAGTATTTCTAATTTCAGCTCTAGTGGACCCTTAAAGGGGCTAAGTGCCCCCAATCGAACACATTTGAGAAAGGACCCTCTAGACAAGGTTTGATGAAGATCCATCAAGCAATTCATGAAGATGCTATCTAAAGTTATTTCTACTTTTTGACTCTATCTGCCCCTAAAAGGGGCCAAGTGCCCCCAACTGTATAAAGTTGGTGAAGGACATTATAATGATGCTATAAATCAAGTTTGATGGACATCAGTCCAGTGGTTCACGAAAAAGGAGTCATATAAAGGCATTTCTAATTTTAGCTCTGGTAGACCCTAAAAGGGACCAATCGTCCCCATATGGACAAAATTAGGATATAACCTTATAATGATGCTGCAGATTAAGTTTGATGAAGATGCATTGTGCGGTTCATGAGAAGAAGTCTTTTAAATGCATTTCTAATTTTAGCTCTACCCTTAAAATGGGCCAAGTGTCACCATTTGAACAAAACTGGGAGAGGACCTTATAATGATGCTACAGACCAAGTTTGATGAAGATCCATCAAGTGGTTCATGAAAAGAAGTTCTTTAAATGTTTTTAGAGCATACCACTGAACAAGTTAAACTTTGTTGTAATTCTGACCAGTAGTTTCAGAGGAGAGGATGTTTAAGCAAAAATGTAGACACAGGACACAGGATGATGGACGACGGACGATTGACTCCAGACCATCCACTTATACTAATAGCTCACCCTGAACAAAGTTCAGGTGAGCTAAAAAGTAAATACATGTGTGGCATTTAAACCTGGTTTATTTTCTCATCGAGTAACCTGAAAAGTATGTTCTCATCGAGTAACCTGAAAAGTCTGTCGTCCAACATTTCGCATTTGAAAGTAAGTCTAATGTAACTAAGATATATGTCTGGCGTGTTTGACGACACCAAACAAGAAATTAGAACAAACAGATAATCTTCACCTACTATAACTTAAAATCGTACAAAAACTGTGACAAAGTATCGAGTCAGTACACTCGGGGTCACTGACCTGTTCTGAATTAACTCGCTCCTATAATTAATGCAACATTTACGTGCAAAACTAATGAAAACTATTGTGAAGAAAACACTTACTGTTGGTGTATTACTTTCCAATGTGAAGGTAAAATTTCATAACTTATCAACGCAGGTATTCAAATACATCTTTATTGACACATCAACCGCAACGAGGAGCAAATATAAGAAGCCCTATATTAAACCCAGGCAGATCAAGATATTTTCAAAATATAACTACATGTATGTATCATATTTAAGTGACATTGTAAGTGCGTACAGATAAAAAGATGAGTTATGAAATAATACGCGGAGGGACACCCGTCGGAGCGACGTTAAACTCAACAAAACAACACAAACAAAGGGAGGGTTGGGCTCACATCGACCTATTTTCACTCACCACGTTTTTTTTCAGTGTCATGTATATATAGCAAGTTGAAATGAAATATTTCAACCCAACTGTGGGCGAGTAGCTTTAAAAGTTTAAAATTTATACAATGTATTACACTTAATCGCATTTCAAATGCATAAGTTTTTTTCACTTCCTATCTATGCAACCTATTATTATTTCATTTTCATTCAATTCTCTATTTAAACGAAAACAAAAAGGGAGATAACTCAATAGACAGACAAGACAGAATTATGAAACTTGCGCTCTGAACTTCCTCTCACTACCATTAATTAACATGAATCCTTTCAGAGTTTCAATACTATGTGCGGAGTAAAAAATAAGTACGAACCAAAAAGTGTGAAAAAAATGTGTTATGAACATCTTACACCGTATCAACACCAGACGGCTTGTGAAAATTTAAGATATGGGGTTATATTTTTGTCTAAAGGCTACCAGTTACTAGTAAAACAGAAAGTGCCAATATCTGCCTACAAGATAAAAACAATGAAAGGGGGTGTTCTTTGGCAACTAATGCTGATAAGATTTAGCCTGCTGGCGGCAGGAGGTTTTGCCTTTGCGACCAGAGCAGACCAAGATCTGCATGCACTAATCATTTTCAATGAACATTCCTTTGAATAATAAGTGGTACTGCCCATATTGATTGATGGACCAGTCCATTTTAGAAATTTAGCAGGGTAAAGTTTACAATGTATCTACACAGTCCTTTCATTACATCAAGTTTTAATTCCCAGCTTCAAATCTATAAAAGATATTAATGAAATTATGCGAAACAAAGTGAAAAGTGGGAGATAAATTAACAGGGATTTAAGTGAGTTATGTCTCTTACATACTGAATAGCAGATACAATGTTGTTACAATGAGTTTGGCGGGTGGCGGGAGGGGGGATTTGTGTGGTGGCGGTGACGGAATATCAAGAATATCAAAGGTGATTTTGGTAGGCGGATGGGGTCGGGCTACTGGAGGCGGGGAGGTAGGAGGGCAAGTAGTTTGGGTTGTTTCACGCTGTACATCGTCTTATCATCACCTACCTATATTCAAACTTTCAAGTCATTTTTAAGTCGTGCTCCGGACACGAAATATAAAGGGGAAAAATGGCATTTGAGCTCGATTTGTGACCTTGACCTTTGAGCAAGGTCACTTCAGTGATACATTTCTGTAAGTTTTGGCCAAATCTCATAAACTTGGGGCTTTGTATTCATGTAGATAAAGATACAGCGCTCTTGCAATTTCAGTGAAAACTTATATCACCGGTAAAATCTAGTTAAGTCTGGGCGCATATACTTGACGTCCTGTCCGTCTGTCCGTCCAAAAGATTTAATAAATCCTACTGCTATATTAACCCTCAATAGCTAATATATATCTGTGCATATACGTATTAAAGGCAACAGAAGTTGTTTAGACTGTACTATATACATGTACCAACTGTTAAAAAAATATATACATATATTCTTAAGGCGCTTTATATGCTAAATTCTGAAAAAAGAAATTGATCCTTCACCGGTACAGATACAGGAAAATCTGACAAGAGGATCAAAGCAAAAGAATTTAAAGCCCTCTCCCCCATCCCCACATCCCCACTCCCTCACACACACATCCCTACATAAATGTAGAGAGAGACAGAGCTAGAGAAAAGTCCAGCTAACAGTACTGAACGGAATCATATTTTGTCTTTGCTGAATTCTGGGGAACGCCAGCGATACACTTAAAGGCTCTGAAATACTCATATTCATATGGCTGTATATTTTTCCCTCTGCGAGGTCATCCAGCAGTTGCAAGCTCAGTGCTACGTAACTTGGGGCGTGAAGTAGTTTTTTTTTTTTGTATAGTATTACGCAAGTAATATCCCAACTGTGCTTGCATGCATGTGGTATTTTACTGTACTTAAGAACAATTTCATTCATCTTTTGGTATTTCATTTCGAGCCGCGTTTTAATTACGTTTGTTGTTTGTTTTCATGGTTGGGATTATGACCCAACCCACATGAACTATGTTTATACAGGTCTATGTAGTGTAAATGACTTCTTCCAGCTGTGGCGAAAGAACGTATTTGCAATGATTCATTCTAGCCATCTGTCGCTGTATGAGTCAACATCGCATGCATCACAATAAAATCAAATCCTAATGAATATCTCAGATTATTTTGTATTTCATGTACATAAGACTTATAAATTACATATATCGGATCAATTAAACACAACATGCTGGACAGATGTTCATAAAATATGGCTGAATCACAAGAATGAAGGGTGGAATTAATTAACATACAACTGTTATGTTTAGATCACCTAAATAATCAAACTTCCATCTAAATAATAATATAAAAAGCAAGTGTGGAGTTAGAAAAGTTGTTGGAGTATATTTCTAACTGACCGCCACACATCTCGTAATATATTTCCAAAAATATTCAGGAGTTTGTAATATATCAATGATGGTAATATAACCTGAAAACAGTCTTACAAAAACAGGATATTTATATAATTACGGTACTGACTTTTGAAGTGACCCATCCCGAAAACACGAAATATTCTTATATCAGTACATTTCTAGCAATCGTGTGCAACATGCGCATGGATCGGTACAAAGATATTGAATGTACACATTCGATATCAATCATACGTTCAAAATAGGGTTAGTGTCGAAGTAAGGGCAGCTGCTCAAAGAGGTCATTTTAGTATTTGGCTGGACTGTTAATGCAATACAAACCCACTGAAACATTCCATAGCTATAATTGTTCAAATTCATATAAAATAAGTACATTTGAATTATGCAACAAGGGAGGTAATTTTCTTTTACATTTCGAAATACTCTCGTTAAATGTCTCTGAAATTGTTTGATATAACGTTATGTTTATATTTAAAAAATAACTGAATCTATTTATTTCAATGAAAATTGTAGTAATCTACAACAACAGGATTGTGGTTTTACTGACAATGTCCCATTTTAATAGAATGAGCGACAACTCTCAATACAATTCTCTACGCCAACAGTTGATCATTTTGCAGCCTCCACCAAATGCGATTACACAAATGAAGCACACATCCTCCGAATAAAATAGTTTCAATTTGAAAATGAAGGTATTTCACAATCTGCAAGGATTTTTCTCAATGATTTTGTACAAAAATCGCTCCTCTCCTAAATGTATTGCACATTTTGACATACTTGTTCCAGAAAGGGTGACGCTTATATACCGTTTCGATACCTCTTTCCTCTCTTCCGACATCTTAACCTAATATGGACACCATTATATTTTCTCGTTTCTCGGATGGGGTTCTTATATTAATCTAATACACATGTATGTATTTTAAATCTAAAACTAATGCATTATGACATTTCTATAATATTATGACATCTGAAGTAAGTCTGAAATTTAAAACATACTGGATCACTTTTCTTTCTTCATAGTGTTGTTCACAATCGCCGCCGCCAAAATTCCAGACGACATCCCCACAAGCCCGCCAAATAGAGCACCGCTTGATGTCGCTGCACCCACAGCAGCGCCACCTACACCTCCGATTACCGAAGCTTGGTCGACCAACACTTGACCACGGTTATAACGTAATCTGTAACATCTGTCCCATATTTTGTAAGAATCTTCTTCGCTTCTGATTTTCATGTATGTTATCACAGGTCCCATTACAACCCCCAAAAATAAGCCCCCTCTTCCACAACGGGTTATTTTATGTTTAACCCCCGGCCAGTTTCTGGTTTCCTTCTTCGCAGCTGCAGCAATTGGACCAACTAGAATGGTTCCCAGTAGCCCGAAACTTTGTATTGTTTTGATGGTAACGTGCGTAGTTAATTCTAACTTAGGATTTGGCACCCTCTGCATCGCCTCGTCGTCTAGTGAGGCCCCGCACATGTTCTTGAACCATTCTGAACTCATTACGGACAATTCTGAAATTTTAGAAGTGTAAAAGTTAAATAAGGCAAGTAGCATATAACTCGCCCGTCTGAAATGCAAGGGGTATAACTCTACTATACAAACCAACCGACGGGCTTAATACCACATCATCTCAAACTTTAAGATCATAAAAAAGTATTAAGCACTTTAAAAAAGTTTACTTGAACCACTTTACAAGTGATAACCAAGCTGGTTTTCAGACCTAAGTTCGGAGAAAGAAAATGGTATAGATCTGCGTTGAACACCGGGCCAACCATTATACGTGAAGCAGGAGACCAGGCCGGGAGTTGAAATGGTATATAGAACGTGGCCTTTAGTATTAACAAGTGTTTTCTATAATCTGATCTGACCTATTTTTGGACCGCAGATAACCCATTTCGAACTTGAACTATATACGCCTTGCAGGTGCCCGCCACAAAATTTACAATCGTGTAAAATGCAGCTTAACTTCCAGTCTTGTTTTAATCCTTGCATGGTCTGTCCTGTTCTAGTCCAAAATGTCCAATATTTTAATCGGGCCGAGCCAGGTAATACCTAAAGCTGCAGTCACACATACGGGTATGTCCGTGCGTTGAGGTACGGTGCGGATAGGATTAGTCTGTGGGTGTATTACAACGGAGCAGTACGTCTTAGTACGGGAAAAATAATGAGAAACAGGAAACAAACAAAACAATACAGGACGCGAATAAGTACGGATAGGTACGAGGTACTACGTTGAATTACATTTTACTGCGCCTTGCAACTTGCCCAGCGCACGGACGGGTCTGCGGTAAACTACGCTTAACTTTAACATTGATTTCCATGCAGAACTCTGGTTGCCATGGCAACCGAAAGGAAAAACTTTAAAAATCTTCTTGTCCAAAACCACAGGGCCTACTTGGCTTTGATATCTGGTGTGTAGCATCATCTAGTGGTCCTCTACCAAAAGTGTTAAAATTATCCCCCTAGGGTCAAATATGGCCCCGCCCCGGGGGTCACATGGTTTATATAGACTTATATAGGGAAAACTTTGAAAATCTTCTTGTACAAAACCACATGGCCTAGGGCTTTGATATTTGGTATGTAGCATCATCTAGTGGTCCTCTACAAAGATTGTTCAAATTATCCCCCTAGGGTCAAATATGGCCCCGCCCCGGGGGTCCCAAGTTTTACATGGACTTATATAGGAAAAAAGTTTAAAAATCTTCTTGTCTGAAACCACAACACCTTTGATATTTGGTTTGTATCATTGTCTTATGGTCCTCAACCAAAATTGTTCAAATTGTACCCCTTGGGTGAAAAGAGGCCCTGCCCTGGGGGTCCCAAGTTTTATATAGACTTATATATATAGGAAAAAGCTTTAAAAATATTCTTGTCTGAAACCATACCACCCAAGCTTTTGATATTTGGTATGATGCATTGTCTAGTAGTCCTCTACCAAAATTGTTCAAATTATGCCCCTGGGATCAAAAGAGGCCCCGCCCTGGGGTCACTTAGTTATTATGTGAGTTATATAGGAAAATACTTAAAAAATCATCTGATCATATTTCCAAGACTGTTTAATTGTAATTAACTGATGACCCCAAATAATATGATGTCACTTGACTGTGTCCTTGACCTACTGACCTACTTTCTTTTCTTTTAGATACAGCCTTGAAATTTTGATGACATACACAGTTTTGCACACAAATCGTAAAACTGAATTTCATTGACCATGAATGTGACCTACTGACTTTCTTAACATTTTATCATCAGTTTGACATTTGAAACATGTAGCTCATATTACTCAGGTGAGCGATCCAGGGTCATCATGGCCCTCTTGTATAGCTATTATTTTGGTTAGGCAAAGGGAGGTAATATTAATTTCACAAACTTGCATTTCTAATGAATTTTGGCAAAATATATACTTGTCAGTGTAAATCGTTGACAACTTAAACACAACAGTGCTTAAATTCATATCATTCATTAGACATATGAGCCGCGCCATTCGAAAATCAACATAGTGGGTTTGCGACCAGCATGGATCCAGACCAGCCTGCGCATCAGTCTGGTCAGGATCCATGCTGTTCGCTAATGGTTTCTCTAATTGCAGTACTTAGGCTTTAAAAGCGAACAGCATCGATCCTGACCAGACTGCGCGGATGCGCAGGCTGGTCTGGATCCATGCTGGTCGCACACCCACTATGTTGGTTTACTCATGGCACGGCTCATATGTTAGATAAAATATGTTTATTGAATTCATACTTGCTAAAATAACGCTATCTTGGTTGAGCAACCAGGATAGGAAAATCAAATTTTAAAATACTTCCAGTGAAAACATAACATGTATTGAGAACACAAAAAAAAGTGTAAATGATTAGTCAAATACATTAGTTGACCAAAATCTGGTTAACCACCTTTAATGAAAACTGTCTATTTAAAGTTTATTACATATCTTATCCTTGCGGCTAATGTGGTTGCAGAAAAAGTATGATCCTTATTTATTTAAAGAATCACTGAAACTAAACTGATGTTGATATAATTAATACTTCTCCGTTAAAATTTTGTGTTATTACATGCAGTTTCATTTATTTCAGTTCATGCCTTTAGAGAAATAAAATATGAACAGCTGACCTGTATATCGGTTTATATTTTGTCTGGACTGACATTGTCTTGCCTAAACCTCGCCAAAAACTGGACTCAAACCCATACAGAGCCCATATAAACTCCGCTAAATATCATCTCGGGCGGACGTGCAGAGTCCCTTTTATCAAATTTTAATATTGCATATCAGCTTATATTAATAATAAGCAATATGTATATGCGAGGGGATGTACGTATACTGTCTAACTGCTACGCCCTCGCACTTCTATATATATTTTTGCTATATCGATTTTTGCCGAGTATGTAAACGTGAGATAACACTCGTACAAAACTAGGTCATGAAATGTTTACATTAATATATGGAAGGCCATTTCTGCCATGTATTTACCTCATTTCTAACACGAGATATGGCAACGTTTGCACGTATGAAACAGAATACCACGTGCTTACGTGGCAGTCGAGTAGATTGATATTAATATGGTCTTTATTTATAACTGATAAAGATGAACGCATTCCTACAATGATATGTCAGTAATACAACCATAACATTTACTTGACAACTGGTTCACTTATACTAGATAATAAACTAATTTATACAGAACAATCCAACTGACACATTTTCTGAAATTATTAGTACATGTATATGAAGAAATTGTCAAAAGTATTGTGAAGTTAAAAACGTGCAATTATATGGTTCTTAATAAAAGAATTACCCATTGTTTTTCATGTATATTACGTTGATATCAAATATGTTCGCAAGAAACGTACAGCTTGTAAGAGCTACTTTCAAGCGATGTAAATACTTGAGTATTGTTTAAATAAAAATTTAATAACTTTCGTCCCCAACAAATGAGTGTCAGAATGGCGAAATTGGGTAATACCTATTAAAAAATTATCCTGGGCCACGACCGAAATTGCGATAATACCGGGGAAATATAGCGGTGTCTACGTGGTTTTTAAAGCAGAGAATTAATTTGTATAAATGAAATATTTCAGTCGCTGAAAACAGAAAATATTGAAAATTTACAGGACAACGCAGTATCAAAATATCTGCCAGGATACATCTGGGGGAGAATACTGAACTTACTGTATTTATTTGTAAGAACTTCATTTTGTAATCGTTGAAGGAAACATATGTCGCCGCATCTATCCTTGGCAAACTTGAATTCAAAAATGTTGAAATAATTCCCAGGAAGTCTTATGAGACACTCAGTTGTAGGCCTACACAAATATTGTGACGCCGAATGTATGTCGAACAGTAAATATAATCTATTTTATCGTTTTTTACCTTTGATAAAGTCTGACTTTGTTGTTTATTTTCGTTCAAACTATGAATTCATCACAGTGGACAGAAAATGTTTATACTAAGTACCGGTAGTGCGAAGTTGCGAACTGATGTATTCTAATTACACTAGAGAAAGCATTGCACATTTACGTCCAGAACGGCTTCCCATATTCATCAAAACTGAAACTCCTATAAATAACCGCAGCAACGGAAACAATCAAATCTTGAAATTCTGCGTTCTTTACAGCGAAAAATGAACATTTAATGATGGGGAATAAAGGAAGAGTTACTTACGACAATATCCGATGTAAAAATCACAAAGTTTTACAGATCAATATTTAGATAATTCTAATATTAACGCACACAAATCTTGAACCGCTACGGCCTTAATTGCAACCAAAGTCAAGGTAAAGGAAGAAATCTAGAACAAGGGTTTATTCAAACAAAACTCCAAGTTCACACACCGTGTCTGATAAAAAAAAATGCAGCGTTTACATAAAAATATCGCGATATTTTGAGGTGGCACATGAAAGACCTTACTTGACGGTGCTATTTGGGTTTCTTTAAAAAAAAAACTATTAGAACAGCGGAATCGAGCACTTTAAATATTGCTGAACTTTTTTCTTTTCTTCTTTTTGCCCATCAGTGGCTATTATTTGTGGATATGCTTATTATTACTTGAAGGGTTGTACATTTGTTGACAGACTTGTAATATTACCTTGACACATTTTATATCTAATTTTAAATTAAACTAGATACCGGTCGCAAAAGTATATAGTTACCCGATATCAAAAAAGAGGCATGTTTTCAACCACACAGCTGATCAAAATGCTTCTAATTACAAACAAACCAATGCTAAATTAGATACACTGTACTTACTGCCTTTCCTCATGTTTTAAGTAAGACTGTTAAAACTTCTGCCAAACTGGCAAGGATTCCATTCGAACAAGCAGCTTTCATTTGTACCAAATTTATGAAATTCATAGAGTCTACCAAAACAACATGAACGTCACGATGTAACTTTTCTATTCTGACAGATTTATTAAATTAGTTGAACTTGTGCAAAGAACTTTACCTTTCTTTTTTGTTTTGTTTTGTGATCTCCTATTTTATGATACAATAACACGCTATTGTTTTAATATACCTCTTGATATCACTTTAACTGTAGACGTATTTTCTAATGTCAATAAATGATTTATAAAGATGACAAAAAATTGAACAAACATATAAGCTTGTAAGGTCAATGAAGTATGGTAGGTGCGGTTTGTAAAACCCCTGGTTTGTAATTCAAGCCTATAGTTTTGCAGTCACTGATATTTTATCATGCATTAAGTATATTAACGTGTAATTCATTCCAAACCTAATGCGTATTTCAGTTTAGACTATTTCATGATTTACCTAACTCTAGACGCAAGTTCTTGATTTTTGCCAGGAATTGATAATAAATTAAGAATTAATAAGAAACAGAATCGTAACTGACAGTTTACTTGTGAAATAATACATCACCCTGATAATATCAAACACTAGTATAAGCCGGGTCTTTCAAATACAGGATATTATTGAAAAGGTAAATGATTATTCTAGATCTCTTTAACTGACATCAATGAATGAATTACTGATACATTAAAAAGAATTAATACATTTTGATGAAATAAAATCTACAGCCGAACCTGCTTTAACAGCCGTCTGTATTTAGCAGCCACTTGCATACATTAAGCAGCAAGCTAACTTCAACTTCCCAAATTAACTATGTGTTCTAATCTTAATTTGTGTTAAGCATCCACTTGTCTAAGCAGCCAGACTGTATCGCACCTTCGGCTGGCTGCTTGATACATGTTTAACTGTATACATACACTGTATATTTCTTGCATATGGCGTACAGGATGTCAGTGACAATAGTTCTATATGGTGCCTTTAAGAGTAATATAAAATTCGTAAAAAATGATATTTATTGTCACGTTTAATTGTACTGTACGATATCCCGATATATAAAGAAGTCATAAATCAATATCTTTATATATAATCAATTAAGGTTTGGTGATTGAATAAAAGCTTCATTTTTTTTTTGGCATTAATTGGAAAGCCCATTAATAATAGTTTAAAGAGATATCGCAAGAATGAATTTATGACACAATAAATCACATACAAGTGAGTTAGTTTAAAACGTATTTTTGGCGTACATGTATTTTATCACATTTATCAAAATGCAAGCCCCATAATAATCCTAAATATTTTTTTTCTGAAAGTTCATTGTGCACCCCTAGAGCGCCTCCGAATTATTTAGGCCGGTTGCACTTTTGCAAGTTTGTGTTCTAATCTATTACGTTGTTAATATAAGTAACGGATCCTCATTAAAAATGTACATGTTATCAATAAAAATTTACCTTAAATTATAAACAAATTCTACACCATCGACCTACTTTAAATCGTAGTAAACAACTTCACCGCTCGCGCTTATTATCATAATAAAAGTTCCTGACCTCAAGGTCAGGGTTATCCATTGACCAATCAGAATTGACATTACGACATTGCTCCAGAATACATCCAATCAGAAAGCTCGATATGTTCAGTCATTGAATGAGCAAAACATAACAAACATTTCGCCGGGATTCAACGCATGTATGCAATATAAAAGGCTTATATTTAGTGAAATTTTCAGTGACAACTTATTCGAAAGGTTGGAACTGTTGTTTGTGGATATTTTCTACCATGCCTCACCAAAAGCATGCGAAGAACAATCGCAGCAATGCGACCAGGGCGGACACAAACAACAACGTGCAGGCAAATCTTGATAACCACGCTCCGCGGCAAGGCCAGAATGTCCAGCGTATGCAGAAATGTAGTTTTCCTGGAATTTGCCCAGTTAAGGAGGAAATGATAGATACCGAGAATGTAATGGATGCAGTTCGCGTTGTTTGTAACAATGAAGCTTGTACTGAAGGGAACTGGATGCATAAAAGTTGTTTCGAATCGTTCGAGGAAAGCGTGCTGGCCTATCTGCGCTCGTGCGGCCGTGCACGTAGTTGGAGTGAGAAACAACGATTGCAAAACTTGTGGACAAAGAAAGGATATGACCTTGCATTCAAAGCATGCGATTGCAACTGTAGTAAAGGGCATCTGAGAAAGGATTTGGATTATATACCTCCGCTTGTCGTGGATAATGCAGCTGGTAAAAAGAAACATAAGAAAAAGTCTCCTACCAGCAAACCAGAGCTGAATACGGGCACTGTTGTTCCGCGTGAGAGAAGACCATCTGGTAATAATAACACAAATGCGAACACTAATATTGCTAACTTGAAGATTAATGGTGCTGTCACAAACGGCAGATTTGACAACGCAGATGCTATAAATGGAAATGCTATTCATATACGAAAGGCTAGCCCTAGTATAACTATCATAAACAACCGCAATGATGAACGTCTACGTGCTAACAGTATAAGCAGTACTGGAAGTAGTCCACCAAATTCTGCCTCATCTGTAACCTCAGGTTCTGATTCACCAGTGCCTCCGTCTCCGCAGAATTCCGTAGTTATACGACCAGTGAACAAGTCAAAGTTCAACTTTTCAGAGCCGGTGTCCAGTCCTGATAACAGTCCACTAAATGGGACATTGATGGGTATGTTTGCAAAACGCTGTGATTTGTCAGCCTTCAGCATTCTTCCAAAGCACAAGCAGAATCCGTATCATATAAAGATGGAGGATGATGCGTTGAATGGAAACGATGATGTTCATTCATTCGTTCTTAACCACTTGAGTTCATACAAAATCACATCACTCCGCTGTCTATTGTGCAAGAATGAGTTGTGTGTTTTCGATCGTTACCCATTAGTAGATGGAACTTTATTCTTGTCACCTCAGGCTTATGACAATCAAGCACTTCAAGTCATTTCAGATGGTCGCCTTCAGTATATCAACGCTGTCTGCGTTTCTTGTCTAGAGGGAGGCAATGATGTGCGTTGTGTGGCTTGCAAACGTAAATGGGATGGCAGCTCCCTCCTGTTGGGGTCGATGTATTCATACGATATTTTTGCTGCAATGCCCTGCTGTCAGAAACGTCTTTCCTGCAAGCATTGCCGACGTGCTGTCGTGGATGTAGCAAGTGGTCTACCATACTTCAGTGAGTACAGCCATATGATACCATGTCCGTATTGCAAGGCGTATGACTACCATTTCATTCGACCTCTTTGCGAAACCTTTGCCATGAAGATGTCTATATGGAATTAAAGCATAGCATATATATCCACTAAGTTACTTTATAGGGCAACTACATATGCAGTGATATTTTCTGTGCAGCTTTTTACATAACCTTACTGCTTTTAAACTATATTTGACCATATCTGACCATATGTTTGATAAGTGAAGAATAAATGTGATAATGAGAAGTGTCTCAAGGAAATCACTACGTAAGGGAACATTTCATTCAAGGATGTACAGAAGTTTGTTTTGTTGAATCATTTTTGCATTAACTGTCATATGCCATTGGTTGAAAATAGTTTGGTCTCCCTTTTTCTTTCAATAGATGTTCATACTTTTTTTAAAATTTGACTATGCTTTATATGCTTTTGTAAGTTATGTATTATTGCAGATTTCTGCAAATTTGGTGCATTGAATTAATATAGTATTTTATAACTGTAATCCTGTAAATTCATTCTACTCCATGTTGTGTTATATGTCAAAGTTTCCTTGTATTCTAAACACTTAAGAGTAGGTCTCACAGTCTGATAACAGAATATAATGTTAGTAGTTCATGATGAAAAGTTAATTATAGATAAGTTATTTAGCAGTGTTTAAGATGGACTCTTCAAGTAATTGAAACTTCTTGTTGTTTACTTCCTTATAAATAAAATAAATTCCATTGAATGTAGGTATCTAAACAATACAGCAGTATATCAGTCAATGAAATACCTAGTTTGTTTACTGTCAGTTTGTTTTGTTTTTAAAACAGAATTAATAGTTTTTTCATTTTGTGAAGCTCAAAGAGTCGCAGTGAAGCAGTCCAAAAATCTTGAAAGGTTTTTATAAGTATATAGACAAATATAAAACAAAACTTATGTCCTGATGACAACACTTTTCTTAAACAGTGGAATTTTGGGGTATAGGGGGTTCACATGCCCTTAGCTGTAAACTTTGTTAAAAAATTAAGAGATTTATTCCCTTTATTTGCTGGTATCTTTGTATTGTCATAAGCTATGTAATAAGGTTTTTTTTTATCTGTTTAGAGTTTTAAAACATCTGTCCAAAAAAATATACGTTTATATACATACTTTATATTAAAAGGTATAAGCTTTTCGAGAATTTAGCAAGTAAAATTTCATTTAAAGTGTTGTATGGCAACTTAAATTATTGTAAACCTAGACTAGCTCCTATACTGTGATTTATTATCCTTTTAACTTCGTGAATGCAGCCAGTCTATATTCAGTATCATGAGAAAATCTCTAAAATAGACTGGCATTTGTCACTATTAGTATTACATAGAATAAAAGTTCAATTTTTGAGACAAGTTCTTATTACCAGTCTAGTGGCTAGTCTACTATAATCCTAAAGGTAGAATAAATTTGCACTTTCAGAACAGGTAGTCAGTCTGAGTTGTTAAAGTTGTGCCTTTAATAGGCCTAGTATAAGCTGTTGTTAATTTTTTTTTTTCTGCAGGAAATCCTGCTATCTGATTTCATATTTTAAAGATATCCATCCTGTGATGCAGTAATTATACTTGCTTTTCGAAATTTACTGATTTGAATGGGATAAAACCAGTGCACTATTTTGAGGCCCTGCATGACAATTTAGTGTATATTTCTGTTTTTATTGCATTGTATTACATTGTTTTGATAGGCCACAGTAAACACTGTCAGATCACTTCAGACGTATACTTACCTTCTATTGATCGTGACACAAATTCAATATTTATGATGAGAACCATTTAATTCCACGCAATGGTTGTCACTTGTGTCATTAACAGCTGGAAACTGTTTTTTTATGCCCCCGAAGGGAGGCATATAGTTTTTGAACCGTCTGTCGGTCTGTCAGTCTGTCAGTCTGTCCGCAATTTTCGTGTCCGGTCCATATCTTTGTCATCGATGGATGGATTTTCAAATAACTTGGCATGAATGTGTACCACAGTAAGACGACGTGTCGCGCGCAAGACCCAGGTCCGTAGCTCAAAGGTCAAGGTCACACTTAGACATTAAAGGACAGTGCATTGATGGGCGTGTCCGGTCCATATCTTTGTTATCGATGGATGGATTTTCAAATAACTTTGCATGAATGTGTACCACAGTAAGACGACGTGTCGCGCGCAAGACCCAGGTCCGTAGCTCAAAGGTCAAGGTCACACTTAGACATTAAAGGATAGTGCATTGATGGGCGTGTCCGGTCCATATCTTTGTCATCGATGGATGGATTTTCAAATAACTTGGCATGAATGTGTACCACAGTAAGACGACGTGTCGCGCGCAAGACCCAGGTCCGTAGCTCAAAGGTCAAGGTCACACTTAGACATTAAAGGATAGTGCATTGATGGGCGTGTCCGGTCCATATCTTTGTCAACCATGGATGGATTTTCAAATAACTTGGCATGAATGTGTACCACAGTAAGACGACGTGTCGCGCGCAAGACCCAGGTCCGTAGCTCAAAGGTCAAGGTCACACTTAGACGTTAAAGGTCATTTTTCATGATAGTGCATTGATGGGCGTGTCCGGTCCATATCTTTGTCATTCATGCATGGATTTTAAAATAACTACGCATGAATGTGTGGCACAGTCAGACGACGTGTCGCGCGCAAGACCCAGCTCCATAGGTCAAAGGTCCTAAACTCTTAACATCGGCCATAACTACTCATTCAAAGTGCCATCAGGGGCATATGTCATCCTATGGAGACAGCTCTTGTTTTAATCAGCATGCTTTCCTAGGTGCGTTATTACTGAAACATGATGGATAGAAAATTAAATGGAAAAGTTGTTTGAATTTGGAATAAGAAAAAAACCAAGATGAAAGAAATAACACATTGACTTTCGAATATGTTCTTTGACACAATCAACTAATTGGACTATCCAGTCAGTAGTAGCTAGAGTGTCTGAAAACCAGTACATAGTTTACATATTAGTTCCCTGAGTGTATTCACAAATTGTCTCGATACCATTATAAACATTGTCCCCACCACTGTATTATGAGAGGAAATTGCTACTTGATCAAGAAATCCAAGATACCCTCTCTGCTTATGCACAGCATTATTACTAGAAAAAACAGGTGTTAACAAAATTGTTCAAGAGTGGGTCCATATTTAAAAGCTTCTTAGTTAAATCTTGACATTTTTTTTACAAATTTTACATATGATTAAGAATTTCTTTATAAAAATATGTGGATGATCACTACATGTATATTCCATTTTACTGTACAGTGAAAATGTAACCTAAATCATGAAAACGGATGTAAAATGAATTTTAAAAGAAAAAAAGAGAAAATCTTAATAGTGTGATGCCTGTGAATATAGGTCCTTGTCAATGAAGTGATAACAAGTGTTTTTGTATCCTCAAACCGGACAAAATATCTAGTTCAAGGACAGTAGAATCAATATCGGGAGTGTTATTTCGCTAGCTAAGTTTTAACACAGATAAGTATTGGTGTGAATTTATGTCGCAATATAGGTACATTTATGATATTACCCTTACAAGACAAGGATAAAATGTTCCTGCAGCTGTCATGATAGGTGACGTTCAGTGACATTGCACGACAAACCAACTGTTTTTTTTTCTAGTCCTTGCCGAGATATTTGACATTAATTTTATGGATTTAGAATAATAAATTATGTAGTTTTTTTTCTCTGCTTTTGAAAGGTATTTATTACCAGTTTAAGTTAAACCTATTTTTCCTGTTTCTGAATTCTGGCTGGATGTCTAAATATATTGATGAATTTAGGTATCAAATTCTCATAAATATTTATATTTACAACTAAATTTGTCTGCTGCAATGTTGTTTTTTTTATATTAGCTTGTTGAAAAGCTTCCCAAAATGCTGAGGAGACAAAAATATAGCTGTAACTTGGCATGTTTACAGCTAAATGTTATCATCTGGCCTTGAACTTGACAACTGTTTACCAGTTACATTTTTGTACAGGTGTCAAACTTGTACAAGGCCATTGCAAAAAAAAAAGTTCTTGTTTGAAGATCAAGTTTTGCTTTTAGGCCAAAAGCAAATTATTTATTAGGTTGGGATAGGAGAGTTTATTTCTGGATATGGAATACAGTTATCTTTTTATACATGTACTGTTCGCAGTATGCGATTGAGCAATGCCGTGTCACAGTTTTTTGAAAAACGCTTTTCAAAACCAGCTTTTGATCATTTCTTTTGACATTTAGAATATGTAATTGAATAGCTGACATACAAAACGTTTTATTTAGACATTGAAAATATTTGTGCAGTTAAATATGCACTTTTACTCATTCAGGTTATTTAGATGGCTTAGTGATTAATTTGATATTTTTTATAGTTGTTATCTCTCTAAACAAAACCGGGACAGTCAAAAGTTATCACTCTGCCACTAATGGACTTAGTCAGACACTATTTCCATGCTGGCCTTGCATTTAAGTACAAAATAATACCATGTTTTGAACTTGAGCTATTTCTTTGTGTTCGTACACCAAAATATGATATGCCGTCTTTTGTCGGCATTGCTATTTTAAGTTTTCGTTTGGGTTAAATTTAGACTGGACTTGAAATCAGTTAATATAAACATTTGAACATGTGACTTGTTGAATTCATAGCTTAATTTAGGCTTACTTTATTTGGCAAATGTTAGTTTAATAGGAGTGTGAGACAAAATACATGTTTATTTCATGTGCACTTTCATTTAGTATTTCTAGTTTCACATGACATAATGACATTTTGTATTAATTACTGTTTCAGTCAGAATTCCATATGTAATTAAAAAAAAAATTGTCAAGATAGTTATTGGAAAAAAAAGTAAAAAGTATTAACTGAAAGTCTAGATAGAAAATATCCTAACATATTATTGAATGCCGGAACCCTATTGGAAACCCAGTGAGTAATGTTTTGGTGAGTCATTGCAAAGATTATGCAGTCTGGTCTGGAACTCTGAGGGCACTCTGTTTGTCTGTTATAAAATCATCCTGTCAGTTCTATTAATCCTTACCCTGCTAAATTTCTATAATGAACTTGCCCATCTTCCAGTTTGGACAGTACCATTAAAGGTTAAAAGGGAAGCTTATCAAAAAGACACTGACTGAATAGCAAACGGTGTAGATCATGATGTGCAGTCTGATATTGATCTACACTGGTCGCAAAGGCAGAATCAATCGTTCAGATTGGCTTCAAGCTTTATTAGAAGCGCGCTAAAATAAATTAGTACAAACTAGTAAAAGTCTGTCAGGTAGCACTGCATTGTGTGGATAGGTGCAGTGAATAACTTACCAGCCAGTCGGTCAACCTGGACATGGCGAGTTTAAACCCTGCTGTGGAGCTAGTACATGCCTTCTTGTTTGGCACAAGAATTGGTTATTTCACAAAGTGGACTTGAGTGATTCATAAAATCTTCAAGCTTTCTCCACATTCAAGTTAAAATAAATAAAAAAAGTACAATTAAGCAAGTAAATAAGAGTTATTGACTATATACTCTGCTTGTATTGTTAAACGTTAGATATATAAGTAAAAACTAGGGCAGATGACACATTTTGCATGTATATTTCAAGCTGACAGTTTATTCTGTCAAGAGTGAGAAATCTATATTTTATGTATGCAAGTGCTTTGGGTAAATTTACATTAACCTCTTGCATTTTGTTGTTTTTGTTTTTTTTTTTCATTTGAATATAATTATGTAATTATTATGTGTCAGTTAGTTTTTGTCGGAGGTATTTTAAGGGAAATTAGTATTGGTGCATTTTTTTCTTGTTCATTTTTTTGCAAAATTGAATTTTTACAGAATAGTGCTGTCATTGTTTATTTCTAATTATGTAAAATATATTTGTTGCATCTGTTATTAACATTAATGACATTGCGGTTGTCCACTTTTCAAATACAGTTCTTTATCTGATGCTCTTGGCCACTTGATCAGACATTTGCTTTAAAATAAAAATATAAATGGAAAATCTGCTTACTCGCCTGTATTTCATTTGAATGATTAACACAGCCACAAAAACCAAGGATAATTAGTCCACAATGAATATTAAAGCGACTCTTTCGCACATTTACTGGGAAAAAAGTATCTCATAAGTACTTAAAAATGTGATCAACAATACAAACTTTTTTATACATGATATTTGCAAGGTATCCTAATAAATAACCAAATATATTGTGAACAGGTGATTTGAGTGAACCCAATATTTAACTCTTTATTTTCACTCACAGTATCATTTTTCAGTGCTGTGTATGTATTCTATGCCAGACTTGGTGGAAATGAAAATGTTGAAAAACTCTAACCAAAAGTATGGGCTAGAACCTTTAAAAAATTACAGTAGTATATCATATATGTAATAAATTGTGATAACTTGCTTTTATTTTTATTTCCTCAATGTATTTTTTCTGACAGTTAATAAGGAAATGCTACTTGATTTATATAGAGCTCTGTGCTTAAATGATATACTTGTAAATTATATTCTATATATCATAAATACAGACTGATAAGAAACAAGTTGAGAAATGAGAAGTTAATTCCTGCAAGATCAGTTTTTAAATACTTAGGATTTTATCAGATTTTTAGGTCTTTGTTAACTTATTTCTAATGGTCCTGTATTTGGAATTTAGAATATCATGATAAACAATATATTTACAATGTGAAATCATGAAATAAACATGACTTGTCGCACAGACGGTGATATTTGATATCGTGTGACTATTTTTGTCCTTGAAATCACTTGGTTGGAATGCAGAACAAGGCAAAACTGATCGTTCTTTGTTTATTTTCATTCATTTTTATTGCGCAAAAGAAAAGCTAGTTCATTGACACAATATGAGTTCATTGACACAGTATGAATTATAGATTTACCTCCAACAGTCTGAAAACTTTTTCTGAAATAATCCATTTGGTATTTAGTCTTAGCAGAAGCTAACTATCTGTTATGTCAGTGGGGAAAAACTCTGTGAATGATGTTTCATTTTATTTGAACTTTCACTGTTCTTGTTCCAAGCAATGTCATGGTAATACAGCTTCCATAATTATTGATTCAAAAAACTGATGAATGAATCCAATTAAAGAATATCAATTAACTCATTTCAATTATGCTATGACAGTTCTGAAGTTGTAATTATTTTGTTTATAGTCTATATTTGTACTTTAATTTAGAGATAAGGGAATTAAAAGGTTTACCCAAATGACTTAAAAAGTTGGTCTCTTGTCCAATAAGGCATTAATTTTCTGTTAAAATGTAAATTGTTTGAAATAAAATATTCCATTGTTAATATGTACAAAAATATTGGTGCATATATGTTATATTAATTTGACAGCAAAGTATATTTTTGTGTGTGCATAATACATGTAATCATTTAATTACATTTTCTTCTGTAATTACGAAAGTATTTTTTAAATGTATTCTTTTGATGTTTTTATCATGCAAAAAGTATCTGTTTAAACTGGAAAATATTATTGTGTAGTTAGAGTGTGAAGTTGTTCTAACAAACACACAAAATTAATGTTTATGTGGGCCCCAAAACTTTGGAATGCAGAGTGCTTAAAGTTTACCTTTGTCTGTCCGTCTGTCCAGGTGTATGCCCAGATTTGTGTTGTGCATACCTCAAAAAGTATTTGACCTTTTATCATGTTACTTTGAAGGATTGTTAAAAGCATGTAAAATTGTGCATCTGGGTTTTTTTCTGGGATTTCACTCAGTAAGATCAGAGTTACAGCCCTTGACATAGTCAAATATATGCACATTGGGGCTAAAAGTTGTCAAGTATTTGACCTGGAGTCATGAATGAATATAAGGTTGTTTTTCAACAATGTGTAGTTGTGCACCTTAGATCTTGTTTATGGTTTTACTCAGCCAGACCAGAGTTATGACCCTTGACTTAATAAAACTACAGTTAAAGGGCTTGAAAGTTTTTGACGCATGTATCGAGAGAGGATTTGACTTAGGGTTCACCTGGAGTTTTGTTTTAGATTTTTTGTACTCAACTTCAAAAGACCAGAGTTATGGCCCTTGACTTAGTCAAACGTAATGTACTAAGGACTTAAAAGTTTGTGCCACATGTATCACAAAAAGTATTTGACTAGGAGCTTCACAGCCCCAACACAAGGTAATAAGAAAATTTATTATTGCGTTGTTAAGAAGTAACATGGTAACATATAACGGCGCAGCCACAGGGAGTGCGGGCACCAGTCTCCTCTGTACACCTCTCCTACAGACACTCTGTAGTTCTGTATATATATGCATATAATGTTTTTTTCTTGATCATAAAGTTAACGACTTTAGATGTTTTTGATGACTTATTAGAGTCTTGTCGCCCTTATTGTTGGCAGTAAACTATTCCATAACATGGAGGTGTCCATGATGGAAAAATATAGGGTTGACAGATTAAAACTTGTTGTTTTTCTTTTTCAAATTGTTTTTGATAATGTTATTATTAATGATATTAATTTCATGCTGGGAAGTTTATGTAAACTGCAGTTACATGGTGGATATAATTATGCTATAAGTGATGTCATGTCTGGAAAGATAACACTCGTCATTATGCATATGTTCTTGTCTTATGGTCAGTCTGTTTATAATTTGTAAAAGTTCGCATAAAGAAGTGCTGTTCGACTTTTTTGTCTTTATTAAAGTTCTAAAAATTAGCATTGTTTGTTTTTGATATGCCTATGTAGTTTTGAGTCGTTGAAATGTGCTCTCTCGATAGTTGCTTACAAGTTTGTATTATCATATTTATTTATATTGTTTGACTATAAAAGAAATACGCCATGACTTATAATAGATTGGTGGGTATTGATCAAAGTTCTCCTCGAAGCCCATTTGTGTTAAGGAGCACTTAATGGTCTGGCGTCCATCATCCACTATTTACATAAATATCATCTCTGAAACTGCTGGTCAGAATTACAGCAAATGTAGTGAGTAGCATCCTGGCAAGGTCCTCTTGTCAAGTTTGTAGGGGCCACTAGAGCTGAGAATAGAAAAAAACTCCTTTGAATGACTTCTTCTCTTGAACTGGTCTGTAGCATCATTATAAGGTCCCTTCCTAGTGTTGTTCAAATGGAGGAAATTGACCTCTTGTAGGGACTGCTAGAGCTAAAATTAGAACTTCTTGTGAACTGCCAGATGGGTCTTAATCAAACTTGGTCTGTAGCATCTTCATAAGATCCTCTTACACGAGTTCAAAGGGGATGATTGGCTTCTTTATGGCCTGCTAGTGGTAAAAATAGACAGTTTTTTAAACGGCTTCTCTTGAACCGCTTGATAGATCATCAAACTTGTGTAGTATCAGCATAATATCCTGTAAGTTTGTTGAAATGGGGGCACTTGGCCTGAATTAAGGCAGCTTAAAATAGAAAAACCTTTAAAACGACTTGTCATGAACTACATGTTGGATTTCATCAGACTTAGTGGCAAAAAATAAGGATCTTTTTAGCTCATCAGTTCTGAACTTTGTTCAGGGTGAGCTATTAGTATAGGTGGATAGTCTATATGCTGCGTCAACAATTTTACTCGAACATCTGTTCTGAAACTGCTATTCAGAATTACACCAAACTTTGTCAGTAGCATCCTGGCATGGACCTCAATCAAGTTTGTTCAAATGATTCACCTTGGCCCCTTTTAGGGGCCACCTGAGCTAATAATACAAAAAACCTTTAAAGAACTTCTTTTCATGGACTGCTGGATGTGTCTTCATCAAACTTGGTCTGTAGCATCATTATAAGTCCCTCTCCCGATTTTGTTCAAATGTATGCACTTGTCCCCTTTTAAAGGCCGCTAGAGCTAATTTAGAAATACCTTTAAATGGGTTCTTCTCAGGAATCGCTAGATGGATCTTCATCAGACTTGGTCTGTATCATCATTATATGGTCCTCTCCTAGATTTGTTCAAATAAGGGCACTTGGTCACTTTTTGGGGCCACTAGAGTTAAAAATAGAAATTAAAATTAAATTAAAAAAACTTCTTTTCATGAACTGATCGATTCATCGTCATAAAACATGGTCTGTAACATCATTATAAGGTCGTCTTCCAGTTTTATTCAAAAGGAGGCACTTGGCCCCTTTTAAGGGCCGCTAGAGCTAAAATTAGAAATACTCTTAAATGGCTTCTCATGAACAGCTAGATGGATCTTCATCAAGTTGGTCTGTAGCATCATTAAAAGGTCCACTCCAAATTCTGTTCAAATGGGGGCAGTTGGCCCCTTTTAGGGACCACAAGAGCTAAAATTAAAAATACATTTAAATGGCTTGTAGCATCATTATCATGAATGTCCTTTCCCAAATTTGTTCAAATGGGGGCATTCGGCCCATTGTAGGGGCCGCTAGGTCTAAAATGAAAAAAAGCTTTAGTGGAAGTTACGTCCAGCGATGGCGTCAACAATTGGGAATAACTAAAAAAACTGTTACTCTTTTAAACCTTGTAGGCGGATTAAGAAACTAATTTTACACCCCCATGGTGAGTCCTGGGCCCCTAGTGACCGTGACCTTGGAGAAAACATATTATAGGCCCGAAGGGACGTATTATGTTATACCCCAGTGTCCGTCTGTCCGTTAGCAATTTCGTGTCCGCTCTGTAACTCTTGAACCCCTTGAATGATTTCAAAGGAACTTGACACAATTGTTCACCACATCAGGACGACGTGAGGAGCGCATGTTCTGGATGGCACGCTTCAAGATCAAGGTCACACGTAGGGGTCAAAGGTCATATGAGTGTGTTTCGTATCCGCTCTGTAATTCTTGACCCCCTTGAAGGATTTCAAAGAAACTTGACACAAATGTTCACCACATCGAGACGACGTGCAGAGCGCATGTTCTGGATGGCTCGCTTCAAGGTCACACTTAGGGGTCAAAGGTCATCGCTCTGAAACTCTTGAAACCCTTGAAGGATTTTAAAGAAACTTGACACAAATGTTCACCACATCAAGACGATGTGCAGAGCGGATGTTCTGGATGGCTAGCTACAAGGTCAAGGTCATACTTAGGGGTCAAAGGTCATACCTTCGGGCGTATATTGCTCCGATTGTGGTGCTCTTGTTTAGAATTTTTGATGCCTTTGAAAATTCACAAAAATGAAAATTTTTCAAAAACTGTTATATATATTGCTTTGAAACCTTGTAGAATGATTAAGTCATTTTTCGTACCCATGGTGAGACCTGGACCTCTAGCAACCTTGACCTTGAAGAAATTAGCATTTTAAAGATTTTTTTAAAGCCATTGAAAATTCACAAAAATGACAATTTCACAAAACCCGTTACATATATTGCGTTGAAAACTTGTAGGATGGTTCAAAAAATAATTTTACACCCTTGTCTGTCCATCAGTATATGAGTGTCTCTGTTTTTGTGCTTGTGTGTATGTTTGTAATGCTTCTTCCCTAATTTTGTGTTGTACTTATCTCTAAAAGTATATAATCTAGAGTCCTGATATTTAGAGTCCTGGGTGCACTTGGCCACTTTTTGGGGCCACTAGAGCTAGAAATAGAAATGCCTATAAAAACTCACGTACCACTTAATGGATCATCAATCTTGGCCTGTAGAATCATTATGCCATCCTCTCCCAATTTGATTTTAGGGGCCTCTGGAGCTGAAATTGGAAATACCTTTAAACGATTTCTTCTCATTAAAGGCTGGATTGTTTTTTAGCAAACTTGGTCTTAGGATCATTAAAAAGGCCTCTGTCAACTTTATTTACATGTGGTAGTTGGCAACTTTTAGGGGCCGCTAAGGCTAAAAATAAAAATATCTTTTAACGACTACTTCTCATGAACCACTGAATGGATCTTTATCAAACTTGATCCGCAGCATCATTATAAGGTCCTCTCCAAAACAGTTTTTTTTCAATTGTGGGGTGCTTGACCCCTTTTATGAGTCGCTAGATTTAAAAATAGAAATGCCTTTACATGACTTCTTCTCATGAACCGCTTGGTGGATCTTCATCAGACTTGGTCTGTAACATATTTATGAGGTATTATGCCGAACTTGTTCAAATTTGGGCACTTGGGACATGTTAGGGGCCACTAGAGTCAAAATAGAAATACCTTTAAATGATTTCTTCTGATGATTATGCGTTTTTAGTGTGTGACAGCAAAATATAGAAAAAAAACCTTTAAATAACTTTTTTTAAATGAACAGCTCAAAGGATTTTCACCAAACGCAGTTAGAAGTAAAATCAGATAGTTAAGGTTTTCTTTAAGTGAGCGACTTAGGCCATTTTGGACCTCTTGTCTTAATTTTTAGCCCAACAATCCGAAGAGGTAGAGCTATTGCACTCATCCTTTCAGTGGCGTCATTGGTGTTGTCCCGATTTTGTTAAGTTTTTGTTTTTTAGCTGGTTACTCAGTACCCACTGATGAGAATAGATTGAAACTTAACACACAGTAATGAGCTGACATGCATTGCTTAGGTTCCATAACTCTGTTTTGCATTTTTAGCTCACCTGTCACAAAGTGACAAGGTGAGCTTTTGTGATCGCGCGGCGTCCGTCGTCCGTCGTCCGTCCGTCCGTGCGTGCGTGCGTGCGTGCGTCCGTCCGTCCGTAAACTTTTGCTTGTGACCACTCTAGAGGTCACATTTTTCATGGGATCTTTATGAAAGTTGGTCAGAATGTTCACCTTGATGATATCTAGGTCAAGTTCGAAACTGGGTTACGTGCCATCAAAAACTAGGTCAGTAGGTCTAAAAATAGAAAAACCTTGTGACTTCTCTAGAGGCCATATATTTCACAAGATCTTCATGAAAATTGGTCAGAATGTTCACCTTGATGATATCTAGGTCAAGTTCGAAACTGGGTCACGTGGGGTCAAAAACTAGGTCAGTAGGTCTAAAAATAGAAAAACCTTGTGACCTCTCTAGAGGCCATATTTTTCATGAGATCTTCATGAATATTGTTTAGAATGTTCACCTTGATGATATCTAGGTCAAGTTCGAAACTGGGTCAGGTGGGGTCAAAAACTAGGTCATTAGGTCTAAAAATAGAAAAACCTTTTGACCTCTCTAGAGGCCATATTTCTCAATGGATCTTAATGAAAATTGGTCAGAATGTTCACCTTGATGATATCTAGGTCAAGTTCGAAACTGGGTCACGTGGGGGTAAAAACTAGGTCAGTAGATCTAAAATAGGAAAACCTTGTGACCTCTCTAGAGGCCATATTTTCATGAGATCTTCATGAATGTTGGTCAGAATGTTCACCTTAATGATATCTAGGTCAAGTTCAATACTGGGTCATGTTGGATCAAAAACTAGGTCAGTAGGTCTAAAAATAGAAAAACCTTGTGACCTCTCTAGAGGCCATATTTCTCAATGGATCTTCATGAAAATTGGTCAGAATGTTCACCTTGATGATATCTAGGTCAAGTTCGAAACTGGGTCACGTGCGGTCAAAAACTAGGTCAGTAGGTCTAAAAATAGAAAAACCTTGTGACCTCTCTAGAGGCCATATTTTTCAATGGATCTTCAGGAAAATTGGTCAGAATGTTTACCTTGATGATATCTAGATCAAGTTCGAAACTGGGTCACGTGGGGTTAAAAACTAGGTCAGTAGATCTAAAAATAGAAAAACCTTGTGACCTCTCTAGAGGCCATATTTTTCATGAGATCTTCATGAATATTGGTCAGAATGTTCACCTTGATGATATCTAGGTCAGGTTCGAAACTGGGTCACGTGGGGTCAAAAACTAGGTCAGTAGGTCTAAAAATAGAAAAACCTTGTGACCTCTCTAGAGGCCATATTTCTCAATGGATCTTCATGAAAACTGGTGAGAATATTCAGCTGATGATATCTAGGTCAGGTTCGTAACTGGGTCATGTGCGGTCAAAAACTAGGTCAGTAGGTCGAAAATAGAAAAACCTTGTGACCTCTCTAGAGGCCATTTTTCATGAGATCTTCTTGAAAATTGGTGAGAATGTTCACCTTGATGATATCTAGGTCAAGTTTAAAAGTGGGTCACGTGCCTTCAAAAACTAGGTCATTAGTCAAATAATAGAAAAAGCTTGTGACCTCTCTAGAGGCCATATTTTTCAATGGATCTTCATGAAAATTGGTCAGAATTTTTTATCTTGATGATATCTAGGTCACATGTGCTCAAAAACTAGGTCACTATGTCAAATAATAGAAATAACGACGTCATACTCAGTTCAACACTGGGTCTTGTGGGGATAGGTGAGCGATTCAGGACCATCATGGTCCTCTTGTTACAAAATTGTGCCCCTTGTCTAATGAGCATTTTTTATGCTCCTCCATTGGGGCGGCATATAATAGTCTTACCGTCTATCTGTCCGTCCGTCTGAGCTAACGAGAGAACATTTGTTTGGTACTTAGGACAATAGATAACGGTAAATTCTATTTATTCTGTGCAGCTTATTGGGTATTTTATAACAAAAGAAATACCCGGAAAAAGGCCCGTTCGTTAGAAAGTTCGTCCACCTGTCCGTTTCGTTTCCGATTGATAACTGAAGAACACTACGGCCTACAGGCATCAAACCTTACAGGAGAATTGCCTGCGGTAATTACAGGAACTCTATTGATTTTGGGGTCAGTTGGGCAAAGGTCAAGTTCGCAGTGAACTTGAAACTGAAAACGGTTTGCGATTGATAACTAAAGAACGCTAAGGCCTACAGGTGTCAAATTTCATACGATGATTGCCCGTGGTCATTAGATGACCCCTGTTGTTTTTGGGATTAGTAGGTCAAAGGTCAAGGCCCTTGACACTGAAAACAGTTTCCGATCGGCAGCTGGAGAATGCTAATGCCTACAAGTGTCAAATTTGATAGGATGGTTGCCTGTGGTCAGTAGACGATCCCTATGTTGGTCAAAGGTCAAGGTCGCAGTAACTTTGAAACTCCAAACGGTTTCAGATGGATAAATGGAGAACGCTTTAGCCAACAGTCGTCAAACTTCCCAGGATGATTGCTGTGGTCAGTATTGTTTTTGGGATCAATAGGTCAAATGCAAATGTCAAGGTTTAGACTGAAAAAGGTTTCCGATGGTAAACTGGAGAACACTAAAGCATACAGACGTCAAACTGCACAGTATGATTGCCCGTGGTCAGTAGATGACCCCTATTGCTTTTGGGGTCAGTTGGTCAAAGGTCATCCGGCGTCTATCGTGCGTCGTCCGTCATCGAGATTTTTACTGTTTACACTAGAAGTCACAATTTTGGCCAGATCGTAATGAAACATGGTCAGAATGTACTCTCAATAAAACCTCGCACGAGTTCGTTTCCGGGTCATCTTAGATCAAAATCTAGGTCACAAGGTCAATAGAAAATCTTGATAACATTCGGAGGCTACATTTTCTAACTTCATTTTCATAAATGTTTGGCACAGAGTTTTTCTATGAAGTCTGAGTCAACTTTGAAACTGGGTTACCTGAGTTGTTTAATAAGGTCACTAGGTCAAATTATAGAAAGACGTTGTTAACGCTCTAGAGGCCACATTGTCTACTTGATCATAATAGATATTTATCAGAATGTTTGTCCCAATGAAATACAGAATAAGTTTAAAATTGGAGAACCTGATGCAAAAACTAGGTCACTAGGTCAGTTCATAGAACAACCTTGTTAATATTGTAGAGGCCATATTTTCCATTCGATCTTCATAAAAATTGTCAGAATGTTTGTCTCTATCAGCTTTAGGTTAAGTTCAAAACTGGTTAACATGAGGTCACTAGGTCAAATCACAAAAACGTTATGAACACTAGAAAGATCACATTTTCCATTTGCTTTTCATAAAAAAGTTGTCAGAATGTTTGTCTCCATGAAAAATAGGTCAAGTTCAAAAGTTCAAAACTTGGTTACCTGGAATCATAAACTAGGTCACTAGGTCAAAGCATAAGAAACCTTGTTAACACTGGAGGCCACATTTTCTACCTTATTTTCACAAAACATTATTAGAATGTCTGTATGAAATTTAGGCCAAGCCTTTTAAACTTACGTCACTAGGTCAAATTATTGGAAAAAACTCTCTAGAGGTCACATTTTCTGCATGATCTTTATAAAACTTTGTCATAATATTCCGTTATTAAATCTATGTCAAATTCAAAAATGGGGCACCTGAGGTCGAAAAAAAAATCATAGAAAAATATTGATAATGATCTACCTCATTTACACATTAACTGGTATCTCAGTACCCATTACTGGGAATGGATTGACACTTGTGATGAGCTGACCTGTATGCCACAGGTTCCATAACTCTATTTCGGCATTTTTAGCTCACCTGGACTTAGTTCAGAGTCAGCTATTAGTATAGGTGGTTGGTCCGGCGTCCATCGTCCTACATCAACATTTTTACTTAAAAATCTTCTCCTCTGAAACTACAGGTAAGAATTACACCAAACTTGGTCAAAAAGCATCCGGGCATGGACCCCTATCAAGTTTCTTCAAATGGTTCAGATTTGCCCCTTTCAGGGGTCGCAAGAGCTACGATAGAAAAAACTTTAAAGAATTCTTCTAATGAACCGCTTCACAGATATTCATTAAACTTGGTCTGCAGCATCATTATAAGGTCCTCTCCCAAATTTGTTCAAATAGGCCCTTTTTGTGCCGCTAGAGCAAAAATTAGAAATACCATTAAACGACTTCTTCTCATAAACCACTGGAAGGATCTTCATCAGACTTGGCCTGTAACATCAATAGAAGGTCCTCTCCCATATTTGTTCAAATGGAGCACTTGGCTCCTTTACGTGGCCGCTGGAGCTAAAATTAAAACTTCTCATGAACCGCCTAAAGGATCTTCATCAAACTTGGCCTGTAGTATCATTATAAGGTACTATTTTGTTCAAATGGGGGCACTTGGCCCATTGTAGGGGCCACTAAAGCTAAAATAGAAATGCCTTTGAAAGACTTCTCCTGAATCTTCACCAATCTTGGTCTATAGAATCATTATAAGGTCTTCTCCCAAGTTTAAGTATAGGTGGATAGTCCGGCGTCCGATGTCAACATGTTAACTTAAACATCCTCTCTGCAACTATAAGTTAGAATTAGCCCAAATTATCATAAAGTCCTCTTCCATTTTGATTCAAAATGGCGGGGATGGGGAACTTGGTCCCTTATCAGGGCCGGTAGAGCTAAAAACAAAAATACCTCTGATGAACCGATGTATCTTCATCAAATTTGTAATGTAGCATCATTATAAGATCCTCTCCCAAATTTATTAAAATGGGGATGCTTAGCCTCTTATAGGGTATGTTAGAGCTAAAAAAAAAATAAAATATATTTAAACGACTGCTCATGAACCGCCGGATGGCTCTTCATCAAACTTGGTATGTAGCATCATTTATAAGTTCCTCTCTCAAGTTCAATGGAGGCGTTTGGTCCCTTTTAGGGGCCACTGGAGGAAAAACTAGAGAGAGAAAAAAACATTTAAAAGACTATCTTATGAACCGCTTGATGGATCTTCATCAAGCTTTGTCAGTTAATCTCTCAAGTTTGTTCAAATGGGTGTGCTTGGCCACTAGAGCTAAATTAAAAAAACAGCTGTAAACAACTTCTGTTGGTCTGTAGTTTTGTAACTATGTCTTCCCCAAAGTTTATCTATTTGGGACCATTTTGCTTTTTATGGGCTGCTAGAGCTTAAAATAGAAATACTTCTAAAAGAGTTCTGAATGGATTCTCATCACACTTGGTCTGAGACATCATTTTAAGACACTGTCCCAAATTTATTCAAGGCAACTAATAAAAAAAAGTATTTAAACAACTTCTTCGCATGATATGTTTGATAGATCTTGGTATGTAGCATCATTATAAGATATTCATATGGGATTGTTTATCCCCTTTTATGCGCTGCTAGTCCGTCTGTAGCGTCATAATAAGGTCCTCTCTCGAGCTGTTCAAATGGAGGAGTTTTGGCCCTTTTAGAGGCCACTAAAGCTAAAAATATGAAAGCCTTTAATCGATTTTTTCTCATGAACTGCCTGATGGATTTTCAGCAATACATGGTCTGTAACATTAATGTAAGGTTCTCTCCGAATTTCGTTCAAAGGGCAGGAGGGGAAGGGCGCACATGTTCCCTTTTCCTTTTAGGGGTGCTAGATCTAAAAATATATAAACATTAAGCAACGTTTTCTCACGAACCGCTTAATTTCATCAAACTGGGTCCGTAGCACCATTATAAGGTGTTCGCACAACTTTGTTTAGGGGCCACTAGAAGTAAACATGGAGAAACCTTTAAACACCTACTATTATTATTATTATTATTATACCAGATTCATATAGCGCCCTTTTCATGATAAACACGTTTAAAGGCGCTTTACATATAGCAAACGCAGCCACACAGTGCGCGAAATTCATCATCTACTAGTACAGACACATTGAGCGATCTGACCAGAGGGACAGAGTGAGATAAAGCCCCCAGAACAGGTAAAGAGAAATCCTTTTAAAATACAGACTTGTCCGGCTAACTTAGCCTAGTTCTTTGCGAATAGACAGTCTGGTTCTTTGACGTGTCCAGTGTATAGCACCGATACACGCGAAGCCGTCTTTCCTGTGAAGAACCAGTACAGGCCTCTAAGTTAGATGGGAGACACTCAAGAGCATCTCAGAAATTTCCAGTGCCTGGACCGGGATTCGAACCCCGGACGTCTGGATTGACAGTCAGGCGTGTTACCACTAGAGCACCGGCCCTCCTACTACATGTATTTATGAAAACCGGTTGCTTGATCTTCATTAGACTTGAATTGTAGCATCATTGGAAGTCCCTGTCAAAATTTATTTGAATGTGGGCTCTTGATCCCCATTTTAGGGGTCGTTGGAGCTAAGAATAGAAAAAAAGATGTTTTTCTCATGAACCGATTAAAGCATCTTCATCACACTTGGTCTGTTACATAATTATAAGGTCAAATGAGGGTACGTAGTTTTACAGGCCGCTACAGCTAGAGAAAGAAATAAACCATAGAGATTTTTTCTCATGAGCCACTAGATGGATCTCCACCAAACTTGTTCTGTAGCATCATTATAAGATCATCACCAAAGTTTATACATATGGGTGATTTTGTCCCGTTTAACAGACCGCCAGAGCTAGAAATAGACAAACCTGTCATCGAAATCGACCTTTTCATGAACCAATAACATCGTTATAAGGTTCTCGTACAATTCTAGTTAAGTGGGTGATCTTGGCAACTTTTCCCCATGAACCACTTGGATCTTCATCAACCTTGATCTGTAGCATCGTTAAAATGTTCTCAACAAATTTTATTGAAATGGGGATTCTCTGCCCTTTTAAGAGGCCGCTAGAGGTAAACGTAGTTAAACCTTTTAACAACTTTTTCTAATGAACCGCTTAATGGATCTTCATTAAACGTTGTCAGTTGCATCATTGTAAATCCGTCTCCAAAATTTATTCCAGTGGGAGCCAGCTCGATTTTAAAATAACACCACACAGCTGTGAAACACGGTTGAACGGTCTTAGGCCAACGTCAACCTCTTATTTTCTGATGGCACCTGATCTATTTATAATGTATGATCCCTATGCTATCTTTTTATTTTCTGGTGGTCTCTGGGCTAAATTGTTTGGTCGTACATGTTGCAAGCTCACGTAAAGTTGTTTAATTGTCAAATATTTATGTTTGTATAGACACAAATTTTACAGAAAGGTGAATACTCGATAATGTGAATGACAAGGCCACAGATTACGTGTTTACCTGCAGAATATGTGTAAACGTGAAAGTTATCGGCGCTCCATTTGTTTGAATTGAAACCTGTAAACAGGATATTCAAAAGTACAGATTTACTGGTTTATCTAAGAGCGAAGGGTGAGGGGAATTAGGATATTTTTTCTTACTTTGGATTTGTTTAAAAATATGCTGGCTTCGACATATTGAAAAAATATATGGCTCCCAAATGACTGAAAAGAATTCTGGCTCTATGTCCGACTTTTAATAAAAAAGAATATTCCATTACTATGTTAGACATATTCTTTATTTTTCAGTTGCTTTATATGCATAAACACTCTTTCTTCAGTGCAAGATTGATTTTAAAGTATGAAAGCTTTATTATGTAATTCTGACTGCATTATGTTATACTGATAATTTCAATATAATTATGATCGAACAGTAGCCTAGCTATAGAGAACACTTAATTATAATAAACGTAAGAACAGTGAGGTTAAGGGAGTACAATCTTTTGAGTGTGTATATCTTTCCTTCTTATTGATAAAACCATCCTAAAATCTCACTAGAACTTCCCACCATACTAAAATTCCTGCTAAAAATGCCTGTTTTTCTTTGTCAATATGTTGAAGTCAAAATATGTCAAAGATTTTTTCATGAAAGTCCCAGCCCTAAACCCCTTCCCCCTCCCTCCGCCACACACGTCCACTAGAATTTCAAGCGGTCTGCACTTAACAGCCTATGTCTGACTTTTCACATAGTTGCCAACACATCGTAACACTGACTTTACCTGGGTCTTCTTCAGTAAAAAAAAAGTTATAAATTTGCAGCTGACCTTTTACCATTGCAATATACAGTGCCAAGCATTCTAAGCCCTGACAAGTTCTGTGGTAAAGTCTGAACCCTGAACCCCCATCCAACATGACAATAAAATGTTGTTACTTGTTACTTAACATCTACAGAAATCTTACTCCAACTTGCGAGCTGTTTTAAAACAAACCGCTGTCATACAAAAGTGAACGAACTTTTACCAAATAGTACACATGACGTGACAACTGATGTTAAAGATTGTTTATTGCCAGATCAGCTGTAACAAGTTAGTTGCGCTAGCCTACTAATTGTTCAAAAACCGGATCACAAAATCATGTGAATGCCATATCATTTTATATTAGCGTTTGTGGCATTGCATCATGACAAATGTTTTTTTATTGTTATTGCGACCTTCAACTTTCGTGTTTTTTTTTTCTGTTTATAAACAATTGTATGATTCATCGTCTATGCGGCTGCAAATATCTTCATGGTTTCATTATAAATGTGGTCTGAGAGAAAAAAAATCACGCGATATTTAAAGGTTTGTATATTTATTGGCAGAATGTTTTAAGAAAAATATCCATTGTATTCAAAGGAAAATATTCATAGGAATAAATTTAAAAAGTATAAATTAATGGAATCTTTCGTTTTCAGTATGACAAATAGTGTGTTAACAGACAGGGCATAAATTAGCATAAACAAGATAAACTGTATCCATTGATAATATTATCTCTCTCAAATACGTACTAAACAAAAATTTCTACAGCTTATTTTCATCAAATAATTTACATTTAACACCTGTGTTACCTGTAAAATGTTAGTTTTCAACATATCCGAGGTCGCATCTACTGTAAAACACGCGCGGAAGTCTTTTGGGGGAAAAACGTGAAATTCGTACCCGTCGCCTCAAGGATGAAACGCCAACACCATATTCATTAAGCCGCCTCTTCCCAGTACCATAAGCACTGTTTCTGTCAATGTTTGAGCTGTTGTCTCCCTGCGAACCTTTCTGCCGCCTGAATGTGATTCATTCAGTGCATCGTACTTGTTAGCTTGTCTTGAATATAGAACTCACCCCGGAATACAATGATTACATTTCAAACAATATTGGTAAGCCGTAAATATGTGCTTTAGAAATGCACATTCACATGTTTTAGTGTTTATGGATTTACACTGATAATGGTACCTTTCAGTCTGTTGGGTTGTTTTTTTTTTACTTTTATATTAAAAACGCAGTGTACTTGATCAATTGTTAAAGTTTTAGGCTGGTTAGAGAGATCATGTGGGAGTGTAATTTCATCCTGTATAATTCAAAGAATAACTTACAGTCATTCTGTCATTTGAAACATATTTCAACCACATGCTTAAACTGTTGTCGCGACATTTCCTGTTTACGAACTGTTTGGGCCCTGATATTGAAGTCACGTATTAATCATTAATACATGGGCTTCATAGATACTTTTGTACGTGATTATTCGCTTGAAAATATCTGGTGTATTTACAATCAGTACTGTATCAGTTTAATGTATGAGGCGATAACTTCACGTCATAAAATCCGCTCCCGACCAATTCTGCAACCGTAGGACTCATAGGGTAAGCAGGGTTATACGAGGGGGTCACTTTATACTGTGTACTTAAAATTCAGAACACAAGCAAAGAGCCAGTTGCAGATTTAACAGATGAAGTTCTGGCGGATGCTGGTCCCTGCTCTATTTTTATTTTATTTTCTACTGTCACTCGGCTAATATGTTTATCCCACAATGAGCACGAATCTCCTTGGATCGTTAAATATCGTCCGTCGTTCGGTCCACAATTTCTATAAGGAACATCTACTAAACCACTAAGCCACTTTCAACCAAACAACACAGGAATACCTCTTGAGATCTATATGTCTCCTTCCAAATTCCTTCAAATTTAGGTCGTCCGTGCAGAATTCTTGTTGCCATGGCAACCAAACGGGAAAGGAAATTTTCCTAACAAGCTACAGGTCAAACAAAATAATCTCTCAGTAATGTTCCTGTGCTGACCCTCTGCCAAATTCCTTCAAAAAGGCCACAAGGATACAAGACTTTACTGAAATGCCTCTACCAAAGTCTGCCAGACCGCGTTGATATGTTAAGGAAGAGCATATAGTTAGTTTCTCTATATGGTTATATGGAAAACTTTAAAATCTTCTATGAAACTTCCAGCTCGATTTTAAAATAACACCACACAGCTGTGAAACACGGTTGAGCGGTCTTGGGCCAACGTCAACCTCTTATTTTCTGATGGCACCTGATCTATTTATTTTTTGTATGACTCCTGTGCCATTTTTATATTTTCTGATGGTCTCTGGGCTAAATTGTTTTGGTCGCACATGTTGCAAGCTCACGTAAAGTTGTTTAATTGTAAAAACGTGTTTTTTTTCTTGCGCGAAGTACACTAGTACACGTAATTTCTACAGAAAGGTGAACAATCCGTGGCCTTGTCATAAATTTACATTATCGAGTACGTGTTTACTTGCAGAATATGTGTAAACGTGAGAGTTATCGGCGCTCCATTTGTTTGAATTGAGACTGTAAACAGGATAGTTTATCTACAAACGAAGTGAGGGGAATTGGGATATTTTTTCTTACTTTGGATTTGTTTAAAAATAAACTGGCTTCAGCATATTGAAAAAATATATGGCTCTCAAATGATTGAAAAGAATTCTGGCTCTATGTCCGACTTTTAACAAAGAAAATATTCCATTACTATGTTAGACATATTCTTTATTTTTCAGTTGCTTTATATGCGTAAACACTCTTACTTCAGTGCAAGATTGATTTGAAAGTATGAAAGCTGTTTTGTGTAATTTTGACTGCATTATGTTATACTGATAATTTCAATATAATTATGATCGAACAGTAGCCTAGCTATAGAGTACACTTAATTATAATAAACGTAAGAACAGTGAGGTTAAGGGAGTACCATCTTTTGAGTGTGTATATATTTCCTTCTTATTGATAAAACCATCCTAAAATCTCACTAGAACTTCCCACCATACTAAAATTCCTGCTAAAAATGCCTGTTTTTCTTTGCTCCCCTCCCCGTCCCTGACCCCGTCGTAGTCCCCAGAAGTTTAAATGGTCAGCCCTTTGCTACTATCGAAGCATCCTCCTGACCATACCACTATAAATGTTAGAACAATTCATTCAAAGCCAAAGTGTAGTTGTAGAAACTAAGTCTTGTACATTACCTTGCTCTCTTCTTTAGCGACGTTTGATATTGCAATGGTGTTCAACGTATAGAGAGCGTTTATTTATTTTTTATAATCTAAGCAATTTAAAAGTAAACAATATGGTTTTCAGAGGAAGTTAAATATTTTTTTAAGTGAACTGGAGCCAGAATTTTTTTTCAATATGTTGAAGTCAAAATATGTCAAAGATTTTTTCATGAAAGTCCCAGCCCTAAACCCCTTCCCCCTCCCTCCGCCACACACGTCCACTAGAATTTCAAGCGGTCTGCACTTAACAACCTATGTCTGGCTTTTCACATAGTTGCCAACACATCGTAACACTGACTTTACCTGGGTCTTCTTCAGTAAAAAAAAGTTATAAGTTTGCAGCTGAACCTTTTACCATTGCAATGTACAGTGCCAAGCATTCTAAGCCCTGACAAGTTCTGTGGTAAAGTTTGAACCCTGAACCCTCATCCAACATGACAATAAAATGTTGTTACTTGTTACTTAACATCTACAGAAATCTTACTCCAACTTGCGAGCTGTTTTGAAACAAACCGCTGTCATACAAAAGTGAACGAACTTTTATCAAATAGTACACATGACATGACAAGTGATGTTAAAGATTGTTTATTGCCCGATCAGCTGTAACAAGTTAGTTGCACTAGCCTACTGATTGTTCAAAAACCGCATCACAAATTCATGTGAATGCAATATCATTTTATTCAAGCGTTTGTGGCATTGTAACATGACAAATGTTTTTTTATTGTTTTTGCGACCTTCAGCTTTCGTTTTTTTTTCTGTTTATAAACCAATTGTATGACTCACCTTCTGTTGGTTTCATTATAAATGTGGTCTGTGAGAGCAAAAAAAAATCACGCGATATTTAGAGGTTGCAAAATGTTTTAAGAAAAATACGCATTGTATTCAAAGGAAAATATTCATAGGAATAAATTTAAAAAGTATGAATTAATGGAATCTTTCGTTTTCAGTATGACAAATAGTGTGTTAACAGACAGGGCATATCCATTGATAATATGCACGTACGAAACAAAAATATCTACAGCTTATTTTCATCAAATAATTTACATTTAACACTTGTGTTACCTGCAAATTGTTAGTATTCAACACATTCGAGGTCGTTACTGTAAAATACTCGCGGAAGTCGTGTGGTTCGAATCCGTCACCTCATGATCGAAACGTCAGCACCATATTCATTAATCCGCCACTACCTGAGACTATGTACCATAAGCACTGTTTCTGTCAATGTTTTAGCTGTTGTCTCCCTGCGAACCTTCTGCCGCCTGAATGTGATTCATTCAGTGCATCGTACTTGATATCTTGTCTTGAATGTAGAACTCACCCCAGAATACAATTACATTTCAAACAATATTGGTAAGCCGTAAATATGTGCTTTAGAAATGCACATTCACATGTTTTAAAGTTTATGGATCAAAACTATTTCTTTCTGGCGCATTCCTCAAACTGAAGGGGAAATGAATTTTCCAAGTTATGTCCGACAAAAAATCTTTCCTGTCTTATGAAACTTATTTTTCTCGTTTGTGGTTTTAAAGTTGATGCCATTATTATGGGCCAGGCCAGACATTGAAAATTAAAATATCTAAAGGACAAAATCGGACATTGCGCGAAGAATACAATAGTTTAGAATTTTTAACATTAGCCTTTGTCAGCAAGATAAACGAAGATCAATTAAATAGGTCCTTGGATTAAAAGTTGTATAAAGTTAAATATTTTTCTACCTATATTTGATAATAATTCAATTTCTTACAGCAAAAATGAGACATAAAACAACAGAATATATCTTTTATTAATGTCCAAATATTTATTATTTTTAGTAAATTTAAAACGGGTATGATATGGATTTAAAACAAAAACAGGAATAAATATTTATTTTTCATTTGTTAAAGACGACTTTAAAGAAAAATTTAGTTCTTTATTTCTTATAAATCAAAATTAAATGATTATTGTTTCATACTTAAACAAAAATTCTAAACACTGAAATATATCGCCACGATAAACAATCGTCTCTATAAATTTGAAAATTGGTCAACTCTATGTCAAAACTAGCAACCATTACCGTGAAAAAATGTCGCTTTTAAAAGACAAAGAGATCAAATAATTTTTTTCCTCTTCCTTATTAATAATAAGTATTGAAATAATGTTTGATGTCCACATTTTAAAAAAAATCTAAAATATTAATAATAATTATTGAAATAATGTTTGATGTCCACTTTTTAAAAAAAAAATCTAAAATATTTGAAGTTAAATCAAAACTTAATTTATTGCTTTGAGATGGAAACATACTGATGGTATTTCAAACTGGTCATTTTACTGTGTTTAATTACGGCCATTCACCCTATAGATAGATTAGGGCGACAGCGGGATAATAGATCATAATACGATGCGAAAATGCGATGGCGTGATAATACAATGCTGGATGGATGCGAAGACGTGATATGAATATCGCAGTTTCGCATGGTATTATCGCACTATCGCCACGCCGACCTAAGGTCGAAATTCATGATACTACGATGCGAATGTGCGATGTTAACATCGCAATGTCGTGTTTTCGAGCACCTTCAACCTAAATGCGACATTCAGAGAACGGAAGCAAACGCAGTTATAATCAATTGTCAGTCACTGGAGTACGTGCTTATCTGCAGAAGACGTGTAAACATTAGAAAAAAACACATTACCTTGTTGATACCATAAAAAGCATAGAGTAATTATTTTATTGTTCACTGCACCACATGTATATTTTGGGACAGATAGACTTTGAAAACTGATTTATGATTTTGATCCATTGATTATATTTCAAACGGTTTCAGACATTTAAGTCCAAATGATAAAGTTTGACGATAGAAATATTATTTATAATTATATAGGTTAAACCGTAACGCCAGCTGAATTAGAATAAATACGTATATATAAAACCTGAAATTCATGTATACACTGACATCACACAGAAGTCACATGGGGCCTTTTTGAGCTGCAAGTGGTTGAACCAGTTCGAGACTGAAGTTACGTGCCGTAAAGTTCTCAGACTGATAATGTCATATTTTAACCTTAAGTATAAATAAGACATCTGAAAAATCTTTAATTTTTTTTTCTCTTCGCAAGGTCATAATGAATTCATCTGGTTGTCGGACACGAATTTGATTCGACTCTCTCGCCGAACTTAATTAAAAACACTACGGCAAACTTAAGCACATAAATACCTTCCACACGAACAACAGGTGGTCGTTTGAGTAAGATATTATAGCATTTGCACTCGGTGGCATAAATAAATAAATGAACAGCAGCTATACCAACTCAATCTGCAAATTATGTTCATATACAGCCAACACAATTTCGGCACATAGTCATTCTGTACAGTTTGTCTTTATATATACTAACAGTGGACTGACTGTGTGTATTAATTGTCTGTACAGCTTAGGTCTTGTCTGTCACATGTTTGTCTTGTAGATGATTATTATGTACCAGCACATCTAGCACATGGATTCATCGGTGATCCTTTTAAATACATACACAATTTGTCAAATATACTGTAGCAGATGTACTTGCTGAAGTTGTTTATGATGTCTGATATCCCCTGTACTATTTGATTTATTCTCTTATGAACCCTGTGTTATTTGTTTATTTTCTGATGGCCTTGGGCTACTGCGTTTTTTCTTATGATCCTTGCGTGTATATGGGTTCTGCGGTATTTTGATGCACTGACAAGAGGTGTGTGTATTTTGTGTTGAGCACTGGCGTGTGCTGTTAGACTATTTATCAAATATTTATTTATTCAACTACTTTTTAGAAAGGTTAACAACTAGTAAACTTGCGTAAACGTGCGATTTGTCAACAGTGCACTTATTTTGGATTGTAGTTAAAATGGGATATTCAAGAAGTTCCAACATTCTTTCCTTGGTAAATCTAAAAGCTTACAGGTATTGTAAATTCTATCACGTCAGCTGGAACAATGCAGTTAGCTGACATGAAAAGTGCATTGCATATAAGAAAGAGCCACGTTTATGGCATCTTTTAACAATGTGTGTTTTTGCAATATTCACGAATTAGAAATAAATAAATAAATACACGACGGCCAGGACGTTTCCGACTTTGATTATGAAAGTAGTCTACCTAATCTCCCAGGCCGAGAGGTTAAGGCCGCTGAATTCGATCCTCTTTCCCCTCATCGCTTTGGGTTTGAAACTTCACTTAGGGTGTAGAATCTTGAAATATGTGCAAGTCATCCAGCTGGTTCGCGGAAAGCCAGTGGTTCTACTCAGGTGGCCGCCCATGCCTGAAATAATCCTTAGAGTAAAACTGGAAAGTCACCATATGGTGTGAAACTTCGTTTGGTTCGCAATTTAAGAATCAAAACCTAGTTTAAAGTAAATACTTTTGCAATGGTGCCTATTTTATTTTCAAAATTAAGTCAAGGAGTAAGCTGTAACTTACTTTGACGTCACTGCAATGACCATTGCGACAGGTCGTCCAAATCTGATAAGATTAAAAAAAAAATGTACGCTTTAGACCTATATGTTTAGTCTTGACAAAATGTTCTGGTAAAATGAAAAACATATCAAGTAATTTGTATACTTAATATTATTTGTATTTGCTTCCGATGATTATAAAAACCTTATGGCTGACGTATCGGAACTTTTTGAATGCCCCTCAACGAAAAACAATCTATATGCATCCATCCATTCCATACATGTACTAGACTGGTAACTAGATAGTAATAAGTTTACAAAAGAAAGGGGGAAAATACTTTCTTTATCAATAGAGGAATCATTAAAATCGAAATCTTAAACAATAAATACAAATACACACAGACCGATTATTATACACCCGTTTGAAAAACGGGACGTATTATGGGAACGCCCCTGGCGGGTGGGCGGCGTCCACAGACCTTGTCCGGAGCATATCTTCTACATGCATGGAGGGATTTTGATGAAACTTGGCACAGTTGTTCACCATCATGAGACGGATTGTCATGCGCAAGAACCAGGTCCCTAGGTCTAAGGTCAAGGTCACACTTAGAGGTTAAAGGTCAAATTCAAGAATGACTTTGTCCGGAGCATATCTTCTACATGCATGGAGGGATTTTGATGAAACTTGGCACAGTTGTTCAACATCATGAGGCGGAGTGTCATGCGCAAGAACCAGGTCCCTAGGTCTAAGGTCAAGGTAGACAACGTAAAATATAAAAATGTAAAATCGGTCTACCCGAGGTCTCATTATTTAGACTAAACATAGATGTTACTTTCAAATTTTAGGTGTATTTTAAGGTCTCTCTACGTGGTAAGGATTTTTTTTGTGGACTTAGGAAAACAAAAGACAATGATTACTAAACAACCACAAAATTATAATTCATTCGCAATACAGCAGCTAGAGTAAAGAAATTTGCTGTGACGGGCGTATATTGTGACATTCTGGCACTCTTGTTGCAATTGGGATGGGGCGCGTATTCGGCCCCAAAATCAACGTAAAAAAATTCCTGGATACAGAAATGTTACTTAAAATTGTTTATTTTTGATCAAAATGATGTTTTTATAGGAAATTTTCTATTTCGATACAGTACGATTCGTACTCAGTTCCAGTCGTCCTATGCACACATTCGTCCCCAAAATTTTCGTAACGGAACAACTGATTCTTCCAGACCAATTTTAGTGTGACATGCATATTTTTTTACACAAGATTTTCGCGATATCACGGCCTTGGCAGAACCCTGATGATAACTGATTTTTATACGCCCGTTTGAAAAACGGGACGTATTATGGGAACGCCCCTGGCGGGCGGTTGGGCGGGCGGATAGGCGGGCGGGAGGCGTCCACAGACTTTGTCCGGAGCATATCTTCTTCATGCATAGAGGGATTTTGATGAAACTTGGCACAGTTGTTCACCATCATGAGACGGAGTGTCATGCGCAAGAACCAGGTCCCTAGGTCTAAGGTCATGGTCACACTTTGAGGTCAAGGGTCAAATTCAAGAATGACTTTGTCCGGAGCATATCTTCTTCATGCATGGAAGGATTTTGATGAAACTTGGCACAGTTGTTCACCATCATGAGACGGAGTGTCGTGTGCAAGAACCAGGTCCCTAGGTCTAAGGTCGAGGTCACACTTAAAGATCAAAGGTCAAATTCAAGAATGACTTTGTCCGGAGCATATCTTCTTCATGCATGGAGGGATTTTGATGAAACTTGGCACAATTGTTCACCATCATGAGACAGAGTGTCATGCGCAAGAACCAGGTCCTTAGGTCAAAGGTCAAGGTCACACTTAGAAGTCAAAGGATACAAGAATGAAAACTTTGTCCGAAGCATTTCTTCTTCATGCATGGAGGGATTTTGATATAACTTGGCACAAATGTTCACCACCACGAAATGGAGTGTCTTGCGCAAGAACCAGGTCTCTAGGTCTAAGGTCAAGGTCACACTTGGAGGCCAAAGGTCAGATACAAGAATGACTTTGTCCGAAGCATTTCTTCTTCATGCATAGAGGGATTTTGATGTAACTTGGCATAATTGTACACCATCATGAGACGAAGTGTCATGCGCAGGTCTCTTCTTTAGAATTACTTCCCTTTGTTGTAACTGTAAATAGCTTATATTGAGACCACTTTTCTGTAGTACAACATGCATATTACATCCAATGTTGAGGTGTATTTTGACCTATCTCTACAGGGTAAGGATTTTTGTGTGGACTTAATTTTTTTTTTTAAGATTAACTTCCCTTAGTTGTTACTATAAACAAGCTATACTGTAACTTTTTTATAATTGACTGTAGGAAAAAACCAAGATCACTTTTCTGTGGTACAACATAGATGTTACTTTCAATTTTTAGGTGTATTTTAAGGTATCTCTACTTGGTAAGGAGTTTTTTTTTGTGGACATAGAAAAACAAAAGAATTACAATAATTACTAAACAACCACAGAGTTAAAATTCCATTTGCAAACACAGCAGCTATTTGCTAATTTGCTGTGACGGGCGTATATTGTGACATTCTTGCACTCTTGTTTATTTTTATTTACTTTAACTAATGGTAAAATGTTGTGAAATAACCCATGGAGATGCAATGTTTAGTGAAATATACCTGAATAACGTCTAAATGAATAACAGAAAACCAACAAATTTTCTTTTTTGACGGCCGTTTTGCCGGGAATTTTTGCTAAATATTTACAATTTCTTTCATAATATTTGTATCATGACGAATCGATTTTGGTTGTTCTAGGATTTCGATATATAAATGTAAGAAGTTTCAGTGTACATTCTCTTGTTCCAGAAACTGATCAACATTAAATTTGTTCATATCAAAATCAGTTTTTATATGAAACAAGCCGTCACCTGCAAGTGGTGCCACGCTTCTAGTCAGGATTCTAGAAAGGTGTCATTTATTCTCCTGTCTGACAACGTATTGACAGTTATTAATATACTAAAATGCCTTCCTGTGATCAACTTAAAGTAAATGAAAGTAGGTTGTTAAATAGGCGCACAAAATCCTCGCGCGAATGTAAATCACAGGAGAGATCTATAAAAATACTAATAAACTTTGATAATGTGACAGTTCAGTCCAAAAAGTACAGGGGTGTTCAAAGATAATCCGTCATAAATCTATTGTAAAGCAATTATTGGATTTACCTGTATTAGAAAATAAACAGTGTCGATTGCATTGAGGTCAACTGCCACATTATCAAAGTTTATTAGTACCACGTTAACAATAATAATAATAATAATAATAATAAAACAAAAACAAACAAAAAACACATAAATATCTTGGTAAGTCAGTAGATAGACACGTTTGTACATACCGTTATTTATTTTGTGTTTTTTTTTTGTGTGTGTTTTATGAACAGAATATAGACAAAAAATAGTTATATATAGGTCAGATACGCGCACCTCGTGTGTTCCGACCTGTCCCAGATCAAGCTACTTTTACAATAACCGTTTCGTATCGTGCGGACGAACAACACATATATTTTGCTAGCAAAATTCGTACTATATTGCATATTTTATATATTCACGCATTATCAATATTTAAAACTTTGTCATGACGTCACTCCTTTGTTCTCGCTGTACTGTATTTTTAATATTGGACTGCTTTCAATGGGACTTAGTTCAGTATTTTCCACGTGGAGTCCAATATTATTTTAATATTGGACTGTGTATTTAATATTGGACTGCACGAGGAAAACGATTTACATACAAAATCAATGTCTTCGTGTAGTCCAATATTTATCAATACATGTAGCGTAATTCCATATAGAAATATTGTAATCAAATGAAAGCAGTCCAATAAAATGACACAGTACTGATAATAAAAGGGAAAATTAATATCAAAATTAAATTTTATGTATAGATCTAGATGCAAAATTTTAAAAATAGCATTATACATATATGTATTCTGCATGCGTCAACGTAGTCTTACTCCTTAAACGACGTTTCCCTAGAGCAATAATTTCTTCCAGTTTTAAAAATTGTGCAAGAATTTATTGCTCTCTATTGAAAAAGCAGTTTTATAAGACTAATCATGACAGTTCTTTTAGGCCGTACTGTCAATAGCCTTTATGATTTTGTTAAGTTTAAATGAAATGTCATCAATACTTTTCAAGTAATGCTCCGGAAAAAGCATTATTTTGTGTAATAAAGGGAGATAATCCAACAGCTAGGTAAGGTAGAGCTATGGTTCTTTGACACTGCTCTTTGATTGCTCTATGATTATGTGAAATTTTAATAAAATGCCGTTAATACCTTTTAAGTTATACAACGGACGGACGGGCGGACGGACGGAAAGACGCACAAAGTGTCAACCAAAGTGCTCGCCCTTCGGGAAGCATAAAATAATAGTAATACTAATTTGCGATATACGAAAATTAGGTGAAGCATTGCATCATCGTATACATGGCTCATATTTTGTTATGTCACATTCCACATTTCCCGTATTTATCCGTTCATCTGTACATAGAAAAAACTAAACAAATGCTTACACGTTAATGTTCATGTAAACCCCTGAAAATGATATGAGCCGCGCCGTGGGAAAACGAACAGAGTGCGTTTGCAACCACCATGGATCAAGATTAGCCTGCGCATCCACGTAGTCTGGGCAGGATTCATACTGTTCGATAACAGTTTGTCTAATGGCATTAGGCTTTGAGATCCTGGCCAGACTGCGCAGGCTGGTCGCAAAACCAATATGTTGGTTTTCTTATGGTGCAGCTCATAGATTTGTTGGGTATTGACAGTTACAGTTTATGTTTATTTAAGTATTACATCCGTATTGAAAAAAAACTGTAAAAAAAACAGGATGTTCATTTAAAAAAAAAATAAACGTTTATTGCACCCTACGTAGAATAAATTGCCTTTATTTCTTGTATTTGAAGCCAGTGTGAAGCATTTGCTCACATTTGTTCAGTCTGTGAGATGGCCTATTCGGAAAGAAAAAGGAACTGCAATTAAGGGACACATGTACTTGCATGAACCTTAGTTTTGTCGAAATATCTTTTAATTTTGTACTCGTATATTCTATTTCATTCTATGCTATTTTATGAAATACTGAGATTTTAGTGAAAATAAATCTAATAGATTCAAAGTGAATGATATTAAATATATTTTTCAGTATTTCAGTTGGGACTACATTAAACATTCGTTGTAATAATAACAACATAAATACGAGTAGCTTCGAGTGCATCAATAAAAATCATACTGAAAGCAAGTTTTCCTTAGTTTTCTGCATCCGCCTCTCCACTATGCGTCTAAAGGAACGAAAATAATATGATTTGGACTTACCAGTAGCTGTATCCGATAATATATTAAAATGTCTGTTCTGTAAGTCTTCTTGCACTAAATTTGAAGATTTTCGGGCAAGTTCATGTACAACCCAACAAAAACTGTCATTGAACTAATAAATCACAACAGTATATTGTCAGGCGTGTAAACAAACAACCCATTTTCTCATTCAGTGCACATGCAACATTCATTTTCTCCAGCTGTCCGATTTCAACTATACTTTCAGTGAAACATTATCATAATCCGCCATACCCTTGTAATTTTTAACACAAAGAAAGTTTCCTTGTACACATTTAAATAAAAAAAACATAATCACTTTATCCTAGCCATGAATTAAAATAAATCCTTTCTAAAATGTCACAAAATTTATCTCCTCCCGCCGCCACTCATGAGAATACTACTGCTTATTCAGTACATCAGTGTACATGTGTAAACACAATTAATAGCATCACGAGAATCCCGGGCTAACGAAAGTCCAATATCACGAAGGCGAGAAACCCGAGAAAAACGCAATCGTGCATTATGAGAAAAACGTGCGTAAAGTTGTCATGAGGATCTACAGGGTATTTCATAATCATAAAGCAACTTTTATTAAATGCATTAATGTGAATAAAAACCGAATTAATTCAAGAATATTTTACGTCAATGGTTTATACGTAATTTTTTATAGGTTATGTCATAAAAACAATGTTTTAAGTAAGATATAAGCCTCAAACGATCCAATATGTAAAATACTGGACGGTCCTCAGCGCTAACGCGCTTCGGACAGTCCTGGGGTGACTAACTCAAATGTCCCTTAAGTCCTAAGGTTGTCGTAACGTCTCCTTTTCTTGCTCGTAGGGATATTTTTGATTATCTCAATCTTCTCGTAAGATACGAGATACCTTAAGTAATCCCGTATCTTAAGGTAAACAAATTGATGCCTTATCTATATCGTAAATAGATTGAAAATTGAAGAAATTAAGTTTTGTTTAACTTTCTGATTAATTTTTCATTTATAATCTAGCTTTTCTCATTCCTGTTGATTTTTAAATCGATATAGAGGTAATTTCCTAAAATATCTGGGGTTTTTTCGTCTGCCTGCAAGGCAACTATCATTTCAAACTATACAAAGTTGCCTTAATACAAGTATTGAGCAATGGCATTTTATTTAGTAAAAAACCCATAAGAGATACGAGTGTTAATGAATATTTGCAAAGATCTTCTAATGACCTCAAACATGCAAGTCACTTTTTGAATTGACGGTATAAACCTTCCGATGTTCATCAAACATTTTTTTTTAAATCCCAACGTGTATAGGAAATTTTCAGTCAATATTATATAAATTGATATTTCGTATGTTAGTTATATAATACTGATACTTTCTTCTGTCTTATATCATATAATTTTGCTGTGTGATTATAACGCATCTATTTCGGACTCCTACTTACGAGGACATGTTTGAAGAAATATCAGATCTCGACGTTTCAGTCGTTCAATTACGATGTTCCACATTTTAATGTAATTAGCTAGTTCAGTGACTGATAAACATTTCTGTTGCTTATGCATATCTGACACTCTGGGATACGGTCAAAATAAATGTACTTGCCTAATGCAGATTTTGGTATCCTATTCCTACAGTTTAGTAAATATTTCACAACTGTCGTTCTTAAAATAATTTCTATTGTAGACGCGCACTTTAAATGCTTACCGTGCTCAAATGTAGATTTATATCAACAAAAGTTTTACCACTATTACAAAAAGTGGATGACAGGTTAACATAATTTGATATCCTTTCATGATCCTTTCATGATTCAGACACGTTAGTAAAGAAATTTTAGTAATCTTCAAAGATTTACCAGGATTAAGTTTCCCGTCAAATTCTTCGACTTAAATTACTCAAATTTAGAATTTAAACCAACAACAGCAAAACTCATACGGTCAGATGTGTTGAACCTAATGATAAATTCTTGTTTCACGTTTACACATACCATTGCTTCAAAATTGTACGAGTATTTTATACGAATAAAAATTTATATATTTATCATATTAAAAAAAGTATATTCGTGTAGTACACGTTAAGTCTTACAGCTTTAAGTATATCCATAAGGTCTGTCTCAAATAAGATATGTCATACATTGTAGATATCAGTATAAACTTTGATCTTCATCTTCAGTTTTAAATAAGCTCCAGTATTGTAGTATCAGCCAAGGATGAGGGTCAGATGTGTTGCCCATAGTTATATCAAAACGTCAGTTTGGGAAGTTTCTAGATTGGCTACTTAAGGCAAGTGGCTGCTTAATTAATACCTGTAGGTGACCGCTAATGCAGGATGTACTGTATACCTCTATCACAGTTCAACATTAAATGTGTGTAAAAAGCCTCTTTGAATCTTCATTTCATCTTATATCTCATCCCTTAGCCTTCAAATTTTATTTATTGAATTTCTTTTTTTATATATTGTTATTGTCGAAAAATGACGATATGTCTGTGCATATATTAGTGTGCTGAGCTACGTGCCTGTCATGTGCATTATAGATCTACGGAGGTCATACCGGTCAGTCGCTTTTACAAGAAGCCACAAGTTCTCTTTCTATTCCCAGAATGTTTACCCGTGGGGAGATTCAACTGACCCATACAAACGGAAGAGGACTCCCCTTTTAACATCCCCCGCTGAGTAGCTTCAGAATTGGTTGCGCTACGCCCTGACTCCCATATATATGTAATAAAATAGGCCTGTTAAAACCCACCAAATAGCTGTTTCCAAACATTCAGGAATGCATTTTTCATTCGCGTAACATTCGGATCCGATTGAAATTGGCACCCCTCCCCTCGTCATTTCGTACTTTGACACTTATAACCGGAGCAATAATTTACGGAACCTTGGAATTGGGAGGTTAGGGTTGATTACATCCTCCGCCAGAAAAGTTTACATACCAACGTTTTCTGGCTATTTTATCTTCAATATAAATTCTTTTTTCCCAAACCTAATCTGATTTCAAAGTATGGTTAAGATTCAAAATAAACCGATCAGTTTGTTGGTGCCAAAAACAAAATCATTTGAAACTTAATGATTTATCATTATAGTTTATATGTAATTCATTTTTATCAAAATATCATTGATTGACAACGGTGCGGTTTATTTTCACTTGTTTTGAAGAATATTAAGCGCGAAGTTGCTGTTGAAGCGTCATATGCAGACGATAGGTAATGCCGCGTGGACATGTGGTATCGTGGTCAATTGATGAAACTTCATTTATGCTGTAATCATTAATTAATATGTATTTGATTTTTTTTTAACCTAATGAAGTTTTATTTTAATTTTATGTCGCAAACAATTTATTTAATGGCATTCTGCTCTTATATGTGTGATATCCAGTCTTTTTAGCAACATCCTTGTCATTGTACGAAAGAAGAACTGTTTTCGTAGAAAACTAATGTCCTTTACAGCATGACAGCAACATTAGACGGAACTTTGATTGTAGGGATAATTGTTTCAACATTTTTACATTTAATTTTACTCGTATGAGATAAACCAGGAGCTCCATCAAAAAGAATATTATACATTCACCTCCCAAAAAGTAAGTCCTGTGTTGCACCCCGAGACCTCCATCGCAAGAGAGACACATTACAATGAACCATAAATTAATATTAATACCCGGGGTAGACCACGGAGTGGAAAGAGTATTTTTTTTCTTATAAATAAAAACAGCGCATCAAGCTGTGTTGTTCTATCATAAATCCTATTTACTTGGGGGCCCCCCCCCCCCCACCCCCCACCCCCTACAAACCATCCTAACTAACCACTGTCGGCGCTTTGCCTTTACCATTCAAATCTACCTAACATATATATACATATTGTGTATAATTTTGTCGCTATTATATATATTCAATGTATTATTGGTCAGTTACAAACTGTTTTAGTACAATTACATAAGAACCTATTAACTTTTCCTGATCACAAATGTGGCACTTGACTTCTTTTACTAGAAAACACATTAGGGTGCCTATTGTAAGCCATTAATTTCTTACGAATTTCATTCACTTTTGGCTTATAGGCCCACTGGGCCGGGTGTTTTCTGATATGTCTGTAAAAGGCGATAAATAATTATATCAACTATAATTATATCCTTTCCGCGGCCGTAACGTAATAAAACGTATTAGCGTCTGATGGCCCTTTCACGCTTCCGTAGAATCAACAATTATTACACGAAATTCATTTTAAAAATATTTCTGAAATGTTTAGGTTGCCGCTTTCAAATACGGAAATATCTGACATCCGATGAATATATATACTGACATTTTTAGACAACAGCAAAAAGGACCTTTTGAACGATTTCAGGAAGTTCCAAAATTCTCCATATATCCTTGCTCCGGTACGGACACCTTTGGGATTTAATAAGTATTTTCTAATTGCTTTAGTTAAACTAAATCGATACAAAAATGAAGGAAATAATTACAAGTTGTTATATAATTTTTCCTTAAAGATAGGACAATTACAAATGTGAAAGATTCCCGTTTCATTTTTATGCACTTTTCACATTTACGGTATCGCAAGTCAGGCTCAACATACGAGGTTGATAAGGTATGCTTTGAGTTATCGAAATAGCGTTACCTTAGTGTTACCTTAACACTGTCGTAAATAACCTCGTAAATTCAGCGATATCGTAAGTTTCGAGTTAGCCACCCCAGTATTTTACATATTGGATCGTTTTCGTCTTATATCCTATACGTAGGTGAATTGATGTCTCAGATTCACTACAGACGAATATGATGAACTACACCACCATACGCTACAACACATAATTTATTTAGAAACTCCGTAAAAGGTTAATTTGGTTTTACACCGACTTGCGTCTAAGCCGTTCTGCTAAGTTGCACATCAGCCAATCGTCTTTCACGTACATACTAAGAAATGATATCAATGTCTTCCTATTGTTTTTCAGAGTAATGAATTATGCAAACTTTCTATAAGAAAGGAAACGCTGTAGTCAGCACATTTTACTTTGATGATATAATGTGTTTTACTTACAAGGTTATTATATATCAGTTCATCATTCTTCATGTCTGTCACACAAACAAGGCCTACTTTTATGACAACAACTTTGTGTGAATGCTTCAGCATACTGTACATTGAATAGTATCGTGAAGAGATTTTAATTATTTATTACATGTTTCCAGTGAATTATCGAAAAACATTAGAGTGAAAATATATCTGGTATTTTCACAGTGAAAAAAATATCAAATATACAAATTTATAATATAAAATGTAAAAGAATTGAAAAACCTCAAAGAGGTATATTAGCATTGTGACAACTATGATTTAACCCAGTGCGCCTGACGTTGCGCGGGTAAAACTGGTATACTAGTAATTTGATAAAAAAACAAACATGTTAAAAAGTCTTTGAAATGATTGTTTGCTTCAGTGTTGTGCCGTACATAGTTATGGTTACAAGTAGGATCAAACATGAGGCCTCCGTGGCCGAGTGGTTAATGTCGCTGATGTAAAATCACTTGCCCCTCACCTGTGTGAGTTCGAGCCTCACTCGTGGCGTTGAATTCTTCGTATGAGGAAGCCATCCAGTTGGCTAACGGAAGGTCGGCGGTTCTACCCAGGGGCCACTATCTCGAACGCACCTTAAGCCCTAAGATGTTCGTAAAGGGTACGTAAGGTATTCGTAGCGGATTTTTCCTCTATCTTGAAAGCCTCGTAATTTACGAACCTTCGTAAATGTCCTCGTAAGTTTAGGCTATAAAATCCACCCGTTAGCGTTCTCGTATAGTGTATAAAAACTTTGTATTTCTGCCTGTCTGAAGGTGGATATGTTTCTTTCTTTTTGTATCACGCTGAAACTGTCGTGAAAGTATTTATTTAAGTTGTCATTCCGTTCGTTTGTGTCAACGAACATGAATATATTTCATAAAGATGAATAAATTTAATGCTTTTAGTCCGTTTTTATAGATAGAACGCACAGTGTTTTTTTTTTTATTTCACAGAGAAGGAAATACATTAACGTTTGTCCGTTTGTTCATCCGGGCTATCGTTTTAACGGTTTGTCAGATTTGCATGGCATTTGAATTGTTAGGACTGTGCTTTTGCTCAAACGGCCCCGTTGGAATCAACCTGTAACAATATCTTTTGGTAACTGGCACCGGCGGTATTTTGATATGATAAGAATTTAAAACGTACAACTAAATGTTGACTTTTACCACTGTGACACTGTACTGCGGTATATATTTACTGGCGGATGTCATTCGTCAAATGAGCTTTGCCATGAGAAAACCAACATAGTGGGTTTGCGTCTAGCATAGATCCAGACCAGCCTGCGCATCCGCGCAGTCTGGTCAGGCTCCATGCTGTTCGCTAACAATTTCTCCAATTCCAATAGGCTTTAAAAGCAAACAACATGGATCCTGACCAGTCTGCACGGATGCGCAGGCTGGTCTGGATCCATGCTGGTCGCAAACCCACTATGTTGGTTTTCTCATGGCACGGCTCAAATGGTGTTGGAAATAACGCAAACGTTACAGTCAATATTTTCTTAAAATCACATTGAAAACTTTAGCGCGGTACGTTGCCTACATATTGTGTCACCCTTTGAGGTACGTATATCACAAATATGGTTGAAATATCCTATGACGGAATGATTGTATCATATCCATTTACCCGTGGACTGTAATAACTGTTGAGACTACATATGTTTCGGACTGCCAGCAGTACAATTCCTAACAACTATATTTTGATTTTCATACTGAACGCTACACGCGCATCCCCGGCTATACTTGCTTAATAGGTTGAATACACAAGACCTCAAAGTAGGTTCGAATACCGAGTGAGGCATTTATGGTTTCCGTGATGATTTGCTAAAGACAATACATCTAAGTTGATTCATTTTCCACCTCTACATTATGTGAGGGAGTATCTGTAAGAAATCCAGGAATACAAATGCATATTATCTCGAGCGCACGACATATTATTTCAAACGCACGACATCTTTATCTGGAGAAGCATGACGTCTTATCTCAGCGCTCGACATCTTATCTCGTGCGAACGACATCTTATCTCGAGCACTCGATTATTTTATTTCATGAACTGTACATCTTATCTCGTGTAAATGACATATTGTCTCGTGCGAACGACATCTTATTTCGTGCACACGACATCTTATCTCCTGCGCTTGACATCTTATCTCGTTCAAACGACAACTTACCTGGTTCGCATAACATCTTATCTATATTTTATTAGGGCATTTTTATGCATTCAGGTCATCAGTGAAAATAGATGGACGAGTAGATAATTAGTGTCCCGCCTATTCAGATTTTATTTAAACTTTCCTCAAGTAGAAGGGGAGCGGTGGCCTAGTGGATAAGATGTCGGCCGCTCAATCCAGGGATCGTGAGTTCGAGCCCCACTTGGGTCACGACCATGTCTACTTATATGACACCAGTCCTGGGTTTTCCAGGAGGCGGACTCGAGCGTGGTTCCAATAAGCTTGAAGCTTTCATTACAATCGAGCTAAAACAAATTAGTATAAACTTAAACTCAAGTACAAGTTTATCACATCATTTGGAGGAGCAGTGCACATAATTGGTCATCCTATCGTCAAAATTAAAACATAATCATCATCATGCTTACTGCATGTAAGAATAGCAACAAAATGCAGTTTGACTGATTCACATATTGTCAGAAAAGTTACAAAATTTGAGAAATTCTTGATATATGGGCGAAGCCTACATACTTAATCTTTATTTTGTCAGGGCCTTAAATCTATTCCTTCGTGTCATCGCTGAATTTTCGCTGCATTTTTTATCAGTTTAATATTTATAACTATAACGAAAAATAAAGTACATGTTCACAAGGGAAAACGTAGTCAGTTCCTAATTTGAAGACATTTTTTTTTCAAAACATCTACATTCTATAACCGGTAGTCTCACTTCGACCTCAGCACCACAGCCATTAACAGTAATTGTATACACACACGCATAAGCACGCGCACATACGCAAGCACGCATGTACAAGCATGCACCCACGTACGCACACACAAACACAAAGCACACACAACGACGACCAATAAATCCACCTACACGTGCACGCATGCACGCACACACAACGACAACAAATAAATAAACACATATTAATTGCACTTGTTTTCCTGTTTTTTCATAACTTGGTAGTACATGTATTATTTCATGAAGATAAATGTCATATTGTAGTTGCTGACTATATATACATGTATTATAATGTAAATGTATATTGTGTATATTATAGAAAAAAGATCAATTTAAAAAAAAAGATGTTGTACGCTTGAGATAACATGTCGATCGCATGAGATAACTTGTCAAGCGTACGAAATCAGATGTCGTGCGCTCAAGATAAGATGTCGTGCGTGCAAAATAAGATGTCTTTCGCACGAGACAATATGTTGTTCACACGAGATAAGAGTCCAGTTCACGAGATAAAATATCGAGTGCTTGAGATAAGATGTCGTGCGCACGAGATAAGATGCCGTGCGCACGAGATAGTATGTCGTGCGCTCGAGATAATTTAATCTTTAAAAGAAAGAAATACATGTCCTAAACATACTACCGTAAAAATTCACTTAATGTGGATATATTTTTCCGTGTTGTTAAGCAATAAACAGCTAGTGGGCTATTAGGTATACGTGCACTTGTTCGAAAATGACGTCATTAAATGGATTATCCATGACTTACGATATCGTAACTTACTAATTATACCTTAAGTTACGAGCGCTTTACGAGGGCGTTAAGAGGTGTTTGGAGATAGCCGAATAACGTTACCTTAGTCTTACCTTAGGTTTATCGTAAACCATACCTTAACATACTATACGAATATGTTTTCGAGATAGTGGCCCCAGGTGCCCGTTCGTGACGAAATAATGCACGGGGGAGGGGAGCACTTGGTGTCTTCATTCATCATCAAAGCTGGAAAGTCGCCATAGGATCTATAATTGTGTCGGTGCGACGTTAAACCTAACAAAAAACCGATCAAACATTTGCCCTGCCGGCACAAAATAAACACAGGTAAACACTGACCTTGCACACAATCAAGACAGCTGCCAAATGCTGGCCTTGCAAATGGTTCTGACCGCTGCCAAATACTGGCCTTGCAAAAAGTACTGACCGCTGCCAAATACTGGCCTTGCAAATGGTTCTGACCGCTGCCAAATATTGGCCTTGTAAAAGGTACTGACCGCTGCCAAATACTGGCCTTGCAAAAGGTACTGACCGCTGCCAAATACTGGCCTTGCAAATGGTACTGACCGCTGCCAAATACTGGCCTTGCAAATGGTTCTGACCGCTACCGCTGCCAAATACTGGCCTTGCAAATGGTTCTGACCGCTGCCAAATACTGGCCTTGCAAGTGGTTCTGACCGCTGCCAAATACTGGCCTTTCAAATGGTACTGACCGCTGCTAAATACTGGCCCTGAAAGTAGCTGTGACTGCTTCTAAACATTGGAATTGCAAGAGATTGCAAATGCCTTGCACTGCAAATTGTTGTGACTGCTTCTAAATTTGTCATTGCAAAATGGTTTTGTCCGCTGCGAAAATGGTTCTGACTACTGTCTGTTGCCTGCTGCCAGATACTGGTCGTGCAAATGGTTCTTATTGTTGCCAGATACTGGCCTTGCAATTCGTTTCGATTGCTGTCAAATACTAGCCTTACACATGGTTGTGACTGCTGCCAAATACTGGTTTTGAAAATGGTTTGACTGCTTCTAAAAATTTGCATTGCAATTGATTGTGTGTGCTGCCAAATACTGGCCTTGCAAATTGTTGCTGGGTGCTTTTAAACATTGGCATTGCCGTTGTCAAGTACTGGCTTTGCAAATGTTTGTGACAGCTGTGCAGCGCTTGCCTTTCAAATGATTGTTCGTACCTTAAACATTTGTCTATACAGCCAGTGATTTAACTTGTCGTTAACGTCTTCTAAGCAACAGCCAAATTGTTATATCTGCGTATTTATAAACAGTTATACTAGTTTCGGACCGAAGGGTCTTCAGAGAGAAGCGCTTTGGTCTTGTACATAGTTTTGTCTAACACCAGCCATATACACAGCCAACACCAGCCATATACACAGCCGAACAGTAACCTTGTGAACTGTAGCGTGTATACAGTCAACACTGGTCTTGCGCATGGTATTGTAGTCTAACAATGTTGCTTGTATAAATCGAAACATTCCCTTGCACAGGTTGAAGTAGTTTGCATTATGGTGAAGTGCAAGGCAAACCCCGACCTTGCACAAAGAACCGAATACAAACAAACAAACAAAAAACAAACACTAGCCTTGTACGGACATTACATATGGTTGTATATGTATGTTTACAAGTAACTCAACATCGGTATTGCATGTATCTGTGTATGCTATCAAACACTGATTTTGCACAACATTTTGTTTGTTTATCGAAGACTAACACGGGTTTTGTTCATACTTGTATTTACGGTAAGACACACTGCAAGCTTGCATTCTGTTGTATTATTAGAAGAACAACCGTTTAAAGACTTGTCTTGCACTTGGCACGTGTTACGTCTATAGCTAAACATGAGCATGATTTGGTGTACAACCAAACAAATGAATACTGATTTGATGAACAATTTTAATCTGTATATCTAAACGCCGGCCTTCAATATGGTATAATCTTCAGCCAAAGACAAGAAGAGGTTTACAACGGAACCTTATCTAATCCTTGTACGATTTAGTACCAAGTTTCGAAGCAATAACAAGTTTGTCTTCCTCTCTACAGGTTTATGCACTCTTGTCTTATATTAAATTAAATTTTGTTAGTGTAGACGGTGCTTAAGTGCGAAGCAGATCACTGTCAAGAAGTCATTATTGCATGAAAACCTAATGGTTCGAGATCATTGCACTATTGATTGTTCCGATGCCGTATCACATGGTGTTCTGTATCTGTAACGAACAGTACATGAGAAACATAATTGGCATTCTATCATGTGAAACACATGCTTTATATTTTATTGTTATTGTGGCCTTGTACGATTGTTAGTTTGTTTATCAGCAATAGCATGACTCACCGTCTATGTGGCTTCTAAATAAATATTTTTATTTTTTGCTGTTCATTACAAAATTGTGCTTTAACCTTGCACTATAAGCGCATACAGACACGTGATCTCCATAATACATTTATTAAATAATGGTTTCTACAGCTTCGCTCCCTTCATCATGAACATGCATATTCCTGAATGTAGCCATCAAATTGTTCCGTTGTGAAGAAAGTGACCGCTTCTGTTGAAAGGCGGATACAATATTCATTAAACCATCAATCCCTGAGACCACTTATTACAAGCACAAGTGGTGTTGTAAGTGATCGTTCTGACGCCTATCATTATATCACTAGGGTGGCACCCCCGTGATGTAATTCCTTCGCATCTGAACGCCAAAATCGATTTTATTTAACGGCATGTTACTATTTTGGATATAAAATAAAAGCTCCTTGTGCAATTCTTGCAGAAAAAATAATCACTGGATCTGGGAAGAAATCATGTATTAATGTTGTTAATATCAGATTTTTATTTCTGAAATGCTATGTCAGGGCAAATATTTATTCCTGCGCCACAGAAGCACATGGGCGGTCGGTTTACTCCTCTTTCGAATTTGGCGTGCCGATAACCGTGAATGTATTGAATAGCACTAAGTGGTGCGACTGTTTAAATAATCAACTATTTTGGGAAGTGTAACCGGTATGCTTTTATTTAAAGGAAAAGACAACGCTGTTTTACGTTAATTTCGTTAGATGGAATTTCCTAAATCATTTAAAGAAGTGAAAGAATTTTCAAAATCGGAGTAAAAATGAGAAAATTATGAGCATTTAAATATTTGGCCAATTTGACGGCCATTTTGTTTCCACGGCAACAGAAAAACAAAATGGCAGATTTATTAAATTCTTACACATTTTAACTGTATTTACTTATTTCTGTAAAATAATCTATTTGCCTTTCCAGCTATAATGAAAGAAATTATCATGTTTTACACCATACACACAAGAGATATATGAAAATGAATGTATTTAAAAGTTTTTTTTTTTACTAAATAAAGAAATAAATAATTCAACAGTGTGTAAATGACGTCATAAACACACTAAAATGGTTGCCTCCATGATCAGCCATTTTCTTAAATTTCAAACTGCCGTATCTTTTTCAATAGTGGTCCGATTTTAAAAATTCTTTCAGTGTTTATGAAAGGCTCGAGGAAGGCTTTCGTATAGAATTAACTCATTGTCAGGCTTTCCTTACCCTTTAATAACAGGTAAACAATTTCGTACTCAAAATAACTCGTATGTGAAATGATTACTCTTGAAGCTGTGTTCTTGTTTTTTAGTGATATGCAAGAAAACATGGTTAATGTTATATTTGTAATAGCGAACAAATAAATGTAATCATATGAAAACCTTGAATATATGGTTTTGATAGTGTTGTTGATTTGTGCGCCCCGGTTATGTATCTTTGAACATGTTCAACAGAGTGGTTAACTGTACAATAATGTTAAAGCCATCATCTACGAAAGCAATACATTTGAGCCGCGCCATGCGAAAACCAACATAGTGGCTTTGCGACCAGCATGGATCCAGACCAGACTGCGCATGGTCAGGATCCATGCTGTTCGCTAACGGTTTCTCTAATTGCAATAGGCTTTGAAAGCGAACAGCATGGATCCTGACCAGACTGCGCGGCTGCGCAGGCTGGTCTGGATCCATGCTGGTCGCAAAACCACTATGTTGGTTTTCTCATGGCGCAGCTCATTTGGTCTTCGTGTCTTGATTTTTTATGCAAGAATGTCCACAATAAACGTTTGTCGAGTGTATTAACGTCTGCCCTGTTGGGATATGTTGGTGACCGAGACCGAGACCGAGACCGAGATCCATGCTGGTCGCAAAACCACTATGTTGGTTTTCTCATGACGCGGCTCATTTGGTCTTCGTGTCTTGATTTTTTTTATGCAAGAATGCCCACAACACACGTTTATCGAGTGTATTAACGTCTGCAGAAGCTGTTGGGATATGTTGGTGACCGAGACCGAGACCGAAAGAACAATCCCGCGGACATCTGCAGACGTTAATACAGAAAAGACCTGTATTGTCCCTATAAAGTCAATTAGTTTTTAAGAAATGATAATGCCAACTCCATTGTTTTTAGATTTTTTGTTAGCGCTTTTAATGCTTCAATATATACACATCTTCAGCACGTAAAATATAATAAACCACATTTCAAATATTACGTAATGCAGTAATAAATGGGAAGCTTCAAGTATCAGCGTTTTTTTGAGGCGAAACAGCAACACTCAACAATAACATACAAATTACATTTTATGTTCATTTAAATCAATATTAATAAAGGAAAGTAATTTGTTGTGCGTAATATTTAATAATGTGTTGGCAAACTAAACTTGAAAATTGACTATTTTCAAAATATTTTTTCATTTCAATTTTGAAAATTAATTTCGAAATTATGGAAAGGTAAAAACGAAATTGACAAACTTTATTACAAAATTATAAATTACTTAAGCTAAAAGTAAGAATCTGGTTTTCAATTGTTTTAAAAAAATCTGCGGCAGTATATAATCTAAGCTGCATTTAAAAATTTTAATTACACTGTACTTGAAAGGCCGATGTACCGTAATAAAACACTGCCTAAGACTTTGACTTTGAGAGGTTTTAATGTGACTGGGGCCTAGATTTTTTTTACCAGTATGTTTAGCCAGATATTTTTTTCAAGCTGATCTAAAGATTTTCCCCCATAAAAAACCAACCCACAATTCTTCTCAGAATAAATTTGATCGGCCTATCACTCTACTTTCGCCAAAATGTTTTGATTATTTTTACAATCCATTTTTGGAAATAAGCCAAAGCTGTCTGAAATTTGTTTACAAATTTATGACATAGTTTTATCAATGAAGTGAAGGTTTCATATGACCATGAATATAGGATCTTTGATTAAAAACAAAAAGAGCACGTATTTTTATTAAGATGAACGAATGCTTTTGTGCGTCTTACTTTGTTTTTGAGATGGATATATCAACAGTATTTTAATGTGGTCATTTTTTTCCAAATCCGAGGTCAGTAACGTTACCAGTGCACGTGTTTGTCGACAGTCCACCACCGGTGAGTTGGAATGCCCTAGCCAAGGCGCTTCTCCGAGGCTGCAGGAGTAGGAATGGGGTTCTAGAGCAAACGTTTTCATCACTAAAATATTGCCAATATTCTTACAATATTTATTTAATTAAAGCACAACGCCATTCTAAATTGACATTGGAGTTCGTGTTTACTTGCAGGAAACGGGGTTTATGAAGGAAACATTACAACATCTTTTAACAATTTAGCATACCTAAACAATTCTGCTCATTCATTGTTGTGTTTCGTCTCGTGTATATTGTTGTAGTCCACCTCCCTCACCAAATACGCTAATGGCCTGATCACGATAAACTGTGTTCAGTATCTTACATTATATAGATGTAACATCACTTTTACGCGTAAAACCCGTTCATTTCGTGATCGCGCTATATGTTATGAATAGCGGATCGCCTAGTGGTCAAGTTCAGTAGATTGGTTTATGAAACGAATAGGTCTGTATGGTTCAGTCTTTTAAATAAGTACTTTTGAAATTTCTTTTACTTTATGAAACCAAACGAAAATACTCGTAACTGCGGATTCAGGAAAAATAATGCACTCGACCAGTCAGTGGTCAGTATTCACGAATTCACAATTATTCGTTGTTTCTGTTTTAGTAATTATTGTAGTCTATTCCGAAATTTATCTTCAGGAGAGTCTTTTAAAATAAACATCTCCGTCGGTTTGACAAAGGAAAACGATTCACACTCACAAAAAAAGCATGGAAACGGTGAACCATACCGAAATAGAAACAATGTCATGTAAAGGCGTTTTGTCTAACATTTCTGTCCTACATAATTATTTTCCCCAGACACTCCAATATGTCAACGTTCAAACAGCAGCAAGGAAAATAGCATCTGCAAATGTTTGAAAGGTCTGCCAGCCAATCTCAACAATTGTTCTACATCTAATATCTTTCTCTAATCTCGTTATAAATGAACTAGTATCTCTCCGTATTACGAATCCCGTAATAATGAGAAACGATTTTTAAAAGTTGTAGGTCTTGTAATTACGAGAATGATTAAACCCCGTCAATACAAGAGGACCATGATGGTTTCAAACTTGACCTAGATATCATCAAGGTGAACATTCTGACCAATTTTCATGAAGATCCATTCAAGGGTATGGCCTCTAGAGAGGTCACAAGGTTTTTCGATGTTAAGACCCACTGACCTAGTTTTTGATCGCAGTTGACCCAGTTTCAAACCTGACCTATACATCATCAAGATAAACATTCAGGCCAACTTTCATACAGATCCCATCAAAAATATGACCTCTAGAGAGGTCACAAGGTTTTTTCATTATTTGACCTACTGACCTACTTTTTGAAGACATGTGACCCACTTTCGAACTTGACCTTGATATCATCAAGATGAACATTTTGACCAATTTTTATGAAGATCCATTCACAAGTATGGCCTCTAGAGAGGTCACAAGGTTTTTCTATTTTTAGACCTACTGACCTAGTTTTGACCGCATGTGACCCAGTTTCGAACTTGACCTAGATATCATCAAGGTGAACATTCTGACCAACTTTCATAAAGATCCCATGAAAAATATGGCCTTTAGAGGGGTCACAAGGTTTTTGTATTATTTGACCTACTGACCTAGTTTTTGAAGGCACGTGACCCAGTTTCGAACTTGACCTAGATATTATCAAGGTGAACATTCTGAACAATTGTCATGAAGATCTTGTGAAATATATGGCCTCTAGAGAGGTCACAAGGTTTTTCTATTTTTAGACCTACTGACCATTCTGACCAACTTTCATAAAGATTCCATAAAAAATGTGACCTCTAGAGTGGTCACAAGCAAAAGTTTACGCACGCACGGACAGATGCACGCACGGACGGACGACAGACGCTGCGCGATCACAAAAGCTCACCTTGTCACTTTGTGACAGGTGAGCTAAAATCAATGAGGATCATCTCCTAAGGTTTGACCCTTAACAGTCTGAAGGGCCTAGATCAGATGGTACCCCTAGTTTGAACAAACTTGAGAGGATCACATAATGTCCCTACAGACCAATTTTGATGATGGTCCATCAAGCAGTTCATGAAATTTAGTCTTCAAATGTATATTTAGTTTTAGATAAAGTTGCCACAGCAAGGGGTCTAAGTTTCCCATTTTGAACAAAGGGTGGAGGGGTGGGGGGTGATGGCCTTGTTATAATTCCACAGACCAAGCTGAACCATTTGAAAAAAAAACTTGAGAAAGGACCTTGCTAGGATGCTTATAGACCTAGGCTTGTGTAATTTGACCAGTAGTTTCAAAGGAGATGTCAAATCTAGTTAATTTAATTTGAATGGTGTTACATGTATATACTACCAAAGAAGTATAATATTTTTATAGCTCTTTGATACTACCAAACACATTGTGTCACTTGCCCTATTTATAGGACAGTCATAGCCCCTGAAATGGTTTTTAAAATAACTTTTTACCTATTACAATTAATTTTCATGACCAAAATTAGCAGTGCCATTTTATTGTTTTAATTAATTGGGAACACAATCTGCACATTTCACCAGGGGATAATAATTCATCTTGTGTTCCGAGTCACCAATTTTAGGTAATATGGCGACTTTCCAGTCTTTAATGTTGGAGGAAGACCATCTGCGCTCTCTCGCACCACTACAATCCTAGTCAATATTTCATGCACAGGCATATACCTGGGTATATCACTGTCCCTCCACAAACCAGCTAAATGTCTCACATCATAACCAGAGGTGGGCTGAAGCCCACACAGCAGAGAGCAAACAATCAGAAGTCAGCGACCACAACCATATAGGCTTATGCTATAGGTCATGTGACAATAAAGTAATTCTCATTTCTTTTTTAATGATCTCATGAGTTATGCCTCATCAATCGTTTTCTATTTGTTTGTTTGTCTTCGCAATATTTGTAAATGTAAAAGTGTAATATCTGGCAGTAGAAACAATTATGCCTAGCATAATGTAATATCCTTAACCAATATATCTCAAGAGAAAATCTTGAAATAAAGGAAACAAAATTGAGCCGCACCATGAGAAAACCAACAAAGTACATTTGTGACCAGCATGGATCCAGACCAGCTTGCGCATCCATGCAGTCTGGTCAGGATCAATACTGTTCGCTAATGGTTTCTCTAATTGCAATAGGTTTTGAAAGCGAACAGCATGGATCCTGACCAGACTGCCCGGATGCACAGGCTGGTCTAGATCCATGCTGGTTGAAAATGCACTATGTTGGTTTTCTCATGGTATGGCTCAAATGAACTTTGATAATTAGTAAGGAAAGTTTGTTTGTGAATAAAATCAGTTAACAACTGAACAAATTACACAAAAATCCAGGCAGGTTTATGACAGAAAAATTGAGCCTTTGATATTTCTAGTGTTGTCTTGGCATCAACATATAACATGTACATTCAAACTTATTCATACACAAATAAAATAATTTATTTTATGTAATCAAATATAATGTACATGTAGTTTGTAGTTCATCCGAAAGTTTAACATGTAAAAGTATTTGTCAATTGTTTCCTTTCTCATTTTTGAGGTTTACAAATACCCAATATTCCATGTAAATGGATTTTCATTGTTGTACAATATTATGTAACGTAGTAAGTAAAATGATATGCCTCAAGGATTTTTTTCTTGGCTTTTTTAAAGTCTTTCATGATTTCGAAGTCCACACTGCCTACATAGGACACAAACCTCACTATATCCAGAGATAGTTTCCGAAGTGACCCAGTGGTAACACTGTCTCGGCTATGAAACAAGAGTTGCTAGAGTCTGAACACCCACTGTTCCATCTAAAGTATTCTTCAGGAGTCAGAGTCACTCATATAGGCTCCTGATGGAGACTATAGATAAGCTTACAAACACAAATATCATGTTTGTTTGTTTTTGTTTTGTTTTGGTGAGCTTTAAAGTAGTATTTATTCTAGAACATTCTTTACCATTGATATATCAAGTAAAATACTTCTGAGAAATTGTTATAATCTTTACATTTTTTTTGCAGATCATTTAACACACAAATACAAGAGGACCATGATGGTCCTGAATCGCTAACCTCTTCCCACATGACCCAGTTTTGAGTATGACATCGTTTTTTCTATTATTTGACATAGTGACCTGGTTTTTGAGCTCATGTGACCCAGTTTTGAACTTGACCTAGATATTATCAAGATAAAAATTCTGACCAATTTTCAAGAAGATCCATTGAAAAATATGGTCTCTAGAGAGGTCACAAGGTTTTTCTATTATTTGACCTATTGACCTAGTTTTCAAAGGTACGTGACCCTGTTTTGAACTTTACCTAGATATCATCAAGGTGAACATTCTCACTAATTTTCATGAAGATCTCATGAAAAATATGGCCTCCAGAGAGGTCACAAGGTTTTTCTATTTTTATACCTACTGGCCTAGTTTTTGACTGCACATGACCCAGTTTCGAAACTGACCTAGATATCATCAAGATGAACATTCAGATCAATTTTCATGAAGATCCATTGAAAAATATGGCCTCTAGACAGGTCTAAAGATTTTAATAAATTTAGACCTATGGACCTAGTTTTTGACCGCAGTTGACCCAGTTTCAAACTTGACCTAGATATCATCAAGATGAACATTCAGACCAACTTTCATACAGATCCCATGAAAGGTATGGCCTCTACAGAGGTCACAAGGTTTTTTATTATTTGACCTACTGACCTAGTTTTTTAAGGCACGTGACCCAGTTTCAAACTTGACCTAGATATCATCAAGGTGAACATTCTGACCAATTTTTATGGAGATCCATTCACAAGTATGGCCTCTAGAGAGGTCACAAGGTTTTTCTATTTTTAGACCTACTGACCTAGTTTTTGACTGCACATGACCCTGTTTCGAACTTGACCTAGATAACATCAAGATGAACATTCAGACCAACTTTCATACAGATCCCATGAAAAATATGGCCTTGAGAGAGGTCACAAGGTTTTTCTATTATTTGACCTACTGACCTAGTTTTTGATGGCACGTGACCCACTTTCGAACTTAACCTAGATACCATCAAGATGAACATTCAGACCAACTTTCATACAGATCCCATGAAAAATATGGCCTCTAGAGAGGTCACAAGGTTTTTCTATTATTTGACCTACTGACCTAGTTTTTGACAGCACGTGACCCACTTTCGATCTTGACCTAGATATCATCAAGGTGAACATTCTGACCAATTTTCATGAAGATCTCATGAAATATATGGCCTCTAGAGAGGTCACAAGGTTTTTCTATTTTTAGACCTACTGACCTAGTTTTTGACCCCACATTACCCAGTTTTGAACTTCACCTAGATATCATCAAGATGAACATTCAGACCAACTTTCATATAGATCCCATGAAAAATGTGGCCTTAAGAGAGGTCACAAGGTTTTTCTATTTTTAGACCTACTGACCTAGTTTTTGAAGGCACGTGACCCAGTTTCGAACTTGACCTAGATATCACCAAGATGACCACTCTGACCAACTTTCATAAAGATCCCATGAAAAATGTGACCTCTAGAGTGGTCACAAGGTTTTTTCATTTTTAGACCTACTGACCTAGTTTTTGAAGGCACGTGACCCAGTTTTGAACTTGGCCTAGATATCATCAAGATGAACTTTCTGACCAACTTTCATAAAGATCCAATGAAAAATGTGACCTCTGGAGTGGTCACAAGCAAAAGTTTACGTACGGACACACGCACGGACGGTCGACGGACGCCGCGGGATCACAAAAGCTCACCTTGTCACTTTGTGACAGGTGAGCTAAAAAAGAAGAAACAATGGAACATAATTAAACAAACCTTTATTTTGTGAAAAAAGAATGGCAAATGAATAATTCAGATGCAAGACAATTTCAATGTGCAAGCAAATATTCATGGATAAACTGATCAAATACAGCAATAAGTATTTGTTCATGCCGAAAAGGAAAATCTATCATGTTAAACATGAAATTTCCTTATTTAAAAGAAGCAAACTAAGACCTTCATAAAAACCTCCCAACCCTAGGAGCGCTTTGGACAATTCCATTTATAACTTACATAAATATATGGCAGAAAAAATAACAGGCAGTATCAGTTATCGATTTTTGTATGAATACGGTTTAAACTTGTAAAAAATCTCTTGAATTTTCCTACTAAGTTGGAAGATTTTTTTATAGTGTCCTAAAACAATTGCATTACAAACAAAATTATTGTTTTCTTGCCTTCCATCTTTGAATAAAAATCTGCCTATCCTACTAAAAACTTGTGGAAAGTTAAAACAGTTTAGTACATACCATGGCATTTCTTCCCACCCCTCTGTCTAAAATGACATGTTTTTATCAAGGCAGTGGACCCACAATGACAATCTGCATTTTCCATATGATAATGAATACTCTTGGTGCTATTTCAGCATTCTTTGACTGTTACGAAAACACATTTTTCTGTTACGGACCAAGGATGCAAAGTAATCGCACCAAAAAATTACCCCATTCACTGCCATAAAACTTCTTACAATACACTTTCCCTTTCATACCAGTATCTAAAATTCCTACAATAAAACCCAGGTTCGTTCAAAAACACTATCATATGTATAATGATATGCAAATATTTCTTGACCGCACTTGTAAATATCACAAGTGAGCACAACAACGCTATTTATTTCCCACTTTGGGAAAAGATTTTTCCCCATGATAAATATATCAAAAAGCCGAGATACACTGACAAGATATAAAGAAAAGCGGTTCTCAAGATATTTTACTACAGGCTGGCAATATTCTTTTTCTACAACTACCAGCCTTCAGTTTAGCTAATTTCTCCCCTTCTACAAGTATGGCTACCACAGAAAAGCCATTTTGTCTATTATCATTGCCAAAACTTGTAACTACAATAAAAACCACTCCAAACACATTATAAGACATCTCAAAAGCATTCCCGTTTCTTATAACATATATCTTTTATAAGGGATTTCTGTAAATGCTTTGTATTTTATAAATCATTTTGATGAACATATTTTACAAACTAATAACATTTTTCATTAGAAATGATCAACATAAATTTAAAACAGGAATTAAACATCGAATTCCTTATAATTTTTTAGTGTTCTGTGAGTCATTCTTGATTTGTGAGCAGTAAACAAATCACAAAACTTTTATGTTCAAATATGTCTTTAATGACTGTCAAATGAATTTGCATTAAGCCTTCTCATATAATTCTCTTTCAAAATCAAGAAGCTGTGTTTGATTGGTCATTCTGCATTTGATCATTCTGTGGTAAACTTGTTCCTGATTGGTCAGAACTTGTGATTTCTTGTATCTGACTTTCTGATTGGTTATTAGTACCAGAGCTGTCTTCTGATTGGACAGCTGGTGTTTGCTGGATCACAGTAACTCCTGTTTGTTCTGAGGCACCTGTAAATAGTAAACAATAACACTTTCTTCATACAAACTTCACTGCATACTCAACAAGAACTGTCTGTGGCCAGCAGTACTAGACTTTTCAAATGCAAAAGTCAAAATAATGAACAAAATGTGCAACAATTCCTTGTCACAGAACTTTCCCCTCTTGTGACTCTTGATTGGATAACAGATCACATCAAAAATATTGCTTCGTTAAACAAGAGGGCCAAGATGGCCCTAGGTCGCTCACCTGTGTAACACACCATAACAGTGTAAACATGTTTTACCTAGTGATTACATGGAAACAAATATCCTGACCAATTTTCAGTAAGATTAGACCAAAAAATATGGCATCTTGAGTGTAAACAAGCATTTTCTTTGATTTGACTTAGTGACCTAGTTTTTTACCCTACATGAGCCAGATATGAATTTGTCCAAGACTTCATGATAACAAACATTCTGAACAAAATTTATGAAGATAGAATAAAAAATGTGCCCCCTAGGGTGTAAACAAGCTTATTTTTTTATCTGACCTGGTGACCTAGTTTTTGACCCCAAATGATCCAGATAAAAATTCATATGATATTTCATGCAGAAAAACATTCTGACCAAGTTTCATGCACATCAAATGAACAAGAGTGTTAACACGTTTTTCCTTTGATTGACTGGGTGACCTAGTTTCTGACCCCATATGACTCAGTTTCAAACTTGGTCTAGGAACCATCAAGATAAACATTCTGACCAACTTTCATGAAGATAGGGTCATAAATGGGGCCTCTAGGCTGTTTACAAGCTTTTCCTTTTGTTTGACCTGATGACCTAGTTTCTGACCCGAAATGACCTAGTTTCGATCCAGGCCTACAGATCATCAAGATAATCATTCTGTGCAAGTTTGTAACAATCAAAGCATAAATGAAACCTCTATATGGCTGAAAAAGCCAAAATAGAAAAGAACCGAGATATGCCAATACAAATTGTGTGCAAGTTTGATTAAAGTTGATTGCAAAATGTGGTATCTATCATGTTCAAAGGCCAAAAATAGCAAATTTGGCCCTTTAAGGGGCCATAACACTGGAACCCATAATGGGATCTGGCCAGTTTTCAAAAGGAACCGAAATATTATGCCAATACAAGTTGTGTGCAAGTCTTATTAAAGTTGATTGCAAAATGTGGTCTCGATCATGTTCACAAGCCAAAAATGGCAAATTTTGGCCCTTAAAGGGGCCTTAACTCTGGAACCCATGATGGGATCTGGCCAGTTTTCAAAAGGAACCCTATGTATAACACCTTGGTGACCTTGACTTTGGGTATAATGGGCCAAGTCCCTGCACATACTTTGCTTGTATGCTGGACAATGTTTATGTGAAGTTACAGTGAGATATAAGCAATAGTAACAAAGATATGACAGAAAAACAAAGGTAGCCGAGAAACTTTAACCTTAAAAATAACCCAAGTATAACACCTTGGTGACCTTGACCTTCGGCATAGTGGGCCCAGCCCCTTCACATACTTTGCTTGTATGCTGGACAATGTTTATGTAAAGTTACCTTAAGATATAAGCGATAGTAACAAAGACATGACAGAAAAACGAAGGTTGCCAAAACGAAACTTTAACCTTAAAAATAACCTAAGTATAACACCTTGGTGACCTTGACCTTGGGTATAATGGGCCCAGCCCCTGCACATACTTTGTTTGTATGCTAGACAATGTTTATGTGAAGCTAGAGTAAGATATAAGCAATAGTAACAAAGAAAACAAAGGTTGCCGATAAAACTTTAACCAAGAAAGGTCACGCTGCCGCCGCCACCCGGGGCAAGTAGAATAGCCCCATTATTCTCCGAACAGTGGAGCTAAAAAGGGCATTACTTTGTAACTAGATGCCCAAGTGCAACATGTCGAGCCCGCCAGTTGTCAAAAGGACTAACAGCACCAAGTTTTAACCTTTGACCTCCAAGTATAACCTTGACCTTTGAGGTAGGGGTCTAGCAGTTGCAAGCAAAAATCTGTCTCATTGAGGCAAACATTTATGCCAAATAAAGAAAAAGATTGCTTTATGCATGGCAAAGTCACAGTTCGGACAAGCTCTAAAATGACCTTTGACCCCAAAGTGTGACCTTCACCTTTGAGAAAGGGACCCTAGGTCTCATACAGGTGAACATTTACGCCAAAGAAAAAAAAGATTGCTCCATACTTATCAAAGTTATGGCCTGGACAATCTCTAAAATGACCTTTGACCCCTAACTGTGACCTTGACCTTTGAGATAGGAACCTGGAGTTTGCACATGACACTCTGTCTCATTGAGTTAAACAAGTATGCCAGATATAAACAAGATTCCTCAATGCATGTCAAAGTTATGGGCCGGACAAGATCTGACATGACCTTTGACTTCAAACTGTGACCTTGACGTTTGAGATAGGAACCTGGGGTTTGTGCATGACACTCTGTCTCACTAAGGTTAACATTCAAGCCAAATATAAACAAGATTGCTGCATGCATGTCAAAGTTATGGTCTGGACAAACAAATCCTGATGGACGCACGCATGCACATACACCGAACAGCCATTTGTTTTCACTTCTGCAAGTGGGCTCGACAAAAACCAAGTTATGGAACCTACACAGTGCAAGTCACATCATCAAAGACAGCAAGTGTGTGAAGTTCTATCCATTCCCAATAGTGGGTACTAAGATACCAGATTAAATACAAAACTTAACCAAAATTGTCAAATGGAAAAAGGGGCACAACTTTGTAACAAGAGCACGTCCTACAGATGCCAATGCCCTTTCTTGATGTAAAGCAATATGCAAGAAATGAGTTATGGTTCTTGGTCTTCTTACTCACTTAATGATATTTAAGGTAAAGATTTAATTAATTGTATAGTTATACTGGTACTTTGTGTTGAGAAAGTCCAGAGCAGGACATTTTTCATATAACTTACTTCATGTTTCTAAGAGAAAATAAACATTCTTATTATCCATACCCATAAATATACACACTGATGGCTTAATGCAATATTTATAAGCTGTCTTATCTGTTTTGTTACACCTAAACAACGGCGAGTGGAAAGTATGGCAAGGATTTTTCAAATAAATCTCAATATTCATGTTAAAAAAAGCTCTTCTTTGATAAACTGTCAATTTTCCCTCTTGTAAAACTGGTGAGACATACAGACTGTAAATGGAATTATGGCTAATGGCCACTCAGCAAATATTACTGCTCATCTTCATTCACTTTAAAATTTAGTATACAATCAGAAAAACTTACAAGAATTATCAGAGTCGCCTTCACTTGGCCCATTTTCTCCACAGGTGTTTTCAGCACCGTCTTCAGCATTATCTCCTCCTGTCGTAGAGTCTGCCACTCTTTCCTCTGATGCTGGCGTGGAACCTGTGTTAACGGGACTTGTCCTGAATGGGAAGGGGTCAGAAGGGAGCGGGGGAAGGGACGACTGCATATCATCTTCAGTAGTATCTATACCAAGTTTGGCCATGTCTGTCTCTGGTTGTACCCCTTGAAAAATGTAAAATAAATGTATACATTTTGTCACAATGATAATTGCAAGTCTACTGCCAGTATCCCTCCAGGAACTATTTCAGGCACAGGTGGGCAAATGGGTATAACCACTAGCCTTCCGTAAGTCACCTAACACTAAAGAGTTTTATATCTACAATGAAGTAGGTATTACTTCTATCACTATATATAAAGTTACATTAAATTTCCTTTTAACAGACTTAAATGTTACTCTCTTAACAAGAGGGTCATGATGACAATGGATCACTCACCTGAGTAATATGAGCTACATGTTTCAATGTAAAACTGATGCTAAAATATTAAGGAAGTAGATCAGTAGGTCACATTCATGGTCACTGAAAGTCAGTTTTAAGATCCATGTGCAAAACTGTATGTATATGTCATTCAAATTTCAAGGCTGTATCTTAAGTAACAAGAAAGTAGGTCAGTCTGTCAAGGTCACAGTCAAAGGACCACTAAATACTTGGGTTCATCAGGTAATTATAATTAAACAGTCTAGGAAATATGATCAGATAATTTTTGAAGTATTTTTTCCTATATAACTCATATAAAAATTAAGTGACCCTCTGGCGGGGCCTCTTTTCACCCAAGGGGCATAATTTGAATAATCTTGTTAGAGAGCCACTAGGCAATGCTACATACCAAATATAAAAAGCCTAGGCCTTGAACTTTCAGTCAAGAAGATTACTAAAAGTTTTTTCCTATGTAAGTCTATGTAAAACTAGGGACCCCCTGGGCAGGGCCTCTTTTTACCCCAGGGGCATAATTTGAACAATTTTGGTAGAGGACCACTAGGCAATGCAACATATCAAATATCAAAACCTAGGCCTTGCAGTTTCAGACAAGAAGATCTTAAAAATATTTTCCTATATAAGTCTATGTAAAACTTGGGACCCCCGGGGCGGGGCCTCTTTACACCCGAGGGGCACAATTTGAACAATCTTGATAGAAGACCATAAGATGATGTCACATGCCAAATATCAAGGCTCTATGCCTTGCAGTTTTGGACAATAAGATTTTTAAAGTTTTTCCTTTCGGTTGCCATGGTAACTAGAGTTCTGCATGGAATTAAATTCTTTGGATAATTTTGAAAGGGGACCACCAAAGGATCATTCCTGTGAAGTTTGGTGTAATTCTGCCCAGTGGTTTTCAAGAAGATTTTTTTTAGAAAATGTTGACGGACGCACCACCACACACGACGGACATTGAGCAGTCACAAAAGCTCACCACGAGCCTTTGGCTCAGGTGAGCTAAAAACAGTTTCCTTTACCAGTGCCTCCGTTTTCAGTCGTATCTAACATTTTTCGAGCTTGTCTCTCAGCCTGCATTGCTCGACACAATGACTCTAATTTGCCGATCTTTGTCATCAATAAACTTCTCTCCTTGTCATACTTGGTTTTCTGAAATGTAAAAATATCTCTCTAGTACATTAAACTAGCACTGTGTTTTACATTGTCTAAGGAATACAACATACAAGGTCTCACTACAATAAATGGAATGTCAATAAGTTAGCTGCAAACATTTCCCCACCAATTGCAACCAACGAGGAAGTCAAATAACTTAGTTGCAAACATTTCCCTATCAACTACAACAAACGAGGAAGTCAAATAACTCAGTTGCAAATGTTTCCCTATCAATTGCAACAAACAAGGAAGGTCAGTAATTTAGTTGCAAACATATCCCTTTCAATTGGAACAAACAAGGAAGGTCAGTAATTTAGTTGGAAACATTTCCCCATCAATTGCAACAAACAAGGAAGGTCAGTAATTTAGTTGCAAACATTTCCCTATCAATTGCAACAAACAAGGAAGGTCAGTAATTTAGTTGCAAACATTTCCCTATTAATTGCAACAAACGAGGAAGTCAAATAACTTAGTTGCAAACATTTCCCTATCAATTGCAACAAACAAGGAAGTCAAATAACTTTGTTGCAAATGTTTTCCTATCAAATGCAACAAACGAGGAAGGTCAGTAATTTAGTTGCAAAATGTTTCCCTATCAACTGCAACAAACGAGGAAGGTCAGTAATTAAGTTGCAAAATGTTTCCCTATCAGCTGCAACAAACTAGGAAGGTCAGTAATTTAGTTGTAAACATTTACCTATCAATTGCAACAAACGAGGAAGTCAAATAACTTAGTTGCAAACATTTCCCATCAACTGCATCAAACAAGGAAGCAATAATTTGTTGCAAAGTTTTCCTATCAATGCAACAAACGAGGAAGGTCAGTAATTTAGTTGCAAAATCTTTTCCTTCATTGCAACAAAGAGGAAGGTCAGTAATTAAGTTGCAAAATGTTTCCCTTCAACTGCAACAAACTAGGAAGCATCATAATAGTTGAAAACTTACCTATCAATGCAACAAACGAGGAAGTCAAATAACTTAGCTGCAAACATTTCCCAATCAACTGCATCAAACGAGGAATTCGTAATTTAGTTGCAAACGTTTCTCTATCAATTGCAACAAACGAGGAAGGTCAGTAATTTAGTTGCAAAATGTTTCCCTATCAACTGCAACAAACGAGGAAGGTCAGTAATTTAGTTGCAAAATGTTTCCCTATCAACTGCAACAAACGAGGAAGGTCAGTAATTTAGTTGTAAACATTTACCTATCAATTGCAACAAACGAGGAAGTCAAATAACTTAGCTGCAAACATTTCCCCATCAACTGCATCAAACGAGGAGGTCATAATTTAGTTGCAAACGTTTCTCTATCAATTGCAACAAATGAGGAAGGTCAGTAATTTAGTTGCAAAATCTTTTCCTTTGATAGCAACAAGATAAGGAAGGCCAGTAACTAAGTTGCAAACATTTCCCTAACATAGCAACAAAATAAGGAAGGCCAAACATATAGCTGCAAATACTACGCTTTCAAAGCAAAAAAGAAGGAAGTCCAATAATTTAGAAGCAAACATTTCCCTATAATAGCTATTTGAGCCGCACCATAAGAAAACCAACATAGTGCATCTGCGACCAGCATGGATCCAGACCAGCCTGTGCATCCGCGCAATCTGGTCAGGATCCATGCTGTTCATTCTTAAAGCCTAATGCAATCAGAGAAACTGTTAGCAAACAGCATGGATCCTGACCAGCCTGCACATCCGCACAGACTGGTCAATGTTTGCAGTTGATTGGGAAATGTTTCCTCAATTTTTTAACACAATTTTGGTTTTCTCATGGTGCAGCTCATTTATCTGTAGAATACTGAACCGTTTCTACAAACACACAAAAGATCCCACTGCTTCATAGGATAAACAAGGGAAATACATCTAAATATAGGAATAAAAAATTTTTTTACATAAAAAAAGCGGGAGTAACTTTTTTAATAAAATTATTCTCAGGAACTAACGATTATACTTCGACCCTTACCCTGCTAAATTTCTATAACGAACTTGTCCGTTTTTCAATCTGGACAGAACCATTAACTGTCAAAAGGGGTGCTTACCAAAAAATTTTGACTGAATAGCGAACAGTGCAGATCATGATCAGACTGCACAGATGTGCAGGCTGATCATGATCTACACTGGTCACAAAGGCAGAATCAATTGTGTCCAGCATGGTAAGGGTTTATACCAAATTGTCTTTCACAGCAATAAGAGCTATACTCTAGACAAAGGTTTCGTAAATGGGGAATAATACCATTTTTCTTATGAATGGTTTGAACATGCATAAACATTAGAAGAAAAATCGAATTAAGTTCTATAATAAACTGTGCAGATTGTTTCTATCTAAGTAATTGGATTTCATATTTTATTGTTTTATTTCCTTTCTGACAACTATTATATTCGTATTACTGAAAAATCTAATCTCAACTAATTTGTTAATGGATTTTTACAATCAACTTAACTTGTATCTGATCAAGATAGCAGTATTGTATTTTTTTTTTCATTTGGCTCCAGAAAGTCAATACAAACACTAAATATAAATACATTTCATTTGATCAATGTCAATAAATTTGATCAAGATAGCCTAACTCTCTGGATCAATGCCAATCAATTGTATCAAGAAATCATTTGACCAGTAGCTTGGGAATGTTCACAGGAGTCTGAAATTCTATCAATAAGACCTTAAAAGTCTATCTTTACAAAAAATACTCCCTATATATATAAAATAAACTGTTATTTTATATATATAGGGGGTATTTAGTATTCAGTATAGACAGTCTTTAATATAATCTAAGGTGTCGATTCAAACAACCACAATTGCAAAATGGCAACTTTTAAGTTTATCTAAACAAGATCTCCCCTTATACTGCACTTTCTCTTAATGGCCTCTGCCATCGAGTGAAGATTTAATAAAAGCAGTTTTAAGTTCTTCACTGACCAAAATTTACTGATTGAATAACGACCATTGCAGACCATGATCAGCCTGCACAGATGTGCAGGCTGATCTTGGTCTACACTGATCGCAAAGGCAGATTCACTTACCGCTAGCAGGCTAAAGGTTAAATGTAGTTTGTCAACAGTGAGAAAAGTACATACCTCTTCAGCCATTTCAAGCAGAGCTCTGTTAGCATTTTCCCATTTTCCCTTCCACTGAGCTCCATCTTTCTCCATCTTCTTACACCTTTTTGTCATCTAAATAATAACATATATTCTTCTGTAGATAATTTTTGATGCTTTTACAGGGACACTAATAAAACTGAGAACATCTTTTAAGACATCAGGTGCCCCTCTAGGCATTACTTCCTGAAGGGCAGGCACCTGGGTAGAACCACTGACCTGCTGGATGGCTGCCTTACATGAAGAATTCTATACCCCAAGTGAGATTCTAACTAGAGTTGTCACAGGAGTGACAAATTATACCCACACAATATGGCCTTGTCACAGAACTATGCCAATGTCAAAGCCGAACTTGCTTGACCTTTGACCTATTGACCACAAAATCAATAGAGGTCATCTGCTAATCATGATCAACCTCCCTATGAAGTTTCATGATCCTCCGCCCAAGCGTTCTCAAGTTACTGTCCATAAAAGGTTTAAATGACCTTTGACCTTTTGAACTCAAAATCAATATGGGTCACCTGCTTGACATGACCAACCTCCAGATTAAGTTTCCTGATCCTAGTCCCAAGCATTCTCGAGTTATTGTCCGAAAACTGTTTAAATGTTCCGGGTCACTGTGACCTTGACATGTGACATACTGACCTCAAAATCATTAGGGGTCATCTGCTGGTCATAACCAACCTCCCTATCAATTTTCATGATCCTAGGCCCAAGCATTCTCAAGTTATCATCTGGAAACCATTTAACTGTTCCAAGTCACTGTGACCTTGACCTTTGACCTACAGTCCTCAAAGTAGAACTTGACCTGTATTTCATGATGTTACACCTGTGTACCAAAATTTATTATACTAGGCCCAAGCGTTCTCAAGTTATCATCTGGAAACCATTTAACTGTTCCGAGTCACTGTGACCTTGACCTTAGACCTACAGACCGCAAAGTCGAATCTGACCTTCATTTCATGATGCTACACCTGTGTACCAAAATTTATGATCCTAGGCCAAAGCATTCTCAAGTTATCATCCGGAAACCATTTAATTGTTCCGAGTCCTTGTGACCTTGACCTTTGACCTACAGACCTCGAAGTCGAACATGACCTGCATTTCATGATGTTACACCTGTGTACCAAAATTTATGATCCTAGGCCCAAGCGTTCTCAAGTTATCATCCGGAAACCGTTTAACTGTTCAGGGTCACTGTGACCTTGATCTTTGACCTACTGACCCCAAATTCGAACTTGACCTGTATTTTCTGATGTTACACCTGTGTACCAAAAATTATTTAAATTGGTCAAGCCTTTCTTGAGTTATCATCCGGAAACCATGCAAAACCAACGGACCGACCGACCGACCGCCAAGCTCACTCCTATATATCCCCCAAACTTCGTTTTGTGGGGGTATAAATACACACTGGTGAGAGCATGTCACTTGTGGTCAGCAACCTTAACCACTTGGCCACAGAGGCCCCTCTTCTGTAGACTATCTATTATTTTCTAGGGTAAAATATATTATGTATGCTTGACAGATGTTGAGCAATCAGTGATTGGTCCTTACTTAAACCTTTGTACATTGCAGTCTGACATACTTATTACACTAAGTCAGATATCTTCATAAATGTTGAAAAGATATCACACTGAAAACATTAACATTTAAATTCTACAAATAAGCATCAACATGAAACAGAAGTTCATAACTGTACAGACCATACCTGATCTTTCTGTCAGTTAGTTATGTAATTCTCATGTTTTATACCTTATCCATTTCTACTTTGAACTTTGAAAACATTTCTTCACTCTTCTTGATTGTAGACTGGAATTCTTCATATCTTTCTTTATACATATTTAACTGAAACAAAAAATACACATATTTTTCACATTTTTTTATAAACAATATATATGGGCCGCGCCATGAGAAAACCAACATAGTGGGTTTGCGACCAGCATGGATCCAGACCAGACTGCACAATTTTAACAAGCTTGGTTACTGTAAGACCTTTTCTGCTAAATTATTTTAAAATCGGACCAGCGATGATAAATTTTAAAGAGATCTGCAAATTTCAAGCTGAATACTAACATTATATATCGGAATAATTTCACCTGTCAATTCTTATCATTATATACAATCTTATAAAAGTTATGTAGCTGGATTTATAAATTAATAAACTGGTTCTCATTTTTTTCTGATGATGTATGACTTCATATGCCAGATGCAGGATCTCTTTCTATCTTTTCTTAGTAACTGATGTTAGGAATGACTTCCGAAATTTTCAATAAAACAGAAGTACTTTGATGCATGTATAGGTAAAAACATTTTCTGGAACTCATTGAATTGCTTTGTTTTTTACTTTACATATAAAATTCCTGACAAATGGATGTTTTTTCTCAATTCTGGAAAATATGCGCTTTACCTTGAGACATGCTCTTTTAAAGGTGGTTAATCCAATTTTGGTCAACAAATGGATTTGTTCAAAACTTAATCTACTGATCATTTACACTTATTTGTGTTCACCGACATCTTAATACATGTCAGATTTTCACCCAAAGTATCCTAAAATATTGATTTTCCTATCCTGGTTGTCCAACCAAGATAGTGTTATTTTAGCATAGGTATAAATCTAATAAACATATTTTGCCATAGGAATAATAGGGATATAAGCACTACTGTATTAAAGTTGTCAAAGATTTGTATTGACAAGTATATATTTTGCAAAAATTAATTAGAATTGTGCAACCAAGACAGATTGAAAATAGATGAATTCCGAAGCTATACGCTGTTTTAAACCTTGCCTTTCGATTCAGGTAAGTTGAAATATATCCCAATATTGATCAAATGCAAATGTAAAACTAGAAATTATATTGAAATTGAAAGAAACAGACCACTTTTCAAGTACTTTTCTATTAAGGGGAGGTAATTACAAAATTTCATGAAAAGTAATAAAATATACATTTCCAATAGGAATGTTACTTTATGTAATGGGTCTTTTTGTTCCTTAAATAAATCTCTAAGAGAATATATGAAAACTGGAAAACATCATAAAATGTTGCTCAAATGGGACTGACCACCTTTAAAGACAAATTTTGTCTTTCTTCTACCGAGATATACCAAGAATATTAAATAGTAAAACTGAACAAATAAAATTATCATAAAAATAAACTAAATATCAGTTTATGTAAAAGTTTTGAAATGACGGCCGTCTTAAATTTTGTTTTTCACATTAATTTTGACCTGCCATGTGAAATATAAAACTAGAATGAAAAGGAAGCAATTTTTTGAAGTTATAATAAACTTTTCTTTGTGTTTGCCCAATTCCTGTTAAGTGTTGTTTAATCCTTTAACACTGAAAGATTTTAGCTTGATATAAGAATTAAAAAAACAAATCTATAGATTTTTATAATCTTTCATGATGTGAAGATGTGCCATAACAAGAGCTGTCTGATGACAGCGTGCTCGACTATTCGAAGAATTGATTGAAGAATGGGGTCAAAATATTTCCACAGATATTCAGACAAAAGAAATAAATAGATTAGACAAACAATGTTCCTGTATTTCTTTGATTTCGATAAGTCTTGCACTAAATGGCAATGTATGAACCAATTTCAAAGTCCAAAAAGGGCCATAATTCAGTCAAAATAGTTATGTACTCTTGCCTACAGATGGAAATCATAATGATAAACAAGTGTTCAAAGTTTAAAAGCCATATGTCAAATAGTTTTGATAAAACGTGGACTTATATAAAAACAGAACCAATTTCAAAGTCCAAAAAGGGCCATAATTCAGCCAAAATAGATGACAGAGTTATGTACTCTTTCCCACAGATAGAGACTATTATACTAAACAAGTGATAAAAGTTTCAAAGCCATATGTCAAACACTTTACAAAAAATATGAACTGGTACGAAAAACTTAACAAAGATTTCTAAGTCAAAAAGGGCCATAATTCAGCCAAAATCCATGATGGAGTTATGTACTCTTGCCTATAACTGGATATGGTGATGGTAAACAGGTGTTGAAAGTTTCAAAGCTTTATCTCAAAAGACTTTGTCAAAATATGAACTGGTACGAAATATTAACCCAGATTTCTAAGTCAAAAAGGGCCATAATTCAGCCAAAATCCTTGATGGAGTTATGTGCTCTTGCCTATAACTGGACATGGTGATGGTAAACAAGAGTTGAAAGTTTCAAAGCTTTATCTCAAAAGACTTTGTCAAAATATGAACTGGTACGAAATATTAACCCAGATTTCTAAGTCAAAAAGGGCCATAATTCAGCCAAAATCCTTGATGGAGTTATGTGCTCTTGCCTATAACTGGACATGGTGATGGTAAACAAGAGTTGAAAGTTTCATAGCTTTATCTCAAAAGACTTTGTCAAAATACGAACTGGTACGAAAAACTTAACTAAGATTTCTAAGTCGAAAGGGGCCATAATTCAGCCAAAATCCTTGATGGAGTTATGTACTCTTGCCTATAACTGGCCATGGTGATGGTAAACAAGTGTTGAAAGTTTCAAAGCTTTATCTCAAAAGACTTTGTCAAAATATGAACTGGTACGAAAAACTTAACCACGATTTCTAAGTCAAAAGGGGCCATAATTCAGCCAAAATCCTTGATGGAGTTATGTGCTCTTGCCTATAACTGGTCATGGTGGTGGTAAACAAGTGTTGAAAGTTTCAAAGCTTTATCTCAAAAGACTTTGTCAAAATGTGGACTGGTACGAAAAACTTAACCAAAGAGTGACGCCGACGCCGACGCCGTGGTGAGTAGGATAGCTCTACTTATTCTTCGAATAGTCGAGCTAAAAACCCAAACTCTTGCAGTTTAACACAGTCTTCTAAGTTTTAAAAACTGAACAATTATTTCAAGTAGCTCCCTAGAGTTTTACCAGGATTTAAACATATATACAGTTAATCATGTTTTCCTCTAAGAAAGTACAAACATCATGTTTAATGAAATTTTCTCTCCATCACTAAAAGCTGGTCATCTGTTCTGTACCAAATAATCAAATTTCTGTACCACAGTCCATTCCCTCAGAAGGAAAAGATCAATATATTCATTGCATTCATTTGGCAATACCAAAGATTATGTTTTGTTTTTCTCATTTATCTAATTTTCTCCAACAGTGAATTTATTACTATTACATCATTTTCAGTAAATTCTACATTTATCAAATACTCATACACCCCAGGGGGTACTGTTCTCCATTACAGACAAATAAAACAAATGTTATTAATTTCATTTTAACTGTAAATACTTCATTTACAAAATAACTGGAGACAGTTCATGCAAATATCAAAATATAAACACAAGAGGACCATGATGGTCCTGAATCGCTCACCTCTTCCCACATGAACCAGTTTTGAGTATGACGTCGTTTTTTCTATTATTTGACATAGTGACCTAGTTTTTGAGCTCATGTGACCCAGTTTTGAACTAATCTAGATATTATCAAGATAAAAATTCTGACCAATTTTCATGAAGATCCATTGAAAAATATGGTCTCTAGAGAGGTCACAATGTTTTTCTATTATTTGACCTATTGACCTAGTTTTCGAAGGTACGTGACCCTGATTTGAACTTGACCTAGATATCATCAAGGTGAACATTCTCACTAATTTTCATGAAGATCTCATGAAAAATATGGCCTCCAGCGAGGTCACAAGGTTTTTCTATTTTTATACCTACTGGCCTAGTTTTTGACCGCACCTGACCCAGTTTCGAAACTGACCTAGATATCATCAAGGTGAACATTCAGATAAATTTTCATGAAGATCCATTGAAAAAAATGGCCTCTACAGAGGTCAAAAGATTTAAATGATTTTAGACCTACTGACCTAGATTTTGACCGCAGTTGACCCAGTTTCAAACTTGACCTAGATATCATCAAGATGAACATTCAGACCAACTTTCATACAGATCCCATGAAAAGTATGGCCTCTAGAGAGGTCACAAGGTTTTTCTATTATTTGACCCACTGACATAGTTTTTTACGGCACGTGACCCAGTTTCAAACTTGACCTAGATATCATCAAGGTGAACATTCTGACCAATTTTTATGGAGATCCATACACAAGTATGGCCTCTAGAGAGGTCACAAGATTTTCTATTTTTAGACCTACTGACCTAGTTTTTGACCGCGCATGACCCTGTTTCGAACTTGACCTAGATATCATCAAGATGAACATTCAGACACTTTCAAACTTGACCTAGATATCATCAAGATGAACATTCAGACCAACTTTCATACAGATCCCATGAAAAATATGGCCTCTAGACAGGTCACAAGGTTTTTCTATTATTTGACCTACGGACCTAGATTTTGACGGCAAGTGACCCACTTTTGAACCTGACCTAGATATCATCAAGGTGAACATTCTGACCAATTTTCATGAAGATCTCGTGAAATATATGGCCTCTAGAGAGGTCACAAGGTTTTTCTATTTTTAGACCTACTGACCTAGTTTTGGACCGCACGTGACCCAGTTTCAAACTTGACCTAGATATCATCAAGATGAACATTCAGACCAACTTTCATACAGATCCCATGAAAAATATGGCCTCTAGACAGGTCACAAGGTTTTTCTATTATTTGACCTACTGACCTAGTTTTTGACGGCACGTGACCAAGTTTCGAACTTGATCTAGATATCATCAAGGTGAACGTTCTGACCAATTTTCATGAAGATCTTGTTAAATATATGGCCTCTAGAGAGGTCACAAGGTTTTTCTATTTTTAGACCTACTGACCTAGTTTTTGATGGCACATGACCCAGTTTCTAACTTGACCTAGATATCATCAAGGTGAACATTCTGACCAATTTTCATGAAGATCTTGTGAAATATATGGCCTCTAGAGAGGTCACAAGGTTTTTCTATTTTTAGACCTACTGACCTAGTTTTTGATGGCACGTGACCCAGTTTCGAACTTGACCTAGATATCATCAAGATGAACATTCTGACCAACTTTCATAAAGATCCCATGAAAAATGTGACCTCTAGAGATGTCACAAGGAAGAGTTTACGCACGCACGCACGGACGACGCGCGATCACAAAAGCTCACCTTGTCACTTCGTGACAGGTGAGCTAATAAATCGTAACTATGACTAAACATTATTTAAGGTTAAACTGGTATTCTAAGTTGTTGTTTATGTGTTTGACTGGGTTTAATGCTGTCTTTCAACAGAATTTAAGTTATGCACACCATTCATGTGATCTACGGTAAAATCCTTAAATATTGTGGGCATTTAATTTTGTGGTTTTGTCAAAAAAAAATATTTAAAAGGGGCACAAATACATGGATTTCAATTTCTAAAAGATAATAAAAAGTTTGTCTTTTTGTTCAGATTTAACTTCGAAGACTGATTCAACCAGGGAATCCACAAAAATTAGTCCCTCCACAATATTATCAATTTCACAGTATCTGGGGTTGTTGGATTCTGCACCAGCACTGATCTGTTCTCTGCCAGTTACTTACAACCTCTCCACATAATTCTAAGGTTTGGGGTGAGTCACTTCAGACAATGGTTTCTTCTGTCCAATCACAACAGAAAATTAACTTGCAACCTCTTCTTTAAACATGAACAGCCAGATTAGCAAATCATTCTACACAGATATACATGCAAAACAGTCTATACATATGACTCCTCAAGAGGGTTTTTATAATACAGTGCCACAGGGTTCAAACTCAGCACACCCTGGTTGACTGTCAGTTATGACTGTAGCTCCTTCTGATCAAAATACTGGCATGTGTCTTAAAGACACTTGCTGCAGTTCCTTGTATGAGAGATGGGGCAACAATTTCCCAATAATAGAATTTGTTCAAACTTTGTATATGAACATAGTTTTATGTTAGAAACAGAAAAACAAATATAGGTCACCATGCTTGTTAAAGAGTTATCTGCCTTTAAAACTAGATTTTTTCTTCAAATTTGCATATTCAAGAGCAGATAACTCATGAACAATCATGGGTGACTGTCAATTTTTTCTTCATAATTCTGTTTCTAACATGAGACTGTGTTCATATACAAAGTTTGAACAAATTCTATTATTGGGAAATTTTTTACCCAAAACTGCTGCATGTGTCCTTAACCCTTAGCCTGCTGCAGGCGGATTTAACAGCCTTTGCAAACAGCTTGGAACCAGATCAGACGCCGATTAAATCGGCGTCTGATCAGGTTCCAAGCTGTTTGCTACTCTGACAATATTTCTTCCAATTTTGGAGCAAATTGAATGAACTTTACAATTCAAGCAGAGGACATTTCCAGCAGACGACAATTTATCTAGCATGCTAAAGGTCAAGTACAACTTTAAGTATAATTTCAGTAGTACATGATTAACAATGTCAGTTTCTGTGGTGACTACTGACGTTAAAATCACGGCAAAAACTTATGTTTGGTCAATGTCTTACCTCTGCTTCTTTAAGCTGCATTTTCTTCATGTATTCTGTTGACTGTAGTATCAACTGTAAAGTAACAAAGTCAATGTCAGAAATATAACATTTATATTACAAATGGTCATCAACACTGAGCCCAAATGACCTAGTTAAATCTTAAAAGCTTTACAAAGCACCCTAAATTATACCTCAAAATCAGTAGGTGTCTTTCACTGCCCATGGACACTGTACCTACCATGTTTGAGGACTGTAGGTCAAAGCATTCTTAAGCTACTGAGCAGAAATGAAATTTCAAACAGACGGACAGATGTACGTAGGACCAATGCCATCACTGGTAACTACCTTTGAGTATGCAAAAAAAATGATTTTTTGTTTATTAACCCTTAGCCTGCTAAATTTCCAAAGTGGACTGGTCCATCATTCAACTTGGGCAATACCATTTATTATTCCAAGGGGTGTTCACTGAAAATTTACTGGCTGAATAGCGAACAGTGCAGACCATGATCAGCCTGCACGGATCTTGGTCTACACTGGTCGCAAAGGCAGAGTCAGTTGCCGCCAGCAGGCTAAAGGTTAATATAGATTTAACAGTTTTTCAACAACATTTCGTCACCTTAGCGCAAAAAGTGAATAAGTCCTTCTTTAAGTCAATGTAGTTATCCACTTTTTGCACTGAGGTGACGATTTCAACTCGGCTATGTGATGGTGGTCACCAGTACTGCCTTGTACCTCAGAAGTTATTGACATCATCTCCACATGAATCAAATGTGGAGGTAAAAAGGATTTAAGACACACTATCTTCTGTCAAACTGGAGAACCCTAGCCTTCTCTGGGAATACAACCCAAGAACTCTAAATTCATAACGATATGCTTTCCAACTAAGATAGCTCTGCAGACAGAGCCTTACAATGAATACATCTACATTTGCAATGTACATGATTTATACATTGACAATGGTATTTACAAAATAATATTTATGTCACAAGGCAACTGCAAAATGCTTTAAATTTGAAGCTACTGATACTTCTGAAAATTCTTTTAATTTTTACCAATTCCTTTTCTTTTTGACTTCTTCCTTTCTCTTCCATCAGTATTGCCGAGGCCTGCTCTAATTTTGCATCTGCTAGTTTCTGTTCTAGTTCTCGATGTTGTATCACTTTTTCTACTTGCTGAAATCACATAAATCATTTCTACAAAAAATGCCTAATGGAAATTTCCAAGAAAATTCTATTTTTGCAATACCTGTATAAACCTGTCATAATTAAATACAAAACTTTTATCTTTTAAATTTTATTATCGCTTCTAAAGCATTATTAACCGAGAATTCAGATGGAAAATAGCACACTGTGAGATTCAGTATTAGTATACTGGTAAGGAGCCAGTTTCCGGATAAAATTCTGTTTTTTGTTCATTATTTTCTTAGAAATCACTGGAAAATATCTGAAAGTACACCACATAACCTTCTTCTTATTAAAACCAAAAATATCACAACTCCTTATTAGTTTTCCTAGGGGCTCCAACAGAGTCATTTTAAGCAGTAAATTTCTCTCTGTTTGGTAAACCAGTATCGTGACAAATATTTCAAGGATAATTGGAAATTATTTTGAAAAGAAAAAATTATAACTAACACTTTTATTTTATTATCTAATCTTTAATCTTTCTAACGATATATCATATAAATGGTAACCAGGAAGCCAAAAGCACCAATGAAAGCAGCAGAAGCCAACTCCCTATATCTCAAATTTCACTTGATAATTCAAACAGATACAATATGTACTGCACTGAAACAGCCGAAAATCTTCGGACATGCTTATAAAACAATAATACTGTGAAATTATTATGAAAGTAACTTGTGTGTTAATCATTAATGGAATGTATTGTTTGATTTTTTTCTACCCTTACTTGGTATGTCAGCAAAGTTATATTGGATGCACATGTGCAGTATTATCTACATGCCCAGGTGCTATGGAAGATTATTTTGTGAACACAGGTGATATATCATTACCTAAGTACATATTTGTGATAACATGTATTTTTGTAGATAGGAAAATCAAACCTCTGAATGATCGGGATTAAACTACATGTATTTCAGAAATAATGCCCAAATAAGGAAATAAGGAAGTTATTTCACTTGTCCAGAAACTGGTTCTCAACCAATATAAACAAGAGCAGTTGGAGGACAGTAACACTCAATTATTCAACAGCTTTGTCAATTGAATGAATATAGAAGTTGAAAAAGGGGCATAATTTTGTAAAAATGCAAAGTAGAGTTATGGAACCTGTGCACTACATGTCAGATCATCACAGTGAACAAGTTTGTGAAGTTTCAACCCATTCCAATACGTGGGTACTGAGATGCCAGCTTACATACAAATCTCTGGGAAAAATTGTCGAATAGTCAAGCTAAAACTTATGCTTATATATAAACAGATATGATATCAATTCTTTCTACATTAGCTTAATGCTAAAATAATTAAATTAAAAACAGTATCAGACTGTCACAAAATACACCCGTACAAATATTCAGTTACATATCCTTAAGGTTATGATGTTGATGTTGTATGTTTTGTTAGCCCCCCAAAAAGAGTAAAAAGGAATCAAAGTATTTGTGAGGTTCCATGTGGGATGAATTTGACAATCGGATCAAAACTGTCTGAATGGACAAGGCTATTTTGCAGATTTCCAGTAATTCAAGGGCCATAATCCAAGAGTGCCTGGGGCGATTTGGGTGGTTATCGAACTTGGCTGAGATATTATGCCCACAAACATTGTCAGCAAGTTTGGTGAAGATTGGATGAAAACTTTTCGACTTGAAGAGTGGATATGCTTTTGGACGCCGACTGCCCGCCCACCCGCCAGCCGCCGCCCGCCACAGGTGTTCACATAATACGCCCCGCTCTCTCAGAGATGGGCGTACAATAAATTGACTACTTCCTCACTGTTTGTATGACCATTTTTTTTAAAAACAATTTTGTACTTCATACATCAATGTTACAGCTTTATTCTTAGCTTTAAACATTTAACTGCTTATATCAATTCGAAGAAATTTTAGATTTACCCATATATGGAAACTGAATAGTCCACAACTGCAGTCTGTTAGCAATTAAGCCAAGTTTACTTTGACTTTATCCTATAAAGCTTGCTGGTTTTTTTTTTTGAAAGGCTGAATGTTGTTTGTATCAAATATTTTCAATAAAGTGAATAATTCAATGGCAGGAAATAAACCCACAACTATTCACGAATTCCATTATTTAATTGTTCTTCATAAGAATCAAAGGCAGATGTATACGTCTTCAGTGAAATTATTATTATACCAGATTTATATAGCGTCCTTTTCATGATCAACACGTTCAAAGGCGTTTTATATATAACAAACGTAGCCACACAGTGCGAAAAATTCATCCTGTACTAGTACAGACACAGAGCAATCTGATCAGCGGGCCCGAGTGAGATAAAGCCCCCAGATCAGATAGAGAGAAATCCTTTTTAGATACAAGCATGTCTGGCTAACTTAGCCTAGCTCTTTGCGAATAGACAGTCTGGTTCTTTAACATGCCCGGTGTATAGCACTGATACACGTGAAGTCGTCTTTCCTGGGAAGAACCAGAACCAAGAGCATCTCAGATATTTCAAGTGCCTGGACTGGGATAAGAACCCCGGCCTCTGAACTGACAGTCAAGCATGTTACCACTAGACCACCTGCCAACCAATTCTTAAACAACATTTGCCCATTAAGCTGAATATGCAACTTCTGACTTGGTAGTTATAAGCTCATCCAAGTAAGCCTACATGGTAGTTTATTTTTACATTTGTAACTGTTTACTAGACTTACCTTTTCCCTAGCTTCGTACTGTTCTATAAACTTTTTCAATTTATTTGCTAGTTCAAAATTTTCTTCTCGTAACTGTTTATTTCGTTCATGGTTTTCCTGCATCTGAGTTTGTATTTCTCCTATGGTTGTCTGAAATAAGACAAATTAAATAAGAATTATATTATTCACCGAGACCTAATACCACATCCTTGAAATCTATGCAAATTAGTTCCCCATGAGTCAAGGCGTGAAGCAACAAAATTCTTGTCCTAGAGATTTACGATTTGAAATATATGAGGAATGTTTGTTTTTTTATCCACAAATATTCCCTGCTGTGGCAAAAGTATAATCAACCATAGTTACCAAATATGCCAGAAATTTCTAACTCAATATTTCAAATAGGTTGAATGCCGACTTTATACTCAGTGATGTCTGCACTTGCATTTCACCTGTAAACATGGACTGACTATCATCCTCCCTGTAATGGGAACACTGTATAGATGCCAATTGTTTTTATTTTACCAACTAACCCTAGCCTTTACCCTGCTAAATTTCTGGATTGGTCTATCATCTAATTTGGGTAGTACCACATCATTCTAAGGGGTGTTCACAGAAAATTTACTGACTGAATAGACAAAAGTGTAGACTATGATCAGTCTGCACAGATGTGTAGGCTGATCTTGGTGTGCACTGGCTGCAAAGGCAGAATCACTTGCCGCCAACGCTAAGGTTAATTAAGCTACTTTCCGAAACAAATCTTAGAGACAGTAGTACTAAATCTTAGAGACAGTAGTACTAAATCTTAGAGACAGTAGTACTAAATCTTAGAGACAGCAGTACTAAATACAATGTTACATAAATTGATTGCCTCATATTATAAAACATCCTTGGAGAGCAGAACTTTGGCGAACAAGTTTCCGTTAAACATCTTATGACAACAAACTGGGAGAACATGTTTCCGTAACATGTTTGATACACATCTTACAAACAATAAATTACTAAACAAGTTTTCGTTATATTATGTAGTTTACAATTTATACAGAACATACCTGGAATTTCTGTGATATCTCTTTTCTTTTCTCATCTTCTTCTTTGGCTCTCTGTAAACTTTCTTGCTGCAAATGTACATAAGTCAAGTCATGAAATGAGCCGTGCCATGGGAAAACCAACATAGTGGGTTTGCAACCAGCACGGATCCAGACCAGCCTGCGCATCTGCGCAGTCTGGTCAGGATCCATGCTGTTCGCTTTTAATGCCTATTGAAATTGGAGAAACTATTAGCGAACAGCATGGATCCTGACCAGACTGTGCGGTGCGCAGGCTGGTCTGGATCCATGCTGGTCGCAAACCCACTATGTTGGTTTTCCCATGGCACGGCTCATTAATGTCTTGATTTAAAAATTATACTTATATAAAAAAGAATGATGTCAATGTTGTATGACACATGCCTCCTGAAAATGCTTGACAGAATCAATATAAAGTCAAAATTAAAGAGGTCAACTGGATAAAAATCTGATACGAAACTCCCAACATTATGTGCATGAATAGCAAAAGCATAAGGTACAGAGGTACTTCTAATATTAATATAAGTTCAAAAAGGGGCATAACTCAAAAAATAATGTTTGGACATGAAAGTCTTAGCAATATGTGCATGTTCACTTCATCTTGATGAAGTATACAACATTTCATTTGAATTGGATGGAAAGTATAGGAGGAATTGTGAACACAATGTACAGATGTAGCTATAATATGACTATTGTTTGTTTTGGGTTTAACACCATTTTTCAACAGTATTTCAGTCATGTAATGGCGGGCAGTTAACCTAGCCAGTGTTCCTGGATTCTGTACCAATACAAACCTGTTCTCCGCAAGTAACTGCCAACTTCCCCACATGAATTATCAGGGGTGCAGGATGAATGATTTCTGACACAATGTCTTTTATCAAATCGTCATGTAGAACATATGCCTCGCCCGGGGGATCGAACTCGCGACCCTGAGATCTGTAGACCAAGGCTCTCCCTACTGAGCTAAGCGGGTGAGCTTATAATATGACTAAGTCAAAAAAAACAAATAGACATAACTAAATAAATAATAATCTGACAATAGGGTCCCAAAAACATGTGCATATCCACTTCATGTTAATGATGTATACCAAGTTCCATTTGAACTGGATGAAAACTTTCAAAGAGTATTACGACACAAGAAAGTGTGACAGATGGACAGAATGATGGACAGACAGTTCAAACACTTTATGCCTTCCGAGTATTCAACATCAAAGGCATATAAAGATAATCCTACTGAGTGTTTATTCTGTCATATGAAATTACTTGGGTCTTTTCCCCTTTGATTTATAGCAACACCTTTTATCTCTGGAAAATCAGAGAGCTTTCACACATACAAGACTTTGAATAAAATCTTTTCCATAACTAAGGAGTGAGAATTAAAAAAATTCCATGTCATATGCACAATATGACAATAACAAGTGAATGAAGTATCACCATAGGATCTATTATGCTGCTTTTGTCTTTGTTACATTATGACATGACTTCCTGTTTACGGACGTAAAACTCCCTTGGTTTGTTTAATACGCTGCTGAAAGAAAGAAGTGTTAAAAGGTTTGCTTTAATTCTAGTATTATTTGTAGAATACTGCATGCAAGATAAAGGTTCTATCATTGGTTGTATGTGCGGAAGGGAATATCCGTATCTCTGGTAAATGCTTACACTGTAACTCAGCAGAGCCTTGTTACAGCCTAACAGTTACACCTGAGACAGTTATTCCCATCTGCACCTAAAACCAGCGAAATAATCTTATAAAACTGGTACATTAGCACAATGTCTGGTTCACTTACCCTAATAGTTTGATTATGTTTCTGTAATTCTCGACACAAACTTTCTAATTTACTTTTGGCCATCACCGCCTTAGTATGTTCTGCTTGTAACTGATCTTTTTCTCTAGTAGTCTGAAAAATGTAAACCAGTAGCTATATATTCCAACAATATATATATAACTAAACATATAATACTGTCATTGTGTTACCATTTTGTCATTCTTGATGAAAAAAAATAACCGTATGTTACTGAACAAACATTCTTCAAGAATCATTCAATTTCACTTCAAATCTAAAATACTGCAGAAGACATCTTACTAGGTATTTCAGTACTCTGAATAAACAGTAAATAAAATCTGTAAGAAGATCTTTTGGGAGCTTAGATATTAAGCAATAGAAGTCTGTTCATGACAAAAAATGGAATACTGTGAAATCATTTAATTTCGTGGGCATGAAATTTCGTAGTTTTGGTCAAAACGGCAATTTCGTAGGGATATGAATTCGTGGATTTCAACTTTGAACATAAAATAAATGGGAATTATACTAGTTCCTTGGGATTAAATTTCGTGGATTGACTCAACACGAAATCCACAAAAATTAGTCCCCCACGAATATTAATGATTTCACAGTATGCAAAGTTATTAACCTTTAGCCTGCTGGTGGCAAGTGATTTTGCCTTTGCGACCAGTGCAGACCAAGATCAGCCTGCACGGCTCGCTATTCAGTCAGTAAATTTTCATTGAACACCCCTTCAAATAATAAATGGTACTGTCCAAATTGAATGATGGACCAGTCCATTATAATAAAAACTTAGCAGGGTAAAGGTTAGTTTTACATTCCTAAGTCACTGTGTATAGCTTACTGTAACCGTAGACAGTCACAAAAACTTACCAACAAAATTTAATGTATAACCATGTGAGAGTACAATTTTTCCAAACATGTTTCAATTAATTTTTGTAAATAAAGCTTTTGCATCAATAAATATACAATATTATAATTCAGGTTTACGGCTGCATGCAAAAATCGCTTTGAATAAATGAGAGACTTACAACAGTAAGTTTTCTTTGGTTCTGTTTGTACGATGACTGCAGGACTCGGTGCTCCTCGTGTAAATCAGCGTATTTTTTGCAAAGAGCCGCTAGCTTCTCTTCCGTCGTCTGCAGACTACTTAATGCTTTCAATATATGTTCTGAAAAAAAAAAAAAGCAAGTCTAAATTATAAATTTATTTTTGTTTCATAAACCATGCATCAGGCACTCCATAGTCCATTGCACAGGATTACAAGAAAAAATCAAACATTCTTCATAATTATCACAGGCTGGTAATTTGCACTTTTCTCTCTCACTTTTTATGAAAGAGAAAGTAAAGTAAATAAAAAACAAAGTCGGAAAAATGTGCATAAACTTACAAAATATAATATTATAACACTTAATAGATCTATGTATTGTGAAAGATATTTGACAATAATTTAACTACACTCCTTATAAATATTTTCTTTTATTTAAATAAAATCACTGAGTTTAACGATTTCTGTAATTAATATAGATGGTTATATAATACCTCATTAAATAACAATTAACTAAGTGCACAAGTACTTTCCAATATTTCAGAGCATTTAATTAATTTTCCTCCTAAATCGAATAAAAATTAAAATTTTCAAGACAAATACTGTCACCGATACTTCTTGCACAAAATGGTATTCCAAAGTAAAATTTTAATAATTATGAACTTTAGAGATTTTATCGAGAAATAAATTTTAAGACCTCCTATAAACAAACAGAGCCAGTGGTATCAACAGATCTAGATCAAGAATGGTTACGAACACCAAAATAATTCCAGCAACTAGGTGCCGATGCCAAAATCTTATCGAGATGTTGGCAATTTCCTATTTATAAGAAGTTTTACACCCTGATCTTTGACTTAGTTAGATGAGTGTGCGTTACAGTTTTTGTTTATGAAATATTCAGAATGGTAATGGCTTTATTTACTGGCTCTTGTTTTGAAATTCCGGCAGCACACTGAGGTAATTTATAAATGTAATTAAGAAACAGGTATTTAACCAGGCATCCAGGCAGGAATTACGTAGGTAAATAAATATTTGAGTCATTATTTATAAAGAACTGTACGAAGTTTTGGAGCTGGAACCGTCCGGTTCGGTCATATGGTGCATTCACCTTCAAAGTGAAATAATCTTGATACAGATAACATAATGTATAGAGACCAAGCTTCCTTAGAATCAAAGAAAAAATACTTTGACCCATAAAAACGAAAATATTTACATAAATGTTTTGAACGTAATACTATTCAATTTTTTTAAAAATAAATTTTCATTTCTAAGCATATCTGAGATGCTAAACTAAGATAATTTAGACCAGTTTTTATGGCATACCTTTTTCAAAACCACATTTATAATGCCTGAGACAGTTGTCTCACCCCATAGTGAATTAAGTCCCTTGTTTAGGAGTTTTTACCTCCCTTGAAAAAGAAAAGTTTTTATCTTTCCCTGCTCTCTGACGTACGACAACCCCTTTAACAAGGACTTAATACCCACCAGATCTACCCCTGTGTAACCCAATAACAAGCCAGGAAGAAGGCAATTTTTGTCAGAATATCTCATTCAAAACATGTCTAGACTGGGCAGATAACACAATGCTCCGGAAATTAAAGTATTTTTTTAGATGTCCTTCTGTTTTCATTAGAAATGCATCTTTAGTATTGATGGTCAGATTGCGAAACAAATAATTACTACTGCAAAACCACAAAGAAGCCTTACAGTATTTCAAGGTTAGGTTTTTAGTTCATTTTTTTTTTACATTTAATCTTCTGAAGTCAATAACATTGCTCTAATGGAAGGAAAATAAACTGTTACTGTTTTGGGAGCTTAGAAAATCAATCCTGATGTACTTGTCTAAATAATTCAATCATTTAGAACTGGTCTTCATCAACTGTCAGACCAAGTTTTCCAAGAAATATGTGTAGATTACGTGAGAAAATGTCTCGGAAAACATATGGAAAGTACAAATAATGTTTATCTGGTAGTTGGAGGAGTGGAAGAGTTCAATACAATTTCATTATGTCTTTTTGTATAACTAGGAGACATTCCCCGAAGTCTCTCTGTTGGATCTTTAACTGAATTTTGGCAAATTGTACAGAGTTTGTATCAATCCCAGGAATACATCATAGAAACTGTAATTTGGATTCCAATCTAACTCAATGGTAGGACAGCTATTAGAACAAATAGTGCCTGTGCACTTTACAAGTTTAATGGGTTTTTTTTGTAAAAACTGGGTAAAAACAGTTTCTACTCTTAGATGGATTTTCACAGAATTTAACAGAAAGCATTTAGAGCACAAAATGCTTTCAGTAAAATTTTGTGAAAATCCACCCAAGAGTACACAACAAGAGGGTCATGATGACCCTGGATCGTTCACCTGAGTAATATGAGCTACATGTTTCAAAAGCCAAATTGATGCTAAAATATTCAAAAAATGTAGGTTAGTAGGTCACACTTATGGTCATTGAAAGACAGTTTTAAGATCGGTGTCAAAGCTGTACATGTCATTCAAATTTCATGGCTGTATCTTAAAACAAGAGCACCGCCTTGCGGGTGCTGACACTCATCTGATTTTTTTTTGTGTAATAGAAATATTGTCCTACCCATGATTTTCTAAGTCTAAAAAGGGCCATCATTCTTGCAAAAAGCAGGATAGAGTTATGTTTCTTGATGTACAGTGTCCACTTATGATGGTGAAAAACTGTTGCAAGTTTTAAAGCAATAGCTTTGATAGTTTATGAGAAAAGTTGACTTAAACATAATACTCAACCAAGAAAATGATTTTCTAAGTCCAAAAGGGGCAATAATTATTGCAAAAAGCAGGATGGAGTTATGTTGCTTGCTGTACAGGGTCAGCTTATGATGGTGAACAAGTGTTGCAAGTTTCAAAGCAATAGCTTTGATAGTTTAAGAGAAAAAGTTGACCTAAACATAAAACTTAACCAAGAAATCTGATATTTTCTAAGTCCAAAAGGGGCCATAAATCTTGCAAAAAGCAGGACGGAGTTATGTTTCTTGCTATACAGGGTCACTTATGATGGTGAACAAGTGTTGCAAGTTTTAAAGCAATAGCTTTGATAGTTTAGGATAAAAGCTGACCTAAACATAAAACTTAACCAAGAAAACTGATTTTCTAAGTCCAAAAGGGGCAATAAATCTTGCAAAAAGCAAGATGGAGTTATGTTTCTTGATGTACAGGGTCTGCTTATGATGGTGAACAAGTATTCCAAGTTTCAAAGCAATAGCTTTGATAGTTTAGGAGAAAAGTTGACCTAAACATAAAACTTAACCAAGAAATCTGATATTTTCTAAGTACAAAAGGGGCCATAAATCTTGCAAAAAGCAAGATGGAGTTATGTTTCTTGCTATACAGGGTCAGCTTATGATGGTGAACAAGTATTCCAAGTTTCAAAGCAATAGCTTTGATAGTTTAGGTGAAAAGCTGACCTAAACATAAAACTTAACCAGGCAACGCCGACGCCGACGCCGACAACCGCTCAAGTGATGACAATAACTCATCATTTTTTTTCAAAAAATCAGATGAGCTAAAAACAAGGAAGTAGGTCAGTAGGTCAAGGTCATAGTTAGGTGACCCTTATCACTTGGGGTCATCAGGTATTTATTATTAAACAGTCTAGAAAATATGATCTGATAATTTTTTAAGTATTTTTTCCTATATAACTCATAAAACAAGTGATCCCCGGGGCGGGGCCTCTTTTCACCCCAGGGGCATAATTTGAACAAACTTGTTAGAAATCCACTAGGAAATGCTACATACCAAATATCGAAGGCCTAGGCCTTGAACTTTCAGACAAGAAGATTTTTAAATTTTTTCCTATATGTAAGTCTATGTATAACAACACACCAACACATTTATAGGTCAGATGGCGACTTTCCAGCTTTGACGGCATAGGAAGACCCCGGATGCCCTCCGCGCATTATTTCATTATGAGCGGGCACCTGGGTACAACCATCATCCTATAAGCCAGCTGGATGGCTTCCTTACACGAAGAATTTGACGCCCTGAGTCACAGGCTTGACAAAATTTGCCACAATGTAGTAACAAGAGAGTCATGATGACCCTGAATCGCTCACCTGAGTAATATAGGCCACATGTTTCAAATGGCAAACTGACGCTAAAATATTAGACAGTAGGTCAGTTGGTCTCATTCATTACCACTAAAAGTCAGTTTTTAGATTGGTGTGCAAAACTGTACATGTCATCCAAATTTCATGGCTGTATCTTAAAAAACAAGAAAGTAGGTCAGTAGATCAAGGTCACAGTCAAGTGACTCCTAATTGCTTGGGGTCATCAGGTAATTGTAATTAAACAGTCTAGGAAAAATGATCTGATAATTTTTTAAGTATTTATTCCTATATAACTCATACAACAAATGTACCCCAGGGTGGGGCCTCTTTTCACCCCGGGGGCATAATTTGAACAATCTTTTTAGAGATCCACTAGGCAATGCTACATACCAAATATCAAAGGCCTAGGCCTTGAACATTCAGACAAGAAGATTTTTAAATTTTTTCCTATATGTAAGTCTATGTATAACTTGAGACCCCCCAGGACGGGGCCTCTTTCACCCCAGGGGCATAATTTTAACATTTTTGGTAGATGACCACAAGGCAATACTTCATATCAAATATCAAAGGCCTAGGTCTTGCGGTTTCAGATAAAAAGATTTTCAATGTTTTTTCCTATATAAGTCTATGTAAAACTTTGGACCCCCCGGGTAGGGCCTCTCTTCAACCCAGGGGCATAATTTTAACAATCTTGGTAGAGGACCACAAGGCAATGCTTCATACCAAATATCAAAGGCCTAGGTCTTGCTGTTTCAGACAAGAAGATTTTCAATTTTTTTTCCTATACAAGTCTATGTAAAACTTGGGACCACCTGAGCGAGGCCTCTTTTCACCCCTGGGGCACAATTGGAATAATCTTCATAGAGGACCATTAGATAATGTCACATGCCAAATATCAAAGCTCTACCCCTTTGCAGTTTTGGACAAGAAGATTTTTAAAGTTTTTCCTTTCGGTTGCCATGGCAACCGGAATTCTGCATGGAATTCAGTTCTTTGAATAATTTTAAAAGGGGGCCACCAAAGGATCATTCCTGTGAAGTTTGGTGTAACTCTGCCCAGTGGTTTTCAAGAAAAATATTTTTTTAGAAAATGTTGACGGACACACGACCCACATTGCACAACGGACGATGGCCATTGAGCGGTCACAAAAGCTCACCATGAGCCTTTGGCTCAGGTGAGCTAAAAATCTCTGAAACTATTTTCCTGCCATTATTTTTTTCTTATGTCAATAAAGAACTATTGGTACGGTTCCTTATGCAAAGCCTGTATGTTTAAAGCCAATCTCTGTCAACTGCATCAGGAAGTCGACTCTTCGGCTCAGTGATTAGAGCACTGGACTACTATTTAGCACCTGAGCGACCCCGGTTCGAATCCCTCACAGGCAGTTGGGATTTTTCATCATAGAAGGCTATGCCCTTTAATATCTTTTATGCCCAAAAGTTGTAAGACTATATATATGCAAGTCCATACAGCACTCTTACTATCAAACACTTAAAAGACTACTGCCATGATTTCATTATTTATGATACTTGAAAATGTCACCCAATGTAAAACTATATTGATTGTTTTTATCTTTAAACTTAACAGCTCTTTACACAATATACTTCTGATTAATCATAAATACTTCTAGTAAGACAAGATTACTGTTACATACGGTAACCTATCTTGATAGACAGAAAGACATCCTTTTCTTTTAGTTCTATCAATGCCATTTTAGGGGCAGTTGAAATAGTGGACAAACAAGAGGGCCAAGATGGCCCTAGGTTGCTCACCTGAGAAACACACCATAACAGCGTAAACATGTTTGACCTAGTGATTTCATGGAAACAAATATTCTGGCCAAATTCATTAAGATTGGAACAAAAATGTGGTCTCTTCAGTTTAAACAAGTATTTTCTTAGATATGACCCAGTGACCTCTTTTTGACCCAAGATGACCCATATTCAAACTTGACCTAGATGCCATCAAGGCAATCATTCTGATAAAATTTCGTGAAGATCAATTGAAAAAATACAGCCTCTATTGCATACACAAGGTTTTTCTTTGATTTTACCTAGTGACCAACTTTTTGACCCCAGATGACCCATTTTCAAACTCGACCTAGATTTCATCAAGGCAATCATTCTGACCAAATTTCATGACAATCAAATGAACAAGAGCTGTCCGTAAGACAGCCAAGCTCGACTATTCGAAATATTGTCACAGAAGCAGGAAATTATTACCCAAAATGTTAAATATCAAAAGAGTTTTAAGTTCGAAAGGGGACATAATTTGACTAAAATACATATCAGAGTTATGGGACTTGATGTTATCAACTAGTTTTATAACCCGAAGAAACATGTTAAGTTTCAATTCCATATCTGCATTAGTTTTGGGGATAGTAACTTGCATGTTAAACTTTAACCAGAATTTTCTAAGTCCAAAAGGGGGCATAATTTGCTCAAAATACATGTTAAGAGTTATGGAACTTGACCCAGTGAGGTTGGTAATTGACCTTGAAAAAGAATAAATAAGTTTCAAAGCTATATGCCTTTTGGTAATAGCTGTATGTACTTGCACGCAAAACTTTAACCAGGATTTTCTAAGTCCAAAAGGGGGCATAATTTGCCCAAAATACATGTCAGAGTTATGGGACTTGGTGCTATCAACTAGTTTTATAACCCCGAAGACATATGTGAAGTTTCAATTTAATATCTGTAGTAGTTTTGGAGATAGTTACTTGCATGTAAAACTTTAACCAGAATTTTCTAAGTCCAAAAGGGGGTATAATTTGCCCAAAATACGTGTCAGAGTTATGGGACTTGACCCAGTGAGGTAGGTAATTGACCTAGAAAAAGAAAAAATAAGTTTCAAATCTATATGCCTTTTAGTAATAGCTGTATGTACTTGCACGCAAAACTTTAACCAGAATTTTCTAAGTCCAAAAGGGGGCATAATTTGGCCAAAATACATGTCAGAGTTATGGGGCTTGACCCAGTGAGGAAGGTAATTGATCTAGAAAAAGAAAAAATAAGTTTCAAATCTATATGCCTTTTAGTAATAGCTGTATGTACTTCCACGCAAAACTTTAACCAGAATTTTCTAAGTCCAAAAGGGGGCATAATTTGGCCAAAATGAAGGTCAGAGTTATGGGACTTGGTGCTATCAACTAGTTTTATAACCCCAAAGACACATGTGAAGTTTCAATTTCAATATCTGCATTAGTTTTGGAGATAGTAACTTGCATGTAAAACTTTAACCAGAATTTTCTAAGTCCAAAAGGGGGCATAATTTGCTCAAAATACATGTCAGAGTTATGGGACTTGACCCAGTGAGGTAGGTAATTGATCTAGAAAAAAAAAAATAAGTTTCAAATCTATATGCCTTTTAGTAATAGCTGTATGTACTTGCACGCAAAACTTTAACCAGAATTTTCTAAGTCCAAAAGGGGGCATAATTTGGCCAAAATGAAGGTCAGAGTTATGGGACTTGGTGCTATCAACTAGTTTTATAACCCCGAAGACACATGTGAAGTTTCAATTCAATATCTGCATTAGTTTTGGAGATAGTAACTTGCATGTAAAACTTTAACCAAAATTTTCTAAGTCCAAAAGGGGGCATAATTTGCTCAAAATACATGTCAGAGTTATGGGACTTGACCCAGAGAGGTAGGTAATTGACCTAGAAAAAGAATAAATAAGTTTCAAAGCTATATGCCTTTAAATGATAGCTGTATGTACTTGCATGCAAAAACTTAACCAAGGTGTGACGCCGACGCCGACGCCGACGCCGATGCCAGGGTGAGTAGAATAGCTAGACTATTCTTCGAATAGTCGAGCTAAAAATACAGTCTCTATCACATACACAAGGTTTTTATTTGATTTGACCTAGTGACCTAGTTTTTGATCTCAGATGACCCACATTCAAATTTGAACTAGATTTCATCAAGGCTATCATTCTGACAAAATTCCATGAAGATCAGTTGGAAAATACAGCCTCTATCGCATACACAAGGTTTCTCTTTGTTTTGAACTAGTGACCTAGTTTTTGACCCCAGATGACCCATTTTCAAACTTGGCCTAGATTTCATCAAGGTAATCATTCTGACAAAATTTCATGAAGATCAGTTGAAAAATACAGGCTCTATCGCATACACAAGCTAAATGTTGACAGACAGACAGACGACAGACGACGGACATCGAGCGATCAAAAAAACTCACCCGAGCAAATTTAAACGTTTATCAAAGTAACAATTTTTTCTCAAATTTCACTGACATATATACATAAAACTAAAATTTCCCCAAGAAATTGACAACTTCCCCACCCAATGCGCAGTATAGTCAGGTGGGGGACAAAGGTCTTCAAATTTAATTACCTTTGGAGAACTCAGTGGACCTATTGTGGATAAACACAAAATGATTACACTAACTCAACACTATTTTTTCTTTTTTGTTAAACTTCACCCCAGCACGACTATGATCATATGCATATGGCGACTTTCCAGATTTTCCACAAGTAAGACCCCAGTGCCTCTCTGGGTACTATTTCATCAAGGACAGCTACTTGGGTAAAACCACCAATCTCTATAAGCTAGCCAGATAGCTTCCTTACATACATGAACTCTACACCCCAAGTTAGGTTCCAACTCACAGTGGTGTGGCAATTGTGATTCTAAGTCAGAAACCTTACCCACTTGGCCAAATAGCGCCCCCCCCCCCCCCCCCCACACACTTTTTTTCATATATTCCCACTTGTGCAATATTTTACCGCTGCAACAAACTACATTATGGCTGTTATAAGATGTCTCAGAAGTGTTTTAAATTGAAACACATCAATTGCAGTTGTTTGCACTAAATGCAAGGAAAAAGAACTTGATAAAATATGATAAGATTATCTGAAACACTCAGTATAACTTCCCTTATCTTCTCTAACTTGCATCAATCTATTTCACCACAGAAATCAATATATCTTCTGAGATGAAACACATTTTCAACAAACTAATAATCAACTGTTACAGTAGATGAATAATAAATGGTCATATATCTTTCTTCCAAGAGTACTTCAAATTCACTTTGAAAACTCAGAGCAAAAAACATACTGACGTCTTCTTATTTGTGCTTAAAAATTAAACAACTATTCAAATACATGTTTTCATAATACTATACATAATAATGTGTTCATGAGAGCACTTCAAACAGAAAATCTTATTATATTTTAAATATAAAAGTACAGTGGCCTCTGGATAAGGTTAGAATTTATTTGAATGAAGATTTTAATAACCTTATTATATTAATATTTATTTTAATGTTCACTGAACTTGTTAAGTAAGAAGACACAGTCTCAGACAGTTTATGAGACCTAAAGCAACTTCCTTTTTTTAGCTTTAGAATAGAAGATCATACAATCAATCGTGTCCAGAATGGTAAGGATTAACCACTCTGCCACAGAGACTCCCAGGAATTACTTAAAAGTACCTCTTTAACTGTAGCTCCTACTGGTGTTAACATTTACAATATCTCACAAAATCTTATGTTATTTCATTATTCTTTCTTCTTTAAGAATTTAATGGGTTTTTTTTCCCACAGTAATGGCAGGTAGTAAACTAACCCCTGTTTTTGGACTCCACAGATATTTGTACCAACTTGACGCAATCTAACAACTTCCACACATAAAACAAGAGGTGGAGGATAAATGACTTGAGACATACTGTCATCTGTAGAACAGCCACAGAGAACAGTCAGTGTTTACACAGGGATCCAACTCACAACCTCTGGCATCACTGCCCAGTGTCCTCCCTATGGTGTTTATCAAAAGCTCCCAAACCTTACAAAAACAGTGTATTTTAAAATACTTTAACACTTACCATTCATTACAGCACTATTTTCAAAATCCATGTTTATGTCAAACTGTTCTCTTATCTATTAGCCACTTAACATATTTTAGCATAATATCATAAATTAAATTTTCTGTCTTTAAGAAAAGCCAGTTCTTCATTCAATACAAATTACATAAAATTTGATCATACATATTGAGCTAGATAAATGAAGTGTTACATACAAATATTAACATTTTACAAAACAATAAATTTTTCACAAAGCTAAAGACATTCCTCTAATATTGACAATACTTGAATGGATAACAGGGATGTTTATGGTTTCTCCCTACCCCCATTCACATATTTAATCCATTATTTGCGATACATTGATTAGTTTGGTAGGTAAAAGGTTATACCTTTAATTTATTCGATATTGTAATAAAATTCTTCCTGCCCGATAATTTTACTACCATGTACAAAGACATTAATTTTCTATCAGTTCTGTGTCCGATAAAATTTCATCTTATAGGAAAGAGTGTTACTTAAGACTGGCACTTACAAAATTTCTTTAATATTTTTTCATGCACATTTTCTAATTTCTTTAGTGCAACTTTATTACGCAATTTAATTTTCCAAAAATAAGTTATTTGCTTGATTATCGAATTTCATTATATTTTATCATTGACAAAATAGGTTTACCCCATTCTAAAGAAACCTTGACCATTTTGAACCATCTTTGCTATAAATTTATTGCTTTTCAAAATTTAATCTGGCTGCAAATATTAAAGACGTGACTTGAATAGTTTACAAAATACCGTTTTAAAATAACTTCTTGTTTATCATTTGAGTGAAAATAAGGTAATAGGGCATGTAATTTGAGCAGGTTTGGAAGTTTAATATTAAATCTATTGATTACTAAATGCTTTTGATATTGAAATTGTAAACAAGTCTGGCTAAAAATAAATTTATTCAGTTTGAATTTTTGTCAAGTGATTTATTTTCTGTTCTGTTTTTTAGAGTACACATTTCAAAGGATAATAAATTAATAATGACTTTGTTGACAATGTGGCTGCCACACTTTTTATGATATCTATTTCTTAAATATTTTTTGTAAAGGTCTGACATGGATTAACATACAGATCTATTTTGGAATCCACTGCTTTATGGCTCTGACTGTAAAATATCATGTTGAAAGTTGAATGCGAAAAAAGTCTAAATGCATAAAGAACAAGGAGCTGCGTTCAATGAAGGCTTGATGCGGCATCCTTGTCGACACAACGCAACCTAAGACCAAAATGAGGTCAAGGTCAAACTGAGGTCAGGTGATGTTTGAAGATAAGGAATGGTCACAAGTTACATCTGTATTAGCATCAAGTCATTCTAGTAAGGGGTATTGATGCTAGACGAAACGGTCCCATTTGGTTAACCTCATACGGACGTACGAACGAACGAACGGACGGACAGGATAATCACTATATGCTTCCCGCATCAGTAGATGCCGGGGGCATAAAAAGAAGCACTTACGACTTCTTTCCTATTCATCCCTCCATGTTCCATATTGAAAGTAGTGCTCTATTTGGACAGTTGCTTTATCAGTTTTTAACATAAAATTAAAAACTTCATGTAACTTTACGCTAGTGGCTTTTCTGCTACCCTTACAAATGGCAGAAACTTCTAACTTTTGAAATAAATACACTTTTAAACCATTTAAGGAAAACTGGACTGCAAATAAATCTGCTTGATGAGGCACAATTAAATAGGTTTAACCACAGACTTTCCTGATGGCTTCAAGAAAAACTACAAGTAGCAAGGTCTGGACAAACAGCAGTATTAAGGAAACTTACTTGGAGTTACCAACCTTGACCATTCAGCCTTGCTTTAACTGCTTTAATACACAACATTTTATACAGATAATTATAAGAAACTAACCTATACTTTTGTCTTCTTTTTTCTTGCTTTTGGCTGTTTTTGTTGGCGAGGTCGTCTCCGCTTTCTGTGTATCTTGTTTGTTCTGTGTGGCTTTGTTTTCTTCTATTGCTGCAGTAGGTTTTTCAGGGTTGTTATTTTCTCCATTTGCTTTCTCTTCTTGGAAACCTTCCGACTCAGTACTGGCTGACATGTCCCCATTTTGCTGAGATTCTTCACTGTTTTCTGGAGTTTCTACATTAGATATGGCATTAGTAGAATTTTCATCTATATCACCCTCATCAGTATCATCACCTGGTGAATCTTCCTTGCTTTCATCACCAACTTCCTCAGCTTCACATGGAGTTATTTCACCTTTACCTTTATCATCCTTGTCAACATTAATTTTACTGATTTGCTCATCATCAGCTGAATCATTAAGCAATTTGTCAACCAATTTATCATCATTTATATCTCCAGTATATTCTACACCACCTGGAACCACTTTCTTTTCAAATATAGGAGATGGATCGAAATCATCGATTTGCTTGGCAAGTTTTGCTAATCTATCAACTCTATTACCATCCCCAGTTTCAGTACTTGGCTCCTCATTTACACTTTCAATTCCAACTGATACTTCACTTTCACTAGTAACATCACCTTCAGATATCTGATCATTATCTTTTGGTGAACCAGATGCATCTGAATGTTTCGAAACAGATTGACCTTGCCCTTCAACATTCAAGGATTCCTTGGATGAAGTTGAAAGGTCAATTAAAGGTATATCATCAACAGAAGAGCCTAAATCCTTATCCTGCCCATCTGAAGAACTGACCCCAATGGCCTTGACCTCTGATTTGACATGGCCTTCACCTAAAGCATGAACAACACTATCCATAAGACCAGATGGCAGACAAATCAATCCATGCATCTAACTCTTCAGATCATGCATAATCTAGATGAATGTTTAGGCCACTCTCTGAACACTCAAAGCAGTTATAGACAATAATTATAAAAACATCATTCAAAAACAAATAAACTCATGAACTGCCATAGACTAAAGAGGGAACTCTTCATCTTGAATGCACCTGTCCCAGGCATACAAGCATTACTGACAGAAGCACCATTAGAAAGCAAACACACTTCATGATTTACTTTGAATTAAAAGAGAATACCAGGTAATGAAGTGACAAAGGTTTTTCAAACACATGCAAGTTAGTAGATAATACAAGTGCTCTGGCAGAAGCTGAATCTCCAGGTACAATAGGCTTATTAATGAGACAGATGTGTATTAACGAACATGATATGTGTGTAAATCGGACAGCTTGTATATACATAAAATTTTTGTAAATCTGACTGGACAGTAGTAAATCTAAATAAGTACATCTTTTACCTTATAAACAATGGTGTAATTCCTACTTTCTATCAACAAACTAGAAATGTGTCCATACAACACAGATACCTGCAATATGTGGTGTGAAGGAGACTGTGAAAAATGCCACTTTGACAATAGACTATACAGGATGTAATTCAGAGGATAAGAAATGGATGAAGGTCTGTCCTGCCACTGAACTTGACCACATGGTCGTTGCACAAGACATCTTGTCTTGTTATGCTGATCATTACAGCCAAGTTAATCAGAAATCCAATCATACAATACAAAGTATTTTTTGTAAGATAAAAACCATTATAGTTTTCTCAAGTAACACATGAAACAGAGGTAGACAACTTATTTGAGCCGTGCCATGGGAAAACCAACATAGTGGGTTTGCGACCAGCATGGATCCAGACCAGCCTGCGCATCCACGCAGTCTGGTCAGGATCCATGCTGTTCACTAACAGTTTCTCCAATTCAAATAGGCTTTAAAAGTGAACAGCATGGATCCTGACCAGACTGCGTGGATGCGCAGGCTTGTCTGGATCCATGCTGGTCGCAAACCCACTATGTTGGTTTTCCCATGGCACGGCTCATTTTTGAACATGATCGCCTTTATCAAGGGACAGACTGACAACCCCATAACTGCTATTTATGTGCTCTACCTGCAAGGGCTGAGTAACTGTGCAGGTATAGAAATCTCAGACTGTTCCATCATTTTCAAGGCCTCATAAAATTCAGAGAATTTACAGCTCAGGAAAGTCATTAAGAAGATATGTTCATATTTTCAACTGTCTTACCAATGCACAGGTAAACAATTGAACACTCAAAAGAAAACATCATAATTTGGTTCTCAAGTATACAAATCCTCAGACACCCTTACAAAAGAGGGAATTTCAAGAGCGTCAGTTTTTCTCTTTGAGAGCAGCCAAAGCGATCAATGACAAACCAAACTGTGTAATGAGAGGCCACTTGCATTTTGATTTGAGAAGCACAGATTGCAGAAAAACTGTACAGATGCCAACTCTCTGATGAGTATCTTTTGAAAGCTATTTACCAGCAAATAAATCAATTCAAACTACAATTAGTGAACAAAACAAACAGAGAGTATCTCAAATCAACTATCAGTTAACAAAAAAACATAACTGATTCCATGCTGAACTGCTGCGGTAAAAACAAATCTGATAAATCACTTCAAACTCATGCGCTGTACAGGTGAAGGGAAATAACTCCATGCTCCACATTCAATGATGACTGAAGGGGTTATCTTTTCATTCTGTCAAAAATCCATTTATATATATAGCAATGTTGCAGATTATATCAAAACTAGCATACACGTTATTTGAAATATTTCTTAAATATACATTTCACATTTAAACTAGAGATGCTTTTGAGAAAAGCGCATGTCTCCCACAACTGCCCCTATGAAAATGTTAGTTTCTCTAGATGTTTTAGACGAGTGGATCCAATTAGATGGTCTGGATGAGTGGATCCAATCAGTAATTCAAGGGCCATAAATCAAGTGCCTAGGCGGATTTGGCTAGTTATCGAACTTGGGTAAGGTCTTATGGCCAAAACACATTTTGTTCATGTTTGGTGAAGATCGGATGAGAAATGTTCGACTTAGAAAGCGGACAAGAGTAAAATGACGGATTTTTTTGGTAATTCAAGGGCCGTAACTCTAAAATGCCTGGACCGATTTGGCTAGTTATCGAACTTGGCCGAGGTCTCATGGTCAAACACATTTTGTTCAAGTTTGGTGAAGATCGGATGAGAAATGTTCGACTTAGAGTGCGGACAAGAGTAAAAAGGCCGGTTTTTCGATAATTCAAGGGCCGTAACTCCAAAATGCCTGGACCGATTTGGCTAGTTATCAAACTTGGCCGAGGTCTCATGGTCAAACACATTTTGTTCGAGTTTGGTGAAGATCGGATGAGAAATGTTTGATACAGATTGCGGACATGAGTAAAAAGGCCAATTTTTCGATAATTCAAGGGCCGTAACTCCAAAATGCCTGGACAGATTTGGCTAGTTATCGAACTAGGCCAAGGTCTCATGGTCAAACACAATTTGTTTAAGTTTGGTGAAGATTGGATGAGAAATATTCAAATTAGAGTGCGGACAAGAGTAAAAAGACCGATTTTTGGTAATTCAAGGGCCATAACTCCAAGACGCCTGGACCAACTTGGCTAGTTATCGAACTTGGCCGAGGTCTTATGGTCAAACACATTTTGTTCAAGTTTGGTGAAAATCGGATGAGAAATGTTCGACTTAAGAGTGCGGACAAGCTTTGTGACAGACACACACACAGACTAGAGTAAATCAATGTCTCCCACACCACTGTGTGGTGGGAGACATAATTATAAATTTCTACACTTTCTACAAACCTACTGAAACTGTTTGTTCACAAAATATATAGAAACCTTGCACTGTGTACCGCTGTTTCCCAAAGTTTGTTATTTACTAAATAAAATAATACCTATTCTGTCCTGCACAGGTGAGGGACCAGGGTGTGGTTGCTCAGTTGTCACATTAACAGCTTCCATGTTTACTTCTTCAGCTGGCTCAACAGTCTGAAAATGGACAATGAAACTGTAAATTTCTACTGTATAAGACCAATAAAAAGTTCACTTCCAAAACTTAACTCCTCCCATGCAGTTCTGGGTCATATTTAACAATGTTTCTTTTTTAGAACATGCATTAATTATGGCCGGTGGCATATAATATTATGAAAATTATATAACAAAAGTCACTTTCCAAGAAAGTAAGAAGTCTTTTCAACAAAGAAGGAGTATCATTTCAATGTCTGAAAGGATGTATCTATTAGACACAACCTGAAACACTTTTAAGCCTTGCTTGGCCCTTTGGGAGGCTGTATTTTTTTTTTTACTGAGTACTCAATCAGATATTAAACAATTAATGAAAGTTAAAATGATAGACGCAAATTAACTGCAGTAAAAATGCTGATTGCTCAAGGTCAAAAGAGGATGATCAAAATGTTCCATGTCTGATCTTAATATAGAAACCGTTGGCGTTGTTTACCATATATGCAAACAAGAGGACCATGATGGTCCTGAATCGCTCACCTCTTCCCACATGACCCAGTTTAGAGTATGACATCATTTTTTCTATCATTTGACATAGTGACCTAGTTTTTGAGCTCATGTGACCCAGTTTTGAACTTGACCTAGATATTATCAAGATAAAAATTCTGACCAATTTTCATGAAGATCCATTGAAAAATATGGTCTCTTAGAGAGGTCACAAGGTTTTTCTATTATTTGACTTATTGACCTAGTTTTCGAAGGTACGTGACCCTGTTTTGAACTTTACCTAGATATCATCAGAACATTCTCACTAATTTTCATGAAGATCTCATGAAAAATATGGCCTCTAGAGAGGTCACAAAGTTTTTCTATTTTTATACCTACTGGCCTAGTTTTTGACCGCACGTGACCCAGTTTCGAAACTGACCTAGATATCATCAAGGTGAACATTCAAATCAATTTTCATGAAGATCCATTGAAAAATATGGCCTCTAGAGAGGTCAAAAGATTTTTCTAATTTTAGACCTACTGTCCTAGTTTTTGACCGCAGTTGACCCAGCTTCAAACTTGACCTAGATATCATCAAGATGAACATTCAGACCAACTTTCATACAGATCCCATGAAAAGTACGGCCTCTAGAGACGTCACAAGTTTTTTTTATTATTTGATCTACTGACCTAGTTTTTTAAGGCATGTGACCCAGTTTCAAACTTTAACTAGATATCATGAAGATGAACATTCCAGGGTTCTAGCCAGGATTTTGTGAAGGCATGTTGCTGAAGGGTATTTTTGAAAGGAGCGAAGTCGACAACGGGGTGGGTGCGGGAACCTGCTCCTGCTGCGGGGGGGGGGGGGGTATGGAGGGCCACCCCCAGAAAATTTTGTATTACTGCAACTCTTTTGGTGCATTCTGGTGCATTTTAGAGTGAAAAACACAATGTTATTTTCAATGTTTAATAAGCATCATTTACATGCTCAACAAGAACAAATAGAGATAATGTGTCTTAAAAAATTCCTCCGGAGTTTATTTGCTGAATGACAATGTAAACTTAACCATTTTAAGTTTCGGAAAATGTTCACTATTTATTTTACTTACAACAACACAGTTTTAGCACTGCACATTAAAGTTTCAGTCTTCTGTTCCTGTGGAATTTATTTGCTGAATGACAACGTAAACTTATCAATTTTGTGTACTTGGCGTTATCCCCCTTCTCCAAACTATTTAGAACATCCACTCCTAATGTCTTAGCTACATCAACTAAAGGTTTGTGTTTGGTGGTGTGGGGAATTTCCTCCATCAAGGAAAGTAAAGCAGTGTCACAGATGCTGTAATTGCCTCACGGTTCACATGTTTTCTTCCCTCACAAAACAAGCCTCGATCCCCCCACCTGTTTTTGCTTCTGCAACGTCAAATACCACTGCTTTCTTGTGCGAGTCTGAGTCCTTATGATTTACTAAAGATGATCGTCTTATTGAAGTACACTTCTTTGGCCTTCTCTGGTTCTTTACACATACTGAACACAACATACCTTGGCCTGAAATAAGAATGTAAAAACATTTGTTTTTTGCATAGCCAAGGGATCCTGACCGTCACTGCTATGATAAGAGATCTAAATGGTTTTTTTTTAATGAATTCAAGAATTTATCTAAAGACGACAAACTTATGACAAGACACAAACAGACTGAATAACAAATAGCTACCCTGTGTGTGAGCCATGACATAATTTTAAAGTTGTCATCAACTTTCCTCCCTACTAATATGCTTGTCCAATAATATTTAAAACCTCATGGAACACGTGTTGTTGAATTATAATAAAATAGTCTTCTTAATAAAGTTGGTTCTACATTGTCATTATGCACTTTTTTTTTTCACTGGTCACAGATCTGAAAATACAATGAAACATTCAAAATTCTATTTGGATAACTTAAAAAGATTTCATAAAACTTCTCGGACTGTCATTCTGGGCAAGCTTACGTTTCCTTTTTGGAACATGCATTAATTTATGGCGGTGGCTAGTGAATTTGAATTTGTAACGTCACTTTCCAGAGTACCGGTCTCAACAAGAAGGTCATTCAAATGTCTGTTTTTTAACACAACTCACCTGTTACCTTCTTCCTTTGAGTCATATTGTTTTTTTTTACAGTTCATAATTTAACAATGTCATTTGATTAGTTATATTAGACGCATTATCAGTAAAAAGTAATACCATCAAAGAATTCAAAATGTTTCACATGTCTGATTTAAATGAAACGTGCGTGTACAATATAACAGGCATCATGATGGTCTTGAATCGCTATTCCAACCCGTAGAAACATATTTTCATACATTTGAAAGTACATTAGTTTTTAGCCGAGAATGTTTCAAACTTACATTTATCAAGATAGTTTGACAATTTTTGATCTATAGTTAGACCGTTTTTCTATTTTTGATATTGACGGAAGATACACTTTTGAACTTAATCTAGTGAAAGACATCTTCATTTCTGATAGACTATAAAAATATCCTCTAAATCACTTTCATGTTAACCTCTGGCCTAGTTTGACACGTACAGTTTCGAAACTGACTCGATTACATCAATGGTGAGAACTGTAACTTTCTGAATATCACTTGAAATATGCCTCGAGGGTTTTATTGGACTACGTGTCTAGATTTGCTGGCAATTACAGTTAAGACTTGGGAACTAGGATTTCAGAATAACAACTTCAAAGCCTGAAGGCTAGAGTCTTTTTTAGACACGCAGTAACAGTGCCATTAAATTAGCTCAGCTATGAACTGCATTCTGACCAATTTTCATGAAGATCCATTCAAGGGTATGGCCTCTAGAGAGGTCACAAGGTTTTTCTATTTCATGACCTACTGACCTAGTTTTTGATCACAGTTGACCCAGTTTCAAACTTGACCTATATATCATCAATATAAACATTCAGACCAATTTTCATACAGATCCCATGAAAAATATGGCCTCTAGAGAGGTCACATCGTTTTTTCATTATTTGACCTACTGACCTACTTTTTGAAGGCACGTGACCCACTTTCAAACTTGACCTAGATATCATCAAGATGAACATTCTGACCAATTTATATGGAGATCCATTCACAAGTATGGCCTCTAGAGAGGTCACAAGATTTTTCTATTTTTAGACCTACTGACCTAGTTTTTGACCGCACGTGACCCAGTTTCGAACTTGACCTAGATATCATCAAGATGAACCTTCAGACCAATTTTCATACAGATCCCATGAACAATATGGCCTTTAGAGAGGCCACAAGGTTTTTCTATTTTTAGACCTACTGACCTTGTTTTTGACCGCACATGACCCTGTTTTGAACTTGACCTAGATATCATCAAGATGAACATTCAGGCCACCTTTCATACAGATCCCATGAAAAATATGGCCTTAAGAGAGGTCACAAGGTTTTTCTATTATTTGACCTACTGACCTAGTTTTTGAAGGCACGTGACCCACTTTCGAACTTGACCTAGATATCATCAAGATGAACATTCAGACCAACTTTCATACAGATCCCATGAAAAATATGGCCTCTAGAGAGGTCACAAGGTTTTTCTATTATTTGACCTACTGACCTAGTTTTTGATGGCACATGACCCACTTTCAAACTTGACTTAGATATCATCAAGGTGAACATTCTGACCAATTTTCATGAAGATCTCATAAAATATATGGCCTCTAGAGAGGTCACAAGGTTTTTCTATTTTTAGAACTATTGACCTAGATTTTGACGGCACGTGACCCAGTTTCGAACTCGACCTAGATATCATCAAGATGAACATTCAGACCAACTTTCATACAGATCCCATGAAAAATATGGCCTCTAGAGAGGTCACAAGGTTTTTCTATTATTTGACCTACTGACCTAGTTTTTGAAGGCACGTGACCCACTTTCAAACTTGACCTAGATATCATCAAGGTAAACATTCTGACCAATTTTCATGAAGATCTTGTGAAATATATGGCCTCTAGAGAGGTCACAAGGTTTTTCTATTTTTAGACCTACTGACCTAGTTTTTGATGGCACGTGACCCAGTTTCGAACTTGACCTAGATATCATCAAGATGAACATTCTGACCAACTTTCATAAAGATCCCACGAAAAATGTGACCTCTAGAGTGGTCACAAGCCAAAGTTTACGCACGGACGGACGACGGACGCTGCGTGATCACAAAAGCTCACCTTGTCACTATGTGACAGGTGAGCTAAAAAAGATTCCACTCTAAAATTCAAAATCCTTTTTTTTCTAGAACTACAGTTTGTTCTGATAAATGTTAAGTTTAGGCAACTCTATTCACAATTCAATAACTCTAAAAATCTCCAATTTTTTAAGTTTAAGGTCACATATAATAAACAGGAAACATGGTGATTATTACATGATTTCGCAAAATAAATTTTTAACTCCAGTCAGAATAGGTATTTTCAGGGCACATGCAAATAAACCAGAATTTTACCTTGCCTATAATTCCCCTTAGAACTGTATGCATTGACATGAAAATGGCCATTGTTGTGTACAGAGGTGATTATGATGGTATCTTGACATATATATCTACTAGAAGATATTCCATCAGCTGGGAGGCATCAGTAACTAGCCAATACATGTCAGAAAAACAATCTAGTCTCTAATCTTTGGACAGGTAATAATCAATTAGAAATGTTCATTATGAACAAGGTATCAGAATCATAATGCTTTTAATTATCTGTGTGTATGAAGTGGGGGAAGGGAGTCTTTTAACCCTTAGCCTGCTGGCGGCGATTCGTTTTGCCTTTGCGACCAGTGCAGACCAAGATCAGCCTGCAAATCCGTTCAGGCTGATCATGGTCTGCACTGTTCGCTATTCAGTCAGTAAATTTTCAGTAAACACCCCTTCGAATACTAAATGGTACTGCCCAAACTGAATGATGGAACAGTCCATTATAGAAATTTAGCAGGCTAAGGGTTAATTCCTTCTGAAGGAAACAATGATCAATGTACAGTCAAACTTCGTTCGCTTGAACTCCATCGGACCAGCAACTTTTGTTTTCAGTTATCAGCAGTTTGAGCAATCAAACAATATACATTATACAGGGATTTTGCCAGGATCTGACGATGAGTTCGAGCAAAGGGCGGTATCTGAATTAACTGAGTTCCAGTGAAAGAAGTTTGACTTTGACTGACTACTATGAAAACCAGGTCATTGTGTGTTTTTGGTCAAAAAGGCTTATTTCCTGGTGATACAGTTTTGTGAATTTCAACTTTTAAATATGAAAATACTGGGAATTTTACTGGCTGTTTGGATTTAATTTTGTCAATTGGTAACTCCACCGCGAAATCCACAAAAAAATTGTTCCAAGAAATATTAACAAATGACTGAACAATACCACATATCAGTTTAGCACATTTATCATAATTTTACCAGATTCAACAATAAACAAGAGGGCCAAGATGGCCCTAGGTCGCTCACCTGAGAAAAACACTATAACACAGCATATTAAACAGAGTAAACATGTTTGACCTAGTGATTTCATGGAAAAAAATATTCTGACCAATTATTATTAAAATTGGAGCAAAAATATTGAGTATAAGTACATATTTTCTTTGATTTTACCTAAAGACCTAGTTTTTGACTCCAGATGACCCATATTCGAACTTGACCTAGATTTCATCAAGGCTATCATTCTGACCAAATTTCATGTAGATCAATTGAAAAATACAGCCTCTATCGCATACACAAGGTTTTTCTTTGATTTGACCTAGTGACCTACTTTTTGACCCATTTTCAAATCTGGCCTAGATTTCATTAAGGTAATCACTTTGACCTAATTTCAGGGAGATCAATTGAAAAATACAGCCTCTATCGCATATACAAGCTTTTCCTTCGATTTGACCTAGTGACCTAGTTTTTGACCCCAGATGACCCATATTCAAATCTGATCTAGATTTCATCAAGGCAATCATTCTGACCAAAATTCATGAACATTAATTGAAAAATACAGCCTCTATCACATACACAAGGTTTTTCTTTGATTTGACCTAGTGACCTAGTTTTTGTCCCCAGATGACCCATTTTCGAACTTGGCCTAGATTTTATCAAGGTAATCATTCTGACCAAAATTCATGAAGATTAATTGAAAATACAGCCTCTATCACATACATAAGGTTTTTCTTTGGTTTGACCTAGTGACCTAGTTTTTGACCCCAGATGACCCAGTTTCAAACTTGGCCTAGATTTTATCAAGGTAATCATTCTGACCAAAATTCATGAAGATTAATTGAAAAATACAGCCTCTATCGCATACACAAGGTTTTACTTTGATTTGACCTAGTGACCTAGTTTTTGACCCCAGATGACCCATTTTCGCTCTTGGCCTAGATTTCATCAAGGTAATCATTCTGACCAAAATTCATGAAGATTAATTGAAAAATACAGCCTCTATCGCGTACACAAGGTTTTTCTTTTATTTGACCTAGTTTTTGATCCCAGATGACCCATATTTGAACTCAGCCTAGATTTCATCAAGGTAATCATTCTGACCAAAATTCATGAAGATTAATTGAAAAATACAACCTATATCGCATACACAAGGTTTTTCTTTGATTTGACCTTATGACCTAGTTTTTGACCCCAGATGACCCAGTTTCGAACTTGGCCTAGATTTTATCAAGATAATCATTCTGACCAAATTTCATGAAGATCAGTTGAAAAATACAGTCTCTATCGCATACACAAGCTAAATGATGACAGACGACAGACAGACGCCGGACATCGAGCGATCACAAAAACTCACCTGAGCGAGCTAAAAATCCTTCTTGAACTTGCCTAAATTGAAAAGGTATATAATTTTCTTACATTGTTAGTAAAATGATTATCATCGCACAAGGCACTGCCTATCTGAAAAGAAAACTCAATAAGACTCAATAATGATTTATTATAATGAAGAATCATTCTGGTCTTAAGTTCTAGTGGAGCTGAGAAGGTTATTATAGTTGTTTTTTCAACTTTTAATGGTGGCAAAAGAACCCGAGAGGCCCTACCAGACTTTGTTTAAATCACGGATGGTCTCATGGGTTGAACCAAGGACCTTCAATAAGCCAGCTCTGATGGCTTCCTCACAGGAAAAATTCTACGTCTCAAGCAAGGTTTAGAACCAATATTGGCGAGGGGTAAGTAAACCTTAACCACTCTGCCATGGAAGCCACATAAAGATAAATTCTAGAAGCTTTTAAAGTTAAAGCCGTTAGTATGATTACATTTTTTACAAACAATTCCTCTTTTTTAATATTTTACTCTTCTCCCAATTTATAATGTAAAAAACAAAAAAACTTAAGTTTAAATGATTTGGTCAATGGTCAATGTCAAAATGTAACAAAGTGTCAGCGGATCATTTAAGCCTATTGCTGGCCATTAACCTATACACATGTACAACCATGCATAAATGAAAGCCTTTGGCAAGTGGAGGTAAATGTGGAATACATGTATTATAGCACAGCACTCAGAAACACTGAGCTTGCATTTCTGCACATACCTAGCTACAACCTGTCAACAAATGACAAAACAATTGTTTCAAAGGAAAACAGAGAATTCTCTTATAACCATATCATTCTAACTGTAAAATTAAAGTATATTCCATGACATTGTGGTATCCACCAAATATTTTCAAATTCTGTAGCACGTGTAAAATCCACATGGAACTTTCTAATATCAGATTCTGCAACATATACAAAGCTTAGTTTCTGGTGTTTTGAAGATGGTCAATCACATTTCAGCAACATTTTATGACACATCATTTACATAGTTATATTATTACCTATTAAAAATGTATGTTGTACTTGTAATTACTCCCTGTTAAAATGAAGGTTTTCAAAAAGCGAACCGCTTCTTTTGATTTCAATATAAATTCAAGTGGAATATTTCAACAATTTAAACTAACATGCAAGATTTCAAACAGTGTGTAACAGGCAACTAAAAAAGTTAAAGTGGGGTACTAATAATTTTACAAACGTGCAGTCAATGTAAATCTTTGAAAAATATAATTAAATAGTTCCTATTTTCAAATTAATTTCCTCAGTCGAAGTATGATTATCAAATTTATACATAAACTTATTCTAAAATAACTGTCTTGGTTGGGCAAGTCAAATTAGGCAGAATTGTACTTTTATTTCCTGATGAAAGCTTCAAGCTTAATCTTAAACAACTCTTAAGTCCACTTCCTGTACAGAAAAATCAGTACTCATGGTGTCGAATAAGAAAGTGCTGACCAATGCCTATCTACAAAATAAACCTAAAAAACAATACTTTACCAAAGAACATGTGTCAAGTCCGCAAACATAAAAGCTGATATAATATATAATCCAACTTCTTTTGAAAACACTAAACAAAATAAAAAAAATAAGAAATGAGCAAAAAAGTGCAGCTGTTATTTGATATTTGGCAAATTGGCAGACCTAATGAAAACATTACATAATGATTAGGCAAAACAATATATAATGATCTTGATAAATAAATAACATCTGGATTCCACAGAAAATCATAAAATAAGATAAGATTGCTGTATAAGATAACAGAACACAAGATTTTTGCTAATCATGTACTCTTTCTCTACATCTTCATCAAGTAGTTAACCTTTGCACATCCAGCCACTAATTCTTAACTTTAAAGGTATGTGGTTAATCAGATTCTGATCAAGTTATGGTTTAAAAACAAAAATGATCATCTACACTTATTTGTGTTCACTGACTGTTTAATGCATTTAGATTTACATTCAGTAACTTAATACACTAACAAGAGCACCGCCTATGGGTGCCATTGCTCGTCTGCAAGTGCTGGACAATATGTAAGAAAAAGAGTTAAATTATAGTTCAGATTTTCTAAGTACAACAAGAGTGCAAGAATGTCACAATATACGCCCGTCACAGCAAATTTCTTTACTCTAGCACCTGTATTTGCAAATGGAATTTTAATTTTGTAGTTGTTTAGTAATAACTAAGTGTTTTGTTTTTCTAAGTCCACAAAAAAACTCCTTACCAGGTAGAGATACCTTAAAATACACCTAAAATTGGAAAGTAACATCTATGTTGTACCACAGAAAAGTGGTCTTGGTTTTTCCCTACGGTCAATTATAAAAAAGTTACAATATAAGTTATTTATAGTAACAACTAAGGGAAGTTAATCTTAAAAAAAAAAAAAAAAAAAAAAAAAAAAAAAATCAAAAAAAAAATTGTAAGTCCACACAAAAATCTTTACCAGGTAGAGACTGGTCAAAATACACCTCAAAATTGGATGTAGCATGCATGTTGTACTACAGAAAAGTGGTCTCGATTTTTCCCTACGACTAGTAATGAAAAAGTTACAATATAAGCTATTTATAGTAACAACAAAGGGAAGTAATTCTAAAGAAGGGAACTGCGCATGACACTTCGTCTCATGATGGTGTATAGTTGTGTCAAGTTACATCAAAATCCCTCTATGCATGAAGAAGAAATGCTTCGGACAAAGTCATTCTTGTATCTGACCTTTGGCCTCTAAGTGTGACCTTGACCTTAGACCTAGGGACCTGGTTCTTGCGCATGACACTACGTCTTGTGGTGGTGAACTATTGTGCAAGTTATATCAAAATCCCTCTAAGCATGAAGAAAAATGCTCCGGACAAGGTTTTCAATTTTGTATCCTTGACTTAAGTGTGACACTTGACCTTAGACCTAGAGAACCTGGTTACTTGCGCATGACACTCCCCTCATGTGTGAACATTTTGTGCAAGTTATTATCAAAATCCTCTTATGCTGAAGAAGAATGCTGCCGGACAAAGTTTTCATTCTTGTATCCTTTGACCTCTAAGTGTGACCTTGACCTTAGACCTTAAGACCTGGTTCTTGCGCATGAACTCCGCTCATGGTGGTGAACATTGTGCCAAGTATTCAAAATCCCTCTATGCATGAAGAAGAAATGCTCCGGACAAAGTTTTCATTTTGTATCCTTTGACCTCTAAGTGTGCCCTTGACCTTAGACCTAGGGACCTGGTTCTGCGCATGACACTCCTTCTCATGATGTATGAACAATTGTGCCAACTTTAAATCAAAATCCCTCTATGCATGAAGAAGACATGCTCCGACAAAGTCATTCTTGAATTGACCTTTGACTCCCAAGTGTGACCTTGACCTTAGACCTAGGACTGGTTCTTGCGCATGACATCGTCTCATGATGGTGAAACAAAATGTGCCAAGTTTCATTCAAAATCCCTTCATGCATGTAAGATTGCTCCGGACAAGTGTCGTGGACGACGCCCGCACCCGCCAGGGGCTTCCTTTAATACGTCCGTTTTTAAAACGGGCGTATAAAAAAGGGCCATAATTCTGACAAAATACAGGTTAGAGTTATGGTTCTTGGCCTACATAACATAGTCACCTAATGATGATAAACAAGTGTGCAAAGTTTCAAAGCTAAAGCTCTTATAGGTTTTGAGAAAAGGTGGACCTAAAAAAAATTAACCAAGAAACTCAAATTTTTTAAGTACAAAAAAAGCCATTATTCCGACAAAATGCATATCAGAGTTATGGTTCTTGGCCTACACAGTCATCTTACGACGATCAACAGCTAATATAGTTTTTATAATTTATAGCTGTTATAGTTTTATAACTCTTATAGTTTTTTTTTAAAAAAGGTGGAACTAAACAAAAAAGTACAAAAAGGGCCATAATTTTGACAAACTGCATTATCAGAGTTATGGTTCTTGGCCTACACAGTCACCTTATGATGATAAAGAAGTGTGCAAAGTTTCAAAGCTGATCACTATAAGCTCTTATAGTTTTTGAGAAAAGGTGGACCTAAACAAAAAATTTAACCCATGCCAACGCCGATGATCAAGTGATGACAATTTAATACCTCGTAGATTTTTTCAAAAGTCAGACAAGCTAAAATTGAAAAATGTCATAAAATGTTGGTCAAATGTGACTGACAATCTTTAAGTGAAATTTCTTATTTTAAGCTACTGTGAAATCATCAATGCTCCTGACGGATATAAGTTGTTGTGGATTTCCTGGTTAAATCCGAACCAACAATCAAAGTCCCCACTCATCTTATCTTCAACAGTTAAAATTTTTGATTTTGTACCCACATTAACAGCTAAGAAATGACTGCTCAGCATAATTTTCTGACACGTAACACTAAATTAGATGCTGCAAAACCTGATTTTCAATTTGTGCTTAGACTTCACTTGCCACAAGATTCTAAGCTTCTGCAGGTAATTTTGTCTAAAAACACGGTCCATTCACTGACTCTGAATTATTAAGCTCTCGGTTATTTGAAGCTACAATAAAAAAACACACAGTCTGTAACAGTTATAAATAACAAGTATAATTTTATGTAGTTTATTACAGTTAACAAATAATAATTCTAAGAAACATACATCTTGGAATGTATTAGATTTGACAATTGGTCGTCGACCCTCCATGTTTTTCTTGAAACACTTTGGTCTACAACACCCAGTACATCCAAACCATTTCCACATTGGGAATCAATTTCAAGTAAATCCACAAAATCACATTGCCAGATATTTTGCAAGCCTCTAAGAGATCTCATTAACTAATTTATTGTATGGAAACTTTCAGTTACATTATACTGAATCAAAATTTATCCAGCTTTCACAATAATTCAAACAGCAAAATCATGTAAATTTGATGAAAAATTAATCTGTATGACGTAAGAACACTAAACCAGAAAAATATCATTAAAACTTAGTTAGCTTTGCCAATCATTATCCTTATAGACACTGCTATAACAAATGGATCTTATCACAGGTTTGGATGGTGCAAGCGAAAAGATGCCTACATAAACCGAGCAAGCACATGTCATGGTTTTTTTAGTCTCATCTAATTATAATCATGCAAAACATTTGGCAGCATTCTACAGGGTTGCGGTGGAAACTACATTGTCATTGAGTCAAAGATTGTCTGTATCATGCTTGATACTATCTCTCATTCATAAAGAATATATCAGAGAACTTTGACTTTTAGCATCTTTTTTGTTTCCACAGTTCTTGTACATTTAGTTAGAAATTCCTTCATCATACACCAGCTTAGTACATTAGCAGCCATACAACAAGCTGCCATTTTCTGGTGCCACAAATAATTTGTACCACATTCTGCAATAGTTGCATGTCAACTGTGATTAATTAGTTCCGTTTATTCCACCCTGGACAAAGACAGTCAGTGACCTTAAAGGCACTGGCCTCCAGATCATTCAAAAATTTAAAAAAAGAGATTTTTTTAGATATCTGGAAATTAATGCTGTATTCCTTAAGAATGCTTTGAAACTTAAATACTGACAGACTATATGTTATGGAAACACATGAGAATTAGTTTTTACTACTTTTTACGATGAAAATCGAAAAGCACTTGTAAAGCTTTATTCGAGGTAAATTGCCTCCATTATAAATATCTATATCTAACGTGCATTGAACACTAAATCCTCTATAGCAGTATCGGTAACGACAGCGAAAAATTTATTGACGTGGCGGTTAGGTTCAATTTCCGACGCAGTCATCTTCTTTTCTTGATCTGGCATTTTTAAAATAGTTTAAAAACAAAAACTCATATTCTAATGTTCATAATATGACCAAACTTCAATTCGAAAGAAAGATAATTTTTTAGCCAAAATCTGGAGGGTTTAACCATTGTTCAATGTCCTTTTATTTATCATTTTTCTGGCTTGTTACTCAACACTGTGATATTCAGTAAAGGAAAACCTAACTTGTTACTTGAATTTGGTTACAAACTAGGAAGGAAATTCAGACTTATTACTTGACAAACAAGGAAGGAAATCTTGACTTATTACTTAAGTTGACAAACAAGGAAAGAAATCCAGACTTATAACTTGAGAAACAAGGAAGGAAATCCTGACTTATTAGTTGACAAACAAGGAAGAAAATCTTGACTTATTACTTGAGAAACAAGGAAGAAAATCCTGACTTAGTACTTGACAAACAAGGAGAGAAATCTTGACTTATTACTTGAGAAACAAGGAAGGAAATCCTGACTTAATAGTACCTGAGAAACAAGGAAAGAAATCTTGACTTATTACATGAGAAACAAGGAAGAAAATCCTGACTTAGTACTTGACAAACAAGGAAAAACATCCTGACTTATTACTTGACAAACAAGGAAAGAAATCTTGACTTATTACTTGATAAACAAGGAAGGAAATCCTGACTTATTACTTGACAAACAAGGAAAGAAATCCTGACTTATTGCTTGACAAACAAGGAAGGAAATCCTGACTTATTACTTGACAAACAAGGAAGGAAATCCTGACTTAGTACTTGACAAACAAGGAAGGAAATCCTGACTTATTACTTGACAAACAAGGAAGGAAATCCTGACTTATTACTTGACAAACAAGGAAAGAAATCCTGACTTATTGCTTGACAAACAAGGAAGGAAATCCTGACTTATTACTTGATAAACAAGGAAGGAAATCCTGACTTATTGCTTGACAAACATGGAAAGAAATCCTGACTTATTGCTTGACAAACAAGGAAAGAAATCCTGACTTATTGCTTGACAAACAAGGAAGGAAATCTTGACTTATTGCTTGATAAACAAGGAAGGAAATCCTGACTTATTGCTTGACAAAAAAGGAAGGAAATCCTGACTTATTACTTGAGAAACAAGGAAGGAAATCCTGACTTATTACTCGACAAACAAGGAAGGAAATCCTGACTTATTACTCGACAAACAAGGAAGGAAATCCTGACTTATTACTCGACAAACAAGGAAGGAAATCTTGACTTATTACTTGACAAACAAGGAAGGAAATCCTGACTTAGTACTTGACAAACAAGGAAGGAAATCCTGACTTAGTACTTGACAAACAAGGAAGGAAATCCTGACTTATTACTTGACAAACAAGGAAGGAAGGAAATCCTGACTTAGTACTTGACAAACAAGGAAGGAAATCCTGACTTATTACTTGACAAACAAGGAAGGAAATCTTGACTTATTAGCAAGGAAGAAATCAATTATATATGATAAGCTTGCTGCACCCTAAGTTTGGTGATAGTAAGTCCAAATTAAAATTATACACCGGAAATCACCTTTTCAATGACCACATACAGAAAAAAAATCTATTTTTAGTGACTATGACCTTAACCCAATGGCATTAAAATGACCTTTTTATCACAAAAAAAAGAAAAAAAACTTTGGATCTCAGTGGGGTTTGTACACCGACCAATCTTTTCCACAGCACAAAAAGTAGTGATGGCCCAACGCTCTAGACCACTGCGCCACTGTGGAATTTTGTATGAAGATTTATTAAGTCATGCTGGCCTTGAACTTGATCCCACTGAACCCACATATAATCCCAACCTTGGTTTTTCTATTATTAAGCTACCTATAGGACAAGTTTATTTTCAATACATCGATGTAAACTAAAGTTACTGAGCGGAAACCTTTCTTTTTCTATTTCAGCAACAGTGAACTCGATCTTGACCCTAGTGACCTCATAAGTCAAACTCCGTCTCTATGCAAGCTACCTATAAACCAAGTTTCATTTGAATCGGTCACTCCTAACTCAAGTTATTGAGCGGAAACCGAAAGCTGATGCCGCCCGCCCGCTTGCCGCCCGCCCGCTTGCTGCCCGCACAACAACATTCGCAAATCTCATAACCAGTTTTTTTGAAAACCTGGTAAACAAGAGCTGTCACAGGAGACAGCGCGCTCGACTATTTCGATATTGGATAGTGAAACTGGGCACATCTGAGGAAACTAGAGCTGTCAATGGAGTGTTTAATGACTCCAATTGTGGATGAAGATATTGCACAATAGCCTGAGTCTATGTCAAAAATATCAACTGAAGTAATAACAGAGGTAAAGAGAAAATGTACCACAACACTATATAAGTATGTCCTAAGCAAAAAGGAGCATAATTCATTAAATATTGGTGCCAGAGTTATGCAGCTTGTGTCATATAGTGTGGGTGATGATGTTGAACAACTACTTTAAGTTTGAATCAAATCCATTCAGTAATAACAGAGACAGAGTGAAAGTGTATCAAAACTTTAACTTAAAATTCTAAGTAAAAAGGGGGAATAATAAATGAAAAATTGGTGCCAGAGTTATGCACCTTGCATCATATGGTGTGGGTAATGATGTTGAACAATTGCTTAAGTTTGAATCAAATCCATTCAGTAATAACATAGACAGAGTGAAAGTGCATCAAAACTTTAACCTAAAATTCTAAGTAAAAAGGGGAATAATTCATGAAATATTGTGCCACAGTTATGCATCTTGTGTCATATGATGTGGGTGATGATGCTGAACAACTATTTTAAGTTTGAATCAAATCCATTCAGTAATAACAGAGGTAGAGTGAAAGTGCACCAAAACTTTAACCTGAAATTCTAAGTGAAAAGGGGGGATAATACATGAAATACTGGTGCCAGAGTTATGGCCCTTATGTCAGATGATGTGGATGATGATGAGGAATAAGTATTTCAAGTTTGAATCAAATCCATCAAGTAATTACAGAGACAAGTTGAAAAAAGAGAAAGTGCACCAAAACTTTAACCAAGGTGGGGACGCGGAAAGACGCCGACGCCGGGGCGAGTAGGATAGCTCTCCTTATGCTTTGTATAGTCGAGCTAAAAATGGCATTTAAGGCCATGTCTGTAAACAGTAGAGGTGCGCAGTATTACCGGTATACCGGTAACCATGGTACCATCTTCCCGTGGTACGATACCGCGGTACCATTGGGGAATACCGGTATTTTATCAACATTATCCCTACTTCTGTTTATTTTTAATTTACATTGTCTATGTAGCCTTCCGTAACAGCAATTGACACCATGCATGATTTTCCGATTTATATCTCTGGAATTCCCGTGCTACTATTATTAGTTTCCAAAAATAACCACCCAATGGTGCAATTGAACATGTATGATCGACCGCATGATCCCCAATCAAAACCTTCGAAAACTTCCAGATTATTCCGTATAGGTGGATGACGTCATGGGCGCACTTGTTTTTACTTTGCGTCTGGTAAATTCGGCGATTCCCGACTTCTTGTTTAAATGATGATAGTTTAAAATATCCCAGTATGTATTTGCACGTATTAAAAAAGAAATAAATAGTATGGAAAATGTTGAGTCGAAATTTATTATTTTTTGTTTGAAAACGATCTGATGAAGCCTTCATAAACGTTACTGGTTTATCAAACGGGTGCACGAATCGAACTTCAAACAAGCGCGACCTATATACATGTGACCCAGAGCTTCCCTAGAGACAATATGGCGTCTTCCGACGAATACACGCTGGTAAAAAATACTAAGGGTCATTAATCTAACTAGTCATTAGTCAAGTTAATATTCCAGTTTATTTTTTTCTTTAATTCTAGTCAAGTAACTAGTCTTCGTTGTTGCTCATAATAAATTAAGTATTTCTGAGAGTTTTTCAATATTTTTATGACCACTACCATAGCTTTAAGTCTTACCATAAATATGGTGGTATACCGTGGTATATACCGCGGTAATTAGGAAAAAACCGTGGTATACCGCGGTATTTTTTTCAAGGCAGTACCCAGCCCTAGTAAACAGCACATTTTTTCTCAACCTTACTGAAGTTTGCTTCACATCTTAATTAAGAATTAGAAAGAGAAGGCATACTATCATCTACTCTTCTGAATAATTGCTTTATTTCTCAGCACTATTTAGGTTATATGACACACTGTGTCTGTAACAACAATTTTGCAGTCATATAAATGAGTGTTTACTTGTATCAGTGATGGCAATGTCCAACTTTATAGTGCTGTCTCACTGGAATTTCATGCCTTATACAAGATACCTCATCCACATTACAATGATACTGGGTTGACCAGTCCTACTGCTATCCTCTTAATGATGAGCACTAACCGAAAAAGCTACCACTACCATTTTTCATGTCACTGGTATAAAGCTGCGACTACAAGAGCTGTCACAGGAGACAGCACGCTCGACTATTTCGATGCTGGATAGTGAAATTGGGAACATCTGAGGAAGCTGTAGCTGTAGCTGTCACTGGAGTGTTCAATGACTCAAATGTGGATGAAATTCTAAGTAAAAAGGGGATAAACTCATAAAATTACTGAGTTACTGACCTCGTGTCATATGATGAGGATGATGATCTGGAAAAAACTAATTTAAGTTTTAATCAAATTCATAAAGTAATGACAAAGATATAGTGAAAGTGCACCACAATTAACCTGAAATTCTAAGTAAAAAGGGGGCATAATTCATGAAATATTGGTGCAAGAGTTATGGCCTTTGCATCATATGATGTGGGTGATGATGTAGTACAACAGTTACTATTCTAAGCTTGAATGAAATACATTTGGTAATAACAGAGATAAAGTGAAAGTGCATCAAAACTTTAACCAGAAATCTGAAGCAAAAAGGGGAATAGTTAAAAAGAATATTGATTTTCAACCATGAGTTACTGTCCTTGTGTCATATGATGTGGGTGATGATGTGGTACAACTGTTTAAAGATTGAATCAAATCTGTTTGGTGCATAAAAACTTTAACCTGAAATTTTAAGTAAAATGGGGAGATAATTCATGAAATATTGGTGCCAGAGTTTTGATGACCTTTTTGCCATATGATGTGGGTGATGATGAAGAATAACTATTTGAAGTTTGGAGCAAATCCATCAAGTAATAGCAAAGATAAAGAGAAAGTGCATCAAAACTTTAACCAAGGTGTGGACGCGGAAGGACGCCGGGTCGAGGATAGCTCTCCATACTTTGTATAGTCAAGCTAAAAACCAATGATCTCCTGCACGCCAAGCGGGCGCTCTAACACTGGGCTACCAAGGCAGTATTTAGGTTAGGTAACAGCAGTCAGTTACTACGAAATAAGTGATATTCATGGGGACAATTGTTGTTGATTCAATCCGCAAAATTTAATCTGAATAAACAAGACTTAGTACATCTCTAATTCATTTTGTGTTCAAAATATGAAATCCACAAAATGCATATAATATCCCCATGTAATAACTGTTTTGATTATAACCACGAAACAAATCTAAGAAGAGCACCTCAATGTGTAGCAATACACGCCCAAAGGTGACCTTTGACCCCGACAAAAAATTGCAAACTAACGGACGGACACTGGCGTCATAACATAATACATCCCTTCACATGTATTGCCAGTGTTGTTTATTTCTGTACCAGAGCTAACTCCATTCTCTGCAAGTAACTGACATTTTTTTCTTTTTCTTAGCTCTCTTATCATGCTAAATGAATCGTAAAACACATTGCAGAATGACAAGCATGCTAAGTAAGACTATGAGTGAGGCACCATTTCACACTGTAAGAACCTGAAAACCTGGCTGGTGAAACCAGTGGAATGGCCATCTCTTCAATGTTAATTAAACCTTACACACATCTAATAGAGTTAAAAGCCACCTACTTCTCCACAACTTCTCCAAATGGAGCCAGCTACATTCCCCATCAACTAACCAACATGTACACTGGAAATGTGAACACTAGGTGACAGACATAATGATATTGTACAGGTAAATCAGAATTCTTACACAAATACCTGCTTGTAATGTAACCCAGGGAATATTGGTATGATAGAAATTTACGTTTTTGCTCAGGAATGTCAGGAGAGTCTACTGGCAGGTCTGTGTCGGGCCTTCAAGTCCAGGTTTACAATTTCTTTGATTAAGTACTGCACTTGGGGCGTATGTATAAACATGGTGGGTGAGGATGTGTTAAATCATGATGGGGGTGGGAGTGAAATTGATAACCTGGAAACATGAAACAAGGCACACTTTATTCTATCTGGCTTCACTCTACAAATCCTTTGTGTCCTCCTAAAGCATTTCATTTTTCACTTAAGTTTTCAGTAGCTGCCTAAGTTTTCTATTGTGTAAGCATTACAAAATACTGAATCACCCACTCTTTAACCTTAAAGCTGAATTTTTAAAATGGACTGGTCCACAATTCAATTTAGGAAGCACCACTTATGATTCAAAGGGGTGTTCACTGAAAATTCACAAATGTGCAGGCTAGTATCTTGGTTTGCACTGGCCGCAATGGCAAAATCACCTGCCGCCAGCAGGCTAAAGTTAAACGGCTACTTTTTTACCACATATACACCAAGCTTTAACAAAAAGGCCCAGAACCTTTTTAACTGTTTGTTTATCAGCAGCAATGAATCAATTACATACATACATATAAAGTACACTAGCCTCTCTATTTCCTGCAAGAAATAAGACAAAGTTCTAAGTGAACACAAATTCTCTACAGCAAAGTCAACACTTGAGTTTTCTTACAAAAAAACTTTCGCAAAAAATAATCTCTTTACAGTACGGAATGCATACAGCAATTACAAAGGCATACAGGATGTAGTAGCAGATCATTAAAACATATCCATAAAGCTCTTTGAAAAGGTAAGGTGTGTAGACAGTACATAATCTTAGATAATCTCTACCTAGTAAATTAATTAAGTTGTGCTAACCAAAAGAAAACACAAAGCATATCTTTTTTGTCTGAGAAAAAAAAAATGATCTGAAAAAGATAAAAGGCAAGCGAATATTGAAAATGAGTCAGTTTTCAGAAATTCTGGTAAAATAATTTAAAGGAGGTCAAACTTACTAGTACTTTGATCATGTAATGGTTTTGTTAGAAATTTTATTGTCTGATCATTTGATGCTTATGTAAAAATATTTGTGTTCACTGAGCAAGTTAGAATTTTCACTGAAGGTAATTTATCCCCATTGCTTTACAAAGTAGGACTTGTGAACTCTTACCATATATACAATAACTAAACTTTGTCCAATTTCCTCCACCAGTTAAAGTTTAAAACATCACATTTCAAATTAAACATAATCCACAGTTTACTTTCACTTCAAGTAGGGTGACACACAGTTACTTGATGTATTATAACTCAACAGTTTTTCATTTCTTTCATATTCTTGCCACTGGCTTTCTTTCAAAACACTGAATACAGAAAACTGGCCTGGAAACATTTCAAAGCCCATTTATCAGATTTTTTTCTGCTCAAGGGAGACAATTTTACATGCCTCAGAATTAATCACCTCAGAATACATGCCCTTTGTCACCCAACTGCTGCTGATTCATTTAAAAATTAATTAGCTTCCACACCCACACCTGGCCAGCCACCATATTTATAATAATGCAGTAACTATTACTGTTTGAGACAAAACTTTGATACAAATACTTAAAAGTAATGACAAAATTTGAAGAAAATTGGACTAAAATATAACTCATGCAGATCAACATTATATATATATCAGAAATGGGTGGAGAGTCATAAAGAATTACAACACTTGATCATTACCAAGTTACATGAAAAGGTATTTAAGATATCAGTTAAAATACTAAAACAGCTACCTTCATTTTCCAATTACATACACCTCCAGCAAGTCCTTTTTTAGTAGTCAGACCAAAAATGTCTGTAAAACCACAACAGGCACTCATTTAGGTTAAAATATACATTCCAATTAACTCTAAAATGTTTTAAATGATTAGATCTTTTCCAAACAATCCACTGAAGCCACTATATAGCACCCTAAAAGCTCAATTTTACAGAAAGTCATTTACGTTTCAAAGCTTTACCATATTCAAAACACTATCTTGAAAATCATGAAAATGTGTACAAATTCTAGGAGAAACAAAAATGCAATGAATGAATCAGGTTACACCTGGGCTGCAGATTCAAGGAACTGTTTTGTGTACATGTATGTCTATGAGTAATGATGAATCAAATGGTTCAAGTGCAGACCTCTTCCCCACATGTTTTCACTAATTGTCTAGGATAACAAAATCCAGGTGAGCATAATACAAGAAATGATAAAACAGACGTATTCAAATAATGATATATTAATAAAACTGTGTTTATGTGATAGGTGCATCCAAGGGGCCCCATTTTTCTGTACTTATAGGTAACACATGTGTACACTCTTTGGAAATAACCTTTACTCACACTCTTGAAGTTGCCACAAAAACATAGTAATATTTCTATGTTAGCTGGCATGAAATAATTATGTTTTGCTGATCTTCGACCAAAAGGAGCAGGGAATTAATATACAATTTTGTCTGTTTATACAGATCCTGGCAAGCCATAAATTTATACATTTCTTATAAAACTACATTAAGACATCAACCAAATAATTATAATCATGTGCATTTGCTAATTCCTGATTTTTAAAAAAAATTATGATGTTTCTGTGGTTGGGAAGGCTATGCACAGTGCACACATGGTTAACACAATTAGCACATTAGGAAAGGCCAAATCACAAATAAAACCCCAGATGCAGCTGAACAACATATGACTCCAGATCAAATACTTTTTGAGATACAAACACAAACTTATCTATATACAGACCCTTAATGCATATTTTTGACAAAGTCAAGGGCCATAACTCTGGTCAAGCATAATCCCTAACAAAACCACAGGAACAAAAATTCACATGTGAAAAATATTCCTATATGGTTTCATGAGTCTAGGTCAAATTTAATACTTTTCAATTTTTGAGACACATGAGATACAGACTTGTTAAGGTTTAACCGCTTTTATGCATATTTTGTTACTAGGTCAAGGACCATAACTCTGGTCTGACAGAGTGAAATCCCAAATGGAACATCAAGAGCACAGCTTCACATACAGTTCCCTAATGTTTCAAAAAGGGTCATTTTGCAGATGACATTAAAAACTAATTGAAATGTAAATTAGGACATACTTTTGCTGCACCTATCATCAATCAAGAACAATGCAGCACTTCAATGGGCAATTGTAAACAAGCACTTTTTTTCTTTTATTATGTGACTCAGATAAACACAGTAAGATCCTAGTTAAAAAAGTGTGCTTTTTCCCCAAAGAAAGCAAACAATCCCCAAAATCAAAAGACCAAAAAATAAAACAAATAGTAATGTCTTATCCAAAAACAGCATCCAAAATTTTATCATCTTTTCTTGAGAATATTTACTAAAATATATTCCAAAGTTCTGTGCCAAATGTTTCTCCTAGCAGACAACATTCTGACTGTCATACCTTGTGATGGTGCTGATGATTAAATTCAGTTATCTAAACTGCTATGCAATAAGTAAACTACAGGGAACTTTTCGTAAACACAAATATTATGATGTGGACAATGCAAATACATTTTTGTGGTATTTTAAATGTATCAAATAGCACTTTAACAGGATTTGTCCACAATTATGAATCTATTCAATCTAATTCTGTCTACTGCGAGTGGATGTAAAAAAATATATTTTTTTTAATTTACTTCTGTCTTTCATAACAAAATATAAGTGCTACAAACAACAGAGCTATAAAAGTCATCTCAAAAACACCTGTATACCAGGAGATACAACTGCTATACCACCTACAGCTGATATTAATAGTGCCTTTTTATCACTAAGTGGCCTGATATTTGGGGGGAAAAAAGCATGGCATTTGGGCAACAAATAAGGAAGAAAAATTTTGATGTAGACAACTTTCATAGAAATCTGCATGATTTGAGGGATGGCCCCTGCTGTACAAAGAAATGCAACCCAGACTGATAGTGCATCTCTTTCTATTACAGTTTTAATTCGCGCCCCCACTCCCCAGCTCCACCCCAAATTTTTATATCATCATTTTCACTATGGCCATCTTTAAAATCTGGAGAAAAAGCCTTGGTAACAGACAGACACAGGTACATTGTATATGGGTTTCTTACTGTATCTAGTATTGTTTTACCTAAAATCAATATCTCATTCAGACTAAAGTAAGGTTGCTACAAATTATATATGGATGTACTTTATGTTTCCAAATTTCTTCAATTGCTCATAGAAATTGAAATTCTCCCCTTGTAAGGATCAAAGGGCATTTCCTACATTATCAAACAATCCTTTCAACACAATGTACATACATTCATATAGATATACAAGCATAATCTCAACAAAAAGTAGGTTTTGCCTTTTGTTTTCCAAATAAATAATTTATTTATATCTATCAGGTCTAAGATATCGATATTTTTTTCAGACATTTTGTAACTAAACATAATTATGGACAATATAAAAGTATCAAGTCTTTTGACAGTCTATAAATTTACAGACTTGATGTACCTAAGTACAATTTAACTCAAAATCTCGGCTTAAAATTAATTATGGTTAAACGGGTTTACAGCCTGCAGGAATAAATAAAGGCAATTTGTGATTTTCATCCATTATTTTTCAAAAATATGAAAAAAATGGAAGTGATCCAAATTGTCTGAAACTCTACTATCAGTTCTATCTATGCATGCTGTAAGTAAAACATTTCAATTTAACTTGCTGTTTTGAGTGAAACTGAAATTTCAACTGATGTAATACAGTCTGTAAATATAAATGTACTCAGACTGTACTTGGTCAAACAGTTTGAAAACTTCTAAAAGCGCATTCTGTAACTTATTCGTCCTCTAAATTGCAAAAGAAGGTCTGTACTCTTAGACAATCCTATACAGTTGTGTCTAGTGGTATGGATCCATACCCATATACATGTACTCTTTTACAAAATGTAATCACAATACTCAAATTCCAACCCTGTATCCTCAATATAGATATACATTTTGTATTTAAAGTTTTATATCAATGTTTTAAAACTATTGCCTCATTTTCCATTTGAAACAAAACTGTAGACTTTATCCGCAATACCTGAAAAAGGATTCCAAACCAAAATACAAGCATGCGAGTGATTGTGTGAAGTTTGCCATAAGCTTGCGCAAGCTTACTGCAATCTTGAAAAGATTGCAGTCATGTAATATAAGCAGACGCTCGCATAGAAATTAAGTTTGTGGGTAAGTCTTGCTTCACAAGCTTGCAGTGAGGCATCCTGTGATCTTATTAACAGGATTGTCTAGGGGTATGGATCCGTACCTCTAGAATCAGACAGTACCTCTAGAATCAGATTTAGTGTTTTGTTTTTTAGGTTGTTTTGCGGACTGAAATTCAGCCCCATTCTCCTGTCCAATAAGTATGTTTTTCCACCTATTTCTGAAAAAAAATTCCCCTCAAAATTTTTTTTTACATACCCCAACCAACAAAACCCTTTTTAGATGTACTTGATAACGTAAAATGTACCACTTAAAACATGAGACCTGCTTTTAAATCATTTTAGTGCAACATACTACGCGTACTGGAGAAGAATAGAGTTTGCCAGTTTGCAGTCATTTACATGTCAATCACTTCAAACACCTCCATGACCTCGAAACAAATCTTTGAAGCTTACCGAAATGTCATCGAGAATTGTGCGTGTACATTTCGCTACGGCCGGAGTTTATCGATAAGCATGTTTCGAAAACTCTAATAGGCCTAAATAAAATTTTTGTTTGTTTGCCGCTTAATTTTTTTTTTCCAGTTCATTAAATATTTTTGTCTTGTGTCATCCTGTTGATTTTGTAGTCTTGTTATTGCTTTAAAATTCATAAAGAGTGCCCTCAATAGGCAAAAGTTTTACGTGACGTGTTTTCTCAGTACTGTTGCTGAAATTATTGATGTAACAGAATCGTGTCATCGGTTTATTTTACTGTGTCATGCACTAATGTATAAGTATATTGTGTTTGTTGGTTTAGCGTTGCACATTCAAGCTATGTCATAACCGGTGGGCATCTGGGAAGAACCATCGACCTTCCGGAAGCAAGCTAGATGGCTTCCTAACATGAAAAATTCAACAATCCGGATGAGGCTCGAACCTACATTGGTCAATGGCAAGTGATTCGAAGTCAGAAGCCTAAACACACTCGGCCACAGAGGCCCCATGTATTTGAGTTTGACAATGCACACTCGCATACTGTAATCGTGCGTATGTCATGTATAGGAAAGCATTTTATCGGAAACATTCATCTAAAGAAAGAATGCTATGAAATAAGAACTAACTTCTGATCATTTCATTACATCCAGCAATAGAAAAAAAAACCCTAATTTTAATTAATCTAAATCAGGTATGTCATTTTGCGCTATCTTGAAAGGACGACCTTAGTGGTCTTGTTTGAAGATATCAGGAACATAAACAGATACATTATTCTTGAAGATATACAGCACTCAGGGTTTTTTCTAGCTAATTTGGGAACATAGCCTATACCCCCAAAATTGGGAATTTTGACGCGTAAATGTTTCAAATTGGGAAATATTTAGTCCCATAGGATATAGTAAAGATGTGTTTAAGCACTTTCTCATACACTTGTTTCACATTGTCACGATTGTACAACCTCTTTTAACATACTTTCATTACAAAATTGTCCATAATTTGGTCAATGTTTGTGCAATTTTGATGAAATTTTTTTCAGAATGCAGACTGGGAATTTTTACACTCATTTTGGAAAAAATACATACTTTTTGGCATTGGGAATATAGCCGAATAACGGCTATAAAAACGGCCAAAAAAAAACCCTTGGCACTTTTAGAAATATCGACAATTGTAACCTGTGAAAATTTTAAAACAGTCTGTTGAAAAATGTGGAGTGGTGCAAGCTGCCATAAACAAAAAAGTATAATATGCATTTTTACATGTATTTGTTATCAGTTGTTAAGATACATAGCGAAACATGTTTTATGAGTACTGTGTTGGCTTAAAAATATATATATGTAATACATTGCCTGCAATTTTTACACGTCACATGTTTTCTTTGAAAAGACGTTACGAACATTTGATGTACACTACAACTGTTGTATATGGGCTTGGTAATATACCTATTAATTGAATCGTCCTGTTGCCAAAGCCAGTTTGCATCTCGAAGTGCTTTTTAGTTTGCTTAACATGTAATTAAGAATATTTTCATTTAGTGCTAATGCTGGGTAATTGACTGTAGAGATAAATATTGTCATTATCTGTTTTTTCCGCTCTCAAAATACTTGTGACAAGAACAGCCTAAAGAAAACTTGACTATTGTCAAAAATTCGATTTAATCAAACAAGAGACTATTTCTAGACGGAATAATTCATACGCTTTTACGGACAGTCTTTATTTTATTCTTATTACTCATAAAAATCGTCAATATAAAAAATTGTGTATCCAAAATATATCACAAAGTGTTAATTTTCGCGTCATACCCATTTAATAAAAATGTTTTAAAACATGTACGTCCAGAGCTCCAGATAAGCTGCGTATTTGCGTATTTACGCAATTAAAATTGCTGAAAACCCAATTGAATTCATACAGTGTGCGTACTGATACGCAATTAAAATTCCTAATACCCAATTCGTAAAAAATAGCTTGCGTATCGCATTTTCCTTATAACTAGAACGGGTACGAGACTTTAACGCTAGATTTGACTGACTGGTTATACGTTACTGCAGAACAGGTTGCAATTTATCGGAAAAATAACAGGACCATTCAGTCGGCTGATCGGTGTTATTTGGACGCTTTGTAAACAATTTTACGCCGATAAAATGTAAAGAGGTTGCAGGAAAAAACATTGTTGCAGCACAAACAAACAAATTAGTGGGATAATTTGCTGTTCAACAATGACAGTTATCTGTTTGTGACGATGTAGTGTCACCAACACTGGATGACATCTTTTGGGAGAATGCATATTGCGGTGACCACATCGTTCGGGATATTGTGGATGAACTGATCTCAGACTGCATTAAAAGTGAAAAAGAAGACAACAGTATGAAACATTCATTACAATTTTAAATACATTTTTATATTAAACATTGAAGGGCGCCATTAAAATACTTAGTCAGTCCTGTTTAATGATATATACCATGTATACTGTAAGCAAAAAAATACTCAATTGTTAGTGCGAGATTGGTAAAATACCCAATTGGTTTTAGCAAATACCCAATTACTTCTGAAAAGGCTGGGTAATGATATTATTTTTACCCAATTCAAATTTCCAATACCCAATTCAGACAAAAAGTGATGGGTAAATACCCAATTGCACCAAAAGCTTATCTGGAGCTCTGTACGTCCATGAACATGCTCAATCAAACCGAGCCTGCAACATTTTCGTTTATGTCGTGTTTGGAGACCTGTGGTTTTCCACTTTTATTTTGCCAAGACATGTACCATACAATATCTTTTTCCTTAGTGCTATTAAATTCCTTGAAATTTAAGAACGAAATCAGGACTAATGTTCGAAGAATCGTCAGTCTGTTCGGCGTCATGAGACACATTAAACTTAAGATGCCCTTGACTGAAAATGATACTTTTAAAATTGTATTTTGTTAAAACAGTGCTATATACATTATCTACAATAACCCCATCCTGTTCGTTATAATTAAGAGTGACACATTTTCTGTATGTGTTGTATAACAAGAGCTAGTTTATATGTGTTTTGGCGGGAAAGTTGATGTACCTTCGGTTGACTGCGTATACTGCATAATATGTTGACCTTACATTTTCGTGTAAATAGAAATGGTGAACAGTTATCTTAAATCAGAAACTAATACATAAATTAAAACACAACTAATATTTGATTGGCCTACACGCTTGTCATTGTAATCTTGAGTTAACGACGGCTGGTGACTGTGAGTGTGACATAGTCCTATACACTGCGCATTGGTGAGCTGTCAATCAGTTACTCTCAGTGATTTTTTTACTTTTTTTGGCAACAGCCCATGCCTTTTCAATTGGGAATTTTTAGCGCGATAAACTTCAAAATTGGGAAAAATTAACAAACCTTAATAAAGAAATCATTTTGAAAAGTTTTATTTTAAGGTAAATTTATTTCATTGAAATATGCACAGAGGTTAAACAGACAGGAAAGACAGGTTATTTTCTGATGTTACAGGATCTGATGGCTCAGATAGCTTAGGGTCACCATGAGCTTCTGTTGATTTCTGAGGGTCATTTTGTGGGGACTCAGATTTCTTGGGACAGATCACTTTGCTTTTCCGACCTTTGATTTGAATTTAATTTCTCTCTAACTTTACCAAAAGATGTTCGAATGACCGGAGTACCGATGGCGTGTTTAAGTTTTATTTTCTTATTATAATATTTGGAATTATGCGACATTTTTTGATAATTTAGGTCAGTTTCTAACAATTTTTTCCCAGACTCATTTTGACGCATGAAAAAGTGTTTAGCGACAGTGATGAAAGTCATACTAAATGCCGTACTATGCCGTGACCCGTTTTAATTTATGTAAACAACGCGTTTCGAGTTGGCAACAAAATTCTGCGAATAAACTATAATTAGAGTCGGAATTTTTATGATTATTTGCATTGTTTTAGTTTAACTTTCACAAGAAATCAATCTAATTGGGAAAAATCATCTTGTTTTGGGGCATTTTTAAGCATTTTTTGGGAAATTTGACCATTTTTGTCAGTTGGGAAGACGACGAATTTCGGAGTCAAATCGGCGCAAAAAAAATCACTGACTGTCTGTGTGACAGACAGAGTACAGCAGCGCTCTTCGATTCTGGTTATGACATCAGATTTTGTCTCAGCTTAAAATGTCAAAACTCTATACTTCTCCTTTACGCGTATTTATAAAAAATATTGCTTTTATCACGATGCAATTTTTCCACTATTTTAGTTCAAATTTCCCCTCCTTACAGGCCCCGCCACCAATCCCCCAAAACTTAAAAGAACACTAAAATTCTAGAGGTATCACTAGACACTTCTGAAAGGAAAAATTCTAGAATCTAGGCAACTCCTTTTATAAAAAGTACTTGCATTTTGCAAATATGCACGCTTAAATTTGAACCCTTATCACCACTTAGTGAATGTATTAAAACTACTGAACCATTTTCATATGAAATACCTGGTCCCAGGGACGCCGGTTCCCACTCCTAGACAAATTCACCATATTCAGTCTTGCCTATTGGTGTTGATCCGTACATTAAGAATCAGATTCTACAGGTACAGACCCATACCCACTCGACCCTTCCATATGTCAAGAGGTCCATAATTTCTTAAATTAAATTTATAGAACACCCAATATCGTTTCTCAAGCCCATGCATGTTTCTATGAGAGATTCCGACCTTGTTTTTGTTTGCTATTTCTGGCAATTTTTTACCAATCTGTCAATAAAAGCTTGATTCGATTACAGAATAAAACATTTAAAAACTGAATTTTACTATGAAAAACACGATTAAACAACAGTTAACAATAAAAATTCTAACTTTTTCGCAAGTAAAATTCTCAGGATTTCCAGCAAAGGTGGCTGCCATGTTATGACGTCAGCGGCGATATCATAAAATATTTACACTGCGACAATAGATTTGCCTCTAGGCGTGAATACACTAATTCCTTTTCTGGTATTATCACACTAAATAAAAGCCTGTGACTTACATTTTCTTGAAGAATATTGTTAATACAGAATAAAAATCAAACAAAAGATGCAAGAAAAATAGTTTCTGCAGCACAGCCCAAATTAAACTGGTGGTAAGAAAATAGCTCTACCCGAAATTGCATGTGATTCCAGCAAATAATTGCAATGAAAGTAAGGAAAATAGCCCTAGCAAACAAAAATAAACAAAAAAAAAAAAAAAAAAAAAAAAAAAAAAAGAAACATCGGAGAATTATTTGAAGTCACCATTAAGCGACGACCATTTTCAATAGAAAAAGTGAAACTCCGCAGGTCGCTCAACACAACAAAAACGAAAATGTTGCAGGCTCGGTTTGATTGAGCCTGTTTATGGACGGTAGTGGAAATGCACGCTACCGTCCACGCCCTCTAGCCCCGGGTTGAGCAGAACTCAACATTTACACATGTTAAAAAGTACAAAAAACAATTTAGAGACATCCGCAGATGTGTTCATACGGCGGTGCACATGGAACCTTCAATGCTACATTAATGTGTAATTCCATGAAAAGCGGCTAATTTGGTTTTCTCATGGCGCGGCTCATATATATTTTATTGATTGAGCTTCAAACAACTGTGAACAGATAATGTTTTCTTAAAGGGTAAGCTGTATTGTTAGACAGTATAATCTGTTGCAAGACTTCTGTGGAAATAGCTTACGTCATAAACCTGAATCCCCTTGTACAAAGCTTCTGATACGGAGTGATCTCCCGTAAACGATTTACAGTCAACCCGTCCCCCAGACAACTCGCCCCCCAGTCAACTCGTCCCCATCCCATTTTGGTCATTTGGTATCCCGTGAAGATTTCAAATTGGTCATTTCAGTCCCTGCTTTTCGGCCCCTCCTTTTTAGTCTTATCTTTTGCCAAAGTTTCCTAGATTATGATTAATATAATGATGATGTCAAATATGTGTTCTGTAAAATATGTTCTACATAAAAAAACATGAAAATTTTACGTTAAAAACTACATTTTGATTTGTTTTAGTATGTAAAAGTGCAGAGTGCATGCACGTTTCGTAGCTTAAAGTGTACATTGGTTAATGCGGCCGTGTATCTTTTTTAAAGACACTTCTTGTATAAATATTTGATTGTTTTTCATAAAATGTTCTCCCTCCTTTATAGACGGTCAGTTGCTTAAGTTGAGAGAACTTGTGGGGCAACTTTTTGACCCTTTACACATATACAAAAAAAATGAAATATTCATTTATTTATGTATATATTGGAAATACAATATGTTTACACTGTTTGAAAATGCATTCCACCAGCTAATGCTAACTTTGATCGGATAAAGCCAAGTATTCCACCCACGCTGCAGTGGTCACCAGATGATTTTTATTATTTTGGGGTCAGTAGGTCAAGGATCAATGTCACAGTGACCTAGAGATTTCCGCTTTGACTCTGATAAATGTCCATTTCTGGTCTAAGTATGGTTTCTCTTCTTCGGAAGGAGCGTGTCCCTAGGAAACAGAATGGCTATACATTCCACAAGGACAACAGCTGTGTCCACAACGTTTACATAAGATGATGGAATTCCAGTCTTTTATTACAGGAAACTATTCGAAACGTTCACAGTTGACTTAGTGCTGTAAAAGATTCTTTTGGTATTTAAATGTGCAACACCCCTCACGCTCCCTCCCAAGCACCGGCTTAAGCGGAATTCTGTTGCAGTAAAATAAATGTACTCCATGACCCCAAATGACCAGAAAATATAACAACACTGATTCCAAGAATGGAGAGATCTGCTGTGATAGTCAATAAAATCTGTGAAAAGATCCTTTGGAAGCATAGGATGCAACCAAGTAACAAAATAGCAGACTCTGTTTAACAGAGTCTGTTCATGAGAGGTGATGAAAGTGCAACACCCCTCACGCCCCTAGCACCGGCTTAAGCGGAATCTATTATAGTAAAATTGAACGTTCTCCATGATCTCGAGGGACCAGAAAATATAACAACATTGAGTCCAAGTACGGGAATACTTTTTACATCCGCCGCAAAAAGACTGCTATTGTGATATTTAATAAATCCTTTGGAAGCATGGAACGCAACAAAGCAACATAACAGCAGACTCGGTTTGATTGACTCTGTTCATGAAAGGTTGGCGGTTGTTTTTACTGAGTGTGGCTCTTGTCATTGTTTGTTAAGTCATCTGTCGCTAGATTTTTGATAGTTCCATTTGAACATTTCAACTTTACGTCAATTGCAACTGTATAGACATGGCTCACAAAGTATCACATGTCGTCCACATTCAGTGCACGGACAATTGTAAAGCTGTTTCATTTAACAATTTATAATGTAATTGAAAATTGTCTTTGACAGTTCTGACTGTTCGTTTGAGGTGAAGAACAAGACACAGTTCCAAAGGAGTAGTCACGTTCTAAAAACCACAACCTCTAAAGAGAAAAAAACTTACAAGAGAGTATTATGTAAACATGATTGACATGTACACAACAAGAAACAGACAAAGTCGAAGTTAAAGAAAACAAATAACGAATATAACTGAGCACCGCACTGTGACGGTCAGTATAAAAAAAGAACGAAAAACAAACAAACGTCACTTGGTGTTAAATAGATTAACTCAGTTTCAATCCTCACGATGTTTCAAAACATAGAGAACAGTGTAAATTAAAGTGATACACCATTCTACAACATGGAAATAGGGATCATGTGGACATACATGTTAACTGATGTAGAATGTAGAAATCAGTACGCCGCTAGGGAGTATAAAGTCTAATTTACTGGTAGCTAACATCAATACTGGCAGTGAAAATTAATTTACTCCTGACCAGGTGAATTCGTTTCACACGTTACAATAGGCAAAAATATGCTCGTAAATGAAAACACCATGTTCATCGCACGTAACGAAGGATTGTGTAAACTTTATAAGCATTTGTATTTGGCGATTTGACATTTTTTGTAAGAAAGCAATCTTCGTGGAATGCTGTTTTACGATAGTGCATTTCTTTTCCTTACTCGAGTAAAACACGCATAAAACATAAAATTATATATGGATATTCCACTGAAAGTAATTTTACTGTATGAACGAAATCACTGATTAAGCTTTCAAATCTAGAAATATTGAACAAATCTAGAAATATATGCAACCAAAAAAAAAAAAAAAAAAAAAAAAAATTCTATTACATATATATTGAATGGACTCCGTGATTCCAAAGGACCAGAAAATATAACAACACTGAATCCAAGTACGGGGAGATAGATTTTTATAGCCGCTACACGGCACTTAAAGATTGCTGTTGTGATATAGTCAATAAAATCTATAAAAAGATCCCTTAGAAGCATAGAATGCAACCAAGAAAAATGATAGCAGACTTGGTTTGATTGAGTCTGTTCATGAGAAGTAATGAAATGTGCAACACCTCTCACGCCCCTAACACCGGCTTAATCCGTGACCCCAAAGGATCAGAAAATATAACACACCGAGTCCGAGTACAGTCGAAGAATGCATACTTTAATTCGTAAGCACACGATAAATATGCAGCAGTCAGACATTTTAGCCCAAGTTATGCTGTATGACTCGACGGTGGAAAGAATATGCCACTAAAAGTTGGATTAAGCAAGGCTTTTTGAACAAACTATTCATTGACAAGGTGCTTCGTTTCTGCGATTAAGGTCTCATTATCTGTTGAAATACTTAGCGCACTAGCAGAATGTGAGTGACAAACAATATTAATTGTATGTAAGAAATAAATGAACCGAAATGAAAAGTAAAGAATCAAGAGTGTCAATATGGTCAATCTATGTGCCATGAGACAGTTTAATAACGCGTGCAATTCACGACCGAATAATTCAATTATATTTAACACTTGCCAAAATCATACATAAAGATTAAGATTATACGTAATTGTACACAAACGTATCAATTTACCTACAATAATGATAAGAAGTTCTCTTCAAAGGTTTATTTGTGACTGTAATGTTAAACTATAAAAATAGACAAAGAAAAAACAACAACAAAAAACAGCCACATACTAGCAATCCAGGAGTCATGGGCTAGAGAAGTATTTAGACACTGTCCTGCAACATATGGACATGGGAGAGATAACAATTAGCTTAGGTGTAAACCATTGACCGGTTTAAAGCAACCAGGGAGAGTTTTGACAGTGACCGTTCCAAGACGATGCCCAACTGTTCATTTATTTGTTCTTTGTGTTTCTTTCTCTATGCGTATTATTTCGTCTACGCACTTTTGTATACCCTTAAATACTGTACATTCACGTACATAAACGGATGTTTGGTTTCGGTTAGAGGGGATCGTTTTCTTAAAACGCACCGTTTCCAACTGGACTATTGTCTTTGTTTGATGTTCTTCGTTACGCCCCATTATGTAGGATCGACGTACAGTGATACACATGTGGGGGGAGAGGGGTGGGGGGGGGGGGGGGGGCTCCGTGGCCGAGTGATTAAGGTCGCTGACATCGAATTACTTGCTCCTCACCGATTTGGGTTCGAGCCTTGCTCGGAGTGTAGTATTCTTCAATTGAGGAAGCCATCCAGCTGGCTTACGGAAGGTCGGTGGTCTTATAATGGTGCCCACCTGAAATGAAATAATGCCCGGAGGAGCACATGGGGTCTTTCTCCACCATCAAAAGCTGGGAGGTCGCCATTTGACCAATAATATTGTCGATCCGACGTAAAACCCAGCAAAAATACAAGGTAGAACGACGAACCCCCTTTTCGGCGGTCGAATAAACATACATTTTTGTATTATATTGACAACTTTGCTTATCTCACCAAGAGCGCAAACCTTATAATGTTCATTGAAAACGAACATTTTTACTATTACTGAAGTTGCTGTGGTGTGCATTGTATTTTATCATTTTTATTACCACTGGCATATTAAAATCGAAATGCAGCTGCAGGTTTAAACGCAATAGCCGATGTAAAGTAACACAAAATATGTTTAAAGTAATTATAGCTGTGTGTCTCATTAAGATATATTGGTTGGATTTGTGATTAAAGTGAAGAAAGTTCAACAGATGAGAGATGTCTTGCTAAGTTCAGTTACAGACAGTAAGGAGCTCTCTATGAGAGGATCAGTCAGTAAAGGAGCCGGGGTAGAGGAAAAAGTGCAGGAGTGGGTGACTCCTAAATATAATGCATTGATAGCCTAAATATACATCATTTTTATAATTCTATAGAATTTTTAAATTTCTTCAACAAGTGAGAACGAATATTTTCATTTTCCATAATCTATGCCATTTCATATCGTTAGAAGAACTCTTTCAGAAACTTTTGTTATCTTACTTTGAACGTCCAGATTGTTTCTGATTACCCGCCATGGATTATTTCCAGTTAGAATATTTTTAACAAACGAGTATACAAATGTAAACTCTATGTCATTTATTCAAATACAATATCTATATTCTGTGGACAAAACTGTCACCAAACAAATCCAAGTACAGTAAAATACTCATTACTTTGTTAATTTCAAATATATTTCCAAAATGCAAATCCCTTTTGAACTTCTAGACTATTTGAAACTTCATGCTTAAATACGGTTTAAGAAAACTTCCTACTATGTCCAGAAATACATGTAAACATGCTTTAACGGTAAAGGATTAGTAAAAAAAAATGGTGTACCAAAACATATGTTTTGAAATAATTATATTACATGTATTTAATTTTTGAATTGTCGTACAGTCATTGTTCACGATTTTTTTCTTCGATCGTCAGTCGGCATATAGTGTGTAGACCTACTGATCGTGTAATTATACACATGTGACTTAAAATTGAACTATATGACGTTTTCTGCATCATTTCCCGTTTAGGCCTATTATTTAACCTTGGATAAACTTGTTGGTCTAGGCTTAGTGGCTTCGGTCAATACAACAGACCAGGAGAAGGTGGAATCAACCTATTAATAATATTACATTATTTACGATAAATGTTCATACGTCATATTTTTGGACGTTTCATTAGTTTCAGTAGTTGCATCTGTAAGTCAACATTACAATACAATCCATAAACATGTATAAGATTTAAAATCGGTTAGTAAATATAAAGGGTAAATCAGTAATTTTGAAACGAAACCTTTACCAACAAGAACATGTTAATTCTGTTTTCAAATTAAATGCCAATATATCATCTTCACTTCTCTCCAAAGACAAGTCTCGTGAAATTGTAAAGTTCCATATTAAGGCTGGGTATTGTTAGTTCATTCAAGTTTAAATATATATCACATACGCCTTAAATACTCATTTACATTATACAGTCATTAAGTCTTTACTCGTAATATACCCCAAAACACACTGCTAGAGCAAACAATGACTTGTTTGCAAATGTGGTAGATGCGTAGTTATCGGTATCCTCTAGCCAGAGGAATCTACTTCCGGCTGTTATATCTTGTTCCCTATTTTCACCAATTATCACATGTACCACAATCTTGTATCGTGTCCACTTGAATTCTTTGACCCTCGTCTTTATGGTATCCGCTAACAACTTACTCATGCGTTGTCCCAGCGTCTTTTCATATTCAACATCAGCCAGGAATTCAGTTAAAGTTTCTTTCATCACATTTTCTACTTTTCCAGGTCTGAACTTCTTCTCGTCATCAGGTGCTAATTTATACGTGTTTTCTATTTGCCTTGGCCCGGTTAGCACGTTATCTGATATATCGGACTTGGCGTCCCACGTGCGTTCTCTTGTAGACCCTTCCCGTATGGGTGTCTTAGTCATTACAGATCTCAGAATTCCAGGTTTTCTGACTTTACTCATTATGTCTTGTTTGTAAAGTACTCGCCTATCTTAAAACAATGGTTACTTTAAATGCAGTTTAGAAATTATTCACAGTTCACATATAGCTCATATATCCAGTAATCTAAACCAGTCCGCCGCCGACGGAATCGTTCTATATCTCCATGTATATGAATGTGTTAAGTCCTGTGGCTCTTTTCTTCCCTCTTAGCGTAATTCATTATTCATTTCCTGGAAAAGAAACAGGGTTATTGATCTCTAGATTAAAACAGAACGCGCGGACTCATGATTTTAATGATCTTAAAATCTGACCCACTGACCAAGTAAGTCAATCAGGCTAATATCCTTTAACTGACTCAAAACACATGAAAATGATCCGATCTTTCCTTTTTTTTTGTACTTTAAGACCTTACTTCTGCTATGTCAATCAGTAATCTCATAATCTGGTCTGTTTTATCTAGTGACCTTTTCAGCGGTTTCATTTCAGGTAGAAGATCGATCTTAACGTAGGTGAAAATCAATCAGTTATTGTGCAAGTGATAGATTAAACAATTAATAGAATCTAACTGCCTTCGATGCTTTGAATACCATAGATTTATACTCGACTATTTTCTAAATGAAATTCTGATTTTAGATTAACATTCACAATTATGTTTTTCAGTTAAATAAATAGATTCACCATATCAAGATAAAAAAGCTTTTGATAAATTTTACCCCACAAGTCTTCTACTATCTAATTAGATTAATGTGAATCCAAAATAAACTTGCAGATTTTTATGTAGATCAACATATTCATGAAGTTGAAACATGCGTGTATACAAAACTAAGAACGACTGACTTGTTTACGATTAATTGAATGGAATTGTGAAATGAATGAATAATTTACTTTATATATATATTCATGTCAAGAGGAATCAATAACATGTGCTCGAGTTAAATGCATTAATTCCATTTTAGCCATAAATAGATACCTCTTTGCTTTTAATTTTGTTTCATTCAATAATGCAATGTTTAAAATGACCCTTTGGAAGCACAGAACACAACCAAGCAAAACAAAAGCAACGGAAATCTATTATGATATATATTGAATGGATTCCATGATCCCAAAGGAAGGATGGGGAGGGGATGGAGGTGGTGGGTGGAGTGGTTTAAAGTCGCCATCTAGTGATGCGTGCCTATCGAATATTTTTCTTTCAAATAAATAAAATGAATACAAATAGATAAAATGTTTTTCCTTGCAGTCTTTGATTTATACCGTTACTATTTCTTTATACATGTACATGTAGTAATATTGACATTTTCAGGTTTTACAAGTTCCCGGGCAATTCATAGAGAAAACAATCTGCATATTACTCGAACATTAGACAGATTGTTGAGCTACCCTACGCATGTTTCATTATGTCCCCTTTTCTACAAAATATGGGAATTGCATTGTTTCGCGGTTCGCATGACCCGATCATCAAGTAGAAATATCTCATATGGTTGAAAAAGCTTAACAATGTTTATATTACCAGAGCAGATGTGTTTTGCTTAACTGAAGTATTTACGTATATTTCATATTTGGAAGTCACAGCAAGGCATGGACAAAGAGACACTGTTTTAAGAGAATTATCTTATCAGGATGGAAAAATGAACAGTAGCGCAACTACTGTACAGGAATGAATTAATCGGAGAGGACTGTAAAACGTTACTTTAAGTATTTTACATAATGACAAATACACCTTCTGCTGATTTGTAGACACTTTGTTTTCTTTGCTTTATTTTCGTTTCATTCTCCAAACATTATCTGTAAGCTGAATACAAGTCCATGTCAAAATGTTGATGAGTAAATGTGGTACGAACAAGTTTATAAATGTAGATTTAAAGGGATATTTATCACGTGCTTGACGTAGCCTAACGGGAGTGAATTAGGTTAAATACTTTGGTATTTAACATTAGAGTAATAACATGTTGATACTGACGTCATTTTAAGTAAAAACGACGAAGATCGAATATGATAGGTAATAAGAAACAGAAGAAAATCAATGTTAAGAACATATGATAAAAATGTTACTCTTTTGTCTTTCAAAATAAATTTTACTCTTTGAATTAAAAATTTTCTCAGTTTCATAATTAATTCAACTTGTTCAGTAATTCTGTATGAAAAGATGCCCTCTATATATTATAAATAGTCATAACAAAACATCTGGTCGCGTTGAGGTTTATGACAGTAACGTTGATCTTACTGCCCGGCAAACCACGAATATAGAGAATAATAGGTTAGTGCCGTAGATGAGAAAGTTTATCTGGCGAGGTGGAGGAAGTTATCGGGTGAGCCGAAGGCGAACCTGATAACGTCCGGAGCCGAGCCAGATAAACTTTCTCCATCTTAGGCACTAACCTATTATTCTATTTATCTTGTCATTACTTCATTTTCCGATATTTGGCAATTTATTTTACAAAAATAAGTGTGCGACAACCGTTTTAATGACGTCATATTCGTAATGACGTCACTTATATAATGACGTAATCACCGACAAAATCGCAATAACTTCTTTGTTTTTGAATAAAAACTCATTATTTGACCACTCATTTTCTTAGTTCGGACATTTCCAACACAATGGTGATGGTTTCAATGCAAAATTTCTTATGACAACAATATCGATCATAAGGTCACATGATCAACTGACGGTATATCACTGGTCACGTGTCAACTGACGGTATGTCAAGAAAGATATACGGCACCCTGATATCGGGTCGAAAATACTGCAAGTGACAGTATAAAAACTGATTGACTTTGTAACTGAATTAACCGTTTTGTAGTACAGCAGTTATTGTTAAAACATGACCAAGTATGTGTAGATATGAGACTGAATGTTTAAACATAGTAATACTTACAGTATCAGTATTCTATTTGTTTTGATAGATTGACTAATATTAGTATCTTTCTTATCCTGCGTTCTTACTAAGTATTACTTGTCTAATCCCTGCAGGTTAAGATATGTCAATTTAAAAACACGCCAGCAGGGGGTCTCTAGTTTTACCGAGTTTAGTAAAAAAAAAAAAGAACTCTCGTGTAAATTATCAAATGTACATATGATTTATGAGATTCCATACTATTAAAGGGGGGGGGGGGGGGGGGGGGGAGGGGGAGGGGAAGCAGGAGACAAATTTTTACTACTACTTTGGATAATATTAGTATGATTTAGAACTTTAGCAGCAAACCTAACTGCAAGTCAGTGTATCATATATTAAAAACACGAAATGCATTATACGTGCATAAACATAAAAACTATCTTAACAACATTACTTCTGAACTTATAGAACTATTTTTTTTGAGATCTTTATGTTATTTATTATATATTACAATAATTAGTATTGACCTCAATTAGTGATGTTACGTGCGCAAGTAAGTTTTGAACATATCATATATGGTAATGAGATGCATGCTTACTTCAAATAAGATACAGATTATGGTTGGTACCATCACGGTTTTAAAAGTGGTCTACTGAAATAAAATTTCTGACGATGTTTATTTTTGCTTCTTCATGGAATACATCAACGAATGAGCCAAGTAATTAAGCGCTGTTATATCAAAATCTTAGTTCTGTTATATTAAAAAAAACAAAAAAAAAAACAACAACATCTCGGTTAGAATGTCATATTGTTTCTAATGTCAGTAAATGAAAATTAAAAGTCTTCGTGGTTGTTGCAATTGTTGTTTGCAAATGCAGACAGGTGCACAATGAAAATAACTCCATTGAAAAGTCTTAATGAAAACATTTTATTACTGGATCTCAAAATCTTAACATGTGCCAATAAACTTACACAATAAATAGTAATGCATTAACGGAAAAACTTGATAAAAGAGTAAATCTGTTCTACATATTAATGTAAAGTTTTTTTTAATAATCGTTTTCAGCTTCATAAAAATGATAGAAATGACTGCATACTTACTGAAAATTATCCAAGAACAATGAGATTGCAATGTGTTAAATGTTAATAAGAATGAAAGTAAACCCGATCTCCTTAAATGTCTATGTTCAATCTAATTTGTTTTGTTTTCTACCACGAGATATGGTGTAGCTAAGAGACAATACGTGAAACCTCGTGTGCAATCAATGTAAATACTAAATCTTTTCATATCAAACAAAGCGGTGAAAAAAGAGATTATTGAGTACTGAATTGACAATACAAAAACACACAAGAGCTGATAAGCGTTTATTGGTTAAAGTAATATAAAGCGGGGTTTCTCTTTAGTTTAATTTAAATTTTCGTTTCGTTTTATTATAAATTAAAATTCTCTCAACAGGTCTGTCCAGCAAGAGTGATTGCTATGTTTATCTAACTTGTTGCGAATAAGAACACAGTGTCTCGGCCTGAAATTGTACAATGCCTTTTTCGGTACTTTGCGATCATGGAGTCCCTTTGGATGGGTAGTAGAGAAGCCGGTACCAGGGGGCGTGAGAGGTGTTGCACACTTCATTAACCCTCGTGAACAGACTCAGTCAAATCGAATCTGCTATCATTCTTTTTTGGTTGCATTCTATGCTTCCAAGGGATCATTTTACAGATTTTATTTTTTACAAGAATTTGTATCCTGAAAAATCTGCAATCTGGCCTTACAGACATGACTTACCCGAATATAATATATATTCTAACACGACCCGATTTGTTTTCGTATTAAACATGATAAGAAGGCTAAAAATTGTGTGTTATTACTGCAAAAATTCATTTTCTGACGTCACAATTATTACGGCAGAGCGTCAAACGGCATTGCAGCGCGCTGGAAAAGAAACCCACAGAAAACGGGCTAATATTTGATGGATATCGTCAGGGGTACATAATAATCCTTAATAACGTGTTAGAATCGAAATGATATACCTCAAACAGTAATTTGCTCTTGAATAAAATTTAGAGGGGTATTATTATATCTCTCGGACTGCGCCTTCGTGATGTACTTCCTTTGTATCTAAACTCATAACAATAATTCTATTCAATGACAAATCACTATTTGGGATATACTATTTCTGAAACAAAAGACGTAAAACTTTCAGAATTTGTAAAACACTTGCAGGACATTGATTTGAATCTATTTCAATAGCTTTATATAAATATTTAGCAAAAACTGGGACACTTTAATTTTTACTAACTAACTTTGAATAAGTCGCTTTAACGTTTAAAGTGAAAGAGCAGGTATAGAGTAGAATTCTAAAACAATTAAAACTTGTTTGTTGAAATACAATATTTCACACCAGTACACAATAATCAATAACCTATAAATCCTGTGACACGTTTAGAAACACATCTGTAATTTACTGTCTGATCAAAAGCTTTCTATAGAGGACATGTATGACTTTAAATTTGCTGAAAATTATATTTAAATACGCACCAATTATTGAGGGTATATTGTCCTCGTTAAAAGAAATGAATGCTGTCATTCTCTCATAAAGTATAAAGAAATAACCGAATGTATTCTGTCTGTAATTGTTGTATTCTTAACAACTAACGAAATATGATACTTATTTAAATGTACAGTTACTGTTATTTCAAAGGAGGTAAAATGTTCAAACAAAAGGAAAAGTGAATAACTTTATGTAACTCTCGCACCTGTGTACACGTAAATATAGGCGAAAAGGAGGTAGAATTACCGTAGTTGGAGGAATGAACCGACCATAATGACTGCCTATATAACACCAAAGGCGTCTGGCTGGCTTTAAATCTTTTCGGCATTTAACATTGTTCTATGCAATACGGCGATAAGTTTGGACTAGTAACCATTCGAAAACATTTGACAAGCCTGCATATCGCTCCACTAATATGTTTTTCAGAATGGGTTCTAGTCAAAATATAACCCAAATTGTACTGGAAAATGTTGAATAATATTTTTACTCTCTGCTTATTTTTCTGTTAAATGGCAAGATTCCATAACAAGAAACGCGGCAATGCCACGAAACCAGGTTTTCAACACTTTTCATAAGAATAACAAGAGCTGTCACTAATGGTGACAAATGCCCCCGCAGCATCTTGACCTTTGACCTGGTGACCCCAAAGTCAGTAGGGGTGATGTACTCAATAAGTACTATCAGCATGTGAAGTTTGAAGGTCCTGAATGAAGTGGTTTGCATGTAAAGTGCCTTCATGCAAAAAGCTAACGTTGGCCCCTGTGACCTTGACCTTTGACCTGGTAACCCCAAAATCAGTAGGGTTGTTGTACTCATAAAGTACTATCAGCATGTAAAGTTTGAAGGTCCTGGATGAAGTTGTTCGCAAGAAAAGTGCCTTCATGCAAAAAATTAACGTTGGCCCCTATGACCTTGACCTTTGACCTGGTGATCCCAAAGTCAGTAGGGGTGGTGTACTTAATAAGTACTATCAGCATGTGAAGTTTGAAGGTCCTGGGTGCAGTGGTTCGCGAGTAAAGTGCCTTCATGCAAAAAGCTAACGTTGGCCCCTGTGACCTTGACTTTTGATCTGGTGACCCCAAAGTCAGTAGGGGTGATGTATTTAATAAGTTCTATCAGCATGTGAAGTTTGAAGGTCCTGAGTGCAGTGGTTCGCGAGTAAAGTGCCTTCATGCAAAAAGTTAACATTGGCCCCTGTAACCTTGACCTTTGACCTGGTTATCCCAAAGTCAGTAGGGGTGGTGTACTCAATAAGTACTAGCAGCATGTGAAGTTTGAAGGTCCTGGGTGCAGTGGTTCGCGAGTAAAGTGCCTTCATGCAAAAAGTTAACGTTGTGACTAACGAACGAACGAACGAACAAACTAACGGACGGACAGTTGAAAACTAATATGCCTCCCTTTGGGGGCATAAAAAAGTATACTGAATCACAGTGCACCACTTTAAAGCACAACCCTAACCCTAAACCCTAACCCTAACCCTAACCCTATTTTTAGTAACAATGACCTTGACATTGATCCCAGAAACCCCAAAATCAATCCCAAGCTACAACTTTATATAAGTTTTATATACACCAAGTTTCATCATGATAGCTCATTCCTAAGTTAAGTTATTGACCGGAAACCCTTTTTCAATTTAAGTAACAGTGACCTTGACCTTGACCCCAGAAACCCCAAAATCAATCCCAGCCTTTGTCTTGATATAAGCTACATACATACCAAGTTTTATTCAAATATCTTTACCGAAACAAAAGTTATTGACCGGAAACACTAGTTTGACGCCGCCGCCCATCCGCCCGCCCGCCCGACCAACGACATACCCCAGTCTAATAACTCAGGTTTTCGTTGAAAACCTGGTTAAAAATATAGCATTCAATTTTATGCAGACAGGGCTTTCCCAATGAATTTATTGTATCGTTCAATACGAAATATATTGTATTTAATATAGAAATGTATTGGACGCTCACGTGGTGCAATTGCTAATCGCTGAATGGAAATGAAAAATAGGTATATAATACATATTAACAGCTCTAAACGGGAATATGAGAACATAAAGTATTATATAATAAGCATCATGGTATCAATATTTTCACCGTTATGATTTGTGGTACGTGAATTGTTTATGACACTAATAAACCTGAAATAATTTGTATACATTCTGTCTAAACATAGTAAGATAGGGACGTATGATTCAATAATAAATGATATGAATTTCAAATCTTATTTGACCCTGATTGCCTTATCAAAGGATACTGTGCATACATTATACAAACAATCATTATAATAAGCAATTTATTTACTTAATAGCCTCTCCTCAAAGATTTTTTATAATCTAAATCTACCTTTATCTGACTCTATCTTAAGCAAATGTCAATAATGTTTTATTATCGCAAATTAACTTGAAATATGCTTAGCTGCAAATACATTATTGACGATTCAGTTATCCTTTGGTATCAACTGACATTCAGTAAAAATCCTTGTTTGTTTATTTAAAGATTTTAGCTCGTCATTCCAACTAATTAAAATCTGTACCTTCGACCTAAATATAGTATCTGAACCGCCTGTCTGATTCGTATAAAACCAGTATTAGTTAAAGATACTTGGCAGCTTGGGAGACTAACACGTTATACATGTCAAATAATTACGAAAATAAGACAAGTTACAACGTGCTCAAATAGTTATAATGTATAATATGTCTCGCAAACATCTACTAAAATACTAATATACCCAGTACAGTTTTTTTGCAAAAATAAGGACCTGTTTAACAAAAGCAATAAAAAATGAATTTACGCTTGACTATATCACACGAAACCATGGACAGACAAACCATTCTGAATAATTGTTTAAAAAAGAAAACAAAATTTAGTAGGTAGTATTTGTTGTACATACGAGGAGCGTTTGAAAGTAGTGGCAACAGTGGCAGGCTATCTACATCGGTCATGTTTCAAGAAATAAATATGTGAGACCTTCAAAATACTCTTCATCTGACTGTAAAAACCTCAGTATAATTCAATATAATTCTCCTTAAGGTAATTGTGTACTACGGTTGAACGAAGGGCCATGGCGTTGTCATGTAGCAGCTTGATGCCACGCGCTTTTCTTGAGCACTTTGTGAACAGCAGAGAGGACATTTTCTTTGTAAAATGTACCAGTAACACTATTGTGTCCAGGGATAGGGACTCGAGCCATAATTCTATCAGAGTCAAAGAACAGGACATACATAACCCGCCTGACGCTTCTGCTCCGCCGAGCAATGACGGGTCTCTACCCACATTTTATTATTTTCTTTATTATCAAGCTGTTAAATTGTCATGTGAAACAACTCTTACTTTCTATGATTTGGTGTTGTTTGATTTATTTTCTCAAAACGTAAGGCTAAGCGTTAAGGACGTATTTACCTGTGTAAGGGGACAGCTCTAAATATTCAAGTGATGTATGTCACGTTTTACATCAATCTAGTGTTAAATATCTTATTCCGGATTTAAACGTTTTAGAGTGAATTTGTACACATACGTGAATTCTCTGAGCATTCGAGTAATGTTAGATATCAACAGGAAGTTGTTTTAAATTCAGACTTGGGTAACCATGTAAGATAAAAATCTGACAAATATAATTGTATAATATATAAACATAGTTTGACTACATAATTGAGCCGTGCCATGAGAAAACCAACATAGTGGGTATGCGACCAGCATGGATCCAGACCAGCCTGCGCATCCGCGCAGTCTGGTCAGGCTCCATGCTGTTCGCTTTTAAAGCCTATTGGAATTGGAGAAACTATTAGCGAACAGCATGGATCCTGACCAGACTGCGCGGATGCGCAGGCTAGTCTGGATCCATGCTGGTCGCATACCCACTATGTTGGTTTTCCCATGGCACGGCTCAATTAAAGAAAAAGCTGCGTAATACGGAAGAACATAAGTGCCAGCTACGTGTTATTACATGAAGTATGTAACTCGTGATTTCGAGTTGCATGCTTAATTAACTCTATATTTCGTTTGAGATTCCTTACCCGAAATTTCGTCTTGCCGCTACTTTGGTCATAGTTTTTATTCGGAAGCCATATGGCTGATCGACCGACAGTCTAGATTTAATTGTTTTGGAAGTCACTTGACCGATAGATAGACGACTTCGCACGGCTATATGGAGCTCCAATCCATGTTAAATAATTGTGTCACACGTTGACCCTTTACCATTTCCGTATTCGTGAAATCGTTTTGATATTTTCGAAAGTAATTTTCACATATAAGGGAAGTAGAATGCTGTTTCACATATCACTGTATTTTCTGTTATCATTATTTTGTATGGTGGCTGATTTCTGCCTTTTCGTTCTTTTATTCTGTTACAGCGCCATAACGACAAACGTCGTGATGACGCCCCGACAAACGTTGCCCCACAGAACATCGTTATCTATCAGCCAAGTTAAAAACCGTGTTATGTATAGCTGTAGAGAGGAGAGTGTAGAGGCAATGGGGTAAGAATAAGCAACATTCCTTGGTAACACTTAATGAAAGACTAAAAGTATTCAATCAGTATTAAAATCTTTTTTTTTACCTAATTTAATTGATACTGTCATGTCATTCTAGAAAAGAAGACGTTTGGCGGGGCGCCATACCGAATTTGTCGGGGCGACATTCGTAGGGGCGACGTTTACCGGGGCGCCATAACGACGCCTGGCGGGACGACGTTCGGCGGGGCGTCCTTACAACGTTTATCGTTTAGTCCCTGCGACAGAACGAAATAACGAAATGGGCCCTATCCCCAATCCCCCAGAACTAAAATTAAGCTCCATGAACTCATGACTTACTGACCTATTGTAGTAATGATAAGGAGAAATCCGTAAGAAAAGTGTTTTTTTTTTTTTCAAACGCTGGATGGCCTAAATCACCTTTGTTCGCAATTAAGATTTACATAATTATTATCTTACTCACGCACATAAGAAATTACATCCTGCAAATAACTATTTCAGTACTTTTGTAAAAAGAAATTGGCCTGTCATAGATTAGATGTCATAATAAATCCCTTTGAAATTTCACAGTCTTAGATAAACGTTTACATATACAATTGTGCACATTTCTTGTTTTGATAACGTGTACAGTTGTATTAAAAATAAATAAAAATCTCGGTCGTTACAGTTTGTAAACATAGCAAAATATCAGTCAAAGTATGGCTAGGTCTTACGTAATAGCCCGATTAGCAATTTCGTACGATTCCAAGGTGCAACATATATGCATAGCACAGGTGGCAAAATCACAATCGCTTAAAATGAAAAGATAAATGTTTATCCTTTAAAATGATACGAAGCATGACAACAATCCATCACCGAATTTTAAGAAAATCTGAAAATATAAAGTGCACAGTTTCTTTTGTGAACTTGTGTAGATGTGAAATATCCCGTGTTTACCTCTTTACTTGTTGGTCACTCGGCTAGTCGTAACAGATGCAAATTGAAGATATAAAGCTAGAAGTCCTCATATTTGATATGACATAAATAACCAAATGAACATTCCTTTATTTACAATAGATGAAAAGGTTGCGTAGACACTTAATGACGCTTTCTTCCAAAACATCTGCAGCTAAACGCTCAGTACACATGCCGAAAGGACAAAAGTTTTGTTTGATAATATATTATTGTGCTTGGTATCTTGCTTGTTGCCGTATACTGTATCCGGATTTTCGTCACTTCGCGACGAAAATCGATTGGATCAGTTATATACTAAAATTTTCATAACACTTGATTAAGTTCATACAAACAATCACATTATTAGACATACACATTGAAGAACATAGAATAATACGTAGGTTATAAAACAATTTCAAAAAATTAATATATGAGAAAAGAAATATAAGTTAAGTACTATGACAAACTACTATGATGATGGTCATGTCACATAATAACATAATTGATTTGTTTTTGTTAGGTTTAAAAATACATCGACATAATCATAAGTTATGATGCGACCTTCCAGAATTCAATGTTGTAGGAAGACACAGGGGGTCTCCTGGTCATTATTTTTAGCACAATCGGTTACCTGGGAAACACAAACAGCCTTCTGTGGACCGGATAGATGGCTTCCTCGAAGCAAAGAATTTTGAATAGAGCGGTGAAAAGCAAGTAATTTGTTGCCAGTGGCTGTCTTTTCCTATACAAAGGTATGACATAAAAGTCGGAAAATGATTAAATTAAAACGAAACAGTTCCTTCGCATTTACAGATATCACGAATCATAAAACATATTGATCACATAATTACTTTTGCATTCATATCTGTCAGAAAGATCTACGACTGTCTGTTAGTTAATCTGGTTGATTTAGACTTTCACTCGAGTTGGTCTTTGGTTCGCGAGATTGAGAAATGTTAGATTTAGGTTTCAACTGCATTGATTTAGTGGATGAATAACTTTTGGAGTTGCCTTCTTTCATCATTTAGTATCATTTTTATCAATGTCAGTTGTTTCGCTTACTTTTCTAGAAATCTTTTTAGGTGTACTGTTCTCTTTAGAAGTAACAGACGAAGCCGATTCCCTATGTCTAGCAGGCAAGTTTGTCACACTAGGTTTACTGTCTTTCCGTGTACCTTTGGCCGCCTCTTTAGACTTGTCTTGTATTTGTTCAGACATTTTCCGCTTTTCATCAAATGTACCACGAGAATTATTAGACGTCCTTCTTATTTTACTATTGTTACCTTTGTTCTCTAATTCAACAGCTGACGAACGTCTTCGATTTTCTGTTGTTTTACCCCGAGATCCCCCAGAATGACTTAATGTCGTTTGCTCTTTTGATATGCTGGTGTTCATGTTTTGCATATGCATCGGGTCAATTTCCTATAATAAAACGCGTTAGAATAAGTGAAATTGATACACGAAGTTACTATTAAAATTACTAACTTTTGTATATGATTTATGTATATATTTAAACAACGATAATGTATGAATAATGTAGATAGTCAAAACGTTCGTATAATTAAGATAACGATGAAACTAATTTTAAAAATGGTCAGCCAAATAATAATAGCTTTTACAACATGTTTGTTGTAGTTTAATAATAAAGGAAATGTTTTTCTACTACTCACATTTCTAATGATAGTTATATATATTGTATGGTATAAACCAGTCAGTGTGCTATTAAACCATCAGAACCAAGTTCACAAAAGTTAGCTACCTCGATATTACTTCTTCTTTTTACAACCACTACACACACAATTATAAGTACAAGGAACAGACCACCACCGGCTGCAGCTAAAGCATATACCACTGTCTCTAAAATTGAGAAAGTATGGCATTAATTTGTTCTTAAACAAGCCTTATTTACATGTATATTTGAAGATGAAGTAATGATGGAGTTCCGGTGGGATATAGCTATCTACCTTTATAGGTATAATTTTGTCCCCTACCCTGCCTCGTCATGCCTTGAATGGTGTTTCACTTAGTTTTTAACTTTTGCAAAGTCATTAAGTACTACGTGGATTTTGAATTGTGAATGTTTTACGAGCATATATATTTGTGCTACTAATGTCATGTACATGCTTAAACATATAATATTTAGAGGTTATGGCGTCCTTGTTGCGTGATTATATCTACTTGCTAGTTAACCTTTTTTTGTATTCCAGGTTTCATCAGACCTGTAATAGAAACATGGTTGGAGTTTTTAAGCTCACTTGAGCAATGCTCAGGTGAGTTATTTTGATCACTCGATGTACGTCGTCTGTCGTCTGTCTGTCAACATTTATCTGTGTTTGCAATAAAGGCTTATTTTTCAACTGCTTTTCATGAAATAGTCAGAATGATTTCCTTGATGAAATCTAGGTTGAGTTTGAATATGGGACATCTTGGGTCAAAAACTAGGTCATTTTTACAACATCATAACTTTTTTGTATTCCAGGTTTCTTTAGACATGTAATAGAAACATGGTTGGAGTTTTTAAGCTCACTTGAGCAGTGCTCAGGTGAGTTATTTTGATCTTTCGATGTACGTCGTCTGTCGTCTGTCCGTCAACATTTATCTGTGTATGCAATAAAGGTTGTATTTTTCAATTCTTCTTCATGAAATTTAGTCAGAATGATTGCCTTGATAAAATCTATGTGATCTTCATGAAATTTAGTCAGAATGATTGCGTAGATAAAATCTAGGTTGTGTTCGAATATTGGTTATGTGTGGTTAAAAAGTAGGTCACTAGGTCACATAAAAAAAACACATTGTGTATGCGATAGAGGCTGTATTTATAATTGATCTTCATGAAATTTGGTTAGAATGATTGCCTTGATAAATTCTAGGCCATGTTTGAATATAGGTCATCTTGGGTAAAAAAGTAGGTCATTAGGTCATATCAAAGGAAATACTTGTTTAAACTCAAGATACCACATTTTTAGTCCAAAGGCAAAAAGAAAATATCAAACAGGGAATGCCACCCACCAAAAACTCAGCCTCCTCAAAACGAAACCCCCAGCACGCAGACGCGTGCACCACACCCACCCACACACAGAGACACAGACACACACACACACACACACACACACAAAGCCAACACACATGGACAAAACGAAAACGCACACAAAGCCAACACACAAGGACAAAACGAAAACAAAGGAACACAATGGGGCACGGCCTTGGAACGGTCAGTGGCAAAAACACCACTGGGGAGCTTAAACCGGTTTATGGTGCGCACCCAACCTCACTCTTACCCCCACCATGTTCCAAAGACACGGGGCAGTGTAAATAAAAGTAATCCCCTCCAGGCAACCCTAATGAAAATTTGCTAGAATATTTGTTTGCATGAAATCACTGACCAAACATTTTCACACTGTTATGGTGAGTTTCTCAGGTGAGTGACCTAGGGCCATCTTGGCCCTCTTGTTTAATGTGTTTTTTCTGCCATCGGACATTTGTCCTTTTTTACATCTAAAATGGCAATACGTAGATTTAAAGAGATCTCTTTAGCCAAGCGGTTAAGGCTGTTTACTTCACTTTGTCAGAATAATTTGTATATTTGATATATTGATAACGTGACACATAAGCACAGATAGTGCTTGACTCCCTTTTCATGTAATCATTGCTATTGTTATTGTTAAGTTGCTGTGAATAATAGAATTAGGGTCATTTGTGGCGTATTTTGGTTCACTTTGAGAATAGCTGGATCCCAGCATCACACATTATGTCATATACAAAAGTTAAAGGGAACCAGATATTTGATACAGCAAGTACTCGTTATAAAACGTTATGTTTAAATTTGGACCAATCAAAAACAAGTTTAAAAATAGCACGTCAACTGGGGTATAAATAGGTAGATGGATGAAGGAGAAGGTATTCGATATCCAGCGGTAGAAGAAGACACATCGAGGATTCAACTAATAATTTATCCCAGTACCTTGATAAGGAAGTTATTGCAACTACACTGTCAGGACGGATAAATTATTAAAAAGAAAAAAAATCAGAAATTCGTAGACTAAAGAAGAGTTGCAGAATTTCGAGCTATAGGGCCAGCGCATAGGAGTTTTACCTTAAGGGTAGTTGAAAGCTATAGACGATAGCATATATAGGGTGAACATCGGGAAGCTGAGACAGAGACCCAGAGTTTGGTAATCTACTGAGACAGTAAGAGAGCTCCAGCTTATAGATGGTTCAGCATTATTGGCGAAGTACAGCCAAGGCAGCGGGGATATACCTATATGGTAGTTGAATGCTACATATGATAGCATATAGCCGCTGAGCATCCAGAAGTCAGGGCAATCATAGAGAGTTTGAAGGAACAGAGGCCGAACATCTATGCGATAGGACTCGTATGTTGTTGATTCAAAGACATTGTCTGACGGGAACTTCAAGAAAAAGACCAGTCAAGTATAGAGTCTCGAGCCTATAGGAGTTTGAGCTAATCAGTTTTGATTGGAGATTGTTAGTTTGAAACATTTAGTGATTTGCCTGACCCCTGAAATTGTCTAACTCATAATAAGAAATCATTTACGATTCATTGGTACACGAATCATTTAGGCAAGGTAGCCAGAGGAAAATTCTATATATGAGATATTTGGTCTCACCAGCTCTACGTTTTAACAAAGGACATTCTACATCGTTTGTCAGCTAGTCTAAGACATAGTCACCTTAGCGATTGGACCCGAAGCATTGTTCAAGATGCTAAAGACGTAGGCACTTCCCTGGGTGATATAATTCGTATCCTAACACACTTAAACATTACTAGCATGCATGATGTTGTTATGTTGTTCAATTGTTTAATGCGAGTAAAAAAGCTAACTTGCTCGCCGATGACCCTTGGTTCTATCCATGTCCTTAACCGTGTCTGAAGTAATAAATGGAGGGTACATGGGAATTAACCCTCCTTAAGTCTTAGTTGTTAGTTTAACCTAAACTCTGCTTGAAATAAGTAAAAAAGGTACTTGGCATTGGTTTCCTCTGTTGTTTTGCGGTATTTGTGACTTGTGTTGTAGTGGTCACACTTTGAGTAGAAGATACATATTTAGTAGGACTTCCTGTATCTGTCTTTGAATTGGGTGTCAAAAGAGATGAAACACTTGCTGCAGAATTAACAACTGAAGAAGTAGTAGAAGCAGCTGTTGTGCTGGTGGTAGAAGAGGTTGTTGTTGTAGTTGTTGGATCCCAAATCGGATAACAATCAACAGTTACAGTGGAAACAGCATCTTCAGCTTGTGTAAGAAAAAAATATATAATTTTTAACATTTAGGACTATATATATTTGTACTTATACAAATTACACATATACTGAACGGGCTATTTATGTGTAACGGTAGTTACTTACGTCACAGACGTTTGTTAGTATCCAGGATAAACATTTTGACATAATAAATCAATGTACCTTTGATTATCTGGGTACATCCTTAGGTTAAGATACCCTTAAATACGTGAGTAGTTTTGACACGTAGTACAAATATGTTCAGTTGTAATGATAAGAGTTGTTGAAGTTTATTAAAATGTATGTTGCTCTATCAATACCCACTTACGGACATGTAAACTAAACAGTAGCAACTACGCCAAGTAATTTAGAAACTACCCAACAGTCCAAATTAAGTTAAATAGTTGATTATTCAATTGAGAATACCGTACCATGGAAGCCAATCCAGAAGAGCCCGATCCTGTTAACTTGTCCTTTCCACACTATTGTGAGATTTTGGTTAGAAGAATTACGCTGTCCGTTTTGGAATGAATCACATATTGAATCTAACACGATACCATTGTTGTCTCTTATTGTTAAGTTCTGGTTATTTCCAGTACAATTCAATCGATAGTCGTATATAGTGACAACAATGACCGCCGAAGGACTGGATACGCTACATTCACAGTGGTGAGTACCCTGTACTGAATAAACGGCAGGGTATCCTGGATTGTACACGGAGAGTTTATGTCCGGTCTTAGTTGACGTATTACACATTTCTGTAATGCTAGACACTGAAAAAAATACCTCTTTATAGTGAAGAGGAACATTAAGTTTACTAAACTCAAGAAGTTTGCACTTGAGTGAAGAGAGTACACATCAGTTTTAATGTTTCAACTTTGATATTGTTAGGGTTTTTGTTTCGTAATTTTGTTTGGACCAGTGGATATTTCGCTGTTTTGTTTCTGCGTTTCGTGAAACATTACAGATACCCCCACCTTTAAAAGTCTTTTTCAAGATAATTTGAAGTATAATTTTTTATATATAGTGACTTGTAATGTCTGTCACATGTATCTGTTCTACATCAAAATACACTTACTCCTTAAACGTATAGTCGTTAATTTGAATTTACATTGATATTTATATTGAGTGATTATCACTGCATATGGAAACAAGACTATAATAAGAAAACGCTTAACGTGCATACAAACACTGTTCACAACACATAGAATATGCCAGATACAACTGTTATTTGTCATTTATTTAGTCAAAGGTCTTGTTTTCACCATTAGAAGACAGTAAGTCTGCATAGAACATCGTCATGTTACTTTTTTTGTTGAAGAGGTTAATAAGTAAATATTCTTACCTTTCAAACACTCAAATATAAACGCCATGTAGTCCGGTTGATTGCCATACCCTGTGCAATGTTTAGGAGAATCTACTGCAGGAAACTGAACTGCCGTTATAGATTGCTGTGCAGAACCCTTTTCAAGCATGAGTATCATCTGTGTATTGGACATCTGTTCCTCACATCCCATTGTATCTACAACAATATTTTTAACTGTAATACAAGGTTACTGAAATAACATCAAAAGCCATGCGCATCAATGTTGATATTATTACGTATATTTGACAATACGAACCATACAAATTAGTAGGTTGATTTTGCATTGACTCCATAAAAAGTACCCAACTAGAACTCATCGCTGATATGAACATTCCTGTTTAGTACCAATGAATACCAATTAATCCTATAGTTTCATTGAAATTCAGACAGCGTTTAAAGAGACAAAGCCCAAAGACAAGAATATTTATGCAGACTTAATATATAAACATCAAAAGCCACAACTCGGACAGAACTCACACAATAAGACTTGGTGACGATCTCGACTCATATCCCTATATACCAGTATCTGTATAGTATCTTTATAAGGGAAGCTTAAAGTATCTTTATAAAGGAAGCTTAAAACGAAGGACCATTTCTCAAAAAATAAATAATTCGAGCAGACAATGCCGATGTTTTGCACAACAACACTCTATACCAATTTTTACTGAGAAAATCCAACTATTTTAGTATGGGCTATGCTGCCAAAATATTGAATCTCTTTGAAGATTTTACCTATTTAATCAAAGCGCCATAACTCCATCAAAAATAATTCGCACGTAAACCTCAACTGGCTTTCCCCCTCTCATCCATTCCCCTTGCATTGGCTCCATTGCACCCCATCTCCTTTTACTATGAGAAAGTTATCGTGCCCACCATGATTTTGTTTTTTCTTACTTGTGTGTATGTTAGTTGTGTGTGTTTGTCTTCTGCGCTGCTGTGGTTTACGTTGTAGGGTTACTCTGTTTAAGGAATTTGACTTTCTGTTTTGAATATTCATCCTTGCTCCATTTCTTCACTTGTCCCCAACATCCAACCCTTTTAACTACCCCTTACCCCTCCCCCTTTTTCTGTATTTTTATATAATTGAAATGTACTTGTTGGATTTTTGGAGCACCCCGTATCAATATTTTTCCGTTACAGCATCTTTTTGTTGTGGACTTACTTTGCGATGCCTGGCTCTATGGCTGTGGTTTGTGGTGCTCCGTGCTTCCATGAAATCTACTCTTACCTTTCATCTTTTGGTGTACTTTTCATCCCAATATTAAAGTTATATTTAGAAAAATCCCAAAGCCCCTATAACTCCATAATAAATTTTCCGAGCCAAAACTTTCGACAATATGCATAACTACACTTTAAACCAATCATTGCTTTGGAGTGTTGTCAAAATTCAACTAGTTTTTCCCAAGAAGATGAGCTGTTAAGTATTTTTCGCCCCACGCAAAGAGCCATAACTCGTTTAAATTATCCAGTCATGTGCAGCTTACATTTAGATAAGTTTCATTTAAATCCCGGAGAGTGTAGGAGTAGTTCGGACAGATATTTTTAAAACACCATAAAGAAGCAATAACCTTGAAACAAATAAATGAGCGAAACATGAAGATGATACGCACAACTACACTTTAAACCAACCAAAACAGTTTGCCAAGTGGTTTAGGCGTTGCGCTGACAAGCTTTTGTGACTCCAAGACTGACTGGCTAGATGATAAGACAAACATAATGTTTCAGGTATAGTTAGGAGAGGCATAATTAAACACTGTGTGCTTTATAAATAACACATCGTGCATATTTCACTTAAATTGCTTCTCAACTTGTCGCGTCTAAAAGTATTTCAAAAGAAGTAGGGCAGTATATGTTATCGCTTGGAAACATACACGGAGGCTGGCTTGTGAAAAAGATGTCAATTTTGTGACCTTATTGCAACTGTTTGACATGATTTGATGAGAAACAAAAATATATAAGCTTTCTATATAATTCTCACTCTTTTGTCTCGTAGATGGACGACAACACTGAATATTTTTGTAACGCTTTTTCAATGCAGTTGTTTCCCATCCACAAAAAACAACAATTAGAACTTAACAGAAAACAAACTTGAAATGCATTGAAAGACAGCTTTGGTTTAGAAAAAAAGGAAGGCAATAGTTGCAGGTGGCCACATTATACCCCAACCTTCTTGGCAAACGTAACGATCACAGATGTGGTTTAGTATGATTGTAGCTTTTGTGTTTACTGGTTAACAGGAAGGAATTGCGAAATAAGCCAGATTATTAGTACCGTGAACATAGCACCAAACAGGCTAGATGAATATTTATGGTGCAAGGTATAATGTGCACTTACCGTTCATTTCCGTGCAGTTGACAGTTTCGCTTAGGTAGCCAAACATGACGTTATGAAGTCCTATCAAGGTGTGCTCCGAATTCTGAAGTTCGCATTTGACATTTTTATAATCGAATCTATCCCCTCTACAGAATACTTTTCTGTATGGTTTACCTAAACAAGTTCAACGAAGTTAATGTCTTTTAGGGAAATTATACTAACAATCATTTTCATAATAGAATTGTATATAATTTGCAGACAAAATGTTCATTTTACATCAACTTCTAATTGGAAAATTAATTCTTAGTTAAATGTAAGATATTCCATACCATACACATTTATTAGAGACTTACCCTAAGCCCTCTTTAAACAAGGGAAACAATCTGTTTATAGAGTAAAATTGTTGAGTGAACACCGTTTGCCAATCATAATCCTGTCTTTGTTATATCAATGCAATGGAAAACTGAGCTGTCTATATTAAATGCTATACAGGATAACACAGTCATGTATCTAACAGTCATGAAATTGTTTTCTTTGATTTTGTCATATTTCTAGATATTTTTCCAATACTTTGACGCATATATACGGGTAGCAGAGACAGTTCTCTTTCCAGAAGTAGCTTATTCAATATATTTTACCTTGTGAAATTCTGTGGGTTTTGACTTTAAAAAATCGTCTGTTTGTTGACAAATTTAACCGCAAAAATTGCCACACTTTCCCCAGGACGTTAACTGATTTGATCTTTACATAGTTTTCTTTTCAGACTGCTAATCCTTCTAGTAATTATGCATGCTTTTTCATTGCTAGAGGTGCATGGTTTGCATGAGGTACTAGGTCAATAGTCACAGAAGCCTGCAATAAAGTCTTAGGGGAGTTGTAAATAATTAACACAGAATCATTTTTTTCCAGGCCAAAAAAGTCTTTTTCAGAAGATGATATTTCAATTACTTTTTTAGACTGTGTACTTTGATGCAGTTATATTCTAAAATAGGTTGTGCGTACATGAAGTTCGTAGCCTACATTTATGATGTCCCGCTTTATACAGATAATACGCCTGATGTCCAGAATATACCAAATGTTACATGTCTACATGAAACCTACACAGTGCTTATCAGCTCATGACAGTGGACAAGTGTGTGAAGTTTGAATCCTTTCCCATTAGAGGGTACTGAGATACCAGCTTACATACAAAACCTTTACTAATTTACTGAGTCCAAAAAGGGAAATAATTTTGTTAAAATGCAAAGTAGAGTTATTGAACCTATGCACTGCATGTTATATCATGACAGTGAACAAGTGTGTGAAGTTTCAATCCATTCCCATTAGTAGATACTGAGATACCAGCTTACAAACACAAATTTAACCCAAAACTGCTTAGTCTAAAAATGGGCATAATAAAATGCAAAGTAGAGTTATGGAACCTACACAGTGCATGTCAGATCATGCCAGTGAACACGTGCGTGAAGTTTCAATCCATTCCCATTAGTGGGTACTGAGATATCAGCTTACATACAAGTCGAAAAAGGGGCATAAATTTGTAAAAAAGCAAAATAGAGTTATGGAACATGTGCAATATAAGTCAGTTGATCACATTGAATTAGTGTGTGAAGTTTCAATCCATTCCCACAAGTGGTTACTGAAATACCAGCTTACAAAAACTTAACCAAATCGCGAACGCCGACGCACGGGCGAGTCCAATAGCCCTACCTATTCTTTGAATAGTCGAGCTTAACATGATGTCTTAACTGCACGTTAATTGTCTTGTTTATGCATGACATACCCGGATCCAGTGAAAAAAGTAGTTTTCTGTAAGAACCGCAAATGAACTAAACTGCTGAATGGTGTATTTGTATTTGACATTTATAAAAGTGCTATTCAGATTAGAGGAAGTAAAATTGTTGTCGCTAAGTCTTTCAGCGCAACTATGGTTTTAATCAGCAGGTATCAGAGAAGGTTTAGAAAAATAACGTCATCAAATAGAGCTAACATTCTATCATTTTATTAATACGCCAGTTAGAGGATAAAGCGCGAAAAGTGATGGTTTTATGAATTCACATGGTGCATAAGGAAATATAATAGACTTGGACTCTGGGCTTCCTGTTTATATCATTTTAGAGTCCCGCTCAAACTGGTGTTTCCTTAACCTACATGCACAGAATCAGTCAAACCTAGTAACACATTATTTTGCTTTGTTGCGTTCTATTATTCTAAAAAGTCTTCTGACATGTTTGATATATTATCACAGCAGCATATTTAAAATTTCGACTTTTATGTAACGTTGTAATGAAGCAAGGCTCTGTATCAAATTCATTACTTGCTCAGGTAAATTTAATATAAGCTTAAACATGCTTTGACATAAGTGAAGACGCTGCTTGGGCTAATTCATTGAATACGCAAAAAATCATTGTGTCAAGTATGTATTCATGTATACTCAAGTAAACAATCTATGTTAAATCAAAAGGTCCTGGATCTTATCAAATTATGTTAAGTCAAGTGTGAGTACACTAGCTCAGATTCATTAAATACTCAAACGTCTTTAGTAAATAACCAAATCACGGTGTCAGCCAACGTGTATACTCAAACAAGTCTATATTCAAGTATATGCTCAAGTATATACACAAGTGTGTTTAAACAAGATATACTCAAGTACCAGGGTTATCTAATATATAATGCAACCTCTGCTGTCTATTATTTTCAGTTTTAGATAACTCTATGATTATATGCATATCAATTAATTGTCCCATGATGTTCCAGGTGCAAGACATTTCTTACATTTTTAACGGTTTTCTGCTGTCTAGCAACGAAGGAATATCTGTAAATCCAGAGTGACCGCCATTGCATGGAATGACCCCATGGGAGCCAAATAAGATTTTAGTAAATGAATTATTTTGCAACTGAGACGGTAAACCTCATTGCAAGTGATTATAATATCACTGCCAAAAAGAGCAAGTTTTTAGAATTGTGCGAATGTTTATATCCCACCAGCTATGCAAAAGCGTCCTCATTTATGACCGGAAGTACATTTTTCTGTAACAAAGGAAATAAACTTATCATATGAAATAGGATATTGTACTAATTTTTTAACTGAAGCTATTTCTTTACATTTTAATCGTAAATGATTGATTTTACATAGTAATTTTAAAGAAATTAAAATTTCATAATTTTCATCACTACTACGTTGCATAGCAACGAAAAAGAACATGTGTACGGTTTTGTAAATTAATGCCTAATACTGTTTTAACACATATCATTTCCTAGTATGGGTCATATCTAACTTTTGCTAGATCTGAGACTATCGCGGCCACTGACCTAGCGTAATTGTAAAATATGCATCTATGGAAATTGTTCATACTTGCTTGATGTCCTTTCTTAGAAACACATTGTATCGTGATGCATTAAAAGTGTATCTTTTGACGGATATTTAGTTAATTGTATTATTTATTTAATGACCCTCGTATGTTTTATCCTGAAGGTAACTTACAGTGAAAACTTGAATACCTGTATATACAGAGGAACATTTCAAACTCAAAATTTCTAACTTGTTATTTTAGTTATCTCTGTCAAATACTAACATCGTTCTATGACATTTGGACACACTTTTGGACGTAAGTACACTGAGTCCTGACAGTTACAATAAGGTAACAAGGTAAAATACAAAGTCACAAAATGTGTGTTTCATTTGTTAGAAGTGCCATATGCAAGATTAAGTTTTAATTTTGCGGTCAACCTTACACTCGCCTAGAGCTAGAACACGCTTTTATTCTGACACGGGATAGTACAGCTAGGATTTTTATGGGGAGTAACGTCACACCAACAAAATTATAGGTTATGTGGCGATTTCAGAGCTTTTCGTGGTGTAGGAAGACCCTGAATACTCTCCGAGCATTATTTCAGGCAAAGGTGGGCACCTTAGTAGAACCATCGACCTTCTGTGAGTCAACTGGATGGCTTCCTCAAATGAAAGAATTTTACACCTCAAGTGATATTTCAAACCCAAACCCACAGCGTTGTGGGGTAAGCGATTCGACGTAAGCGACCTTAACTACTAGGCCATGGAGCCTCCTAGTAAATGTAAGTGAGTAATCCGATTTTTATCTAGAAATAAGCAAGAGTTCTGAGCAATATTTATCTGCGAAGAAATCGACATATATTTCTCATGTTGCCTTATAAAATGATACACATTTTGTTCGTCTGGCCGAGTAAAACTGAAAATTACTTAGTCAATACATTTATTACGTCACTACATCCTAATATATTGTTATTAGTGATATGTAACTTAAACGTTAATACAAAAAATATTGATGGGTATTCCAATACAATTAAACGGAGTTGAAAAAGAAGTTTTTGAAATATTAATTACATCATTTCCACACTTTGTACGTGTAGTGCAATCATGAAAATTTTACTTATAGCGTGACTAATGATATTTCGTTTACCTTGTTGGAAATGTTGCGACTTCATGAATTTACGTCCGAACGTTAGATTAAAATGAAACATTTATTTAACATTATGTCCATTTTACTTTCAAATATGTCAATATTTGGCAGAGATAAATACAAACAAGAACAAGAACAAGAACAAGAACAATAAAAAACCCCCAACAACAACAAAAAACAAGACAAAAAATGAGTTAGAAAATTTGTTTTTACGTGTATACTCAAGCAAGTGTTGTAAAAAGCTTTGAAGTCAAAAGCTACATCACTGGAGAAAGAGTAATATTGAATTTAAACATGGCTAAGTCAGTTGGTTAATGGAATCAATTGGCATACAAAAGCAATTATGTCAATGGATCAAAGGTAATATTGAACTTAAAAAAATTGTCAAAGGCTAAGCCAATGAGTTAATTTAATCAACTGGCATACAAAAGCAACTGAAGCAAACATCTATGTCACTCTGTCTATTTAAATATGTATTCAAGCAAGTTCAATCAAAGGCGGCTTAATTATTTAGTATGTAAACTCTAAGAAGCTTAGTTTTCTTTCAAATTCTTCTTTTTAACAGTGTTTAATTATGTACTTGAATATCTGTAAAATAAAAGAAGGAATAACATATTTAAATGAACTGTGCAATTGTAATATGAATATTCATGCACTGAATTTTGTACAGAAAACTGTCCCTACCGGTATCGAATCCTGCAACACTAGTTCCAAGAGCGACAAGCCAAAAGAAAACAACGAATATTTGGAAAATTACTTCAGACATATTTTGCGTTGAATGTATAACATCAAACTTAATTAATCAGGAAGATATGTTATATCACATGTATATCTCGTAGATAAAGCAACGGTATGTTGACATTTTTTGATAATACAATGTCATATTTTATCAGTTTCTACTTGCTAAAGTACAACTGCACAGATGTTAACAGATAATGAAATTGATTGTCGACCAGGGTACACTGGTATTGTGGGTCAAAGTTACATATGCACATATTTTGTGTGCCGACAATAGAAGAAATCTACTTTTGACATTGTGATGATTTTTTGTTCGATTCTTGAAGCCGAAAACAGTAGATTATAAATGTCTTTGGTAATACAGTACCGTTGTTGGTACGACAAGACAGTGTCTTTTATTCATAATAACTGGTAAAATTAAATGTCATGCGTTTATGCGTGCTATATTTTTCATTGATCTATTGCCAACTTACCCCACTATAAAGAAACATGACGAAATACACTTAGTTCAAAACCTTTTGTTTAATAGTCTGCCAATATATTGGGAAAATGTGACTTCTGATGGCATTTTTTGTTAATGCTCGAATATAAGTATTAAAGTGTTCCTTAGCATCGAACATGAAATTTAAAAGGGGCTGCCACCTTCTAGGATTCCTCATAACAGTACAATGGGGTCAAAGGTCAAATAAGTGCATTTACAAATAAATTATGCCGCTATGCACTCGTTTTATTTTCATATACCATCTAAATTGGTTTAAATGCTGTGTCTCAATGCCCTTTACTATTTTGTAAATAAAACTGATGATAAAATATAAAATATGTATCTAATATATATAATATTATATAGAATAATATATATCTGGGGAAATATGATGGCAAAGTATGTTTTACTTGATATATTTGCTAATCTTTATATGTGGATGAACTAGTGAAATATTTTTGAAAATGTTGTAACAAAGGGTTATTTCAATGTAATTTCAAGGTCACAGACATTTCAAGGTCAAAACTGAACTTTTAAAAATGACTGCTAAGTATTAACGGTAGCAAAATGGTGTGTATATTAACAATATACACAACAACTTTTCTGATTCCACACCTGTTTTTCCCTATATCGCCAAATTTTGACAGATATGAATAAATGTTTTACACAATGTTAAATGATTATTCTATTATAATATAACATAAAAACGATCATAGCCTAATGTAAATTCATTTAACTGTAAGGGTAACAATAAGGTAACCCTTAAATTAAAAGTCACATTAGTAAATTCCAAATCACAGTAGTACACTTTGATCCTATTAATTCAATGATATTAAAATTATAATATTCTGAATGTTCAACTCTGTTTAGTTGTAATAGAACATCTGTAAATATTTTCTGTTTGTACATATAAATTTTTATCACGTTTGTGACGTCATTAATGGCATAAAATTAATGACAATATTGTTTAATCCCGCAGATGACAGTATTTGCCGCTTACAGACCAGCACCAAGTTGCATTCATTCAGTGGCATTTTTTGGTAGGGGGACGAGGGGTGGGGGTACCTTATTTAAACTGTCATGGCACAACGAATGTACGAACAATTGATATCATTGTTATGTTTATTTAATTGAACTGGTCATTAAACAATGTGTCCAATTTTCATTCAAATCTGTCAAAATTTAACAGAGATAAGCACAAAAGTCAGGTGTGCAGTTAGATAAATTGTTGAGCAAATGATTACAAAATGACACTGCAAATGCATTTCTTGCATTTCAGGCAGCAATAAAACTTGAATTTAAGCTTTGAAATTACTATAAAAAGAATATTTACATATTGTACAATTTTTGAGAAATGTGTGCGAAAGAGAAAATATGATAGGTTTTGCGGAAGAAGACTAAGCGGAAAATGAATTACATATAAATGTATAAACTCCTGTAAATAGTATTTTTAGCTCAATCAGTAGAGCGCAGATCTAATGATCGAGGGGCCGTGAGTTCGATCCCTGGGAGAGGTGAATGTTCTCCATGACAATGTGATAATAGACATTGTCAGAAGTGATTTCGTCCTCCACTTTCTGAATCATTTGTAGATGTTGGAAGTTGCTTGCAGGGAAAAGGCTACTATTTGAATAGACTCCAGAAACACTGATTAAATTAATTGACCGCCGTTACATTTATAATATTATATGAAATCCTTCTCCAGCCCCTAAAGAAATGATTTCAGATCTGATGATGATTCATTATATGATATATATTTATGCTGATTTGTCCACGTGACGATGGTTAAATAGGACATTTTAGAAGAGTAACTGAAATATTGTAGGCATAGGAAATAGAGATCAATATAATTGCACCTTTACTAATCCTACCAGGTGTTCTGTATTACAAAAGTGGATCTATTGTGACATTTTGATACAAGCAGAACTGTATTATCTGCACTATTATTTACCTACTGGTACTTCGTTTTATTATTGGCTTGTTAAAAGTTAATTCTTTACCATATGTAAGTTGACAGAATCATAGGAACCATGTCTTGAGGGGTAAATCAAACACAAATGAATAAATCTTTAATGATTTTGTTGTGCAAAAAAGTATGATATTGTGTCTTTCATTTTCCACTCAATTGTGTAATTGCAAGGGAAGTAAACTAATAGATCTCTACTTATAAGTACTAGCCCAAGGCAAGAGTTGTCATTCTTTGTGGATCACAACTTTAAATTAAAGAATAAAACTTCTGTTATTGATATTAACAAAACTATCATAAACTTCACATTTGTGAAATCATTTTTGGTTATTTCAAGGACTTGGAAATTAATTTCTAGACTTTATTTAATGTAATTCTATCACTGAAAATTTTAAGGCCTATCTCTAAATATTGGTCAGAGCATAGGTTTACACAGTACATGTACGGTAATAAACTAATCAGAAGAGATCTGTAGGATTTCAACTAGTTAATCTATACACTATTCCTTTGATTTACTGTAATATAGTTCGTTTTTACTATAAGTCAGGCTTTTATCATCATATTTTAGGTATTTCCAATTAAGTAGCACATTTCAAGAACTAGATTTTCTATCACCGAAGCTCTTAATGCGATATTTGCATCATTTTAATCTAAAAATTCACCACGCTATTTCTGTTTCGATTTTTTTTATCTTTGGCTTTGCTTCTACCCTCCTATTTAGATCAAAGTTGAAAAACGAATTAGATGGTAACAATTTACAGATCTGACATATGGTTTCAGACAGGATGTCCTTGATAACATTGTGAAAACAAAGCTTGTGTCTTGACACTGAAACATTAGTCATTCAGATGTTTTACAAATAAAAATGAAAAATTAAAGGTATAAAAAAACATCTGAATGTTGCTTTAGAATTTTTTATAATATTAACATTTAGGCTCGTTCAGTGATACATTGAAGTTATACCTTCCGATATTTTCATGATTACTGACATATGATGGTTCAGCTAATCAAAATGATGAAATATTGTGGTTCGATAGTTACCAAGAGATATGAAAAGGGTAAAAATAACTTCCTGCAGGATGAGAAGAGCATGAAGAAGAGATTTGAAATTCAAAATGATGGATTTATAATAAACAAAACGATTGATAAATTATGTCAGGCTAACCCGTCTATAGCTTGTGAAGTGTTATGGAGTTTATTAATTTTTATATAAGGGTAAGAAGTTATTTCTATATAAGGGAAATTCATTCCAACATTCCGCACTGAATTTGATTGACAATATATTTTACACGTTTAAGGCTACAATAGCATTAGCTCACAATTGTTTATTTTATAACATCAGTAGATTCCTTCTTGATACATTGGTAAGTTTGCTCTACACGGTTCTATCACCAACCAATCACTCGGAAATCTAAAGGTGTTGTAACAGGAAAACAAACATGCTTTGCCCCTATATTCACGGTCATAAAGATCATACTAATAACATTACATATACTATCAAATTCACTAACAATTATCAAGCCTTTTTGAAGTTATGACATCTAAAGAACCAACATAAACAAATATTTACAAAATTGTAGATATTGAAACACTTGAAGAGCGGTTACAAGTTCTTATAATAGCCTAATGTCAGTGTGCAAGGAATAATATTTTAGCTGATTCAAAAATATGAAAAGTACCATTTTTCATGCTGATGCACATGCGTAAACCAATAGAATAGAGTTTTGATTGACAGCATAGACAGTTTTAGATAATGCTTGAGAGAATTTTCACATTTCATTTTATCTCACAAACAGACTTAATCAAGCCGAGTTTGCTATTTTTGCGTTCTGGAGTTCTATGCCGCCGAAGGAATCTTTAGATCTGTCAACAGTTAGTACAGTCAAACTATTTTCGCTAGAGTTTGATAGGACAAGCAACATGTGTTCGAGATAGTACAAGCTAACGTGAAGTTTACATTATATAGACCTTACACCGAGTTCGAGCGGGCAAAAGTAGTAATTGGGTAATCCGAATCCGAGCAAACGGAGTTTGACTTTACTAGTCTTTATAAAATAAGTCAAACCTGTTCTATAAAGACCACCCTTGGGAGAAACAAAAAGTGGTCTTAATTGACATGTGGTCTTTGTTCACAGGTAAAATATAGTGCAAATGTTAAAATAGGAAACAAAACCAGTAGGGTTTATAGCCAGGTGCTTTCTGTTCAGAGGTGGTTTTAGCACAGGTTTGACTGTACGCGCCATAGAATTTTTCTACATGTACTGTTCATACAGACAACCATACAGGTAACCAACCAGCGATTATGGAAACTGTTAGCCAGAAAACGTAAATTTTAGAAGCATGAGAAAATTAACTTCCATAAATGAACAAAATATTAGAGCGTACGACAATTTAAGCTCATGCTATAGAAATACCTTTAGTCGTTTTGAATTTAGCCAGTCTTAAATGCAATAAATCTATTTGAAGTAATTTATTTTACTTCTGAAATTCATAATTATCACCGAAAAATTACAAGTTTGTATTAGAATGTAGCAAAAATTGCAGATATCTGAAGTTTATAACAAAAAATGCACTTACTGACCTTTGACCTTGTGCCGTGACCTTACTATGACCCTTAGAAGGCGACAGCCCCCCTGAAAAGTTTCCAATTTTTATAAAGTTAACAATGAGCATGGCTGTCGGGCATTAACAAAAAATGCCATCAAAACCAATTTCTAGGCCTCTTTTTTGGATATATAGGCAGACTATAATGAAAAACAGTTCAGCTTAAGTCTATACTTCGAAAAGACCACCTTTGTATTCTCTTTTTTTCCTTGGAGCGGGCAAACATGAAAAATGTTGGTGTCTTTATAGCGTTCAATGAAATTTAAGCAGGTCTGATTTGCAAAACTTCTTTTAACTGAAATTTACCTAGGGCTCAAACTATTCTTAAGTGAGATCGATCGGTCATTTAGAGACTTTAGAAACATCTGCTTAGTTTTTGTTTAAGATAAGGTTAAAGCGTTTATTATAGTTTCACCTCTTTTGACAATGCCAGTCATTAAGACGAATGAGACACCATTGCCTAGTATACTACTACCTCCCGTATCCAGGCTTTAAAGCCTGGCACCAACCACATTCGTTAACTAGCTGGCGGCTCACAAATCGGCCATGTAAGAACGGATCCCTGTGGGTCTCGAACATTCGATCTCCCATTCTAAATTCGGATACCGTAACCGCCAGTCAATGGTATTTGTTGAGAAAATAATGAATCCGCTTTAAAGTTTGTAGCTCGATTTTCAAGGGAAAAGCCTCTGTTTCATTTACTTATCAATAATAACATGCCGTCGTTATTTGAATTCTAAACGATGAGTCCAAATGATTAGATTTATGTATTTGTATTTAAAATATATAATTCTTAACCTGAGTTTCTCCGACCATTTGATGGTCCTTAAAGGAATATATACAATGATAAAATGTTATTATTTATACATTATGCATTATTTCCCTTTATTGTAGCTATCTGTGGTCATGTAATGTAACTGACGAAAAGTTAAAACTTCCGCTTTTCAATTTGTAAGCGAAACATGGTGCTTGTCTGTCCATAAATATCTAGTTCTTAACTTCACTGTTTCCTTCTTCCTAGTGTTTAGTAACTCGAAATGTTCATGTTATAATATCATAATATCATATGTATAAGCTTTTTCTGCATCTTATTTAATAAATATGTACAACTTTTCTTTTATAATTATGAAAACGGTGCCAGAACAATTCTAAAAATATCTTAAAACATCATCTTTTTATTGAGCTTAAGAATAATACGTCTAAAAGTTTATAAAGAAAATTCTGCCTAAAGAACGTAAAAGTGAAAGGAATATAATATTTACCATTGTACGAAATGGCGTTGGTGTCGTCATGATTTCACACTTCAAACTATGAGAACCATTTGCTAGTATATTTTCCAGAAGATGACCATGGTTCTCACAGTATACCTAGTGGAAGGACATAACATGTACAGTGGCATCGTCTTTCTGGTCTGGTACTAGTAGGTCTAACGTGGCGAAATATGAACTTTCAATTTACTATTAAATGTTACCTTTATTATTGACTTATTATTTATTTGATAGAATAGAATAAGGAGAAATACCTAGCATCAAACGTAAAATATTTTAAATGTTAACGTTATATTCAAAATGACATAATAAAACTAATTTCAAATATCTTTGCTGACTAAACTGAAAAAATATAAATGCTCTCCAAGATCTTCTTTTACTAGACAATTGTGAAGCAAGTTCTACAACTTATTTTAATCACCCTCGAAATCCCATTCTTGATGGAATCCATCGCTAAAAGGATATGAAGGAAGAGAAGTTAGTTTCCCTTTTAATGCTGAGCGCCAAGCCAGGGAGCTACTGTACCGGTACCATTTTTTATATCTTTGGTATGACGCGGCCGGTGATCGAACACACGACCTCCCGCTTGTGTGGGATAATGTTCATTTTGAATCAGGTGATAGCGTCCCAATACCTGACTTTCTTTTCTTCCCTATAAATTTTGTTTACAAAGATAACACTCTAACAACTTAGATCTTCCTTTTTCGATGTCACTTTTCTTTACTGTCCCTTATCGCGTAATTTATATCAGTTGTGATACAGATTTATTGTGTTTAGTTTAACTATAATAAAGGTTTACTGCTTGTTTATTGACATTAAGTTAGGCTACACGGAAGAAAATGTTGCTAAAATGATAATGCATGGTTTCTCATTGAAATTACCATTATGGAAATAGTAAAGTTATTTCTGATTTTGACAATATTCACAGGTAAATTCTTGAACTATACATTACCTTAACGTCTTACAAAATGTTCTTCAAATAATCTAGTGATGACGGGTTTCAGAAAATAGTTAAGTATGAAAAGTAAGATATATATTTGATTTGTACATAGTTTGTTTGCTTGCTGGCTTTCCTAGACATGTTCCATGTAATATTTGACTCTATTCTGTTCTATGTACTTCTAAATGCAAAGTTGAAACACGATTCACCAAGCAGGTCATAGAAAGTATCTTCTGTTAAAGAGCCCTCGTCTTAACGGATTTAACGTAATAAGTTATCATCAATAAGTAATGAAATCAGTCTACAGTGGTTTTATACTAAGATATGTTTAGTTGTTTAAGTTTGATGTAAGGACAGTCATATACCAGTATTGCCTATTTTATGTAATAAGAACTCGAGAAATGTTTATTTTCATTAATCATTGAAGGACACTTGCTTATCAGAAACCTTATATAAATTGAGAAAACAGTGTTTCAGTTGTCGTCAAATATACAACACAGAAAAAGATATCGATAAGTGTTTTCCATATACAAATATCACTGTAAGTTTCATTTGTAAGTGATGATATGGCGTAAAAATATACAAAGAATGTAAAAAAAAAATGATTGTCTACATGATCCAGCTGTCGGTAAAACATCAGAGGTATTTCAAGGTAGGAAAAACCTTATAAGCTAAAAATAATTTTGTAAATGTCTTGTCATTAGTTTCGTTCATTTATAAAGAGGGTATATCAAGAGCGCTTTGGACAACGTAGTACAATAGCAAAGACAGCAAAAATAGCAAAGAAAAATGATTGTTTTTCTCCCCTCGCTTGGCAAATATTCTTTGAATCATGCAGTTTAACAGATGGCTAAATTTACAGATACGCATACGAGAACATTCGCACGAAATATGAATGTTTTGCACAAGCTGTTGACATAATGGTGTATATGGGTGAATATTGGAATAGTCTTGCCACACTTCCGATATATTTAAACGAACATATATCAAAACGGTTTGCTCCAAAATACAAGAAAATTACGTAAACAAGGAGTTAGGGTATACAAAAATGTATGAAAAGTATATACATGTATATATATAGTTAACGGTTTTGTTGACCACTTCCCAAAACTGTCATTTCAAGTTGAATTAAATTTAAAAATTAACGATATTCATCATAATATTTCAGTTTAACTTGCCTCCTACAAGTTTCTTGCATTTCTATTGGTCAATAGACGTCACGTGGAGACAGGATATAATCCATATTCTGCAAGCACATTTCAGATATGAAATTTGATTAGACAAAATGGCTGCCATATCGCTGGCGTAATAGAATCAAACCAGATTATTAATTAGCTCCAGCGATAGATATAGTTTCCGAGCGTAAATTTAGTGTTTGTTTCCTTGCCGTTTTCATTCTCTTACTTAGTACTTAGATTAGGCTCGTGAAGTTTGAGAAAAGTCAGCCGTAAAAGCGGAATAACTCTGTATGGGACACACGGACGTTGAAATTTTGTTTAAGTTAAATCATCGTAAAACAAAGAAATTGATATATTTGTTATTCAGCAGTTTGTTGTAAGATCATTTAATCTACGTGCAAGATAAAGGATTTAACAGGAAACGGGATGAAAGCCAAAGTTTCAGGACGTTTCTGACATCGTGAAATCTGGTGATTTTCGAAAGAATGGAACAGAAAGCTTCTTTGTGTTTCTGATCTAAACCAGTTCATAACCTGTTTAAATGCGCTTTTGTGTTTTGTGATTTAATCAAAATACAGGTCATTGGGCATTTTTTGGCTGGTGTTAATCAACTATAAACAAAACATGATGACCAAACATATGACTGCAGGATTCCTGTCTGCACTGTAAGTAGCTTTGTTACTTTACAAAATGTGTCGATTATAGCATGTAAGTAAAGGGTAGTCGGCAAGATGAAATCGTTACACAGCTTGTTGGTGACAGGATACGGGATATACGCTGTCGGGGATGCTGTCGGGCAAATCCATTTCCTCGGCAGCGTATATCCCGTATTCCTCGACAGCGTATATCCCGTATCCTGTCACCAACAATCAGTGCAACTAATAATATCCTAAAAAACAATTCGCTTTGAAAAACTAGTATATCATATGACGTAACCTGACTCCGATAGGTTTGTTTTAGAAAACAAACATGCTAAAACATAGAAGTTGTAACTACAGCATCCTATTGTATTCCACAATCGCTGTTGGCTTTAAGTAGTAAGTAAAAAAGTTAATGTGTACATTATGTGTTTCCACACGGTCAGAGATGTAGTTACACGACAATATATCTATAATATATTTTAAATACATGTATTTGTCATAACTGTTAATGTAACAGACCTATAATTAGATCTTATAAGTTTTGCAATGCACTTTGTTCTGCAGAACAAATTAAATTACACACAGTGTCATCAAGATTGTTTTATCGAGACTATGCGTTGACTGACATCTGATTTTTCTGTGGACTTCTCTAAAACAGGCAACACTTTTAAATATCCATTATTCTTACAAATTATTGAAGTCAATCGGAAGGTCAAAGACATTTAATAGCATCGCATGTTCCCAAGACTAAATTGACTTTTGCCGAACTTAGTACTTATAGGTCTATAAACTCAGTGTGCTTTCACAAAGTAATGTTAAAAATAATGGTACTGTATGAAATGGCTTTTTTTTCAGAAAATATACTTTTTGATTTAAAGATAGATTTTTTGTTATTGTCATCTATACAAATAGAAAATATGGTAACAAATGAAATTATATCGCAACCTTAAGCATTTTAACAAAAATATATTGTAAAAATTATATATGTAAAGAATAGAATTTAAGAGGGATTTTTGTGCTTTAGAACTTGCCATTTAGTCTTGTTTACTTGATGAAACATCTATATCATTCGTCATACTTATCAGGATTTGGTTCATATGCAGATTAGGGCTCTTGGTGCTTAATAAAGTAAAGTTTTCAGTGTCAACTCTTTTCCCTTTGTAAAGGTTTTGTAACTATTTGCCAAAGGTACTGCTTTGCGTATAACAAACACTATATGTAAACTTTGCGGGGGTGTTTTAAAGTTCACATGACGAAACGGGCGCAAGATCTGTACTAGGTCACAAATTCTGCATAGTGTGCGTGATGCTTTTATCGATGAATACTTACTTAATGTTTTGGATAAGAATTTTAATACTGCTCGTTGAGATATTATGTATAACCTACTTAACAAATATCAACAACACAAACTGACTTGCAGAAGGTTGATGGTTCAGCGCCTGTCCATCTACGCCAGAAATAATGACCTGGTCCCGTGTTCACAAAGCATTTTTCGGTCTCAGCCGAGTTTGAGCTTTAAATTTTAATATCAATTTTACTAAAACTTCAAGACTTAATTCCAATTGAAACTGACCATCAATAATGAAAAGTCATTTGAAAAAAGTTATTAACTTAAAATTTAGTTTTAAACATGCTATTTAGATATAAATGACAAATAAAGTTTCATTATCAAACTCAGCTGAGACTGAAAATGTTTTGTGAACACGGGGCCAGAGTGGTAAATTGAGTGGTCATCCACCACCTGTAACTGAAAAAGTCGCCGTATGACTTCATGTCTGTCGGTGTGCCTGTAAACCTAACATAAACAATAAATCAAAATAAAGCTTTATGAAATAGACAATAACTTGCTTCCGTAATTCCTGTAGTGTCATCGTAAATTACGTAAACTTGCTAAGAAATTCCAGAAATATAAAACTCGCATTAAATTCAATCCATCCCGCGAAAATATAGGTTAATGTTGAAACATTATTACAAGTCTGCTTTAAAATTAAAACATGAATAAAATAAAAAAAAACATTCTGTTTTTCAGATTTCGTGAATTCTTCCCAACGCCAGTCGTCATCCTTATGTTTCTTACAAAATGAAAATGATACCCAAAGCAATATTTGTCAAGAAATGTCTGAGAAGTTATCATGTGAATCAGAAAAGGTAATAATGATAAATGACATAAAATATACAAAAAAGACAAAACCTGGACCTGAGAGGATGCAATGTAAGGATTGCTCTCCGGATGCTGGATCAGATGTGACAGATTGGGATATAGACTTTACTGAATTTAAAACCCGACTGTATCAAACATGTTCGAAAAAGAATGGATGCGAGTTTAATTCTACTGTAAACATACCAAACCAGAGGAGAGGTATACAATACATTTGGTTTGTCAAAATATCCTACAATTGTATAGCAGAAGGTAAGAAAACAACTAGAATGTACTATATTTTGTATAAGTTGTGCAGCTATAAGTTTAGTAATAAATATGATTTATGCAAATAACCAGACAATACTTTAGTAATTAATATATCGTCATATCGTCTGCATTACCACACTTAGTAACAAACATAACGTTCAACCTTCTTTTGTCCGTATTTTGTGGTTAGTGTGAAAATAGAGCATACCACACGATCCTAAGATCAACAAGTACGAAAGTTGCTGCAAGATGCAGCAAAAGGAAACTCCACGCCGAACAAAGCAGTGTATGTAGTACTGATAAAACAGGTGGTAATATAACAATGCTTGGTTCTTGGTTGTATACCCTAGGCAAACAGGACATCTGATGGGGTTTTTTGAATGTTGTAGAATTAACATTGCTTTTGTAGTGTGAACAGGATTTTATGTTCGTATTTAGTGACCTACTTATTGCCTGATCATTACCCATACGCGGTACTGACCTTGAAAAATTATTCTAAGTTCCGGTATGCACTCAGTTCCAAAAGAAAGTGTGCACTTAGTTTTCTGTTATTTTTTCTCGGTTATTTTCATGCAAACTTATAATGTTTGGTACCAAAATTTAAATCAGTTCGTAAACAAATTGGTGTGCATTTTAGATTTTGAGTTATACCTGAGAGTTAGTGTATGAAAAAATGAAACAAAAACGTCGGGGAATTTTTTGAAATATTTAAACTTAAAAAGTGCATACTTTCTTTTGGAACTGAGTATATGGAATGAAATGTATATGTATTGTGTACACAAGGTTGTTCTTAAATTCAGTCTTGTGGCGCAGTTGTTCATCCGAAATGCCTGAGTTTAAAACAAAAAGACTTAAGTAAATTGTTATCAAGACCATTATTTACCAATCCATGAACTAATTGCAAATTGGTTATTTGCGCTGTGCAATTTACAAAACACGCAAATTTGTTATATGTTATTTGCGCATAACAATTGCAAAGCAAATGCGAATATTATTACAGCTGAACCTGCCTGGGCGGTCACATGTATTAAGCAGTCACTTGTCTTAAACAGCTAGTCAGCTTACTTCCTATTGACTTTCTGTTCTAATGTCAACCTCTCTTCAGCAGTTACCTGCCTTTAGCAGCCAGATAAATGCTTTATGAAAATATCGTCTAATTGCCTAATTCTGATATAGAATAAACTGCACGGCTATAATTGAAGACCAGTGCCGCAACAGGCAAGAGAATTCACCAAGGCATGTTTCTGGGAAATGGTGTGTGTTTTGGGGCTGGGGGCGGTGTGGGTTGTACAGGGTGTTAGTTTTACACATCGACATAAATTTGAAACAATTTGTCATTGATATAAATCAACATTGCAGTTTTACATATTAAGAAAACGCTGCTATCGTAAATGTTATAACTTTGATATTCTTTCAGAGCGGCTATAAGAAGGTGACTGTTCCAAGCAGAGTCACACTATATACAGGTGACCGCTAATGCAGGCTAGACTGTATATCATTTTCATGGGAAAATGTACTTGTATAACTTAAGCTGTAAATGAAGTAAAATTTTTGACAATGCGTTTACAAAACTTACAAAATTTAACTCAGGCAGAGAAAAATATATTATAAAGTTTGGAGAACCGCAGAAAAAAATAAATAAAATAAATAAATAAACTAAATAAAATAAAATAAATTTGCTTAGTCGACTAAGTCTTATGATAGAATTAGGATACCTTTTCCATGAAAAGAAGGAGTCAAATCAGGCATTCCTCAAATATCCGTCACTGGAGGGACATTTGACTTCCGTGCTTCCTACTTTTAATTTCTGACTTCTGCACTTCTAGCAAGTTCTCGACTTCTTACTTCCAACTTCTAACTCTCACACTTCTGACTTCTAACTTCCTGACTTCTGACTTTCGACTTCAACCTTTCCAACTTTCAACTTGCGAACTTTACGTTTTTACTAAAAGTTTCCACACTTCTTACTTCCAATTTCCCCACGTCTGACCTCTAACTTCCACTCTTTTAACTTTCAACTTCTAAGTGCTAGCTTCCTGATTTCTGACTTCTAACTCCTACTTTCAAACTTCTTTTTTCGGACTTACAACTTCCTAATTCTGACTTTCGACTCCCACACTTCTGACTTTCAACTTCTTCACTTCTGACTTCTAATTTATTGACTTCCGTCTTTCAACTTCAAAACTTCTGACTTCCAACTTTCCCTCTTCAGAAGTCGGAAGTAAGAGGTATATAAGTTAGAAATCAGACGTCGAATGTCAGGAAGTTGGAAGTCAGAAGTGGGGAGGCTAGAAACCAGAAGTGCAGAAGTTATAAGAAGGAAGTAAGAAGTCAAAACGTCGGAAGTAAGAAGTGTGGAGGTTGGAAATCAGAAGTCAAAAGTCAGGAAGTTAGAAGTGCAGAAGTTAAAAGTCAGAAATGTGGAAATAAGAAGCAGGAAGTAAAAAGTGGGAATTGCAAAAGTTAGAAATCAAAAGTAAGAAGTATGGAAGTAAAGTGTCCCTCCAGGGCTTCCATACCTGTCCTATGTTTGTACTGAAATGTCATTTATACTGGCTAAAACATATTTCATGTATTATTAAATACCTACGTCATATGATAATTGTTGAACTAAAAAGACTGACAAACGAAAAGGCTAATATATACTATGCGAATGAAATACATGAAACTTAGCGATTGATAAATGAACTCCTTTGCCGTAAATTTGGCCGTAAATTTGGCTAACAGTGAGACACAGATTTCAATAAAAATAAGATCCAAAATATTTAAAGTTTTACAGGATCATTACCCAGCCTAATCCACGATGTATTTAATATCGCGTCTTCGTGTCTTGTTATTGCGTTTTCGGATCGAATTATCGGGCGATCACATCGTATCTTCGCATCGTGTGTTCACATTTTGCCCTTACCAGTGTATAGGGCGAGGAAAAGAAACAACAATGGCCTGAACGAAACACGTTTTGTTTAGAAATTTAATAAAAGAAGCCAAATTGCCCTCGTTGACAATTCATTTATCTGATACCTTTTATAAGTTTTGTGTGAAAAATATTATATGTATTTGGATCAGTTGAGAAGAACGTAAACTGATAACAAAGTATGCATTTATTGTTAAGGACTCAATAAAAAAAATGGTCATGATTCTAGAACAATTTATTTATTCCCCATTTAATGTATGCAGAGTTACATTACTACCAACAGCTAATCAAACTCATTAAAGAAACTTACGTTTGATCAGAAATGTTACCGAAATATGAGCATGTGAAATACGTGCCTCAACTTCTATTGCGGCAATTATGGACATATAGATATTGATTACCTTGACTCCTGATGCTGCTCAGACATTGAACTGATTCTTAAACTAGGGACGAATATTGTGGTATATAACACACCTTATGCTTTTTCTTACACCAGTAACGCATCGTTTAAAGCGACTTCTCAAGTTTCTTCTTACAGTAATACATGGCTACTAAACCATAGCGCCACCACCAAGAAGTGGTGATAAGGAAGAGAGCTTCGACATTTCTGTAGTGCAGCTATCACCAGTTGCAAACTTTAACTGTTTACAGTCTGTCCTATATCTTGATTGATGAAATTTATTTAAAAAATCGGAGAATGTAGTTTCGTGTAAGAACACTTTTCTACAGTATGACTGTAACTTCTTTAAAATATTATACAAAATGTAGTGTCAAGAGCTTTTCCTTGGATTCGCGAAATCATACTTTTTGATATATCTGTATTCGAGCTGTAATTTGATGCATAGACACACTATAAGATCATTATCGCGCATGCAGTTTGTCTAAATATGTACGATACTTACACATGCAAACATTAGCAGTTATGAAATGTCCCTTAAAAGAAATATACCAGTATTTTTAAATGTGGTGGCGCTATCGCATCAGTGATGGCACTGTACAGTAGTGGTGGCGCTGTGACTATGCTAGGCGATTTCAGTTCGGCTGCGACTACCAACGTACACATCTACCTTATTTAAGATCTGAACAGATTGAACAGTTTTATTTCTCATATAACCAAAATATTTCTAATCAATAAAATAAATCACAAACGGAAAAGACAGCAATTCGTAGCTAAGCATTTCCGAAATAATAGTGTCTACCGTATAATATTTCATATGGCCATTTTCGTCCGAGACATGCATCGTTATACATGTCTAATCAGCTGAACTCAATGTGTTTTAATCATTGTATTTCTTCTAGAAACAAGATACATGTGAAATTTTCCTGGCCGCGTCTCCAAAATGAAAGAATCTAAGTTTTTACGTTTTCTGTTTAAAACATTTAAGGAACATGTATATACTTCTGAAATGATTTTCTCTTTGTTAAAAAGCAAGAAATCAATTGACTTATCGGCCTAATTAATGACAGTCTTCACCTGCCCCAAATCAATACAATTAATTTTCGCATTCCTCTATTTCGCTAATATTTTCATGTGCGTTTACATATTCATTGTCATGGTTGGAATGTGTTTCATTTCTTGAAGTTTTTCTTGCTTTGAAAGTGACTGACTTGTCAAAAGTCTTGTCTTATTTGGAACATGATTTCAGTTTTATGACCTATCTTTTTTGATCAGTGAAGAAATAAAGCCCTTTTTGAGCGGTTGTATTTTGGAGGAGGATGTGTTTATATTGTAGAACTTGCCTTCAGTGGGATGATTGTGTTCATTTTAATTATCCCTTCGGGGAAAAAGGCTTGGCGAGATATTGTTCTGCTTCTTACTTGTTAGGAGAGGTCTACTTTCCCCTCGAGACTTCTCATCTGCAGATAAGCAGTGTCAGCATAATACCTGAATAGATAAAAGTTTTATAATGTTATCAAAAATTTAGTCGTTCAATCGTTATTCACACACATGTTTCTCTTGATTCTAAAATAATAATAAGACATTAAATCCAAAAAGGCAAATGGCAATCCCTGTAATCATTCCTTATTTCTCATGAATAAAACTACTTATTTGTAGTCAGACGTGCTAACGCTAACCGTTCGCCACAGCGCCACCACTACTGTATAGCGCCATCACTAGTGCGAAAGCTACACCACTTTTAAAATGCTGTTGTATTTCTTTACCGGGAGATTTTATTAGTACTAATGTATGTCTGTGTGAGTATCATACACATTTAGACCATTTGCTTGCACAAAAATGTTCATATAGTATGTCCATGCATCGAAATTTAATTGGACTCCATAGATGCCAAAGTTTACAAACGTTGGAATAAGAAAAGCTCTTGACACCACAATATTTACATAATATCTTAACGAAATTACAGTCAGATAATAGTAAAATTGTTCTTTGGCTTTATATCAACGAAAATGTAACGTAAAATATAAATTGAACTCACATACCGCTGAAAGTTGTCTTTTTCCTTATCGCCACATTTTGGTGATGGCGCTAGGGTTTAGTAGCCGTGTAATAGTAATTGCAAAGAAATTAATATACATTGTAGTCATACTTAATACGCATAATTGTGAAATGATGAAATCTCATTAAAATAGCTGTACATTTTTTTTTGCATTAAATACGGAAATTTTCAATAATGTAAAGTGTGTTTATAAAAGAAAACTGTACTCATATTCACATGGTGGTTGTTCTTCACACAAAAACTAGGCGTGAATTAGGACGAGATACATAAATGCATACAAATTAGCATGACTACTTTAGTCATTTATTAAAATCGGATTCGTAGCATGCACAAAAGCATTGTCATGTTAATTGAACAAAATGGTTTCTGAGTTTCTGACGAACTTATCTTTTTTTCCGTCAAATTCGCTATTGAGATTTATTAAGATATTGGTATTGTAATCATAAAATCCTAACTGTATGCAGGTCTGTTCGAAGATATGTGTTCATCATGGCGAAAGACAACAGACTCATTACATATATCACTGACTAATAATAACTTTATCCCTCGCCACTGTAGCTGTATCATTGAGGAGGATTTGGGATATTTAAACATAACAGTTATTGACTACAGACCTTATTACAGTGACGTTTATTGTGCTAACAGCTCAGTTTTTGTCGATGATGATGAAAGGTTTCAATGTTGGAAAAACGGCACAGATTCTTCTGTGTATAACAGACCGATAAGCAAAACGAACAACAGAATTAATGTAACAGTTTTAATTGGCAGTAACATACCAGAAGATTTTTGGATGTTTTGGATACATGTAGAAGGTATTATTTATTCCTCTCTTGTCCATAAGAAGTGGAACATTTGATAGATATTTTTTATGGCAACATTTTCATCATGAAAACGTTAAAAGCTGCTTCACATATGTATAAACACAGGGCATGAAATTCATCCTCTACCATACGCATTCAGACCAGGGGGATTAAACCTGAGGAAGCCATAAGATCAGAGAGAGAGAGAGAGAGAGAGAGAGAGAGAGAGAGAGAGAGAGAGAGAGAGAGTGGTTTTTAGATAAGTCATGTCCGGTTAACTTAGTCTAGCTCTTTGTGAACAATCAACCTGTTACTTATCGTGTCCAGTGTATAGCACCAATACATGCAAAACCCTATTTTATCGGAAGAACCAGTGCTGGGCACTTAAACTGGCGGGATACACTAAATTTCATTTCAGATATATCAGTGCAGGGATCGGGATTCGAACCCCGGACCTCTGTATTGACAGTCAGAAAGTTTCCTCTAGACTACCGAGCCATCAAAGTATCTTTTAGGAAAATTCAATGGATTGTTTCATTTTTTCAATGTTTTGTCGTTATAAACTTTCCATAAATGAGCATTAATTTTAATAGAAGAACGACATATACAAATGTAATCATCTAAGAGAGACTGAACTGTTTCTCTGAAGTCTCAACTGAAAGCACAACATGTTCGGTAACGTTGGCTTTAACAATTTTTGAAAATTCATGTAGGTTTTAACGTGAGTGTGCAGTGCAATTCAAATATGTCTACATCAACGACGACAACGACGACAATGACTATGACAAAACCACCACCACCACCACCAACAACAACAACAACAGCAGCAGCAGCAGCAGCAGCAGCAGCAGCAGCAGCAGCAGCAACAACAACAGCAGCAGCAGCACAAACAACTTTATCTACCCCATTGCAATCTGAAAAAGTGCCAGAACAAACAACCATCATCCCATCGTTATCCTATGATGGTAAGTAAGTTCGACAATTCTAATGCTAGAAATCGAGATACACATAGAGCTACTTAAGTTTTATTAGATGTAATCAAATCTACAATAAGATCATTTAGAAGCAAAGAACCAAGCCACGCAGAATGAGAGAAAATTCGTTTTAACAGATTCTGTTGATGAAAGGTAATAAAATATGCAGCATCCTTTACACTGCCCCTCTAGTTTAGACTGTTGCCATGTAAATTCCTGCTTAAAATAAATTATAGGCATTCTTACTTTAAAGCATTAAGTTAATCATTATATGTCAATATATGTGAAAAGTAAAATCGTGAATAAAGTGCAAGCTGAATTTATTGTGTTTTACATATCATTTCCTGCATGATTTAAGTTTTTCTTTTTTAAATTGTACATAGGAGCTAATCTATTCATATCTCCATAATAAGAGAAACATTCTTATCTTAAAGTATCATTTTAAGTGATGTTTTTGTGTAAAAATGGTTCAGTTTTAAGAAATAACAGAGACATACAATGCAGAATTAAGCTGCTTTGGAAATCGCTTGTATTGATTTCTTTCAGACAGTTCAGAGGATAGCATTTCCGTCACTTCAACAATTGCTGGGGCGTCAACGGGATTGATTGTGCTTCTTGTTCTGATAGCTATAATTATTTATATTGTTTACAGAAGGTATATACTTACAACAACATGTTTCGAACGTATAATTAAAATGTGAAACAAAAATTACTATAAATATTTTGGTCATAAAATAAAAGCATAGAAACTTCTTGTATCTTCTTCAATACATTTTGAAATACAAAACATTTTAAATATCACTTTGTTAAGCTTATATGTACATTCTTAATCATTAAGTGCATACCCCAAAATGTTAAATCATCTATAAGAATAAAATCTGTAAGAAGATGTAAAAAAAAGACGTAAAACATGTAAGTCTATTCATTACAATCACCATTTATATTAACAGGAGACTAAACAGACCGACTCGCACAAAGAACAAGGAAAATATATATGCTGACGTTCATGATAAAGAAAACAAGAGAAAGAAATCTAAGACTAAGAATGGCATCATAAATATGTCCTATGAAAATGGTTGTGAAGAGATTAATATTACGTTCAGGTCTTCTGAAAATATTCAGAAAGTAGAGAACAATGTATATTCAGAGCCAGCTGATGCGGCCGTGGATGACATTTACACAGAACCAGTTGAGACAGAGGGAAATATACAAATTTCAAATACCCGTAAAAATGCGGAGCCGGTTCATAATTACCAGGAACCATACGATACGACATTATTGATAAGAGATAATGACCGCATACCTAACTACACAAAAGTCGTAAAAGGTAGTGAAAAGAAGGACGTATATAACACTCTATCTGAAATCGATAACTATTCACACATACATATTCTTACAGATGTATCGAAAAGTGTTGACAACTATTCTCACATCAAACTTGGACAAGGTCAGGAAAGCGCAATAAACTATGGCCGCTCGACGGATATGTACAGTCATATCAAAGTGGATAGTATCCAACAAGAAGTTTCTGACAATGTTAAATGTCAGCCAATAAAGGGAGATAACACTTTCGAAGAAACGGAAGAATATGATCACCTAACACATTATTCAAATCACTGAACTGTGAAAAAATAAGGACCCTGTTGACATTTTAGAAAACTTAGAAAAACGAATGACCAAGTTAAGGAGTTTATACACTAAAATGTCTTTACAATAAATAAAACATCATACTAGTGTTTCCCACCAAGTCTAGTATTTTGAATCAAAATTGAATAGGCGGTTGGTTTAACAGCTTGTTAAAGTTTCATAAAACTTTGTCCAGGTCAACTATTGTTTAACTTAAACTGAAACTTGCTTGAAAATATATCATCAAAATATAGCAGTTTGTATTTACTATGTGAATGTTGCTGAAATTATATCAAATTCAGCCATAAGTGCTAATGCAGACTGTGGATATGGATATGGATATGAGGCAAAGGTGGATGCGGATGTAAGCCTTCCACTGCTGTCTATGTGAAGACAAGCCCACTGTCAAAGTTGGTTTGGGGTGTCGGGGAATGGGTACGACTCCCTGTTTCTACGCCTATGTTAATTTCCTATCACCGCCATACAGGCTGTCTATTTTGTATTATGTCATATCATAAGCTTTGAATTTTATCATGTAGGAATGAAAATATTTTTTAACCTTAACATCCAGACACAAGCATTAATTTTAATACACTGATGGGACGCAAGTCCACAAATCAAAATCACTTGAATGATAAGTCCATTTGGACTTACGCAGCAAACCACCATAATTTTGAAAATATAAGTTGATATTCTGTTCGGTACAAATGACACGTAAACTATTTTTTCATCTCAGTATAGCCCTGTTAATAACAGAGTCATTTTTTTCAAATACATTTTACAGCATCATTAAAGTGTTGCTCCCAAACAAATATTGCTTGAAACTCTTGGATCGTGAGTTTTATTCATGGTTTCTTTTCAGTGAGGCTGTGCGATCATGTGACTGCTACAAATTTCTCTTTGTTATTTTGCCACTGCTAATTCCAAAGCGTTATCATATGGCGTTAAAGTATAAATGACTGAAATCGTTACCCCATCTTTAATAACAGGTCATAGAGTCATTCAGGTCTAGAATTTAGAATATCTGGGTAGCTGGCTAAATGCAATAAAGGAATGTACTTGAATTCAACTACATATTTCCCTGCTGTGTGATACTAGCTACCAAATTACGTGTTTACTTTGAGTAATGTAACGATAAAATATATGTCGTTTAACATCACTGTTAACCTATATTGTAACGCTGGGTCGCCTTCCGCAGCTGAAGAGTAAGTTCGCTGTTTATGTACAATTTGCTCTATATTTATATGGGTACAAGCCTGATCGGATGGGCATATCAGGAAATATTCAGAAGGCTTGCGAAAGACCGATGGCTATATCCTTAAAGCCACACTCATGATTGAAATAATGGCCGTAGGCACTAGAGCACTTCCACAAACATTAAGTCAAGATGTCATAATATGAATGAAATTGTGCCGGTGTAACTAAAATCCAAACCCCAATCTTTGATATGTGTACACAATTACAGAAATCAGAGAAAATACGTAGTACGGAAAAGATATGATTAATGAGCTAAGAATTTAACAGCTCTAATAAAATCCGTAAGAGGATTCTTTTAAAGCACAGACTGCATCACAGCAAAATCATAGCACTCGGTTGGATTGCATTTTTACATCAGAGAAAATAAAATCTACAACACCCATAAATCTAGTGCCGACGAATTGCTATTATTAATTATGTGCAAGCAAGGATATTAAAAGACCAGAAGATGCATCGACTCTGAGTCCAAGTACGCGGAGACTGATAGGGCACTGCAAGACTGCTATTGTGATACTAGTTATTAAACAATAGAGTCATTGATCCTAAAGCGCTCACATGTATACAAGGCTTCAAGTGTATTTGTATAAGTAAAGAGTAAGGTTTCTTCTATGTTGGCCTATATTATATACATGCCACACACATTTTTAAACTAAGGGCAATAATTTGAATAAATACAGAAGACATTACAAATCTGATATCACACGCCAAATATCAAGGCTCTACATGTAGTTATTATTGATTCAGAGAAGAAACTTTTCAAAGTTTCTTATATAAAAGCATATTTTAAGTACATGTCAAACACAGGGGTATGGCCATTTATTTTGACATTAGGGCAATAATTTGGACAAGTATGGTAAAGAGTCAAACCCTTATATCACATGCCAAATATCAAGGCTCAAGACAAAATTATTTTTAAAGTCTGATAGCTGAAAACTTATATTATTCAAAAAGACCCATATGTTCAATGAACCAAAACTATTTGAACAACTTTAAAAGAGAGCTACCCGGAGATCATTTGTTTACAGTTTCATCAAGATCCATTCACTGATTTTGAAGGATATATTGTTTAAAGACATTGTTGATGAAGAAGGACCACGACCTCTGGCGGTCATGTTTTTGACGAATCAGATAAATTTGAACAATATTGATAGAAGGTCACACAAAAGATAAAACGTAAGATTTCTCGGAAGCACACAGCACCATAAACACAGCCTCAGCCTGCATTTGCAATGTAAGCCCACAACAAAAAGAACCTGTAACGGAAAATATCATAGACTAGTTTCTTCAAACATTCAACAAGTACATTTTGATTTTATGCAAAATATAGAAACAAGGAGGGGAAAAGGAAGGGATAGGAAGTAGAAGGGAGCGGGGGGTGTGTGTGTGTGGGGCGGGGGGGGGATGAGGAAAGTAGAACAAGGATGAATATTCAAAAGGGTATGCTACGTTCCTTTATCACAGTTACCCTACAACATAAACCACAGCAGCGCAGTCACTTTCTTACAAAAGACAAAAAATATATACACACACACATAACTAACTTACATAGATAAACAGACGAATAAAATATAACAACACCGACACGCAAACGCACAAACACACTTATACACACATACACAGGAAAAAACCACAATCGTGCACCGCCTTAGGATTCCGGCAGCCAAAATTAAGGTGGGCACGATAACTTACTCATATTAAAAGGGGAAGGGATGCAAAAGCATGGCAGTGAAAGTACAAGGGGAAAGGATGGGGTTGGGGCAATAGGGGGAGTGAGGAAAAAGAGGAAAGAAAACGCTTACAAGAAACACGACAACATACGCAACAAAAATACAAGACGGACAGAAATAAGTTGAAAATAGTAGCACCGCGTTGGAAGGTCAGTAACCTGTACAAAGGAAACCGGTAGTTTAAACGCGTTTAAGGCATACCAACCTCGCACTTACCCTATTTTTAACAAGTTAGACAACACTATATAAATAAAATTATCCTCCGCTGAGAAAGGATATAACATTAGCGATCATATTAAGTGAAATACAAAATTATGGTAAATCTAAGGTATAGTTACCCCAATGTACTTAACAACTTGTCTGAAGTCAGAGCACCAAGAGCCTAACTTCTAAAGGCATGATCAAGGAAGCTGCAAGACAAATTTCTACTCTCTCCGTCCGTAGGCTATAGGAAAAAAGCATCAAGGAGTCTTAGTTTATTTACTTTATTTACAAGTACTTTATTTGTGTGAAATCATTTTAAAATCGGGCTAACAGTTTTATACAATAAAATTTATATACATATAGGGAAGTGATCACGCCCTCTGGTGGCTTTGGTTTTTGACAAATCGGAATGATTTGAAGAATCTTGGTAGAGGATCACACTAGACCATCTGAATAAAATTATTCTAAAATCGGGCAGCAATTACACACAAGAAGATTTTTTAAAGTTTCCACTATATACATAGAGGGAAAAGTGACCACACCATCTGGCGGCCATGGTTTTTGACGAATCAAAATAATTGGAACAAACTTGGTAGAGGGTTACACAAAGATTAATGTAAAATCATTCTTAAATTGGGCAAGCTAATTCGCACATGAAGACTTTTTGAATTTCCACTATTTACATATAGGGGAAAGTGAGCACCCCTCCCGGTGGTCATGTTGTTTGACAAATCGGTATCATTTGAACAATCTTGATAGAGGGTGACATAAGGACCATTTTTATGTGAAATTATCTTAAAATTGGATTATCCGTTTAAGAGAAAATGTCGTTTGAAGATTTTTCTATTTTTAGCTTTTAAAATCCATTTAGTGGTTTTGGAGTAGATGTCGTTGACGACGGAAGGAGACACGCATACTCGACGGACACAGAGCGATCTCAGTTGCTCGCCATGAGCATTGCTCAGGTGAGCTAAAAGGTTGAAAAAACATTTGAAAGTATAGTATGCAATTACTCATTATAATAAAAGACTTGGACTGCCTGTGTTCTTGAGTATTAATCAAATGTGCTTAAACCGTACGGGATCTAAAGGTTATAGGAAATCATTTTTTTAAACATTAGGATTTCAGCAGTATTGAAATGTATTTTACTTTGCATCAAGTGTTCTACTGGCTAGATGATGAATACGTTTTTACATTGGAGAGAGCAGCGTGAAAGAACACTTGTTGATTTTTTGATACTGTCATTGATGTTCATTCTTCAGCTGCTGGTCAAAGAATGTTATACAAAATTTCTAAATTCAATTTCGATTTAATTGCACAGTTGGTTCCCTCCAACATTAAGAAATGTGTTGACATCTTGATATGAAGTAATAAAAAATAATAGTCAAATGTGCTATTTCACCTACAAGTGATATCATAATGACTACATCACTCTGTCAAGATAGGAGGTATGTGATGAAGCAATATGGAGTCAAACACTACCTTACAGTATATTTCGTTATCAGTGTTGAATAATTTCCCGAAGGGCATGCTCAACATAACTGTGAAGAAACCTGAAATACCATTAGTATGCCTTTGATAAAAATTATCACTTTCGGATTCAGTGTTTTTTTTCTCTGGTTGCATAAAATCAAAGCTATGCCTCATGATATAGTATTCTACGTAATATAGTAAGAAAGTTTGGAATCTTAAAGATAAATTTGCCTTCTTGTCGTAAATAGATTAAAAATTCTCCTTCTTCTGTTTGACTTATATTTTAATAAAATATATTTCGAATGGAACAAATGATTCAAAGAGATGTGCTTGTCATTCAGTAAATTACCCCGAAAGGATTTGACAAACATTGAATTTAAAACTGCTAGAGATGTTATATGTTATAATGTGTGTGAGTTCGGGTCTAACGTCTTGCAACATTTTTTGCAGTCATATAAACGACGGTGTTTACTTGTAGCTGTGAGAACAATGCCAAATATAATGTTGCCTCACTGGAATACCACGCCGTAGACACATGACATAATACAACACCTTGTCAGATTATACTGATACCGGGCTGCTCAGTCCTAGTACTATCCTCTTAATGCTTATCGCCAAGCGAGGAAGCTACTAATACCAATTTTACGTCTTTAGTATGACGCGGCTAGGGATCAAACCATTAAAAACGAGCGCTCTGCCACTAAACTATCGAGGTGGATTTATAATCATATTTATTAAAAGGAAGATTATGCAAATTAGGTTTGTAGTGAAACATTTTAGTTTTCAGGTACTGAGACACGAGTGAATAAGGACATCCTCATTTGTCGTTTATGCAAACACAACCATCATAAAAATGAGATATAAAGCATGTTTATTTGAAGTTTGATTTTAAGGCCATAGACCAATCCTGTAACGAACTAACTCCGCCATATTAGCAAAAGATAATAGGTAAGAGTAATTTCTCGGAAGCACAGAGCACCAAAAACACAGCCCCAGAGCCACGCATTTACATAGTAGGCCCACGACAAAAAGAAGCTGCAGTGGAAAAATATTTCAGACCGGTTGCTTGAATCATCCAACAAGTACATATCAATTTATACTAAATATTGATGGAGGGGAAGGAATGGTAAGAGGCGAAATGGGGAAGGGGTGGAGGGCGGGGGAATCAGAAGGGGAAAGTTGAACAAGGACGAATATTCAAGGGAATGCCATGTTATTTAAAAATAGTCGCACTACAACGTAAACCACGACAGCGCAGACAAACATTATTTTCCTTATTTCAAACATGATTTATTACTCAGGTTAATACCTTAAGGACATACTTTTTATATTCCACTCCTATGCAGGTGCCACGTACTCATAACCATTTGTATTATATTATTCCAAATTCATATTTTACATCCTACTCTCCAGTACTTTTATTTTCTTTAGACGTTCTTATTATCTTAAATCACAGTGACAGATTAACAGTTTTGAACATTTCAATTCTAGAGTCAAACGAACTTTAAATTGCATTACTGCATTTGTTGACATTCGAAGAGAAGTTAAATTAACACTGTGCAGAACCTAAATACGAAACCAGACGTCTCTTTTATGTGGAAAGGATAGAAAAGTAAAAGTTAAAAGATGAAAATATGTTTAATTTTAACTTGGATACTACTAACAGGTAACAAAGATATATTTACTTATTTTTGTTAAACCAAACAAGAAAGATTCTGAAGTAAATAAGAGATATAAATAGGCATATTTAAAGTTAATACCGATTTGTAGCTCTGTGCGTTCGAATGAAAATATATTTTACAATTCTGATTAAACTATGACTTTTCAAAACTTCAAAATATACTAAAAACAAGGAAGAATATCCAACAGGGAAAGCCACGTTAAAAAAACGCAGCCTCCCCAAAGACACACACGGAACAACTCTCGCATACCACACACAAATATGAACACAAAAGGACAAAACAAACAAATACAGGAACACAGTGGGGCACCGCCTTGGAAAGGTCAGTGGCCAAACCACCACTGGGGGAGTTTAAACCGGTTTATGGTGCACCTAACCTCACTCTCACCCCCACCATGTCATAAGACAGTGTAAATAAAAGTAATCCCCGCCAGGTGAAACCCTAACATACGTAAAGGCAACAGAAGGCATGTAAAGTAAATGTAAAACACAAAGATGCCCTTGTAGATATAATATAAAAATACAATCCTTAAGAACCTTAAACGCATGTACGCAATGCCTTTGCAGAAGACAGAGCAACAAGTGAAAGACCCTTAAGGGCTCGACGAAACAGGCCAGAAGACGGAAATCGTCCGGGTGGGATTTAAGAACTACTAATCATAGAGTCCTCAACCTGATCCGTCGACACAATCAAAGAGGAAAGCGTAGCGTCCAATTGTAAAAGGATTGAACAACAAACATGCGGTGTGTCTCAAAACAGTTGGGTCATAACCTCTTTTCGTAAAACGTTTGATTACTTTACTAAATACAATTGGAAAATTGCCATGACCCAAAATCTTACGAAGTTTGTAAACCACATCCCTATTAAAAGTGGGTTTGATATACCTTCTCACAGAAGTGATTTTAAATTGCTATTATATTTCAAAATCAAATCTGTATTACGATAGTAAAATTTGGAAAAGTATTTACTAAGACAATTTGGCAAATAATAAAGATAGGGTCGTGCACTAGATTTTTTGCTATACAGATTTATAAAAAATGATCTCAGCCAAGTTTTCATAATGAGAGTCTATGGGAAATCACAATTTTGATAACATTTTCGACAATAGAAGCTTTTCTACTTTGTACGTTTAAATGAAAATTCTCACAGTCATATATAAACATATGGCCTACAATATGATGAAATAAAATGTATACGTCTGTGACAGGATGGACGTACCGGGGACAATAACAATCAGAACAAATCAATACCCATTACAATATTTACAAATTTATTTACAGAGACTGGTTTTGTATAATGAATAAATGAAGAATGGAAAAAACTTATTGTAAGAAAGAATGAAGCAAAAAAATATCTGAGCTCAGTATCTCTAGATACAAAGTCCTAACACTAACAGTTCCGTTTTAACGTGACGTGACACAGTTGTTTCCGTTAATTTCGAACTTTAAGTAGCACAAAAACTAAACAACATATCCTCAAGTAAAGTCCCTCTAAACCGTGAAGACGGGTGAAGACAAGTGAACCGCGGGTATTGTACTTCCGGGTCGTGACATCATCACCAGGTAAAAGTCGTCTGGTGGAAGAGCTAGAATATATAACATATGGTAAGCACAATAGCAAAACAAATAAGTAAGGACATAAAAAGTGCTTCTTTGGGTACACCATACCTCCGTAGGCTCCCATAAATAATACGTGCTACTTATACAAAATATGAGTGCCACTAAGTTCATACGTCGCGTGATTAAAATACGTCACTTATTACTTCCGTTATTTCTAAAAGTAATAACTTAAAAGTCTAAAGTTAAATTATAGAAAAGTTATGGAAAGTTTATGATGAAAAATTATAGATAAGGAAATGATAAACTGCAGCTATTATTTACGACTACAATTTAAAAAATTTCAATGCAAATCAAACGTTATACAATAGCTGGTATCAATATTATATCAATTTTCATTCAACAAAACTGACATTGTATGTATATGCTATAGGCTGGCAATGATTTCAAATTAAAATAACATATTACATTTACGGTACTAAACTTGCCACAAAGATTTATACATTATAATACAATGCAGTAACGGCGTTCCATAATTAACAACGAAATGTTTGACGTATGTTTATGACAAAGAGTACTTTACAATTATCATGTTACACAAATTTCAGTACAAATCTTACAGCTAATATAAACGAAACATTTTAGATTCCTCTTTCGAAATAATTTAAAAAAGCCTGAAAAATTTAATAAATTAGTCTGACATGCCGAAACTAGCTAATCTCTTGCCGAAAAGTAAATCTGTTACAAAATTCTGTAGAATGAACAAAAATTTACTAAATAAAAATAGTAATTCAAAAATTATATAAAAAACTAACAAATAAACTTCTTATCTCGATCGAGCATAAATTTCTACCAAGAAAAATCAATTTGACGTAAATTCGTTTAATGTCGAAAGTTGTGTGCACTAGGCATATCTAGTCCAGTCTGTTTGTAGGGTTATGTCCCGCCAAATACTAAATTTCATGGGACTCATGACCTATGCGTGTACTCTGACTATTTGCATTTCCACGGGAATCACGATATAGCCGGGAAATCGGACTACTTTGGCGCGGATTTGAATAGCACAATTTAAGGCCCGTTATAGTGGTTTTGGGGATAAAAACATAAATTACTGAAGTTTATAAAATATCAACTGTCTTATTACTGAACCGAATTTAATAAAATTTACATGGAAATTTAAGTTATGAAATACAGAAAAACATGAGAGGTATTTTATGAGAAAAATCAGACATTTACCTCAATAACTCAAAAATTTACAAAAAGATGATGCGATACCTGCATTTACACTACAGATACATTGAGACCCGTATGTCGGTTTGTGACAAGGTCCGTATGTTTGTTTGGGAGTATTTGCCTATGATCAAAGACATCCGCGGATTTCAAGCTCATTTCAAGAAGTATCTGGAACTATTTAATGTGTCAGATATTTAGTATCATATTTCAGCTTAATTAAGAAAGACAGTAACGTTGCCGTTGTACTATATTTTCTCGCATGTTTAAATAATCTTCATTCCGTATGCCGAAGTCAGACTTTATTCTACGTTTTCCGGACAAATGACGTTGCGCCATTAGTTCCGGTTGATCAAACGTGCGGAACTACCTTAACAAGTAAAGCTGATTTTGATGGAAGTCATAGATATACTTAACAGCAGTCACGTAATCTGTATCTAGGATGAAACCAGACTTCAATTTCTATCATCATTTTATAAGAAAAGTTATGTATGCACTATTTTCTACATATGATAATTTCGAAGTAAATATACATGTAACCTCCAAACATGTTTTTTTTATTTCTGCCGAAGTTCGACAGATTTAAATGAAAATATGATAAAATGTTTAATCATCATTTTATCATGTTATACCATATTATTAACAACAGTAAACTCATTTGACAGTAATCGTTACAAGAAGTTAACCCTACATTCAAAAGTCACTTCATCAGTAAATCCCAATTGAATGCAGTTCACTTTGAACGTACTGAATTGATGAAATTCAAATTATTATACTTATACTGATTTTTCAACTCTTCTTAGTTATAATGTGCGATCTACTTTCGACCAATCAGAGCGAGTTATTCTTTTTTTAAATAGTGGCTTCTTATTCCTGAAGACCAATGACTGTAGCTATAATTTTCGAAGAACGGCTCTACACGCCGAAGAGCGTCAACTGAATGCACATGCCTTCCAATGACCGCCCCTTCATTAATATTCCTTTTTTTTCTGAAAAGTACAGGTATTGTATTTCAAAGGAAGCCGGCACATTTTTATTACTCCGAGGTGTCAGTCAAAGGTAGGCGGTTTGTAAACATCAATTAAATGAACAAGACTGACTATGAAATTCTGATTGGTCAAACGTAGCTTTAACACTATGTGAGATAGAGTCCACGAGAAAAAGAAACCTCGGTCGGTCAATCCGCCACGCTCCGTTTCCATCCCTATCAGTTTCTTTTTTCACGAAGAAAACTCATAAACTCATATCTATAACGAAGTGGATTATCCGTTAATAATTTCAAAATCAACATGTAAATTTCAAGAATATTACGCCACTAATTAAATCATATTATTGAATGGCATGGCGTCAAATATACATTAACGTCGATATTCTTCAAATTTACTCAGGTAAATTGTGTAGCATTTTACCAGAAAAAAAAAGTTATGCAACACAAAGATGATTAGTACTGGATCGAGAAATATGTATTCGTTGTTTGTGTCGCAAATATCGCTCAAATCTCCACTACAGATCTCGTACACATTTCTCGAGACAAATCCGAAACTTTTAAGATAATTAATGCACAGTTGCAGAATACTTCCGAAAGTTCTACTCCTCTAGATGGCACTACTTGCCCCATAGCGGCAACACTTTTAAGGCTACAACATTTCCGGTTTACAATTCTTCTTTTTTACCGTTTGACATTGTTAATGACGAATTGAATCGTTTGCTTAAAGAAACATTTTAGATAGGCATATATCAGTTACAATTCTTGTATCCAAATGGACAAACTGCAGTTATTATATGACATGACTGTATCGTTCCTATTCTTCTCTTTTCCAAAGTGTTATAGGAACATTTTTATTATTTTTATCCGAAGCTACTTAATTGTATACGTCAAACAATTGATGCTTTATGTTTTAATACTAAGATTATGTTGCGTTTTTCTGATCAAAATGTACTAACACATATTTCATTTATAACTTTGCGTTTTATTATACTGCCGTTTGTTTTCAATATTAACGTGGCATACCATGACATCATATCGATAATCCGTTAATAATTATTATCATTTCATGAAGAAGGCAAGTACCCAAAACGTTGGAATATTAGTAGATGGTAAGAAAACTGTTAAGTGTCTTTATTCAGTTAGATGTAATTTTCAAATAATAATAATAATAATGATAATAATGATAATAACGATATGTGTACAGTTTATGCATTCTTTTACAGAGGCTACAGGTGTGGTTCAGAGTCATACAGATATTATGTGCTTTCGTAATAGATATGATACTAGTACAATTTGCAAACAAAGGTCTAACGAATTATCGTGTAAACAGGACGAGGTAATAAAGATCAACACAATTCAATATGCAAAGAATAAATACTGGCAATTATCATGCTCTAGATGTTCTACGGATGCAACTGTACAAAACTGGAAAAAAAGCCCAAGTTCGTTAAGGAAGATACTCTACCAGCTGTGTTCAATGCAAAGCAGTTGTTCATTTGAAAATGTTAAAACACCTAGCCCCGATGGAAATGAATACAATTATTTATGGTTGGCTTACATATCATATGACTGTGTCAGCTCAGGTAATGCTCTACTTAATATTTTAATTATTTCGAGGGGAAATCGGTATGGACATGCTATTACGATTTAACATATTATAGTCTTTCAGCAGAAAAATTGAACATAAAAGTATAAATACATATCAGCGTCAAGTATGTGCATGAATCTTTAACAAGTTTTATTCTATACCTATTTTTCTTTTAAAACAAACGATTTACAGTTGTACCACACCACGTGACGATTCGTTGTATTTTCGTATCGGAATCATTACGTTCCGTATCTGACGAGGCAATAACTTTGATCCAATTCTTGCAACATTTTCGTTTTTGTTGTGTTGAGCGACCTGTAGAGTTTTCACTTTTTCTATTCCATTAAGTAAACGATATAAGTTAATGACGGATAAAAATATCTGCATGAAATTCAACATTAATAAACGCCTGACGCGAAATTTCCGTAAACGTTTGATTCTAACATGTTCAGCAAATAACCTACATACATGTAGAGCAAAATCTATCTCGGGTGATACTGCAATAACTCACGCGCATGCAATGACATAATCCGATCCAGGTGCGTAGCACGGTCGTAAAAAAAGTAGTTACCATTTTTTTTCTAATGCTGTTGATACTAGTATGTAGTGTTAGAACCGAAATAACAAGTTCCCAAGTGTGATTTATCGTAGATTCTAACACAACTAGCAAATAACCTATATACATGTAGAGCAAAATCTATCACGGGTTATTCTGCAATAAACCACTCGCGTGCAATAACGTCATCCGATCCAGTTGCGTAGCACGGTCGTAAAAGTAGTAACCATTTTTTCTAACACTGTTGATACTAGTATGTCGTGATAGAATCGAAATAATAAGTTCCCAAGTGTGATGTATCGTAGAATAACCCGAGTGTTTTGTTCTTATGCAAAATAATATATGACTCATGCCTACGGCCTTCGTGATATATTTTTACGCATAAGAACTCAAAACTCGGGTTATTCTACGATAAAACATGTTTGGGAACTTATTATTTCTTAAATAACCCGAGGTTTTCGTTCTTATGCAAAACAATATACCACTCAGGCCTACGGCCTTCATGATATATTCTTACGCACAAGAATTCAAAACACGGGTTATTCTCCGATAAACCACACTTGGGAACTTATTTTTTCTTAATTATAAATGAATTCCTGCCCGTCTGCATTGCTTTCCTTTTTGCTAAGTAAATGAAGAATGTATTACATGTTTTTCATCTTTTCATTGTACTTTCGGAATATTCTTTATTGTATGAGTGAAATACGTCTGGTATTTTCACAGAGAAAAATATCAAATATTCATTTCTTTTCGAATAAAAATATATTGCCGTATTTTACAGAACAAACGTTAAATAAACTTATAGTATTGAAATCATTTACTTTACAAATAACACAACAATTGCGCATGTAGTATGTTTTCTGCAAATGAAAGTGTTTCCTCTTTTGGTTTACAGATATTTAAGGATGGTTTAATGATTCTGTAAATATTACAAAAACAGTTGAATTATGTTAATTCTACACGCTTCTTATCATGAACAGGCTTAATCAATGACATTTGTTTACCATGGGAATCAGCATTAGGAGCAAACGCTGGTGCTATTTATTTATCACTGAATGGACGGGAAAGTATTCTCCAGCAATGCAGCTGTATAGTCGAGGGTGATGTCGATCAAACCAGTATTACAGTAATTGACTACAGACCTTTCTATAAGGACTCTACATGCACAGACAGCTTCCTTTCTTTCGATGGCAAACGACTACTACAATGTTTGAGCACATTAGAATCTGACTCATCTGCTTACAACACTCCTATAAATATCACCAAATTGAGAACAATTATCACCCTGACAATTCATCATATGTTACCACAAATGGTTTGGATAGCTGTTAAAGGTAAATGCGGATTAACTGGATTTCGACTAATGAATTGTTCTTGAACAATAAAAAAGTTCCACAAAGTAGATTTTAACTTTTTAACTTTTTATTGTTGTACATTTATCTAGTTTTATCATAGGGCCAAATAAAATGTATATGTCTGTGTGCTTTCACAAGTCACAAATATCAATTGGATACTTACAATACTGCTTATTTTATGGTATCATTTTAAAATAGTTTACATCAAAACCTATGCATTGTCAGAATTGGCATTAAAAAGATAGTGGCGCTGCCTGTTTAATACAGAGAAGTTACAGATAACCGGAAACATTTATGCTATCCGTATAACGGCTTTGACGAATTATTCTTGGTTTCCCAGATAAATAATGTTACGCCGTAACTTCCCGTTATCAAAAGTACAGAAGTACTTTACCAGAATTTTGTTCATAATATCAAGACATCATTTTGAACTACAATTGCTTCAGAATTTATATATGTTCAATATCTTCTTCGCTAAATAACAATATTTGTGTTATATAGGCCACAGCTGTAAATTTTCACATCCTTAAGATTTAACGGTTTGACCACATTTAAGGTAAAATTTATAAAGCGATATTGTGTTTCTGCTTTATCATATCGCTTATGTTTTTTACATGTATGGCATGACGACTTTGAAAGTAAATTTAGAAATATCTCATTGACAATCACTATAATGAAATGTTTCATTTATTTGCATTGTAACATTTATAAAGGTTTAGATGTATCTGTTCAGTGCAATACTTTCGATAACACTCAGCAGACAAGTGTGTCAACTTCAACCAAGCCTACAGGAACAACATTTTCAACAGCTATGATTTCTCTGAGCACAGAATTAATAGCGGACGAAACAACAGATTCGTTCGCTACAGATATAACTACAACAGTCTCCAAGTCACAACATGGAAATAAGAAAGGTGCTGAAAGTGCTTGTCTTTCAATGTTTATTTCAATTATGTCTATAACTATATATGTTGGATGGTCTCCATTTCAATGTAAGGACTGCAAGCTTAATGTAAATGTTTTAAGTGGAAACTATAAAACAAAGGCAAATTGTATCTTGTATGATAACTGTATTTTACTTGCATGAAACTACATTTGTTCGCTCGTGAAATGCTTAACATGAATAGAATATTTCTGTTTCAGTAAATAATAAAATGTACAGTACAACATGATATATACACCCTACAAATTAAAAGATTATTAATTTGGGTGATATAATATTATATATTATTGTCAAGGAGGTTAGGTCAATACGACAGTCCAAGATCAAACGATAAATTCAATATGAATTCACATAATTATTGACTATTTCAATAAACTTTATATTATTTATCAAAATCCTATGGTCTTTCATTATGAAGTTGTGTAAGGAACCACAAAAGACACTAGAATAGCAAGTTTCTGTTTTTGTAATTCTTGAATGTAAATTTCGCACTGATTAATAGTAATAATTACTTTTTGATTCCTGAGAAAGAAAGAAGAAACATGAGTTAATGTAAAACTTGCCTTCTGCAAACTCTGCCAGTTTCAAGTTACAATCGGACAGTCATGCACAACCAAAAAAAAAAAAAACGCAATGCCTGGTACAGTTTTACAGAAAGAACGCTTCATGACTGAAAACTAAATGCTAGTATACTAAATCTTTTGGTCATGATAGTATAAATTTAAGATATTTAAATGAATAAAAGGAATCTATTTGCCAGTACAGTGTGCACCAATTTTTAAATATACTGAAAGTAAAATGTTTATCTTAGTCCATGTGTTTTTTTTGTTTGTTATTTTTTTTTAAAATTACTCTCTAGCTTTGTTTGGTTTAGGGTAAAGAAAGGACTGTTTTCTAATTGTAAACTCAATATACTTACATAAAGGGTGATTTTTCAGGCAGCTCCGGAGATGTTCCCTATTTAGCGATTGCTGGAGCACTAGTGGGACTAGTAGCACTTGTATCTGTTGTCACAACTGCTGTTCTACCATATCGGAGGTAATATATTCTAAAAATATGAAAGATCAAAACACCACCTAGATTTTCCATTTTTAGAACCTTTCACTCTTACAAATATAAGTGCAGAAGATATGAAAATGCATAGTTTTTATTTCCTAGTACAGTATAGAAAATAATGTGGTTATTTACTCTCCAGGAGATCTCGTCGACTACCTGAATCAAGAAGCAGTGAAGCTGTATATTATAACGTGGCTCCTTTCAAAGCCCGAGAAACTGAGAAACCTGAAGAATCTATGATGAACTGCGGTATCAACTTAGCACTGGAAAAAGGAGACGAGCTTTATGTAAATACGTCAAATTCTTCAAATTCTTCTCCACAAGTACAGGAGGTTTACCGGGTTAATTTGAATATGATAAGAGATGAGGTTTTATGTGGAGCTGGCGCAAAACACACAGAAGAAATATCAATAAATACGAAGCGCCGAAATGAAAGTAAATTTCATGGTAATGAAAATGAAGAACCGTATTATAAAAATTTAACAAGAGGAGGCGATCAATGTGAAATTAACTATTGTAAACTATAGCCAACGGATGAAAACACGCACGAATACAATTATTTGACTGCAATTTGATACTGTAAATGATATCGTTTGAAAAAATAACATACATTCGAAAATGACATACCAGAATTGTTTAGAAAGATATATAATTGAGTGTTATTGATAAAAAATAAAGCTATATTCCTTCCATCTTATATGAACTTGCAGTACCGCAAATAACGCTTTTGATGCTTTCAGATTTTTTCTTGCCCCTTGCCGGCGGGGGGATAGAAAATGCTGGCTGTATCTCCATGCAGAGGGGTACGACTCCCCCGAAAATGGAGCCACCTGTTTGCCGTGGGTGGCGGCCCGTAAGCCGGAGAGGAGGGTCCTGGATGTTGAGGTGCCCCATGGCATCCCGGGGAGATGATGCGTACTTGTTTGCATGTGCGCATCTTCTTCCCGGGATGTGGGTGCCAATACACATCTTTGGCCTCTAATTCGGTGTAGACATTCTGGCGGTCGTATTGGCCCGATACGATCAATCGGCTAGTCATGCCAAGCCCTAGGAAATCTCACCTTTACGTTTACATTTTCTATTGCTTATTTCAAACTGCATATTTATGTGATATTTTTTGTATTTTCACAAACACAACTTTGGAACAAAATACGTTACACAAAACCTGTCTTTACTCTGCTGTATTGTCACATTTTACTGCGCTCAATAAACTTCATATTACGTTCACACAAATGTATTTAACAATATATTTTCATATGTACTTCAATCTATGTTTCCTAGAAGGCGGTGGCTTAGGGCCAATCGGTTGGGTAGAGTAACAATCCCTTGACTCCCATGTTTGCTTTTCTGCATTACAACTGGTGATATGAACAAGATTGAAAAAATACCTGGCCGAGTATATCACTACTGTATCCCTAACATGTATGAGCTGGATATCCGCTCTGTTTTCATGTTCCCTTGTTGGACTCCGCGGCGGGTGGGGGCTGCGAGTGACGAATTATAAACATTTAATATGGAAAACCAAAATAACAAACGACCGCATACCGAAACAGATTCTGACGGCACGGAAGGTGAGAATCCTCACCGACCATACACTTCCAACATGGCATTTCCACGATTTCTTTTGATCCAGTCAACAGACGAAACATTCAAAATGTCAAGCCTCTCGCCATTTATAATTGAAAAATTCATCGAAGGTATTGCTGGTGTACCGAAATCAGTCAAAAAACTGCGAACTGGTGATCTGCTTGTTGAAGTTGAGAAAGCCTCACATTCACGAAATTTACTTTCCTTAACTTCATTTTACAACCGGCCATGTAAGTGCATTGCACACCGTACTTTGAACACCTCAATGGGGGTCATTCGTTGTCCTGACCTTGCAGGGGTTTCGGAGACGGAGATTGTGCAAGGCCTTTCAGATCAACATGTCACTGCTGCTAGACGTATAAAAATCAAGCGATTAGGAAAAGAAATTCACACAAATACTATTATTCTTACATTTGGCACTCTGTTTCTTCTTTCAGTCGTAAAAGTTGGATACCTCATTACAAAAGTTACAACATATATTCCTAATCCTCTTCAATGCTATTATTGCTTTAAGTTTGGGCACAATGAGAAAAACTGCAAAGGCGATTACACTTGCCCAAAATGCGGACAGGATGGACATTCTCATGACCACGACACTTGTAGTCGTCCATTGCGTTGTGTGAACTGCAACGAGCCACATTCAGCCAAGCCTCGTGATTGCAAGACATGGAAAATCGAAAAGGAGGTTCTTCATGTCAAATTCACACAGGGCATTGGATTTCCAGAAGCAAGACAAATTGCCAATGCCAAATTTACATCTCCAACACTCGCACAAACTTACTCATCAATAACTAAATCTGTCTCTAGCAAATCAACACAGTGCATTGATGCCTGTACTCAAACAGATTCAGTGACTGCTCAACAAAATCCAACTCAAACTTCTGTACCAAATGAAAAGCCTAAAGTACCAGCAAAACCTTCAGAGGCATCTCAACTTCAAAAGGCAGCTGCCAAACCAACACTGCCACCAGCTATACAAAATGTTCCTAAGTATTCAGGTACGCCGTCGTCACGACAAAACGTTTCATCAAACACTAATCAACGTGGGGTGAGTCAAACACCCAAACAAAAAATTGACTTGAGAACTGATGGGTTTGGAAAGGGATCAAATGATCCCATACAAATCCATAACCGGTTCCCTCTTGATATGAACCGGTTGACGGGGGAAGATGATGACGATCCGCCATCATCTGCTCCGTCCAGTGTAACTATCACAAAGGAGATGAAGATCAAAAGGTTCCCACCTCCTGAGTCAATGCAACACTAATACTTTAAATTTCCAGTCGTTCAATTTTTGTTTACTATTGTAAATGGAAAGTAAAATTATCCAGTGGAATTGTCGCGGACTTAAAGCAAATTATGATGAAATTCTCCTTCTCTTATCAAAATATAATCCTTCGCTTATGTGCCTTAGCGAAACGTTTTTAAAGGAAATGGACAAAATAGCTTTCAAAAATTATTCCGTGTATAATTTCATAAATACTAACACTGATAGAGCTTCTGGTGGTACATCTATTATTATTAATAATGCATGTCCGCACAGGCAAATTGTTCTAAATACAAGTATTCAGTCAGTTGCAATTAATGTTACATTGCATCGACCAATTACTGTCTGTTCGATTTACATACCTCCCAAACTTAAACTAAATCTTGAAGAGCTTGATGGTCTTATAAAACAATTACCACAACCATTTTTGCTTCTGGGAGATTTGAATGGTCATCATGAATTTTGGGGCTGTTCTGACAGCAACAGAAGAGGACAAATTATTGAAACTTTTATTGAAAGAAATGCCCTATGTTTACTAAATGATCAATCAAAAACTTATCTTCATCCTGCAACAGGTAACTTTTCTTCGCTTGATTTGACAATTTGTCATCCGAACATCTTTCTTGATTTTGAATGGAAAGTACTGGATGACTTGCATGGTAGTGACCATTTTCCAATTTTTATTTCAAAAACTTCTAATCTGCCATCAGACCACCCTTCATATTTCAAATTTAATAAAGCTGACTGGAAGCAATTTGAAACGCTATGTAAAAATGATTTGACTTTGGAGAATTTTACTAACTTTTATGATCCTATTGATCGGTTTTCAGTTCTTCTGTCCGATATTGCTGACAAGTCCATTCCTAAAACTTCAAGAAATGGTAAACATAAAAATAAGCCTTGGAATAATGATGATTGTAAGACCGCTGTTCGAAAACGTAGAGCGGCCATTTAAAAATTCAATATACGGCCAACAAAAGAAAACCTACAATCAGTTAAGATTCTGAGAGCAAAAGCTCGCAGAACTATAAAACAAGCAAAGAAAAGATCATGGCATTCATACGTTTCAAAACTTAATTCTAGGTCATCGGTTAAGAAAGTCTGGGAAATGATTCGCAAAATAAGTGGAAAAGGAAAAACTTCAAATGTTTCCCATCTTACAAAATCAGACCAGTCTATTGCATCTATCAAGGAGGACATTGCCAATACACTTGGTGAAACTTTTTCAAAAACTCTTCATCAAACAATTATGATAAAAGATTTCAAAACATAAAATCAACTAAAGAAAGTAAATTTTAAATTTTGTTTCAAATAATGATGAAGATTATAATAAACCTTTTTCACTCACAGAATTGCTTGACTCTTTAGACAAATGTCACGATACTGCAGCTGGCCCAGACCAAATTCATTATCACCTTTTAAAACATTTACCAGAAGAATCATTAGACCTCCTACTTGAAATTTATAATATTACATGGAAAACTGGCATTTTTCCAGATTCCTGGAGAGAAGCTATAGTTATTCCAATACCAAAACCTGGGAAAGATAACACTAACCCCAGTAATTATAGACCGATTGCCCTTACCAGTTGTTTATGTAAAACTCTAGAACGTATGATAAATTCTAGACTAGTTTGGTATCTTGAATCTCAAGGCCTAATTACAAACTTTCAAAGCGGTTTTCGCAAGCAGCGCAGCACAACTGATCATCTTGTTCGACTGGAAATATGGTATAATGAATGATCTTAACGACTTAGGTTTAAAAGGTCGTCTTCCAACATTCATATCGCAATTTTTATCAGATCGCAATTTTAAAGTACGTGTTGGTTCTACCCTTTCTGACTCTTTTGAGCAAGAACAAGGAGTTCCACAAGGTTCTATTTTATCTGTCACACTTTTTAGCATCAAAATTAATAATATTGTGAAATTTTTGTCACCAGGGACAGATTGTTCATTATATGTTGATGATTTTCTAATATGTTATCGTTCAAAAAATATGCGTACGATTGAACGCCAATTACAGCAGTGTTTGAATAAAGTTCAAACTTGGGCCATGGAAAATGATTTAAGTAAAATGTGTAAAAAGATCCTTTGAAGCAAAGAATACAACCAAGAATAGTAATAACAGACTCCGTTTGAATGCGTCTTTTCATGAGAGGTAATGAAATGAGCAACACCTGTCACGCCCACTAGCACCGGCTTAAGCGGAACTCTGTTACACTTATGTTGAATGGACTCCCTGATCCAAAAGGACCAAAAGAATCCAAGTACGGGGAGACTTTTTGCAGCCGCCACACGGCACTTAAAGATTGCTCTTTTGATTGTTAATAAAACTTGTAAAAAGATCCTTTGGAAGCAAGGACCTGTTATTTTATTGTTATTAAGCGTAACATCGCATGTTGCGTTGTGTGTAAAGATTTGATAATTTTCATAAGGTGAACGTTATTGCAATTTGAAAAGTAAAATGTTCATGCATACTATTCATAGAAACAATTCTATAAAGATGGATTGGAATGTAAAATTGATATGCGGAGCGTACCAATCTTGTCTTTTAGTTACTAACTCTTAGCGACTTCACCGTTCATTACAATTACAGTTATTTCCGCGCATAACACAGAAAATAAATGGTTTGGTAATATATGTACGATTTTCATTATAGTTAGAAATGAAAGGTAATATCCCTTAAATTATTACTGAACAGTAAATATCCACATTCTGTTTATATTTTCTCTGATTCTGTCAGGTCTCTACTGAACAAAATATATTATATCCACCTTTAAACATATTTTTGATATCACTTTTGTTTTAAACTATGGTCATGCCTATTTCCATTTAAATATCTTTTGGTTAATTTGATAAAGCAGATTTACGGACAGCAGGGTCGTGAGTTCGATCCCCGTGTGAGGCATATGTTCTCCATGACGATTTGAGGAAAGAGATTGTATCTGAAAGCATTCATCTTCCATCGCTGATTCATGTGTTGAAGTTGACAGTTACTTGCAGAGAACAGGTTTGTACTTGCACATAATTCAGTACCAATGGTTAGGTCAAACACCAGCCATAAAATAACTGATATACTATTTAAATATGGCGTTACACCCTATAAAACAAACAAACAAACAAACAAATAAACAGGTTGTGCCATTTGGTAACTTACTCCAAGCGACATCAGTGTTTATAACAGTTAAAATTATATCCACGCTGAACAAACGGAATTTTACGAAATATAACGGACAATGCATTTCAATTTAAGTGTTTTTCTCGGTTAGATAGATGGGAAGATGTACACTCCTCAATTCTATTTGTCGGAATAAGGCACTTAATCTTGAACGTTTCATTCCTTGTGCAGCAAAGAAGTCTATAAATCGCGAAACACGATAACACGATAACATTCCCTTTTTTCTACATATAATTCCGCCCCACCGATAAAAAGTCAGCAAGATTTCAGATGTGATATTTAAAAACAGTGTTTTCTGGATCTATAAGGAAAGTATATAATAATTTCTTGAAAATAACTTGCACACCGCATTTTCGCATATAATAAATGATAATTTATGCATTGCCATACTCTATATGACAGCTTGAAAAGGACCCAAGAGAAACGCTGTACGGCCTCTATAACTAAATGGAACGTATGTGATTCTGTGGATAAAGAATAGGGTGTCAAGTTAGTTCAGTTAGGATTAATTTAGGTGCTGAATGTTACATAGAAATAGACAAAAATGACAGATACAGAACAATCAAAGAGTTAATATTTTCTTAAATAAAAGAAATGAAGGTATTCAATCTATCTATAGGCACAGTATTAAATCAACTGCGCTTAAAGTAGCATCAATTGAAATACATTATCCACAATAATGAAAACAATTCCCTCTTCATCTAAATTTACATGTAAACAAAAATGACGATGTTATTACTACTGCACAGTATTGCAGGCGTAACATTATATCACTATAATAAGACCAGACAATAAAGGTCCAGCTGAACTAAGTATTTAAGTGCAAATGTTCCTGTGCTGAATGAATTGTTCCCATGTCAAAATATAGAGTTTTTTTTCATTTCTGTTTCCAAGGACGATATTAACAGCGAGGTTTCACTTTACTCTGATATTAAAATATTAAAATTTAGCTATGAAGAATTTTGAATGTAAATGTTACCATATTAAATATGGCTGAGACGTAAAAATAGATATATATCCACCCTTTTCACATGTTAAATAAATATCATATAACAATCTTATTGGGATAATGTGCAAAAACGGTGGTTCCGAGGATGGAGTAATTCTTATATTGGTATTTACATAATATGATCACTATCTGAACCGGCTAAATAACTGATTATTACTATAAATTCTTAAAATGTTTCGACTTACCATTCAAAAAAGCGTTTAAAAATTGCTAGAGAAAAGGTTTAACCTTTGCCTGGGCAAGGAAACACTTTTAGATCGACGTCAAGCAGTGTTTGCGTATACTAGATCTAATTCCAGTTAGGCAATAAGGTATGTTTTATAGTAAGGCAGAACTAAAACAGAAGTGATTTGTAATAAATTTTAAAATAAACAGTACTATTGATAGATAAGTAACATTTTGATTAAAAATTTATGGATTCCTATTTTAACATACGAAAGGTCAAATGCAATCTGTTTTAGATTGTTTCCAAATAATATTTAATGATTTCTTAATATGGGATTTCCAATCTTTTTACACTTCGCAACCGTGACGTATTTCTGGGAATACATGTAATACTAAGCCTTTATTAGTTACTTAAATAACATTTAAAGAGATGCCTAATTATTAATTTATAAAATAATTCGAAATGCTTTATTACGTGGTTTATTCTGCGTGTGTCTGTTAGAATTTACTCTACAATCATGTTGAAATAATCCAAAATATTGTACATTTTATTTCATAAATCCACAACATGCATAATACATACAATATACAATTAATTTATTTTTGATAATCACGGACCCTGTAATTGCTTAAAAATACCAATTTTACTGTTTTACTGTTGTTTGTTTAGTCTGAATACGTTTGATAAAGCGGTGTACATATACGACACAGAAATAAAATTTTTGATGTAAGTGGCACGTCTTTTATACAATGGATTGTGGTAAAAAGATATATACTTATATGTTTATATAATCGTTTCTGATTTTCAATTATCAAGGATGAAGGGTGCTTTGTCACCAAGATCATATCAAACTACTTATACTTAAATGTTTACATGCTCTGTCATTTCAGTTAAAAGTTTTAAACAGATATAAATTAAATGACCCTCTATAGGTAATCATATTATTAAAAGAAGAAGAAAAATAAGGACATCGAACAGTTTTCAGCTATATAAAAGCTTCCAATAAGGAGTGGTGGGATGGGGGTTTGGGGGATGGGGGGGGGGGGGGGGGGGGGGAAGGGTCGTGCCTCCATAGCAACGCATTTTCTCCTATGTTAAGGCAACTACATATGATAACGTAATGTGACACTGACTGAGCACGTATACATATTTAACACAAATGAATGTAACTGGTAAAATATGGACGTTACAAATTGATACAAACATACATGAAGAAAGGACACAGCAGGTCGCCGCACTGGAATGATGAGTACAGGATTGTAAACTAGATGTTGGTAAAACACTTTATTCTTTGACCCCTTCAATTTTCTGTGCTACAAAACTTTGTAAAGAAAGCTTAAACTTAATGATATTTGATCCCATATGTGACCTTGATTTTGGGATAGAGGCCTCGAAGGGGCCTCCGTGGCCGAGTGGTTAAGGTCGCTGACTTCAAATCACTTGCCCCTCATCGATGATCTCAAGCCTCACTCGGGGCATTGAATTCTTCATACGAGGAAGCCATCTAGCTGGCTAACGGAAGGTCGGTGGTTCTAACCGGGAATCCGCTCGTGATTGAAATAATGCACAGAAGGGCGCCTGGTGTCTTCCTCACCATCAAAGCTGGAAAGTCGCCATATGACATATAATTTTGTCGGTGCGACGTTAAACCCTACAAAATAAAAAAAATAAAGAGGCATGGAGTTTGCGTGCTACACTCCATCTCAATGAAAACATTTCTGCAAAAATAAAATATATTGCTTCATGCAGATCAAAGTAACGCCCAAGTTAGGATCTGTCATGACCTTTTACCCAAAATTGTGAATTTGACATTTGAGATACCTGGTGTTTGCGCGCGACACTCTTTTTCATTGAAGTTTACATTTAGGCCATCATTTCTCCATGCATATTAATGTTATTGTTCGGTCGAAATCGGACAGACAGGCATACGGACGCATGCACACCTAACATATATTTTGACATCTTTTTTGAGCTCACAGGAAGAGAGCAAAATTAAAAATTACTCCCTAAAGGTGAAGCCCTTAACAGTAGCCACAAGAACATATTTTAAAACGGCGAGAAAATGGTGAGAAATAATGGTCAGAAATGGTTGTGAAAGTTTTACGACGTTTGAAAATTACATCAACTTGAAAATCATTGTAGTGATGTGAACTGTTATTAGTGGGGAGATGTATAGCTAGAAAGGACGCAGTGGTATCCGTTTTGTTAGACTTATTTACACGAAGCTTTCTAGGATAAATATTACCAATGTATAATGTATCGTCCTGATAGCGTGAATTGCTGTTTAAGGTGTTGAAAATCTGACTGCTAATCAGGCGATAAGCTTAGCATAGTCTCTTTCATAGTTTGCATCACTAAGTGCGCAATATGTTCCTATGGGAATACTAATAGCAATAACCTGTATGAAACCAGCATTCCTGACTAAATCATTTCCAAACATAAAAGTAAGGGGTCTTACAAACAAAGTCATAATTCCACATAATGCTTTCGAATATAAAGTACGAATTATTTCATCTTCAGTAATATCAAAATTGCCGGAGATTATGATACAGATTCCTTGCCAGATATGTTTTGTTTACTGGTCCATAGTTTGTGCTATATGACTTGTCTATACCTAACACATTTTACTGGACTGAAAAGTTAAAAATTTAAAAGAAAATTGTAATGATTATGATGTCAGTTAATAAAACATTTATTGATTGGCTTGCCGGTCAATACTCAAAACTATTGTCTTTTGCCCAAAGATATTTGTAAAGTGTACAGTGCATGAAAAAAGCATAAACATGTGTATTGTTTACACAAGGCAAGCCGAGAACCTTTAAAGATCGAATATAAGAGATATGTATTGCTTTCATCTTTTGTATGCACGCTTAACCTATAGGATTGGATTGTAAAAAATCAATTCTTAGGTTGACCGTGAGTTCGCAGCGTCTGAAAAATATTTTGCAAATTCTTACAATTTCAAGTTTTCAGGAAAAACAACGATTTAAAAGAATCACTGCAGAAATTTGCCAGTGAAAAAAAAAAAAGATTTCGAAAACAAATGGACCCTGTTACACACAAATACTTAATATGGGGTCATAACAGTTTGCTTTGTTGAATTATTTACAAATTATGCCATAAGCTCAATTGGAATGTTAGCTTTCTATTTAGGCTGCCAATGTTAGGGATTTTTTTCACATCAGCAATTGAACGGAATATATTCTATTACTTTCTGTTCAAATGTGAAGTCTAGAAGGACAAATGATGCATACATAATTTTGGAGTAATTGCTTTCTATTAAAACACATTTGTAATAGATTACAGTTTAATGAGGCCCGTGTCGCGGTACTGGTTTCAGGGGAAATAACTTGAAAAACCTTCTGATTGGAAAAAATACACACTGAGAGGGCGGTTTGGAACGGTCAGTCAACCTCTGTGGAGTTTAAATTGGTTAATGATGAGCATTGCTCTTAGTCCTCATCATATTCCGTAGATACAGGACAGTGTAACTAAAAGTTATCCCTTAAAGATGAATCTCTTACCCACGTAACAATAACATACAGAATGCGATTGAAAATGTATAAAAAGTAAGCTTTAAAAACAAAATAATATACAGGAGACAGATTATCAAAATAGAAAAATTGGAAACTAAACAGGTCGCTCAACACGACAAAAACGAAAATGTTGAAGGCTCGGTTTGTCTCAATACAGTTCCGTATTTTAATCAAGATACAATTGGAACATTTCCAAAACCCATTTCAGTCGTTTTACGAATATAGGATACTAGTATGTCACACAGCTGCAGTGGAACCATAGCAAACCACAATATGCATGTATATGCCATATTGTTATGAAGAAATACTTTCCAAAGAGATGTTTGTATTTGAAAACATAAGTACTGTATAAAATAAACGTATACTTACAAAGTTATGAACGTTTATAATATTTCGTTACATTCACTATCTAGGTTTGTATGTTACACATAAATATAATAAACTTAGTGAATGACTGCTTAATGAAATCTCACAGAACATCGCTGACAACATAAGAGTGCTTTATTCCAGTTCAATTTCTCAAATCGGTGAAAGGTTTCTTTAATTAAAGTAACAATTTATCATTAACAATATCACTTAAAATGACGAAGTGACCTATTATCGCATACTCTCCGAAACTTCGTTTACAGTTTTGTTTGCTACCGGTCAATTTATAGTTCTCCGTTCGTTATTTCATCTCGAGCGGGCATCTAGGTAAAACCACCGACCTTCCGTAAGCCAGGTGGATGGCTTCCTAGGTGAGGGGCAAGTGATTAAGTCAGCAACCTTATCCATTCGGTCACGGAGGCCCTACAAGTTTATACAAGTTTTGACATTTGGCATATTTATGAATCTTAAAAATCTCCAAAATTTGATATTACCTTACTCTTAATGGTATATTAATCAGTAATATACATGCAGTAAGTTAATGATACCGGTATACAACTGCTAAAAATAGTGTTTTGTTTTCATGCAAGATCAAATATCTTTCTCTTTGAACACGAGATAAATATACTCTGTAAAGGTGTAAATGTACTTCTCGATACAGAATGAAGCGCAATTTTCATTGCACGTTTAAAAAACTCATTTCATTATCAACTTTGTGAAAGATTGAATTCACAACAGGTTATAAGATGAAGCGTTTGATCATTTTCTACCGTAAAGTTTTTTGAGATAAGACAGATGAAGTCTTTCTCAAAACTTGCCATAAACACTCTGTTACCGCTTTGTTCTGATTTAATAATCTTAGGGTACAAATTTATTGCCTTTTATGCATGTATAAATGTTACAAAAATACGACCGCGTGAGAGATAACAAATGAAAAAGTGAATATAAGCACGGAATTTAAAGAAACGAAACACAATTAAAGTTTAGAATCAATAACAATGGAGGTGCTCGTAATATGGATACTACTTAACGGTAAGTCACAAATAAAACTGAAAAAATGTATTTCATTATTATGGTATCAAAAATTTAATTCATGTAATCTTTCTTTTCCAAAATCGAAAGCAAAAAGTGCACTGTTTTTCGATGTTTCGGAAAACAATGTTTTACGTGGTCCAATCATATCAATACAACAAAATCGTATTTTTCTGTGCTCTGTAGTCTAAAAATGAATTCAATATTTTTGTTGACAATAACTTCTTAATAAATATAAGTAATGGAGATAAATCTACAACTATAAGAAATAGAAAGTGACTATGGGAAACATATGGACATATTTTCACATGGGAGTTTCCCGTGGGCAAATCGTTATCTCAAATTTTAGCTAAAAATAAGTCCACGTAATTGCATTAAGCTAAGACTATTTCATTGATTATTACGTAAAATATGAAGAAATAGAAAAAATTAAATTCTAAATGGGAAAGCATTGACTGGGAAATCCCATGGAAAATAAAAAATCCAAGTGGAACACTTTTTAAAACCGCTAAGAATGTAGAGATTCAATCAAAAATGTTTACTGTGGTTTGTATATGGTATAAATATTGAATATAATGTATTTTTAAATATTTAAAAATAAAACTATCCTATGAGAATTTTCATGGGAAATCTGCATTCTGTTGGAAAAAGGTTCTCATATGTTTCACGTTTGAAAACAAACCCCTATTAGAAATCATGTTTTCCCATGAAAAATGCTCACATTCCCATGAGAAAACGCCATTTTCCTCGGGGAAGTTATTTTTCTTTAGTTATTACTACTTTAAAGCTGCTATACAATTGAACTTAGAACTATGAAATAAATAAAAATAACAGAAAGCCTTTACTTTGACACTTGTTGACGTGGCAAAAATAATTTGGCGGCAGTTGTAGGAATAACGCATATTATACGTGCTATTACATCTGGAGAATCCCAAGGGATTTGTTAGATAAGTGTTGTTTTGGTAACAACAGATTGCGAGAGATTCACCAGAGGCTATAACAGGAAACCAACAGGCATTACCTTAGACTAGCCAATAGACATATAACAAATAAAATAAAATAAAATTTAAATTTAATTACTTAGGAGTCAAAAGCGTATCTGTTTAGAGATTTACCTGGAGATTGGCTTCATCCAGAAAAGAAAATATGACTGAAAAAGATATATTATAGTCTAGAAACTAGTCTAACTTTAACGTTAATCTAGATTGAAAGTGTTAAACGCTTAATTAAATAAGTATTGTGTCAATAAGCATTCAAACTTGTGTATGGCTTTTCAAGACGAGTAGCGTCTTTTGTTCTCAAAAAATTACTATCTTTCTATAAAGCCATTCAATACAATATTTATGAATATGTGAATGCAAATTAATTACGTCTAGGCGGATAGATGTACAGAGTGGACAACATTGCTTGTATTAACACTCTTTCTTTTCTTTCAGAATGTTTGATGTCAGCAACATGTCATTCATCAACTCTATGTTTTCAACAGCGACCAAAAGTAGACGACAGTAAAATTTGCGAGCAAGAGTCTGACAAATTATCATGTAATGAAGACGAGGTTATAAAGATCAACAATGTTCGTTATGCAAGGAACGACAACTCTGGTAAGGGAACCTGCGATCATTGCTCTGGGAAATTCACTACAGCAGACTGGCAAATAAGTTTAACCTCGTTCAAATCCAAAATATACCAATATTGTTCAAAGCAGAATAAATGTTTATTAAACGATGTTGCAAAGCCAAGCACAACAGAAAGCGACAAAGAATATCTATGGCAAGCCATCATAACATACGATTGCATTAACACAGGTAATGTCATTTTATATAGAAATGTGTAATACTGCTCTTAGTTTGTCTGCTTTCAGTGCTTCTACTAGGGTTTTAAAGATACTTTAAAGAAACATTAAACGTCTCATGCAGTAGGAGAAAATGTTGCTATCTGATTACTAATTTTGTTGAAAGCTAAAGTTCTCATCCACCACTTGAAAACATAAACCAGCTCTTTAATATATCTGCTGTCAAAAGACATTAAAACTATTAAAAATACTAAAGATTGCACAAAAAGAAGAACATAACTGCGCAGTGTATGAAGAATAATATCGATCAAGGAAACCCGAAATATGTTACTATTATAAAACCTTAATACAATGCACGCCATTTGTCAACAACGGGAAATTCCGCAATAACGTCATACTACAGGGAAACCCTCATTTTTTTCAAACTTTTTATCGATAAAACGTTAATTGTAGCTGCAGTTGAGAGCAGTTGTCTTCATTTAGTTAATACTTGAAAAGAAAACGAAAGTAATGCAATTTTGTTAAAATTTAAAAAGGTTCCGTCTACAACCGTATACAACAGAAATTGTCACGGAAAATGACGGCGTTGTACGAACATTACCGATTGCGTTATGGATCTAAATCCTTAACTCCCATATACTTTTACCTTAATGTTTAAGGAAATTTTGTACATTACTGTTTTGTTTAAATAAAAACCATCAAAAATAATTTTGAAATAAATGTCGTAAGATAACTTAGAGGTAGTTCCAAAATAGTAAAAATTATTGATATTAACGTTCAGTTGCGCCGGTTCCTGTTATTTCTATACATCGATTAATAGTGTAATACGTTACAAGAAATGTTTATAATTCTTTGTTTCATAGTCAATACACCTATGAATAATAAATAACCTGTAGCAGTCATTTATATATATATCAATCCATTAATGTTTTTGTTTTGTGCAGGTTTGTTCAAAGATATTTGTTCATCATGGGAGAAGACACTGAAGTACGAGTCGTTATATATCACGTATAATGCCACGGAGGCTGTTCTGGGATATTGTAGCTGTATAATTAAAGGGGCGGCGATCGCATTCATTGTTGATTACAGACCATATCACATCTGTTCTGATACAACATTCATTGTTGATGGTAAACTGTTGACCACGTGTTCACAAGGAGGTCACCCTTCAATATTTAATGAACCTATAAGCTATTCTCGCGATGGTATTAATTTAACGGTTTTATTTTCAAAATCTCCTCCCCAGATGTTTTGGCTTAGAATTACAGGTAAAGTATATTTTGATGTATTATTATTTCTTTCATACCTGAAAAGACATACATGTAATATCTGATAGTCTAGTACTAATCTCTATACAGATGTTATAAGGTTTTGACATTATGATTACATTTACAACAAGCAACTGCAGTCATATACATTAGAACTTTCTTTTTATAAATGTGCTTACATTTCCTCCTATAAAATTTCTTACCAGCAATTGTCAAACGAAAACCTATATTTCCATACCTAGCATATATAACTTACATGTTTGGTTTTCGCAAGGATTACATTCCAACTTACTGTTTAATGACACGATGGTTTTGACGTTATAGATAGTTTAAATAAAATTCAAATATCAAAACACCCATCGAGTTACCATGTAGAATATATTTTGAATAATAAAAAGACGTAACCAGAACTCGATCTGAAACTTAACGACGTAATTTCTGTTAACGGACGTTGATAACCCGCCCACTGTTTAAAGATGTTCATTAAGAAAAGCAACGAAACATTAACAAAAACAAAAAAGAATAACTTATTTATCAAAACGAATCTAGTCGGTGAGATAAATTCATTACGCGGTTTTACCAAAAATGCGATATACTTTGCCTTCGCTGTAGCCCCATACGCAATTTACCAGTTTTGTGTAATCCATATCCTGATCTGAAAATTGCATATTTTCATTAAGCGGGGCAATATTGGCGTAACGCGGACATATATATTTTGGCGTCATACAGGCGCCGAGAAAGAATGCTATCACCATTGGTCTAATATTCTATATCAAAAACATTTGAGTAGTGAAAAGATGAACACCTAATTCACACATTTTGATAACAGTTATTATGCATCGCAGAGTAACTTACTAGACATCTACATAATTCTTAGTTATTCTAATAGTTGTGTTACTTCCAGTGCTTTAATACTGTTAAGACATACTATTTATGGCGCTATGAAAACGTCCATAGCCATTTCATCTAGTTGTTTACATAAGAGACATATTAGAAAGGAATTAAGACATTACAGGAATATGATTTGATAAATCTAAACACTTCAAGTCGGTTTTACATCATGTCTAATAATTTACTCGGACTACAAAGGCGTGTAAACAATTCGTTTTGTTAAGGCATATTAAGGGATGGGTCTTATTTTAATTCTTAATTAGTAAAATACACATAGTATGACTAAAAGTAAAACGCATATATTGATCAAATCTTTTTATATATATGACAAGCCTTTGCGCATGTTCACTGCTATGCCGAAAGACAAGTGACAAGATCGACTGCCACAATTCTAACAAATTCAGAAGCTACATTAACAACGACAACAACAACATCACGAAATCAACAGACAGAAATATTCATATCTGGTTCTGCAAACACAGTGATGACAACAGAAAAGAGATTGTCTCAGAAAGGTCTGTTTAGTGTTTTCTTGAATAATAACTGGCCGTCTTATGTAGAAGAACCAGCTTTGTTTGAACAAAAGCTTGTGTAGGGCATTCTTTGATACATCTCTGCATATGAATAAAGAAAACTTTTAATTAATTTACTGAATTTATTTAACATGAAGCTTTATTAGACATTTTTTCTAGAAACTAGATAAAAGACGCATCAATGTTCCAAGTCAACGAGAATGGTAGGTTCAGCGGTCTGATACAGAATTTTGCCACATTTTTATGCTATCCGTTGCAATATATCATTTACATACATCGTCGTAATATAAAAGACTGTGTACAAATCTGCTTGATAAGTGTTGATTTGATAGCGCAATGGCACCGTCCCAAAAAAAAAAGCCCTCTGACAATTTGAACCATGAATAAGCAGTATTAATTTATGACCGCTACCAACTAAAATTTATTTTTATCTTTAATTGATTTCTTCTCTAATTGATAAACTGTAAAGATATATTTTCATATTTGCAGATGACATTGACGGTAGTGAAATTCCCGTTTTAGCCATAGTTGTCGGAATTGTATGTTTGACGGCTCTTGTTGTTGCGGGAATCCTGACGTATATTTTCTGTAAAAGGTAGAGACTAAAATATTGACAGTCGTATGTTTTAAAGTGAATTATTATCAAAATAATGTAAGGCATGTATAAAAGAAAAGTACAAATATACTAGTATTTCCCGTATCGTAATTAAAATAATTTAATGGCATATCTTACGAAATAGATAAAACAATTTGATGCTTTTGGAGGTAAATTTTAGGAGAATGATAATTCTATCAATGATAACAGAAAAAGATAAAATTTTATCTTATTCTAGAGTATACATTTTCAGGAGAGCATGCAGACTTGCTCAAAAGAAGCACAAGCGCAATGGATTCAATGCAGTTCATTTTAAAGCTGAAAAGACAGGCAAACCGACAATTTCAATTATCATGAATGATGTATTGTACCAAGATGCTGAAGATATAACTAATTCAAATTCGGCTTTCAATAATCAAGAAACAACCGCATACTCTGATTATTTAGAACCAGTCCAAGCGATTGCAGACGGCTCGAAGGCAAATGATAACATAGAGAATACAAATACTGCTTTGTATGAAAACATAGCTAATGACAACGAAAAACAATGCAGTATGAAATTAGCAACAAAAGAGAACGAATGCAAATGCAAATGCAAGTACACACAAGTGATTAAAGACAGAAAGAATAATGGTGTGTATAATTCTGTCACTGAAATAGATGATTATTCACATATACGTGGTTTCAAGAACAATTCTGTGCCAAAATGTACGGATGATTACGCACATACTAAAATCCGTCAAGAGAGCAAAAGTTCACAGGAACTTGATATATACAGTCATTTTAACAAAGAAGATATTTCCAACAGTGGTGACTGCCAGTCTGTTCAAGAGAATAACGAAAACGACGAAATAAATGAATATGACCACCTTGAAAATTACTCGAATGCATGAAAATTATTGCAATAGAATTTAACAGCATGCGGATATAATTATAGGTTATTAGCTTTGTATCGGAAAATATGCACGACTTCTTCAGCGGAAATGTGCCAAATTGTACGGATGATTGCGCACATACTAAAATCCGTCAAGAGAATAAAAGTTTACAGGAACTTTCAGTTTATATATACAGTCATTTAAACAAAGAAGGTATTTTCAACAGTGGTGAATGCCAGTCTGTTCAAGAGAATAACGAAAACGACGAAATAAATGAATATGACCACCTTGAAAATTCTTCCGCTGAATAACGAGTGCATATTTCCCGATGCAAAGATAATAACTTTTTTATTACATACGCATCTACACGTAAAAATATAATGTAAATATCATAAATATGTTAAATAGCCTGAAAACGATTGACAATACTGATTTAAAAAGAAAAAATAGTGCAACAACACACACTGAATTACGTCATGCACCCGAAATGAAATTCTGGTGTCAGTGTATGGAAAAATATTGACGTTTCCTGTACCAGTGTAGAGGAATAGAAACAAGTATATGATAATGATCTGTATGGAACTATTGGTGATAACTTGTAATGCTATGCTCATTAAGTTTCACTGTTGAATTGCGTTACAATTTCATGAACATATAATCTGATACGAGGGTCATTCTAAAAATAATGATAATCCTGACTCAGTCTGTGTACAAACTTCACATTAAGTTTATCCCTTCAAAGTGTTCGCCCATGAATTCCAAGCACTTCCGCAGAAATGAACGCTGCAGAGTAGTCTCCCCTTTGTATGGTCTAAAGTAATTGAAAAATACCACTCCCAAGTGATTTATTATAAACCGTAAGTATTTGCGTCCAGCCAACGAGAATATAGGACTTGGATGCCATAAATAAGCGGGGTTGTTTTTCATCTTTGTGAAAAGATTGAACGATGACACTTTTGTGAGCCGCAGCGTTGAAATTAGAAACCGCGAAGACCAGTTCTTGAACGCTTTTTTGTATATTCGTTTAACAGCTTTCTAATGACTGACTTTCCTGACTGCAGGAAAACAACAACACCCGTTGGAATACTAAACATTTTAAACACTGTTACTCGGTTTTGCAATTACTAAATCAACTGTCACCATGTCGCAACCGATGTGTTGTCAACGCAGCGATGTGGCTAACAAAAGTATATCCAGGTCTCATATCCTCTTATGGGCTGTGACATTCTTCGAAAGTTACATTTGAGAACTTTTTCAACAATTCTTTAGCACATTGGACCCCATTAGCCTTTTGCCCCCCTTTAACATGTGAGGCACTCATCGGACACACACTTTTCTTAAGACCAAGTTCTTGGTGAGAATCTTATGAATTCTCCGCGTTGACATGCCAAGAAATAGATACTTTCCCGGACACCGTGTAAATCTACTAGGCGTTTTCCTCAATCAGACAACTTACAACAGCAATGTTTCTTGGACGTCACTACTGTTTTGGGCCTGCCCGGTCGAGCCCTGTCTTGAAGGACTGCTTTATCATTTGTAAATGTACGTATTCACATGTAAACAGTTTTCTCTGACCCAGCAGACGTCTCTTATGTAGTACGCAGTTCACTGAGTATATGCCATGCAAGATTTTTCTCGGAAGAACAATGTACTTTAATGTAAGCTCTAATTTTAGATTTTTTGTTCGCTTTTCATAGCTGCGTGCATTGTTAAGTGTATATGACTACACCTGATAAAAGTTAATAACGAAACGGTTCGATAGTTTTCAATAAAACTTTGCAGGATTATAAAGGAGTTTCATGTAACACGAATTTCCTTCTTGACAAACCTCTAAAGAAGCGTGAGATTGTCATCATTCTCAGAATGGCCTTCGTAGTACACTGAATTTGCTAGTTTTCTCTAATCATAATATATCATAGATTTTTTGTCATATATCACGTAGTCTGTCCCTATATTCACGCTGGGTATTCGCCTAGCTACTCGTGTGAGCGATACCGCCCTCGTGTGATTTTTATAAATGTAGGCTGTATAGGGTAAATAAAAACAATGCCAAAGTATGACACATATTTGAGGATGTTGAATAGTTGATAGACAGATTCGTCCGAGGCAATGCATTAACTCGTACTGGTGAAAAGATCAGTCATCAATAATATAGATATGGCTATAAGATTTGAAGAAATATATTGAAATTTGTGTATTTTGACGTTTTGAGACGGACGTAGTTTTCTTTATTCAAATTTCAGATAACTGACTTTGCCATTCTCCTTGGCAGTACTATACCTGCTCAACTACAAAACGCATGGATCATATACCTGCAATTTATTTTTGATGATAAAGTTTCAATTATGATGATATCTCTGACGATGGATGAAAATAAACAAAGATACCTACCCGTTTGCACATAAATACCGCCCTCGTTATGTCAATGAACATTTAGAAAACTCCTCGCAGCAATTCCCCTTACGGTACACTGAATGAACGCAACGGAAGGTACCGCTGTCAGCAGCGTGGTAATTTATAAGAACTAGATAATGGAAGACATGTGAAGCCCGACCTTTAGTAGATCTATATGATTAGGATGTTAACTTTTAAGATGTAAAGAAGTAAGATTGGACCATGTTGACAGTATTTCACCAATATTTAGCCTTCCCTAACACCAACATTCTATTCTGTCGTCTTCTACAAGTTCTTCTTTTTCTACTTCAGTCTCTTTCTAAAAATGACAAAACGTGTGGACTCGCCGTGAATTTTTGCATATGGTAAGACCTTCCTTTTCTTTCCAAAAGGGAATTATGACCACCTCTCCTGATCTGAGCATGTATGCGTATAGGGAGAGGCTTCGGCTTCATCAATTTGCCTTATATGGTATCGGGTAGTATTTGTCTCTTTGGGTGCAACCTCCATTAAGGTAGTGCAACTTATCTACAATATACACAAATTGGTTTGTTCATACTTCAATTTACACTCCGACTTCAGATTCATAATCACCTTTTGCGATACATGAATTCACAACATGACGGCAGACGCCAAAACAGATAAGATGCTGTGATTTTGATAAAGTCAGACGAGCTGTAATAACTTTGAAATGATGTACAAATAATTACATAGAATAAGCATAGGGTGGATTCAGGATTTTTATCATTTGGGCACGCAAAACTGCAGAAAGTATATAGTTTCATCAAAGTTTTCCGTCGTTTTATTTTTTTTCATTTCCCGCCATTTTAGGTCCAGTTTTCAACATTTTGAGAATTAGTAATGTCCTGAAGGCTTTAATCTATCCGGCAAACCTGCAAACCTAATGAATAAAAATAAAAACATTGTTGTTACTGTCAGTCTCAATTTCAATTTCTGCAGGGCCTTGGTTACTTTTGTTTAAATGGGCATAGGAACGGGGAAGGGGGCTAGAGGGCATGTGTCCCCAATCCTGGCCAAAATTCGAGTTCAGACATTAACAAATGGAAAGGCAAATTTACATCTCCAGTAAGGAAGCGTCACAATGCCTAAGGCAATACGTCTATCTATAGACACCGCTGCAATAAAATAATAATGGAACAGCCGAATTCATATCTATACTTGCTGTAAGTTTTGTTCGGATAGGCTTCTTCCAGTAGCTGAAGGGTATAAAAGACCTAAGTTTTATCTTTATCTCAGTTGGTCATTGCATATTATCGCTAAATTGTGGAAAAGGGGTCTGTGCCACTATAATGTTCATTTCAATAACGAGGAAGGTATCCGTTCGGTTGACAGAAACAATGAGGATGGTACATCGTCAGAGGTATCCTTTTCTACACCATGTCTTTCAAAATGAACGCTCTAATTTTACTCTGCTGCCAATTTTGATGAAACGAAAGCAATGGCTAACACACAGAATACCTGTTTTTCATTTTCTTAATAAAAAAAATTCCTAATGAAATCCTAAATAATACAATTATTTATGAAAATAAATAGCATCGCCTTAAAGTATCTTCATTTTCGCGACAAAAATCGTATTTTTCACAATTATGCATATTATATGAGATAGAAATTTAACATGGATATAGTTAAGATAATACACAGTCCAATACTAAAACTTTTCAAATCTTCAGAAAAATATGGAATAAATACACGTTTTAGGGGTGAATATCCAGTACACCTCTATGTATATAAATCTCACGAGGACGGTATCGCTCACACGAGTAGCCGAGGTAGCCGAATACCAAGTGTGTATATAACTAATCTGCATTTTTCCATAGAAATTATGTTGCATATCTAATGAAATGCTTATATCTGTTATTTTATGTGTTTAAAATAAAAACTAAGATATAAGGTCATTTTAAAGAAGAGGCCATGCACATCAACTGCAACGAACACATTGTCTCACCTCAGTTTACTTCGTATTAAAAGTCATATAAGGGAGGTTAATATATACTTTAATATTGAGTCTTGAAATGTAAACAACATTGCATATTGTTAAGGGAAATAAACATGTGAAAATATATGTATTGTACTTATATAAACAATGAAAAATGTGCCCTTACTTTTATCTGAATTAAATTATAACATAACATTTCAATGTGTGATTGATGTTGACTTCAAAAAAGTTTTCCTATGACTAACTGATGACAAATGACATTTATTAATCTGACACTGCTTTAGAGCTACATGCACGTCTATGTCAAACCACTCACAATCGTAGGAACTAGATATATTTTGTATCATTTCAAAGGTTACCACTTTACCGTTGCAAATCAATAGGAAAATTGGCAGCATACGTTGCACATTTTTATATTTCTATCACCAGCCTCATTTGTTTTAAGATATAACGAACCGCGCCATGAGAAACCAACATAGTGGCATTGCGACCAGCATGGATCCAGACGAGCCTGCGCATCCGCGCAGTCTGGTCAGGATCCATGCCGTTCGCTTTTAAAGCCTATTGGAATTAGAGAAACTGTTAGCGAACGGCATGGATCCTGACCAGACTGCGCGGATGCGCAGGCTGGTCTGGATCCATGCTGTTCGCAAACCCACTATGTTGGTTTTCTTATGGCGCGGCTCATATGATATTTTTTATAGTAATGTCATATTCATATCATTATCGGATGAATATTTTCTATTGACACATCCTGTAAAATTTTGATAATCACATATTTAAATATGAGTAAATATGATAAAGCTTAATAAATTAGTTATACAATAAATACATAGAATGCGTATAATAATTGATAAAATCCTGTTCGTTGAAATATTCGAATTTTTAACGTACATAAACCTTACAATTTCCGAAAGGTCTTTTAGATCTCCAAACAGACAGAAACAACCCTAATAATATAGTTTATGATAATGAAAAATATAGGCCCCTTATTGCTTAAGAGAAGTGTTTGAGGGTTTTAAAAATAAATGATTAGTTTAAATTTAATGACCTGTTTGGCATGGACAAGGGGAATAGTCATATGTCTCTGCACATTTAAGGGGAAAATAGATTTAAAGACAAAATTCAAACTTCCGTTACTCGGAACTTCAGTATTGTTAGTGTGCGTGTGAAGCAAGATACAGAATACGTATTTCCAGCAGCTTCCCTTGTTTTTTAAGGTATCAGGTATACAGCACACATTTACCACACTCTTATCCGAATGTTAGCTAAGTAGGGGGGAATCGAACTCATTCTATACACCTGATTTTGAAGTCAGACAGTGTTATCACTGGTCCACTTTGTCCGCTCCTACAGCAGATACCCTCGTCGTTCCGCAATTTAATACTTCTTTTGTTAAAAAATTGACATTGAAAGAAAAGTTGAATTGCATGTAACAAATACGCTATAGCCTAATCAATATTTAATACTGTGTAAAAGTAATATTTTTCCGTGGCATTGATAGTAAGATAATGATTGTCATTATAATATCGCGTTTACTATAAAATATTGCCTAAATACATTTAAAGTCACTATCCACATGTTATTAGTTAAAAAATACTTTTTGAAGTTTAAAGTGGTTTTAAGTGTTAATGAGATTATTTGGATATCACTCTGGTAAGAATATTTACCTTCATTAAGTAAACAGTAAAGTAACTGATATATAAAAAATAAGAAATTTAACATATCTTATATAGGTTTATGAGCGATTATTCTTCCCTGTGCCTTCGCGTTAATCAAACTGTTTTACAAAGAATAAACAAATCAATAAGAAATAAATGTTTAATTTGTACGCAATTTTTGCTCTTGGGTCATAAAAGTTCATTCATTTATTTTTGTAGCTTTTTTTTTTGAAAACTTTTAGAAATGGTTGTTTGAGTATGGCGAACAACGTATACGTTTTGCATTTCATCTACGGGCTTATTGATACTGTTTTGATCTATGTGTAAACAACAAAAGAATTAAAAAACAAACACAAAAAAAAAAAAAAATACCCCAACCCAAAACACACCAAAGTGTATAGTTTGCGCCCGCACAGCATTGATGTAGGCTCTTATAAATGTAAGGATCTGGTTCGCATGGTACAAATAAATGTCTTCTCCCGCCGTTTAGTTCATGAAACTCATAAGTATTGGATCGATTATTTATCTTTCATTTACTATCAGTGATGTCAGCATACTGTTTCTTACACGTGAGACTATTAAAATAGTTATCATAACTATATATCAATTAAGAAAACTCAAACAATTACATAATTACACACTTAGTTGTAAATTTTTATATTCACTTTTTTTTATTTTACAGATATCTTAAAGATATTGCATTAAACTAATGGACGATGATTGCTTTGGATCGTTTTAGTAATTTATAACACAACGAAACGTTTTTTTCTACACAAGCAACGCCTTTTGTTTATGACGTCTGTTACATAGAAAAACACAAAGTTAAAATCTAACAAATTTAGATTCTTGCGTTCATGTTGGAAATTGTAAACAGATTTCATTTCACCTAAGGATATACTGAGATATGAGCACAGCTCTTGTCTAAAAGTGCTCTTGCTTGTACGTAAGCAACTCATTACATGACACTATGTTTCCACGGTGGAGTTTAGGTCCATGCACAAAATTCTACACCTGATGAGTTTATAACGGTATCCATCAGATATAAACCTACAGACACAAAATGTTCTCCAAAAATACGTACCACAGTTTGAATTTATTACATTTAAAACACTTCGTTTATTTACAGTTTTCTGTCAATGCTTTGACATTCTACTGACGTAAGTTTCAATCCGCAATTAGAACACAACAAAGCTCTAGCGACCTACTATCAGGTCTCAGAGCTTCAATTCTAAAGTGTGTTCGTTTCTATTGCGTGCCGCTCACTTGCGCGTTATAAAATTTCTCGAAAATATCCAAGGGCAGTTGAATACAAATTATCCCATTCTTAAACAATAAGCAGGTACGAGTACCTTTTTAATAGTGAAACTTGTTCATTTATTCTCAAAGCACTTGCCTCATATGCGAATATTGCAGTCTTCTGAAGTTCTAGGATTTTTAACTGAAAATAACACAAATCCCAGTCATTTTGAGTTTTAGTGTTCTTACATCTAGTAATACAAATAATCGATCCATCTTCTTTGCTGAATTGTAGTGAAATGTTTTAAGCTTGAAAGATTGACCCCTCCTTCTCCTCAGTTAAGGTCGTTAAGGTCCTTATAATACTACTAACGACATAACAACCCCTTAGCCGACATTTCGTAATACTACATGTACTAACGACTTTACAACCTCTTAGCCGACATTTCGTAAAACATGATGATATTTTTGATGCTAGTCTATCCTGTTGTCTTCAAGATTCAAAATACGAATCATGTATACTTTAAAAAAAAAGTCCGTATCTAAGCATGTATCGCGCTTCAATTTTACCTACTTGCATAGTGAATGAATGCAAAATCTTTTTTGAATTATTAGCAGGTAAATCTTTATTTTTCACTTTAGAGACTACGTACATAATATGTTGAATACAAATTTTTAGTTTATTTCCATTTCGATAGTTTCTTAACTGACGGTATAGACCATTCTCTGCTTATGCTTATATTTATATCAATGTATGTTGCTATTGTTGTTTTTGCTTGATACTGTTATTATTGTGTATTATTGTATATATTTAGCTTGATAGGAACCGCATCAAGCAGAAATAGGCCCTAACTTTGACATAATTAGGTTTTCATTGATTATTATTCTGCACTTTTTCTGTTTATAAAAATGTAAACCTTTCTATAGGTATATTTCGTACGTTTTTGAGAATTTCAGTCCAAAGACGTCATCTTGAAGAAAAACTTACACAATTAACGTCAAGAAAACGTTAACCAAAATGTCAAACAATTGAAAAGAAGTATTGGAATTTATCTGTTTATCTACCGTATTATAGTGATTTTACAACGATCATTCCATATCATTTATAAAGACAAACATTTTCTCTAAAATATTAGTATTTATTTTTATATAAATATTTGTTGCCATGGAAACGACTGACTCGCGAATAGAATTATGTGTCTTTCTATTATATTGACCTTTTGTTTGTATGTATAACATGTATGGAAGAGGAACGTAAGTTCAATTCCAATGTTACGAAATAAATTATCTGTTATATTCTGTTTTGATTAAATCCATGTTTATTTTTTGTAAACTTTAAAGCTTAATTTTATTGGCCTAAAGTTCACGATTTCTTTTTGTAGTAATGTCTTGCGTAAATACTAATGACTTTCAATCGGACGATGCACACCCTGGCAATTTTAATGCAGTAAGATATTTATCTTTGTTTGTTTGTTTGTTTTGGGTTTAACGCCGTTTTTCAACAGTATTTCAGTGATGTAACGGCGGGCAGTTAACCCAACCAGTGTTCCTGGATTCTGTACCAGTACAAACATGTTCTCCGCAAGTAACTGCCAACTTCCCCACATGAATCAGAGGTGGAGGACTAATGATTTCAGACACAATGTCGTTTATCAAATAGTCACGGAGAACACACGCCCCGCCCGAGGATCGAACTCGCGACCCCGCGATCCGTAGACCGACGCTCTACCTACTGAGCTAAGCGGGCGGGTAAGATATTTATCTAATCACAAAAATTTTTTTTTTCAAATAAATTATAACTGTTGGTTTTCGTAATGTTCGATACTTTAGGGATCCGTTTATTCCAACTAAAATCAGTTTCATTTTCGGTTAATGTTTGGGTGTTGGTTTGTAGTAGACATCTTTTAATACTTATTATACAAAAATACAAACCTTAATGTGCACTTATAAATCGTATGTAGACAGTAGAAAATCGGTGGAATATGAAGTTTTATTTTAATGACTTCGTAATTCTATTGTCTATTCGTGTGAACCTTTTATATAACAAGTATATCAGTTTACTATTATTCAGTATTAGTATTTTCAATAGAATTGAGTATTTATATAAGACAAATATTCTTGTCTGCTAATAGCTTATGTAATCATGTGGTAATTGACAGCATTTAAGTACTCTAAACGTTTATATTGATAACATTGATTATAATTTTCCAAACATATGTAACAAGGAATGAACAGGACCTTTCAGTAAAGTATATTGTGACATTTAGTCTGTGTCATATAACACATACTGTAAAAGTAGAAATGTTCGCAAGGCTTTAATTTCCGCTATATTCGACAGGTATCTCATCTCGCAAACATTAATCTCCGCGTAGTTATTAACCATTATTATAATGCAAATAAAAACTTCTTGCCACTACACAAACATTCCATTGAAATAGTCATATTTACAAAAAATAGACATGTGCTCTGTGTTTTGTTTGCAGTCTGTTTAATTACAGAACAGAACAGAACAAAAGTTTATTCAGTAATTTGTACATATAGTACCTAATTACATAATATACATTGACATATGTTTAATTACACAGACATTTACATTTATGCCCCGGGATGAATATTACATGGAAAGCCGTACTCTAAAATGATATTTGTTACAGGTATACAGTCGTCATAGTTTATAGTTAAACATCCATACAATAGATAGCGATCGATCCTTACCGTACTTGTATCATAGATCAGTAGACAATTAATACTTAAACAAACCTGTCTATAGGTAACGCTTTACGCTGTATAAGTGTATCAAAAAGCCAAACGAAACAGAATAATATTTTTACAATATCGCGAATATAAAACTTCGCAAACACATTTAATGTTTCAAGTTCGCTAAATTTTGACCCAGCGAAAATATGTGATTTTACAGAAGCACATGAGACGGTGTAGTATACATGTTTCTTGCCCTGATAATTAAACCTGCCCTGGTATTTTAAATTTTACCATGGGTATGCCGATTTTATTTTCGGATGGTGACTTATACGGAGGCGTCTAGATGACCTGTCCGTCGTCACTGTTATAATTTATTTTACATTTATGTTACCTAGCTAACATCATGATGTTGAATGGCTAACATTTAAGTTTTAACCGCTACGGAGTAGAAATTTTAATAATAAAGGGTAATTCAAGAGAGGCATAATAAATAAAATGATCACATTTGTATCATGTGTCTATAAAGTTACGTATGTCTGACTAATAAATATTCTTCTTTGTAGGAGAAATATAAATATATTTTGTTGTAATATGAGTTTTATGAATTGTTTTCTACTACCCTTTGAGATATGATTAATACAGGCAATCAATCATTATTACAAATGTCATTGTCAACATTAATCAATAAATAGCGTTAAATAGACAATAAAGGTATATAATGTCTTTAAAGTACTATATGCAAACCTATCTATTAAAAGGTATTATTCATTATTCTTTGCCTATTGATTTTTGCACAGATAAGGCGTATATCGTATATTGTTTCAACACTGTTTGGGTATCGATATACTGTCCTTATTTTTGGTATTATGTTTGTCATTTAAATAGAACCATATAGGCATTTAACTTATCCACCTCTGCTTGTTTTGTTTAAAAAATATGAATCTATGTTCGGACGGTCATGAAGGATTTAATCTGTTGTTAATGGAAAATAACAATTTGTTAATAAACATATTATTACATTCAGATGGGACATTGCATTTCAAGTGATGAACATTATTATCTGTTTGTCGGCTGCATTGGTATTCGGTATTGTATATTCTGGTATGTTATATTTTTGTACTAGAGTTGATAATACTTTAAAACTCATTTCATTATTTTATAATTCAGATAGGACCAAATATTTTGTCACATATTTTCTAAATTCATTTAAACCCGAGTGAATATAAATTGAAGTTAACAAAATGTTTTAGTCTGGTCTGCATAAAAATTCTTTCTTCAGTACTGAAGAACAAGCTCAACATATTGACAAGGTAATTCCAATACATATGTGTAATATTCATGTCCATGTCTTCAATATCGCTGTTTCTATAACTGCCTTTATGGCAGTGTCCTGCCAAATCAATACAAGTTTGATCAATACCACTTGAGGCAGACTCAAAATAAGAAACAATTTTTGACGAATGTTTGGTTTGGTTCAAAGACTTTCAGAAAGAATGGTCATGTACTTTTCCCAGCAAATCATGCAGGATGAATAATAACTCTTGATTTCTATAACGTCAATTACATTTCATAACTTTATTCTGTTTGATTCTTTTCTTCTCATGTTTAAGTAAAACTTTGTGGTTACTACGACTTCAACGTTTTTGATTAGGATACTTCGTTTTATAATATAACATCATACCTGAGAATTAGTTTTATGATGATGACTTGAAGGCTCATTGGTCTTAAAAACTAACTGTGCTTTGAGTAAAATAGCTATTTACTGGTTGGTTTAATATCGCACCAACACAATCATAGGTCATATGGCGACTTTCCAGCTTTGATGGCGGAGGAAGACCCAATGCTCCGTGCATTATTTCATTATGGGGGCACCTGGGCGGAAACACCGACTTTCTGTAAGCCAGCTGGGTTGCTTCCTCACATGAAGAATTGAACACTCCGAGTGAGGCTCGAACCCACACCGGTAGGGCAAGTGATTGAAAGTCAGCGACCTTAACCACTCGGCCACGGAAGCCCCTAAAATAGCTAAACTGTTTAGATCTCTGGTATAACAGCTCTTATTCTCTCACATTTAATTATCTGTTTAACAGATGAGTCGAACCTCTTAGACAGCATAAGGGATGACGTCGTCGTGTCTATGTCCTCCGTTTACGGATACTGGCTGGGGAAAAGGGCTATTGACGGCATTCATGATAAAGATACCTGTGCAAGAACACAAAACGCTATGATCTCATGGCTGCAAATCGACTTAGGCCACATGTATTCTCTTTCAAAAATTATTGTCCGTGAACGAAATAGAGGTACGGCGAAATAGAACAATTTGATTTCTTTGATTTGTACATAATGACTCAATTTTAAAATGGTTAAATACATAATTTAAAACTCTTAAAGTTTTATATATTAACATAAAAAAGTTGAAAATAGTTATCTTAGTTATCTTCTGAAAAGAGTGTTAATTAGTTTAATAGACTTTTTATATTTTCAGACAGTGACTTTCAACACCTTTCTGGGTTTAATTTATCGTTGGCAAATACAAGTATGGCACTTACAACTGAAACACCGGTTTATCACAATAACTTGCAACAAAATGGTACTGCAGTTGCAATCATACTCCAAAACATTCTCGCAAGATACGTAAAAATAACAAGACCCGGGATTTTGGTGGTTTGTGAGATCGAAGTATTTGAAGGAGGTAAATCTCTGTTGATAACAGAGGAATTTATTACCTATGAAAGACATATACGTTCATTACATTTATTTTCTCTTAGACAATTGTTATTCATTCGTGGTTTTGTCTCGCTATGAAATGGTCCTCCAACAGGCACATTGATTATTATTATTCATTTCTTACAGAATGTGAAACTGGGCATTTTGGAAAAGAATGTTTACGAAGATGTCATTGTGCAGACGGAAGAACTTGTAATAAAATAAGTGGTAAATGCCAATCACCAATATGTGAAAACGGATTTACAGGCGAAGCTTGTGAGAAAGGTATAAATGCTCGAGTCGTTTTCCGTTTGATTGAGCACTTATTTTAAATGCACAATAATAACTGATTTTGGAGTACTACGTATGTTATCCTTTTCAGAAATAAAAAGCATACTTGGTCGTGGGTGTGGAAAATATGTCTTAAGAATAAGCTTAATCCTTTTATTTACATGCATACGCTTTTATTAAATGTTATGGCTTTGAGCAATTCAAAGATCATAGTAGTAAGTTCTACTGCTTTTTGTTTTTTTTTCTAAACATCATTCAAGAATTTTAAGCACATGTGCGTTTCATTATCTTTGTAAAATGCATTTATTGCAAATGTCGTCAGCCTTCACTTTTAGACCAAATTATGCCTAACTGTAAATTATACAACATATATTTTACACCATGATCATTGAACTAGTATTTAGGGTTGACCAGCAAATCTTAACGCTAATGTGACAAAGTTTGACTCATAAAAATACAAATTAGTTGTCAATATGTTCAAAATTTTATCACCTTCTGTCATGCTGCAACAGATATGAGCCGTGTCATGAGAAAACCAACATAGTGGTCTTGCGACCAGCATGGATCGAGACCAGCCTGCGCATCCGCGCAGTCTGGTCAGGATCCATGCTGTTCGCTAACGGTTTCTTTAATTGCAGTAGGCTTTAAAATCGAACAGCATGGATCCTTATGGAATGATATTTAGGTAAATATTACACAATGCCTGCTGACCGTTACAATTTACTCACTGACACTCCCATTGTGCTTACTGGTATAGTAATCATGCATGCTGGCACCTTTAACACGCTTGTTGACAATGATACCACGCTTGTTGACAATGATACCATGCTTGCTGACAATGATACCATGCGTGCTTGAAGTTACAACTTCTTTGCTGCTTAGACCCTGATGTCTATATCATAATTTCATTTGGCAAAATGACAGTGCCGTGTACCGTATTGGAATATTTCAACATGCCGGAACTGTATATAAGCAACATTGCACAGTTACAATGCTCACAGAAGAAAATACACGATGTGACCACACAGTATGAAAGATGCAATCAGCCACTAAGCAAGTTGAAAGTAAGCATAATGCAAAGTGCAACATTGCACGTCACATTTTGATACCAGGGGGCGCAAGTTTGTAGTTTTCACGAAAGGTAACGGGAATATCCGGATTTTAATAAGCTCTTGGCTAAGTGTCAAAACAGTCATCACTGACTCAAGTTCATATTCTACATGTTCAAAATGACAGTTTGACACATTATTAGCAATCTGCAAAATTCTGTCCTTAACAGCCAGTTTAATTTGTGAAATCTCAGGAATTTCAGACTGTAAGTCTTCCATTTATATAACACGTCACTTGTAAATAAACGCAACATTAAAAATAAACAAGCAAATTCGATGAATTGGTATCCCCCGCCGAAAGGGCTTGAGGTGAGGAATGGCAAAATAATATTTCTGGCAAAAAGTTAAGGATGTTACTAAGAAGCAAATAATTTCGTCAAAATCATTTTAACAGAAAATGAATGGTTTTTTTTTCGGTGGGGGGGAGGGGGGGGGGAGGGTGCAGCGGGGGTGACCGGGTGAGGGTGCAAAATTTCACCTGTTGATTATAAATATTGATGGAAAATTAAAAATGAAAAAAAAAAAAACAACAAAAAAAACTGGGTGGGGGATGGGGACGTATGGTCGGGGTGGTGGGCAAGTCCGAGTGGAGAGTGAGGTGGGGGAAAGGTACAACTCTGCATGTTAATAAATATTCATGGAAGGTTTGAAAAAATAAATAAAAAGGAATGATTTTTTTTGGGGGTGGGGGGGGGGGGGGGGGGGGGGGGGGAGGGGGAGGGTGTGTGACCAAGGCAAGGTGGTGACCAGGTGTGGGTACAAAACTTCACATGTTTATACTAAATGTTCATGGAAAAGAATGAAAGAAGTTTAATGAAATTCTACCAATGGGTTGGGGTTGGTTTGTTATGTACAAATCTGTAGATTTTTAAACAGTTAAAGGGCAATAACTCTAAGGAAAATTGACCAATTGAAAAAAAAAAATGAACGGCATCATCGAAGTATGTTGGTCCATATTTATTTCAAGTTTCATGAAATTCTACCGGCTTGTTACTGAGAAATGGCTGCAGATGTAGATTTTTCATTAAATCAAGGGCAATAACTCTAAGGAAAATTGACCAATCCGATAAAAAAATTTGACGGGCATCATCGCAGTATGCTGATGTATGTTTATGTCAAGTTTTATGAAATTCTATCTGATAGTTACTGAAAAATGGCTGCGGACGGACATTTTTGGGCATTTTTCATTAATCAAGGGCAATAACTCTAAGGGAAATTGACAAATCTATATAAAAAAAAACTTGACGGGCATCATCGCAGTATGTTGGTTCGTGTTTATTTCAAGTTTCATGAAATTCTACCTGCTAGTTACTGAGAAATTGCTGCGCACGGACGGACGAACAACGCCATTTCAATACCCTCTCCCGATTTCATCGGCGGGGGATAATAAAGTTAACACAAATGGCGATTTGCAAAAAGGGGAATTAACTATTGTTAGATCTCTATACATATTCGGATATTCTCGATAATCTTTCCGGCAAATAATTATTCAAAGTACGGAAAAACGCGACCACTTGTACATAGCGCCCCCTGTTATCAAAATGTGACATATACTTTTGAAATGACATTATGCTTACTCCTATTTTGCCTAGTGCCTGATTACATTTTCCTTACTGGTTGATCACTTCGTGAATTTTGTTCTTGGATGCATTACAGATTAACCAGTATAACCATAACATGTTGAAATATTCCAATACGGTACACGGCACTGTCATTTTGCCAAATGAAATTATGATATAGACATCAGGGTCTAAGCAGCAAAGAAGTTGTAACTTCAAGCACGCATGGTATTATTGTCAGCAAGCATGGTATCATTGTCAACAAGCGTGGTATCATTGTCAACAAGCGTGTTAAAGGTGCCAGCATGCATGATTACTATACCAGTAAGCACAATGGGAGTGTCAGTGAGTAAATTGTAACAGTCAGCAGGCATTGTGTAATATTTACCTAAATATCATTCCATAGATCCTGACCAGACTGCGCGGATCCATGCTGGTCGCAAAGCCACTATGTTGGTTTTCTCATGACATGGCTCATAAGGTTTTCAAAAATATTTTGAGAAATCGACATATTGATTGATTTATTTCAGTATATAAAACACATGGTATGGTACAACACAAGTTAAAACAAATTTCAAATATCACATACACAATGACTAGGAATTAAAACATATTGAAAGACAATTAAGAATCATTACTAACATAAAATACCAATAACTGCAGAAAAAATATGTACCAGGACATGTTTTCATATACCCAGGATAACACAAAAAAGGGGAATGTGAAACCACTTATTTCCATTGTGGTCCTGGATGAATGATGACATGTCCTAGCAAGGCACAACATATCTCCTATTCTTATTTATTTATGAACATCTTTCCACACATTTATGTAAATTGCATGGGAAAGACGCTTTACGTTTTTGCATAATTTCATAAAACACACAACTTGATCTGTTCGAAGACCAGTTTGAAACCTTTTTTCAATAAGTACCCGTGATTATTATTCATTGTTAATATTTTCTATGCACAACTATCTTAGAACTTGTATAAAAACCACAGACTGGCGTATTTCACTGTCTACTTTAATTCTAAATCAGTTATAAATATGATATATATATATATAAATAAAACAATGTTTTAGATATCTCTCTACAGTCTATTTCAACTGCCATTAAATGACCTAACCAGGTATGGTTTTTCGTCTTCTATGAAAAATGCAAGATTTTAGCTAGGTTTGTGTATAAATTGCCTGATATATTTCTGTAAGTTCTTTATTTTATGATTTTTTTTAAATTACCGATAGTTGAGAGAAACGATACTTTTCTCATGTCTTGCTGGAAAAATAAATAATTTAGTAAGTGTATTTGTTTTTAGTTTTAGACGCTACTAAATGGTTTTAACCGGCTTTATTTTTATTTAAGTGCAAACATTTAATAGATACCCTCATTAAAATAGATCAAAACCGTGTCTTTTTAAATATTTGAATTGATGACTAATGAACGCACATGTAGCGCGGAAGCTTTTCAGTTTGGATGGTTTAAGCAAGTGTTAAATGTTGTCCTCGCATAGTCGAGATCTGAGTAACCCCTATATCTTATAAACTAAAGTAAGTTCGGTGGTAACCATTCGGTCATTTATCTCAAAACCATCTGCGCCTAATCAGATTATTACTACATCTTTCTTATTTCAGAATGTGCATTTCAATACTTCGGACATGCCTGCGAACAAAAATGTCATTGTAGTAATTTCAAGGATTGCACGAAGGATCATGGGTTATGCCCGGGGAACTGTGCGTCAGGATATGAAGGATCACATTGTGAAAAGGGTAGCAGTTGATCTTCTTTTATCCATACCTGAATCCTTCATAAACTTAACACTTATGTCCTCTGGCCTGTCACTTAAGTTCTAAATATCTTTTTTATTTTGAAAATTTTTCCACTCCGCATCATTTCCTTCCCGAAAACTGAAAAGTGTTAAGGTAAATGTCACGCTGAAATGCTATAGATGTAGTGTCGAGGATCCGAACCTCAATCAAGGTTTAGCCTTGATTACGGCACTGGTCTTGCTGTACAAGTCTTGAATTTCTACTCTCTTATAAAGGTCAACAAAATGTTAATTCGACATTAGTACGACCACCGCAATGATTATATTCAACGAGCATTTAGGTTGCTGTCAAACGTTAAACACAGTTGTCAAAATAAGATGTTTTCTTTATTGACCACATATTTTCTTGGTGAGATACGTAAATAGCAGATTTACTACAGATGTAAGTGTTTTGATACGTTATAATATCATACCTTGAATAGTTCTCATATACTATGAGGATAACAGGGTCATTTCATTCACAGAACGGCAACTGATGATTTTTGTCATGATGCATGCTATGATCTGAAACAAAACAACACTCAGCCTATAATTGTATTACAGTATGTCGTTTTGGACGCTATGGAGATAATTGTGCAAATAGATGTGGAAAGTGTCAAGATAATGTAACATGTCATCATGTCACAGGAACATGTGAAAACGGTTGTAAAACTGGATATTTTGGTCAGCGATGTATTGACGGTGAGTCACTACTTAATGCAATTTTAGAAATCAATCTTTGTGGGTGGCTGTGCTCTTTGTATTTGACTTTTCCATTTGAGGTTTTGAACTTGTCTAAATCTGATTTGCACATATTGCGATTATTCCCATTCTTTTTACCTGGATTATTATCTTTGGTAAATTTTTTAGCAAATTATATGCCAGTAACTTTCTTTGACTTTAACCGTTACAGCATGAAAAAGACGTTCACAAACTTTTGACATTCGGACACAGGTCGGAGGTCCGCTATGTTGATATCAATTGCCAAAAAATAGACCAATTTTCAATTCGTTTACCGACATTTTGTGCATAACAACCTGTCAGGACAATACACACGTAGGGCACTTTGTTTTAACCTGGTCTCTTTTCATAAACATCACACTGGCGTCATTTATGATAGAATAAGGCAGATCCATCTGCATTACATTCATATTGTAGTTTTAAACATGAATTTCAGCGTGGAACTTGCTTGAGCGAGAATCAGTACGTTTCAATGTTTCAACATCGTCCGTTTATGCAAACTGGGAACCAGAACTTGCTTTGGATGGTAACACTGGACCAGATCCTGAGCACTGTCACTGTTGTACCTCTACTCAAAATGAAGCTCAGTCATGGTACATGATTGAATTGGAACACCAGTACGTTTTGAAAGCAGTAGAGATTTTTGGTAGACTTCGAGGTGTGTAGCATCGCTTTATCAATTTCTAATAGCACGCAAGGACAATACATAATCTAACATAGTCACATTAGGTTATGTCTCAGTATGAATTTGTCATAATCTTTATAGCAATATGTAAATAATGTTCCTTAATAGCGCAACTGCTTTTTCAATATATTGATATTTCGTATGGCTTCATGGGTTAAATTACAAGATTATATTACATTTTCTTCCATCACTTGCTTTCAGAGCAAAGCTACCATCAGTTACAAGGTTTTGAACTTATTCTTCAAAATTCATCAGCCGAAGAAATGGACCCAGTATATATTAATCCCGACATGAATGGAGCTGATTCCGTTAACGTTACATTAGGAAACGTCTTGGCCAATATTATTGTTATTCGACGACCTGGAAAGCTCACGCTCTGTGAAGTAAAAGTTTACGAAGGAGGTACAATGAACTATTGCATTGTATTAATTGAAAATTGTAACATTTGTATACCTGTAAACACAGACAATGGTCTCTCTTCTATAGGACTCAAATTAAGACATATACCAACACGTTCATCTTAAATTAGCAGCTAAATGTAATAATTATGTTAAAGAACTATCAAAAATAGTATTTGTTTGTCAACTATAATACAACATTGAATTAAATGTTACAGTTCTGCAATACGTGCTTCTTGACCAGATTTGTCAATGCTTTTTCATACATTTTTTACCCTTATCAAGCTGGACACGATTGGTTTTGCCTTTGCGACCCGTGTTGATCATGATCAGCCTTCGCATCCGTGCAGTCTGATCATGATCTACACTGTTTGCCATTTAGTCAGAATCGTTTTGGTAAACAACCCTTTTAACAGTTAGTGGTACTGTCCAGATTGAAAGATGGACCAGTTCATTATAGACATTTAGCAAGGTTAGGGTTAACACAGCAATACTTTCCAGCTTGTCCAACTGGAAGATACGGTAGTGAGTGTCGCCAATCTTGCCATTGTGCAGATGGTAAAATGTGTATGAAAGACAACGGAACATGTGTTTCAGAACATTGCAGCGCCGGTTGGAAAGGAACGGCGTGTAATACTGGTATTTATTTACATATTTCTTTTAATGATGTTAAAATAAAATCTTAATAAAATTAATTAAGAAGCAAACAATATAACCAAGCAAAATACTTCCAGAATCGGTTTGACTGGGTCTGTTCATGAAAGGTAAAATATGCAACAGCCCTATTACCCACTAGCGCTGGCTGAAGCTGAAACTCTATTTTCTCATCTAGCCAGCAAAAGTGAACAGAATCAATGTCCCCAAACGGCTAAAAAATATAAAGCAATTAGGTCAATATCTTGGGGGAATTTAAGCTCATACGCTGATGTGATAGATATTTAATCTGCAGGAAGTTCTTTTCAAAAACAAAATAAAATAAATTAATACAGTCTCGGTTCATGAGAGGTAGCGAAAATACAACACATGATATGTAAGACAGCATCTAAGGTTCATGTCAATGTTAATTTTTTCTGTTATTTGTTAAACCTGCATACAATGTAATTAACGATAAAACCGTGTACTCAGCACAAATCATTTTAGATATCTATTTTTATATCGTTTCAATTCCTGAAATTATTGCTGATGTTTCAAAGAGTGTTAATATACCTTTTTGTGAACGTTGGTGTTAAGTGTCTGACTTTGAGCAGTTGTGCGCTACATGTTTAACAATGTGACATTTATGTACTGAGCCATATCCTGACGTAAGATACCTCAAGTCGTATGCTTATAGAAATAGAGAATGATATCCAAAATAAATCTGAAATTGTAACTGCACTGGTAACTACATTACAGATTATCGGGAGGCATAAATAGTTAATGCTTAATATGAATATGAACCCCATTGACTCTCATTAGTTTTAACAATATATATGTCTTTCATTTGCTATAGTCGAATTGTAATAACATTTAATTTGGTTATGAAATAATCTCATGTTTATACTTTCGTATTGGTTTACTTACTAAGGCATAGTCAGACACATCCGCTGTGAAATTACAGTAACATGACTATTAACAATACAGTTTCATATTTTTAGCTTGCACAGGGGGATATTATGGTGATGATTGCGCTTCAAAATGTGGACATTGCAAAATGAATGCAGAATGCCATCATGAAACTGGAGAATGTCAAAATGGTTGTTTGAACGGGTTTACGGGCTCAAAATGTAAAGAAAAGAAAGGTTTGTATTTGTCTTATATTTGGCATTATCGTTTTTGCACTTAACGAGTTAAATTAAGGTTTTGAATTATATTTTCATTATTTAATAAACAAGCTATTTAAGCAAAAATTACTTATACAGCAAATAGTTTATATCAATTTGTAAAGTATTGATTCTGAGTGTTACAATATTTGTTTTTCCAAAATAGATTCGTCCTCTGCTACTCTGACGGTGGTACTTGCAATAATTGGAATCGGAATTCTGATAGTTGTAGCGTTCGTTGTCATAAAATGTCGGAGCCGAAAATACGAAATCAGTATGTTAATTGATTTTTATTTTAGATAAAAAACAAGTATCTTATGGAAACTTTGATCAAAATCTGCACGTAAAGTAACCGTTTAAAATATAGACTTATATAAGAGAAAACATCCGCCACTTAAGTCACTCATAGAATAGACAGCACGGAAGTCTGGATTTTTATATATTTTCTATGCTAGCTCTGTATATAAATACCTATTTATCTAAAGTTTACTCTGTTCAGTATCTCACATTATGTGGTAAAATGCTGCTAGATTACTGGTCCGAGAGCTCACAGACTTTTATTGCAACAATTGAGGCCAATAGAAGTTTAAACATTTTTTGAAACAATATTTTATATCCTGCATGAAAACCCATTTCTTAAGTGTCAAAGCCGTGCCTATCTATATTTTTTTCACTTATGTTTGTGATAGGGGAGGTAAAACTCACTTGTAAAAATATTAGTGGCTAGGGTAAAGTTTACGTCTACCAGCTTTTTCACCGATTAATTAAAGTAACTAATCTGATTGTCAGTAAACGTATATCTGTCCAACAACGCCAGCAATAAAAAATTCATCAAAAAGGACTGAAAAGCAAACTGGATATTCAAGGTCAAAGGTCAGATTCATATAAAAATCACAAAAAATGGCATATTTGAAATTTATTTTTTTTCTTAAAAAATAGTTTGTTATCATAAGTCACTCTTTTTTATTTACATAATGTGTGTATATCAGCCAAAATCAGAAATGCAAATTTTATTTCAAAAAGTCAAGGTCAACCCTGAATATTGAAGGTCAAAGTTCATTTTTATGCAAAAATGTGAAATTTATTATCATAACTTTTTCTAATCTGTTTAATATGTTTTCACATTATTAGTCGCTGAAGTTAATTCGTTTTAATATTTGTATGTCAGGCAAAGTCAGCAGTGCAGATGTAACCCTAAAAATGCCGATCGTAAAGCTAATATCAAGGGTCAAAGGTCAAATTTGTGTGAAAAACCGCATGAATGGCTTCCTGTTTGAAAAATAACAGATATGTATTAATCATTATAAGTAATTGCTCGTGATTTATTTTAATGTATGTATGTCTCACAATGTCAGTAATAAAGATATCGTCTGAAATCAGACAAGTTCAAATGTAGTATTAAGGGTCAAAGGTCATTTTCAAGAAAAAGAATGAAAAAATAGTTCTTTAACTTTTCTCTTTGTTTACAATGTCTTGTCGATATTAGTCAATGATATCAGTTTATTTTAATGTATAAATGTCTGGTATGCACATATAAAAACATTCAAGGTCAATCATAATATGAAAGATCAAAGGTCAAAAAGCGAGTAAATGTTGCAATAATATAACCTATTTGTAATATTTTCTATTGTTTAGAAGTATTTGTTTTGTCATTTCAGTAACTGATCGTTGTTCATTTGTACTGTATATATGTCAGACGATGTCATGGAAGAGAAAATATGTCAAGATCAAACCTGGTATTAAAGATCAGAGGTCATTTTTGTGTAAAAGATCAAGCTGTAGCATACTTACTCATTGCTTTTTTTTTCAAAAATAGCTTGTTGTTATAATTCACTTTTAGCAATTTTGTTAAATGTATACATGTCAAGCAAGGTCAGCAATGTAGGTTTTATCCTCAAAAGTCAAAGCCAACCGTTTTATCAAAGGTCAGAGTTCAAATTTGTGTAAAAATTCGCAAAAAAACAACATTTTGCAATGATTTTTCTTCATTGTTTCACGTATTTTTGTCAACACTAGTAACTGATCATTAATCATTCTAAAGTATATGTAACAGATGATATCATTCTTTTTTAAATATGAAAAATTAGTCAAGGTCAAACCTGACATTAAAGATCAAAGGAGAGGGTCTTCAAGAAACTCACCATTATGAAAAAAGCCTTTAACAAGTTGGACAGCAAATGAATAGATCCTACGTTAAGTCTACACAGGCACCGTACGGCCCATAGCATAGTACGCATCCACCTCATGGTTAACTTCTTCCAGATAAACTGGACAAGATTCAAAATTCAGGCCTGAGGATAATTCTCGGAGCAATGAAAACAACTCCAATAAAAGAAATGGAAAAGACAGCCAACCTTGAGCCAGCATTCTGAACTGCTTTTTCCGCTGATCCATCAGTATATACTTGGATCCAAGAGTGTGCTGGATAGCGGTCGTTGATCATTTCTAGCGTAAAAGATTGTTGGTGGGCCTGATGTTGTTTTCCATTTTCTTCTACCCCTGGCACCTCCAATCTGATCTTTGGAGTACATTGTCTAGGAAACCATTCATCGGGCACAAACGACTCTGCCTCTGTGTCCAGTGCTGCTGTTTTTCCTTTCTGCAGTCCTTTGACGATATGGTTGAGACTCTGTCGTTTCAGTCTGTTCTTAGTTATGCTCTCGAGTTTTGAATGGAGTGGATGTGATGGTAGTCTTTTTGCCTTCTCTGCCTGTACAAGGGCTTTCTACTCTCGTCTTGTCTCTAATGGCTCAATGTTGGATGTCTTTTTCATTTCTTTTACTGGAGTTGTTTTCATTGCTCTAAGAATTATCATTAGGCCTGAATTTTGAACCTTGTCCAGTTTATCTTTACTGATTTTGGAAGCAGTTACCCACGAGGTGGATGCGTACTCTGCTATAGGCTGTACAGTGCCTGTGTAGACTTGCCGTTGGATCTTTTCATTTGCTCTCCATCTTGTTCAAGCCATTTTTACATAATGGCAAGTTTCTTGAAGACCCTCCCCTTTGACTTTTAATGTCAGGTTTGACAATGACTGATTTTTCATAATTAAGGAAGAATAATATCACCTGTTATATATACTTTAAAATGAATAATGATCAGTTACTAGTGTTGACAAAAATACCCTAAAACAATAAAGACAAATCATTGCAAAAAAATGCTGTTTTTGCGAATTTTCAAACAAATTTGACCTTTGACCTTTGATAAAAAAGGGCTGGCTTTGACTTATCAGGAAAAAACCTACATTGCTGACCTTGCTTGACATGTATACATTAAAATAAATTTCTTACAGTGAATTATATAACAAGCTATTTTTGAACAAAGTAATGAGTAAGTATGCTACATTTTGATCTTTTACACAAAAAAGACCCCTGCCCCTTAATACCAGGTTTAACTGACATATATACAGTAAAATGAACTGATATCATTGACTAGATCGACAAGATATTGTAAATAAAGAAAAAAGTTAAAGAGCTGCTTTTTCATTCTTTTACTTGAAAATGACCTTTGACCCTTAATATTATATTTGAACTTGTCTGATTTTAGAAGATATCTTTATTACTGACATTGTGAGACATATATACATTGAAATAAACCACGAGCAATTACTTACAATGATTAAAATATATCTGTTATATTTCAAACAGGAAGCTATTCATGCGATTTTTCACATAAAGATGACCTTTGACCTTTGATATTAGCTTTAATCTTGGCAGTTTTAAGGGTTACATCTGCACTGCTGACTTTGCCTGACATACAAACATTAAAACGAATTAACTTTAGTGACTAATAATGTGAAAACATATTAAACAGATTAGAAAAAGTTACGGTAATAATTTTCACATTTTTGCATAAAAATGAACTTTGACCTTCAATATTCAGGGTTGACCTTGACTTTTTGCAATAAAACTTGCATTTCTGATTTTGGCTGATATAAACACATTACATAAATAAAGATGAGTGACTTATGACCACAAACTGTTTTTAAGAATAAAAATAAATGTCAAAAGTGCCAACTTTTGTGATTTTTACATAAATCTGATCTTTGACCTTGAATATTCAGTTTGCCCTTCAGTCCTTTTTGATGAATTTCTTATTGCTGTCAGTTTTTGACATATATACGTTTACTGACAATCAGATAGTTACTTTAATCAATCAGTGAAAAAGCTGGTAGACGTAAACTTTACCCTAACCCCTAATATTTTTACAAGTGAGTTTTACCTCCCCTATCACAAACATAAGTGAAAAAAATATAGAGAGGCACGGCTTTGACACTTAAGAAATCGGTTTTCATGAAGGATATGAAATATTGTTTCCAAAAATGTATAAACTTCTTTTGGCCTCAATTGCTGCAATAAAAGTCCGTGAGCTCTCGGACCATACCTTTTGAATTCATTAGCAGGCAATAAAAATCGAGAAAATAACGATGAACAAGAGGATTTTTTGAAGAATGGAAGACGAGAATGTAAGTATGAGTTTTGGTTTAATTTATGTGTGCAGAGGGGTATTAAAGAAGAAACTATTTACAGTGCATTTCTTTCAACCTTGCATTTGAATAGAAATATTATTTTCCAACTTCGTAGAAAAATAACTAAAATCTGTATTTTAATTGCGGCGTATTTATTTAGTTCAGTCGAGTTCAATGACGTCATATTCATTTTCATGACAAAGTACATATGTTTGGCATTTTAATCCAGAATTTCTTCTGTAGTCATAATTTTGATGTTTTCAGTACTGACAGTATTAACAGACACTGAAGAAAATAAACAAGATGGAGACTCACGGGACATTGGTAAGAGTAAAATACAACATGTAACTATGTATGAGAAAACAAATTAAAGGAAGTATCATTTTTACTAAGTATGATCCACGATTTTTCTCTGTTTGCTTAATAATATGTAAAGGCGATATGAAGGGCTGCACTAAATTTTAAGGTTTTATAATTTAAAAAAAAGAAAGCACGACCCCTCATTAGTAAGATGTGGAGTTTTGGTATTGAAACGTTGTGACAGAAGAGATGGTAAATTTGACTGTCGAATTTACACAGTACAAATATCATTTTCTTTGGAGTTTCAATAATTAAACAAAAACGAGTTACTATAATAGCCAGACAATTTGAAAAGTGTACAAACAGTTTGATTTGGTATTGCAAAACTGTGCATAGAAGAAATTAAATACTAAAGTAGCCAGTCAAATCATTATAGCACAAATAGTTTTTATTAAGTTTAAAACGAAATGTTATCTCATGATGCAAGTAGATCCGATCGCACAGCTGGAAGTTTCATAACAGTACTGTATTATATCTGTAAAACTGTTTTTCAGAATTGAAGGCTTAAAAATGCGAACAGATATAATGATCATTTATTCATCTCTGTGTGTATTAAATATTTAATTTTTTTTTACAGCAAAACCTTCTGACAGCTACTCGGATGTTTGAAGCAGCAGTATTATTTGGAGATTTCAATAATGAATCCAAACATGCGTTTCATTGTATTTGTACCTGTTGTGTGTTCTTTTGGAAATCCAGTTATCAATACTTCTGACATTTGTAATTATATTTCAAATGACGGAATGTTGCTATTATTTACTTCAGTAAGGTAATAGTTCAGTACGGATATCTGCAGTGCGAATTCAGTGTTTTCCTGACTTGTCAAATAAAAAAATAACAGTTTACGAATCTCAGATGATTATTAAGGATACAAGAACTACCGCTTTACTTAAAATTATTAATATGGAAAGACAAAAATTCAATCAGTGATGATTGCAAAGACACATATGAATGTTGATTACCATATGTTTGTTGCTGTCAGTGAAAAAGCAAAGTGACATCTATTACAGACAAGTAAAATTTAAAGCCTGATAAATATCAACAGAATTCATGCCAGTCTCATATTCGTAAAGACGGCCATTCTCAGGAAGAGCCATGGAGAAATAGTGTTTCAGTATAGTCAATTTTCCTTAGCTTCTTTTAGTAATATATACGGAACTTTTAAAAAATCACTTGTCATCTTCACATCACTATTCATTTACGCATGGCATCGAAATTATCATGATTGTGCAATTTATATTTTAAGCTGATATTTTTGTTTGTAATTTTGTATTAATGCATCATTATCAAGTGTACTTTGGTGTTTCAGTTATTGAATTTGGCAAATAAATGATAATGTTATAACAAAATGTCCTTTGAATTCCTGACGCTGATGAGATGGCACCAGGGCTTACAAAGTTCTTCAACATGTTCTTCTTTCTGATTTCCTGCACAGCTTTAGAAGAAAACTTATTAATTAAGTAGTTAAAGGCATCAATGTAAAGCAGAATTATTTGCTATTTTCCTTTATCCTAGTAAGGCATTATATAAGGCTGGTATTCAAAGCTATCTGCAGAAGCTAGACCAATACGTAAGTATAAATTCTTAGATTTCCAATTTCCTGCAGCGTCGTATACAATAAGTAATCATTCAGGGGGATAGTACGGAAGAATCCATGTCATCTGGTGTTCCACAAGGCTGTGTTCCTGACCGTCACCTCTCCTCAAGTCAAGTAAGGGGAGCAGTGGTATAGTGGTAAAGGTGTTGGATGCTCAAAACTTGGGTTGTGGGTTCGAGCCTCATTGGGGTCACGACCATAATTCCTTATATTACGCCAGCACTGGATTTTCCAGGAAGTGGGCACGGGAGTGGTTCAAAAAAGCTTTAAGTTTTCATCATAATCGAGCTTATGCATTTAAGTAATGTCAAATGGACAGTCCGCATCAGATGACTGCATAATGTACTGATCAATTAGGAGCGAGGAAGACGACCGAGAACTCTATATATCTTGTTTGTAGGAAACTAAAACGGAAAAATATTAAAGACGGGTTGCTTTAAAAATCCAAGTACTTTTAAAATTATGTAAAATATAGAAAAAGGGGAAGGAAGGTGTAGGGTGTAGAAGTTGGGGTAGGGTGGGGGTGATATTCAAAAGGGAATGCTACAAACTACAAACGCTATCTCTCGTAAGAAAGCTTATATAGATTACATTATCAAAAAAGCTCTCCATCATGACATGCATCAGCAGGAACATCCGTGTAAGTGAACACGGTGCTACAAGAAATATGTCCGTCGTGAGTAGAGTATGCACTCCGTGTGTGGTCCTATCAGTCAGTCTGAGATGACACAGCAAACAAAATAACTTTCAACTAACAAGCTCTGTGGAAATTATGCTCAATGTACTGAAGAGGGACACGCTTCATCACAGAAGCAACATGTATAGAATTCACATGCTCTATGAAATAGGCACAATCTTGCTGATGTTATTCCTGATCCTCCTCTACGGCAATCAGAATCGGCAAGAATATAATCAACTGTTCAACGACATCTCCTGCAAAATATCTGTCTATCAACACATCACCTTTCCTTCCACTGTTTCCTTTGGGACTGCGCGGAAGGCTTTAAAGCTGTTCTAGAAAACAATGGGATACATTAAGTCTAATTAAGATGTAAGGATATCCCTTACGGCTGTGTAGGTACAGTAATTCAATCAAACAGCCGATATTCTCTTGTAGAGTGAAGCGAATACTGGAGACGATGATGATGATTGATTTTTTTTTTATTTTAATAAACATGTGTAAAACAGGTTTGGGGCCTAGACAGCTAAGTAAGGGTATTACATAACTTTGGCATTATACAAGAATAATCACATTTAGGGGCAGTCATCGTGTTAATTTTGGTCAAATTAATAATAGGTATTGAAAAATTTTAGAACAGAAAAGCTAAAATGTAATTAAAGGAATATAATATTTGTGCTTTTCCACATCGAACTTATTAAACCTGTTGAATAAAATGCTCGACATAACCCTGCACTTATTTTATTCAGCTTGATCATCAAACCCTTTACTGGAGACGCTTATATTTTATCGGCTGTGTGAGAAAAATGATTTCCATGATAACTGTTTCCTTTCAAACACCTCACAGATATGAGACAGAAATGCGCTCTCAGTAGCAGAGGTTTTATCTCGGTAAATGGTTGGGCAAATGAAGTCCATTAAATGCTTCTAAACAGTTACTTCTGGGTCTGTCCTAAGCTTTTTAAATGCCATCTGATTTTATTATTTTCATCGTTTAATTTTACTGGAATTTAGTAATAAACATGTAATTTGAAAACAAGTTTTGATTTAAGATATTCGCGCTGACTTATGACTGAAAATATTATGAAGCTGTCATTAAATCAAATGATGGATTGAACAAAATCCTAGATGCAGAACTTCACATGCCGAATAATAATCCTAAAACGTTTAATGCAACTTGTTAAAATAACTTATGCGACCCAACTTTTATCGGTACTTTCATGCATATTTGTGACTTAGTCAAGGAGCATAACCTAGGTCTGGTTGAGTGAAATAGTAAGCTATCCACCTGGTGCATAACTTCACGTACTGAATAATAATCATATAAAGTTTTATTGACTCGAGGTAGAATTTATTCTTAGATACGTGCTAGCCCATTTAGAAATCATTTGACTAGGTCACAGGCAATAGCTCTTACAGTGGGTAATCCAAACAAAACCATGCGACAAAAACTTTTAGGCCCTTGAATGCATATTTGTGATCAAGTTAAAGGCAATAACCAACCGTGAAAAATCCCAAATATAATAACAGTAGACAACTTCACATAATAAATAACAATCCTATGAGGTTAAATGACGCTATGACAAATAATTATTGCAATCATGAAGTATGGTGGACGGATGAAGGGCAGGACTTTCTGACGGACACAAGCATTACCAAGGGCAAATCTAATGTTTCCTACACATTCTTGTTGCGATGGGGTCGGAATTACGGGCATAAAACTCTCAAATGATCGCCTCAACATCGCAATCAGACATGATCTTGTTTATAGACTCAGAATATATTACAGTTGATATGCTTTCTATTTTGATATCACCTTTTTATTACTTTTATTTTTTCTTCTCAACAGTACAACAGCTTTTAATCAAAATATATTATATATAATTAAGCATACAGATAATAAAACAATGTGTCCCTCGAAATTATGTTTTATTTTTTACGTTAACATTTCCTCTTATGCCGTAAACAAACGTTTTCATATCATCATTTGTCGGGTCGAAATAAGTTGAAACGGCATTAGAGTGGTTTGTTATAGTATCAACGCAATTGTGTTTGGGAATTGTTTCACATCCCGGTCAGATTCTACAGTCAGTATCTATTAGAGGAAAGAAAGAGATCTTTAAAATTAAATGATCAAAGAACTTTACATTTTGTATCATAATAAATAAGCTTTTAGTATATATGGCAGTAATGTTTCAGATTGGCAAAAGATATATTTTCTTTCCACTTTACAATGAAGCACATACCTAAGTGATCTTTTCACGGATTTTATTCCAACATACATTGGCATAAGAAAAAATATTTTAGCATATTTTCTAATAATTGAAAGTTATTGATAATAATGTCTTTCAGCACGCATCAAATTTACAAAGGAACACAAAATCGTGACGTCTGTCTGCTCGGAACCTTGCCCTAATTAATAAAATTAATCTATTTTACAAAATATGTGTTCAAGTATGAGACGCTGTAACTTCGTACAATTATATTTCCTCTCTCGTAATCTGATGAAGCGGCTGTAGTTTGATAAATATTTGCAACAAAACTAGAAACACATTGTCTGCAAATATTAACTTTATCAGTCTGTTCAAGAATGATTAGCCATATATGTCTTTTCATAAGTATTCTGACGTTTCCTAGTCATTTCATGTCCAATATTGGAACTGTGGCCATACAGCAAGCGTGAATAGAGAAGAATGTATTTGTATTTACACAAGATAACAGAAGAAATTTACTAACTAATTCTTCATGTGAGGAAGCCACCCCGCTGGCGTACGGAAGGTCCGTGGTTCTAACGGGAGCCCGCCCGTGATAAGATAATGGATATTCCCTTACCATAAAAGTCGCCATTTGAATAATGAATATGTCGGTGCGATGTTAAACCCAACAGAAACAAAATAACTGTTTGAAGTTGCGTATTTGCAATCAATTATATATCCATAAATATATACAACCGTAGGGTTTTATTGGATGGAGGTCTACGAATTGTATATATTTGTAAAATGATTTCTTTTGTTAAATAAGCGTGTATTACAAGTTGACATGGCAACCTTAAATTTGCGATATTTGAGAGCAATAGTCTGCGGAAATATATTACATCTGAGTGTATAGATATGTTTTCTCATTTCGTTTTAAACTTTGTTTATTCTAACCTGTTTGATCTTATCTTATTTTACTAATTTGTTCATTGAAAAATGAGTCGAAATTTCGTTGTCATTTTGGTGTAATTTTATGCTTTCTGTTTTTTGTCCCTTTTGAAAATTTAGCCGCATACCATTCTGTCCTGCATATATCACTGTCTGTAACAGATATGATTTCACAGTAAAATGTCATATATAATATGATAAAGGCACGAGATCTACCATGTTTTAGTTTGCAGGAAGTTGGAATTTCTGATCCTTGGCATAGTTGAGTTGAAGCATGTTTGCTTGTTTGTTTTGGGTTTAACGCCGTTTTGCAACATTTTTTCAGTTATATAAAGGCAGACAGTTTACCTAACCAGTGTTCCTGGATTCTGTTCTAGTACAAACCTGTTCTCCGTATTGCCAACTTCCCCATATGAATAAGAGGTAGAGAACAAATGATTTTAGACACAACGTCTTTTATAAAATCGCCATGGAGAACATACGGCCCGCCCAGAGTTGAAACATGTAACCAGTGCTATCAATATATGTGTCCATGTAATGATATGTGTATTAAATAGGCACATCAGAATGCAAACATTCCATTTCTTCAGCCAAAATTTAACAGGTTTTTTCTTCAAGGCTAGTTTAAAACTTTGGTTGAAAACGGTTGGTCCTAAAAGTGTTACTTGAGTAAAACATTCATTAACGTCAATGGCCAAATGAGAAACTGCTAATTTGACTATTGGCTTGATGATTTAGGTTTATGGTTTCTGTTTTGTTGTATTTTTTCCTTTAAGCAAAATAGTTTTGGTTTCAATATATGTAGTGCATTGTATGTTATATCTATTACATGCTAGATTCTACATCACTCTTGTTATCAAATTCGATGTTGTCCGATATTCAGGTTGACACTTATCTTCCAAAAGTAATACACGTTTTATTATTTTTCTTTATTTACATGCTACTTCGTTCAACAGTTTTTAGTTCTTAAAAAACAGCTTTGTTACCATTGAAAAGGGTGAATAAGTTCTAGATATATTTTAATTATTAGAAAGTGTTCTGATATAAGTATTGTGTACTTTACTGTCCCTTACATATCTACTAGGATACGTTCATTTAGAATTTTATGACATTCCATAGTGCTTCGTGCGCTTTGATGTGACTTTATAAACAAAACTATTAAGTATGTATTAATTGTACCTAACACAGTATAACACGCACACACACACGCACGCACACACACACGCACGCACATATAGATGTTGTGCAGTAGTTTTCCTTTACGAAATGAATTCCTGTAAATAGGAGAACAACCACAATTTTTGTTTTTGTTGCTCAAATGTCGGTTAATAGATTTAATCTGGAAATCGGTTCACGTCTGGTATTTCCAAGCTTCATGCACGCGCTGTTGGTACAAACAAACCATTCTACAAATTGTACTATGTAGTTTGAAATATGTCAAAATATTAATCTCAAACACGGACACAAATTCAACCTTATTATTTGAATCCTACACATGATGACTTTAACATGATATCTGTCTTTAGTAAATACAGTAGTATCAGTTGTGCTTGTCAATTCAAAGAATTATTTGATGTATTAAAGGTAAAACTTTAATAGTTTACTTAACAAATCTGGGATATGTGTACCTACACTGATTTGGGAAAACCCAGTTCCAAATTAAGAATACTAAACCTCTTCCCAGAATTTGAACAGAACTTTAGAAATAGTATGGAAATGAATCAGAAAATAAAATTTCTGAAAATATCTATGTTTTTATACCGTATATTCATTTCACTGTATTGCACTATATTCTGTTTCCGTTTTGTTTGTATTGTAAGAAATATTTTACCCTGCGCACGTGTAAATTTATATTTCTGCATTTTAGGAACTGTTGATTGTGATCAAGACGGTGAGGTCACCTCTGATCCTTAAAGAACAGAATCCTTAAGACCTTTATTCTAATCACTAATCTATGGATAAAACGTTCTACAAATTTCTATTAGTTATGCTATCAATATGATTGCGCGTGGCACTATATTCCGGTTACTATCTAAAACAAATTGATATTCATATGATGGGCAATCCCTCAAGGCATTTGCGAGATTTTATTTTTGTACTTTACATTTCATAGTCTGGTTTTGTGCATAGAAATACATAAGAACTGGTTGGTATGTCAGTAGATCTGTGTTGTTTTCGGTATTTGAAGATAATATCAGTATGTAGAACACATGAACCAGTTCGGTAGGGAAAAAGTTCAAGGTTACAAATGGAGCTCAAAGGTAAAATTTGACCCTCATAGTTTGTGTCCGGAGCATAACGTAATTACTATTTAATATGTAGACGTTGGTTAAAGTAAAACAATGTGCACAGCACGTAAACTAGGTTAGAAGATAAAGGACCAAGGTCACAGATGGAGCTTAAAGGTTAGATTTGACCTTTTTAGTTCGTGTCTGGAGCATAACGTAGTAACCATACAAGATATTGACTTCAACTTATGCATACAGATAGATGGCATTAAAACGACGTACAGAGTTCATAAACCAGGTCTGTTTGTCAAAGGTTAAGGTTACAGCAAGGTTAAATCTCTCGGTTATATTTTGTGTCCATCTTTCAATGTATTGACATTAAAATTGGCATATAAGGAGGTTGCAATGAGACGATATGCATAACGCACGGTAGGTATTGACGTTTATTATATACTTGCATTTTATTGGGCGGAAGATGATGCGTTGATTTTAGGTATGCAACAATCACCATTTCTTACACCCGCTCCCAACCCATCCTCCTAAATTAAAAAGAAACTTATGTATCTTATGCTTCAGTATGAACCATGTCTGTACTTTCAAACGTCAGGGTTAAAGCAGGTCAAAGATATAACCTTTATGTTCTTTAACCTTTCAAAGTATTGACTTAGAACTTGAAACGAAGGATTGTGATGTGCAGAGTGCATAAAATTGGTATGTAGGTTAAAAGTGAAGGTCACAAATTGAGTTCAGATCTGTCTTTTGGTGTCCAGATCACTACTCTAACTTGAAATAAAGTTGGGTGGTGATGAAGTGATTTAAAGAGTACAAAAATCAACATTACTCACCACCCACACATAAACTATACCCTCTCCCCAAAGAAAATAGCGCACTTTCAGTGCACTTGTGCCTAAGAATTATCTCATCACTGCCATACAAATTCCTCACAAAGCCACACTCCCTATTGCTGCCACATTTCTCCCCTATCCATACACGTTCATCTACATAAGAGTAATTTTAAATTTATTTCCTCCTCACGTGATGTAGAGATTCGCGCATGTATTGCTCCACTTTGAGCAGCTCTTTTATTAGGATTGTTTCATAGATTTCTCTTTCATTGGTCTTACCTGTTTTCACGAAGTTCGTCCCTTATCAAGTTCTTTTATTTGTTGATGAATTGAATATTATTAATGTAAGTCAGTCCCGAGATGAAGGACCCTCACACAATTTCGTAGCAAATGTTATTGTATCAGAGTACTTTTCAATCTGTAATGGAAACCTATTTATCTTGGCATATTGCACATTTATTGTTTGATTTGATGTTAAAAAACTTCCATTGATTTGTGGTGAGCTTATACTTTATTAACTATTGTTCAGTTAGGATCAAATATACGACTGTTTTAAAATAATTTAGAAATAAATGTGAAGATGACAACTAAAGAAAAATGCAGGGACATGGTATATCTTTAAAGGATCTATGTATTGTGCGGATAAATAAAAATATGATAAAAAGTCTAAAACCATAAAAGATCAAAGTTCAACCATATATGTGCCAATACGAAATTAATTTTATGCCTGAACACCGAGTCAGTACATTATGTTGAAGGATAATGGCTTTGATAGCATTGCAACACAACATGCCAGAACAGTAACAGTTCCTTTCAGATGATAGTCTTTTGATGTACATCAGTATATCTTTGTACAAGAATATGTCTGTATAAATCATGCTTTGAATATGGTTTCTGACCTAGTTTTTTGTATCACACTGATATCGTTAAGCGACAGGCATTAATTAATGCATCCTTACGTACGAAATTTAGAAGATAAATAACTATCGTACAGATTGTTTTAAGGTACACCGCGTATTCATCATAACAGTGGTGTTTAATGGGTTCTCATAGTTGACGCTGAACTGAAAAAAAAAGTTAACGCAATTTGGAAAACCAGTGTGTTTACCATATTATTACATACTCGTTTCTATTCCCCGTTAAGTTACACTGGTACCGGAAACGTCATTTTTTTTTCCATACACTGACGCCTGAACTTCATATCGGGTGCCTGACGTAATTCAGTGTGTGTTGTTGCACTATTTTTTCTATTTAGTTTAGTATTGTAAATCCTATTCAGGCTATTGAACATATTTATGATATTTACATAATACTTATACGTGTAGATGCGTATGTAATAAAAAGGTTATTAATTTTGCATCGGGAAATATGCACTCGTTCTTCAGCGGAAAAATATTGCAATATTTCCGCTGAAGAACTCGTGCATATTTCCCGATACAAAGCTAATAACCTATAATTATTGAGCGGAAAAGCTGTCTTTCTTTAAACACTAGTATCTATTGATTGTTTATAAAATGATAAATCTGATAATAATCATCAATGATATTAAGGAATGTAGTTTTGCTACAGTTTTACTACAGTGAAACTAATTGCTTTGAAAAGGGCGCTTAACAAATCTGGTATAATAATATTAATAACTCTAAGGGAAATTTACCAATTCAAAAAAGTAAACTTGACGGGCATCATCACAGTATGTTGGTTCATCTTTATTTCAAAGTTCATGAAATTCCACCTGCTAGTTACTGAGGAATGGCTGCGGACGGACATTTTTGGGCAATTTTCAGTAAATAAAGGGCAATAACTCTAAGGGAAATTGACCGATCCAAAACAAAAACTTGATGGGCATCATCGCAGTATGTTGGTTCATGTTTATTTCAAGTTTCATGAAATTCCACCGGCTAGCTACTGAGAAATGGCTGCGGACGGACGGACTGACGGAATGACAGACTGACGGACGGACAACGCCATTTCAATACCCCTCCCGATTTCATCGGCGGGGGATAAAATCTTATCTTAACATATTTATTCTTTCTATGATTTAATTCCGATCGATTGTTTTTTTTTATCATTTATTCTGACAATGGTTTGTACAGGGCAAATTGGTCCAATAACTATAAAAAAATCGTACTATAAACCTTGTAATACAATGTCAGGCAGTTGGTTGTCGGTCTGTAGGTATATTTTTTATCATTAATTTTATGTCAAAATTACATTCAGAATAATGCATTGTTGCCATATTAGCATATTCATACAGTTTAATTAAGTTTCATCAAAGTTTTTGTAAATTGTAAATTATGCATACAAACTTGCTGTATTAGGTGTTATGTTGCTAATAAAAATGAACCAAGAGATGTCTAAAATTATGATCGGGAATTGAAATTAAAGTTCCAGTTTGCAAACAAAATCTCTGTTTTGCTTATTTTCAATTACATCCTATAGACTTTAATGCCGGGTCTCACAATTTGCAGAGCCCACGATTTATTAGCCTAAGGAATATGTGGAAACGTCCATAACTACATAAGGCAGCTATAATTAAATAAATAAGAAATGAAACAGAAACAAAAATAAAAGATTGTTCATGAAAAATCTATAGTTCAAATGTGCTGACCATCTGTTTAAGACATTTCTTGTTATGTTTTCTTTTTTCAGATCGAATTTACAGACAAAGTAAGTATATGTTTATTTAGTTAGCTTTATCTAAAGGCATAGTACGCATATATTCTATAATGATATATTATTACTTACTTTGGCTTCAGTGAAGATATCAATATGTGATTTACATATTGCAGGACAGTAGTAGGCTTTCAAAAATATGCAAACAATACTATAACTTTCATTTACTATTATTGCCTTAGCTTGTATCTCTAATGATGATATGCAAGTTTATCTCAATTAAGCCTGTACTTTATCATGCCTTTGTAAAAAATTGATTAATTTCATTTTGATTTATTCTGCCTTAATGACTTTTATAATTCTAAGCGTAGTTTAAGGTATACATGTTTGATAGTTCTTAATTTTTTTTGACGGTGAATGTTATGTTGCCTCGCCACATCCTAAAATCTAGACAAGGAAGCAACAAATAATATACATTTTCCCTCAAATATTGATTCTAAATCAGACCATTATTACAAGTTTTATGAGTATAGCTATTGATCTAAAATTTAGACATTCATATAAGTAGTATGCTTCGTGATGACTGTATGACTGATTCTGTACACTGTTCCTATATATAAATTTAAATATATATATACAAGAAAACTTAGAGGTTCATACATTTCATTTGTTTTAAATGTTAATGCCCGCAAGAAACATTCCTTACAATAAAAAAGAATTGATATAAATATCTGTTGTATTCCAAAGATGCAAATATTCTGCGATATTCATTTTTTCCAATTCAAATACAGGTCAGGTTTTTAAAATAATGCAGTTTTGAAGTTATTCTACCTTTAATTCATTCTTTTTTAATTAATCAAAATGTTTTATGACAACCTGAATTTACTGAAACATTAAACATAAAAGTTACATAGGATCATAAGGTGTAAATTACCACTTGCAGCCTGGGACGATACAGAATCGGTGTATTTTGCCGGAAATGTAGACGGTAAAAGCATTCATCTTTCCTATGGAGATATTCAGGCTGGATGGTTCAGTGCATTTAACAATGGAAAACAGTACAACAGCGGATGTTTTACGTATAGCTGGGTTATGTTCTCCAAGGTTTAAAAGATTTTAAATCCGTTTGACAAACCATTTAATTTACATTTTTGTCCAATTATACAGCTTAGCATATCAGGTATAAGGGTATGTATACCGCATATAACATTGATTATACAAACCACATTTATTAGTTTATCAAAGGTTTTGCTTCGTTTATCTCTAGAGGCCATATTTTTCAAGGGATCTTCATGGAATTTAGTCAGAATTTTCACCTTGATGATATCTACTTATTGAGTACATTACCTCTATTTATCTTTCACCATTTCAGTTAAAAATGAGTACTTCAGACGACCTTGAATTTGTCACCAAAGTAGTTAAAAAATCGGAGAAATATCTTTGCACTCAAATGGCAAAACTTAAAGAGGAAATTACCCAATCCAACAGACAGAATCAGGACAGAATAGATAAACTTCAAAAAGAAAATGACCAACTGCGCAAGCAGATCCAAAAATCGGACGACGACCACCAACAACAAATCAACACTTTGGATCTTGAAAACAAGAAATTAAAGCAAGAACTGGAGGAGTTAAAAACTACAGCCGACCAAAACATTACAAAAGATACACAATGCCAGTGTCACAATGTCTTTAAGAAGGCCTTCGCAGCAGCCCTTCATTCCGTAGCATTTAACAATCTTAACCCTAACCAGCCGCCCTTAGACGCTAGCGGCTTTGATTTGTTGCTGAATTCGGAGCAGAACCGCACCACACAGGGACCGCTCATGAGTACACACAGGATACCTGACCTCCCTGTCGGACCGCATCCACAACCCTTAAAGGCAATTAAAGTGTCACTCGGTAAGAGGAAGTTGCAACCTGCCCCGTCTCCGACAGCCACCTAAGTTTTTCATTTTTCTTATCAAATACCTATCAATTGTTTACTTCCACTGTTAGGTTTTCTGTGTACTTTGTATATGTACAACGATTTGTAAACACAGTAGGGTATCACCTCTTCTGGCTCGTGGATTCGTCCTTTCCTACCGACCGTGACCATTCATGTGAGAACACTTGCCAGTTTGTGTCGGACGGTGGGGGTCTAATGGTTCTCCCAAGGAACGATGGATAGGAAACTACCGGTCTGTATATCACTTTCAGTTGTTGGGAACGGGCGTAAAACCTCAATGTGCTTCAAACGGCAGTCTTTAGTAATATTTCTACTTTCAGGTTGTATAAAGACGTTGATTCCCTTCCACCAGAAATGTATAACAGACTGGCACCTTACGCCAGAACCATTAAATGTGCAAGCAGGGGCAATCTAACAGTGCTTCAGAGAGCATTTGTTCAGTACAAAGTGAACGAAATGAACAAATTTTAAACCAATCAAAAAATAACAGACTGTTTCATTAACAGAATTATACACGAAGGTGTGAAAGAACACATCTGGGACGCGTCTTTCAAACCATCCCCAGAGCTGTGTTTCCCAGAATACTTGGCCAATAGACTCAAGAACGAAAAAAAGAAATTGGCTAAAGACAAAATGTTGCAAGATACCGACGACCGATTATCGTCATTCATCAGTGCCGCCTGCAGTGCTCTTGATGACAGCAGCATGCAGGTGGACGAGTGAGCAGCGTCGGAGACGGACGGAACTGTACATAGTAATTTCTTCACTTTGATTTCTTGTGATTTGTTTTACTCACCAAATTATTTCTTTCAATCATTTCAAATCGGCTGAGGGATTGTGCAATATTTGAGCCACTTTGGGCAGAAATGACTGTCGGCTTAACGGGAATGTGCAATATTTGAGCCACTTTGGGCAGAAATGACTGTCGGCTTAATGGGAATGTGCAATATAAGGCTACATAGGGCAGACAGGACTGCCGGCCATGTATATACAAATTTTATCGTGATTTTTTGTGTGATTCTGTTACGTATAAATGGATATTTAATCAGTGGTAATCAAACTTTTTCCTCCGCCTGTCTGACGGGGTCATCGTCCCGCGGAGGTGAACATTTAGCAAAAAAGGCTGCTAATGGCCATTTTGCTGCTATGAATGGCCAACGGTCAGACATAATACATAGATATATTGAATGATTTCTCTTTCTATTAATTCATTCACATTGCAACTTTATCTTTCAAATTGAAATGTTGGTTATATTATTAGAATATGAATTTTTGTTTCTAAAATATTTTAAAAATTCCAAATCAAGAAAACAAGATGACCGCGTCAGGAATCGAACCCCAGACCGCCGCGGCAATAAAGACATTTTCCCGTCGTCGTAACCAATAGCGCTATAGCTGAAGTAGTGAATGATGACTTCAAAATATAGATATCTATAATCGAGACAGTTTACCTTGAGTAAAAGCGTGAGAAACGCTTTTCGATTTTCGTCGTAAAAAGTAGTAATAACAGCATATTCTCATGTGTTTCCGTACATTAAGTTTGTCAGTAAATAAGTTAAAAAGCTTTCTTGAGAAATACAGCATTTATTTCAAGATATCTAAAAAATTATTTTATTTTCTTGTTGTCGAACGATCTGGAGGCATACCGCTTTAAGTTTCCGCCTTTTAGAAATTGTTGATTGTAGCCAGTCGGTTGGGACACCTCTTATGCTGAAACAGCTTAATCCTTTAGACCTGTATTATTACTACTGAACTGTTAATAAAACGTTTTGTAGAACTTTTAATTTTCTATCTACATAAATGTGTGTGATACTTTATTCCTGTGACTGTAATAAACGAATGATTTATGTCAAGGGTTTTGTAATCTGTCAAAACATAGCTTGAGATCTAAATTTTACAATTTAAGAATTAACTGTGAAAGTTAAAGTGTGCAAATAGTCGCAAATGTTACTTTCAGAATACTACCAAGCAAAGCCATTTCATTAAACAACTATTAGTGCGCTATACCTTAAGTTTCTCATTGTTGAATTGTTGAATTGTAGCAGTCGGTTGGATACCTATGTGAAAAGCTTAATTCTTTAGAACTGTATTTTGTATTACTATGAACATTTCTATAAAAGCTTCTGTAAACTTTTAATTTAAATCTACATAAATGGTGAAATCTTTTTCTGTGGAACTGTAATAAACGAATAATATTATGCCAAGGGTTTTGTAATCTGTCAAAACATCTTGAATTCTTGAAATTTTAACTTTATAGACTTAGATTTTTTGAAAGTTATCTTATCAAATTGCTATAAGATTAATCTTAAATCTAAAAGCACTTAAAAGGATTGTTTATACAATAAACATGCTCCGCGTAATTAATAGGTAAATAAATATATTCTGTAAATATTTGAATGTTCTAAAAATACGGCTTGTCTTTTACATTATAAGCATGTAAATACAAAGAGGCAATTTAGTTTTGCACGTGTTGAAATTCATTCCTCGTTGGTGTTTTTATCCTGAGAACTTTAACGATCTGGTTCTAAAAGTATAAACAGAATAGAATAGTAGAAATGATAGATGAACAATAATTGAGCCGCACCAGGGGAAAACAAACATAGAGCATTTGCGACCAGCATGGATCCAGACCAGCCTGAGCATCCGCGCAGTCTAGTAAGGATCCTTGCTGTTAACTGTCAAAGCCTATTGCAATTAGAGAAACCGTAACCGAACAGCATGGATCCTAACCAGAAAGCACGGATGCGTAGACAGGTCTGGATCCATTCTTGTCGATCTCATGGTGCGGCTCATATAGCTTTAACAAAAATGCCAGCTACTGAAAATGGAATTATTTTCGCATTCATTGTTAAATCTCTTCTTGATCAATAAAAGTGATATGTAAACAAGGCTAATGAGTCCAGCGTGAGTAAATAAAATAACGCTATGACGTTCTAAAGATGTACGAAATGATTACGTTCCAAATTGAAATATCACTTAAAACGTTACAGATCTTTTAGTAAAGTATTTCTTAGTACATAGAGATATATAACAAAATGATTATTATAGAAGTAGATGTATTCGGCTCTCGTAGACTGTTAACATGATCTGATCAATGCTGTATGTGCATTATGAAGACTATAGTCCAAGAGGTGCAGCTGTTCAAATTTGAAAGTAACACGATGCAAAGTAACAAAATACAGACATAAAATTCAGCTCGAAACTTTAAGTTTGTCTGATAAGCAGATAGCAAGTCTATCATGTCAGTTTCACCATCTGAGGTTTACTTGCCAACCATTTTCCGAGGGATTTGAAACGGGGACTTTACCAGGGTTCCTTAGACATATAATATATATCATTACGAATAGTACTGTACTATTTATTTGATCTGTCAAAACATGTTTCTCGCTTTCAAGTTAATCTAATATAGGTGTGAACAGAGTATAATGAAAGCCGGGAACATGTTTTGACCGTTCTAATGAATAGTGCAATACAGCAAAACTACGTACGGTGATAACTCGTCCCGTGTTCATTGTAAAAATACAGAAATATTGATTCCCCTTACTTATAAGCTGTACTTTCACCATAAATATTGTTTTATATTGTATCAAGAGTGTATGGAAACAAAATGTTAGCTGATACTATATTAAATAATACAATCTGCATATAAAAAGTAACACCAAATAACTGATAACAATTACAATAAAGTGCTCATTAATTTGCTAATCTTACGAAGTCACATATTCGTTCGTATTTCAAAATTTGCTGAGCACACCCCCCACCCGTGTAGGGCTGGGCAGTGTTGCTTTCCATTACTCCATGAACAGATCAATAACGTCTGCAATTCATTTGCTGTTTCGGCTCCAAGTCTATTCATTTGCTTACAACGCGGGTTTAAGTGCTGTGGCGCGTGAATCGCCCGACTTCATCCAGTTTGTTATATTCTGGTCCTCGGATCATGATTTCAATCATTAGATTAAATTGAATAGCTCCGTGAGGGGGCGTGGGCATGTGCTTTTTCATATGCATGAACAGACAACAACGTTGCAATTTCCTATTCTGCCTTGTTCCGGGCTTCAAGACTACGTTCAGATTTATTGTATTTAGAAGCTTGACGCAACGAGTCTGAAAAATTTATTCCATCCTCAAATTAATTCAACTTTATAGGACAAACACTTTACGAAACGCGTAAAGACGCTTCTCAAAACAACCTACTACTTATGCATGGATGTTTTTCATACAAAATAGTCAAGGTTGAACAACGAAAGTAAGGACAAGACGAACAAATGAAAGGATACAGTTTGGCAATTCGTTATTACGGTCAATGGCAATGAAACCAATTCCTGATATAAACTGTGGCATCATAAATCACGATGTGTGAAACACACAAAAATTAATGTCATGTTAATATAAAGTAAGAGACACACTTAAGCAACTCTTAATGACTCCATCATTCGGCAAAGGCTGTAATGACATTATAAATAGCAATGGAAGGTTGGATTAGATAATGTCTTACATGAACAACAAATATTTCCCAGTTTTCCCTCTCCAAAGCACACGCACTTTTTAATGTCATGACACTATTGGTCGTGCCCAATGAAAACCACATAGTAAGAAAAGTGTGTTTGTTTAAACGCAAGGTGTAAAATATTTTTCAATATCTAACAGCGTTTTTTTAATTATACACATGACCGCTTCGCTTGTGTTCATAATGAACATGGTGTTCACTCGCTGAAAAATATTTCGATCTCCTAAAGTCCTCTATTTATTATAAGGCATTCTATGGAGTCAAGTTGATAATGCACCATAAACAGTATAATGTAGTTTTTATATATTTGAATGTTTCCCGTATTTAACAATATTTCAGCTATGTAACTACACAAATGTTCCATAATATTCTGTACTACTACAAATTTGTTCTACGCAAGTAATGCACAACTTCTTTGCATAAATTAGAGATTCAGAGACCTGACGCGAATGACATACTAGTAAGACATAATTGTAATCTGTCAAAATGTCATGGAAAGAGTTTGCTTCTCCAGGAGATTGACCTGCAACGCAACACTTGGATTTATATAACCCACCTAATATATTTATTCAATCTGGCGATTATTGGAAATGTGATAAAAATTCAGGATCTGCATCGTGTGAGACAAATATTGATTTTTGACTAAAGAAGCTAGTTATGACTTTTATTTAAGTTTAATCAAGTTGTATTGAAATAATGTCAATTTCATGTCTGGCAATATTACATTATATGATCTTACTTCTTTTGTAAGATTTTCTGAGAATAAAAGAGCGAGAAACGTAACGCATTCAGAGAACACACTAGTTTTTGATTTGCTAGAAATAGTAATTAAATGATGAAACGTCTAGAATTGTTAAACAGATAAAGAAGATAAGGCACTGGAATATCCATTAGTATCTTTAAACATACAAATAAATGCAACTGTCGTCATAGGGTCAAGTTTAAAGGCCCCACATTGTCGCATAAAGACATTGAAATGCCGCTGTTACACCAGCAGTCGTTCAATGTATAAATACAAAATAACCTTTTGCATAATTGTTAAATAGTGTAAGCTGTTCTGTAACAAACTGTAATGTAAAAAGTAAAATTATATTCAGGATAATATACACTAAAATGTCTTGCAAAACGTCCACTTTAAAAAATATGCTATATTTTTTCTCCTTCTAAATGTTCTGGGCTCAATATTTACAGTCAATTTTAAAATTTTAACTTTAAAACTAGTTTGCGTTTGTGTGTTTCTGGCTGAAATCCTTACTATCTATAATTCAGATATGTTGTCACACGATTGATTATAACAAGGGATTCCATTTAAAGCTGCATAATCATACTTACCAAATCAAATCAAAATATGTGTTTGATGATTGATTGATTGTTTGGGTAACGCGTTTACATATTCAGTCCATGTACGGGGCAGTACCTAACATGTCTGATTCTGTACCGTAAACTGTTCCGCAAGTAACTGCAACTCCCCACGTAATCATCGGTGAGACTAGATTTCGAACATGTCATTACAAAAGTCACGGAACATACGCCCCCGAGACGATCACGACCCCGATCGTGACCAACGTCTACTACTGAGCTAAGCGCGGGTAAATATTTGTTGTAGGCCTACTTTACAAATGCGTGGCTGGGGCTTTTTTAGTGCTCTGTGCTTCCGAGAAATCTACCCTTACCTAATATCTTTAATAACCCCTTCAACATCAATAGTTAAACGCTTTGTTCAAGACTGCGCACTATATCGTGGACAAACTGGTCACATTAGTGATTTTATTCACCAAAATACAGTGAGAACTACAATGGTACATTGTCGAAATGTAGGAAGGATTCTAACTGTTATTAGGGACCGTAAAGGCTAAATGAGCCTACAATGATATTATTAAGTTTGTGAGCTTTATTTTCCTTGTCATTTAATCAACAATGATTTTATTGTTTACAATTATTTATCTTCAGTGATGACAAATGACACAGTTTCCAAAGATGTAAAAATATTAAAAATTTGGGATCTCATCTAATTATATCTCAATACACCGTTGGCCATTTAATACACACTATTACTTGCTATTTTTGAATTTTTAGTAATTCAAAGATTCAATGAATTAACAGAAGTATTTTAGAGATTAAAATTAACTTCGAATATTAAGTAAAGGCAATAAATAACTTCTTCATTACTTGTATCTATAAAGTTTAAGAGAACGGACTAATGAGGGATAAAAGCATTTACGGCGTAAAAAAGCAAAAAGTGTCTTAAAGATGTCCCAACAGCCGGCCAAATGATAATTACTTTTAAATACGCATGTTTTATTCCTGAAACTGATGCTGTTTAGCTAAAACCTGTTAAGAGGTGACTTGACATGCATTCATTGTTTGTGGTGCATTTAATCATGTCACACCCGTCACTAATTTCAAAGTCTAGAGACAATCTTCAGAACATATGGAATTGTTGCGAATTTTAGCTATATTTGTATAAGAACTGGCCATTATGGGAGTTTACAGGAGACATCATACTACTTCATTTTCTGCTTTATATTTAGAATATATCAATTTTAGTGCAGACAACAAGTTAGTACAAGTATTGACTCATGACATACATTTATATATCATCTTCTATCTCTTCATCATATTTTAAAATAAGATATGTATAAAAAATAAGAAAAGTGTTAAGTTCAGTCATATAATGACACGGAAAGTCATCACAAATGGTTTGCAAATATGACAAATTTGCAACGAGTACACATGGAATGTCCATTCAATTTAATCATATCGTTGTGAATGTCAAGACTGATATTTTGCGCTTCAGTTGCATGTTGTATTTCCACATCTTCATATCAAATCAAATTAGAGCGCGATTGTCGTTTTAATTGTATTTTGATTTTTGAATTGTAATTTTGATTTTATTTATAATTTGTGTCAACGTTGATATTAAAATGATCAAAATACCATGCGTGTCGAGAGAACGAAGATTAATATTCAAATATTATACCGAAAACACAAAAAAAATATTCATGCTTCTTTCAATGCAAAACTAATGATAATGATATGATTTTATTCAAAAGAACTAAAAAAAAGTATCGAGAGTTGAATATAATTTTCAGGCAAATTTTGAAAGGGCACACTGACCTATAAGATTACAAACTTCACAGGAAAGACATGCTATAAATTCGATGATTGTTATACAAGTAGTTAAACTGCTTTGCTTTCTTAATGAAGACACGAAATCATGCTTTGTAAAAAGTTAGTAGAAAATGAAACTGAGCATAACAACTTTGCTTTAAAACTAAGTGAAGGTCGTATATATGCGTCTCTACAGTGAACAGAATCGATCAAAATATTTCAAAACGATTTCTTTGCACAAGCCAAAGAAAACAGAACCAAGAAGAATAATGTTCAGTACCGGTTTCAACTGATCTGATCATACCTTGGAGAGCTTAAGAATAACGTTGATCGGGAAACAATCATGTTAACATGTATGAATACAATGAAGAGTGAACTGAAAAAATCGTGGTATTAAATAACAATAATAAAGAGAAATGAACATGAATTCGATATAAAAGCACGAAAATATGTTGTTGTATTTAAGTAAAAACAGCTGCAGATGACTCTATTGTTTATTATGATACAAAACAAGTTAAATCATAGCAAAACAAACTTAATGGTCATTGATTATGTAATTCATGGCTGTAATTTAGTAGTATCTGTCCTAAATGTGACATCCGGACATTCGATGCAAGAATTTGTTGCGCACAATGAGAGGGTCGCAATGGGTTCGTTTTCACATATTGGCCATGCATACGAAGGTAACGACTTATGTTAAACTTTGTGACGAATACGATGTTTGGCATGTCACAACAACGCAAATTTCCAACCTTATTAGATCTAATACATTATCCGCGGAACGCGTTCAGCGAGAGAATAACTTCAATTAGGAAAAAAAATGATTTTAACATCAGAAGTTATTTCTAAGGTCACGGATTTTAACTGGCCCGCTTGTAAATCAAAAGATTTCGAGGTCAGTTGTTCAGTCAAGTTTGATTTACCAATTCTAAGTGTTTCATCTCAAGAGAATGAACAATTAATGCGTTCAAATTGGATTCAGAACGTCGAACAAAAGATTTGGTTAATAATTAAGCAAGGTGTTAAAGAAAGTTATTTCTGGATACAATCAGACGAGTCTGTCTTTCGACACAGTGTTATAGTATAATTAAGCAAAATAGCCTACTTTAGGACAGATTGCAGAATGTCTTGTAGTCAGTTTTCACCAGGAAGGAGTCCTAACTGAATAATTCCAATGATAATTTGTTATCAATTTTTAGAAATCAACATTCTGATAACTTTACATTCTGGTAACTCTTACATTGTATCTGTAATAGATCAAACAGGACAGACACACTTGTAAACTTTAATTAAACTTTAACAGAAAGTATTCGATTTATATATTCTAATGAAAATAGCAATACTACGACACTATTCAGAGGGTTACTATCGTTATACGACTATACCCCCAGCAGAGCTATTGTAAAAGTGTCTTCTTACGGTTGTAAGCGGACACTTTATAAATAGAAATATCCTGTATTAACGCACTCTATCAGTTAACTACCTGCACGTGAAAATCGTGAACAAAGTCATAAACTGTGCCTGATGTAAGAATGTCCCTTTTCAAGGTGAAATAATTTTTGACTATCTTCTGTTGAAGGTATCAATAATGTAGAATTGCAATGCAAATAAAGCTTTTTAAACAACATAAGAAAGAATTATTATTTTCAACTTATAAACAGAAAGGCAATGATAGCTTTAGACCGCACTGCAATACCTGACAAATTGAAAAATTAAGTGGGCCGCGCCATGTGAAAACTACGGTGTTGCGCTAAGGCCAGCGACTGCTCCCTATGAAGGCGAAGGTACGATTGTACGATGACGAAGCGCGACAGAACGATGACGATAACACGACAATCCGATGGTGGAGCGCGACAGTATGATGGTGACAGTCCATCGTACTGTCGCGCTCTGCCATCGCATCTTCGTTCTTCACCATCGTACTGTTGCCGTCCTGTCAGTCATGCGCAGAACTTATTTGTACGACTTATTACCGCCCGAGTGTATAAATAGTGTTAAAACACGGTTTGCTATATATCATTTCGATTCTAATATGCCCTTTATCTAAAACAATAGATAAGATGTAGTAAGGCTCATTTTGGTGGCAACAAAAATTTGACGTCACCGCACGTTAACGTGATGTCATTCTAGCGTAAACTTGTTTGAACAGAGACAAGCATATTAGAATTAGTAATAATCTTGTGTAACGTAAATTTATAAGAACATAACCGATCTTTATTGAAGGAACACAGATTACCAAAAGGTTAGCGAAAACAAACGACTGTTTTCTAGACATAATCAAATATTATTTATATTAGACCCTAAATATTTTTAATTTCTCACGAGAAAAGTAAACAATTAGTTATTTGTTTATAAATAACACCCTGCCTGGTGATATTCGTTTGAGTATTGTGTTCAAGTTAGATACACAATGATTTAGCAGGGTAATCAATATAAACACGGAGCAGGCATTCAGCGATCCTTAAAGAGCATTTTGTCCTCAGTTGAGCTTAGTAATCATTCTTTTTGTGAGCCTACATAGCTCACTTTACCTCTTGTTGCCTTTTTCCGTTTCACAGGCTGTTTTTAAAACATTAAGGCGAGTGTATTTCTAACAGATATTATAAACCCCTTTTACGAAGTCCAAGATTAAAATCACAACAAACCTCTATTAAACTGTTGAAACGTATTATTTATAAACAGATAAAATATATCGCACCTACAAAATGACACATCCAGCAACGGAGCTCCGATGCCTCAATGTAAACAGTCACGGATAGTACTAAGAGGTCTAGGATTTCGTCCTGTTCGTTCGTTTCCTCGTCAAAAACGCGTCTGTCATTTTTAAGAACTTGTATATCATGTAGTGATGTATACCAATGTACAAACACATGTACAGCCACACGTTTGAAATTTGAATGCACGAAAATTTCGAGTTATTCCACCTGTTGATACTGTATATTTAGAAAGGCACACGATAATAATTTAAAGTTTATCTTTCAAAAAAAAAATCTATTCAGTTATTTATTCATTCATTAATATATTCTGTACAATTATCGTCGTATACGTCAGATACAGTTACTCGTTTTTCTTCAAAAGTGTCCTCTTACAGACGTAAGAAGCCGTTTCGCTAGGACAATATTGGTGTTCGTCCTAGCGAAACGGCTTCTTACGTCTTTAAGAGGACACTTTTGAAGAAAAACGAGTAACTGTATCTATTACATATCTACAAGTATCTGTAACTAAACCAGGTTAAACGTTACTATTAATTTTATGTTATAGGACAGATGAATTTTAACATGCAGTCAGTGGTATGTGTTTATTTCAGATTGAGTCATTTTTTTCAGATGAAGAACTACGGTTCAACTAACTTAAACAAAGAAATCTCAAAGTTCTATTTCAAAACGTTTCATAGTTTACCGAAAACATAAACCAAACCTCAACGGAAATAACGTGTAAAGTAGCAGTTTTGACTAACAGAAAATAGTATATAAACATATCATTTAACTAATAATTAAAACGTTTAGAAACGATAATGCTTTGAAATGAATATATGTAACAGAAACTAAACATTGCAGAATTATCCAGACAGTATGAGTTGAAGTTGATTTTTGTTCTAAACGTACATTTTCAAAAGATCAAAAGATATCAAGTACAGTTACAAAATATATTTGATTCAAATATTTTTAGCATGCAGAAATTTAAAGTACGTTAAATGATTCAATGACGTTATTAAAAATTCCAAAAGATTTCAACCGCGTAGAAAACGTCAAGATCTCTCTCCTTTTATTAAAGAAAAATAGGGATCTTTTCAGGGAAGTTATATAATCCCATGAATTGTCTACTAATTGTCTGTTGTTAAAAAAAGACTACAGAAGTGCAACCAATTACATATTTAGAAAATATAGAATATAGAAAATTTATTAACATACCAGTCTCATTAACATACCAGTATTGGAGACTGGTGCATACCTTGTGTTTTTGTACTCATCAGAAAGATGTGATTTGCACACACAAACACCTTGCCTGATTGTTTTTAGTATTATAACAGAAGACAACAGATCATTCAGTTGATCGATTTATAAACGAGCTGCTATTGAACAGTTGATTAAAATCTTGAATTAGACAACACTACAACAAAATCGTATGCGTGTAATTTAAAACATCTCAAACAAACGTAGTTAAGACATTCAACAATATTAATACGTTTGCAATTAGGCAAATTCGTGATTTGATACTTATTATTGACACATTTGCTTATCTGTCCATAACTGGAACAAACACCTATGTCAGATATAACAGCAGAAACCACTTAACACTGCAACAAGATAAAGAGTAATAACACATTGGTTTAAAATGAGTATGCAAACGCTTCCAGACTTAAATATACATAAACATTGCACAATTGCGTCTTTGCATCACTGTATTAGCGTGTTTTTTTACTGAAACCTAAATGATATACAGCAGTAAAATATCTATGAAGACATAAGTGTTCTAGGATTGTGTCAAACAATTATACATCCAGTCTGCCTTTGATATAATTATTATTTAGATATGAAGACATAAGTGTTCTAGGATTGTGTCAAACATTCAGTCTGCCTTTGATATAAGGGGGGGGCTTGTGGGGGCGCAACATGAAGACGTAATTTCATAAATCCATTATGACAATATTGTGTTTCCTTTTTGATATAATGTGAATAGCTGTTATATTAAAATTAATACAAGTCTCTCTTTAGTGTTGTATACTTCTTGCAAACACATGAAGTAGAAATTGTGTGCCATTTTATTTTCAAATAACCATCTTTCTGAAATGCTGAATAATAAAAAATACTTCTTTTCAATTAAAACTAAACAACATGTATGTGCAAGTTTAATATTTGCTTTGTGTTTGAATGCTGCTGAGTTGAAAAACAGTCTTGTCTTTGGATATGTTGTTACAAGGTTTATAACATACTGAAACTTATCAGTGCTAAGGTTACAAGATCCAGTTGTATTTAGTGCATCTAACTTGTGACTCGTGATGTCCACAAATACTTATAGAAAGAATGTAATATTTTCGCATTCTATTCTGCTTTTTTTCTGTTAATTTAACACTCTTTCGCTAAAATGACGTCACGTTCACGTGCGGTGACGTCAATGTTGTTTTTTTTTGCGACCAAGAGAGAGCGCTTCTATATTTTATCTACTGTTTTAGATTCAGGGCATATTAGAATCGAAATAATTGATACTTAACCCGTGTTTTAACACTATTAATGCACTCGGTGGTAATACGTCGTACAAATAATTTCACTCGTGCTGCGCACTCGTGAAATTATTACGCCCGACGTATAACCGTCCATTGTGCATAAATAGTGTTTATATACACTCTTTACTATAAATTACTTCTTAAATAAGGTTATGTTTATTGAATAACATTAATAAACGAATAATCAAGAAATGAATTAATGAATACTTAATGTTAATCCAGAATTCAGAAAACATATCAGACTTAATTCGTCTTGTGTGAGTTTCATTGAACAAGAATATCATTTTTTTTGTAATAAAGTGCTGAGGCATTGAAGTGAGACTTGAATGTTTGCACTGAAATGGCCATCTAATATTTTCCCCGGTAATAGCCATCTAACGTAATAACAGAAATGCTGGAAACTAGTAGCAGGCGAGATAAATTCATATTCAAGTTTCGTTTGTTTTTCATTTTGTTGGAGGTGGGATTAAAAGTTACATCAACCTTATGTTAGCCAGCTGAATGTGTTCATCACAGGAAATAAAACGCTGCACTGTTCATACTTGCTAACCCTATTCAATATCAATATAGAGAAAGAAAATATCCTGTACAAATTGTGTCCAGGTATCCTTTTAATTTGTATTTAAGTCCACTTAACATGCATATATGTATATTTGTGTTCTAAGCTTAACTGTATTTGACTTCAAATCACTCCCCCCTCATCGATGTGGGTTCGAGCCTCACTCGAGGCGTTGAATTCTTCATGTGAGGAAGCTATCTAGTTGGCTTACGAAGGTCGGTGGTTCTACCCAGATGCTCGCTCATGATGAAATTATGTACAGAGGGGCACCTGGGGGTCTTCCTTCACAGTCAAAGTTGGAAAGTCGCCATATGGCCTATAATTGTGTCGGCACGACATTAAACAAAATGAATAAATTAACTATATTTGATGTTTGTTTATCATACTAGAGCAAACAAAAATTGCAAGCTTAATTTTACTTGAAACAAAACAAATATTCTGTAGTAGCATATGATTGTCGCCTGTAATGTGAGTTCGGGGCAATCATTACGCCTAGCTAGATGACTATTCAAGACTTCTTTTCCCTTTAAATCAAACAAAATTCCAAGCCATTTATGACATAGATCTATATCGTGATTTAATCATTCAATCACTGAAAGAAACAAGAATAATAAAACTGAAATAAAACATAGTTTATGGACATCCAACAGACACTGGGACAGAATAACAAGAATAAATGGAGACAGAAAGTGTAGTTTGAGTAAAGCACCAATTTTGAAAAGGTCATGAGTCGTCACATTGTCTGAGTAACTGCTCTACTTCTTTAGAAGTATTAATTTAAAAGTGAGCTCTTGAAGTCTTTGAAAGTGTCCTGTCTATCGGGTAATAAATGTCTATCGGATATTAAAATAGAAAAAGACGAAACTTTACAGGTCGCTCAACACGACAAAAACGAAAATGTTGCAGGCTCGGTTTGATTGAGCCTGTTCATGGACGGTAGTGGAAATGCATGCTACCGTCCATGCCCTCTAAGTCTTTTTTAAATGCGAAGCACCTTAACTAATAAATTTGTTCATGTCAAAGAAGCAACCTGGGTCTGACACCCTATTTCTGAGCATATTGGTTGAGAAGGTTGTCAGGGAGTATGACAAGAATTATAACTGTTGCTGCATTCAATTTTGCAACATTAGATATCGTGTGATGCAGATCAGCAGAATACATTCAATTCGATAGATTTTTCAATAAACAGTGCTTTTTATGAGAAATAAAATATCTGTACGGAGCTGTAAGTTGAAATCTTTAATCAAATAATATCGAAAATAATTTGTAGGGACATGTCAGAAACATAATTTTTGAACACGAAAGAAAAAAAAATTTTTAAACTAAATGAAGTATGTTTTGCAAATCATCTTAAAATGTATATGCAATTAACCAAATTTATTCGTTTAGTTCCATTTGTAAAAAAATAATGATTATACGTTTGTTTATAATAAGTCAAGAATTCCCACCTGCACAGACACATAAACGAGTATATGTGGTGCAAATTACAAAGGAATACTTATTGCTGCAGTACGACAGGTACGATACAATGTCGAATTTCACCTAGCATACAACATGCACAAGTTATTGCATTTGGCATTTCTGTACTGATGATCTGAAATCATGATTGTACATTAAAATGTAATACAAAGGTTAATAGTATCCTAGAAAAAATGGTCAAACATATACCCTATGATATGGGAAAAGTGTATCCAAGTTCTGTAACGAGGACCTAGCGGAAATAAGATTTACCTTTTGTTTTTACTTCTGAAAAGGCAGGAACCCCGTTCTCACGGAGTGATTTACAAATACAAACACTATGTAGATTAAACACTATGACCGTTCATTATATGGAAAAAAACATAATATAGGTATATCTCTATGGAGTGTATCTCACATGAATAATATTTTGTAAAGGCCATACATAGTACATACACGCCAATGTACACTTCAGTAACAACATGAAAGTATTCACCTACCAGGAATATTTTATCTTATCAAACAGTTTCATGAACATTTCCGTAGAGAACCAGAGAAACTTTCAATCAGACTGTTGTATAGAAAAACGGATGCAAAATCAATGCGTACATTTAAAACTTGTTAAATGTTTGCCTTGTTCTCTGTGCTTCAGATGGATCTACCTTCCAGATTTTATTAACTTCACAACAACGGATGTTAAGTGCTTCATCTCAGTATTGTTATATTTTCTGGTCCTTCGGGATCATTGATTTCAACTCATTTAAATTTGAAGATTGAATATAAGCCGGTGCTGGGGGGCGTGGGCAAATTAATTTTCTAATATTTGCCTTAACGTTATAAGAACAGGGTCTATTTGTCCTTACTGTAGCTTTAAACAGGAGTTTCTCGTGTCTAGAAGTTAACGTAAAAATTGACATCAATAAACACTTCTGAGACCGTTCATTTGCATAGATAGTGATAAAGTGATGTATTATAATAATCAAGTATTCGTTAAACAATATGTTACAATTATATAGACATGTTTGGAGATAAAATGCTACTGTCTTCCCAGTGTGTCACTTTAGAACATCTCATTTAAGTAATATAAATTTTCAGATGATGTTACACAGTAACGCTAAAAGTCGTACATAAATTTATAGACGGATGATAAACAAAGTAAATTATTTTCTATTTGTGAAATATATCAAAAGTGAAACTTTTAGCTTCTGACATATTACATTTTAGTATCAAGTTTCCATACTTAACATTCCTTTAACATTAAATCTCATTGCCGTAACCCCGTATTTAGCACACAAAGTCATATAAAACAAACAAAGCTATATATCAATATATTTTACACGTTTTATGCCTTGAATACATCAAAAGGTAAAGGTTACTAGCTATTAAAACATTGTCATGACGTCACTCCTTTGTTCTCGCTGTACTGTATTTTTAATATTGGACTGCTTTCAATTGGACTTAGTACAGTATTTTCCACGTGGAGTCCAATATTATTTTAATATTGGACTGTGTATTTAATATTGGACTGCACGAGAAAAACGATTCATATACAGAATCAATATCCTCGTGTAGTCCAATATTTATCAATACATGTAGTGTAATTCCATATAGAAATATTGTAATCAAATGAAAGCAGTCCAATAACACAATGCTGATAATAAAAAGGAAAATTAATATCAGAACTAAGTTTCATGAATAGATCTAGACGCATAATAATTATGGACAAAATCGCAAAATTTTAAAAATAGCATTATACATATTTTGCATGCGTCAACGTAGTCTTACTCGCTAAACGACAACTTCCGAGACCAACAATTTCCTCAATATTGTTCACGTTTCCAGTTCTAAAAATTGTGCAAGAATTTATTGCTCTCTGTTTAAAAAGCAGTTTTATAAAACCAATCATGATAGTTCTTTGAGGCCGTACTGTTAATGGCCTTTATGATTTTGAGAAGTTTAAATGGAATGTCATAAACGGATAAATACTTTTCAAGTAATGCTCTGGACAAGCCTTCTTTGTATAATAAAGGGAGATAATTCAAAAGCTAGATAAGGTAGAGTTATGGTTCTTTGACACTGCTCTGTCTCGATGGCCTCTATGATTATGCGAAATTTTGATAAAATGCCGTTAATACTTTTCAAGTTATACTACGGACGGACGGGCGCTCGGACGGAAGGACGAACAAAGTGTAAACTGTATGCTCGCCCTTCGGGAAGCATGAAAATAATAGTAATGATAAATTACGATTTACGAAAGTTAAGTGAAGCATTGCATCCTCGTATACATCGCTCATTTTTTGTTATGTCACAATCCACATTTTCAGAATGTATCCGTACATCTGTACATAGAAAAAACTAAACAAATGCTTACACGTTTCTGAATGTTCATGTAAACCCCTGAAAATGATATTAGCCGCGCCGTGAGAAAACCAACATAGTGCGTTTGCGACCAGCATGGATCAAGACCAGCCTGTGCATCTGCGTAGTCTGGTCAGGATTCATACTGTTCGATAACAGTTTGTCTAATTGCAGTAGGCTTTGAAAGAGAACAGCATGGATCCTGACCAGACTGCGCAGGCTGGTCTGGATCCATGCTGGTCGCAAAACCAATATGTTGGTTTTCTAATGGTGCAGCTCATATTTTTGTTGTGGGTATTGACAGTTACAGTTTATGTTTATTTGAGTATTACATCCGTATGAAAAAAAAACCTGTAAAAAAACAGGATGTTCCTTTCAAAATGTAAACGTTTATAGCACCCTACGTAGAACAAATTGCCTTCATTTCTTGTGTTTGAAGCCAGTGCGAAGCACTTGCTCACATTTGTTCAGTCTGTGAGACTGCCTATTGGAAAAGAAAAAAAATGCAATTATGGGACACGTGTACTTACATGAACCTTAGTTTTGTCGAAATATCTTTTAATTTTGTACTGGTATATTCTATTTCATTTTATACTATTTTTTTATGAAATACCGAGATTTTAGTGAAAATAAATCTAATAAATTCAAAGTGAATGATATCAAATATATTTTTCAGTATTCCAGTTAGGACTACATTAAACATCCATTGTGATAATAACTTTAATAAGAGTAGCTTCGAGTGCATAGATAGAATTCATATTGAAAGCAAGTTTTCCTTAGTTTTCAGCTTCCGCCTCGCCACTATACGTCGTGTATTAACCAGTTAAAAAGGAACGAAAATAATATCACACGTTTAGCATGATTTGGACTCAACAGTAGCTGTATCCGATAATATATTAAAATGTCTGTTCTGTTAGTCTTCTTGCACTAAATTTGAAGATTTTTGGGCAATTCATGTACAACCCAACAAAAACTGTCATTGAACTAATAAACCACAACAGTATATTGTCAGGCGTGTAAACAAACAACCCATTTTCTCATTTAGTGCACATGCAGCCATTTTCTCCAGCTGTCCGATTCCTACGCTTTCAGTGAAACATTATCCTAATTCGCCATACCCTTGTAAATTTTAACACAAAGAATGTTTCCTTGTACACATTTAAATAAAAAGAACATAATCACTTTACCCTTGCCATGAATTAAAATAAATCCAGTTTTTTGTTTCTAAAATGTCACTAAATTTATTTCCCGCCACTCATGAGAATACTACTGCTTGTTCCGTACATGTGTAAACACAATTAATAGCATCACGAGAATCCCGAGCTAACGAAAGTCCAATATCACGAAGGTGAGAAACCCGAGAAAAACGCTGTCGTGCATTATGAGAAAAACGTGCGTAAAATAGTCATGAGGATCTACAGGGTATTTCATAATCATATAGCAACTGTTATCAAACGCGGTAATGTGAATAAAAACCTAATTAATTTAAGAATATTTTACGTCAACGGTTTATACGTATTTTTTTTATTGGTTATGTCATAAAAACAATGTTTTAAGTAAGATATAAGCCTCAAACGATCCAATATGTAAAATACTGGATGGTCCTCAGCGCTAACGCGCTTCGGACAGTCCAGTATTTTACATATTGGATCGTTTTCGTCTTATATCCTATACATAAATTACAAATTTATTGTGGAAAGAGCACCTCTTTAGACTCGTCGAGTAGAAAAAAGCTTAATATTTGATCATAAACTGTCGCTCTAAACAATTTTGTCACTCAATATTGTCTATCTATACAGTCCTTCAAAGTTTTTTTGCCAGTACATTTCTACTGAAATCGATGTTCTCCAGGCAAGGTGTCATTTAGTAGCCTTAATGTCAGCATCCTTTATAATTAATCCAATGAACGACATATAGTAAAGACACAAATTGTTTCCTACTGACTTTATTTCCGATCTTTCCCGGAGCCATAGCAGTAAAAAGAGTCTTAAATGTGAACAAAGTGAAGTGTTATGAATTATTTACTCAAAGAAGCCCGATAATTATTTGGTAATACTTTAAAAATATTTTGACTGAACAGTGCTCTTCTCCGTAATATCGGATGTAACTTAACAATCAATTGTGATTATTAATGAGATTATGTACACATTACACAAAATGTCTTTTATCATAACTTCAAAACCATTAATCATAATACACAATGTGATAACTAAGGCAGTTCATGAAAGATTGGGAAAAACAACAATAAATGATAAAAGCGAAAATATGTCTACACGGATTTGTTCTAAGATAGAAACTATGTTTAGGAAATAATAAATATGTCCCTATATTTTATCAGGCAGGAGTTCGGATGAGTAATAATTTTATTTCGTCGGGTGCGTAGCACGAGTGATTTAATATTCGCAAGTATATGCACATATTTTATTAGCTGATAAAATTATCATTCGGCTGACCATATGCTATTGTAAAGACCTCCCCAAGAATGGAAAGCGTTTTCTGATATTCAGTAAATATTAATTAATATCTATGGAGTTTCTAAAAATAGTACACGTCACCTATATGATGATACTGAAATATACACGCCAGAAAATTGCGGCATATAAACACGTAAACACTTGAGTCTGGAAGATTGGAACATTAATGATAATTTATTTACTGCCAAAGTAGAATCTAGTTGACATTTGTGATGCCTACAACGCAAAAATTGTAGACTACGCACACGACCAGAAATAGATGCCGAAACGTACCGGTACTGTCTAGACTGGCTGAAACATTTTCTTACGGTAAAAATACAAACAAATGAACTCATCAGTTAGAAATTGTTTGTTTCTGAAAATTTGATGAACTTTTTATTACTATTACTTAGCACTGAAAAAGTCGAGTATTTAGTCGGCATATAACGGATCTCGCAGTCATGTCACAATTTAAGGGTGGAATGGAACAGCTATATTTTATCATAGTTTCATGAATAGGCAATTTCGCTTTATATTAATAACTGCTGCGGATCGTGTTAGAATTTCCTTTAAAATGTGAAAACGATGAAATAACGTATCAAACATCTACCATCAACGTTTGAATAACAGAAGGATTAGTCACATTAATAATGATACCAATAGCGTCTTAGTCAGTGCGTGTATGTCCTGTTTCATTCTCCAAATGTATCGAAGTCTGTTGCTTCTCACTTCTACATAAATAGTGCTATTGTATATTCTGAGAACTATCTGCAAATAGACCGAAAATAGCACGTATGAATTTCTTGAAACATAGGCGTCGCGCTCGCTTTTACTACTTTTTCAATCTATCTGCGCTCATGTAAACATTTTGTATGAACATTTAGCCTACTGCAACGTTTCCAGTTACTCTGAATTATTTAAACACATATTTGACTAAGATATATTAAATGTATGCTCAGTGACGTTTAGAAGCACTGATCTCGGCAAGGCTTCAATTTTTCCCATTCAATGTGCAGGAATTACTTTAAAATGACACCAAACTGTTATATTGAGTAAGTAATCAAATATAATAGAAAGATTATAGATTTCTCTCTAATTTTCCACAGAGTTTTCCTTGCTTTCAAGGTTAATCCGTAGCTTATTCAATACTATTTCAAAAGTTAATAGGTAAGGGTAGATTTCTCGGAAGCACAGAGCACCAAAAACACAGCCCCAGAGCCATGCATTCACACAGCAGGACTACCCTCTGCCCCCACACCTACTCCTCGGAAGTAAACATTTGTACGTCACTGATAAAAATTGAACATTTTGTCACCTATTTTGACAATTTGGCTCGCTTTATACACTGTTAAAATGTGCAACTTTAAAGAAATCGTTCAGTAAGTAACGGTATAATTTGAATGCAGAAAACATAAGCAATAACTATTATTTGGGGTTCATCAACGTGGCTTGAAGTTACTGACATCATTTCACTCAAACAGTGATGAGTGGCGTTATTGATAAAACGGTATGCATAAAATGCAAGGTTAAAAGCGTGACATCGTTTCGGAACTGTCTGTTACATTTAAGTAAGGAGTGAGTGAGTGAGTGAGTTGGGTTTTACGGCGAATCGACACAAAATGGTCATATATCGCCGAGAAGTCATATTGCAAACGCCGATACATTTAAGAAAGGAACTGAACCTTTAGTAAATTTTAATTATAGACGTCAAAAGATGTACAGAAGTGCACATATCTTGCTTCTAAACATTGGAAAAGATCATATTTCTTGTCAACAATTTTCGCGCAAAAACATCGGCATGAAAAAGCTTGAATTGTGTAATACAATGGCTCAAATTTATTTATAATAATATTTACATATCTTGAATTAAAGTATTTATTATTTGCATTTGTAAAATATTTATGTTTGTTTAAAAGGAGTAATTTATCCATAGCCAAGAATTGTCATGTAAGAGTTAGTTAACAATGAATTAATTCAATACGAATTCAGACAGAATTCTCTTTATGAAGCTTGAATAATCGTGATTAATACCGTAACGGTTGCATGTTGCATTTGACTATAGACAATAATTATGATTCATTCTTATGCAAAAGACTATAGACAGACACAATAATAGGAATCAACCGAAGTTTGTAAAGATAATCAGTAGTTTATTTAACTTATCACAGACATTAAATGGTGAATATTGTCGTCGAAAATGCCATTTCTAGACACGCCGTAAGTAAATTATATTCCGTTTAAAATGCATGTTGTTTCAAAAACAATTGTAAGGCTCTTCATGACTATAGGAGTAGAAAGTTAAATAGTAAGTTTTTATCCGTTGCTTCCTATAGGAATATAGCAATAAACCGTTAGGTGGTGTACAATAAAGACATGCTTATAAGGAATTCTACGCTCAACATAAGGTTTTCTCGGTGCCTCGACATTAACGGAGACAGATTTCCGAGTATATAGCGCATGTTTTAAACAAGAGGGCCAAGATGGCCCTAGGTCGCTCACCTGAGAAACACACCATAACACACCATAACAGTGTAAATATGTTTGACCATGTGATTTCATGGAAAAAAATATTCTGACAAATTATCATTAAAATTGGAGCAAAAATCTTGAGAATAAATAAGTATTATCTTTGATTCGACCTGTGACCTTATTTTTGACCCCAGAGTAAGAGACCCATATTCGAACTTGACCTAGATTTCATCAAGACTATCATTCTGACCAAATTTCATGAAGATCAATTGAAAAATACAGCCTCTATCGCATACACAAGGTTTTTCTATTATTTGACCTAGTGACCTACTTTTTGACCCAAGATGACCCATTTTCAAACTCTGCCTAGATTTCATTAAGGTTATCATTTTGGACTTAATTTCAGGAAGATCAATTGAAAAATACAGCCTCTATCGCATATACAAGCTTTTCCTTTGAATTGACCTAGTGACCTACTTTTTGACCCCAGATAACCCATTTTCGAACTTGACCTAGATTTTATAAAGGCAATCATTCTGACCAAAATTCATGAAGATTAATTGGAAAATACAGCCTCTATAGCATACACAAGGTTTTTCTTTGATTTGACCTAGTGACCTAGTTTTTGACCCCAGATAACCCATTTTCGCACTCGGCTTAGATGTCATCAAAGTAATCATTCTGACCAAAATTCATGAAGATTAATTGAAAAATACAGCCTCTAGCGCATACACAAGGTTTTTCTTTGATTTGACCTAGTGACCTAGTTTTTGATCCCAGATGACCCATTTTCGAACTCTGCCTAGACTTCATCAAGGTTATCATTCTGACCAATTTTCATGAAGATCAGTTGAAAAATACAGTCTCTATCGCATACACAAGCTAAATGTTGACAGACAGACGACAGACAGACGACAGACAGACGACGGACGCCGGACATCGAGCGATCAGAAAAACTCACCTGAGCATTGCTCAGGTGAGCTAATGTAGTGTAATGTTCAGGTGTTTTGTATTTTATTTCGGGTATTTCTTTTTGAAGTTTAAGATTTAAAAATTATAGAAGATGAAAACTGTACATTTCATAAATTGACAAGTCAGACAAGATTTGACAATCTTCAGTAGCTTAAGGCTTGTTGAACTTGTAGGTATCCTTAAGTGATCGGGAAATTAGATAATATGTCTGCTGTGTTTTCCTGTATAATCCTTTATAAACTCAATACACTCTGTGATCGGGAGATGCGCAGGTGCGGGCTAAGGGACATGTCGTCCCGCTCTCAAGAGCTGAACCTTGATAAGCAATGTTAAAAGCTAGGCTGAAATACATTTACAATTAAGAACTTGTGTTTATAGAATTATAAACAGAATTGTTTTAAAAGTCTCATTGAACCTTGATAATATCTGTGAAATTAGACTGAACATTCATAAGTAACTGTGCATTGCTGTCGTAGAAAATAAATGTTAGAACTGTTGTAATGTGTTGTGTTCAAGACCGTCAAACTTCAGGTACACTACGTTACAAGCATTTTTATGGTGCGTGACCAGGATGTTCTCTGCGAGATTGTTGCGGCCACGTTTTACACGAAGTACTCTGCCACTATACATCACGCCGAACTGAGAAGACGACACGAGCCACTAGAACTTCGAAAACGCAAGTAGAAATGTCTATTTTTCCTTTTAAAAGTTTTGGTCATATTTTGGGAGAAAAAATAGTTGAATTCAATCTAGCACGAAATGCAATTTAAAATTAAAACTGTTACTGAAAAGTTTGCCTTAATAAAATTATGTATCAAATCAGAGTTATGTATAAAATATTTACAAATCTTGTAGGGTAGGTTAAAATTAAATAAAGCAAAATAAAGCAAAACACTGAAATATATAGAATTTGAAAACTCTGTAAATTAGCTAAATCGGGCAGACGAAAACTGTCAATATATCATGGTTATAAAACAATTGAAATATTACTTCATAAATGTATCGCCATATGGTCTTTAGGTTGTTTGATTTTTGACAAACCTAATATATGTTTTTTTCTAAAAGGTATGCATTAACAAGCGATGCCTATCAAGAAAGATATAAGATGAACAGTAGAGTAAACTAAAATGTTTACAAATAAAGCAGAAAAGTACAAAAAAAGACAATAAAATGAAATTACAAATGTAAAGTACATGACAAATTATGCTGCTGGCAGTTTATCTGTTTGAGGATTTTTATTAAAATTACAAGCTGTATGTTATGACAAAATTAAAAGCAAGTTCGGTTGTCAAAGTAACGTGTGGGAAATGTCATTTATGTTATAAAATTCAGATTACACCTGTCAAATATGAGTTAACATGTAGGTAACTGGTCAAATTTGCTTCTGGCAGTTCGCATGTCAAACTATATTTTAACATACCTGTATTCAATACGAAATTCATAATTTAGACTATACCTGTTTAAAAAGTATTTTGTCATCATATTTTTTAGCATTATTTAGATAAAATGTTTGTATTGTGTTTACTGTTTCAAAAGAATGAAGGTTCGGATATTGTGATTATAGTAAATGTAACGTGGCAGAAATTAAGACCACGGTAGACACAGGAAATGTGTTTGATGATGACCTGTGAGCAGTGACTCACAAAGAACACTATATTAGTGTTATTTTAGGTATAAAGGCCGTGCAAACAGAAGCATGGGAAACCTATAGAATATACCTACAAAATAGTAGATAAGTATGTCTACGTAACGAACGTATATTTTTTATGAGCAGTGAACAATATATATGCATTTTGTCAACGTTTTGTTTTGAATTAATATGTTGATATATTTATCAAGCTGACAGAATTGATAACTTTTCATGTTAACCGAGCTTGTTGCACGTGTACAAGTTGACGAGTAGTGTGGAACATTATTAAAACTTAATAGATATGTAGAGAATATATCTTTGATGTGCATAAGTTATACATATGAAAAGTTAAAAATTATTCGTAAAAAAAAGAAGATATGACCAAAACTTGCTTAAATGATACAGTTCATCAAAATAGAATTTAAAACGCATGGTAAAATAAATGTAAATGAAAATAGAAGATGATTAATATCAATATTTTTCTTAAGGGCAAATTTTTTTTATTAAGGCCTTTAGCCAGCTGTCAGAAAGTTGATATGTCATGTCCTCTTGTATTGAAACCGTATAGATCTAAATATAAATTATATAATATTAATATTAAAGAAATATTAAATTGGGTGCAACTATTTTGTTCAAAATTTCAAAAACACTTAAGGGGAAAGGAAAATGGGGGAAGACACTTGCTATGTGTGCATAAAAATGCTGTGCAAATTTGTGAAGAAATTAGAAGTCATCATGGAAAAAATAAATAAAATGAAAAGTCATACTGGAAATTCTGTGAAAAAAGGAAGAAAATATTTCATATTCAGATTGGGAATTTTGTCGAGCTCATGACATGGAGAATTCAAATAGTCGTTTTCACATGGACTAGCCTTCGAATTAAAAACTCCATGGAAATATATATCCATAGAAACAATGAATGTTTACAACAACCATGGTGACAAGATAATAGAATCTTTATAAGTTTATAACATAAGCGTCTTGATGGACATTTCAGCATGACCTATCAATTTTAATTTTAGACGGAGAAATTCTTTCAAGATCACAGCCGAACATATAAATGCCATTGGGAATGAACTGTCGAAATTCAAAAACAACATGTCATTTGCTGATCATACTTTTAGTCAATTTCAGTATATAATAATTCACCGATGAGGTTACACAATACATGCCGATTGATGACACAAGCCTACAACATGACGATGTCTGCACGTGATACCACTGGGCAACAACGAAACACAGCAGAATAAATAGTCGCGTGGAATTTTATGTACATGTATTACCATTTCAAATATTTACCCATCGCGTTTTGAATTTTTTTTGTTGTTAGCTCTGTGTCCATCAATTTTTGTTTAAATCTGTATATTTGTCAGCAAAAACGTCTGATATTACCAATAAGAAACAAGCATATGTGTTCAAACAACTATTTTTGCATTACAATTCATAACATTCAAAAGTTTCCGAGGATAGTAAAATACCTTTTTTTTCATTGTTTTTTTTTTCCGTGAAGAAATGAAGGAATTTGTAATGTAATTTAAAAAAAAAAGGTGCTAGACTATTGTTTTAAAAGACTAGATTATTCAATGTCTTGGAGAAAATATATTCATACTCTTTACCTTTTAAAAATGTTGAAATATAAAACTGACAAGCTACCGTAGCTCTAGGCAGGTTAAGACATAACACCAGGAAAACTACATCTTAATTTGGTAATCAACAGTCTGGCCGGTGCATATAAAAGATCTATGTACTAGACATTCGAAGAGGCAAGGCGGTAGAGCCACCAACCGTGGCTCTGCCAACGTAAGTCAAAGTACCATTATGCCTCGTTAGGTTACCTTCCAAATATGTAGATTTCATGAAAGACAACTCAAACATAATTAGTTCTTAACATTTTACAGTAGCTAAATATTATTTGAAAGATGGACACTGAGACAATAAAATTACTTGTATTAAAAGACTTTCTTTAACTACCTGAAATTAAATAAACATCAGAAATGAACTACTGTGTCTTCAATCTTATATGTGTGTGTGAAAGTTCTACCACAGGTTTTACAAGTCTGGTAACACTGGAGCCATGTGGCTTTTAGAGGCCATTACGCTACAAGACGGTTTTTGGCGAGGAAGGAATTTGTAGTGTAATGTTCAGGTGTTTTGTATTTTATTTCGGGTATTTCTTTTTGAAGTTTAAGATTTAAAAATTATAGAAGATGAAAACTGTACATTTCATAAATTGACAAGTCAGACAAGATTTGACAATCTTCAGTAGCTTAAGGCTTGTTGAACTTGTAGGTATCCTTAAGTCATCGGGAAATTAGATAATGTGTCTGCTGTGTTTTCCTGTATAATCCTTTATAAACTCAATACACTCTGTGATCGGGAGATGCCCAGGTGCGGGCTAAGGGACATGTCGTCCCGCTCTCAAGAGCTGAACCTTGATAAGCAATGTTAAAAGCTAGGCTGAAATACATTTACAATTAAGAACTTGTGTTTATAGAATTATAATCAGAATTGTTTTAAAAGTCTCATTGAACCTTGATAATATCTGTGAAATTAGACTGAACATTCATAAGTAACTGTGCATTGCTGTCGTAGAAAATAAATGTTAGAACTGTTGTAATGTGTTGTGTTCAAGACCGTCAAACTTCAGGTACACTACGTTACACTAAAAACATACAAAAACAAAAACAAAAACCAAAAAAAAAAAAAAACCAACAAAAAGACAAAAAACAAATAAAAAAAATACCAAAAAAAAGGAAAAAAAACAACAACAACAAACACCCCCACAAACAACAACAACAACAACATCAACACAAAAACACAAGAAACAAACTATTGTTACTTTAAGCTTTACCTTTTGAAACTAGTATCCAGACGACAGTTACGTACTCTAGCGTGTGCAAAAAAGAGGTGTTGATGAAATGTAAAATCTGAAACAATTTATTGAAATGCTTGGAAAATATAAAGGCAGTTCTGTACTAAGGAAACGAAGCAATACTGATAAATGAACATGGTCAACCCAGTAGCTCTATGAACATTGAAAATCAGTTTCCATTGAATGCACATGCCGATCTTTGCACTAAATGTATAAAGACAAAGTCACTACATATACGTGTCTCTTGTTTTTAGCTCACCAGGGTGAGCTTTTGTGATTGCCCTTTGTCCGTTGTTCGTTCGTCCGTTCACAATTTCCTGTGAACACGATAGAGAGCACATTTTGCAACCGATTTTAATCAAACTTGCAAACAACTTGTATTGGCATAATATCACGGTTCTTTTCGAAAACTGGCAAGATCTTATCATGGGTTTTAAAGTTATGGCCCCTTTAAGGGCTAAAATTTGCTGTGTTTGGCTTGTGAACATGATAAAGACCACATTTTGGAATTGATTTTCATAAAACTTGCACACAACTTTGCAGAATATCTCGGTCCATTTCAAAAACAGACCAGATCCCATTATGGGTTTTAGAGTTATGGCCCCTTAAAAGGCCAAAATTTTCTAGTTTTGGCTTGTTAACAAGATAGAGACCGCATTTTGCAATTGATTTTAATAAAACGTGCACACAACTTATACTGGCATAATATCTCGGTTCCTTTCGGCCAAAACTTGCTAGTTTGGCTTTTGCAGCCACATAGAGACTTCAGTTTCGGTTGCATTTGATACAAACTTGCAAGATATCTTTACAATAATAGATCTTGGATCCCACGATGAATCAATCAAAAGATCATTTTGTTGCCTTGAGTCTGCCTGAATATAATTGTCCAAAAATAGCACATCTACGCGTATGTAAAGTGTATATTTCTTTAATCGTATACTTCTGTCTCTACTGTAACAAATTCTAGCCTTCATCTGCAAAACCTTATATTTGTGCGAATGTTAATCTCTGAATCATACTAAACTAAATAATACACCCTACAGAAAGATCGAGTTTAAGTTTACAGGGGTTTTTTTTATAAAATTTATACGATACCTTTAAGCAGTAGACACAATAAATCAGAAATGCCATCTGAATTTTGCAGACAGGCAACTACAATAAGGAGTTTATTACATTGTTTTACCTCCAGAAACATTGGTAACCTACTTACCGGTAGACAGCAAGCCATGCTAGAAATGTTGGAGTAATGTACATTTAACATACTTAAGAAATAAGACCGCAGCTCTTATTGCTCAGAACTGCGTAAAATTGGTTACATCATACAGTACCTAATAACTGAAATCATAACATACATATATTCTTTGGTTTAATAACCCTCTGTGGGACTAATAAAATGCATAGAGATATTCCTAACACACTGCGTACAAACTGGATAACTCAGGACGTTCCGCGCATTCACATTAACCCAGCAATAAATACTTATAATTTGCCACACAGAGAATGATTGAGTAAATAAAAATAGTAAAAACGATTCACACTTACAAAGCTCATTGCATTGAACAGAAGACACTACGTTGTATCAAAAGAAAGACACGTGATGGAAACATTTCTCTGTTGCATAACAATTATCAAACTATTACTGCAGTATTTAAAGCAACAAAATTACAGTCATCTTATCCGTCACAAGTAAACCGATAATATTGGTATGATATCCGGGTTGTAAAACGCGCACTAAATGTATTTCATTTCCTCCATAAACCGTGTAAGCAATACCAAATGTATGAAACCATTGGAACGAAAATCTCAAATTGACATCTGGAAAACAATGGCTTCTTGTTATAAAAAAAAAACAAGAAAAGCCTGCAGCTGTATCATATTTGTGTTACTACGTTCCACCGTACACCGTACACTATCATATACGACAAATCGGTCGTCATCTCACAGAACACAACAGAAATTACCAAAGAACTACATGTACTTATGCGAACAAGAAAGCTATCATCTCATTTCCATCGACTTACAGTAGTTTTATTGAGGTATTTCTTTGGTATTTGTTAAAACAGAAAAGAGGTAAAAAATAATACAATTTGCAAAGATCAAGAACAAAATTGAAAAAACAGATGTCATAACTGTAAAAGGAAAAGTCGATAAGCAATAACCTTGTCAATAAGCAAGACATATTCACTTTGAAAAAAGGTATAACTTGAACCATATAGTTATCGTAATAATGCTCTGCTAAAACCATTTGCAAAACTTTAATCACGACAGTGTAATCTTATACTTTACTGTCTTTCAACAGTGCTTGAAACTTTAAGAGATTACTGTTTTGGTGATTCCCTAAACATGTATGTGGTTTATGCAGATTCGGTTTAATAAACTAACTTGGCATTAGAAAAGTGTATTTCCGTGTACGTTTGTTTTAATGATAAATGACCGACCAAGCTGTAATACCGTCATCCGCACGTTTGCAGAGTGTTATCTGGTCATTTGGGACCATGACACTTGACAGAAAAAAGCCAATAAATAACTAAATAAATAAATAAATAAATAATACAATCTGTAAGAATATCTACTTCAACCAACCTTAAAATAGGAGACTCGTTTTGAATGAATCTATTCACGAGCAGTTACGAAATGTGATACACCTCTTTTATGGGCTTTGGTATCCTAAAGGATCAGGCAATAGCGCAAAACTGAATATCCTACAATTATGCTTTGTTACATGTTTGCTTCAACGAGATTGTCTTATCAGTTTGATTCAGATATGCCTGCTTGAATATAATCACATTTTCCGAAAGTTTAGCAACTAATAGATAGTGATTTCAATGATCTTAAGATCAATACGTTTGCTTTTATTATTACAGTCTGCCTTCCGTCTGCTCAGGCTTACATTCCTGTGTATGTTAAGCGAAGTATCATCATAAATCACAAATTCACCATACAGAATGACTGTAAATACAATATTTACATTTTTGCATCAGTGTTCTACGACGCCTTTCATTAGCAGACGCAATAAATTTGAAATGTCATCAGAATTTCCAGTCAGACATAACTACTTTCTCTAACCTCCAGATCCATTTCTGATGTATCTAAGTCAGTCGGTGACTCTGATGTTAAATCAATTAACTGTGTGACAATTCACGGGGGAGTGTCTAACTGCAACATAGATACGGAAAAACAGGACAACCTCATGTGTAAGTCTGAAAACGTCCACCCACAGAAAATAGCTGATATCATGGATATCAAATTATTGATACCATTAAATCCATATGAATTGCTTATTCATCCCGAGTTAGACTGTCGTATTACGGTTTTTATGGTTATAGTCCTAACACCATATCAGACAAACTGCAACATGTCCTGAACACATCAGCTCGTTATGTACGCCATAGTTACTTTCTATGGTATTGAAAGTGCTCAATTAGCTACCAGTGAGATATGAGTACTTCAGGATCAATATCTAGTTTTTGTTAGGGACATGTTTAAAGTGTAAAGCCAGTTAGAAACTCAGACTGGAGAACACTATTAATTGTACCAAACACTTGCACCAGATATAAGGCAATCGGATCTATGCGTTACGCTGGTCATAATATATGTAATTGTAATATTTCATGTTTGTTAATTCCAGTTCCTGTTAATTGTATCTTTTACCATTTCTACTTCTTGAATGTATTTTGCTAGCATTTTGTGACTTGCAAATAGACTTAAATGAGTGCTCTATAATAATAATGTTAATACTACTAATATTACTAATATTAATTATTATTAATGATTATTATGATAATAATAATGATGATAATAATAATAACTATTATAACTAAATTAAATTTACATTACTTTTACACTACACTTATGATTATGCTACTTTGTCGTGATATTACCGAACATTCTGACACAATCACTTTCTAAATAGATAGTACTCTATTTTATCAGGCAGAATTTAATGATTACATGTAAATGTATATATATGCCACGTGTGGTATTGATGAATTTCTTTTGGCAACGATATACATCAGTTACTTATAAGTTTGGTAATCATTTCATTCCAGGGGATATTAAACATTAAAGTAAAACTAAATTACATGCTATTCATATAAATTACCAAAAAAGAACTACGAGAATTATATTTCAGAAATACATTTTGTAATTGATTTAATACAACATGAGTGTGAAAGTAAATTGTTTTGTTTTGTCGGAAGAAATTACATGTTTTGCAAGAACCCAAGCATGTTTGGACACTTATATTGAGTATTTTAGATAAAATGGTTAGATTTTTGAAATGTTAACAACCAACTTGCATAATGGAAATTAGATTTTTTTACCGGAGGGCTTGGCATTTTGGACAATTTCTATCATATAATTGGCCGAGATAAGACGTGTTTGTTTTAACTGGTTCCTAAGACACATGAACCTTTTATCACATTTTCCACTTTTAAGAGTTTAAAAGGTAAGGAATACACCATCTGTTCACTTCTGACATTATTTTCGACACATCAATTTGCGTGATTGGACTTTTATGAACCAGCCTAGCATGATTCTACTCCCAGGGGGTCGGGATAGTTTGGTTATAATTTGAACAATTATATCTACGTAGAACGCAAAAATTGACAAATGCGACATACTGCATCTGTTGCGCTTGGCTCTACAGAATGTTTCCACATGCCTTCTCATTGAATTCACGTTGTATGAATATGTTTGGCATGTTATTACATTCTCTTTTTAAGGGCACTAGCCTGATCATTAAAGTTGTTACGCTCATAGTGACGGCCAACCTGTCTCCCGTATCATCACGGATATGATCAAATAGATTCATGATGGAGACATGTCGGGCACAGTAGTTAATGTAAATATTACAATCAGTCAAAAATAAGAGGTTTCTGTTTTTTGGCTTAGTACATGTTGTCTTACTAACTTGAAATACTTTTTAAATTTGATCAAAGCAATGATCGAACCGATGATATATGATTGCAAACTTGCATATCACTTGCTTCATTGCTAATTCCATCATTATTTTTCCGTATATCGCAACTATGTATCGTTATTACGGTGACAATTCTTCTAAATTATGTGACTCTAAGGTTATAAAAATAGAAAACAGCTTTATTCATTAATGCATAAATGTCAAACCAAATTTTCATGTTGTGATTTTCTTTGAAGCTTAAACATAAAATTGAAGTCAACTGAGAGCATATTAATTTAAATAAAATATACGGAATAGTATATAAGTTATTATGTCTTTACGACAGCAACATGTCCTAGTGCCCCCTTGTTAATGATCTTTTACTTCTATCTTAAAAGACGGTCAGACGTATCACCTAATAATATTTTTAAGCACTTTGACAATTAAATGTCGCTTTCTTCAATAGTACACTAAAATCACTGAACTGATAGATGTGTTTTCGAAACAGAACGTTATATAACACAGATAATCATCGAAGCTTTTAAACTTTTCCATTAATTTACGCCAATAAAGTAACTCCTATTTTTAGTTGAACAAATTCAGTGATGTTGAATATATAAAAAATCTCTGTATTATAAATTGAACTGAGGAAAACTGTTATAAGGTCCCAGCGCTTCCTGTGACATGTGGAATAAATCCATCATTTGTCTAAAATTGCATTTGAATTCTCTCAAAAGAATTTCATTTACGCCAACAACTGTCTAAACATTAAAATGGGATGCTAAATTATAGCTCAACCTTGTCAAATGTATTCTACATTCGCACGCTTTCCAGCATGAATAAAAACTGATTTATATATATAGTTATACTATCATTGCCAATCATTGTCAATGTAGATGTAGCGCCTAAATACTTAGGTACTATCCTCAAAACGTCTGTTTAGACCTGTTACAGTACGGTAAAACCTTCGCTGCATAAATGCACCACATTTATAATCATTATTTACATTCATGTCAAACTTTAGTAAGTACTAGTTATTACAATTTTGAACGTTTTCTTTGTTTTTCACCAGAACGTAACTGTAAACACACTTTACGATAGTATATATAGTATGTGAAAAGGTGTTCCTAAAAAGCAATATTCATCTAATGTTTAGATTCAGTACGAAGCACTTAACACTGTTTAGATGGCTTTTAAAATCAATTAACATTTCACAGAGGAATGCGAGAAGACGATTCATGCAAATTAAGATAGGTAATTTGGAATTTAATCCTTAAATACAGGTAAGTTCAAATACCGTGTTATGTGCACATTCAATGAAATGATATGTAATACAAATATTTGCAGTCCGTTTACATCGTCTGACTTTTATCATTTTCTGCTTTTTGTCATACATCAGAGAAATCAACCTGCCGTCTGATATTGCTGACTATATAGGAACTGCAGACAACTTGCAATTAGGTTTTATGCTTTTTGATTCCCTTCCAGCATCAGGCAATAAAAAGACCTCTTTCCACTTATAATTCTAGGGGATTTGGCGGTAAAATGTCATGGACAATAGATGTGGATAAGCATGGGGTAATATAAATGGATATTTACAACCGATTTAGTCAATTACATTTTACGACAGGCGAAAGTGATTACAGTTATCTTGTTGGGTAACCTTTCACGACTGAAATCGTTCGTGTTCACATATTCTACGTCTGTTAAAAGATCTTGCGCTTACGGACTAACAGGAATAACAAGTCAGACGTTTATTCAGTTATTCTGTCGCACGATTTTTTAAACATACTAATAATGGCTCAGTTTCGAATGATTGTTCATATACCAGCATCTAAAACAAACAATAGAGAGATTTCAAAATATCACCAGACAGTGATATTTCAATGGAGGTATACATATTCGAAACAATGGATGTTGGTATGTCTGGATAAAATCATGACATTGACAAAACATGTGGACAATTCTGGATCAACGGGATATGGAAATGTTAAGGACAACAGATATATCGTGGAGGTTGTATATATGGAACAAGTGAGGAATACAAAAATGATACAAATGAGATGGATGGGACTCTGGCGGCGAGTATGTCTTGGACAATAGAAGTTGGTAAGCATGAGGTAATATAAATCGATATTTGCAATCGATGCCAAAGCCTCTCATGAAATGGAGGAAGAGATATTGGGGCAATAAATTTAAATATATCTGGAGCTATTAATGTGGTTGATGTGGATATGTCTGGAACATTGAATTAGACTTTTCTTGGGCAATGGAAGTTGATATGTCAGAAGCAATGGTGGTTGAGTTATAATGAGGGACGAAAGAGAGTAAGCCTGCAGATATGGAGACTGATATGTCCAGAGCCACTATTATTGAAAAGGAAACTCATATATGAAACTAAAACTAGCTGTCTGTTATCAACCGCATAATAGTTATTATTCGCCACAACCAATCTTCTAACAAAAAGAGCATTTTTTTTTGTAAAATATTAATACATGACTATTGTTATGAGCTCTGTTTGCTAAGTAATTCTGTTTCATTCAATTATTGTTTTTATTATGATATGTAGCTTAGTTTACAAAAACAAGAAGATTTTATCAACAACACGTAACTTATCTTTATCAGTTTTGTAGATAATAGTTTTATTTTGTAATTTTAACATATTGAAAATCTTTCAATCAATCACTATACTATATTATACACTTACTGCATTGTAGTCAAAACTACTTTTAAGTATTAACCGGTATTTCATTTATTAAGTGTCTTTTACATTTTATTTACAAAAGAAATAAATTTTCGAAGTTTCATTTTTAAATTTTGACTTATTTTCCAAGTTAAAATATGTTAAATATAGACCGGTTATGAATCTCAAACAAAGGACCTATTTCTGTAGGAATTTTATCTGTAGCTGCAATATCATCATTTCATGCGAATGATTTCGAGTAACGTTGAACGTGGTATATTGTTTCTCAAATATGTTTTTTCTGTTTTTAAACTGTAAGATATCGTAATTACAATACCGGAGTCAAAATTTGTACAAGCGTGATGCGGTATTTTGTGTGGCCGGTTTGGTCAGTCAAAAATCATATTCGTTTATTTATATTTCAAAAAAAAAAATGTGGTTACATGACCTCTTTTATTCATTTTTGAAAAAATTAATACAGTTTATTTTATTTGATATTTATAGAACTATAGAACATTACTAAATTTATAAATTACGTGGGCCGGTGGTCTTATGGTAACACGATTGAATGTCGATCCAGAGGTTTGGAATTCGAATCCCGGTACAGGCACTGGACATTTCTGAGATGCTCTTGAGTGTATCCCACCTAACTAAGAGGCCTGTACTGGTTCTTCCCAGGAAAGACGGCTTTGCGTGTATCGGTGCTATACACCAGGCACGTACAAGAACCAGACTGTCTATTCGCAAAGAACTAGGATAAGCAAGCCGGAAAAACAACAGGATTTCTCTTTATCTGTTCTGGGGGATTTGTTTGAATGTGTTCATCATGAAAAGGGCACTATATAAATCTGGCAAAATAATAATAAAAATAATAATAATTAATGATACCGGCATAATGTAGGGAAGTCTGGCTGAAATAATCCTACGTTATGTCATTACTTCTAACTTTAAAGAAACATTCATTAAACAATTGAACTGCGACCAGTATCTATTGACATATGTCTAAGACCTATGCTCTGAAATTACCACCCTCATTATTACTGTCGAAAAATATGTAAGTTGACGTTAAGACTTAACCCGGCTACTGATTGTCAGAAGAAGAGGGTCAAATATTACAGTTCTCCAATATTGTACTTCTACTTTGAAATTGTTCTGTCAGTTACAGACAGGCAGGAAACATTTTAGACGGCTTCTGGCGAAACCGAATACTAACAGTCTAATTACGTGATCGTCAAGTATCTACTCTAAAAGCAAATTACTTTAAAGTATATAGTTGAAGTGTCGAATATTAACAGAGAATAAACGTTTGTCCAAATATCAGAAGTATTTGATTTATTGCAAATGAGACAGTAACATATTCAGTATGGGTATTGCTTGTAATTCTGGCACAGTACTTTTAAGTGTAGAAAATCTGACTCCTAACCCGATGATCGCAGAACGGTCTCCAAAAAACAATCTTATATACTTACCTCAGAGCCAGTGATCAGATGTTCAGGTAGAAGTCAGTGATTTTGGGCTTACGGCGGACATTGTCCACCTTTCCAACACTATCTAAATATATGTAGATAACTTGTTTCACTGTAAATTCAGAGTTCAGGGATTCGAATCCCGGTCCAGACACTGGAAATTTCTGAGATGCTATTGAGTGTCCTCTTATATCTCAGAAGCCAGTACTAGTTGTTCCTATGAACGACAGTTTCGTGTCCATCGGTTCTATACAACAGGTACTTTCAAGAACAGAATGTCAATTTGCAAAATAACTAAGCTACCCGGACATATCTTTATCTTAGCGATCTTTCTCTTTCTTGCGCTGGCGCCGTTAAATAGGGTGCTAAATAAATCTGCTATAATTTACAATTGATTCGAAGAAAAGATAAATGATAATAGAAAAACTGTATTTGACGGGTATATTTGAACTGTGTTATAACTTGCAAAAGATTTAGATTAAAACACATTGTACTGACATGATCAAAGTAAATGAACTTCATTTATCATTTTAAATTTCTTTAAATGATGTCATAAAACTTTTTAATTTTGTAACTAGTAGATGTTTTGTGTAGCAACGACGAAAGCATACAGTTGATCATCAAATACGTAAACTTTTGCTGTTTTGTAGAACTGCAGAACGTATAAAACGAATTAAAGGTAAAATGTAAAAGACAGGTAGTGATGAAGTAAGTTTTAGATTGAAACCAGTTTGTTTTCAGCCTTTTTCCTGATCATTTACAGGCACTTGATTAAAAAATGTATGTTTAGTATTGTAAAAGACAAGGATAAATATCAAACAGGGAATGCTACGTTCCAAAAACGCAGCCTCCACAAAACGAAACTCATAGCACGCAGTTGTGCACATTGCTAGCATCCACAATCACATACAAAGGAAATACACGAGGACAAACCGGGGAGCTTAAACTGGTTTATGGTGCGCACTCAAACTCACTCTTACCCCACCGTGTTCCGAAGTCGCGGGACAGTGTAAATAAAAGAAATACCCGCCATGTGCAATGGAAACAAAAGGCATGGCGCGTAAAACACACAAATGCTCCTGTATAGTTATATCAAAAAAGCCTTCAGAACCATTAAAAGTATGTACTAAATGTCTTTGCAGAAGACAAAGCATCAAGAGAAACACGCTTAATGGCCCAACGAAACAGGCTAGAAGACAGAAATCAAAACAGGATTAAAAATGCTCATCACAGACAAGTCGCACGCTTTGAATCCCCCGTTTCTCATCTTTGAGATTAGGAGCCACGAGCGAGTTCAAATGCGACATGCATGGAACAATCAAGCTGGCTTACAAAATAATAAAATTGTGGGTTTTACTCGGGCACACTCTATTGCCTGCAATTAAATGTTCTATTTCTATTGGGCAGGAAAACTTTTGTCAAGCGGCATATGATGCAGCATTACTTATTCGAACCTAAATTCACACAATGAATTTATTCATAACATGTCTTAGAAATAAGTAATGTATTTTTTAAACCTGTCAAGTAGAAATGGTATTCGTCTGTTCGTTTTCATTTCTATAACTTTTAACTCGCAATATGTCATTCTATTAATGATATTAACCAAATAGAAAAAGTGGAAAACCACAGGTTGCCCAACATGACATAAACGGAAATCTTGCAGGCTTGGTTTGATTGAATAATAAGTCGTGGCCTTTTTACGAAGCTCTTTAAGTTTGCTGCCTTTGTAGGCTAATAATGATACTGTTTAGACGTTAAGACTCACCCCCTGAGTAAGTTATCGTGCTCACCATAATTCTGTCTGCCGGAGTCCTGAGGCTGTGCCAGATTGTTGTTTCTCCTGCTTATGTGTGCGCGTGTGCGTCTTAGGCGTGCCCTACATTGTCTGTTTGTATATCTATGTAAGTTAGTTATGTGTGTGTGTTTGTCTTTTGTACATGAGTGTCTGTGCTGTTGTAAGGTAAGATTAAGGTTTGTAGCATTCCCTTTTGAAAAATCATCCTTGTTCCACTATCCCCTTCAACGACCCCTTCTACCTCCTATTTTTCTATTTTTTGCATACAATTAAAATATACTTTTTGGATTATTGAAGCAACCCGTCTGTAATATTTTCCGTTTCAGCTTTTTTTTGTTCTGGGCCTACTTTGCAAATGCGTGGCTCTGTGGTTGTGTTTGTGGAGATCTGTGTTTCCGAGAAATCTAGCCTTACCTTTTATCTTTTGCATTAAGAAGTCACGGACTGCAAACTTCCCGAAATAGAATTTCACCTAACCTAGGTAGTACCTTCCCTAGATATGAGCTCGTTATATTTGTGGACCGCTCAATAGAAGTTTGTCTAATTTAAGAAGCTGCGGTTTTATACTTGTATGAGGACACATATTTATTTCATTCTCTATATTTTAAAAAACGTCTGATGTGAAAAAAAGTCAGAGCATTGCTTGTTGTTCACCCAATTCAGTCTTGTTTGAAAAATGAAAAAGTTTGTATCATTGTTGGACGATTTTAGCAGACGCTGATTATAAGGTATACATGTAGATATCTACTACAGGTTTGTGCCCGTACTCATATACGTATTATGTCGCTTCCTCTACCATTCTGTCATCTGTCTATCATACGTTTTACCGTCACATGATTGTGATATTTTTAAATCTGTACGGGTTCGTTTTATGACAGTCTTACACTTCACTTTAATAAAAGCATTGGCCAGCCATAATTTCAGGATCGAATGATTTATAGATACTATCAGTTTTATGCGAAAATAAGAAACAAAACAATAAATTAGAAACCAGAGAAAAACAAACTTACATAAAATACACAAAATATATTATGCAAACTGAAGAAAAATAGGGACCGGACTCCTGGCGAACTTGATTCTTAACATTTTTTATTGACTTGATTTTATGTTTTGGTTTTGTTTTCACTTCTAACCGCCGAAGTCTTGTGCGCTACCTATAGTTCAGATGTTTTAGTACTTATAATAACGGAACGGTCCGTTATTTAGGTAGTGTTATTCAGTACGATAGTAGTATTTACCTAAATAAGGCAAAGTAAATCATGCTGAATTCCCTAATCGGTAGACGAGTATATAAATTGAGCCATCAAACTGCATGCGCAGTTTTGGTTCGCTGACCACGTGATGATAGCGTCTAAAATACTGTTGCGTCTCGTTCTATATTTATCAATGTTTGAAAATATAGTATTGCAATGGTTTATAAAAGTTCATGAAAAATACTGCAAAAACTCGAATGTTCCCGTAATTCTGGAATCTATAAACGTTTGCAAATGCCGCTATATAGCTACTTGACCTTGAATGTAAAAAGGTAAATGACGTCTACAGTAACCTAACACAGATTTCATCTATTAATTCATTTTGAAACGATTATATTTAAAAAAAAATACGCTTTGACCCCTATTTTTATTACATTTATAGTTGCCTTTGTCTTTTCACTATATGAGAAAAAAATTATAGCGAAATCTATCGTTTAGAATTTGGCTTATTTTTCCATTTTCTTTGAAATGCCGTGCGATATTTTTAACGGTTATGGACGTCGGTCGGGAGGAAAACTGAAATGCAGGACCGTGGAACATCAATAAAACATCTCAAAATCATATTCTTCAGAAAGACGTACTTCAACACAACAAAGTACACTTTTAACCAATGAAATCGGATAATAAATGTTAAAATCAGATGTATTTAATGTAAAAAAGACGCAGTTTTACATCTACCGCTAGGTGGCGCTCCGACGTCAAAAATAACGGTGTATATTTACAGAATAACGCTACTAAACGAAAGCTAATACTTTTGTGTTCATGTATACCAAAAATCATCAAGATCTGAGATGTTGCCGATATTTGGGTGGAAAGTAGCGACCTACCTTAAAATCATTAGATAAGTAAAGACACTATATCTAATTGATATTTGGCAAATTGTGAAAAATTCAGCACAGGGATCTGTACGTTTTATCTTGCATATGAATAAAAAATAGGTACAAATGTAAATCTAAAAATTATGAAATTTCATTTCATTACAATTGTCATGGATATTTTTTATACTCGAACATCTCATCACACAGTGACGACGTAAGCAATTCCTGTTTAGTTGGCAAAAGTGTGTCTAGAGAAGTATGATTTTGTCTCCTGATAAAATATTTCCAAAGACTGACCTTATTAGCTTATTAAGCCTTATTGATATGACAGTGATTGTAAATCGGTACAAAAACACAATAGTAAAATGCAATTCATAAGATACATATGATTTTGAAACTAAAGCATATTGGAAAATAAACTGCTTTTGTAAATTCAGGAAATATAATGAACTTGGTAAGAAATCAAAATTGATTCATTACTTAGAGAATATATCACTAAGCCATCAGTGAAATGATCAATTCCTTTCTCTAAATCAATATAAAATGCAAATGAAGCAGAACAATAGCAATACTTGAATAACCATGCAAAGACAATGATAAAGATGTAGTGGTCCGGTATCAAATGCTATATTTGGGGAACTATAAAACATTGAGGCAATTCCATAAAGAAATAGGACAATATGTAAAAATACAAGGTTTTCCACGGACCGCGGTACCTTGATGTGTATGTTTAGTGTTACATTTCACCCCCTGAATGCAAAAAGATACCACAGCCTTCTTTGATTATCAGCACATGGTACCATTTTGCTTGAAGGGGGCGATTTGTGCATGCGACTTTCATACATGTCATACTATTTTACTGTTATTTAGAAAGCTTCATACATTTGTAGGGATTGCCAATTCGTTACAAATAACAGGTAGGTACTAAATGTAGCTATACTATCGTTTGATGGACAGATGAATCACAATGAATATTTCAAAAATAATTAAACACATTTTATATGATAAAACGGAAAAATATATGGCTGTAATTAATGAACTTAAATATTTTCCTTAGTGAGAATATACAGCTTCAAAAGCGGGAAAGCTAATGCCTGATTTCAAATGAAGTCATTGATACTGAAACAAAAGAAGGCATCAGTGCAACATGTCTCTCTCTGGCAGAACCAGATGCAAATGGGTGATTTATTTGTCTAACAAAAAGATCTATGCCGTCTTGCCAGTCGAAAATAAACAGTATCGAATTTCTTAATAATGATACCATCTGACCGATCCCTTTCTAAAAATTGTATTCACGTTTATATTGTTTGTATCCCGATTACCTAAATCGTATTGATGGTTTAATGAAATCATTTAAATGCTTTGTATATGTATAGGAGAGAACCAAGGAAACTGTAGCACATTATTGCATAAAAGATCCACCACAGTAAAGGACTGATAATGGATCAAGCCAATATAGCTTGGTTAATATAACGCTTATTTCTAACGAATAAATTGGAAGCAGTTGCTCAAAGATTACATTGCAGAAATAAGCGCATTCATATGCAATTAACAAACTCAAGCATTTTCGTGAGATTGGGATCTGTACATGAAAGCCAATTTGTTACTCTACAGATCGTAAGTGAAATTCTTGAGCAAAACGTTTGTACGAAATGCAAGATCAACTACATTTATATAGAACTACATTTATATAGAAATGAATCGTATTCACTAAATAAACCGAATTTAACGTAAGGCGAAATTTTATGTTTGATGCACATCTGTGTTAGCAATCAAATTCAGCGGCTTATGTGTTTCATTTAAACACTGAATAAATTCCAAATTTGTCTTAAATTTTATTCGAATTCTGTCAATACAATTCAATTTAAGCATTGTTAATTCTGGGAAATACTTCGGAGGAAAACAAAATGAAAGAAAAACAAGTTTAGATCACTTGTCTCATTATCTAAACATTGATTGATATTGTGTTTATATATTATTGTGCTCGAGAGCGACCTTCTAAAATATGAATTTTGTTTACAAGCACATTTGTAGTGCTGTTCAAATGTAGCATACACTTTGTGCCCTGCGTTTACTTAATTTCGATTAAGCAAAACAAGAAATGTATACATTATAATTCACAATCGTTCTGGTAACATTACTGCAAATCTCAGCGAATAGCAACATACTACATGTATTAATATTCATGTCTAGCCGAAAACAGTCAGTAACATGAACCAGACGCACATTGGTAATATTTCATCGATCGACGTTAATGACGTCATGACTTTGGTATGTTACTTCCATTATTTTTGTATCAAAACAAAGTAAGCCATTATCAGTCGTTGATTCGTTGATAATTCGTTTTCCAATCCAGTTGCTTAGTAAAAGTCCTTGGCCATCTTAGAAGGACCAAATAGTGGTGTAGCTTTGGTTTTGTTGATTTATAAATTTTGATATCTTCATTGAACTAAATAGCTGTTACGTGTGTCAAATAACTGAGTAATTTTCGCGAGAAAGTAGATAAGCAGCTCACATGTGAGTGCATCTGGAGTAAATGAGTTGCATGTTTAAGTGGAACATGGTTTGTTGTATAAAATTGAGAGCAAAAATAGTCGTCCTGTAAGTTATTGATTCCCCTTATATAACAATGTTGTTATATAAATAAAATTAGTATGATCTTAAACCGTTTATATCATATTATCTGTATTTGTGAGATAAAACTCTGGTTTGTCACATAAAAAGTGCTGCGTTTTGGAAATAGTTTAGCAACCTTTGAGATTGTAAGTGAATAAACTTTCAAAAGAAACGTTCACATCGAAATTGAATTAAGCTCGAGTGTACCAGAGGGTCTCTTTCATTCCGTTACGGCTGCCATTTTTTTCAGTTATAGGGTTTAAACATGAAAGACGATCGTTTTAATACACTCACATGTTTGTTTGTATTGAGATTTGCCATTTTCAGCTGAAGCATGCTTGCTCGTTACGTTATCTGGAAATGTAACGTTAATCAGGAGCCCGTTCCTTTTACTTTATCAGTGTGTCAAGCAGATAGAATTTTCTCGTTCCGTTACTGTTCTAAATTTCCCTTCTTTTGCTTCTTTTACCTATTTGCATTAATTTAACTGATCGTGAATAATTTTACATATTTCATAAAAAAAACGGTCAGAGGTCTTCCAAAAATAACAAAAAGAAAATGATTAGTACTCAAGAGCAATATTAAAAAACCAAGCTCACTCATTGTATATAATTGATATACACAAGGCAAGATACTTACGTCATCTGTTAGAACGCAATGTCTGGTCAAAAAAAGTTGTCCACTTCTGTTCATTAGGTAGAGTTGTTCTATCGATTGCGTAAATTGCGGAAAACCCTTTCAGACACCAGATGTTATTGAATAAGGACGTTATTGAATAAGGACAAAGTGGTTACATCAAGCTAATGTGTGGCAGAAGGCTATTTCTGTGAAACGTGTCATTTGTTTATTACTTTGGCGTTTTTATCTAAATGGACAATGAAAAGTTATTCAAAAGAATTAAGAATATTGAAATAAAATAGCAAATATGCTGTTGAAATGATACCATAAATTAAGTGAATGTTATGTTTTGTTACTGTAAATCGGCAGAAAAGTAACAGCATCATTACTAAAAATCAAACAGACGTCTTTAATTATCGAATCGCATAATCCCTATCGAGCTTAGAAATTAATCTTAATCATATTCAAAAATGGCCCCAGACTGTAAGGAGATAGGTAAATTAAATTGGATTTCTTGAATTTCGACCAAGAGTGTTTGTGTTATAGATAAAATTCTGGTCAAGAACTTTTTGGAATGAATTTGAAATAAGAATTTTACATGTAACATTTCTGACGTGAAGAAAAAAACCCGCAGAGGGCAGTACTGGTTTTTCAAAGGAAATACGTCTCCGGGTATATCGTAGCTACACAACAGGCAGGCAAGTTAAAGAACCAAACTGTCTATATAAACTAGACTAACTTAGCAGGACATGACTGTATCTAAAGAATCTCTACACCTGTTTTTGGGGCTTTCTCTGTGCTCTGTGTCTGTACTAGCAGATGAATTTGGCGTCCTGCGTGGCTGTCTTTATATGTAAAGCGCATTTGAAAGTATTTTTCATGAAAAGGGCGCTATATAAATCTTGAATAATGATGATAATAGTAATACAAAAGATGTCTCCATTCACTTATTTTTCATTTCTGTAAATTTCTGTGCGTTGGTCATTGAAGTTTAATGCATTTTGTAACATCGCACATACAGTTTTACAATAGATCCTGTGTTTTATCAGATAGAAAACAAACAATATTTCTATATGAAAACATTATAATGAGAGCAGAACAAACTAAATAAATAAATAACACCAAACGGTTTAGCACCACTCTGGAGATTAAAATTCAACACTTATTTTGTACATCCATCATATTCCAACATCCATAACAAGGAAATTAAAATTATTCCTGCTTGGCTATAATATAAACGACATGTACACCAGCATTCCTGTGAAATTTATAAGAAGAAAATCTAAATTTTATAAACATTTATGTTTGCAGAAAGCACAGCAGCAGATAAATACCTTTAAGAATTGTGATCAAGACAAATCTTGCAGCATTTATTTTCCAGAAAAGTCAGTTTTATGAGGCAGATAATTAAAAAACAATGTAGACTGTTGGTTTTAGTACACTGTACTTGCGTTAATCCTTAGCCTGCTTGCGGCAAGTGATTTTGCCTTTGCGACCAGTGCAGACCAAGATCAGCCTGCACATCCGTGCAGTCTGATCATGGTCTGCACTGTTCGCCATTCAGTCAGTATCTTTTTGGTAAGCATCCCTTTTGACAGTTAATGGTACTGTCCAAATTGAGAGATGGACAAGTTCATTAAGGGCATTAAGCATAGTTAGGGTTAAATTGTCTTTGTCATTACGTGAAGTTATAACATAATCTCTTCCGTAGCTATATTTGCAGTTCTGGGAAGAAGAGCGCAATGCGTATATCAAATGAAGGGGTTTAATATAAAAAAGTAGGCAGTGTGGTAAAATCCCTTCCAAACTTGAAAGATTATTGCTTCGGACATAATTATATATTTAATAAAGACAGTACTAAGCAAAACCGAGTAAAGGTTCCTTCTTATAAAGTACTCCTTTCCTTAATCCTCTATCACTGTATTAAGATATAACAAAATTCCTTTTTGATAGATTTTGAGCTATACTCTGAACAAATGTTTATGAGTAAATCATATAAAGGAAGACACTTACAAAGAGAACAAGATAATGTTATAGTTATGCACTTTCTCAGGGTATTATCTGTCATTTCATGAAGTTTGAACAATATACCGTTAATAGATGAGGAGTTAAGCTCCAGACAGTAGTGTAAAGAGTAAATCACTGCACTTTTCTCTCAATACATTCTGTCGTTTCTCGAAGACTAAAGAAAATCCATTCAATAGCTTTGTAAGATTATGTTCCGGAAAAATGTAACGACGAAATAGAAAGGGAGAAATTAGAAAAGTAAGCAAAATAGATTGAAGGCTTTTGTACATTGCACGTTTTCTGTGACGATTAATTTTAACAATACTAGTATCCCTACTATCCCTGCAATAGGTTTTGATTTACGCTCTGTATGAAAGGGTTATATGTAAATCGAAGAAAAGTAAGCAAGATAGAGTAATGGTTCTTGGACAGTAATCGTGCATCTTCTCTTAACGGCTTCAACCATTGAGTGAAGTTTTAATAAATTTTATTAAGACATAGTATATTAGAGTCATGCTACGGCCAAAAGTGTTAGGGACTCGCATAAGGACGGACGTATGCATACACGGACGGATGCAGACCAACACCATATCCCCTTTGAAATAGCACCTACATTTTATCACCCATTAAATGTTTATTTCAGGATATTTGAAATTTTAACAAATAATTCAAAAATCATCACAAGAAAATCTGGACGTCTGCAGACGTCCTCCCTTGTCATAGTTATGCGTCTCATAAAAACTCTTATTAAGCCGACGGGTTCAATAAAAATGATTGTTAAATAAATTAAACATCAGGAAGTCAAATCATAAACAATAAATCGCTGGTAAAATATCCTAAACGGTACAGATTCAGGAATTTAGATTTTTGCCTGTAGGAATGTTATAGGTTAAAACATGTTTAAAACATACTTGTAAAGTGCCAGTTATGCTATATTGTTTGCAGTGTATTATTTAAGAAATAATAAATCTGTTCCTATATTTTATCAGTTATTATCCGCATCCAAACGACTGCCCATGTTTTATTAATTGATAAAATTATTGGAACATATTTACTATTTCGATTCTAACAACGCAAAGAATTCGCATTTTACAGTACTACATTTTTAGCGTAATGCGTCATTCGGATCGTATATGCTGTTACAATTTACCCCCTATAGTTAGAAAGTGTTGCATAGCCAACGGAACGAATAGATATTTGTTTCTTTTTTATCAGAAATTTGAGTATTCATAAATTAGTATACTAACAGCTCGCAAACTAATTCTGAACAGAATCATCAAATTAGGCGAGTTGACCCTGAGTTACGAGTGACGAGCTTAACTTTTATATGACGTCACATCATTATGACGTCATACTTTATGTCATATATTTATGATGTCAACGCTGAATCATAATTGAGCTAATTGAATTCGCTCGTAGAGATCAGAACGTATTTTACGGACCTACACATAAGACTGTATGACATTTTATTATATTTATGTTTTTGAAATGCTGTTTTCAACCGTTTGGCCCTGAAGTAATTCGATTGTAATGTAACTGAAGTGGAATCTCTTACTTTACAATCATGGGGGTGAAATGTAGCAGCCAATCATATTTTATCGTAGATTCATGTATAGGCGATTTCGCTATATGTTTAAGTAGCAATTGCTGCGGATCGTGTTAGAATTTAATTGCTGGTCGTTAAGCCCAAGGCAAAACTATTTATGTAGCATAAATGCAGTACCAATACATTTAAATAAGTTTATATGCCTTCAGAAAAGCAGCAGATATGCAGCCTAATTTTAGCAATATTTTAAGTTAACGAAGCGTCATTGCAGTAGCTTCTTGTAGTTATTATACAGAGTATGTTGGTTAAAGCTACAGTCACATATACGGATATGTCCGTGCGTTGAGGTAGGTGCGGATGGGAATGATCTCTGGGGGATTGGACACGGATAAGTACGGAGCAGTAAGTCTTAGTACGGGAAAATTGGTGTGAAACGGGAAACAAAAAATATAGGACGCGATAAAGTACGGATAGGTACAGCATACTATGTTGAACTACGTTTTACTGCGCCTGACAACTTGCCCAGCGCGTGGACGGATCTGCGGTGAACTACGTTGAACTACGCTTAAGTACGGACAGCCTCGGATAAGATAACTACAATAAGCTACGGATCAATAAGCATTACTACGTTCGCATTAAGGTTTATACCCCAGTCACACATACGGCGCGGATAGCTACCGTCTAGCTACGGATAGAAACGTAGTAAACCGTATCGATCCGTACCTGAGCCGTACGGATTGGTACGAATTAATACGGATTACTACGTTAAGGTACGGCTTAGGTACGGATCGATACGGATTACTACGTTCCTATCCGTGGCTAGGCGTGGCTATCCGCGCCGTATGTGTGACTGGGGTATTAGCAGCGGGTCGGTAAGTTTCATATAAATTTGGCCACGTGTAGCTAGCGTTTTCATTACGATTATCTTTGACATCATGTCAAACTACGGCAAGGTACGTTTCAGTACGGATAACTACGTTTAGTACGTTTAACTACGGATGAATAAGTTTCGACCAAGTTGGACTAAGTCACGCTCATGTGGCTACGGATCGCTCAAACTTTTGTGCATGTTCAAAAGTTGGAGAAACTTGCAAGTTTGGAGTACGTCTTGAATACGTTTTGTCCAAGTGTCAATACGGATTGATACGGATTACTACTTTGAGGTACGGCTCAGGTACGGATCGGTACGAATGACTACGTTTCTATCCGTGGCTAAACGTAGCTATCCGCGCCGTATGTGTGACTGGGGTATAAGCAGCATAAAGCTTCATATGCCATGTCAAAGCACCCGCAGCATTAACGTAACAGTTGTGCCACAAATGTGCATTCGCAGTATAATTATTCATCATGCTGGAAAATTACTGCAAATCTCTATATACAAATGTACAAGCAGTACGGTAGTATCTGCTGCGCATAAGTATGCATAGTCTGCAGATCTGTACGAAAGCATTTAGTGTTTCTAAAGTTACCTTACTTGGTATGTTCAAATTTGAAAAATTATAATGCGTGTGGTAAATATTGATTCATTCAGCAGCCCGATGTCAAAACACGTTGTCCTTTTGATCACATTTGTGCAAACAAAGTCTATGAAATGTTACAGAGTGCTTCTACATCTCATATAGCATTATCTTTCTCATTTTCTCAGTAAGCTACTTCATCTTGAAACCTGTCTCAATTTTCATCATGTTCAATTCTTGAAATGGGAAAATTCTTGTTAAAGATGTACTAGGTTCACTAAAAGTGTGATTTTAATTATAGTGAAATCACCTCTTGCGAACGGTATACAATATTATACAGAACATGTTTCGTACTAAGATAAGATAATAAATTTGGCCAGATATTCGCAAGGGAGCTTCTAAAATAACACATTCAATCCAAAAACCTATTTTTAATACAATTTCGCCGAAACATTTGCCAGTTGTTTCTTAACAAAAGTATGCCTATAATATAATCATAGAGTATAAATGATGTTCCAAAATGAAATTTTATAGAGAATCAATATTCGGCAGTATTGTATTATACTTATTATAAATACAAACATATCACTTAAATCTATAAAACAGTCACACTAATGAAACACGTGTTTATGAAATATTTATAAGAGAATAGTTCATAAAATAAACACTATGTACAATGGATAGAATATTATTAATGAACCTTATTTCCAAAAGGCTACATCCGTACAGTGTTGACACATATATTATACAAAACAGCAATATTTATTGTTCAAGGCGAGACACGTACATTTGGTTAATAAAAATTGGAAGTCAAAAGTACGTTACTGATAACATATAACGGTAATCGCTATCCCAATATAACGTTAAAAGGAACATTTAACATGTCACGGCATTATTGCAATACAGTGCACAATAATGTCCGTGTATCATGTTAAAAAAATATTATTGTATTAATCGAAATATCGTTATCATAATTATCTATTATATGAATCTGTAAATTAAACAGAACAACTCAGACTTATTCATTTTGTTACTTAATCAAAGTAAATTGTATATTTGTCAGTCGGAATGCAAGCCGCCCAGTTCAAATACCCGCACATATTTTAACTTGTAGCCACTGCATCAAAAATCAAATGACCAAAACTGTTCCTCAAATTACTGAACAACGGAACTGGCTTTAACCTATGTATGCAATTGGCAAATACAGACCGGTTTATATATCGTATTCTTTGTCATTATTGAGTTTTAATGCAAAGTAAGAAACTAGCCATAGAGCGGTTTGCTTAGAACTGACTATTCTTTAAAGTCTCCGGTCACATTCAAGCCAGTTTAGTATTTGCGTAAGTTGAGACAAATGTTCGAAATAAAAAATTATTTATTATTTATATACAATAAATTGTGAACATCTAATAAGTCACATTTAATGATAAAGTAAGTTTAATTTTATCACAATGAAAATTATTCTGAAAGAAATGGTCTTTTACAACTTTTAAAGGACGAGACACAGCCAGGATGACTACTTACTTACTATTTTCTCACCATGTTTATTGATTTGATTTCTACGTTACAAGCTGATTCATTTATTTTGATACGCCATTGTGTTGGAATTAACTGATTAGTAGTAATAGTTTTATAGTTTTCAGATCCTGACGAAATGGCTTGAAGGTAAATATAAGTCCTATACAAATACGTTAAATATAAGTGTATAATGTCCTAAATTATGTTTTAAAAGTCTAAATATATTGCAAATTATAACCGATATCAGTGTGCTTCTTATACATGTGCATTTTCAGCTTTGTCAACTGGATAATATATATCATCAAAGCTGGAATGCACATGTATAAGAAATATTGTACTGCGGTTTATGACCATCCTTTAAAAATTATTACCTCATTTTCCAAAACGGAAATTGCCTTTGTCTCTCAGTGAAGTCAAACACAAAAATCATCTCACAGTGGAAATTGAAAAAAAGTTATCGGATGACAGGCCTTGTTGAACTGTGTGCGATGTCTACAGTTGGCATTTTGTATCAGATTCAGAACGTATATCAATATACTAATCTTATTGTTATGTAATACATTTGTCTAGTTATTCCCAAAGGAACACTTACAATAACACATAACAACAGAAATGTTGTCATGTAGTAAGACTGGTCTCATATGTTTGATAGAAAAAAAGTTTAATTTCTGAAACGTTATGTCATATACATAAAACTTGTGTGCAAAATACGTAGTATCAAGGCACCGTTGCAAGAAATTAAATGTATAAAGACGAATTAGGTAAAACAAATATTTGCCATATATGATGTATATGTACTTCTAAATTAAATTTGCGATCACAAATCGCGTTTAGATTTAAAATTCTACCTTGTGGTATAGACAGGGATAAGTGATGCCGGTGTAAGTGATCATTACAAATAAATTGATGGTCTAATTTGAAATAAATTGCATAGATGTGTTAAAATTACGCGGAGATGGAATGTCTGAATGCTGTCTGCCATGTTAGACATTTTAGAGGAAACTAAAACAATAATAAAAGATACGGAAAAATGTCAAATAAAAATAGTCATTTTTTTAAGAAATATTGGCAATGCATTATATGTCGCTTCTGGCAAAAGACACTAAAACTAAGAAATGTTTCGCAAGACGTCATTTCGAAGTAGTCAACAGATATTTCAAAAAATACTTTTTAGAACGTAACTCTGAGATATATCTCAGACAGACAATGTGCAATTATCCAATTTTATTTTGTTTTCGGCAGGCAATGGTAACTATGTTTTAATAGAATCAATTACAGACACATTTGTTTATATCCCCGCAATGTAACATCCTACATGTAAGGCAATAAACTTACAATAACATGGTGTGAAATCCATCTATCTTCATCTATGTTATTGTAAATGATACGTATCTACTTAAGATACATGTATATCATTATACAAAGTAAATATGTCTCTATTATAACGTCTTTATCATGAGTCCATCGTAAGTCATTTTTGGCGGATTGTTTGTTTAATATTGGTATCAATTTTACAATTTCTGCGAAAATACCTTTATATATTAGTCAATCATATGCCAAAGTTGCGATCACGTGAACAAAAAAACATGTAGTTTGAATGGGTATGTTCATAAGAGGAAATAATATATGCTACACCTCTTACTTTAACCATATATTTTAGAAAACACCGTGAAAAGGGGCACACTTGATTTTAAAGTCAGGACAGGTTGACCGTCCATTTTTGTAGGTTTCATTTTATCGCGTTGGCGCACTTGCAATACAGCGGAAAGAAACTTATAAAATTTCGTCATGGCGTATTGGCGCGTGCGCCAGGGTGGCACAACGAAATGTGGAAACTAAATTGCCTACACGACATAACAAAATGTCATAAACCAGCCACCATAAATATATGTTTGTGACTGATATTAGCATGTGTTATTCTTTTATCATGTTTATTCTTTAAAATATAAACCATCTGACGTTCTACAATAAAACAGTTTGTTGGAAACGAAGAACATAAAAAGAAACCGTTGTAACAAAAAATATTAAGCAATCATTTCTGAGACACTGCCCCCAGAGTAAACTCAACAGTTTTCATTCCGTCAAGAGCACTGTTGCAGTCTGCTCCCTGAATTAAATGATCCGTACGTTCAACAGAATAATTACTCTTTTTATTACCAGAGAGAAAGAATGACCTGAAATGAGATATTATAGAATACGCGTTCAGAAATATAAACAAAAGTAATAAAAGCATTTATTATTTGATAATTGAATCAAACTGGTCTACATATACAAAAAATCAGTTACGTTTGTTTTAAATAATTGTCACTGCAACATAGTTTGATGTCTTTTTTATCAACGTCATTAACTGACATCTTTTTATGGCCTCAAATTGTTTCATTAAGTGTTTCATAGGTTAATAGCATTGTCACGATGCAGGGTAAAGTCGTGCGGAAATCATTCGATATCAGTTAACAGTTGGTTGATGTGACAAATAAATCAAGATATTGTACTCTAGCCTTTTGCAAATTTTGACACAGGAATTATGTGAAATAGTTACAAGTCTATGCAATCTATTTATTTCGTTAACGTTTGAGAATTGTCTTTACCAAAATGATTAAACTCCACAGGTATATTCTACATCAATACAACAACAATTAAATACTAATCGATAACAAGTATAACGTCAACTCTGCCACTGCATTTCAATTGTTCAAATAACTTCAAGAAGTTGAATATTACTTGCGGATTTTGAAAATGGACAAATCTTTTAACTTTCTTCAACCGTTGTTGTGACTTTGAGATAGTTTTACAGGGTTGTTTTTTTTAGGTGACCATATACCAAGATCATTCATACAGTTGTTTAGGGTATAGCGGATAGCTAGCGAAACTTTTGCTGCACTCCAATTCAACGAAAGTAATTGAGGTGATATTTTACCATAAATCAACAGATAAAAGACTCCTCTTTCCACAAACAGTCAGCTTTTACAGTTTCTTCGAATGTTTTCATCTCCATACCGTTGTTTACAGACGCTCTAATTTAGTCAGTAACGGATAGCTTTGGTCTATATCGGATTTTAATATGAACTTTTATAAAGGTCACCGGGGACTGTCTCAAAACATTTGATATTGTCTAAAAATAGCTACTGGGTTGCACCAATAAGGCTAACCATAAAAATAAATTTGTTTCCTGTCCCATGACCATTATCATGAAACTTTAATAGCACATTAGAAATTCTTTATTGTGGCAAAAGTATTTTCGAGGTGAGCACTTTTTTTTGGTAGAAAAAATAACAGATTTTATGTTTGAGTGACCCTGTTATTTTAGTTGTTTGTGAGTACACATTTAGCATTAATTTAGGATGTTCACATAAAATACACTTGATCAAATAAGTTAAGCAAAGAATTCTTCCTTTGAGAAACATCTTGTTGTAGGATCAACTGAAATAAAACAAAGTCATTTTATGGTTGAGATCAACGTATTTAACAGTATCATTTTCTTTTATTGAGATCAATTACTGAATATCACATGCAAAAATCACAGAGTAATCATGGACTAGAATCATCAATAGAACAACAAAATCACAGAATAATCATGGACTAGAATCATCAATAAAACAAAAAAATCACAGAGCAATCATGGACTAGAATCATCAGTAACAGTTTAACAGAATCACTGAGTAATCAAGGACTACAATCATCAGTAAACAATTTAACAAAATGAATGAGTACAGTATAATAATGGATAAGAACCACCAGTAAAACAACAAAGTTTAAGTACAAAAATCGTAACTGGTATAAAAATGAACTACAAGACTCATGAATGAACTGTGATTATAAAGCATTCATACAATGAACTTTACCTTTCAGTGATACAGACCTTAACTATGTACAGATCAGCTCACGCGGAAAACCCACTTTCCGTTTTTCCTCGAAGGAAAAATCTTGTATAGCGAGGAATTCCTCCGAGAACTGCCTAATTCTGACTCGGAGTACCGACTGTTATAGTTTTATTACTTTAGCGGAATTTCGTCGAGTCACTCCGAGAAATTACTTGACGGAACTCCGAGTCGAAATTATACAGGTAACACTATAATGATTTCCGGTATTTTATGGCCACTCCGCGCGACTCCGA